>NC_064614.1:922703931-925203931 GCF_023898315.1 Schistocerca nitens | reverse complement strand
CTCTCGGTCGTTCTGACATATTACAACCGGGAAGTTGTAACACTTTCCTTAGGGCAAAATTTGAAATAAAAGGCGTGAGTTTGATAATCAAGAACCATACCAATGCTCAATGAAATCACAGCCCAGTATCAAGTTAACTGACAGTTTCTTACAAGGGAACCTCCCGATCGCACCCCCCTCAGATTTAGTTATAAGTTGGCACAGTGGATAGGCCTTGAAAAACTGAACACAGATCAATCGAGAAAACAGGAAGAAGTTGTGTGGAACTATGAAAAAAATTAATAAAATATACAAACTGAGTAGTCCATTCGAAGATAGGCAACATCAAGGACAATGGGAGTCAAGGAGCGCCGTGGTCCTGTGGTTAACGAGAGCAGCTACGGAACGAGAGGTCCTAGGTTCAAGTCTTCCCTCGAGTGAAAAGTTTAATTTTTTATTTTCAGTTTATGTGACAAACTTATATTTTCATCACTTTTTTGGGAGTGATTATCACATCCACAAGAAAACCTAAATCGGGCAAGGTAGAAGAATCTTTTTACCCATTCGCTAAGTGTACAAGTTAGGTGGGCCGACAACATATTCCTGTCATGTGACGCACATGCCGTCACCAGTGTCGTATAGAATATATCGGACGTGTTTTCCTGTGGAGGAATCGGTTGACCTATGACCTTGCGATCAAATGTTTTCGGTTCCCATTGGAGAGGCACGTCCTTTCGTCTACTAATCGCACGATTTTGCGGTGCGGTCGTAAAACACAGATACTAAACTTATTACAGTGAACAGAGACGTCAATGAACGAACGGACAGATCATAACTTTGCGAAAATAAAGAAAGTAAAATTTTCAGTCGAGGGAAGACTTGAACCAAGGACCTCACGTGCCGCAGCTACTCACGCTAACCACGGGACCACTGCGCTCCTGAGCTCACATTCTCCTTGAAGATGCTTATGTTGCGCATGGACTACTCAGTTTGTATATTTTATTAATTTTTTTCGTAGTTCCACACAACTTCTTCTCGATTGATCTGTGTTCAGTTTTTCAAGGCCTATCCACTGTGCCAACTTATAACTAAATCTGAGGGGGGTGCGATGGGGAGGTTCCCTTGTTAGTAACGACAAAGTTGACAGGCCCTGTAAAATCCAGAATGCCAAACCTGCCCCGAAACTTCCTCTTGCCCATCAACCACACGACATCTCTGAAATGGAGGCACAGAGGAGACATTCCACATAAATTCCCTATTAGAGGTAACAATTACACTCAAGTAGTGAAACAGAATTCCCGGCATCCCAAAGAGTGCCTGTAGACTCATTATTAAGGTGGGCACATGCATAAGGAAGCGTCACATTTTTCACTGTTCTAATTTGGGAGCAGTTCTTAACAGGAAGATGGGTACCTCTTCCCGCCGGTGCCAATGGCGTCATATGTTGGGTTACGGGTCCCGCTTCACCTGACATTACCGCACAAAATGTCTGCTATCACCACACCTGAAACGGACCTTAGGTTCACCCTTGCCGATCACAAAGCCTGCGGTTTCCTGCCCGCTCTCCTGACGCCGCAGATTATCTACACCGTCCGTCTCGCTTGCGCTAGTTACGTCATCTAACGCGAGAAGACTCAGGTCAACGGCAGCACTTTCGTCGGGCTTCAGAGGTACCTGTCTTAAATCGCCAACAAGATTCATTCAATGTGTGGCCTCCGCTGAATTCTATACACTTGTTTGCTCATAAGCTGTCTCTCCCATAAGAAGTTCACATTTTCCTGAAGTCCTCCCGACGCAGCCGAACCGTCGCTAAGCACAGCACCTACGTATTTCAGCAGTGGAGCCGAGGCTGAGGTCCAAGGCTTTCCAAACGATGCCTCCCAAATGAGCAGCCAATTCAGTCACTGCGCCCTCACCCGATTGCTGCCTAACTTGTTGCTTGTACAAAAGCTCGTCTTTCTTGTGGTAGACTTTTCCTGGTCGCGGTCTGGCTTCCATTCTGATGTTGCTGTCTGGAAAACAGTAATTAATTAATCAAATACAGTTTACACTTAACACGAGTAAGGTAGTAATTGAGAACGCTGTTGCAAAAATGAAAGGATGACCACTTCCCTTCCCCTCCCCTCTGGCTCTTTTCAGAAAAAGGCAAATAATCACAGTCTTGGATACCAATTGATAACTAGGAACGCGGGTGAGAAGATTTGGAATTGGGTCACCTAATCGAAGGACTGGGGTACCCACATAACTACTTCGGTGTTCATGGTCTTTAATACACAACTTGCCTTCATTGAATCCAACGAGTTTTAAAAACAGTCAACAGTAAAACGGACTGATTGTATTTTAGAAAAATGACTTTTAAACAGCTGCCACTAATTATGAGCCATCAGCTATTAAACATACACCAAAAGTACAGAATTTAAAACCAGTTAACTGTAGTTAGCGAAACACACTGAGCAGTTTTTTTTCACTAAATTCCCTTTAAAAAGCTTTCATTAATTATGAACCCACTGTCAGTCAGCAGACAGCAAATGTACAGCATTTTAAAAACAATTAACAGCCATTGAACAGTTAGCTACAGTTAACCAAAATTCCCTGATCAGATTTTGAACAAATGACTTATAAACAGCTGCTATTAATTATGAACCTACTGTCCCTCACTTGACAGCAAAGGTTAATAATTTTAAAAACAGTTAACAGTCACTGAATAGTTAGTACAGTTAAAATCAGATTTTAAGCAAATGACTTTTAAACAGCTGCTGTTAATAATGAACCCACAGTCATTCAGTAGGACGAAAAAAACAGAATTTTTAAAACAATTAAGAGTCGTTAAATAAGCAGCTACAGTTAGCAAAAATTCACTGATCATATTTTGACCAAATAGCTTTTAAACAGCTGCTATTATTTATAAACGACTGTCATTCAATACCAGCAAAATACAGTCTTAGAAACAATTAACAGTCAATGAACAGGCACCCACACTTAACCAAAGTTCACTGATCAGCTTTTAAGCAAATGACGTTTAAACATCTGCTACTAATTTGAGTGGTGCTGGCTTAAACCCCACCGGTGGGCAAGGGGGGGGGGGGGCGGGGGGGGGGGGGGGGGAGGAAGAGGTAGAACGTTAACAGAAGTTACTTAACATGGAGAGGATGGCTGTCACCCTACCACTCTTTATATCTGCAAGAGAACTGTATCGCCTTCGCTAGCGTAGAACCGGTCAAATAACCTCTAAGTCACTAATGTGTTTACTAAAATACCATGCCCACTCACGGAAAGCACTTCACAGGGCAAGTGATAACCGACAGTCAAAACCAGGCTCAGCGCCTTCGCGGGATCTGATTCGTTCTCTCGTGTACTATCCAGAACTCCGACGTTCTCTTGTCCCCAGCAGGTCACTCTGCACACCACTTACTATTGCCCAAAACCATCCTGCTTCGAGGCTATTGTTCACACCGATGGAGGGGCACTGGTGTATCTCCAAAGTTATACAGACAAAGGTCGTCAGCGATGAGCGAAATCGATATACGCCCCCACGGCCCATCACTAACCACTGTAGGACACTGAAATCTATGTGTACGGGTAAACGGAAATGACATCTGTGCCACCTGTAAAGAGACCTACGAAAGGAAGAAAGAATGAAAGTGCTTGAATTCGGTGTTTTCGTCTGAGATTGTTACATGCAATTTGTCAGTCCATCGATTCACCTAATGTCATGGTATTTATGCGTAATATTTGTGCAAACGTTAGTGACACCGATGAAGAAAATGAACGAAAAGTGAGCTCTAACAATGCAAAACAAATTTATATTGGAATTAAGCACATTATTACGAAATTAAGTATATTTTGTCAAAGAAGTAGATATGCCATAACGAAATTACGTAGCGCGTTCACTTAGTTTATTACATTCTATAATCTCCACAGTTTTCAGTTCTTAAGTGTTCTTTATTATGGGTTAATAGAGCAGTTTACTGGTCTCCTAGATGTGAAATATACAATATCTACATTGAACTTTTTTTTTCATTTACAATCCTTAACATCATAATTTGTATTCGATTCATATTTTGCATACAATATTTATTTTTCAATTCACTAAAGAAATCTATTTCCCTCCCTTAATCTTCCTACTCGCCCTGTAGTAAATTCGAAGCGTTGTAAAGTTCTGTGGAGTGCCACCTTAAAGATTCTTAGGATAATAGTACAATATTATGCAGATCAACTGCAGCTGATAAGCGTTAACATGTCGAAATACCAATCGCACATGAGGTTCATATTTTGTGTGTGTGTGTGTGTGTGTGTGTGTGTGTGTTTTCTACTTCGGACTGGTTTGATATGGTCCCCCATGATTTACAACGTATGCCAAAACACTCATCAGTTATTATTATGTTCCAATCCCTATCTTTCCCAATAACTGTTGCCCTCTACGGTTTACTCTGTTACCTTGGACGTTATTCACTCAATGGCATGCTGTATGTTTTGTAACGGGTCGCATCCGTCGACCGTTATTACCTCAGCTTTACTCCTCTAATAAATAATAAATATATGAGAATGTGCTGAGAAATGTTGCTGAGCGACCGGACGAAGCCACAAGGAAGGAATTAACCATGGGCTAATTTGTTTTGAAAAATGTTTTAGAGAAGAACTGTTACGACGCCAAGCAATTTTCTGTTCTCATTAATAGACTGAGATTACTTGTGAAATTATGAGAAACTGCAGTTACTGATTTGAAGTTTAATATGCATAATATTTTCAGTTAACGTGGAAAAATAATTAGGAGCAGAGGAAAATATTTATTGCTTGAATGGTCTATAATCTATGAGACTTTTATTTTAGTTTCGCGTAGGCAAGACCTTGTGTAAAATGCAGTCAGCGGCAGACAGAGGGAATGTAATTGGACATTTCAGTTTAATAATTCAGTTCTAGAGGTTAAAATATTAGGCTCCAGTAGCGGATAGTTTCACCCGAGCCAAAGCGTTTTATAGTTTTCCGGTACTATACAGTTGTCCCTTCTTCACACCTTCTGGACACATTCATTTCCTCGCTGATTCTACGGGGAGCCTCATCGTTTCTTGTCTAATCTGACCATTAGATGTCAACGTCCTCTTAAAGGCTTCGATTCTCTTCTTTTACAGTTTTCCCGAAATCCACGATTCACTTCAATACAGTGTTGTGCGCCAGACATATTGTTCTCATGTTGAAGCATATGTTAGGTGCTATTAGCGTCAACTGTTTATAGTAACACACTCTTTGCCCTGCCCCATTACACCATTTTTGATGCTGCAGATATTACCCCACGTTGATATGACCACATATGTTTATTGCATCACTATTTCACTGCACTAAGGCCCGTTACATCTATCTCCAGCCTGACATTCTACACTCCGACTCGATGGTTATTCAAACCTCCCACCCTCCCCTTCCCCTTCCCGCTTCTAGTCAATGACCTTCCGGAGACCAAAATGATGGATTAAAGTGGAGTCTTTTGCTAAATACAGTATCATTATGATTTCAGTTACAGGCCTTTTTTCCTGTGATAGAGATTATGTGTGTATACTGCAGTCGCTTCCTTTGCCTCGTGCATCTTTATGACGTTGATCATTTCTGTTCTTCCGGCTTCAGCTCTAGCTTCCCACTGGTATAAGCGACATGAAAATCGAGAGAGCCGTACGTTCAAAGCACGTAAATAAGTATTCCACAATACAGTGGAATAGTTTTGGGGCACATGGTGAAGAGGAGCGACGTCTTATCTGGGACGCAAGAGATCGTAACGGGAAAGCTGTGAGTTGCAGTGCGGGTTGCCGGCTCGCAGGCGTACCCCGTCACGAGGCGCAGCTGCTCCTCTGCTGCTTGGAATGTCGCGTGCCTGCCGCCATGTCGTCTTCTGAAGCAAAGGTGCGGAATTACATCGTTATGGTAGACGATAGGTGCCGTCTACCACATTACCTGTCTGTAAACCGCAACTTTATGTTGTGTTGACCATCCCAGGAGGGATGTCATATCCGTGAGTATTGACTATCCCACGGATATGACAGGAACGATCATTCGAAGTAAAAACGTCCAGTAAACATGAGCTCTAAAATGCATACCTTAAGAGCTATGAGCAGTCTTCATGTTCGATATTGTGGAACACCTTCTCTTCTAGTGCAAGTTCTTAGCTTTTCATATTTTGAGAAGTGGCAGTATTGACCAAAATAAGAAAAACAGTACGCGATATGAGTTCTTGTTCGTCTTGCCTACAGTGAAACATGTCTCTTCTACTGAACAACTGCTCACAAGTCCTAAGGTATTTATTTTGCAATCCAAGTTTACTGGACAATTTTTTGTTGTTTTGATCGATACTACTTCCTTCAAAAATATGGAAAGCCTGCAATAGAGGAGATCCGTTCCACAGTACAGAAGATGAAGAAGTGCTCATAGCTCGTAAGTTATGAATTTTAGAGCTCATATTTGCAAACTTTTTTTGTTTCGAATGATCGTTCTTGTCATATTCCTGAATATTGGCCGTTCCTCCTGGGACAGACTGTATATACTCCCTCTTATCTTTAAGAGATGTGGTATGACGTATTGTAATACTGGTTAAGCAAATGCAGGTAGCACACCTGTCCTTTCCGAGGAAGCTGAAATGTGCAGAAACTGGCCCTGGTGATATCGCTTAATCGTTCCACAGTAATTTGACACCGGTGAAAAAGGAAAAAAAGCTGTTTAAGGTTTGCTGCCTTAACAGTACATGGAATTTCCCTTGTAATGTTAGATTTTATGCAATAAACCTCTATTTTAGTGGCGTACTAAATTAAGTCAGAGAAGCACAGAAGTGTTCACGCCCTCTGAATAATGGATCAGCTTCTGTGGGAAATGAAGAGGGATAACAATATCATCATTGTTGCATATATGAAGACAGTAACTATTCTCGAAAGAACAGAATACTGTTGATGACCGTGCAGCTTTTCCCTGGAATAAATGATAACTAACTGAAACCCTCAGCTGCCGACAGGTGTTGTTGATATACCTCGATGTGGACAGCTGAAAATGTGTGCCCCGAACTGTCGGCAGCTGAGGGTTTCAGTTAGTTATCATTTATTCCAGGGAAAAGCTGCACGGTCATCAACAGTATTCTGTTCTTTCGAGAATAGTTACTGTCTTCATATATATAATTAAAGGCTACCCAGCCATTGACCTTCGTCTGTGCGAATGCGCACAGTTTGCCCAAACTCTTACGGGAATCGCCAAAGCGTGCGCGGGTAATGAGTGGATGGGCAAATGTCTATAAGGTACATTACATATGCAGAATTGTGGACAGTTGGGAATGTGAGTCTCACGGGAAGCGTGCAAGGGATAAGTCCCTGCTGTCGCGCTATTCATCTCTGTCCTCGGTGGCTCAGATGGATAGAGTGTCTGCCATATAAGCAGGATTCCCGGGTTCGAGTCCCGGTCGGGGCACACATTTTCAGCTGTCCACATCGAGGTATATCAACAACACCTGTCGGCAGCTGAGGGTTTCAGTTAGTTATCATTCATCATTGTTGTCTCTATCGCAGTAAATAAGTTTTAGCGGGACGCCGCATTTATTTTAGGATTCTGAACTGGATGTTCTTCTCCTTTACTGTTTTAGTGCCTTGTTAAACTCATATTTGGAATAATACTCTTTTACTAAGTGTGGCGATAGTTTTAGCATGATTCCCATTTTTCATCGTTTGGCTGCGAATGAAAGATCCATTTGTACATATACGAAAAGTTTGACTGCTGCTGCTGTTTAAAATTATTTGAGTGCTCTAAAGGATCGCACTGCATCCTTTAGACAGCTCATGCAGAATGATGGAAAGTTTTATTTTGTTAACCTTTCTGAATGGACTGCAAAACACAAAATCAGGAAGAGCTATTGACACGATAACCACGGTGTTAGTTTATGACACTTATTAATGTCACAACGCTATAACAATGGTGCAAGGAATACACCGGGCAAGTTTCTTGGTTTCGGGAGAGCAGTCGATACACTTCTTACCTTCTTCTAACAAATAAAATATGGGTTTACGAAATATCGGTACAATATCTGGGTAGACTGAACACTTCTTATTAGAGCCCAATACTTTTTCGCTGTGGGAAGACTTCGGAGAAAGCGAAAGTAGCGTCCAGTAAACCTCACGAGTATGGCATTTGACCACTGCTTTTGACCATATATAACATTGACCCACAGAAAATATTTCTTGGTTCCGTTGGATGACGACTGAGTTCTACACACAAAGTTCACCTCATTAGAAAATGATGATCCTCAGCACATTGTGCAAACACTTTCTGACACATAACTGAAGGTAACGTCAAAAATAAGTAAACCAATCTACATAATTACTCTGTATTTCACAATTTATGCCTTGGCAAAGGGTTCACAAACCCTTTTCAGTCTATTTTTCTACCATTCCACTATCAAATACCACATGGTAAAAAAATGAACACCTAAATCTTTCCACGCGAGCTCTTCTTTCTCTTACTTTATGATGATGGTGATTTCTCGCCATGTAGGTAGTAGTCAACAAAACATTTTCGCACGAAGGGGAAAGTGGATGACTGACATTTTGTGGAAAGATCTCACCACTACGAAAAAGGTTACATTTTAATCATACTCGTGAAACTCTACTTTGTTACCAGATAATACAAAACGAGATGCCATTCTTCGAAATTTTTAAATGCCGTCCATCAATCCTATATGATAAGGGTCCCATACCGAGCAGCAAAGGACAAATGTATTGCAGACTGTCTCTTTACTAGATTTGTCACATCTTGTGAGTCTTCTGACATTAAAGGCAGTCTTTGGATCCCCTTCCCCACAACTTTTTCTATTTGATGGTTCCAATTTAAGTTGTCCTTTCGTAATTTTAATCCCTAGGTACTAATTCGCATCTACGTATCGTGTAACCGAAATTTAACGGATTCGTTTTAACACTCATGTGGAGGATCTCGCACATTTTATTGTTCAGGGTCAATGGTTACATTTCCCGTCACAAACGTATCCAGTCTAACGCAACCTGTAACTTGTATTGATTTTCTGATATCTTTACTAGACGTGAAACGACAGCGTCACGCCCAAACAATGTAAGAAGGATGGTCACATTGTCTCCGAAATAGTTTATACAGATTAGAGACAGTAGGGAGCCTATAACACTGCCTTGGGGAACGCTAGATATCACTCCTATTTCACTCGATGGGTGTCCGTCAATTACAAGGAATGTTTCCTTTATGACAGGAAACCACAACTGAAAAGATACTCCATAGGCACGCGATTCCATTACAAGTTATTTGTCAGAAATGGTTTCAAAAGCCTTCTAGAAATCTAGAAATATAGAATCTATCTGAAATCCCCTACCTATAGCGCTCATTAATTCGTGTGAATAAAGGGCCAGTTGTCTTTCACAAGAACACATTCTCTGAATCCGTGCTATGTGTCAATATACCGTTTTCTCCGAGGTATTTCATAATGTTCGAACTCAGTATATGTTTCAAAATCTAACTGCATATTGATGTCAGTGATAATTCAACGAATTATTCCTATTTCTTTGCTTTTGTATTGGTGTGACCTACGCGACTTTATAGTTCTTAGGTCCGGATCTTCCGTCGAGGAGGCGGTCATATATGTTTGTTAGATATGGAAGTCTTTCATCAGCATTCTTCTTAAGACACCTAATTTCCATACATTCTGAACCGGAAGACTTGCCTTTATAAAGTATTTACATTGCTTCGCTACCCGATGGTATCTATGTACATCTAACTTACTTATATTGAAACTATTCTTGATTCTAATTCTGCAATATTTACTCTGTCTTCTTTGGTAAATGAATTTCGCAAAGCTGTATTTGGCAATTTCAATTTATTGGCATTGTCATCGGTAACATTACCACTGCTCCTGCGCAGTGAAGGTATTGTGTGTTGCCAATGGCGTATAGACAAGAATCTCTTCGGATTTTCTACCAGATTTCGAGACAGAGTTTCATTGTGGAAACTATTAAAAGCATCTCGCTTTGAGCTCCACGATAAATTTCGAGCTAGCGTAACAGACCACCAGTCTTGGGATTTTGTGTTCGTTTGAATTTGGCATGCTTTTTTCGTTGCTTCTGTAGCCGAGTTTTTATTTGTTTGTGTACCATGAGGGATAAGTATAATCTGTTATTAATTTATTTCTTATATTGAGAGGTGGCATGAGCCCCCTCTCATATTTCTATCTTACGATTCTCCTCTCTAATTGCATCCTGTGGAAAGTTGCTATTCCTTCACACGCGGACTTCCCACGCAGCATCTCTCGTCACCCAGGTGGTCCGGTGACAGGCGGGCTCTGTCGATCTTGAAAGGGTAAGCCGACGGGTGTGAGGGAGTCGAGTGAATGCTTTCCAGACGCCGACATTGTCAAAAGACACGCCCGGAGGGGCCTGAAGTAGCGGCTGGGCTAGAGGTTCCGTTACTTCGCAGAAACTTAGCGAAAACACTCTCTGGCGGGCTACCAGTGAGGCGTGGGAATGACTTGTGTACCCAGGCAGTTGTGGCGGGAAAATTCCCGCGCTTTCTGCAAAATAGTAACTGTGATTGGCTTGCTCAGGGCATAGCTCCGTGACGTAGCAAAATCAGCGCAGAAATTGGCGCCAAGAATCTCCATTGGTGGAATGGTAGTGCTCCTGGAATAGAGTGGAATTTTCCGCCGGTTTTCGGGTTGCTAATTGGAACGTTTAACCTCGGCCACTGTCGTGGGGGCGGGAATGTTCTGTGTTCGGCCTGTACGGGTGCTCTAGGAGTCGTCTCTCGCCTTTCGGTCGGAGTAGGTTACAACACTGAGCTCTCGCTGCTCTGGACAGCCTGCCTTCCGTTGGCTGTCTAATATACTTTTATTTAATTGTAACTGTTTGACGAAGTTGCTGAAGTTTCGACTTCAACGTAACTTTCCGAGTACAGTTGGCAATTGAGCGTTCTGTGTACAAGAGGCCTATGTTGTCTGTCTTGAGCAGTTTTGGCTAATGTTGACTGTATCGGAGTTACTGGGTGACTTCGCTTGTTAAAATCAATCACTGTACCGTCAGTGATTGTGTGGCGAGCCTTCTTCGTCTCCCTCAGAGGCGCTTTTGTATTGCTAGGAAGTCTTTAGTCTGGAACAACCAGGCCAGGATAATTTGTTTCGGGCTATACTCGCGACATTATCGTAACCACAACGGGACGTCGAAGCAACCAATCATCGGTTACAGTACGCCAGATCGTGTCCTTGCAGCTAAGAAGACAGCTGGGTAATGTACGTCCGCAGCATAGGCAAAGCAGGCATTTTTGCTAGGCGATAATCAGAGCTCAGCAGAGCGCGCCTGTTCGTCTTTTCCAACTTTGTTCTGTCTTGGGTGTTCATCGTCTGAGTTCTCACTAATGTAGCAGCAATTAATGTTGGGTTAGCTGTGTGTCTCTCTTAAGATTTGAGTGGCAAGGAATTGGCTTCACATACCACTTCGTCATAAACCTCACAATTTAGTTTAGGGACAACTTCACCTTCACAGCGTTTGTTTGAGTATGCAATTTGAGCCAATTTGATGTATTGTAAATGTTTCATGTTATTTTGTTTATTATTTTGTGTTTAGTCTTAATAAATCATACTGTTATTTTGGACAGAACTTTCATTCTGTTAATCGGTAGAGCAACCCTATCATTTCTCACTACGTTAATGAAACCTTCCTTTATTTAACTTATTTATTAAATTAAATTATTGCAGGTGCCAAACTCTTTTCTACTCCACTTGCAGGATTGATTACAGTCAGTTCGCGTATATTTTTTAATCCATGTGCAACAGCAAAAGTCGGAGTTAGAATAGGGGGGGGCTTGGAGCATCATTTACATATGTATATTCTAGAAGAATTTAGTGTTAAATACACTGCTAGCCCCGGCACCTCGCAATACATCTCTCAATTGCTCGTCTTTGGTTACATACTTGGGTGGGTTGGACACTATCTCTTAGGAAGCCAATAAGCGAATTTTTATCTGTTTTTTGAACAAAAATGTTTTGTGTTTATTTTTGGGGTAACTTTAGATGTTACAGCGTTCAGTCTCGCTACAAAGAGCTTGTGTCAGGTATGTTTTCGCAACCATTTACGCTTCAAGTGGACTCCTGAATCATCTGCTCAAAATAATTTACAGGAAAACAATTTAGTACGATTTCGGACGATGTTTCTTCCCACACCGCCTTTGAACTTATATTTTAGCCAAGATATCTATGGTAGATTGAAGTCACCACCAACTACAGCTGTAAGAGTGTGGTACCTATCTGAAATGAGACTCAAGTTTTCTTTGAACCGGCCGGCCCAAGTGGCCGAGCGGCTCTAGGCGCTACAGTCTGGAACCGCACGACCACTACGGTCGCAGGTTCGAATCCTGCCTCGGGCATGGATGTGTGTAATGTCCTTAGGTTAGTTAGGTTTAAGCAGTTCTAAGTTCTAGGTGATTGATGACCTCAGATGTTAAGTCCCATAGTGCTCAGAGCCATTTGAACCATTTGACCTGAGAGGGCATTGAAGATACACGCTCCTCCATCTGTGCTCGTGTGTATCGCCATATTTTCCAGACTAGGGATGAGTACATGTTTTCTCACCTAACGAGAAACATACGGCAGTTTCAGCTGATAATATCAGTAAAGATTTTGATTAGCTTTATATAGGATTTTCAGAGGGTGAGAGCAGCCATGCAGCCGACAACATGTCGCAACTAAAGGTAAATGCCGCTGGCAGGGGCTTAAAATTATTGGATCATCAGCTTGCGTCTACTGTGAACATGAGCAACCTTGAGTAATCTTTTGCTTATCTTGTCACAAAAAGCTAACCATCCTCTGTAGACTTGATTGTCATCCTAAATAGTACCGAACTTAGAACCGGAACTGTATGATTTGACATAATATTGCCCAACTCAGACAGTACTTCACTGTCTAGATGTAAGAAAAATCTTGTAGAGGATCTTCTATTGAAATTGGATATTGTTGTGTTCAGTGTTATTTCTGCTAATCAGGATGTAATCCGCTATCTTGACAATTGTCCTGAAATTGTCATGTCACAATCTATGTAAACCAGTGTGCTTCATTGACAACAATAAGTGTCCACTCCTACCACCAGTAATTTGTTCTAGAGATGCTAACGCACTCACAGGGTGTTTTTGCTGATGTCTGACGAATGTGAAAAGGAGTGGAGTGTCAGAGCCTTCTTCCCGTACTTGATCGGCATCCTTTGAGATGTATCCTCTGTTTTCCATTTTCGCAATCCTCTAACCTACAAAACCTCCTAGTCCACTCCACACAGCAGCCGCTTCCCATGTGTGTGATGGACCACAGATCTATTAAGCGGAACCAGATACCCCATCAACCTACGGTATAAGTCAAATAACCAGCAACCTACACGGTCGCAGAAATGCGTAAGCCTCTGATTCGGATCCTCCAGTTGGCTCTGCACCAAAAGTTCACAGTCGGTCCTGTCAACGATGCTACATATGGTGAGCTAAGATCCTCCGCCAACGCAGACTATGCAGTTACCTAACGTCCACTACGGATTCTATAACAGCTGTAGTTCCACCTTTTGTGAAGATGAGCCCCATACCTGAGTAGTTGTCAGCTCTGATTTCGGTGTCTGCACTAACGACCAGGGTTGCTGCAAACATGTTGCTATTTGGTAAACGGCGTTTTAGTCAGTGCAAGATTGTCACGCATGTTTTGAATACACAAATTAATTGCTAGTTTAAACGTGCAGAATGGCGGGGTAGCCGCGCGGTCTCAGGCGTCTTGTCGCAGTACGTGCTGCTCCCCCCGTCGGAGGTTCGAGTCTTCCCTCGGGCATAGGTGTGTGTGTTGTCCTTAAAGTATGTCAGTTTAAGTTAGATTAAGTAGAGTGTAAGCTTAGGGAACGATGACCTCAGCAGTTTCGTCCCATAAGACCATACCACAAATTTTCAAACTTTCCGTGCAGAATGGTTGTTCATTACGTATGAAAAAACACTAACAAATTAATTGAGACAGAAACGAAAAATGTTTTTCTCAAACACATTTATTGCCATAATAACCTTTATCTCCAGTTTACTGGATTTTGTACTACGCGTCCAATTATGCATTTGGAAGCTTCTATAATTTAAGAAGTTTTTATAGGTTTTCAGGTGTACATGTTTTCTCCATTTTTTCAACTTTATACCCCGAAAATTTATTTCACTATTGCCGACATATTGTTTTATATTTACTGAATGCGTAAGGAGTTTAAGTGCGTCACTTTCAAAAATACCAATTTTGTAATGGTGATATTTAGATGAAATAGAAACTTCAGATAACTATAAAATCCCAAAGTCTGGCAGGGTAGTTTTATGATTGACTGAAATGGACTCTTAGTGTTTGCAACAACTGACAATTTGAAGTCGACTTTTCTTTGGAGGCTGTGGTCAACGTAAAACCACGGGCATAAACATTGAAATGGGTTTCACAGATGGAAGCTGTATTCATGTAGAGCAGCTTATACACAAATTCCGACAGCGAGCTGTTGAGAATAAACAGATGATCACCAAACTGAAAAGTCTATACCAATCTCACTGGTTGTAGTGGATCTTGAGTAACGAACAGGAACGTCAGGAGTGGCGTAACAGGTCACACTTTGTGCTACCATACTGAACTCGAATGAACCCTGTGAAAGACATGGAAAATAGTCCTTCGTGTACGTAACCAATACAAGCAAGTGGCGTAACGAAATGAAATCGGATTGGGCTGTCAATATATAAAAGCAACGTACTCAGTTCTATATCTTCCTTAAATGTGTACACTAGGAACAGTAAGAGGCAAGAGAGACCAAACAATGTAGGTCAGTTTGAAGAATAATGAAATGTCCTCAAATTTACTGACCTGCACAGTTAGGCCTATCTCTAACAACCGAGCAGCTCCTCACTTCACCGACCATCGCAATCTCCGCATTAGTATCTCTCAAATGGGCTATGATAGCTGGACCATACGCCTCAAAACGGTTACAGACCTAGCAAGATGCAGGAAGAAAGGAATAAAACATCTGCAGAATTGTGCTGCAGGTAAGTGAAAGCCATCATAGAAGGGTGGAAGCTATGCTAGGGGCGAAGGATAGACTGACGGAGTAATCACATGACAACAGTTTCAGATAAGCGGTTACACATAGCTGTCACCTTATTAATGTCAACGTTGTGCTGTAGTACCTTTTGTCTTGGGCACACGCCACATACACACACACACACACACACACACACACACACACACACACACACAGACGACACACAATCTTGCACGGAGAGAGAGACAACGAAACCATTATGAGCTCGCTTATAAAGACTGCCATTGTTTCACATCCCTTCAAGGTGAAAATGCTCCAGAAAAAGAATATGGATGTTTTAATGTGGTCTAGTGGGACAGAGGACGTAGAGTAGGTCTACACTCTACCCGTCTGTGTTCATGTACGAAACTACATATCTCTGTAGTATCCGAGTAGTGACGGGGAAGACCTCTTTGGTGGCCTTGTCGATGTATACGCTTCAAAAATAGTGAAAATGTTTAGGGAAAGTAATTAAGCCTCAAATCAACATGCCCAGCAATTGTATGAACTTTGACGAAGCCATAAAAAGTCTCTTGTCTGCTTTGTGTGGTCTGGAACAATATGGAATTCGAATTTATCAGTAGCAAATGTCTCGAATTTATAACTATCCACCCAGGGTACAGTATTATGTTCTGCAGCTTAAAAAAAAGCCGCTTAGAACTCTGAAATTACTTACTCCACAACAGTGACAGTATGCAAATATGAGATATTGCAGTGCCTTTGTTATTCTGATTACGATGCGAAGTTCCTTTGGACATGCAGGCATGTTGACAACATTTGGAAATTTGGGTATAGCTGTGAGTCGTGCGCAGATAGCCAAATGGTAAGGCGGCCACTTGCGACAGGCTGGAAATCCTGATTTGAGTACCCGTCCGCCACAAATTTTCACTGTCGTCATTTCATTCCTTAGTTCTTATACGCAATGCGAATTGATTTGATGTGCGTGAGAACATTGTCTCGGACAAACTTTAAACTCCATCAAAAGTACAACTACAGCGATCGAAACATTGCGAAACGAGTGGTGGTGTCAAATTTACGTATAACTAGAGACAGATAGGGCTCGTGATGAGAGACTTCTCGCCTGGCAGTAGGGCAGCCTTTTACCCCTTCTCTACCAGTGCAAAGAGACGGGAAAACTCCTCGCCAGCAAACACCCAAAGCCGCGAACAGCACCGGGACCAAATCTCCTAGAACCGTGCGACACCGCCGTCAAAAGCGCTAGGGCTGCTTCAAGAGGAATTTGATTTAACAGGAAATTGGATATCTTCTGAAAGGTATACATTGAGAAAAAGGAGAATCTACAGCCAAGTTTTTAGTGTTGTTTAGTAGCACGGGTTTCTTGTTCTGCAATATGCTCTTAGTAAAAAGAAATTCTACCCTCATATATTTACCATTATTTGACGTCATTTTGCCCAAAGAGTCAGTTCAGGGTTTTCGATGCTAATAGTGTGACTAGTTGCTCCAACAAAGAACTGAGAGAAAGGTATATCGTGTCGGCACCAAGGCGAACGAAGACAAAAGGTCAGTTGGATGATAATAAGGGCTCTAAATCCAATAACCTATACTCACAATTCACTGTAGGATATTTAATCTTCACTACGGTCGTAATTTCGTCTTCCAATGTAGTGCAATACTCGTCATATTTGCTGGTCTTCCTAGCGCTCCTCGTTATTCACAACACGCAGCTCTCCATTGCTCGCAGAACAGTCCACTGACTTCGAATTGCTTTCGCATTCTGTCCCGAATAATGCGTCGCTGAATACTCAGTCGAAAACCTTTAAATGCTCGTCAAGGTATTTCGGTTGAGTTCAGTTCTACTGGGCGAAAGTAACGCAGCTGTTTTTCCGAGTGTTTAGCACAGTGCCGAGTTTCGGCGCTCTATCAGAAGCACTGTATTTGAGCTGTAAGGGTGACCTGCAAGACGAGCAACATAGTGACATAGTCTAAGCGAGTAGCAGCTAGACGCCGGATGATAACAGCGGAGATATCGTAAGACGCATATTGACGTCATCACGCTCTTGTTTAATTAGGGAGCAGATAGGCAGGCGCGATAGGGGCCCGCACAGTAGGACCAACATAAGTTCGTGTCTTCCCAGCGTTCTCCGCTAGTGTTGAGCAGGTAACATCTCTCTTCGATGTCCTAGTCAATGTCAAGTACCAGTGAGAGATTGGCAGGAACTACAGGCCGAGAGCCATCGTACAGAGAAACGACAGGACGTGTCTCAAGAAGCAACTGCTGGCGTCCGAGATGTCATCCGTGTTTAACTCTAGAACACTAAAGAGGGGAAAATGTCATATTGCTACTAAACCGCCCCCTAGACTACTATTCCACATTTTATTTAAAGGAAGCCATAATTCATAGGTTATGCATTAGATAATTACAATTATTAGATCTCCAGTGGTATGTTACATACCAAATTAAGTTCAAAATGTCCTGCTTTATACCCAATTGCAATTGTAAATTTTACGAGGGTACAATAATCCAGTGTTAAGGTAACAGACGGTTCTCGTTAGACGTCAAGTAAATCGATGCACCATTGTTTACTTTTTCCTGGCGTTTTTTTCACATTTCATTTCACGTGTCCTTGCTTGGTGGGCGCTATTTCTGTCACAGTAACATCATCAAGGCCCATAATGTTAGAAATTGAGTAAATGTATTCCTACTTTCGAATATCGGATAACCAATTCCCACGTACACCTGATAATCAATGGAAAGGTTCTGAAATGGTTGGTCGAAACTGAGGGACTGGAAATAGCGTTAATTTGTTTCTAAAACAGTGTAGTCATTCGTCTCGGACAAAAATTAAAGGAGCTTGTGTGTGTGTGTGTGTGTGTGTGTGTGTGTGTGTGTGTGTGTCTGAGTCTGTGAGTGTTTGCGTGTATGTGTGTGTGTGTGTGTGTGTGTGTGTGTGTGTGTGTGTGTGAACTCCTTCTCTCCTTGAAGACTACAGAAAACTGCAATTATATTTACAGTCATGTCTTTGGGTTTACTCTGTGGGAAATTATTTTCCTCTACTTCCTGTACATGCAACCGTTGGATGCATTTATTTAGAGCTAATTTATGCTTACTTAAAGGCCATTTGAAGAGATCAGAATGACAAGCTTAAACCACAAGACGTAAGATTTGGAACGTCTATACACAAAGCTGATAACTTAAAATATTCTTACATTATTGCACCATCTGCTGAAAACTCAACGAACCACGCAGCCTGTGCATAGTGAAATCTCATTTTTCGAGACAGTGAGACTTAAGCTTGAATCATTCTGATCTCTTCATTCACAACTTTACTTCTGCTTACATACGTGTAGAGAAGTCTGCTGTGGCGCCAGAGCACATGTACAGAAGGGACACTTGTAAGCACAAGGGTAGATGTGTTGTCTCACTGAGCGTGGTGACAATCTAGGTAAGACATTGGACCTGCATTCGCAAGGACCTGGGTTCAGATCTCCTTCCGGCCAGCCAGAATTAGATTTTCCATAGTTTATCTAAAACGAGGTAAGGAAATCTGGAAATGTGTGGTAAGGTCTTATGGGACCAAACTGCTGAGGTCATCGGTCCCTAAGCCTACACTCTACTTAATCTAACTTAAACTAACCTACGCTAAGGACAACACACACACCCATGCCCGAAGGAGGACTCGAACCTCCGACGGGGGCAGCCGCATGGACCGTGACAAGATGCCTCAGACCGCGCGGCTACCCAGCGCAACAAGAGATAAGACAGATGCTAAAAATTTTCCTTGGAAAAGGACTCTGTTGATTTCCTTTCTTCATACCAGACCTACCCGAGCTTGTCCTACATCTCTAATGACTTCGCCGTCGATGAGAAGTTGAATCTTAACACTCCTTCAAGCTTTCTTTATGTTGTTGCAAGACATTTGACTCCTCTGACATATAATCAGACTGTTTATAGCTGTGCACTTTCTATAGTATAAAACTTTATCTCCGACTTGGCAATAAGCGGTTACCTCAGGGCCGTACATGAAACAACCTTGATCCATTGTAAACGTGGGATAGCGTCTGGTCAAATATTTAACAAACAAATTCGCCAAAATAGCCTTGCAAATTTACAAGTTACTTTATATTCGCCACCATTTTCGACAGTTAAATACGCCATCTTCAGGCTTCATATGCACCACTCAAAAATGATCGATGTTGGCATACTGGGGTCATCTGTTTGTGAATGTCGTGAACTCTCAAGTGCTTCCTTCGAAGACTTGACTGCAACCCGAAGAAAGCACTTGGGAGTTCACGACATCCAGAAGCAGATGGCCCCAGTATGCCAATATCGATAATTTTTGTAAGGTGCTATGGGTCCTGAACATGGCATATTGAATAGTCGAAACTGGTAGCGAATATAACATAAAATAACTTCTCAATTTGCACGGCTGTTTTCGCGAATTTCTTTGTTAAATGTTTATGAAAAAGCCCTACATCGGTAACAGAGACACAAATGTGTTCACCTAGATGAGATTTTCACTCTGCAGCGGAGTGTGTGCTGATATGAAACTTTCTGGCAGATTAAAACTGTGTGCCGGAACGAGACTCATAACTGCAAAGATATTCCATAAGCACACAATTTGATTACAATCCGCTTGTGCAACCCTGTGTTCAATAATCACTGTATCCGTACTGATGCTCGTTTTTAGCTCAGGATTATTTGTTGCTGAGGGGTCAAGCGTGTTTTCACAACAGTTTACTATTCGAGTGGGCTCATGAACTAATTACACGAAATAAGGCGTTTAGCAAAATGTCGGATGATGTTTTATGCGTACCTCCGTATTTAAACTTGTATTTTCGTCAACATATCGAGGGTAAATTGAAGTCACCACCAACTGTAACCGTGTGAGTCGGAAACATGTTTGAAACCAGACTCAAGTTTTCTTTGAACCTTTCAGCAACAGCATCATCTAAGTTGGAAGGTAGGTAAAATGATCCAGTTATTATTTTTATGACCATCCGCTTAATTCTGTGTTCGCCCACCTTTCGACCGCAATACAGCAGTGATTAAGTGTAACATGGATGCGACCAGTCCTTAGTAGGATTCCAGAAGTATGTTGCATCCTGTGTCTACGTGTAGGTCAAGCAGTTCCCGTTTGTAGACGCGAAGCAGGAGCCCGATAGGGTCCCATATGTGTTCCATCGGAATCAGATCAAGCGATTTTTGGGGCCAAGATATCAACGTGTATTCACTGTAATATTCCTCAAGCCACAGTAGCACCATTCCGACTGGACGATGTCACGGCCGTTGGGAAATAGGCAGTAACGTTCACGTAGTGTACAGCTATGATGATGTCTTCGATTACTGCCACAGGTCATATGGGAGCCCGGGAGACTGTCCCCCTTAACGTAATACTGCCCCCAAAGACCTGCATCGGTTACTTGATGCACGGATGCCGGCATAACCGGACACGACAATTGAGTTGGTGTAACAAGAAACGTGATTGATCCAATTAGGCGACACATTTCCGTTGATCCGTGGTCCAACCTCGATGACCCTGTGCCCATTACAAACGTACACTGAAGCGCCAAGGAAACTGGTATAGGCATGCGTATTCAAATACAGAGATATGTAAACAGGCAGAGTACGGCGCAGCGGTCGACAACGCCTATATGAGACAGCAAGTGCCTAGCACAGTTATTAGATCGGTTACTGCTGCTACAACGGCAGGTTACCAAGATTTAAGTGAGATTGAACGCGGTGTTATAGTGGTGGGACACGGTATCTCCGAAGTAGCGATGAAGAACGACCGTTTCACGAATGTATCGTGAATATCAGGAATCCGGTAAAACATCTAATCTCCGACATCGCTGCGGCCGGAGTGAGATCCTGCAAGAACTGGACCAACGACGACAGAAGAGAATCGTTCAATGTGACACAAGTGCAACCCTTCCGCAAATTGCTGCAGATTTCAATGCAGCACCACCAATAAGTGTCAGCGTGAGAACCATTCAACAAAACATCATCGATATGGGCTTTCGGAGCCGAAGGCCCACTCGTGTACCCTTGATGGCTGCACGACACAAAGCTTTACGCCTCGCCTGTGCCCATCAACACCGACATTGGACTGTTGATGACAGGATACATGTTGTCTGGTCGGTTCAAATGGCTCTGAGCACTATGGGACTCAACTGCTGAGGTCATTAGTCCCCTAGAACTTAGAACTAGTTAAACCTAACTAACCTAAGGACATCACACACATCCATGCCCGAGGCAGGATTCGAACCTGCGACCGTAGCGGTCTCGCGGTTCCAGATGTTGTCTGGTCGTACGAGTCTCGTTTCAAATTGTATCGAGCGGTTGGATGTGTAGGGGTATGGAGACAACCTCACGGATCCATGGATCCTGCATGTCCGCCGGGGACTGTTCAAGCTTCTGGGGATTCTGTAATGGTGTGGGGCGTGTGCAGTTAGCATAGTGTGGGACCCCTGATACATCAAGACACAACTCTGAAGGCGACACGTATGTAAGCGTGATTTCTGATGCTACGCTGAATCGCTGCTGTATTGCGTTCCAAATGTGGGTAAACGCACTATTAAGTAACTGGTCCTAATGTTTTGGGCGATCATTGTATATTCTAAGTGTTATATAAAAATTTTGAGTGCAATATAGGGTGTGTTTTGGAACTTAGATAACACACTAAGCAAATTTACCATTCAAATAACAAATTATACAATGAAGCAAAAGGGCCTGCCAACGATTTGAGAGAGTTTGTTCCTTTACTAAACGTCACTATTAACATTTTAGTGGTTGTCGTGTTCGTCACAAATAGGTGCCATACGACAGGAAAGTACTACCAAAAAACAAACTGAGTGACCCAGGTAGGTGGCACTGTTTTGTCTGCGACTCAGCGCACACTTGGTGAGTTCGTGGCGCGGCACGGCGCGGAATACTCATTGAAAGGATGACACTGGCAAGGTCGGGTTACAATGCCCTTCTGATTTAACTCTGAGTATTGTAAAGGTTAGTTGAACACAGTGGTTTCTCTGTTACCGATGTAGGACTTTTTGATATATAGTCGTGAGCTAACCTCTGATTGCCAGTTTCGGAGATAAAAAATTGCACTGCTATAAACAGTCTGATCATCTTTCCAGGGAAGTCAAATGTCTTGCAGCGACACAAGGAAAGAAGGCAGGAATATTAGGATTCAACGCCCCGTCGACGGCGCACCGTACTGCATCTACAGCAGCAGTTTGAGCAGCAATTGGCACCAGAGTGACATAACGAGCTGTTGCAAATCCGTTACGTCAGGAATAGCTCCGAGCCAGAAATGCTGGGGCCTGCATTCCACTCACCCCATATCACGGCCGTTTGCAGTTTCAGTGGTCTCAAGAGAGAACTCATTGGAAGGCCGTGTGGCGTATTTTCTGATGAAAGCTGGTTCTGGCTCGGTGTCAGTGAAGGCCGTTTGTTGGTTAGGAGGCCAGTTGCCAGCCTGCATCCAACTTGTCTGTGTGCTGTGCATACATAACCTGGAGCTACGGTCTGGGGTGTCATTTCTTATGGTTATACCACGCTTCCCGATTCCAAATTTGTACGTCAATCTGCTGATTCGAATTGTTGTGTTGCCATTCACTAACAGCATTCCAGGGGGTATTTTCCAACAGCATAACGAGCGCCCACATACTGCTGTTGTAACACGCTCTACAAAGTATCGACAGTTTGCCTTAGCCTGCTTGCTCTCCAGATCTGCCTGAAATCCAGCACATATGGGATATCATCGGACGACAACTCCAGCGGGCCGGCCAGAGTGGCCGAGCGGTTCTAGGCGCTTCAGTCTGGAACCGCGCGACCGCTACGGTCGCAGGTTCGAATCCTGCCTCGGGCATGGATGTGTGTGGTGTCCTTAGGTTAGTTAGGTTTAAGTAGTTCTAAGTTCTAGGGGACTGATGACCTCAAAAGTTAAGTCCCATAGTGCTCAGAGCCATTTGAACCATTTTTTGAACAACTCCAGCGTCATCCACAAACCGTCCCTACATTGACCGACCAAGTGCAACAGGCATGGAATTCCATCCCACAAACTGACTTGTGGCCGTAGTACAACACAATGAATGCACATTCGTATGCTTGCATTCAACATTCTGGCGATTACACTGATTAATTCTTCTTCTTCCGTATCCGGATGCACCAATTATATCTTCCCTTCCCAGTACTTAGCAACGTAGTTTGCTTTGTCACTGACTTTCAAAATATCATCCTTAGTGCATGTTATAGACATATCTGGGCAAATCAATAGGTGGTCCAAGTCCTGTATTGCTCCGCATTCACACCTATCGCTATCACTGTAACCCCATTTAAATAGGTTTGATTTGCACCCAGTTACTCCAGTGCGCAGCCGGTTTAATGACCTCCAAGTTGTAAAAGGTAGTTGAAATCCTGCAGATCCCTCCTCAAGTAGTTCCATTGTGGAGTGTGGCACCATTTCTTCCGAAAGAGATAGCCGCCTTGCGACGGGCTTGGTGGCGAGCTCTTCAGTAGTTTCGATGAAACTCCTGCGGGATTTCAGCCGGACACGTTGTTTTCGGTGCATATGCATCGGGTGTCGAGGATCATTCTTTTGTTTTGATCTTTCGATCTCGGCGGCTACTTGTCTGCGGATAGTGGGTGATGCTATTCCTGTGATGGGATAATGTACCAGGATTCCACATTCGCAATGGCTTACCTAGCGCTTACCTGTTATCTTTCAATGCTAACCACTTAAATGTGTTACCTGTACAAATGTATTCCCGAAATTTCATTACTCTGCATTAATTAGTTTCTGGTACGCGACTTTTTTTCAGTCAATGTCTTTGCTCCTCTGTTTAAACTTTGTGTAACAAAAACAATAATTTCTCAACTGTGGATTTTAAATAAACAGCTAGAGAACGCAATGTGCGCATTTGTACGCACTAGATTATAGAATGGGGAAGAGGCAGCTAGAAGACTGACCTGGAAATTATCTTTTGATTGCAGAGACCGACACTAGCCTTTTGAATGAGTGTGACTCACACATTTACTCAACTTACTGCGTGGCCCTTCAGGTCAGCTGTCAGCAACGCCGCACTATGTACATCGACAACCTAATCATCTTTTAGACGGCGAAGAGCGCAGATCCTAGAAGTATTTACATGACTGGCAGTTCTTGTATTCTTATAGCGCTTGCTGTTCATTTCTCAGTCCTACTTTATTTCCTCATAAAAATCTGGTCGGAAATTGTTAATTCAAGGACAATTTATCTAATCTTTGCAGCATCTTGCAGATTACATCAGGGAATCCATCTATATAGTTTTTATGTATATCTTCTTACATGCTTTTCAATATTTTTTCTTCTTGACTAATTCACTTAATTAACATTTCGATGGCATACGTAACGTAGTGTAGGTAACATTTTCGTTAACTGTTGTCTCAGATTTCAGGTTCTGAGTTTGTCCAACTATTGTTATGACACATAACATGATTATCTACAATTAACTAGTTCGTCAACGTAGGCAGCTGATGCTTCGGGAGCGATAACTCTGTTGTATGCCTTCTTCTAAGGAGCGCGAAAATACGGGATGAGAAGGCAACATGGTAACAGATTTCGCGGTCGACGAGATCATTAGCACACTAACGTGTTTGTAGAAGGATAGGGAAGAGGGAAACGATGGAAAATCTAATGCACGCTGCCTGTGCCCTCCCTGATAGAGTGTAGCACAATAGTCACTGTGTTTACGTCTGTCGATGACTCTCTTGGAGACACATAAAAGGAAAGGAAAAAACGAAACTTAAGGACTACAGATCACCGCCACCGACTCATTGATCTCTAGAGACATAAGATACGCTACGAATAATAAACACCTCTTTCTACATGAATAGTACTAATCCGAGCCACTAATAAAGCAATAAAATACTCCTTTCTTACTCGCATAAAAATTGAGCTGAGAAGAAATATAGACTACTTTACGTAACAGAAGTGTGCTACAGGTGTTATCAACTGAATTCTGAAACATGTAAAACGGAAAGAAGTAGAAAAGTACAAAAATTCCTAACTGACTGTAGTGTCTATATAGGAAAAACTACTTTTGGTTCAAAATGTTTAAGAACAATTCATTTCATTTAAACACATTTTTCAGTCACATACCATTTAACCAATCTTTTTTCTTTAATCTGGTCTAGTATTTGCTGGATCTATGCATTCAGTGGCTGATGTCAGTGAAAATATTGGATATCACACTTCACTGCTGAGTCCGTTAACATATGCCTGCATGCAACATGCCTGTTCGAATATGTTAGAAGTAGTACTTACATGAACACGGTCCGTTCACCGGTCATTATTGCGACACATTACTCCTTCCCCACGTGTCTCTTTTCAGGCATTCATTCGTCCGTCACTTCATTTTTATAGATGAAAATGTGTGACCGCATCGGACAGTGTGTGTGTGGAGCATCTCTTGTAATGAAAGGACATGCGGCTAATGGATTGACCTACCCGTTTCCCCTGACTTAAATTCCATCGAGCGCATGTGTGATGCCATTGGGAGAAGTATTGCTGCAATGGGCATCCAGCAGATGGAACGCCCTACCACAAGAACTCGTTACTGACCTTGCGGCCAGTATGGGTTCACGTTGTGAAGGATGCATTCCGCCCGTGCTGATTACACAATCTAGTAAGAACCGAATCCCGAATTTTTTATTGTACAGTGTACTATCATCGATCGTGCTGACTTCCGTGTATTTATTGCCTTTGAATGAAGGTGTCATTTCGTTCATCTCATTCCGTATCTCTTTCAGTTACCTTCGGTATTATACGTAGCATTTCGTTCTATGTATGGTCCATGTATCATCGAGTAATGCTACTTGGCAGGGTTTGCCGTTGCCATCATCCAATCTATAATTGATGTGAGAGAAGTGAATCTATAACAATGACGACCTGTCAAGAATGTAATGATGTCTGTACTGGGAAATCTCCACGTTCGTGTACCATGGACCTAACCGATTGTAATTACTGTTAACCCTCATTTCGTAAGTTACTTCAAGTTGTTTTGCGACTGAACTTTGGTTACTGAGACAGAATTTGGAGTGCCGGAGCTACCCAGACAATTCGAAAGGTTACCTCGGAGCCCAGCGTCACCCGTTAACTTGTACTGAGAACAGGCAGACTGCTTTCATAAGTCCCGAGCACAGATAAATTCTAATGCACGTACGAATACACGTAAAGCTTGCAATCAGAGTTGCGGTGTTTGGAAGAGATACTTTCGCGTTTCATTTGGGAATGGTGTGCGGAAATGCGAACTGTAAGTAAGACTCTGTATGAGATGTAATTTTTCTCATTTTCCATCATCGTAGCTTTGTGCGAAATATTTATGAAGACGTATTGTGTCATCTAACTCTTCGTGGAACGTACGCTCTAGAAATTTCGACTGTAGACCTCTCCGTAATGCACAACTCCTCTTTTATAGAGTCTGCCACTGCAATTTGAAAACTATCTCACTGACGCTCTCGTGGTTACTAAACGAATCCGTGACGCAATGCGCCACTCTTTCGAACATTTTTTCAAACTCTTTTGTTAATATTACACGACAAATGTCACAGACTGATAAGCAATGCTGGGAAATCAGTCAAGCTACCTCTTTTCGTGGGGCAATTACATTTCCTTTCGATTATTCCACTGATCTCAATCTGGCATGATGACAGCTAGAGATTTTTTCATAGCCACTGACCGTTTAAATAAAAAATTCACACTCTTCGTCCCTTTTTGATCTATTCAAGTGGATTACCAATTTTTACTTTACAACTACGCCGACCGAAGCGGCCCAGCGATTCTAGGCGCTTCAGTCTGGAACCGCGCGACCGCTACGGTCGCAGGTTCGATTCCTGCCTCGGGCATGGATGTGTGTGATGTCCTTAGGTTAGTTAGGTTTAAGTAGTTCTAAGTTCTA
This sequence comes from Schistocerca nitens, assembly GCF_023898315.1. NCBI lineage: Eukaryota > Metazoa > Arthropoda > Insecta > Orthoptera > Acrididae > Schistocerca > Schistocerca nitens. The sequence goes on along the minus strand of NC_064614.1, from coordinate 925,176,974 downwards.
GGTGACTGATGACTTCAGATGGTAAGTCCCATAGTGCTCAGAGTCATTTCTTTACAACTACGTGTCGTGTGCGCCCTGTTCTTTTTAAGATCTGATGATGGCGTTGAATCTGACACCGGTAATCAGTTTAAACAAATTAAAAATTGACCAAGGCCGCTAAATCTTATTAAGGTGTAACTTAAGACTGATAACAGCGTGAGCACTTAATAGCGACGCTTCAGCCTCGAAACTAAATATGATTAACTGTATACTGGTCAACCCTCGTAAAATTTACGATTGCAACAGGGTATTAAAACGGATGTTTTGTAACTTATTTGTTGTGTAACATACCACTGGAGTTCTAATAATTGTAAGTAACTAATGCATAACCTATAAATTATGACTTCTTCTGAATAAATTTGGATTAATAAATTTTACAATGGTTTAACTGCAATGTAACATTTTCCTCCTTTAGTGTTCAAGGGTTAAACACATTTAGCGTAACTGAAGTCCAGGTGACCTTATTTCACGACCCTGGCTTAATCCGCTTTCATGGTAGGCTCGCACCTGTTTGCCATTGCAGATGTACGAGGGGTAGTTGTGTTTCTTTGAGATACACGTCAGCAGACCGCACCGCGGACGGCAGCACTCCACTAGAGAAACCAAAGCTAAAGACATGTGGTATCGTTCGGTAATTCTTTCTCTGTATTTGTAGGAAACGAAGCTGTAACAATGAATGCTGGGTTTGTACGATAAAAATGCACCATCGTACGGCACTGTGGTTACGACGCGTAAGCGCTCCCACTGTGGTCACACAAGTGTAAATGAGACAGAGCAAAAGGGTGTCGCACTGAAGGGTAGAGGACTAGCGTGTCAATACGTTTCATTGTAGGAGCTTGATTTTTTTCTAGGTTCTAAAGAAAATATTTCGACCATCTGTAGTAGTACAAGTTTTCCATCGTCAAAATTTAAGTTTGGTCTAAGGAAGAAATCATGCATGGCATCTGTCTGCTCAACGAGTCGCCTCCGTTCGTAGTGCTTTCATTTTCTTACTGTACATTTTGTAATTATGCATTGGAAATAGGAAATCAGTTTGCCATTCGCCTGAACTGTTAAGGGAAGCCGCCTATCGATGTAGGGGGGGCATCTGTATCGGATCAACAGCCATTTAACCTTAGCACGGATTTAATTTGGTTCAGGTTTTACTTCGTGTCTATAAAGAAGATGATCTAAGCATCGCGAGGAGATAGCTGTCTGTGTATTATAGGATACAAAAATATCGCCCGAGCAACAGGGATGAGGACAGAACGTTGAAGGTTAGACACGGACGGCATGTAGGGAGAGGCCACTGTAACCATATAACGATTTCGAGGTGAAGGAAACTCCAAGAGAAAAGAGCCATTCTGTGGAAAGTGCAGCCCAGATAATGCTCAGCCTATGGCCCCGTATTTCATCAGCCTTAGAAAAGCATCCTCACTCAACGAGGGAGGTTGTGATAATTACAGAAAGAACAAGTATCACAAAGGACTAGAAGAAAGCCGACAAACAGGAGTGGAACGACGTGGAAGGGCGACTTGTTACGCGATAAGGAAGACACCCGGCGGTGACGAGCTGTCGGGAGGTCCTTTGTCGAGAAGTTGCACACCGCCACAGCCGCAGAAGGCGCCGCGACGCCGAGATTCGAGGAACCGCCGTCCTAAATTACGCGCCGTGTGGAGCAGCTGCCGAGATAACGGCGACGCCAGCTGTAAATTCCTGTCGAGGTGCTTTCTCGCGGCCCGGGAACAGCCGTTCTGCCACGGCTCCTCCATATCAGTGACCTGCGTCACCACTACGCACAGAGGTCACATGACACTAAGTCCTCTGCTGCGTTCCGCAGCCTCGCCTTATTACATCTGTAAACTATTTTAAATCCGTTTTTGAGGTACAGCGTCGGCAGGATGTCTTCATGACAACGTTTTAAACTGACGGGTCCTTTTATACAGCGTGTTACAAAAATGTACGGCCAAACTTTCAGGAAACATTCCTCACACACAAATAAAGAAAATATGTTATGTGGACATGTGTCCGGAAACGCTTAATTTCCATGTTAGAGCTCATTTTAGTTTCGTCAGTATGTACTGTACTTCCTCGATTCACCGCCAGCTGGCCCAATTGAAGGAAGGTAATGTTGACTTCAGTGCTTGTGTTGACATGCGACCCATTGCTCTACAGTACTAGCATCAAGCACATCAGTACGTAGCATCAACAGGTTAGTGTTCATCACGTACGTGGTTTTGCAGTCAGTGCAATGTTTACAAATGCGGAGTTGGCAGATGCCCATTTGATGTATGGATTTGCACGGGGCAATAGCCGTGGCGCGGTACGTTTGTATCGAGACAGATTTCCAGAACGAAGGTGTCCCGACAGGAAGACGTTCGAAGCAATTGATCGGCGTCTTAGGGAGCACGGAACATTCCAGCCTATGACTCGCGACTGGGGAAGACCTAGAACGACGAGGACGCCTGCAATGGACGAGGCAATTCTTCGTGCAGTTAACGATAACCCTAATGTCAGCGTCAGAGAAGTTGCTGCTGTACAAGGTAACGTTGACCACGTCACTGTATGGAGAGTGCTACGGGAGAACCAGTTGTTTCTGTACGATGTACAGCGTGTGCAGGCACTATCAGCAGCTGATTGGCCTCCACGGGTACACTTCTGCGAATGGTTCATCCAACAATGTGTCAATCCTCATTTCAGTGCAAATGTTCTCTTTACGGATGAGGCTTCATTCCAACGTGATCAAATTGTAAATTTTCGTAATCAACATGTGTGGGCTGACGAGAATCCGCACGCAATTGTGCAATCACGTCATCAACACAGATTTTCTGTGAACGTTTGAGCAGGCATTGTTGGTGATGTCTTGATTGGGCCCCATGTTCTTCCACCTACGCTCAATGGAGCACGTTATCATAATTTCATACGGGATACCTTACCTGTGCTGCTAGAACATGTGCCTTTACAAGTACGACACGACATGTGGTTCATGCACGATGGAGCTCCTGCACATTTCAGTCGAAGTGTTCGTACGCTTCTCAACAACAGATTCGGTGACCGATGGATTGGTAGAGGCGGACCAATTCCATGGCCTCCACGCTCTCCTGACCTCAACCCTCTTGACTTTCGTTTATGGGGGCAATTGAAAGCTCTTGTCTACGCAACCCCGGTACCAAATGTAGAGACTCTTCGTGCTCGTATTGTGGACGGCTGTGATACAATACGCCATTCTCCTGGGCTGCATCAGCGCATCAGGGATTCCATGCGACGGAGGGCGGATGTATGTATCCTCGCTAACGGAGGACATTTTGAACATTTCCTGTAACAAAGTGTTTGAAGTCACGCTGGTACATTCTGTTGCTGTGTGTTTCCATTCCATGATTACTGTGATTTGAAGAGAAGTAATAAAATGAGCTCTAACATGGAAAGTAAGCGTTTCCGGACACATGTTCACATAACATATTTTCTTTCTTTGTGTGTGAGGAATGTTTCCTGAAAGTTTGGCCGTACCTTTCTTGTAACACCCTGTACATGTTCGCGGCTGGAATCCCTTTCAATAATACCGTTCCGCGTTCGTAACCGCTTGTATAACTTACGATCTTATATCCATTTTTGAGGGATTAAGTTATAAATTAGAATTAAACGTCCCGTCTCCAAATTTCCTACGTGTCCCTAAGATGAGTATGAGACGGAAATTACGTGTCATCATTCGCTCTGTAGAAAAATAATTTTTGGTCAGCTTAATTTTAGTGCTAACACCTTTCAAACTACAGCGTGTTCCGAAAAGAATGACCCGATTTTAAATAGAATTATTTATGAGGAAGAAGGGCTTAAAACCAACAAATTGCATACAAAATTATTCAGAAAAGATAAAAGTTTATAAAAATCCATCATAAACGTTCAATATGTCCTGCATTAGCTGCACGGACGACATCTAGCCGATAGCTGAATTCATCCCAAACTGAGCATAGGGTGTCTTCTGTCACTGAGGCTGCAGCAGCTGATATTCTGGTTTTTAGTTCATCAATGTCACGAGGTAAGGGAGGAACGTTCAGCACGAAATCGAATATGAAACGCCCGCTGAACTGCGTTTACTGACTCAGCACGACTAAATTCAACAACACAATACGCCATGTTGCTCGAGACTGGCTGCACGCTCTAGGTCAGCGTTCGTAGCGACATCTAGCGTATTGTTCCGAGACTCTAGACCATGCCGATTACATCTAGCGCCGTTTCAGTTGCCTAGTGACATTTGTCTCAGTATTATTAGAAGTTAAAATCGGGTCATTCTTTTTGGGACACCCTGTATAATAATAATTGGTGGTCAAGAAGATGGCGGTGATCGTTAGGGAGGTCCCTTTATCCGGAGAAGGATGCCAGATGGGCAGCGATACGTTCCTGGGAGGTAGTTGGCGTTTGGGGCCAGCCAGATAGCGGCAGCCTAACCGACCTGGTGAATTACCTCAGAACTCGCTTGTAAGACGAGCATAGCTTCTTGTAGGAATGGCCGCTCTGGGTGGCAACAGAAAATAGTGCCCACTCTGGCAGTCTGCTGTTGTCTTGCTGGAAGTAGGGTCACTCATTCTCACTTCTGCCTGTGCCTTGGAGCAGAACACGAAGGGTCCACCTCATGGTAGGCGCCATGTTGGCGAAAGTTTGGTTGGTTGCTAGGTTGGTCAGTTTAAAAGAGGGGTAAAGGGGCCAAACTACGAGGTCATTGATCCCTTGTTCCTAGTAAAACAATGCCACAAGTGTGAGAATAACATAGACGAGACGTATAACGAAAAACGGAAAGAAAGGAAAGACCAGAAGAACGAAGTAAGGGCCACGAACACTAAAAGGAACAAAAGAGGACAAGAGAACAACAGAGAGATGCAAGAAACAGTTAGAAGAGAGAAAAACAAGGAAGCAGATTACAGTGGCTGTCCGACCACGAAAATAAAAAGGAAAAGCCAGCCACCCTGCAACACATTAAAACCTTCACCCTAAAGGCACTAGGGTGGAGGACACAGAGGGACAAAGGAGAGGCGCTAAAACTCAGATCGAATGATAAAATCCACCCTCAGGAATGAAACGTAAAACCAAATCAGTCGAAAGTTTGGCTCTGAGGCCTTACGGACTCAGAGGAGTAGTGAGAACATGGGAAAATCGAGTAAGACGTTTACTGTTCGCGAGGCGTACGAATAAATGGTATACGTGATCCACGTGATCAAGAAAAGCCTTGGCCGCTGTCTGAATAACGCGGAGAGATGGTACGGCCATCAAGCTCCACTGTTGCTCCCCGTTGCAAATATTTGTCTCTCGCGCTCGTCTCAACTCTATAGTGCCAGCCTTGATACCATTTAGTAACTTTTATTTTTAGCTGATGCGTGATCACTTGTGAAACGTATATCAATGACTGATACTGACTGGACCGCGCAGCAGGCATTGTGGATCCAACCCTCAACCGTCTACAGGCCTGTTTCACCTCAGAAAAATTTTGCGCCAGTCACTTCCTGGTCCTTACTGAACCTATAGAGGAAGGATATGAAAATAAACAAGTAACTGATCTAGCCTTGGTTGACTTAAGCTCTGCTTAAGACACAGTGAACCGCAGATAGCTCAGACATAACTGCACGACACATAAAGATTTTCAGCCTGTAAAAATCACTGCTGTAAAAGACAGTGTTACGTGTCACGCAGGAGGACAGAAAGAGCCGATAGCAGCGGCAGAGGAACGGGCTTTTCCAGAGTAGCGTCCTGCCCCCACTCCCCTCCTATTCACCCTGCATACTTCCCGTACGAGGACAATATGCTCTTGTCAGTTCAAGGGAAGAGTTTTAAAAATTCCCTTGAACCAAATCCCCCAAAGGCACAAGTCTTCGCTCAAAAGAAGCAAATCACAAGCGGAATGTAGCCTGGAACTGCATCACTCTGAAACACAGAATATCCTACATACTTAGGTGTCGTGCTGACGTACAGACATCACTGTGAGAAGACCCGTTATAAAGTCTCAGTAAGAAATCTTACCGAGAAAACTTATTGAGAAAATTGGCTTACTGAAAATGTGCAGATAGACCAAAGGTTCTGATGACAACAGCCCAATCACTCTATTTCTCCTGACAAAGTATGCTTACCCAGTATCGTCAAGACTTGTATGTGTCAATAATGCCAACATGAGCTTGAAAGAAACATGTCGAATAATAACTGATGGCATGAAACGCAACGCCGCTCGATTAATTGCACAAAGCGGCCATTTTCACAGATATGAGCTCTCGAGGAACTAATCACGGAAATACTGGGAAGCTAAGAGTATCTTCGATGGCCGTCACACCCACCTTATTTATAATTACATGTGAACCTGGAAGACTCAAATATCCCAAAAAATTCCGCAACAAAGAACTCAACGAACTTCCAAATGACTATCCCCCACTACAAGAGATCCACTGCGGCAAGGGAAGAGCACAAATCGCTTCAGATCGGACCAGTAAAGGCAAACCTGATCAAGTGGGTCCTTACAGACGAAACTGACGGCAGGAGTGGTTGTGGTAATGTCAGGATATGGAACAGCTTCTGACCTGTCCCAACTGCCCTACTGTACAAACCCACTTGACAACCACATCTCCAGCAGTCGACTTGATCAGCCTTAGAAGGGTTAAAATGTCCAAGTTGGAAACTTTACTCAGGTGGCATCCAGTGACTAGCCACATTCGAAGTCACTGAGCACTCGTGGTCGACCAATTCTGTTGTTACTGCTTTTCTGCAGACAACACATTACTGCCTGCCCCTTCAATATTGGGGGGTTTGCCCCTCGTGACTTCTAGGATGAATTCCTCATTTCCTGGAGGTGCGCTCTGTGTTCCGCCAGTGCTCCAAGATACGTGTTTTGATAGGGCGTCTCGTCTCGCCAGTAGAGGACAGTCATAATTGTAGTTAAGTTCATAGACTGTAGTAGTGTGAAACTCGTGACGAGGTTAGGGATTTTCGCCCAGCTGTAGTGAGGGATTTATTCCATTAATCTAGCAGCATAAAATTATGATGGAGTACTAATTCTGAGGTAGCTAACAAGGAAATTTTTTTGGAAATTTGTGGTAAGGTATATGGGACCAAACTGCTGAGGTCATCAGTCCCTAGGCTTACACACTACTTAATCTAACTTAAACTAACGTACGCTAAGGACAACACACACACATACACTCATGCCCGAGCGCTCGAAACTCCGACGGGGGATGGGGGGGGAAGCGGTAAAGGGGGACGGCTGGAATTGCCCGAACCGTGGCAAGGCGCCTAAGACCGCGCGGCTACCCCAAGGAAACACGTTATGTAAGACACGTGACTAATTCCTGTTGCTGTGTCGGTGCAGAGCTGACAAAACATTCAACTTGCACACTGTTTATCTATACACGATGCAAAAGTGCATTGATTACAGATTCGAGACCACTACCAGAGATGTCGCTGCAGACGGTAAATTTAAAATTGTGCCGTACACTTTCTTGCCACCGTGTTACAAACTCATTTTTCGTTGTTCTAATACACTCGCATGCACCCCTTGATGTCGACGAAGCATAATGGCACTTGTTTTCACGTTTACACTTTGTCTGATGGCTCTACAGCGCATCAGCGTGCCAATCCACAGATGTACGCAGTCAAACAAGAGGCGACTCTGCTGGGACTTATCGCTTATTGTTGTCACATTGATTTCATTCGGATCATTTTCTCTCAGTAATACTGTTGTTTTGCAAACGTTAACGTATTTAATATGTACATGAACATAGCAAAGTAACCAGTCACATAAACTCTCTAAGAAAGTACGGGAGGTGAGCAAAATAAGGAAACGCCAAAAACACAACACATTACCACGCAGAATGCGCTGTTGTATTTGACCACGAACGCGTCTGTGCTATCTCCTCAATACGCTGCAACTGTAGGTCGTGGTCTAGTAAGGACAGCGCTCTGTGTAGTTGTGAGCGCATTACGTCGTAGCTCACAAGGGGAGGCCGCCAATTGTGAAATTCAGATTCGATTCATACTGCGCATAATAAAAGCTCATGGCCAGAGGTGTAATGTGGCAAAGCACCAAGATGCACTTCTCAGCCGTTGTCGAGAAAATCGACAGTTAAAATAAACCGTTGCGGTGAAATACTCTCTACGATAAATGTTTTTCTACAGCGTCGTGGCGCAGCGGTAAGCTGTCGGGTTCGAAATCCGAAGGTCACCGGATCGAATCTCGCGCCATGCTACTTTTTTTGTATTTGTTTTTTGTAATTCAAATGTGTGTATATTCACACACACACACACACACACATATATATATATATATATATATATATATATATATATATATATATATATATATATATATATATACTCCTGGAAATGGAAAAAAGAACACATTGAGACCGGTGTGTCAGACCCACCATACTTGCTCCGGACACTGCGAGAGGGCTGTACAAGCAATGATCACACGCACGGCACAGCGGACACACCAGGAACCGCGGTGTTGGCCGTTGAATGGCGCTAGCTGCGCAGCATTTGTGCACCGCCGCCGTCAGTGTCAGCCAGTTTGCCGTGGCATACGGAGCTCCATCGCAGTCTTTAACACTGGTAGCATGCCGCGACAGCGTGGACGTGAACCGTATGTGCAGTTGACGGACTTTGAGCGAGGGCGTATAGTGGGCATGCGGGAGGCCGGGTGGACGTACCGCCGAATTGCTCAACACGTGGGGCGTCAGGTCTCCACAGTACATCGATGTTGTCTCCAGTGGTCGGTGGAAGGTGCACGTGCCCGTCGACCTGGGACCGGACCGCAGCGACGCACGGATGCACGCCAAGACCGTAGGATCCTACGCAGTGCCGTAGGGGACCGCACCGCCACTTCCCAGCAAATTAGGGACACTGTTGCTCCTGGGGTATCGGCGAGGACCATTCGCAACCGTCTCCATGAAGCTGGGCTACGGTCCCGCACACCGTTAGGCCGTCTTCTGCTCACGCCCCAACATCGTGCAGCCCGCCTCCAGTGGTGTCGCGACAGGCGTGAATGGAGGGACGAATGGAGACGTGTCGTCTTCAGCGATGAGAGTCGCTTCTGCCTTGGTGCCAATGATGATCGTATGCGTGTTTGGCGCCGTGCAGGTGAGCGCCACAATCAGGACTGCATACGACCGAGGCACACAGGGCCAACACCCGGCATCATGGTGTGGGGAGCGATCTCCTACACTGGCCGTACACCACTGGTGATCGTCGAGGGGACACTGAATAGTGCACGGTACATCCAAACCGTCATCGAACCCATCGTTCTACCATTCCTAGACCGGCAAGGGAACTTGCTGTTCCAACAGGACAATGCACGTCCGCATGTATCCCGTGCCACCCAACGTGCTCTAGAAGGTGTAAGTCAACTACCCTGGCCAGCAAGATCTCCGGATCTGTCCCCCATTGAGCATGTTTGGGACTGGATGAAGCGTCGTCTCACGCGGTCTGCACGTCCAGCACAAACGCTGGTCCAACTGAGGCGCCAGGTGGAAATGGCATGGCAAGCCGTTCCACAGGACTACATCCAGCATCTCTACGATCGTCTCCATGGGAGAATAGCAGCCTGCATTGCTGCGAAAGGTGGATATACACTGTACTAGTGCCGACATTGTGCATGCTCTGTTGCCTGTGTCTATGTGCCTGTGGTTCTGTCAGTGTGATCATGTGATGTATCTGACCCCAGGAATGTGTCAATAAAGTTTCCCCTTCCTGGGACAATGAATTCACGGTGTTCTTATTTCAATTTCCAGGAGTGTACATATAATTCCCGGCAATCAGTTGCAACAATTATGCATATAATAAGTTGTTGAAAGTCGTTTGTCGTGGAAAAACTGGCAACTTCGAACATCATTATGTTTTCCGCAAACAAAGTTGTATTTCACAAATGTTATTAATTGTCTTCATAATGTTAACCACGTATAGTTAACGGAAGACGTAGAAACGATATTTCGAAACGAATACGTATAGCGTTAGTCAAGCGTTCGAATTAGAATAGAAACCCCACGAACACAAATGTGCTGTGGCAGGTATGAAATATAAACTCCGTTACTCACTCGTTACACTTGAAGGACATATGTTGAATGGGCCGAAACGAGCCGCCGCATAACAGCGTAGTTGCCTGCTAACTTCGAAATAAGGTAGATGCGGTCCCTAGCGCAAGTTATAACATCGTCGAAAATCAGTGCGGACGTGAGAGCTTTGGTACACCCAGTTAAACAAACGGAAAAATGGAGGCGGTACAATTGGAGAGCGATCCGCCTTCACCAACATGCATAAGCAATTCATTAATAGTTACCTCGCGCCTTGCAACATTTTTTTATTATTAGTTTTTTGTAATTCATATATATATATATATATATATATATATATATATATATATATATATATATATATAAATTACAAAAAACTAATAATAAAAAAATGTTGCAAGGCGCGAGATTCGATCCGGCGACCTTCGGATTACGAACCCGAGCGCTTACCGCTGCGCCACGACGCTGTAGAAAAACATTAATCGTAGAGAGTATTTCACCGAACGGTTTATTTTAACCGTCGATTTTCTCGACAACGGCTGAGAAGTGCATCTTGGTGCTTTGCCACATTGCACCTCTGGCCATGAGCTTTTATTATGCGCAGTATGAATCGAATCTGAATTTCACAATTGGCGGCCTCCCCTTGTCAGTGAATTCGAGTGTCTGCAAATTGTAGGTGCTCGTATACAAAGCACCTTCGTAAACAAAGTAGCCCGAAGTGTATGGTGTTTCAAGTGCACTGTATCGAAGATTTACACTGTACACAGGGAAGGAAAATCATCATCCGCTAAGTTACAACGCGAACGGAAGTGTGTGTTGAGTGATCGTGACAAAGGGTTTCAGAAGAGGACTGTAACGAAAACTATGAGGATAACAGCTGAAAAGTCATTGCAGAGCTGAATCTCTCACTCGCGTGGCCGGCCGGAATGGCCGACCGGTTCTAGGCGCTGCAGTATGGAACCGAGCGACCGCTACGGTCGCAGGTTCGAATTCTGCCTCAGGCATGGAAGTGTGTGATGTCCTTAGGTTAGTTAGGTTTAAGTAGTTCTAAGTTCTAGGCGACTGATGACCTCAGAAGTTTTCAAAAATGGCTCTGAGCACTATGGGACTCAACTGCTGTGGTCATAAGTCCCCTAGAACTTAGAACTACTTAAACCTAACTAACCTAAGGACAGCACACAACACCCAGCCATCACGAGGCAGAGAAAATCCCTGACCCCGCCGGGAATCGAACCTGGGAACCCGGGCGCGGGAAGCGAGAACGCTACCGCACGACCACGAGATGCGGGCAGAAGTTAAGTCGCATAGTGCTCAGAGCCATTTGAACCATTTTTCTCTCACTCGCAAACTCTGCGAACACCAAAACAACAGGAAGTGAGTTGCATAGGCAAGGAACTGCAAGGCGAGCTGGAATTCGAAAACTAATCATCAGTGAGACAAACCCCAGTAACGGGAAAACGTGGTGGAACAGTGGAAGAAAGTCAATGCGTCTGATGAGTCTTGTTTCACACTGTTTCCAATTTCTGACCGAGTTTAAATCCCAAGAGTGAAACATAGCAGTGGTTCCATGGGCACCGTGGTTACTCTGAAAGATCGCATTACTGCTAAGACTTATGTGACAATTTTGTCTCATCAAGTTCATCGTATGCTACACTGTTTGTTCTGCGATGGTGATGCTCCGTTCCGAGACGACAGGGTGACTATTCAGACAGCTGGCATCGTCGATGACTCCGTTTTGTGTGCACGAGGTTGAATTACCGAATTTCCTCTAGCCACCACCGTCACCAGATCTCAACATTGGTCTACTGTGGAGAGAAGGATGAGCTACCGCTACTCACCTCCATTACCGTTACGTGAACGTGTCGCTATTTTGCAGGAAGAATGGTACAAGATTCCCTTGAAAACCACACAGGACCCATTTGTATCCGTTTCGATACGACTAAAAGCTGTTTCGAATGCCAACAGTTTTCCTACACCGCATTGGGCATGACCTTGTGGATGACATCGGAAGTTCACTGAGGCTTTTTGCAGATGATGCTGTGGTATATCGAGAGGTTGTAACAATGGAAAATTGTACTGAAATGCAGAAGGATCTGCAGCGAATGGACGCATGGTGCAGGGAATGGCAATTGAATCTCAATGTAGACAAGTGTAGTGTGCTGCGAATACATAGAAAGAAAGATTCCTTATCATTTAGCTTCAATATAGCAGGTCAGCAACTGGAAGCAGTTAATTCCATAAATTCTCTGGGAGTACGCATTAGGAGTGATTTAAAATGGAATGATCATATAAAGTTGATCGTCGGTAAATCAGATGTCAGACTGAGATTCATTGGAAGAATCCTAAGGAAATGCAATCCGGAAACAAAGGAAGTAGGTTACAGTACGCTTGTTCGCCCAGTGCTTGAATACTGCTCAGCAGTGTGGGATCCGTACCAGATAGGGTTGATAGAAGAGATAGAGAAGATCCAACGGAGAGCAGCGCGCTTCGTTACTTCGTTTCGTAATCGCGAAAGCGTTACGGAGATGATAGATAAACTCCAGTGGAAGACTCTGCAGGAGAGACGCTCAGTAGCTCGGTACGGCCTTTTGTTGAAGTTTCGAGAACATACCTTCACCGAGGAGTCAAGCAGTATATTGCTCCCTCCTACGTATATCTCGCGAAGAGACCATAAGGATAAAATCAAAGAGATTAGAGCCCACACAGAGGCATACCGACAATCCTTCTTTCCACGAACAATACGAGACTGGAATAGAAGGGAGAACCGATAGACAATCCTTCTTTCCACGAACAATACGAGACTGGAATAGAAGGGAGAACCGATAGGGGTACTCAACGGACCCTCCGCCACCCACCGTCAGGTGGCTTGCGAATTATGGATGTAGATGTAGATGTAATGTGTTGTGTTTCCATATTTATGCGTACCTCCTGTACATTTGAGGGTAAGTATTTCAGTGTCTGATCGCTGAGGATGCGATCAGGCAGTTTGTGGTAACCGCGTCTTGGGTCGAAAATCACCGAAAATTCCTAGCTCCAGCTAACAAAACAGGTTTGGTCACTTTTTCACTTGTTGTAAAGCTGAGTGCCTTGTGGTTCCAGAGCACGGCTGTTTCTGGAATCAGTGAGGGTTAAGGCAGAGGGGGGGAGGGAGGGGGGGCGAGAAAGATTTCGCCTTAGGGGACAAGGAGATATCTCAAACAAGGCGCGCAGGCATGCGTCAGCGAACACGGTCGTTCTGAAAGCACGCAGTCAAACAAACGGGGGCAGCCGTGAGTCAGAGGACAGCCATTCTTACAGCCTCTTTCGTTTTCCTGTCATCTTCTGAGTACGCTCAATAACCCGCATATGTTGTTATTCTTACTCTTTGGCAAGAACTGTTAATTTCCGCGACTTGACCAGCGTCGAAAGCCCTGATTCTTGTTTTACCTTACATGTAGCCTGCTGCAAGGTCATCTTCGTTGCGATGCGGGATTCACTCTAGACGACTTTGTTAAAACATCTTACCTTCTAGGTACTGATAGCCGGAGTCCGACACATTACATTCAGTTCACAAGTTCAAGTGGCCAAATACAACAGTGTGTCCAGGCGCAACAAAAGAAATATTTCGGATATGACTCGAGGGATGTACAATGAAAACGAAAATATCTTGGAGATAGTAAGGGTTCTTCAGAATATTCGTAGGAAATACAGGAGGGATGTAAACCAGAGTACAAGTTAACACCTTTGATGATTCTGCAAGAAACTGAAAGAACAACCAGCAAGAGCTTTTAGCGTCAAGTGTAGACAAGACGCACGCCATAGTATAGTAAACCACTTAGACACACAGCCACCAATCTTCCTAACATATGTTGCACTAATTGGCCAATAGTGTGATACACAAGTGTAAACACAAATGGCTTTTAAATTAAAATAAACTACGCTAAAAACTGTCTAAGGTTGAGTTTATTCCGATTCTTTCAACATCTACAAGCAGACTAATCTATTCACGGTGTCTGTTAAGCACTCATTTACATCCGTCGATAGTCCCTCTGAATATATCAGTCTCTCTCCTACTGCAAATAACATCAGGAAATAGGCTTTTCTTTTGTGATATTGTATTCAACAAATCATTACGAGGGCGTGCTGAAAAGTAATGTCTCCCAACATTTTAAGTGAAAATTCCTAAAATTTATTAAATAAAACAAACGTTATTAACATTCTGCAGCTCTATTCTTCGTGTCTCTACATTTGTAGCCCTCTGCTGCTAGAGGACTCCGAATTGTAGCGTGTAACACGGCTCTGTATGGAGCGCCCTCTTCTTTAGCATGACGATGCCGGCCCACACACGAGCGCTGAGACTTCTGCAGCAATCCCACGCCTTGGGTTCTCTGTCTGTCATCGATCATCCTCCATACAGACCCGATTTGGCCCCATCCGATTTTCATCTGTTCCCAAAACTTAAAGAACACTTTGTAGGAGTTTACTCCCACAGTGATGAAGTGGCGTAACCAGAGGTGAGGTTGTGACTCCGTCAAACATCAGTGACGGTATCAACAAGCTGGTATCTCATTGAGAGAAATGTGTTCGTCGTCAGGTTGAATATGTTGAGAAATAAATATGTAGACATGAAGTATAAACATGCAGAATGTTAATAACCTTTGTTTTATTAAAACAGTCTTTCAGAGTTTGCAAATAAAAAGTTCTATGGCATGCTTTACACCACGTCCACGTACAATACCCCAACCACCCTCTCCTCCTCAACCAAACAAACTTCCACCGCGGTAACCCCCAACTCATAAACACATAAACATATTCACGTGAGAACGTCATCGTCTTTCTTACATGGATTCCCGTTTGCATTCCCCCAATACTTTCAGATGGGCCATACCGCCCCGTTACAATCCGAGCAGCGCGTCGCTACACTCTTTCAGTGTCGTTGTCGTGTCTACTTGGCGACTCCAAATGCTGCAACAATGAAACTGTTCTGACTATAGCAGTAGTTCACAACCTTTCTGTTGCCAATACCCCTAAGTAAGATCCGATATCTGTTAGAACCCCCTTCCCCCTACATCATCAACGTTGGCACTCGACTAAGCTTTAGAATCAAAAAGATTTTTCTTCCAACACTTGTATTGATGAAAGGTAAATGGTATTTAGTTTTTGTAGGTGTTATACTAGACATGTAACTAATGAGTCAGTGAGACAGTTGGTACTAGTTGTTTCTAGCAATCTCTTTTTCACAAGGAAGAAGCAATTTGCAGTGCATCTCAAGTTCTACCTACAACTTCTCAGAAAAAAAAGCGAACTCTTCCCATTGAGAGTAGACACTTGTTACTTAGCATCTTTCTCCGACACCTCGTCTCTCCCTAGCGATACTTGCTTAACCCACACTCTGAACTCCCATTTGGAATCAACCAAGTTAAAATGCATGCATTATAATTACTTTTTGTAACTCACTTGATCGCTGGATTCCTTACTTCTGAAGTGGCAGAAACTGGAAATTCAAGCTGCCAAGGCTTTGCGTCTGACCACTGCCACTACTACTACTACTACTAATAATAATAATAATAATAATAATAATAATAATAATAATAATACTGTGTAGGACTTTCAGCAACATAATAGCCAATACTAAGTTGCTGTTGTGCAATCAATTACTTCGTGTATCTGTTGAGAAGTGAATAATGATGCACTTTCTAGTCCATCGCAGGAACTACCTACAACGCATTTTAATGAGCTGTTTAAGCTTATATGTCTAATTTCACTATCACTCATGCGTAGTATAAAGTACAAAGTATATGTGTAGGAGGCGAGGTATGTGAGGAGCAAGAAAGATGTTGTTTATACGTCGTTAATCAAGCTGTAACCTCCACCACAGTGCGTCACTCATTAATGCTAGTATTTGAAAAAGAAAGTAAGTATTGGTTACTTATGTGGTCACTATTAGGCCTACAGTCTTACGAAATCTTTAAAAATAATTTATTTTCATGACCAAAACATAATCGAATCATTTTGTTTTTACTGCTCGGAAAATTTCATTTTACGCATTTCTGGGTATTTATCCCCAGGACCCGTCCAAAAAATGTGTCTTCCATTCATCTTCACTAGTATCGGTTTTACTTGATCTCCCCATTTACGTCTTTTCTTAGTATTACCCCTAACCACAAATATGGTGAACGTGCTTCAAATGTTCACCACTAATCTCGTAATCGAACGCTGTTATCTTGAGACACACAGAACATTGGTAGGTGGAGTTTATCGTGAGTGCCTTAGTGCACCCTACTACCAGGCGGTGTCGGCCACAGCGTCGCGGAGAAAAGCAACCGCGCGAGAGGCAGCCGAGTGTGTGTTCGCGGCTGGGCCGATCTGGGCCGGCCGTCTAGCGGCTGTGACTCTTGATTGCTTACACTCAGAACAAAAGTCATGGTTAATGTAACAACATAGGTCAAAGTGCTTCACTTCAAGCTTAGCAGCAAATAATCCCGCAGTATGAGTATCCCGCTGTCTCCAATGCCCTCTGGCTTTCGGTAACAATCACCCTGGGCGTTTCCTTACATTTCAATCACCAAGCCACTAAAATCGCTCAGCAAAAGAGGTTGACTTGATGGTCTGTGTAGCATATGAAATAGAACTTGCTTCTCTTCTAGCAGAACGCCATCGCACATCGCTGGAGAAGTGAAGTGTTTCAAATGGCGGGAAAGGCGTACAGGCTACTCTCGTTTCAAGAAGGGTAATCGAACTGGCGCACATAAACGGTACGACTATATCGTTGACGTCAGTCCGTTACAGAACTTTGGAACCCGATTTATGCTCCCGTATTATGATCCTTCTGAAGAGCGAAAATATCCTCCGTATAAACCAACGGAGAGTCTGAAGACAACGATCACGTGAAATACCCCTCACTCTGTTTGGCTACGAGACGT
The DNA here is from genome assembly GCF_023898315.1 of Schistocerca nitens. Lineage (NCBI taxonomy): Eukaryota > Metazoa > Arthropoda > Insecta > Orthoptera > Acrididae > Schistocerca > Schistocerca nitens. Next base: position 925,160,017 of record NC_064614.1, on the reverse strand, counting down.
AAAAAAACAATAAATACCGACACCCTGTCTCCTTAATTCCTGGAGGCATTCAATACAGTTCCGAACTGCAGCCTAAAAGAACGCAATACCAGCGCACGGAATATCAGACCAGCTTTGTGTCAGGCTTGAAGAGTTACTAGCAAATAAAAGACAGCATGTCATTCCTGACGGAGATAAACTCTAGACGCAAAAACAGCTTCAGAAATACGTAGTGCACAGAGAAATCGCAGCGTTGGTAAACATCTGCATCTACATCTACATGGCGACTTTGTAAACCACACTTAAATACCTGGCAGAGGGTTCATCGAATCACATTCACAATAATTCTCATTATTCCACTCTCGAATGGAGTGCGAAAGTAAACGAACACGCCATGCGAGTTCTCATTTCACTTATTTTATTATGATGGACGTTTCTCCCTGTTTAGATCGGCGACAGAAAAATAATTTCAGATTTGCAGGAGAAACGTCTTTTCGTTTCTTAGGCTCAATTGCCAAGTTTCGCACCATACATATATCTTTTCTAAACCATTTTGCCATTTGTTTTGATCTTTTTAGGACTTTACTTGGGGTAACTGACAACTTATCCCTGCTCCTCACATTGTCGCCTAAATCGTTTATATAGATAAAGAAAGGCAGAGGGCCTGTAATACTACCTTGGAGAACGGCAGAAATCACTTCTGCTTTACTCGATGACTTACCGTCAGTTACTACGAACTACGACCTCTCTGAGAAGAAATCACAGGTCCAGTCCCAGAACTGCGAGGATATTCCATATGCACGCAATTTGATTACAAGCCGCTCGTGAGGTACAGTGTCGAAAGAATTCTGGAAATCTAGAAATACGGAATCAATTTGAAATCTCTTCTCAATGGCACTCAACACTTCGTGTGCGTAAAGAGCTAGTTGTGTTTCACAAGAACGATGTTTTCTAAATCCGTGTTGGTTCAAATGGCTCTGAGCACTATGGGACTTATTTTCTGAGGTCATCAGTCCCCTAGAATTTAGAACTACTTAAACCTAACTAACCTAAGTACATCACACACATCCATACCCGAGGCAGGATTCAAACCTGCGACCGTAGCGGTCGCGCTGTTCTCCATCCGTGTTGACTATGTGTCAACTTCTCATCGAAGTAATTCTTAATGTTCGAGCACAATACATGTTCCAAAATCTTGCTGCATACCAACGTTAATGGTAAGGGCTTGTAATTTAGTGGATTACTCCTATTGCCTTCCTTGAATACTGGTGTGAGCTGGCTTTTGCAGGCTTTGGTTACGGGTCTTTCGTCGAACGAGCGGTTGTATATGATCGCTGAGTATGGAGTTATTGCATCAGCATACTCTGAAAGGAACCTAATTGGTACACATTCTGGGCCGGAAGACTTGCTTTTATTAAGTGATTTAAGTTGCTGTGAAGGAATTTCGGAAGGCTGTGTTTAGTAACTCTGCTATAGCAGCACTGTCAGCGATAGTATTTCTATTGCTACCGCGCAGAGAAGGCATTGATTGTGTGTAGGCCACGAAGACCTACAAGGGATCTACGTTGGTGCAGAAACTGACGTTTGGCACCAACATAAACAACTGTATTGCCTATAAATAGATATAAAGGGGCGTCATTGTTTGATTACATAATTCCCAAACAATGACTGGAAACCATTACATCCATTAAATATCTTGGAGTGTATATTTGGGGGACTTCAAGAATAACTACCAAATAAAAATAGTAGTAAGAAAGATAGACAACTCTCGTTACACGCTGGGTCAGCGCATTGTCGTGATTTGTGTGCTTGGGCTCATTAACGAATAGACACACACAGGAGGGATTCAACATGATTTTAATATCAATTGATCCCCCGAATTCAACAGTGCTACGTTGGTACATTATAGTGACACATGTGGAAACACTGAAACTTAAACCCATTAATACCTTTATCGAGAAGTACGTAATTCAGTACTTAAAGAATCGTCGTCACCCCTATGTGCTGTTGTTGGATTTGTTAAACACAGTTGTCAAGCGTGGAAAAGTGATATCCTCAGACGACTATTCAATTTGCCTCACCGCCAAAGACGAGCTTGCTATTTCCTCTTTGAGGAACTGGAAGTGAACTCTCCTCATGTGACGGTGTGGGCTGCGATGTCTGCCACATATTCGATTTGTCACATTTGACTGAACCTGGTAACGTACCTCGCCGTGCGTCTTGACTGGACTGAACCGAAATTGTAATGTTTGGGCGTTTTTGGCTGAATCTGGTTTCAACAAGATGAGGAGCCAGCACATTTGCAGTAGGTAAAGTAATACTTTATAGATGTATTCGGAGACAAATAAATTATAAGAAAATTGTCAACGTTATCAGTACCTCCGTCATGGTCTCCGCAAATCCTGGCACGACAACCTGTGGTAATTCATTGTGTAGACACAACAAACGCAAAATCGTGCAGATTCCTTATTTGATAACTGAGGCCGTCAGAAACGCTGTTCGAATTGCGTTTGCTTCCGCCTCGGCAGCAATGCTGCGATGAATCTCACATCGCTCCTCGGGAAGACTGATACTGCACGATGGAGATGAATGCTTGCCGACAGTTCATGTAGAGATGACCACCGACTTACTATGGATAGAAACCGGTCCAGGAGACAGGACGCCACCTAGCGAGGAATGACTGCTAGTCTAATGGCTCTAAGCACTATGGGACTTAACATCTGAGGTCATCAGTCCCCTCACACATCGGTCCCCGAGGCAGGATTCGAACTTGCGACCGTAGCGGCAGCGCGGTTCCGGACTGAAGTGCCTAGAAAAGCTAGGCCACAGTGGCCGGCCGCTAGTCAGGCATACGCATAGTGCATGTAATTATAGTAAGCGTGCTGTCAATGTGTAGAATGGAGAAGGCGCGCGATCTGTTTGAGTGTGGCCGAGGGCAGATTCTGACGGCCCGGATGCTCGGCATGATCATTTCTGAAAATGAACGTTGTCGGGTGTTCCACGAGTGTTGTGGCGAGTGTCTTGAACACGTAGTAAAACCAAGGTGAAGCCAGACGTTTTGGGGGGTTGGGCTGTCACCATTCGTTACAGGTGTCGGACGTCGTAGGCTGAGTAGACTGGTAAAACAAGACAGGCGGCGAACTGTGGCGAAATTAACATCAGACGTTATTTCAGGAGAGAGCGCAAGTGTGTCTGCACGCCAGTGCACCGAACACTCGTAACGATGGGCCTCCGCAGGCGACGACCCATGATTTGCCGATGTTATAGGTCCAGTGGAGCTCTTGCACCGCACCATGACGGCCAAGGGGTTGCAGACCACTTACATCCCTTCATGACGATCATGTTTTCCGAAGGCAATGCCATTTTTCACAAGGTAACGCGCGATGTCACAACACCAGGAGTGTGATGGAGTGCTTCGAGGAAAACAGTAGCGAGTTACAATTGATGGCTTACCCCCCATCTCGCCAGATCTGAACCAGATCGAACACATCCGGGATGTGATTGAATGTGGCGTCAGAGCTCACAACCCAGCCTCCCCGTAATTTACGGGAATTAGGTGACATGTGTGTGCAGCTGTAGTGCCAACTCCCTCCAGCGCTCTACCAAGGTCTCATTGCTTCCATGCCACGACGCATCGCAGCTGTTATCCGTGCCAAATGTGAGCATACCGACTATTAGGTAGGCGGTCATAATCTTCTGGCTGATCAGTGTATTTACCCGTACGCCTCTCATCATTTACGTGCTGCTGAAAAAATACATTTATCGAATTTGTGCCATGTAGGAGGAGTGGGTGGGTGGGCATTGGGGGGATAACGGCGCTTTTAGTGCTGCCTGTATATTCGCGCCTACATTTCCCAACACCATTACTGCGTCATTAAGATGGCATCACTGGACCTGAGGTTGCCAAAACTGATGTAGAACGTCAAAGCTACGTTGCATAGCAGACGTGAGTCACTGCTTGCCTGCTTGATGAGTCATCGAACTACAGAACATCTTGATCACCTATTTCTCAGTATTGGCGAGAACACAGACTTTTTCTGGTCAGGGTATTGTTATCGGACTGTTTAGTTACAAACAACCACAAACTCTGGGATATTTGTTGATGTGTGAATATTTTTCTTAAGTATGATCGGGCACGTAGTATGTGAACAGTCTACACAGATTACTATCTGACTTACTTCAAATAGAGACAATAATTTTGAGTATGTGTTACGTGTAAGAACGCTATACAAAATCGGAAACAGTGCTCACAAAACAAAAGTTGTAACAGATAGCAACGTCACAGCGTTAACCGTATGCACCTTTTAAAATCTGCATGGATTTATAACATATTATTTTATCAGGCCAGATGCGGCGGCTGAAAGCAGCAGTTGAGTCACTCCAGAAAGTGCATATTATTTCGATGCGTGAAATGTTCACTGCGGCTAAGACCTTCAGCTCCTGCTAAGAAACTATATATTGAAACGTTAACTTACTCTGGATTCCTGAATCTGAAAGAGGAGTCTAACGGTTCAGTGAAAAGACAACTAGAGAGCAGATTCAACTGAACTGCGCTTATTGATGCACATATGAGCTCTGTGGATCTAAAACCTCAGATGGATTAAACTGTAGTCTGGAAAAGGAGTTATTGGCAGCCGGAGGTATGAAATTTGGCATTTCGTTGCACAAAGTAAAAGTACCAAAATTAAAATTGAGTCAAGACGGCAGTACAGCTAATAGTCAATGACTAGGAAAAAGTAACCCACAACAATTTACCTGGAAAGTGAATAGCAAGCTTACTGCTTTCCCAGTTGATAAACATTGGAATAGACAAGGAAACGAAAGAGAAAGTCTGCTATACCCATTTCTGTTTTCTTGACTTATAGAAAATGCAAAAGAAACAAAGAGAAATCACACGAAAGATAACACTAATAGGTAAAGTAATACACTGAATTGTACGAGTAGATACTACTGAAGATTGCAGATACAGAAAAAAGTGTGAACTACAATTTCAAATTTTTGATTTATGACCTGTACGATCATAAACTAATGATAAAGAAAACCCATAGCATAATAACGTATAAAGTGCCTGGAAAGCGAGAGCAAATACTCAGACAAAAATTACAACACTCAAGCAGGCAAACGCTTTCTGCTGCTTGGGTAGTTGATGATAATAAAAGTCTGATGAATATGAAAAGAACAGCCATACCCTTAGCAAGTCTTCATCAGAGAATGTTCCAACTCTCCTTAATACATAACGAAGGAAGAAATTTATTAAGACATTTATTTGAAGTGTTTTATGCTATGTTTGTGAAGGATGGACTTTTGAGAAACAGCAGAGAGAAAATGGCAGAGCAGCAGAGATGTGGATATGGACAATAGCAATAAAACTATCATGAATCGAAAGAAAAACCAACGACGAAATACTAAAAGAAATAAAATGGATCTAAGTTATTTGGGTATCTAATTAAGCGTAACAACATGTTTTTAAAAAATCTTCAGACGCGCGGCTCCAGAGTTTTAATCATCGCACTATGTATGTAGCTCGAAGCTCCCCCAGCAATAGCCAGTCTTCAAGGAGTTCAACAGACTAAGGAAAAAAAGACTATCAGTACGCGGTTGGTGTTGGTTTTCTCAAATTCGCATTGCGTTATTGGTTCTCGCAATTTATTTGTTTCATTTATTATCACTAGAAATTGTTTGCTATTCTATTATACAGATATAGCAACAGCCGAAACCCCGTACTGTTGCACTAACTAGTTTGATGCCCCTGCAATAGCCAGGTCCTTAAAGAGTTCATCAGACAAAAGAAAAAAAAGACAATGAGTGTGCAATTTGTATTGACTCTGCTCCAACTCGCATCGTGTTATTGGTTTTTATTTACATATTCGTTCATTACAGAATTTGGCCAGTTATAGATCACTTAGAACCAAAGACTACGGTACATTTTTTTTTCTTCTTGTCTTTCCAGGAATTCTTTACGCGTTGTCGATGACCGCACCCTGTCTATTTGACTTCAGCCTCCTTGGTTGTGGTTTTTGCTGTTGGTTACGAAATTTTGCAGTACTGATCAGTAGCGTGAAATTTTCCCTCTGCTCTATGGTGTCTTCTGTGACGTTTAGTTTTCTCAAATCCCTTCTTCTCTCTTGGAGCCGTGGTGTTTTTTAATTTGGAAATTAAAAAATTTCTTCATTAGCCTATTGTCACGCATTCTGTAAATATGATCGTAAAACTAGAATCTCTTCTTCCTCATGGTGGCTCGTTTTTATATAGATCTTCATTTCTTCTCTTCGTCCAGTTATTTTATTTGTTCTTTTTGGTCCCAAAACTTTTCTGAGTATTTTCCTTTCTTTCTTTTCTGGTTCTTCTTGTTCACCTCTTTCATTCAGTGTTAGGCATTCATATCCATTTAGTAATTCCGGTTCAATTACTGTTGCGATGTGTTTAATTTTTGCCTGGAACGACACTGGTCTTTTATCGTATCGATTTTGAGTGAGTTTGTACGCTAATTCAATTTTCTTCGAACTTTCATTATTTGTGGTGTTAGCTAATCAATTCCTTTGATTGTATCCATTCTTCCAAATACGAAAACCTATTAATTCTTTTGATGTTCCCACATTATGAATGTATTCCGATTTCTCAGGCGACATTTGTTATCCGATTTCAGCTGCAATTTCGTGAAGTGTTTCTATCATTATCTTTGCATCTATTTTGTTCTTATAAATTATTGCAGTATTGTCACCGAAAGTGGTACATTTCACTTCAAATCTTCACCTCTCTTAGGCCTAGATGGATTCCTTCGATGCTTTTCTCTTGTAGTTCCTTATCCCACTCTCTCATTACCTTGTCTAAGACCAGACTGAAGAGAATCGGTGAGAGCCCACCACCCCGCCGAACACCTATGTTAATTCTGAAGGGTTCAGAATCTTTTCCTAGGAATTTAACTTTCGAAATTGTGCCTCTGATTGGCTGTTCGACTAAATGTCTGGTGGTTTTGTCAATACCTGCTTCTTCCAGTGTTAGGAATATGTTTGTCTACAGAATCACAGGCTTTTTTGAAATCAATGATGTAACGACTGTGTTAAGCTTCCGCACTGTTCTGACCCTGAGGGTTGTTTTCAGGAAAAAAATTTGCTCTGGGCACAATCTATTTTTTTAACGCCGTTCGGTACTCGCCAGTTGTGTGTTCTGATTGGTTTTCTATCTTATTCAGTAGAACTTTGGATATAATTTTTTAGGTAACTGTAAACAGAGATACGCCTCGATAATTGGTGTGTGCCCTGTCTTCCTTCTTATGTAGTGAATGCATTATGACTTGTTTCCAGTCGTCTGATATTCTTCCATTCTCCCAGAAATCTTTGATAACATTCCGTCCCATTTCCCACATCTCAGCTAATATTCCGCCTTCACCTGGCGCCCAAATGTTTTCAAAAATGGCTCTGAGCACTATGCGACTTAACTTCTGAGGTCATCAGTCCCCTAGAACTTAGAACTAATTAAACCTAACTAACCTAAGGACATCACACACATTCATGCCCGTGGCAGGATTCGAACCTGCGACCGCAGCGGTCACGTGGTTCCAGACTGAAGCGCCTAGAACCGCACGGCCACTCCGGGCGGCCCAAATGTTTTCCAGCTCGCCAATGCATTGTTCGGTCTGATGCAGTGGGTGGTTCTGTAGACGGGTTTTCTTTTTGAGGCTGTCCGAAAACTAGTCTTTGTGTTGATTTCTCGCAGTTTAGAAGATCTTTAAAGTAGTTTGCTAGTACCTCGCAGTTGTCCTTGTTGTTGGTAATCAGTTTGTCTGTTGAATCTCCGAAGCGAAGGCTCACCAGCTTGTACCCTGTTATTTCTTCTCTGAAAACTTTGTAGAAGTCCCTAATGTTGTTCTATCTTAAATATGTACTTATTTCCTCTAATCGTTTTTGTCGTATTTCCTTTTCTATGATCGAACAATTTTTATGCCTGTTTTCTGATCTCAGTGAATGTGCTCCACTCTCTTTCCTTTTTGCGGGAGTTCCATTTTTTCTAAGTTGCTAATCTACGCTCTATCGCTTAGTCACATATTTAATTCCACCATCCATGTTTCCTTCTTCTTCGTGGTTGTTTTAGTTCTTTCACCGTTTTTTTCATAGCTTCTCTGATCTCATCCCAATTCCCCCTTCTTCTTTGTGTGAAGCTTTTTATCGAATTCGTTCCTCTTGTCTGACAGAAACTTTGCATCAGTTCTCTAGGCTTTTTTTAAATTTTGGGATTTGGTTTCTTAGGTTGAAATTTGGTTCTGATTTCTATTAAAAGTGGTTCGAATCTGTGCCTAGCCCTCTTCTGACCCCTTCGTTGACGATTTCTCTATGATTTTGTTTGGTTATTACATGATCAAGTTGATATGAACCTTAAATGTGTATTAGAAGAAGACCAGATCTTCTTCCTTCTCAGTAATTTTCTGTTAAATGTTGACATTAGTTTTAAGTCGAATTGTCTGCATAAGCTGATGAGCCTTTCTCCATTCTTATTGGTGCGTTTGTGAACAGGAAACTTTCGTACTATTAGTTTGTATTTCTCTATTCTGCCGATATGTTCGCTGAAGTCTTCTACGAGTAGTTTTGTGTGGTGCTTGGGTACTTCATAGGGCGTTTTTTATTATTTATTTATTACCTGTAGAAATGGTTTGGTTTTCCATTATACAGATATAGCAACAGCCGAAACTCAGTACGACTGTCATGAGCTTGTTTCGTAGGTTCAGGGTTACGAGAGTGAATTGAGTTAATATGTGCTTCACGACACAAGACGATGCAGCACACGCAGTCATTTGGCGCGAGAGGAAGCTGCAACTGCGCACTTCTCAAGGCCGGCCTCTGCAGGCCAGCGTGACTCATCGCTGGACCTCAACTCTCGTAGCATTCCAGGTACCACGTTCCCAGAAAACACGTGGCTAATGGGTCAAGAAACCGGCCGCCAAGCCACCCAAGTCGTTGTTCTCAACCCCCCTAGACCATATTTCCTTGGGGAGAAAGATTCTGCGTGACTAATAGCCTACACGTTTGATCCTCTACGTCTCAGACACAACGTGAGTACAGCGCGCATACTTCCCCTAGAAGAATAATTCTCGTTCCGAGAGTTCTCCTATGATTGCTTATCCACAAACGCATGAAACAACCAAAGCAGTAACTGAATATTAAATCACAAAATTAAAACACGTAGTATTATATGATTATCGTATTAATTAGTCACAATTTAGAGTTATCGAACTCATACGAATACCCAGGTGTGACAGTTTGTGGGGAAATGAAATGGAATGATCACATACGATCAATCCTATAGGAAGTGATCAAAAATGTGAAAGCACCAAGAACGAAATACATTACCATGACAAATACGCTCTGTTGGTGTTCAAAACATGTCTCTGGCGTTTTAGAAGCTGTAAATACTGGTCATGTATGGTTCACAAGAGAATCTTATACCAGTCTTCCTGCAAAATAATGGCAAGTTAAGGTAACGATGATGGAGGTGGATATAGAGATCGCGCACCATTCTCTCCAAAGAAGACCACAAAGCCCAGGGGAGATGCGACAATTCACCATCGTGCTCACAAAATCAGTTCCGGACCAGGCGAGCTGAGTGACCCGGAGTCCTGTCCTCATGGGACACAGCATCACCGTTGGGAGAGAAATATTGTACTATGAGGTGGACCTAGCCAGCCAAAATGGGTAAACGACCGTTGGCAGTAAGGCGACTTGCAGAGTAACAAAGGGGCCCACCGAATACCACGATATGGCTGCCGAAATCAACACGAACCCCCCACCCACGTTTCACTCCTGCGACGTAAACTCGGCCAGAAGTTGGCAAAAGTGTGAAACAAGAACGATCCGCGACTTTGTTTCATTGCTCAGTAGTCCAGATTTTATGTCTTTGTCAATACCATTTCCTGCTAGGGGACTTTGAATCACATATGAATGGTTTTGGAGTTAAACTCGCCCTGAAATTCCCGGTGTATGGTCCTCCCTTCTTTTTGTTTTGATGCTGGCAGTATTCGCAAGTGTGACACTCGGTTCTACAGTGAGTTTTGTAGTTGTTCTTATTTTTCGTTACAGTCCTCTTCAATGACCGTCCGCTCAGCGCATACTTTCTTCCGCGATGTGACTTAGCGGATGTGTCTTTGCGCTTTCCCTGCGTGCGATGTAAATCTTCGATAGCGCCCTCTTGGAACATCATACATTTCGGCTGCCTTGGTTACGGAAACAACCACGACACGAACACTAACAATTTGCCCACATTCCAATTCACTTAGCTCCGATATAATGCTCTCACAACTTCACAGAACGCTGTTCTGACCACAACTGACACTTTCAACGTGTTGAGGACATTGCACCGCTGCCGTTCGTGGTCAAATACAACAGCGTAACCTGCAGGTTAGTATTCGCATTTATGTTCAAGAATGTATTTCTCGGCCGGCCGCTATGGCCGAGCGGTTCTACGCGCTTCAGTCCGGAACCACGCGGCTGCTACGGTCGCAGGTTCGAATCCTACCTCGAGCATGGATGTGTGTGATGTCTTAGGTTAGTTAGGTTTACGTAGTTCTAAGTCTAGGGGACTAATGACCTCACATGTTAAGTCCCATAGTGCTTAGAGCCTTAATGTATTTCTGGTGGTGTTGCCATATTTTTGACCAAACCCCATAGATAAAGCACGTGACAGACTTCAATTCATTCATAGGATGCTGGGAAAATGTAATGTCTATAAATGAAATCGCTTACAAAACACTCGTTCGATCCATAACAAAAGTGTTTTGCTCAAGCGTGTTTAATCCTTAACAGATCGAATTAATTGCGGGTATTTAACGATAGAAAGAAGCACAGCACGAATGGTCTCAGGTTTGTCTGATCCATGGAATAACATCACGGAAATGCTGAAAAATTTGAACTGGGTGATGCTTGAAGTTAGACCCAACTACGCTAAGGAAGCCCGCTTACTAAGTTTCAAGAGCCAGCTTTAAGTGATGAATCTAGTAATTTATTACAATCCCGTAAATATCATTTCCTTTACGGCCCGCGAAGACAAGATTAGATAAAATTACAGCGTTCACAGATGCAGTTGACATTCTTTCTACACTCAATACGTGAAATGGAGTGGGAAAAGGTTCTGATAGATGAAACAGTGGTTGCAGAATGTGTAAGTAGATGTATGCAGGGACACTCATCGTGGCAAGTTCCTGAGACGCTGAAAAAATCGTGGCGCGACCGTCAGCTCTGTTCCGTAACCTTTTGGTACGGCGTGTAGTAAGCGAGTTCAACCAGACAGTGATCTCCACTACGTGCTACAATCTCTAAATGCTACGGCGACTCTCAGTGTTCTTGCAGTTGACACTTTATGGATAAGGACAAGGACTGTACTGGTTTGTTTCCAGTGTAGTGTTTGACTTCCCTCACTCACACCAGCCAAGAGCAGCTCGGACTCCGTGTTTTCCCGTCCGCGAGGAACTGTCGCTGTACTTGTGTTGTGTGAATGTTGCCTTTTACCTGCATTTCCCAGTCAGAAGTTGTTATTATTTTCGCAGTAGTTCCACCACTATCCCTAGGTGACACGGGTGTCGGGTCCGCAGTAGGGAAAACACAGCTCACAGTTTCCACTTGCTGCAGGTAGCTGACAACCTTAGAAGTCTTACGAGTACCTGTCGATGGGCGGATGAAGCTGCGTGTTACTCATAACTGTCTTCGAACATTTAATTGAGCTTGTATTGACATTTCAATACCTTAATACTTTGTCGGGACTTACTGACATTTTCTTTTCTTACTACTCGTAAAAGTAAGTGCTGCCAAGCACGATATTACAAGAACTTAAGAGGTATGGTCACTCTTACTCTACGTTTTCTGTACTTAGCGTGCAGCAGTGAGTTACCTAGTAGTTAACGCCTGAAGCACATTGGTAACACAGAATGGGATTGCCGAGTATGTTGTTTTGTCATATTCAGTTAACTCCAGTGTCCTTACCAAACCAAAGCTTTTGTGACGTACAGTCGTAGAGAAATATTTCACTAGGATTAAAAATTTTTGAGCTTTCAGATCACAAGTAACCCTTTCCATTTTGATAACGGTTGTGCCATTACACAGCGGCTTGTCATGACTGGCACTGTATCGATACCATTGGATTTTTTTTAATTACCCAGGTATGGTCCTACATGTCAGGGGAAGTGCAATATACCTTAAATGTTGTGATTCTTGAGTTTCTCCCGGCGTATTTGATAATCAAGATATCCACGGGTGTGCTGCCGGTCTATAGTGTCCAACGGGCACAATATTTCGGCGATCATACATGTCGCCATCATCAGGTGAACTGACGGACTGAGCTCCTGTGAACGTGCTCAGAGGGAACTGGGTTCGGTCGCGGCGGCCATAGCGTACGGATCTCCGTGCCGGCACATTCACAGGAGCTCAGTCCGTCAGTTCACCTGATGATGACGACATGTATGATCGCCGAAATATTGTGCCCGTTGGACACTATAGACCGGCAGGACACCCGTGGATATTTTGAATACCTTAAATGTGTTGTGGGCTACTAACAAATTGATACTGTCTCAACAGACACTTACCTGTTCGTCTTGTCTCTCGTCGTGCTCGTTCAAGTTCAGGACACGGCTCCACTTCCTTTTTCGTCGAATTCGGAGGAAAACATAGCAGATCCTTTGGAGCGCAAAGCTGATAACCGTATTCTCTCTCTCTCTCTCTCGCGCTCACACACACACACACACACTCACACACTCACACACACACGCACGAACACACATACTCTCTCTCTCTCTCTCTCTCTCTCTCTCTCTCTCTCTCTCTCTCTGCGCATAATACAATCGTGTTGGATTAAAAGAATTTTATCTACTCAGCACGTCAGCTGTCCTGCCTGTGGAAAATAAAATTTGCCAGAAAAAAAAGCATCTCTGCAGGTCATGGCGCCACAGCTGCTTATTTTTTAAGACGAAACGGCGCCTGTGATTTGCAGATTTCTCGGCTTTCCTGCTACTATGATAACAGAAGAATAAGCCGTACCGCGAACGTAGCAGAAAGGATTTTCTTCTTTCAATGTGTTCTTCTTCTCTGACGAGATAACGGGCCCTGCTGTTAAGCAAGTGTTGCAAGTATTAGTATTCTATCGCTGCCCGTGTGTGTCTGTAGTGATGAAGGCTAAGATACACGTGCAAACACTGAAATGAAATGCGTCGAATGCTGTTACTACATGGCCGGGAGGGCAAAGACAGAGAAAGAGAGAGTAGTGGGGGAGGGGTAGTTTTCGATGAATAGGTAACCATCAGTGCAGAACTCTCTTAAGAAATACAGAAGTCGTTATACCTGGCGAGAGGTGAAGACAGTCGAAATATAACTTGTGAAACACTTTTCATTCAAAATGACTTTGGAAACTGTTCCCTGAACTCTTCGATAGACACTTCCTGCTGACAATCATGTCGTGAAACATTCTCGAGAAGATTTGTGCGCAATGCATATTCCTGTCATTCTCGCAACACTGGTAGTCACCATGCAGACCTCGTCTGAATAACGCAATATGCACTCCTCCAATGAATGTTCATAACCAGCAAAAAAAAAAAAAAAAAAGGAAACCACAGAGTCTAATAAAAGTTTCGTTACCTACACACCCTAACTCTCCGCAGTAACCGGCGACACTCGTATTCTTGTAGCGTAAGAAATTTTCACCATTAAGTAGGAACCCTGGGGAGAGGACCTCCAGAACTCCTGGCCTGCAGACCTCCAGAGCTTGTGTCAACGTCTCGCATTAAACATCGGAACACTACGCCGCGTTTGGTTGTGTTAGGTCGTGTATCTCTGGAACTGCTGAGACACGTTGGAGGGAGATCTTAAGCTTGGTGATCATGATTTTATTCGAAACGGGATCAGTTTTCTTATTTTATTCCTTGTTAACCACAACATGAATATGATAGTAGGCTAGACACACATCTGTCACTACCATCCACCTGAAAGGATATTGATATTTTGCTTGAAGAAATAAAAAAACTAGCCAGTTTTTGTGTAGCTTTATTTATGCCGAGAGGCATTTAGGCCTTTCACTCTTACATTTATTTTTTCGTCAGTGTAGCGTTTTTATCGACTGGTCTCCGAAGCCTACAGCTTCTCTTCAACTAAACGAGTTGTTATTTTGCACAGGAAATTGTGCAGTATTTATAATTAAGTCGATAAAAATGCAATGAGTAAGATATAATGTATTTCGCCAGTTGAAGATGGATAAATTCCCTAAGCGTGTCTCAGCATAAATAAAAATATTAACACGGATAAATTAATACTAATGATGGGAGGGACCTTCCTTGGTGAGAAACTTCTAAAGAAACGGGGACTACTGTGTAATACATGTAAAACAAAGCTTAGGAACATATAAAGAAAGGGGCTGAATGACACGCCTTTGGCTGCGAAGAAAGCCATACGTGAAGCCTTCAGTGAGTACGACAGCAGAATATTATCGAACAATCTGTCACAAAACCCACGAAATTCTGGTTATGAGTAAAGAACATCAGTGGGCCAAAATTTGTGTCCAGACATTCATGGACTCATGGACGAATTGAAACTGAGAGTAGCAAACTAAAAATAGTTAAACTCCGTTATCAACTGTTTCTTTAGAAAAGAAAATAGAGCGGTTCTGCTTCCATTTAATTCTTGCACCACTGCAAAGATGAGTGATACAGATATCCGGGGCCGGCCGCGGTGGTCTAGCGGTTCAGGCGCTCAGTCCGGAACCGCGGGACTGCTACGGTCGCAGGTTCGAATCCTGCCTCGGGCATGGATGTGTGTGATGTCCTTAGGTTAGTTAGGTTTAAGTAGTTCTAAGTTCTAGGGGACTGATGACCACAGATGTTAAGTCCCATAGTGCTCAGAGCCATTTGAACCATTTTTAGATATCCGGGTCAGTGGTGGGGAGAAAAAAGGACAAAGCTTCAGGGCCTAGTTGAATTACTGTCAGATCCCATATCGAATTCAACTATAACATATCGTAGATCCTTTGAATACAGGGCCGTACCACTGGTTGGAAAAACGCACAGAACACACCCGTTTACAAGAAGGGTAGCAGAAGTCATCCACAAAACTGGCATCCAATATCTTTGACATCAATTTGCTGTAGAACCATAGAACATATTCCCAGCTCAAACGTAATGAGACATCTCCAATAGAATGATCTCCTCAACACTAACCAGCATAGCTTCCGAAAACATCTGTCACGTGAAACCCAAACGGCATCCTGAAATATATGCATCAGGCAGACAGGTAAACACAGTACTCCTAGATTTTCGAGAAGCAGTTGACTCAATACCATACCTACGCTTATTATCGATAGTGCGATCGTGTAGGATATCAAGCGGAATTTTTGAATGGATTGATGATGTCTTGGTAGGGAGGACGCAGCATGTTATCGTGGATGGAGAGTCGTCACCAGGTGTAGAAGTAACTTTGGGTGTGCCACAGGGAAGTGTTCTGGGACTCTCGATGTTCACTTTGTATATTAATTACCTTGCAGACAAATTTATAGCCAACGGTCTTGCCGCGGTGGTAACGCCGGTTCCCGTCAGATCACCAACGTTAAGTGCGTCGGGTTGGTTAGTACTTGGTTGGGTAGCGGTCCGGGTCTGCCGATCGTTGTTGGCAATTGGGGTGCACTCAGGCTTTGTGAGGCCAATTGAGGAGCTGCTTGAGTGAGAAGTAGAGGTTCCGGTCACGAAAACTAACAATGGCCTGGAGAGCGGAGCGCTGCCAACATGTCCCTCCATATCCAGTGATATTGTGAGGACGACACGGCGGTCGGTCGGCACCGTCGTGCCTTCCTGAGCCTGTTCGGACGGAGATAGAGACAAACTAATAGTAACCTCAGACTCTCTGCAGAAGATGCATTTATCTATAGTTAAGTTGCATCTGTAGCTTCACAAACATTCAGTCGGACCTTGATAAGATTTAAAAGTGGTGCAACGATTGTCAGCTTGCTTTAAATGTACATAAATGTAAAACTGTACCTTCAAAAACGGAAAAACATAGTATCCTGTGATCATAATTTCAACGATTCACAGTTCGAATCGGTCGATGTATACAAATACCTGGATGCAACAATTCGTAGGGATATGAAATAGAATGGTAACATAAGCCCAGTCGTAGGTAAATCAGATGGCAGACTTCGGTACTTTGATAGAATTGCAGGGAAATGTAATAAGTCTACAAAAGAGATGACTATAAAAAGCATGTACGACCCATCCTAGAATATTTCTCAAGAGTGTGGAAACGATCTAAAAGGACTAACAGGGAAAACTGAATACGTCCAGAGATGGGCAGGACGAATGGACAGTGATTTTTTTGACCTGTGGGTGCGTGCGACGGAGATTCTGAAAAAAAAAACTGAAGTGGCAGACTCTTGAGATAGACGCAAACTATCTCGAGAATGCCTACTTATGAAACTTCAAGAACCGGCTTCAGAAGACGACTACAACCCTTTCACGTGTCGCTCTCGTGGGTATCAAGAGGACAAGATTATAAACATTACAGCGCACACAGGGGCGTCTAAACAGTTTTTCCTCCCGTGTCCCATACATGAACTGAATCAAAAGAAGGCGTAATAACTAGTAGAATGAGAAGTACCATTTGTGATGCACTTGACAGTGGTTTGCAAGGTGTATATGTGGATCCAGTTATTTGAAAACTGATTGCAAG
This sequence comes from Schistocerca nitens, assembly GCF_023898315.1. Lineage (NCBI taxonomy): Eukaryota > Metazoa > Arthropoda > Insecta > Orthoptera > Acrididae > Schistocerca > Schistocerca nitens. The sequence continues at coordinate 925,143,356 of NC_064614.1, read as the reverse complement.
GTGACAACGTTAAACCATCTCCTCTAGGCTGGCGTCCAGGATTGCGTCGTAGATTATCATAGAACTGACTTTAGCTTTGACTGTACATCAGAAACACATTGCGGGCACAGCACTAACTCAGTTAAACCGTACATCTTCAGGAATCGGCTAAGGCTACACTAAAGCAGTACTTCCGAGATTGGTTTCAACATAACTAAGGAAAAAATACTGTACGAAAATCAAGGTAGGCCGAATGTGTGTCCTGACATTAGCCTTCTTTATGCATTTGGTTGTCAGTTGTCGTAATGTAGGTACACAAAGATACAATAGAGGCCGGGCTTCACGTGGCTCAGTTCAGTGAGGTTGGAGGTAATTCACATGATTTCTTTAACACATTAGCATATACTAAACCTGTAGAACCTAGAAATAACAGGCGCGCAGAAAATCAAGGAAGCTTAGAACATCCTGCCAGCAATAAGCGATTGAGAATGCTTAGAGACTGTCAACAATTGTGCCCAGCACCACTGTTTCTTATTGTTGTTGTCTTCAGTCTGAAGACTGGTTTGATGCACCTCTCCGTGCTAGTCTAGCCTGTGCAAGCCTCTTCATCTCTACACGACTACTACACCAAGCTACAAGCATTTGAATCCGCTTATTGTATTTAAGTCTTAGCCTCTCTTTTTCTACAATTTTTATGCTCTACCCTTGCTTCCATTACGAAACTGATAATTCTTGCTGCTTCACGATCTGTTCTGTACACCGATCCCTTCTTTTAATCAAGTTTTGCAATTAATTTCTTATCTCTACAATTCGATTCAGCACCTACTCATTAGTTATACAGTCTATTCATCTAATTCTTCTTCGACGCATTTCAAAAGCATCCAGTCTCTTCCTGCCTGATTTATTTTTGTTCACGCTTCACTTCTGCAGAAGGCTACATAATACATTCAGAAAAGGATTATGAACAAGTACGGCCCGCGTATTTGAGTTGAGTGAAGCAGAATCAGGACTCTCCAGAAAATAGGTTTATAATATCGCGATTTTTTTTACTTGAACAGGGCATGCTACGACAACGTTAATGCGAGTGTAAAATTAATCTAGAAGAGGGTCGTGTACAGCATCTAATGGATACGCAGTTCTACCATATTCCTATCTATATGGCAGAACGCTGATTTAGTCCCTGGTTCCATGGTACAGCAGTAAAATGGCTGTAGAACTGTCTAGGTCGACGATTCCCAGCTGTCTCTTGGAGCTATACCGACGACACTCGTGGTCGTGCGGTAGCGTTCTCGCTTCCCACGCCCGGGTTCCCGGGTTCGATTCCCGGCGGGGTCAGGGATTTTCTCTGCCTCGTGATGACTGGGTGTTGTGTGCTGTCCTTAGGTTAGTTAGGTTTAAGTAGTTCTAAGTTCTAGGGGACTGATGACCATAGATGTTAAGTCCCATAGTGCTCAGAGCCATTTGAACCATTTGAACCGACGACATGAAAGCCATTACCCCGTCCTGCCATTATTCAATGTGTAACACACCAACCCAGCTAGCAAGCCTTATGGCTGCTATGATGGTCTGTATCTGTTGGGCCGATTGGGAGACAGATCGCTCCTCATGAAAGGTATGGAAATGAATCTGTGAGAAAGGAATTGAATATTAGCCCTCGTAAATGAGTTCTAATTGTTTATTCTTACATAGAGCATCAAAGGTTTAATTAATTGGAAGCGGTTTGATACTGAATTAAAAGTCTTGGCTCCATTTAACCCGAATTTATTGTATTTATTCTTCATCAGTATATATATAAGCAAAAATAAATTAATCACATATTAATGTGAGCAACAAATTACAAAGTGAGAGGAACACTGAATGCTCTTAAATCACAGGCAGGTTGGTTTGGCAAAGCCCCCAGGGAACAAGTGGGGTGGGAGTGACCATCGTTTCAATAGATCATCCTCGAAAATGCCAAACTGCGGATGGACTGCAGTGATTGACTCTATCGTGCTCGAAAGACATATGAAATCTGAATACAAACGACAGAGTCTGCTCGGTCACAGATGAGCCGTCGAATCTCTAACCACTTTAGAAGCAACGGGTCGAAGAAGTCCTAACTGCTTTTCTTCCTGGTTAGCCTACGCTGCAGGATAATCCCACCACAGATGATGAGTCGAAGCGTTGACCCCCTACACACAGTAGAGCTCCCTGCCAGTCGCTATTCACCAGTCGTCAATTGCTTGGCCGTCATTCAAAAATGCGAGTCCGACTTCAACAGTGCCTCCAGAGACAAAACGTCCGCTTTTACATGTTTCCGAGCACTGAGTGTATATTTCCACGTTTCCATCCAAAGAGTCCAAAAAATACCATCTTTCCTCTTATGTTCTATACAAAAAACGCACAAAAGAGTACTCCAACAATGACAAGTTTTCGCTCTCCATTCCACAATGGAATATTTTTTCGAACAGCAGTCCAACGTCCGACCTATCAAATGTTTTGCAAGTTACCCTATGGGCTCCCTTCCAGAGGATACAATTTTGAAAAACCCAAGTTCCAAACTCACACTACTCAGATCTCTTTTTATACTGCCCATTGGGCCGTTTTCCCCGCCTTGGAGTGGAGAGAAATTACCGCTCCATTTGGAGTGGCGCCTGGTTGTGGCACTTCCTCTCCCAAAAGGAGAGAAGAAAACCCTTTTAACAACAAACACCAACGGAGCTTCCCACAAGAAATCAGAGATGAATATCTCCCAACCAACCTGGCACCCTCCAGTTTTCTAGGAAAAGCGCTGCTGGCGAAAAGCAACACTTGGTCAATGTTCTCTTTGGGCAGAGAGACCGACCTGTAGAACAATTTATTCTAACTGGCTGAGATGCAACACAGTTCATTACACTGGTCCTTATTAGACGGACTCTTGGGACAGCAGAGCGCGTGCAGTCGCGACTGTTCGCAACCTGCCGGCACCGAGCCGGACAACACAGGATCCCGCCTACCGGACAGCCAGCATCCTAAGGTCGGGTCGGTGTACGCAGACCCCAGACAGCTAGCAGCGTTGTTGCCAGTTTTGAAATGCGAAGCGGAAACGGTTGCCGGCGAAAACAATATTGCAACAGAGACGTTCACAAATCGCGTTACGTGGCTGGTTGAGGTAGGCGCGCGGAGCTGCCGCTCTCAGCGCTGTGCCGTCTGTCAGAGATGGCTCAAGTACAATTCTATACTACTCGCCATTACAATTGCTACATCAAGAAGAAATGCAGATGATAAACGGATATTCATTGGACAAATATATTATACAAGAACTGACATGTGATTACATTTTCACCCAGTTTGGGTGCATAGATCCTGAGAAATCAGAACAACCACCTCTGGCCGTAATAACGGCCTTGATACGCCTGGGCATTGAGTCAAACAGAGCTTTGATGGCGTGTACAGGTACAGCTGCCCATGCAGCTTCAACTCGATAACACAGTTCATCAAGAGTAGTGACTCGCGTATTGTGATGAGCCAGTTGCTCGGCCACCATAGACCAGACGTTTTCAATTGGTGAGATCTGGAGAATGTGCTGGCCAGGGCAGCAGTCGAACATTTTCTGTATCCAGAATGGCCCGTACTGGACATTCAATATGCGGTCGTGCATTATCCTGCTGAAATGTAGGGTTTCGCAGGGATCGAATGAAGGGTAGAGCCACGGGTCGTAACACATCTGAAATGTAACGTCCACTGTTCAAAGTGCCGTCAATACGAACAAGAGGTGACCGAGACGTGTAACCAATGGCACCCCATACCATCACGCCGGGTGATACGCCGGTATGGCGATGACGAATACACGCTTCCAATGTGCGTTCACCGCGATGTCGCCATACTCGGATGCGACCATCATGATGCTGTAAACAGAACCTGGATCCATCCGAAAAAATGACATTTTTCCATTCGTGCACCCAGGTTCGTCGTTGAGTACACCATCGCAGGCGCTCCTGTCTGTGATGCAGCGTCAAGGGTAACCGTAGCCGTGGTCTCCTAGCTGATAGTCCATGCTGCTGCAAACGTCGTCGAACTGTTCGTGCAGATGGTTGTTGTCTTGCAAACGCGCCCATCTGTTGACTCAGGGATCGAGACGTGGCTGCACAATCCGTTACAGCCTGTCAACTCGACTGCTAGTGATACGTGGCCGTTGGGATCCAGCACGGCGTTTCGTACTACCCTCCTGAACCTACCGATTCCATATTCCGCCAACAGTCATTCGATCTCGACCAACGAGAGCAGCAATGTAGCGATACGATAAACCGCAATCGCGATAGGCTACAATCCGACCTTTATCAAAGTCGGAAACGTGATGGTACGCATTTGTCCTCCTTACACGAGGCATCACAACAACCTTTCACCAGGCAACGCCGGTCAACTGCTGTTTGTGTATGAGAAATCGGTTGGAAACTTTCCTCATGTCAGCACGCTGTAGGTGTCGCCGACGCCGCCAACCTTGTGTGAATGCTCTGAAAAGCTAATCATTTGCATATCACAGCATCTTCTTCCTGTCGGTCAAATTTCGCGTCTGTAGCACGTCATCTTCATGGTGTAGCAATTTTAATGACCAGTAGTGTAAGAAGCCGACTATTCTCCCTAGGGAGCTCCAAGGGTTGATATAATTTAGCAGTGCCTGTGTTGTTCAAAAGTATGATGCATTGTTCTTTCGGACATGGATGCATGTCCGAACGAACATTGCACCATATTTCAAAACAAAACGGACGCTGCAATATCGTATTTATCCGCTAACATCGGGCAAGCGACTTTCAACTAAAAAGTACCCCCAGTATAGTAATATACATAATGGATGTACGAGTACAGTTTGTAGACACATGGTTGACGACGTATGGAAGTTTTTATCTGGCCGTGAAGAGTATTCAGACAGCCTAATGCCAAGACGACCCCTCTCCATAAGAAAGAAATCCGGGTCCGACTGCCGGTTTCACACAAATTTTCACTGTCGTCATTCTAGCTAATGGTTGTCCATTTTCGGAACTGCGAATACATTTCATGTACTCCAGGGGTTAGTCACCAGTGGCCCTTGCCTCCTCCTTCATTAAAGGTCCGTCAGACTTATATAGCATAATGAATACAGGGCCTGCAATTAATTAAAAAGATAGAGGGAAATGAAGAGGTATTTGCTGCTCGACCTTTGCAGTCAGCGATGTTACCCATATTATCTGTTCCAATCATAACAAATTGAAACATGATACGTTTTTCGATAAAATGAATAAAGGCAATGATATACGAAATATCTCAGTCTACCACTTGACTAACGAGTTTGAAGTACCTACAAAACATAGCAAAATGCTATGTTAATGTAAGTGCTATCACTTCTATACTAAGTGGAAGGATTATATGTTAACTCATACGGCAGTCCGTGGTGGCCGAGCGGTTCTAGGTTACGGGCGCGCCGTGGTCCTGTGGTTAGCGTGAGTGGCTGCGGAGCGAGAGGTACTGGGTTCAAGTCTACTCTCGAGAGAAAACTTTATGTTAGCAGCCCTCTGTAATAAATAAACTGAGCTAATCGATCAACAACGAACTTAAACGGATGTCTTACGACGTCCGCCCCGAGCAGATGCAACGAACAAAAGTGAACAAAATGAGAATTTAAAAAAAAAAAAAAAAAAAAAAAGGCGCTCAGTCCCGAACCGTGCGACTGCTACGGTCGCAGGTTCGAATCCTGCCTCGGGCATGGCTGTGTGTGACGTCCTTATGTTAGTTAGGTTTCATTAGTTCTAAGTTCTAGGGGACTGATGACCACAGATGTTAAGTCCCATAGTGCTCAGAGCCATTTGAACCATTTTTTTTAACTTATACGTATTTCTTTACCACTTGGTCGAAGCACACGTTTAGAACCATTAGAAACTTCAGCCATACGTTGAGCATCTTCAGAGTCCACGCATCATAGGTGGCGTATGGTGAACCTAGTTTCTTCGAGATGCGATGCTATGCTGATCAGATTGCAGTCAATGTCTAGGAGTCGTCATGATACGTTGGGTACCAACCCATACCATTTGGTGTTTTTTCGCCATGGCTATCAACTATGATACTTGCCAGATTGAGGTCACCACGCACTCGTCTAACATGTACGCATGGGAACTCATGTCGTTAACGGTTTGTTCGCCAAATGTCTCCGACGACATATGGATGCAGACGATGATCAGTCACGGCTGAAACTGGTAACGATTGTCAACATGTTGTGTGATTGTGTCTACGGGAAAATAGAAGAATACGTGAGGCACTTTACTCCATAGACAAAACATCGTTTGTTCCAAAAATGTAATATTTCTGGACGAGCATCGTTTCACACTGTCGTATAGTGCTGGTGTGTTACTTTCCCGTGGCGTCTCTCTGTATCAAATAACACAACTTGGGACACGTCATGTGATCACGGCTAGTAGCCACTGAGAGTTATCTCAACAGCTGTGGCTGCTTGAGGGACGGCCTGCAGCCGAGGTCGCTTAAGCAACTCCACAGGAAATATCAATATATTACAATGCTCGGCAACTTATGATAACGAATGTGCAAGCAATTTTACAGGAACTTCTCATACAACTACTTGGTTTGTCTGGACTTTCATCTCACATGTTGTAAGAGGTCCGAGCAGATGTAATTTCGATGTATTGCTCATGCGCTGCCTGCGATATGCAAGGTATAAGAGAATCTCTGACCAGAGAGCAGTGTTGACTGCAGTAGGAACTGTGTAGCTGTAGCAGTAAGTTGTTGCTAGTGAGCAGTCTGGAGTCTGCTCTGGTCTGGTCTGGTGTATCGTGTTGGCTGGGCCGGTCGCGGTGCAGCGATGCGGGAGCCTGAGTATTATAGTATAAGGTAAAAAGCAGCCTCGCGCATATGTAGTAATGTTATCTCAAGTCCCATGTAAATGTTGTAAAAATGTCCTAATAATAATCTTTCTCATAAAAAATAACTTTTAATAACCATTCATTTCAGTTTAAAGAATTCTTCAATCCATGATCATCCCGATTATTGCAAAAGTAAAATCAGTTGTTTCCTTTCATAAATGACAAATCTATCGGCCAGTATTGCACAGGGCTGTGCGAGAAAAATTTATTGTAAGAGCAGATATATATGCGTTATCCGGCGACTTCATTGAGGTAAGAATTTTTCTCTTTTTTATTCAGAATGATCTTTCAGGGCCATGACGCAGCACTGCTGACGTCCAAAATTTACCAGGTTAAATTCATAGTCAATTATTGAAAAGTTATAAGTGAGCGACAATTTAATTGAGATGTTAGTTACATTGTATTATTACCAGGTTACTGAATTTATTTTTTTTGTTGGAACGTTACACTGAATGTGAACGACATAATTATTTTTTACTGTTGAGAGGTTTAGCAATTTTTCTGTTTTGAGGTTACATTAAATGAGAAAGAATTTTGTGGGGAGATTACACTAGTGTAACCGCCCCAAAAAATTCTAGTTACACTAGTGTAACCTCCCCACAAAATTCTTTCTCATTTAATGTAACCTCAAAACAGAAAAATTGCTAAACCTCTCAACAGTAAAAAATAATTATGTCTTTCACATTCAGTGTAATGTTCCAACAAAAAAAAAAATAAATAAATTCAGTAACCTGGTAGTAATACAATGTAACTAACCTCTCAATTAAATTGTCGCTCACTTATAACTTTTCAATAATTGACTATGAATTTAACCTGGTAAATTTTGGACGTCAGCAGTGCTGCGTCATGGCCCTGAAAGATCATTCTGAATAAAAAAGAGAAAAATTCTTACCTCAATGAAGTCGCCGGATAACGCATATATATCTGCTCTTACAATAAATTTTTCTCGCACAGCCCTGTGCAATACTGGCCGATAGATTTGTCATTTATGAAAGGAAACAACTGATTTTACTTTTGCAATAATCGGGATGATCATGGATTGAAGAATTCTTTAAACTGAAATGAATGGTTATTAAAAGTTATTTTTTATGAGAAAGATTATTATTAGGACATTTTTACAACATTTACATGGGACTTGAGATAACATTACTACATATGCGCGAGGCTGCTTTTTACCTTATACTATAATACTCAGGCTCCCGCATCGCTGCACCGCGACCGGCCCAGCCAACACGATACACCAGACCAGACCAGAGCAGACTCCAGACTGCTCACTAGCAACAACTTACTGCTACAGCTACACAGTTCCTAGTGCAGTCAACACTGCTCTCTGGTCAGAGATTCTCTTATACCTTGCATATCGCAGGCAGCGCATGAGCAATACATCGAAATTACATCTGCTCGGACCTCTTAAAATGTCACTTCTAGGGATTTTCTCAGCAGCTTGTTTGTTAGGATCCTCCCGGTTGATGACCTGAGAACTTGCCTACAAACGGCGTAGGAGAAAACTCTCCAGGAATACTAACAGATCTTTTCTGACTCCAAGCCATAACATTCATGCGCATTGTTAGAAGCACGAGTGGCCTTCACATCACGCCAGATTCTAAAAAACTAAACTCCGCCAGAACAGGCCATGAAGGCCCAATGGTACGGACCGGCCGCCGTGTCATCCTCAGTTCACAGGCGTCACTGGATGCGGATGTGGAGGGCATGTTACTAGCACACCGCTCTCCCGGCCGTATGTCAGTTTACGAGACCGGGGCCGCTACTTCTCAATCAAGTAGCTCCTCAGTTTGCCTCAAAAGGGCTGGGTGCATCCCGCTGGCCAACGGCCCTCGGCAGACCGGATGATCACCCATCCAAGTGTCAGCCCAGCCCGACAGCGCTTATCTTCCGTGATCTAACGGAAACCGGTGTTACCGCTGCAGAAAGGCCGTTGGCACGTCAAATTCTGTAAGTTACAAATTGTGTACAGCCTTCTACACTGAGGAATATTACAATAGTAACAACAGGAAGGATAGCGGTAAAGAGCAGAATTTTACTTGTTGTGATCACAGTATAGTAGCAGTAATACAAAGCTAAATAAGTAGGTGACTGGATGTATAGAATACGAAATTTACAACAGAGAGCTGCCACACAATTAGCAGGAAAAGTGGCTCTTACCCGGCTGGACATCGAGTAGAACTCAGCTCGGATGATAGACACGGGTTACGTTACTCCGTGCTGCTTCAACTCCACACACGCGTTCATCAGTCGCAGGAATCTGACCAATGTGAGCAACAAAATCGCGAATGATCAAGCGCCATGATCGAAAGGCCACGAGGCTCTTGCGAAACGTACTGGTAGACGATTCTCGTTATTGCACAAGGCACATAATATGCTCTTCTCACAGACAACCAACTTTCCAATGCGATTTTTGAATGATACATCTGACGCATAATAATCCTTTGTATACATACTGCAAATGGCTTTATCCCCACCTTCTTGGAGCGGTTACATCGAAATGCTAATCATTTGCGTATTTAAGCATCTAGTACTCATTACTGCTTGCCGCCATCATAGTGTTGCAGATTTTCATGGCTTTCATTGTCGACAGAACATGTGAGGAATACATATATCACGTCAGCAACTACCAATATTGTTGTACAATGAAGGCTCAAAAACGTAACTGATCAGGTCGGTAATATCAGATCAGTCTTTAGACCAACAAGTAAAATACTCGTATGTCAATCTCTCACGTCAGTAAAGGGTAAACTCTCTCCCATGTCGGAATGCGGGGTATAGGATGGTCAGAAACAGTCTGGAAACCTTATAAGGACGTTGCATGGTAGGCTGTGCTGGGAAATAATCGTTAAGAAAAAAATTCGATACGTTGCGCCATTCTGATGTTAATTAGGGCTGGAATTAGTCAGTCAGGCCGTTGCGCACGCAAATTCAATCGGCCCGCCAGACACAGTTAGTGTCAGTTTGTCATACATTGTTCGGTCACCACCTGAAAATACTGTAGTAGGACTTATCCGTATAATGAATAGCCAGAAGCTTCTCTTTAATGCTCAAACTTAAAAGTTCACCAACGTCTTTAAGATTCTACCGGTAATAACCATGACTCCTAGTCTCCAACAATGTTTGGCATGTAGTAATTCCATGAAATGTCTGGATCGTTAAAAACTTTCGTCTTGATGCGTTTCGCGTCGTCATTACGAGACAACTATGGTAAAATTTACACAAAACACAAATTAGAAAAGCCAATACATAATAATTACGAGGCCAAAGTGTCAACAGAAACGAAAGTACATAGTAGGTACAAGTACTTTCAATATGCTGACAGAAGCTCATATGCGTGAATAATAAAGGAAAAACGTACAGTCTCATATGCAGTTGCCGTTAGGCGATATTTGTGAAGCGTCTTATACGGAGACTTCACATGCCAGACAAGATAGCAGACTCTAGGACCATATTTGTTAACTTAGGGCCAGAGGGCGTTGACGTTAAAGATCAAGACAAACCCCGAAATAGCTTTTATAATACATAAACCAATGTAAATATTCCTACCACATTACATCCCTTTCTTTTTTATAATAAACGTCATATCGTCAAAAAAACAGAATTCGTTATGAGTTGCAGGCTCCATACAAAGATCGTACAGCACATTAGGCAAATAGGCACATCGAGAGAGAAAGCAACGCAAAAGCCCCCATTGTAAAGGAAGACATTACAATTTCTCAATTACAATTTTCCAACGAATCTAGCAAGCGTCTAGTAACGTTTACGCACAGATAGTTAGTATGGTCATATGCGGAGCGTAATAGTTCTTACTTTCTTAAATAGTAACAGAGTATACAGCGCAGATGGAGCGATCAGAAGTTGATTCACACGTTGTGAAGTAGAAAAACCACAGAAACATTATTAGTCATAAATATCTTTCAAATGGTCCACTACCTATTTCGATTGTCTATTGCTCATTATTATTATGAAACAAGTTCTTTCAGCCCGGTTTGCACAAACGGAGATGCAAGTTACAAGATTCGAGAGGCTGGGCTAAGAACAGACTAGCCATGCTATCCAAAGGCTACAAGCGAAATGAACAGAATAATCGAAATTGGCGTAAGCTTCGGCCTTATAAATACTCGTTCCAGGATATTACTGTACTTCGTTAATTTACAATGGTTTACAGATTCTTTCGGTCAGGAAGTTCGTCTTTTATCGGCTGTTGATTCCGCGGGGAGCCGTCTTGTATGTTAAAATATAGTTATTGAAAATTTAGTAGTTTTTAATTAAGGACCCATGTTAATCAATAATGGTGATTAAGAAAAGTCAGGCCATGAAAAGCATATCACACATTACAGAAATTTAAAGACATTTGGCTCTGATTGGGACTGAAAATTTGGACCAAGTGAAATCTTTAATTTAAAACATCTTTTGATCTAATTAAGTTTGGAATAACGTAAATACTTTACTGGAAAGATCAAAAATAGCTCTTTAATTTAGATGTAGTCTTCCCTCCTGAATTTACTTATTACCTCCATGAATTTCCCTTAAGGCTAGATGAAACAATCTTATAATTGCAGTATCTTTTAAAAATTGATTACAGACGTCCCAACCGCAATAAAACATTTATTTCAACGGTTACTGGTTTTGATCAGGACGTGCTCATCCTCAGACCCTTTATACGACGGTTGTAGGCTGTAGCGGTGAACGGAGTTGGTGTTACGACTGCACGAACGTCAAAACCATTGAAATAAATGCTTTATTGCAGTCAGGACTGTCTGTATTCCATTGAAAAGTGCTTTTAGCCAGATAGCTCTTTCCCTACGAGAAATATTCTCAAAAATTATTGCGATAACTTTTGTTTGTCATTATTTCCGACAAAACTAATTATCTCATTGCAATCAGATCAACTAACTGAATGATTTGAATAATAAAGTTCTTTGAGGGGGATTTCTTCCTATGATTTGGATGATTGCTTAGCACGTGCTTAAATTAGGAACTTTAATATCGAAATTTGAAAAGAAAATTTGCGAAAATTTTATGCGACAACACGTGAAACACGAGGGCATACGAAGTAGGATGATGGGAGTCAACTTGCTCTGTCACAAATTGTACCGTAGCACACGTAGAAGATAGAGCACGAGAGTGCTCTACCTTTGGCTCGGTTTCGATCTTCATTACCTTCCCATGTCCAATGTTTGTATGGCTCTCTTGTTCGGCTACACCTTCCTTTGCGGGTCGCTTGAATGTGCGCGTTCAGTGGCCTGACAGGCTAATTTCAATGCTGATTAACTCGGAAACGGCGGAACGTACCGAATATTTTTGTTAACAGTTATTTCGCAGCATAAACTATTCAGCAACATCCTTAAAAGCTTTTCAGACTGCTTCTGATCACCCTTTATAAGATTCATATGCGTCTGGTAATGTCTACGTAGGAATACAAAGAGAAGCTTGAATACACGTCTGAAGGAGCACAACAGTCTTTGTCGACTATATAAAATAGAGAAATCGTCACTAGCAGAGCTTTCGAAAGCAAAATTTTATCTACAACGACGAACTACTATCCGGGTTATACGCACGAACAGAAGCATATAGCCACGCGGGATTAGCCGAGCGGTCTAGGGCGCTGCAGTCATGACCTGACCTGTGCGGCTGGTCCCGGCGGAGGTTCGAGTCCTCCCTCGGGCATGGGCGTGTGTGTGTGTGTTTGTCCTTACGATAATTAAGGTTAGGTGGTGTGTAAGCTTAGGGACTGATGACCTTAGCAGTTAAGTCCCATAAGATTTGACACACATTTGAACATTTCTTTTTTTGAGAAGTATATAAATATAGGGACAATTTTAACAGGAAAACCCTCAACGTAATGATATATGGACAGTAGTACTACAGAATGGGTAGATAAATTTTATCTTTGACAGACGATAGTTCGATAATTAAGTTTTATCTGTGACAAGAATTATCTCTGCCGATCAGAGTCCCTCTTTACGGTATTTATGTCATTCTCCGACGTCCGACCCGTCAATCGGCCAGATTCAGTAGAACCAGAAACAAATCTGAAGATGTCTAACGCAGCTCAGGACGAAAAGATAAGAACAAAAATTTTCGTGGCCCTCGACCATCCCTGAAGATTCATTCGCTCCCGAGATATTATTGCTACGAGTCGGCTCAGTTCTGCTGACTCATCACTGTGCCACCGCGCTGTCTGTATTAGTGCCGGTACCCTTGTTGCCAGACGGCGTAAGCGGCGTGTACGTTCTCAGCGAACACACGGCGAAATGTAAAAAAAAAAAAAGGAGCAGGGTCGCGGCGCACTTGATTTAATAGAGCGTCCCGCTTGCGAGACGAGGGAGTGCACAGCGCTGGAAGCTCGCCGTTACATTTCCTACACTGTGCTCGTGGGTGTGTGAGTGGGTGTGCGCGGGAGAAGAGTCACCAGGAAAGCGAGCTGCGTACGGGTCTGCCGCACCGTCGCCGTCGCAGTCGGAACAAAAATTATCAGAGGCGCCACAGCCACCGCCGCGCTGTTCCGGAAGCGGGCGCGTATTCTTCTGCGCCTTTTGTGGTGCTGTTTGACGTGCAAATACGCGGCCACTCGGCCAGATTGCGTCAGGGGGCGAGACGCAGCTCGGGCACCGGCCCACGCACGCGAGGCGGCTTCACTTTCTCCGCGGGCTCACTCCCGTATCTCTTTTTCTTTTTCCCCTGTAACTGCAGCGGCAGCCAAATGGAATTACCAGTTATTGTGGAGGTCTGCGAGGCGTGAGCTGGCGAGGTAGCCGCCGCGCGCTTTTTCACGGTCGGCCAGTCGCGGTCGTATCTGGCCACTCGCCGCTTCGCCTGCCGCCAGCAGTTCGCTTGCCGGGTACGCCAGCCGTGAACGGACTGCATTACGCACGGATGGCGGCTCTGCGCGATGTGTCGCAGCAAACTCGACGTGCCGCGCACTCGGCGGGTCATCCGGAGCGAAAGGCGGAAGCCAGAGCGCTCGCTTAATAACCGCTGCTGTGTAACACTTGCTCAGCTTCCCGCGATGTGGGAGCGGAGGTACAGTCGACACATTCAGTAGCGGATGGAGCAGCGTTCGAGCGCGGACAATAGGGATCCTCCTACTTCTGTGTCACGGCTGTTCTAGCCGCACAACCAACTCCTCGAGGTCACCCCTTCATCTTTACCCCTTCTCCTACCTCACCCTCTCCTTCCCCTCTCTCTCCCCCATGTAGCAAAAATCCAAAATTGCGGATCTAGCCCACTTAGGCTTCAAGATGGCGGAAAGCGAACGGTTAAAATGGCAGTGTAAAAAAATTCAGGATGTCGAAAATGGCTGAATCGGAATTTTTTACACGTGTTGTTCATAGCGAAGCCAATACATAATACGCTACTGGCCATTAAAATTGCTACACCAAGAAGAAATGCAGATGATAAACGGGTATTCATTAGACAAGTATAATGAACTGACATGTGATTACATTTTCACCCAATTTGGGTGCATAGATCCTGAGAAATCAGAACAACCACCTCTGGCCGTAATAACGGCCTTGATACGCCTGGGCATTGAGGCAAACAGAGCTTTGATGGCATGTACTGGTACAGCTGCCCATGCAGCTTCAACACAATACCACAGTTCATTAAGAGTAGTGACTGGCGTATTGTGACAAGTCAGTTGCTCGGGCACCATTGTCCAGACGTTTTCAATTGGTGAGAGATCTGGAGAATGTGCCGTCCAGGGCAGAAGTGGAACATTTTCTGTGTCCAGAAAGGCCCGTACTGGACATGCAACATGCGGTCGTGCATTATCCTGCTGAAATGTAGGGTTTCGCAGGGATCGAATGAAGGGTAGAGCCACGGGTCGTAACACATCTGAAATGTAACGTCCACTGTTCAAAGTGCCGTCAGTGCGAACCAGAGGTGACCGAGACGTGTAACCCATACCATCACGCCGGGAGATACGCCAGTATGGCGATGACGAATACACGCTTCCAATGTGCGTTCACCGCGATGTCGCCATACTCGGATGCGACCATCATGATGCTGTAAACAGAACCTGGATCCATCCGAAAAAATGACATTTTTCCATTCGTGCACCCAGGTTCGTCGTTGAGTACACCATCGCAGTCGCTCCTGTCTGTGATGCAGGGTCAAGGGTAACCGCAGCCATTGTCTCCGAGCTGATAGTCCGTGCTGCTGCAAACGTCGTCGAACTGTTCGTGCAGATGGTTGTTGTCTTGCAAATTTCCCCATCTGTTGACTCAGGGATCGAGACGTGGCTGCACGATCCGTTACAGCCACGCGAATAAGATGCCTGTCATCTTGACTGCTACTGATACGAGGCCGTTGGGATCCAGTACGGCGTTCCGTATTACCCTCCTGAACCCACAGATTCCATATTCTGCTAACAGTCATTGGATCTCGACCAACGCGAGCGGCAGTGTCGCGATACGATAAACCGCAATCGAGATAGGGTAAATTCGACCTTTATCAAAGTCGGAAACGTGATGGTACGCATTTGTCCTCCTTACACGAGGCATCACAGCAACGTTTCATCAGACAACGCCGGTCAACTGCTGTTTGTGTATGAGAAATCGGTTGGAAACTTTCCTCATGCCAGCGCGCTGAAGGTGTCGCCACCGCCGCCAACCTTGTGTGAATGCTCTGAAAAGCTAATCATTTGCATATCACAGCATCTTCTTCCTGTCGGTTAAATTCCGCGTCTGTATCACGTCATCTTCGTGGTGTAGCAATTTTAAATGCCAGTAGTGTAGTTTGAATAGGGACCCATGCCGAGAAATGTACTGTTGCTCATCATCTTTATTATGACCGTTCTCCACTTGTCTGACTCTACCGCATACCCTTTTCACCCAGATTACACAACAGTTTCGAGAAAGGGTACTGTCACGATTAACAGGTGTGACTGTTGTGCTCCAAGGAGACGCCACTGAGCCGAACTGGAAGAGGCCGCACTGGATCACGTGGAAGACAACCCGTCAACGAGTACACGAGCAGTTTCTTCGGTTATTAATGAGCGGAATCGTAAAACAACTGATGTACTGGGTCATGCCTGATCAATTACTTGTAAAAGTGGTCACGTTACCAAGACGTTTTGTAATGGTTCTATCGTGGAAGCAGTACGTCTCCAGACACGGGTTCCAGTTCAAAATATTATCTACTCACTCCCCTCTACAAGTCCTAGAAGTTTGTAAACGGAATTTCTGAACACCTTGTGTATGTACTACAGTGTAGGAGATAACCCACTTGTGCTACTCAAAAATTCAAGTTGGTAAAAATAGGTGGCAGAATCGTTGTTTTATTATATAATTACAAACAATTACGCTGGAGCAGGCAGTGTAGTAAGTGCTGGAGCAAGCTCATCGATGTCCATGGAGCGAATGGGTTACAGGTCAGGAGGCGGTAGTAATGAGCCATTGCTATACCGTGTCATCCGAGTCGCCATCCACACTTTCCCTTCTCTGGGACCTGACCTGGGAAGCATTTTTGGAAGATCTATGACTGCGTAGCAGATTTGCATGAGCTGAAAAGACTCAGAACACACCTGTATTTCATCCTCACACAGCCTCCTGCAAGTTTTAACTCCCACCACGAGGCCTACAAGAAAGACAAACCGCGGCGCGTCCGTCACGAAGGTAGTTCTGCACTCGCTCGCTCAGATCAGCAGACAGACTACGTTTCTGTACCTGTTAACTCGTAACTAGGCGTGTCCGTACAAACGAAAACTGAATCTTCTACAGGATCCGCTATTATGGACTCTTACTGTTTTTAGTCCTATAATGATGGGAAGCCCATGGGTCTACTTATAATACACTCCTGGAAATTGAAATAAGAACACCGTGAATTCATTGTCCCAGGAAGGGGAAACTTTATTGACACATTCCTGGGGTCAGATACATCACATGATCACACTGACAGAACCACAGGCACATAGACACAGGCAACAGAGCATGCACAATGTCGGCACTAGTACAGTGTATATCCACCTTTCGCAGCAATGCAGGCTGCTATTCTCCCATGGAGACGATCGTAGAGATGCTGGATGTAGTCCTATGGAACGGCTTGCCATGCCATTTCCACCTGGCGCCTCAGTTGGACCAGCGTTCGTGCTGGACGTGCAGACCGCGTGAGACGACGCTTCATCCAGTCCCAAACATGCTCAATGGGGGACAGATCCGGAGATCTTGCTGGCCAGGGTAGTTGACTTACACCTTCTAGAGCACGTTGGGTGGCACGGGATACATGCGGACGTGCATTGTCCTGTTGGAACAGCAAGTTCCCTTGCCGGTCTAGGAATGGTAGAACGATGGGTTCGATGACGGTTTGGATGTACCGTGCACTATTCAGTGTCCCCTCGACGATCACCAGTGGTGTACGGCCAGTGTAGGAGATCGCTCCCCACACCATGATGCCGGGTGTTGGCCCTGTGTGCCTCGGTCGTATGCAGTCCTGATTGTGGCGCTCACCTGTACGGCGCCAAACACGCATACGACCATCATTGGCACCAAGGCAGAAGCGACTCTCATCGCTGAAGACGACACGTCTCCATTCGTCCCTCCATTCACGCCTGTCGCGACACCACTGGAGGCGGGCTGCACGATGTTGGGGCGTGAGCGGAAGACGGCCTAACGGTGTGTGGGACCGTAGCCCAGCTTCATGGAGACGGTTGCGAATGGTCCTCGCCGATACCCCAGGAGCAACAGTGTCCCTAATTTGCTGGGAAGTGGCGGTGCGGTCCCCTACGGCACTGCGTAGGATCCTACGGTCTTGGCGTGCATCCGTGCGTCGCTGCGGTCCGGTCCCAGGTCGACGGGCACGTGCACCTTCCGCCGACCACTGGCAACAACATCGATGTACTGTGGAGACCTCACGCCCCACGTGTTGAGCAATTCGGCGGTACGTCCACCCGGCCTCCCGCATGCCCACTATACGCCCTCGCTCAAAGTCCGTCAACTGCACATACGGTTCACGTCCACGCCGTCGTGGCATGCTACCAGTGTTAAAGACTGCGATGGAGCTCCGTATGCCACGGCAAACTGGCTGACACTGACGGCGGCGGTGCACAAATGCTGCGCAGCTAGCGCCATTCGACGGCCAACACCGCGGTTCCTGGTGTGTCCGCTGTGCCGTGCGTGTGATCATTGCTTGTACAGCCCTCTCGCAGTGTCCGGAGCAAGTATGGTGGGTCTGACACACCGGTGTCAATGTGTTCTTTTTTCCATTTTCAGGAGTGTATGTCACGGCTGTACTGGCGTACAATAAAATAAAATCATGCTAAAATGATTATCAGTTGCATACGGTACCACTTCCAGCATGTAATGAGCACTGTTGAACGGAAGAGACTAAATGCTATAAACAAGCCGTTATACCATTTATATCGAGTACTGATCTTAAATTAAATTTTGCTGTAGTACTGTTAATCAGTAAGACTTCATATTAGCAGGTTCCAGTGGAAGATGCAATTGTCGTTAGTTCAAATGGCTCTGAGCACTATGGGACCTAACATCTGTTGTCATCAGTCCCCTAGAACTTAGAACTACTTAAACCTAACTAACCTAAGGACATCACACACATCCATGCCCGAGGCAGGATTCGAACCTGCGACCGTAGCAGTCGCGCGGTTCAATTGTCGTTACTACTTACACGCCAAGCTGCGAGTTGACAGGTTTAGAAACGCATTTTGTCTGCTGAGCTGAGCGAGCGAGCGAGTTCAGGAGTACCTTCGTGACGTACGCGCCGCGGCCTGTCATTCTCGTGGGCCTCGTCCCGCCATCACACTTCTATTGGCCGGTCTGAACATTCTCCTTGTAAGTTGCGACCTGTTAACCCCCTCGCACCACCAGCAGCTGGTATGAAGAAGCCGCTTTCGAGTTTCAGCTTGTTCATCAACACTACCCCTCTACTGGTTGTAGTGCTGGAGCCACATGGTCGGAATTTTACCGCATCACAAAACATGTTGGGTTGAGACACAGTGTCCTGAAGTCATGTGGCCATCTGTGGAACAGGATGTGAAGAACCAAATATTTGCTCAGCTGCTGTACCTCTCAATAAACTGTTTTATGTAAGTACAGGTCATCTACATCCGTCTCTGTTGTTAGTTTATCATTAAACAATACTTTTGTTTAATAAAATATAACTACTATTTTTGTTTAGTGTGTTATCTGCTACGCAACCATTCTCCTTCCATTTTGTTAGAACTATTTGACAAAAGCAATGACTCTTTTGGCATCTTGCAGCCTCACCTGACAGCTTGATAATTAACTGACTTTCTTTTTGTTGTTGCTCTAAGTAATTATGATTAGGTCACACAGTCCTTTGTGGAAGATGTAGCTAATAAGCTAAAATTATTTTTAATACTGTAAGGACAGCCGTACCCCTTTCCCATCTGAAATATGTAAGCGATATACGAGGGTTGAATGAAAAGTAATGCCTCCACCTTTGTTAATTGGGTTTGGATGGGAATATTTTAATAAAGCAAATGCAGAAATAATCCTTAGAATGTGATCGTTAATTGCCAATGTTCACTTTTCCACATAATCACGAGCCGATTGGATACATTTCTGCCAACGATGAACAAGGTTTCTGAAACCGTCACGGAAGAAGTCGACACTCTGTTTCCGCAACCACAGTCTCACAGTTCTCTCAGCCTCTTCATCAGAAGCATAATAATGCCCCGCAGATAGTCTTTCATTTTCGGGAATAGATGGAAGTTAGACAGTGTTCTGGAGGATGGACTGTTACGGAGGATGCTGTACGGTGGTGAGATTCAGTCTCTGAAGTTCTGGTGTGGTGGCACGTGAAGTGTGTGGTTTGGCACTGTCGTACTGCAGGAACCTCGTTAGCCGTCATTTCAGAGTTCGCAGCGTTGTGAATCAATCTATCAACATTTTGCTTGTGAAACTCGGTGGTTGCTGTTACAGGACGTCTAGCTCTTTGTCTGTCACGCACGTCAGATGTTTCCGCCACAACACCTTTAAACTTACTCGCCCAATGACGCACAGTACTCACATCAACACAATCACCATAAACTGCTTTCATTCTCTGATGAATTTCCTTTGGGGTGACATCTTCTGCTGTCAAGAATTCAATGACTGCACGTTGCTTAAACCGCATTAACCGACAGTCTGCGCAGGGTTCAAAAAATGGCTCTGAGCACTATGGGACTTAACATCGATGTTCATCAGTCCCCTAGAACTTAGAACTACTTAAACATAACTAACCTAAGGACATCACACAACACCCAGTCATCACGAGGCAGAGAAAATGCGCAGGGTTCAATACTTTACACTGTAACAACATAACCGTTCAATGCTAAGGCTTCTCGCCAACTGCAGCTGTAGAGAAGAGGCTACGGAACAAGCCAGTACCTGCCGCATACCAATGCTGCCAACTGTTGAGGAGTTACTAAGGTGGAGGCAGTATTTTTCAGTCAACCCTCATAGATTGGCAGTTGACCACAATCGTCCACGACATGCCACGCCCAATGCTACAGCCGCGCACTATGTGACAACCGAGTCAGCGGTGATATGCCTTTCATTCAACACAGTGCCACCTATTGATGAGGAAATAAATAAAGTTTTTTTCTAATACACAGATCAAGAGGTATATGCAATTTACAATATTAACGAAGGTTTTGTGAACATCCCATAGAAACGTGTGTGTGTGTGTGTGTGTGTGTGTGTGTGTGGTGAGGGAGGAGTAGCAGCATCTATAAAATAATGGTTTAGGAGATAAATGTACTCGAAGTATGATATGAGCCATTCAAGAAAGTCTGAGACATTGAATCATACGAAAGAGGGCTCATCATAATGTTTTGTAGTACAGCATTAGCACATATTCCAAACGAAACAACCTCTCTGCGATCCGCATCTCCGTTACTGTGCTGAAAAGTAACTAGTACTCCTGTACCTGGAGCAGCAATAGGATTAGATGTCCTCTTGAACTCCTTCATCGATACATAATTCTGTATTGTTTCTAAACCTTGCAACTCCTGAAATAGCAAGATTATGACAGTTTCCTAGCAGAGCATAACTAATGAAGCAGGATAGGTTTACTCACCATAAAGTGAATTTTTTTTCACGTGGCATACGGTATATAATAGTAAAACACCCGAGAATTCGTTACAGCTGAGGCAAATACTACACAATTCAAATACTACACAATTCCATAACATCTATAAACAAGTTCTTCGCTGTGTAATAAAGCAGTTCTTCTTGCAGTACAGCTAAGCTATATCACTTAGTAAATTTTTATGAAATCACCAAGAAGCGCAGTCAGCATGTAAACTGACGAATTGTGTAACGGAATTCACCCGGTGAGAGAAGTTGTTACGACAACCTTCAGCAGTTAACAGGTCGCAAATACATACGTCCTGCAGCTCGTTCGTATTGAGGTAGTAGGTGCACTTAGACAAAATACTACGTTAAGGTATCTTCAAAGCATTTAATAAATGCATCCGTAAAGTCTCCGCGTGTCTCGCCTTGCGGGGTGCGTAAGGTTGGCAACACCTTTATGATGGGATTCAATATTATTATAATTAAAACAACGGAATTAATTAATTATATTAATTACAATTGATACACCGTACTCACCACTACTACAGTAAGCGTTGGAAAAGTTTTCCTCTTTCTTGAAAGCATAGTTCAACACGATACCATTTATTAGCGAAAGCCTTTACCAATGTTTCATGTCTAATTCAATGCTGATAATCAATTACCATTGGCTTCAGTTCATCTATTGTCTTTGGGTTGTTTTTATGCACAAATGTTTTAGCCGCACTCTAAAGGACATAGTCGGGCGAAGACAGATCTGGTGAGCGCAGGGGCTAGAGACCTTCCGCAATTATTCTGTCTCCAAAGATTTCACCTAAAATTCGTAGGGGCTTGTGTGCCGTATGAGCAGTAGCGTTCTCTTTTGTAGAAATGAATGATTGATCCCATTTTCATTCAGCAGGGCGATAGACATAATATCGAAAAACATCGCGCCTATACTGCGCTCGTGTAATGGCAACCACACACACTCCGATCTTCTCTTCGTGTAATTGCTTTTCTCTGAAGACATGTGAATTTTCTGATGACCAAGTTCGTGAATTTCCGGAATTAATGTAACCAGTTAGTTGAAACAAAGCCTTATCAGTGAAAGAGTTTCTATCTAAAACACCATTTCGGATAAAAAATCGCTGAAACCATTCACAATATGCTACTCGTTGCATATGGTCCATACAGTGTAATTGTTGCATAACAATAATTTTATAGAGGTACATCCCCAGTTCTTTGGTTGAGTCCTTATGTGCTGTCGTACGACAGACTATAGTTTCTTGCGATAATCTCCCTGATTTTGTTGGACTCCGCAACATAATGTCCGAAACGTCAAATTTCCGTGCTGATAAAATTATGGTCCTTCCAGTTCGTGGTGTATCATGAACTGAACTTGTTGTATGGAATTTTCGAATTCATACGCTTAGATTGCTGCAAGCAAAAGGTATTTGAATTTATACAACGAAAAATTTAACATTTCTGAAAATTTAAAGCAAGTTGGCAATCCTTGCA
The DNA here is from genome assembly GCF_023898315.1 of Schistocerca nitens. Lineage (NCBI taxonomy): Eukaryota > Metazoa > Arthropoda > Insecta > Orthoptera > Acrididae > Schistocerca > Schistocerca nitens. Next base: position 925,120,972 of record NC_064614.1, on the reverse strand, counting down.
CCACTTTGAACACTGTCAAGCTCTGACTGAATAGTTGTGCAGTTCTTTTCAGACGTTACTGTGTTATAAATAGGTGCATCAACATCTATGCAGAGTTTGAGGTTAGCATTAATATCGTATGCAAGATCATTAACGTACAAAATGTACAGCAAAGCACTTTCCTGGGGGCACTTGACATTACTTCTACACATATCGACGACTCTCGATCCAAGATAACATCCTGCGTTCTCCCTTCTGAGAAATCCTTAAATCTACCCACAAATTTGGCTCGCTACCCGGTAAGATAGTTACTTTCGACAATAAGCGTGGGAGCGATACTGAATCAAATGCTTTTCAGAAGTCAAGAAATACCACATCTATCCGACTATCCTGATGGAGGGTTTGTAGGATCTCATGTGAGAAAAGCAGAAGTTGCGTTTCGTGTGATAGATAACTTCGGAAACGGTACTGATTAGTATGGAGGAAGTCTTTCCGTTCGAGATCCCTCATCACATTTGTGCTCACAACACGTACTAACACTGTTATGGAACAAATGGATGTCAGGGATTTTGGACGGCAGTTGTTGCAGGAAGGTGTGATCTGTGCTTTCTTCAAACTACTGCGCCCAATTTTTTATTCCAGGAATATGTAGAATATTAAATTTGCAGTAGTGTATACAGATATAAACAGAAACGGTTGGGATACACGTAATCTCCGCGGAACAAGTCATTCCTGCCGAGTTGGTAAAATAATGGGAATATCAGTAATCTTTACCGGAGAAAATCTGGAGAGCCGCTCTTGTGGACAAGGGCGGGCGGGGAAAAAAGGAGCTTTATCACATTTTACAAACTATACCACACTGGAAGCCAATTTGGTGTAATTTTTTTCCCAAGCCCCAAATTTTCATGATAAAGACTAACAAGAAACACACCTTGGTATAACATTATAGTCCCAACCAACCGATATTGGTAGCAACTGTTGCTGTGTGTACTGGAGTGTGGAACAAACGCAATGTCTTGCACGCCAGTATCGGTCGTTCCTCAATCAACGCCTCTCTAAAGCGATCAAATATTGAAAAATAAAGGAGCCAGTCATGTATACGTTTACACTACTTACCTCAAGGTTTACTAACGGTCTAGGTGTAGCGTCTTTGACTAATAACTAAAGCTGGGCTCTATCAAAACTACGATTCGGTAATTTTGGCCCATTGCATGAATGGCGTAGTAAATGGTTGAATTACTGGTAGTATTGGTATAATTGGTAGGAAAAGAAACGTAAATGAATGTGTAAGAGAAAAAATTGGAGCTGACGACTTCTATTTTGTTTTTTACTTGATTGTTCATTTTGCACGTGATGAGAGCCGCACATTATTCCCTATCACTTCAGTGTGTACTTTATATCCTAGTATAACATAAATTGCATTTTATAAGCAAAGACGATGATGAGGAGGAGGACGTCCCATACTCCGAGGAGCGTAGGGGACGATGCGGGATAGCCGCACCGCCGTACTAGGCAAGGTCCTAGTGGAGGTGGTTTGCCATTGCCTTCCTCCGACCGTAATGGGGTTGAATGATGATGATGAAAACGGCACAACAACACCCAGTCATCTAGAGGTAGGAAAAATCCCTGACCCCGCCGGGAATCGCACCCGGGACCCCGTGCGAGGGAAGCGAGAACGCTACCGAAAGACCAAGAACTGCAGACTTATAAGCAAAGAAGGGAAAGCCGAAAGAGGGGAGGAGTATAAAGAGGATCTGTGCAAGGGCGATGTACTTGAGGACAATATTATAGAAATGGAAGAGGACATAGATGAGGATGAGATGGGAGATATGATACTGCAAGAAGAATTTGACAGAGCGCTGAAAGACCTAAGTAGAAACAAGGCCCTCGGAGTAGACGACATTCCGTTAGAACTACGGATAGCCATGGGAGAGCCAGCCATGACCAAACTCTTCCATTTGGTGAGCAAGATGTATGAGACAGGAGAAATACCTTCAGACTTCAAGAACAATACATGATTCCAATCCCAAAGAAAGCAGATGTTAACATGTGTGAAAATTACCGAACTGTCAGTTTAATAAGTCACGGTTGCAAAATACTAACACGAATTCTTTACAGACGAATAAAAAAACCTGCTAGAAGACGACTTCGTGGAAGATGAGTTTTGATTCCGTAGAAATGGTAGAAATGTAGGAACACGCGAGGCAATACTGACCCTACGACTATCTTAGAAGCTAGGTTAAGGAAAGGCAAACCTATGTTTATAGCATTTGTAGACTTGCGAGAAGTCTTTCGACAGTGTTGACTGGAATACTCTCTTTCAAATTCTGAAGGTGGCAGGGGTAAAATTCGGAGAATGAAAGGCTATTTATAATTAGTACAGAAACCAGAAGGCAGTTATCAGAGTCGCGGTGCACGAAAGGGAAGCAATGATTGAGAAGGGAGTGAGAAAGGGTTGTAGCCTATCCCCGGTTTTATTCAATCTGTACATTGAAGAAGCAGTAAATGAAACCAAAGACAAATTTGCAGTAGGAATTAAAATTCAGAGAGAAGAAATAAAAACCTTGAAGTTGGCCGACGGCGTCGTATTTCTGTCAGAAACAGCAAAGGACTTGGAAGAATAGATGAACGGAATGGACAGTGTCTTGACCGGAGGACATAAGATGAACATCGACAAAAGCAAGACGAGGATAATGTAATGAAGTCGAATTAAATCAGGCGATGCTGAGGGAATTAGATTAGGAAATGAGACATTTAAAGTAGTAGATGAGTCTTGCTATTTGGGCGGAAAAATAACTGCGGATGGTTGAAGTGGAGAGGATATAAAATGTAGACTGGCGATGTCAAGGAAAGCATTTATGAAGAAGCGAAATTTATTAACGTCGAGTATAAATTTAAGTGTCAGGAAGCGTTTTCTGAAAATGTTTGTAGGAAGTGTTTAGAAGCTTGGAAGTGAAACATGGACGATAAACAGTTTATACAAGAAGAGAAAAGAAGGTTTCGAAATGTGGGGCTACAGAAGACTGCTGAAGATTACATGGGTGATTACGTAACTAAAGAAGAGGTACTGAATAGAACTGGGGAGAAGAGGAATTTGTGGCACAACGTGGCTAGAAGAAGGGATCGGTAGATAGGATACGTTCTGAGGCATCAAGAGACCACCAATTTAGTACTGGAGGGAAGCATGGAGGGTACAAATCGTAGAGGGAGACCAAGAGATAAACACACTATGCAGATTCAGAAGGATGTATGTTTCAGTAATTAGTCGGAGATGAAGAGGCTTGCACAGGATAGAGTACCATGGAGAGCTGCACCCAACCAGTCTTTGGACTCAAGACCACAACATCAACAAAGTAATATGAATTAGTTGATCGCGTAACTCCTCCATTTTTATTAACCAAAGCAATTACTTTGGATACAAGTACAGTTTACATCTACGTCTATTTGGATACTTTGCAAATCGCACTTAAGTACTTGTCGGAGGGTTCATCGAATCACTTTCACAATAATTCTCCATTAATCCAATCTCAAACAGAATAACGAACACCTATATCTGTCCGTGAGAGCTCTGATTTCCTTTATTTTATTATGATGGTCGTTTCTCACTGTGTAAATAGCCATCAACAAAATATTTTCGCATTCGGAGTAGAAAGTTGATGTACTCCGTCAATCCTACCTGGTACAGATCCCAGACCGCGCACCAGTACTCCAAAAGAGGACGGACAAGTGTAGTGTACGCAGTCTAGTAGATCTATTAGATTTTCTTTGTGCCAATAAAACGCAGTCTCTTGTTTGCCTTTCCCCAGAACATATTCTATGTGTTCTTTCCAATCTAAGTTGTTTGTAATTGTAATTCCTAGGTATTTAGTTGAATCTACGTCCTTTAAATTTGACAGATTTGTCGGGTAACCGAAATTTAGCGGCTTCCTCTTAGTACTCATGTGGATGACCCCACACTTCTCATTATTTAAAGTCAATTGCCAATTTTCGCACCATACAGATATCTTTTTCTAAATCGTTTTGCACCAACATATAAAATATATAAATGTTGTTGCAATTTTCCACTCAATACAACGTCCTTCACCACTGTCAAAGGCAAGAGTTTTTTGTTATTATTGATTAACGCGAAAGTTGTTGACGAATAACAGATACATGTTTCACGTATGTACAACGAAATATTGAATCGATGTTTGAAATAGTTTTGTTTTGCTGTTTTTTTGTTTTACCTTTTTGCTGACGAAATTGCGTTTTCTAGAGCTATATGATAAACCTGTACCGTTTTATTTATTTTTACTACAATATCCCTTTTTTCACGTTACAAGTTAACAATGTTCGAAAAAAACGTGAATTAATCACTGATAATTTCATTTTTGCTATAAAAATTGTTTTTTTAAGTAACAGACAAGAGGATAACTATGTAGAACTAAAATATTCCATAGGTTGCCTTTATACATCCTCAGTTTATGGACGGTTAACCACTTCCAGTTTTTAGGGATATCTAGTAACACATCTGATGCCCACCCGGCTAGCCGCTCGGTTTAACACGCTGCTACCCAAGCGGGAAGGCGTGCCGGTCCCCGGTGCGAATCCCATCTACCTCGGCGAATGCGGGCTGGTTCCCCTTATTCCGCCTCAGTTACACCATGTCGGCGACTGCTTAGCAAACACTGTTTCCTCGTACACGTACACCATAATTACAATACACAATACACGGTAATTTTCCTAGTAGCTATGGTCGGTTAAGGTCCTACCCGAGGTACCTGTAGAATAGATGTGTTGCATACCTATCAAGTGTTATCTCACAACGATAGATTTATTTAAGTAGGCTATCAGTGTCTTGTGTATGTGTATTGTGTGTTTTAAACCGGGGACCTAGAAACGACGGGGAGGCTTCGTCCGACGTAGCCCTCAGTGGTTCACAAACCCCTCAACAGGCCACAGCAGTCCGCCAACCCCACTGCTGCCTCATACCGAACCCGCCCTCCCCCCCCCCCCCCCCCCTACCCGGGAACGTCTCATACCACACGAGTGTAACCATAAATGTTTGCGTGGTGGAGTAATTATGGCGTACGCGTACGTGGAGACAGTGTTTGCTCAGCAATCGCCAACATAGTGTAACTGAGGCGGAATAAGGGGAACCAGCACGCATTCGCCGAGGCAAATGGAAAACAGCCTTAAAAACCATCCACAGGCTGGCCGGCACACCGGACCTCGACACTAATCCGCCGGGCGGATTCGTACCTGGGACCGACACGCCTTCCCGCTCGGGAAGCAGCGCGTTAGACAAAAAAACTGCCGCACTCTACGCTTACTTATGGTAGTCTACAGTAGCCTACGACTGTTTTGCGACTCTACTAGTCATCAAAACATGTCGGGTTTGAACCCAAGCGCTTCTAAAATTTTGAATAAAAAACACAGAAATGACAACTGAAGACTTCAGGCTTAAGGAGTCGTCCTCGTTCTGCCAAAAGCCTTGTCAAAGAGGGCGGAGGAACAGACAGAGGTTCAGGGCACTCTCTTGACCTTGGGGTGGGAAACTGTCCTTAACAGGCGGAAGAATCAGCAATGATCAACGGCAAGAGGATGCAGAAGGTAATGGAAAGCACTGCATTGAAGACACATAATTTGTATCCACAGCACATGTGGTCTGTAACTGAAAAAGTGTCGCGATAATGTCTCCATTGACAAAAGATTCCTAATTGGTCCCCCATTCGGATCTCCGAGAGGGGACTGCCAAGGAGGGTATGATAATGAGAAAAACGTGGAATAACCAACGAAGGGACAACATTCTATGAGTCGCAAGCATGGAATGTCTGGAGTCTGAATTGTGTCATCCGGCTTGGTACATATCGCTGACTATACTCAGTTCAGCTATACGACCTATTAAGACTAGCAAAAGCACGTTGAGGCGAGTAACATTTTGACAGTTTTGATTTTAATTGTTGTAAATCACTGGATTACTTTTAGAAATGTCAAAGTACGAAGACAGATTAACTTTTATTTGCTTGATAATTTTACCCGTATATCTTGGCGTGTATAACATGAGCTCCACACCGCTTCATCATTAGTTCCGACCTAAAAAATGTGATTGATTTATTAATGCAATGTGAAAAATAAGATTATGTTTGAAGATGAAAGTAAGGTCATTTGGCATTGTTGGCTGGGAGACACGAGAGGGTAGGTTAAGATATCTACTTAGTAAGCTTCTCCATCCTCGCGCATATTAACACCTTTTTTCATCAAAGAATGAATATTGTGTCTTAAGTATAACCGTTTAGTATAAGTTTTTGAGACGAATATATGTCTAATCTACTGTTGTCACCGTTGTTTGTTGTTGATGGGAGGGACGGAAACTCGAGGACGACGTGGCTCTCACTCACCCGGGCCACCCGGCGGACGGAGAACCGTCGACTGTGTCACGTGGCCTCGCTTCGCTGGACACTGCGGAAAAGGTCGGCAAGTTATACAAATTAGCGACACAAGCCACCACCTACTGTGCCTACCCTTTACCTGCGAATATCGATAAAAATTTATTGAGATATCGGGATTGAAGCCAGCTAAACGCGAGTCAAGCGCCATTGGACCAGCGTGCTTTTGTATTCTTGTGTGCGAGGCATGTTGTAACAGCGTACAGAGTGAAAGTTGTACACAGGATCGTGTGAACGCTTTCACTGAAAATTGTGCATACTTTAAATGTCTCAACATTAACTGGTTCTCCCGGGACACTTTAGCTGTAGCTCTTCAAAGCACGCTGGTGTCTGTTCAAGTTTTTTTTTATGTGTTGCTGCGAATAATTTCGCCTCAGTCATTGCCGTCCAGCGTTGCCTGCTTTTCACCGTCGTTTTGAGATTCTTTCGTCTTTGGCGAAAGCTAATCGTCGTTGGTACCACCAATTTGAAAATGCAGAATGTCTGTACAAAGGTGGGAGTGTCATAAATGGTTCAAATGGCTCTAAGCACTATGGGACTTAACATCTGAGGTCATCAGTCCCCTAGACTTAGAACTACTTAAACCTAACTAACCTAAGGAAATCACACACATTCATGCCCGAGGATGGATTCGAACCTGCGACAGTAGCAGCAGCGCGGTTCCGGACTGAAGTGCCTAGAACCGCTCGGCCACAGCCGCCGGCGTGAGAGTTCCACCTTGCACTTCCGATGAAGGGGTGGAGAGCACTCGGCATACTTTAGAACGGAGCATACGAAAATTGGTGCGCATGCAAAGAACTCGTGACACCCCATACAAGATTCTGGCCAATGGTGAGGCCACGTATAGCCCACAAACTACACGCTACAATTAGTGCAACATCTTCAAATTGATGAACGAAGGACATCAGCGAAGCTCTCTTAGGCGACACATTTTTACCGCTGATAATTCTCTGCGATTAAGCTGTAATAGTAACCGACATAACGAGCGTATATGGGGACCCCAGAATCCTCAATAAATGTTCTACCATGAAAGACACTCCCTTAAAGGGAACGTATTGTCTGTCTTTTTTATCAAAAAATGTGCAGCCTTCCCTTTTTGAGGACAAAACACTGTGTCAGACACTACAGGCGTAGTTTTTTCGCCAACTTCAGGAAACCTAATGAATTAATTTCCAACACAATGGAGCTCCACCACTCTGGTGCGCCAACGTATGATAATTTGCAAACGACGAAAGTTGTGTTTTTCCGTATGGACCAGTTGTCTCAGCTGGTTCGTTACAAAGTAAGTACATTCAGTTTGTTTTCTTGCTCTCATTTATTCATATATACCGTCGATTATTTGCACTGCTGTATACATATTTTGGGACTCAAAATATGTATACAGCAGTGCAAATTATCGACGATATGCGCCGTATCTCTTCTTTGGGCCAGCCGGTGTGGCCGCGCGGTTCTAGGCGCTACAGTCTGGAACCGCGCGACCGCTACGGTCGCAGGTTCGAATCCTGCCTCGGGCATGGATGTGTGTGATGTCCTTGGGTTAGTTAGGTTTAAGTAGTTCTAGGTTCTAGGGGACTGATGACCTCAGCAATTAAGTCCCATAGTGCTCAGAGCCATTTGAACCATTTCTTCTTTGGAAACAAGCACCTTCCATTCACTAACGGTACTCGCCGTTAGCAACAGCAGTGGGCAGTTTATTCTTCGCCACCAAGCTTTCATTCATTACTGCTCGTTTCTCAAATGGTTCAAATGGCTCTGAGCACTATGGGACTCAACAGCTGTGGTCATTAGTCCCCTAGAACTTAGAACTAATTAAACCTAACTAACCTAAGGACATCACACACATCCATGCCCGAGGCAGGATTCGAACCTGCGACCGTAGCAGTCGCACGGTTCCGGACTGCGCGCCTAGAACCGCGAGACCACCGCGGCCGGCTGCTCGTTTCTCTTTCGGGTTTGTTTCTCCGACAGTGTTAGTTGTACGTTAACGTTGATACACAGCGATATGGACAGGTTTTTCTATGAAGAATTGGTAGATTATACACATCATGTTAGGATTCTCTGACAGAAATGGAAGTGCGGCAAAACGTTAAGCCGAGCTGTTACTGCAGCGACGGCAACCAGATCACAGGCGTTTTGCATCCGTATATAGGTACATGTGAGAAAGCGTATTTGTCCTTTGTAGAATGAAAGATACGGACCCCCATGTTATAGGCTTACTCGCTTTTATGATCATATTTTTACAGAACCAAAGGGAATTTGGGGGAACAAACGTAATAAATCATAAACACAGTATCATTTCGTAATGAACCTCCGGAGATCACGAGTCCCTTATAACAAAATCCTCACAAAACATCCCACAAACTTCGCCATTTTCTTGGTGGCACTCTGTATAATGTGTTTATGAAAACATTCTGTAGATCTGGAGTAGTGGCTCAGAAACGAAATGTTGTCGTAAGAAGGACGAGGCGGCGCTGCACAGCTTCCGGTTGGCGACCGCCGATCTCCGAGACAAGCCGTAGTGTCCGGAGAAGTCACGGTGTTTACCGAGCCGTCTCGGTCGGCGATAAAGTGCCACCGGCAATCGCTTCTTTTGTGCCAGATTCGGCCGGGCAGCTCGTCTAAAGGCCAAGTTCAGTGTTCAAAGTTGCGTGTACTTAGGGATAGAGTGTTTGTTTGCCGCGCTGTCCAAACGGACGCTCGGTATCTGGGCGCGAGCGGGCTCCACAAACACGGCGGCTCGCGGCCGCGACCGCAGGTCAGTTGCACGCGCAGAGCAGCTGGCCGCAGCCCGCCACCTTAAGCACTATGAAAGTACGGCGCGATGGCGTTTCCATTAGACTGCAGTAGTGCTGGTGGTGTGCGACTCGGTAGAAGCGAAGTCAGCACGGCAGATTATTAACCAAAGGGTCCCGGGTTCGGTTCCTCACCGGCTCGAAATTTTTTCTTAAAAAATGGCTCTGAGCACTATGGGACTTAACATCTGAGGTCATCAGTCCCCTAGAACTTAGAACTACTTAAACCTAACTAACCTAAGGACACCACACACATCCATGCCCGAGGCAGGACTCGAACCTGCGACCGTAGCGGTCGCGCGGTTCCAGGCTGTAGCGCCTAGAACCGCTCGGCCACCCCGGCGGCGAAGTTTTTTCTCCGCACGGGGATTGGGTGTTGTGTTTCCTTAAATTCGTATCATCATAATTGGCATTCCACTGTTGAAATAGAATTCCACACGATCAAAGTTGGTTCTATTGCAACATAACACACTTTCATACATTACATAAAATGAATTGAAACTATCTATCCGTTTTCACATTGATTGTTTTACTTACATTTAATTTATCAGCTTTCTCCGTGTATTTCAAGTTTTCGTATGCGGTTTCTCTTTTAGAAATTAACTGGATCATAACTAACATCTACTGGAAGTCAGAGCCACCTGTCATATGCAGTGGCATAATAGGTTTTGTTGGCGTTAGCTACCGTGAACTAATCTTGCGGCCGAGCGATGTAAGGCGCTGCAGTCATGGACTGTGCGGCTGGTCCCGGCGGAGGTTCGAGTCCTCCCTCGGGCATGGGTGTGTGTTTGTCCTTAGTATAATTTAGGTTAAGTAGTGTGTAAGCTTAGGGACTGATGACCTTAGCATTTAAGTCCCATAAGATTTCTCACACATTTTTGAACTAATCTTGCGAAGCCAGGTATCAGAGCACTGCTCGTCCTACTTTTCGATATTTCCTTCAAAAAGCATGCCGAACTAATCAAAGCATTACAGTCGATATAAAGGTTGAACTAGAACAGTAATTTCTTCATCCAAACGACACGATTCCAATTAATATTTATTAATTAAAACATCCGTGATTTCCCTAAATTGCTCCAGGCAAATGCCGCGATGGTTCCTTTGAAAGGGCACAGCCGACGACCTTCCCCGTCCTTCCCTAATCCCATGACCTCGCTGTTTGCTCTCTTCCCCCAAACAACTCGGACCCAATTAAAACATCAACAAAAATGCACTCATAACTGATGACCTACTTTGCGAAGGCCAGATTGAATTAAAATGTGCTTGCTTTATATATAGCGTGAGGCAGCTAGAACAGGCCATTGCAGATATATCGGGTATGGATTAATATATCAACGTGCAGTTTTCGCCAAGCTCTAACGGACGATATGGTGAATTTCTAGACGTCCGCTAGTAATGTCGCCGAAGCACGGCATCGGCTTCATTCTTTGCTAATGATTTCCATTTTGAAGTGACCTTCGTTTTGTGGGTGTTTTTTAGGCCTTGTATCCCCACGTATAACCCGGTTCCGTCAATTATGAGAAACAAGATCCGCACGCAAGCAGAACTGACGATTTCTGAGGATAAGCTGAATTATACGGAAAATTTGCCTTCGGTTCCACTTAAAATTGTAGCAACGTTTAGTTAATCCACAATAAATGTTTTGTGTTTCTGACGTAACTACGACAATCAAAGAAAATGTTCGGGCTAAGATGGGCAGTTGTGGAGAGTGTTGAGAGAGCTAGGTCAGTTACCAGCAGAGTGAGAGCAACAGTTTCAGATTCTTACATTCTAACAAATACTGCAGTGGCATACTGAAGTGGAGCAATACGGCTTGTCACTGAATGGAAGTAGTCAAATATCGTATAAAAAGCTTTTAGTAGTGCGAAACGTATGAGCAAATCTCTGCATCTTGTGCTTGAAGCTCACTTGTTGTCCGTGTTTGATTCCTCATATAGAATTATGAAAATACGATTTCATCTTGGGCAATCACAAATTCCTTTTGTTTAACACCCAAACAAGTTTCCGTGAAAACAAAGAGCCATATGAACATCAGTACATGGAACTACGAAAGTCAGTGAAACCACTGAGGATCGTAAAGCTTCAGCGAAACATTAAATGAAACAATAAGTATACTGTTCCCAGTCACTGTTTATTAATCTCCACGACGCGTTTCAACGATTTAAAGCTCCATCATCACGTGGATTTACATTCGTTAATATGACATTTGTGTGTGTGTTATGTTACGATGTTTTGGAGGAACTTGTGGTACTGTCTATCTCAGAACATGGTTTTGGGTTTCTTTTGACAAAAAATTAAACATGTATCTAACGGTAAACATAAAAATAAGTAAAATAAAGTAGCTCCAGTGGTCACAGGTTCCTTTCACTGTCGTAACACATCACATGTATACTGTCATATTTTGTAAACAAATATGGCGCCGGAAACTATTGGGTGCATAGATCTTATAGCAGAAGAGAAAACATCACAAAGTACAAAGAATATACGTCATAACAACATTATTACAGAATAAATTTTTTAAGGGATTTGAAGGTGTTGTTTGAGGTGTTGAATACACTCGTTGGAATAAATGCTTCAGGTGGTATATAAATCAGGATTTGAAAAGTTAAAATAGCTTAAACTTCATACTCATTTATACAATCAGGTGAAGTGTTACAAACTTTGAGTACTGTAATGATATTGGCTACAGTGGTAAAATTATACACAAATAACAATTTTGGTTGCGATCATAGATAGATATGAAAGGCTGGAGGCAGAGAGGGAGGAAGAGAAAGAGAAAGTAAGAGGGAGAGAGGGGGTGGAAAGAGTGATTGTATGAGAGGAAACTTTACAAGGCAAGGGGTGTTAAGATTATATCTGTTACATGGAATAAATGCCTAAACGTTGCGGTAATACATTGGTTAATGCTTGAAAATATGCAGATGGATGTGCAATTTGTGCCAGTAGTTGCTGTACATATAGTGAAACATGTCTGGATGTTAAACAAGAAGAGTAATTCGTGTTTGTTCAAGGCAGAACCGTATTTGCTTGATGGTGCAAATATTTGGTTTCTTTTTTATAAATTTAAAATTACCTCAACATAAAATGATGTCTTGAACCTGCAGTCGAGAACAGATCGACGAGCACAAAAGAAGTATGTGTATCCATAGGAGGTATCAATATGAGAATCTATTGATGGGTTCTTGCCCTTAACGAGCAAAACAACGAAGTATAGCTGGATTTCAAGTGTAGCACAACGCCGACAACTAACATATTCACTAATATATTCACTAAGTTGTGACTGAACTTAAAGTGGACTGGGAATGTTCCACAGAAACGAGAGTAACATCGGATGTGCCCGAAGAAAATGCGTAGGACCTCTGCTCTTGTCAATACACATAAACGATTAACTAGATATGATGATCAGCATTGTAATGGTGTTCAATGACGATGCTGTTGTGTACAGAATAGTATCGTTGATGAACGATCGAAAGGGATTATGAGGCTCTTGGAAAAAATTTGCACTTGTTGTAATGAATGGTAGATCTCATTAAATGTGGACAAAGGTAAGAAAGAATCGTATAGTATCTGATTACAAGTATACTGGCGAACATATTCAGCACGTCAAAACACGTAAGTATTTAGGGGTAATATCATAAAACGATATGAAATATGACCATCACGCCAAATCACCAGGGAAATCCAATGGAAGGCTTAATGTTGGGAGTGTAAAGGAAACAGCAAACCAGAAAGTAGAGAGACCAGTTTCAGTGTTTGGTGTCATCAAGTAGGCACGGCTGCAGACATCGAACTGCTACAATCATCACAGGTCGGAGAAGCTCACGTGAAAGTACAACAGAAACGCTCAGGGAACTTAAATGGCAAACCCCTTCGAAGAAGTACGACGTAGTTCTCGCAAGCCGTGTCGGACAAATTTAGGGGACCTGTATTTTAAAAAGACTCTGCCACCATTAGCATCTTGAGAATAAGATAACAGAGATTAGTGCTCGCAAAAAGGCATAACGACAGTAATATTTCCGTCGCTCAGTGCACCTATGGAACAGGAAAGAGAATGAATAATGTTGGTACTATGTACCGTCCTGCATACGTTCTACAGTGGCTCGTGGAGTGAGCAGAATAGTTGCCGACTTAAGCTACCCCTGCTGCTCTGATCTGGGCGCTGTTGCCACATCTGGGTCACGGCACAGCGGCCCCTTATCGGGACGCTGCCGCTGACGTCATTCCCTATCTTCCTGGAATTTTCCAGACGTCTTCTTTGACGTATGACTGTGAGTTTCAAGCAAATTCCCCTGTGGCAGAAACAGATAAATGTGCGGGTAAAAATATGTCACATTGAAGCCCAGGGCGGTTTTCCTACATTTCAATCGCGCGTTTATTCTCTGAAGCTGTCTATCGCGATCGGTAGATCGAACGTAATTCAGTGAGGCTCAACCTTAAAATGTCATCTTTACAACCAGATGCACAGTAAACAGTTACGTTTATTACCAATCCTCGCTTGTGGCTGATGAGAAACCTATTTCTCAAATACTGTAAATAGAAACCTAGACGTCCGTAAGAGGTGAAGGTTCAAAAATGGTTCAAATGGCTCTGAGCACTATGCGACTTAACTTCTGAGGTCATCAGTCGGCTACAACTTAGAACGAATTAAACCTAACTAACCTAAGTACATCACACACATCCATGCCCGAGGCAGGATTCGAACCTGCAACCGTAGCGGTCGCTCAGCTCCAGACTGTAGCGCCTAGAACCGCACGGCCACTCAGGCCGGCTAAGAGGTGGAGGTGTTGACCAGGGAGCTGTGGAAGGGGGAGGGGGGCAGTGGGCGATAGTGGGACTCTGTGGAGGGCAAGAGGGGGCGCGTGCCCTCTCCTGGAATCGTGAGACACAGGCTCCTATTCATTACAGAATTCTCACTCTTTCTTAGAAATTATCACCTGTTATACTATTAAACCCCAGATTTAGCAACGTCGACTGCAATAGGAAACACTGCGGATTTGGCAAGCTTTGCATAACTTCGGTTCTTTGGTTATCAGGGCGTTAACCGTAAATTACAAAGTTTGACTATCGCGCCGGCAATTTCGATATTGTTTTCAGGTCATGGCGAATGCAGGCCTTTAGAGGACAATGCCGAATTAAACTCCTCATCCTTTCAGCACGTGCAACTTGCAGGCGTCGTATTACTAATTGAGCAGCTCCTTTGACACCACTGCACGACAACGTATTAGACTAAGGGGACGAGAATTGTTTCAGTCATACCTTTTTAAGTTTCGGTTCTACTGGTCTGTTTGAAGAAAGTTTTGGAACATTTTTCACAGTCACGACGTCGAATGCTGATACTGGTTTACATATTAGTCAAACGAACCAAAAGGTTGTACATGTTTCAAAACACGTTTTGTTGAACTTTTATTATGACAATCAACTTTAAAAAATAGTCGTCATGAAAGAAAAGAAATAAATCCGATGGCATGATCAGATGTAAAGTTTTGTAAGTAAAAAACATGGTATCAAGTCTGAATAACCATTATTATAGGTTATTTCATGTTTCATCCTCTATAGTATCAAACAGGAGCATTTTTCGTGATTATTTATGCAGATATGCGACAGGATTTCTTTAATGGATATGGTTTTTTTTCCTATGTGAGATTTCTGATATTCATACCAACCTAACATCATTGACGTACAAATGAAAATGTATTTTGCAAATGTTTTCTAGTTTTGTTTCGTAATTCCTTGGTTTCAATAATATTTTAAAAATTTACTTCACAGAATGAAATGTAACAGCAGAGATAAGGTCGTTGTGTCGGCCACTGGTCATTACCATGTGCAAAAGCGCAAATTTTTCCTGTCTTCGCCACCCTTTTTTATTTCTCATTTTGGTTACTTGTTTCAGCTAATTGTCATCATCGGATCTGTCTTGAGACAAAAGATATCCCATGATTTTACTTTTTATCTCATGACATCCCATAATGGCAGCTAGCCAGCGTAATCAAAATAAGAAATAATACAGGGTGGCCAACACATAAAAATTTTATATGTTTGAGAATGAAATAATTATGCTTACCTTTTAGGTATAAAAGTAATCTTATCGCCTGGATAACTGTCAGACGTTAGAGATACAACAAGTTTTGTGCACCTCCTGTTAAATTAAGGCACAACATGTTGTCGAACTCTTGAATCAGTTACATCAGTGGCGGCAATTTTAGAATCTTGCCCGCTGCTGGCTAAAACTATGCGGACGTCCAGGAACACAAATGGACGGCTATGTCAGACGCGCCATTGTACTAACAAGAGAAACTGCACATCGCACGCCCCTCAGATTTATTGGTAAAATGACCCAGTGGGTAGGACGTCAAAAACTGAATACAGATCGGATATGAAAACAAGAAGAAGGTGTACTGAACTGTGAAACGAAGCAAAATGGAAATAGGGAACGTGCAAGCTTAAGTTGTATAACATCGAGCGGCTCGCAACAACCATGGCGTAGTGTTCGTCTGGCCACGTGGTTGAACTGCAAAGCGAGAAGTCCGTTTTCAAATCTCCCTCACACCTTTCTTTTTTCTTTTTGCAAATTAATGAATTGTCCGTCCGGTCATTGACGTTTCTGTACTCCCTCTGTAGTCTCTAGATTCCCGGGTTCGATTCCCGGCGGGGTCAGGGTTTTTCTCTGCCTCGTGATGACTGAGTGTTGTGTGATGTCCTTAGGTTAGTTAGATTTAAGTAGTTCTAAGTTCTAGGGGACTGATGACCATAGATGTTAAGTCCCATAGTGCTCAGAGCCATTTGAACCATTTTTTGTAGTCTCTAGACTACGCCGGCCGTCGTGGTCGAGCGTTTCTAGGCTCTTCAGTCTGGAACCGCGCGACCGCTACGGTGCCAGGTTCGAATCCTGCCTCGGCACGGATGTGTGTGCTGTCCTTATGTTAGTTAGGTTTAAGTAGTTCTCAAGTTCTAGGGAATTGATGACGTCAGATGTTAAGTCCCATAGTGCTCACAGCCATTTCAACCATTTTTTAACTATTTCTGTATACTATGAGTCATGCGGTAAGAATACATTACCGTCGCAAGTAAATACGATGAACAGTGAGAGCAGGTGAGATGCCACATAGGTCTCTGACAGAAATGTAAACAACAAATAAACGGGTGTGAATTATGTTACAATGAAGGAATCCAAGAGTCAAAATTTCCAAAGCGGAACTCAAGAGGCATAGCATGTGGTACTTTGATAGAACAAACAGGATGTACGTACGACTGGAGGTCCATTCGTTACACGTCGCTGTTGCGAATAGACATTACACCATAATAGATACACAAATTTTAATACAACGAACAGACGTCAGTGACGGACGGTTAGTTCATAATGTTGTGAGAAAGAAAAGGTGGAGCATGAGGGAGATTTAAACCCGGATCTCCCTCTATGCAGTCTAACAACGTGACCACATGACCACCGTAACTCCGGAACATAAACAACGACGCCTAAGCGCCTACTGCGACTTATTTTATCTGAAATGGAAAACGCCGACAGTTTTTTTTATTTTTATTTTTTTATTTATTTTATTTTTTTGTGGAAAAAGTCACCAAGGACGACAGGACTGGGTTTGTGCGAGTTGATCAACATCCCAAAGGACTTTTCTTGCAGGTTCACATTGTTGTATGAACGTTTTGTTTGGTGTAGCCAAGCGGGGGGAGGGAGACTATGTAGAACATCTGCCACACTAAATCAAGCTCGTAACTTTTCAATGTTTTTTATTAATCCAGTCTCGAGACTTTTCGGACTGTAAATGTGTAACTAGTTATCGGATTTCAGATGCTCACCTCGGAACCCTGATGGAAAAGCATCAGACAAAAGTAGCAGCAGCAGTTGCCGTTGCAAAGCAACATACACGATTGTTGTTGTTGTTGTTGTTGTTGTTGTGGTCTTCAGTCCTGAGACTGGTTTGATGCAGCTCTCCATGCAACCCTATCCTGTGCAAGCTGCTTCATCTCCCAGTATGTACTGCAGCCTACATCCTTCTGAATCTGTTTAGTGTATTCATCTCTTGGTCTCCCTAGGCGATTTTTACCCTCCACGCTGCCCTCCAATACTAAATTGGTGATACCTTGATGCCTGAGAACATGTCCTACCAACCGATCCCTTCTTCTAGTCAAGTTGTGCCACAAACTCCTTTTCTCCCCAATTCTGTTAAATACCTCCTCATTAGTTATGTGATCTATTCATCTAATCTTCAGAATTCTTCTGTAGCGCCACATTTCGAAAGCTTCTATTCTCTTCTTGTCTAAACTGTTTATCGTCCATGTTTCACTTGCATACATATCTACACTCCCTACAAATACTCTCAGAAACGACTTCCTGACACTTAAATCTATACTCGATGTTATCAAATTTCTCTTCTTCATAAACGCTTTCCTTGCCATTGCCAGTCTACATTTTATATCCTCTTTACTTCGACCATCATCAGTCATTTTGCTCCCCAAATAGCAAAACACCATTACTACTTTAAGTGTCTCATTTCCTAATCTAATTCCCACAGCATCGCCCGACTCAATTCGACTACATTCCATTATCCTCGATTTGCTTTTGTTGATGTTCATATTATATTCTCCTTTCAAGACACTGTCCATTCCGTTCAACTGCTCTTCCAAGTCGTTTGCTGTCTCTGACAGAATTACAATGTCATCAGCGAACCTCAAAGTTTTTATTTCTTCTCCCTGGATTTTAATACCTACTCCGAATTTTTCTTTTGTTTCCTTCACTGCTTGCTCAATATACAGATTGAATAACATCGGGGAGAGGCTACAACCCTGTCTCACTCCCTTCCCAACCACTGCTTCCCTTTCATGCCCCTCGACTCTTATAACTGCCATCTGGTTTCTGTACAAATTGTAAATAGCGTTTCTCTCCCTGTATTTTACCCCTGCCATCTTCATAATTTGAAAGAGAGTATTTCAGTCAACATTGTCAAAAGCTTCCTCTAAGTCTACAAATGCTAGAAACGTAGGTTTGCTTTTCCTTAATCTTTCTTCTAAGATAAGTCGTAGGGTCAGTATTGCCTCACGTGTTCCAACATTTCAAACGCAATCCAAACTGATCTTGCCCGAGGTCGGCTTCTACCAGTTTTTCCATTCGTCGTCCACAGATCGTGGTCGTGCGGTAGCGTTCTCGCTACCCGCGCCCGGGTTCCCGGGTTCGATTCCTGGCGGGGTCAGGGATTTTCTCTGCCTCGTGATGATTGGGTGTTGTGTGATGTCCTTACGTTAGTTAGGTTTAAGTAGTTCTAAGTTCTAGGGGACTAATGACCATAGCTGTTAAGTCCCATAGTGCTCAGAGCCATTTTTTTTCCATTCGTTTGTAAAGAATTCGCGTTAGTCTTTTTGCAGCCGTGACTTATTAAACTGATATTTCGGTAATTTTCACATCTGTCAACACCTGCTTTGTTTGAGATTGGTTCAAATGGCTCTGAGCAATATGGGACTTAACTGCTGAGGTCATCAGTCCCCTAGAACTTAGAACTACTCAAACCTTAGTAACCTAAGGACATCACACACATCCATGCCCGAGGCAGGATTCGAACCTGCGACCGTAGCGGTCGTGCATTTCCTGACTGTAGCGCCTAGAACAGCTCGGCCACTCCGGCTGGCTGCCGGCTCGGGATTGGAATACACGATATCAGAGACAAATGAATGAAGTGCACAACTCGAGTGCGACCTCGAGTCAGTCACACGGTTTTACCAAACAGCCCAGGAACTGATCCTACTTTTCGTCGCTTTGAGTGTACGCCCGGACCGGGAGAGGGAGCGTTGCACAATGGAGGCCTGGGAATAAGCGAAGAAAGGAGGCGAGGAGATACTAATGTGTGGGCACGTGTCGCGGCGCACTGGCGGAGTGAAAAAGGAGGAGCGCGGCGCCGCTTCGAGCCCTGGCGTCTGCCGCCGCGGCTGCCGCTGCCGTCTGGCGTGGAGGCCGCGAGGCGCTAATTGTTTCCAATTAGGAGCGCGCCGCGGCCCGCGTGCTGCGGCGTGGCGTGGCGGCTGCGCCGAGGCCGGCCACAGCTCCGCCCGCGCTCTTTGTTACCCCAGCACGGCTCGCTCCTACCGCCTGCTCTCGCTCTGCGTTAATCCCTGCTACCTTATCGGACAAACACCCGTCACCCGTGAAAACACAGCTGGCCGAGGCATAATGCGAAAAACTTCATCGCGCCTTCGGTTCTCGGAAAGATTACTACTTCAAATGGTTCAAATGGTTCTGAGCACTATGGGACTTAACATCTATGGTCATCAGTCCCCTAGAACTTATAACTACTTAAACCTAACAAACCTAAGGACAGCACACAACACTTACAGGCTTCCTCAGACTGCACTTTATAGATGTTGATTATTAATACAGCATACATGATCCATGTTGACACGCCTGGACAGCTATGCGTGTTAAAGTGCCACTTCCGGAACGGGGAGGTACGCCTGCCCCGGATTAATGACGCGGCTCAGGGTGTCGGCCAGCGTGGATGTGATTTTCAGGCGGTTTCCACATTACACTAGGTGAATGTTGGCCTAGTCCCGCCTCATTTACACTATTCATAAACACTAAGAAATTTTTTACTCACATTCACATGAACAAATCTAGATTGACCCGTAGTCTAGAGGAAGCACCTTTGATTAATATACTACTGGCCATTAAAATTGCTACACTACGAAGATGACGTGCTACAGACGTGAAATTTAACCGACAGGAAGAAGATGCAGTGATATGCAAATGATTAGCTTTTCAGAGCATTCGCACAAGGCTGGCGCCGATGGCGGTGCTGACATGAGGAAAGTTTCCAACCGATTTCTCATACACAAACAGCAGTTGACCGGCGTTGCCTGGTGAAACGTTGTTGTGATGCCTCGTGTAAGGAGGCACGTTTCCGACTTTGATAAAGGTCGGATTGTAGCCTATCGCGATTGCGATTTATCGTATCGCGACATTGCTGCTCGCGTTGGTCGAGATCCAATGGCTGTTAGCAGAATATGGAATCTGTGGGTTCAGGAGGGTAATACGGAACGCCGCGGATGGGGACGTTTGCAAGACAACTACTATCTGCACGAACAGTTCGACGACGTTTGCAGCAGCATTGACTATCAGCTCGGATACCGTGGCTGCGGTTACCCTTGACGCTGCATCACAGACAGGAGCGCCCGCGCCCGCGATTGAATGGCAAAACCTCATTTTTTCGGATGAATCCAGTTTCTGTTTACAGAATCACGATGGTCGAATCCGTTGTTGGCGACATAGCGGTGAACGCACATTGGAAGCGTGTATTCGTCATTGCCATAATGGCGTATCACCCGGAGTGATGGTATGGGGTGTCATTGGTTACACGTCTCGGTCAACTCTTGTTCGCATAGACGGCACTCTGAACAGTGGACGCTACGTTTCAGATGTGTTACGACCCGTGTCTCTACCCTTCATTCGATACCTACATTTCAGCAAGATAATGCACGACTGCATGTTGCAGGTCCTGTACGGGCCTTTCTGGATACAGAAAATGTTCGACTGCTGCCCTGGCCAGCACATTCTCCAGATCTCTCAGCAATTGAAAATGTCTGGTCAATGGTGGCCGAGCAACTGGCTCGTCACAATACGTCAGTCAGTACTCTTGATGAAGTGTGGTATCGTGTTGAAGCTGCATGGGCAGCTGTACCTGTACACGACATCCAAGCTCTGTTTGACTCAATGCCCAGGCGTATCAAGGCCGTTATTACGACCAGAGGTGGTTGTTCTGGGTACTGATTTCTCAGGATCTATGCACCCAGATTGCGTGAAAATGTAATCACATGTCAGTTCTAGTATAATATATTTGTCCAATGAATACCCGTTTATAATCTGCATTTCTTCTTGGTGTAGCAGTTTTAATGGCCAGTAGTGTAATCAAAACGTCCTCAGTGCAGTGTGCGAAACCCGCCACCATTTTAAATTTGATTAATAATCAGCATTGGCGGCCGAAGACTTCCTTCATAATAAGTCGCCCTCGTTCTGCCAACGGCCTTGTCAAAGATGGCGGAGAAGCGGACTGAGGTTCGGGGCACTCTGTTGTCCTTGGAATGGGAAACTGTCTCTGAAGGGGTGAGAATCAGCAATTATCAACGACATCAGCATGCAGAAGGCAATGGAAACCACTGCATTAAAGACACATGTATCCACAAGACATGTGGCCTGTAAATGAAAAAGTGTCATGATGATCTCTCCTTTGCCAAAAGATTCAGGAATAGTCCCCATTCGGATCTCCGGGAGCGGACTGCCAAGGGGAAGATGACCATGAGAAGAAGATTGAGCAATCAACGAAACCATAACGTTGTACGAGACGGGGCGTGGAGTGTCAGAATCTGCCGCCCGTTGTGATCGAGCGGTTCTAGGCGTTTCAGTCTGGAACCGCGCGACCGCTACGGTCGCAGGTTCGAACCCTGCTTCAGGCATGCATGTATGTGATTTCCTTGGGTTAGTTAGGTTTAAGTAGTACTAAGGTCTAGGAGACTGATAACCTCAGATGTTAAGTCCCATAGTGCTCAGAGCCATTTCAACCATTTTAGTGTCAGAAGCTTGATTGTCGGGGCGCAGCAACAAAATCTGAAAAGGGAAATGCAAAGGCTCAATCTACACATACTAATGCTCAGAGAAGTGAAATGGAAAGAAGACAAGGATTTCTGATCAAATGAGTATTGAGGAACATGATCAGCAGCAGAAAATGGTATAACGGGAGTAGGATTCGGTGCGAATAGGTAGGTGGGGCAAACAGTGAGTTACTGTGAACAGTTCAGTGACAGCGTTGTTCTCATCAGAATCGACAGAAAACCAACACTGACAACCATAGTTCAGGTATACATAACGACATGGCAAGCTGAAGATGAAGAGATAGAAGTATATGAGGAAACTGAAAGGGTAGTACAATACGCAAAGGGAGATGAAAATCTAATAGTCATGGGGAACTGGAATGCAGTTGAAGGGGAAGGAGCAGAAGAAAAGGTTACAGGAGAATATGGGCTTGGGACTAGGATTGTGAGAGGAGAAAGACTAATTGAATTTTGTAATACATTCCAGCTAATAATACCGAATACTCTGTTCAAGAATCACAAGAGGAGGAGGTACACTTGGGAAAGACTGGCTGATACGAGCAGATTTCAATTAGATTACATCATGGTCAGACAGAGATTCAGAAATCAGATACTGAACTGTAAGGCGTACCCAGAATGAAATATATACTCAGATCACAATGTAGTAGTTATGAAGTGTAGGTTGAAGTTCATGGGATTAGTTAAGAAGAATCAATACGCAGAGAAGTGGGATACAGAAGTATTAAGGGATGAATAGCCACGATGGAGTTCTCTAAGGCTGTAGATATAGCAATAAGGAATAGCTCAGTAGGCAGCACAGTAGAATAAGAATGGACATCTATAAAAACAACATTCATCGAAGTTGTAAAGAAAAACATAGCTACAAAGAAGGTAACTGCGAAGAAACCAAAGATAACAGAATAAATACTTTAGTTGATCGATGAAAGAAATAAAGCAGTTGGTCTATAAAAGAATAAAGTACAAAAATGTTCAGGGAAATTCAGGAATACAAAAATTACAAGTCGCTGAGGAATAAAATAAACAGGAAGTGCAGGGAATCTAAGACGAAATGACTGCATGAAAAATGCGAATAAATCGAAAGGAAGGACTGACTCAGCATACGGGAAAATCAAAGCAACCTTCTGTGACATTAAAAGCAAGGGTGGTAACATTAAGAGCGAAACGGGAACTCCACTGTTAAATGCAAAGCAGAGAGCGGAGAGGGAAAGGAATACATTCAAGTCCTCTATGAGCGAGAAGATTTGTCTGATGTGATAGAAGAAGAAACAGGAGTCGATTTAGAGGAGAAAGGTGATCCAGTATTAGAATCAGAATTTAATGGAGCTTTGTAGGACTTAAGATGAAATAAGGCAGAAGCGATAGATAACATTCCATCACAATTTCTAAAATCATAGGGGGAAGTTGCAAACAAACGACTATTCACGCTGTCGTGTAGAGTCTGGGGAGATACCATCTGACTTTCGAAAAAAACATCATCCTCACAATTCCGAAGAGTGCAAGAGCTGCCAAGTGCTAGAATTATCGCAAGATGAACTTGACAGCACATGCAACCACGTTGCTGACAAGAATAATATACGGAAGAATGCAAAAGAAAATTGAGGATGTGCTAGCTGATCTAGATAAAGGCACCAAAGAGGCAATTCTGACGTTTCGGTTGATAATAGAAGCAAAGCCAAAGAAAAAAGCAAGACACATTCTTAGAATTTGTCGATTTGGAAAAAGCATACGACAATTTAAAATCTTGTAAGATGTTCGAAATTCTGAGAAAAATAGGGACAAGCTTTAGAGACGGATAATACACAATATGTACAACAGCCAAGGGGGAATAATAAGAGTGGACGACCAAGAACAAAGCGCTCGGATTAAAAAGGATGTAAGATGATGTAGTCTTTCCCCCTGCTTTTCAGTCTGTGCATCGGAGAAGCAATGAACGAAATAAAAGAAGGGTTCAGGAGTGGAATTAAAATTCAAGGTGAAAGGATATCGAGGATAAGATTCGCTGATGATATTGCTATCCTGGTTGAAAGTGAAAAAGAACTACGCAATATGCTGAGAGGAATGAACTAATGAGCACAGAATATGGACTAAGAGTAAATCGAAGAAAGTCGAAAGTAATGAGAAGTAGCAGAAATGAGAAAAGTGGGAATCTTAATATCAGGATTGATGGCCACGAAGTAGATGAAGTTAAGGAAAATTCTGTCAGCTCGGTAGCAAAATAACCAATGATGGACAGAGCAAGGAGGACATATAAAGCAGACTAGCCGTGGCAGAAAGGTCATTTCTGGCCTTAATTTGAGGAAGAAATTTCTGAGAATGTACGTCTGGAGCACAGCATTGAATGGTAGTGAAACATGGACTGTGAGAAAGCCGGAACAGAATAGAATCGAAGCATTTGAGATATGGTGCTACAGGCGAGTGTTGAAAATTAGGAGGACTGATAAGGTAAGGAATAAGGAGGTTCTGTGCAGAATCGGAGAGGAAATGAATATGTGGAAAACACTGACAAGAAGAAGGGACAGGACATAGAACATCTGTTAAGATATCAGACTTGCATGGTACTAGTGGGAGCTGTAGAGGGCAAAAACTGTAGGGGAAGACGGAGGTTAGAGTATATCCAGCAAATAATTGAGGACGTGGGTTGCAAATGTTACTCTGAGATGAAGTGGCTGGCACAGGAGAGGAATTCATGGCGTGCCGCATCAAACCGTCCAGAAGACTGACGACCAAAAGAAAAAAATGCTAATGAAGTGAAATAATGCTACGCGGAATATGTAGCCGTGAGAACTGATGAGAAACGGGCCAAGAAAGTCTTTTTATTGAGCGGCGTTCGATAAGTAATGCAACACTATTTTGTTCGCCCAATTTCGTTTGAAAAAATGTAAAATTTATTGTGGAATATCGTGGAATATTCCCGCTTCAGCCTCTATGGTTTCATTAACTTCCGATAGGTAGTGGCGCTTACGTAGCCTTCAGAATGGCATTTGCAACGGAGATGTATTGAAGGCAGAGAGCTATCATTGAGTTTATTTTGTTGAAAATCCAGAACATCGCAGATATTCGTAGGTGCTTACTGAATGTTTACGGGGATATGGTGGTAAACAAAAGCAAGGTGAGTCGCTGGACGAGGCGCCTGTCATCAGCGCAATAAGTCGTGTAAACATGTTAACTCTGAAGTTTACTGTGTTACCCTCAGGGAAGGACATCAGAATGTGTGTCGTCACAAAAATGCAAACGCACTTCTCCCTCCCCTTGACAACGCAAGGCCCCACACGAGTCTGCACACTCGAGAGGAGCCCAGAAAACTTCATTGGCCCGATGTTCCTCAGCCACCCTAGAGCCCGGATCTAGCGCCTTCCGACTCCAGCTGTTTGTCCCTATGAAGGACGCACTCCTCGGGCAAAAATGGATGACGGGGAGGTTACTGATGCAGGAAACCTTTGGCTCCGACGCTGACCATTAGAGTGGCACAATGCAGGCATACAAGCCCTCCCAGTAAATTGGCAGAAGACATCGCATTGAACGTATATTATGTTGAAGAGTTAGGTTTTCTAGCCAAAAGAATGGGGAATAATACGGTCTATCGGAAACCTGAATAACTCCAACCTCCTTTCAGAGAAAAAAATATGTTGGATTACTTTTTGAAAGCCCCTCGCATATACACTCCTGGAAATGGAAAAAAGAACACATTGACACCGGTGTGTCAGACCCACCATACTTGCTCCGGACACTGCGAGAGGGCTGTACAAGCAATGATCACACGCACGGCACAGCGGACACACCAGGAACCGCGGTGTTGGCCGTCGAATGGAGCTAGCTGCGCAGCATTTGTGCACCGCCGCCGTCAGTGTCAGCCAGTTTTCCGTGGCATACGGAGCTCCATCGCAGTCTTTAACACTGGTAGCATGCCGCGACAGCGTGGACGTGAACCGTATGTGCAGTGACGGACTTTGAGCGAGGGCGTATAGTGGGCATGCGGGAGGCCGGGTGGACGTACCGCCGAATTGCTCAACACGTGGGGCGTGAGGTCTCCACAGTACATCGATGTTGCCGCCAGTGGTCGGCGGAAGGTGCACGTGCCCGTCGACCTGGGACCGGACCGCAGCGACGCACGGATGCACGCCAAGACCGTAGGATCCTACGCAGTGCCGTAGGGGACCGCACCGCCACTTCCCAGCAAATTAGGGACACTGTTGCTCCTGGGGTATCGGCGAGGACCATTCGCAACCGTCTCCATGAAGCTGGGCTACGGTCCCGCACACCGTTAGGCCGTCTTCCGCTCACGCCCCAACATCGTGCAGCCCGCCTCCAGTGGTGTCGCGACAGGCGTGAATGGAGGGACGAATGGAGACGTGTCGTCTTCAGCGATGAGAGTCGCTTCTGCCTTGGTGCCAATGATGGTCGTATGCGTGTTTGGCGCCGTGCAGGTGAGCGCCACAATCAGGACTGCATACGACCGAGGCACACAGGGCCAACACCCGGCATCATGGTGTGGGGAGCGATCTCCTACACTGGCCGTACACCACTGGTGATCGTCGAGGGGACACTGAATAGTGCACGGTACATCCAAACCGTCATCGAACCCATCGTTCTACCATTCCTAGACCGGCAAGGGAACTTGCTGTTCCAACAGGACAATGCACGTCCGCATGTATCCCGTGCCACCCAACGTGCTCTAGAAGGTGTAAGTCAACTACCCTGGCCAGCAAGATCTCCGGATCTGTCCCCCATTGAGCATGTTTGGGACTGGATGAAGCGTCGTCTCACGCGGTCTGCACGTCCAGCACGAACGCTGGTCCAACTGAGGCGCCAGGTGGAAATGGCATGGCAAGCCGTTCCACAGAACTACATCCAGCATCTCTACGATCGTCTCCATGGGAGAATAGCAGCCTGCATTGCTGCGAAAGGTGGATATACACTGTACTAGTGCCGACATTGTGCATGCTCTGTTGCCTGTGTCTATGTGCCTGTGGTTCTGTCAGTGTGATCATGTGATGTATCTGACCCCAGGAATGTGTCAATAAAGTTTCCCCTTCCTGGGACAATGAATTCACGGTGTTCTTATTTCAATTTCCAGGAGTGTACAACGGAATACGTCCATACTTCGATAGTCACCAACCGCTCTTCTGCCTTAGTACTTTATCACATTGGTATAATAACGTCAAGTTAAGCGAATTTCTTTTGTTTTGTTTTTTATTTTTTTGCAATATACCAAACACAAACTTATTTGAGAGCGTACTCAGTTCAGTTTTTGTTGGTATCCACCACGGTCAGACAGTGTTCCGTGTGTCTTAATATGGCCCTCGGTCCGAAAAGTGGTCTGATGCAGCCTTTCATGCTAATCTATACTGTGCAAGCCTCTTCATCTCACCGTAAGTACTGCAACCTCGCCTGCTTACCATATTGTTGCTCATCTGCCTCTGGACCGTTTTTTTTTTTTTTTTTTTTTCCATCGTCCCCGGGCTACGATGCCGTGCAAAGTGTGCTAGAGTCCCTCGGTGTAGAGTCTGTACGACCCCAAATCCTGGGTTTTAACCGCCTGACACCCTGGTTATTGGAGAGGCCCAGAGTGATTTTAGATTTGGTGCGCTACAGGAGAGATAGCACTCCTGCTTCCGTTTTTAATGCGGTCTTTTCTGCCGTTTTATCTGAGCACCACGACCATGTAGCTGTTTTTACGGATGGGTCTCAGCAGGGTGACTTTGTTGGTTGCTCTGTCGTCTTCCCGGATCGTGTCCTCGAGGTCAGACTGTCTCCCGAATTTACCATCTTTGACGCAGAATTATATGCCATCTTGCGGGCACTTGAGCAGATGAGACATTCTCCCAGTGTTAGATTTCTCGTCTGTTCAGATTCTTTGAGCGCCCTTTACTCTCTCCAGCGTTTGTACCCAGCAGATAAAGAAACCCAGACTATCCACGACCCCCTCCTCCAACTGCAGCGACTGGGGAAGGAGGTGTCTTTCTGCTGCGTACCAGGGCACGCGGGAATTCTGGGGAATGAAAGGGCTGATCGAGCAGCCAAGGAGGCGTGTCGTGACCGTCAGGTGGTGGTGGTGGCGGTGGTTGTTAGAGTTTAACGTCCCGTCGACAACGGGGTCATTAGAGACGGAGCGCAAGCTCGGGTTAGGGAAGGATTGGGAAGGAAATCGGCCGTGCCGTTTCAAAGGAACAATCCCGGCATTTGCCTGAAACGATTTAGGGAAATCACGGAAAACCTAAATCAGGATGGCTGGAGACGGGATTGAACCGTCGTCCTCCCGAATGCGACTCCAGCCGACCGTCAGGTCTTTCAGTGTGCTATCCCACGGCATGCCCTCACCTCGCTGTTGCGGTATATAGTCCTGTGTCGCTGGGAACATGACCGAGAAAAAGCTCCGTGTCGTCGTCAAGCCCACAACTCGGCCGTGGCGTACTTCCTTCCAGGCACGTCGACGGGACGAGGTCCTCCTCACTCGTCTTCGCATCGGCCACAGCCCTACGACGCATGGATTTTTACTCCGGCGAGAGAACCCTCCGATGTGTGGTGCATGTGGCGTTCAGATCACGGTGCACCACATTTTATTGGACTGAATTTTATTTGCTGACCAGAGGACTGCACCGGATTTGCCGGTGGATCTGCAGTCTATTTTATGTAATGATCAAAAAATTGTGGTTCACGTTTTAAAGTTTTGTGAATTGTCCCACGTTTTTAACAAGATTTTTGGGAGATGTTTTTAATGTGTCAACAGGGTGGCTGGCTCACCGAAGTCTTTCGTAGGTGGTCAGCCAGTGACATTTCCGTGTGCTGTTCTTTTAGCTCTTCTGTGTTTTGTTTTCCCTCTGTTTTATTGTCTTGATTAGCTATATTGCCTCCTCATTGGTTTTAGTGCAAGTGGGAGTGCCTGTGCGATAGAGTAATTGTGTGGTCATTTCGTGTACAGTCGTGTACGACAGTTTTCGTTCCTATCCACATTCGTTTATTTTAATCGATGTCAGGGCGCTGATAACATCGCCGTTGGGGCCCATAAGATTCCAAACCACAAACACACACACACACACGTACTGCAACCTACACTACCTGATCAAAAGTATCCGGACACCCTCATGTACAGCAGGATTCATCACCAGACGTCACGTCAGGCTCATCCGGCCGTACAAAAGGTGGTGCGAGGTATTGTGCTGACAGCAGAGAAGCAGAAACAGCAGAATCTGTCAGTCAGCAGAGCTCAGAGACTTCGAACGTGGACTCGTCATAGGATGTCACCTTAGTAATAACTCCATCAGGGGCCTTCCAACCCTTCTAAAGCTGCCCAAGTCGACTGTTGGTGATGTGGTCGTGAAGTCGAAACGCGAAACAGCTAAAACAAGGCCAGGCAGATCTCGTCAATTCATGCACAGGGAACGAACAGCATTGCGGAGGGTGATAGTAAGAAATCTCATGACATCAGAGGAACCAAACTGCTGCCAGCAGTGCAGGAAGCACAATGACTGCACGTAGGCAGTTAAAAAGAATGGGGCACGATAGTCGGGCAGCTCCTCACAAGCCACAGATCTTTGTATCCAATGCTAAGCGACGCGTGAGTTGCTGTGAGGAGAGACACCACTGAACAGTGGCTGACGGGAAACCAGCGATCTGAAGTGATGGATCACGCTGTACTTTGTGACAGTCCGATGAAAAAGTTTGGTTTTGGCGAATGCCGGGAGAAAATTGTCTGCCGTTGTGTGTAGCGCCAGCAGCGTGGTATGGAGGAGGTAGGATTACGGTACTGGAGATTTTTTCGCAGTTAGCGTGTGGTCCACTTATTGCGTTAAGAAAACGCAAAATGTGGAAGGATATTAACACATTGTAAAGTATTCTGTTCTTCGTACAGTGGAGGAACAGTACAAAGACTATGATTCCTAGCATCAGCATCACTATGCACCCCATCATAAAGCAGCACCTGTGAGGCAATGATTTGGCGCCAGTAACACTTCTGCAATGGACTGGCCTGCTCAGAGTTCCGACCTAAACATAATGGAAAACTTTGGGATGAGCTTACTTAACTCCAAACTCCAGCAACCAACTTCACTATTTTCTCTGGTCGCGGCTCTTGAGGAATTATGGGCTGCCATTCCTCCGCATTCATACGCCGCTTGAAAGTGTCATCAGCAGGGTTCAAGCCGTCATAAAGGCGAAGGGTGGCCACACTCGATACTAACGTCCACTAATAGGTGTAGAGGGGTCCCAGTACTTGCGATCAGATAGTGTACGTCCATTTGAACCTGCTTACTGTACTCAAGTTTTGTCGTCCCCTACAATCCCCCCCCCCCCCCTCCCCCACCTTCACCACACAGACACCTACACATCCTTCTGTTACCGAACCGGCGATTCCTTGATGCCTCTGGATGTGTTGTATCAACCAAATCCTTCCGTAATTCGTATTGTTGACAATGGTACCGAGCGGAATTTTACAAGTGTCGCCATCAGGGCAATCAATACCTGGTGATGTTTGCGTTTGGTGAGAGAAACACATCACCAATAGCTGTTTATCTGTTCCTCGAGCCTTCAGTTTTGTTTCTACGTTAATGAAATTATATCTTGGTTTGTAATAGCCGAAGGTCGGTTGCTGCGTATACCAGAGACGTCTCTTAGTTTGTAGCACATACAACATGAAGAATGTGTAACTTTTTTGTACGTTACCAGCTGTGTGGTGTAGTCCGTTCTTTTATTTTGATAGTGTCTCTATTTTCTAGGGTTAGTTTGTTGCTGATCGAGTATTGTGTTGTTGGACCATAATCGTTTAGCTACTTTTTGTGAGACATTCCCTACGTAGGGTAAGATGTTAATGTAGTACGTTTTTTGTTTGTTGAGCCGCTTTTTGTATCTGCATTTAACGATGCTTTTCTTTTAACTTTAGTTGTGCCATATTTAATTATTTTAGCCATTTCCGTACAATACTACTGCCTTAAATTATCAAAACCTTGACAACTGTATTGCAATAACTTAACTTGAATGTGATTGGTATAAGTTTTGTTGTGATTCGGCATGTAATCCGTCAAAACAGATGCTGGGAGCCCCTAATCTTATTACAGATACCAAAGTGAAAATAAGGAGGAGTATGATACATGAGTATTTAACGTCCTGGCGCCGATAAAGCCATTAGAAACTGAACACAGGCTCGGATTGGACATAAACAGTGAAGGAAATTGGCCGT
Source organism: Schistocerca nitens (assembly GCF_023898315.1). Taxonomy (NCBI): domain Eukaryota; kingdom Metazoa; phylum Arthropoda; class Insecta; order Orthoptera; family Acrididae; genus Schistocerca; species Schistocerca nitens. The sequence continues at coordinate 925,089,995 of NC_064614.1, read as the reverse complement.
AGTTGTTTCAAAGAAAATATAAATCAAGACGACGGTGAGTTGACTTGGAGGCCGTCGCCTGAAAGACTGAACTATTGCATCATATGTTAGGTACGTGTGGCAGCGATAGACAACATGGTTCATAGACGGTTTCGCATGATCTGCTTATAAGATAGGTCTGAGCACGGCGCTTCAGCTCCCAGTACTCATTGAGCAGAGAAGTTGCATAGGGTCAAAAAGGTGTTCAAATCCTGACTGTATCCATAGTTTTTCATGGCTCCTCTAAATAGAACACGCAAATACTGAGAAGGTTCTTTGTAAAATGGCACAACAGACTTCCTCCCATTTCTTCTCCGAAGAGCTCGTCACCGCTTCGTTAAGTGTTATTCTTCTTTCCTTTCTGCTTAGAAACAGCGTGAATATAGCTTAGGCAGCTTGTAGAGCAGGACCCTGAATAGATTTTCAGTTCCTTAAAAAGATATCAGCATCGTGTAGATTCTGAAAGTAAACTTACAAGGACAGTACGAAAATAGCATGGTACCCTGGCTATTGGACAGATTCAATCATAACTCAACCGTAACATTTTTCTAAGATCGTTTAGGGATACTTACTCTGTGTTTTAATAACTTATAACGGACCCGTGGTTTCCATTGACTTGTTACAGAATAATTACATTTCGTTTCATTTCTTACTCTCACTTTTGAATCTATAATACCTGAAAAAAAAGCAAGGCATGCAGAAGACGTGATCCGATTAGTGTATCTGCGGGTGTGTAAATGATTAGAGCAGCAGTTCGCTGTAACACGGAGGCCACCATAGTGCTTAGCGTCGTTCGTGTTTAATGTTATCAGGCCTGGTAGCGTATATAAGGTGAGCGAACTGCGTAAGATTTTAAGCGATGAAGGTAATGGACACGGAGGTGCTGAGTAGTCGTCTGACACACCGTTATCGGCACCTGACAGAGGTTGAAAGAGGCCTCGTTGTGTGTCTCCATTGGCCGGCTTGTCGAATGGTCCATTATCCAGATTTGTGGGATATACGGATGTTGCAGAGACCAGATGTTGGACTACAGCAGAAAGTGAAGGTAGACATACTGGTCGTCAAGGTGACGGTCGACAGCGTCTGACCAAGACAAGTGCCGATCGCCTTACTGTGAACCAAGCACGTCGTAGCCGCTTCATAGCTGCCCCTACCATCCGAGAACAACCAGTGGACTCGTGCAACATTCTATGCCATCCCGCGCCACTGCTCGGAGACTAGCAGCAGCCAGCCTAGGCCTTACCATCCAGTGCATGGGATGCCGTTAACAATACGATACAAAGGGCTGTGTTTGCAGTTGTGACGTGACCGAGAAGAATAGACTGCTGATGAATGACGTACGAGGCGTGTTTTTTAAGTAAGTACCGTTTTGAAATTAAAAGACGTTCTAAGATATCTCAACGGCAACTGCCTTGCCGCAGTGGATACACCGGTTCCCGTGAGATCACCGAAGTTAAGCGCTGTCGGGAGTGGTCGGCACTTGGATGGGTGACCATCCAGGCCGCCATGCACTCAGCCTCGTGATGCCAATTGAGGAGCTACTCGACCGATTGGTAGCGGCTTCGGTCAAGAATACCATCATAACGACCGGGAGAGCGGAGTGCTGGTCAGCACGCCCTCCTATCCGCATCCTCCACTGAGAATGACACGGCGGTCGGATGGTCCCGGTAGGCCACTCGTGGCCTGAAGACGGAGTGCTTTTTTAAGATACCTCAATAATTTTATTTTTACATGAAAGCTTGTACCTTAATCTACGCACTGACGCCATTACAGTCTGATTCTTCCTTGTTTACGTTGTGTACTGAGTGTTTAAGATGCCTCCGATAATCGTGAGTCCCGCCGACTGTGAGGTACGGGCTGTTATAATATTTCTTAGTGGTAAAGGCCTAAAAACGATCGATATTCATCGTCAGATTTGTACAGTTTACGGAGAAAACATTATGAGTGATGGAATGGTAAGAGAGTGGGTGAGAGCGTTTAACATCATGCACAAATGTGCATGATGTTAATGAAAGTTTGGTGCAGGAAGTGGACAATAAGGTGAGATAAAACATACGCTTTACGATTTCCTCCTTACGGGATGACTTTCCTAATGTTTCTCGTAGTGTTTTGTTTGGCATTGTGACCGAGCACTTGAATTACTGAAAATTGTGCGCACGTTGGGTACCGAAAATGTTGACAGATGTGGACATTGAATTGACTTTCCTTGAGCGGTACCACAACGACGGTGATGATTTCTTAAGCCGAATTGGTACGGACGACGAAACATGGGTGGCCTACGTCACACCAGAATGAAAGCAACGGTCCATGGAAGTTGAGCAAGGACATCGTTTTGCTGCAAGACAATGCCCGTCCGCATGTGGCGAATCAGACCAAACATCTCATGACATCTTTTCGATGGGGAACTCTAGATCATCCTCCGTACAGCCCCGATCTTGCGCCCAGTGACTACCATCTGTTCCTGTACTTGAAGGAACACCTGGGCGGTCAGCGTCTTCAAGACGATGACTAAGTCAAAACAGTGGTGATGCAGTGGTTAACAAGTCGGGCGCCAGACTTCTATGAGGAGGTTATTCAAAACCTGGTACAACGTTAAGGCAAGTGCCTCAGTATTGACGGAAATTATGTAGAAAATTAGATTAAGGTACAGGCTTTCATGTAAAAATAAAATTATTGAGATATCTTAGCACGTCTTTTTTTTTAATTTCAAAACGGTAATTACTTAAAACATACGCCTCGCAGCATGGAATTCACCGGTGAACTGCGGTTCTGGACTACTTTGGATGGCCATCGTCCGCGAGTATGTCAGCGGCGTGGGGAGAGGCCTCACACTTGCGATTTGCTGGGGAGGCACAGCGGTGTCACTCCTCGCATCATGCTGGGGAGACTCATAGGGAAGAAGCTCAGGTGACGGGTGGTAGTGACTGAAGGACATCTGATGGCACAGTGGTAATTCACGGACATTCTGGGTCTTCGTGTGTTTCCTCTCACGCGACAGTATCATTGTACAGTTTTTCAGCTAGACAGTGCTCGTTCGCACGTGCATCTATGAATGTCTGCGTGGCTACAGTTCGAATGTTAACTCAATCCCCGTGCCAGGATACAAAGATTCTATTACAACCTTCCCAATCGAAACAGTGCATGCCACCTAGTCGGAGGGGGGCGGGGGGTGAGTGGGGGAGGGGGCGGTGCAACGTCATACTGACAAGTAGGACAACACTGCCAAATTCTTTCTGTATTTGATTCGATTCTGTAATCTCTCGAAGATGACACACCCTCTCAAAGAAGTTTCATTTCGTTTTCTGCTCCCCTTTCGAATGCCTCCCGTTTTGTTGTCAGGCGGTGCACAGGTACTGAAAATATCTTCACAGAAGTACAAATATCAGTGTCTGCACTCTGTGTCTTATATGGAAACAAATTTGTACCACTCATTAACGGTAACTGTTGTCGATAGCAGCAATGCCCACTTCACTTTTCGCCGTCAAGTTTGCATACAGTACTTCGCGAATCGGGTCTGTTTTGCTGGCAGTGTTAGTTGCACGTTAACAGCAGTATGGGTAGGTTTATTTATAGAGAGTTGGCCGATATGCACCTCGTGTGTGGGTTCACTGAATGCATTGGAAGAGAGGCCCGACGACTGTGTTGAGCTGTTGTGACACCGATAGCGACCACATCGCAGTGCGAGTGTTTCGTTTGAGACTCGTTGGTTCAAATGGCTCTGAGCACTATGGGACTTAACATCTGAGGTCATCAGTCCCATAGAACTTAGAACCACTTAAACCTAACTAACCTAAGGACATCACACACATCCATGTCCGAGTCAGGATTCGAACCTGCGACCGAGCAGCAGCGCGGTTCCAGACTGAAGCGCCTAGAACCGCTAGACCGCACCGTGAGACTTGCATCGCTGTTCCCTGTCGTGCATAGTGGTGATTGCACAGTACAGGCTGTGCAGCTGTTGTAAAGATACTTTTACTTTTATTACATTGCCAGTCGGCGAAGAGCCACCAAAAACCATGCTTTTCTTATACGAAAATACTTAGAAAAAATCTCCGAATAACTCCAGTAATTTTGTCAGTGCAGCCCGGGTTCACCCTGCAAGACCTTAGTTAACGGTAGGATAACTACCTTCTTCGACGACTGCCAAGATAACAAAAGCACACATTTGGAGATGCTGTTTACAGATGTGGCGAAACTTCTTAAATGCTTCTGTTTGCTTGTCGCCTACATAGTGATAATTCTCGCCCTAACTTTGGCCACACCGTTACCAAAATTGAGCCGAAAGTAGCGCTTAACCTGTGTCTCATCTTCCACGCAGCGCAGATCTTTCTCCTTTATCAGAAATCGTAACAAGTGTTAAAAATTACCAAGAAATTGTTCTGAAAGATCCGAACGTGACTATGAAAGAAGGTCTTCGTGAATGAAAGAGGCTTAAGTTAGTCATCTGAAGTAGCATCAGCCATTCTACACGTGCAGCCGAATGAAGACATTCCAAGAGTGCAGCTTATCAGTCGTACGCATCCGTGTTACTCTCGTGTGCTTTCTAATGCCGTCTCCCAAACTCCCTTTATGTTATCGTCTAACTTTTTTATCCCTTCGAATCAATAAAAAGACTTTCTTGGCCCATTTCTCATCAGTTCTCAAGGCTACATACTACGCATACCATTATCTCATTCCACAGCTTTTTTTTTTTTTTTTTTTTTTTTTTTTTTTTGTATTGGGTCATCAGTCTTCTGACTGGTTTGATGCGACCCGACGCAATTTCCTCTCCTGTGTAAATCTCTTCATCTCAGAGTAGCACTTGCAACGTACGTCCTCAATTACTTGCTGGATATATTCCAATCTCTGTCTTCCTCTATAGTTTTACTCCTCTGCAGCTCTCTCTAGTTACCACAGCCCATGTTTCTCTACCATACAATGCTGTGCTCCAAACGTACATTCTCAGAAATTTCTTCCTCTAATGAAGGTTTTTGTTACATACTAGTAGACTTCTCTTGGCCAGGAATGCCCTTTTTGCCAGTCCTAGTATACTTTTGATGTCCTCCTTGCTCCCTCCGTAATTGATTACTTTGCTGCCTAGGTAGCAGAATTCCTTAACTTCATCTACTTTGTGACCAACAATCTCGCTGTTCTCATTTCTGCTACTTCTCATTACTTTCGTCTTTCTTCGATTTACTCTCGACTCATATTCAGTACTCATTAGTGTTCATTCCATTCAGCATATCGTGCAATTCTTTTTCACTTTCAATCAGGATGGCGTATTATTGATATCCTTTCAGCTGGAATTTTAATTTCACTCCTGAGCCTTTCTTTTATTTCCATCATTGCTTCTTCGATGTAGAGACTGAATAGTAGGGGGGAAAGACTACATCCCATTCTTTCACTCTTCTTAATCCGAGCGCTTCGTTCTTTGTCGTCACCCTTATTATTCCCTCTTTGTTCTTGTACACATTGTGTATTATCCGTATCTCCCTCCAGCTTACCACTATTTTTCTTAGAATTTCGAAAATCTTACACCCATTTTACATTGTCGAAAGCTTTTTCCAGGTCGACAAAACCTATGAACGTGCCTTGATTTTTCTTTAGTCTTGCTTCCATTATTATCCGCACCGTCAGAACTGCCTCTCTGGTGCTTTTACCTTTCCTAAAGCCAAACTGATCGTCATCTAGCACATACTCAATTTTCTTTTCCATTCTTCCGTATATTATTCTTGGCAGCAACTTGGATGCATGAGCTATCACTCTGATTGTGCGATAATTCTCGCAGTCGACAGTTCTTGCAGTCTTCGGAATTTTGTGGATGGTATTATCCCGAAAGTCACATGGTATGTCCCCAGACTCATACATTCTACACACCAGCGTGAACAGTCGTTTTGTTGCCACTTGTCCCAATGATCCCTTCTGCCTTATTTGATCTGAAGTCCTCCAGATCTCTCTTAAATTCTGATTCTAATACTGGATCCCCTATCTCTTCTAAATCGAATGCTGTTTCCACTTATATCACATCAGACAAATCTTCCCCCTCATAGAGGCCTTCAATGTACTCCTTCCACCTATCCGCTCTCTCCGCTGCATTTATCAGTGGAATTTCCGTTGCGCTCTTAATGTTACCACCCTTGCTTTTAATGTCACCGAAGGTTGTTTTGACTTTCCGGTATGCTGAGTCAGTCCTTCCGACAATCATTTCGTTTTCAATTTCTTCACATTTTTCATACAGCCATTTCCTCTTAGTTTCCCTGCGCTTCCTGTTTATTTCATTCCTCAGCGACTTGTATTTCTGTATTCCTGAATTTCCCTGAACATTTTTATACTTCCTTTTCATCGATGAACTGAAGTATTTCTTCTGTTACCCGTAGTTTCTTCGCAGTTTCCTTCTTTGTACCTATGTTTCTCTTTCCAACTGCTATGATTACCCTTTTTAGAGATATCCATGCCTCTTCAACTGTACCGCTTGCTGAGCTGTTCCTTATTGCTGTATCCATAGTCTTAGAGAACTTTAAGTGTATCTTGTCATTCCGTATCCCACTTCTTTGCTTATTGATTCTTCCTGACTAATCTCTTAAACTTCAGCCTACTCTTCATCACTACTATATTGTGATCTAAGTCTATATCTGCTTTTGCGTAAGCCTTACAATCACGTATCTGATTTCGAAATCTCTGTCTGACCATGTTGTAATCTAACTGAAATCTTCTCGTATCACCCAGTCTTTCTCAAGTATACCCCCTCCTCTTGCGATTCCTGAAAAGACTATTCGCTATTACGAGCTGAAATTTATTACAGAACTCAATTAGTGTTTCTCCTCCCTCATTTCCAGTCTCAAGACCACATTCTCCTGTAACCTTTTCTTCTGCTCCTTCCTCTACAATTGCATTCCAGGCCCCAATGACTGTTAGATTTTCATCTCGTTTTACAAACTATATTACTTTTTCAATTTCCTCTTATGCTTTCTCTATCTCTTTATCTTCAGCTGGCGACGTCGGCATCTGTACTATCGTTGTCGGTGTTGGTTTGCTATCGATTCTGATGAGAACAACCCTATGACTGAACTGTTCACAGTAACACACTGTCCGCCCTACCTCCCTATTCGTAACGAATCCTACTCCCATTAGCCATAATTCGTGATTTCCTGCCAGAAACGTCTCATACCGTAGTAACTGACGGAAAGTCATCGAGTAAACCAGAAGTAATATCTGACGTTCCCCAAGGATGTGTTATAGGCCCGCTACTGTCCCTGGTCTGTATTAACTAAGCAGCCCTGTTAGATTGTCTACAGATGACGCTGTCATTTACCGTCATGATTAAAACCAATTGCAAAATGATTTAAACAATATATCTGTATGGTGTGAAAATGGCATCTGACTCTAAATAATGAAAAGTGTGAAGTCATCCAAATGAATACTAAAAGAAATCCGCTAAATTTCGGTTACGCGACAAATCACACAAATCTAATGGCTTTAAATATAACTGAGTACTTAGGGATTACAATCACGTATAACTTAAACTGGAAGGATCACATAGATAATATTGTGAGTGAAGCAAACAAAAGTCTGCGGTATATTGGCAGAAAACTTGGAAAGCGCAACCGGTCTACTAAAGAGATTGCTTACACCAAGCTTTTCCGCCCTCGCCTGGAGTACTGCTGTGTAATGAGGGATCTGCATCAGAGAGGGCTGAAGTTCAAAAAATGGCTGCTCGTTTAGTATCATCGCGAAATAGGGGAGAGAGAGCCACGGACATGATACGTGAATTGGGGTGGCAATCATTGAAACAAAGGCGTTGTTTGTTCCACATGAAATTTCAATCACCAACTTTCACGTCAATGTGTGAAACCATTATACTGGCGCCCACCTACATAGGGAGGAATAATCATCACAATAAAATAAGATTAATCAGAGGAAGCGCAGAAAGATTTAAATTTCTGTTTTCCCGCGCTTTTCTAGAGTGAAACATTAGATAACAGTTTGTAGGTAGTTCGATGAACCCACTGCGAGGTACTCAATTGTGATTTACAGAGTAATCACGTAGATTTAGATGTAAATGAATTATGCCATTCACGCAGTTTCTTCCCAGACCGATTCTTTTGTCTTTCGGTCTCTCCCACTAATTCCTAACGTCTCACTTAGCAGCGCTAAGTATCCACGTCTCGCTGCCGCAAGTCAAAACTGATAATAGACTCTGATTGTAAACTTCCGTTTTTCAGAAATACTAGATGGGTTCGTTTTGATAACTGTTTACGGTTTACAAAAGCGCTCTATGTTATTTTTACTCTACTACACTCCTGGAAATTGAAATAAGAACACCGTGAATTCATTGTCCCAGGAAGGGGAAACTTTATTGACACATTCCTGGGGTCAGATACATCACATGATCACACTGACAGAACCACAGCCACATAGACACAGGCAACAGAGCATGCACAATGTCGGCACTAGTACAGTGTATATCCACCTTTCGCAGCAATGCAGGCTGCTATTCTCCCATGGAGACGATCGTAGAGATGCTGGATGTTGTCCTGTGGAACGGCTTGCCATGCCATTTCCACCTGGCGCCTCAGTTGGACCAGCGTTCGTGCTGGACGTGCAGACCGCGTGAGACGACGCTTCATCCAGTCCCAAACATGCTCAATGGAGGACAGATCCGGAGATCTTGCTGGCCAGGGTAGTTGACTTACACCTTCTAGAGCACGTTGGGTGGCACGGGATACATGCGGACGTGCATTGTCCTGTTGGAACAGCAAGTTCCCTTGCCGGTCTAGGAATGGTAGAACGATGGGTTCGATGACGGTTTGGATGTACCGTGCACTATTCAGTGTCCCCTCGACGATCACCAGTGGTGTACGGCCAGTGTAGGAGATCGCTCCCCACACCATGATGCCGGGTGTTGGCCCTGTGTGCCTCGGTCGTATGCAGTCCTGATTGTGGCGCTCACCTGCACGGCGCCAAACACGCATACGACCATCATTGGCACCAAGGCAGAAGCGACTCTCATCGCTGAAGACGACACGTCTCCATTCGTCCCTCCATTCACGCCTGTCGCGACACCACTGGAGGCGGGCTGCACGATGTTGGGGCGTGAGCGGAAGACGGCCTAACGGTGTGCGGGACCGTAGCCCAGCTTCATGGAGACGGTTGCGAATGGTCCTCGCCGATACCCCAGGAGCAACAGTGTCCCTAATTTGCTGGGAAGTGGCGGTGCGGTCCCCTACGGCACTGCGTAGGATCCTACGGTCTTGGCGTGCATCCGTGCGTCGCTGCGGTCCGGTCCCAGGTCGACGGGCACGTGCACCTTCCGCCGACCACTGGCGACAACATCGATGTACTGTGGAGACCTCACGCCCCACGTGTTGAGCAATTCGGCGGTACGTCCACCCGGCCTCCCGCATGCCCACTATACGCCCTCGCTCAAAGTCCGTCAACTGCACATACGGTTCACGTCCACGCTGTCGCGGCATGCTACCAGTGTTAAAGACTGCGATGGAGCTCCGTATGCCACGGCAAACTGGCTGACACTGACGGCGGCGGTTCACAAATGCTGCGCAGCTAGCGCCATTCGACGGCCAACACCGCGGTTCCTGGTGTGTCCGCTGTGTCGTGCGTGTGATCATTGCTTGTACAGCCCTCTCGCAGTGTCCGGAGCAAGTATGGTGGGTCTGACACACCGGTGTCAATGTGTTCTTTTTTCCATTTCCAGGAGTGTATTTACTCCTTTTGCTAACCCGCCCGTGAAGTTGGGCAAGTTAAAGCCTCAAATGAAGGCCTTTGTTTGATAGTAGTAGACTTCTCTTGACGCGGAATGTCCTTTTGCCTGTGGTAGTGTGCTTTTTATGTCCTCCTTTCTCCGTCTGTCATAGGTTATTTTGCTGCCTAGGAAGCAGAATTTCTTAACTTCCTCTATTTGTGATCCCCAATTCTGACGTTAAGTTTGTCACTGTTCCATTTCTGCTACTTCTCATTACTTTCGTCTTTCTTCCATTTATTCACAATCCATGTCGTGTACTCATTAGATTGTTTATTCCATTCAACACATGCGGTAGTCCTTCTTCTCTTTCACTGCAGATAGCAGTATCATTAGCGAATCTTGTCACTGATATCCTTTCACTGCGAATATTAATCCCAGAGAGTCGCGATAAGTTACTTTCGTCACATTGCCACTAACTAGGGTCCGCCATTTGGATGGCTACACGGTGAAAAACTGGCATCCAATCCTACACCACTGTACGGATGGTTTTAAAAAGTTAGTCCCACCCCTGGTGCCTCAGTGGGAAACAAATCTACACTGTATTCGGAAGGAAGTGAATTATTATCAGATGAAACACCGATAACTGATGCCTACATTGTTATATCTCTCTTCCTCTCTTTAGTGTTCAATCTTGAGGTTGGTTTCCAGCAGTGTGCAATTCACCTTTTCTGTCGACTTCCCTTTTCATTTCTGCTTATGTAGTGCATGCCACATTATTCATAACCTGCTGCATGTGTGACACCCTTGGTCGTCCCCGGCGATTTTCTCCCTCACTGTTATATACGTTGCACACATAGCTTACTTTTTTAGCTTTGAACCGAATATTAAAAAAAAAAACAAATAAACTTACCTTATTCTTCAGTTTATCTTGTTTTTCTACCGGCAAATTTCGCAATCACTAGATGTAATTATATTTCACTCTCTTAATATTTTCTACTGTTGTTAAACAGTAGTATTGTACGAGTATCATATTAGTCCACAGCGATCGGCAAAGAGGCGACGACACAAAAGAAACGCAGGAACCGTGAAACTACGTTGTACAATAGTCCACCAACAAGAAAGCAACCCTCACTCTAGTCTCCTATCGCAAGTACTGTAAGAAAAAAAATACACTGTGCAAGGAATGAACTATTGTAATAATGCACTTAAAAATTAACATAGTTCAATTACTTATTTTGTTACTGGTATATCGGCCAGCCTGAGTACGTGTTTTAGGCGGTTTTCCTCACTCATTATGCAGATGCTGAACTTTTCCCCACTCTCCGTATCAGAAAATGCAACTGACAAGCGTTTAAAATACGATGAGAGACATAACAATTTCCATGAGGTTAGACGATTGCAGCTGGATGACGTCGACATGTTGCCACGATATTTCAGCTGACATCCATTCAGTCATTTTCAAGTGAGTGAACACAGATGGCTGAATGGTTGTCAACTGAAATGTAGTGGCAAGATGTCGACGTCGTCCTGTTGGTATCACGAAGCCTTCTGAATTACTCACTGTCCCGCAAAAACTTCAAGAATCACACAGATAACAAAGTTTGCACGATTCACAGACACACAACGCACACGACTTCCTTCCCTTAGGTTAACTGACGGATGTGGCTGGGAGGAAGTGCATCGGGTCACAAAGTCAAAATAAAATAAATTTGCCAAATCACAAACGAGAGTTATCGTAGCTTCCCTGTGCTGGAGGCAAAATATAAAGTGTGATCAGTGCTGTAGATATGTGCCATTGACACGTATGCTTTTTTCATTTTCTGACTTTAAACATCAGAAAACTTCTTCTAGGACTGCTGAGAATACTCTTCATGTTACAGAACCTCGCAAACGCCGAGGATTGCTGTCAAAAAGAGGTGTGTTAAAATGGTTCAAATGGCTCTGAGCACTATGGGACTAAACATCTATGGTCATCAGTCCCCTAGAACTTAGAACTACTTAAACGTAACTAACCTAAGGACATCACACAACACCCAGCCATCACGAGGCAGAGAAAATCCCTGGCCCCGCCGGGAATCGAACCCGGGAACCCGAGCGTGGGAAGCGAGAACGCTACCGCACGACCACGAGATGCGGGCAAAGAGGTGTGTTGTTGCATGACAATGCCTGTCCGCATACTGCTGCCCACACTGCTGAAACGCTCCAGAAACTCAAATTTGAAGTACTGGATCATCGTCCATATTATCCCGATCTTGCCCCTTCTGACTATCACTTGTTTGGTCCACTCAAACAGGCATAAAGGGGCCGTCGATTTGCCTCGGACGAAGCAGTGAAAGAAGTGGGGTATTCCTGGCTCCCAGCTCAACCGCGAACCTTCTTTCATGAGGACATCAAGGAGCTTGTACAACGATGGACCAAGTGCGTTGAAACGCAAGGAGACTATGTCGAAAACTGATGTTCTTGTAAGTTTTCTATTTGATTACAATAAAATTTTATAACTACTTTGCGGATAATAATTGACTTACCCTCGTACAAGAGGAGCAAACAGCAGAAACATTAACATTATATTCAAACTGTGTCTGTGTAACAGTTTGCATTAAATAAATGAACCAAGTAAAATATAAACAATATTTGATGAGACAACTACAAGAAGTATTAAACATGGACAGTAATAAATACACTCCTGGAAATTGAAATAAGAACACCGTGAATTCATTGTCCCAGGAAGGGGAAACTTTATTGACACATTCCTGGGGTCAGATACATCACATGATCACACTGACAGAACCACAGCCACATAGACACAGGCAACAGAGCATGCACAATGTCGGCACTAGTACAGTGTATACCCACCTTTCGCAGCAATGCAGGCTGCTATTCTCCCATGGAGACGATCGTAGAGATGCTGGATGTTGTCCTGTGGAACGGCTTGCCATGCCATTTCCACCTGGCGCCTCAGTTGGACCAGCGTTCGTGCTGGACGTGCAGACCGCGTAAGACGACGCTTCATCCAGTCCCAAACATGCTCAATGGGGGACAGATCCGGAGATCTTGCTGGCCAGGGTAGTTGACTTACACCTTCTAGAGCACGTTGGGTGGCACGGGACACATGCGGACGTGCATTGTCCTGTTGGAACAGCAAGTTCCCTTGCCGGTCTAGGAATGGTAGAACGATGGGTTCGATGACGGTTTGGATGTACCGTGCACTATTCAGTGTCCCCTCGACGATCACCAGTGGTGTACGGCCAGTGTAGGAGATCGCTCCCCACACCATGATGCCGGGTGTTGGCCCTGTGTGCCTCGGTCGTATGCAGTCCTGATTGTGGCGCTCACCTGCACGGCGCCAAACACGCATACGACCATCATTGGCACCAAGGCAGAAACGACTCTCATCGCTGAAGACGACACGTCTCCATTCGTCCCTCCATTCACGCCTGTCGCGACACCACTGGAGGCGGGCTGCACGATGTTGGGGCGTGAGCGGAAGACGGCCTAACGGTGTACGGGACCGTAGCCCAGCTTCATGGAGACGGTTGCGAATGGTCCTCGCCGATACCCCAGGAGCAACAGTGTCCCTAATTTGCTGGGAAGTGGCGGTGCGGTCCCCTACGGCACTGCGTAGGATCCTACGGTCTTGGCGTGCATCCGTGCGTCGCTGCGGTCCGGTCCCAGGTCGACGGGCACGTGCACCTTCCGCCGACCACTGGCGACAACATCGATGTACTGTGGAGACCTCACGCCCCACGTGTTGAGCAATTCGGCGGTACGTCCACCCGGCCTCCCGCATGCCCACTATACGCCCTCGCTCAAAGTCCGTCAACTGCACATACGGTTCACGTCCACGCTGTCGCGGCATGCTACCAGTGTTAAAGACTGCGATGGAGCTCCGTATGCCACGGCAAACTGGCTGACACTGACGGCGGCGGTGCACAAATGCTGCGCAGCTAGCGCCATTCGACGGCCAACACCGCGGTTCCTGGTGTGTCCGCTGTGCCGTGCGTGTGATCATTGCTTGTACAGCCCTCTCGCAGTGTCCGGAGCAAGTATGGTGGGTCTGACACACCGGTGTCAATGTGTTCTTTTTTCCATTTCCAGGAGTGTATATCAATTAAAAGAAAGCCTAAACCATTGAAACTTCAGTCTATAATAATACATAGACAACTTCAATATAACAAAAGAACTTAATGAATACAGGAAAATGAGAATATGTAGGAACAGACAGTGTGGGAGGTAATGAACAACAGAGACGATTATATGAAATTTAGGAGCGGGTAAGTGTTGAGCTGTGTCTGGTCATTTAGGATTAGATCTGGACTGTGAGCTAGATGTTTGTTAATTTCCAGGGCTTCCCGCAGGTTGAGTTTATGGCCTTTGTTTGCTAAGTGAAGTACAGGGAACACTGGCTGGTAGATGTGACCCTCACTCAGTACATGCTCAGCAAACGCGGAGTCAGAATTCTGCAACCTCCAGCTGCGTTCATGTTCAGCCAGCCTAGATCCTATGTTTCTGCCTGACTGACCAATGTAAGACTTGTCACAGTCAGAACAGGTAATTTTGTATACCCCATTGTTGGCTAATAACTGGATCTTATCTTTGCTATTGAAAATACACTGAGCTGTCGTGTTCTTAACGTAGTAGGAAAGCTTATACTTGTAGGCTTTCAGTGCTTTGGCTACAATCTGTGATACCTCGCCTAGATTGGTAGTGTACATCATTTCTTGCAGACTGTTTGTGGGGAAGCAGATGGGGCATAGAGGAAGAGTATAATTTTCCGTTTTTGTTTCCTATGCAAGATGTGGTCAAAAAGAACTGGACTGTAGTCATTGGCTGTGGCAATAAATTTTATTGTATCTAACTGTGTTTTAAAATCATCTCTGGACATGGGGATAGATATGAGACGGTGTACCATTGAGTGGAAAGCTGCATGTTTGTGAGCTATGGGGCGTTGTGAGCAAGAAGGTAAACTGTGTCTGTAGTTGTAGTTTTTCTATAAATTTTGAGATAATGTCTGTGTGTGTGTGTGTGTGTGTGTGTACTGATGTCAACAGTAAGATCTAAGAAGTTTAAGGATTTGTTGCCAATCTCCATTGTGAACTGAATATTTTCATGTTGACTTTTTAGGTTTTTCAAAAATGTGTTGAGTTGTCTTGTAGTACCAGTCAACAGACATAGGACATCATCTGCATATCTAAACCAGTATTTGATATTTGCACTCAGAGGTTATGTTTTTAGAAAATTTTGTTCAAAATCGTCCATAAATATTTCAGCCAACAGTGGAATAACAGGGGAACCCATAGATAAGCCATCTAATTGTTTATAGTCTCTTGGAACTGGAAACAGTTCTGTGCCAAGCAGGTCTGATTGGCCAGTCCCAAGTCATTTAATTCCACAGGACTGACATTAGACTTGTGCATCAGCTCTGTCACAATATCAATGCATTCCACCACTGGCATGTTGGGTGTCGCCTTGTCTAATTTCATTTTATTTTATTACTTTTGTTTATTAATAGAAACTGTTACGTAAGCATGCTGTTCCTATTTTGTGTTAAAGTTTTTCCTGTCTACTGCATTTTTACTTATTTGCTGTTCAATGTTTTACTTTTTCATTGCATTACCACCACACTGTCAAAGATGTTACTTACTGTCTGTTTCTGCTTCAATCAAGATGTGTACCTTCTCTTCCAATGTTGGTTGCAAAGGTTGTAAATTCTTTGGTGACAATACTCAGTAAATCTCTGAAGATGGCCTTCTAAGCCGAAAACCGCTTAACACAATAAAAGTAATACTGTAGAACAAAGCAAACTGGCGTTTTTCATTTATTAAAAAACTATTTTTTGTATCCAGTTTGGTTTAAGGGAAATAAACAAGGCTACTTCTGAAACTTCCTGGCAGATTAAAACCGTGTGCCCGACCGAGACTCGAACTCGGGAGCTTTGCCTTTCGCGGGCAAGTGCTCTACCATCTTTTTTTTTTTTTTTTTTTTTTTTTTTTTTTTTTTTTTTTTTATCGTTGTGTTTGGTCGTTGCGGACGTTGCGAGACATCCTGTTCAAGTTCGGTGGTTGATCCTTCCACTCAGTTTTTTTATTACAGAAGCCAACCGGGTCTCGACCGAACACGCTGAGCTACCGTGCCGGCTACCATCTGAGCTACCGAAGCACGACTCACGCCCGCTCCTCACAGCTTCACTTCTGCCAGTATCTCGTCTCCTACCTTCCAAACTTCACAGAAGCTCTCCTGCGAACCTTGCAGAACTAGCACTCCTGAAAGAAAGGATACTGCGGAGACATGGCTTAGCCACAGCCTGGGGGATGGTTCCAGAATGAGATTTCCACTCTGCAGCGGAGTGTGCGCTGATATGAAACTTCCTGGCAGATTAAAACTGTGTGCCCGACCGAGACTCGAACTCGGGACCTTTGCCTTTCGCGGGCAAGTGCTCTACTAGAGTTCGAGTTCGAGTCTCGATCGGGCACACAGTTGTAATCTGCCAGGAAGTTTCATATCAGCGCACATCCGCTGCACAGTGAAAATCTCATTCAAGGCTACTTCTGTTCTAGCCACTAGTGCCACCATTCTTTAAATGTTGGCTGTAATGCAGACAGTAGCCGGCCGGTGTGGCCGACCGGTTCTAGGCGCTTTAGTCTGGAACCGCGTGACCGCTACGGTCGGAGGTTCGACTACTGCCTCGGGCATGGATGTGTGTGACGCCATTAGGTTAGTTAGGTTCAAGTAGTTCTAAGTTCTAGGGGACTGATGACCTCAGATGTTAAGTCCTATAGCGCTCGGAACCATTTAAACTATTTAATTATTTATTTATTTTGCAAACAGTAAATATAGTTTGTAAAATGTACTTATAAAATCATGAATTGCATACAGTGAGATGTGCTTGCAAACGCCAAAAATAGGACGTCCTGGACTCTGGAGTTAATGAAGCACATAGCAACTTCGCGCTGTGATGACTCACAGTAAAGCAGCAGGAGAAAGTCGTGTCTTGGTTCACTAGACAATACGCCCCCAAGCTGCTCGGACGCTTATCTCCGTACAAGCTTGTCTGGTGTGCTAGAGTATCACGTGTCAATGAATAAAGTTTCCGGACTTGCAATCATAAAAACAGGCCGCCCACACTTTGCAGATAATCGACCTAGTCAGAGGCATGTTATCCCAACTTGTTGAACACAATTAGGCGGAGCTGATCGCGTGTCAGATAACCGCCTCATCTCTCCGCTATCAGGCTCATTCAGAGCGGACCGTGGAATGCGGACAGCGGTTGGAATTTGCCAGCCGCAACGACAATGCGAAGGCCAGGGCCGGTAGTCACAGGAGCAGCTGCGGTCACACGTTCAACAAGAGACCAGTTTAGCTGCACACATTTATTGGGAACAGTAAGCGAGCCAAGGAACCGTGTGACGGTGTAAATGTGGTTAGTTGGAGACTGAAGGTCACACGGCAGAACACAAAACGTGAAGATAAAAACACCACGGCCAGAGTGAACGAAATTGGTTTGGAAGAAGATGTTAACTTAGATGCTTGGATTCAAATAAATTCTAAAACTCTTAAAACTGTTTCGAACTTAAGAAATGAGGATAATAACAAAAATATAACTAAGCATTGGGGAATCGACGTTTGCAAATTATGGAAGTTAAGAAAAACAAGGGCGCTGAGTACAGAATTACTACTAAGGCTAAAGAGTATTCTGTCCTTTAAAATCGAAGTTTCACAGACAGTAAGACAGTAGTATGAAGTGCGTGGATTAAAAACATTTGAATTTAAGCAGAAACAAGAAAAGAATGACAGGTGAAAAACATGTGGAGCAAAACGAAATAATAACCACCTCATGCTTATCGTCCAGGACATGGAGAAAAGTTTCCCGCACTTAGTTGTAATGTGAAAAAAATGAGGTCGATTTCAGTCTAGGTGAATAAATACTTTAAGATATGCAGAGTAGTGTAGAAAGAGGTAAAGATTATACTGAAACGCTGCCCGATATCTGATATCTGAAATAGTACGCGCTGTACGCGATTGCAAATCAACCAAAATTTAGGTATGTGCTACCCGAACAAGATTATGCAAGTAGAACTACCAAATGAGAAAACTTCTTTGCCATTATCAATAGGCTATATTTTTAGTTTTTAATTAACTGAAGAGTGAGCCACATTAGAGAAGTAATATTTGAGACGGCGGACATTTTAGTCTAATCTGGAAATTTCAGAAACGACTTTCGCGGGAAGAGGTCTTACCAGTATCTTCTTAATATGTTAAGAAGACTTCAGGGTACAATACGAAGTACAAGGACGCTACTTAAATAGTGAACAATATTTATACTCGGGGTACAGGATATTGAACAGTTAGCAAGAGAAACATCCGACTCGGAAAATCAGACAAATGGTAGTCTGAATGGGACGCCGGAACCACTATGAGACCGATGTATAAGGTTTTCCAAAAGTCAAAGACTGACTTCGTGACACAGAACGCACATAATGTATGGTATACGGTCCGTCTACGATATACTTTTATGGGGCAGAAGGAAGCGAAAAAGACACTTCAATTATAACTTACAAATAATTTTACAAATTAGTGACTTTCAGGGGCAAAATTATACGTACGATAATAGAGGATCACAAATCGAATATTTTGAGGTGAGCAAGTGAATATTTCAGGCGGTTCAAAGTCTTGGATGACCAATGAGTGTAAGGCAGATGCTTATAAACTGTCGTACGTCTCGTGACAAACTGCGCGCCGCATCGTTGTTGATGACTGTATCTCAGGAAAAAAATACGCCGTCGCCTGTCGTATGTCCGCGGCAGGTTTTACTGCTGTATAAAGATCACGCCTGGTTGTCGAAAATTGAAAACGACACTATACAGGAATTGATTCAACGTATGGTGTAACAGCATGTAGTGCCCAAAAAGCTGAACGGACGTCTAGAGGAAAGTTGCCTCAGAGGCGTTGTTCTAAGTTGCTCATGTTACAGAGAGCGGACGCAGGTTCTCGACTAAGAACTGTGTCCAAGGTACAATCCACTCTGAGGAGATGGTATTGCTTCGTATAGGAGAACGCTTTAATAAGACGTTGGCAGGAGTGCTCTCGATGTACACTGATGGCGAACATAGAGACTGGGATACAATACTGCCCGTCGTCACATTCGCATATAACACAGCGAACCAAGGTACCACAGGCTTCACACCCTTCTTTCTGCTCCACGCTCTCGAGGTCCCGCTCAAGATGACTACGTGGAAGATCTCATCTCCAGGACCGAAGAACAAAGGCAGCTGGCACGCGTACGGACCCCGGACTCCCAGGAGAAGGATCGAAAGCGCCACAACGTTAGTTGGTTGGCTGGCAAGAAATTTCTCTCATTTGTCTACACAAAATCGCTCTATTATCTTTATACACTGTCTAAACACAAAAATTGCTCGATTTTGTGCCCTAGGTTGGTTGGTTTATTCGGGAGAGGAGACGAGATAGCGAGGTTATCGGTCCCATCGGATTAGGAAATGATGGCGAAGGAAGTCGGTCGTGCCCTTTCAAAGGAACCATCCCGGCATTTGCCTGAAGTAATTTAGGGAAATCACGGAAAATCTAAATCAGGATGGTCTGAACGGTCGTCCTCCCGAACGCGAGTCCCGTGTGCTAACCACTGCGCCACCTCACTCGGCCCCCGCTATTACGCCGAACACCGTATAGTGAGATGTAGCCCCTAAGACTTAGTACGGATTTTTACGTCTGTGCGGAATTTGGGAATAGCGAAAAAGTTACCAAAGTGCTACTTTGGGGCGTATCGTAACCTTCGTAGCTTGGCAGACGTCACATCAAAGTTGACGATTATGACCCTTCATCGAGAAGGCAAAAGCGCAGAGATGTCGTACGTATTCTCTGCATGAAGTCCTCCTAGAGAGCTGAGGCGCGGATCAACGATGGGGTTTCTCGTTCGAGGAAACTGAAGACTCGCTGTATGACGGCGAAGCTGCGATGGGAGGGGGGAGTGTCTACCTCCGATGCCTCATCATTGTGGAAGAATGTGACAAAACGGCCACAGCGCGAAGATCCTCCAGCGCTGCCAGACACAGGACCTGACAAGATCTGGATCCAGGGTGCCGTAGTCGACTCCAGTGTAAACCTCTGAAACAATAGCTCACTGTTTCTTCAGGTGAGGGATCAATGGGGACGAGCTGTGCTGCACTCCTCGTGGGGCAGCGCTTAGCGACATTTGCTGGAACGCTGCGGGTCGCCACTTCAAACCCAGTCACTAACCAATTACGTGTTATTTAGTGTTTATCATTCCTGGAAGGCTCTGCAAATGTCTTACATTTGTAATGTTTGTATATTCTGGAATATTCCATGTCTGTATAAATAACAGCACTTTCCGACCTGGAGTTCAATTCAGCTTTTGCTGTACGTTGGTATCCCTAATAAATGCGCTTTCAATACTGTTGTACTTCATTGACGAACCTTTTTGTGGATTTGGACCTGATTGTGGTTTCGACGTGACAGTATTACCACCTGTCAACTCTCTGCGAAATACGTCGCTCAAAGAATCCAGTGTGTATAGTACCGGTGTAGCAACAGTTACAATCCTATCATAAACAGCGTGTGCAAGCGATAGAACCAATTGATTTTGAACCAAGAGCTCTGCGAATGGATCACCCAGCGCAGTCAGGCAATTCCGAAGTTCCAACAGCTTGTCTTGTAATGGATAAGAGCTTTTATGATCGTGATATGTTATCACCTGTCGTAATGTCTGAAGTCATGAGAAACTCTCACATCAGCAGCTACGTTTTGTGGAACGTACCTACTTCAAGTAAGCAAGACTAACTAATGAGACTTATTTGTAGCCATCCCTCTGAAAGGTCCACGTTATTTGATTTTTCATTTAAGACGTGCTGCCACATATCTTGCAGAATTTTTACCTTGTTGTCCGCGTGCTGATGTGTTTTTAACAAGACAGCACTCTATTCGTGAGCAACACTTATCGCCGGATTGGAAAGGGACGGCCTGTGCGCGCAGCGTGATCTTCAGTCTCGCTCTTCTTTTTTTTTTTTTCTTTTGCATTTATCTACCATTTACAAGTTACCAGCGTATTAATTATCGCACTTGGAATTGTTAGAGTTAGAGGATGGCTGGATGCCCTTCCTTTTGCCACCCTTTTATCCTCCTGGGACTGAACTTGTGTATCCCAATTGTCTGCGTCTAGTTTTAACTATGTAGGTTGGTGTCATCGTTTTCTAAATTTTGCGTAGCGAGATCTGAGGCGGGACATGGTCACCATCCCGGTATTCACCTACTTCGATGTGGGAAACCACCTAAAAATCACATCGAAACTTGCCAGCAAGACGGCCTTAGTCGTTAATCCACCGTGCGCCATCTATTCCGGTCAGGCGCGCCTGCTCGAATCCGTGAAGCGGCGTGCGGCTTGCGCAGTTGCTGTCTGGGCGGGCCAGGTCTCATTCCCGTTTTGCTGCTTTCTTCTCTGTGGAGCTACGTGAAGTCCTTGGAATACGGAACCACAGATGAAACTGAAGTGGAATGATGGCAGTGCCATAGCTCCCTGCCCCAACGTACAACAAACTGCAAGAGGTGTGAAAGTTTGCGACAGAATTTTATGCTCCGTTGTAATTATGTTCTCCCATAATCGGCACCAAGCAGGGTTGCAACAAAAAAAAGGGGGGGGGGGGAAGGAGTGCAAGTTAATTTAGCTGGAAAAAATTCATGAACTTGACAGATATATATTTAGAGTGGAAAGATAAGAGAATAATATTTAATATGTACCAAAGCATACTGATGAAGGCTGGTGGAGAGAGAAACGTAAAACTAATATTGGAAAAGGGGTAACACAAATTTGCTCAGTGTCACCACATTTGTTTAATCTTTTTCATCGAACAAGCTATACAGATCTTTGAATCAAAAGCCCATGTAATTAAAGGGAACAGAATTTCCATTCACAGCCTAAGATTTGTGGGTGATGTTTCCCCAATAGCTGGCAATGAAAAACGCAAAAAGAATATCCTAACTAAATTTCCAACATTCAGAAAACGTTCAAACTTAAAAAGACTATAACGTAAAAATATCAGTTTTGTTACGTAGGCACCGTAAGTACAGAAGGTAACAGATGTTGCTTGGAAAACAGAAAAAGAACTGCAACAGCAAAACCTTTTTTCAATGAAAGTTATTAGTGAATAAGTCGTTTTGAATAGAAAAGAAAATCCGTTTGTCCAGATGATTGTCTGGAAAATCCTCCTGCAGGAACTGTGAGAGCTAGACACTACTGACGAGACCGAAAGCACCAGAAGACATTAAAATGTGCTCTGTAGAGGTCTAAAGCGCATAGCTCACCATAGCGAAAATTCAATGAAGATGTTTTGAAAGAAATATTTGAGCGAAAACTTCGTAGCAACTATTCGAAAAGGAGAATCGTAACTTTTGGACATTTATTTAGATAAACGCGTTTTAACAAATACGTTTCACGGAAATCTTTTGTTAAAAGAAGGAAGGGGAGGTAACAAAATTTCAGATAACTGGTGATTGCCACTTCCAATATTTGCTGTGAGAAAATTGCTATATTGTATAAGTTGCTTACGTTAATGAATAACCGGTAATTAATTACCGACCATCAATCCCTTGCTTCACAGTTGCCCTTTCAGTATTTTCTGCAGTCTCTACGCCGGCCGGTGTGGTCGAGCGGTTCTAGGCGCTACAGTCTGGAACCGCGCGACCGCTACGGTCGCAGGTTCGAATCCTAACTCGGGCATGAATGTCTGTGATGTGCTTAGGTTAGTTAGGTTTAAGTAGTTCTAAGTTCTTGGGGACTGATGACCTCAGAAGTTATGTCCCATAGTGCTCAGACCCATTTGAACCATTTCGCAGTCTCTACAATTTTCAGACTCTGGGAACGCCTGTATCATTGCAAACAGTCTGTTGCAATTTTATTCCCCCACTGGCTGATGATGCAGCAGGAACATAAAGAAACTGTTCCGACGGTGACATAGAAAATTTATAATAATTAAATGTAATGTCTATTATGCATTATTTAAAAATACCGATTGGTGGCAACTATTTCAGTGAAATACAGGGTGATTCCGTGATGACATACGAACTTTCATGGATGATGGAGAAGGGTAAATGTATCAATTTGAGGTACAGGACCCTTGTTCGGAAATCATCGAGTGAAAAGTTATAAGGAAAAATTGTTCTGATATCTCTGACAGCGGACGTCTTCTACTGTAAGCCCGTTGCTTTGACTGTTTTGGAAGGCGGTAGCAACTACCAAAACAGCAAAAAAAAATCTTGTAAACATGGGCTCTAAAATGAATATCTTTAGAGTTATGAACACGTGCTCACTAGAAAAGACGTGTTTGACGGTAGCAAATATGAAAACGTGCTAATAGCTCTTATGGTATTAGGTACTGATCTTGAGGTAGGTACCTCGGATCCCATGTTTACTGGGCATTGTTTTCTTGTTTTGGTCCGTACTACTTCCTCCCAAAATATGGAAACCAAGAGCTTGCAGTAGAAGAGGTCCTCTGTGAGAGGTATCAGAACGATATCCGCTAATAACTCGGTCGTTTCCAGACCAGGACACCTTCCCTCACATTGACACATCTACCCTGCTCCACCGCCCCCCGAAAACTTCTACAATTATCATCCTGCAGAATAGAGGTAGAAACATTGATAGTAGTGGAACTGATTTTGAGAAACTTGGCCACCACCGAGTTACCGTTCTGTTTAGGGGAATAGGAATCAGATGGTTTGATCTGGTGCAGGGCAGTTTCGTTATGCTTTTGGTTTGTTTTATGTAAAAATTTTATTTTGTTATTAATAAGCTAAATGCTATGATCAAGCTCAGAGATAGCGATCCTATGTCACCGACGTTGTTGAAAGTCAGCAAGGAGAAATGAAGGTTTGGGTTTAACACGCCATCGACCCCTAAGTCACTAGAGACGGAGTACAGACTGTCATTGGGAAAGGAAATCGGCCATGCCTTTTCAAAGGGACCATCCGGATATTCACCCTAAGCGGTTTAGAGAAATCAGGGTAAAACTAAATCTAGATGGTCGACTACCAGACCAGCATCTTACGAGTAGAATTGCGCCGCCTCGCTCGGTGTTCCAGCATGGAGAAGCCTTGATCGGCACTCTGCTCTCCAGCCCGTCACGTCGACTTGTCCGAACTGGAGCCGCATCGATCCTCCAGTTTTACTCACGAGCTTGAACACAACCTATCTTAGCTTCACCACAAAAAAAAGCAGTGCCGAATATCGAGCCTTCCCCTTCCGTGTGACAATCATTCACTTTAACTGCTGCGCTAATGAGGAGATCTCTTTTGTTATACTGTTAATAAAACATCTGTTTATTATACAGAGCAGGGAAATTATGAACAATTTTATAATATGTATACATTTTTACAAGACCCAAACTAAAACTTCTTGATAGAACGCCAGTATAGAAATAAAATTTACTGAAGTTCAGGACAAGAAATGAATACTCCGATTTGTACTTTCATGTGAGTCTACGAAGTGATACTGAAACAAGGTAAGTAAACTGTGCTTTAAAACAGGCGTATTTTTCGGAGCGCAGAATTAAACGCATAATCGTAAGCAAAATGCTGATACATAGTTTCAGGAGAACAGTGGAGACGCCACTCGCGGACAAGGCCGTTAGGCGAGTTCGGACTGGCCGGCTGCTGCCTACCAGGCAGTACGAGGAGCTGTCCGCAGCCGTGGGACTGATGACCAGCGTGTTGCCAGTCCTTCCAGCCGTGCTGCCAGTGGATGAATCCTGATGGTGCCGCTGCTTCTGTGCTCAAGCAGCTCCTCATCTGGTCTCACAAGGACTGAGTGGATCCCGTTGCAGACCTCCTCACAACAGAAAAGATTTGAGGGGGTACTGGGGTCGAAGCCAGGTTCTTCCACACCGGAGGCACTGACGCTGCCCATTCGGCTATGATAGTCAATGTATTAGCAAAAATGTAATGTTCAATAGCAGTACAAATTGTACAATCAACTAGGAGTTAAGACTTCCTAGCTCTGGAGCGTTCATATGAGACTAATAAAGTCAACACGTGCTAATTATACTTATTGGTAGCTTTTCCAGTCTTTAGATTATCGGTTGAGAGAAGTGTGTTTAGCTGTAATAATTAATACGAAAACTATTTGGTATTTAAAAACAGCCGGAAAGCATAGCAAGTAAACTACGTGTTTGAGTGTCTATCATAGTTGAAAATGTCTCTATTTACCCAGAAAGGAATAGACGAGAGTGTAAACAAACGCAAACCCATTGATGTCCTTGGTTCAAAATGCCTCTGAGCACTATGGGAGTTAACATCTGAGGTCATCAGTTCCCTAGACTTAGAACTACTTAAACCTAACTAACCTAAGGACATCACACGCATCCATGCCCGAGGCAGGATTCGAACCTGCGACCGTAGCAGTCGCGTGGTTCCGGAGTAAAGCGCCTAGAACCGCTCGGCCACCGCGGCCGGCTGATGTTCTTGAAAAGTCCACTTACCTTGCACATCACTCTTATACTTAGTTCCTCTAGCATAAAATGTCCGCCGGCCTCTGTGGCCGAGCGGTTCTAGGCGCTTCAGTCTGGAACCGTGAGACCGCTACGGTCGCAGGTTCGAATCCTGCCTCGGGCATAGATGTGTGTGATGTCCTTAGGTTAGTTAGGTTTAAGTAGTTCTAAGTTCTAGGGGACTGATGACCTCAACTAAGTCCCATAGTGCTCAGAGCCATTTGAATCATAAAATGTCCGCAGCTAGTGGTGTAGTATCGTACACGCCTCGGCGGTACGCGTATTACAATTGGAACGATACAGAGAAGATTAGTAAATTGCCGGTATGGTAGCTCAGCGTGTTCGGTCAAAGCGTTAGCTCCCCTCTGTAATTAAAAAAAAAATGAGTGCGTGGATCAAAGATGAGTTTGAACGTGTGTCATGGGACGTCCGCCCCGAGCAAATGCAACGAACAATAACGTACAAAACGAGATTAAAAAAAAAAAACCTGCTAGCGTTGCTGTCCGTGGATCACAGGGTTCCGGGTTCGAAGCCCTGCCGGGTCGAGGGTTTTCTCCGCCAAGGGACTGGGCATTTGTGTTGTCATCACTTCATCATCGTTCCGGAAATGGCGACACTGGACAGTGAAAAGCTCAGAAATTTGTACGGACGCTGATAACCAGGCCGTCGAGCGCCCCACAAACTCAAATCGTCATCATCATCTAGTATAATGAAGTTTCATTCGCTTGTTGATTCTACAACGTTCCAGAGATTTTTAGGAGTTTTAATCAATCCCACCGCGAACTTCAACAATCTATTCAGCTATATTCCCAGTTGCGTCTATAACACATTTTAATCTCTGTGCCGTTCTTTACGGCACGTTAGTAATATTGCCGACCAACTTCTGATTATATAGATTCTATAAACTCCCTCTTCAGCTTATCACAGACACCAAAATTGGTTTTCATGATGATCCAGGAAGGAATAGGGTGCAACCCACTACGTGCACATTCCTATTCCTCTCGAATAACACGACTGAGCATGTACCACCAGCAACGCCATAACTCATCGGTACTTAAGACTATGCGAGAGCTTTCGGATGGCACCAGGGTATCCGCAGTCTACTGGTTTGCAGCTGAACGCCTCCAACATTCCTCCCATTTCAGGGTAGGTGCTGCCAGTGGAGATAATTGCTCTCATCCTTCGGATTCCAACACACTACTCCAGAGCAGAGGACCATTGCATTACCGCCCATTATCGATCACCAGTGCGGAGGCTAGCGTTAAACAATTTACCACTTCACGGCAGCCGTCCGGTGTGGCAGTACGGTTCTAGGCGCTTCAGTCTGGAAGCGCGCGACCGCTACGGTCACAGGTTCGAATCCTGCCTCGTGCATGGATATGTGTGATGTCCTTAGGTTAGTTAGCTTTAAGTAGTTCTAGGGGACTGATGACCACAGATGTCAAGTCCCATAGTGCTCAGAGCCACTTGAACCATTTGAACTTCACGGCAGTTCTGTAGATCGGCAAGAAGTGGGAATACACTGTGACATCGGACAACTTAGCTTCGTTATGCAGTAGTGGTTCTACCTTGATTTCCCTTTAACTGCTCTGAGTTTTAGCATAAGGTTCTTATTGCCGCTTGGAAATTTCATTTTTGAATGCCAAAGGGTAAAATCTGAGCAGGTGTAAAATCGGCAATCGCCGATGGGGCCGTACCCAAACGAAAGGTCGGCCGGTGTCGCAAGCGAGAGCGCTCGAGCACGAGAGCCGCGAATGCCAGCGGCGTCCCTGGAAGTGGAGAGGCGCTGACGTAAGGGCAATTCTCGCGCGGCGCGCCTCGCCGCACAGCTCCGCCGCCGCCGCACCTGCGCCTCCGCGCGACCTACATGTCCAGCCGCCCGCCGGGACTCTGCGTCTGCGTCCTGCCGTCATACCAAAAACATGGAAGCACAATGTCTCAAACAATAATACAACTCACAGAACAAACATTTCGCTTTAATGAAGACTGGAGTGAGCGCTGAGGTACGTCGGAAGCGTTACGCAGAGGTGACAAAAGTAATAGGGGGCCTCCTAACCTCGTGGCGGTCCTCCTTTTGTCCGGTGTAGTGAAGCAGTTCGACGTAGCATGGACCCAACAGGTCGTTGGAAGTGAGCCGTGCTGCCTCTATAGCTGTTCATGATTGCGAAAGAGTTGCATGTGCAGGAGTCTGCGCCCGAACTAGCCTGTCGATTATGTCTCATAAATACTCGACGAGATTCATGTCGGGAGATCTAGGCGGCGATGTCGGTTGCTCGAATTGTCTGGAATGTTCTCCAAACCAAACACGAACAACTGTGGACCGGTAACGTGACGTAGTTGTTTGGGAATGTGAAGTCCATGAACGGCTGAAAAAGTTCTTCAGGTAGCTGAACGTAATGATTTCCAGTCGATGGTCAGCTCAATTGGACCAGAGGACCCAGTGTAAGTAGGCTGTTTAGGTTTTTGTGTTGGTAACGTCATGTAGCGCTCTGTATGAAAATCCCTGACTGTGTTGTGTGCAGTCTGTGGCTGGTTTGCACTGTTGGAATTTGCTATTGTAGTGTTGGGCAGTAGGCTGTTAACAGCGCGTAGCGTTGCGCAGGTGGAGGTGAGCCGCCAACAGTGGTGGATGTGGGGAGAGAGATGGCGGAGTTTTCAGAGCGGATGATCTGGACTTGTGTCCATCAGAGAGAGTAAATTTGTAAGACTGGATCTCATGAACTGATATATATATTATGACTTTTGAACACTATTAAGGTAAATACATTGTTTGTTCTCTATCAAAATCTCTCATTTGCTAACTATGTCTATCAGTAGTTAGTGCCTTCACTAGTTAGAATCCTTTATTTAGCTGGCAGTTTTGGCGCTCGCTGTATTGCAGTAGTTCGAGTAACGAAGATTTTTGTGAGGTAAGTGATTCATGAAAGTTATAGGTTATTGTTAGTCAGAGCCATTCTTTTGTAGGGATTATTGAAAGTCAGATTGCGTTGCGCTAAAAATATTGTGTGTCAGTTTAGTGATGATCGGAATAACTAAAGAGAATAATGTCTGAGTACGTTCAGTTTTGCTCAGCTGTTTGAAAATCAAATAACGTAAGGGGTTTACCAGCACAGTAATTCACTAATTTTTCTAAGGGGACGTTTCATCAGTCCACATTTAAAGACAGTCCACAGCATTATGGAGCCACCACAGCTTTCACATTGCCTTGTTGACAACTTGAGTCCATCGCTTCGTGGAGTCTGTGCGACACTCGACCCCTACTGTCCGTTTTATCAACTGAAACTGGGACTTATCTGACCAGGCCACTGTTTTTCAGTCGTCTGGGGTCCAACCGATATGGTCACCAGCGCAGGACAGGCGCTGCAGCCGATGTCGTGTTGTTAGCAAAGGCATTGCGTTGGTCTTCCACTGCACTGCCCATTACCGCCAAATTCTGCCGCACTGTCGTAACGGATACGTTCGTCGTACGTCCCACATTGATTTCTGTGGCTATTTCAAGCAGTGTTGCTTGTCTGTCAGCATCGACAACTCTACGCAAACGCCGCTGCTCTCGGTCGTTAACAGAAGGCTGTCGCTGCTCTCGTTGTCTATAGGTGATAAATAATGTCTGAAATTTGGTATTCTCGGTACGCTCTTGACACTGAGGATGTCGGAATACTGAATTCCCTAACGATTTCCCAAGTGGAATGCCCCATGCGTCTGGCTCCAACTATCATTTCGCGGTGAAAGTCTGTTAATTGCCGTAGTGCGGCCATAATCACGTCGGAAGGCTTTTCTCATGAATCACCTGGGTACAAATGTGAGCTCCTCAACAGCACTTTCCTTTTATACCTTGTGTACACGACACTACCAGCATCTCCACATGCGCGTATTGCTATCCCATGACTTGTGTATAAGCACACCAGACAACAAACAACGAGTACCACCATGTCTAGCGTTGATTATGACCTCAATCTGACGACGAAGAGAGTCCACAAGTTCCCTCAGATATGCAGTATCCTGCTGAAGCTGATACATTACGTTTAACCCTTTGTTTCAAATCCACACATTTCCTATGATTTAGCGGGTCAGGTGCAATAGAATTCCTGTGTATTACTTAAACCGTGAATGTATGCACGCAACCCGTTGAACATAGCAGTTGTCAACCTGGAATGTGGAAGTGTCCTCGGCATACGTATCATGAAGATATGGAAGAAGGTACAACACTAATTCATAGAGAATGACGAAATGAACATATTGTTTCATGAATGTGGTAAGCTAAATGAGTGCGCCCAAATCGTGGTACGAAAAACACTCCCAAAATATCAAAGAACGGTCTCCGCCCTGAACTTCATCTTCAACACACTGAGAGTTAAATACCTCATTGGGCCATCCGTGTACTCGACGTCTTGCATCATTGGAAAAGAGCTGAAATCGCAACTCGTTGGACCATTCAGCACGGCATTAGTCAGCTTCTAATTGTTCAGTCTAAAGCGACGTAGCCTACACACTTGTACATAAAATCGGGCGATTGTTTGTAGACATTATAGAGGGACTGTCTATAGACATGTAACTAAACAATGTATATAGACAGTCCAGATTCCGTCTCGTGTACACACTCGAATACCTTGTTCCGCGATGTTTGCTAAATATTACTGACCTTGTTGGGATCGGGACTTGTGCAGTAATGATAACTGATAGTGAAAGAAGTCGAAAGAGGAGATGTTGGTAGAAACGTGAACTGTTTGTGGATTGACCTCATTTCGGCTGTAATTTACTTTCAAGTTGGACAGTAGAAGACAGCACGTTTTTTTCAACATCACTCACCGATCCTTAACATTCTTTTGGTCAGCTCTTCCAAAATCAACATTTTCTTATTGTGATTTTTATATTCGGAATTCCTAACTGCCCACAAACATAATGCGTGAAACACTTCAATCGGCTGCAACCCTTTCTCCGTTGACCACATCTTTGATGTCTGACAATAAGAAAAACAAAATAATAAAAAAAACCATGAAGCCATTTCCACTTCTCAAAGAGAGTAACTTGAGATCATGTGTGGCAACATGCCCATACTATGAAATGTTGCGCGATACTGTCTAAAAACTGTCTCGTGTCTACCATTCCAAACAGGAGTCAAAAGCTCTGCGAATTTGTTGTAAGAGCTTGTCTATAGACACGAAATTTCTCTCAGTCGTCTGTAAAAACTCGCTCGTTTATCTTTAGACACTGTCTAGACGCAAAAATCGCTCGATTTTGCATACTAGTGTGTACATGGCGTATAAGACGACATTCCGCCTGGTGGCTGACGGGAGTAAAAATATTGATAAATAGCTGTTGCACTCAGCGACTGTTATACTGACTTGTAAATTATAGATTGCAGCGATCAGTCGTCCTTTTTAAATTTTAATGTGCAGATCTAGATTTCGGCCAGAAGCTAGCCGTTCTCAATGCTAAGAATACAAGAAGTACATAGTTAGATGAAGTCATAAAAAGTTACAGGTAACGGCTTAACTCATATGGTTTGTATATTACATACCACTATTATTTTCGCTCAATGCATGTAATTCCCTATTTGTCGGGCTTCATCCACAGTTCATTGAATACTACTGTTTGCGGGAGGCAGGCTGTGTGGAGAACACATCGGTTGGTTACATGGCGCCATCTACATGCACTACGTATATAAACTTCAAGGGAAGTAAATCACTTCAAATCTGCATGAGAATTACATAAAATGAAACATAAGTAAAATTCATACATTGTCGTCCGACTTATTTCATATTTGCCAGCAAGTTATAAAATTGTTTTGCATTTACATGGAAAATCGGTTTTAAGGGATAAAGAGGTTAGCACACTCTATATCTATAGCGGAATAGCCAAATCGCACCAACCATGCATCTGACTGACATTTGCACCATCTATAAACTATTTAGTAAATATGATGAACAATATATTTATGTTTTAATAAAGGGAGATATAAAGATAAATATACTTTAGCCATATCAACTAATAGATGTATACAGCACGTGTCTTCTTATGTTCTATAATTTTTTTTTAATTAAAAAGAGTTTTAACCACATGACGTAATTTAAATGTTTTATTAATAATAACTGACTCACAAGGAGTGAACATGGAAATTTGATTACTAGCTGGCGAATATGAAATAAGTCGGACGACAATGTATGAATTTTACTTATGTTTCATTTTATGTAATTCTCATGCAGATTTCAAGTGGTTTACTTCCCTTGAAGTTTATATACGTTGTTCACGTAAATGGCGCCATGTAACCAACCGATGTGTTCTCCATACAGCCTGCCTTCCGCAAACAGTAGTATTCAATGAACTGTGGATGAAGCCCGACCAATAGGGAATTACATGCATTGAGCGAAAATAATAGTGGTATGTAATATACAAACCATATGAGTGAAGCCGTTACCTATAACTTTTTATGACTTCATCGAACTATGTACTTCTTGTATTCTTAGCATTGAGAATGGCTAGCTTCTAGCCGAAATCTAGATCTGCACATTAAAATTTAAAAAGGACGACTAATCGCTGCAATCTATAATTTACAACTACAAATATCGATAGAAGTCGAAAGCCTCGGTCGATACAGACATTTTTCTCGGTACAGCTGACGCAGTCATTACCTGGCAACCTGTATTGTGTTCAGTGCGCTTACATAATCGTAAGCAAATGCAAAGGGCCGGCCGCTGTGGCTGAGCGGTTCTAGGCGCTTCAGTCCGGAACCGCGCTACTGATACAGTCGCAGGTTCGAATCCTGCCTCGGGCATGGATGTGTGTGATGTCCTTAGATTAGCTAGGTTTAAGTAGTTCTATGTCTAGGGGACTGATGACTTCAGATGTTAAATCTCATGGTGCTCAGAGCCATTTGAACCAAATGCAAAGGGAGCACGCAGAGTTAAAGATCATACTTTAAACTCTTTCTTGGATGACGACAGAAGCTGAAGAAATTAACTGAAATGTGAGCCAAAGCCAGGATTTGAACCCAGGTCTCTTGCTGACGAGGCAGATTTGTTACCCATTACACCACTGTAGTACTAAGGCTAGCGTACTTGCACGGACTAGCCTCCTCCAGTGCCTTCCCTAACAAACTGTAATTTATGCCTGCAGTTCATTTTCCACTTCTTAAATCATCGCTATTACCGATGCGCTCCGGTATTGGACTAGCACCCCACCTTTGCACGTAATGGGGAAATCCTGCATGTAGGTGATCTATTGTTGTGATGGGATTACAATTTCCTTAAAACATATGAGTCTCGACTTTATCTTCGACAACGGCAGAAGCTGAAGAAATGAATTAAAGTGTGTGCCACAGACAGCACTTGAACCCAGGTCTACTGCTTATTAGGCAGATGTGCTAACCACTGCAACAGAACAGCAATAGGGATAACACCGCTGCATCGGACTAGAGTGGGCTATCGTGGTCCTACTGCTACAGTGGTGTAATCGTTCCTCCATCTACGTGATAAACAGCAGACCCGGGTTCAAGTACCAGCTGCAGTACACACTTTAATTCATTCATTCAGCTTGCGTCATTATCGATGGTAAAGTTCACCGTGTCCCGTGCCTGTCGTTCAGTCACGGGAAACACCTGATGAAGACGCCGAGGTACGACGTCGAAATATTGTGTTAGAAAAACGCTGACCACCGGCAGTACACACGATTCAACGAGATGTAACAAAATCGCCGGGAAAGTATAAGAAATTAAACAGTTGCTATTCCTCTCGGGCTTGAAACCAATTGACATTCAGAAGACGTGATACTCGCCTCTGATCCCTGTCGGTGGGGATCCTTTTACGACCACTGTTGCTGTATGTTGCATGGCTGTCAGTCCTCCACCACTCCCTGAATACACGCTGAACAGCCCGCTTTAATACACAAACAAATAAGCAAATTCGTTCACGGTGAGCACAAGGCACATCCGAACACAGCACCTTCTCTCTGCTATTGTCACATACAACAGACTGGCATATACACTGCTGGAAACAAACCGGAACATCAAGAAGGACCCGGGTTCCCGGGTTCGTTTCCCGGGGGGGTCAGGGATTTTCTCTGCCTCGTGATGGCTGGGTGTTGTGTGCTGTCCTTAGGTTAGTTAGGTTTAAGTAGTTCTAAGTTCTAGGGGACTTATGACCACAGCAGTTGAGTCCCATAGTGCTCAGAGCCATTTGAACATCAAGAAGGAGCTGTGCGGCATCAACGAAAATTGGTAGGCGCGGTTCTACATCTGAAAGATAATGTCTGTTCAAATTTCGCGGCAGTCGCATAAGAGTAGCGCTAGTAGCACCACTATGAGGATGCAAATCAGGTTTGCTTTGAATAGTCACTGTAACGGTAGTGAGCGTTAGTTACCTTTGGAATTGGACGTGGTACGTTGATGTCAGTCAAGAATGCCTTTAAGGTGACGCCCTTGTCAACATCTCACTGAGTTTGAACGAGGTCGTGTAACAGGGGTACGAGAAGCTGGATGTTCATTCTGCGATGTTGCAGAAAGACTTCGCAAGACGGTAGCCACTATGCACGATTGCTGGCAGCGGTTCAAAATGGTTCAAATGGCTCTAAGCACTATGGGACTTAACATCAATAGTCATCAGTCCCCTAGAACTTAGAACTACTTAAACGTAACTAACCTAAGGGCATCACACAACACCCAGTCATCACGAGGCAGAGAAAATCCCTGACCACACCGGGAATCGAACCTGGAAACCCGGGTGTGGGAAGCGAGAACGCTACGGCACGACCACGAGCTACGGAGCTGGCAACAGTATTCACAGGATGAACCGTCGCAAGAAGACAGGACTCCGGACTGCCATGCAGCATTACCGGGAGGGAAGACCACCGTGTTCGGCGTATGACTGTAGCGTATCGTACTGCCCCTGTAGCAGTAACTTGGGCAGCAAAAAACTGTTACAAATCCGTTAGTTCGAAGATAGCTCCGAGTGAGACGCCCTGTAGCGTGCATTTCACTGACCCAAATCCCCGCCATTTGGCACATCAGTGTTGTCGAGGCAGAACTCACTGGAGGGCAAGGTGGAGGTCTGTTGTGTTTCCTGATGAAGGGTGGTTCTGCTTCGGTGCCAGTGATAGTCGTGTGTTGGTTACAAGGAGAGGGCCTGCTACGTGCTAGACACACATGACCTATCCCGTAAGTAGGCTGGTTAGGTTTTTATGTTGGTGACGCCACGTAGCGCTCTGTATTAAAATCGCTGACTGCGCTGTGTGCAGCCTGTGGCTGGTTGGACTCGTTGTTGGAAATTACTCGCTAGTGTAGTGTCGGGCAGTTGCAGTTGGATGTGAACAGTCCGTGGCGTTGGGCAGTTGGAGGTAGGCCGTCAGCAGTGGTGGATGTGGGGAGAGAGATGTTAATATGAGCGGACGATCTGGACGTGTGTCCGTCAGAAATAGGAAATTTGTCAAAATAGATGTCAAGAATTGATATATATATATTATGACTTTTGAACACTATTAAGGTAAATACATTGTTTGTTCTCTATCACAATCTTTCATTTGCCAACTATATGCCTATCAGTAGTTAGTGCCTTCAGTAGTTAGAATCTTTTATTTAGCTGGCAGTATTGGCGATCGCTGTATTCCAGTAGTTCGAGTAACGAATATTTTGGTGAGGTAAGTGATTTATGAAGGATAGGTTATTGTTAGTCAGGGATATTCTTTTGTAGGGATTATTAAAAGTTAGATTGCGTTGCGCTAAAATATTGTGTGTCAGTTTAGAAATGAATAGAATAAGTAAAGAGAAAACTGTCTGAGTATGTGGAGTTTTACTCAGCTGTTTCAGTATCAAATAACGTAGAAGTTTACCAGCACAGTCTTTCTTTACATTCAAAGGGGAAGTTTCAACCCCTAGAGTTATGGTCTGAGGTGCGATTTCGTACGACGGAAAGAGCACTCTCGTGGTTATCTCACGCACCCTGGCTGCGCATATGTATGTCAGTCTGGTGATTCGCCTTTTTGTGTTGCCATTCACGAACGGCATTTCAGAGGGTCTTCTCCAACAGGATAACGCTCGCCCACGTACCGCTGCTGTAAACGAACACGCTCTACAGAATGTCGACATGTTGCCTTGGCCTGTTCGATCACCAGCCCTGTCTCCAATCAAGCATGTATGGGATATCATCGGACGACACCTCCAGCGCCATCCATAAAGAGCATTAACCGTCCCTGTATTGACCGACCAACTGCTACAGGCCTGGAACTCCATCCCACAAACTGACTTGTGGCACCTGTACAACACAGTGTATGCACATCTGCATGCTTGTACTCAAAATTCTGGCTGTTACACCGGTTATTAACGTACCAGCATTTCACATTTTCAATGGCTTGTCCCACACTTACGTTAATTCGTGATCTTACAATGTTAATCACTTAAATATGTTACGTAGACAAACGTATTCCCAAATTTTCATTTATGTACTTTAATTATTTCTTGTACGAATATCAAGAGCTCAGATGGAAACCCAGTTCTAAGCAAAGAGGGGAAAGCAGAAAGGTGGAAGGAGTATATAGAGGGTCTATACAAGGGCGATGTACTTGAGGACAATATTATGGAAATGGAAGAGGATGTAGATGAAGATGAAATGGGAAATACGATACTGCGTGAAGAGTTTGACAGAGCACTGAAAGACCTGAAACGAAAACAAGGCCCCGGGAGTAGACAACATTCCATTAGAACTACTGACAGCCTTGGGAGAGCCAGTCCTGACAAAACTCTACCATCTGGTCAGCAAGATGTACGAGACAGGCGAAATACCCTCAGACTTGAAGAAGAATATAATAATTTCAATCCCAAAGAAAGCAAGTGTTGAAAGATGTGAAAATTACCGAACTATCAGTTTAATAAGCCACAGCTGCAAAATACTAACGCAAATTATTTACAGACGAATGGAAAAACTGGTAGAAGCCGACCTCGGGGAAGATCAGTTCGGATTCCGTAGAAATGTTGGAACACGTGAGGCAATACTGACCTTACGACTTATCTTAGAAGAAAGATTAAGGAAAGGCAAACCTACGTTTCTAGCATTTGAAGACTTAGAGAAAGCTTTTGACAATGTTGACTGGAATACTCTCTTTCAAATTCTAAAGGTGGCAGGGGTAAAATACAGGGAGCGAAAGGCTATTTACAATTTGTACAGAAACCAGATGGCAGTACTAAGAGTCTAGGGGCATGAATGGGAAGCAGTGGTTGGGAAGGGAGTGAGGTAGGGTTGTAGCCTCTCCCCGATGTTATTCAATCTGTATATTGAGCAAGCAGTAAAGAAAACAAAAGAAAAATTTGGAGTAGGTATTAAAATCCAGGGAGAAGAAATAAAAACTTTGAGGTTCGCCGATGACATTGTAATTCTGTCAGAGACAGCAAAGGACTTGGAAGAGCAGTTGAACGGAATGGATAGTGTCTTGAAAGGAGGATATAAGATGAACATCAACAAAAGTAAAACGAGGATAATGGAATGTAGTAGAATTAAATCGGGTGATGCTGAGGGAATTAGATTAGGAAATGAGACACTTAAAGTAGTAAAGGAGTTTTGCTATTTGGGGAGCAAAATAACTGAGGATCATCGAAGTAGAGAGGATATAAAATGTAGACTGGCAATGGCAAGGAAAGCGTTTCTGTAGAAGAGAAATTTGTTAACATCGAGTATAGATTTAAGTGTCAGGAAGTCGTTTCTGAAAGTATTTGTATGGAGTGTAGCCATCTATGGAAGTGAAACATGGACAATAAATAGTTTGGACAAGAAGAGAATAGAAGCTTTCGAAATGTGGTGCTACAGAAGAATGTTGAAGATTAGATGGGTAGATCACGTAACTAATGAGGAGGTATTGAATAGAATTGGGGAGAAGAGAAGTTTGTGGCACAACTTGACTAGAAGAAGGGATCGGTTGGTAGGACATGTCCTGAGGCATCAAGGGATCACAAATTTAGCATTGGAGGGCAGCGTGGAGGGTAAAAATCGTAGAGGGAGACCAAGAGATGAATACACTAAGCAGATACAGAAGGATGTAGGTTGCATTAGGTACTGGGAGATGAAGGAACTTGCTCAGGATAGATTAGCATGGAGAGCTGCATCAAACCAGTCTCAGGACTGAAGACCACAACAACAACAATTATTTCTTGGTGTTGCAATTCTTTGCCTTCAGTGTACTTCACCACTGTGACTTTTGCCAGCGGTACAGGGATCACATGACTACCTGCTACCGATTCTACACCGTTTACAATACTTCAAAGCAAACAGTAGGCTGTTTTAGGGATGACTAAAATTTTGTATGGTGAGTTTAGTTAACAAACGCTAGATATCAAAACGTCGGACTGAAATGAGTCGTCCTCATGTCTCGCAGGCTCCGTCAAATTCACTCGCGTGTCACGTGCTATAGCTACAGCGACTTCTGCAATCACTCAGACACCCAGAACAGCACTCAATCGCCGCGGAGCCAGCCTCGTGTTTACTTCGAGTCCGTGGACCGGGCTCCAGATCTACCAGTGGTGGTGTTAGGCAGTGCGAACTCGCTGTCAATATCTGAAGTTTGTTGTTAACCTCAGGATTTGAACGTGTTTCTTGAATCGCGTCGTTTGTCGTGTGATTTGATACAAGCTATATCTGGTAAAGCCAAAATTTGATATTCCTGTAGGTACTGCCTCATCATCGTTTCCTGAACCCACTGAAAACTATAGAGGTTTGGGAAACTTACAGGCCTCACAAAGCACACATCGTATTGAAGCATTATCCTGTTGAAACAGCCGCCGTTTGGCAATAGCCGCTCGATAGATATGGAGGTGCTATTTTGCCCTCTCCTGTCACATAACAAATCAAGATTCACTTGTACTGCATCTGATCGTCCCCATCATCACGCAGCCAGCCAGCAACTAGGCGTTTGTGATCTGGACTATCTGCTGTATACCAGTACAAAACCGTCACTTACTTCGACCACTGAGGTCGACTGGGCAGCATTCCATAATCTAGCAGTGTTAAAACGATTAGAGTTTAGCGTCCTGCCTGTAACAGTGCCAACAGGTTCGGATCACAGTCTTGTACTGTATAAATAGAGGGAAAGGAATCGTCGGTGTAGTTTTCAAAGGAAACATAGCGGCATCCGACTTCGCAGGAGCGTTATAGTGTGACTATTAGTCTGGCCATGATTGTAGACTTGCTGCAACCAGAACGACCCTAATGTTCCGTTCTGTTACTGGTTCTAATGGCTCTAAGCACTATGGGACTTGACATCTGAGGTCGTGAGTCCCCTGGACTTAGAACTACTTAAACCTAACTAACCTAAGGACATCACACACATCCATGCCCGAGGAAGGATTCGAACCTGCGACCGAAGCAGCAGCGCGGCTCCGGACTGAAGCGCCTAGAACCGCTCGGCCACAGTGGCCGGCGTTCTGTTATTCCACTAACTAAATGTCTACAGACCTAATCCATACAGGCTTTTCGGCCAGCTACGTGCGGCCGCCCAGCAGCTGATCTGCATGTTACGAAATGTTCTATTGACTGGTCCTGATACCCATGTCTTATCACTGGTACACTGTACACAAGACGTATGGTAGTCGGTCAATATGACTACCCAGCGTCTCGTAAGCCTGCAAAGCGACGCCCTTCAAATGGCCTTACTTGCGCATTAGGAGCATGTACATATTGGGCTCTCTACCAGAGTCGCTGTCAACAGAACCATTCACCTCTAACGACATAAAACCTCTGCATTCATAGTCGACGTGGAGGAAACAATGACACATTCGTTACTGTTTATTATCTGATGAAATTGAAATATTTACAACGAATATTAAAACTCCTCAGAATACTGCAACGATCTTCGTGTTCAGGTAAACATGTCGCATGTCGCTTGCAGAAAACGTTGTACTTTTTTTCCCGCAAGCTTATGTTTGTAACATGGGTGCGTCCCATTTACTCATGAAGCTATTAATCAAAGCATTTGTACCTCAAATCAAATTTCGCCACTCACAATTGTTCATTTCCCCAAAAGGCGATACCGGAGTTTAGCACGACAGTGAGCCAGAGGCACCTAGCTTAGATGGCGACAGGTCACAGGCGTCCTGTGCGTTAGGATATTCCCTGAACGGCCGTCCGGGGTGGCCGAGCGGTTCTAGGCGCTACAGTCTGGAACTGCGCGACCGCTGCGGTCGCAGGTTCGAATCCTGCCTCAGGCACGGATGTGTGTGATGTCCTTAGGTTAGAGAGGTTTAAGATGTTCTAAGTTCTAGGGATCTGATGACCTCAGAAGTTAAGTCCCATAGTGCTCAGGGCCATTTGAACCATTTTTGCCAGAACGCTTCAAAAACAAATGAGTTGCGCTTTGTGAGGCTGACGAGATCATTACAGATGGAGTGTTGCGAAAGAAACCAGCCGTATTCTCGTCGCCTTAAGCTGTCTGCGGAATCTGGATGACCAATCGCGATTCCGAGTCCTGCTTCTCCCGAAGATGTTGCAAGAGAAAATGCGAGGAGAGTAAGTTTGCCTGGGGAAGAGGGCAGTTAGCTTCCAAAGGCGATTTACAGCATCTCTGAAAACAGGTTGCATTTGCACCATTAAGAGGAACTCGACTCCAAATGGGAGTACGTCCAGGCGATATAGCAGACAAAAGTGGAAAGGCGAATCTTGCGTTTCGGGATTAACATTGAAAAGGTGAATACGAAGATGAAGTGAAGATGTAGGGAGACTGATCTGCCGGCATCACTCAGGACACCACTGTGCCATTGTTTACTGTCTCCGCGTTTCATAATAAAGAATCCATCACTGATTTTTACTCCACGAAAGAACCATTGTCGACAATAAGGCCATTTTACAAATATGCAACGACGGAAGGATTACTGAAAATAACATGGAAGATAATATTCATGTAACTCGGATAAATGATATAAAAAGAAGAAAAGTAGTCACTTGGAACAACTGATAAATCGGAAGTAATTAATTTTAATTCGGAAAAGTTATGAAAACATTGGATTTTTGTTACAATTTGGTATTAGCAGTTAACATATTAACGATTAAAACAATAAAAGAAAAGAAGCACTAATTCACTATTTGGATACTAGCTCATGCGAGGGTGCAAAAGAGGGTACCAGAGAAAAAGAGGTTTCCAGTTCCCTTTATGAACTCAACTTCTATGTAACTGAAACTCGAGTTGGTTTGCAGCACGTTTTGATTGATGAGAAATTTATTAGAAAAAAGAATTGTACTGGAATTCGCAGGAAACAAAGGGAACAATTCATTCTTCAAGTTACAGAAAAATAAACATGTAATCTCAACCTACCTATTAGTATCCCTATTATACATGAGCATCAGTGTTAACGCAACCAAAAGCTTTAGAAAGTGATAATTCTAAAAAAAAATAATTACTTCCTATATCACAAATGATTTTACGAAAATACATTAAAATAGTGTATAATAATAACAATTACCTTCAGGTGGCAGAGAAACTGAAGTTGTAAAGTGAATAACAAGTGCTACTTAGAGATGTTTTAAAACGCTACCAAACAAATAAAGTAAAAAACAATTTACTTCTGGCAGCAATACAAACATGTCAGTGTCATAAGTTTGTCCACATATTTCTGTTTGCAAATACTGATAATGCGAAATCGCAGACAGGAAAAAGGTTGTCAGAAACCACTGTGTTAACCGACATCTCCACCGAACGCAAACAACAAAGCGAGCTTACGAAGTAGGCTGGAGGTGTGAGTTCAAGTGACGAGAGAGAAATCCGGGGAATGTTGGCAAGGAGGTGACTGGGTAAAATGGACATGTTCTAAATAGGACACCGACCAAAGGAAATCAATGTAAGAGTCTTACAAAAGTTGAAACATAATGCTTCAATGTTTTCTGAGGAAAGGAAATTGTTATTTTTGTGATTTGCGGAATAGTATACGACAAAAGAGGAAAGAAAGGAGAGGGGTGAGGTATACAACTCTTAATAGTTAGAAGTCCGTTTGTGACATGTAGAGAGTGAGGTACTGGCTTAGGACAGAAAGATATTAAAAACAATATCAAAGCAATCGTTACGTAAGGGTCTGAAAAGCTACAGGGGTTGAAGAAAATATGGAAACACCGCGAGATGTGCATGTTTGAATATAAATGTAGATGCTGGCCATGCCTGCAGATGCGCTATTGTTTTTGACCGCGAACGGCACCGTGTGCAATGCCTTCAGTACGTTCAAGGTGTTGTGTTGTGTAGCTGCGAGTGCGCTGTATAGGAGCTGAGGGAATTCGAACGTCAGCGAATTGCTCATGTTCGTATGGTGGGTGCTTTCGTAAACAAGGTAACCAAAGTGTTTAGTGTTTTTAGAGACAGCGTATCGGATATTCATATTGCGTACAGGGAAAGCAGAAAAACGTCATCCGCCAAGTTACAACGCGGATAAAACTTTATGTTGAGTGTCCGTGACTGTCAGCCATTGAAGAAGACTGTGACGAAAAATAAAAGGAGTACAGCTGCAAAAGTCACTGCAGAACTGAATGTCGCACTCGTGAATCCTGTCAGTACCAAAAACAATACGGACGGAGCTCCGTAAGCTGCTGGTGAGCTAGGACTGGAAAACCATACGTCACTGATGCAAATGCCCGCAATAGGCAAACGTGGAGTCGAAGCTATAAAACCAGGAATGTGGCGCAATCGAAAAAAGTCATCTGGTCGGATGATTCTCGTTCCTCACAGCTTCCAACGTGTGACGTACGCTGTCCCAAGCCTATGATGCCGACTGCTTGCTGCCAGGAGAGAAACCTGGCGCGGGGTTCGGTGATGATTTGGGCAGCCGTATCGTGGTATTCCACGGGCCTCATGGGTCATTTATAAGGTCACACTACTGCAAAAGATTATGTTACCATTTTGGCCAATCAGGTGCATTCCATTGCACAATATTTGTTCCCCAATGGTGATGCTGTGTTCCAAGACAATAGAGCCCCTGTCAGCAGAGCTCTCACCATGCAGGACTGGTTTTGTGAGCACGAAGACGAATTGTCGCATCTCCTCTTCCCGCCACAGTCGCCAGATCTCAATATTTTTGATCCTTTGTGGCCTACTTTGAAGAGAAGGGCGCATGTTCGCTGTCCATTCCATGACCGTTACCTGAACTATTTTGCAGGAACAGCGGTATAAGATTCCCTTAAAATCCAGACAGAAGCAGTATTTATCAGTCCCGACGCGACTGGAAGCTGTTTTGAATGGCAAAGGTTTTCTTACTCCGTATTACACATGGTACTGTGTTGTGTTTTTGCCGTTTCCACACTTTTCTCCACCAATTGT
This sequence comes from Schistocerca nitens, assembly GCF_023898315.1. Lineage (NCBI taxonomy): Eukaryota > Metazoa > Arthropoda > Insecta > Orthoptera > Acrididae > Schistocerca > Schistocerca nitens. Next base: position 925,047,527 of record NC_064614.1, on the reverse strand, counting down.
ATCTCTTGCTTTTCGACAAACAGCCGGAAAGCCTTCTGTCCTCTATATTTCTGCAATGTCCACAGTGGTACCAAAGAGTTTTAGGATTTCGACAGCCTACATTTCACGAAAAAAAGTAGCTCCCATGGCGGAATGCACTTTTCTTACAACATTCCGCCAAGACCGCAATTTTAATTTATTTAATAACTATTTCCGGTTATTTTCATCATCACATTCTTTGGACGCGTTGTACCTTGTCAGATATGCTTCATTCCAGACAAAAGTGCTCAACACTTGTAAAAGTACTTATGAGTAAATAACCAGCGAGAAGTCTATATAACTGCTCTACAATTTTTTTTGTTTTACAGAAGTCGGACCAAAAAGAGGATGGCTGTTTTGCTAGCAGCGGCTTATGTGCCATTATTTTTGTGTCGTTCCACCTGTGAAGCTGAAGCAAACTGTCGCCGGAGCTGATACAGCAATAAGTTTTTCTCAGGGTATGGACATAATGAGTGAAGTACACGAAAAGAATGACGCTGTGGCAGCCAAGAGTTCAGTGTTGGTCTTCGTTAGTAGAAGCCTACTTAGTTTTTTAATGCAGGTGCCATACCGTCAGTTCAGTGCTAAAGCTTCTGTTTATCTTCAGCTGGCGTCTCGTGACGGGATTTCTCACTAAAAGGTTCGTCCAGAAAACGAAATGTCAAATGGAACATCGGCAGGTCTAGTTATATAGCTTAGTTCACGCAGTAAGATATATTCGGTTCAGTGACCCGCTTCAGACGTCAAGCATCCATTTCCAAATGTATCAGGTCTGTTACGGTCACCAGTGCAACAACTAGTAAATCACACAAACCAAACAGATTTTCTGTAGGGGACTTTTTTCGTAAAATGCAGAGCCAAGTAGCTGGTTCTAAAAACAATACAGTACTGTACAGTGCCCGCATCTCGTGGTCGTGCGGTAGCGTTCTCGCTTCCCACGCCCGGGTTCCCGGGTTCGATTCCCGGCGGGGTCAGGGATTTTCTCTGCCTCGTGATGGCTGGGTGTTGTGTGCTGTCCTTAGGTTAGTTACGTTTAAGTAGCTCTAAGTTCTGGGGGACTTATGACCACAGCAGTTGAGTCCCATAGTGCTCAGAGCCATTTGAGTACTGTACAGCTGTTTGCTTGCTGCACTACTGCCGGCCGGGGTGGCCGCCCGGTTCTAGGCGCTACAGTCTGGAACCGCGTGACTGCTACGGTCGCAGGTTCGAATTCTGCCTCGGGCATGGATGTGTGTGATGTCCTTAGGTTAGTTAGGTTTAAGTAGTTCTAAGTTCTAGGGGACTGATGAGCTCAGAAGTTAAGTCCCATAGTGCTCAGAGCCATTTGAACCATTTTTTGCTGCACTACATAACAGGACCTCTAAATTAGTGGGATAACAAATAGTGTGTACACAAGTTACCACTATAAAATTTTTAAATTTCATCTAGCAACTGTAGAACACTTTAATTAGTTTTCATAACAGCAACTGACGAATCTTTGTAAGCGAGCCCTTCAGTGGTGACTTTTACGGCAAATACTGTAGGTCTGCCCAAGGGTTGTGCCTCACAGTCACACCTCTAGCTGGTCAGGACAGAATTGTAACATGCACTGAGAGGTTGATTTTTATCCATCTAACTTTCGTTATTTACAAATAAAAAGGATTGCAATTGATTCTATGATCGGAATGGTAGAGTGATAAACATGTAAAATCTCCTAGTTAGAATTATCTAGTAAATAAAAAAAGCTTAACAAACAGTTAGAATATTTGGAAAGGAGTCTCAAGAAGAATTACGGAAAAGGGTTACTGATCACACGGAAACCAGTAATTTTATTCCCTTTTAAACGTATAACTGCAGTTGTTTAAATACTAATACTCTCGTGGCTGATGAGAGAAAATAAGCATACATTGGTAAAAAGGGTATAAATATCTGGGATCAGAATATCCCGTGCTAGAAGAGAGAACTCAAGTGTTGTTCAGAGGCGTGGCTATAATCAACATCTGAAACTAGACTGCAAGCATTACTGAAAATCCTGGCGTATGTTTGTGAAACTGTGAATCCACATCATGAAAAATAATAAACTACTGGAATAAAGTATACGTGTTCTGCGGCGTCATTTACCTGATAGCTGACTGCAAAAATAAATAGAGATTAAACTAATTGTTTCGAATTCCTTGTAACGTTTATTCAGACGGCCACCACGTGCTGCGAGTGAAGGACAGAACCACAAAAGAAATTGCGGAATATCAGTAACGCTTCAGATTATGAAGACGTACCTAATAAAATTCTGATTTTTTTTTTCTACTTTAAGTCACTTCCTCTACGCGGACTACCTTCGTTGTCCGTCGGTGGGCGAACCACGGTACATTGTTTTTTCAAAGGTTGAAGTAAATAAAGTGATTAAAATAAACCGCCGAACAAACTAGCTCTCAAAATACTTTTAACAAAATTATTACGTTTGCTGGTGAACGGAGCACAGGCTGAAGAAGGGACCGAGGGAAGTGGCGACAGCCGGCTAATCCGTACAGGGCAAACACATCACATCTTATCCATACCTCAATCCCTGTCACACTACTGCAAGCGAATAAAAAGGGCTGATAAGCCTCGTTACAAACCAAGCCGTGACTGAACTGAGTTTCTACTGTTAAACTACTCGTTGTTCAGGTTGATAACATGCCAAAATGGAATCGTATATCTACAAGCTGATAAAAAAAACCTAGTTTGATTTGCTATGCACTGAGGATCTGCAGATAAAATGTTTGGATAATTGATAAATTTCGTTCTTGCTCTCTTTTGCAGTAATTTTCTGTAACATTCCAAAAAGAATCGAGAAGTATTTACTCTTAAAATACGAGAAAGGTCTAAAGTCGACAAGAGAACACCTCGCAGAGGCTTTTAGATGGGCCATGTGATTCTTTATTTCTACATTCAGACTCAAAAATCGACCTTTCGGTGAGTGACGGAGCATACGTCACGGACCACGGTCATTTATTCTCGTCCTGTTCCACTGACAAACAGTGACTAGCAAGAATGACCGTCCGCAGGCGTTTGTACAAGTGTGGATTTAATAGAGTTTATCGGCATGGCCATTTTGTGAGACAAATTTACAGCAAGCAATATGTCGTTTGACCCTGTTCTTGCCCTCTTAAGACTAAGCGTCACACTTATGCACGCCTTTCACGTATTGGCTGCCACTGTAGTCGGGTGAGCATTTCAGCAGCTCTCTCTTGCATTTCCTAAATGAACCGCTGACGAAGGAAAAAAGAAATATACATTCGGGCGATGCTTTTATAAAGTGCCTACTTCCTGAATGATTTATGTTTTCTTCGGTTTTTCCGATGAGTCTAATTTTTGAATCTGTGTCTTTCATTTGTGTGGTAGTTCCACGTTAAATGGTTCCAAGCGCATATTCATAGATACCTTAGTTTCTGGCTGATTGACAGTAAAGGATCTTTCCGCCTATTCCTGCTGAGTATGTTCCATTTGTTCACGAAGAGTAAGTGCCAGTGCAACGAATGTCGATAGTCGTTGGCTCATCCTCCATTTGTTACAATGTTTTGCCGTTACAATTTCCATAACGTGTGCTGTAGTATTCTCCGCCAACAGGCTCGTGGATTTGCCGAACTTACCCATCAGGTCGAATAGTGCAGTTTCTTACCAGAGTATTTATTCTTTAACAGCATTTATAGCTGAACATAATCGGATTCGGATGATTTGTAGTAGATAGAAACGCACTTCACTTTTAAAAAGGCAGTTTCTACTCCGCATTCTTGTTACAGTTTTACAACTGAGACGCAAAATTCTGCAGCTCACTGATCGCAAACATAGGGAACGAAATAAATATGTTTGAAAAACATTGTGAATTGAGCAAATACAATTTTCCTAATTTTTCACCCATGCATGTTTCAGTGATGTTTCATCATTATCAATCGATTTTTTTTATTTTTGTTAATAGCACGTACTGATATTCATGTAACTGTCTCTTATCTGCAGCTCGGTACCGTTCGTCACTTGAAATTTTTGTAGTTTCCTCATTGTCATGACTCTATGAAACTCTACTCGCGAAAACACAGTGTATTACACCGATAATATTTGTGGCCGTGTACCGTTTCAAAGAGTCATCAATACGCCGAAACCGCAAATACTGCAAAGGACAGACTGTTCCGAACAGCAGATGAAAAACGGTTACATGAACAACACTACGTGCTGGTAAGAAAAATAAAACGATCAACTGACGATTACCGAAACATACATGAATAAAAATGTAGACTCATGGTTTGTTTGTTTTTTTTTTTTCTTTTTCCAATGCAGAATCAAATCAAAACACATTCAGTTGTTGAAGCAAACATGGACACAAAAATTCAGCTTTCATGTCAAGATGAAATTTAAAACCCCGGAAATTCAAAAATAAATTTAAATCATACCTTATTGGGTACTCTTTTTAAAAAGTATCTGAATGTTTGGAGTCTGGGGTTGCAAATTCCTGATACTACTGTTGGACATAAAAGCTTTAGTAAAATAACCCTCCATTGAAAAACACAAATAATTGTTTTACTCTGTTGAGTATCCGTATCCTTACGTAAACGAGTTATTCATCGGTGTACAACGCGGCGAAGAGTCTGGCTTCAAAAATTATACATGTTGAGTAAACAATTAATATTGAATAAGACAGTCTTAATGCCAAAATAGCAAAAATAACGGAGCACTCAATTTTGCGTTCTCTTACAGCCGGTATCTACAAATGACGAAATATGAACGGAAGTGTGATGAAGAAGAAAAAATAGTTTCATCGACGGCGTGGTAATTAGGGATGGCAACATCCGGAGTGATAGAATCTGTACATCGTGTAACTTGATAGTAGCATTTCTCCATCTCTAGAATTTTTCACGGTGATGTGAATAAATGTTGGAATTAAAACAACTCTGCTTCGAATCTACAGAAAGAAAAGCGGGTATACAGAACTTGAGAACTATTTTCTTTAAGATCGACTAGAATATCTTATACTGCAGAGAGAAAATAAAAAGTTGGAAGACCTAAAGACCAACAGAGAAGTTATTTTAGAAAATCCACGAAAAGAGCTCAGTGGTAACACTACGACTATGTATTCATCGCCCAAATGTGTAACATGTAATGAAGGGCACACTGTTAAGCACTGGCAGAAGTTCTAAAGTGTAAAAAATTAGACAATGTAAAACATTTCCAATTAGAACCTTGTAAGGCTATGTACCAATCATAAGTAAATAAAAAAAATATTCGTCATAATTCATCCTTCCTATTGGCCCCCTCCACAGACGACAGTGATTTATTTGTGCTTACACAGCGGACGAGATTATAGCTAGTGGATTAATCCACAAAAGTTGGTAATCCGCAGTTCATTTCAACTGAGAAAACAGAAAATTAAAATGGAAGTCGATAATATGTGATAGATTTTGTCCTAAAAAGCTGTAGTATTTTGAAGCCAGGTTATGAGATTGTTGTCTTCAAAAAGCCGCGAGAAAGCGAGATCACATATTCTTTCATAGTCCGTGGCCGTTTCCAGATTAAATAGTGTCCATACGGATCTTTGTGGCTAGAAACCTCTCGTTTATTAGCATTTCTGATGGGCAAGGACTTTGAATAAATTGGGGGGGGGGGGGGCGGGGGAGATTATAATCGCATGTGCTGTAATACAGAAACAGAGATATTTAGCAGCGGAATCTTGTACATATTGGCGAAATGTGTACAATATTCCCCTGCGAAAATGTGTAGCGCAAATTTAATCGATTTTTGTCATCCCTGTGTTGCCAGTGTCTACCTGTGAACAACTGAAATTAGACTAAAGAAAGGTGACGGTACATTATATGCCCTAAATCAGAATCTACGGAAGGACGGCTTTTCTCAGTTGTATTGTTGCACGCATGATACCCGGAGTCACCATTTTACTTACTATCGTATGATATTAGCATTACTTTAAAAGTTAATTGTCTTTGTTCTTCCTCGCCGTAATCTAAAAAAAAGGCGAACTATAAAAAATACACTTTTTTAGTGAAATTAAAGTCATAGGTTAAGGAAGCACATCACAGATTAAAGAAGGAAAAATGCATCAAATAAAATATAAACGTAGAAATTTATGTAAAATATCAGTCAGACTCCTTAAAATCATGTAACTGTATCCATTTTGAACGAGCTGAAGTTGCAATGAAATATCATAGCTGCCCAGCATGGCACTATACTGCCTTATTTAAAAATAAAGAAGTCGTAAATACAAGCATAAAGAGAACAGTTATCAGTGACTGCCTGGCAACCCCGTCGTTCCCCTCCTAGCAGCACTGTGGACCGCGGGAAATGCAGCTGCCTGCGTTCACCCCGTGCCTCCCTACGAGTTGTCAGCTGTACATTCTCTTTGTCCGTAAGGATAAAACATTCTACAGTCCTCGTCGAGTATTTTCTTCTTCAGCCTGCCACACTCTTTTTAGGGAGGGACTTTGCTTGTCTCCTACGTCTCTCATTTATGGTGATCGATCAACAGTTTAACTCACTCAGAGTTACTAAAAATTATGCTGTTGGTATGTGAAATCGCTCAGCGTTCACAGCGAACCCACCTTGGTGCTTTGTAAGAGCCTTGACGGCTACTATTTTACACTGTCGCTCCAAAAAGATTTTAGGTTAACGATGCGACTCTACATCGTGCAAAAATGGTTCAAATGGCTCTGAGCACTATGCGACTTAACTTCTGAGGTCATCACTCGCCTAGAACTTAGAACTAATTAAACCTAACTATCCTAAGGACACCACACACATCCATGCCCGAGGCAGGATTCGAACCTGCGACCGTAGCGGTCGCTCGGTTCCAGACTGTAGTGCCTAGAACCGCACGGCCACTCCGGCCGGCAATCGTGAAAATATTATTATGTTCGTCTATGCACCTTACAGAGGAGTACATGTATTTTTCACTAGTTTTAACATGTAGTTTTTGGTAAAGGGTGGCTAAATCCTAATACCGTTGTCAAGTACCAATACTCGACTCCGCTGATATAAGATTTGTATCTCAAACATATAGTACCTGACTAGTGTACACTACAACAGCGAGATGTCGAAAGGAGAACAATTTAACGCCACTTCATATGCATGTTCTCTAAGCGCAGTAGGCCTACGTTACAGCCTTACATGCAAGGGTCTCAATAAATTCTACTTGTTTCTCGCGTGCGGTTCAGGCAGTTGCAGCCCTGGGTAATTAACCATAATAGGGCATAGTCGACTAGCAAGGACTGAAGACAGGGAAACTGAGGCTCGCTAAGAACGCCATTCTTACAGCTGAAAGTAAAGAGAATTCATAAATATTAACTGCAATGAACAAGAATTCGTAGAAAATATACGACTTCATCTTTAATAATAGACAAAGACAAAAGGCGTCTTACGAAATGAAAGTAAGAAAGCTTAACTTGGGAAGATGCAGCAGGATATAGCTGTTGGTGTACTGGATATAAGCGCAACATCACTGCGTTCAAATTATAACCTTTGATGATTTGCAGCCGACAACATCCCTTAACTATCGCATGGCACGAGGTGTAAACTTGTTTACTTTCTCGTCACGCACTCTGTAATAAATGAAGCAGTAGTTAGGTTTTTCCATTGACTATTAGGCCCTAAAATTTTCGTTACTGCGATCCAAAACATTTATTTCTATGGTTCAATATTATTCTAGTTTCAATGACTTCCACTTTCATTGCGAGGATGCTCGGAAAAAATTGTGCAACAAGGCAGTTTCGAATAGTGAATAATTTCACTAATAACCTCATACGCTTCTACAAAAGCTGTATCGTTTTTCGCAACTAATAATATATAAAAATAAGTGACGTGTAGTGCAAAACAAGACATCACTGATACAACTGCGCAAATAATTACGAAGACAATGTGCACAGAATGCAACTGAAATACCGATCTATTGCCTTTATTTTGTACTTATTTATAAGACTAGAATAATAATATTTTTCTTGCCATATTTCAATGCCTAACATTGAGTTAAATAGGTGCGTAAAATAACTTTTCGAGAGAGACAGAGAGAGGCTGTCGAACAGCTTAAAACGGTTAGGAAAGAAATTGCAATTCGTAGAAGGATTATAAGGCGCGTTGGATGACAGCCGGTATGTAATAATGAATAAACTGGGACAGCGTTCTGAGAAATGGTAGACTACAGGTAACTAGTCAAAAGGCCGCCAATATTGTGTGCGAAGGGACCGCCCGGGCACAGCCACAGCGAATTACTTATGGAACAAAGGAAACCATGTTTTAGAGGGAGCTGACGTCGTCCAGTTAACTGCAACCGTTTCCTTCAGTTCTCTTCCGCGCATCTACGTACGTGTATTCTCACTGTGCGATCTTCAGTGGTTACAATGAGACAAACGCCTTCGTTTCTTTTTGACCCAACTTCATTACTGTCAGGTAAAAACTTTATTTTGCTTAGCGCGATTACCAAGGCGTAAGTGATTGCATATGCGCGTATCTGATGTCATGCACAAATGCACAAAGGGGTTCTCGCGCTACTTACACGCATCTGCTCGGATTTATTTTTAGAGACGTGAGCTGTCAGTAATACAGCCCTCTGGGCCACTGCATATTTCGTAATGACTTTAAACGAAACGTTTTCTAACCGGCAGAGTCATTACAAAATGTTCTTAAGCTACCCGCTTATTACAATGGGTGCAAAAGTCAGTTAAAAATGATATTCTAGACTCTATGTGAATGTATTTTAATAAATGTTTTCTCCTGTCGACAAAAAATTACTTTTTTACCTCACCAGACCTCTTTGGAGGATTCTACAATATACATACATCTAAACTGAGTTTCAAAATTATGAATTCATATGTGAACAAACAAATAACCCTAAATGAAACACGAAAAGTAAAAATGTGTTACTTATTGTCACATAGGACTTACAGCAACGCGAAATTTTTCGTACACTTAAGATACACATTTTTGTATCTGTCCATTTTATAACCCCTTAAAGGTGGTGCCAGTTACGAACTACGAAACATTTTTGTATCATTCTGGTTATGCCTGTCGCGGCTGTGTAAAACAGCGGTATAACAACATACTGGAAAACGATGTTAGTCACTGTTTACTTTACTAACGCTGCAAGATATGTTTCGAGGCTTATTATCGGATTTTCAAATAACTGTTGCCGACATCATCTGTGCTGGCATTTGCTTGCCTACGTGATTATATTACAATACTTCGATACGTTTAATGAAATTAGTAAGTGTACATGCTGTAAAATGTCGTAATAACTTAACCCAGGCAAACAATTATCAAGGTCGTATAAGTGGCATGTAGCTGAAAATGAGGTATTTAATTTCGAAACGCATCATACAGTACTAATAAATTAGATTGTGAAAGTTTACGATTTTCAGTTCTTTTTCCTGCTACTTTTGGATGAAGAAGAAACTAAAATTTTTAGTTGCAGTAGTAAACTACTTACTAAAAGCTTCGTGTCAGCAAATAACAATACATTTACATCTCAACTGAGAAGGAAGTATCTATGTGTAAAGATCGACGTTCTGGTAGCCCTACAGCGGCCTGGTTGCGGCAGTTAGTTTGGACGCCCTGCTGATCCATACTTCCCGCGCACCCTGTACTTGGATGGACATTGTCCTGGTGGACCGGTTGGGGCAGGAAGCTGGTGATAACGCGCCCATTAGTTTCGTCACCCAGGGAAACTTCGTGCGGTCAGATGACACCGTGTATACATTAGAAATCTACGTCTGATTTACTCATAGTTACAAATACGTTTTCCGAAACTCCACACAAGATCTATGGACAGATGTTCTTTTATTGCCGTCTTTGATCACAATATAAAGGCTGGAAAAAAATTTGACTGTATTGGATCACTGTTCATATTGGCGATTATGTCGCAGCTGGTGAAAGATCTGCGGAATTCCGAAACTGTTTGTAAAAACAGCGGAAGAATAACGCAAATATTCCTTCTGTAAAAACAAGTTTTCCTGAAAATCCTAGGAAAATTCTATACTTGGAGATCACTGGTTAGTTCCGGAAGTCTTGCACGGAATATTTACGATGTGTCACTGGTGCCAACACACGTAAGTTTTCAGTGTTTGCTCCATAAATCCTTACAGTATGGACGAGGGTGGAGGCGAATGAAGAGAACCAATTCCCACTGGATTTCGCACCGTGAAACTGTTCCGTAGAAGAAAATAAAAGGTCATCCGTGGAGGAACGTGGATGGTAGCCGACATAAACTTGAGAACTGCTGTAGAAGTTAAAACGGACTGTGTAAGATAACAGCCGCCAATCACTCAGACTGATGTTTACACAATACGAGCATTAATCACGACTAAACAAGAGTCATATAATTGACTGGTGTCGTTCTTACTCACTTTCTCATAACCGATAAAATAAGAATGTGGTCACCTGCGAAACAACAACCATTTGAGTGGCTCTTTTGTAGTGGAGTCGAAAAGGGGAAGTACGACTCACTAATTGTAATGTTTGAACAATTATCTGCTGACACAGATAAGACTACGGTACCTGTTTCGTCTAACTTATAATTAAAATCACCGATAGCCGGTGAGTAAAGCAGTTTATTTTACTTCTTCTAATTTTGGTTTAGCATTTGGCGTAAACACTGTTTAGTAAACCACACATTACACCTGCGACAAATGAAAGCCCAAAATATCCCAGCGGTAAAGACGCTACGACTCTCTTAGAAGACAGGTTAAAGAAAGGCAAATCTATGTCTGTGGCATTTGTAGACTTGGGGAAAGCTTTTGATGATGTTGACAGGAATCCACTGTTTGAAATTCTGAAGGTAGGTAGCAGGGGTGAATACAGGGAGCGAAACTTTATATGCAATTTTATAGAAAACACCGACGGCAGTCGAAGGGCATGAAAGGGAAGCTGTGGTTAAGAAGGGAACGAGACAGGGTTGCAGCCTATCCCTTAAGTTATTCAATCGGTACACTGAGCAGGAAGTAAAGAAAACCAAAGAAAAATTTGGGGAAGGAATTAAAGTTCAGGAAAAAGAAGTTAAAATGTTGCGGTTTACCGATGACATTGTAATCCTGCCACAGACAGCAAAGGACTTGGATTAAAAGTTGAAAGGAATGGACAGTGGCTTCAGAGGAGGGTACAAAATTAACAGTAACAGAAGCAAAACAATGGTAGAATGTGGTTGAGTTCAGTCAGCTGACGCTCAGAGAATTACATTAGGAAATGAAGCACTAAAAGTGGTAGATGAGTTTTGTTATTTGGGCGGTAGAATAACCGATTATGTCCACACCGAAGTAGAGAGAATATAAAACGGAGACTGACACCAGTTAGAAAGGCGCTCCTGAAGTCGAGAAGTTAGTTAACATCGAATATAAAATTAACTATTCAGGAAGTCGTTTTCGGAGGTTTTTGTCTGGAGTGTAGCCTTGTACGTGAAAAGTGAACGGTAAGGAGTAATGACGAGAGGAGTATAGAAGTTTTCGAAATGTAACGTTATACAAGAATGCTGAAGATTAATAGGTAGAGGGCGTACCTAATGAGAAAGTATTAAATGTAACTGAGGAGACGAGAAAATTTTGGCACAACCTGACTAAAATAGTAGAGGGAGACCAAGAGACGAGTACAGCAAAGAGATGAGGCTTGCAGAGGATAAAGCAGCGTGCAGAGCTGCGTCAAACTAGTCTTCGGGCTGAAGACGACAACAACAGCAATAACAACTTTGGCGCTGCAGCTGGCAATAATTATTTATGCTGTGACAAATAGTAAAATTATCTTACAAAAAAGTTTGAACGTGTAGGTTCAGCTACAGCCACCATCTGCTTCACAATTAATACCGACGATCATAATTCTGAAATTTAGGTAACACTGTAAACCGCGAAATATTTATGCAAATGAAAATAAGTGAGAAAAGAAGTAACATGGACTAAGGTGCTAGACACAAGGCCCAGGTCTGTTGCAGGGCTTTAGTTAGAGAACTGCCGACGGGGCAAGCTTCTTTCGGACTGTTGATGATGCAATACGCAAAATTGCGCGTTCATATCTTTCAGGATGTAAGCGATTTTCCAGCTTCTTCTTCCAGATGCCATCTGATGTAAAAAGATAGGATTTGAAAGACTAGCTCCTATTATGAAGTGCGTATGTTAAATTAATTACACTTTGATAGTATTTATATGACTATAGGCAATCCAGATGGAGAAATTTCAGTGCTCATTCTTTTCAAAATACATTTAAAATCACAAGCTCTGCTTAATCAAATCATCCTCAGACGTTTTCTTATTATGAGGCGTTTTGCTGCGTACTGAGTACATCATATTGTTGACTTTCCATAAACAAAAAGTATAAACGTCTGAGGAGGAAATGGCTAAGATGAATTAGTCGGTAAGTACTAAGACACTGCGTCATGGACAATATTTTAAATGTACTTTTATAATGACAAAAAAACATTGTGTAAAAGGTCTCGTATCTGGAATCTTACTTCGCCTTATGCACGCCCAAATGAAAGGTTACGTGATCAGACCGCAAATGGTGCTGCTTCGTCTGCTCTCACATAGAAAAGCAAACCATAGCAGACATGAACACTGGACAAACGCAAATTCACCCATTGAGCGCGTAGATTACAACGTTTGACACATTAGGCTGACACGAAATCGTGACAAATCAAGCTTAGAGAGGGATTACCCAAAGTTACGTGTTTTGTTTCCAAAAAACAATGTGGGAAAAATTAAATAATGCGCTCACAACCAGAGACACAAATGTACACTACACCTTGAAGTGTGAAAATGATATCTCATTGTAAACTTTTTGCTACTGTGATGTTTAAATGTGAACACTAGCTAAATACATGGTTCTGACGGTTCCTCACTATTTGTGTAACTACGTTGGTGTTTAAGGATGTTCACTCAACCTGACATGGAGATGTAATTACTAGGACACAAGAGCCACGAGTAAACCAAGAATGAGAAAGACAAATATTTGAGTAACGTGGCTGCATCTCCTCACAGTATCAACAATAACTGCTTTCATGTTTACAAATCCACATTTATACAGGTAATCCTATCTTGAAGAACATCTACTTTCGTCACTAACGTATCTTTTACTCCATTTAGATATTATTAGAATTACATCCCTATACACCACGTTAGCTTTGGACAATACTGATTGTGACCATCACTGAAAATAATTCGAAGAACATTACTGCAGGTGAAAATAGCGTTCCAAGGTAGATTAAAACACCTCATGCTTTACCGGTATTCAGTTAGGACCAGCTAGACACTTCACACGTTCCTTGCTGTATACCTGCATGCTTCTACTTGAAACGAAGGTCCTAGATAGATTTAGTATGAGGATCAATAGAGAGGGGTTGTAAATAACAGTAGACTACGCAAGATCTAATTGTTCAAGGAACGAATATATTGCTAAAAGTGATGATAACAACAAAACAATAATGTTTGTACAGCAAAACATGAGGCTTGCGCCCTATGTTGATAATTGTTAAAAGTTTCTTACGTCCAGATTACATGCTATTTTACAAAGATAAAACGAAAACATAAAAATCTGTGGAAACAAAAGAATGTACACATACAGTGGTGTAGCTGTCTAACAGATGGGTAGGCCTTCTCAGACGGCGCTTTCCGTAACGTTACGTCTAGATGTACAATGAGATTTTTTTATTGCGTTAACAAGAGATTCCCTTTTACTGTTTTTCTGTATCGTGAGAGATTATCACACTGAGACAATTAATGACTACAGAACGAGGAACTAATAAGACTGATCACACACACAATACAAACACACACACACACATGTACACATTACGTGACGCACCGAGAAACGTGGAATGCGTAGAAGCTCGTTCAAATTGTGAGAGACGCTATACAAAAATCAGATCTCGAGAGAAGCGATTCCTTCCGAATAAAGAGATTATGCAAACTTCAGACGTATATAGAAGAGAGAAGAGATACAGTAAAGAGAGAGAGTGAGATTGTGTGAGCGCACAGCTACCCTTTTGTCCAACGAAACATTGTTTGCTAGTTGCCAAGAAATGTGTTGCTTGGCAACTGCGTACGGAGCCGGGGCAGCTGCGCACGCACGAGCGAACGTGAGAAGGCCTACCGTAGGAAAAGGGCTCAGCACTGTCCACAGTCCTCCAAGAGTACAAAAACAACAGACAGAGAAAAAAGAAACGGTACACTTTACAATATAAACACGCCAGCGTATAAAAATTAAAACCGTGACACATTCTCTCGGGAGAGTGACAGTCAAGTGTTCGCAACCGAGATTATTTACACTTAGTATTTTGTATATACTTTTCTTTTTGCACAAACACACACAGTCACATTGGTAGGTTCAAGTTGCACGTGCGGTCGGTAATATACATATACATATATACACTCTGTTTTCGCTGCGGTCCCTTAAAAACTGAATTGCACTGATGGCCTGGACAGAGATTCGCCCGTCCAAAAGCGGAGTGTTTATCACAGAAGACGTCTTTGCTGGCTGGCGGGCTCGCAAGACGCCCCGGGCCGCGCTCTAGACGGCAAAAAATCTGCAAGGCGCGCCCTCGCGCGGGTTCTGGAAGATGAGGTCTCCGCAGAAAGCGTGAGATTTTACAAGACTCAGCATTCTGCTATTCAAATGCTGTTATGAAAATATCACTGGTTGCTGAAAGGACGCTAGGTACGAGGGAATAGTTTAGTGGGAAACGTAACTTGCTGACCACACCGTTCGGAACTGACGGGAAGCTGCCGAGCTTAATGTGAAAGTGTCTCCCGATTCACAACAATACCAAAATAAATCACATCATTCTGAGTAATTCAGGCAGGAACGTGCTAGATATTCAATCCGTCACTAACACTACAGACAATTAATCCGCACACTTGCGTAATTTTCCGGACAGCTTACTTGTCAAGGTTTGTACGTACAGAATTAGTGTTGATTTTTGCTTTGCCCGTGAAATATTTCGATGAAGGGGAAAATGGAAAGCTAGAGGTTAACGTCCCCTTGACACCGATGTCAATGAAGACTAAGAGGGAGAGTAACCTGTCTTTGGCTTTGCATAGGAATCATCCTGGCATTCGCCTGGAGCCACCTCACCGCAACTACGTCATACCCAGAGGGCGCTCTTCACGTAATGACGTAACATTACGCCGTAATGAAAAATCAATAAATGAAGAGGACGACGTAACTGCGTCGAGACGTATCCGGGGCGTTACAGAAATCTACAAATAACCGTTTGTTGTATAAGCGAACCTCAATAATTAAATTTTTATCCAAAAGGCACGAAGCTGGCTCAAGACGACCGTCTCCTCCACGACTATTTCGTTTTACGACTACACATTCGCATGCTTCAAACGAATTGGATTTTTTCGTAACTCCTTTCGATCATTACCACTTGGGAATGCTTCGAAATCTGATACTGGAAACAACATCGCGTCCGAGTAATTTTACTGAATATCATACGACACACACACTTTTAACACAGACTGTAATGGCGGCTTTTTGGGCTATCACTGTAATAATATATTTCTAAACAGCCACTGTCCTATTACAGTTCCTCGACTTCTTTTCGGGTATTACACATCTATCGTCAGGTGGATCGAATTTTTCGCTTTGTGTAGAGTAACAATGTGATTTTGACAAGCCGTCTACGATCAATGGAAGATGCTGCTCACAAAATAGTCCACAACATAGATAATTTGCATGTAGTAAAGGTAATTTCGTGCATTGAATGACGGGAAGCCAGTACACCGAAGCACGTGATGAACGGCAAAATGGAAGGGACTGCTGTTTAGTTGGTTGAGCGCAGAGAAGAATAACTGGTAGAGTTGGATCTCTAGCTAATTTTCAGATTGCTACCAAAACGAAAGGCACTTCATTTGTTCCCAAAGAGAATGACGACATTAAGCACGGAAGGTGCGGGCCGGGGGAGGTAATTTCATTCTCCTAATCATACCAATACAATAACTCGAAAGGCGTCGTGGAAAAGGCGAAAGCAAAAGAGATTGGTTACAAGAACCTGTTGCTACGGGCGAATTTCATCCACCTGAGGACAGGAATGTAATACAGCCGAAATACGCCTTGGAAGAACTAAATAGAATTGAATGGTGGCCGTAATTTGTCGCTAAGAGGATACAGATCAACGATTTTGAGAGTTAGGTGTCTAGCGAATGGAATTTCCTAGCAGATCGAAACCGTGTGCCGAGCCGGGACTCGAACCTGGAAATTTGTCTGTCGCTGGCAAGTGTTCTTCCGACTGAGCCATCTGAGAACGACTCGCGACCCGACCTCACAGTTTCACTTCCAATACCCTTCCTCCTAGGTAATATTGTCACTCGTGGAGTGTCGGGAGAGACTGTCACAGCTAAGCGCGGGAGGGGGCGAGGACGCGGGCGAGTAGAGCGCGGCGAGGCCCGGGGCGGCGCGTACTTACGGGCGGGTCGCCTAGGCCAGCGGGTACTGTCACAAGGAGGTGGCGGTGGGCGGCGGCGCGGAGGCGGCGGCCGCGTGGTACAGCGGGCTCTGGTAGTAGGCGGCGGCCGCGGCGGCGGCGGCGGCGGCGTCGCTCGCCGAGTGCACCGGGCTCAGCGGCCCGTAGCCGTACTGCGCCGCCATGTCGTACACCTTGGAGCTGTCCTTGTCGGGCAGCAGGCGCGTGATGGAGAAGGGGTGCGACGCGGCCGCGTACGGCTCCTGCTTGAGGTGGTGGTGGTGGTGGTGGTGGTGGTGCTGCAGCAGGCCCTGGTGGTGCGGCTGGTGGTGCAGCAGCTCGGCGGGGTGGCAGCGGCCCATCATGGCGGCAAGCTCCTCCTGCTGCTGCTGGTGGTGCTGGTGGTGCTGCTGCTGGTGCGGCGCCTGGTGCTGCTGGTGCAGCGCCGCCTGCTGCAGGCAGAGGTCGCCGCCGGCGCCGTGCTGCAGCAGCCCGCCCATCGGGTCGGCCGCCGCCTCCACCTTGGGCACGGCGTGCAGGCCCAGCATGGCGCCCAGCGCGCCCGTCGCCTCCTTGTCGGGCAGCGCCTTGTGCGCGTGGTGGCCGTGGTGCTGGCCGTGGTGCTCCTGCGACGGCGACTTCTTGCCCTCGACGCCGCCCGGCGACTGCTGCTGCTGCTGCTGCTGTTGCTGCTGCTGCGGCGGCGGCGGCTGCTGTTGCTGCTGCTGTTGCTGCTGCTGCTTGTGCGACTGCCGCAGCGCCTCCTTCTTGTCGTCCTTGAAGCGCTTCTGGCGCCGCAGGTAGCACCCGTTCTCGAACATGTTGCCCGAATCCGGGTGCAGCGTCCAGAAGCTACCCTTGCCCGGCTTGTCGGGCGTGCGCGGCACCTTGACGAAGCAGTCGTTGAAGGAGAGCGAGTGGCGGATCGAGTTCTGCCAGCGCTGCTGGTTCTGCCGGTAGAACGGAAACAGGTCCATGATGAACTGGTAGATCTCGGAGAGAGTGAGCATCTTGCTGGGCGCGTTCTGGATGGCCATGGTGATGAGCGAGATGTACGAGTAGGGCGGCTTGGCGTGCGTGTAGGAGCGGCGGTAGGGCTTGTCGCCGCGCGCGCGCTGCAGGGCGCCGGGAGAGCCCGCGTCGCCGCCGCCCAGCCCGCCGCCCACGACGCCCAGGTCGGCCGCCCCGGCGCCGCCCGCCATCCGCGCCGACCCCACGCCGCCGCCGGGCCCGCCGCCCACCGGCGCCAGCGCGCCCGTGTAGCCGTTCAGCGCCGACATGCCGCCCATGCACGAGCTCACGCCGTTCGCGTTGCCCATGGGCGAGCCGATGGCGCCGTAGCCCATAGCTGACGCGGGCGACATGCAGCTGCCGTTCATCGTCGCCATCGACGTCATGCTGGACGCGCCGCTCAGCACGTTCGAACCGAAGCCCTGCGGCGAGTTCATGGAGCTCATGGAGAGGCAGCCCACCGGGTTGACGCTGTACGCGGGCGGCATGGGGCTCATGGACGGCGCCTGGCCGCCGCTGCTCATGACGACGCCGCCTCCGGTGCCGCCCCCGGCGCCGCCTCCGGCAGACACGGCGACTCCGCCGCCGCCGCCCCCGACGGACACGGGATCCGACGAATACAGCTTCTGCGCTAACATGGCTAGCTGGAGGTCGGGCGCGCGCTGGCGCTACGCACTCATGCCCGGCGCTGCCGCTTCCGCTGCCGCTGGCGCTGCCCGCCGCTCACTGCGCCGACGCCCGTCTCTGTTCTCGCTGCCGCTGCCGGAGCCTCCGCTGCATCGGCGCACGGCCGCACGCAACAGGTTCCACTGCGCCGCGCCGCTTCTGTTTGCCGGCTCGCAGCGACGCTAAAGAGTTACACTGATTGAAAAACAAACATTCGTCCGACCTCCGTAACGACGCCGACGGCCACCTGCGTCCTCGTGCGCGACCGTCCGCGTGTGTGCGTGAGCGCGTGCCCGTGTGTACACGGCGCGTTCGCGTGTGTGCGTCCGCCGGATCACGTGGGGGGCCAGCCGACTCCTCTCTCGCGCACCGGACTCCGCGCGCGTTCTTGTTTGGCCAAGAGAGGGGGACGCACTATTTAGCTTTCGATGATCAAACTGAAGTGCCTTCTAAAGTTTGGGAACATGAAATAGCGAATGGACACCGAGGGATCGGTGGAGGGGGCGATTCCCCCGATTTCCCCCACTACGGGGACGATCCCTCCCACGGCGCGCCGCTCGGCGAATAGCGAGCGGCCGAGCGGCGGTTGCCGGGGCGACGGGCGGCGGGCGCGCCGCGGGCGGGGACTGGCGAGGCCGCGCCCACCCGCGCTGGCGCCGCACCGCGGGCGCGCCGCGAATTAGGTAGACGGACGGTGACCGCTCCCGGCAGTCATTTTTACTTCTGCTCGGAAAAAGTGTGTTTTGGTGCTCATTTTGGCGGCGGCAAAAAGTTTGATAACTACTGCCGCGACTCATGTTATTTGGCGGCGATGTGCTTACCGACGAATGCGCACGCGACCCCTTTAGTGACCGTGTGCGCTCGTGTCACGGGGCATTGACGGCGCCTGCTGATCGATACTACTTTACTTTTCTGCACTCACCGATGACTGCTTCGAAATGTACGTTCTCGTGGCAGCTGTCAAGTGATTTCCCGCACGGTGCCAATTATGTCGCCTATTCTGCAGTGCTATCGACGAAAAGAGGTACGGTTCCTATCTTACGCACTCCATTTTTTTACGGTTTGTAAGGATCATATTTGTTTTAAGTTATTATTTTACAAAAGTTCTCAACTGATGTTTTTCAGACTTACAAAATATGCTTAACGCAGTACCATACCTGCAAGGGGCCAGTAATGTCAATTTTGAATTAACTGATCATTTCTGTGCCGCACTACAAATCTCAGTCGGCAATTTCGAGTATCGCCAGTGGCACTCTATATATTGCATGCAGCTATCGACTGTACAACCTGAAACAACTGTTAGGTATCACAGCAACTTCTGCGACTGTCAACAAAACATCAGTACCTGAGTACTTGTATACGAAATGGTAATTGACGAGAAGCAAAGCAAAAGCCAATTTTTCTACGCAACCTCTGTCGTTATTGTATCCCAACTCTCGCATCTCGTTTTTATTTCGTGAAAGAAAGTAACTGCTACTGACTGAAAAATGGCTCTGAGCACTATGGGACTCAACTGCTGAGGTCATTAGTCCCCTAGAACTTAGAACTAGTTAAACCTAACTAACCTAAGGACATCACAAACATCCATGCCCGAGGCAGGATTCGAACCTGCGACCGTAGCGGTCTTGCGGTTCCAGACTGCAGCGCCTTTAACCGCACGGCCACTTCGGCCGGCACTGACTGAAAAGTTTTATATACAAGATAACGTTTTTAACATTGTCAAATAGCTTACACAAATTGCCGACAAGTAAATCCTCAAGTATAGCAAACATCTTCCCAGTTTAAAAAGAAAAAGATGCTACATGGACACAGAAGTAAGAAATTATGTGTTCCAGTGGAACTCCACAACATAGGTGCGAAATAGTTTTCAGTGTAGCTCATAGCTCATGCTTTCGTACAGGAATACTGTTCCACCTCCTTGACTTCGTTGAAGCATAAACATTAAACCGGTAGAGCATTGTCCGTATTGGCTGACGTTGTTTGTTATTTCCCGGCACCAAGTAGGACGGAAGACAAGCGATTGCGGTACTAGAAACACGGAAAATCGTACATACCGGTATGTTCTTGCAAACGACAAATAGATCGTAATGTGATGCCTCCGCGTATTGCTGTCCAAATAAGCAAATACGTTTGTATATCATGCACTGCGCCGTGTGGAAATAACTAACGAAGCAATTTAAGCTGCGCACGCAACCTCGCCGTAACACACCGGCTGTGTCATCCGAGTCCTTATCAGAATATTGCAGGTAAATAAAACCGTTGCCCATTGTAGACTACGCTGATTTTTCGCGCGGTAGGAAAGCATTCAGATATCGCTCACCTCGTGCTAATGATGCTACAGAAAGATGAGTCAACTAACAGTTACATCGCGGTAGACACGTGGCCACCGCAGACTTACTTTAGCCTCCAATCCCGACTGCGCCGCCAAAAACTGCCCGTAACGTAAGAAACAACGTGACGATCACCAATAAAAACTCTGAAGCAGATCCAACATAGGTATGAGCCTACTTTTTACGATTCACAGCGAAGTAAATTGGAAGGTGACGATCTCTCTTTAGTGGGTGTTACGCGTGTTCGCTAATGAGGCTTCAAGGCAAAGGCGAAGCTTATCGGGTAAGCTCTCAGATGTTCTAAGCCTTGCTCTTTGCCAGACATCTGTGTGCCCACAATTCCGGAATGCAGAGATTCAGATATCTCGCCTAAATATTTCGATTTTATTTCCCGTAGTTTCACCAGTTCACTTCAGGGGAAAACAAGGTGACTTCTACGAAAAAGATACGTCCGATTTTTGTTCCATACTTTCTTGTTTGACAGGCCGCTTCACCTGTTTTTGCCATAAAATTTGTTTCTTTCGCGGAAAATGCTGCTACACTGCAGTTTTGTGTTGTTGTTGTTGTTGTGGACAGACACAAAACATAGGGCTAATAGAGCGCGGAACAGCCCGCTCCACTCCATAGTAACAAAGGAGTCTTCAAGAATTCCAAAGACTGGTGTCATTCGTTCAGTCCATGAGACCGGCGGGGAGATATAAAATTTAACCAGGTTTGAGGCTTAGCCTGGAACAATGGGCACAGTCTGTTGGCAGGAAAACGGCCTCGCCACCCTCATCTCATCTCCGACAAAATTCTGTACGTCGTAATGTCTGCCGTAGCCAGCTTGGACACGAATCGAGTGCCATCACTTTCTTTTGATTCCGTGAGACGTACCACAGTTTTTCGGTTTTTGGTCAATAATAGTGCTTCCGATGGTGAGATGCTTTTCTCGTTGGGACTGATGCTCTCAAGCTTTTGAAATATGTTTACAGTCGAACGCAGAACCTGTCAATCTTCAGAGTGCAAGTTGATCGTCTTAATTGCCAGATGATCCGAACGTTTCCAGCTACTTGAGAGTAATCAGTTCAATACCTCTGAAATCAGACGAGCTGCGGATATATCAATTTCCCATCAGTGTAATTAAGAACAATTGAAATTAGCAGTCATTAAGTAATGATAGAATTTGACTGCCGTAACTACTCATTACCTTATAAATAAAGCTGTTATATCAGGAAACAGGTAAAGATTTCTTAGGCACACTATCTTCTCTCTGCGTCTATATTACCGCCTCGTTCGTTGCAACAACAGTAAAAAGTTGGAACTAATTTTGAATTTGACATTCACAGTCATCAATCAACATTAATGGAACTACGTTTGCCCACTCACCAACGGCAGCACCATTTCATGGGGCTGATGTTTTGCAAAAATTTCTGTTGTTCAGATACCTTTTCCATCCATTTCCACGCTGATCCAGATTGCGAACCAAGCAACGGTAAATTACATCCTTATAATCGTTTCGCTTCTTCAGTGATCAACAAAAATCTGGACGAATACAATGACACCAACCTCACTCTTATAAAACATGCATCGTAAGCATGAGAAGGTTCCGGGAGAATTCCTCACGAGAGTATCACACATTATTATTGTTATACCGACGTTATTCGTTCCCAGTGAACGTATGCTTTTAGTTGCAATGTCTGAAAAGGTTGCTACCTGTAAGAGCATAAGTATTGTAGTCGCTGGTGTCATATCACTGGTTCTGATGCTGATTCTTTAATCAAACTGTTCACAGATTCAAGTATTCTTCTGCTTTTACAGACAGACAGTTGTCAATCAACTTTTGTGCCCGCCTTTTCTCGTCATTAAACAAAGAAAACAGCCAGAAAGTATTAACGGAATCTCTTACCGTAGCATCCATAGTTATGCAACAAAGTTCGGTCTATTGTGTTGTTACGTTATTATGTTTGGGGTCAAAACAGACAAGAAAATAAAAGGCACCGTCTGCGAAGCTGCTCAACAGCTTGAAAAAACATAAAAATAAGCGCAACTGCTCTTCCGTTACGAATGACTACTCCAGATATGTTATAGTGAGCATTTGTGACTCGTGCTTAGCGTAATCTTACTATACATATATTTCTTTAATTTTGTTAACAAACAACTTTAAAACCCAGTCCTAGTGCTTCAGACGTTCAGGGCTTTCTTCAATATTTTTTTGAATTTGCGTAGTTGTCTATAACTATCGTACCAAAATTTCTTTCTATGATCCTGACGCTAAAACTACGTGGACTGCCACTGTTGAGCCCTCTTCGTAGGGCTTTAAACTGTGTAATAAAATAATACACAGCAAACCCCTGCCCAGTCATCAAACAAAATACATGGTGAAGCCTGTGTAGCCAGTAATATGCTTGTGCGTTGTCTAGAAGAAGGTCGGTTACATATTATGTTTCTCCTTAGATGGTAATACGCGGGGCGGTCTTCAAGACGAACGTCTAAGATGGTCCGAGGCAAATTTTCAAAGCAGCTGCTGGTACTTCATCGAGCTTTCCAACTCCCCGGCGTCTAGGTACACTGAAATCTCCATACAATTCTAAAGAAAATCAACTTCTCTCCCGTTACGAATGACCCACTGAACATACTCGTACTTCCCCTAATCTTACTATACATACATATAATTTTGCTATTTTTCTTGCGGGTATTTTGGTTCTGCCATTGAAACTACAAAAATTACAGAATAAAAATACCCTCAAAAATTACAAAGCAACTAGGGACACCATGGCCACACAAATGAAAAACATTTTGTTAAGTTACGACTGTAAAAAGTAGGTATATTCTTCTTGATTACCGTTAGAAACTCAACGGCCATCGATGTAATGGCGCGTTGCGATCTTGAAAACCCTGGATGTGCCTAAGATTTTGGGTGCCTTTATTCTCCACGGACAACTTGTGCGTTTGTATCGGTTAGTTTGTAATACGATATGTTGCTTTAATTCTTATTTTAGCGTTATCTCGTAGTTGCTAGCGAGCGAACCACGTGTGCATCCATTTCGCACACGCACGTTTTCAGAATGAAGCAATATCTGTCGTAATTGTTGGCTTCTCCTTGTAGCCAAGTTGCAGCAAACTGGGATATGGTGAAGGAAAATAACGATCTGGAATATGTTGAAAGAATCAGCTGATTAAAGCAGAAAACCATTCTCGCATGCGTTAATCGAAACCAGAGTTGTTACATTACAAAATCTAACATTATCTGAAAATAGTGTATGACTGTGTGCTTGTTTGCTTGAATGAATAATTCATGAAATACACACTCGATCAGTGTACACCTGGAGAGCAATACTTCTACCGCCCATTGTGTTATATAGGCTACTCGCCACTTGCGAACAGTACCAGTTGGTCGTGGTAGACAGCTTACCGTTTTTCTGAATTAAATGTTGCATCTTTAAACTCCACGTTACTTCCCATAGAATCGACTTTCATGACTCTTTGGTGCAACCTGCAGTACATTCAGAGAACTACAGGGAGTACAAAAGCTGTATGTTTAGGGCCTCATTCATCGGTTACTAAGTTTGTAATTCGTTACGGTTATTTGGGTTCACCTGTCCCTCACCTGAACACGCCGAAATTAACTTGCCCTTCCCGCGTTGCGCTTTTATTTACGAAAGTGTGATGATTTTAGTATACAGACGCTTACACCGCTACCGCTGCCAGTTCTTCTGAAAAAAAAAGAAAAAAAATCATAGACACACACACATGACACAGCAGCTAAAAGTCTACACACATTGAACGTTAGCCTAGCAATTTTCCTTCCGATTTACCGGAGTGTCCAAATATATATATATATATATATATATATATATATATATATATATATATATATATATATATATATATAAATTATCGCTTGTTGATTTGTACTTATTTATCAATAATGCTTTTTTACTTAAAAGGAAAAGTAAACCATGCCACTCATTGCAATTGCAGAGCGTTAATAGAAGTGGTATGTACGTCCACTGCCACACATATGATCGTGCTCCATTTTAGTATTGAGGAAATCGCTTTGCGGCAGCCATGGTCCGGTGCTACTTGCATAATCACCATTTTCTGTTCCTCTTTACTACCTGACGTGACAAAGACGTAAAGAACTTAGCCCTAACATAATGATCATACGAGTAATCGTCCACATAACCTTGCGACAGAAGAAGCGCGCGGATTTCTGGGTTTTTCTGTTTAGCAGTCAGTTCTCTTCGAGTTGTCAACTAAAGCTCCTCTCTTTCGTACAGACAGCGTTAGAATGTGCCAAGCGATGAGGCAAGTACGAAAACAAAAAAAAAGAGTTATATTATAATAATTAAAATAAGGAATTTCGTTTTCTTGAAACTAAGGTGATCTCAAGAAAACAATTTCAGTACCTAGGACGTAGAACAAACTGTTGAATTACTAGATCCTACCGGCGAGACACTGAGCAGAAGCTTGACAAACCGGCTCTTTAAAAAGAATAATAAATAAACAAAGCACCTTTACGAGTTTGGGCACTTTTTCGGTCAAATTCCCTCCGTTAGCAGGTTTCACGTCCAGATAATACTAAAGAGATCTATAGTACTGCATCTGTGCTTGCAAAATTATTACTGAAACACAAAATGATAGGACATGTGAAGAGGGCCAAGCGCCGTTGATGTGGCCGGAACTCACGCTTTGAGCGGCAGTTAGTCTCGTTTCTTACATGAGTAGCTTTTTCTTTTCGTTTCATGCCTCTTTTTATTCTAAACAGAATAACGTAACAATAGATTAGAGTTCAATTTTTTTTTATATATTTATGAATGCTACGCTAAGAGATTCCGTTAGTACTTTCTGGCTCTTTTCTTTTTTAATGACGAGAACAGTTGGGCACAAAAGTTGCATTGGAGATGTCAAGCTGTAGATATTTTGATATAAAGATTTCCGCAACGTCAACAATTCGTAAAGTAACATGTTGATGGCTCAACAAAGTTTCTTATAACAGTGTATTTTCTGAGATGGACTCATTGAGAATTTTTCGCGGCCAGTCTGGAGTAATTTGATATTGAAGTGGCCAGTATCGCCGAAAATTACTACATCAGTACTCTGCAAACCAATGTGAAGTGCACGGCAGAGGGTACATTTGAAGGCTTCTTCCCGTCCAATTCACGTATGGAGAGCTACAAGAATGCTTAAATGTCACTGCGGACGCTGTACCTAGTCTAACCTCGATTTCGCGATCCTTCCGGCAGCGATGTGTAGAGGGTTTGAGTACATTTCTATGTTCCTTACTTACAGCTAGTTCTCGAGTGTTTCTACGTAGGCTTTCAGGGGATAATCTGTGCCCGTCTTCAAAGCATCTGCCGGCACAGTTTTTCCAGTATCTGCATGACGCTCTTCCTTGTGTCAAACGAACCTGTGAGCATCCATATTGCCTTTCTTTGTATAATTTCAGTATCCAGTATCACTCCTATTTCGTAGCGATTCCACGCACTAGAACAATATTCTTGGATGGATAGCACGCGTCTTTTCAATGAACTGTTGAACAGTATTCTAGGATGGGCGTTCGACCCAATTACATCAACTGTCTCCTGTAGAACAAAGATAAAACTGACAATTTACGACGTAATCACCAGAAAGTTTCATAATTGCACTAAAATTTAATCCAGAAACGTATCTGAAGAGATTTTAATTTAGTAAGAAAAGACAACGGCGATCAGCAGTGCTCTCATCAACGTCGACACCCGCGAAGGCGACAACAGACCGATTAGCACGCTATTGTGTACGAAGATCTTCGCTCTTATTTATCACGAGCAGAGACGCGAAGTAAAGTACACATGTAGCTTATTTGCTCGTATCCTAACGTTTCGAGATAAAGCTATCGGATGATGTGGACAAATCTTCCGCGTTCTTTAGGTGACTTTCGTCGTCGAGACGTACATTACTGTTTAGACTACATGTTTGCACAGTAGTATCGCAAAAAACAGCTGGTACAACTCACGGAAGCTTGTTAATTGGTACTAAATTACACTAATGGAAGTGGACGTTTCCGCTTTGCACGTCTATGTTTTATTTGCTTTTTGTATATCGAAGCTTACGATCCAGTCCATTAATTCCATTGTAATAGTTACATTGTTACAATGTTTGATAAGAATAATCTACTAACTCTGTATTCACAATCATTTTCACGAAGCCCTTTGAATGGGGATATCCGACATAAAAATCAGTAAGTCATGTAAATTCTTTCATCCCGTTTAAAGGTTTCAATATTAATTGGTGTTTTTATTGCACGTAACGTCTTCTACTTTCATCGACAAATGAACTTCGCAGTATAAAAGTTGAAACAGACTGAAATCTTACTGTATTTTTTCGCCACGCGATCGGCTGCCAAGCAACGCATGTGGAACGTTTTCCAAATCCACACTTACCATCAACAATAAGAGAAATACTGAAGTTTTCACGAGAACAGAAGATTAAAACCCACAAAAAATTCAAATTTATGACTGTTTGCAGCTAGTGTTATTTCATGAGTACCATTTCTTTTGAGCTATCCATGTTTCACTGGCGCATGCAAGATCAGCCACTCAGATCGTCGTTGACTCTCCTGTCACAAGACAAGAACTTAATTTTTTCCATTTATCTTCTCTATAAAAGCACCACTCTGTTAAACATATTACGGCCGAAAATTCATCCTGCGTAGTATTGTGATTCGTATTCGTTCCAGTAATGGTCACGTTAACTGCGTTAAATGTTCGTTGTACCACTTACAGAGTCTCTCTTAGGTCTTGCTGAATCACATCGTTCCAAGAATGAAGGGAGAAAATCTCGAGAATTTAATACTGTTTTTAGACGTACGCCTGCAACATCTCGTTTTCAATGTCACGTTTTAAAAGGCAGACAAAACACTCTTGGTTTTGGGTAAAAGAAAACGTAGAAATGTTTTGGAGTAATTATCCGTTTCTAGTTTTAGAAAAGCGCGTTCGGTTTCTAAGGCTTTAACTTACCTTTTCAAGTACCCCATCATTCCTTCAATTGCTTATTCCGAGAGCATTATTATACATCAAACTGAAATGATCGAGTGACTTCTCACCTAATTCTTCCAATAAGTCGGGCTCTACTCTGTTACCATGCGTTATTGCTCTAATGCAGATAGATTTCTGCTCATCTGAAGGCTTAGTTGCGCGGCGATCGAGTAATTTTTTTTCATCGCTTCCAATAACGTAACGAAAACATGATCCCTGCTAGGCGAGAAAGAGTCCATTGATAATCTGGGCACGTTTTGCACCATAGATAAGACCTCTCTAAGCTGTAGTCTTATCACCAAAATAAATCAATGTAACACTGATAATGTACATATAATTCCATAAGTTATTTACATATACAGTTCAGATCTTATTGAAGATACACGGGTTTTGTCCCCCCCCCCTGCATTCCTTTATTTCCTCAGTAATAGGATGCACATTTATCTCATTTTGAACATCTTCAGTCTTTATTAAATCTCTTTTTGTCTAGCCCTATACTCTCCCCAAGAATCTTCTCTCTGCTGGTTCTGTTTGGTTTTCTTTTCATTTAGGTAACTCTCTCTTCCTTAGAGTAATGATGGTAATGCCATAGTTTTCTTTATTGAAGATATTATATCCATCATTATCATGTTATTCCATAATTTAAGTGTCTGTGCAATCGTTAGGCGTAATTAGGCCAAGCAGCACGCCCACTGCCTGCGCAGCCATTACTTGGCAGCGACTTCCTCCTCTTCATGGCAGCTGTCTTGCTCTGGAGTGAATTGCGAAATTTCCGATGGCTTCATTCACTTTTGGCATCTGCAACCGCAGTGTAAGATAAACAAAGGGCATTTATTTTAATTTTTATTGTTACTGAAATAACTGTCTTATTTCTTTCCGTCCAGGATTCCTTAAACATTTCTCTTTTTCGTCTTGCAAACCACTTAATGTCGTTTGTTTGTTAAGATTCAAGTCGATAATCATCTACTGAACATTTACATAATCCTAATCAATAGATTTGTACGATGTTAATATCCTTCACTACACTCATCGTTGATATATTTCTCCCCTCCTGAACTATTAGATAAGTATTTTCATTTCCTCGCAACAAATAATAAGAAATGAAAACAAACAGAATAACTCACGAACTTGGTCACAAATATTTAAACAGATAGCCTAATCTCGGCTTTACATCAGATCTTAAAACGAACAGCGACCTACAGCACGTGTAGTTGTCGTCTGTGCCTCTTGTGAGCAGCTGGTCTTTTTAAGATGGTTTCATCTTATCGTCAGGAAAAGTATTCAAATAAATCAACTCCTTTATTATACTAGCCATCGTTGTTTCGTCATGATTTTATTTTAGATCGCATTAATTTTGGCTCTGTGGCTCAGCTGATAGGAAGGAAGAGTTGGAAAGTTACAGTTTAACGGTTCTCCGACATCAGTGTTATTTGGAAGAAATAGACACAAGAAATGAGGAGGAATTCGGGCTTTCCCTATGGAAGGACCATGACGTTTCCCTGCAGTGGTTTTACTGTAAACCTCAGTTACGATGGACTAACAGGGAAACGCTTCCGCATTCTCCCACATTTGACTCCAGCCCATTAAGCATTTCATCACATCACTGTTAGGATTCTTGACTGCATAAAAAGATAAACGTGTTCATTGATACCATAATTTTGCAGCGTAGATACACGGCTGAAATGTAATTGTTACAGTTCAGTAACAAATGTAGCAATCAAAGAATAAAATCCGACTGTAGTGCACTACCTGAAACCCATTACATGAACAACCAGGAAGCGTGCTTGTATCGAACACTTGGAAAGTATTACATTTGTAAATACCTCACATTTGGCTGCTTTTCCAGCAGCACTGCACAAATTAGCTGCTTCACTAAACTGCTGCTACAAATATGACGAGTTTCATAACATGCATTGTTGTGGTTGCTGTTGCTGTTGTGATCGTCGTCAGCCTGAAGACTGGTTTGATACGGCTCTCCATGCTGGTCTACGCCGTGCAGATTTCTTCGTCGCTATATAAGTACTTCAGCGATGTCCAATAGAAAGACATGCAATAGGCCACTTGCGTACTGTAATCAAGACTTGATCTCTCGGTACAATTTTTAACCTACGCTTCGCTCCATTACCAAACCAATTCCTTGATGCCTCAGAATGTGCGCTGTCAACCGACCACATCTTTTTATCAAGTTGTCGCATATTGCGTTTCTCCCGAATTCGCTTCAGTACCGCCTCATTAATTCCCCTCTAGTCTTCAGCATTATTTTGTATTTTTGCATTTCAAAATATTTTATTCTCCTCCTGTCCGTCATGTTCCTCATCCACGTTTCAGTTTAATATAAGGACACACTAACTGCAGAAAATAATTCCTAACACTTATATTTATATCAGTTTAATTAATGTCTCTTATTCAAAAATGCCTTTTTGTTATTTCCAGTCTACGTTTTATATGCGCACTACATCGGGCATCGTCATCTATTTTGCTGCTCAAATAGCAAAACTCATTTACTTCCTTCAGCGTCTCATTTTCTAACATAATTCTCTGGGCATCACCTCATTTAATTTGACTACATTTCATTATCACTATTTTACTTCTGTCAATGTTCATCTTTTCAAATTACAAGACACTGTTCACTCCGTTTAACTGCTCTTATAGGTTGTTTGTCCTTACTCACTGAGTCACAGACAATAAATTTTTTATTTCTTCTCCATGAAGTTTAATTCCCTTTCCAAACTCTTCCTTCTTCCCTTCACAGTTTGCTCAATGCACGGATTGAATGACATCGGGCATAGGCTACAACCCCTGTCTCACTCCCTTCTCAACTACTGCTTGCCTTTTATATCCTTCGACTGTCATGATTACTATCTTGATTCTGTACAGGTTCAAGATAATTTTTCACTTCCAGAATTTTATTCCTGCTGCCCTCTAAATTTCAAACAATGCATTCCAATAAAAATTGCAAAATTACTTCCCCTAATTAACAAATTAAGTAAATGCAGGTTTACCGTTCGGCACTCTACCTTCTATGCCAAGTTGTCCGGTAAGTATTGCTTCTCGTGTTGCTGCATTTCGCCGGAATCTATATAGATCTTCCCTGGACTTGGCGTCTAGCAGCTTTTCTATTCTTCTATATACTGTGAGTCCCGAGAGGAATGACCATTATTCATGGGTACGCCAGGAACGATAATTCGAAGCAAAAAAGTCTTGCAAACGCGGACTCTGAAATGCATATCTTCTGCTGCAAGCTCTTTGCTTTCTATCTTGTGAAAGAGGTAGTATTATTGAAAACAAGAAAAATCGCCGAGTTACTATGGGCCCTAAAACTCATACCTTAACAGCCATGAGCACTTGTTCAATAGGAGAGACAAGTTTCACAGTAGCAAAGATGAACAAGGCTCTTAAGTTCTTAAGGTATGCGCTGTAGAACCCATGGTCACTAGACCTTTTTTTCTTGTTTTGGTCCATACGGCCACCTCTCAAAATATCGAAAGCAAAGAACTAGCAGTACCAGAGAATTGTTTCACAATATCGAAGATGAAGAAGTGATCATAGTTGTTAAGATACGCAATTTAGACCCCATGTTTACCTGTCAGTATTTCGCAACCGTGACTTGTTAAACTGGTGATTCCTTATTACGAAGTGTATCGTATAAACTTTCTATTCACTACTGTATATCACAAACAGTAAAGAGCCATAAACGCTTTATTTATAGATCAGATAATTGCGTAATAAACCGCTCCACTGTCATGAGCTTATAAATTTAGCAAAGCAAGACGCCCTTCAGTAGTTCAAAGTTCCGTTCAATGAATTCACCCCTCTGTAACGTATCTTGCAATAGTAGACGTCGGCCGTTTCATCACATATTACGCGCCCACCCAACCGGAAGACTTATATTGAAATGGACTTCCGCCATGAAAGCCTCGCTCTTGTGCAATGGCGTGGTCTGCAGGCGACTGTGAATCTGGTTTCGGTTTGCATACCGATCATTCCATTTTACTGTAGTTTACACGATTCGTCTACAGAAAGAAAGATAATTTTAAAAAAGAAAGCCTTCCTGCTACAGGAGATAGCCTTCTTTGTCCTTACCAAAACCGAGTAAATTCTCAGTGTGCATTAACGACACCCGCGTGCATTAACGACACCGTCAACATAACATATTTTTTCATGGTAAAGAAAAGAAAACTATGGGATTACCGTCATTACTCTATGGACGAGAGAGTTGCCTAAATGAAAAGAAAGCCAAACAGAAGCAACAGAGATGAGATTCTTGGGAATAGTATAGGGCTTGCACAAGAAGAGATTTAATAAAGAATGAAGATGTTGAGAATGAGCTGAATGTGCATGCTGTTACTGAGGAAATAACTGAATGCAGAGAGGGGACGAAACACGTAAACACAGAATGAGAGATGAACCACTCCCCAAGGAAACCTTGTAACTGAAATCAAGATAGGACACAAATCAATGATGGAAAAGGTAAACACAAACTTTGTGAAGACGGAACAGGCGTATTTCTAATGCTTGTATGTAAGGTGATGACGACTTTGGATAGGAGAAACGTCACATAAATCTATTCTGTTGGTCAATTTCAGTGCTGGCTTACATACCAGTGGTTGTTTTCGCCGCAGAACGCCTGCCAGCTATAAGTTCCCGTTATTGTTGTATAACGCTCTGCTCTCTGAAAACCCTAGATTAGCCAGTTACTATCAGTTGTATATGACTGGCTTTTAGAATATATCTACATCTATATTCACATAGATACTCCGCAACCCACCGTACGGCTAGTCATTGCGTTTCCTGATTCCCTCGCAAATAGAGCGGGGAAAAAACGAGTATCTACACGCCTCCATATGAGCCCTAATTTCTCGTATCTTATCGTCACGGTCCTTACAATGTGTGTTGGAGGCAGTAGAACTGCTCTGTAGCCTTCAAATGCCGGTTCTCTAAATTTTCCCAACAGTGTTTCTCGAAAAGAATGTAATCTTCCCTCCAGGGATTCGTATTTGAGTTCCCGAAGCAGGTGCGTAACACTTCCATGTTGTTCGAACCTACCAGTAACATCCTAGCAGCCCGCCCGGTTGGCCGTGCGGTCTTACGCACGACTTTCCGGGCGGGAAGGAGCGTCTGGTCCCCGGCACGTATCCGCCCGGCGAATTTGTGTCGAGGTCCAGTGAACCGGCCAGTCTGTGGATGGTTTTTAGGCGGTTTTCCATCTGCGTCGGCGAATGCGGGCTGGTTCCCCTTATTCCGCCTCAGTTACACTATGTCGGCGATTGCTGCGCAAACAAGTTCTCCACGTACGCGTATACCACCATTACTCTACCACGCAAACGTAAGGGTTACACTCGTCTGGTGTGAGGCGTTGCCTGGTCCACCGGGGGCCGAACCGTACAATAACCCTGGGTTTGGTGTGGGGCGGCGGAGGGGTGAAGTGGACTGCGGTAGTCGTCGTGGGGTTGTGGACCACTGCGGCTGCGGCGGGGACGGAGCCTCTCCGTCGTTTCTAGGTCCCCGGTTAATATACAATACAATACAACATCCTAGCAGCCAGCCTCTTGAATTGCTCCGATGTCTTCCTTTAATCCGACCTAGTACGGATCCCAAACACTCGAGCAGTACTCAATACTTAGGTCGCACCGGCGTCCTACATGCAGTCTCCTATACAGATGAATCATACTTTCTAAGAATTCTCCCAATAAACCGAAGTCGACCCTTAGCTTTCCTTACCACAATCCTCACATGCTCGCTCCAAAAATCAAATGTGTCTGAAAGCTTATGGGACTTAACTGCTAAGGTCATCAGTCCCTAAACTTACACACTAATTAACCTAAATTATGCTAAGGACAAACACACACAGCCATGCCCGAGGGAGGACTCGAACCTCCGCCGGGACCAGCCGCACAGTCCATGACACGCTCGCTCCGTTTCATGACCTTTCGCCACATCACCCCCAGATATTTCAACGACGTGACTGTGAGAAGCAGGACACCGCTGTATCCGAACACCACGGGTTTGTTTAAGACATAGTGTTCACAAGTGAGCTATTCATGAGCGATAACAGATTTATATTGGTGTATCAGTCATCTGTTCCTGATTATTCCTGCCACACCAAGGACGAATATTGGATGAGGAGCGTCCGTATGTGTTTCTTTGCTTGAGTACGTGTATGTATGTTTGTGCCTGTGTTTGCGAGTGTGTGTGTGTGTGTGTGTGTGTGTGTGTGTGTGTGTACGGGCAAATATGTATTGAGTGCATCCAACGCCAATATTGCGTGAACTCTGTATAGTTTCATATACTTAGCGGTAAGTGGCCACACACAAAAGCGAATCGTGTGTTGGGTGCTCGTGTAAAACTGACGACAGACGCGGCATCGTAACGACATATATTGTACGCACAGCCACAGTGCACTGAACACGTACGTAAGTAATTATCTGGCCTGCAGCGTCCCCCTGTGTGCAGAGCGTGTGTACACACGCAGTCCAGCTGGGGGTCACGCGAGGGACGGCGAAAAGCAGCGCACACGCCACAGCCCCCGCTGTCGAGAGACGGCCCACCGCCGGCGGCTAAGCAAAAGACACCACGACACAGCGCCGCTCAACCCACTCACCGGAAGTAACTTGCGCGAAACCCACAGCCGCTTCGCAACATTTCCATTGGATATCAGACAGCCTTACAAAAATTACGGGATGATGACAAAAAAAAAAAAAAAACAGTAACAAATCTTAGTTACCTCTCAACCTTTTCCGCGTTCTTCCGACGGTTTTGGAACCTAGACTTGACTATCTGCATTTTGCATTAGTCTTAGCTCCCGGTAGCTAAATATTAAACGTCTAGCCATTTTAGCATATGATGGACGGTTTCAAAGTCGTATTCGGCATTTGCGTACGAATCGTCTAAATAAAATTCTGTGTCTATTTGTACATTGTAAATGCCTGTGCGTTAGGCGCATAAATCGGAGAAGAGAAACCATTTCCTCATCTGCTAGCCTGGGCGTGAGAAACGTTTTGCTGCGAGGAATCACATAAACCTGATCGACGTGCCAGGGCGACGGCTGATAATGCGGAAAGAGGATTCGATCCGGACACGGATGCCAGTTGCACAGGCCTTGCCTTGCCTGAACGAACTTCTTTTACATAATTATTAATTTTTTCTGCTACCGACATCAAGGCTGAACTTGTATTTAGACGGCAGTATACATAACTTGTTATATTACACCACATCCATCTCGACATCTACGTCTACAAGTACATGATTACCCTTCAACTAACACTTAAGTGCCGGCCGCGGTGGTCTCGCGGTTCTAGGCGCGCAGTCCGGAACCGTGGGACTGCTACGGTCGCAGGTTCGAATCCTGCCTCGGGCATGGATGTGTGTGATGTCCTTAGGTTAGTTAGGTTTAAGTAGTTCTAAGTTCTAGGGGACTGATAACCACAGCAGTTGAGTCCCATAGTGCTCAGAGCCATTTTTTGAACACTTAAGTGAATGGTAAATGGTTCAATAGAACCAATTCCAGTTCTTCCATCACTACACTCTTCAATAGAAATTAACATCTAAATGTTTTCTTGCGAGTTCTGAAGTCTCTTATTTTACCACTGTGGGTGTTTCTCCCTATTTAGGTGAGGGTAAACAAAATATCTTTTGGATCTGCAGCCCTTGTATTTTTTCGTGTTTGCAGTTAAACTTGGACGTAGGTTCCCTCCTTTATGCAAAGCAATATTTTTTCTTGTTACCCAAACATGTTTTGACACCTCTGTGCTATCACCAGTGGATTTTGTTTGTTGAAAAACAGTAAAAAGTGAACATATTTTAGGTTGTAACTGGTCTAACAAAATGAGGCCTACAGACAGTTTCTGTTCGTTTTTGTTCTTACCTTGATTTTACATTACTCGGTTTTGCAGGACTATCTGTATGGTGTCTTGCATTGATAGCTTGTGTGCAAACCAGACGATGTAAATGCGAATTTTATCCGCCATTTGACACATCCTTTCAGTTTTAAAAACGTGATTTTGGTGTGGCAAAATGTTTTGCGTCTATATTTGTTATTACTCACGTTTTGTTGTGACTGATCCTTCTTCTTTCGCGTTCTGAGGGCATTGTACACACATATTAAATGTACTTTGTGTAATTTCGGTTTTTCAAACGCTTTCTCACTTCGCGAAACACGGTATACACAATGCTGTTGTGCGATAACTCCATCGGCGTTCATTTGTTCCCGAGTGAGTTTGGCGTCGAATTTGAATTTTGTTTACTTTTATCTCTATTTCTGTGTGTGTCTGTTGGTGCATGCGGGTGGGTGCTTTGTGTGCGTGCGTGTGTGTGTGTGTGTGTGTGTGTGTGTGTGTGTGTGTGTGTGTGTGTGTGTGTGCGTGTAATCTCCTTTCGCTGTTCGTGTTGCCTTTTCTGTAAAGTTTCGTTAATGTGTTAAATAACGTTTTGCGAAGTGAGAAGGCATCTGAAAAACCGAAATTACGCAAAGAACGTTTAATATGTATGTACAGTGCCCTCTGAACGCGAAAGAAGAAGAATGAGTCACAACAAAACGTGAATAATAATAAATATATACGCAAAACAATTTGCCACACCAAAATCAAGTTTTTAAAATTCAAGGCATGAGTTAACTCGCTGATAAAGTTCACATTTACATCGTTATGTGTGTGCAGATGACAAGTTATCAATGCAGAACACCATACAGATGCTCCTACAAATCATGTAATATAAAATCAAGGTAAGAACAAAAACTGTCTTCAGTCTTCATTTGTTAGACCAGTTACAGCCTAAAATATGTTCACTTTTTACAGTTTTTCAACAAACAAAATCCATTGACGATGGCACAGAGATGCCGAAAAATGTTTGGATAAGAAAGAAAAAACTGTTTTGCATAAAAGAGGAACCTATATACAACGAGTAAACAAAATGTTCTGGCTTTCAGAAAAGGAATTTAGTGATTGTAATTTCGTGGAAGAATTTCAGCGTAATGGAAAACTCCTGTGTTTTTAATGATTGCCGGCCACGGTGGCCGAGCGGTTTTAGGCGCTTCAGTCCGGAACCACGCTACTGCTACTGCTACGGTCGCAGGTTCGAATCCTGCCTCGGGCATGGATGTGTGTGATGTCCTTAGGTTAGTTAGGTTTAAGTAGTTCTAAGTTCTAGGGGACTGATGACCTCAGATGTTAAGTCCCATAGTGCTCAGAGCCATTTGAACCATTTTTTTAATGATTGCCAGCCCAACTCGCTTATCATATGGCTCTGAGCACTATGGGACTCAACATCTTAGGTCATAAGTCCCCTAGAACTTAGAACTACTTAAACCTAACTAACCTAAGGACATTACACACACCCATGCCCGAGGCAGGATTCGAACCTGCGACCGTAGCAGCCCCGCGGTTCCGGACTGCAGCGCCAGAACCGCACGGCCACCGCGGCCGGCTCGCTTATCATATGCGTGATACTCTCTCCTATAGTTCGTGATAACACAAAATTACTGGCCCTTCTTTGAGGTTTTTTGATGTCGTTTCTCAATCCTGTCCGATAACGATCCCACGCAGACCAACAATACTCCAGAATAGAACGCAAAAACGAAGTGTTAGCGGATTTGTTGCGTCTTCTAAGCGTACTGTCAATAAGACGCAGTTTCTGGTTCACCTTCTTCACAACATTTTAGCAGTTACTGGAACTGGTCGTAATTAAAATGAAATCAAACAGAATCTCTTTTTCAATTATAAGAAGACAGAAAAATATCCTTTGAATAAACCGATCACAAACGAAATTTTCCAACTTAACGTAAATTACAAAAGACATCAGGGAGTAAATGATAATAACTCTTAACGAACAAACCAGTACCTGCAAATTATCACGTCACCATAAAACACTACATCGAAAAAATCGATGTTACATTCTTTAATTTTGTTCTCATGCAGTTCTACGGACGTCGTAGGCAAAATGTTGAATATAAACGAAGTGGATAAATAAACTTGCCAACGTTTTCAAAAACACTTCGTTATGCAGCCTGGCTCTACTATTTCCAACTTGCTTGTCCTCGTGACATTATTTCAGATGATAGGCGATTACGCACCTACGTTCGGAGACGCGGTATGGAGACTCCATTTTAATAAGAAAGTTCAGAAGGAAAGCGGCCATTTAGACGATGCGTAATTAAAAATTGTAGTCTGACTGGATACCTGCATACGTATATTTCCTTTAGATCCGTAAGCACTGTCTTGGCGACTTTTGGAATCATGCGCGCTCATTCATCTGGTTCACATTCCCAGATTTTATCTTTAAAAAATGACTACATGAATTCTGCGACGCTTCCTGCTTCTCATACCTTAAACAAAACTTTACCACGTCCTCTCATTTGCGCAATTTTTTAGGCGCTGAGAAGGAAAGGTGCGAACATTACAACTGCAATTCATTATTGCTTGCAGGAAAAAAAAACAAAGGCACAGAACGAGTTAAGTGCAAGATTGAACGAGTGGGCTGAACCGTGTAACAGCGCGATATAGGAGCAAGAAGCAAGCGATTAACTGCCGCGATTTTAGTTTTGACAGAGAACCACACCCACGTTAGGTAATTAGGAAAATCGGATGATTATTCAGTCGGAGTTCCAAAGTATGTGAAACAAGGCCCTTATCTCCAAATTTTCAGAGAAGCTTTACTCTGAGACTGGCAAAGCCAACACCAGCAGCCGGCCGGTGTGGCCGTGCGGTTCTAGGCGCTTCAGTTTGGAACCGCGTGATCGCTACGGCCGCAGGTTCGAATCCTGCTTCGGGCATGGATGTGTGTGGTGTCCTTAGGTTAGTTAGGTTTAAATAGTTCTAAGTTCTAGGGGACTGATGACCTCAGAAGTTAAGTCCGATTGTGCTCAGAGCCATTTCATTTCAACACCAGCAAAAACAGATATATGAACTACGCAGGATCAAATGGACATTTTACGCTTTCGGACTTTTGATTCAAAGAACAGCACGAAGGAAGAAAAGTGAAGGAACAATGAATTATCAGTTTCACTTCAAAAATAGTCGACAGCTCACATAGGTGATTTTGAGCTTATGTTTAGGTATAGAAGACTTAAAATTTTGAAAAGTTGCGGAACACCTCCATAGTATTTGTGAACAATATAGTCTTCGACCATGCAACGTGTACCAAGACATTCAGAATTTCTTTCAGTAGCAGACCTTTATATACATTGTAAAATACAAAATGAGAATAATAAAACCAGAAAATCAAAAACGAGAATAAAGAAATTACGTGTTTCAGGGACGCAGCTTTTGGTATGTATATTGCGGATGCAATGAAGAATGTGAAAGAAAAATTCGTAGAGTGAAAGTGCGAGGGGGTGAGATGTCATTGCCGAGGTCTGGATATACGAGTGTCGTTCTGGAAAAATGAGTGGCTAAAGTGGCTGCAAGATGGAATACTCGTATACCACGGTCAGAACAGCACAGTGAAGAAAAGTCTATCTAATTCAAATTGGAGACCGGACTCTGTGACACAGATTATAAAGAAAGTTGGAGATATTTATTTATTTATTCGCGTTTGTCGCAGGCGATTTAAACAATAACTTTATAAATACTTGCTTGCTACCATCAACAGTTAATATTATTTTCTATACATCTGCAACAACATGTACCACTGCAGCGGACGTCACCATCCACAGTTATCTGCTGTAAGGCTACTGATCAGAATTATAGGGCGGGTGGTCGAATGTCTCCGATTTCAGCTCGCCTAGCTTCTGCTCAAGTGGTTCAAATGGCTCTGAGCACTATGGGACTTAACTGCTGAGGTCATCAGTCCCCTAGAACTTAGAACTACGTAAACCTAACTAACCTAAGAACATCACACACATCCATGCCAGACGCAGGATTCGAACCTGCGACGTAGCGGTCGCGCGGTTCCAGACTGTAGCGCCTAGAACCGCTCGGCCGCCCCGGCCGGCGTAGCTTCTGGTCTCTGACATTTGCTACATGGAGACGCTAATTGTCGCGCATCAGCAGAAACCCTTGGCGCACTACTCCACAATGGTGGTTTTCGATACACTGGTTGCCCCGTACGCATTCTTCATTCTCCGATGGGTGCCTACCGATGTTTGTCCTTCCGCAGCAAGAAGATAAGAACAGCATGTTGCACCTGTTCGGACGCATTTGGTAATAACGTCGACATAGTTCACGTTTCCGCATTTACCGCACGCACGTCGGAAAGACACGAATACCACAGTAATCCATTGCCTATATGTCGGTGCGCATCGGAGTCACTCTGTATGCTGCAGCAGAGCCCTCAGACGGAAACTTATTGACCACCCCTTATAATGCGGGAAAAGTGTAGATGAAATGCCGGGTGACCGTTTACACTGAGATTTCCTTCTCCCTTGAAATCTTCTGGCGAACGTCTGGAGATCTTCTTAGTGATGTTTTCGAACTCTTTGTTCATACCTCCTTGTCCCAGTCAGCTACCGTTTTCTATCTAATTAACTCACCGTAGAGGAAACATGAGAGACACACTAATAGGTGCCGGCCGGAGTGGTCGAGCGGTTCTAGGCGCTGTAGTCCGGAATCGCGCGACCGCTACGGTCACAGGTTCGAATCCAGCCTCGGGCATGGATGTGTGTGATGTCCTTAGGTTAGTTAGTTTTAAGTAGTCCTAAGTTCTAGGCGACTGATGACCTCAGAAGTTAAGTCCCATAGTGCTCAGAGCCATTTTTGAACACTAATAGGTGGTTTCATTTTGGCGCCATCATATGGTCATCCAGTTAGGGTACTTTCTCTTCCCGTTGACTGGGTGTTTGTGTTGTACTCATCACCACTCGGGAAAGTGGTGAGACGCGACAGTGAGAAGACTGCGAATTGGTACGGGCACTGATAACCCCGCAGTTGAGCGTGCCACAAACCAAATATCATTATTATCATCAGGTGGTCATCAAACCCAGATCGCCGAGTTTAGTTTAGTCCATCGTGTCACTGCATAAATCTGTTTCATATCACAGACAAGGTGACAGATACTACTGAAATTAAGGTGATCTTTCTTTCACGTCAATTACACACTATGTACTTGAAGATACGAGTAACTTTTAGCTTATGCGTAACACACAGCTAAAAGTTGTTGGTTTAATTTTCTAAGGTAGTCAAAGTGCTTGGCGAGTTGTACGTCTCACAGAAAAGAGAAAAATTAAGGAGCAAAAATTGTATTATGCACTTTTGATGATATGGTGACACCTCCCCGACTGTCTATATACGCACAAAAATGGTTCAAATGGCTCTGAGCACTATGAGACTTAACTTCTGAGGTCATCAGTGCCCTAGAACTTAGAATTACTTAAACCTAACTAACCTAAGGACATCACACACATCCATG
Organism: Schistocerca nitens; assembly: GCF_023898315.1. Classification (NCBI taxonomy): domain Eukaryota; kingdom Metazoa; phylum Arthropoda; class Insecta; order Orthoptera; family Acrididae; genus Schistocerca; species Schistocerca nitens. The sequence continues at coordinate 925,006,776 of NC_064614.1, read as the reverse complement.
CCCGAGGCAGGGTTCGAACCTGCGACCGTAGCGGTCGCGCGGTTCCACACTGTAGCGCCTATAACCGCGCGGCCACCTCGGCCGGCAATACGAACACTCATTCCAAGCATCGCCCTGTATATATCAATTGACCAGCCTTCATACCGAGGATAATAACAATGCAGTGTTCAGAGAGTAGAAATTATGTAGTCTAATTTCTAGACCAGCTCAACAAAGGGACAGATCATTTTTGTTTCCCACCGTGGCTCAGCAAGTGAGAACTCACTACTCAATAAAATAACGCCCTGGTGAAAAATACTGTACGCTGACTTGCCATTTCTCTGTTCTGTTGCACCACATGAATCGTTTCCTTCCATTATTGCTGAATTCCTTTTCAAAAGAAATAAAGGCCTCAATTTGAGGACGAAATTTCTGAGAATGTGCTTCCGGAGCACAGCATTGTATGGTACTGAATCACGGACCATGGAAAAACTGAAAAAAATCGAAGCGTTTGAGATACGGTGCTACAGAAAGACGCTGAAAATTAACTGCGCAGGTAAAATAAGAAAAGAGGAGATTCTCTGTGGAATCTCCCGGGAAAAGATATGAGTTAAGGCATTAGGTATTAATTTTTATGACACCACAAGGAACCAAAGACGGGACAAATTGTAGGGTAAGACAAAAATGCGAATACAAAACAAATAACTGAGGAAGGTATGTTTTAGAGCTACTCGTAGGCTACATGAAGCGGGAGGCTAAAAAATGGAACATAGCAGGCAGAATCAATCAATGACACCCCGTCCCCCTTCCCCCTCCGTACATAGACTAAAACGTGTTTTATTATCACTGAGTACTTCACTTGATTTTTAATTTTTTTGTGCTAAATGCAGTATTTATGTAAAACGTTCGATTTCTACATACACATCAATACTTCGCAACCACCTTACTGCGCTTGGCGGAGGGTTCTTTGAGCACGCCACTTCCCTGTTTTCCTGTTCCAGTCGCGTATGGCTTGCGTCAAGAACGATTGATGGTATGCTCCAATATGTCTGCTTTTATCTTTATGGTCATTTTGAGGGATACACCTAGGAGGAAGCAATAAATTCGTTGCCTCTTCTAGGAACATACGCTCTCGTAACTTTATCAGTACCGTATACCATACCGTGATAGAGAATGCCTCTCTTGCAGCGCCTGCCGCTGGCGTTGGCTGAACATCTCGGCGACCCTTTCGCGCTTACTACATAGACACGCAACGAACTGAGACACCGTGTAAGGCCTCGTCTCCAAAGTTACCTCTCTAACAACTCCAGATGTTATTTTATGGTGCAAAAATTACATGTCAGATCCTGTTACAGCCTCTGGCGAAAAAAGTTTTTCCAAATTTTTTAAACCATCTCATTTATATTCTGAAGTAGAACACTAATGAAGCAACAAGCCATGATACACTTGAAATGAATAATTCGAAACTGATTAACATACAATATTCTCAAACACCAAAAGAATTTGTAGTAAGCATGGAGAACACTGGGACCTGCGTGGAAGAAGTTTCTCTTTTACAATGTAGTAGTGGTAGATGTACAGGGTGTATGAAAAAAATCCTCCGATTTGCCACATCTATATTTCTGAAACTAATAAACATATACAATGAATTTTGTTTTTTGATGAACGGGAAACTCAAAAAGTTTTTTCATGCCTTTTCATGGGTGTTTAATATGCCCCCATTGAGATGCACGGCATATGTCAATGGTGTATTCAGATTCTTCCCATACCGCAGCGAATATGTCTTTGAGGTACAGCTTTTGCGATGTTTTAGTTCATTCATTGTTTTTAATAACGGAGGCACATAAACATGGTCTTTTATAAACCCCCTCAAGAAATAATCACATATAGTCAGGTCCAGTGACCTTGGGGCCCAGTAATGTAAGGTTGAATCATTTGGTCCAGTGCGATCGATCCATCGTTTAGTTATCCTTTGATTTAATAATTCTCGCATTTCCAGATGCCAGTGTGGCGGTGCCCCGTCCAGCTGGAAAATATAGTCATTCGAATGAGTCTCCAACTGTGGGAAAAGTAAGTTCTCAAGCATATCGAGATATGTGCTTCCTGCAGCAGTGTTGTCGGCAAAGAAAAATGGATCATGCACGTTTTCCTGTGAAACTGCACAAAACACATTAAATTTTGGGGAGTTCCTCTCATTTTGTACAACTTCATGTGGAGTTCCGTGCCCCATATTCTCACTTTATGACGGTTCACCTTTCCGTTTAAATGGAATGTTGCCTCGTCACTAAACACTAAGAGTGTAAGAAAACTGTCATCCTCTTTTTTGCCAAGAACAAAATTACAGAAGTCCACATATTGTTGTTTGTCACCTTCACGAAGAGCTTTCAGTAGCTGAATTTTCTATGGGTCGACGTGTAAACGTCGACGTAACACACGCCAGACGGGCATCGGGGTCATGCTAAGCTATCGAGGTGCACGGCGAACGGATTTCTGCGGATTCCTTCTGAAACTATGGTGGATGCGTTCGACGTCTGTGTCAGACACTCGGGGACGGCCCGGCGACTTGCCTTTACACAGACAACCTGTTTCTCGGTATTCTTCATGCCGTCGTCTAAAGCTCTGTTCTGTAAGAGGATCCATACTATACCTAGTGAGAAAGTCACGCTGAACATTTATTACTGACCCGCACTGCGCAAAAAGGAGAACTCAAAACGCTTTCTGCTGTTGGCGCCATTTTTACTAGAACTGAAGTGGGCGCACGCTGCTGCTATCTAGCGGGAACCATGTAAAACTCGAGAGTTTGCTCTTTCTAACAGTACGTTGTTCACGCACATATTTCAAATAACATAAGTTATGATTTTTTTTTAAATCTGATCATTCTTTCTGATACGCGCTGTATTTCTTAAGATCACATCGACGAATTAGCTGAGACAGGAGAGAAAATTCGCGGGTTCGACGTGTATGTGAGGGTGGTTTCACGAGATGAGGTATTTCGGCTCAGAGAAGTAGTCCGCGAGCAGCAGGTGAGGCGGCCGCTGCGCGCAGATATTGACCCAGCCAAGTGGCGGGGAGCGCCGCCGAGCGCTAAGCGCGCCCTAATGAACGGCCCTGCAACGCAGGCCGTGACAATGTGGCCTCTAATTCGCCGCTAATAACCCGTGGAAGCAGCGCCGCGTGTTGCAACTCTTAAGCATCTGTTGACCGAGCTCGGTCCCGTTTAAAAACTCTGCGCAAACTTTGGGAACAGCTGCCGGTTACGTAGCACGGCCGTGTTAGGAACTGTTAGCTGGCCCCAGAAAAATTTCTTATCACATTTCTTCGAACGATACATATTACGTTACGAATTACCATTTTTGATGCGTCTGCTCACAACTGAATATAACGAATTTTTCGTGCCATACGCGTTTCGTCTTTATTATTTGACGGCCTTTTCAGTGGCCTGAAATAAGAAAGAACTATAAAAACAGTAAGGGTACATGCACCTAACCATACAAAACATTTCACACCCACACAAAATACTAAAAACACACACTCTGCAGCTGGCAACACCAACAACATCCAAAACATAACACGAAGAAAATGAGTGGTCACTTCCTAGTTCTGTGCAAACAAAATGTCGTATGGAAATAAGCACGATTGCAGATAGAATATAAATCCCGAACAACACATGTAGAGTACCACCTACGAAATTTTTAGGTAGAAGTGTAAAGTATTATGACGCCATAGAAAATTAAGATGTGCCATAACTTTTCATAACCTCTATGTACAGTGAACAATATACAGGGAGTTCGGATATTCAAGTCACAAATTTGAAGGACTTGTAGAGGAAAGTGAGTACATAAGTTTTTGGACAGGAACCCATGTCCGGAAACGTACCATTTCCGTTCTACGACGGTTCCTATTTAGATGTTTAACTCATTGATATCTGCTTGAGGAATCGAATTAAGCGTGACGCAGTACAGTTATTAGGCAACAGTTCGAGAAGAAACCTAACGAAACACCCATTTATCACTTAAGCACAGCCGGCCGGAGTGGCCGTGCGGTTCTGGGCGCTACAGTCTGGAACCGAGCGACCGCTACGGTCGCAAGTTCGAATCCTGCCTCAGACGTTAAGTCGCATAGTGCTCAGAGCCATTTGAACCATTTTGAACTTAAGCACATTTGTTTGTATTAACACTTAAACATTACGTGTTTACACTATTCCAAAACAAAAAGAAAACAGCATACTGTACGTACAGAACAGTAATGCTGCATTACACAGCGGCTCGATGTGGCGACCGCTAGCGTTGTTGCAGACATTGTAGCTACGAAGCATGTTCTGGTCGACGCTCTCCATCCCACCTGGCGTCTGTTCAATTTTTAGAGCAGCGGGCAGGACTCGTGTCATCAGGTCTTCCACTGTCTATACATGCGTCCCGTAAATTAAATTTTGCATACGACCCCACATCTGGTGCCCGTCTCAGCCAGTAAATGTCATCCCGTCTACCCCATTGCATAAAAGGACAACCAACTCTGAGACATTTCTCTTTCTGTCAGCAGACGCGGTCGTGTTACACACCCAAATTGAAACGTCGTAGGACGGAAACGGTACGTATAAAAACATGCGTTCCTATTAAAAATACTATGTACTCACTCCCCTCTACAAGTCCTAGAATTTGGCAACGGGAATTTTTGAACATCCTGTATTAAATAAAATGCTGTTAACACAAATATGCACATATTTGAGAACCTGATGATGCCATTCAAATAATAAAGGCGAAACGCATACGGCATCAAAAATTCGTTTCATTCAGTTGTAATTCGATGGGCCCAAAGTGATAGTTGTTAACAGAATTTTAGACACAACTGAGGGCGACAGGATAGCAAAAGTTAAAGATTCCATGTCCACTTGTCACGAAACATCTTTAATTGCGCTATTCCTCACTTTTTTCAAGTATCGCCGAAATAAACATCTTTTGAATCTTAATTTCCAATCCTGAAGACCTAGATGATATAAATGGAACCCTCTTTCCGATTCGCTCTCTTTCTCGTCAGCAGTATACCTGTAGCAACGCAAGGGAAACATTTATTTGCCTACAAATCTATTATCTCCCGGCTGGGACCCAATCAGACGCCATCAATATGTCTTCTAAAGTGAAAGAAGAACTGTATTCACATCTCTATCTCGGTTGCTTAGCAATTTGTACAAAAATGAAACTCTGGAAGTAACGTCAGCAGGAACGTATAAAGCTATTCCAGATATGGAAGAAGGTTTCAAAATGAAGGTGGTCCAATAGAAATAAAAATGTCAAGCTGGACCCTGATCTGTAGTCGACGTCAAACTGTAGGTGCCGCTAAAAATGGCTGTTTATTTCAGTTCAAATGACACTGGAAGATACGGGCACACTACCTTCATCAGAAACAAGCTTAGTAAAGCGTTATGCTGTTCAAATCAATCTCCGCGTTGATGGCAGCTGTAACTTACAGCGTGGATGACCATTTACAGACCGTGATCGAAATCATCAAACACACAATGATTATGAATGAACACTTTGCCTGACATCCACAGATTCAGAGAAAGTTTTGGTCTAAATTCAAAATAACTGTATATTAAACGGCCCTTGAAGAGCCTGTGTTAGCTTAGTGAAGGATATAAATTTCTATGAAGCAACTATCATTAGACTCGATGATGACGGAAGCAAAATCAGAACAGAAAAAGAACTTAGGGAATGAGATTCCGTAGCATCAAAACGATTCTCAATCCCAGTAAAGGAATTTGTCAGAGTCCTAAACTGAGAAAACCAATACACAATGCGTTTTAATGCCACATATCAAAGCCACGTGCGCTTCGTTGATGACAATGTCTTTTTGTCTGTAGTCCGACTCAACTTGAACTACTAGTGGAAGAAAACACAGCAAGTCTTGCAATAACAGTTCTACATTAAAATAAGTTTCAACCAACGCATCGGAAACGAAATTTACAAACTGACAATGAAGTCGTACATCATGGGACAGGTATTTCTATTTATAGTCCACTTTAGAGTAGTCGACATCCGATAGTCATCGAAATAACTGCTCCAGCCACCAATACGCCTCTGAAAAGTTGTTTGGCATTGCGTGCTACCACTATGTTGCCATTTTCGATTCGCAAGTATTGTGCTTATCACTTCCCAAGCAGGAAACTTTTACGGACGCGAAAACTTTGCCTATTTCAAGCAAAATGGCCATCTCTGGCTCTTAAAAAGCTTTGAGAAGAGATTTTTAGCACTGTTAGAGACACACAGAGATCTACATCAGAGGAGATTTTTTTCAGAATTTCTATGTGAGTTTTAAGTGAAATAGAGATTTTAAACTTCATACTCGCCAAGAATTAAACATTGAGAAAATTACAGCAGCAGCAGCAACGACAACAACAACAACAACAACAACAAAATGAAAAATCAATTTCCGAAGCTTATACAAAGAAAGCAAAATGCAATATGGAACTTTGGAAAGATCGTTACCAAGTGAGTTACTTAGGTAATCAAAGCAAAAAAAAGTATTTCAGTGAGTTCAATAGTTCTGAAGATATGACGTCATGAATTTGAAGCTGTTTCCCGGACGGGAAAATTTCGTAAGTTTGAAATTGTTAGAGGCACTGTAAAGATCTATACCATACTTAAATTACAGACTTTTCGTTGGTTTTGTTGTAGAGAGACATTTTAAAGTGTTTTCCTGTCGCTGCGGAGAACGGAACGCAGGTTGGCTGTTTGCAGACAGTGCATGTGCTATAAAGTTGCACCTCTGAACCTTACCTCAGGGACCAGCTGATTTAACTCGATGGACATGAAATAAAAATAAACATAGGACTAAAAATAGCCTGGAGTGCTCCTGGGAAACTAAGCAGAGCTTTCAAAACAAAGCTTCCGATATGTGTGAAACGGAAAGTTTACATCCTTTTTACCACTTTTGACCTATGGCTATGAGACACGGAATTTTAGAGCAAAATTCCTTAGAAACGGCGGTTTGTTCAAAGAGCAATGGAATGATTCGGGATGGAAATAAGTAACAAAGACAATAAAACAAAGAAATGGAACAGGATATGTACCGCGCGACCGCTACGGTCGCAGGTTCGAATCCTGCCTCGGGCATGGATGTGTGTGGTGTGCTTAGATTAGTCAGGTTTACGTAGTTCTAAGTTCTAGGGGACTGATGACCTCAGATGTTAAGTCCCATAGTGCTCAGAGCCATTTGAACCATTTTTGGAACAGGATATAGACAGAAGTGGAAAACTGTAATAAATACGAACAGGAGTTGGAAAGGCCATGTAGTTGCGTGTGTTTAGGATAGATGGACAAGGAAATTTATTTGCTGGATTGCGAGAGACAAGAGAGTATTTTTCAGTGGCGATTTACTTTACGTAAAAAGCGTATATGTAGGAGCGACATGGATGCGTAGGCCTAATATGTGAGGAAGTCTAAAGGAGGCCTTAACTTCAAATGGATCACGTTCTGGTGCAAGTGTTTTTACTTCACACGTGTGAAATAGTTTATGTTGATAGAGACGATAATAGTAAAAGGCTAACAAAATACTTCTTCAACTAAAGACACGGACTTATTTATGATGGTGTTTAGTTACCATGTGTTACCCGATTGCATGGAAGCATTATTGACACCAACTCAAGGCCATGTGGATAGTTGTGTGACGCTTTGCTGTTTCTTGTGTTACGTATAATTTAGTACAGATGTTTGTGAGACGACGCTTTTGAGTCTCTGAACTGGTGGAAGGTTTGTGCACCTGGCAACGAGTGGGGTGAGACACAGCCCGCACGTCTGACACACCCAAAAGCGACAGGGCGTCATCTGCATCTGTTTTTACACTCAATAGGCCACCACATGACATACGGCGTATGACCTTCCCCGCCAGAAAGGCCTTGCTTCGCCGTACATCCCTCTGCTCTTGTGCTTCCATTCCATTAGAGGATGCTGCAAGAGAAATGTATCTGCCTACATTCTCAGGTATCGTAACTTCAACGCCGTTGCGATTACAAGTACACGGATGTTAGTAACATGTTTCCACTGGTCATTTAATGGCTTATCAAACTTACCAGTCTGAATTGGTTACGGTGAAAATTGTAATTTCTATGTGCACAGTAAGGTACAAACGCCCACGGGTAAACTACGACTTATTCTCAAAAAGGTGGAGACAAATGAACAATTTTGCACATCCGGTCTGAGAGAACGACAAAACGGCATTACGACAGCAATGGCGATATGACTCGCTGGCGGAAACTACTAAGCGGCGAGGTTAGCCGCTTACCGTTATTCGCTGCAGGGCCGACTCCAGCTGCCTAATGGATAGTTCCTTAACGAGATTCTCGTTATCTTTCAGTGCTCACCAACTGAATAATCTGAATTCAGAACACCTGCAGATTCCTATCCGTTATTGGTGAGAGTGGAAAGATCTGCTTATGTAGCTACAAATATTCCCGACACTGGTGCAGGTGTAAAGACAACACTTTCAGCGACAGCTATATTGGCTCAGGAAACAAATAAGACGTCGCTGTCAGCTTGCTAGTCAGCAGCTGCAGGTTTTGAAAACACACTAGTTCCTCGCAGACCCTACATACTACATAATCTGCAGCATGTTGGCACTTCATTTAAGAGTTTTGTATTTCGCAACACAGACAGGCAACGCAATCGTTACTCTTGTCACGTGCGAACGATTAATAAAGCAAACTTCTGACCAGGTTGTATTTGATACATTAAATTAAAAAGTTCTCCTTTTATTTATAGTGTCAGTCACTTATCGCGCGCTTTACCGTTAGAGACGAGACCAACGCTCATTTCGAAAATAGTGAGGGAATGATTTGACAGTGATCTCGCTATAGAAATCGTACCAACATTCGCCTTAATCTGCGGGAAATCTAATTAAGATGCCCAGATAGGGCTTATGAACAACTGTTACCTTAAATACAACGGCGTTTCGTCACCAAGTAGGATCTAAAAACTAGAAATACAGCGCGAGGTTCCAGAACCGGTGCGAAATATTTATCGATTGCAGCTTGAGACAAAGTTCTATTCGATGCAGACATGTATTATTCATTTCTATAATGACATCGGCGTTGGACCGTTTTCGAAATCCTTTTATTGTTAAGTGCTGGATGTACTTCTATTCTCATCTTAGAAAGTTCTGTTGGTGAAAAGAAAATTCCTTGTGGCTCAGAAAGGAGTGATGTCGTTGTACAGAAATCACAAGTTTAGTCTTTGCTCTAAGACTATCGTATTTTTAACAACTCAGGACAAGCTCTGCTTAACGTACTCACTCGCCATGGAAGATTTCGCAGTCTTTAGTTTCCCTTAAATGACGAGCACCAGACAATTTTTCCAGAAACACCGCCGTATTTTCACGCCAAAATCCTTAACGTTGGTCTGGGTTTGGACGTAAATCAATGTAAGGCTGCGCTACCTGTTACCGAGTTATTGATGCAGCAATCGTTCTTGTGTATATCGCAGCATCTGACCCACGTCGAGGTGTCTGCTAGGATCTTTTAAATCTGAATAACTAAACGTCACACGCTACACAGCCTGTGCGCGTGCTACCTAATTCAGAAATTCCAGACAGCGCACTATCTGACACCGAGTCCACCGGCTGATCGCCTATAAGTGGTGTTCTCCTGTATGACATTTGAGACTACATGTCTTTTCTGGAACTTGCCAATACTGAGATAACACTTATCTTCCAGCACAGAAGTTATTTCCTCTAAACGCTCATCAGCAACGCAGAACTGGACGACTCTTCGAGTTCTGACCGGAATGACAGTCTCCGTACTTGTCAGTGTCTCAGACCAGACGGATCCGACACACAGACATCGTCCTGTCGCCTACAGAGCAGGGTACACCCTGTTTGAACAGTCTGAACTTGTCTGGCAAGGACGTGCGACACCAAAGTCATTTTCAGAGTGTATATTCTTCTTCTTCTTCTTCTTCTCCCTCGCCTTTTCCACTGGATCGGTAGTGTTATATGAACTGTGGCAATGTTAATGACGCTTGACGGCTGGATGCCCTGCCCCATCTATCTGGTTCTAGGGTAAATCTCGCGTTCAAGCGTGAGAACGTTTTCTAAACAATTGCGTAGTGTGTGGCTGAGATAGGGATGTTAATAAAATATCGATGTACCAATATCTTTTTCCATAAGTATCGATATATTCCGGCGACATGTTTTCCCCGATACTTCGATATCGAAATGACAATACCAAGTACCGATACGTTTATTTATTTTTTCGCAACTTTAGGTAAATATTTGAAACTGTACTTTTGAAATTGTAGTAGAACATAATTTTACATCATTGTGTGAGGGAGTCTTACTACTTTTTGAGCTTTCATCGCGTCTCTGTCTTTCTCTTTGACTGTGTGAAGCAAGTATAGAGGGCACAAAGAATAAGCCCGATTGCACTGGGGGAGGGGGTTGGTTCAAATGGCTCTGAGCACTATGGGACTTAACATCGGAGGTCATCAGTCCCCTAGAACTTAACACTACCTAAACCTAACTAACCTAAGGACATCACAAACATCCATGCCCGAGGCATGATTCGAACCTGCGACCGTGGCAGTCGCGCGGTTCCGTACTGAAGCGCCTAGAACCGCTCGGCCACCGCGGACAACGGGGGGAGAGGGGGGGAGGAGGAGGAGGAGGGGTTGGTGGTATGAATGGAATAACGAGATTTTCGATGCGAAGATACAGCACACCAGTCGCGTTACAAAAATAATTTTTAACGCGAGTAGTGTGCTATTTCTTCACAAGGGCATTCTTCAGAATCAGTTGCTGAAAATGATGAACAAGTATCTAAATGACAACATTGGCCTTTCCGGTGACCGGAGATGTGTGAGGGGAGAAGCTGACGTATTCGGCGTTCGGCGCTCGGTGCTGCCATCAGAAGCTGCAACGTTTAACTTTCCCATGCAATTTTGACACTACAGCTGTTAGGTAGCTAGCGTTGGCAGAAATTAAATTTAAAAAAAGCAGAAAAAAGGACATAAGGTGTTCCGGGCAAATCCGACATGTGACGAAAACGAACGGCGGACCCATCGGACGCCTTTTATTGTGCCATTGTCATGCAGTTACCATTGTTAGCAAAGTGGTAACCGCCAAGTTTGCCTTTCAGTTCTTGCTCTATGGTGATAGGCACGCTGGTAGCTTGTTGATGTACAGAATACCTAATAATAAATTAGTACCTCAATACACAGCTCTAAAACCAGCAGCATATTTACAAAGTGCAGCCGATATTTTTATAGGCCGGCGAGTCGACGGCCTTGCCGGCGATGCATCGATATCTTGATACTTTTTGCATCGATATCGAGAACCTATAATGATATTTATTAAAAATCGATCTATCGGAGTCCTGATAATTTTAAAAATATCGGCTGTCGTAGTCTGACACGGGATGCGGGTACCAGCCCGATGTTCACCTTGTTGGGTGTGGGAAACCGCTTAAAATCCAGATCCAGGCTGGCCGGCTCAGCAGCCTCGTCGTTATCCGGGAGGTGGATTCAAGACGGGGCTGTTTCGGCTCCCCAATCCCGGAAGAGGCCCGTTATCTGGGCGAGGCTGAACGCACTCGTATTCGGCAGCGGATGAATGAACTAAGCTGTCAACATTTATCGTACTGTACACATAAGCTCAAATCGTGATAGTGATAAAGAATATGTGCTGTATATGGGACCTCCAGGCTGAAACACAGACTCTATCATGCTAGTATCACCGAAGCTTGGGTTGTAAATGATTTCCGCCTCTTGTCTGCAACATACCGGTTTTAGTCGAGAAAACAAAAGAAAAGAAAAAAAGGAGTAAGCGATAGAAACAGGAAATATTCTATAGACAGTGAGAGAAAAACTGCAACTGGTTTCGAATAGGGCCTTCCTTACGTTGCATGGATATTCCAGCCACGAAAATTGCCTCACTGCTCACGAATTGGATTGAAATTTCGATAGAGATCCTCTTTCCTTGCCAAACTTATAAAAGTGAATAACAAGCGAGTCTACATAACCTCACTTAAGCCGAGAGCTGCATAAGAACGAATCTCTCAATACAACACAAAAATGCAGTGTGGTTTTAATTAAACTTTCGCTACTTGAACCAATGTAGACGGAAAACTATGCAACGTATGGGTACCGACTTTATAGGAATGATGTTCAAACTGTGCGCTTCAGGATTTTCGTTGTTAGAAGTGTTAGTGTCATGACTTGCTGTTAGGCGCCGGTGCTGGTACGGCGACGTAGGACTGAAACACAAGCGCCAGTGTGCATTACAGCTGCAGACAGTTAACGTGGGTCTGGACAAGGTGAGCAGGGCTTTACTCGTAAAGCTGTTTCTATTAAAACATCAGCAACAGTGCTGCTGCTCTTCCGAGTATCGACGCATTAAAGGATTACGGAGAGGTGCTCTTTCCGCACCAGGGTTGAAGAACATGATTCGGAAGTTCCAATTGACTGGCGATTTTAGAATAGCTCCAGGGAGAGCCCGGCGAATAATAGCGCCACAAATTGTTGAAGAAATTGCTGTTGCCATAGCTGAGAACACTGGGCGGAACGTGCCACCTTAAGCAGTGCACGAACTGTGTCACGACAGCTGAACATTTCATGCTCCAAAGCTCAAAAAATGCTGCGAACAATTGTGAAATTGTATCTATAGTGCGGTTCCAAGCTGTCATGGGCGCAAATGCTCTTCACATTGAGCAACTTTTGTAACCTGGAAACGTAAACAAGTTACGCAATTAACACGTCACCCTCTGATATGGAAACTTTTCTTTCAATGGTTTGTTTATTATTTCTCATCCACATGTCCTTACAAATATTTTTTGTGGTAAGTTCCTATGGGATCAAGCTGCTGAGATCATCGGTCCCTAGGCTTACACACAACTTAATCTAGCTTAAACTAACTTACGCTAAGGGCAACACAAACAGCCATGTCCAAAGGAGAACTCGAACATCCGACGGGGGGACCCACGCGAACTGAGGCAAGGCGCCTGCGACAGTGCGGCTACCCTGAGCTGCTACAAATGTTTCCACGAAGTTGTATTGCCCCACGAAATCTTGTTTTTCATGGGGGCCCTCTCAAGTAGCGAAACTTTAATTATAACTGCCCTGTATACTGTAATAACACGGGAAACATCAAATTCACTTTGATGGCTTTCGTGGCGTATCTTCCGAGAACTCCTTTCTTGGAAAAAAAAATGGTTCAAATGGCTCTGAGCACTATGGGACTTAACTTCTAAGGTCATCAGTCCCCTAGAAATTAGAACTACTTAAACCTAACTAACCTAAGGACATCACACATATCCATGCCCGAGGCAGGATTCGAACCTGCGACCGTAGCGGTCGCCCGGTTCCAGACTGTAGCGCCTAGAACCGCTCGGCCACTCCGGCCGGCCCTTTGTTGGATATTGATGAGTATACTATAAACTATTTTCTACAAAACAACATACATTCTCCATTGAAGAAACGAGGTGCATCAGTTAGAGATATAGAATCACGTTCAGAAGTCACACTGTTAAAAACACTTATGCTCATCCAGATTTAGGTTTTCCGTGATTTCCCTATACTTTCATCTCTTAAAAGCGCATGCCAGAATAGTTACTTTCAAAATTACACGATCGATTTGCGCCCTCCGACTTTGTCCAACTCGAGCTTGGTCGTCGAAAGTACATTAAATTTCAATCTTTCTTCCTTCCTTCATTGTAGAATCTCTGCATATGGCTGAGAAGTTCCCATACGCACGGATAATAGAATTTTGAAAAATTTAGTCATTGCTCATTATAAAAGGAAAATACGAAAGTGATGTTGAATAGCTTTAAATAAAATACGGTGATTAACAGTATTTAACGTATATCCTACCAGCACGATATGAAGAGACATCTGATTATGTTTCTAGTATGTCTCATGTTCTCATTTCTGATAAGGGTGTTAAGGTGCGTCCGAAGAGTTCATCGGTTGTTTCCATTCATATATTTACTTATTTCAAAAGCGTTACCTGCGCAATCTTCTGGTTTCAATAAAATGAAAACTTTGGTAAACAGCTATCCACAGAGCGTTGTTGACGACAAATACGATTAATAATGCTGAAATAGCAAATGAAACAAAAACAAATTGCAAAAGCGTCCTGCAAACTACACTACTAAACGAGGAAAACAAAAACGCATTTAACGGACAAAAAAACTTAAATGAATGCAAAAAAAACACTGTGCTAGTCACCCTAGTTGGTCTCAATAGAAACCTTTCTAGGTCCCTTATATTCCACCTTGCTTCCACGAATGTATGCTCAGTCATGCCTACTCCGACTCTATTCTCTGATATAAAGCAGATGCCTTTCGTACTAATCCGTTTAACATGTGAGACCGAATTACAACAATCTGCTCGATTTTCATAACACAACTCCGGCGCCCTCCCCAGTCCTCAGTAGAAAATTCCTTTGTTCATCCGAAAGAACCTGTTTTCTTTCTTTCTTTTTTCTTAGTTCGAATCTAGTCACTTTTTCTCCAGAGACAAGCCTTTCATTGCGATGATATACGTTTTCCTTGATTTTAATCAGAAGTACGCAAGTTGGATCTCAACAGAATTTTCGTCGTGTTAGTGCTAGCCCATTCCAGCAGGGTGACAATACTCCTGTGTCGTTGCTGAATCTGTCATCAAGCGGTGCAGGCAGACCCCGTCTTTCGGTGGTACAGGTTTGCAGGGCAGACACGAATAGTCATTACTATATTGCTCCATTTGACTCCTTTCAGGCTCGTATTTTAGCAGTACTATTTTTAAGTGGGTATTTAAAATAACTATAATGGAGACCACTGAAAAAGTTCACGATATATTACCGTGAGATCGCAGCATAAAATAGCACGAGATAACTGATGTGATCATCTCAACTGGAGAAGTCTCGACATCCTGCGTGAGAAACTGCATATCCCTCAATCCTTTAGCTGCTAACTTTTTCCAAGAATGAATGCCGAGCCGTCGTAATGTTACAAGTTAACGTAACCTGGACTGATCGCACTACTCCTGAATCGGAATAGTAATAAAAAATATAAAAAAGAGATTGTACTGGAACTTAGTTCAGTTATTTTTCATTGCTGGACTGTGTGGATCAGGGCTTGATGAAAACGGCCAAGGCAGGCGCACAAGATAAGAGGCCCCTTCAGGACGACGCCCTAACCAAAGCAACAACTTTCACAATGACGCAAGTCCATCGGCCGGGGTTCGAATTTGTTGCTCAAGCGCTTTCCTCTCTCATCTAGCGTCAAGGGATTAATCCGTGCACCTCAGTTTGAAACGGAGGCCAGACGACAAGAACATTTCGAATGGAGGTCATTTTTATGTAATAATATCGACTGACTCTGCGTAATCTGAATATATATGTACAATGTTGCCGATCTAGTGTCGAGCAATATGCCACTTTCAACGTAATTATTATTCATATTGCATAAGATGAGTTATACATACATGTTGTATCATCTAACGAATAGTTTTCATTATGATGCTAAAGATATGCGTAACGCTTCATACCAGTTAGGCAAGACTCCAAATAAGTATTTACAGTAGGCAGCTTCGGTTGATTACCAAGTGTAGAAGTACGAAACCGGCATTTAGTTGCAATAATTACACGTCTGTTGTTTGAAACCGATAAACAGAATTTTATTCAAAATAATCCCCATTGCTATTTATACATTTCTACTACCTCTCCAGCAGGCTATGAATGCCAAGCCAAAAAGCAGTTCTTCTTTTCAAGCGAACCAATTAGCGAGACGTTTTCGTACATTTTCTTACGATCTGAAGCGTTGTTCAGCGACAGCGCGTCCCAGTGATGCAGACTCATGATAATCGGAAGGAGCCAAGTCTGGAGAATAAGCCGCATTGCCTGGTATTTCCCACTTGAACGCTTCGATCGTTTCTCTGACCCGTTTTGCTGTACGTAATGGGGCATTACCTTGGAGCAATATAACTGTGACATTCCGGTCGTTTTACACGTAATGCTCGATTTAAATCGATCATTTGCTGTTGGCAGAGATCAGTGTTAACGGTTTCACCAGGTTTTAGCAGCTCATATCAGATGACATGCTTCTCATCCCACCAAACACAGAACAGTGTTTTTCTTCCAAAGCGATTTGGTCTTGCAGTGGATGTCGACGGTTTGCCAGGATTCACCCATGATTTACGACGCTTAAGATTCTCAGAATATATCAATTTTTCATCACCTGTCACTACTCGATGGAGAAACGACTTTCTGGCGAGCAGCATTTTACAAGTGGTCTTTTGAGTTGCTTGCTGTCTTTCATTCAGTTCATGCGGAACCCATTTTTTCACTTTCTGCACCTTTTCCATCACACTCAACCGAAGAAAAGCGGCTTTCTGCGTCACATTTAGTTGTTCCGCGAGTTTCTTTCGAGTTTGAGTATCATCTTCATCCAATAAAGCCTGCAACTCGTTGTCTTCAAACTTTTTGGGTGGTTTCCCGAGCTCCTCGTTTCTCACGTCAAAATCACGAATTTTGAATATTTTGAACCTTTCAAAACACTGTGTTTTGCCAAGAGCACGTTCGCCGGAAGCTTCGACAAGCATTAGATGCTACTCTGCTGGAGTTTTCTTCAAATGATAACAGAAAACCGACGCTGTCCGCAAATTGTAGTTCGTAGGCAGAAAGCTCGACATTTTTACGGATTTGAAACAGAAACCGATGTATGGAACTTGGGTTACTGTGTGCTGGACATCCGTCGTCAGCCGGAACAGGAAGCGGATGGCGCTGCAGACACGGTCTCACGGGCTCTACACTGACGGCTAGCACCATCCATATGGAAATTCCCGTCTCATACTTCTACACCTGGTATTATATCAAAAATGACTTTCATTGAACATATTGAATCTACCTAGCACTAGCGTTGTTTTAATCCTGAAGAAAATTTCATCAAATGACTCAATCGTCACCTCAACAAAAGACAATATTACAGTTTGACGAAACTCACTATTCCGGTAGAATGAAAACATGGAAACTATCTCTCGGAGGAGAATATAAATGATGATTTTTTTTATCATATTAACCCCTGTTGTGTACATAGTTCCGCGTAGTCAGCGCGTACACAACTTTCCCATTAGAGCGCGCCCCGCTAAGCACAACAGCGCAGGCGCAGTGCTCGTCCGTCTCCGCACCAGGAGATGGCGTTGTCTTAGAGATGGACCAAATTCTGCTTCCGCCGATCCGCGTATTAATATGTAACGCAGCCAATGAGTTTGCTGCTAACGTAGAACCTTTTCTCCTCGCGGATCACACTCGCGCAGTGATACCTGAACGCTCGAGGTATTATAACGAGTGTACAGACCTCCTATTAGTCAGTCTGCATTAGTCTGCATTAGTCTACATTAGTCAAGTTTCGGTCTGCACCTAATAAGATTACCATATTCCTGTACATAGCCATGAAGATAAATGACTAGACACTTTGTCAAGTATCAGAGATATGTGAGAATAAGATTAACGTACCAAGACCAAAGGAACTTCAGATTGTCAATTGTAAACAGCATCCAGAATCAAGTTACGTAATGTCTATGATTTTTATTATTCTAATAAATGTGTGTGAAAATTAATCAAGTTCTGTTTAAAGTTGGTCACCGTCAATCTGCTACTCAAAGTGTGCAAGTGCATTTCTATCGTCTGACCTAAAGGCAGAAGATAAACACGCCACGATAAGACCACGAGACATATTGCTGACACTCGCCTACTTCGTTAGAGCGACAGGTCAAATAATCTGATGGTGTGTGTACCGAAGGTCTTACAGTACGCACACCACAACCTCCGTCTCCTATGTAATGTAAGCGTACATCAAAATGCAGGTACGCACACTGCTGTTTGTAAATAGCGAACTCTCAGAAGCAACGGTCAGCAACACGCCACGATAAAAGGACGTGCAGAGCTGCGGAACAGTAATAAGTGATTTGTTACGGCGTAAAGTCAGCGCCGGCTCGCCAGTCGGGAACGACAAAGAAGAGACGGCTGTGAGGAGAGGTCAGCCAACCGCACGCTGACCAGCCTCCTTCCAGGACGACAACGCGACAGCAGTGGCCCGTAGATGAAGAGGACAGAAGCGCCACGCCCGCGCCCGACTGGTGGCAGCCCACTTCGACGGCAGCTTCAACTTTAGCCACTTCGTTAGCCGACGCATCGTAGCGTCATCATTAGCCATCTCAATGTAGGACAGACTTGTGTTTGTCATTTAATTATTTTGTTTGTCGCCCTTTGCTTTTGACACATCTATCAGAGTTAAGTATTTGTATTTGTCTTGTCATAATAAAACTCATTAACACGAGATGTTTGATTGTTCGTCTAGCGAACCGAGTACGCTGGATTCCTAGACACAACATAAATGCCAGAGAGGTGGCGTGTACTTAGGCCAAACAGCGCTCTGTTTTGTGTGACCAGGCAGCTCAGTGTTACGCAACAGTCAGTGCGGGGCTGTCGAACGAAGTAGAAACATAGAGCCAAGTGCCGCTATGCCTCGCCGACATCACATGACGGAATATTGGTAGGTGACTGGGTTCCTGCGAGGCAGAATGAATGGTCTCAGGGAGACGGGCTGTCATTCCGCGGCGTTGCGGATCGTACAGAGCACGCGCTTCAACAGTGAGGCCACGGGGTCCCGGGTTCGATTCTCGGCGGGGTTAGGGATTTTCACCTGCCTCGAGATGACTGGGTGTTTGTATTGTCTTCACCATTTCATCATCACTCATGAAAGTGGCAAGATTGGACTCAGCAAAGGTTGGGAATTTATACGGGCGCTGATAACCGCACAGTTGAGCGCCCCACAAACCAAACATCATCTTCATCAACATCAACAGTGAGGCGTATGTGGCACCAGTGCAGAGAAGAGGGCCGTACATAGCGCCGACAGGGGTACTGGACCACACAATGACCGCTTGGCCATAACGGACAGAATAGCTTCGTCCACAGTGTTCACGCGACGTTGGAGCACTGAACCAGGTGTTGACAAGTCTGTTGATGGTTCGACGCCGTCTTCTTGCGGGCTGCACTGGTGGCTCGTATGGCATTGCGTCGGCTTCCAATGACGAGAACCATCGACGCCGCAGACTACAATGGACACGTGAACGCCGACGCTGGCGTGCTGAGTGGCAAAATGTAGCGTTTTCGGACGAGTCCCACTTCAACTCGTCCCACAGCGATGTCCGCATAAGCGTTCGACGCCGCTATGGTGAACGCGATAGGGCAGACAGCATTATTGAGCGGCGTGGCGGACAAACGTCAGTTGTGATGGTTTGGTGCGCCACTGCCTACAACACGCGATCTCGCCCCTTACGTCTTCAGGGCAGCCTAAGCAACTAACGCTACATTAGAGAGGTTTTGCAGTCCAAGACACTGCCCCTCCTGCAGGCCGTTTCACATGACATATTCAGCAGGAAATGCTCGGACACGTGTGGTGACTAATGTACAAGCCTTGTTCGAAGAACGACGGGCATCACTGCTTCCGCGGCCTGCTCGTTCGCCCGACACGTTGCCCATCGAACATGTGTGAGATATGAAATGACAATTACATCAAGACCCTAAGCTGTCGACAGGCGTTGATATACATCAATGGGGACAGTTTAAAATGTGTGCCCCGACTGATACTCGAACCCGGGATCTGCTGCTTACATGCCAGACGCTCTATCCACCTTTTTAAAAAAGACAAAAAAGAAAGAAAGAAATCTCATTTTGTTCGTTCCATTTCTTCGTTGCAGACATCACATGACACCCGGTCAAGTTCGTTGTTGATTCATACACTCAGCTTTTTATTACAGAGGGCAGCTAACCCTCTGACCGAACACGCTGAGTTACCGTGCTGGCTCTTTTTTTTTCACTCAGTTTTTTTATTGCAGAGGACAATCGGCCCTCTGACCGAATACGCTGAGCTACCGTGCTGGCGCCTTAACTATATAAACATGGTATCTGTTCTTTCTGACATGTCCGTGCAAGGGATAAATCCCTGCAGTCGCACTATCCTCTGTGCCCTCAGTGGCTCAGATGGATAGAGCGTCTGCCATGTAAGCAGAAGATCCCGGGTTCGAGTCAAGGTCGGGGCACACATTTTCAACTGTCCCCGTTGAAGCATATCAACGCCTGTCGATAGCTTAGGGTCTCGATATAATTATCATTTCATTCTAAAGAGAGCTGCATGGTCGGACTTGTCCGAAAGAACAGATAAAATCTTCGTGTTTGTGTGAGATATGGTCCGTCAACAGCTTGTTAGTTCAGGTCCACCTTCAGCCACAGTTCATGATTTGTGGACGCGCTTACAAATCGCGTAGCGGAGTATTTCTCGGCAACATATTCAAATGCATGTACAGGTCTGAAATTCTGATCAATTGTCCAGTGTCATTTCCCTAATCGATGGAATAAATTTCATGGTCATCACGTCCGTCGGTCCTGGTGTTTCAATTTCTCCAAACAGTAGTGTATAAAATCGTATCATACACAGGAAGTATATGCATTAGTTCTCACAATATAAGCACATTCAAAAAAGTGAACGGTATGCCGGAAAGACGTTAAAGCTTTGTCACAACGCATTAGGACATCTGTCATTCTCAGAACGAACTGTATGGTGGTCCGGAAGAGAAGCTGGTGGTGGCTGGTGATCTGCAGTTCGTCTCGTCACTGTATACCCGGTATCAGACTGCGCTGTATAGTCAACCAGCTAAGTAGTTCGATGCGGAGCAGCATTAGCGGCCGTTAAAGAAACTCTGTCCCAAAAGCGCCTGTGAAAAGCACCACATATGACTCCGGTAACTCATCTCTGTACGTCTCGGTAGTAACAGTTCTGATCCCGTCACCAACGAACATGTAAAATTATGCTGTAGTGTTCAACATGATGTCTCTTCACATCAGCTACCCACCACCGCCCGCAGCGTACAGACTACCTGCCCTGAGTCTTACATACATAACTTTCGTGGAAACTGTAAGTTGTAGAACAGCGTTAAGCGTTGCAGACGTCCCGGTAATCCATCGTCCAGTTAAGGAAAGAGAACGGCGGTGCTGTAGAGCGGTTACCCTAGTTCGCCTATCTACCATCCTGCGACGAATATCCCCTGTATCTTTATGTCGTCACTAATGCTTTTAAATGACAATTGGTAGAATACTGAACGCTGTAGAGACTACTGTCTATGAGAAGAGAGGTTAGGGCAGGGGGCACTTGCCCTCACCTGAAATCCGGTACAAGGTATTTATTCATTAGGGAATTCTCCAGAATTTTTGTCAACGGTTTTTTGTGACTCTGCTGAAGTGCAGATTTAACATTGCCGAGTCAGAAGAGAAATAATAGGAATTTTCTGTGATTTGTCCAAAGCATTTGATTGTGTGAACCATGAATTATGTTACAGAAATTACAATTCTATGGTATAAATGGAATATATGAGTGGTTGAAGTCATACCTACAGAACAGGAAGCAAAAAGTTTCCTTATATGGGTCAAGCGATTTAAATAAGTTCGCCACTTCATCTAACTGGGGCGAAATTACATTACGTGTTCCACAGGGTTCAATCATGGGTCCCCTTCTGTTCTTGATATATGCGAACGACCTCCCTTCCTATCTGAAACAGAAAGCTGAACTGACACTGTCTGCTGATGATACTAGCATCATTGTTAATCCAGTAAAAGAAACTCCAATTGAAAGTGATACAAATAAGGTCTTTGGAAAAGTCATTAATTAGTTTTCTGCAAATGGGCTTGCTCTAAACTTTGAAAAAACACAGTACATCCAATTTTCTGCTGCAAAAGATACAGTTCCTTCAATAAATATAACACCTCAACTGAAGTCAGTAGACACGGTAGAGCATATTACGTTTTTTGGGTGTATCTTCTAAAGCGACTAGGTTCAGCAACTTTTGCAATCAGAATAATTGCCAATTTTGAAGATATAGAAATTAGTAAGCTAACATACTTTGCATATTTTCACTCTCTGATGGCATACGGAATAATATTTTGGGGTAACTCAACATGTAGACAAAGCGTATTCACTGCTCAAAAGAAAATGGTTAGAGTAATGTGTGGGGTTCATAGTCGCAGTTCTTGTAGGCATCTTTTTAAAAGATTGGGAATTCTTGCAACAGCGTCACAGTACATTTACTCACTAATCAAATTTGTTCTCAACAACATGGACCAGTTTAATAACAACAGTGACATTCATGATTATAATACCAGAAAAAGAAAGACTTACACTATCCTTTACTCAACCTATCTTTGTCACAGAAATGGGTAAAATATACTACTATAAAAATTTTCGACAAATTACCAGATGAAATAAAATGTCTGACAGACAGTAATAGCTTCAAAAATAAATTGAAATCATATCTCCTTGACAACTCCTTCTATACCATAGATGAATTCTTGAATAGGAATAAATAAATCTATAAATATAGTATATGCATTTTGTACCATTTAAGGGAATGGGGTAAATAATAGAAATATTAATCTTTAACTCTGTATTGTAGTATATATATATTAAAAAATCTTGTTTCATATGTGCATTTCTTGTGCCCTTTACACGTTCCACATCATAACGGCTACCGTACCGTTCGACTGATCAATGGTACACGCAACCAACTAACTAATGTGACTTAGCAGTTTCTGTGTATCCACATTCTTCGCCACATTTTTTACAGTAAATTATGCCGATTGTTAGGTACGGCGGCGATTGCGGCGCTGTTCCCTCGGACAGCCCTTACCGAGACGGGACGAATAGCCTGGCGCGCATTCTGAGGCCAGTACCCAGCACAATGTAAACATGACAGCAGTGTACCCGCCCAACATCTGTCGCCGTTTCCAATAAGCACGCCTCCTCCCTTTCCTGCGACAGCAGGATCACTCCAGTGCTTTATCTCTCGTCTGTGGAAGAGGAAGACTCGTGATGGCTTGCTAACTATACAGTCAGTTTCGCACGCAGTGCTAGTGTAGTGAGCTCTGAAGAGCAGGACCATTCTGTACTTTTTGTGTGTTCATCTACACTTAAGCTGTGGAGCTAAATACGTCAGTCGAAATCAGTGGAAAAAAAGAAAATACCGTTTTCTGTGCTAAAACAGAAGAAAAATAGAATGAAATTTCAAGACTGAAAAGAAGTCGTCACAGAGCTCCGTATTCTGTAATCCGGTTGGCATGACTGGACAACAGTATGGCAAACTGGAGAGTCGAACAGTACCTCAGTTACATTCTAACCTGTTAGATGTATGTTCCATTGGTAAATTTGATAGTGCTTCTGCAACATTTCCCATATTCACGCAGTCGAAAGTTGGCCCTGGATTACGCTTTACCCTGCCTATCAACCCAGGAAACTAACTTCCCAAACACGTTTCGTTCAACTTAAGTAAACATATCGCCGCGCGGGCTAGCCGCGTGGTCTTGGGCGTCCTTTCACGGTTCGCGCGGCTCCTCCCGTCGGAGGTTCGAGTCCTCCCTCGGGTATGGGTGTTGTCCTTAGCGTAAGTTAGTTTAAGTTAGATTAAGTAGTGTCTAAGCTTAGGGACCGATGACCTCAGCAGTTTGGTCCCATAAGATCTTATCACAAATTTCCAATTTTTATGCATATCAATATTAAAAATAGATGGCATGGAATTAATGCAGCGAATCCATTAACGTGGCGATATATGAAGTTTTGTAAGCAAACAAAGTATTATAGTTGTCATCAAAGTTGAAAAAGTGTTTTTCTTAACTTTATTTCCTGTTTCTCCACTTCGTGGAAAATTTAATGTGGCATATTTTGCTGGTTACTTTCATTATCATCTAACAGGATTAGCTCATTCTTACTAATTTTTTTATTTCAAGTTTTTAATTCCAGTGCCAAAATAGCCTAGTATTTTTTGTGAATATTTTGGACGTGTTTTCATAACTCGTCGGATACCCTCGATATAATCCTACGATGACATGATTTCAGATTTTTTAATCATATTTGTATTAATAATGTACAAAGATGCACTGTGCACACGCTGTTGAATTACGCTCACGGTTTAAGTATCAAAGTAATCTACACTCCTGGAAATTGAAATAAGAACACCGTGAATTCATTGTCCCAGGAAGGGGAAACTTTATTGACACATTCCTGGGGTCAGATACATCACATGATCACACTGACAGAACCACAGGCACATAGACACAGGCAACAGAGCATGCACAATGTCGGCACTAGTACAGTCTATATCCACCTTTCGCAGCAATGCAGGCTGCTATTCTCCCATGGAGACGATCGTAGAGATGCTGGATGTAGTCCTGTGGAACGGCTTGCCATGCCATTTCCACCTGGCGCCTCAGTTGGACCAGCGTTCGTGCTGGACGTGCAGACCGCGTGAGACGACGCTTCATCCAGTCCCAAACATGCTCAATGGGGGACAGATCCGGAGATCTTGCTGGTCAGGGTAGTTGACTTACACCTTCTAGAGCACGTTGGGTGGCACGGGATACATGCGGACGTGCATTGTCCTGTTGGAACAGCAAGTTCCCTTGCCGGTCTAGGAATGGTAGAACGATGGGTTCGATGACGGTTTGGATGTACCGTGCACTATTCAGTGTCCCCTCGACGATCACCAGTGGTGTACGGCCAGTGTAGGAGATCGCTCCCCACACCATGATGCCGGGTGTTGGCACTGTGTGCCTCGGTCGTATGCAGTCCTGATTGTAGCGCTCACCTGCACGGCGCCAAACACGCATACGACCATCATTGGCACCAAGGCAGAAGCGACTCTCATCGCTGAAGACGACACATCTCCATTCGTCCCTCCATTCACGCCTGTCGCGACACCAATGGAGGCGGGCTGCACGATATTGGGGCGTGAGCGGAAGACGGCCTAACGGTGTGCGGGACCGTAGCCCAGCTTCATGGAGACGGTTGCGAATGGTCCTCGCCGATACCCCAGGAGCAACAGTGTCCCTAATTTGCTGGGAAGTGGCGGTGCGGTCCCCTACGGCACTGCGTAGGATCCTACGGTCTTGGCGTGCATCCGTGCGTCGCTGCGGTCCGGTCCCAGGTCGACGGGCACGTGCACCTTCCGCCGACCACTGGCGACAACATCGATGTACTGTGGAGACCTCACGCCCCACGTGTTGAGCAATTCGGCGGTACGTCCACCCGGCCTCCCGCATGCCCACTATACGCCCTCGCTCAAAGTCCGTCAACTGCATATACGGTTCACGTCCACGCTGTCGCGGCATGCTACCAGTGTTAAAGACTGCGATGGAGCTCCGTATGCCACGGCAAACTGGCTGACACTGACGGCGGCGGTGCACAAATGCTGCGCAGCTAGCGCCATTCGACGGCCAACACCGCGGTTCCTGGTGTGTCCGCTGTGCCGTGCGTGTGATCATTGCTTGTACAGCCCTCTCGCAGTGTCCGGAGCAAGTATGGTGGGTCTGACACACCGGTGTCAATGTGTTCTTTTTTCCATTTCCAGGAGTGTAGAATGAAATTTCAAGACTGAAAAGAAGTCGTCTCAAGGGAATGGGCCCTTCTCGAACTGCATGAGATGCAACTTAGCAAAACATGTAGTCACAGAGCTCCGTATTCTGTAATCCGGTTGGCATGTCTGGACAACAGTATGGCAAACTGGAGAGTCGAACAGTAGCTCAGTTACATTCTAACCTGTTAGATGTATGTTCCATTGGTAAATTTGATAGTGCTTCTGCAACATTTCCCATATTCACGCAGTCGAAAATTTGCCCTGGATTACGCTTTACCCTGCCTATCAACCCAGGAAACTAACTTCCGAAACACGTTTCGTTCAACTTAAGTAAACATATCGCCGCGCGGGGTAGCCGCGTGGTCTTGGGCGTCCTGTCACGGTTCGCGCGGCTCCTCCCGTCGGAGGTTCGAGTCCTCCCTCGGGTATGGGTGTTGCCCTTAGTGTAAGTTAGTTTAAGTTAGATTAAGTAGTGTCTAAGCTTAGGGACCGATGACCTCAGCAGTTTGGTCCGATAAGATCTTATCACAAATTTCCAATTTTTATGCATATCAATATTAAAAATAGATGGCATGGAATTAATGCAGCGAATCCATTAACGTGGCGATATATGAAGTTTTGTAAGCAAACAAAGTATTATAGTTGTCATCAAAGTTGAAAAAGTGTTTTTCTTAACTTTATTTCCTGTTTCTCCACTTCGTGGAAAATTTAATGTGGCATATTTTGCTGGTTACTTTCATTATCATCTAACAGGATTAGCTCATTCTTACTAATTTTTTTATTTCAAGTTTTTAATTCCAGTGCCAAAATAGCCTAGTATTTTTTGTGAATATTTTCGACGTGTTTTCATAACTCGTCGGATACCCTCGATATAATCCTACGATGACATGATTTCAGATTTTTTAATCATATTTGTATTAATAATGTACAAAGATGCACTGTGCACACGCTGTTGAATTACGCTTACGGTTTAAGTATCAAAGTAATCTATTTGAAAAGTGGTAACTGGAAATTACAAATGTTGCGAAATTTTTTGAACAAACCTCGTGTAGTAACGACTGACACAACATAACAGAAACGCATTGCTTTTTATAAGATCTGAATCACACGCTTATCTGATGCAGGGAGTAGCTGCTACTTTCCTGTACAGAGAGCACAGATTGTACGTAGGTAAGATCTGACGGTCATTTACAATGATTGCGTCTCCAGTACCCCTCTTCCTAATCAAGCTTAACTTACGCATAGTGATATACTTAAAATTGAGGCTGCGGTAAAAAACGAACAGCGAAAACTTGACACGACGTCAAGTGTGGATATCTCGGCTACAGGTAATTATTATTCTAATATTTTTATTGTAGTTTATTTTCGTATTTTTCTTCATAATGGTTACCGATTTAGTTCAGATTTAGAAATGTTCAAATCCGTTAAAATGAATAAAAGACATAATAAATTTCTTGTTACCTAACTACTCTGAAACATACTTATGACAAATAAGTTGTAGTTGCAGTGCAGCGCGCCAGTTTCACGTGCTGTGCACAGCGTCCTTAAATCACTAGTGTACAAATATTACAAAGTCAGGAATCATAAAAGAATGTGGGCAAGCATGTTATGAAGTGTCGCCCTCTATACCTGGCGCATCGGAATAATAAAGACTTCTACTTCTTTGTCCTATCCGGTATAAGATCTATTGGCCTGTAACGGTCTCAGTCCATCTGCTTGCTTGTCTTCCTGTATCTCTTCCACCTCTAGGTTGGTATTTGAGGATTTTTCTGGAGATCCGGCCAGTCTTCAACCGTAGTACATGCTCTTTGCGAGATGTTCTGCAGTTCTGTACTGTGTTGAGAATTGGTTTTACTTTGAGATGCTTAAAGATGTCATCATATCATTTTCTGTCCCATTGTGTATACAGATGTTGTCCCCAAGAAACGCATCGCAGCGCTCGTCATTGTCCATGCGTTACCTCTATGGAAACTTCGCTGTCATAGACAGGGGGTGTCTTTGGCCAGGATGTTGCATAGTTTGCGTTGGTGTGCCACTCAGCAAAAGATGGTCTGAAAATGCTACTTATCAATCCTGTCATTTTCGTGAAATTTGTGATTTTGTGTTAAATATCATTTTCTTGGATGTAGTTGAGGATGTACTCAAGGCATCTGAATGTTGATACTTGCTTTAGGGTTGTGTTGTCTATTACAATTTTCTCCTCTTTTGTTCTTTCCCGATGGAGGCCATAACTTTGGTTTAGTTGCATGTTGCATGGTTTTGCTGTTGCTTGCAGGTTATATACTGATCTCTGTTGATCGTCCTCGTATCCTGCAAAACGTACCTGATCATCTGCGAACAGCAGTGTGTCTAGGTCAGTTCGTCTGTCTATCTTGATTCTGTCATGAGGATTTTATTATTTTATATCTTGAAACGAAACGGTGAGAGGCAACATCTGTGCCTAATGATAAAGGCATTATGTTAAAATGAAACAGTTACGAAATGTATAAAACTAAGGTTACACGGTCCAGTCACATTAATATAACCACAGCCTATTTCGACGTTGGCAGGCTGCAGCGCTAGCAGTGGAGGGTGTATAAAGGTTGTCGGAAGGACGCGGAACACATTGCAGTCGCTGTCGTAATGCGGAAACGAAGCAATTTATCTGACGTCCAAAACGGCATATCATTGGCTCTCGAGCCAAGGGTGGAAGCGTTTCCGAAATTGTTCGCTTGCCGTCATGGTTAAAATATACCACGCATGGCAAAATGGTGCCATACAAAACCGGCATCGACGCAACTGTGGTGCACCATGGGCCATAGACGAACGAGGTAAACGACGGCTGCGAAGGTGTGTACAGGCGAGTAGATTTGCAACTGTTGAGCATTCCGCGGCAGACGCCTGGTTCGTGTACCCATGCCGACTGCTCTTCATCAGCAACGAAAGCTGGAATTTGCACGCCAGCCCCGCAACTGCACGTTTGGCGACGAGGTGGCCTTTTCAGATGAATCACGTTTTATACCTTATCGGACAGATTGCTAGTGACGCGTATGGAGTGAAACGTCTGTAAGCAAACACACTGCAACGATTGTCGGAAGAGTTATAGTCTGGGGAACGTTTTCGTGGCGTACCCTTGGTGATCTCGTCATTCTGGAGGGAACAATGGAACAACAGCCGGCCGGAGTGGCCGTGCGGTTCTAGGCGCTACAGTCTGGAGCCGAGCGACCGCTCCGGCCGCAGGTTCGAATCCTGCCTCGGGCAGGGATGTGTGTCATGTCCTTAGGTTAGTTAGGTTTAATTAGTTCTAGGCGACTGATGACCTAAGAAGTTAAGTCGCATAGGGCTCAGAGCCATTTGAATTTTGAACAACAAAAGTACCGGGTGATCAAAAAGTCAGTATAAATTTGAAAACTTAATAAACCACGGAATAATGTAGATACAGAGGTAGAAATTGACACACATGATTGGAATGACATGGGATTTTATTAGAACTAAAACAAAAAACAAAGTTCACAAAATGTCCGACAGATGGCGCTGGACAGCAAAACTGTTACTGTGACGGGTGAGAGGTACACCGATGTTACAGAATCGCATCATCCCCAGCCTGGCTCATAAACACCTGCTGGAACGTACGATGTTTATGCAGGATGGCACTCCACCCCATATTGCTAGACGCGTGAAAGATCTCTTCCGCGCGTAGTTTGGTGATTATCGTGTGCTCAGCCGCCACTTTCGTCATGCTTCGCCTCCCAGGTACCCAGACGTCAGTCCGTGCGATTATTGGCTTTGGCGTTACCTGAAGTCGCAAGTGTATCGTGATCGACCGACATCTCTAGGGATGCTGAAAGACAACATCCGACGCCAATGCCTCACCATAACTCCGGACATGCTTTACAGTGCTGTTCACAACATTATTCCTCGACTACAGCTATTATTAAGGAATTATGGTGGACATATTGAGCATTTCCTGTAAAGAACATCATCTTTGCTTTGCCCTACTTTGTTATACTAATTATTGCTATTCTGATCAGATGAAGCGCCATCTGTTGGACATTTTTTGAACTTTTGTATTTTTTTGGTTCTAATAAAACCCCTTGTCATTCCAAGCATGTGTGTCAGTTCGTACCTACCTATCAACATTATTCCGTGATTTATTCAGTTTTCAAATTTATACTGACTTTTTGATCACCCGGTATGTATCTATCCTTGGCGACCATGTCCAAGTCTACACGCAGTTTTTTTTTTTTTTTTTTTTTTTTTTTTTTTTTTTTTTTTTTTTTGCACGATGGCATCTGTCAGCTTGCAGTGTACGTGCGTGAAGAGCATCAGGATGAGTTTGCGGTATCCCCTGGTCACCAAACTTCCCGGAGTTATATCCGATCGAGAATCTGTGGGACCACTTCGATCGGGCCATGGGTCCTCAACCGAGAAATCTAACGCAGCTGGCCAGGCACTGGATTCGGCGTGGCTCCATATCCCGGTCAGTACCTTCCAGGACCTCGTTGACCCTCTTCCTGCACGTCTCGCAAAAGGCTTTTGACAGGCGGTCACATTAATATGACTGTCTCCCTTTTCTCTCTCTCTCTCTCTCTCTCTCTCTCTTCTCTCTCTCTCTCTCTTCTCTCTATCTCTCTCTCTCTCTCTCTCCCTCCCCTTCCAAAGTGAGAACTGAACGGTAGCGCCCTTCAGCCGACGGCGTCGTCGGATGTGAATACGGAGAGACGTAGTTAGCACATCTCCCTCCGAGCCGTTGTCAGTTTTCGTGACCGGAGCCGCTACTGCTCGGTCAAGTAGCTCCTCAATTGACCTCACAAGAGCTAAGTGCTCCCCGCTTGTCAACAGGTCTCGGCAGAACCTTACGGTAACGTACCCAAGTGGTAGCCAAGCCCTATAGCACTTAACTTGAGTGATCTGACAGGAATGTATTAACATGGCGGCAAGGCCGTTAGCATGTTTTCGTAACTGGACAGTGTATACTGGAAGAAAATCTCGTAATTCACATCTCCAACAAATTTTCTTCACAGTCTTGCACATTAGGTCCTGCTTCTTTTCCGAATATTCCACCAGAGGGCGATTGTTTTTCATGGCTCGGGAACACGTAAAAAGTGTTTGCTGTTCAGCCCAGCCTCTGGGCTAGTCTCGCCGTCGCCGGACTGTCTGCGTCCGGTGATGACTACAGCCACTTTCCTTCGGTGTGGTGGGGTGGATATTAAGCTTAGAGTGTCGGCGGGTGGGGAGGGGGAGGGAATTGTATAGGATGCAAATTTTAGTGATACCATTCAATACATTTTCTCGTTTAGCAGACATGAAAAAGAGTGTAAATGTCCTTACAATAAATAATACAGAGTGTTTATTGCTACAGTCAGTGGCAGCAATACAACATGTGCTCTTCTGTGGATCTATTGCAACTCATGCCTTCTTTTCTCTGATAATAGAGCGCTGACCCCGTTGACAGTACCACTAAAATTAGCAGCACTATCGAAAAAATATGTTACTAATTTGTCGTAACGGAAGTTTTCGTTTCTTTAATTATCTATCAGTTGCTGTAAATATAGACTGAACTGTAGAACTTTTCAAGTAAACCAGACATAAAAATCTTTCCTTCACTTCAAAAGACGGAGACGGCGTAACGTAGCGAACTAGAGAAGAGAGTTCACTTTGGTTAGAAACCATTGTAGATTCGTCTGCCACTAAGGAAAAGTATGTGATGACTGGGTGTTGTGTGCTGTCCTTAGGTTAGTTAGGTTTAAGTAGTTCTAAGTTCTAGGGGACTGATGACCATACATGTTAAGTCCCATAGTGCTCAGAGCCATTTTTAAGGAAAAGTATGGAGAATTGTTTCATCTTGGTCGTCTAGATCCTCATCAAAGCAGTTTAATAATTCCGAAGCAGGATATTCCCGAACATATGAGGACCTTTCACTCTGAAACTGATCTCACTAACGAATTAGACTTTCATATTTTTCGTGGGGTGAGGGGGGGGAGGATTTCTTCCTTACTAAGGAAATGTGCACTTCGAATTAAAGAAGACACTGAATGGCGATTTAACAGTTTTTCAGTTCTTTCTGTTTAATTTGCTGCTCATGAATTGTAACGTTTACCCTCGTAATTTATAAATTTCAAGTGTAACGGCCTTTACATATCTTTTTGATTAGGTGTGCTTTCCTACTTTTCCCGTGCTCCCAGTAACTTTTCAAAATTTAGTGGAAGGTACAGAGATGAACATGCCCCCTGTGTTTTGCAGAGATTCGATATCAATTTTTTACATGAACCTCACACAATTTGTGTAAACAGCCACACCCCGATCGCGGCGAGAGTACGGTCAACTTTGTCTACATTCTCATTTTTGCTAGTACATAATCTCGCGCTCAACATTTTGTTTAGGATGACGGCTTAATGTACATTCTTCGTTCGTAGACTGTGGAAGAGTAAGTGAAGATTCAATAAGCACTTCCCCAGCACATTAACTAGCATTTCTTTCAATAGACTCACACTCACCTATGTCTTCTGCAACACGCCGTCTTTTATTAGAAAAGAAAACAAATAAAGCCTATGGTTTCGACATTGTATTTGGGCACTAACACTTCTGTTTATGCGACGAATTGACGAATACCGCACGCACATTGCACAATCACATCGCTCTTCCATGGTAAGCTTGCAAAATTATACCAATGTGCTACAACATAGTGGCCTTTTGGCTTACACTGGTAATAATCATAACTAAATTGAATATATTAATTCTATGTATGTAAACTAAAATTTCAGAATACATTCAAATTTTTTAACTAATAGTTTGACACTGAGAGGAATAAAATACACTAAAAAAATAGTTTGTGTACGTGGGAATCGAACCATGGTCAGCTAATTACCAGTCTATGCTTCAGACTACTCATCCATGGTGGAGGCATGACAAAGACACTAATTTCAAAGAAAAATACCGACTTTTGCGAATTCAGTAACCTGTGACAAACGATTGACTTCAGACCAAATATTTGTTCAGAACATGATCTGCCCTTCTTAAAACCACCTTGACACTCACTTACTCTCCAGTGTTATTTCTACTCTGTTTAGTATAATCTTGGAAAGTATGTTACATGCAACCGGTTGCAAGGAAATTCATGTGTTGTTGCATTTCTAGTGCACTGGGTGTATCAAGGCCACCGTCCACTCTCCTGACATTTTTCTGTTTCACGAGTTTTCTCAACGACTAATTTTAACTATTTTTTTTATTTCTGGTAAATATCATTTCAAAATTGCTGCTGTAATAGTGTCTTCCCCCGTACCTTTATAAGGTTTTAATAACTTTTTCAATTTCTTTGATAGTCTGGAATAAATCTTCTTGTAGATTTTCATAAGTGTTGGAATATTAGAGCTTAAGGGCTGGTTCTGGACGATTAAAAAGTTGATTAATATATTCTCGAAGTATTTCGAAATTTTCAGTGTTACGTAAGCCAATTCAATGAGCCTCGTCTCATGCCTTCTGTTAATAGATTTACATTTTAAGTACATCAACCTAACTGTTTAAATGCCATTTCCTCCTCGAAAGGTCTACTGGAAAAGGGCCTACTTAGCATATGATCTACAGAAAACAGTTTCATATTAAGTGTATACTCACTTGCTTTACCACCAACTAGCCTATCGCCTTTTTACTTACAAGGTAGTATTCGTACCTAAATCGAATATGTTAATTTTATGCATATACACTGAACTGTTATTTTTAAATCTTATAATTAATAGTTTAACTTTGTGGGAAATAAAATAAAATGAAAAAATAGTTGATATCTGGAAGAACTGAACCCATGTCCACAAAATTCCAATCTGCGCTTTATGAGAATCTCACACGGCACTTTGAAAAGTCCTCCTACTCCGCACTTACGCAATACATTACCCGCAATTTTGAGGGAAAATACTGACCTCGTTCTGTGAGCAACACAGCACTTGTAGTGCCGAAAGGCATAACTTCACGACAGAGCAAGTGCAATAGGAAACAGACAGCTGCGTCGCTTCTCTGAGTTGATCATAGCACTGCTGGCTGTCACTTCAGCACTCGACACTCGTTTCTAGTTATCGTGGAGAGAGCGCTACGTTCAGTTTATTTGCGTACCGACAGGCATTCGAAGAATTTTGTTTGTGGTAAGTTCCTATGGGGTCAAACTACTGAGGTCATCGGGCCCTAGGCTTAAACACTACTTAATCTAACTTAAACTAACTTACGCTAAGAACAACACACACGTCATGCTTAAGGGAGGACTCGAACCTTCGACGGAGAGAGCCGCGCGAACCATGGCACGGCGTCTAAGACCACGCAGCCCACTCGAAGACAAATGTTGTAATTTTAGTGCAGTTTTTGGCATGCATTAGAAAAGAAACGGCGTAATTCTAGCACAAATTCCGGCTTGCATTCTAAGCGGAATGGCATAATTTTGAAGCGATATTGACAGTTTGCTGTAGCGTATTAGCACGTGATAATTGGGATCCACTAGTAAACTGTTGACTGATAACCGTCAAAAAAGCTGCATAGAAGAAGTTTAAATTTATTGCAACAACGAAAATTATTGTCTTAGTACATAGCAGGCGGCAGCATTTGACCTTGGATACATCTCTTTGCGCATATCAGTATACGCAGGGTTATCACCACCTGTCCAGTGTTCATTTCAAAATTCATAAACAGCGGCTGCCGGCTCAGTTAAAATTTCTCAAAACGACACAAGCTTATTAGTTATTATATTACACCAGCCCAGGATAATGGAATGTAGTCAAATTAAATCGGGTGATGCTGAGGGAATTAGATTAGGAAATGAGACACTTAAAGTAGTAAAGGAGTTTTGCTATTTAGGGAGTAAAATAACTGATGATGGTCGAAGTAGAGAGGATATAAAATGTAGACTGGCAATGGCAAGGAAATCGTTTCTGAAGAAGAGAAATTTGGTAACATCGAGTATAGATTTAAGTGTCAGGAAATCGTTTCTGAAAGTATTTGTATGGAGTGTAGCCATGTATGGAAGTGAAACATGGACGATAACTAGTGTGGATAAGAAGAGAATAGAAGCTTTCGAAATGTGGTGCTACAGAAGAATGCTGAAGATAGGTGGGTAGATCACGTAACTAATGAGGAGGTATTGAATAGGATTGGGGAGAAGAGAAGTTTGTGGCACAACTTGACTAGAAGAAGGGATCGGTTGGTAGGACATGTTCTGAGGCATCAAGGGATCACAAATTTAGCATTGGAGGGCAGCGTGGAGGGTAAAAATCGTAGAGGGAGGCCAAGAGATGAATACACTAAGCAGATTCAAAAGGATGTATGTTTCAGTAATTAGTCGGAGATGAAGAGGCTTGCACAGGATAGAGTAGCATGGAGAGCTGCATCAAACCAGTCTCAGGACTGAAGACCACAACAAAAAAAAAAAAAAAAAAAATGGTTCAAATGGCTCTGAGCACTATGGGACTCAACTGCTGTGGTCATAAGTCCCCTAGAACTTAGAACTACTTAAACCTAACTAACCTAAGGACAGCACACAACACCCAGCCATCACGAGGCAGAGAAAATCCCTGACCCCGCCGGGAATCGATCCCGGGAACCCGGGCGTGGGAAGCGAGAACGCTACCGCACGACCACGAGATGCTCTGAGCACTATGGGACTCAACTGCTGTGGTCATAAGTCCCCTAGAACTTAGAACTACTTAAACCTAACTAACCTAAGGACAGCACACAACACCCAGCCATCACGAGGCAGAGAAAATCCCTGACCCCGCCGGGAATCGATCCCGGGAACCCGGGCGTGGGAAGCGAGAACGCTACCGCACGACCACGAGATGCGGGCGACGACCACAACAACAACAACAACAACCACAAGCCCAGATGATAACTTAAATTCATACATTATTTTGACTTTTAATGTTATATACACGCCGCGCGGAGTGGCCGCGTGGTTTTAGGCGCCGTGTCACGGACTGCGCGGCCCCTCCCGCCGGAGGTTCGAGTCCTCCCTCGGGCATGGGTGTGTGTGTGTTGTTCTTAGCATAAGTTAGTTTAAGTAGTGTGTAAGTCTAGGGACCGATGATCTCAGCAGTTTGGTCCCTTACGTATTCACACACATTTGAACATTTTTTGTTATATACACAAATAAATACACTCTAAGATAAAGAAAAGCGATGCCACACGAAGGAGTTATGCAAACTGGTCACATACAGGTATCGAAGGTAAATGCAAAATTGTAAATTCTGGCGGCCTGTGGGCGAGGAAGATAAACAGGAGACACGTCGATACCAGGACACAAAGACTCTGCGAATTTCATTCCGCGTACCCAGTTGAGCAGTAACTATGCCTCGCAGACAGGCTCGAGAACAATATACGCAGGTATCAGCCTTTTAAGAAAGGACGTGCAGTTGGGCTCAGTGAAGAAAACTGGAGTAATCGGCGAATAGCTTGACATTTTAATATGAGCGATGCCACTATTCGACGATGCTGGCAGGAATGCGTGAACCATGGCCGAACACAGCGTCAAGAAGAAAGCGTCGATCTAGAGAGACGACAGAATGAGAGGACCGAGTAATCGTCAGAGAGGCACTCAGAGTCCTGGGTTCCTCATTATGATCGATCCGATGTACAGCTGGTGCTTCAGCGACCACAAGGACCATTAATAGACGAGTCACAGAAAGAAGGCTCATCTCGCGGTGCTCCTTGCACCAACTATCATTGACCTCTGTACACTAATAAGTCCATTTGCAGTGGTGTTGGGCATTTCCAGTGGCGTCTAGCACATTTGGCCTGGAATCTCATTTACTGCAGTACAATTGTCTTCGGTGGTGAGTCCCGCTTAGAACTGAGCCCTAATGACCTGCGAAGGCGTGTCTGGAGGTGCCCTGGACAGTGGTTGGAAACCAATCTAACTGTTGCGTCCATATGGCCTGACAATAAGGATTAATGATGTGGGATGACATTTATTTTTATTGCAGGACGCCTTTGATTGTCACCTGCGGCACCCGTACAGCATAACTGTACGTCGACGGTATTCTACGCCCCGATTTGTTGTCATTTATAGCAAGCCACCCTGGACAAGTATGGAAAGCCATCCTGGGCTCACATTTGGCAAGCCATCCTGGACTTACATATGGCAAGCCATCCTGGGCTTACAATTCAGCAAGATTCAGCCTGTCCGCACTTGGTGACAGTTTCTTCGTGCCAGCAAAGCCGCCGGATCTCTCCCCAATTGAGAACCTTTGGAGCATTACGTTCAGGGCCCTCCAATCATCTCCGAATTTTCGCGTTCTAATGAGCCAATTGGACAGAATTTGGACAATATCGGATGATCAGGACCCTCCAACCATCTCCGAAATTTGGCGATCTAACGCACCAATTGGCCAGAATTTGGACGATATCCCTTCAGAGGACATCCAACAACTTTGTGAATCAATGGAAAGCTGAACAACTGCTTGCAGAATGGCCAGAGGCGGACCAACGCGTTATTGACTTGCTCAATTTGTGAAACATTTTCCCTTGGATAAATCATCCAATTTTACTGACATTATGATCGTTCGTAGATGTACAGGGTGATTATAATTACAGTTAAACTTTCAAAATACTGTAGAAATAACACCATTGGTCAGAATGACGTCAAATTGCAGCGGAATATTATCGGAGAAGGGGGAAAAGTATGACAGAAGACAAAAAGTAGTGTGCAAATTGGTCAGTAGATGGCGCTGCATGTGTCAGAATACGTAAATGAAAACACCTGTCATGCGGACGACCCTTTGAAGTTGGTATAAACACGCGGGATACATGGCTTTTCCTCCTTTCACGTCTGCGACGTTCGCCAGGACTGTCTCAATGCAGGATCGCGCTCTGCTTGTAAAGCTGTATTGCAGGAATGATGATGACTAGGCATACGCCGCTCCGCAGAAGTTCCTAACACTGAAGGTTTCGAAAAAAGGCGTTGGTCTGATGACTGCGGTGGGTCTCGAGAAAATGATTCGGAAATTCGAAAAGACAGATTCTTTTGGTGTGCAACCTGTTAGAGGGAGGACACAAATTGATTCGACGTCAGTGGAAGCAGTGGCCACAACAATGTAAGAGGAGACGAGTGGTTGTGTGCAAACGTGTAGGGCACGGAGAATTGTCCGAACATTGGACATACCCGTGAGCACGGTGCGTAAAATCCTACTAAACATCCTTTTTTGCTATCCATTCAAAATTACCCATGTGCATGAGTTTCTTGCTGTTGACCAGCCAGCAAGAGAGACCGTTGTTTTAAAATTTCTTGCTCGTATGGAAGTGGACATTGTTTCGCTGTGGAAGATTTTGTGGACAGACGAAGCCCACTTCCATCTCACAGGATATGTCAATACACAGAACTGTCGAATTTGGGCAACGGAAAATCCACACGCAAATCAAGCAGTACCACTTCATTCCGAAAGGATCACTGTGTGGTGCGGTTTAGCGGCATCAATTATCATAGGGCCATACTTTGTCGAAGAGACGGTGTTTCCGGTTCTGTTACCTGTAAGGTCACTGGTAAGCGTTATGAGTGTCTTTTGCGCAACCACGTCATTCCAGCTCTCCAACAGCGTGGATGTGTGGATAAGATCATTTTTATGCAAGATGGCGCACCTCCGCACATTGCAAATCGAGTTAAGCAGCTGCTGAAGCGTCATTTCGGAAATGCTAGGATTATCAGCCGCAATTTCCCTACAACCTGGCCATCCCGATCACCTGATCTTAATCCGTGTGACTTCTGGCTGTGGGGCTATCTGAAAGATGTGTTCAGTGTTCCGACTGCAAACTTAGCTGCATTAAAGGCACGCATTGCGAAACACATTCTGACCGTGACCCCGGAAACACTTCGATCAGTTGGGGAGCATGCTATTTCTCGATTTCAACTTGTTGCAGAAAACGGTGGACAGCATACTGAATATGTTTTGCGCCAGTCTCACGGAAATTAATTATCCGATTTGATTTTGATTGGTGCTTTTTATGCGGTTTTTGGCCCTAGGACAATTAAAAACAGATTTGCCCATCCGATGTGATATGACCTTCCCGTGGTGGAAGGGCATTCGTAACTAATTGCACCACACTTGTACACCCATGCACACTGAGTAGTGTAACTTCACCTTAGAAAAATTTTTGAATTACTGTGCTGATAAACCTCTTGCATTATTTAATTTTCAAACAGCTGAGCAAATCTGAATGTACTCATACCTTTCTCTCTTTACTTATTCTGATCAACACTAAACTGACAAACAATATTTTTAGCGCAACGCAATCTGACTTTCAAAAATCCCTACAAAAGAATAGCCCTGACTAACAATAACCTATACTTTTCACGAATCACTTACCTCACAAAAATCTTCGTTACTCGAATTACTGCAATACAGCGAGCGCCACTACTGCCAGCTAAATAAAAGATTCAAACAACTGAAGGCACTAACTACTGATAGGCAGCGTTAGCAAATGAAAGATTTTGATAGAGAACAAACAATGTATTTACCATAATAGTGTTCAAAAGTCATCATATATATATATATATATATATATATATATATATATATATATATATATATATATACAGGGTTATTACAAATGATTGAAGCGATTTCACAGCTCTACAATAATTTTATTATTTGAGATATTTTCACAATGCTTTGCACACACATACAAAAACTCACAAAGCTTTTTTAGGCATTCACAAATGTTCGATATGTGCCCCTTTAGTGATTCGGCAGACATCAAGCCGATAATCAAGTTCCTCCCACACTCGGCGCAGCATGTCCCCATCAATGAGTTCGAAAGCATCGTTGATGCGAGCTCGCAGTTCTGGCACGTTTCTTGGTAGAGGAGGTTTAAACACTGAATCTTTCACATAACCCCACAGAATGAAATCGCATGGGGTTAAGTCGGGAGAGCGTGGAGGCCATGACATGAATTGCTGATCATGATCTCCACCACGACCGATCCATCGGTTTTCCAATCTCCTGTTTAAGAAATGCCGAACATCATGATGGAAGTGCGGTGGAGCACCATCCTGTGGTACGTTTAGCTGCTCCCTGCTTGCTTTATTCGTCGACTTCCGCGGGCTACGCGTGAAACTTGCCCGCACGCGTTCAACCGTTTCTTCGCTCACTGCAGGCCGACCCGTCGATTTCCCCTTACAGAGGCATCCAGAAGCTTTAAACTGCGCATACCATCGCCGAATGGAGTTAGCAGTTGGTGGATCTTTGTTGAACTTCGTCCTGAAGTGTCGTTGCACTGTTATGACTGACTGATGTGAGTGCATTTCAAGCACGACATACGTTTTCTCGGCTCCTGTCGCCATTTTGTCTCGCTGCGCTCTCGAGCGCTCTGGCGGCAGAAACCTGAAGTGCGGCTTCAGCCGAACAAAACTTTATGAGTTATTCTACGTATCTGTAGTGTGTCGTGACCATATGTCAATGAATGGAGCTACAGTGAATTTATGAAATCACTTCAATCATTTGTAATATCCGGAACCGTGCGACTGCTACGGTCGCAGGTTCGAATCCTGCCTCGGGCATGGATGTGTGTGATGTCCTTAGGTTAGTTAGGTTTAAGTAGTTCTAAGTTCTAGGGGACTAATGACCACAGCAGTTGAGTCCCATAGTGCTCAGAGCCATTTGAACCATTTAATAGCCCTGATATGTATATATATACACTCCTGGAAATGGAAAAAAGAACACATTGACACCGGTGTGTCAGACCCACCATACTTGCTCCGGACACTGCGAGAGGGCTGTACAGGCAATGATCACACGCACGGCACAGCGGACACACCAGGAACCGCGGTGTTGGCCGTCGAATGGCGCTAGCTGCGAAGCATTTGTGCACCGCCGCCGTCAGTGTCAGCCAGTTTGCCGTGGCATACGGAGCTCCATCGCAGTCTTTAACACTGGTAGCATGCCGCGACAACGTGGACGTGAACCGTATGTGCAGTTGACGGACTTTGAGCGAGGGCGTATAGTGGGCATGCGGGAGGCCGGGTGGACGTACCGCCGAATTGCTCAACACGTGGGGCGTGAGGTCTCCACAGTACATCGATGTTGTCGCCAGTGGCCGGCGGAAGGTGCACGTGCCCGTCGACCTGGGACCGGACCGCAGCGACGCACGGATGCACGCCAAGACCGTAGGATCCTACGCAGTGCCGTAGGGGACCGCACCGCCACTTCCCAGCAAATTAGGGACACTGTTGCTCCTGGGGTATCGGCGAGGACCATTCGCAACCGTCTCCATGAAGCTGGGCTACGGTCCCGCACACCGTTAGGCCGTCTTCCGCTCACGCCCCAACATCGTGCAGCCCGCCTCCAGTGGTGTCGCGACAGGCGTGAATGGAGGGACGAATGGAGACGTGTCGTCTTCAGCGATGAGAGTCGCTTCTGCCTTGGTGCCAATGATGGTCGTATGCGTGTTTGGCGCCGTGCAGGTGAGCGCCACAATCAGGACTGCATACGACCGAGGCACACAGGGCCAACACCCGGCATCATGGTGTGGGGAGCGATCTCCTACACTGGCCGTACACCACTGGTGATCGTCGAGGGGACACTGAATAGTGCACGGTACATCCAAACCGTCATCGAACCCATCGTTCTACCATTCCTAGACCGGCAAGGGAACTTGCTGTTCCAACAGGACAATGCACGTCCGCATGTATCCCGTGCCACCCAACGTGCTCTAGAAGGTGTAAGTCAACTACCCTGGCCAGCAAGATGTCCGGATCTGTCCCCCATTGAGCATGTTTGGGACTGGATGAAGCGTCGTCTCACGCGGTCTGCACGTCCAGCACGAACGCTGGTCCAACTGAGGCGCCAGGTGGAAATGGCATGGCAAGCCGTTCCACAGGACTACATCCAGCATCTCTACGATCGTCTCCATGGGAGAATAGCAGCCTGCATTGCTGCGAAAGGTGGATATACACTGTACTAGTGCCGACATTGTGCATGCTCTGTTGCCTGTGTCTATGTGCCTGTGGTTCTGTCAGTGTGATCATGTGATGTATCTGACCCCAGGAATGTGTCAATAAAGTTTCCCCTTCCTGGGACAATGAATTCACGGTGTTCTTATTTCAATTTCCAGGAGTGTGTATATATATATATATATATATATATATATATATATATATATATATATATATATATATATATATAATCAGTTCATGACATCCAGTCTTACAAATTTACTGTCTCTGATGGACACACGTCCAGACCATCCGCTCTCAAAACTCCGCCATCTCTCTCCCCACATCCACCACTGCTGGCGGCTCACCTCCAACTGCGCAACTGCTCAACGCTGCACAACACTAAAATAGCAAATTCAAACAATGCAAACCAGCCACAGATTGCACACAGCACAGTCATTGATTTTCATACAGAGCGCTACATGGCGTTGCCAACATAAAAACCTGAACAGCCTACTTACAGTAGTACCGTGTGTCTGACGTCAAACGTATCATAGGCATTGTAGTATGATTCATTTGTCATTCGTAGTTGACAACTATTAATTATGATACTTACAGCGCCATCTATTGCTATATTTTGTACCTGTTTATTTTTCTTCCGCCATACGTTTTGGCCTTCT
Organism: Schistocerca nitens; assembly: GCF_023898315.1. Lineage (NCBI taxonomy): Eukaryota > Metazoa > Arthropoda > Insecta > Orthoptera > Acrididae > Schistocerca > Schistocerca nitens. The sequence continues at coordinate 924,964,819 of NC_064614.1, read as the reverse complement.
CCGATAATATTCGGGCCGGCCGCGGTGGTCTAGCGGTTCTAGGCGCTCAGTCCGGAACTGCGCGACTGCTACGGTCGCAGGTTCGAATCCTGCCTCGGGCATGGATGTGTGTGATGTCCTTAGGTTAGTTAGGTTTAAGTAGTTCTACGTTCTAGGGGGACTGATGACCACAGATGTTAAGTCCCATAGTGCTCAGAGCCATTTGATAATATTCGGTTGCGATTTGAAGTCATTCTGACTAGTGGTGTTATTTCTACAGTGGTTTGAAACTTTAATTATAATCACCCTTCTTTTTTTTGGGGGGGGGAGTATGAATTTCTGGAGGGGGTTTTACATTTTACATTTCATCATTGGTCCTGTCGGCAGATTAATTATGTAAGATCACACTCTCGTAGCATGCCTTTAATCTATTTTAACAGTTCTGAAGATGTTCGTCCCGGCGGGGTCAGGGATTTTTCTCTGCCTCGTGATGACTGGGTGGTGTGTGATGTCCTTAGGTTAGTTAGGTTTAAGTAGTTCTAAGTTCTAGGGGACTGATGACCACAGATGTTAAGTCCCATAGTGCTCAGAGCCATTTGAACCATTTGAAGATGTTCGAAATTTGAAAGAAACCTGTAATAATTAAAAAGACAAATGTGGCAATAGACTGCAATAAAAAATATTAAGATAATAAACAGTGAGACGAAATTGTTTGTCGTGGAGAATCGCAACGAGAGGAATTCGACACCGATTCGTAAGAGTCCTGTGAGACTGGATGCGAGTGGGAGCTGGCATAGCGAGGCGTGGGAACGGAGCGCCAGCCGGGGCCCGGCGCTGCCGCCGGCGAGGCGCGGGAGGCGCCGATAAATAAGTCCTGCTGGGGGGGGGGCGGGGGAGGGGGGCAAATATTTGCCGTTCTGGGGGGCGCGGGGCGCGCACCGGCCGAGGAGGCGCTGCAGCCCGGCCTGGACCAGACTCTGCTCTCCTGGGATGCGCTTCCGCTGCCGCTCGGGAAACAACGACGCGGCTCTCACACTAACTGCCCTACCGGATAAGCTCCCACACTGCATGCTGATACCACCTCTCCCGTAAATATTAATGAAATACCCTGGTATCCATCGAAATTGCAACAAATTGCATGCATGGATATGCAAATGACAACCAGACCAGATTCCGTAGACATGTTGGAACACGTGAGGCAATACTGACCGTACGACTTATCTTAGAAGAAAGATTAAGGAAAGACAAACCTACGTTTTCCAGCATTTGTAGACTTAGAGAAAGCTTTTGACAATGTTGACTGGAATACTCTCTTTCAAATTCTAAAGGTGTCAGGGGTAAAATGCAGGGAGCGAAAGGCTATTTACAATTTGTACAGAAACCAGATGGCAGTTATAAGAGTCGAGGGACACGAAAGGGAAGCAGTGGTTGGGAAGGGAGTGAGACAGGGTTGTAGCCTCTCCTCGATGTTATTCAATCTGTATATTGAGCAAGCAGTAAAGGAAACAAAAGAAAAAGTCGGTGTAGGTATTAAAATCCATGGAGAAGAAATAAAAACTTTGTGGTTCGCCGATGACATTGTAATTCTGTCAGAGACAGCAAAGGAATTGGAAGAGCAGTTGAACGGAATCGACAGTCTCTTGAAACGAGGGTATAAGATGAACATCAACAAAAGCAAAACGAGGATAATGGAATGTAGTCAAATTAAATCGGGTGATGCTGAGGGAATTAGATTAGGAAAAGAGCAAGGAGCAAAATAACTGGTGATTGTCGATGTAGAGAGGATATAAAATGTAGACTGGCAATGGCATGGAAAGCGTTGCTGAAGAAAAGAAATTTGTTAACATCGAGTGTAGATTTAAGTGTCAGGAAGTCGTTTCTGAAAGTATCTGTATGGAGTGTAGCCATGTATGGAAGTGAAACATGGACGGTAAATAGTTTGGACAAGAAGAGAATAGAAGCTTTCGAAATGTGGTGCTACAGAAGAATGCTGAAGATTAGGTGGGTAGATCACATAAGTAATGAGGACGTATTGAATGGAATTGGGGAGGAGTTTGTGGCACAACTTGACAAGAAGAACGGACCGGTTGGTAGGACATGTCCTGAGGCATCAAGGGATCACAAAATTAGCATTGGAGGGCAGCGTGGAGGGTAAAAATCGTAGAGGGAGACCAAGAGATGGATACACTAAGCAAATTCAGAAGGATGTAGGTTGCAGTAAGTACTGGGAGATGAAGGAGCTTGCACAGGATAGAGTAGCATGGAGAGCTGCATCAAACCAGTCTGAGGACTGAAGACCACAACAACAACAGCAACAACAACCAAACACAACGAGAAGGTCGTTTTAAAAATAAAGAACCTTTTTGTGGTGTACTGAGAGACCACACAAGAAGTGTCTGTGACAGTTGGTACCAGAAGTACCATGCCCCGTGAAGCGGCTGCGTCACCAGGAAGAGAGACGCGCCCGTAAGTACCAGCACACGAGTAGAAGTAGTCAGTTGCAAGTTGTAACTCAGTACGAGTCTCGCTAGGGAGTTCTTGCAGAACGTTCGTCGTGTCTTCTCGTCTAAGAGTCGTTGAGTGAGAGTGAAACAGTGGTCGATAGATAGACAGTGGTTAGTCTTCAGTCGAAACAGAACAGTGAATAGAATTGTTGTGTATGGACAGAGACTGCCTGCAAGACACTGTCCATTTGAAAGTGTTCTTCGAATAGCACATCAAGAGAAAAGATTAGTTTTCTTCCGCCTTTATTTCAGAGAACATTATCTAGTTTGTGTTCGTGGAACTGTAATCAGCTCGGGACGTATGAGCTAAACCTGCATTCTACAATTTCTGTAGCCAGTCTTAGCAAAATTGAATAATATATTTTACTATTCACTACTTGTGTTACTTCATTGTGTTTGTGTGCTGCCGTAGAACCCACGCATCCGTCCTATCAGGATACCAGCAGTAGTCTTTTTAGCGGCTGCGAGATTTTCATCGAAGTGGACGCATGCAGTCCACAACAATTTTGATGTGACGGTTGCGATCCATGAAGTAGTGTAGCACGCCCAACGCGGCGGATTGCTAACCGAAGGGGCCTGGGGTCGATTCCCAGGCGGGTCGGAGACTTTCTCTGCGTTCGGACTGGGTGCTCTCTTGTCCTTGCGTTAGTATCGTCGTAAATGACATTCCACTGTTCAGATGGCTGTATGGGTACGCCACGAAAACCAATTAAAAGAAGTTAGCAAGCAAAGGGTGAAGAAAAATTTAAAAGGACAGACGCTTCACTAGAAATCGATTTGCTTGAGCTTGCCCGAAATCTCACGATGAGTTCTTTACCAAACTATTAGTGGTACAAATATAAATATCGTATGGCATTATTGGCTGTGATGTCACACTTCCTGTCGGAAAGGTGTTCTTTCTCTGCACACATTGGCTCCTCTCCTTGCGGATATATGAGAGTCATGTCGTGTGTGTATTCGTAGGACGTAGGTGAGTGTGACGGATGCTTGTGTAGCGTAGTATCGCGTTTGTGTCGTACGAGTATAAAGACGATGAGAGAAGGGATATGGTGAAACCCGGTGGCAGCACACACGCTACTCATCTCGGGTAGCACCAGGGGGGCCGACGAACCTAACGTCCCCATCTGACGGACGCATCACCATCAGCATTGTCACATGCCCCCACTTCATGAGATACTGCGGAGAGGTATGGAATTTAATCTGCGTCAATGGCGCAATGATTGGTTCAAAAATGGCTCCAAGCACTATTAGACTCAACATCTGAGGTCATCAGTCTCCAAGACTTAGTACTGCTTAAACCTAACGAACCTAAGGACATCACACACATCCATGCCCGAGGCAGGATTCGAACCTACGACCGAAGCAGCAGCGCGGTTCGGGGCTAAAGCGCCTAGAACCACTCGGCTACAGCGGCCGGAGCAGTGATCGATGATCAGGAGCTATACGCCACCATTTCTCCTCTCCTTGTGACTATTTTCAGTGAAAATTTCATTCCTAACAGGATTCGAACCGAGTTACCATCGAGTTCAGCGCCAACCTCAGACGTGCGTCGGTGATCTCGGCACGGAGGCGCGTAGTTGTTAGTGGTGATTTCGGCTACAGAAAACTGTGTTCCACGTGCATTCCTCGACTTTTGTCAGATGAACACAAAAAACAGCGAGGCAGCTGCACTAACTTTTCTCACTCAGTACGACAAGGGTGTCGAGGAGTTTTGAATCACATTGTTTCCGGCGACGAGACCTGGGTTTCCCCATAAAAGTCCAGAAACAAAGGCTCAGTTAACGAAATAAAACCAACAAACAAGCAAACTCTCAGCACCGAAATTGTTATGGCCCGATATTTTGAGGTCGAAATGGCGATCTACTCATCGACTTTATGCCCGAGGAGAGGCCAAAATCGCAGCGGCCTGCTGTCAGACTGTTTACTGACTACGTCATCCCGATCAAAACAAACGGCGTGGGTTCTCGTCCAGCTGCACTCTGCTTCTTCACGATAACATTAGCTCTCATTCTGCTGCGTCGACGAAGGATTGTTTCGGCACTTTAAGCGGGAAGTTTTTAAATGTTCGCCGTATAATACAGACTTGACAGCAAATGATTACCATCTTTCTCCCAAACTGAAGGATGTTTTGGCCGAGAAGCAATATGGAAATGACAACAAAGGTAAGGAGGACGTTAGTAAATCGTTAAACACTTTGGTGGCAACTGAGTACGCAAAAGGCATACGAGAACTTCTGGGCTGCATCCCGTCCCAGTACCGCCGGGAACAGAAGCCTGGTTCTCCGCATAGCAGTAAGACACCTTAGCTACTTAGCTATTTTTTTTTCTATCTGTTTGTTCGTCATGTTTCTCCTTCGGGGAGATAGATTTCCTGTGGATGTCACATGACGCCTCTCAAAGTCTGTCGATGAGAACTGGACTCAGTTTTTTTATCTATGAGGGTGGTCAGTCCCCTGAAGCGACGCGTTGAGCTACCACGATAGCTCACGGAGGCGCACTCTATGGATCAGTGTTGTATTTGAAATCTGTTCGTTGTTTACGTTTAGTTTGTTAGCTTATTATTGGTCTACTCGATTTTAATCACAGTCGACTCTATTTATGTTATATAAGGGCACTAATAACCAACAGTTTGGCCCCCTAAAACCATAATAATGAGCATCGTGCAGACACCAATTTCCACTGGTTACTGGAAAGAATAGAAAATATAACTGAAAAATATACTTGATTGGAAACTGAAGTAGCCACAGGCCTTGGTCGGTGCTTCAACATTACTGTCATCCGCGTTGAAACACTTGAAACGAGATATCATACACAGCCTGACAAAAAAAGGGAAGCACTCGTAAGACAAGGTCGGATGTCAAAGGACCTTCGTAAACGTACACATCATCGGCAGGCTTGTAGATGATTAGAGTTGCAGTTTTAGTTTTGTTCGTGTTTAGTGTTGTTACCAGGCCTGGTAGGGTGTATAAGGTACGTCAAAAGAGTCAGTTCATGAGTGGTCGATGTGAAGCACGCTGAGATGCCACGTACTCGTGTGAGACAGTGTTAGTAGCACCTGACAAATATGAAAGGGACTCATTGTAGGTCTGCATTTGGCCGGCTGGTCGAATCGTGCGATATTCAGATTAGAGGGGCATTCACTTGTGACGGGGGCCACATGGTGGACCGAATGCGAACTTGAGGGTAAGCATACTCCTCGTCAAGTTTCAGGTCATTCACGTCTGACCACCGGAAGGAAGGACCGCCGTGTTGTGCACCAAGCACACCGTAACCCCTTCACATCTGCGCCTACCATCCCAATAACAAGGAATGAAGTCCCTCTCCACTGGATGGAGACTATCAGCGGTCAGGACACGGGATGATGTGCAGCCTACCGTTGACGCCACAACACAAACAGCTGCGTTCGGAGGGCGCCGTGACTGGAAAGCAAAGGCTGCCGATGAATGGCGTTTAGCGACGAGTCCCGGTTCTGCACTATCCCGGTTGACCATCGTCGTCGTGTACGGAGGTGACCTGGCGAGAGGTCTCATCCTTGCAATGTTTTGTAAAGGCACAATGGAGTTACTCCTGACGTCGTAGTGTGGGTAGCCATCGGGTATGACTCCAGGCACGGCTGTCAGGGTCTGAGAAAACTCTGACGTCACGACCGTCCTGCATCCTCATGTCTTACCTCTCGCGCGGCAGTATCGTGGTGCCATTTTCAGCAGGACAATGCTCGTCCACATATGGCACGTGTGTTGAGGTAATTCCATGGCTAGCAAAACCACCAGGTCTGTCCCCGATAGAACACGTGTTGAAGCAGCTCTGACGTCAGCTCTGTCCCAGTGCCGGTACCCGCAATACCGAGGACCATTTACATATTTACTCAGGAGTGGATTCTACGACTTTATGATACGTTTCCCAACCAAATTAGCGAACAGATCCAGGCCATAGAATGTGCATTGTCATACTGATAAGTGGGCTCATGCTGCCAAATTCTTTGTAAATTTGACTCCATTTCTTGACTGACTGACATAAACTCACTTACCCTCTCAACCCGTCAAGTTCCATTTCGTTTTCCTCCTTCCCTTTGGGTGCTTCACTTTTTTTGCCAGGCAGTGTATTTTGCATTGTCGTATCGAAGAATGATGCCGAGTGGTCGCTGCTTGTTCAAGTACCGTCATGATGGAATTTCTAGTCGGCAAGGAATACGTTCAAGATTAAAATCAAATGGGGCTCTAGTAACAAAGAAAAATTCCTTCGCCATCAGAGTCTGCAATGAGTCGTTGCATTGGAGCTGTCGTAAACTGGACAAGCATCCCTGTCTATAAAATATGTCACTTCGCTTGTAGTGGACTACGTTGACAGCTAGAATACGTGTTAGTGGTGACTAAAAAAAGAGTCGATCAGCATTAAATTTTGCCTATCGCGGAACACTGTGCATAGGGTTAATGAGGGTCTACCCATTATGCGTTTCTAAATGGTATTGTTCTTTACGCAGAATCATATCAAAAAGCGTGAAGCACACCCCATATGCGTAGTCTTCTGTTAAAGAAAGTGAGCTCCAACAGTCTGTACGACGTAGATCATGTACCAGCAGCACAGACAATTCTGGGAAATGGGTAAAGTTGTGATAGTGAATAGTCAATGCTGCTTAATTTTCTGCTCCACAGCATGAACCTGTTAGTCTGTCACTGTAGACCGCCGTTCATTACATTTCTCAACATGCATATTGTCACCCCATTCGTTAACTGTCTTGCAGATACCCGTAACACTGACTTACTCATAATCTGTTCATCATAAATGATACAACTCTTACAGCGAATGATAGCGGCTGGCAAATCTTCATACGCGGCCGGTTATCGATTTTCTTATCTAACGTCGCAACTCCTATCAAACATTTGCGCTCCCGTCGTCTCCCAAAAGCGACGGTCGGTCCTGTCGACGGGTCTTACAAAGCAGTGCGTAACAGCACCCCTGCAATTACATCCACATCTACGTGATTACTCTGCTATTCACAATAAAGTGCCTGGTAGAGGGTTCAATGAACCACCTTCAAGCTGTCTCTCTATCGTTCCGCTCTCGAACGCCGCGCGGGAAAAACGAGAACTTAAATTTTTCAGTGCAAGCCCTGATTTCTCTTATTTCATCGTGATGATCATTTCTCCCTATGTAGGTGGGTGCCAACAGAATGTTTTCACAATCGGAGGCGAAAAGTGGTCATTGAAGTTTCATGAGAAGATCCCGCCGCAACAAAAAACGCCTTTGTTCTAATGGTTTGCCGTCCAGTTCACTGTCATGTCTGTGGCACTATCTTACCTATTTCCCGATAATACAAAACGGGCTGCCCTTCTTTGTACTTTTTCGATATCACCCGTCTGTCTCACCTGATGAACATCCCACACCGCACAGCTAGTATCCAGAATAGGGCGGACAAGCGTGGTGTAAGCAGTCTCTTTAGTAGACCTGTTGCATCTTCTAAGTGTACTGATCATGAATCGCAGTTTTTGGTTTGCTCCACCCACAACATTATCTATGTGATCGTTCCAGTTTAGGTTATTTGCAATTGTGATTCCTAAGAATTTAGTTGAATATACAGCCTTCAGATTTGTGTGACTTATCGCGTATTCGAAATTTAGCGGGTTTCTTTTAGTACTCGTGTAAATAACGTCTCACTTTTCTTTATTCAGGCTCAATTGCCACTTTTCGCACCATACAGATGCCTAAATCATTTTGCAATTCCGTTTGGTAATCTGATGACTTTACAAAACGGTAAATGACAGCATCATCTGCAAACACTCTAAGAAGGCTACTCAGACTGTTTCCTATGTCGTTGATATACATCAGGAACAATAGAGAGATTAAAACGCTTCCTTGGGGAACGCCGGATATTACTTCTCTTTTACTCGATGACTTTCCGTCTGTTACTACGTACTGTGATCTTTCTGACAGGAAATCGCGAATCCAGTAAGGCGATATACCATAGGCACGCAGTTTGGTTAGAAGACGATTGTGAGGAACTGTGTCGAGAGCTTCCTGGAAATCCAAAAATATGGAACCAATTTGACATCCCCTGTCGTTAGCACTCATTACTTCGTGAGCATAAAGAGCTAGTTGTGTTTCGCAAGGACGATATTCTCTGAATCCGTGCTATGTGTCAATAAATCGTTTTCTTCAACGTAATTTATAATGCTCGAACACAGTTGTTGTTGTTGTGGTCTTCAGTCCAGAGACTGGGTTGAAGCATCTCTCCATGCTACTCTATTCTGTGCAAGCTTCTTCATCTCCCAGTACCTACTGCAACCTACATCCTTCTGAATCTGCTTAGTGTATCCATCTCTTGGTCTCCCTCTACCATTTTTACCCTCCATGCTGCCCTCCAATACTAAACTGGTGACCCCTTGATGCCTCAGAATATGCCCTACCAATTGATCCCTTCTTCGAGTCAAGTTGTACCACAAATTTCTCTTCTCTCCAATTCTACTCAGTACCTCCTCACTAGTTATGCGATCTACCCATCTAATCTTCAGCATTCTTCTATAGCACCACATTTCGAAACCTTCTATTCTCTTCTTGTCTAAACTATTTATCGTCCATGTTTCACTTCCGTACATGGCTACACTCCATACAAATACTTTCAGAAACGACTTCCTGACACTTAAATCTATACTCGATGCCAATAAATTTCTCTTCTTCAGAAACGCTTTCCTTGTCATTGTCAGTCTACATTTTATATCCTTGCTACTTCGACCATCATCAGTTATTTTGCTCCCCAAATAGCAAAATTCGTTTACTACTTTAAGCGCCTCATTACCTAATCTAATTCCCACAGCATCACCCGATTTAATTTGACTACATTCCATTATCCTCGTTTTGCTTTTGTTGATGTTCATCTTATATCCTCCTTTCAAGACACTGTCCATTCCGTTCAACTGCTCTAAAAAATGGCTCTGAGCACTATGGGACTTAACATCTATGGTCATCAGTCCCCTAGAACTTAGAACTACTTAAACCTAGCTAACCTAAGGACACCACACAACACCCAGCCATCACGAGACAGAGAAAATCCCTGACCCCGCCGGGAATCGAACCCGGGAACCCGGGCGTGGGAAGCGAGAACGCTACCGCACGACCACGAGATGCGGGCTCAACTGCTCTTCCAAGTCCTTTGCTGTCTCTGACAGAATTACAATGTCATCTGCGAACCTTGAAGTTTTTATTTCTTCTCCATGGATTTTAATACCTACTCCGAAGTTTTCTTTTGTTTCCTTTACTGCTTGCTCAATATACAGATTGAATAAAATCGGGGATAGGCTACAACCATGTCTCACTCCCTTCCCAACCACTGCTTCCCTTTCATGCCCCTCGACTCTTATAACTGCCATCTGGTTTCTGTACAATTTGTAAATAGCCTTTCGCTCCCTGTATTTTACCCCTGCCACCTTCAGAATTTGGAAGAGAGTATTCCAGTCAACATTGTCAAAAGCTTTCTCTAAGTCTACAAATGCTAGAAACGTAGGTCTGCCTTCCCTTAATCTATTTTCTAAGATAAGTCGTAGGGTCAGTATTGCCTCACGTGTTCCAACCTTTCTACGGGATCCAAACTGATCTTCCCCGAGGTCGGCTTCTACCAGTTTTTCCGTTCGTCTGTAAAGAATTCGTGTTAGAATTTTGCAGCCGTGACTTATTAAACTGATAGTTCGGAAATTTTCACATCTGTCAGCACCTGCTTTCTTTGGGATTGGAATTATTATATTGTTCTTGAAGTCTGAGGGAATTTCGCCTGTCTCATACATCTTGCTCACTAGATGGTAAAGTTTTGTCAGGACTGGCTCTCCCATGGCTGTCAGTAGTTCTAATGGAATGTTGTCAACTCCCGGGGCCTTGTTTCGACTTAGGTCTGTCAGTGCTCTGCCAAACTCTTCACGCAGTTCCATATCTCCCATTTCATCTTCATCTATGTCCTCTTCTATTTCCATGATATTATCCTCAAGTACATTGCTATTGTATAGACCCTCTATATACTCCTTCCACCTTTCTGCTTTCCCTTCTTTGCTTAGAACTGGGTTCCCATCTGAGCTCTTGATATTCATACAAGTGGTTCTCTTTTCTCCAAAGGTCTCTTTAATTTTCCTGTAGGCAGTATCTATCTTACCCCTAGTGAGGTAAGCCTCTACATCCTTACATTTGTCCTCTAGCCATCCCTGCTTAGCTATTTTGGACTACCTGTCGATCTCATTTTTGAGAAGTTTTATATTCCTTTTTGCCTGCTTCATTTAATGCATTTTTATATTTTCTCCTTTCATCGATTAAATTCAATGTCTCTTCTGTTGCCTAAGGATTTCTATTAGCCCTCGTCTTTTTTCCTACTTGATCCTCTGCTACCTTCACTATTTCATCTCTCAAAGCTATCCATTCTTCTTCTACTGTATTTCTTTCCCCCATTCTTGTCAATCGTTCCCTAAAGCTCTCCCTGAAGCTCTCTACAACCTCTAGTTCTTTCAGTTTATCCAGGTCCCATCTCCTCAAATTCCTACCTTTTTGCAGTTTCTTTAGTTTTAATCTACAGTTATTAAGCAATAGACTGTGGTCAGAATCCGCATCTGCCCCTGGAAATGTCTTACAATTTAAAATCTGGTTCCTAAATCTCTGTCTTACCATTATATAATCTATCTGATATCTTGCAGTATTTCCAGGCTACTTTCATGTATGCAACCTTCTTTTACGATTCTTGAACCAAGTGTTAGCTATGGTTAAGTTATGCTCTGTGCAAAATTCTACCAGGCGGCTTCCTCTTTCATTTCTTACCCCCAATCCATATTCACCTACTACGTTCCTCCTCTTCCTTTCCCTACTATCGAATTCCAGTCACCCATGACTATTAAATTTTCGTCTCCCTTCACTATCTGAATAATTTCTTTTATCCCATCATACATTTCATCAATCTCTTCGTCATCTGTGGAGCTAGTTGGCATATAAACTTGTACTACTGTGGTAGGCGTGGGCTTTTTATCTGTCTTGGCCACAATAATGCGTTCACTATGCTGTTTGTAGTAGCTTACCCGCATTCCTATTTTCCTATTCATTATTAAACCTATTCTTACATTACCCCTATTTGATTTTGTGTTTATAACCCTGTATTCACCTGACCAAAAGTCCTGTTCCTCCTGCCACGGAACTTCACTAATTCCCACCATATCTAACTTTAACCTATCCATTTCCCTTTTTAACTTTTCTAGCCTACCTGTCCGATTAAGGGATCTGACATTCCACGCTCCGATCCGTAGAACGCCAGTTTTCTTTCTCCTGATAACAACATCCTCCTGAGTAGTTCCCGCCCGGAGATCTGAATGGTGGACTATTTTACCTCCGGAATATTTTACCTAAGAGGACACCATCATCATTTAGCCGTACAGTAAAGCTGCATGCCCTCGGGAAACACAGTATATGTTCCAAAACTCTACTGCAAATCGACGTTAGTAATATGGCCCGTAATTCTGCGGATTACTCCTATTTCCCTTTTCGGGTATTGGTGTGACTTGAGCAATTTTCTGGTCTTTAGGTAAGGATCTATCTAAGAGCGAGCGGTTGTATACAGTTGCTTAATATGGAGCTATTGTATCAGCATACTCTGAAAGGAACCTGACTGGTACACAATTTAAGTTGCTTTGCTACACCGAAGCTACACTTGTATGTTTCTCATCCCGTCAGTTGTTCTAGATTGGAATTCAGGAATATTTACTTCGTCTTCTTTGGTGAAGGAGTTTCGGAAGACCGTGTTTAATAACTCTGCTTTAGTGGCATTCTCATCAGTGATTTCACCGTTGTTATCGCGCCTCTTCCCTGGAGTGTGCTGTCCAAGGAAAATGAGCACCACAGGTAAACCGTGTTCGGTCATAATACTTATCAACCTCCGACACTGAGGCAATCAGTCGAACAGTAACACGTCCAAGAAATCCGTATGAAGATAAAAATCTGGAAATTTGTGGTAAGTTCCTATGGGACCCAACTGCTTAGGTCATCGGTCCCTAGGCTTACACCACTACTTAATCTAACTTAAATTAACTTACGCTAAGGACAAGACACACATCTACGCCCGAGGGAGGACTCGAACCTCCGACGGGGGAAGCCGCGCGAACAGTGGAAAGGCGCCCCAGACCGTTCGGCTACCCCGTGCGGAGTATGAAGATAGAGCAGTGTGTAGAACAAAGCAAACGCAGTTCCAATATATACAGAAAGGTAGGAGAATAGAATTACTTAGCTATAAATAACAAGAGACCACCAGTTATATGAAAGTAATTATATCCCTCGACCTCTTAAGATTCGTCGATCACATGTTCGCAAACAAATCAATCACTTAGCGTTATAATATTTTTCCAGTGTCTTTTGTTACTTCCCTATTATGGAATATTTGCCCTTTATAGAATCATTTAATAAGTAATAAACAGACAACAAAACTGCTGAATACGGAGGATTAGTTCAAACAACTCATTCACATCTTATCAAATTTGAAGCGGTGTGAGCGTCTGGCGTTGCTCTTGTACAGTACAGGATGGTTATAATTAAACTTTCGTTACTTGAACTGGTGTAGAAGGAAAACGTTATAGGAACGACGATCAGACTGTGCGCCGCAGGATTCACGTTGTTAGCGGTGTTAGTATTGTATTACGACTTGCCGTCATACGCCGGTGCCAACGGCGTTGCCGATGTAGTAACACCGGCTCCCGTAAGGGCACCGAAGTTAAGCGCTGCCAGGCTTGGCCAGCACTTGGGTGGGTCACTGTGCGGGTCTGCCTAGGGCTGTAGGCAAGCGGTGTGCACTAGGAAAACTGAGGAGCTAGTAGATTAAGGAGTAGCGGCATCGGTCACGAAAACTGAGAGCGGTGTGCTGGCCGCATGCCACTCCGTATCCACATGCGGTGACGCCTAAGGTCTGAGGGTGACACGGTGGCCGTCGGTGCGTTGGGCCTTCAGGGCCTGTTCGGACTGTGTTTTATTTTTGTTTGTTTGTTAGGCGCCGGTACTGGTTACGGCGACGTAGGGTTGAAACACAAGCAGCAATTTGTAAACAGTCAACATGGCTGTGGACAAGGTGAGCAGGGCTTTACACGTAAACCTATTTTATCTAGACAACAGCAATCGCGCTATTGCTCTTCGCGAGTAACAACGAGTAAAGGAATACGGAGAGAGCCTCTTTCCGCAACGCGGGGTTGAAGAACATGACTCGGAAGTTCGAATTAACTGGTAATTTCAGAATTGCTCCTGGGAGAGATCGACGAGCAATTACGTCACGTATGGTGACGAAGTTACTGTTGCCATGGCTGAGAATTCTGAATGCAATAGCCGGCCTTTGTGGCCAAGCGGTTCTAGGCGCTCCAGTCCGGAACCGCGCTGCTGCTACGGTCGCAGGTTCGAATCCTGCCTCGGGCATGGATGTGTGTGATGTCCTTAGGTTAGTTAGGTTTAAGTAGTTCTAAGTCTAGGGGACTGATGACCTCAGATATTAAGTCCTATAGTGTTTAGAGTCATTTGAACCATTTTGAACGCATTACGCGATTTTCGGGCAGTGCACGAGCTGTGTTAAGACAGCTGAACGTTCCACAATCCACCGTTCGGTAAGTGTTGCGAACAGTTGTTATTGCGGTGCCAGGCTGTCGTGTATGCAGATGGTGCTCGCATTGAGTAACGTTTATAACCTGGAAAGTAAACATGGTTCGCGATTAACACATGTTCCCCTACGGGTGGAAATTAAAATGTGTTTCTTCCACCTGTTCATTCGTTACTTCTCTTCTGTACGTCCTTACAAATGTTTCCACTAAATTCCATTGTCGTACGATCACTCATTTTTCATGCGTGCCCTCTCAAATAGCGAAAGTTTAATTATAAACACGCTGTACTACACCACAGGATTTGCAATCACCACTAATTCCATCGCCAATCTTTATAACGTATAATGTCTTTATAGAGAGCCGCATTTTTTAAAATTTAACGAGTCGTTAAAATCGTCCTTGGCTACTTGCTGATGTCATGTTTCATGCGTTACGTTTTCGCAAAAAAAAATTAAATTTCCGTCGCTTAACTTAAACATCTTCGTGAAAAATAGTCATTACGCTTTTTGCGTCGAGTATGTGTCTTTGAAGTTCGTCCCTCACCGTCCATCTAGCACTGAACTATTCTAAGGAGAAATGTTCCCCGGGAAGCAATCGTCATTTGCTATGTTCCTATTAAGTGCGGAAGGTTGGCAAACGATCGAAACTTGGTGCATGGATTCGCAGTTGATCCTCAATATAAACAAATTGTACCATATTGTACATAAATAGGCTGAAAGACCTACTGTTGTATGACTATGCGAGTGCAGAACAGTCGCTGGAAGCAGACACATCCATTAAATATCTGGGCATACCCGTACGGAGCCATCTAAAGTGGAATACCACCACTACACACATCACAGGTAAGGCAGATCCCATGAGACCCATTGGAAGAACCCTCAGAAAGTGTACACTTCCGCCCACAAAGGAAGTAGTTACAAAACCCTCATTCGACCAGTACTTGAGCATTGTTCATTAATCTAGAATCAGTTCCAGGTAGGATTGATAAAAGGAAAAAGAGAAGATCGAAAAAAGAGCAGCACGTTTCGCCGCAGGACACTTTCCATCGCAGATTCATTTCGTAGGCGTTAAAAGCGTCTCGGAGACGCTCAGCCAGCTCCAGTGGCAGAATTTGCGAGAGATGTTCTGTGACTCAGGGTGTGGTTTACTGTTAAAATTACGAGAGCGTACGATCCTAGAATAACCAACCAATACATTGCCTCCTCCTACACATATCTCACAGAAAAACCAAGAAGGTAAAATCAGAGTGATTCGACCACACACGGACGCTTATCAGCAATCGTTCTTCCCTTGGACGATTCATGACTGGAATAGGAAATGGGGGAAAGTTACAGTGGTAACAAATTATCCTCCCCCACACGCCGTAAGATGGCTTGCGGAGTATAGATTTAGATGTTGATGTAGGTGTAGGTGTAAATAAGGTGCCTCGCGGAGTATAAATGTAGATGCAAATATCAGTGACATATGATTGACTCTCGGTTGTGTGGTTGGAGCGGTGTGCAATATTAGAAATCCCCAGAACAAAACACCACAGGCGATTGCTAGAACAAGAGTCCCGTTAATGCGCCACCCGCACGTAACTCAGCGAGTGTACACACGGTCGCCGATTTCTGTTTTATTATTTTAAAACGATTAGATAAATTACACCAATAATGAGAGTTTTCTTAAAATTGCATGATACACATGAAAACGATGATAATCTTATATTCGCAGAAATATAACGTGAGACTTACACACGTGCAACTGAGAAGTGCAATCGCGAAGGAATCGACAGTGAACACAAGTGAAATTGTGTCCATAATAAACCAGGTGGACTTTTATCTCAAGTTAATGGTATGACCAGCGGTGCGCAGAATGCAAAGTTTCGCGATCGGAAATGTTAAAGTTACCTAAATATTCCGGATTATTATGCAGTGTTCGGACGAATTTCTTGTTGAATTTGAAAGTGTCCTCCCTGCCTGCGGAGGACATCTTCAAGGGGGACTGGAGCTTCCTCGGTGGTCCGATGCACATCCTGGCTCGCTACTGACTAAAGTAAAATTCCGTTTCCAAGTGCTCCCGCGCAGAGGCGTGACGTCATATGTTTCGTGTACCAGTCTTCTAATGGGATACTATCAACAGTGAACGACAGTAACTGGCAACGGCCAATTGCGTTGCAGTACTCAAAGCACGTGACGTCACGCCTCTGTGCGGGAGCGCGCGGAACGAAATATCACTTGTAGCGAGCCAGAGTGTGCACCGGACCTCCGAATAAGCTGCAGCCTCCCTTGAAAATGTCCTCCGCAAACGGGGACGAAACGCTGGGATTCAACACGAAATTCATCCGACTACGGCGTAATAACTGGAATATTTTAGTAAGTGTGATTGACTCCGTGCTTTCCAGTTTGTGGGTAAGCTGACGATGCCGTTATTGTGTACAATATGTTAAATACGACCGAGGCCTCAAAACATTAAAGCACATTTCGTGCTACGATGTTATCTGATATATGAAGGGCTTATTTCAATAGTGGTACAAGTCCATTACCTCCACTTTTCTGCCTATAATGTTCTGAAATTAATGATCCAAACAAACAGAAACAAAGGTTCATCTCTAGCAAGAAGCCATATGCTTGAATATTTCTGGTATCTCAACTGCAGATTTTTCAGCGCTCGTTTAACTTTAGGACTCTGTATCGCAGAATGAACAAGAATGGACTTGTACCACTATTGAAATAAGCCCTTGATATTTGACAAACCATTCGAGCAGTCAAGGGTGGACATCAGGAACATCAGTCACTTACCCGATTGAAACAGCCAAGCGAGTCAGTTGCAGCCGGGTATTGTCTTGGTATCTAATTTTGAAATGATATAATACAATGTTAACATCGCGGAGCAGGTTCTATGTTTTCAGGATAGAGTAATTAAATTTCTGTCGAGGTAAGGACGTTAAGATAACCTTGTAAAGAGGTACGGAGTTTTGAATTTAAGTAAGATTTGAGATACGGCGTTTAGTTCTTTAGTTCATACCGTTGGCCCTCCCATCTGCAAAAATAGTGCGTATGAAAGGGCAGTCCTTGCACTGGGAATCGAAATCTACCACACAGGGTGCTACGTGATCTAATATAGGCAGGGAGAGGCATACACGGGACTAACACTGGCAACATTTGAAGAGGACAGCTAGATCAGTCGTCGATTCACACAACCTGACAAAAAAAAATTAAGCACCCAGAAGACATGGTCGGATGTCAAAGTAACTTCGTAAGCGTGTCCACCATCGCCGCGTGTGTAAATGATTAAGAGTTCGATCCCTCTGTGATAGGTACAATGACCAACAGAGCGCATTTCTTTTATCGGGTGCATTGGTATTGAAATCTTCTTACGTTAGTCTCACAAATATCATTGAACAGCGTCGTGCTACATAAACCGAGCGTTTGCAGTACTCGTTGCTTTCTCAAAATAGTAGATAAAATATCCTTGTACATAGCCACTGCACGCAGGGACAACGCCGGCACAGCAAAGCACGACTTGGTAGTATACTCGGTTATATTTACTTATTAATAGGTCTCCTAACCATGAACGCTGTGGGACAAGTTAAGATCTTGAAATAGAAGTCAAGTCTGCTTTTAACAGAGTTTTATTTAGTCTTAAGCCCACAAAGGTTAATCAGAAGTCACCAAAGAAACAAAAGTAATTGAATTACGAATTTCGGTGATAAGAAGTTACGCTAACAGTATGGGCGGTATCAGATGCAAGGCAGACAGCATGAAGATTAAAGCACTGTGCAGTTCGCAGATACGAGATTATCGAAACAAAATACAAATTTGAATTAAATCAGCAACACAAGTTGCGTACGAGAAACATAGAGAAGCAAACTGTTCATTTTATACATTGCGCTACTGCGTATAGTGAAAACTTATATCTCCTCAAGATCAGTAGATTGTGCGAAGCAGCCTCAGATGGCCCCCAGCTTCCGTCTCCTCTAATACTCTGTCCCCGAATCTCTCCCGACTCCTCCGCCGTTCCTCCCCAAATGCCAAAAAAAAAGTTCGTTGCTGAACTTCCAACCCATCCAAAATTCAACGTGGAGGCGACGGCTCCAAACTACTGCTAATTATCAGATCAGAAAAGTAACAGTATTTACGAAAAATTGGGTAAAGACAGAAAACTTCCCAACTTTTGGGTACACGACCCATATTTTACCTCCGTGACGTTGGCACTGGGCTGAAGCAGTTTTAATTTTATAGGTTGGCCTGTGCGCTTTATGTGCTAGGTGGGGCGACACAGTGTCATTTGATAAACCACATTTTTGAAGCGAAACCCTACCGAAGTTCCCACACTAGCCGAGTGGCACTACGGTGTCTGGGCCTTTGAAGTTGTGGAAAAGGAAAAATGTCGCGCTCATTATCTTAAGGGGGGGTGTAAAGGCGGGCGGAGCGTTCACGTCCAGCACGCAGACTGGTTCCTGCTGTGTTCTCACAATAGCGGCCGACTGGGCCACAGCCCGGCTTCCGCGAAAGTTGCTGAACATCCCAGGGACTCGTGGTGCTTGTCCTAATGAGATTCCCTGTCTGTCCTCTGTCAATGAAGGAGGTCCGAGACTGTACCAAGACCAGCCTAGGGAGCCATGAAGTTTCCTCTCCCAGTACACAATTCCATTGTGTTCACAAGTATGACCGTAAATCTCCGTCTGAACAGGCATTGGAAAGCCAAATGGTACAGACGGGCCGCCGTGTCATCCACAGCCCACAGGCGTCACTGGTTGTGGATATGGAGAGGCATGTGGTCATTACATCGCTCTCCCGGCCGTATGTCAGTTTACGAGACCAGAGCCACTACTTCTCAATCAAGCCCCAGTTTGCCTCACAAGGGCTGAGTGCACCCCGCTTACCAACAGCGCTCGGCAGACCGGATGGTCACCCATCCAAGTGCTAGCCGAGCCCGACAGCGCTTGACTTCGGTGATCTGAAGAAAACCGGCGTTACCACTGCGGCAAGACCGTTGGCATAACTGTAAATAGTGGGTGTAAAAAGGAACTGATATCACACAGCGATATGTGACAGTATTGCCGTAGTGAGACTCCTGTTCAGAGTTGTTTCCAGGCCTGGTAGCGTATATAAGGAACGTGAGCAGCAAAAGATGTTGACTGATTACTGTGAAGAACACGGAAGTGGCACACACTCACGTGAGACAACGCCATCAGCACCAGACGGAGTCTGAAAGAAGCCTTGTTGTGAGTCTCCATTTGATCATCTGGTCGAACAGCGCTGTATTTTCTCACGAAAAATGACTATCCGCTATTTTTTCTTGCCGGTGATCAATCAGTAACGAGGATTTGGCTAAATAAACCGTGATTTACAACTGTACATGATTGATTCCGGGGAAACGGGAGCCACCCACAGTGACTCGACGGTACTGAAGTCTGCAGAAGTGTCTATGATTATTGTCCAGTTACCTTCGATTCATTCAAATGTGTTTGAATTCCTAAGGAACCAAACTGCTTAGGTCATCGGTCCCTAGGCTTACACACTACTTAGACTAACTTATGCTAAGAACAACACACACACACATGCCAGAGAGGGGGCTCCAACCTCCATCGGGAGGGGCCGCGTAATCCGTTACAGCGCGCCTCAAATCGCGCGGCCCATCGATTTACCTCTAGGCACTTATTCGTTTATTTTGTGCAAGTGTACGTACACCGATCACTTCCCCAGGTCAGAGTGCCTAAGACCTACACAATACAAATTTGCCACTGCTGATTATGAAATACTAAGTGACAAGCGACTAATAATAAACTTATAATCTGCGAAAAACAAAAATATTTAGTAATGTATCGTAAACCAGCTCCAGCGCTGGCTTTCACAAATCCATAGATAGTCGGCTATCAACCTTCCTTCAGTGAAAAATTACACAACCGACTTCTTGACGCAGTTCTTGTAAGCTGTCATAGAAATAAGACACCTTACATTGAATTCTTGAAACAATTCCCGTTAACTCGATATGTCACGCGACAGAGTTACGTGAAATTGCACGAATTTTATTAATATACAGATCGAATAAATAAACCAACAGCCGCGCGGGGTAGCCGCACGGTCTTAGGCGTCTTGTCACGGTCCGCGTGGCTCCCCCCATCGGAAGTTCGAATCCTCCCTTGGGCATGTGTGTGTCGTCCTTAGCGTAAGTTAGTTTAAATTAGATTAAGCAGTGTGTAGGCTTAGGGACCGATGACCTCAGCAGTTTGGTCCCATTCGACCTTACCACAAATTTCCCAAAAACAAAAAAAAAAACAAAAAAATCTCATGCATATAAACTACTAACATCCACACTGTAACACCCCACCCGTCACTTATTTGGTTTTGGTGTGTGTTCACCCCAGGTAATTGACTAATAGATCAACAGAGAGTGCAAAACTGCCGCAATGTCGGATAACGCAAAGAGAGTAATAAGGCCCTGTGACTCCTGATTGAACTGCGGTGGCAGTGTTGATTCAGAATTGATCCCTTTTAATTAAAAAGGGGTGCACATTGATGTTATATTCAGCTATTGAACACCAGATGCAAATGTTGAACATAAAATTAATTAAGAAAATGACTTGGGATTTCAACTACTTGATTGAAGACAGATGCAGTCGATTAGCACAGATTTATTTTAACTCACGACCTTCAATCATTACATTACATGACTCTCCTAACAGGCAGTGGATAAATTGCGTTTGCGTGGAGTAAAGCGTGATAAATCAAAAGTAATTCCTATCGACTGACCCAGGCGTAATGCGAAGTGCGAGAAGAATTCTGCAATACAAGGCCCATGAAGCCCTCGTGGAAACTTTGCCGACGTGATCCAACAAATTAATCAGTGGCCGGAGCGGACGCAATATCACCGAATTCAGCGTGACGGAGCGGCGTCATTGTGTGGATGTTGGCCGACCTCGTGGTGCTGCAAGGCTGCGCTCGTCTATTCACTCCTAGCTATCTTGCTCAGTACATAGCTGAACCAAAACTTCCTATCTCCAAGCTCAATCGTTCCCTTTGCTAAGTCCTAAACTGCAGAGATGCTCACTCTTTCTCAGGCAAGCTGAGTCAAGAACGCGACTTCCGTACTCAAGGCAAGCTGGGAATGGAAGACCTCTACGGAGACTTCTCCCAGTCCACTCTTCGCCTCGGTTTTCCTCCAGCAAAATCACTTACGCCAATTGCAGTGCAAGTCGCGTTAATTATGCATCGCTTCCCAGCGCCGACCAATGCCTGCTCTGGAAAGTGAACAAATTCCCACAAATTTTCCCTTCCTCTCAACTTCTGCTATTTGGCTCCTCCCAGGCCAGCCATTAACGTTAGCGTCTGCACAAACACCAAGTTTTCCGGAATTCTGACTCCCAGGAGAGTACTTCAAATTCCTTGGTCCTACGTTCCCATCGGAGGCCGGCGTATTTCATTCTGTCGCTCTTCACCTGATTTACATCAGGCTCTGCAGACAGTGAATTCAGCGTGAAGTTGCTATAGTCACGAACACACATATTTTGACCTCTTTTGACTGCTCCACCATAGCTTTGCGCGGCTTTCTCGCATGTTTCACTGAAAACGGGACGACGGACATTTATCAACAGGCATACAAGTTCTCCATCTGTTTCCCAGTACACCAGCATGGGGTCAACCACCGACTCACTGTCACTCATCTTAAGGCAGCCGGAGGCCGCGCCCCGTTACCGCTTTCTCAGAGCTTGAGCCACCCTAAGCTGCCTATTGTCGCTTCCCTTCGCCGTTCCCCCGCCGGCCTGCCACGGTCACTCTGTATACTTCCCTGGGTTAAACTAGCCTCCAGTAAATCGACGCGTTTCCACAAAGTTTTTCATGTCATGTGAATTACTTTAAAACCATCACCCGACATTAATTATTCCAATACGTCCATAAGATGCATTGTGCCTTGTCAGGCATTTTTGTTCAGCCCTACTGTTCGCTCAACGTGAGTTAGGTGATCTTTAATGACTTCATGTAAGGGGCATAGTTCTTGCCATCTTACATACTCCACAACTGGTATTTTTAATCCGTTCGCGTGAGTAGTTACGGACGATTGATTACCACTGCCTCCTCTCTGATACAAACTCCCACTCATTCCTATGGTACCTGCCTTCAGTGACTGGATTTACTGGTAAAGACGTTGTCATTATTTAGTCTTAATTTTACTTTAATCTCTGCCGATTCCTGAGACAATTATGGGTCAGAGTACTCAAAAGAAAACTACAATTATATTACAAGGACACACGTCGCAAAGGGCAAATACACACGTTTAAGCACCTCTGTGCTTGTCGTTTGAATGGCAAGACCCGCAATTATAACTTAAGGTCCATTCACTCTCAGTTATCCATCCCTACTCGAGTTAAATTACTAAAAACATATATGAACAATATTCGTGTAACATTTTGTGAAGTTGATTGTGGTTGCTCTCATTCAATTATATGTGAACGCCCGTTTGATATTTTATAAATAAAGGTTTTTTTTGTGTCTCACTGTCTCTGGACGTTTATGTTGTGCATGGTGTAAGTGTCATCTTTACACGATTCAACAAGGTCTGGACCAGTCCAGTGTCTGGGATTGTGTACACACATGTACCTTTTTTTATATACATATCTATAAAACACAACCAAAATAACAAGAATCATCGCGTAATGAGCAACCACTGTTGTGTATTTGTAACAAGGTATAAGTATGAAATCTTATTCTAACACAAAGAGACGTGGCATGACAAACGTATGACGTTTTAACAAATGGCACATTTATAACATCATAACCTTCTTATAACATAATTCATAAACAGAACAAAGGAGTACTTTACGTTTTTTGAGGTGCATGTTATTCATTTGAATCCACACTGACACACTCACACACACGGCACAACTTTCTTGCAGGAACGGAAGTGACATTAGTTCTGACTAGCAAGTTGAGGGATGGCTAACCGCCGAGAAGAGAGCAACGTCGATTACGGAGATGGCGCCACAGGCGCCCGCATCTTCTTGAGGCAGGATGACTCTCACCCAAGAGCTCGTTGTTGACATCTTGTCCGACAGGCACAAGACCCCATCGGTGCATCTATGATCGGTGACCTCTCGTGGCTCAGCCACAGGTCGTTGCTCCGTCTATAGACGTTTTAGGGCAAGGGAGGGACCGTGATAAGACAAGAGCTTATTTTTTGCTCAGGCCCTCAAAGTTGGTGTCATTAGGCACAAAAGGTCTGCTGGGCTGTCGCTCCACCTGACGTGGCGAGCAACAAATATAGAAACCTTCTTGGACCTCTTTATTGCTGCCCCCGATCCGCACTGTGTACAGAGACCAGGACCGACCTCTTTGTCGTACACAGAGGTGCTGGATCTCACCTCTCCTTGGCTGCTGAGTTGACCACCGGCCCGTCGATTCAGGGCGTGGTCTGCATGCCATCATCATCGTCAGCTGTGTGCTCCCCTCATTGCTGTCGTCCTCGTTCCTTGTCAGCTCGTGTGTGGTGTGCCAGGTGTCGTAGCATCAACTCCCTCTCGCTCAGTTACGCCACCTTAACAAACTAAGATAACTAATTATAGTAAATGGAAAGTGCTGATGTTTAACCATCAGTACCATACATTTTTTTTGTTTCATTACAAAAGGAATAATTTTACTTGTTTGTAAATCAACTTCAGGATCAATTAAAATAGAAATGTAACAGAACTTTTTTATACATAAACATAAAAATGTACGAGACAACTTCCTTCACAGTCGTTCACACACACATACACACACACAATCAAGGGACAGGGAATCAATATTATCTGGACAGGATCCCATCACCATTTCTAGCTACTAATTCCTACGACTAACACGGTGTTGGCCAACCCGACCACTACTTTTTATCTCTAATCCTGTTTTTGCTTCTGAATTCCCTATGTGGCAGACGTCCCTCTTATTGTGCCTGCGAACATGTATAAAACACAACAAACTTAGACATGTTCAGCCTTACTGTTCGCTCAATGTGAGTCAGGTTATCTTTAATGACTTCATGTAAGGGGCATAGTTCTTGCCGTCTTACAACACTAGTAATAGCACGCAAGTAATTTACCAGACCCGAGATACGGGACGCACTTCTGAGGGAAGGAGGATTTTAAGACGGCACGGTCGTCTCGCACGACTGAAACTTCACGGCGGGGCATACAGCGGACACAGTCAGACGCTGGAGCCACTGCGTTTGGTGCCGCAAAAGCAGCCCCTTGTGCCTGCTTTTAACGACGACCCTTCGGAAAGCCTTTGTACGGGAACACGGCCGAAGATGGAAGATAAACGTACGGAGAAACCCACTTCAAAACATTGGTGGCTCACTGCAGCCAAATGAGTTAAGAATCGCATGAAAGAAAACGCTGTTTATCTCAGTATTACGTAGCAGAAGCTAAACTCTGCCGTACGAAAGAAACGACGCCTGTGATAGGCTACAAAAACTATAGTGGGTGGAATTATAACAAGTACGAGCGCTCTGATTGGCCAAAAAGAAAACTCGTGGGCCAAATTACACACAGAGTAACTGGCTTCTTCTCTTGCAGAAATCGTCGAGTGTTTGAGCAAGGCGACTTGCACCACGCTGAGACGATTGCGAAAGTAATTATGTGAACACTTGTTCACAGGCTCGTCTTAACTCATAGAGACTTAAACTGCAAAGTTCCCTAATACGGGGAATCGCACCGAGCACTGACAGTTAACGCTTGTGAACTATTTGAGAGCTATTCCAGCTAAATAGCGTGTACCACGCCAGTTGATTTAGCTAGGGAAGAACTAGGAGTCTCGGCCTCACTGAAGACGTAGGAAATGTATCAGACTTGTGTTTAACAGTCGAGAGGGATTTAGAACAGATTCTCAAGTTCACAGCTCACGCTTACAGCCGCCACTGCCCGCCGCCGACCCAAGGTAATAACACGCGCTCGCGCTCCCCAGCAAGTGGTATTCAACTGACACTCAGAACTGCGGTCGTCTCCGTCTCTCCTAATTTTCGTACATTCAGCCATTGCCTGTAGTTAAACATATTCACGATTGTCGGGCTTAACTGAAGCAGACACGTGAGATGTCCTATCTAACGAAAAGGCTTGATCAGCCACTGTAGAGTTATGAATTGTTTTAATTGTGTACTTCTTTTTGATTGCTCTTTACCGACTCTTTTTTTGGGTATTTTTATTGTGCATTTTAGCGTAATTGATATTCTGGCGGTAATTGTATTTAATTTGTCTGTATCTTTATCGACTCCCAGACATGATCATAAACCATCTTACCATTAAAGAACCTTATAATAGTTAGGAATTTCGCTTCACGGTTGTGAACACCCAGTGTCAATATTTTACCATCCTGTATGTAATTTTGTTAACATTGCTATGTGATGAAGTCATATTTGTAGCAAAAATAAACCTTGATTACGAAAATCTAAGATTTTCATTTTTGCTTGCATGTAGTTACGCCTGAACCGGCACACTAATTCTGTTAGTGATTACGTTTCCTTCGCAGGGAGTGTAGTGGAACGGACATTGAGATCATTGTCTGATTACATCACTGCCCATACTGCTGCACTCTTCTGAACTCTGCATGTGTGAGATAGTGTCTTCCTACCTTGCAAGCCGTAGGTTCAATACCAAATTCCTAAAACACTCACAGACCGCCCTTGCGCAACTGTGGTAGAGAGATAGATCAAAACCAGTCTCACATGTGTTAGATTCTTTTATCAACAGGGCAACGATGCGTCAGTCGTATGAAATGTGGCTGCATAATAACAGGGTGTAGCCTCATAATTTGACAAACGCTTGCGGTTACTGCAAAAAGCTGGCTGCTTCATAAACTTTAAGCGAGGTATTTCACCTGCTGCAAATACTCTCCAGACACTCGAATGAGAACTGACACGTTTCCGTTATCGCTCAGCAAGTCAGGAGTTACTAATTTTACAGAGACTTGTAATGTGGCTTAAAAGTAGCCCGACATTGTTCGAATGCACCGTTCACCATCTGATTCACTACCTCACTGGGAAACAGAGCCTGACTCTTTTCTTTCCTAAAGGAGGGCTAAGCCTATTCCTTACGCGGGATGTATCGCATTATATTCCTTCCATACGGTGCACACTGGACTCGCATTCGGAAGGACGACGGTTCAATCCCGCGTCCGGCCATCCTGATTTAGGTTTTCCGTGATTTCCCTAAATCGCTCCAGGCAAATGCCGGGATGGTTCCTTTGAAAGGGCACGGCCGACTTCCTTCCCCATCCTTCCCTAACCCTATGAGACCGATAACCTCGCTGTTTCGTCTCTTCCCCCAAACAACCAACCAACCATACGGTGCACTTCTGTTCTACAGGAAGGTAGAGGTCTCATGCCTCAGCCTCGGAAAAAATTTTTCCTCTTTAAAATTTAGCCGATCAGGGAATGAAGATTTGGCAACTTGCAGCTTCTGGTCATCCATGAGTTGCTTAAATTCAGGAGTTACGTAAATGTCGCTTTTTGAAAATGTTTACTTACCGACAAATCCCTCTCCGTCATCGTGTTCTGGTTCTATTATGAAGACACGTTGATAACGTTGTATCCACTGTTTGCAAAATTGCATGTCACTGGGCTTTGCCGAATATCAATTTTTCTGTGACCATGCACTTAATATTTGACCCTTTTTTTATTCCATTCTGTTTGTGATTATGAAGTACCCAAATCTTAGTCAACCGGTCATCAGCCCTTCTGAAAATGAGCCAGACTAGCAGAAACCTTCTGTTCAAATCGATTATTTTAACGGTCCTATCTTGGTGTATAATTCTTCGTCAGATCTCAATATATGTATGGGTCAATTCATCTTTTGCCTGAAATTTTGTTGGATGTCCCGCGTTCTCTTTCCGTCAACTGATTGTTAGGCCCCGTTTACTGTTGGTCATAATCTCCAAAGCATTCACTTTGATAACAATGCAGTAGTATTTCTGATAGTATAGCTATCTTTTATTAAATTATTATTATTATTATTATTATTTGTAGTAGTAATAGTAGTAGTACGATTTGTGTCTGTCAGAAAGGGATGTGTTCAGTATAATACTTTTACTGTCGAAAACATAATGAAATATATGTGACCTCAATGTTCTAATGCAATGGTTTCCAGACGGTGGTACGAGTAGCCCTGATGGTACGCAAGGGCATTTCAGGTGGTACGCGTTAAAGTACACAAAACATGAACTGATATAAGTAAAATTATTGTCATACGTAACTTTATTTTATAGCGAAATGATAATGAGAAGCCTGTGAGATAAGTGTAGTATCTGTATAGTGCTAAAGAAAATGGATTTGCCGCATAGGCTAATGTTTGTCTCGGACTGCTCGCAAGACACAGGAAGGTCACATTGTACCCTTCCCTTCCCCCTCCATTAGCCGTCTCTTTCCTGGCCGAGAATGAGTCACCAGTTTCGACGGCGTTCTTTTGATCGAGTCTTGTCGGTGGTTTTTCCGAAGCTTTGCAACCGCTGCCAACTTATGCGGTGTACCCGTCTGTGGCGCTGCAGCAGTCTCCCTTTTCAAGCGGTATCTGCGTTTTGTAAAAATGAATCCAAATGCATGGCAAGTTTTACTAACAGTGATACTAACTAGATAAAAGCCTCATAGAGGAAGCCGCCTGGTAGAATTTTGCACAGAGCATAACTTAATCATAGCTAACACTTTGTTTAAGAATCATGAAAGAAGGTTGTATACATGGAAGAACCCTGGAGATACTAAAAGGTATCAGATAGATTATATAATGGTAAGACAGAGATTTAGGAACCAGGTTTTAAATTGTAAGACATTTCCAGGGGCAGATGTGGACTCTGACCACAATCTAATGCTTATGACCTGTAGATTAAAACTGAAAAAACTGCAAAAAGGTGGGAATTTAATGAGATGGGACATGGATAAACTGAAAGAACCAGAGGTTGTACAGAGTTGCAGGTAGAGCATAAGGGAACAATTGACAGGAATGGGGGAAAGAAATACAGTAGAAGAAGAATAGATAGCTTTGAGGGATGAAGTAGTGAAGGCACCAGAGGATCAAGTAGGTAAAAAGACGAGGTCTAGTAGAAATACTTGGGTAACAGAAGAAATATTGAATTTAATTGATGAAAGGAGAAAATATAAAAATGCAGTAAATGAAGCAGGCAAAAAGGAATACAAACGTCTCAAAAATGAGATCGACAGGAAGTGCAAAATGGCTAAGCAGGGATGGCTAGAGGCCAAATGTAAGGATGTAGAGGCTTATCTCACTAGGGGTAAGATAGATACTGCCTACAGGAAAATTAAAGAGACCTTTGGAGATAAGAGAACGACTTGTATGAATATCAAGAGCTCAGATGGAAACCCAGTTCTAAGCAAGGAAGGGAAAGCAGAAAGGTGGAAGGAGTATATAGAGGGTCTATACAAGGGCGATGTACTTGAGGACAATATTATGGAAATGGAAGAGGATGTAGATGAAGATGAAATGGGAGATACGATACTGCGTGAAGAGTTTGACAGAGCACTGAAAGACCTGAGTCGAAACAAGGCCCCTGGAGTAGACAACATTCCATTGGAACTACTGACGGCCTTGGGAGAGCCAGTCCTGACAAAACTCTACCATCTGGTGAGCAAGGTGTATGAAACAGGCGAAATACCCACAGACTTCAAGAACAATATAATAATTCCAATCCCAAAGAAAGCAGGTGTTGACAGATGTGAAAATTACCGAACCATCAGTTTAATAAGTCACAGCTGCAAAATACTAACACGAATTCTTTAGAGACGAATGGAAAAACTAATAGAAGCCAACCTCGGGGAAGATCAGTTTGGATTCCGTAGAAACACTGGAACACGTGAGGCAATGCTGACCTTACGACTTATCTCAGAAGAAAGATTAAGGAAAGGCAAACCTACGTTTCTAGCATTTGTAGACTTAGAGAAAGCTTTTGACAATGTTGACTGGAATACTCTCTTTCAAATTCTAAAGGTGGCAGGGGTAAAATACAGGGAGCGAAAGGCTATTTACAATTTGTACAGAAACCAGATGGCAGTTATAAGAGTCGAGGGACATGAAAGGGAAGCAGTGGTTGGGAAGGGAGTAAGACAGGGTTTTAGCCTCTCCCCGATGTTATTCAATCTGTATATTGAGCAAGCAGTAAAGGAAACAAAAGAAAAATTCGGAGTAGGGATTAAAATCCATGGAGAAGAAATAAAAACTTTGAGGTTCGCCGATGACATTGTAATTCTGTCAGAGACAGCAAAGGACTTGGAAGAGCAGTTGAATGGAATGGACAGTGTCTTGAAAGGAGGATATAAGATGAACATCAACAAAAGCAAAACGAGGATAATGGAATGTAGTCGAATTAAGTCGGGTGATGCTGATGGAATTAGATTAGGAAATGAGACACTTAAAGTAGTAAAGGAGTTTTGCTATTTGGGGAGCAAAATAACTGATGATGGTCGAAGTAGAGAGGATATAAAATGTAGACTGGCAATGGCAAGGAAAGCGTTTCTGAAGAAGAGAAATTTGTTAACATCGAGTATAGATTTAAGTGTCAGGAAGTCATTTCTGAAAGTATTTGTATGGAGTGTAGCCATGTATGGAAGTGAAACATGGACGATAAATAGTTTGGACAAGAAGAGAATAGAAGCTTTCGAAATGTGGTGCTACAGAAGAATGCTGAAGATTAGATGGGTAGATCACATAACTAATGAGGAAGTACTGAATAGGATTGGGGAGAAGAGAAGTTTGTGGCACAACTTGACCAGAAGACGTGATCGGTTGGTAGGACATGTTCTGAGGCGTCAAGGGATCACCAATTTAGTAATGGAGGGCAGCGTGGAGGGTAAAAATCGTAGAGGGAGACCAAGAGATCAATACACTAAGCAGATTCAGAAGGATGTAGGTTGCAGTAGGTACTGGGAGATGAAGAAGCTTGCACAGGATAGATTAGCATGGAGAGCTGCATCAAACCAGTCTCAGGACTGAAGACCACAACAACAACGTGGCTATTTTTAGAAGTGCAAAGAAAGGAAAACCTCACGGAGTTGGTTAGTCTCTCTTACTGCCCGCGGATAAGGACGTGGTCCTAGCTGTATCTGGGGAAAAAGTGGCCAAAGAAAAAGGTCCGATATACGGTAAAAGGAGAAAAGAAGACATATCTTCCAATACTGAAGAGATGTTGTTGTTTCAACTGCAAGAGTGCATTTATTTCTCTTTTCAAACAGATGAGGATATAGATGTCACAAATATGGCGCAGTTACACAGTTTTGTGCGTTTTGACTATCACGAAGATATAACAAAAGAGTTTTTATTTTGCGAACTGCTTGATTGAAACGCTACAGCAGAAAACATTTGCAATATGATTCACCTTTATTTGTTAAAAGTAGGTATTCTTTGGCAAAAATGTGTTGGTGTTTGTACAAACGGGACTAACAAGTAAGACAACAAATGATCACTTAACAGAGCTGGGAGCAAAAAGGAGAGAAAGTTGGACTTTATTATCGAAGAAGCAGACCTTGTGTAATACACCAAGAAGCACTGGCTACTAGGGATATGCCCGAAACTCTTGCTTGTTTATACTGACGTAAGATAGTCCTCTCACGGCAAGATTTTAAACCGAATATTTGAGCTGAGGTTTTGATGTTTCTCAGCAACAGAAACAATAACATGAAGTATTTTTTCGCTGATGATCAGTAGACATCAAGATTGGCCTATTTAGGTGATACTCTCTACACTCTTCACGTTTTGAACACGTAACTCAAGTACGAGGCACAACAATTTTCTTAGCAGATAACAGAATATCGTCTTTCAAAAGAAATTTCACCATTTTCATTTCACAAGTTCTGAATAATAACTTTCTCGCATTTTCGACTCTTATATCATTTTTTAACAACAGTAAACCAGTTCCCATGCATGATTTACCTCTACACATTTAGAGGTCCATCAAAAAATTTTTTGAAAAGTACTTTCACAAAATATGAATGGATAAGAAATCGATTTTCAGGAAAATTATAGGAAGGGGTAATCACGAAAGAACTATCCGTCGACATGATTAGTTACAGTTAAATGGAAGATGCTTTCAAAGAGAAAACTCAGCTTTCTTTTTGGTTGGGAACAAAAACGGAATGCCATTCTCTTTCCAAACAAGCAGTTTGATTTTTGGTGCCTTATGTTGCGATTTACATGGGTGAAAGTCGATTTTTCTCAGTTGTTGTACATTAAAAATGAGCATAGAAACCGACTTAATGTTGAAGAGTTGTGGGTTAAGTTGAGCTCAATCTAGCCAGACTGTGAGCTCTGGTTAAAGGTGAACAACAACTTGCTTCCAGCTGGAACATGTAGATGTCCTCTCATCAGAAACTAAGTTTGAAAAAATGGCTAATTACTGATTTTGCATTTATTGTCAAAGTTTGATTTGATTCTGAAATTTAGTGCGTTTTTGTGTGTGTGTCTCCTAATTTACTGACTCCACATTATTACCTGTGTGTGTCACATTTCTACCATATATAGTAGCTGATCGGCACGACGCAAGATGTGTTGTCAGCACTAAGCAAGATGGCGAGAATTATTCTCCCCGTACCATTGCTCACCCCTGCGGCAGTCGTCGCTCAACCCCTCCGCAACACCCCCCCCCCCCTCCACCGCGCCATTCCGCTCCATCACCACAAGGCACTCTAAAATCTCTGGTATCTGAAGGAAGCATGTTAAATTTCTGATCGGCGAAATTGATGGCGTAGAAGTTTTTGCGTTCGCAGTCAACTTGTCATATTACATACACGGTATTAGCAACTTCCCTACGAGTCTTGCTCAATTATTGTTGCTCGCTGTTTGAATTCCAAACACCGAGGAAGCCAGATGAAGACAACCAGGGAAGCTGTTGAGCTGTCGTGTGAAGAAATAATTCGGTAACGTGTCCAAAAAATTTTTAATTGTGTTAATTTTGAGACAACAACAAAATGATTCATATAAGACTTGTTTGGTTCCTAAAGCACTATCCGTTCAAGTTACCGAAAATCGACTGAATGGCATTTTCTTGAAAAACACAATTGTCACTAACTTTTTCAAGTGGATCTGTTGTATCATATTAACAGATCTATATGAGACAAATTTAGCATTGGAGTTCTATTTTAGATTAAATTACTAGGTACACTAAGTATGGACATTTTCGAGCTTCTGTTGCGTCCGTTTGAACGGAACACCGCTCGGAAGGTTGCACCCTCCTGACTGAAACTTGCACGATGCCGAGGCAAGAGGTGTTTACACTGCTATTGATGAAGTCTTTATAGTACCGGATTTGTCTTATACAGGTCTGTTTCTCTGCCTCAAAAAATACCACATTTCCATTTAAAAAAACGCTAGTGACCGATGTATTTTTTTAGAATATGTCATTCTACTGATTTTTGGTGGGATCTTGTAGATGGCAGGATTATGTAGAACGCCCTTTATGTACTCAGAATAATTTCACATTTTCACTAGCTGCAGAATTAACTGAGCCAAAATTATATTAGGTACTCTCAATTGAGTATGTATGTATTGCTTGCTTTTTAAAATAGCTTTATTTCACTCACTTGTAAACTTGAATGATCTGTGGGACGTAAATCGGCGAGAAACGAAAACCATTTTGTAACAACACTGTGTTTAGTTGGGAAATGGGTCTCTGACAACTCTTTATCAATATATTGGTGCAACTTATGGTGAAGGAAACGAGATTCTTTGCCAGAACTAAACCGTGTCTGCTTAAACTATTGTGCCCATTGTTTCTTTTTCCTTTTTGTTGTAATGTTGTCAGGCGAATGTTGATAGCACATTGGAATATATCAGGGCTCATTTCCTTTCCAATTCATGTTCAGCCCAGTTGGTTTTCCACGTCTTAACTACCTCGACGTCGACAGGCTATTAAATCCAAATCTTCCCTCTTTTCGTACGGTGTGGTGCTAAATTAGGAAACGTGAATATAAAATATGCAAATAACATTAGTTTCAACAAGAAAATAACATCATGTTAAGGTTTCGGGAAACCACATAAAATCCAAATATGGATGACGAGACTGAAATATCAACCGCACTACTCCGGAAATCGAGATGTGTCAACCGTTGCACCTATTAACTTGATATCGTTTACTCAAATGATTTCAAGTTACTTGTATTTACAGCCATTAGATTAGTGTGATTTATCGCGTAACCGAAATTTGGAGGATTTCTTTTAGTATTCATGTGGATGACTTCGCACTTTTCATTATTTAGCGTCAGACGCCATTTTTCACATCATACAGATATATTGTTTAAATCATTTTGGAATTGGTTTTGATCATGACGGTAAATGACAGCGACATCTGAAAACAATCTAACAGGGTTGTTTAGTTAATACAGACGAGGGACAGTAGAGGGCCTATAACACTTCCTTTGGGAACGTCAGATATTACTTCTGGTTTACTCGATGACTTTCCGTCAGTTACTACGATCTGTGACGTTTCTGGCAGCAAATCACGAATTATGGCTAATGAAAGTAGAATTCGTTACGAATAGGGAGGTAGGGCAGACAGTGAGTTACTGTGAACAGTTCACTCATAGGGTTGTTCTCATCAGAATCGACGTCTGCCCCTGGTAGCTGAGTGATCAGCACGACGAAATGTCACACCTAACGGCCTGGGTTCGATTCCCGGCTGGGTCGGAGATTTTCTCCCCTCAGGGAGTCCTTATCATCATCATTTCATCCCCATTGACACGCAAGTCACCGAAGTGGCGTCAACTTGAAAGACGTGCACCAGGCGAACGGTCTACCCGACGGGAGGCCTAAGCCACACATTTCCGTTTTCTTTATTTACTCAGATATGCGTTGGCGAACGGTGGGTATAAGCCAGGTTCATAACCAGTCTGGTCACTCCGATTAATAACCTTAGATATAGCACCCATGGAATCACATTGAATGATGTAAGAAATTTATCTTGATACAGTTGAAGTTTTAATTTAGTGTCCTGATGAAGTTTCCCACGTCTTATGCTGTATTTCTTTTTTTTATTGTTTTATTTTTACCACATTGTATTTGTCACTGTTTTACTTGAGATAAGTGTTGAATATAAACACAAGCTCATTCAGATAAGTCAGGGATAAGAAAACAACAGTAGCGCTGTGCAGATAAAATTGCAGCACCTTGGTGATGTCACTTAATTAACATGCGAAAAATTTAATCTAGGATATTAGCACCAGTGTGTGAATCCGACTACCTAAATACGAGTACATGTCCTTAACGATGAATACATCTCTCTCGGCCCGAAATACTCTCGAGGATGGCCAGAACGAATGTATCAAAAAGTCGCAAGCGCCGACCGCGGTGACCGAGCGGTTCTAGGCGCTTCAGTCCGGAACCGCGCTGCTGCTACGGTCGCAGGTTCGAATCGTACCTCGGGCATGGATGTGTGTGATGTCCTTAGGTTAGTTAGGTTTAAGTAGTACTAAGTCTAGGGGACTGATGACCTCTGATGTTAAGTCCCATAGTGAAAAAAAAACGAGGTCGCAAGCAATTAACGGTCGCGCACTTGCCAACACTGGATTATAAGTCTATTCCCAGCGATCCGATAATCAACAATGCGTAGAACCATATAAAAAAATACTAATGATGGTTCCGCCTTTGATTCACCAAATGTACACATACACACACACAATTAGTGCACATAGCGTGGTGGCAGTTATTTGACCACCCCCTTGTTTTCTTACTAAACAACTTTTACAACATGTCTGCGTGTAAATAATTACATGTTTATATTGTCATCTCGTTGTTTGCTGTTTGTACCAAGCATATACTTTGTAAAGTGTCCTTAAACACATCTCTGAAGCGGTTCGTGCCGCAATTAAATGCCGCAGAAGCCCAAAAGTGCGCGTTTAATTTGTGTGGCTGAAGTTGACAGGTGCGCGCCGTCATTCTGACGTGACACGCCGGCCAGCCTGGTGTGGACACAGCCTGCTGCGGCACGCGGCTCACGCATGCGGCCTCTCCTGTGTGCACGAGATCGCTGCAAGCCGCGTCCTGCTTACTGCCGTCAGCTGTTGAGGTCACTGGTGTCTACTTGTGCTGGTTGCTTGTTTCATCCTCTCTGCTCCTGTGCAATGAAAGTACAATTTTTAAGAGGCAATGCAACAAGCAAACTCAAACTGGAGGAGGGAACTGATGATGCTTTTAGGAATATCATCAACGACGAGGAAACATTCCGTTCGCCTTGACATCCGTTCTCGCTTTGGCAAAGGCACCACCTGTCTGTCACCATATTCTTCTGCTGTTCCTAGACCTCTTAATTACCAGGAAAACTTATCCATTACGTTTTATTGCACTGAAGATCCAAATTATTTCCACTTTCTTGAAATATGGAGAATATTTGTCGCTGGGTACTTGAGGAAAACTGATCTCTAGTCTATCCCAGAGACACACGATGGGTTCAGGTGGGTGTTTTGAGTAAGCCACGCCCGCAAAGACTGGTGAATTTTTTCGAATACAATGTAAGGTTTCTTGTGTTTTCGACAGTGGTAGTATCAGGCGATTAACAAACATGCTGCAATGGCGTGCAAATGGGTAAATAGCTGCTTTCATAAATACCAGGTGTAGAAGTATGAAGCCGGAATTTTGTTGCAATAATTACACGTCTGTTGCTTGAAACTGATAAACAATATTTTCTTGAAAATTATCTCCATTGCTATCTATACATTTCTCCCACCTCTCCGTCAGGCTATGAATGGCACGCCAAAAAAAAACAGTTCTTCTTTTGAAGCGAACCAGTCAGCGAGCCATTTTCGTATATTTTTATACGAATTGACGCGTTGTTCAGCAAGAGTGTGTCCCAGTGATGCAAATAGATGATAATCGGATGGGGCCAAGTCTGGAGAAGATGCCGCATACGCTAGTATTTCCAAACGGAACGCCTCGATTGTTTCTCTGGCCCGTTTTGCTGTGTGTGAGCAATATGACTTTGTGTTGCCTTCCTCCATACTCTGGTCGTTTTTTACGTAATGCTCGATTTAAATCGATCATTTGCTGTTGGTAGCGATCAGTGTTAACGGTTTCGCCCGGTTTTAGCAGCTCATAATAGATGACGCCCTTCTAATCTTACCAAACACAGAGTATTCTCTTCTTTTCAAAGCGATTTGGTCTTGCAGTGGATGTCGATGGTTTGCCTGGATTCACCCATGATTTACGACGCTTAGGATTCTCAAAATACATCCGTTTTTTCATTATTCGACGGAGAAACGACTTTCTTTTGTATCTGCCGCGCAGCATTTCACAAGTGGTCCTTCGATTTGCTTGCTGTCTTTCATTCCTTTCGCGTGGAACCCATTTTCCCACTTTCTGCACCTTTCCCAATAGCTCTCTACCGAAGAGAAACAATATTCTGCGTCATATTCAACTGTTCTGCTAGTTACTGTTGAGTAGCGTCTTCATCCAATAAAGCCTGCAATTCGTTGTCTTCGAACTTCTCGGTGGTTTCCCGCGCTCTCGTTTCTCACGTCAAAATCACCAATTTTGAATTTTTTGAACCACTCGAAACACTGTGTTTTCCCAAGAGCATGTTCGCCGAAAGCTTCGACAAGCATTCTATGCGATTCTGCAACAGTTTTCTGCAAATGATAAGAGAAAAACAATGTTGTCCGCAAATTGTAATTCGTAGGCACAAAACTCGACATGTTTACGGGTTTGCCGGCCGCGGTGGTCTAGAGGTTCTAGGCGCTCAGTCCGGAACCGCGCGACTGCTACGGTCGCAGGTTCGAATCCTGCCTCGGTCATGGATGTTTGTGATGTCCTTAGGTTAGTTAGGTTTAAGTAGTTCTAAGTTCTAGGGGATTGATGACCACGGATGTTAAGTCCCATAGTGCTCAGAGCCATTTGAACCATTTTTTTGTTTACGGGTTTGAAACAGATTGAAAGGTGGCTACACTGAGCCACAGCGACAGAGATCGCTAGAGAGCATTGTTCCGCCGCCTCCACGGGAAGTGATTATTGGGATGTCGTAGTGGGCAGTGCTTGTCCAGGACTCGTAGTAGTCAGTTCGTGTTCAGATGTGCTAGTAGGGAGTGCTTGCTGAGATGTGATGCTGAAAGGTTCTTGTTGAGATGTGGTAATAGCGAGTCGGTGTGGAGATATATTGTAATTATGAGAGTGATTTTGGTCAATATATGAAGGTAACGAAACTTGATTTATTTTTCATTATTTCCATGTTTTAAATAATGTGTCATTACAGGTTCAGTCAACAAAGCATCTGGCTTGTGTTCTTGGATTAGAGTGTAATTGTGGTTCTCTTGAGTAATTATGGTATTTGTATTTTCTTTAATTAATTCAGTATAAATGGTATTTGAAATTCTTGTCTTTTGAAGAAGAACCGTGCCAGATGTGTACGTTGAGTCACACTCCCACACACAGAACAGTGATACTTGTGCTTTGGTTTCGTAGGTTTTACAGTTGCTGGGGACTTAATTAATTAATTAATTAATTGTGTTAATGAAAATTTCCATTTCATTCCTTGTTGTTGTTCTATGCAGTCAGATAGCGTAATAATACTAGTCAGGGCCAACCGTTACGAGACTTCGTAAACGGACAGACAGCTACTAAAGCAAAAATTAAAATTATTTGCATTTCATAGAATTAAGCCCCCATGCACGTGGCGTCCACTGCTTCGGATCGTCCCTTGGAA
Source organism: Schistocerca nitens (assembly GCF_023898315.1). Taxonomy (NCBI): domain Eukaryota; kingdom Metazoa; phylum Arthropoda; class Insecta; order Orthoptera; family Acrididae; genus Schistocerca; species Schistocerca nitens. The sequence continues at coordinate 924,927,116 of NC_064614.1, read as the reverse complement.
TTCTTCTGATTGTAGAAATAGTAGACAGTAGGATTGTTGTAGTAATTTGTAGTTAGTAATTGTAGTCTATATTGCATGTGTAGATTTGGTAATTAGCATTCTTCTAATGGTATTTTTCAAAATTTAATTTTTATTGCCTTGTATACGCGTTTGACAATTTAATGCAATTATTTCAATTGTTCGTTAATCGTGTTTGAGGGAAGCATTTCGTGTGAAGGGTATTGTTGGAGATAAAGAGTCATTGTGTGTAATTTTCATATAGTGACGAGTTTTGTATGTTTTGTAAATGATTACGCGATCAATGAAAAAGGCAAAAATGATGAATAGTGAGAATGATGAAATTGTTGACATGGCGAACTCGCCAACACAAGAGAACAGTATGTTGAATAATGAAGTGGAAAACAATGTAATAAGTCGGGAAAATAGTCCGGAACCAATTCAAAACTTTTCACAATTAGAAAATTTTCAGAATTCGAGACTAACGACAGAAGATTCTGGAATAGTATCGAACACAGATGGCTATACAGCTATGACGAAGGAAACTGGTTTTGCGAGAAATGATAGGGGCGAAAAGAATTTCGAACCAGATCAAATGGAGCAGTTGATGGGTATAATATTAAATTTGGGATCTGAATTAAAAACACAGATGGGAACAATGGAAACACGAATGGAAACACGGATGGGAACTTTGGGATCTGAATTAAAAAATGATATGGGAACATTGGAAACACAGTTTAGATCTGAATTAAAAACACAGATGGAAACAATGGAAACACGGTTAGATTCACGAATAGGGACTTGTTTTAAAAATATGAAAGATGAATTAAAGAGAGAAATCAGAGAAGAAGTACAACCAATTTTGAATACTCACAATAGTAGATTAGTTGCAGTAGAGATTAGACAAAGGGAACAGGATAGAGAACAGGAAGAAAGAGATCGCGTGATAGTACAAAAATTTTCAGAGTTAAATTTACAACGTGCACACGATAAGGAAGAGATATTTGAGAGAATCGAGGAATCCGTACCAAATGACAGAATAAATAACCTAACACAACAATATGAACAGTTAACTACCAAATGTGTCAACACTGAAACCCGAGTCGCGACACTTACGGAAGACGTAGGTAAACAGAGAGAAAAAATAGGTGACTTATCGGAAAGAGTTGAGGAAATTTCAGATAAATTGACAAATCTTAGTTTACATGGGGACAGAGATTCGGATGATACAGCTCCATTACCATTTGCAGAAACCGAAGAGTACCAGAACATAAATAAGCATGTTGAAAATCAGGGAAAGTTTAATGAACGCGTTAAAAGGGAAGTAGAGGCATTACGAAAGCAAGTCAAACAAATCGAAGGTGAAATTGTAGGAAAAGACAGCAAAAGAAATTTAGAATCACAGGTAGCAGAGGGGTTTGAAGAAAGTAATTTGTTTCATTTACGGGATGCAACAAGAGAGCGCCAGGCGCGCGAACTTGACAATAATCGACATTGGGACTGGGACAGACGCGGTAGGTCTTTGTCGCCACGAGGCGAAAACTTTGACTATAAACACTTTTTGACTGTTCGGAAATTCAAGATCTTCCGCAATTCTAAGAATGACATACATCCATGTGCATGGTTAGATCAATTTATGTATGCACTCCCACCAAATTGGCCACTAAGTCACAAACTGGAATTTATGTGTGGATATTTAGAAAACGAACCGGCGACGCGGATGCGTGCACTCATTAGAGATTGTAATAATCTGAATGATTTTTATCATGCATTTCTATCGGCATATTGGTCCGAAAACACGCAAGACAGAGTCAAACACAGTCTTATTATGCAGCGTAATTTCAAACAGTCTGAATTCCGCACGCCAGCAGAATATTTTGAAGACATGATTCGAAAGAATCAGTTCCTTTCCAACCCCTACAGCCCGACTGAATTAATTCGCATTTGTTTAACTAAGCTGCCACAATCCATAAGACAAATTGCTTTCGCCGGAAGATGTAAAGACGACATTGAGACTTTTAAGACTTTGCTACAAGAACTTGAGTATGACAACGACGACGGGACTTCTTGTAATTTCTTCAGTAGCAGTAATTACAATACATTTTCAGAGAAAAGGGATAGTGATCGGAACGGACGTTATTTGGGTATCTTTGAGAATGACAGACGTAACAGACAGGACAATAGATACCAGCCTTATGACAATAACAGACGTTCTAACAGAAATTACACAGACAATTATAATAACGGTAATTCCTACCGGAATGATCAACCATACGGAAACAGTAATCGGTATCATCAAGATAGAAATTATTCATACAATAACAGAAATTCTTACTACAGAAATAACCAGGGTAGTAGATCTAACAATAATTTCAGAAGTGACAGTCGAAATTATACAAGAAGTAGTTATGCAGACAGACAGGAAAACAGAAATTTTAATAACAGACACAACCAAGAATTTGCATCTAACAGACAGGAAGGACCTAATTGGCATCCTCCACGTGACAGAACTTCAGAGAGACAAGTGCAATTAGTAGAAATTGATCCGCGAAATGACGCGAATAATCAAAGACGTGACGCAAACAATCGACAATGACTAGCAGCTTCGGCTTCTGGCAGCAATATAGACGGTTCGGAAAGTAATGACACTACGACTTTACACTACGTACGCCTGGAAGACATGAGAGACATTTTGCTAGATGAAAAGGAAAATAATGTAGACGCATTTTTACATCCTGTTATTGAAGTATGTGTGGGTAAGAATAAGTTCACTGCAGTTTTAGATTCTGGGAGCCCATTGAACGTCATTAGTGAATCAGTTTTTCGTATATGTGAAAGAATTATTGCCTGTCCTGTGTTACCTATTTCTAAAACTACAATTCGAGGAGCGATTTCTGGAAAAGGTGTGGAAGTTAAACAACAGACCAACCTAAATTTTATTTGTCAAGGATACGAATTGTCTGCTAATTTTATTATTGTTCCATTACTCAGTACACAGATTATATTAGGTATGGAGTTTCTTAACACACATAAGGCAATTTTGAACTTTAAAGAAGGAAGTGTGAATTTGACTGTTGCCGGAATGCCGAAATGTTTGAAATTTTTCGAGTGTTTAGCAAGATCTGAATCAGATACAAAATGTTTAAGGTTTCTTACTTCTGATGCTTTCGTTGAGCATTATGACGACAGTGTGTTTATTCATGACAATGACAATAGATACAGAGACGCGATGGAGGATATAATTAGTAGCGAAGAATTAATTAATGAAAAGGTTAAGAAAGCTGAAGTGCCAGATGACGTTGCAAAAGAAGAGCTGCACCACATTTTGACTTCACATGCTACAGTGTTTAGTCATCACACAGGAACTATACAAGGCTTACAATATTTATTTAAAGTAAAAGAACACACACCATTTCGCGGGAAAACGTACGCTATTCCTTTGGCTTACAGAGACAAGGTTAAGAATGAACTTCAATACATGTTAGATCAGGGCATTATTGAGCCAGCAGTCAGCCCTTATACCAGCCCATTACATGTCGTGCTTAAAAAGGATGGGTCAATTCGTTTGGTTCTGGATTCCAGACAGATAAATAATATTATTATTCCTGAAACTGACCGTCCACAAAATTTAGATGAACTTCTTCAACATTTCCATGGAATTAAAGTTTTATCCACGATTGATATGCGCGCAAGTTTTTGGCAAATAGAACTCCACCCTGATTGTAGAAAATATACTGCCTTTTTAGCCTTTGGTAACTGTTACCAGTTTCGGAAATTACCGTTTGGACTTACTGTATCTTCAGCAGCATTCATTCGTAGCTTAAATGAAATTTTACCTGTTTGTCTTCGTGACAATATTACTTCCTATGTTGACGACATTCTTATTGCTAAACGTTCTTGGAGTGAGCACAACAAAATTTTGGATTCATTATTACGTATTTTTTGCACGAGTTGGCATTACAGTGAACTTAGAAAAATCTGAATTTGGTCGTTCACAGGTGAAATTTCTCGGTCACATTATTTTTACAGAAGGTATTCTTCCTGATCCAGAGAAACTAGACGCTATTCGTAATTATGCTGTTCCTACCACAAAACGTGATGTTCGTAGTTTCCTTGGTGTCTGTAATTTTCTTAGACGCTTTGTTAGATTGGATGATTTGGCCACACCTCGTTTACACATTTCAGTTATGCGCACTATGGTCCCAGAAAATGCTTTCATAAATTACGAGAAAATTGTTACTTCAGTAATATGGAAAAACGTATTCGATCCGTTCTGGCCAAATGCAAATTATGTCAAAAGGCTAAACCGCCAACGATATCTCACAGAGCACCGTTGTTTCCTATCATTCCAGCGAAATTAAAGGACATGGCTGCAGTCGATTTGTTCGGTCCAGTGGTTCATTCTACTAATGGTTTTGCGTACATTTTCGTAGCAGTGGAATTGACATCAAAATATGTGTGTTTTACACCTTTACGCAAAGCAACAGCTCGTTCAGTATCTAATGCTTTCATCAAACATTTTCTTAAGGAAGTTGGTCATGTTGATAAGGTTATATCAGATAATGGATCACAGTTTCGTTCTAAAATTTGGCTTCGTACTCTAGGGCGTCGTAAAATTAAACCAATTTTCATTTCACTTTTTCACCCTCAATCTAATGCTTCAGAGAGATGGATGAAGGAAATCAATAAATTGTGCCGTCTTTATTGTCATCAGAATCACAGAACGTGGGATCAGTATCTTCATATTTTTCAAAATATTCTGAATGAACTCCCTAATGATTCAACTTCTTTACCGCCTCTATTGATATTAAAAAATAAAGCACCGATAAATCGCATTTCTGAAATAGTTCCTTTTCCGCCTTCACGGAAACTGCGGCATTCTGAAGTTGTCAACCTGGCTCTACAAAATATTGCATCTGCAGCTGCTAGAAGAGAGAAATCAGCTAAGCGTCCTGGTCGTTTAAAAACTTTGTCAGTTGGTCAGAAGGTGTTAATTAAGTCTCATCGTTTGTCTCACAAAGGAAAAGGATTGTGTCGCAAATTTTTTCTGCTTTATAATGGTCCATTTAGAGTTCGCAAAATTATTCATGATAACACTGTTGAAGTAGAAACTCTTAAATCTCGGCGCTCTAAGGGAATACATCATATATCGAACGTAAAAATTTTTGTGGAATGACATACTTTTGAGAAACCAACAGCTACATGTAAACACGAAGAGAGTACAAGGATACCGCGCTGTGTTTTGGCGGCGGCACATACTCAAAGCAACAGTCAGTCTGCGCGCCGCACAAGGCTGTCGTTGACCGCAAACAATCACTTTCTACGTCACGCGCCTACAGCTGATCGAGCGCTCAGTGCGAATGCACTGACAGACGTAAACAAATACACAGTCTAATTTCTCCGACTAAATTCAGTATAAAGCTATAATGACTTCAAAAATTATGTTATTAACGTTCAGTATTTTTCAGGATACGGTTGTATAAAGTATTTAAGACCTTCAGGTAAATTCTGTGCGTGTCCGACGTTAAGACGACTTGCTTTGGAGAAAATTTTCAGGAAGAAGGTCATTTCGAAGAAGAAAGTAATAAACAAAAAAAGGTAACGGTTAATTGAGTTTATTTTTCAGGTAACATAATTCCACTTAGGTATGTACTTTAGACGTAATTTGCTGCTTGCGATTACGTGATTCATACTTTGTGCTAATTTCATGTTCTATGAATTTACTAGTGAAGCGACGTGCTTGCGCACATTAACTCATTTCTAAAATGATTGACTAATGAACAGGGTTGTTATTTGTATATATTATGCATCGCTTGGCTGCTATGCTTTTTCACTGATGTCATATTTTTTAATTATGTGCCTGCTGTGCTTATTTATTTAAATTATAATTGTCACCTGATTAATTGTGCTGATGTGGTTAGATATGTAAGTTATACTTTGTGATTTATCTGCTTGCGCCTTCATGTTTACTTATTAAGATTACATATGAAGATTTATTTGCTTATGGCGATGTGATTCTAATGACCTGTTTATTGTGTAAGGCATGTTTGCTGCTGTGCGTATGGATTGCATATTTACACATTTCTGTTTTGTTGTCATAACTACTCTTCAATCTAGTATATAGAAATGCTGATATACTGTGTACAAATATAGAGTTTAGGTTACACTGTGGTATTAATTATAGATTGTTCACTTGGCAGAGCCTCGTTGTAAGAATTGTGCTGCATCCACTTGTTGACATTCTGTTCTCTACTGGTATATTTACTCGCTATTGCTTGTTTTGCATACGCTCAGTGCCTTATATTTTTAAGATAAGAAAATGAACTGCAATAATTCGACGAACGACATTAGTACAAGAAAGTCATAGAAGTCACATGAGCTGAGGTTTTATGGAAGCTGTATAAATTTATCCTAATAGGAAGGAAGCTAACGACATGACATACCAAAACTAGGTTTAGACCATTGACAGTATTACACTGCATTTTTCGTGAGCAATTGAAATAGGAAGTGACACTTGACACAAAAAATACTCCACATGTTTGCTTCTGCTTTGATTCTTGAAGTGGTGTACACACTGTGAAATATTATGATCATTCACACTCCGTAATCGTACTTAATTACTGAGAGTTATTCGAACTAAAGTCTGTTAGAGGTCATGTATGCATTTCTTTTATTTAATGATGGACAAGGAACCAAAATGTATCTTATAATTTATAATGAGTAGAAAATTTGGGTCAGATGGATTACACAGAGGTTGTGTGTGGACACTGTGTCTTCGGATTGTATGGGATGATGAATTGAAGTTGCACTAGGATTTTGTCTGTACTTGTTCGAGGAGACTGACTAGAGGAAAGAGTTGTTATGGAAGTGAAATGATATTGGTGCTGAGGTTTATATGTATAGACGTATTATTGAGGTATTGAGATTATGTGACGTTGATGATTATTCGAGTTTCGTGGACAAGAGGTAAGGTAAATGAGGTATTATTGAAGTTAAGTGATGATTATTGGAGTTTTGGTGGATAAGAGGTAAAGTAAGTGAGGAGCATATTTTTTTTTTGTTGGTCCATATGGAACAAGGAGGATGAAGATGGCAGACTAGAACACTCAAGTAGAAAGAAGATTGTCTACACACACACTTTGTCAAATCACTAAGCAGTATACACTTTTTTTTGAGAGAGGAAGCAGTTGCATAACTTGGCTCACTGACAGTTGTTCAGCAACCGTACATTTTGATCTGGCTTGGCAAACATTGGTCTTGACATGATGACTATGACGTTGACTTAACTATTATTGACTGTTATACATTGCTGCCACTACTACTTGGTACACATGATGAACATCAAATCTTGGACAGAGTTACATTTACACAGTTAACACTATTCAATTACACAGTAGTACTTAATGTGGATGAAAGATGAGTGGATGTGTTTTGTGTGTTTTCCTTTCCTAATCCTACCCACCTATCTCCTAAATATTATTTTATTTGTTGTTGTGGCTTGCACTGACACCCATAAATATTATAGGTTAACTGTTATTGTGTACTGTAATAGTTAATGTGACAATTACCTGATATCATTTGTGTGTTTATTATGATTTGTATGTTTAGTGTAAGAGCATTGATAATAATTTGTTAAAGAAATTGTATGTGCATTCAAACTATTATTCATGACTGAACTGTCTCAGTAGTTATGGTGAATAGTATGGACTGTTACTTGCACTTTTTCTACATGATTGGTGCCACAAGGACATGTTTAATTTCTGCTGATGAACTGTGTGATCAGTGATTGTAAAAAAAATTATGGACTGTTACTTGTACTTTTTCTACAATATTGGTGCCACTAGGACATGTTTAATTTCTGCTTATAAACTCTGATGAACAGTGTGATCAGTGACAGTGTATTTTATGGAACTGCTTCTGCTGAGAAATGTGACTTGTTGCTGTGTGTACCTGCTCAGCTTTGCTGGTGCCACTAATGGACTGCTTCTACTGAAATGGTGTTACCTGTTGGTGTCTGCACCTACTCAACATTGCGGGTGCCACTAATGGACTGCTTCTACTGAAATGGTGTTACTTGTTGGTGTCTGCACCTACTCAACATTGCTGGGTGCCACTGATGGATTGCTTCTACTGAAATGAAGTCACCTGTTGCTGTGTGCACCTACTCAACATTGCTGGGTGCCACTGATGGACTGCTTCTATTGAAAAAATGTTACTTATTGGTTTTTGCACCTGTTGACCATTGCTGGGTGCTACTGCTGGAACTGTCAACTGCTTATTCTTGGGCTATGGAAAGCGTTTATGTGAATATTTGTATAAACTGATTTTTTGTGTATTACTGTTTGTGGAAAGCTATGAGACTCTTACCTGCACATATTCGTCATTGCTGACGCTATTGATTGAATTGTTTAACCACATAATACTTGTGTAAACTATTATGTAAAGTCACATGTATGAAAGAATTTGTATTGCTTACTGTATTCTATATAATAGGTTATTGAAAGGTCAGTGCAAAGCCAAAATTTTATCTAGTTATATGATATTTACGTATTAATATTATCTTTTATTTTTGTCTATATTTTTTTGACGAATTTGGTGGTATTTTCACCACCAATGCTGGCAAAAATACCATCAAATTCTAGCCGTGGAGGAAGGGCATATGAAAGGTGGCTACACTGAGCCACAGCGACAGAGATCGCTAGAGAGCATTGTTCCGCCGCCTCCACGGGAAGTGATTATTGGGATGTCGTAGTGGGCAGTGCTTGTCCAGGACTCGTAGTAGTCAGTTCGTGTTCAGATGTGCTAGTAGGGAGTGCTTGCTGAGATGTGATGCTGAAAGGTTCTTGTTGAGATGTGGTAATAGCGAGTCGGTGTGGAGATATATTGTAATTATGAGAGTGATTTTGGTCAATATATGAAGGTAACGAAACTTGATTTATTTTTCATTATTTCCATGTTTTAAATAATGTGTCATTACAGGTTCAGTCAACAAAGCATCTGGCTTGTGTTCTTGGATTAGAGTGTAATTGTGGTTCTCTTGAGTAATTATGGTATTTGTATTTTCTTTAATTAATTCAGTATAAATGGTATTTGAAATTCTTGTCTTTTGAAGAAGAACCGTGCCAGATGTGTACGTTGAGTCACACTCCCACACACAGAACAGTGATACTTGTGCTTTGGTTTCGTAGGTTTTACAGTTGCTGGGGACTTAATTAATTAATTAATTAATTGTGTTAATGAAAATTTCCATTTCATTCCTTGTTGTTGTTCTATGCAGTCAGATAGCGTAATAATACTAGTCAGGGCCAACCGTTACGAGACTTCGTAAACGGACAGACAGCTACTAAAGCAAAAATTAAAATTATTTGCATTTCATAGAATTAAGCCCCCATGCAAGATACCGACGTTTCTTTAAAGTCAGTACCGCCATTAGACTGTTGTTTATTTACAGTGTTAAATTTACACTTACACAATCATGATTTCGGCTTCAAAGTGCCATTATCAAGTCATAAATTGCCTACGATGGCATACTGTCGTATTAAAATTCACTATTAGACACATTGTCTTCGACCATAAATATAATAGACTGGCCCTGACGTCATTTTCGTGGCTCCAACATATCTGGGCTAAAGTCACGTGAATGTTGGCAAAACATGGTCGTTTCGTGTTGCGCTTATGGCTGTACTCAGCGTTTTGTCGAAGGAAATGGCATTACATTTCACGTGTAAGTGTTTCTATGATAGTGCGCATGCGTTTATTGAAATCTGCTGACATGACTTTTATATGTTTTTTACACTAGAATTAGAGTACCACGTAAATTGGGTGTTGAAAGTGATGCCAGTTAAGTCAGACTCATATTACATTTTCGAAAGTATCTGTGATAATTCGGTTATAGAAGTAAGTATAACTGTTTCTCGTTCCTACTCATAGGTTCGCCGGCCGGAGTGGTCTAGCGGTTCTAGGCGCTACAGTCTGGAACCGTGCGACCGTTACGGTTGCAGGTTCGAATCCTGCCTCGGGCATGGATGTGTGCGATGTCCTTAGGTTAGTTAGGTTTAAGTAGTTCTAAGTTCTAGGGGACTGATGACCTCAGAAGTTAAGTCCCATAGTGCTCAGAGCCATTTTTTTACTCATAGGTTCACTAAGGATGAAAATCGAAGGCAGCTTTGGATACAGGCCCTGAAACGGAAAAACTTTAAGCCGTCTGCACATACGCGCCTTTTTGTATATACAAGTGAGATTATAATAAGGTAAGAGCACCTATAGTCGACACATGAAGAGAATTTTTTCTAACTTCTAAAACTATTAAATAAATGTAGGCTCCAAAATTATTTTCTGAAACTTCAAAGTCTCACCTTTCATCTAAAATATCTTTTTTTTTTAAACTGATAGTTTAAACTTGTGTAAAAATAGTAGGAACTGAACCTTCGAAGTGCACCTAAAATTGATACTCTAAAATGGACCTGCTCCTAAAGTCGACAATTTTGGCACCTATAGTTGACATAATTCCCATATCCCATTTTCTTTTATAAGTGACTAGAGCTCAAAACACGGCGAATCCAATGTTTAAAGTTTTGACACGAGCCCACTCTTACTGTTTAAAAGAATTTTAACGACATTTTACTTTAATTGATAGTTTATAGTAATTTCGTCCCGCTGCCCACCAGAGGGGCGTTCGATGTATTTGTTAGATTTTATAAATGGCACTGTGAACAAATCCAGGTCAATTGTAGTTCTGACATAATTTTTCGCAAATAAAAAAGTAATTTTTGTTGGAAGCGTTTGGCAGTCAAATGAGAAATGTGGGTAAACTACAATACAAACATAGGATGGCAGACCGCTGATTTGAAATACCGCCACGTTTTGCCAACAGTCACGTGGTTTATGTTGGAGCCACACCAGCCCTTCTGCAGAGCAAGGCCAGTCTACTAGTATCTATGGCCGAAGCACATTGTCTAAGAGTCGATATTTATGGCAGAGCCTACTGCTTTGTTTCATTACTTGAGTCAAGATGGTGCACTCAGTATTGAAACAATGTAGTAGGCGCTGCCAGAAATATCGACTCTTAGACAATGTTTCTAATAGTGTATTTCAATACGACAGTATGCCATCTTAGGCAATTTATAACACTTAAAACACTTGATAATGACACTTTGAAGCCGAAATCATGATTGTATAAGTGTGAATGTAACACTGTAAATAAACGACAGTCTAATAGCGGTACTGACTTTAAAGAAATATATTATGACTGTGGCCCCGCATTATGAAAAACTTATTAGATACCGATGTATGGAACTTGGATTACTGTGTGTTGACATTCGTCGGCAGCCGTTACAGGAAGCAAATGGCGCTGTAGATGCGGTCTCACGGGCTCTACACCGACGGCTAGCACCATCTATAGAGAAATTCAGCATTCATACTTCTACGCCTGGTAACTGCTTTAATTTTACTATCTGTGGTAACTATTAACAACAATAATTTCGGATGCAGGACCAGTTTAAAGCCTAAGCAACACAAGCGACCGACTGGGGCGTAATACTGAGTGCAAAATTTGTATACAGCGTGTAGAATGATTAGTGCGAAATCAACCAGTTTCCATCCTCACTGAATTTAAAGATATTTTTAAAGGTCTTGCGAAGAACTCAAGGAACGGCAACTAAAATGTGAGGCAGGAAGGCAAGGGGGAGTCCGCCAAATGGTATCTCACTTGTGTGAAAAAAATTCTCGAACCAACTTTGTTCGTGTACATGTCTTTTTTAATTGCACGTCACTTCGCCGACTTGGGTGTCCCTAACATAACCTTAGCAATTGTACCGAGGAAAGGGGACCTATTGTACAATTTAACGTGGAATCCGAACAGCGTGTCGTTCCTCGCGAATCTTCACAGCACTGAGAAGTGAAGGCCAAGTTAAAGGCAGACAGAAAAATCACTGATCCGACCGGGGTTCGATCCCGCGACCTTTCGGCAACACCGAGGTAGCAGGAAACAAACAATCGACCCAGTTTTCACATGTCAATGGACGAAGCAAAAGATGGTGGGTATCGTCGTCCACGAGGTTTCAAATTGAACAAAGCGGGGTATCCGACAATGCGGTTGCGTGAAGACGTTTATTTGTGGCGAATCTTCCACATGTGACATGGTACCATGTTGACCGGACGTTGGAGGGAAGGAAAAGGTGGTAGACATGACGCCAAACCGCGGGCTACCGCGGTGATGGCTTTTTCTGTTCGACGTTGTTGCGAGATATGCAAGGCAGTAGTGGTTTTTTTCACTCACTGCTCGTTTTTCATGACCCATTTCTTATGGTGGGTCTGTATGTGCCACTTGGCTGCTGTGACTGTGTTTGGGGCCCGGAGTGGCTGGGCTGATGATACCACCCCGACTCCCGTCTCCACTCACACCGTTGTCCGTGTTCCGCCACGTGGAGGCGGGCTCTGTTTGTTGTGATATCTGTACAGTTGTTCTTGTGCAGCATTTTAAAGAACTTTAAAGAACTAATTTAATAGAAGTGGGAAGATGAAACACAAAAAATAAATTGGTAAATAAGAAGAATTTAAAAAGAAGATAGGACAGAGTATGGTATGAGAAGTTCCCGCCACCTGGTTGTAAGTGACGGCCAGGGTCTTGGAATGAAGTTAAAGTCGCTGGCTGCCACTCACTATTCCTTTTCTATATCTACCATTCTTAAACTAATGTAAGTACAAAAAGAAAAAAAACGAAAGATGGGTACTCCATGTCTAGTCTGCATAGCTCCTTCTGGTCAGCAGCCTGGCGATTAGCACCTCCCAGATATGCAAACAACCCAGCCTGGGCAGTAGTTTTCCCTGATGTACATTAATATATCAGTCGGGTTGGGCTCAGCTAAGAGGGACCACACCTGTTAATCAAAGGAGAACAATAGGTTTTCCCCGAGTGCATACCTGCCCCTGATGTAGGCAACCCGTACTAGCAAAATGGATTGACGCTCTCCTAGCCCCACTACTGCTTTTGAACTCTCGTTGGACATGGAGATGCTGCTTAATATATACATATGTACAGTTGTGGTGCTGGTTGTTTTGTTTAGATGTGTTTGATCATATGAACCTTGTATTGGTTTTTCTGGACCAGTTCTACTGTCATGCAGGTTGCCACTATTGGTCATCAGTGTGAGACGCCTCAATATCTGTGTCATTGCCAAGGTCAGTGTCTGTATCTTCTTGACTAGAGGTGTCAGTGCTGTTGTCCATGCCACGGGCACTCTGCTGTCGATGTACACCGACTTGCCTTCTGTAGGGTCTGTTACATAGGTATTCTGTAAGCAGGATCTTGGAGGTTTCGTCGGTGTGTTGAGTTCAGTCCACTGGTTCGGGTCGCGTAGTACGGCGTACAGTTCGTTTTGAATGTTCAGGTGGTTGACGTGTAATGTGTGTCTTGTGTTTGTGCGTTGCCCGCAGGAAAGGGCAATGTGTTCTGGGGAACATTCTTCTCCGCATGTGCATCTAGTAGTCTGTGGCAGACTCACGCGGCTCAGGTACGTGGGATAAGAGCCATGGCCTGTGAGGAAGTGTACCATACCGCGGCTGGGATCGATATGCTTTAGTTTTAGTCATTCCCTGACATCAGGGGAGAAGTTGTAGACTCGGCGGTCCTTATCGCTATTTTCCCACTCGCTCTGCCAGGTATCCACTCGCCATGCTTTGAGTTGGCGTGTTGTCTCATGCGGTACTCCAGTGATCTGCCGAACCTGGTCTAGTCTCCCCATTTTAAGCCAGTGCAATGCCACACGGTATCTGACGGTTATATCTATCAGATAGATTCCCATCACAACGCATATTGCATGACTGATGTTGTACTAAAAGCCCTCGGGTGTAGAAATCTTTTGTTCGAGGGTGGCGCGCGCTCGGTGAGTGAGTGTGAGCGCAACTGAAGTCGACGATGAGTTAAGAAATGTGCGCCAGATGGGACGTGATGTGACCCACCGGTACTGGCGGGCATATGGAAATGGACAAAAGAAAGGCCCAGCAATCTGCTCGTAAGGGAGGCGCCCCCGTTCCACTGTGTGTGCACAATGGCCCCAATAGACCACGAGGTCCGCCTGTCGTAACACGCGACTCGAACTGAAACCACGAAAAATACGTCCACATCATTAACCACTCCCACGAATTTCATTATAGCCACAACGTAATCTGTAACATATCATTTCCAAGCCTGTAGTGGCTTATGCATATAGCACCTCAGATTGAAGTGGTTGTATTCTGCGGAAGCGTGGTGTGAAGTATGTTTCTCAACCCATCTGAGATTACGGCCCTTTTATGGCCTGTAAAAAATGATGTGGTTTGCATAAGGCGTTTGTCTACCTTATCCCTCCCAATTGCGGCATGTCATATATTGGTCAGGCATAAGCGCTCTGGAGGACCGACGTATTGAACATGAGTGCCACATACGCCGGCGACGGCTGAAGAAGTCTGCTATTGTAGAACATTGCTTTGGCACCGTATCATCCTATGGAACGGAAGAACATAGAGATTCTGGCGTGCACTTCCAGCTATTTGGATAGTGTTATTAAGAAAGCAGTTGAGAATAAATTACCTAGTGAACTTATAGGTAGACGTGGAAGTTTTTGCTTAAATCCTAGTTGGGATCCTGCTCTCTCCCTGGTCAAACAACAGCGACACAGAGTTATGCTAGCTGCTCACCCGTTGCTAATTAATATTCGCTATCGATAATATCTGGCGTTGATCCTCTTTCCGCATATGCCGTGTTATGGCCGAGCCCCGTATACCGACGTTTTAAATTCCTCTCTCGTTGCCTTTGTGGCTTAAAAATGATAGTGTGTGCACCTGTCGAAATATCGATGGTTGTCGAAGAAGTCACTCGCCTGCATTCCTGTACATTAGCTCTCGGTGATAACTGGCTATTGGTTCGTATAGTAAACTTCAGCGTTCTTCCATACCGTTAATTTATTTGATCTTACAGAGCAATGATGAGATTATTGCTACCCTCACTTTTTCACTGCACATAACACCATATTAATGGATCTGGGCAGTGTAACTTCTGTGGAATTTGCTAGGAAATGGACACTCTGGTTGCCTCAGTCATCACGCTCTGTTCGAACTCATCAGTTTTGTCCGATTATTCGTTCCGAAAAACACTTACCGCGTGGTCATAATTCAAGTGCAACTACTCACAGAGTTCCAGTGTGGGTTGTAATTATCGTAGGGCAGCGAAACGTGGTGGATATTGCAATGCGTTAATGCGGAACTGATTTACACTCGACAACAATTAGTTCCAGTTTTGGCCATCAAGTCTGGCGATGTGAATGCAAGAAGGTCATACGAAAATGTTTCCATATGTAAAGGACTAGGAACGGGACGTTGACAGACAAAGCTAAACAAGTGAGAAAGGCATCGTGTTAATTTTATTATTAACCGCCGCTTACACAATTTGTTCAATATGAGCATCGGAGACATCAACGAGACGCTGTACAGCGCCAGGTTTGCACCTAGTGGCAAATGGAACTAATTTTTTTCCTGTGTAAATCGGTTCCGCATTAACGCGTTAACATATCTATCAAGTTTCGCTGGCATACAATAATTACAGCTCAAAAAATGGTTCAAATGGCTCTGAGCACTATGGGACTTAACTTCTAAGGTCATCAGTCCCCTAGTACTTAGAACTACTTAACCTAACTAACCTAAGGACATCACACACATCAATGCCCGAGGCAGGATTCGAACCTGCGACCGTAGCGGTTGCGTGGTTCCAGACTGTAGCGCCTAGAACCGCTCGGCCACCCCGGCCGGCCATTACAGCTGAAACTGGACCTCTGTGATCAGCTGTTCCTTAATATAACCACCCGGTATATAGCGTTGACACATTGTCCGTGCACTTACATATTCATGAATAAATAAACTGACGTCATACAGACTGATGCCAGAGCTTTCCCGGGTACTTGCGGCTAAGTTCGCATTAATGATGGTATTGGTGCAGATCGCTGCGGAAGAAGTGAGTTCGCCAAAGCCTTCAGTGGAGCATATCTGCAATTACTTCTGTCTGTGGAACACACTCCATACAAGATAGGGTGCTGCTATCTGTCGGGCAATAACTACGAGGGTTGGAACCTAAAAAGTGGCAACTATGTATTCACAACCGATACAAAGGAGTTACATGTTTGCACCTGTTACTCTCCTTCAAAGTAGTCACCAGCGTTGTGTAGAACCCGTTACCAGCGATGTGGGAGGCGTAGTATACGGTTAGGAGAGCCTGTTCTGTTGACGGTGCCAATTGAGCGGTCTAAAGTTATGGTGATTCTCGTGTAAGACTGTGGTGGTGTTTTCCTAACGCATTACGTTCCTCCACGGCAGACCGTCATTGCACAGTACTACAGTTCGATTTTGGAGCATCGCCTGCGACCAGCTTTGTGAAAGAAGCGGCGACACTTTTTGAGCAACCCACCCATCATTTTGCACGACAATGCGTGGGCGCATACAGAGCTATGGCTGCTCTGTTCGGTCGATGGGATTGGGAAGAACTGTACAATCCACCATGCTCCCCCACCTTAAGTCCTTGTGGCTTTGATTCCGAAGATGAAGGAACCACTTCGTGGCATTCGCTGCAGGCAGTAGACCTCTCAATTCGCACCCTCAACAGAACAGGCTGTGCTAACGGTACACTACGCCTTCCACACCGCTGGCAACGGGTTCTACACAACGCTGGTGACTACTTTGAAGGACAGGAACAGGTGCAAACATGTAACTCTTTTGTATCAGTTGTTAATAAATAGTTGCCATATTTAAGGTCCAACCCTCGTATTTGGCAGAATCGCTAACCTGGCTAGATATACCATACGACCATTTTCGTCAGTAGGTGACGACGTGTTGTAAGGTGTATGCTTCGCCGGCGATGGGCGAGGCATGACAGAATCTCTGACCAGAGAGTAGTTTATTGTTAGTTGTTGCTTGTCGCGAGTCTGCGCGAGTCGACAGTAGAAGTCAGTCTGCGCTTGATGGCGCGAGTCTGCAGTAGTCAGTCGGATACGGCAGTAGGGAGTCGGCATGCGTCGGCTGTGCGCTCTGGTCGCGACTCTGGTCAGGACTCTGGAGGATGAGTATTGTTGTAGAAGGTAAAGAAGCAGCCTTGCGCATATTTAATAATGTATGTTAATTGTAATTTAATTTGTTCAGAAAAAAATGCCCCTATATAATTTTTTTATAAAGTAACTCTTTTAAAGAAAAGTAGTCATTTCAATTTAAAGAATATTTCCTATGCATTCCTTCCAAGAATATATATATATATATATATATATATATATATATATATATATATATATATATATATATACGCCAGCACTGCACGAAGCTGTGTCGATAAATAAGAGCAGAAATAGTTGCAGTTTTTATTGAGGTAAGAATTTTGCTTTTGTTATTCAGAATACAGGGCCGAAGGTCAGCGCTGCTGTCCTTATAAAATTTACCAGATATTATTACTTCTGTTGAGTGGTTCCACTTGGTTCATGGTTTATTATTAAATACAGGGTTATTACAAATGATTGAAGCGATTTCACAGCTCTACAATAACTTTATTATTTGAGGTATTTTCACAATACTTTGCACACACATACAAAAACTCAAAAAGTTTTTTTAGGCATTCACAAATGTTCGATATGTGCCCCTTTAGTGATTCGGCAGACATCAAGCCGATAATCAAGTTCCTCCCACACTCGGCGCAGCATGTCCTAATCAATGAGTTCGAAATCATCGTTGATGCGAGCTCACAGTTCTGGCACGTTTCTTGGTAGAGGAGGTTTAAAGACTGAATCTTTCACATAACCCCACAGAAAGAAATCGCATGGGGTTAAGTCGGGAGAGCGTGGAGGCCATGACATGAATTGCTGATCATGATCTCCACCACGACCGATCCATCGGTTTTCCAATCTCCTGTTTAAGAAATGCCGAACATCATGATGGAAGTGCGGTTGAGCACCATCCTGTTGAAAGATGAAGTCGGCGCTGTCGGTCTCCAGTTGTGGCATGAGCCAATTTTCCAACATGTCCAGATACACGTGTCCTGTAACGTTTTTTTTCGCAGAAGAAAAAGGGGCCGTAAACTTTAAACCGTGAGATTGCACAAAACACGTTAACTTTTGGTGAATTGCGAATTTGCTGCACGAATGCGTGAGGATTCTCTACCGCCCAGATTCGCACATTGTGTCTGTTCACTTCACCATTAAGAAAAAATGTTGCTTCATCACTAAAACAAGTTTCGCACTGAACGGATCCTCTTCCATGAGCTGTTGCAACCGCGCCGAAAATTCAAAGCGTTTGACTTTGTCATCGGGTGCCAGGGCTTGTAGCAATTGTAAACGGTAAGGCTTCTGCTTTAGCCTTTTCCGTAAGATTTTCCAAACCGTCGGCTGTGGTACGTTTAGCTCCCTGCTTGCTTTATTCGTCGACTTCCGCGGGCTACGCGTGAAACTTGCCCGCACGCGTTCAACCGTTACTTCGCTCACTGCAGGCCGACCCGTTGATTTCCCCTTACAGAGGCATCCAGAAGCTTTAAACTGCGCATACCATCGCCGAATGGAGTTAGCAGTTGGTGGATCTTTGTTGAACTTCGTCCTGAAGTGTCGTTGCACCGTTATGACTGACTGATGTGAGTGCATTTCAAGCACGACATACGCTTTCTCGGCTCCTGTCGCCATTTTGTCTCACTGCGCTCTCGAGCGCTCTGGCGTCAGAAACCTGAAGTGCAGCTTCAGCCGAACAAAACTTTGAGTTTTTCTACGTATCTGTAGTGTGTTGTGACCATATGTCAATGAATGGAGCTACAGTGAATTTATGAAATCGCTTCAATCATTTGTAATAGCCCTGTAATATTATTGTATGGGTTCATGGTCAATTTTCATTTAATAATTTCTGCAGAAAGGTTACACTTGGCGACATCCGGCCAGGATCGTATTTCTTTGTGAATCTTCTGAGAAGTAGTCATATATCTGCTCTTAATTACTTAAACGTAGTTAGCATCTGGCGCAACGCATTTTACTAATTTGTCACTCTTTCTTCCACAGATCATCGGCAATTTGTTGCTCTTTGTTGTAATAGTGTTTGTTGGATTTTGTATTGTCTTTGTTTCATTAGTGAATAATTTTGATTTGTGTAAAAATGCCGCGAAAGAGGATGCAATACCTCGTGATGAAGAGAAAATGGATCAGAATTAACAAGCATTAACAAGAATATACTATACACATCGTAGAATAGGAGTCTTAACTAATTTTTTTTTCAGAATACGAGGCGATTGATGCAGGCTGTCAGACAGAACTACACATCTTAGTTTTAGTGTTGAAATATGATAGAAATAAGGAATAGTTGTATAATGAATAATGAAGTGACTTTTTTGCAGATGATAATGAATGGTGATTAATAATGATGAAGAGTATGCTACTATGGATAATGAAGTTTTTCTTTATAGGTGATGATAATAATGGAGTTATGATGATATGGATAATGATGAATAATGATGAAGAATATGCTAATATGGATAATGAAGTTTTTTCTTTGCAGATGAAAATAATGATGAAGTTTATATATTTGCTGTTAGTTAAGAGATGCTATGTAGTTGTTTAAGTATTTGTTGCAGTTCATTTTGACAGTATGTGTTATATCGTATGGTATGATGACTGAAGGTTTTGGAAAAGACAGCTAGAGAACATATATATTTTTATACACATTTCACTACCTGTTAATTCGAAGTTCATTACTTTTCAGCGTAATATGCGTTTCTTCTTTCAGCTCAATAATCCATTTTGTATTTTTTCCAGGAGAAGCTTTCCATGATACTTACTAAACCTGTTACTTATTAAACCTGTACTAGTACTTGCATTTTTTTTACCCAGTTGTGTCTATCATTTATAAATGGGATAACATATACTGCCTTTGTTTCATAACCTTGCTACAGCTGACTCATGACGAAAGACGTTACACATCTTCATTTGCAGCAATAACTCAAAAGCAAACAAAGTAATTACCAGTCCCAAATAATGCTACTAGTTTAAAAGAGTTCTGAATAATCCTGATCAGCTCTGAATAATATGTCACTTCAATAATGACTTCTGAATAATACTTAAAAAAATGCATTGTAACTGGCCAATGAATGCCACTGATTATTGTAATAAGATGGCCAATGAGTGCCAATGACTACTATAATTAACTGAATTATGTTAATACTATGCCATTCACTTGCTTCTGTTTTGAATGATGACTTCTGATGGTTTGTAGCTGGGCAATGAGTGCCAATGTTCTATGTAAACAAACGATTTATGTACATTGTTCTGTAATACTATGTCATTTATTAGCTCCTGTTTTGAATGATGACTTCTGATGGTGCCAATGTTCTCTGTAAACAAACGATTTATGCACATTATTCTGTAATACTACATACATGGTACAGAAATGTTCAGTAACTGGGCGATGAGTGCCACCAATTACTCAAATCAGTTGTTAGACTAGTGTAATTCTCAATGAAGACTACTATGTGACTTAATGTCCTTCACCTTCTGACCTAATTACCAGAAATTACTGCAATATCCATTTGTCCTGTCTATGCTCATGATCATGGAGCACTATATATTTTTTTTTTTTTTTGCACTAATTCTACGTTGGTCTACTTTACAAGAACATGGTGTTGACACGACATGCTGTCCACCACCTTGAGCGATGGAGATGTTATTATGGTCCCACTGTTTGGTGTACCTAGTGTACTACCAAAATGATAGCATGGAATATTATTACGACATTTCAGTGTCTTGGCTACACTGATTAATACTTCAAGGAAAAGAGCTTCAGATTGTCTCACTTGGTGTTGTGCTTCTGTAGAAAGATATGGACTTTCAGTGCAGCTGCGTGCAACCTTATCTGCTACAACCATGACGCAATCCTTCCCATTCCTTTCCTAATTCTTGTAAAATGAAAAAGACATATACAGTGCGTGTGCACTTCATTTCATTTGTTACAAGATCAGTTGTCCTAAAAATACTAAAGACTTCTATAGTGCATGTGCACTTTATTTCACTCATTAATATGTTTATTTGTTGTAAAAATATTAGAGAGTTTTACAGTGCGTGTGCACTTTATACCATCTGTACTCCTTACGTATACATTTTGTGATTCCCAGATATGTTTTGTACTACAGTGCGTGTGCACTTTCGTCATTTTGTTAACATGATTTGTATTCATTGCTTATACATTTTGTGATTTGCTGATATGTTCTGGACTACAGTGCGTGTGCGCTTTTGCCATTTGTTAATATGTTTTGTACTCATTGTGTAACTTCAGTGCGTGTGCACTTTTGTCATTTGTCAATATTTGTTGTAAAAATATTAGAGAGTTTTTCAGTGCGTGTGCACTTTATGCCATTTGTACCCATTACGTATACATTTTTTTTTTTGTGATTCCCAGATATGTTCTGTATTACAGTGCGTGTGCACTTTCGTCATTTTGTTAACATGATTTGTATTCATTGCTTGTACATTTTGTGATTTGCTGATATGTTCTGAACTACAGTGCGTGTGGACTTTTGTCATTTCTTAATATGCTTTGTACTCATTGTGTATACATTTTGCCATTGCTTGATATGTCTGTACTCAGTGCGTGTGCACTATATTTTATTTCATGTTCTGCACTTATATATCTGTAAATATTCTGTGATTGTAAACTTAGTTAATTAAGAAAAATTTGTTGCTCATGGCAAGTCCAATTGACTCACCATCGCTGCCAAATTTTTGCCCCCCCCCCCCAGTGGAGGGTTATGTAAGGTGTATGCTTCGCCGGCGATGGGCGAGGCATGACAGAATCTCTGACCAGAGAGTAGTTTATTGTTAGTTGTTGCTTGTCGCGTGTCTGCGCTAGTCTGCGCTTGTCTGCGCGAGTCTACAGTAGTAGTCGGTCGGCTTTAGTAGCGAGTGGACGGTAGCAGTCTGCGGGAGTCTGCATGCGTCGGCTGTGTGCTCTGGTCACGACTCTGGTCAGGACTCTAGAGGATGAGTATTGTTGTAGAAGGTAAAGAAGCAGCCTTGCGCATATTTAATAATGTATGTTAATTGTAATTTAATTTGTTCAGAAAAAATGCCCCTATAATAATTTTTTTATAAAGTAACTCTTTTAAAGAAAGTATTCATTTCAATTTAAAGAATTTTTCTACTCTTTTGAAAAAAAAAGCATTCATTTCAATTTAAAGAATATTTCCTATGCATTCCTTCCAAGAATGATCTTATTGGCAAACACTGGGCAAATAAAGTCTGGGAATTCACGCGTCGAACTGCTATGCTTCTCTTTCACCCCCACCCCTTTGTTAGGTAGGTGGTTCTTACCACGACAGCGATGTTGCCTGGCAGTAAGGTACATGTGTACAAAGTCTGGTTGAAAGCGGTGCAGTGGTTTAGGAGGAAAAGAGAAACATACATACGCACACACATACATACATTTTTATAGAAAGTATGGATTTCTTCACAATATTTCCATTACAATACTATTGAGACTATTATTCCGTTTACAATTAGCATTCATGCACAGCTTCATGCGTTGGGCATCTATCATCTAGCTTCTCGCTTCAGACATAACTTCACCTTCATATAACCGTGCAGCGTAATAGTTGCGGTAGTAGTTATCAGTCCGAACACCGGTTCGAAGCAGCTCTCTGCGTTATTTATGCTGTCCATGTCGTTACATATCTGGATCATTACTGCCACTTACATCCGTTTGTACGAGAGGTGTTTGAAAAGTCCGTGCAAAAATAAAAACTACTTACGTGTTTGGGGTAAACCTTTTTTTTTCGACATAGTCTCCTTTTAGACTAATATGTTGATCTCTTCCGAATAATAGGAATAGTCCAAGTCTGCAAAATAGCTCTTAATTGCTGCAATCACCTCCTCGCCTGAATAAAATTTTTGTCCCACCAGCCATTTCTTCGAATTGGGGAACAAATAATAGTTCGAGAGAGCCAAATCTGGAGAATAGGGGGGATGTGAAACGAGTTGGAATCCTGTTTCCATTAATTTTGCGACCACAATTGCTGAGGTGTGTGCTGGTGCATTGTCGTGATGGAAAAGGACTATTCTGCGGTCCAATCGCCGGTGGTTTTCTTGCAACTCGGTTTTCAAACGATCCAATAACGATGAATAATATTCACCTGTAATATTTTTACCCTTTTTCAGATAGTCGATGAGGATTTTCCCTTGCGAATACCAAAAGACAGTCTCCATAAGCTTTCCGGCCGAAGGAATGGTCTTCGCCTTTTTCGGCGCAGATTCTCCCTTGGTAACCCATTGTTTAGATTGTTGTTTGGTCTCAGTAGTATAGTAATGTATCCATGTTTCATCCACAGTGACGAAACGACGCTTAAAGTTCTGTGGATTCTTCCTGAACAGCTGAAAACCACCCTTGCAACACTCCACACGATTCCGTTTTCAGTCAAGCGTGAGCAATCACTCCCCGCTCCCTGCCACCGTTGGATAAGCAGCTGCAGCAGCAAGTCGTATACTCTTAGCTCACTTATTTGTTACATAGTTTAATTCTTAATTTCTTTGCGTGTTTTTGGTACTTGCATTGTTTAATTCATAAATTTCGGGCGTATTATAGTATTTGAGAGTGTAGCATCGCGTTTTAGTACCTGAATAGTGTAAAATCGCGTAGTCTCCTGCCGCCGCCGAGCAGTGTGTCAGCAGTGCGCAAGTAGCAGCATTACTGCATCTATTAGGCAATCTTGTATTTTAATAACCGTTTAAATTTTGTGTCGAATTGTTTGTGCTCTCTGTAGATTTGTTCAGACGTTCTTTGCACAACAGTTTTTAGCATGGATAGGGACTGCAACTGCTGTGTTCGGATGCAGGCTGAGTTGGCATCCCTTCGCTCCCAGCTTCAGGCAGTGTTGGCTTCGGTCACACAGCTTGAGGCTGTTGCCAATGGGCATCACTGTGGGGGTCCGGAAGGGGGTTTGTCGGGGACGGCCAATTCGTCCCACGCATCCCCCGATCGGACTACGACTGTGGCTGCCCGGGATACTGCCCACATTGAGGCTGATCCCTCACCTGTGGTAGAGTGGGAGGTCGTCTCGAGGTGTGGCAGGGGGCGAAAGACATTCCAGAGGACTGAACGGAAGGCCTCTCCAGTTTGTCTGACGAACCGGTTTCAGGCTCTGTCTCAGGCTGATACTGATCTTCGGCCGGACATGGCTGCTTGTCCTGTTCCAGAGATTGCCCCTCAGTCTGCAAGATCCGGGCGGTCGCAGAGGGTGGGCTTACTGGTAGTTGGGAGCTCCAACGTCAGGCGCGTAATGGAGCCCCTTAGGGATATGGCAGCAAGAGAGGGGAAGAAAACCAATGTACACTCCGTGTGCATACCGGGGGGAGTCATTCCAGATGTGGAAAGGGTCCTTCCGGATGCCATGAAGGGTACAGGGTGCACCCATCTGCAGGTGGTCGCTCATGTCGGCATCAATGATGTGTGTCGCTATGGATCGGAGGAAATCCTCTCTGGCTTCCGGCGGCTATCTGATTTGGTGAAGACTGCCAGTTTCGCTAGCGGGATGAAAGCAGAGCTCACCATCTGCAGCATCGTCGACAGGACTGACTGCGAACCTTCGGTACAGAGCCGAGTGGAGGGTCTGAATCAAAGGCTGAGACGGTTCTGCGACAATGTGGGCTGCAGATTCCTCGACTTGCGCCATATGGTGGTGGGGTTTCGGGTTCCGCTGGATAGGTCAGGAGTCCACTACACCCAGCAGTCGGCTACACGGGTAGCAGGGGTTGTGTGGCGTGGACTGGGCGGTTTTTTAGGTTAGATGGCCTCGTGCAAGTACAGAAAGGGCAACAGCCTCAAAGGGTGTGGGGCAAAGTCAGGTCATGCGGGGACCAAGCAGCAATCGGTATTGTAATTTTAAACTGTCGAAGCTGCATTAGTAAAGTACCGGAACTTCAAGCGCCGATAGAAAGCACCGAAGCTGAAATCGTTATAGGTACAGAAAGCTGGCTGAAGCCAGAGATAAATTCTGCCGAAATTTTTACAAAGGCACAGACGGTGTTGAGAAAGGATAGATTGCATGCAACCGGTGGTGGCGTGTTTGTCGCTGTTAGTAGTAGTTTATCCTGTAGTGAAGTAGAAGTGGATAGTTCCTGTGAATTATTATGGGTGGAGGTTACACTCAACAACCGAGCTAGGTTAATAATTGGCTCCTTTTACCGACCTCCCGACTCAGCAGCATTAGTGGCAGAACAACTGAGAGAAAATTTGGAATACACTTTCACATAAATTTTCTCAGCATGTTATAGTCTTAGGTGGAGATTTCAATTTACCAGATATAGACTGGGACACTCAGATGTTTAGGACGGGTGGTAGGGACAGAGCATCGAGTGACATTATACTGAGTGCACTATCTGAAAATTACCTCGAGCAATTAAACAGAGAACCGACTCATGGAGATAACATCTTGGACCTACTGATAACAAACAGACCCGAACTTTTCGACTCTGTAAGTGCAGAACAGGGAATCAGTGATCATAAGGCCGTTGCAGCATCCCTGAATATGGAAGTTAATAGGAATACAAAAAAAAGGAAGGAAGGTTTATCTGTTTAGCAAGAATAATAGAAGGCAGATTTCAGACTACTTAACAGATCAAAACGAAAATTTCTGTTCCGACACTGACAATGTTGAGTGTTTATGGAAAAAGTTCAAGGCAATTGTAAAATGCGTTTTAGACAGGTACGTGCCGAGTAAAACTGCGAGAGACGGGAAAAACCCACCGTGGTTCAACAACAAAGTTAGGAAACTACTGCGAAAGCAAAGAGAGCTTCACTCCAAGTTTAAATGCAGCCAAAACCTCTCAGACAAACAGAAGCTAAACGATGTCAAGGTTAGCGTAAGGAGGGCTATGCGTGAAGCGTTCAGTGAATTCTAAAGTAAAATTCTATGTACCGGCTTGACAGAAAATCCTAGGAAGTTCTGGTCTTACGTTGAATCAGTAAGTAGCTCGAAACAGCACATCCAGACACTCCGGGATGATGATGGCATTGAAACAGAGGATGACACGCGTCAAGCTGAAGTACTATACACCTTTTTCCAAAACTGTTTCACAGAGGAAGACCGCACTGCAGTTCCTTCTCTAAATCCTCGCACAAACGAAAAAATGGCTGACATGGAAATAAGTGTCCAAGGAATAGAAAAGCAACTGGAATCACTCAACAGAGGAAAGTCCACTGGACCTGACGGGATACCAATTCGATTCTACACAGAGTACGCGAAAGAACTTGCCCCCCTTGTAACAGCCGTGTACCGCAAGTCTCTAGAGGAACGAAAGGTTCCAAATGATTGGAAAAGAGCACAGGTAGTCCCAGCCTTCAAGAACGGTCGTCGAGCAGATGCGCAAAACTATAGACCTATATCTCTGACGTCGATCTGTTGTAGAATTTTAGAACATGTTTTTTGCTCGAGTATCATGTCGTTTTTGGAAACCCAGAATCTACTCTG
The DNA here is from genome assembly GCF_023898315.1 of Schistocerca nitens. NCBI lineage: Eukaryota > Metazoa > Arthropoda > Insecta > Orthoptera > Acrididae > Schistocerca > Schistocerca nitens. Next base: position 924,900,625 of record NC_064614.1, on the reverse strand, counting down.
TAGGAATCAACATGGATTCCGGAAACAGCGATCTTGTGAGACCCAACTCGCTTTATTTTTTCATGAGACCCAGAAAATATTAGATACAGACTCCCAGGTGGATGCTATTTTTCTTGAAACTTCCTGGCAGATTAAAACTGTGTGCCCGACCGAGACTCGAACTCGGGACCTTTGCCTTTCGCGGGCAAGTGCTCTACCAACTTAGCTACCGAAGCACGACTCACGCCCGGTACTCACAGCTTTACTTCTGCCAGTACCTCGTCTCCTACCTTCCAAACTTTACAGAAGCTCTCCTGCGAACCTTGCAGAACTAGCACTCCTGAAAGAAAGGATATTGCGGAGACATGGCTTAGCCACAGCCTGGGGGATGTTTCCAGAATGAGATTTTCACTCTGCAGCGGAGTGTGCGCTGATATGAAACTTCCTGGCAGATTAAAACTGTGTGCCCGACCAAGACTCGAACTCGGGACCTTTGCCTTTCGCGGGCAAGTGCTCTACCAACTGAGCTACCGAAGCACGACTCACGCCCAGTACTCACAGCTTTACTTCTGCCAGTACCTCGTCTCCTACCTTCCAAACTTTACAGAAGCTCTCCTGCGAACCTTGCAGAACTAGCACTCCTGAAAGAAAGGATATTGCGGAGACATGGCTTAGCCACAGCCTGGGGGATGTTTCCAGAATGAGATTTTCACTCTGCAGCGGAGTGTGCGCTGATATGAAACTTCCTGGCAGATTAAAACTGTGTGCCCGACCGAGACTCAAACTCGGGACCTTTGCCTTTCGCGGGCAAGTGCTCTACCAACTGAGCTACCGAAGCACGACTCACGCCCGGTACTCTTCTTGACTTCCGGAAGGCGTTCGATACAGTTCCACACTGTCGCCTGATAAACAAAGTAAGAGCCTACGGAATATCAGACCACCTGTGTGGCTGGATTGAAGAGTTTTTAGCAAACAGATCACAGCATCTTGTTATCAATGGAGAGACGTCTACAGACGTTAAGGTAACCTCTGGCGTGCCACAGGGGAGTGTTATGGGACCATTGCCTTTCACAATATACACTCCTGGAAATGGAAAAAAGAACACATTGACACCGGTGTGTCAGACCCACCATACTTGCTCCGGACACTGCGAGAGGGCTGTACAAGCAATGATCACACGCACGGCACAGCGGACACACCAGGAACCGCGGTGTTGGCCGTCGAATGGCGCTAGCTGCGCAGCATTTGTGCACCGCCGCCGTCAGTGTCAGCCAGTTTGCCGTGGCATACGGAGCTCCATCGCAGTCTTTAACACTGGTAGCATGCCGCGACAGCGTGGACGTGAACCGTATGTGCAGTTGACGGACTTTGAGCGAGGGCGTATAGTGGGCATGCGGGAGGCCGGGTGGACGTACCGCCGAATTGCTCAACACGTGGGGCGTGAGGTCTCCACAGTACATCGATGTTGTCGCCAGTGGTCGGCGGAAGGTGCACGTGCCCGTCGACCTGGGACCGGACCGCAGCGACGCACGGATGCACGCCAAGACCGTAGGATCCTACGCAGTGCCGTAGGGGACCGCACCGCCACTTCCCAGCAAATTAGGGACACTGTTGCTCCTGGAGTATAGGTGAGGACCATTCCCAACCGTCTCCATGAAGCTGGGCTACGGTCCCGCACACCGTTAGGCCGTCTTCCGCTCACGCCCCAACATCGTGCAGCCCGCCTCCAGTGGTGTCGCGACAGGCGTGAATGGAGGGACGAATGGAGACGTGTCGTCTTCAGCGATGAGAGTCGCTTCTGCCTTGGTGCCAATGATGGTCGTATGCGTGTTTGGCGCCGTGCAGGTGAGCGCCACAATCAGGACTGCATACGACCGAGGCACACAGGGCCAACACCCGGCATCATGGTGTGGGGAGCGATCTCCTACACTGGCCGTACACCACTGGTGATCGTCGAGGGGACACTGAATAGTGCACGGTACATCCAAACCGTCATCGAACCCATCGTTCTACCATTCCTAGACCGGCAAGGGAACTTGCTGTTCCAACAGGACAATGCACGTCCGCATGTATCCCGTGCCACCCAACGTGCTCTAGAAGGTGTAAGTCAACTACCCTGGCCAGCAAGATCTCCGGATCTGTCCCCCATTGAGCATGAATGGGACTGGATGAAGCGTCGTCTCACGCGGTCTGCACGTCCAGCACGAACGCTGGTCCAACTGAGGCGCCAGGTGGAAATGGCATGGCAAGCCGTTCCACAGGACTACATCCAGCATCTCTACGATCGTCTCCATGGGAGAATAGCAGCCTGCATTGCTGCGAAAGGTGGATATACACTGTACTAGTGCCGACATTGTGCATGCTCTGTTGCCTGTGTCTATGTGCCTGTGGTTCTGTCAGTGTGATCATGTGATGTATCTGACCCCAGGAATGTGTCAATAAAGTTTCCCCTTCCTGGGACAATGAATTCACGGTGTTCTTATTTCAATTTCCAGGAGTGTATATAAATGACCTAGTAGATAGTGTCGGAAGTTCCATGCGGCATTTCGCGGATGATGCTGTAGTATACAGAGAAGTTGCAGCATTAGAAAATTGTTGCGAAATGCAGGAAGATCTGCAGCGGATAGGCACTTGGTGCAGGGAGTGGCAACTGACCCTTAACATAGATAAATATAATGTATTGCAAATACACAGAAAGAAGGATCCTTTATTGTATGATTATGTGATAGCGGAACAAACACTGGTAGCAGTTACTTCTGAAAAATATCTGGGAGTATGCGTGCGGAACGATTTGAAGTGGAATGATCATATAAAATTAATTGTTGGTAAGGCGGGTATCAGGTTGAGATTCATTGGGAGAGTCCTTAGAAAATGTAGTCCATCAACAAAGGAGGTGGCTTACAAAACACTCGCTCGACCTATACTTGAGTATTGCTCATCAGTGTGGGATCCGTACCAGATCGGGTTGACGGAGGTGATAGAGAATATCCAAAGAAGAGCGGCGCGTTTCGTCACAGGGTTATTTGGTAACCGTGATAGCGTTACGGAGATGTTTAGCAAACTCAAGTGGCAGACTCTGCAAGAGAGACGGTCTGCATCGCGGTGTAGCTTGCTCGCCAGGTTTCGAGAGGGTGCGTTTCTGGATGAGGTATCGAATATATTGCTTCACCCTACTTATACCTCCAGAGGAGATCACGAATGTAAAATTAGAGAGATTCGAGCGCGCACGGAGGCTTTCGGACAGTCGTTCTTCCCGCGAACCATACGCGACTGGAACAGAAAAGGGAGGTAATGACAGTGGCACGTAAAGTGCCCTCCGCCACACACCGTTGGGTGGCCTGCGGAGTATAAATGTAGAATGTAGATGTAGAACCCATCTTGCGGATAGCTTTCTCATGCCCAAATGTTTATGCAAAATATTATGTACCCGTTCATTCGAGATGCCCACAGCACTAGCAGTCTCACGCACCTTAACTCTTCTGTCATCCATCACCATATCATGGATTTTATCAATGATTTCTGGAGTCGTAACCTCCACAGGGCGTCCAGAACGTTCAGCATCACTTGTGCCCATATGGCAACTCCGAAAATTTTTAAACCACTTGTAAACTGTTCCAATCGAAGGTGCAGAGTCGCCTATTGTTTATCAAGCTTCTCTTTAGTCTGCTGAGGCATTTTTACCTTTCATAAAGTAATGTTTAATCACCACAAGAAATTCTTTTCCGTCCATTTTTTGACAAGCACTCGACTTCCTTGATTCACACGAATGCCAAACACAAATAAATAGACCAATATGGCTGAAACTTGGTGTGCGTTCTTTCCAAAAATGCTACTAACTGAACATGACCTCGATATGTGCCGGTGGTGCCATCTCTCGGACTTTGCACGGACTTTTCAAACGCCCCTCGTACTTGCTCATTGACGTCAAGTCTTGGTCTCCCTCTATAATTTTTACCCACCACGCTTCTTTTCGTTCCAAATCAACCACTCACTAACGCCGCAAGATATGTTCTCTTAACTCTATTAGTCAAATTGTGCGATGACACTGTTTTCTCCTTAAATCGACCAGTACCTATTCATTAACTACTAGACTGATCCATTTAATCATTTGCATTCTTCTGCAGATCCACGTTTCGGAAGCTTCTATTATCTTCCTGTCTGTGTTGTGTATCGCCCACAGTTAACTCCCGTACAAGGCTACACTCGAGACAAATACTTTCGGAAAAGGTTTCCTAACACATTTAGATCTATATTCGATATTAACGTATTTAGCCACTAGCTTAACGCCCGCTGCGTCGCTCGCGTGGACTATGTCGCCTCCAGAGTTTTTTTTTTTTATTTAATCGAATTTTTATGTTGTTTGCAAACTGGAACACCTTCCAAGCTTTTCATGCTAATTAAGGGCTATAGAAGCATGGTCTTTTCCGAATGTACTTGTGACCAAAAAGCGATTCCGCTAGCTGTAATTCAAAGCTTTTGTTAATCATGCCGTCTGCGTTCTTGTGGAGATAACTCCATAGCAACTTTCGTCTTCTAACAAATATTTCCTTATATGTAACCGAGAAATGAAATAACAATTTCCATAAATTTTACTTCAATTTTTTTTTATTAGCGAAATATTTTCTTAAAAATTTTCATCCCCTATTTCACTCTCATGTGGGTTGAATTTCCAGGAAGACTGAAACACGTTTTTTTCCCATTTCCAACCTTGAAGTCAAATACCAGTTGTCAAAGATGTAGCCACAAAATGCTTTAGTAGGTCTTTAGTAATTATTTATTTTCAAATGAACTTTCACCCACTATTTTATCCTCTTAGTGGTTGAAATACCGAAACACGTGTTTTTTTTATTTTCTGATTGGGAAACCAAATACCAGTTTTCGTAGTTCTAGCTTTAAAATACAGTGACATGTGTATGTTGTCTTTCTAACAGAGAAGCGAAATACAAATTTTCATGATTTATGTTCAAAAATGCTTCCACAATGAAATATTTCCAGACAAACTTTCATCCCGTGTTTCACCCACATAGGGTTTGAATTTCCAAAAACAGTGAAACACTTTTTTTAAATTTCTGAATGAGAATCCAAATCCAAATTTTCATAGATTTAGGTTTAAAAATGTTTTCATAATTAAATATTTTTATAAAAAATCTCATCCACTGTTTCTCCACCTTAGGGGCTCAGTTTCAATACTTTAGTAGTTCAGTACTTAAGTAGTTCAGTATTTTAGTAGTTCTTTAATAATGCTATATCTTCGTAAAAAGGTTTCACATACACCTCGTAGATTAAAACTTTGCGAAATACTGCCATTGAACCCACTATAGTCGCAGATCCAAGAGCTGAGGAGGTCTCCCTCGCAACCTGTAAACCAGTGAACCTTACCGATTTACATACTCATTTTAAGCGACCTGAATTACCAGTGAAGGTTTCGTTTGTAGTAACAAGACTCAAGGTCAGAGAAAGGGGGAAAGGGGAAATGCACAGAGAGGTCTGGGGAGGAGCTTGACATGAGGGGGAATGGACATAAGAGGAGCAAGAGAAGATCGACAAAGAGACAGAGAGGAGAAGATGCACGGGGGGGGGGGGGGGGGGGCTGAGGGGAAGAAGATTGGGGTGTACCTAATATTAGGGTGTACCTAATATTAGAATTTGGGAGAACGTATAAAATTTCCTGCACAGAAGATAAGAAAGAAAATTCAGAGACTATGGCAGTTTGCTAACAACTTGTGCGAGAATAGGGAAGGAAGACCGCCACGCCCCTCCCCTTTTTCTACCAGTAAGGGCTGCCACTTCGCGCTGCCGGTTGCAACCCAGGCGTTACCTCCTGCTTCCACTGCCTGTTACTGAAAATTGCAGGAGCACCCCCCCCCCCTCCCTCCACCACCACTCTTTGACGCGACTCGACGCAATGACCCGTCACCCCTCCTCCCCCCTCTCTTCCTCACGGAGAACAGAGCCCCACCCTGCCGACCAGCCGAACGAGTATGCACAGCCACAATAGCGCCATGAAAATCTCGGTGTAGAAAAACTAAGTTGATCGACTGACAGTGGAATGGTCTGCGGAATACAGGAAAAATTTCTTGTGCTACATGGCTGCTTTCAAGAAGACGATTCTAAAACTTTTCTTCATACTTCCAAACATGTCCATCGATGTATGTTCCGTCTTCGCAACTGAATGAAAGGCAATTTGTTTGTTGCCATACGCGTTTCATTTCTTTTATTTATTAATCATCTTCAGTGGCCTGTAATAGGTATTTATTTTTGTGTAAATAATAAATATATTAATGTAGTAATTATAAATATGTTATTATGTTTGCTCATGTATTTCTCTTGTTTTTCAGATTAGAAACAACTTTTGTAGCACAGGTTCCGTGAGCTTAAACTATCATTTGTTGTTACGATTTCCAATTTTGCTTGCCCATCTGTGTGATCCTGGAGACGTGTTCATTCGGTCCCCATACTCCAGCTGCCCGATTTCCGGAGTTTTTCCACCCACATTTATTACGGCACATCACTTGCACTTTTCATTGTGTGATCAACATGTGTGTGTTCACAGAGTGCAGTGTTGCCAACTGTCGCTGCGTTTACATCTTTCGTCTTTTGTTTGTGTTGTGCGTGTGGTTTGATATTTTTCGTTGCTTTTGTGTGTTTGTGTGTGTATGTGTGTCTGTCTGTGTGTGTGTGTGTGTGTGTATGTGTGTGAGAGAGAGAGAGAGAGAGAGAGAGAGAGAGAGAAAGACAAAGAGAGAGAGAGACAGAGAGAGAGGGGGGGAGGGGGAAATAGAGGGATATGGTTGGGCAGGGGAAGATTCATCTACTGTTTATTCTGGTTATGTTTGGGAGTGCCAGCCGTGACGAAACTCTTCCATCTGGTGGGCAAGATGTACGAGACACGCGAAATACCCTCGGGCTTCAAGAAGAATATAATAATACCAATTTCTAAGAAAACAAGTGATGACAGGTGTAAATATTACCGAACTGTCAGTTATCAAGTCACGGTTGCAAAATACTACATGAATCCTTTACAGAAGAATGGAAAACTAGTAGAAGCCGACCCCGGGGAAAAGCAGTTTGATTTCTGGAGAAATGTAGGTACACGCGAGGCAATACTGACCCTACAAGTTCTCCTAGAAGATAGGTTAAGGAAAGACAAATCTACACTTATAGCATTTGTAGAGTTAGAGAAAGCAGTTGATACTGTTGACTGTAATACTCTCTTTCAGATTTTAAAGGTGGCAGGGATAAAATACAGGGAGCGAAAGGCTATTTACAACTTGTACAGAGACCAGATGGCAGTTGTAGGAGTCGAGGGGCACGAAAGGGAAGCAGTGGTTGAGAAGGGAGTGAGACAGGGCTGTAGCCTATCCCCGATGTTATTCAATCTGCATATGGAACAAGCAGTAAAGGAAACAAAAGAAAAATTTGAAGTAGGAATTAAAGTCCAGGGAGAAGAAATAAAAACTCGTGGTTTGCAGATAACATTGCAGTTCTGTCAAAGACAACAAGAACTTGGAAGAGCAGTTGAACAGAATGGACAGGGTCTTGAAACGAGGATGAAGGATGAACATTAACAAAAGCATTACAAGGATAATGGAATGTAGTCGAATTCAATCAGGTGATGCTGGGGGAATTAGATTAGGAAATGACACACTTAAAGTAGTAGATGAGTTTTGCTACTTGGGAAGGAAAAGTATGAGATGACGGTCGAAGTAGGGAGGATACAAATTGTAGTCTGGCAATGCCAAGAAAAGCGTTTCTGAAGAAGCGATATTTGTTAACATCGAGTATAGATTTAAATGTCAGGAACTCCTTTCTGAAAGTATTTGTATGGAGTGTAGCCATGTACGGAAGTGAATCATGGACGATAAACAGTTTAGCAAGAAGAGAATAGAAGATTTTGAAATGTGGTACTTCAGAAGAATGCTGAAGATTAGATGGGTAGATCACGTAACTAATGAGAAGGTACTGAGTAGAATTGGGGAGAAGAGAAATTTGTGGCACAGTCTGATTAGAAGAAGGGACCCGTTGGTAGGGCACATTTTGAAGCATCAAGGGATCAGCAATTTAGTACTGGAGGGAAGCGTGGGGGGTAAAAATCGTAGAGGGAGACCAAGAGATGAATACACTAAGCAGATTAAGAAGGATGTAGGCTGCAGTACGTACTGGGAGATGAAGCAGCTTGCATAGGATAGAGTAGCATGGAGAGCTGCATCAACCCAGTCTTTGCACTGAAGACAACAGCAACAACAACAACAATATGTTTCTCATTTCTGTTTGTTATTGTTTTATTGGCTGACGTGATCACTAAGTTACTGCTTATACTAATTTGGTCATTAATGACTTTCACTGCAAGGGCCATTTGTACGAGGGTATCCACAAAGTACATTACGTTTTGGAATTAAAAATAAATAAAGTATTGCACATTTTTTAACTATATACAGATGAAAGCCACACTTAAATACTAATTAAGGCACTTATCGTAGCGATGGTCGAGCTTGGAAATTCCTTCGTCGTAAAATTCGGCCGCCTGCGCCATCAACCACGTAATGACTGTCTTTTGGGACAGAAAAGGTGTGATTTTTGTGGATTTCCTGGAAAGAGGCACTACAATAAACTCTCAAAGGTATTTCCAAACTCTGCACAACCTCAGAAGAGCAATACAAAACAAGCGCAGGGGAAAGTTGGGCTCAAAGATCTTTCTGATTCACGACAACGCCCGGGCCCACACGGCAAATGCCACTCGTGAAGTTCTCGAATCTCTTAAGTGGGAGTTGTTTCCTCATCCGCCGTACAGTCCCGACCTGGCACCGAGCGTCTTCCACTTATTCCCAGCAATGAAGAAGTGGTTGGCTATACAGCGTTTTGATGACGACGCACAGCTTCAAGAAGAGGTAACCACGTGGTTGAAGGCCGAATTTTACGACGAAGGAATTTACAAGCTCGTCCATCGCTACGATAAGTGCCTTAATTTAAATGGCAACTATGTAGAAAGGTAGTATTTAAGTGTGGCTATCATCTGTACATAATTTAAAAATGTCCAATACTTTATTTATTTTTAATTCCAAAACGTAATGTACTTTGTGGATAGCCCTCGTATATGACTGTTTTCCTGTAGTGTCAGAGCTTTTTTGTCATAATTTTTCAGTTTAATAATTTTTATGTCTTGTTCACGGCCATGTTTTATCACGTGTTCCGCAAAGATAGAGTGGTTATTGTCATACTTCCAGCTTCTTATACGTTCATTACACCTGGTTTTGAAATTCCTGCCTATCCTCAGATATACTGATTCACATTCTTGGCATTCTAACTGGTTGTTGTTTGTAAATGTCCATCAGTATATCTAAGGATGACAGGCAGGAATTTAAATACTAGGTATAATGAACATATAAGAAGTTGGAAGTGTGAAATTAGTTTTTCTACCTTTGCTGAAAACCTGATAGAACGTGGACATGAATCATCCAACATGGAGCGAGACACGAAAATTATTAGAGTGAATAATTAAGACAAAAATGTCTGACATTAGAGGAAAACTGTCATATACAAAGAGCCCTTACATTGAAAAAGGAAGTGATTAATGCCCAAATCAGTACAAGCAGTAACTCACTGGTCATGTTAGCCACTAAAACAACAACGAACAGAAATGTGAAACATAAGAATAAATAAATATAAATAAATAATTAATTAATCTTTCACTCCTCCCTCTCTCTATATCTGCCCTCTCTCTCTCTCTCTCTCTCTCTCTCTCTCTCTCTCTCTCTCTCTCTCTCTCTCTTACACTTACACACACACACACACACACACACACACACACACACACACACACACACACGATAAACAAAAGACGAAAGATAGCGACAGTTAGCAACACCATGCACTGTAAACACACACATGTTGATCACACAATGAAAAGTGGTGAAAAAACGTCGGAAGTCGTAAATAACAAAATGGTTCAAATGGCTCTGAGCACTATGGGACTCAACTGCTGAGGTCATTAGTCCCCTAGAACTTAGAACTAGTTAAACCTAACTAACCTAAGGACATCACAAACATCCATGCCCGAGGCAGGATTCGAACCTGCGACCGTAGCGGTCTTGCGGTTCCAGACTGCAGCGCCTTTAACCGCACGGCCACTTCGGCCGGCCGTAAATAACACGAAACGATACTTTAACCTCAAGAACTTTGTGGTACAAAAGTTGTTCCTAATCTGAAAAACAAGAGAAAAACGTGAGAAAACGTAACATAGTATCATATTTGTAACTACTACATAATACATTTATTATATAGATATGTAAACACATATGTATTAGAGGCCCATGTAGATACTTCATAAAGAAAAGAAGCTAAACGCCTGTGGCAACAAACTGCCTTCATTTAGTTGAAAAGACAGAACATCCATCCATGAATTTTGAAGCGACTAAGGAAGGACGGAAAACGGAAAAAAATTACAATTTCAAACATCTGTAATACCCAGTCACACTTTTTCCAAAGTGAACACAGAGAATATTTTTTAGTAATAAAATATCTTTTTTTAGGCGCATGATACAAAGTGAGATAAGAGGGGCACAGGTATATTCTGTACAAGCATTAAACATCGTTTATTGCTGGGTAGCTAAATGTCAATCTGGACGTACGAGTATTGCAAATCAGCCCCGAATTGAGCGTCAGTTTGAAATGTTTCCTGAAGAACGTCGATAAAATTCGCGGTACAGAAGATCGCTACTTTAAGGTACTCGGACAGATAGTATGGTAGGTATTTCAAGGTACGGGCAGGTGAAATCTTGGGTGAACTTCTGGGTAAGGAAAACCTGGCTACAGGTCTGCTTACTCCACACCAGAAAAAAACTACAGGAAAGACATCGAGAAAAACGTATTTGTAAAATTGAAGGGTAATCCGAAAGACTTTTAGCGACTTTATGTGGCTGTAGGCAAAACGTGGTTCCACAATTACACTACGAGGATAGAGTTGCAGAGAAACAAGTTTGCAAAGGTGAAAGTGTATTGTTTAAGAAAGCTGCGTAAAAACAGAAACCCATATTATTAGTGGGAAATGTAATGGCGAATTTTGTTTTCGAAGTTGTGGTCACGCCATCTGATTTCCAGCACAATGGTTTGTCCAGTGAACACTAATTTCAGTAGGAAGGGGGCCTTCTGGTCCCGGAAATACAGTAAGAGATGAAACTTGGCAGGTTAGTGGTCCACCTTAAGGGCGCCCTCCCATAAACGTTGTGAAGCCCATTAGTCACAAAATACCGAGAAAAATTGCTCTTAAGTTTGCGCGCGGCTCATATACCGATTAGACCAGACACTACGGCAGCGCAGAGAAAGGGCTGTGCTTGCAGCGGACTCGCTTGCAGCGCGGGCGATCCATGTTCGATCCTACTCTCAGGTAACTTTTTTTGTGATTGTTTTAAAATTAGTAATAACTTTTAAATAAAGTTGATGACCTAAAATACTATCGATTAGATCATAACGAATCATATTTTATTTACGAAATGACTGTTACAGCTAATTAACATAAAATGTGAACTACAGCTAATATTTTCTTTTTAAAAAGTTGAATAATTTCAAATGCACTTTTAACGGCGATAAATTAAAGGTTTAATTACTATTGTAACAAAATATCGTGTAGGTTTTTATTTATGTAATATTTTAGAATATTGCCTTTTTTATCAGTTTCGTATTTTAGATATAAGCATGAGAATGATAATTATCATAAAAACATTGAAACCAAAAAATATTTTGACATCTTGCTTAATTTATCTCTCTCTCTCTTTTTTTTTAAGAGATCTGTTGGGAAACATACTCCGTTAACATTCATGAAAACTTCTCTTTCATCAAAAAGATTGAATGCGTACCAGGCATACTGGATTATTTCATTCAAAATTTGGAGATAAGAGGTGATGGCACACTGTTGATTGTATTATTATACAGTCTTCATGGGGATTTATTTCTTTATTAATTTCAATCAGGTAAGCGCACTTTTGTATACGATTTATTATATTTTTACCTGAATGAGATTTTCACTCTGCAGCGGAGTGTGCGCTGATAGGAAACTTCCTGGCAGATTAAAACTGTGTGCCGGACCGAGTCTCGAACTCGGGACCTTTGTGAGGATGGGGCGTGAGTCGTGCTTCGGTAGCTCAGTTGGTAGAGCACTTGCCCGCGAAAGGCAAAGGTCCCGAGTTCGAGTCTCGGTCCGGCATACAGTTTTAATCTGCCAGGAAGTTTCAGATTTTTACCTATATATAAAAACATAAGTCACAAAGTTGAACGAGTACATTTTGGAGGAATCAGTTTCATTGTACATGTCGGAGATTTCTCATCATCCTGAAAGATTTCGCCGCGTAATTGAGGTCTTGCTCGTTCTTCCAAGAATCAATAATAAATAGAAATTGTTCTTTTCCCACATAAGACTTTAAACAATGGATATGAATACAATGCCAATACACGGTCCTGCCTTAGCTTGTTATAGGGTTAAAAATAATTAAAAAAAGATACAAAATCAACGTTACCCAAAGGCAGGCTCAAACCGGGATCGCCCGCTTGGTAAGCGAGTCTGCTACGGACGCAGCTATTTCGCTGCGCTGAACGGCTTTTAAATTGCCGCTATATGAGCTGCTCGCAAAACTTTAGAGCCCTTTTTCCTCAGAATCTTCTTGCTAGTGCGCTTCACAACTTTTATGGGTTGATATCCTTGAGGTAGACTATACTACTAACCTGCAAAGTCTCGTCCCGAATTGAATTTCTTGGACCGTAAGATTCCCTTGTAAGTCACACGAACGCAACGAGTTATGTATGTGTTGTCCGCTGAGCGAATACAACGAGATTAGGAAAAAAAGAAAAAGAAAATAAATAATTGTCTGACAAGGAGACGGCACGATCGTGGGGTCGGGGATTTGTCCGCAATTTTGTGTGGTGAAAGATGACCCCTAACACCTCACGTGGTTAAAATATTAGGACGCACTACCCGGAAAATCCCGGGAAAAATGATCCAAAGTTTCTTGGGTGCCTTATGAGTATAAAATGTTAGTTCACTGTCGTGCCGCCGTCTGGCCTCGGTGTTTAGGGCTCGCATTATTATGCCAGAGGTCTCGTGTTCGATCCCTCCTCTGGCACTTTTTTTTCTTCTGTTTCATTTTCTTTGGTTATTCCACAAATTATTCAGAAAATTTCCAAAACCTACATGTTGTTGTTGTTGTTGTGGTCTTCAGTCCTGAGACTGGTTTGATGCAGCTCTCCATGCTACTCTATCCTGTGCAAGCTTCTTCATCTCCCAGTACCTACTGCAACCAACATCCTTCAGAATCTGCTTAGTGTATTCATCTCTTGGTCTCCCTCTACGATTTTTACCCTCCACACTGCCCTCCAATGCTAAATTTGTGATCCCTTGATGCCTCAAAACATGTCCTACGAACCGATCCCTTCTTCTAGTCAAGTCGTGCCACAAACTTCTCTTCTCCCCAATACTATTCAATACCTCCTCATTAGTTACGTGATCTACCCACCTTATCTTCAGCATTCTTCTGTAGCACCACATTTCGAAAGCTTCTATTCTCTTCTTGTCAACACTAGTTATCGTCCATGTTTCACTTCCATACATGGCTACACTCCATACAAATACTTTCAGAAACGACTTCCAGACATTTAAATCTATACTCGATGTTAACAAATTTCTCTTCTTCAGAAACGATTTCCCTGCCATTGCCAGTCTACATTTTATATCCTCTCTACTTCGACCATCATCAGTTATTTTACTCCCTAAATAGCAAAACTCCTTTATTACTTTAAGTGTCTCATTTCATAATCTAATTCCCTCAGCATCACCCGATTTAATTTGACTACATTCCATTATCCTCGTTTTGCTTTTTTTGATGTTCATCTTATATCCTCCTTTCAAGACACTGTCCATTCCGTTCAACTGCTCTTCCAAGTCTTTTGCTGTCTCTGACAGAATTGCAATGTCATCGGCGAACCACAAAGTTTTTACATCTTCTCCATGAATTTTAATCCCTACTCCGAATTTTTCTTTTGTTTCCTTTACTGCTTGCTCAATATACAGATTGAATAACATTGGGGAGAGGCTACAACCCTGTCTCACTCCTTTCCCAACCACTGCTTCCATTTCAAGCCCCTCCACTCTTACAACTGCCATCTGGTTTCTGTACAAATTGTAAATAGCCTTTCGCTCCCTGTATTTTACCCCTGCCACCTTCGGAATTTGAAAGAGAGTATTCCAGTTAACATTGTCAAAAGCTTTCTCTAAGTCTACAAATGCTAGAAACGTAGGTTTGCCTTTTCTTAATCTTTCTTCTAAGATAAGTCGTATGATTAGTATTGCCTCACGTGTTCCAACATTTCTACGGAATCCAAACTGATCTTCCCTGAGGTCCGCTTCTACCAGTTTTTCCATTCGTCTGTAAAGAATTCGCGTTAGTATTTTGCAGCTGTGACTTATTAAACTGATAGTTCGGTAATTTTCACATCTGTCAGCACCTGCTTTCTTTGGGATTGAAATTATTATATTCTTCTTGAAGTCTGAGGGTATTTCGCCTGTCTCGTACATCTTGCTCACCAGATGGTAGAGTTTTGTCAGGACTGGCTCTCCCAAGGCTGTCAGTAGTTCTAATGGAATGTTGTCTACTCCGGGGGCCTTGTTTCGACTCAGGTCTTTCAGTGCTCTGTCAAACTCTTCACGCAGTATCTTATCTCCCATTTCGTCTTCATCTACATCCTCTTCCATTTCCATAATATTGTCCTCAAGTACTTCGCCCTTGTATAAACCCTCTATATACTCCTTCCACCTTTCTGCCTTCCCTTCTTTGCTTAGAACTGGGTTGCCATCTGAGCTCTTGATATTCATACAAGTGGTTCTCTTCTCTCCAAAGGTCTCTTTAATTTTCCTGTAGGCAGTATCTATCTCACCCCTAGTGAGACAAGCCTCTACATCCTTACATTTGTCCTCTAGCCATCCCTGCTTAGCCATTTTGCACTTCCTGTCGATCTCATTTTTGAGACGTTTGTATTCCTTTTTGCCTGCTTCATTTACTGCATTTTTATATTTTCTCCTTTCATCAATTAAATTCAATATTTCTTCTATTACCCAAGGATTTCTATTAGCCCTCGTCATTTTACCTACTTGATCCTCTGCTGCCTTCACTACTTCATCCCTCAGAGCTACCCATTCTTCTTCTACTGTATTTCTTTCCCCCATTCCTGTCAATTGTTCCCTTATCCTCCCCTGAAACTCTCTACAACCTCTCGTTCTTTCGGTTTATCCAGGTCCCATATCCTTAAATTCCCACCTTTTTGCAGTTTCTTCAGTTTCAATCTGCAGATCATAACCAATAGATTGTGGTCAGAATCCACATCTGCCCCTGGAAATGTCTTACAATTTAAAACCTGGTTCCTAAATCTCTGTCTTACCATTATATAATCTATCTGAAACCTTTTAGTATCTCCAGGATTCTTCCAGGTATACAACCTTCTTTTATGATTCTTGAACCAAGTGTTAGCTATGATTAGGTTATGCTCTGTGCAAAATTCTACAAGGCGGCTTCCTCTTTCATTTCTTCCCCCCAATCCATATTCACCTACTATGTTTCCTTCTCTCCATTTTCCTACTGACGAATTCCAGTCACCCATGACTATTAAATTTTCGTCTCCCTTCACTACCTGAATAATTTCTTTTATCTCGTCATACATTTCATCAATTTCTTCATCATCTGCAGAGCTAGTTGGCATATAAACTTGTACTACTGTAGTAGGCATGGGCTTTGTGTCTATCTTGGCCACAATAATGCGTTCACTATGCTGTTTGTAGTAGCTAACCCGCACTCCTATTTTTTTATTCATTATTAAACCTACTCCTGCATTACCCCTATTTGATTTTGTATTTATAACCCTGTAATCACCTGACGAAAAGTCTTGTTCCTCCTGCCACCGAACTTCACTAATTCCCACTATATCTAACTTTAACATATCCATTTCCCTTTTTAAATTTTCTAAGCTACCTGCCCGATTAAGGGATCTGACATTCCACGCTCCGATCCGTAGAACGCCAGTTTTCTTTCTCCTGATAACGACGTCCTCTTTAGTAGTCCCCGCCCGGAGATCCGAATGGGGGACTATTTTACCTCCGGGATATTTTACCCCAGAGGACGCCATCTTCATTTAATCATACAGTAAAGCTGCATGTCCTCGGGAAAAATTACGGCTGTAGTTTCCCCTTGCTTTCAGCCGTTCGCAGTACCAGCACAGCAAGGCCGTTTTGGTTAATGTTACAAGGCCAGATCAGTCAATCATCCAGACTGTTGCCCCTGCAACTACTGAAAAGGCTGCTGTCCCTCTTCAAGAACCACATGTTTTCTGGCCTCCCAACAGATACCCCTCCGTTGTGGTTGCACCTACGATACGGCCATCTGTATCGCTGAGGCACGCAAGCCTCCCCACCAACGGCAAGGTCCATGGTTCATGGGGGAAAAAAAACCTACATATCTTTAACAAATTAGTTACATTATTGAATAAAAATTATTTTCTTTTTATGCAACAACACAATTTATGGCGGTGGGTTTTCCATTTTTCATTGCAAAGTATATGAGGAGAAACATTGCCTTTTTAATCAGAATAACAAAGTCGATTGGGAAACACTCAATTTTTATACACATAATAATTATACACAAGAACCGCAGTGGTAATTATCGTAAAAACAAACAAAGCAATAATTTTTGCGACATCTTGCGCAACATATAAAAGCGGATTTTTTTACAGTCACAGGGCGTTTGCAATAAATCTGTACAAAAACATGTCCCATTAACATTTACGAAAATGTTTCGAGTGTCTGACAATTTTGAGGCAAACCAGGCATATTAAATCATGTCTCAGAATATTGGTGACGATCATTGATGGTGAATCATAGAATGAATTTTTATACAATATTCACGGGAATTAATTTCACGATTCTCCTGTAACAATGCGCTGCAATTTTGCAAGCAACAGAAGAAAAAAAAAGTGCGGGAGGAGGAATCGAACCCAAGACCTCTGGCGTAAGGGTCCGAGCGCTAACCATGTGTTTTTTTTTATTCCACAAAAACAGTAACACAAATGGCTACAATGAAATGACATAAATAAGCTGACAGATAATTGCAGTCATAAATTACAGCATTCAAAAAATGAGTCTTTAGCAGTAGCACAATTTAGCACCTTCACTGTGGGCCAGACGGCGGCACGACAGTAGACAAACATTTTATACTCATAAGCACCTAAGAAACTTTGGATCGATTTTTCTCGGGATTTTCCGAGTAGTGCATCCTAATACTTTAACCACGTGAGGTGTTAGGGGCCCTCTTTCACCACAAAAAATTGCGGACAAATCCCCGACCCCACGGTCGTGCCGTCTCCTTGTGAGAGGCTCCTAATTGCAAAGGGTTTTCTTCCACCGCACATAATGGCCCATTTCCACGCGGTGTGTGTGAGTTGCGTCGCAAGTGCGTAGGTGACTGTAATGAGCGTACGTATAGTTTTGTGTTATGTTTGTGCTGTACGATTATGAGAGAAGAGAGAGGGTGATATCCAAAGCAATAACATAGCCTGTTCCTCTCGAATAACACGAAAGGAAAAGCCGGAAATAATGTCCCCATCTGAAGTACGTATCATCACCAAAACTGCCACATGCCCTCACTTCATTAGTCACCGCGGATGTGTTTTAAATTTAATTCAAGATATTGGTGCAACGTCAGATCATCAGTAACTTTAAGGTATCGCCTCTCCTTCCGCTGTTGGCCAAATACTGATCGATAGTAAAAATTTCTTCCACTACGTGGATTCGAACCCCCTGATTCAGAGTGGAGCGCCACAGCACAAGCTTGCGTTAGTGACCCCAGCTAGAGAAGCCATCAGTGAAGGTGTTTGTCGTGTAAAAGATGTGCGAGAATACGCGCAATAATTATGGCGCATGTGCAGATACGCCAGGAAGCACTTTTGACGCCAACGCGCGTGTGGTCGGTACGCCGTGGCGCTCCCTGCAGCCGAAGTGACGCCTGCGTGGACGAAGCAGCTGCGTTGTGTTTCTCAGCTACACGGGCTACTGCTGCTGAAGCTGTGTACACCATTAGCGTAGAGCTTCCACATCTTTCAACTCTTCGGGTGGAAAAGCTAAGTGGCTGCAAGTGGCGCATCACTAATGGCAAGGCCCCGAGTCAGCGACGTAAGTGTGTCTGACCTTCCTCCATCTCTCTCCTTCATTCTTTCTCTCATTCACTCGCGCTCATGCACACACACACACACACCCATACCACGCGTTTACTCAATACTTCCATTTGTAATGCAGTGATGATTTTCGTACAAACCGAGACAACACACACGTTCTTTTTTCAAACGTGAAACATCAAACAATCATCGTCAAAGTAAGAAGTATATAACGGCTACGTAACGAAACCTGTTGTAATACTAGAAGAGGATCGTGCAACATCGGCCAGCTACTGTGATTTTCCTTTCCGACTCTGAATGGCAGAAGTGTATAGTAAGCAGAAGTAGGCTTGTGTATCCACTGGAATCGGATATCTTCTTCTTCTCTTCATTGCTTTGCTGCCCTGAGTGCTTGATGGTGTTACTGAAGCACGGAAGATATTTTGAGGCCTGTTATATTCTTTTTAAGGTAAATTATAAAAATTATTAATCTCGTTCCTATGTTTCGGTTATGTTATGCAAGGAATAACACCTAACATACATTTCACGATAATTTCTACAAAAGAATGTACAATATTACTGGATCCTACTGCGTGTTTTTCGTCCAGTACCAGCCATCCGATTGTCTTTCACTATCGGCCAGAAATACACTCCTGGAAATGGAAAAAAGAACACATTGACACCGGTGTGTCAGACCCACCATACTTGCTCCGGACACTGCGAGAGGGCTGTACAAGCAATGATCACACGCACGGCACAGCGGACACACCAGGAACCGCGGTGTTGGCCGTCGAATGGCGCTAGCTGCGCAGCATTTGTGCACCGCCGCCGTCAGTGTCAGCCAGTTTGCCGTGGCATACGGAGCTCCATCGCAGTCTTTAACACTGGTAGCATGCCGCGACAGCGTGGACGTGAACCGTATGTGCAGTTGACGGACTTTGAGCGAGGGCGTATAGTGGGCATGCGGGAGGCCGGGTGGACGTACCGCCGAATTGCTCAACACGTGGGGCGGGAGGTCTCCACAGTACATCGATGTTGTCGCCAGTGGTCGGCGGAAGGTGCACGTGCCCGTCGACCTGGGACCGGACCGCAGCGACGCACGGATGCACGCCAAGACCGTAGGATCCTACGCAGTGCCGTAGGGGACCGCACCGCCACTTCCCAGCAAATTAGGGACACTGTTGCTCCTGGGGTATCGGCGAGGACCATTCGCAACCGTCTCCATGAAGCTGGGCTACGGTCCCGCACACCGTTAGGCCGTCTTCCGCTCACGCCCCAACATCGTGCAGCCCGCCTCCAGTGGTGTCGCGACAGGCGTGAATGGAGGGACGAATGGAGACGTGTCGTCTGATTGCTGTGTATCAAGTGTAGAGGCTGGCCACATGTTGGATGTGTGCATTAGTAGAAAATTTCGTGTTTTACTTCCGTTCTCTGTAAGACAGTGAGCTAAACATTGGTGAACTGAGCTGATACAGTAACAATAAATTCCCATGCTTATGCCTTCCATTATTATTCAATAATATCAGTACAGTGTATCATTAACAACCGATATTTCACAGAAAAGACAATTGCTGATACTGCAAGAAACTTTCTACGTGACTTGTAATTGCAGCTCTTTTACTTTTCATTAATTAAGTTCTATGAACGAAAATAAAAATCATTACACTCTGCTATTCATATAACATGTTTTGAGGTAAGAGAGTGATGTACTAATACCCCGATTAACCACCATAGTTGCACAGTACAGTCAAAAACACTTAAGCTGGCCGGTAATGCACGACTCTTCCATAATAGTTAACATTATCACTGTGGCCAGGTAATAATTAAGTTATTCTGTGCAACAAGACGTACAATTAGATGCTAACAAACCGTTCGGGAGAAGGAGGCCGAGGACTGTGAGGATAATATGTTTAATCGTTCAGTTCCTGTTTGTTACGAAGCACTTAGGACCAGTAGAGATTAAACTCACCTGTCAGACATCGAACTATTTGAAAAACGTCATTGCAAGCTATAACTCATGGAGAGTGAACGTCACTGTGTAGTACTGCGAACTTTTGATACAATTGGCGTTTTGACGCGGAATGTTGAGTGCTTTCCCGATCATCGGTGTGTGTGTGTGTGTGTGTGTGTGTGTGTGTGTGTGTGTGTGTGTGTGAGTGAGAGAGAGAGAGAGAGAGAGAAAGAGAGAGAGAGAGAGATAAGAGTTCAGATTATGAAAATTGCATATAAGCCATAATTGTCGGTATAATTTATGTACTTCATATTATCTTTAAATAAATATGTATATCTACTGAGAATCGTCCACTACAGCATCTGGAGTTCAGTTATGGATATGTGTGTACAAGTCTCGTTTAGTCAACCTGAAAAACAAAAAATGCAAGTCACTTAAAGGTGGGCTCTTAGGGCGGTTTATTTCATACGGAAGCTAAACACAAGTTTTCATAGAAGTGGAATTCTTGTGAAAATCTTTTGAATTATCTTCACCAAAATTCCAGACAGAATACAAGTTATTGTATTGTTATCGCTCACGAATGGAGAGAAAAATAGAAAAAGCAATGTCCTCCTCCATGCACCGTAAGATGACTTACAGAAATATATGCCAGCTTAGACAGCTCTTGCCAACTCGTTTCATTAACAGTGGAATTCCTTCATATCTTTTCCGTTTCGCTGATTATCTTGCTATCATTCTGATTTTTTGTTACTCCCCGTAATCTCTTATTTTCTATTTCGCCTTTCTACACAACAGTATATTCTTTCTCTTATAATAGAAGCGAGATATCAGTAAACAGATGAGCTCGACATGTCACAATTCTGTATTCTTTTCGTGTTTCTTCCGTCCGAAAACAAGTTAAGAATATTTCCTTCCGAAAAATAGTGACTAATTCCTTGACTAAACATTGCCAAAAGTGAGCTGTTTTTCCACTTTTGAGGGCTTGGCGCTCGGTGTGACGCTACAGTCATTTCATGCCTGATTCCAGTCAGTCTAAAAAGTGTTTTCAGAAGTTATTTCTCTGAAAACGTAGCAGCCATATAAAAAGTATTATTTTTCTCTTACCTCGGACTTTGTTCAGGAATTATACCTGCGTTGAGAAAACTTTTGAGATGAAAGGTTGTATTTCAGCCAGTCATTATTCCTTGGAATTTTATTTTTTTTTAATTTTTTATTTATTTATTTTTTTAAGAAAATGGATCATGAGTGCCTCCTGTAGTGATACCACTAGGAAGGGATAAGAAGTCCAAGAAACGCTTGAAGTTGACTCTCCATCAATGACTCTTCTCTACAACGAGTTTATGGATGGAGTGGATCTTTTTGATTCACTAATTGCCTTGTATAGACTCTACATCAGACCGAGGAAGTACTATCACCATCTATTTTTTCATTTCCTTGATATGAAAAACAGTAAATCAATGGCTGTTACACAGAAGGGACTGTGACACTCTTGGTGTATCCAAAAATAAGCAGAGGCTGCTTTTACAGATCAAAGCTGTAGTAGCTGATGCCCTGTGCAAAATGAAGAAGGACGTAATTGGGGAAAGAGGGGAAGACCTTATTCAGGTGTAGAAACTGAATATGCAAAGAAGTAGAAAATACGGAATGAATCAAAGCCACTTCCTCAAAAGACAGTTCGTCAGGACAATGTTGAACACAGGCTAATTGTGTTTGTGAAGAGAGGTAGATGCAAGATGCCAATCTGCAAACGAAGTACATGAATGATCTGTCTGATGTTTAATGTTAATTTGTGCACCGAGGAGAAAAGGAACTGTTCTTTGACTTTCATAAAGAATAAATGTGTCAAAAGTTTCAAATTCTTAAATATTTCCATATCTCAGGAAAGTGTATATGTCATTATTCACAAGCCAAAATTTAATTTATCCGTATCCTTAAATGCCTAACGTAACAAAATATGTAACCCTAAAAACATAGTACAGCATGTAAAAATGGCTGAATCTAATTTTTATCGGCATTTATTTACCGTGACCCTTGAGTAACACACATATATCAATTAGAATTTTTTGTATTTATTGCTTCATAATTCTGTCCATAGAGGGTTAAAATGGCTCATAGTGAAAAAAAATTCAGTAAAGAAATATTTGACAGTCGTGCATAGATTGGTTGAGGTAGTTCCCCAATACAGTCGTTTGCCACATATTCTCAAAAATGGTTCAAATGGCTCTGAGCACTATGGGACTTAACTTCTGAGGTCATCAGTCCCCTAGAACTTAGAACTACTTAAACCTAACTAACCTAAGGACATCACACACATCCATGCCCGAGGCAGGATTCGAACCTGCGACTGTAGCAGTCGCGCGGTTCCAGACTGTAGCGCCTAGAACCTCACGGCCACTCCGGCCGGCCACATATATTCTCATTTCAGCATAATTGGTACTTCATAAATCAACAATCTGCGTTATGTACTCATGTCCAGACCTGTCCCTGGAAAATCACTTCTATTAGGTCTACAACTTTGCTTCCGCCTTTACGGCAGTAACGCCAAATGGTGGCTGAGGTTGCAGGTCATAAGTGTCGCGCAGTACGCTCCGGCATTTGTAAACGTAACACCATCAAAATATTAGTCGACTTGTGATTGCATCATAAAGTTATTCCCGATTAAACATGACAACTTACGAGCACAGTTTTCGCCTTTGCGGGTAGTTTTAATTTTCTGCTTTAACATGAAGAAATCTGCGGCTGAGGCTCATAAAATGCTGAGTAAGGCCTATTGTGACGCACCTGCTAGTGAAAGAATGTGCAGAGAATGGTTTCGGCGCTTGGAGAACGGGATTCTGACGTCCAAGGCCGGCGTTGGAAGAGTGAAGGTTTTCGAAACTACTGAAACCGACGCAAACAGCTACGGAGACATCAAAAGCAACTGGTGCGTTTGAGCCGGGCACGAAGAGACAAACGGTCACAATGCAGCGATATACACAAGAAGATGAGTTAGCAGCATGACAATGCTCGAATCAAGTCGCAAAATTCATCAAAAGAAAAATGGTTCAAATGGGTCTGAGCACTATGTGACATAACTTCTGAGATCATCAGTCCCCTAGAACTTAGAACTACTTAAACCTAACTAACCTAAGGACATCACACACATCCCTGCCCGAGGCAGGATTCGAACCTGCGACCGTAGCGGTTCCAGACTGTAGCACCTAGAACCGCTCGGCCATGCCGGCCGGCTAAATTCATCAAAACATACTTAGAAATGTTGAATTCGGAAGTCCTACCCCACCCGCCATTTTCTCTAGACATTGGTCCCTCTGACTACCACTGGGCATCATCATTTGTTGCAAGTCGTGGTTGACGTTTCACATGTGGCTGAGCACTTCCTGTTTCGTTAAATAATGTAACTATCCGGCGAACGGTCCGGACACTTGGACGATGTCCAGAAGACCGAGCAGAATGCCGGCCGGTGTGGCCGTGCGGTTAAAGGCGCTTCAGTCTGGAACCGCGTGACCGCTACGGTCGCAGGTTCGAATCCTGCCTCGGGCATGGATGTGTGTGATGTCCTTAGGTTAGTTAGGTTTAATTAGTTCTAAGTTCTAGGCGACTGATGACCTCAGAAGTTAAGTCGCATAGTGCTCAGAGCCATTTGAACCATTTGAACCGAGCAGAATACATAGCACACGCCCGTTGCGCATTTTGATCACAATAGCCATACATCAACACGATATCGACCATTTCCGCAATTGGTAAACGGTCCATTTTAACACGGGTAATGTATCACGAAGCAAACACCGTCCGCACTGGCGGAATGTTACGTGATACCACGTACTTATGTGTTTGTGACTATTACAGCGCCATCTATCACAAAACTAGAACAGCGGTGCAACTAAAACATTCATATTTCTTTACGTGCTACACGAATATGCAATAAAAAATGGGGGTTCCTATTTTTAAAAAAAGCAGTTGATATCCGTTTGACATATGGCAGCGCCATCTAGCGGGCCAACCATAGCGCCATCTGGTTTCCCCCTTCAAGCTCGACAAGTTTCGTCCTTTTTAGTTTTTTCGTTTGACGCCTATTTCGTGAGACGTTTGGCCCGGTCACGATCAATAGACCACCTTGTATATACCAAAGCTGCGGATTCCGCTTAGTGTCTGTTTCGTTCGGACGTGTCCAAAAGAACAGACACTCCGCATTCATATAATGGACTCAACAAGCTGTTAGAAGTCACCTGCAGAAATATTGCGCGATGATGCCTCTGTAGCCGTCCTAATTGCGAAAGTGTTGCCGGTGCAGGATTTTGTGCGCGAACTGACCTCTCGATTAAGTCCCATAAGTGTTCGATGGGTTTCATGTCGGGTAATCTCAGGGGCCATATCATTAGCTCTAATTGTCGAGAATGTTCTTCAAACCAATCGCAAAAAGTCGTGGTCTGACGACATGGCGGATTGTGTGAAATTTCCCGCCTGCTGGGTTCTTTCACTTCGACTATTATTTGCTAATAATGCAACTTCAATACATCTCAAAAAGAATTGTCAAACCAAATACTGAAAAATAAATTATTAAAATTCGTATAATATTGTGGGGTGTACTCATCCGTTCCTTTTTGTCCATCCGCTGCTGCAACAATCACTGAGTTACTGTATGTCAACTGTAAGTTGGTGTTTTAAGCCAAGAATGACTAAATCGAACATTACGTTTCAGAACTTCCTTTTTATTATATCACCTAGTTTTTAACCTTTTTATGTACACTGGTGTAATGATGGATCGATCGTCTTACATATTCCGTACAATTTGCCAAGTCTGACATGCTTACTGCACGAATTTACATAAAGTGCTCACGTAAGCAATTACATGCTTTTTCCACAAAATCTCATAAGACACTGACGTACACTTTACTCCACCGAATGATCATAAAGTACTGACCTGTTTTGTGCCAACATGGCTGCTCCTTTTGTATACAATTCCGAACAATCCTCGATATTGTTATAAAGGATTTTTTAATAAAATTACAATTAAAACTGCTTCCTCAAAATTAATCACTCATTTCAACAGTTGCACGAGCTCTTATAGAGCAAATAAATAGATGAATTTTCAAGCGTTTAACATTTTAAGAGTGTACAAATGCTCAAAATATGAAGTATTAACAATATTTTTACTATTTTTATTAAATACAAAACATACATGTTTCGGAAAATGTTCCAACCAATGTGTATGTTTTCAAGTCTCCCATTTAATGTGGCAAAATAGGTCTTTTATTTATTATTGACAAAACATCTAAAGAACTGCCTATGTTTACACGCCACTTGTAACATTTTCGCTAATTACATTTTATTTTCTAATCAATTTTGATTCTCTCAGTTAGTTTTTCCTTTAAGTACCACAGACTTTAATTTAGAAACTGTTTTAACACAAATCCATCTTAGTTTCAAAGAAATGACTTTGACCATTGTACTCGATCATTTGTTCCAGATTTCACCTAATTACGTTAATCCTAAATATTCCTACCAATTACAGGACCTATATACTTCAATACAATTATAATTTTGTAACCAGTTTCATTGTAACAATTTTACAAGTATACGTTTACCTATACCATTACCTATTGTTTACATCAGTGATTGCTGTTTATTTCGAACTGGATCGAAAAAGTGTTTTAAATGGGTTGCAATGGACTGTTACGTCTCAATTGTCATCTATAAAAATTCCAAAGTTGTTCGGGAACAAACGTCCATTAATGGCTGCAAATGGTCTCTAAGTAGCCGAACATAACGATTTCCAGTCAATTTTTGGTTTAAAATTGGACCAGAGGACCAAGTCGATTCCATGTAAACACAGCGTACACCATTAAGGACCCATCACCAGCTTGTACAGTGCCTTATTGACAACCTGTATCCATGGCTTCGTGGGGTCTGCGCTACACTCGAATCCTGTTTATTGACATGCTTTTCTTGTTTTCGTCCGTACTACGTCTGAAAGTCGCCCACCCCACAATCTTAGCAACGATAATACCGGTAAATGTATTTCGCTGTCAGAGGAATCAGACCATTTTCGCCCATACTTTCGACTCTGTCGTTTCCAGATCAGGATCTCTTGCCTCAAGTTGAAATTTCTTAACATCGTAACGGAATCGCCCTGTATATCTGCGTGATACAAGTTACTTACTGTATAGCTAAACCAGTTTTAAATCGGGCAACTAAACTTTCAGAACACATAAAATAGAACAATTATGCTCGTTTACAAAAATATCTCCGAAACAACTTTCCGCCAAGAATTCCTTTGTCAAATAAACGAACACTTTTCGAAATTTCAGTGGTTCTACGGTTAGTGCCTTAATAATAGTGCGATGTGCTATAAGCGAAAGGCGAATATGTATTTGGACCATAGCCGAGAAAGCTTGCAGGCAGAATTTTTGAGGCTGAGTCGCCTGGCGCAGAGGTGTGGTTGTGACCTTTGGACCGGGTACCGCTAGATCAGGGCAGCGGCCACCCGCAGAATGGATTTCCCAACTCGGAAGCTGCTTCGTGACAGGGGTGTACAGCGCGCAGGAACGCAGACGTCCAGACTGTCAGAGGCGACCTATTCCAGCTAATCATAATCACTCTACATCTACATCTATACTCTGCGATGAACAGCGTCGGTCTTGCACTGACTACCACTGGAGTTTTTTTAGCATCTCCGTGACGCAAAGTGCCGCTCTTATTTGTATTATCTCTATGTCTCCTAACAACCCCATCAGACAAGCAAGCCAGACATTACCAATACTTATGAACCTGTGGAAAGTTTCCTAGGCCACTTTTCTCACGAATGAATTACATTTCTTAAAATTCTTCCAGTGAATTTAAGCCCGGAATTCGCCTTTCCTACAATTAGTTTTAAGTGATAATTCCAATTCAGGTCGCTTCAGACTTTTACTGCTGTGCATTTTCCGCTTGTTATTATTCAATGATGGGGCTTTCCGCTTATTTACAAGCGATACGTTCCATTTCTTTACGGTAGAGGTCAATTACCAGTCCTGGGCCAGTCTTCGGTTCTCCACAGATCTTCCTGTATTTCACTACAATCTTTTTGTATTGCAATCTTACTATAGGGCATAGCACCGTATGCGAACAGCCTCATGGAGCTTACAACGATATCCAGTATGTCATTTACACAGAGTGGTCAGAAACAGTCTGAAAAGCTTTCAAAAATGTTGCTCAAAATAATTGTTAAGGAAAAAATTCTGTACGTTGAGCCGTTTCCTATTTAATTAGTATTGGCGTTAGCCAATCAGGTTCGCTGAGTGCACAAAAAAGCTAAAATGGGGTAACGCACAGACATCTGTAGGTCCGTGAGTTATCACAAGTTCAAATGCTCATTACCAGTCAAAATGTACCTTTGTAAGCTGTGATAAATTTCAGCTAGGTGAGCAAAAGCTACGTTTGTTTGGTTTGAGTAAACCAAACGAAGAACACCGCCTGACAGGCAGCCTGAATCTGGGAGCGCGACGACCTGACTGGCTAACTTCAGTTGGAAACGGCGCAACGTACGAAATTTTTCCTTAACTATTATTTCTCAGCACAACCAATACTGTAACACCATTACAAGCTCCTCAGCCTGTTTCTGACCACCCTGTATGTGTTGTAAACAGTAAGAGCCCTATAATACTCCGTCGAGGTAATCCCGATATTACGTTTACCTCTGTCGATTTCGTTCCGTTAGAATTAAAGTGTTGAGGGCGCCCTGAATCCAGATACAAATCTGGTCAGACACTTGGCAAGCTCGTCTCTTGTCCACTGAACGAAGTACGAAAGTGTGTAGAATGCCTTCCGTATGTAAAGGAAAAAGGCATCAACTGTGGACAACCGGTGTGCCTAACACATGATACAAGGAGCGGCTTGTACTCAAACCACTCGGCATAACAAGATTCGAGGGACACGAAAGTGAAGCAGCTGTTGAGAAGGGACTGAAAGTTGTAGCCCATCCCCCACGTTACTGACTCTGTATATTCAGCAAGTAGTAAAGGAAACAAAGAAAAATTTGGAGAAGGAATTGAAGCTCAGGGAGAAGAAATAATAACCTTGAGGTTTGCCGAGACATCAAAGGACTCAGAAGAGCAGCTGGACGGAAAGGAGGACATTAATATCAACATAAGCAAAACAAAGGCAATGGGACGAAGTGCAATTAAATCAGGCGATGCTGAGAGAATTAGCCTAGGAAACGAGACACTAAAAGTGGTAGAGGAGTTTTGCTATTTGGGCAACGAAATAAAAGATGACACAGAGGATATTGAACGTAGACTGGCAATTGAAAGTAAAGCGTTTCTGAAGAACATAAGTTTCTTAACATAGAATATAGATTTAACTCTTAGGAAGTCTTTTCTGGAGGTATTTGTCTGGACTGTAGAATCCACGTTTCACTTCCATACAAGGCTAAACAGTTCTGACAAGAAGAGAATATAAACTTTTGAAATGTTGTGCTACAGTAGTAACCTGAAGATTAAATGGGCAGATCATGTAACCAATGAGGAAGTACTGAATTTAATTGGAAAGAAAAGAGATTTGTCGCATAACTTGATTAAAAGAAGGGGTCGGTTAATAGGACACATTTTGAGACATCAAGGGTCACCAATTTGGTATTGGAGAGAAGTAGAGGGAGGGGGTGGGGGTCTGGGGTAAAAATTGTAGAGGGGGACCAAGAGATGAATGCAATAAGCAGGTTCAAAACGACGTAGGTTGCAGTAGTTATTCGCACATGAAGAGGCTTGCACGGGATAGAGTAGCGTGGAGAGCTGGATCAAACCAGTCTTCGGATTGAAGACCACAACAACAACATGATACTGGATGACGACGGAGAAAAGCGGATCCGTGATAAAACTCTGAACTTGAATTTCTATGTGCTGCAGTGG
This sequence comes from Schistocerca nitens, assembly GCF_023898315.1. Classification (NCBI taxonomy): domain Eukaryota; kingdom Metazoa; phylum Arthropoda; class Insecta; order Orthoptera; family Acrididae; genus Schistocerca; species Schistocerca nitens. The sequence goes on along the minus strand of NC_064614.1, from coordinate 924,871,633 downwards.
TTATGACACTTAAATCCCAGTGAGCAGTACAACTATTCATAATCACTCTAGCCATCCACATTATGTTTTGCGTGATTTTCCTAGAGCTGTTAAGATCCACCTCTTCACGATATAATCACCTCTAAACTTTGATAGGGCTTGAAACTCCAAATCTGTTTTCATCCATATTCGAAAAGAGCGGAGTTTAAATTCTCATCTTGCCTTCCTGATTATGTTTACCCTTAATCTTCGTGAATCACTTTAGACTAACGCATTTCGGGTAGCGTAATCGGAACTGTTAGTAGCAGGCAAACTTTAGTTTGTAGGCTGGCATTCCGTCTTCACACTATATTATGTGTTGATGTCGTGGAGAGCCAGCGTTCTCAATCATCATTCAGCTAATACCTTTTCGAGGCCCCCAAAAACGAGAAAAATTGGTAAGCGCTCACCCACTTCAGCCTGAGTGGTAAAGTTTGCGCAAAGACCATATCTCTTATCTACATCTATATGAACACTCTGCAGTTCACACTTAAGTGCCCGGCAGATGGTTCATGGAACCACCTTCACACTGCTCTACCGTTCCACTCCGTAACAGCGCGCGCGAAAAAACGGACACTGAAATCTTTCCGTCCGAGCTGTGATTATTCTTATTTTATTTGAATGATCATTTCTCCCAATACAGATGTGTCAACAAAACATTTTCGTGGTAAAAACATTTTATATCCAAGATCGCATAAATGCTTGTTTATTTTCGACAACCAGCTTTGACAGGCTTTTGATGTCGTCTTCTGGTCTTCAAAAATGTTTCTTACAAAACGTGTTCATTGTGAGTTGGAACTTCATGTCAAGTTGTCTTATTGCTTGGCTAAATGTAGCACATTATGCAAAGGCCTGTCAGAAATTAAACGTTTACAATCAAAAAGCATTGTGCACAATGTGCTTTTTAACTGTAATCGTTTTATTTCTGACAAACTTTTGCATAATGTGCTACATTTTACCAACAATTTTACTCACAATGAACACGTTCTATAACAAACATTTCTAAAGACCAGAAGATGCCAGCAAAGCCTATCGAAACCGGTTGTCGAAAATAAACATGTATTTATGCGATCTTGGCTACGAAAAGTTTTTCACCAAGTAAAACAGATCGCTCCTTCTCATTACTGAAAAAGAAAAATTGTAATGAAAAATTTTTGCATTCGGAGAACAACGTTAGAGACTGAAGTTTCGTGAAAAAATCTCACTGCAGCGAAAACCGCCTTTGTTTTAATTATTGCCACCCCAACTCGCGTATCATATCCGTGGCAGTCTCTCTAGCAAGTTGACGATAATGCAAGATGATCTGCTCCTCTGTCAACTTTTTCGATGTCCTCCGTCAATCCCGTCTCGTAAGGATCCTACACAGCACAACAATACTCTAGCTAAGGCAGACAAGCGCAGTTTAGGCAGTCTCTTTAGCAGACCTGCTGCATCTTCTAAGTGTTCTGGCAATAAACGCAGTCTTTGGTTTGCGTTCACCATAACATTATCTACGTGATCGTTCCAATTTAAGTTGTTCGTAATTGCAATTCCTAGGTATTTAATAGAAATGACAGCCTTTGCATTGGTGTGATTTATCGTGTAACTGAAATTTAACACATTCCTTTTATTACTCATGTGGATGACCTCACACTTTTCATCATTTAGGATCATTTGCCACTTTTCGCATCGTGCAGATAAGCTCTCTAAATCACTTTGCAGTTGGTAAATAACATGTGCAAACAATCTAAAATGGCTGCCGTAGTGTCTCCTAAAGCATTTATACAAATTAGGAACAGCAGAGAGCCTGTCACATTTCCTTGGAGAACGCCAGATATCACTTCTGTTTTACTGGATGACTTCCCGTCAGTTTCTACAAACAGTGATCTTTCTGCCAACAAATGTTTCTTTCTTACATATATCACCTCCTCTGAGAAATGTGAAGTGATAGCTGCAGCTCTTTCTTCACGTTCTAATGTTGTAAACACAGGTACTCGAAAACCAACATTAAATTTCGAGGAGAGAAGAGTAACCTATTTAAGCACATCAGATTGTTCCAAAAGACAAAACAATACAACTGTCTGCGCCCTTCACACCTTTGTGGTTGCACTTTGCAAATCACAGTCCGACGTGGATGACATTAGGTTACGGTAGACTGAAATCTAAAAAGACCACGACCGTGTGATGTTACCTTAACTAGATGTTGTACAATGCACAGTGGAGGATATGAAATGTAATAGAACGGGTTTATCATTCCTCTCCACAATCACAAAAGACTCTCCTAGAGAAAGCAGTACTTTATCATGTTTGTGTACGAAAACTCGTAAAATTTTAATAACTGGCTCGAAAAAATAAAGATACATCACCATATCTTGCCGATATGGAGCAGCTTGCATGCCTCTACGATGGATGATTGACTGATCTGTCCAGGTAACGTAAGCAAACATGGCCTTGCTATGATGACACTGCGAGCGGTTGAAAGCAAGGAAACTACGGCCGTTATATTTTCCGGAGTTTTCTAGTGAATATTTTAATGATGTCTGCATGCTCTTCAGGTAAAATATTCCAGTGGTAACATGGTTCCCCATTCAAATCTCTGGATTTTGTCATTAGGGGAAACAAAAATGGCGTTCTACTAGTCTGAGCGTGTAATGTTAGGTTCCTAAATCAGGTAGATAGGTTGAAGATTTTAAAAACAGAGATCGACAGGTTAGATACAGCGAGAAGTAGTAAAGATCTATGACAGAAAGAATAGGACTTCGGATCAGGTGAGTACAGAGTTAAACGTGAAACTGCCATCATCCTGAAGGTTGGTTTTGATCACCACAGCTATTTATTATGCATGATCCTGTTGAAGGTAGTAATCCGTTGCCTTCCTTCGACCTTTCAGCTGACTTATGCAGCTGTTTGCATGGGGACTTACAGTTTATCGTGGGACACCGAATCGCAGCTTATCAACACAAAATCAAACAATGGTAATGAATTGAAATAATGAATAAGGAAATAGAAATACGGATAAGCTGTTATGAACCACATAACGAACGCATTATCGTAGCCAAGACATATACAAAGCCAACACCCACTACAGCAGAAGGTTTTATAGGTCTACTATAGCTACAGATGACTAAAAGCTTGAAATAACGTCTGATTGGATAAACAAAATTATTCGGATGGTTAAGAGAAACGAAAATTTAACTGGGAGTGGGGACTGAAATTAGAAGAAAGTGAATACTAGAGCAATAGGGACTGGGAGAAAGGAATGAAAGGGGAATTTTGCACAAAGCTTAGTTTAACAATTGATAATACTTGCTTTAATAATCACCAACGACTGTTATAAAAATGGAAGAGACCTGGAGACACCAGAAAGCTTCGAATAAATTTTATAACTTGTAGGCAGACATTTATAAAGCAGTTTTTAAACCGTAAAATAATTTCTGAGACAGGGGCATAATTTACAGCTTTTGAACTGCAGATTAAAACGGGAGAAACTGCAGAGAGGAAGAAAATTAAGGAGCTGGGACCTGGATAAAAGAATCAAAGGTTATAAACAGTTTCAAAAGGTTCAAAAATGGTTCAAATGGCTCTGAGCACTATGGGACTTAACTGCTGTGGTCATCAGTCCCCTAGAACTTAGAACTACTTAAACCTAACTAACCTAAGGACAGCACACACATCCATGCCCGAGGGGTTTCAAAAGGAACTTTAGGCGACGACTGATAAACAAAGTGAAAGGAATATAACAGAAGAAGAATGGGTAGCTTCGAGATAGAAAATAGGAAGCAATCAAGTAGTCAAAAAGACAAGGCACAGTAGAAATTCTTGGATAACACACGAGATACTGAATCTAATGGATGAAAAGAAAAAAATACAAATATGTAGCAAATTAAGCACTTAATGGGAAATACAAACATGAAAAAAGAGATATCGACAGGAAGTGCAAGACTGGGAAGCAAACACAGCTGGAGGCTGGAGAAGCACGCATGACTGGGGGAAAGATAGTTTCTGCCTATGGAAACATGGGAAAGACCTTGGCAGGGAAGAGGAGCAGTTGCATGAATTTTAGGAGCTCAGATGACAAACCAGTATTAGGCAAAGAAGGAAAAGCTGTAAGGTGTAAGAAATATACGTGGTCTATACGAGGGAAAGAAGAAAATTTTATAGAAAGAGAACAGGAGATAGATGAAGGCGAGATGAAAGTTAAGGTACTGTAAGAATAATTCGACCTAGCACTGAAAGACCTAAGTCGAAATAGGACACATGGAGTATTAGATATTCCCTCGGAATTATTGAGATTTGAAATGTTAACTGGAATACACTCTTTTAAATTTTGAAGGTAGCAGGGATAAAATACAACTTCCATAGGAACGAGGCTGAAATTATAAGGGTCGAACGACAGGAAAGGGAAGCAGTAGGTGAGAACGGAGTGAGGCACAATTGTAGCCTAACACAGATATTATTCTATTTATAAATGGAGCAAGCAATAAAAGAAACGAAGCAGAAATTTGCAAAGGTTATTAAAGTTCAGAGGGAACTTATTGTAACTGTATCACAGGCTGCAAAGGACTTGAAAGATCCGTTGAAAGAAATTTATACTACGTTGAAGTTAACTGGATGACTAGAGCAAGCAATGACGAGGTACTGGATAGAACTGAGGAGAAAAGAAAGCCGCGCGGGATTAGCCGAGCGGTCTCAGGCGCTGCAGTCATCGACTGTGCGGCTGGTCCCGGCGGAGGTTCGAGTCCTCCCTCGAGCATGGGTGTGTGTGTTTGTCCTTAGGATAATTTAAGTAGTGTGTAAGGTTAGGGACTGATGACCTTAGCAGTTAAGTCCCATAAGATTTCACACACATTTGAACATTTTTGAGAAAAGAAATTTATGGCACACTTTGACTAAGAGAAGGCGTCGGTTGATAGGACAGATCCTGAGACATCAAATAAACTTAAGTTTATTAATGAAGGGCAGTGTGGGGGATAACATTGTAGGATCAGCGGACGGAACAGGATATCCATTCCTTCGGATAACGTAAATCCTTTCGTGAACCAATTGTGTCCAGAGATATCCAGTGTCAACAAATCACCATACCTGCATATCTCTGAACACTGCCTCTAACCAGTCTTCAGACTAAAGCCGGCCGCTGTGGCCGAGCGGTTCTAGGCGCTTCAGTCCGGAACCACGCGGCTGCTACGATCGCAGGTTCGAATCTTGCCTCGGGCATGGATGCGTGTGATATCCTTAGGTTAGTTAGGTTTAAGTAGTTCTAAGTTCTAGGGGACTGATGACCTCATATGTTAAGTCCTATAGTGCTTAGAGCAATTTGAACAGCCACTTCCGCGCCCGACGGGGCTACAGGAACACTGAGGGACGTGGTTCGCATCCAGTCTCAAGCGATGTCGTCCGCCGGCCATTTCCATCCGACGCGTCGCGCGGCCGGGTAGTGGTGGAAGTGGTGGGCAGAGACCACAGCATAGAGGCGGGATGTGGTGAAGACGCTCATTCTATAGGTATCGCCTGGAGATGACGGCAACGTACACTCTTGAAATGTCATGTTAGGAGGACGACTGCATCCAGCTGGACACCCGAGAATAGTACAGTCAGTTCGTCTGCGAAGTTTATGGTCAAGATCTCGGAAGCCATATTGATAACAAAGGTCGTCGTCGGATGCGTTCCGTGCTGCTTTCGTCCACACAAAAATCCGCCGAACCGAGGCGGCAGCGGAAATGTTGCAGCTGTGAGACCCAAGTGCGGACGACTTCTTGCCTAATCGCCATGGACAAGTGCTGGGTGTACCACTATTATTTCGAAACAAAAGAGCAATATGTATATTCATCACAGCGCAAAACCTGAACACTCAACCTTGAACGGGCATGGTGATGTTTAGTATTTTTTGAGAATGCCATAATGTTGTCCAAACAGACAATGCTCATAAAGGGTAAACCGCCACCAGACGAAGTATCACGAAAAGCTGTCCAAGGAGGTGTTTTTGTTCGACACCAATACCACAGCTCATTCTACATAGGACGCAGTGACGCTTTCTTTTTGGGCTATTAAATTTTGCCTCAGCTCCCGTATTTTCCTGAAACGACATTCAATCAAGTGCTTCTCTTTCCTGGGGTGGAAAAACAATTGCGAGTCGGGTGTTTGCAATATGACGACGAGGTGATTTTCAGAGTGTAAGTTTTCATGAACAGCGAGAATGGACACTTCTAAAATCAAGTTCTCCACCATGTTAATCATCGTTGGGAAAAATGAGTCGCATTTAAAGATGAATGCGTAGGAAAGACTAACACCTTCACTAACTTTCTTCGTCCTGGACTGATTTTTTCAAGGTGATAAAACTTAATGACTATCCTTCGTAGCACCTTCAAAATCTAAATTTAAATGTATTTAACCCAGCCTAGTATCCAAGTAGCGCCTCTAGGCGCATCGTATGTGGATTAGCTATCTCATATTTCACTGTCATACCGGTTGTGTCCAGACGAAATCATTACGTCTGACCATAACTGTGGGTTCTTTGATTGTTCTGGCAGAAGTATCATCAAACTAGAACACCTGAAATATTAGTTCACTTTATTACATTAATGAATAAAAGATTTACTCGACTTTTACACACTTCACCGAGCGAGGTGGCGCAGTGGTTAGCACACTGGACTCGCATTCGGAAGGACGACGGTTCAATCCCGCGTCCGGCCATCCTGATTTAGGTTTTCCGTGATTTCCCTAAATCTCTTCAGGCAAATGCCGGGATGGTTCATTTGAAAAGGGCACGGCCGACTTCCTTCCCTAATCCGATGAGACCGATGACCTCGCAGTTTGGTCTTCTCCCCCCTACACAACCAACCAACCTTTTACACACTTCATTGCCACAGTAGTACTGGATAATTTACAACTGTCATTGTTCATGAAAGATTCACTGGATGTGCAGTTTAACAAATTGAGATATTCTAGTACATTATGCAACATATACGACAGTGCATTTCATGAGAAACTTTAACTGTCACTGTCCTACATGATAATGACATCTGCTGTAGCAGAAGTCCCGAACTGGGCTGAGCTCTTGCACACTCGAAACTATATTGAACTCCGTGTTAGGTCGCTGTTTTGCTGAGAGGCAGGCGTGGACTTCTGAAGTGCTTCCCATTGGTTGTTGCAGATTGCAGCGAGCCCTCGCTAATATCTGTGATATCGATTTATCGATTCGCGTTGCCGACTTCTGTGTGGCACAGCGACTTCTGGACAATACCACAATATCTTGCCTAATTTAATTAGAAATAAAACTGTCTCCATTTCGAAGTGCTATAGAAGTATCTTTTTTTGCGAGGGTACTGCGCTGCCTTCCTCCAGTCACTGAACTGATGTAACCTGCCTGTTTTAGAGCCACCTAAAGTGCAACTTGGCATTTTTATATCATCAAAACGTTCCTAGCACTTAAAAAAGCGACAATTGACAGACGAAATCCTGGGACCGCATGGGGATTGACCACCCTGAACCTTCAGACTCTTAATCTAGCACTTGCCGACATACATTTTTAATTTTTGGCTACCTTGCGCCTCCTTATCCCATTCTTATGATCACCAATTTTTTGTGCTCGTAAATGTAGGCTCAAAGGCCTGAGCTTCCCGCTTTCTAAGGCTTTTTTCCTGGGAAACAGAAAAGTTCTGTCGGGGAAAACAAAAATTCTTCGAATTTACTGAACCTCATATGCCTCAAGTAAAAGGGTACAACACCACCTAGAACAGCAGTTCTGAATTTTTGTGGCCGGATCACTTCTGGAATACTAAATATTTTACGGAGCCCTAAAATAAGCTTTACGTTCATTCTTTAATTATAATAATCTAATGACAATCATACAAACATAGGTACATAATACACTGCTGATTCCTATAACAAGATACAAAACAACACACAGTAATACAATACATAAAATAAACCTATACTGATTCCACTGTAGACCGATAAAACTGTCTCCATTTAATAGGAGGTATGAAGTTTATTATTGTTGTTATTCTTATTTCTGACCAACTGTTTAATGTAAAGCTTGACAGAAGAGGGGTCGAAGATGCATGTTAGTTTCAGCAACCAGTCTGCTGTGATATTTCGCCTTTATAGCTGCATATGCTGAGAATCCCGTTTCACACATGTATGTTGTTCAGAGCCTGTGTGGGAAGGCGTGATGTTCGACACGAACCCTGCAAAAAAAAAAAAAAAAAATAAATAAATAAATAAATAAATAATAAAAAAATAAAATAAAATAAAAATTCCCTACTCGAACCTGATGTCATTTGCAAAAAGAATCCGTAGGTTTCCTCTAACATGTTTTTTTATGGATTCTGTAAATTGAGTACAAATGGGTTCTGAAACGATGAATTACTTACTTTTCAGTTTTGAATTTTGTTCTTCTGGAAAATACGTCTCAAAAGATAAGCGCATCTCATAGAGAAATTCGAGCAATTCTTCAGATATTTCCTTCGATTATTCTGCTGTCTCACCAACGAAATTATTCAGTGTTAACAGCTTTCTGTTTTGTTTCTTTCTTTCCAGTACAAACACAAAAATCTAATATATGAAGATATTAACTGTTACCGAAAGAACGGATACCATTAATGACCGTGCAGCTTCTCTAGAATAAATGATAATTAATGTAAGCAGGAGATCCCGGGTTCGAGTCCCAGTCGGGACACACATTTTCAGCCGTCCCCATTTACAAAAATCTAATTTTTTAATGGAGCTATTTTGTTATTAGTATTAAAAACTGTTGTCTATTGTCCTTGCAAAAATACATTTAATTGATTAATTTTTCCAAATATATCTGTCAAAAAAGCTAGTTTGAACAATCAAATCACAACGCTCAGACGATCTTATAATTTAAAGAAATATCAGCTATAAATATTTGTAAGTCAGCTCTTAGTTCGAATAATCTTGTTAAGGTCTTGTCCCGAGATAACCATCTAATCTCGGCATGGAGCGTAGTTTCTGCTGCCGTAACTTTCACACAATATTGAAAACAACTAGGACTGAAGATGGCCCGATTTAACGTAATTGATTATTTTTACTGCTTCATCAAGAATCGATTTTAGATTTAGTGGCATCATCTTCAGCAAACGGCGTTGCCACAGTGGTAACACCGGTTCCCGTCTGGTGCCGATGTTAAGCGCTGTCAGGCGCTTGGTTCAAAATGGTTCAAATGGCTCTGAGCACTATGGGACTTAACATCTGAGGTCATCAGTCCCCTAGAACTACTTAAACCTAACTAACCTAAGGACATCACACACATCCATGCCCGAGGCAGGATTCGAACCTGCGACCGCAGCAGTCGCGTGGTTCCGGACTGAAGCGCCTAGAACCGCTCGGCCACCATGGTCTGCGCTAGCACTTGGATGGATCACCGTCCGAGCGTGACGAGCGCTATTGGCAAAGGGGGCGCACTTAGCTCTTGCGAAGCCAGTTCATGAGCTGCTTGACTGACAAATAGCGGCTCCGGTCACGAAAACTGACAACGACCAGGAGAGCGGTATGCTGACCACATGCCCATCCATATCCAGCGCTGCTTATCGGTTGAGGATGAAACGGCGGCCGGTTGGTAACGTAGGGCCTTCCGAGGCCTATTCAGACGGAGAGAGAGAGGCATCTTTTTTATCGCGAGTCCTTGTCTGTGCACAATACAATGGCTGGAACTACAATTCAGTGCTTTACTTTTTATTACCGCTCGTGCTGTTTTACCAGTCATTGTCTTGGCTCCATTTGTACAAATGTCGATACAGTCGTTCCATTTTGAGATAGATTATTTAAAAAATGTTAATCATGGTACAGACTTCTTTTCCAGTAGTGGTAGTTGGCAGTGATGCGCACATTAGCAAGTTTTGTTCGAATGCATGTTTATACGGATATCATCGAACTGACCACTCCAGCAACATTGGTCGACTCGTCCATTTGCAAGACGAATTTCTTGTGTGATGTAGCCTGTGAGATCATTATTTCAACGCGAAACAGTGTCGTTCGAAAGCGGCACTGTAGCTTTGTAGCTTTGCGGATTTTTATCGAGCATACATTGCGTTATGTCTGCCATACATGATTTTATTAAAATTCTCAGCGATAGTGTGTGCTTCACCCGCCTGTACAATGCGATAACTGACCAAAGATAATGCCTCCGTGGCTTTTTCATTCACAGTTTGGGTCATTTACTTCATAGTTGTTGATTATTACGCATAAGAAATTCCTCATTCTTTTCTCTGCAATTGGGGTGTATAGTTTATAAATGTCGGAGCATATTAGCAGGTACCATGGAACTATATCACATGCAGAGAGGTGAGCCCTTAGAATAAACAAATCCGAGCTGGATGCAAGATTTGTCATACTTTCTTTTTTTTTCACCTTAAGTCTTCGTAAGCTATCTTACTACTTGAAAACATGGAGTTTGAAGTCGTTACGTCGCCTTCTTGAATCTTACAGCCCTGATCAAAAATCTTCGAGGTTGATGTCGCATCTTCCGGGTGGATAACCTTTGAAATTTCTATGCAAGATTGCAAACCTTTGAACCAACGCTTCGTTTAGCTTTTGCAATCAACGTTTAATTTTAGAATATGACACCAACACTTCGTTCTAGATTTTGCAATCAACAATTAATTTTAGAATATGACACCCAAGGAATAATATGGCCACAAGGTACTGAAATTTACTACTGTAGCCAATAACAAACACAAACAGATTATAGTGCAGTTCGAGCGCAGTGTGCGGATTGTTTCTTTCGCAAACTCGAGTAGGTACTGTACTTCGTGTTGCACAGCGCGGGTTTATACAGCCCCGGGCGGCGAATCATAGAAACGCGAAACGACGAAGTCCTTCGAGGCAGTTCGAGCTGTTTGTGGATGAGAGTGGGATGGAGAGAGCGTAGTTTAATTTTCGTGGCGTGTGTAGGTGAGACAAAACGCAGTGAGTGTTGAGAAGGGGGAGAATGGTGGGGAAGGGAGGGGGGGGGGCAGAAAACATTAGCATGGCCACAGCTCAAATGGTTCAAATGGCTCTGAGCACTATGGGACTTAACATCTGTGCTCATCAGTCCCCTAGAACTTAGAACTACTTAAACCTAACTAACCTAAGGACATCACACACATCTATGCCCGAGGCAGGATTCGAACCTGCGACTGTAGCGGTCGCGCGGTTCCGAACTGAGCGCCTAGAACCGCTAGACCACCGCGGCCGGCATGGCCACAGCGTGCATGTGTAATGACAAGTATAGAGTCACCACACACCTATTAGTACAACCTAATTTCTTTCGTCTGAATTTTGTGATCGTAGCATTATTGCGGATTTATTATGCTGCTTGTCCACATTTTCGGCTATTACACATTGAGAGAAAAATTAACATTTATAAAACTAACATTGATATTATATTCATAAGAATAGTTATTTTCGGTGTGTGTAAAAGAGTTGATGTGATTTGTTCTTTAGGTTGACACTATTTTGGTGGAGGCTTCTTAGCGGCCTCGCGGAGTCACAGGGCTCCACGAAGCACACTTTGAGTATTGCTGTTCTAGACAATATATTCAATCGAAAAGTTATGTTCTTAACCAATAAGTAATCTTAACCAATCAGTTTTCATTTCTCGTTTACATCTACTTGTTGAATGTGTCGTTACCACTATCAATTAGAACGCGCATATTTTGCTTCAGAACAAATAGTGCTCAATCAAAAGACTCTCAGTGTATGACCTTGTTTTCCCCCAATTGTAGAAAGTAGCGTGTGGAGAATATGCTGTAGCTTTTTTGCAGCAACTTTGTGTTTGGATCTCATGTTAAACTTCCCCTGTTTTTTGTCAAACGTACTACACAGATGAATTAGTTTCAGTAACTTAATTACAAGCAGCTTCAGCTTATCTTGAAAACAAGTGAGAACTTGCTGCGTTAACAAGCATGACAGAGCCAACAGGGAGAAAGTCCCTAATGAGGACACAAGGCGCAGCTGCGTTTACCTCTAGATAAGCAGGCACAGCGCGTTTCTGAGAAAATACGTCTACGTCACACATAGCCAACAACTACACCTCTTCTACAGCTGATATAACACAGACAGCTACGAAACATGTCAAGCGAATAATAATGCAGGCAAGACAATGACTGCACACCGTTGTTCTTCAAAATGAAAAGTATGTCTAACGATACGCGCGTAATTAAATATTCAAAAAGCAGTCTAAAATCGATGAATGTCGTTAGCTTATTCATGAGCGATCGTTTTTGGCGTTAAAATCAAATTACTTCAAAAGAGGAAGTAAATAAGGAAGGAACATCAAGCGAAAAACGGAAAAATGTGTTTGTAAAATAAATTGTCATTTGCGAAATAAGATTCGTAACGGAAGAGATACACCTCACAGTTTCAGTTGTCAAACAAAGGGATTCCAAATCTCCGGTGGCAAAAGGATTTTTACTCCTTTTGCAGTGAAGTAAAATGGTTATCGACAAATTAAATGCAGGCTGTTGTGACTGACCGGTTCTAGGCGCTTCAGTCCGGAACCGCGCGACTGCTACGGTGGCAGGTTCGAATCCTGCTCCGGGCATGGATGTGTGTGATGTTCTTAGGTTAGTTAGGTTTAAGTAGTTCTAAGTTTTAGGGGACTGATGACCTCAGGTGGTAAGTCCCATAGTGCTCAGAGCCATTTGAATCGTTTGAACAAACTAAATGTAGACAACAAATAAGGAAATGAAGAAAATTTGAATAGCTCTCTTACGTTACAAATAAAAAACCTTGAGGCGGTTTCGCTCAATTTTTATCACATTTTTGGTATTCGCGATATAGTTGTAGAGACCAGCAACGCACGAGAAGCATTTGGATATTCCTATTAAATGTGATAGCAAACATACAGAAAAACAACAAAACAAATGTCGGTCGGAAATTCCATAAAGAAAGCCAACAGATATTTATGTAACGAAACACACCATGCGATTTCCACAAAATGTCCATACTTACTGCTAATCGCAATCAATACACACTCTAAGAGAAAAACAACAGAGCACCACATAGGAGCATCCCAAAGGGATGGAAATCCATAAATGTGATGTACTTGTAGAGGCAGACAAATAATTACAACTTCAGAAAGGCTGAATAATTTAATGAAGAGAAAAAACTTCATAAATTAAGCAAGTCAATAGCGCGTCGGTCAACCTCCGCCCCTAATGCAAGCAGTTATTCGGCTGGGCAAAGATGGTACACATGGTGGACGACCTTCTGAGGGATATAGTGGCAAATCCTGTCCAATTGGCGTGTGGCGTGTTAGATCGTCAAAATCCCAAACTGGTTAGAAGGTCCTGCCCATAATGTGTCAAGGTTTCTCAATTGAGGAGAGGTCCGGAGACCTTGCTGGCCAGGGTAGGGTTTTGCAAAGTCAAAGACAAGCAGGTAGAAACTCTCGCCGCTTGCAGGCGGGCATGATCTTGCTGAAACGTAAGTCCAGGATGGCTCGCCATGAAGGATAACAAAAAGGAGCGTAGATTGTCACCGAGGTACCGCTGTGTTCTAGCGGTGCCGCGGATGAAAACCAAAGGGATCCTTCTGTGGACAGGAGTTTCACCCCAGACCATCACTCCTGGCTGCCCGGCCACATGGCGAGCGCCAGTCAGGATGGTACTTCACCACTGTCCGAGACGTCTCCACACACATCTTCGCTGGTCATCGGGGCTCAGTTCGAAGTGGGACTCATCACTGAAGACAATTCTACTCCAGTCAATGAGATTTCAGGCCGGTGACATCTCTGGAGACTCCCTGGACAGCGTTGGGGTACCAATCTGACTGTCGTCCGCCATACGGCCCGACAGCCAAGATTGGTGGTCTGGGCTGCCATTTCATTTCGTAGCAGGACCCCTTTTGTTGTCTTCCGCGACAACCTTACAGCACAGCAGACGTCGACGATATTCTACGCCCCTTTCGTTGCCCTTCATGGCGTGCTACCCTGGGCTTACATTTCAGCAAGATACTGCCCACCTGCATAAGGTGAAAATTTCTACTGCTTGTATTTGTGTTTGCCAAACCGTTCTACCTTAACCAGCAACGTAGCCGGATCGCTCACCATTAGAGAACGCCCGGAGCATTATAGGCAGGGGCCTCCTACCAGCTCAGGATTTTGACGATCTACGTTTACATAGATACTCCGCAGTTCACCGTACCACTCTGACCTTCCTGTTCCACTTGCAGATAGAGAGAGGGAAAAAAGAATATCTATATGCCTCCGTATGAGCCCTAATTTCTCGCATCTTACCTTCGTGGTCCTCAAGCATAATGTATGTTAGAAGCAGTAGAATAGTTCTGCAATCAGCTTCAGATGCTGGTTCTCTAAATTTTCTCAATAGTTCTCCTCGAAAAGAATGTCGCCTTCCCTCCAGCGATTCCCATTTGAGTTCTTGAAGCAAGTCCATAACACTTGCGTGTAGTTCGAACCTATCAGTAACGAATCTAGCAGCTCCCCTTCTGAATTGCTTCAATGTCTTCCTTCAATCCGACCCGGTACGGATCCCAAACTCTCGAGCAGTACTCAAGAACAGGACGCACTAGCATCCTATATGCGGTCACCTTTACAGATGAACCACACTAACGCTCCAGTAGGAGAGAATTTGACACGATATCCCTCAGGAGGACATTCAACAGCTCTATCAATCGGTGCCAAGCTCAATCACTTCTTATATAAGGGCCAAAGGTGGACCAACGCGTTGCTGACTTACTCAACTTGGGAAGCGCTTTCTCTTGAATAAATAATCCAATTTTTCTGAAATAGTAATTATTTGTTTGTCTGTACATGTACATCACATACTTTTTTTTATCTAAGAGTGTATCTGAATTGATAGTAGCAGAGCAACGGAAATATTTCAGTCGTTAAAAGTTAAGCTCTTTACCTTTTAGAATCCATCAGAACTGCGCACACTTTCTAGCAGAACTCAATATCGGGAAAGCCCGAAATTTAGAATTAGTCTTAATCTCCAGAACAATGCTTAAAGCGACTTTTGCAACATATGTGTTATGACACAAGTAAGAAACGAAAAATTTTTCTTGAAAATAAATGCCCTGCTACAAAAATACGTACTGCAATTAGCTTGTCACATCTTTGAGGACAGTGGAAACAGCATTTTCATTTGCACTTTTGTCTTCATTAATGCAACGACTGTTACAGAATTTTGTTTACGTATATGCTCAACACAATAAAGGGACAACTCTCGTAGTTGGTTATGATGGAAATAATTTGTATGTGTTGAATTAATAAGCTGATAGCGAGAACTTTGTTCTCATTGGAGCACTGGACTGTCTCCCAAGTGGAGTGAAGTTGTTTATTCCTTTATTAATTTGCTAGTTTCTTTTATTCCGTTACATAGCTCCAAGACCAGACTAAATGTTGCACATGAACCGGTATGAACATAACATGTAATATTGCAACATTAAGTTTAAATGTGTTACTTTAACCAAGCATTATGGTGTTTAAGGAAAAATCTACAAAAAGTATCTTCACAAAGTTGGTCAGACTTCACTCTCAGCTACAGGCTGTGATGGCTTCGTTTAGACAGCTTGAAGCTGCAGTGTATGGGCTCCACTGTTGTGGGCCAGCTGTGGCGATCCAACAAAAGTCCAGCATGTCAGAGCCCTCCGATCTGTCCTCGCCGGTGGCCAGCCCAGTTACTGCTCGCACTGAGGTTGACCCCTCACTGTGGTCGAGTGGGAGTTTGCCCAGGGGCGTACCAGGCGGCGAAAGACTTCCCAGGGGGTCGCATGTAAGGCCTCCCTGGTTACTCTGACAAACAGGTTCCAGCTGCTTTCTGTTGCTGACACTGTCGCTCAGCCAGATGGCGTCGCCTGTCCTGTTTCAGATGAAACCTCTCAGTGTGCAACATCTGGGCAATCACAGAGGGTGGGATTATTGATAGTTAGGAGCTTCAACGTTAGGCGCGTTTGGGGACCCTTAGGCACATGGTTGCCAAGAACGGGAAGAAATCCAATGTGCACTCAGAGTGCATACCAGGTGAAGTAATTCCAAACGTGGAATGGGTCCTTCCAGATGCCGTGAAGAGCACAGGGTGCAGCCAACTGCAGGTGGTAGCTCACATCGTTACCAATGATGTGTGTCACTTTGCATCAGAAGAGATTCTCTCTGGTTTCGAGCGGTTAACAGAAGTGGTAAAGGCTGCCAGTCTTGCTTGCGAGATCAAAGCAGAGCTGACCATTTGCAGCATAGTCGACAGGTCCGACTGCGGACTTCTGGTACAGAACCGAGTGGAGGGTCTGAATCAGAGGCTCAGACGGTTCTGCGACCGTGTATCCTGCAGATTCCTCGACTTGTCCCATAGGGTGGTTGGGTTTCGTGTTCCGCTGAATAAGTCAGGAGTCCACTACACGCAGGAGGCGGCTACACGGGTAGCAGGGGCTGTGTGGCGTGGACTGAGCGGTTTTTTAGGTTAGAAGGTTTCGGGAAAACACAAAAAGGGCTTCAGTCACAAAGAGTGCAGGCCAAACACAGGACGAACTTAGATACAGGAACCATCGGTATAACTGTTGTAAACTGTCGTAGCTGTGTTGGGAAAGTACCAGAGCTCCAAGCGCTAATAGACTGATGCCCACATCGTTATAAGCACTAAAAGCTGGCTGAAGCCGGAGATAAGTTCAGCCGAAATTTTTGCGAAGTACCTAACGGTGTTCCAAAAGGACGGGCTAAACACGGTTGGCGGTGGCGTGCTTGTTGCTGTCAGAAGCAGTTTAACTTGTCGCGAAATTGAAGTAGATACTTCCTGCGAGTTAGTATGGGCAGAGGTCATTGTTGGCAACCTGAATAAAATAATAATTGGATCCTTTTACCGACCTCCCAATTCAGATGATACAGTTGCTGAAAGGTTCAAACAAAACTTGAGTTTTATTTCAAACACGTATCCGACTCATACAGTTCTAGTTGGCGGTCACTTTAATTTACCCTCGATACGTTGGCGAAATTACATGTTTAATTCCGGAGGTACGTATAAAATATAATCCGAAATTTTGGTAAACGCATTCCCTGAAAATTATTTTGAGCAGTTAGTTCAAGAGCCCACGCGAATAGTAAACGGTTGTGACAACACACTTGATCCCTTAACAATAAATAATCCTGAATTAATAAAGAGCATCAAAACAGATACAGGGATTAGTGAACACAGGGTTGTCGTAGCGAGATTGAATATTGTAACCCCTAATCCTATAAAAAATAAACGAAAAATATACCTATTCAGAAAAGCAGATCAAAATTCGCTTGACGCCTTCCTGAGAGACAATCTCCACTACTTCCAGATTAACAGTACAAGTGTAGACCAATGTGGCTTGAATTCAAAGAAACTGTATAGGCAGTAATTTAGAGATTTATACCAAATAAATTAACAAACGACGGATTTGATACTCCATGGTACACAAAACAGGTCAGAACACTGTTGCAGAAACAAAGAAAAAAAAAAAAACATGCCAGATTTAAACAGATGCAATATCTCCAAGATCTTTTACAGAAGCTCGAAATTTAGCACGGACTTCAATGCGAGATGCTCATAATAGTTTCCACAACGAAACTTTGTCTCGAAACCTGGCTGAAAATCCAAAGAGATTCTGGTCGTATGTGAAGTATGCTAGCGGCAAGACACAATCAAAGCCTTCTCTGCGCGATAGCAATGGAGATACTATCGAAGGCAGTGTTCCCAAAGCAGAGTTATTAAACACTGCCTTCCGAAATGCGTTCACAAAAAAAGAATGTACCAGAATTCGAATCAAGAACAGCCGCCAACATGATAAACGTAGAAGTATATATCCTCGGAGTAGTGAAGCAACTTAAATCACTTAATAAAAGCAAGTCTTCTGGTCCAGACTGTATACCAATTGGTTTCTTTCAAAGTATGCTGATGCATTAGCTCCTTACTTAACAACCATATAAAACCATCCGCTCGACGAACGATCCGTACCCAAAGACTGGAAAGTTGCACAGGTCACACTAATATTCAAGAAAAGTAGTAGGAGTAATCCACTAAATTAGAGGCCCATATCATTAACGTCAATATGCAGCAAGATATTGTAATATATATTGTGTTCGAACATTATGAATTATCTCGGTCTACTGACATACAGCCAACAGGGATTTAGAAAACATCGTTCTTGAGAAACACAACTAGCTCTTTACTCGCACGAAGTGTTGAGTGCTATTGATAGGGGATTTCAAATTGATTCCGTATTTCTGGATTGCAGGAAGTCTTTTGACACCGTACCATACAAACGGCTTGCAGTGAAATTGCGTGCTTATGGAATATTGTCTCAGTCATGTGACTGGATTTGTGATTTCCTGTCAGAGAAGCCACAGTTCGTAGTAACTGATGGAAAGTCATCGAGTAAAACAGAAGTGATTTCTGGCGTTCCCCAAGATAGTGTTATACGCCCTCTGCTGTTCCTTATCTATATAAACGATTTGGAAGACAATCTGAGCAGCTGTCTTAGGTTGTTTTCAGATGGTGCTGTCGTTTATCGGCTAATAAAGTCATCAAAGGATCAAAAAGATATCTGTATGGTGCGAAAATTGGCAATTTACCGTATATAACTAAAAGTGTGAGGCCATCCACATGAGTGCTAAAAGGACTCGATTAAACTTCGGTTGCCGGCCGCGGTGGCCGTGCGGTTCTAGGCGCTGCAGTCCGGAACCGCGGGACTGCTACGGTCACAGGTTCGAATCCTGCCTCGGGCATGGATGTGTGTGATGTCCTTAGGTTAGTTAGGTTTAAGTAGTTCTAAGTTCTAGGGGACTGATGACCTAAGATGTTAAGTCCCATAGTGCTCAGAGCCATTTGAACCATTTTTGAAACTTCGGTTACACGATAAATCAGTCGAATCTAAAGGCCGTAAATTCAACTATATACCTAAGAATTACAATTACGAACAACTTAAATTCAAATGAACACATAGAAAATGTTATGAGGAAGGCTAACCAGAGACTGCGTTTTATTGGCAGGACACTTAGAAAATGTAACAGATCTACTAAGGGGACTGTCTACACTACGCTTGTCCGTCCTCTTTTAGAATACTGATGCGCAATGTGGGATCCTTACCGGACAGAATTGACGGAGTACATCGAAAATGTTCCAAGAAGGTCAAAACGTTTTGTATCATCGCGAAATAGGAGAGATAGTGTCACTGAAATGATACAGGATTTGGGATGGACATCATTAAAACAAAGGCGTTTTCGTTGCGGTGGAATCTTCTCACGGAATTCCATTCACCAACTTTCTCCTCCGAATGCAAAAATATTTTGTTGACGCCGCCTACACGGTGAAAAGCGATCACCATGACAAAATTACGGAAATCAGAGCTCGTACGGAAAGATACAGGTGTTCGTTCTTCCCGCAAGCTATACGAGGTTGGAATATTAGAGAATTGTGAAGGTGGTTCGATGAATCCTCTGCCAGGCACTTAAATGTGATTTGCAGAGCATCGATGTAGATGTAGAATTAGTAGCACCACTCTTTAAATGTGGGTACATGTAAAACAAAGACTATAAAAAAGAGAAAACCCTAATAGCATCTGATAGAAAACCCTAATAACATCTGATTATAAGATTAGTGGCGAATATGTTGAACAAACGACATCGTACCAGTATTTAGGGGTAATATTAAGACGCCACTTGGGGTGACAGATGATGCAAAATCAGTATTAAGGAAGATGAATGGAAGACAGTACAGAAGCATCACAGTTGAGTTTTTGGAGAAAAGTGAATTGCTGCACCGGCGAGATTTGCATAATAATTAAAATGTTCGAAATAAGTTAAATTTACGTGCTAATAATTGGTAAATGGCTGAGTGCAGAGATTGCTGCAAACGACTAGTGATCAGAATGAGAGACGAACTATAACCTGGAGGGAAAGAGAGACATAAGCCGACCAAGGAAATGAATGTCTTAAACAGTGTAATGATGTAACGGGCAAATGCCTAATCCCCGTACGTAAAACGATGACGACGACGAGCGATGACGACGACAACGAACACAAAGATGTCCTGCTCACGAATAATATTGTGAGCATTATGTCTCGCGCGCTTCCCCTGCTGAAGTATCATGGGTGCGAAACCTGAAATAAAGGATTTTCTGACAGTTTGTTTTGAGCCAATCACTGCATACATCAAAAGATATGATGGTCATTTCGTGAACAATATTGTTTCCATCCATATCAATTTACTGTGTGTGTGTGTGTGTGTGTGTGTGTGTATAATAACAAAAGTTAGAAATGGTGTCCTTACTGATCTCGGATACTGTGACTGTTGAGAATCAAAGGTCGTATATTAAGATCGAAACAGTACATGGAAAAATCGCGACCGATGTCTGCAGTGCTTTAAATAAAGTTTGTGTTAAGCTAACGGTGCTGTTTCTCTTTGGCCTAACCGTTTTCGTGATGGTCATGTGAGCTTAAACGACGATCAAGACCAAGAAGGAAAAAAAACATCAACAAATGAACGAAGTCCGTGAAACATGTACATACGCTCTTGAAAAAGATTGCCCGCGAGGAAATTCTGGAAGCTACAAGGATCAACATCTGTCTCCATATTCTGACAAATGAGTTGAACGAGAGAAAAATTTCCTCGTGTTGGTTCACCCACTGCTCGAGTGCTGAGAAGAGGGGCAGACGACCAGGCACTGCAGCCTTCCAGAAACAAAGATTTGATATCGCACAAGTGAAGTCTATTTGCTCCGAGTCGCCGCCACTGACGAAACGTGGGTTAGAGACTTTGCGCCAGAGATGAAATCGCAGTCGAACCAGTGGAGATGTCAACTTCCTCACGACCAAAAAAATTTTGTACATTTCAGTCTAAGGTCAAACAAGTGACGTTTTCTCTCGGTTACTATGGATTTCTTAGTACGGCCAAAGTTGTACACAGAAGTGTATTATGATGAACTGATTCAGTAACTAAACAGAAAAATGAACAAAACCCGACATCAGTTGATCGAGGATGGGCCGCCCGTTCTCCACAGAAACACTCGCCCACGAACCGCCTATGTAACCGTAAATCTGCGCGAATGTGGTTGGAAAGCTAGTATAGATTAGATTAATACTTTTTCCGTAGATCATCAATGCGACACTTTGTAATGGCGGGGAACGTGTCAGTTTAACAAAATGCTTCTTTACATGACATAATTCTATTTTTTCGTAATTGTAAAATTACTAATTTACATCTAAAATTTTGTTTCTGGAGTAGAACAAGTTACCATTCAGAAATTCTTTCAATTTGTTTTTAAATGATGGTTGGCTGTCTGCCAGGGTTTTGATGCTGTTTAGTAAGTGACCAAAGATTTTGTGGAGGCATAATTCATTCCTTTCTGTGCCAATTTTAGATTTAACCCAGAACAGTGAAGATCAGTGTCTTTCTCCTAGTGTTGTAAGTATGCACATAGTTATTGATTTTGAAATGCGATGGGTTATTAACAACATATTTCGTAAGTGTGTCTATGTTGTGAGGCTACTGTAAATATCCCTAGTTCCCTAAATAAATTTCTGCACGATGATCTTGGGTCCGCTCTAGCTGTTATTCTGATTACATGCGGTTGTGCAATGAATATGTTTTTCCTAAATGTCGAATTACCCAAAATCATAATCTCATTCAATCTCATTCGAAGGCAGTGACTGAAAATAGACGTCTTGAGCCAATTTACTGATATGTTTATCTCCAAAATTTGCAATAACCCTAAGCGCATAATTAGCTGAACTTAAACGTTTCAGCAGATCATTAATGTGTTTCTTCCAATTCAATATCTCATCAGTACACACGCCCAAAAATCTGGAATATTCTCTCTTAGCTACAGACTTCTGTTCAAACTCTCTATTTGTTAGGGATGTTGTGCCACTTACTGTACAGAACTGTATTTACTGTTTTTTATCAAAATATAATGAGAGTCAATTTGCAGAGAGCTACGTAATAATCTTCTGAAAGACATTTTTCACAATTTCCTCGGCTAAATCTTGTTGTTTAGGTGTGATTATTATACTTGTGTCATGAGCAGAAACAACTAGCTTTGCATGCTTGTGAATATGGAGTCGCAAGTCACTAATATATATTAAGAATAATAAGGGACCCAAAACTGAACGCGCAAGAACCCTACTCTTGACATCTCCCCAGTTTCAGGAATCTGCTGATTTTTGTGCGTTATGTTAACCGTTTATTTCTACCTTTTGCGCTCTTCCAATTAAATGTGAATTATACCATTTGTGCGTTGTCCCACTCGTACTATAACACTTAAGGTAATCTAGAAGAATTCCAGATTTACACAATCAAAAGCCTGTGAGAGATCACAAAAAATCCCAGTTGTTGATGTTCGGTTATTCAAAGCTTTTAATATATGATCAATGAAAGCATGTGTAGTATTTTCTGTTAAAATTCCTTTCTGTAAACCAAGTTAACGCTTTTTTAGTGCTTTATTTTTACAGATATGTGATGCTACTCCTGAATACATTACTTTTTCAAGAATTTTGGATAAAGTTGTAAGAAATGATACATCCTGCACCATACAGTCCTGACGTGAGTCCACCAGACTTCGACTTACTTCCAGAGTTTGAACAACCAATGCAACTACGCTATTTCGACAGCTGGACATCCCGTCAGTTTTCTTGGCACTCAGATGCGCGTGACAAACTGGGACTGATGACCTTAATAGTTTAGTCCCTTTAAACAGCGAACAAACCAACCAACAACTTTAACTGCCTTTGGTCAGAGCTATGTCAACTAGGAACCAAAACACGTGAGCAGAAAGAAAACACACGCCCTAAACAACTATCGCCAGCAGAGCCTAAGGTAACTGTCAGATGTTATCGACAGCGAAGCATTAATTAACAACAGGGCAACAAGTAGCGCTAAATTCTGTCTGGAATCCTGCTCTCCCATAGTAAAACAACTCAGGAGTAAAGTTAGCATTACTTCTTCACCCGTTGTTAATTAATAGTTCACTTGATTACGACTGGCGTTGGTTATTTTTGGCTGAGTGGGGCACTAGTATGTTTCGATGTGTGTTGTTTTTCTATATATTCTGGATGTGGTTTGAGTTTGATGCAGCCGCGTCCGATGAGGGTATAGTTACCACGGACAGCGACCTATCGTTTTATTCGAGCCTTTAAAATAACGAGATGTTCACCTGCGGAAATACTGGCGTTTGTCAAGGCTGTTACCTTACTGCATTCCCGTAAGATAACATCTCTGGAAATGTTTTCTACAGCCGTTGCTAGACCCAGTCGTCAGCTGAAAAATATGGAGTGTTGGATGGAGCTTCACCAACGTAGAGACGCAGTCATTGAGCACCAGGGAGAGTACGCTGAGGACCTCTAAAGACATAATTACCAAGAAATAAACATGTAACTACATAAAAATTTAAATGACTTATGTATGAAATGGTGCTCAGTGATCCTACAATACGGAGAAACTGTAGAACACATAGTCAACATGGGTTTAGAAAACGTCGTTCCTGTGAAACACAACTAGTTCTGTATTCACATGAAGTGTCGAGTGCTATTGACAAGGGATTTCAGATCGATTACGTATTTCTGGATTTCCGGAAGGCTTTTGACAATGTACCACACAAACGGCTCGTAGTGAAATTGCGTCTCAGTTATGTGACTGGATTTGTGATTTCCTATCAGAGAGGTCACAGTTCGTAGTAATTGACGGAAAGTCATCGAGTAAAACGGAAGTGATTGCTGGCGTTCCCCAAGGTAGTGTTATAGGCCCTTTGCTGTTTCTTATCTATTTAAACGATTTGGGAGAGAATCTGAGCAGCCGTCTTCGGTTGTTTGCAGATGACGCTGTCGTTTATCGACTAATAAAGTCATCAGAAGATCAAAACAAACTGCAACATGATTCAGAAAAAATATCTGTATGGTGCGAAAAGTGGCAATTGACCCTAAATAAAGAAAAGTGTGAGGTCATCCACATGAGTGCTAAAAGGAACTCGTTAAACTTCGGTTACACGATAACTCAGTCTAATCCAAAAGCCGTAAATTCAACTAAATACCTAGGTATTACAATTACGAACAACTTAAATTGGAAGGAGCACATAGAAAATGTTGTGTGAAAGGCTAACCAAAGACTGCGTTTTATTGGCAGGACACTTGGAAAATGTAACAGTCCAATTAAGGAGACTGCCTACACTACGCTTGTCCGCCCTTTTTTAGAATACTGCTGCGTGGTGTGGGATCCTCACCAGATAGGACTGACGGAGCACATCGAAAAAGTTCAAAGAAAAGCAGGACGTTTTGTACTATCACGGAATATGGGAGAGTGTCACAGAAATGATACAGGATTTGGGTTGGAAATCATTAAAAGAAAGGCGTTTTCCGTTGCGACGGAATCTTCTCACGAAATTCGAATCACCAACCTTCTCCTCCGAATGGGAAATTATTTTGTTGACACCGACCTACATGGGGAGGAACGATCACCACGATAAAATAAGGGAAATCAGAGCTCGTACGGAAAGATATAGGTGTTCATTCTTTTCGCGCGCTATACGAGATTTGAATAATAGAGAAATGTGAAGGTGGTTCGATGAACCCTCTGCCAGGCATTTAAGTGTGATTTACAGAGTATCCATGTAGATGCAGATGTAGAACAGGCAATGAAAACCAAATTATAATCTGTGAACATTTGTATTATTCTTTCAATCACAATTATTCATTTAAAATCCACTTCTATATTCAGTTTGGAAATTCTACGTGCTAGGATTCCTAATAGAAAATTCACATATGTTCGACATGTGGAAAACCCCGGACAGTATATCGGGCCGTGTGGACGGAAAACGTAACAGGCTTTCCGCTCGGCCACTGTTAAGCGACTGTTAAGCGGTGATTACTTGGGACGTGACGCGAGTTAACACTGACGTCCAAATGGACGCGCCACAGAGGCGAGAATGTCTGCCCGGAGCAGCCGGAGACGGCCTGGTGGCCACGTGACGCTGGTTACTGCCGTGTACTGGCGCAGGGAGATACAGCGTAACTGTGCGGTCTACACTTGACAGCCGAGCGGCTCACGATCCACTCGCGAGCATGTTGGTAGCAAGTGCTCAGGGAAGGCTCATGAGCCACTTGTGGGGCGGCGAGTAAGTTACTTCACTGGTTTAAAGTTTTGATGCCGTCTTTAATCACGTGAGCCTGGCAGCTAATTTGGTGGTCAGCCAGAAAGCGAAGGGAAGCATACTGACGTTGGTTTCCAGTCTGCACGGCCACATTCCGGTCCAACCCACTGAAAGAAAAGTGTCTATTTCCCATTTCTTTGCAGGATCAGGACTATGACTTCAGTAAAGTTTTAAAATTACAGTCAAGATTTAATTTAATTAAAGGTTCTCACAAACAACACTTAAAATTGCGTTATGTTCAATTGAAAACAAGTTTTTCTAATCTAACAGCACCTTTAGCAGTTCAGAGGCGACCCCTACGGTAACTTCCTACCAGATTGTATTTCGCCCTGACTAACACCACTCAATTGAAAGTTCGCAATAAATGTTTAAAAATTAATGCTCGCCATAAAAGTGGAAATAAATTCACCACTTGCCACGCGGAATTGAATTTCACACGGACGGCACACTAACAGTTATTTTACCGAATTCTAAACGATCCAGGACGGTGCACAGTCCTCGCGAGTTCAGTATCCGTTTTCACTGCCAAATACGCGCTTGTCACAGCTCGGCCCTGACGTCATCCGAGGCAGAGCGCGACCAGACGTTTAACTCGCGTGGACCTCACAGTGTCCGGGAGCGAAGTGAACCTTTCTACTGCTTCAGGGGCTGTATTTATAAGGGGCCGGTGCGGAATGCCGAGAAAACATCTGTTGTCTCTGTCTATTTGCATACGGCGGCAGTCTACAAACGACCGCTATCTCGGGCACATAATCTTTAATAATATAGTTACCAATTACTTCAGAAACTTCTTAATTTTTGTTGGTATGCAGATAAGCAGTTTGAAAGCACGTAGGAAGTTTCAGCTCGCTAGAATGAAAACTTTGCTTAATAGAATTTATTTAGTGGAACTAACAGTAGATTGTTACCTCTGAACCATACCTTTGCTAAGACTTGTGTCAGTTGCTATTTATGTTACAAGTCTTAAACTTGGTGTAGCTCTATTATTTGATATATTTGATCATCTGGTTTAACCAAAATCCTCTATCATTAAAATTTCAAGTACATAATCTGCAACACTTAGGTACATTTTAGTTACAAAATTAGTTTTTATTTAATTACTTAAAAACTATAAGAGGTAGATTAACGTGGACTCTCTGTTATTATTTTTGGGGTGTACTGAAGCATAAAACAAATTTTCAAGTTTCTAAGTT
Source organism: Schistocerca nitens (assembly GCF_023898315.1). NCBI lineage: Eukaryota > Metazoa > Arthropoda > Insecta > Orthoptera > Acrididae > Schistocerca > Schistocerca nitens. The sequence continues at coordinate 924,845,327 of NC_064614.1, read as the reverse complement.
CATTATTTAGCGCCTCTGATTTTTCCGAAAAACGTGGAGTCTGGCGTTAATTTTTGTTTTTTGGTTTTGAAAACCACCATCACTTATTTATAACTTCTACCTGCACCTTCTGACCAAATTCTGGCTTCCTAGCGTCATTAATTAGCGCCTCTGATTTTTCTCTTAAAACCGCATTTTTCTGTAAACTATGTAGTTTAGAACATCAAGACTTGCTATTTGGAACATTATTACACAAAACTATAATTTAACAAAGTTTTAAACATAAATTTCGATTTTTTAATTTAATACTAAATTGTGGTGCAATACTTGTGCGCTACATGCAGACGCGCTTCCGTGGCGCTACTAGCAGTCAACTGGGATAAGTCTCGGCGCACTCGCTCGCCTCTGTATCTCACACATGATACAGCGCTTGGTTTGCTTCACACTCGGCTTGTGATACCTGATGTCGATTTTTCTGGCGAATACAAAGAGGCGCACATGGTCTGTAAGGAAGACAACATTACAGTGTCAACTTGCTCGTGCACCAGTGAGACAGCTTATACTACGGGCGAGAACGAACAGAATACTGACATTTCTGTGCCTATTCTCAAGATCACCGTTCCACAAAAACTAAAGAAAAACTAAATCGTGCAATCGGGTCCTGAAGACTACGCCATGTCGACCGGCTAGCCGCTTCACCCTCTGCCATGTAGCGTTATGCAGATGCAGTAAGGAGGGGCATGTACAGCACACCGCTCTCCCGATCGTTGTCGGCTTTCGGACCCTGGAGCCGCTATTTCTCATTTAAACAGCTCCCGAACCGGCATCATCGTTCCAGTCTTCCCACCAAGTAAAAATCCCTGGAAGTACCAGGAACTGAACCCGGGACCTCCGCATGGCAGCTGGACACGCTGACCACCCAGCAAGAGAGGCAGACGCGACAGCTAGTCTGCTCAAAACAAACTCATCGTTCTCCATCAAGGGTGAAAGAAAACAGCGTTCACTGGAAATTGCAGCGAATTTTTATCAACTTTGGCGTTGCAGTTATAAGACATTAGACTCATATTCGAGAGGACGACGGTTCAAATCCCCGTCCGGGGTCCACATGTAGAATGACCGCGGTTTCCCTAGATCACCTGAGTCGAATACCATTGTGGTTTCTTTGGAAATCATCAGGCCGATTTCATTCCCCGTCCTTACCGCAAATCGAATTTCTGCTCAGTCTCAAATGACTTAGTCGTCGACGGAATCCTTTTAAAATATGGCACCAACAGTCGATGGCTTGGTCACCGTCTACTAACACGTTACACCGCACTTCATGGGCACTCCTTACATTTTAGAAAAGGCTCAAGTTGTCGACACTCTGCATTTGACAAGTAATAGAACACTGATCAATGATTGTGTTGCGTTGTGGTTATACCACTAACGCTTTATCTATCGAAATGTTGAGGCTCATGTGGATTATACAAACAGAATGATATAATTTATCTGATTAAAAGTATTATGACACTGTTTTGTAATGCGAAAATGACCATTATGTGCCACAGGAGGCGGACCCGTCAGTCTAAAACGAGGTGGGGAGTGTTGCGATTTCAGTGGAGGAGCAACTCGAGCATGAGTCGGACAGGAGAGCTCAGTAGATTCGAATGTGAAGTAGTCACTGGATGTCATCTGAGTAGCAGATCCATCAGAGACATTTCAGCCCTTTTTAAAATCCCCAATAGTCGACTACCGGTAACGTCAGTGTGAAGCGGAAACGCGTAGAAGCCACCACAGCAACCCAGGCGTAAGACCTCATGCATTGATAGGCAGGGACCACCGAGCATTGTGGAAGTTGGTTGTAAAAAAATTGCATGAAGTTAACAGAAGGAATGATTTGTCAGTTTGAATGTGTTCCCAGCAGTCCAGCTAACATAATGACTGTGCGTAGTTAAAAGAAAGGAGGATAATGGTCCAATAGCTCATATGCCACACATTTTTGTAGTCGGTGCTAAGCAACGCTTGAGAGGTGCAAAAAGCGACCCCACTGGACAGTGGAGACTGGAAGTAAGTGATTTGGAGTGATGAATTACGCTATATCCTGTGGCAATCCGATGGAAAAGTTTGAGTTTAGCAAAAGCCTGGAAAATGCTACCTGGCATCAAGCGTGGTGCCAAAAGTGAGGTACGGAAGAGGCTCTCTTATGGTAAAGACGTGTTTTGCGTGATTAAGGCTTTAGAAAACAATTCGGAAAGATACAATACGTTTTACAGCCCTGAGTACTGTGCACGGTACAGGAACAGTTCAGAGACGATGACAGTATGACGTTGACATAAAGCAGCACCTGTGAGGCAATGGGTTGTGGTCTGGGCTGCTCAGTCATGATCAGAACCCAATGGGACACGTTTGGGATGAGTGCGAACCTCGGCTTCGCTTCAAACCCCAGCATCCAACAGCATCCAACATTACTACCTTCAGTGGTTTCGGCTCTTCAGGTAAAATAGACCACCATTCCTCCATAGACATTTTGACACTTCTGCAACCGCAGGATGTTTGGCGCCGCAGCAGATACTTATAGACAACCACAGGAAAGCCATAGAAGCAGTGAGAAAACAATATTCTGTTTATTCGTTACAAGCAGTGCAGCAGTCGTAACGTCGACTCGCTGCGACCGGCGCCTGGCAACGCTGGCTGACCCTGGCTGGTGGTGTATGTGGTCAGTTCAGTACGTGGCCAGTGGTGACAGAACGATGTCAGCAGCTCGATGACTGTAGGCCATCGCCAGCCCAATCACGCAGTGATAACTGGTTCCATACTAAGTTTGTGACGTCGGTTGTTGCACAGGCATCATCAGCTAACGGCCTTGGTAGAACCCAGTGCAAGGAACATCAGAGCTAAGAGGCGAAATAAGTACCCCAGCGAAGGAATCAGCGCCAGTGGCCCACAGACGCAAGTGTGCAGAAGTAGAGTGTGTGCACGCAGGGCAGGCGGCGGCTCGTCAGCAAATCCCGGCAGCAACAGGCCTAGGTGCATTCAGCAACCAGCAGAGGCGGCGTCTAGAAGTAGTAGGCAGGATGACCGCATCAGGTCCACGACTGTCGTGGAACACGTCTCGGAAATGACTGTAGACGATGACACATATCGCATAGCCGAGGCAGGCAGTATTTGTAGTCCTTTGACTCCTCCCTGTTGTGACAGTATCTCATCTCTGATCACAGTGTCGGGCTCGGACGTCGTGTAATCCCCCTCACCACAGTGACAGCTAGATCTCCTACTAGTGTTCCGCCCTACGAGCCCTACGAGCACAAATAGGAGCCGAGCGTGTCGTAGGCAGTCTCGCTCTAGAGCCAGGGCGCAGATTTCCGTCGTGATAGTGCAGCGTCTCTACAGCTTCTGGCATCAGAACTCGGTGACAGCTTTATGTTTGCTTAGCCATGGGTTAAAGCTGATAAGTTGAAAGGTTGTATCGCAAAAATTCATGAAAAATGGCACTTCGTCCAGAAAATACTGCAATGCCGATGACCTCGCTCTAGCTGTAAGACACCAGGAAATGAAGACAACAGAAGAGATTCTAACCAATGACCTGTCTGTATTAGATAATTACTTCAAAATCTGGAGACTCCAACCCAGTGTGAGTAAAACAGAAGTATGTTGTTTCCATTTAAACAATCGGTTGGCGAACGTAAAACTGGAAGTAAGTTTCAGAGGCAGAATTCTTGGTCATAATTGGAACCCAAAATATCTCGGTGTCATCCTGGACCGTACACTATGCTTCAAACAACACCTTCTTAACTTAGCTCAAAAGTTGAGGACTCGAAACAACATCCTCCATAAGCTATGCGGAACTACTTGGGGATCTTCAGCAACCACCCTGCGATCTTCAGCTCTGGGCTTGGTGTACTCAAGTGCTGAGTATTGTGCACTTGGTTGGATGAACAGTCATCACACAAGACTTGTTGACACCCAGTTGAATACGATAATGCGCATAATATCTGGCGCAATCAGGTCTACTCCAGTTTATTGGCTTCCACTGTTAACCGGTATAATGCCTCCTGATCTACGCAAATGTACTGCTCTTATGACAGAATTCCACAAGATCTCCAGGAATTCTAACCTACCTGTGCATAGCGACCTGCCACTTTTAAATCGTAAGAGACTGAAATCACGCCTTACAACTCTGTGGGATGCTACTGACATGGTTGCTAAGGATTTCAAGCGTCTTGAAGAATGGAAAGGTCGGTGGGAAGCAGTGACAGATGTGCGCCTGCATAACATCTTCTCAGGTGCCAAACTTCCAAGTGGATTCGACCTACCACGCAAGACCTGGACTACTCTCAACAGAATCCGTGGCGGCCATGCCAATGCTGGGATCCTCTCTTTAAGTGGAAGAAGCTTCCTAATCCAGCCTGTGACTGCGGGGCTCCATGCAAGACTGTTCACCACATTGTCAGTGAATGCAGGATTCGAGTCCATCACGGCGCCGAAGAGGACTTGCCGCTAGCAACTCCAGATGCAGTGCGCTGGATTGAAGGACTTGATATTCAGTTGTAAAGACAAACTTAAGTTCCTTGTGTCTCAATATGTACATATGTATATGTAATTTAATTTTATGATATGTCTGTATTAGCCATACGCTAAATAATAATAATAAAATCATTAACAATGTTTCCAGCGGAGTTCATCCACTATAAGGGCGAAGGGTGGACAAACCACTAATTAATGTTCACTTATAGATGTCCGATATATAATAAAGCCTGTTCATATGATGTAATGATACTTACTCTGCGTCGCTGAATATGGACATGTGGCTCGACATAGGTTTGACCTAATAAAATTTTAAAATAAAATCTTATTCGGCCTATGTCCACTTGTAGTCATCAAAACTGAGATTCCTGAAACAGGATGTACTTAGCCTGTTCCACACTCACTCAACAATACACTCCTGTGAATGTCCTGAAAGACATAAAGCATGAAGGGATGCAGGTAGTTTGCAGCTGTCACCGTGTCTTTCATTACTACCACATATCATCGGAAGCGTAGGAGAATGTCTCCCACAGCATAACACTGCTCCCATTATCCTACGACCGTGTCTCGCCGCACGTTTCGAGACGCCGTTCACCCCGATGGTGGCTTTTGTGGAGGCGACCAGCGACCTAGTGTAGCAAAAATGTGGTTCATCCGAAGAACCTACACGTTTTCATTGATCAATGGTCGAGTCCCGATGTTGTCGTGCCCACTGAAATGGTAGCTCATGATGTCCATGGGTCAAAATGTGTACACATAGGGGTGGACTGCTGCGGATCTCCATGTTCAACAATGTACGATGAACGGTGTGCTCCGAAACGCTTGTGCGTGCAACAGTATTGTGCTCTTTTGGCAAAGATGTCACAGATCACTGTCTCTCCTTCTTTACAGAGCAGAGAAGCCTCCGAACTCCACGTTCTGTGAAGAGCTGTGGAAGTCCAACCATTTAGCGCCTAGTGGTAGTTTCACTGTCCTTCTACAGGGTGGTAATCATTGAACTATATGAAATAAAATCGCCATAACTTCTGAATGGCTTACGTTAGGACCTTCAAACTGCATTGTTGGACGCAGGGCATGGTGGGAATTAGTATACGCTGTATGGATTGGTTTAGCGACAAAGCCCTCTTCTCTTTGGATGGATTCGTCAATAAGCAAAACTGGCGCATTTGGAGGACAGTGAATCCGCAGTTCGTGATCGCTAACTCTCTTCACCCTCAAGGGGTTACTGTGTGGTGTGCAATGTACAGTCATGGAATAATCGGTGCGATATTCCTTGATGACACGGTGACTACCGAAATCCAAAGTGACTCTGATTTTGACAAGATGTGGTTCACGCAAGACGGAGTTCGATCCCATCGAAGCAGGAGAGTGTTCGATGTCATGGAGGAGCATTTTTGGGACCGCATTCTGGCTCTGGGGTACCCAGAGGCCACTGGCATGGACCTCGATTGGTCCCCATATTCTCCGGACATGAACACAAGCGACTCCTCCTTGTGAGGCTATGTTAAAAACAAAGTGTACCGTAATAGCGCCAAAACAATTTCTGAGCTGAATACAGCCATTCAGGAGGTCATCGACAGTATCGATGTTCCGACTCTTCAACGGGTCGTGCAGAATTTCGCTATTCGTCTGCTCCACATCATCGCCAATGATGGTAGGTATATGTCACAACGTAAATCAGAATATCTGTTTACACGTTGCATAAAGTGTGTGCAGAGCGTAGTTTTAACTAATTTAGGCCTCTTTGCCTAAATGTGCACGACAGTAGCACGTGAACATTCGACCAGCTTCGTCGTTTTCGAGACAAGCGTTTACAGGCTCTGCTTAATAATAATCTGCGCTTACCTCAATGGATTTCCCCCATTTGCAGCCTATATCTTCTCTAGGGTTATCCCCCGTCCGTGTTTGCTCCGCTTACATACTTTTATTAGCGCGTCACGTGACCGCAACGCAACTAGACGGCATCCAGCCTCACAATGGGCAGTGGTCATAATGTTTTGGCTTATCAGTGTATATGAGCTGCATTTGATCTTAGTCTTCGTTTGAATAACGTTCTACATTCAAAATGCAGCCAGCTACTTGCTCTGCTGCACCGTTCACCCTTCGCCACCCTGTGGAACTGTGCCTTCCCTTTCATACCCAACGTACTGTTGACATGAATGACAACATGTTTCATCGGTGCATTAAGCGAATGTTTCGTACTGGTACAGCTGTATCCACAACAAATATTTTATCATAGTGCGTTACGCTATGAACACATGGTTCCATATTTTCTAAAATGCTAGTACCTACCTACCAAAGCATTGTAGGATATGTTCCTAAGAATATTTAATCTTATTTCATCATTAGAAATCATTCACGACATTTTTTTTAATTGGTCGGTAATATCTTGGATAAAGTCGTTTATTTCTACTTCTACAATGTCATTTATAACCCCTCATTACGGTGTACAGCGGAGGGTACTTTGTGTTTCATTGTCACTTCCCCCCTTTTCTTTCCCAGTGTAACGTCCCCTTAGAAAAATTATAAATGACTGGGCTAGTAAACTTCTACGTTATTTGATACAAAGACAGCTGAATAAAACTGATCGTACTCAAACAGGTCTCTCTTTACTTATTCTGATCATCACTAAACTGACACACAATACTTTTTAGCGCAACACAATCTGACTTTCAGTAATCCCTACAAAAGAATGGCCCTGACTAACAATAACCTATACCTTTCATGAATCACTTACCTCACAAAAATCTTCGTTACTCGAACTACTGCAATACAGCGAGCGCCAATACTGCCAGATAAATAAAAGATTCTAACTACTGAAGGCACTAACTACTGATAGGCACAGTTAGCAAATGAAATTTTTGATAGAGAACAAACAATGCATTTATCTTAATAATGTTCAAAAGTCATCATACATATCTATCGCCGGCCGGTGTGGGCGAGCGGTTCTAGGCGCTTCAGTCTGGAACCGCGCGACCGCTACGGTCGCAGGTTCGAATCCTGCCTCGGGCATGTTTTTGTGTGTGATGTCCTTAGGTTAATTAGGTTTAAGTAGTTTTAAGTTCTACGGGACTGATGACGTCAGATTTTAAGTCACATAGTGCTCAGAGCCATTTGAACCATTTTTATATCTATCAATTCATCGCAACCACCTTTACAAATTTTCTTTCTCTGGCGGACACACGTTCAGATCGTCCGCTCATAGCGACCTCTCAAAACTCTGGCATTTCTCTCTCCACATCCACCACTGCTGGCAGCTCACCTCCAACTGCCCAACGCTACGCGCTGTTCACATCCAACTGCCCAACACTACACAACAATGAGTCCAACCAGCCACAGACTGAACACAGCGCTATCAGCTATTTTCATACACAGCACTACATGGCATTACCTACATAAAAACCTAAACAGCCTACGTACACCAGTAGCGAATGGTCTGCGGGAAGAATGATTGTTGTCAAGCGTCCGTGTGAGCTCTAATCTTTCTAATTTTATCTTTATGGTCTTTCCACGAGATATGTAGGAGGAAGCATTGTATTGGTTGACTCTTCTAGGAGCGTACGCTCTCGGAACTTTAACAGTAAACCACACCGCGATGCACAACGCCTCTCTTGCAGCGTCTGTCACTGGGGAGCGCTGATCATTTCTGTGACGCCTTCTCGCTTACTAAACGAACCTGTAACGAAACGCGTTGCTTGTCCTTGGATCTCCTCTGTCTCTTCTATCAATCCTATATAATACGGGTCCCACACTGACAAGCAGTATTCAACTATTGGTCAAACGAGACTTCTGTAAACTACCTCCTTTCTGGGCAGACTGTATTTACTGAGGAATCTTTCAATGAATCTCAGTTTGACATCTGCCTTGCCTGAGATTAGTTTTATGTGATCGTTCAACTTTAAATCACTCAGTATGCACATTGCTGGATATTTTTTGGACGTCCCTGCTTCCAGTGATTCCTCTGCAACAGTATAATACAATAATGTGTATTTCTGCCTATTCATGCGCAATACTTTACATTTGTTTACGTTGAGGATCAACTGCCAAATGCTGCACCAAGTGTCGATCCTTTGCAGGCACTCCTGCATTTCGCTGCAGTTTTATAGCGTTGCTTCTTCCCTGTATACGATAGCCTCATGGGACTTCCGACCTTGTCTACTAGGTCATTCACACATATTGTGAAAAGTAATGGCTAATAACACTCCCTTGGGGAGTTTCTCTGATATTTCGTACTCTCGTACCTTGTTCACTAGGTGACAGTGCAGAGCCGTACGGAACATCTTCTGGAAGTCAACAAACATGGCATCAATCTGGTCTCCGGTATCTGCTGCTTTTTCCGTCTCCTTGATAAACAGAAAGAGCTGAGTTTCACGGGTTCGTTGTTTTCTGAATCCATGTGGATTCATACACAGAGGACCCAACGGCTCCATAAATGGACGAGCATAAAACACCTAGCAAAATTCTACAGCAGACCGACGTCAGAGATACAGGCCTAGAGTTCTGTGTGTCTGCTCGATGACCCTTCTTCAATACGGGAAAGACTTCTGCTTCTTTCAGTAATCAGGAACACGTCGTTCCTCCAGAGATATACGGCGGACGGCTGCTGGAAGAGGGACAAATTATTTCGCACACCTCATGTAGAGTCGTGCTGGAATCTCGTCAGATCCAGTGACCTTCCCTTTGTTCAGCGATTTCAGTTGCTTTTCTATCCCGTCATCACTTATTTCGATATCTAAAACTGAAACAAATGAGCCCTCTGTCAAATTTTTTTAGTGTTATTTACCAGGTTTCAACACTTCTAAGAGTTCCTTCGTCAGAGTTTAGACATTTAAGGTGGGCTATAACATAATTACAAATTTATGGGAAGAAAAAAATTTTATGAAAAAAAAGTGTAAGTACTAACAATACAAGACATACAGTACTTACATGTCACGTATAACATAAATAACAGGCCAGAAGGGCTTTAGTCACAAAACAAACAAAAGGAATGTGTGAAGGCGAGCCTCTAAGGGCTGCTCATACAAGGTTGCAAGTACTGTCTGTCTTGTGTTGTTAGTCAGTACTTACACTTTCTTATATAAATTTTTATCTCCCATAAATTTGTAATTATCTTATAGACCACTTTGGATGTCTAAATTCTGATGAAGGCACTCTTAGAAGTGTTGAAAATTGGTAAATAAGACTAAAAAATTGTGACCGAGGGCTCATTTGTTCCAATTTTAATTTATAAACGGTCACTGAACCAAACAACCATGTTCAAAACATTTCGATATCTGTTTTGACGTTCGTGCGACTATTTAAAGGAGGAACTACATTACGATCTCCCTTAGTGAAACAGGTTTGGAAAAAGACATGCAGTATTTTAGCCTTTTCTGTCATCTTCCGTTTCGATGCCATTATACTCACAGAGCGTCTGGACAGATGGCTTCCATTTGTTTACTTTTTAACTTAAGACCAGAACTTCTTACGGTTTTCTGTCTGATCGGTAGACACAATTTTACTTTCGAATTCAGCTGGACGCATTTATTTCCTTTCACTAATTTTGTGTGGGAGGCTTACGGCGACGTTTAAAATTGCAGTGAAGCTCTTCTCGCTTTCGTAACAGTTTTCTAACACGGCTGTCGGTCTTTTCTATCCACCACAATTTTGCTTGTGACATACCTTCCCATAGAGCACTGCACAATACTTTTGAACTTTGTCCATTGACGCTGAACATTATCAGTGCCGGAGATGACATTTTCGTGCTGCCCTCAAAGGTAATCTGAAATCTCTCTCTTGTCGCTCTTGCTAAGCGGAAGGATATTCCTACATTTTTTTGTGTTCCTTTTTACAGCCCTGTTCAGTGATGTAACGATCATGATCACGATCACCGATCCCCGGGTCTGGGCTAAATGAATCAAAAAGTTTGGATCTGTTTGTCATCAGCAGGTCTAAGATGTTAACACAACGAGTCGATGCCCTGATTAACTGCTCAAGGTAATTTTCGAATAAGGCTTTTAACTGCTCCTGACGCAGAGGGCCTGTAAAAGCATCGGATAACCATGTTTGATCAACATGTAACCACTATCATCGCCCAAATTATTTCAAAGGGGAATCAGTACTAACCCCACTAGATATAATCGTGTCTTTTTACGCCTATTGACACGCCTCTCTCACCGGTCTTCAACCTATCTTTGCGATGTAAAGAGATGTTATAGGGAAACATTCGGTACTTCAGAGAGCCCACATGAAAGACGAGGGATCGTAGGACAGTGATACTTCCTGGAAACATTTGTAAGGACATGCGGAAAATAAATAACGAATAAAACGTCTACAGAAACAAATTTCAAGTTCCACACGAAAGGGTAACATTTGATGATTGTGTTCCACGTTTACGTTCCATGACGTTTTGGCTGCGTGTAACGAAAGAACTCGAACCGTAGAGCGAGGTAGGATAGTGGGACCGAAAATCTCCTTCAGCACGTCCGTGAAAGGCGCGCCTTACTGCTCGCTAACCGAACGCTCTCTACTCCTACACCGTTTGATGCCTCCATACCAACACCACTCGTCCCCTTTCCGCTCCCCTATAGAGCCTCCAACATCAAATTCATCCTTAAAGACGCCAACACTTTCTTAAATATAGTAAGATTATAATCATTATTTAGAAGCGGAATTATGTTTTGTTTGTAATTCAAAATTTCGATCATTACACCTATTTATTTTTACACAGTCTCCACCACAGTTAATAATTTTAGAGCCTTACTAGTTTCGTCTTTTGTAGTTGTTTCTTTCTGTACCAAGAAAGGAAAAGTATATAACTGACTACCCCACATTAAACACGCGAGCTGTCGTGTAACACAATGTCACCATAATTTGGCCATACAAAGCCAATTACGTAAAAATTTAAAATGACTCCATTCCTGTTCAGTTCTTCACATCAGTGCCTCGTGATTGTATCCTGGGATTTAGTACACATTCGTTGCCTCTAAGTACCCACGTGAAGCACTCCTTGATATTGTACAGCCAACATCAGTTCCTCCCTCCCGTTTGATTTGGAAATGTACTGCCCTGTAGGTGACTGCGTACTTTAGCCGTGATTATTGCGTGCGTTAAAATTAAATCCATGTTAATCGTGTGAACAGCTTTTATAGATTTTGCATTTTTAATGTACACTGTACGCTTTTAAAAGTTGCTATTAGAATCCAGAAGTAATGGGCTTAATATTGTTTTATACATACTTGGGGAAATACAGTCATTTTAATTTTTTTTGCGTAAATGTTTTCCACAATAAAACAAAAATGTTAATCGAGTTAATATCGTGCTACACGACGGCTTCTTCTGCTACACGACAAATTCGTTTGAGTAAATATAGGATAGTCAGTTGTTTTGTTTTCGTTGTCATTACAGTCATCATGATATCTACATTAGGCAAAAACCGGTGAGCCCGTAAAAGTATTAATTATGATTGTGAAAACAAAAATGTAGTATTCACTTTAGCCATCAACAGTTACACTATTCAGCCTTCAAGAATTACTCTACAACGAAATTATTACATTAAAATAAATAAATAATATTTCTTCACTATTAACGAAAAAACGGAGAGCTTGTAATTTGTAAACTCAGAAGCAACAAGAATGAGATTTTCACTCTGCAGCAGAGAGTGCACTGATAAACATGCTGGCAGATTAAAACTGTGTGCCGTACCGAGAGTCGAACTCGGCGCCGTTGCCTTGCACTCGCAAGTGCCCCACCGACTGACGAGGAGAACACGGTAAGTGCCGTAACCCAGTTTCCCTGAAATTTCACTCAATAGAAGAGGGGTCAACATAAGCGAATACCTATGTTGGCTAATCTATAAGTACTCGAACAATTCTGAGAAAATTACAAAAAAATGGTTCAAATGGCTCTGAGCACTATGGGACTTAACTTCTGAGGTCATCAGTCCTCTAGAACTTAGAACTACTTAAACCTAAGGACATCACACACATCCATGCCCGAGGCAGGATTCGAACCTACGACCGTACGGTCGCGCGGCTCCAGACTGTAGCGCCTAGAACCGCTCGGCCACCCCGACCGGCGAGAAAATTACACTCAACGTTTCCAGGGTGCTGTGTGTGTCTCTTAGCGGATAGCAAAATCAAGCAAGCCGGTGGCACAGCTGTTAGCGTAACAGTTTCACACTTTCTCCAGCCCGTGTTAGAAACCCGGTAATTGTTTTTATTTTGTTGCGTTTTCCGTTTATATATCCACGTCAATAAAATACTGCTACACGGACGTGTAAAACAATGAATGAATGCTAGAAACATTCCAGAGGAATCAACATAAGAATAAAATATAAGAATTAATATACGAAACGACGCAGGAATGAAATATAAGACTGTGACAATTTAAAATGATTGTCGCCCCTGGAAATACCATAAGCACATGTATTATTTAATAAATGTATGACACTTATTGTGAAACCAAGTTGTAATTTTACAATTACTGTAATGCCCTTGTATCCCCTAAGTTCTCGCTTCCCACGCCCGGGTTCCCGGGTTCGATTCCCGGCGGGGTCAGGGATTTTCTCTGCCTCGTGATGACTGGGTGTTGTGTGATGTCCTTAGGTTAGTTAGGTTTAAGTAGTTCTAAGTTCTAGGGGACTGATGACCATAGATGTTAGTCCCATAGTGCTCAGAGCCATTTGAACCATTTTTATCCCCTAAATTGATAAGAACATTCTTTGGACGTGGGTAGATATATGAACAAATTAAAAAAAAAAAAAAAACTAGTCCTGTTTCGAACACGAGACGCAAAAGTGTGAAGCCGCAACGTAGCCCAGTACCACCACTTTGTTTTCTTTTAATCAGTCACAAATTCCTTTTTTTCCTACAGTAATGATAAGGCTGAAATGTGCCGTATAATTTGAACAAGAAAAATGTCACTAATTTTCCCTCTTGGGACACTAACATCTTTATTTTAAATTTTTTTCATTTATTTGCTTTTTCAAATAAGGTAGTGGACTCACATGGTCCTAACAAATAGTGTACATAATAATATTACAACACAAAATGAAATCTATGTGACCGTGTTATATTTTTTAGTACACAATATAAAACAGAATACAATCAAACTGAGGACATCATTCCTGTAGCACAACATAAGAACGACGGCCACTAGAAAATATTAGGAAATAAACGTTATCCGGACCCGACTTTCCACAGGAAGGAACTAGATACGTTGTCTCGGAATACAGTGTTGTTCAGTGGTTCATTTCTAGATTCAATTCGCGTACACCAGAATCAACTTCTCTTACCCGGAACAACCCAGCTACGGGTGGGGGGAGGGGAGGGGGCGTGGATGGGGAGATCCTTGAATACACTGTTTAAGTAAATACCAAAAGTCTGACAATATCTGGTATTGTACTGCAATCGATCAAGTCGTTCCTAAAATTCAAGAACGTCCTTGAGACCGCCCGAAAAAGGTAGTAGACGGAAATTCGTTTAATCCAGTTAATTGCATGTGCCTTTGATTAGGAAAAGTAGGTCTTAACCAGGCGAAGGAGCATTTCGGGCTCGATCGTGTGGGGTGGCTCGGATCTCAGTTACGAAAATATTTTTGGTGAATCGCTCGTCACACCGAAGGCCATGCTACTCCTGGGTGGCGTCTTTCAACCACATTCTCAGGATAAATGGAAATGAGCGTTTGGCGTCATTGGCCGGGAAGCCCGTTACGGGGCAGGTCCGGCCGCCTTGGTGCAAGTCTTATTACTTTCGACGCCACATTCGGGGATCTGCGCGCCGGATGGGGATGAAATGGTGATGAAAACGGCACGACACCTTGTCCCTGAGCGGAGAAAATCCCCGACCCAGCCGGGAATCGAACCCGGGCCGGTAGGATGGCAATCCGTCACGCTGACCACTTTTTTTTTATAGGCACAAAGTAAAGGAAATCATTTTAAAAAAAATATCCAATAATAATAATGAGTAGTTGGCACTTTCCACTTTTTTTTAAGTAATTTTCAGTGAACAAACTAAAAGTACATATATATTCACTATGCAAGAGTTCTTCAAGGTACCATTGAAACATATACAAATCAAATGACTGTTAGTTAAACAAAAAAAAAATATTAAAATGAAAAACATTAAATACAACAAAATATAACATATTCTGTCTTCTTCCATTTTTTTAAGTTTGTTTTTGTTTTTGGTCGATGCATGAGAACGTGGATAAGGGTGTTGCATCATGTGACAGGTAGGCATGGTACACCCCAACTTTGAGGGGGGTCAAGGAAGACGCTGCGGAGAAAACCGGCAAAAGTTTGTCGGTAAGATGGTTTTCGGGTGAGGGTGCTATGCGCGGTCACAACTTTGTACCAGAAGTCAAGGACTGTATGCGGACCACTCTGAAAGAGGTATTCTAAAGCCTGTCCTCGAAACCAGATTAGGGTATGGTGCTTAGCAAGAGGGTAGTGAAATGTCTGGGGCAACAACAGGAAATCCGGGGTTACCGTCGTTGGCGGGGCACGGAGGTAAAAGCCCACGATTCGTTGGATGAGGAGCCATACGTTTTGTTTCAGCGGGCACGTAAGACGGTGCTCGTCGGTGTCTTCGAGCTGACAGTCAGGGCAGAGTGGGGAGGTGGCCAGTCCTACGCGATAAAGTCGACTATTAGTCGGGAATTTTCCATAGACTAAAACATACCAGAGTGCAGACACAGACGACGGAAAAAAGGGTGCATGCACACACCCCCAAACCGTGCGCCAGTTAATGTCAGGATGCTGTAGCACCATGGGGTCGCAAGGGTTGGACAGCATAAACAAACGATAATAATCTTTTGTACGGTGAGGACGGGTGACTGGAAGATCGGCCCGAACGTAGCTGAGTTCTATGAAACAATTGGCGACGTGGTACAATAATGGAGAAATAGGTGCCACATTGATCGGTGGATCGAGAGAAGCTGGTCGGAGGATATCTAAGAGACTGCGTGTTAAGGACGGGACCGGCCCCTGCCAGTGCCGCAACAGAGTGTGGACAAAGAGTGCAGAAGATCGTGCCCGTACGTTGACGAGTCCGAGGCCACCTTTTGCAGGAGGCAGTGTTAGGGTATTGTAGCGGACTTTGAAAAGTGCCCCTGCTGACACGAAATATCCAATGGCGGATTGGATGCGGCGGCCAAGGAGTAACGGCATTGGGAGGATCTGGGCGACGTGTACCAGTTTAGGGGCGACATACATGTTGACATAGGACACACGTTGGAGTTGGTTTAAGTTACGGTGCACTTGACCGCGGACATGGTGCCGAATCGACTGCAAAAGCCGCCGGTAAGCCAGGGCCACTGTGCGGTGTGTGGCACTGACTGCAAAAGCCGCCGGTAAGCCAGGGCCACTGTGCGGTGTGTGGCACTGACTGGGAGTGGGGTCGGCACCATAGCCGGGAGGCCGCGCCCAATGTGCATCATAGTCGATTTACGGACGTTAAGAATGCTACCAGAAAGACGTCCATACTGGTGGATCCATTGGATGGCGTCATTGAGTTCCGTGGAGGAGCGGGTGAGAAAGAGGAGATCGTCCGCATAAGCCCTACAGCGAAAGGTGTAGTCACGCAAAGTGAGGCCCTGCAGTCTAGAGGTAAGTCCAGTGATGAGGGGCTCAAGTGCAATGGCATATAATAAAGTAGACATAGGGCATCCTTGACGCACAGAGCGGCGTATAGGAATCGGTCCTACAAGCCTCCCATTGACTTGTACCATCGAGACCGCGGGAAGTAGTAAACGGCGAATGGCATCGACAAAAAGCAATGGGAACCCCATACGTGTCGCCACCATGAGGAGGAATGGGTGTCGAACGCGATCAAAGGCACTCGTGAAATCGACGGATACCAGTGCTGCACGAAGGCGACAAACCGACGCCAGTGCAATGAGGTCACGGCATTCTCCTAGGGCTGTTTGTAAGGTGGCCCCACAATCACGTGCAGTCAGGTGAAAGGACCGTAAGCACGCTGCTAAGAGCCGTGCATAGATTTTATAGTCTGCATTCAGTAGTGTAAGGGGGCGATATGCAGAGACATGAGACCCTCCCTTCGGTTTAGGAACAGGTAGAAGAATGCCAGTGATGAATTCAGGTGGAATTGGGAAGGACGGAGTAAAGAGTTCCTGAATCATTTCCGTCCAGCGAGGAAGCATTAACGCGGTGAACGCCCGGTAAAACTCCACTGGGAGACCATCTGGTCCGGGTGATTTGTTCTTGGCCCCTTTGTTGATCGCATCTACCACCTCTTCTGCGGTGATTGCAGACTTCATGGACGTTGACTCCGCTACGGTGAGGGTCCGATCAGGGGAAGGACGGAGATCATCAGGAATGGGCGTCGCCATCGGTTCATCATCATAAAATTGGCGATAATGTTCAGCAAAGGCAGACACCACTGCCGCCTGTGTTGTGTGGTGAACACCATCGGAGGTCGTGATGTTGGGGACAAAAAGTCGACGTCGACGACTATGGTCGGATGCGGCATGGATTGTGGATGGGGTTTCGTCGTGGAGGAGGTCTTGTCGTCGGGAACGCACCACGACACCATGCAGTCGTGCACGTTGAAGAGAGAGGAGACGAGCTTTAGTACGCTGTCGTTCCCTATGGGTGTCAGGTGATGGAGGGAGCGCGTCGAGCTCACGGAGGACGGCGTAGTGAAAATTTGTGGTGTCTCGATGCCATGCTGCTGCTTCCTTGCCACATTGTATGAAGGCCTTTCTGATCGCAGGTTTGGCACATTTGAGCCACCAATGGAACGTGGATGTGTACTGCGGAAGGCGTCTTTCGCAAGACGCCCATGTAGTGGCAATACATTGTCGGCAGTGTGGATCATTAAGGAGGGAGGTATTAAGCTTCCAGTAACCTCTCCCGCGCCACACTGACTGAGGTGGCAGAGCCAGGGAGCAAATGACGGCGCAGTGGTCCGAAAATGCAAGGGGCCAACGTTCAGCTTGGGCGACTTCATTGCCAAGGTGGGCAGAGACATAAAACCGGTCCAGTCTGCTTGCAGAATGTGCTGTATAATGCGTAAAACCGGGGGTATTGCCATGAATTTTCTCCCAAACGTCCACTAGATGAAAATCTTCGATTAAGGTGAGCAGCGCCGGGCATGGCGAATAACCAAGCACTTGGTCCTGCGGATGGAGGACACAGTTAAAATCGCCTCCCATGATAAGGCGATCATAGCGTCCAGAAAACAGGGGCGCCACGTCATGTCCGAAGAAAGTGGACCGCTGCCGACGGTTCGTGGAGCCAGACGGAGCGTAGATATTGATGACGCGCGTGTCGAAGATGGTAACAGCCATGCCTCTTCCACAGGGAAGGATTGTCGTGTCCTTGAGTGGGATTCCTTCGCGTATGTAGAAAGCCACTCCACGCCCTGATTGATCACATGTGGAAGTGTATGAGTCGTAGCCGTAGACTGGTGGTAGGGTGGCAACGCGTACTTCCTGAAGAAGGGCGACGTCGACGTCAGAGGCCAGAAGCATGTCACATAGGAGTTGCAGCTTGGGTGCAGTGCCGATCATGTTGATGTTCAGTGTGGCAAAACGGTACGTTTGTTTCAGTGGTGGTGGACGCGCATCTACCATCACCAAGGGGAGGGCACCGACAGGAAGTCCCGTCCCATCAGCTGCAATGCCTCACTTTTGATGTTAACAGGCAGCCGTGTCCGGCGGAGGCAACTCATCCGGAGGAGGGGGCGTATCTTCCTCAACGTCGTCGCCCCATGTTCCTGTGCCGTGGGTTTGTCCAATGTCCATGGGAATGGCGTCGTGGTGAGAAAGATCTGGAGTTGTCGGCGGGGAGACAGGCGTCTCAACCTGCGCACCGAGCGTTACATTGTGCGTGGCGACCTCCATGGTGGTCCCGTCCTGCGAAACGTCTTGTTCATCTTGAAAGTTGTCCGCCGACCTCTGTGTGGAAATGTCGGCTGGCTGGGTGTCGTCGTCGTCGTCGCGGGTGGCGACGCTTTGAGAGCCCGTAGGTGAACGGCGACGGCGTTTGCGCCTACGTGGCGAGCGTTGTTTGCGCACGTGTTCCTCAGTGTCGGACGACGGCAAGGAGGAGCGTCGACCTGGTTCGAAGGCGTCGGTGGGTACAATGAAATTGTCAAACAGGTGTTGTGAAGAAGTACTGTTCTCCTCAGCTTCCGGTGCGGGAGCCTGTTCGGCGGCAAGGTTGTCAGGTGGGACGTCCGCACCGTCCATAGGTGACTGGGACGGTGGGGCGTGCCGATCGGAAGGACCGGGCGACGGACTGGACGAAACTGTAGACGTGGCAAGAGCCGCTGCGTAAGTGACCGGTAGGGCGGTCATCGTGGGTGTGACGGACGCTTCCGACAACGGGAGCTGCGCGACACGTCGTTGAATGCAGTCAGACCGTAGGTGACCTTCTTTCCCGCAACCGGAACAGGTCCGAGGTTGGCCGTCGTACATTATAATGGCACGGCAGCCTCCGATACGTAGATAGGAAGGCACGTGTTTCTGCAACTCGATGCGGACCTGTCTAACACCGTTTAAAACGGGATAGGTTTGAAATTGTACCCATCGTTCGGCAACATGTTCCAGAACGTTGCCATAGGGACGGAGCGCCTCGATGACGACGTCTGCAGGTAGTTCGAACGGCAGTTCGAAGATCCTTATCGTCCGTGTGCCGAGACCTGCGTGATCGACGGTAACGGGTCCGACGTTGCCGTCGGAATGACAGAAGCGCAGTCCACGTTTTGCCTCTTGAAGCACCTTGTCGCACGCCGCATCGTTGATCATTTTGACGTAGACGGTACTGCTAACTATGGACAAGTGGATACCAATGAGATCCGTTGGTGGTATCTTCATCGCGTATAAATCGTTCTACCTCCAGGGCCTTCGGTCGGGCGAAGTCGGAACAAAAGTTGAAACGTAATGTCTTCTTCCGATAGTTGTGCGCCATGGTTGTCTAGAAGGGAAAACGGCACAGCGGCCGAAGTAAACACGAACACACCGTGCGCGCCTCGCCCGCAGCGCTCTGGCGCGTGACCGCCTCGCAGCACTGCCGGCGGCAGACGTACCACTCAGCTATCGGGGCGGACAATCTGAGGATGATTCTTCGTCAACAGGCCGTAGACATCATGCGCCAAATGTGCACTGGCACGGGGGAGATTCGTGTGCAATTGCCATGATCGACGAAAGAAGTTTTGATGTGGGAGAGCGCAGGCGCCATGTGAGCGAGCACAACAGGGCCATGCGGGACAGAGGAGCCAGTTCATCAATGAGGAGACCGGTGAAAGTATGTGGACGGTGGGTCCACATCTTGAGTACAGTGTTGATGTAAAGGCCACCGCATGCGCTCGAACATTGATATCCTTGAATTGAAGTTTGACCGTAGTGTTCTGAAAAACGGTCGAGTGTCTAGGGATAAGCCGAGACACGTGTTCGCTTATTTTGACCCCTCTTCCACTAGGCGAAGTTTCTGGGAAATCGCGTTACGCCACTTGCCGTGTTTTACTCGTGAACTACCCAAGCACGACTCACGATCCTTCCTCAAATTTTGAAGGCAGGAGATGAGGTCCTTGAGGAAGTAAAACTGTGAGGAAGGGTCGTGAGTCGTGGTTGGGCTGCTGAGTCCGTACAGCACTTACCGCCAAAGACAAACGCCCCAAGTTCGAGTCTCGGTCCGGCACATAGTTATAATCCACCACGAAGTTCCACAGAAGGGATAATTGAATTTTTCCTTCCAAAGTATTCTTCCAAACAGTTTCGTATTTTCACTGCTATTTTAGATACAAACAGTTTTTCAACAGACCACTAGAGACAGTGATCACACCTTCCCATTAGGTATGCGGTCAGATTTTAAAATTCCCAACTGAAATAGATCTTATCAGACATCTTAGAACTGCCTTATCATTTTTAGTAAACGACCAGCAACGCTTGTGGGGCCTGGTAACCTGAGATTTCTCAGTTGAGGGAGGAACTTCCCTCTACGTTGCTGGAACTTAGAAAAACCGCAGAATAAAGATTAATATCTGCACCGTCTGAATTATTGCAATGACAAGTGTGTCAATTTTGTACACTACTGGCCATTAAAATTGCGACACCACGAAGACGACGTGCTACAGACGCGAAATTTAACCGACGGGAATAAGATGCTGTGATATGCAAATGACTAGCATTTCAGAGCATTCAGAGCATTGGTGCCAGTGGCGACACGTACAACGTGCTGACACGAGGAAAGTTTCCAATCGATTTCTCATACACAAACATCAGTTGGCCGGCGTTGCCTGGTGAAACGTTGTTGTGATGCCTCGTGTAAGGAGGAGAAATGCGTACCATCACGTTTCCGACTTTGATAAAGGTCGGATTGTAGCCTATCGCGATTGCGGTTTATCGTATCGCGAGATTGCTGCTCGCGTTGGTCGAGATACGATGATTGTTAGCAGAATATGGAATCGGTGGGTTCAGGAGGGTAATACGGAACGCCGTGCTGGATCCCAACGGCCTCGTATTACTAGCAGTCGAGATGACAGGCATCTTATCCGCATGGCTGTAACGGATCGTGCAGCCACGTCTCGATCCCTGAGTCAACAGATGGGGAGATGGGGACGTTTGCAAGACAACAACCATCTGCACGAACAGTTCGACGACGTTTGCGGCAGCATGGACTATCAGCTCGGAGACCATGACTGCGGTTACCCTTGACGCTGCATCACAGACAGGAGCACCTGCGATGGTGAACTCAACGACGAACCTGGGTGCACGAATGGCAAAACGTCATTTTGTCGGATGAATCAAGGTTCTGTTTACAGCATAATGATGGTCGCATCCGTGTTTGGCGACATCGCGGTGAACGCATATTGGAAGCGTGTATTCGTCATCGCCATACTGGCGTATCACCCGGCGTGATATGGGGTGCCATTGGTTACACGTCTCGGTCACCTCTTGTTCGCATTGACGGCACTTTGAACAGTAGTCGTTACATTTCAGATGTGTTACAACTCGTGTCTCTGCCCTTCATTCGATCCCTGGGAAACCCTACATTTCAGCAGGATAATGCACGACCGCATGTTGCAGGTCCTGCACGGGCCTTACTGGATACAGAAAATGTTCGACTGCTGCCCTGGACAGCACATTCTCCAGATCTCTCACTAATTGAAAACGTCTGATCAAAGGTGGCCGTGCAACTGGCTCGTCACAATACGCCAGACACTACTCTTGATGAACTGTGGTATCGTGTTGAAGCTGCATGGGCATCTGTACCTATACACCGCATCCAAGCTCTGTTTGACTCAGTGCCCAGGCGTATCAAGGCCGTTATTACGGCCAGAGGTGGTGGTTCTGGGTACTGATTTCTCAGGATCTATGCACTCAATTTGCGTGAAAATGTAATCAGATGTCTGTTCTAGTGTAATATATTTGTCCAGTGAATACCCGTTTATCATCTGCATTTCTTCTTGGTGTAGCAATTTTAATGGCCAGTAGTGTAGTTGTAGTCCATACAGAAATGAGAAGAGAAGCTGCCGTGAATGAATCTCAACCGAGTCATTGTAGAGAGCTCTGCGATGTACTGATAAGTTACAAAATGTAACCCAGTACAACGAACACAATACTTCTTCTCTTGTGAATCTCTGATCATGTTATAACAACACTTTCTGCCAGTTTTGATGTTTTTGTGTGTTGCAGGTGGCCTGGGTGCAGCCGACAGCCGCACCGCGACTTCGTGGCCGGCGCGGCGTCGGGAAGCGAGCGAGAAGCGCTGCACTGAGACAGGGGGCGTGCTACACAGGCGCGCGTCGCAAGACGGGGCCGCAGTCGGCTGCAGCCTTCTACAGCTCTAAGCGTGAGCTGTCGCCATACGTGACGTGGCCGCCGAGCTGGACGAGTTTTGTCACATCACAACTTGAAGTTTGATGTCGCCGAACATTCACAATCAGACATGTCAGATTTTTGCAGCGTGTAGAGGAAGATGCCCAATGAGATACAAGACCGTTTTCTACTTCACAAGCGTCCGCCCCCGGTAGCTGAGTGGACGCCGGCACGGTAACTCAGCGTGTTCGGTCAGAGGGTTAGCTACCCTCTATAATAAAAAAAAACTGAGTTAATGGATGAACGACGAACTGAAACGCGTGTGTTGCGACGTCCGCACCGAGCAGATGAAACAAACGAAAACGAACAGAATCAGATAACAAATAAAAAATTTAAAAAAGTGGTCAGCGCGACGGACTGTCAGTCCTAAGGGCCCAGGTTCGATTCACGGCTGGGTCGGAGATTTTCTCCGCTCAGGGACTGGGTGTTGTGTCCTAATCATCATCATTTCATCCCCATCGACGCGCAAGTCGCCGAAGTGGCGTCAAATCGAAAGACTTGCACCAGGCGAGCGGTCTACCCGACGGGAGGCCCTCGTCATATGCCATTATTATTATACTTCACAAGCGGGACTTAGGAGACACCATATTGGATTATGTCGTTTCAGTTAAAGGCCGTTACTAGTTGCATTTATTTTATAATTTATGTGCTCTGAGACCGCAGCTCGTGGTCTCGCGGTAGCGTTCTCTCTTCCCGAGCACTTGGTCCCGGATTCGATTCCTGGCGGGGTCAGGAATTTTCACCTGCCCCGAGATGACTGGGTGTTGTTGTGTCGTCTTCATCATCGTTCATCCCCATTACGGTCGGAGCAAGGCAACGCAAAGCACCTCCATTAGGACCTTGCATAGTATGGCGGTGCAGGTCTCCCGCATCTGTCATTTCCATTTCCACGTGATATGAATAGACCGCCTTACAAAAAAATTAAGCATCCAGAAAATACGTACAGATGTCAGTATAGTTTCGAACATGTACACACCATCGGTGGTTAGATTTATAATTATCTGTGCCTAATAGAACGGTCAACAGCGTGCATTATTGTTATTCGTGTTCAGCGTCGTTACCAGCGTTGGTAGGATATTCGGCGATTGAAATGAAATGTCGCGTGGCGAGGGCCTCCCGGAGGGTAGACCCGATCGCCTGATGCAAGTTTTTTGAGGTGACGCAACTTTGGCGACTTGCGCGTCGATGAGAATGAAATGATGATGATGAAGACGACACAAACACCAAGTCCCTAGCCGGCCGGAGTGGCCATGCGGTTCTAGGCGCTGCAGTCTGGAGCCGAGCCGCGAACCGTGACAAGACGCCTGGCGCCTAAGACCGTGCTCCTAATCACCTTGTATAAGTGGCCTGAACAGCGTCAGATGCTGAGTGATCCGTATGGAGGACAGTGAAACGCCGATTACTACTTGAGACAGCGTTATCAGCATCTGACAGAGTTTGCAAGAGGCTCTTGCTGTGGGTCTCCATTAGCCCAACTGCTCGAATCGTGCTGTATACAGATTTGGGGGGCATTCGGATGGGACAGGCACTGCTGGTCGAGGTTCCGGTCGAGCATGTTTGACCACCAAATTGGAGGATCGCCATACTGTGTACCGAGCACGTCGCAGCCCCTTAAAATCTGCGTCCACCATCTGTGAACAAGTACCGGACTTCCTGTAACATCCTGTGTTGTCGAGCACCATTGGTCAGAGACTAGCAGCTGCTAGACGAAGGAATTTCCGTCCCTTGCTCAGGCTGCTGTTGACACCACAACACAAACGGCTGTGTTTGGAGAGTGCCGTGATCAGGAATCGTTGACCACTGATCAGTAGCGCTACCTTTCGTTCAGCGATGAGCCGCGGTTCTGCACTACACGGGATGACTATCGTCGGCGAACACGGCGGCGACCTGGGAAGAGGTTCCATTCTTCCAGTGTTTTGGAAAGCCACGGTGGTGTTATTACTGGTGTCATGACGTGGGAACCTATCCGGTATGACTTCATCTCAGGGCTGGTAGTGATTGAGGGAACTGTGACGGCACAGCGGAACGTCACAGCTATAATGCACCCTCATGTCTTACCTCTCATTGTCAGTGTCATCGTCCCATTTTTCAATAGGATATCGCTCGTCTACTCATGGCTCATGTCTGTATGAACTGTCTGCGTGATACTGAGGTACTATTGCGGTCACCAAAATCCCCAGGTCTGTCCCCGTTAGAATATATGTGGGACCAGCTCAGACGTCACCTCCGTCCCAGCGCCAGTATGTCAACAGTTGTGGCCAGCTTGCCCCAGGAGAGCATCCAGCGGCTTTACGATAGCATTCAGTGCATGCATCCAGGCCACAGGGGGTGCAAAATCATACTGCCAAGTTCTTTATAAAACTGAGCCGATTTTGTCGTCTCTGAAATAACATCAGATACCCTCTCAGCCCGTGAACTTTAATTTCGTTTCCCTCTTTCTTTCTACGTCTTCCACTTTTTTTGCAGGCCGTGTGTACGATGTTTCAAAGCATCGGCACATTGAGAATCTATCGGAAACACCTCGTTTTTGGTACTATTTCTTATAACAAAATGATAGGGAGTGACATGTCAATGGTTAACGGTTTCTTGGCATTTTGTGCCTTTTCGTAACTTGAGCGTTGAGAAGATATGCGGTTTCAAGGTTAAAGTAGATCTACGTTGAAGAAAAAAATCAAAAACGCGCCTTTTTACGGTTTATTATAGCGCCGTTTTATGGAACGAGTACACTGAAGACTGGATAAAAAACGCGTCTTTTTTGTACGATTTGCTGTAATTAAATGTTTTCTGGAAGATTCTCGGGCTATTGTTTTAATTCAATAGTAATACGTTCTGCAGTATTCGACGTAACTCGTCACTGAGGAGTGAGTTTGTTCAGTTTTGTGATCGTGCCAGAATACATAGACAGTGAGTTGCAAGATTACTATCTGGCTAATTCCCACACAATGCAGTGCAGTCTACTCCACGGACAGGACAACGAGGGCAGCATAATAAGAACGGAGCAAATGTGCACTGTAGCAGACACAGTGAAAGAGAAGCAGTGTTTGTATGATTAACAATCCCCACAATAAACTATGCCGAGCCAAGGCGGTTTTCCGCGTATTTGATAAAGTAAAATGTTATATGCCGGTGTCCATGACTCCGAAGCATTTGAAAGCAAATTTTTCAAAACGTGTAACGTGATTAACGTTGAAAAATGTAGCCGACAGCTGCCGCCGGAGACTGCTGTGGTGGCTAGTAACGATGAGGTGCACTTGCCCCGTGATGTGCCAGCTCATTTTTAAGCGTGCACAAACCACACCAGAAATCACACTTTGTGCACTTCACATTGAGCAACACTTGCCGTGTGAGAATTGCGTAAGTAGTGCTGTGACTGCTTGCATCTCACGAAGCGCTGCCTTAGTGAAAGGAGAAAGGAACATTAAGGTTTCACGTCCCGCCAACGTCGAGGTCATTAGTGACGGATTATGGATTAGTGGGGAAGCAAATCGGCCACGGCCTTTCAAAGGAACCACCCCGGCATTCACCTGAAGCTAGAGTCACGAAAACCTAATTCTGTGTGAGAGATATGAATCGCCATACTCCCGAAAAGGCCGTACAGGTCCAGAGTCTTACCAATGCGGCAGCTCGCACGATTGAAGACACTAGTTTTCAAAGTGGAGAGCAAGCAGTCACTGTAAAACACCTTCAGTATATTTTCCCAAATCAGAATTGACATCTTTTCAGGGAAGTAGTTCTCCCACCTTCGATTACGCAGGTGGTTCAGTGGTAACGAAAAGCGCTAGAATACACTCGTTATATACTCTGAAACAAAACAGAAACCACGCAATACGATGGAGTTATGAAAATTGGTCTCAAATTGATATTCATACAGATATCGACTGAAAACGCAAAACTGAAAACTACGGTGGGAGATGGATGAATGTACACTCCTGGAAATGGAAAAAAGAACACATTGACACCGGTGTGTCAGACCCACCATACTTGCTCCGGACACTGCGAGAGGGCTGTACAAGCAATGATCACACGCACGGCACAGCGGACACACCAGGAACCGCGGTGTTGGCCGTCGAATGGCGCTAGCTGCGCAGCATTTGTGCACCGCCGCCGTCAGTGTCAGCCAGTTTGCCGTGGCATACGGAGCTCCATCGCAGTCTTTAACACTGGTAGCATGCCGCGACAGCGTGGACGTGAACCGTATGTGCAGTTGACGGACTTTGAGCGAGGGCGTATAGTGGGCATGCGGGAGGCCGGGTGGACGTACCGCCGAATTGCTCAACACGTGGGGCGTGAGGTCTCCACAGTACATCGATGTTGTCGCCAGTGGTCGGCGGAAGGTGCACGTGCCCGTCGACCTGGGACCGGACCGCAGCGACGCACGGATGCACGCCAAGACCGTAGGATCCTACGCAGTACCGTAGGGGACCGCACCGCCACTTCCCAGCAAATTAGGGACACTGTTGCTCCTGGGGTATCGGCGAGGACCATTCGCAACCGTCTCCATGAAGCTGGGCTACGGTCCCGCACACCGTTAGGCCGTCTTCCGCTCACGCCCCAACATCGTGCAGCCCGCCTCCAGTGGTGTCGCGACAGGCGTGAATGGAGGGACGAATGGAGACGTGTCGTCTTCAGCGATGAGAGTCGCT
Source organism: Schistocerca nitens (assembly GCF_023898315.1). Taxonomy (NCBI): domain Eukaryota; kingdom Metazoa; phylum Arthropoda; class Insecta; order Orthoptera; family Acrididae; genus Schistocerca; species Schistocerca nitens. Next base: position 924,818,379 of record NC_064614.1, on the reverse strand, counting down.
TCTGCCTTGGTGCCAATGATGGTCGTATGCGTGTTTGGCGCCGTGCAGGTGAGCGCCACAATCAGGACTGCATACGACCGAGGCACACAGGGCCAACACCCGGCATCATGGTGTGGGGAGCGATCTCCTACACTGGCCGTACACCACTGGTGATCGTCGAGGGGACACTGAATAGTGCACGGTACATCCAAACCGTCATCGAACCCATCGTTCTACCATTCCTAGACCGGCAAGGGAACTTGCTGTTCCAACAGGACAATGCACGTCCGCATGTATCCCGTGCCACCCAACGTGCTCTAGAAGGTGTAAGTCAACTACCCTGGCCAGCAAGATCTCCGGATCTGTCCCCCATTGAGCATGTTTGGGACTGGATGAAGCGTCGTCTCACGCGGTCTGCACGTCCAGCACGAAAGCTGGTCCAACTGAGGCGCCAGGTGGAAATGGCATGGCAAGCCGTTCCACAGGACTACATCCAGCATCTCTACGATCGTCTCCATGGGAGAATAGCAGCCTGCATTGCTGCGAAAGGTGGATATACACTGTACTAGTGCCGACATTGTGCATGCTCTGTTGCCTGTGTCTATGTGCCTGTGGTTCTGTCAGTGTGATCATGTGATGTATCTGACCCCAGGAATGTGTCAATAAAGTTTCCCCTTCCTGGGACAATGAATTCACGGTGTTCTTATTTCAATTTCCAGGAGTGTATAACACTGCAGCGCAGTTTCACCGCGCCGTTGGCAGGGATAGCAAACATGTGACATGTCGATACAAGGGTATAAATTCTTTACGAATATTATTCCGTGTACTCTGTTGGACAATAACTATGCCCCGCAGATAGGCGCGTGAACAATATAGGCAGGCATCAGCATTACAAAGAGGACGTCTAGTTGGGCTCAGTGAAGCCCGCTGAGTAATCGGCGAATCGCTCGACATTTGAATAGGACCGACGCCACTTTTCGACGATGTTGGCTGGAATGGGTGAACTCTGGCTGAACGGAAGTGTCAAGAAGGAAGCAGTCGACCTTGCGAGATAACAGAACGTGAGGATCGAGCGATCGTCAGAGAGGCACTCAAAGTCCCGAATCATCATTATCATTGATCCGTGTGCAACTGATGCTTCAGTGACCACAAGGAACATTAAAAGTCGCCTCGTGGAAAGGGAGCTGAGCTCACAGCGCCCCTTACGCCCACTACCATTGACCTCTGTACCAAAACGCTCGTTTGCAGTGGTGTCTGGCACATTGGGCCTGGAATCTCATTGACTGACATAGAATTGTATCCAGTGACGAGCCACGACGAGCAGCGGAGAAGTGTCCGGTGAAGACCCGGATAGTGGTGGTATACCAGCTTGCACGTCGCCTGCCACACCGCCCGACGACCGGCAGCAATGGCCTGGGGTACCATTTCATTTCATAGCAGGACCTCTTACAGCAATACGTCAACGATATTCTACGCCCACACTTTTGTTGCCCTTCGTGGCAAGCCATCCTTGGCTTACTTTTCTCCAAGATAATGCCCGCTCGCGCAAGGCGAGAGCTTCTACTGCTTATTCGCGTACTTGCTAAACCCTACCTTTGCCAGCAAAGTCTTCGGATCTCTCTTCAGTTGACAATGTTGGCAGTATTATGCGCCGGGTCCTCCAACCAGCCCGAGATTTTGACAATCTAACGAGTCAAGGTACAGAATATGGCATGATACCCCTCAGCAGGACATCCAACAACTCTATCAATCAATGGCGAATCGAATAACATCTTGCCTAAGGGCCAGAGGTGCGTCAACACGTTACTGGCTTCCTCAATTTGTTAAGCTCTTTCTCTTGAATAAATCATGCAATTTTTTGTGAAACTGTAATCGTTTCTTTAACTTTATATGTACAACTCATCTATCGATTTCCGTTCCACTGGGGACAATTCCTTCGCGTTGGGTCTCTTTATTTACTTTTTTTTCCCTTTGTCTTAAGAATGTATCTATCAGTGTTCACACGTCCATAGTGAGCAGAGTGTGGTTCCTTTACTAACTTTACAAAGTACTGACACGAAAAAGATATCAATGAAACTACATTTTCATGGAACAATTCTCCGATGTCTTGCAGTAGCTCAGAACACGTTACACAAACAGTAATAGTGAATACGCGCTAAGACTTAAACAGATGGTTGCGTGACGAAACGAATACTTGTGGTAGTCCAATGTAAGCTCAATCAAGAGTAACCACTCCTCAACGGGACCAATATCTGGATTTACTACTAAATCCATTAATATCTACGCTTCAAAGTCTGCATAGCTTGCAATTGCTCTACGAGTTCTAGTCTGCACAGTTGGTCTGTATACACTATGTGATCAAAAGTATCCGGACACCCCCAAAACATACGTTTTTCATATTAGGTGCATTGTGCTCCCACCTACTGCCAGGTACTCCATATCAGCGACCTCAGTAGTCATTATACATCGTGAGAGAGCAGAATGTGGCGCTCCGCGGAATTCAACGTACTTCGAACGTGGTCAGGTGATTGGGTGTCACTTTTGTCATACGTCTGTACGCGAGATTTTCACACTCCTAAGCTTCCCTAGGTCCACTGTTTCCGATGTGATAGTGAAGTGGAAACGTGAAGGGACACGTACAGCACAAAAGCGTACAGGCCGACCTCGTCTGTCGACTGACAGAGACCGCCGACAGTTGAAGAGGGTCGTAATTTGTAATAGGCAGACATCTATCCAGACTATCACACAGGAATTCCCAACTGAATTTGGATGCACTGCAAGATGGGCGGGAGGTTACAAAACTTGGATTTCATGGTCGAGCGGCTGCTCATAAGCCACACATCACGCTGGTAAATGCTAAAAGACGCCTCGCTTGATGTAAGAAGCGTAAACATTGGACGAATGAACAGTGGAAAAACGTTGTGTGGAGTGACGAATCACGGTACGCAATGTGGCGATCCGATAGCAGGGTGTGGGTGTGGCGAATGCCCGGTGAACGTCATCTGCCAGCGTGTGTAGTGCCAACAGTAAAATTCGGCTGCGGTGGTGTTATGGTGTGGTCGTGTTTTTCATGGAGGGGGGCTTGCACCCATTGCTGTTTTGCGTGACACTATTTCAGCACAGGCCTACACTGATTTTTAAGCACCTTCTTGCTTCCCACTGTTGTAGAGCAATTCGGGGATGGCGATCGAGCACATGTTCGTAATGCACGGCCTGTGGCGGAGTGGATACACGACAATAACATCTCTGTAGTGGACTGGCCTGCACAGAGTCCTGACCTGAATTATGATACAATCCGCATACAAATTTTTCGCTTAGCCACCTCCGATGCCCCTCTCAGCTTGGCGATCCAAGAAGCCGCTTGTGTCAATTGGGCCTTAAGCCGGCATTGACCAACCGCGTATCAGTATTTTAGCGTACTTTCTATTTGCTTTTAGTCGTTCAAGCTATGATACTTCTCTTATTAGAAACCTCTCTCATAGTGTTCAAATGCGGGTGACTATTGTTCCTATACTTCACATACTATCACTTACAAGGGAACTCCGCCTACTCGTCATCACCGCTTTGGTCCAAATTTATGACGCATTTAGGGCTTGTCCAGAAATGGAAGTGACAGAACTGGGCGCTCCAGATGGCAACGCGATTAGCAAAAAATAGTACATTTGGAGCGGCTCGGGTGACGTGTGAGCTATTTACGTTAGCGTAAATTCCAAGCGGCGGTTGGCGCAGTGGAAAGAGTACAGAACCGTAATGGGAAGGTGCTGGTTCAAATGGCTCTAAGCACCATGGGACTTAGCATCTGAGGTCATCAGTCCCCTAGACTTAGAAGTACTTAAGCCTAACTAATCTAAGGACACCACACACATCCACGCCCGAGGCAGGATTCGAAACTGCGACCGTAGCAGCAGCGCGGTTCCGGACTGAAGCGCCTAGAACCGCTCGGGCACAACGGCCGGCGGGAAGGTGCTGGCTTCGTGTCCCTGCATCGAGCACTTTTTTTCAATGTTTGCGTGACTTACACTTAAAAGAAACCGAAGTAATGCTCAATATATTGTATTTATTAGTATTGTCGTAAAAGGTATGAAAAGGGAAACCAAAGGAAAATTTGAGATTGCAAATAAATTTCAAGGAAGGGATTGTAACGCTTACAGGAAAACTTCGTATGTAAAATAAGTTACTTTTATCATTTTACAGCTGATGATTTACAAGTGCTGGGTTATTTTCATTGTAAAAACATATGAAGCAGAAATTTTCTCAGCACATGTTATAAATGCCGCATTTTTCATTTACATTGCCATTTTAAAATTCCTGTATAAAAACAAACTTTGTTTACATTCATAAACGGTTCCCTCTAATATCACAGTTAGGCAGTTAAGTCACACGTAACGGACCATTTCGCCATATATTTGCGAGAACACATTTTGATGCAATCGTCTCGGGACGTGATTTCTTTTCTCTCTCTACGAGATAAGAGCAATTTTGACGCTTTTTGATCAAATTCTGCAGCTGACGATAAAAATAGACATCACAGGGTTGCACTAGACGTGTACATTTGGGAAGAATCACTTTAATACTGCACGATGGCAATACTTCTTCATCTTGAAAAATCTCGTCGTATAACTGTGGATTTGTTTGTCCACCCCACGAGCCAGTTAAAAGAATAAATTTGTTCTCGTGCACATAGGGTTTCATCACATCAAAGACAATTATCTCGGTTTATTTTCAATGCAAGTAACGTAAAAATTCAAAGTAAGAACATTCTCTAAACGGACTCGATCCCGTGTCGCTGCAGTATCTTCTGTGGTCGATGGACGCACTGGGTTTGCTTTCATCCACGGCGAGTACGTTGAGCAGCATTCCCTGCCTTGTGGGAGCGGAGATGGTGGCTCTTTATCGTGCACTCGCTCACCTTTCCTCCTGCCCTGGGGAATCATTTGTCATATGCAGTGATTCCCTGAATGGACTGCAAGCACTCAACCAGTGTTTTTCTCGGGACCCTTGGGTGCGCGGTATTCAGGATGCTGTTTCTGCTCTCGCCGATTGTGGTCGTTCAGCGACGTTTGTGTGGACCCCGGGCCACATCGGCATTCCAGGAAACGAACGTGTCTATCGGTTGGCCAAGCAGGCCACCACTTCGCCCCCCTGGAGCTTGGTCTCGTGGAAAGAGACCTCCGGTCAGCCCTACATCGCAAGGTCCGCGATGTCTGGAGCTCTGAATGGTCTGTCTTGAACACGCCAAATAAGCTCCGCATGGTCAAGTCGTCCACGGCCGTATGGAACTCATCCTTGAGGAGCACGCGTAGGGACTCAGTTGTTCTCTGCCGTCTCCGAATTGGACATACGCAGTTGACCCACAGCTGTCTCCTTCGTCGTGAGAAGCCGCCCAAGTGTCGCTGTGATGCAGGTCTGACAGTGGTCCATCTTCTGATGGACTGCCCCCTTTTAGCCCCCTTGCGGCAGTCCTTTAATTTACCGGCTGCACTTCCTTTAATTCTCGGTGACGGTGCCTCTATAGCTGACTCAGTTTTACGTTTTATCAGTGGAGCTGGGTTTTATCACTCGCTCTAATGTGGGCGCTCTCGCATGATTTCTCAGGCTCCACCCACTCCAGCGACTTTTAATTGTGACGTGGATAGCAAAATAGTGTCTTTTATGGTAACACGTTGTGTTGGTACCTCTATCAACGCTTTCCAGCTGGAGGTTCTTCGTTTGTCGTTGAGTGGTTGACCTTCTACCTGATCCATCAACCACTGTAGCCGATTTTACTCCAGTTAACTATTTGCTCTGCTCCTTTTAAGTGTCCTCTATTTTGTGTTACTGCAGTGTTCATTTTAGCTCTGTACCCCTTGGTGTTCCCTCCCTCTGGGTGCAGAGGTTACGCTTTTACTGTATAGGCCTTTTACAAGTATGTCTGTTTGGAACTGCGGACTGATGACCTCGATGTTTAGCCCCCATCAACCCACAAAACCAACCAACCAACCTGCAGTACCGTTTCATACTCTTCCCGCTGCACCAGCTATTGCCTGGCATATACCTTAAGAAGCTCGTGCCTTTCCCGACCCGCGCCAAAAATGCTATTTTTTTTTTTTTTTCTAAACGCTTGCCCACCTCGAACTCCCACGTCTGCCACTTTCATTTCTGACCAAACCCTGCATACACCGTATATTTAGACCCAATCAGTGATGACGAATAGTACGAGGTTACGAGATACAATCTTCAAGGGCAATACAGCTAAGTTCAAAAAATATTTATTCCACAAGAGCCCGTGCAGTAATATAAAGTTGATAACCGAATATCTCGCTGAAGCCTCCTCAGATGTCGCATACATGCTGAAGACGAGCAACTTACTGCTCTACGTGTATTCTATCCGCATTTAAGTCACTTCACGTGCCTGGCCCACGCACTGCAACTTACCACCGGAGAAGTGCGCGGCAGCTACCCAGAATTCTAACACCAAGAAAGTGTTTCTTAAAGATCGTTGACGTTTGTCGCTCTGCAGGGAACTGCTGCCGAATCTAGCCAAGAAGCCTGACACTCTTCCAACATAGTGGGTATACGGACTGAAACTGATGGTTTTTATAATGAATACACTCCTGGAAATTGAAATAAGAACACCGTGAATTCATTGTCCCAGGAAGGGGAAACTTTATTGACACATTCCTGGGGTCAGATACATCACATGATCACACTGACAGAACCACAGGCACATAGACACAGGCAACAGAGCATGCACAATGTCGGCACTAGTACAGTGTATATCCACCTTTCGCAGCAATGCAGGCTGCTATTCTCCCATGGAGACGATCGTAGAGATGCTGGATGTAGTCCTGTGGAACGGCTTGCCATGCCATTTCCACCTGGCGCCTCAGTTGGACCAGCTTTCGTGCTGGACGTGCAGACCGCGTGAGACGACGCTTCATCCAGTCCCAAACATGCTCAATGGGGGACAGATCCGGAGATCTTGCTGGCCAGGGTAGTTGACTTACACCTTCTAGAGTACGTTGGGTGGCACGGGATACATGCGGACGTGCATTGTCCTGTTGGAACAGCAAGTTCCCTTGCCGGTCTAGGAATGGTAGAACGATGGGTTCGATGACGGTTTGGATGTACCGTGCACTATTCAGTGTCCTCTCGACGATCGCCAGTGGTGTACGGCCAGTGTAGGAGATCGCTCCCCACACCATGATGCCGGGTGTTGGCCCTGTGTGCCTCGGTCGTATGCAGTCCTGATTGTGGCGCTCACCTGCACGGCGCCAAACACGCATACGACCATCATTGGCACCAAGGCAGAAGCGACTCTCATCGCTGAAGACGACACGTCTCCATTCGTCCCTCCATTCACGCCTGTCGCGACACCACTGGAGGCGGGCTGCACGATGTTGGGGCGTGAGCGGAAGACGGCCTAACGGTGTGCGGGACCGTAGCCCAGCTTCATGGAGACGGTTGCGAATGGTCCTCGCCGATACCCCAGGAGCAACAGTGTCCCTAATTTGCTGGGAAGTGGCGGTGCGGTCCCCTACGGCACTGCGTAGGATCCTACGGTCTTGGCGTGCATCCGTGCGTCGCTGCGGTCCGGTCCCAGGTCGACGGGCACGTGCACCTTCCGCCGACCACTGGCGACAACATCGATGTACTGTGGAGACCTCACGCCCCACGTGTTGAGCAATTCGGCGGTACGTCCACCAGGCCTCCCGCATGCCCACTATACGCCCTCGCTCAAAGTCCGTCAACTGCACATACGGTTCACGTCCACGCTGTCGCGGCATGCTACCAGTGTTAAAGACTGCGATGGAGCTCCGTATGCCACGGCAAACTCGCTGACACTGACGGCGGCGGTGCACAAATGCTGCGCAGCTAGCGCCATTCGACGGCCAACACCTCGGTTCCTGGTGTGTCCGCTGTGCCGTGCGTGTGATCATTGCTTGTACAGCCCTCTCGCAGTGTCCGGAGCAAGTATGGTGGGTCTGACACACCGGTGTCAATGTGTTCTTTTTTCCATTTCCAGGAGTGTAGTTTCAAGCTGTGAAATTTGTAATTGATTCATTCACGAAAGAGTGTTAAATTTCAGTACGAGATACACAAAAATTTTCACTAACATTAAAATCGAATCTGCTCTGGCGTGCTTCATTAGCAATTTAGGCTTCCTTGCCAGAAACGTTAACGAATTGTAATCTATATGGTGCATTGTTTTAGTTAGGTGCATTTTTTTAGTTAGGTGCATTTTTTTTAGTTGGGTGCATTGTCTTAGTTAGGTGCATTGTTTTAGTTAGTTAGTTAGTTTTAGGTGCATTGTTTTAGTTAGACATCCCGGCTACATGAATTTTACTACAATCTGAGGGTAGAAGGACACGCTCCAACAGACATCCGTCCATGCATATTTTATCTCCTAAAATTTGCACCATCAACGTCCTGTGATGTAGAGATATGATTTTTTGCTACAAAAGTATTCTTTCTATTCGCGACATTCTATGACTGCAGAGAAATTGGAAAACTACGGTACCAGGCTGTTCATTGCGCTTCAAATTGAAATGTAAGGTAAGGGTAGCTTAATAATTTCAGTGAAAATGGACATTTTAGCAAAAATATGTGACTGAAGACAATTTTCCTTCACTAGCACAGTATAAACTTTCAAAATAAAAATATTAAGTAATGTAAAATGTACCTGCTACGAGTAGTTTTCGTGTTTCTGGTGCATTAACGTCCATATTACTACACTATTGGCCATTAAAATTGCTACACCACGAAGATGGCGTGCTACAGACGCGAAATTTAACCGACAGGAAGAAGATGCTGTGATATGCAAATGATTAGCTTTTCAGAGCATTCACACAAGGTTGGCGCCGGTGGCGACACCTACAACGTGCTGACATGAGGAAAGTTTCCAACCGATTTCTCATACACAAACAGCAGTTGGCCGGTGTTGCCCGGTGAAACGTTGTTTTGATGCCTCGTGTAAGGAGGAGAAATGCGTACCATCACATTTCCGACTTTGATAAAGGTCGGATTGTAGCCTATCGCGATTGCGGTTTATCGTATCGCGACATCGCTGCTCGTGTTGGTCGAGATCCAATGACAGTAGAATATGGAATCGGTGGGTTCAGGAGGGTAATACGGAACGCCGTGCTGGATCCCAACGGCCTCGTATCACTAGCAATTGAGATGACAGGCATCTTATCTGCATGACTGTAACGGATCGTGCAGCCACGTCTCGATCCCAGAGTCAACAGACGGGGACGTTTGCAAGACAACAACGATCTGCACGAAAAGTTCGACGACATCTGCAGCAGCATGGACTATCAGCTCGGAGACCATGGCTATGGTTACCCCTGACGCTGCATCACAGACAGGAGCACCAGCGATGGTGTACTCAACGACGAACCTGGGTGCACGAATGGCAAAACGTCATTTTTTCGGATGAATCAAGGTTCTGTTTACAGCATCATGATGGTCGCATCGGTGTTTGGCGACATCGCGGTGAACGCATATTTGAAGCGTGTATTCGTCATCGCCATACTGGCGTATCACCTGGCGTGATGGTATGGGGTGCCTTTGGTTACACGTCTCGGTCACCTCTTGTTCGCATTGACGACACCTTGAACAGTGGACGTTACATTTCAGATGTGTTACTACACGTGGCTCTTCCCTTCACTCGATCTACGCGAAACCCTAGATTTCAGCAAGATAATGCGCGACCGCATGTTGCAGGTCCTGTACGGGCCTTTCTGAATACAGAAAATGTTCAACTGCTGCCCTGGACAGCACATTCCCCAGATCTCTCACCCACTGAAAAAATCTGGTCAATGGTGGCCGAGCAACTGGCTCGTCACAATACGCCAGTCACTACTCTTGATGAACTGTGGTATCGTGTTGAAGCTGCATGGGCAGCTGTACCTGTACACGCCATCGAAGCTCTGTTTGACTCAATGCCCAGGCGTGTCAAGGCCGTTATTACGGCCAGAGGTGGTGGTTCTGGGTACTGATTTCTCAGGATCTATGCACCCAAGTTGCGTGAAAATGTAATCACATGTCAGTTCTAGTATAATATATTTGTCCAATGGATACCCGTTTATCATCTGCATTTCTTCTTGGTGTAGCAATTTTAATGGCCAATAGTGTATAATACAGTAGCCTGTGGTGTAATTTCGAAGTTTATCTTAGTTGAAATCATTATTTGATGCTAAGCGTTGAAAGCAGTGTATTCGAGATATTACAAATCTTCTTATGTATGTTGTCTATTTTCATTAATAAATATGTACATATTTTTCGTGTTGACATTAAATAAAAATCCAGACTTTACTTATAAGAGGCTAACCACTAAGTACACCACATTCCTTGATAAGTTTGTACCCACTTTGTTAAAAGAGTTACTCCAAGAAAATTATTCAATGCTAACAAAATCTTTACAGAAATCTTTAACCGCTATAAGCAACAGTCTATTACCATCCACACGCACCTCCACCGAAAGAGCCAGAAAAATTTTTAAAGCAGTCATACCACACAAAAGCTGAAAAACTGAATGTCACCTGTTGATATTTTTTTCATATCTTCTACAATAAAGAGTAGCATGACACTTTGAGTGAAACAGCTAAAATCATATAACACCATAATTTTTTTTTTTTTGAAACGCAGGAGTATGTATTGTACCAGGCAATAAAATAAGTATATGGAGTTTTCGTTTCACAGCTTCAAGCGATTGTTCATTTCTGCAATGTTTATACACTGACGAAAAAGATCGCAACACCAACAATTAATGTAGAGTAATGAAATTTCGAGAATACATTTCTCTAGATAACATATTTAAGTAATTAAGAGTGCAAATAACAGATAAACCAGTAAAAATGTGAGGTGCTGGTACATTTATAACGGGTGTAACCACCAGAATGTTGAGAGCAAGCATGAAAACGTGCATGCATTGTGTTGTACAACTGCCGGATGTGAGTTTGTGGGATGGAGTTCCATCCCTGTTGCACGTGATCGGTCAATACAGGCATAATTAATGCTGTTTGTGTATGACGCTGGAGTTGCCATCCGATGATGTCCTATATGTACTCGACTGGAGACAGATCTGGTGATTGAGGAGGCAAAGGCAGCATGTAGACATTATGTAGAGCATGTTGGGTTACAACAAACCATACTCCAGGTACAGGTTCAGTGTTTCTAGCACGCGGACAAGTTGATTGCATAAATGTAACTCCATCCTATGTCTGGGGTGTGGGACTTTGGCTGGTCGATTTCCAATAATACAATAGCAACAGCCGTTATTTTGGATTTATTTTTAGGCAACCAGTTTCGATATTACATTACGTCATCTTCAGGCCTGCTGACAGCTGTCCAAGGAGCGCACACGTCTGTGGGAAAAAATCTTCACGAGACCAGTTGACAGTGCTGCATTGGTTTTTAACACGAGGTTTACCCGTTATATGCAGGCCTGAAGATGACATAATGTGATGTCGAAACTGGTTGCCTGAAAATAAAATCAAAATAACTGTTGTTGGTATTGTATTATTGGAAGTTGGTTGCAGGCCCTCCTCCTAACCAACACACGGCCATCACTGGCACCGAGCCAGAACGAGCCTTTATCAGGAAACACAACAGACCTCCGATTTGTAACAGTTCGTTGTGTCACTGTGGTGCCAGCTGCTGTTCAAGCTGCTGCAGATGCAGCACGATGCACCAGAGCCATACGACGAACACGATGGTCTTCCCGCTCGGTAGTTCCACGTGACCCTCTGGAGTCGGCTCTTCTTGCGACCGTACCTTCCCTTGACCACCGCTGCATGCAATGACGTACATTAGCTATATTTCTGCCAAGTCTTCTGCAATATCGCAGAAAGTACATTCAGGTTCTCGAAGCCCTGTTAGTCAACTTCGTTCAAACTCAGTGAGGTGTTGATAATGGCGTCTTGTCGCCTTAAAGGCATTCTTGACTATCATCAACTCACCATGTCCAACTCCAACTATAACTAACGCTCACGACAGCTACAGAGTGTGTTTAACGCAAACCTCATCTGCATTCTCATAGCGCCACGCTCATACGGCTGGCGCGAAATTTGAACACACATCACCTTTCAGGTGTAGAAACACGCCTACCAACTTTCGTTTACGTCACACAACTCCTTCTTTGTTTTGCGATTTGTTTTCCGTCACTGTATTTATTTCGTTTATTACGTTTCTTTTCACTTCTTAGAATATAGACACCTTTAGTGGATTTTCCTGTAAAGATACAGTTTTGTTTTTATGTGTACTTGTAAATTCGGTACAGTTCACAACACAATTTTTACATTAATAAAATATTACGCTTAGTCACTCGTCGAACCCTCCAAAATCTGTTTCCTTTCATCTCGCTGTAGGTTACTGGACGCACCTTCACCACGATGAAAGAAAAATCGGCACATATTCATATCAAGATCTTTGCGTTTTGTAATTTTCACACTTCGTTTTCCATTAGCTAAATGATGTGAAACAATTCACGACTACAAAATCAAAATATGTTGACGTGAATACGTGTGGATCTTTCTTTAATGTACTCAAAGTGTGCCGTATAAACCATGACCAGATGAGAGGAAAAGAAGGTTTTGGCGGGATAGACGGGCAACTATAAGTTAACATTTCCCTGGTGTAACAATTATAGTGTGAACTGTATCTAGTCTAAAGGTATAGGTAAAACCGAAACCACATTATTTCAGAAAAAAATTCACTGAGGATGCCTTTGATATACCGGGTGATCAAAAAGTCAGTAAAAATTTGAAAACTGAATAAATCACGGAATAATGTAGATAGACAGATACAAATTGACACGCATGCTTGGAATGACATGGTGTTTTATTAGAACCAAAAAAATACAAACGTTCAAAAAATGTCCGACAGATGGCGCTTCATCTGATCAGAATAGCAATAATTAGCATAACAAAGTAAGACAAAGCAAAGATGATGTTCTTTAGAGGAAATGCTCAATATGTCCACCATCATTCCTCAACAATAGCTGTAGTTGGTTCAAATGGCTCTGAGCACTATGCGACTTAACTTCTGAGGTCATCAGTCGCCTTGAACTTAGAACTAATTAAATCTAACTAACCTAAGGACATCACACACTTCCATGCCCGAGGCAGGATTCGAACCTGCGACCGTAGCGGTCGCTCGGCTCCAGACTGTAGCGCCTAGAACCGCTCGGCCACTCCGACCAGCAATAGCTGTAGTCGAGGAATAATGTTGTGAACAGCACTGTAAAGCATGTACGGTCGATCACGATACACTTGCGACTTCAGGTAACTCCAAAGCCAATAATCGCACGGACTGAGGTCTGGGTACCTGGGAGGCCAAGCATGAAGAAAGTGGCGGCTGAGCACACGATCATCACCAAACGACGCGCGCAAGAGATCTTTCACGCGTCTAGCAATACTTTGTTTTTTTGGTTCTAATAAAACCCCATGTCATTCCAAGAATGTGTGTCAATTTTTACCTCTCTATCTACATTATTCCGTGGTTTATTAAGTTTTCAAATTTATACTGACTTTTTGATCACCCAGTATAAGAGGAAATATTACGTTGCACCGTTTGGAGTTGTAAAACGAACATTGACAAACTTGGTGCAGAGAACGACGACATCAACAGATCTATAACATATGGAGTGTTTCCACGAGAAGATGAGTAAAACAATTATAGAAAATGACGAGATTCGTTCGAAGGAAATCAGTTCTTCAACAGACGAGAGCGTCGAATTGCATATCTTTCACAGACGAGTAGGAAGCGATATACGAAATGCGTATAAACACTTTGGTAATGACATGAATCACCGAATAACCTAGACGGGACAGCTAAGTGACTCACCCTTCCCGCAACGTTAGTCGAGAAGCGCGACGCAGACGGCCGCGCGCCGCGCAGTGGACGGCGTGTATATAACGGTGCCCGCCGGCCACGCCACGGTAAGTCGAGCGCCCGGCGGTCCGTGCCTTCTGCCTCAGTAGCGGGCCTGGTCTGCGTGCTGGCGTCACCTGTGCGTACTTGTCAGGTAAGTCATGACAGCCTGTATTAGGGGAATTTTTCGGAACAGCTGCATCGTTTTATAATTTTTTCTATGTTCAATTTATATGGAAGAGTTTTCTTTAGACCTGGGTTGCGTTTGTTGAATTGTATTTATTGCTAACTGCTTGTTACAAACATAAATCATAACTACCGAGAAATCACAATATACATAGTTTGAACAATAGTTTGGAATTATTTTATAGTATCCACTCAGGTACAATACTTGCAGCGAAAGAATATTGACATATCAACGATACAGAAAATAGAATATAAGTGAAAAGCTCAACAGAGGCTATAAATCTGGAAATTACATTTTTCGTATGCCCATACACAGTACATCAAATTCGCTGCACACACGTTACTATCTCGAATAAAACAATATCAAATTGGTCAGGTGCGAGTAGGGTTCGCACTCTGAGGCTTCTTTGAAATGAGATTTGAAATTTGTTATAAGGACTATGGGACCAAACTGCTTAGGTCATCGGTCCCTAGGCTTCATCATCATCATCAGTTATCTGCTATATTAGCAGGTCCTTTGCCTCTCCATTTTCTGCAATCCATTGCTTCCTTCTTAAGGCTGCTGTATGTTATACCGTCCATCATGTCATCCAGTATCTGGAATTCTGGAATCTCTTCTTTCCTCGCTTCCTTTTCCCTTCTACATAAACTTCCAAAATTGTTTTTATCAGTCCATCATTCTTTCTTAATATATGCCCAATCCAATTTCTTTTCCTTCTCTTTATTACATCTAGTAACTGTCTTTTCTCTCCCACTATTCTCAGTACCTTTTCATTTTTTTACTCTGTCCGTCCAACTTATTCTTTCCATCTTCCGCCATGTCCAGATCTCAAAAGCATCCAGCCTTTCTCTGTCTTTCTTCCTCATAGTCCATTTTTCTGCGCCATATAGAAGAACACTCTATAGACGACATTTTATGAGTCTCTTCTTGGGTTCTCTATCCAGACCGCTGCAGAAAATTCTCCTTTTCTTATAAAACGCCTCTTTTGCCATTGCTATCCTTGTTTTAATTTCTGTGGTGCACGTCCAGTCGGTGTCTATCCTGCTTCCAACATACTAAAAATTTTGCACCTGTTCTAGTATTTCTCCATTCAGCATAATTTTTATTTCCTTATTTCCTCCTAGTGCCAATACTTCTGTTTTATTTGTGTTAATTTTCAGTCCATATTTTTTTCCGTTAGTTTCAATGGTATCCACCAAACCCTGTAATTCTTTTTCCCATGTAGGTAGAAGGACCATGTCATCAGCAAACCTCAAACACCCTACTCTTCTTCCTCCAATTTCTACGCCTTTGTCTTCTAATGAGCATTGGTCAATCATATTTTCCAAGTAGAGGTTGAAAAGAGTAGGTACTTTCTCCTCTCACTTTAATTGAAACTTTTTGATTAAGATATAATGAGTTTACAAGTCTTCTGGTTTTCCAGTCCACTCTCTTTTCCCTCATTATAGTCGCCAGCTTGTCCCAAACCACATTGTCAAATGCCTTTTCTAGATCGATGAAGCACATATATAGGTCTCTTACTTTTTCAATAAACCTTTCTCCCAAGATTCGTAGGAACCGTATTGCATCTCTGGTGCCCGCATTCCGTTTAAAGCCAAACTGCTCCTCGCCAAGATTCTCCTCCATTACTTTCTCAAGTCTTTTATTAATTATTCTTTACATCACTTTGGCTTTGGCTAGGCTTACACACTACTCAATCGAACCGAAACTAACTTACGCTAAGGACAACACACACACCCACGCCCGAGGGAGGACTCGAACCTCCGACGGGGAGAGCCGCGCGAACCGTGACAAGGCGCCCTAGAACGCACGGCTACCCCGCGTGGCAAGAGGCTTCTTTACACATTTAATACTGTATATAGACATTTCATCCATCGCAGGAATCGAGAATCGCAACGACTTTTGTCTGTTATCGACACTGATAGTCGTAGTACAGTGAAGAGCCAAAGAAACTGGCACACCTGCCTAATATCGTGTAGGGCCCCGCGAGCATGCTAAAGTGCCGCAACACGAGGTTGCATGGACTCAACTAATGTCTGAAGTAGTCGTGGAGGGAACTGACTGTATGAATCCTGCAGGACTGTCCATAAATCCGTGAGAGCACGAGAGGGTGGAGATCTCTTCTGAACAGCAAGTCTCAAAGCATCCCAGATGACCTCAATAATGTTCATGTCTGGCGAGTCTGGTGGCCAGCGAAAGCGTTTAAACAAGAAGAGTGTTCCTGGATCCACTCTGTAGCAATTCTGGATATGTAGCATGTCGCATTGTCCTGCTGGAACTGCCGAAGTCCGTCGGAACGCACAAGGGACATGAATGGATGCAGGTGGTCAGACAGGATGCTTACGTACGTTTCACCTGTCAGAATAGTATCTAGACGTATCAGGGGTCCCATATCACTCCAACTGCACACGCCCCATACCATGAAAGACCCTCCACCAGCCTGAACCTGCCGACATGCAGGGTCCATAGATTCATGAGGTTATCTCCATACCCGTACACGCTCATCCGCTCGATACAATTTGAAACGAGACTCGTCCGACCAGGCAACATGTTTCCACTCATCAACAGTCCAATGTCGGTGCTGAAGTGTCCAGGCAGTAAGGTTCTGTGTCGTGCAGTCATCAAAAGTACCCGTGTGGGCATTCGGATGCGAAAGCCCATATCGATGATGTTTCCTTGAATAGTTCGCACGCTGACACTTGTTGATGGCCCAACATTGAAATCTGCAGCAATTGAGGAAGGGTTGCACTTCCGTCACGTTGAACGATTCTCTTCAGTCGTCGTTGGTCCCCTTCTTGCAGGATCTTTTTCCGGCCGCAGCCATTTCGGAGATTTGATGTTTTCGTGATATTCATGGCACACTCGTGAAATGGTCGTCCGGGAAAATCCCCACTTCATCGCTACCTCGGAGATGCTGTGTCCCACCGTTCGTGCGCTGACTATAACACCACGCTCAAACTCACTTAAATCTTGATAACCTGCCACTGCAGCAGCAGTGACCCATCTAACAACTGCGCCAGACACTTGTAATCTTATATAGGCGTTGCCGACCTCAGTGCCGGCTTCTGCCTGCTTGCATATTTCTGTAATTGAATTCGCACGCCTATACCAGTTTCTTTGGCGTTTCAGTGTACATTGGTCTTGGGAATTCCGAGACTTTCGAGAATGTTTTATTTTTAAGTTTGAAGTTGGATAACATACGAGAAAAGAAATTTTTTCGTGTGAGATAATTATAAATTAATAATTTTTGATGTCTTCCTTTACTTGTACTGTGAAACTTGGCTTCTTCTAAATTTCATGTTTCTAAATCAACGGGACCATTTAGGTTTTAATGAGTGAGTTTTGCGAGTATCAAAATATGTGACATAAATAGCAGTATTGCATTGACTTAGAAGTTTAACTTTTTTTTATAACGCCAAGGGACCAAGGGACAAATTAACAGTTTTCGGACTTTGTTCCTTTACTTTTACCGCAAAAGTTCGCTTCTTCCCGAATTTCATGATTCTAGGCCAACGGGAAATACCCTTTAGGTTTTGATGAGTGAGTTCGCGAGTGTCAAAATATTTGGCGTAAACGGCCGTGTCTTTTGAGTGCACTGACTTTGAAGCTTCAATTTTCTAAACGGCTAAGGGACCGCAGACTTTAGTACATGGCATAAATTTTAACATGATGAATCTGTCCATTCCTGAGATAAAGTGTTTTTAACAGTCGGACAGGCAGACAGTCGGATGGACGAACAACAAAGTCCTCCTACAAGTGTTTCGTTTCTACCAGCTGAGATATAGAACACTAAAAAGGCTTAGTATACTTGAGGAGCTTCGTGACACAATAACACGGGGGAAAGTGCTGGAAGGGTCACTTTCAGTTTCACAAGATTTTGCAGTGAATTTTTTTGCTGCGGTTCGAAGAAACATCAGGAAAACAGTAAGCGGTTTACATCTCCCTCTTGTTTCTTCTGACATTCGCAGAAATGATTGACCCCACTGATGACTATCCGATTTAAGTGAGAGATAATTGAACTGTAGTTAGTACGCATTCATACCAAGGTAGTTATCAGCTTCCTGCCCGCTTGAAATTTTCGAAACCAGGAGGAACTTCTCGTTACTGGTTGGATGACAGTGTAGCTTCGATTTTTGTTGTACGTTGAAAGACACCAATTCTCTGCCAGTTTCCGCACCCATAATTTGAAACCGAGAACGGTAGACTGACGTTCATTACACGGCCAGAACCACTGACCTCTTTTGCCAACTGCTCGACCTTTTACATTGTAAACTAATCCTACATGTGCTGGAGCTAATAGAAAGGAGTTACCGTACACCTTCGTTTAATTTCCAGCATTTGAATATTCATTTTACTGTTCCATTTTTGGTTTTCAGTAGATTGCAACAGAATTTTTTAAAATTTTATTTAGTCTGATATCAGTAGGTTATGGAGCTCCGCATGACCACCAAATTTGAGAGCCTCTCGAATCACTACCGCTTCCGAGATAAAAATTTAGCAACATGGGGACAGACGAATTGTTTAAGATGTTTCAAATTGAAGACGAGAAATGCACATCATCCTGCTGAAGTTTTCTGACACCCAGAGCCATCAGTATACACATGAACTATGTGCGACCAATAAAGATAAACCAAAACACTGAAACTCGAATTGATTGTGCCAAGGCAAAATTTCACACAAACAGCAACATTAAATATGAAGTTTTCCATCTAATTCGTAAAGGAATTCCAATTGAGACTATACTGCTATTTGTTTGAATCCACCGACGGCGGTACGCATCGAGTCTAATGATGCCAATAGTAGAGGGCAGAGGTTCGGCACGTCCGATACAGACCTTATGAGCGGAAGAGTGATTTCACGTAGGAGTGTGATTTATGCACTACTGGACTGCTGATCTTGTGGCAAACAAATGTTGTCCCCAAGTATTGCCGTCGTACATACTGGGGAATTTCATCAGCTTCTACTAGTAAGGCGCTCGTTGGCGTCGATAGCATTGCTCCAAGGCATATTTGCAGGCACCAGAATCGGTCCATGTCATGGCTCTGATGTGCATGTTTAGCAGCATTGTGGTATAAGATGCATATACAATCGATAACTGAGCAGTCGGAGTCCTCGTACGTGATCGAGAGTATGGAAGAGAAGACAAGAGGAAAGCGAAGCTCCAAAAAAAGAATAAAAAACGCTGTCAATAAGCGAGCCGCACTGAACGTACGCTGTCTGATTTATTGAAACCTGTCACTCACTCCACCTATAGAGTGAAACGTAGCTTGCTTTACTCATACACGACACCCTGCAAACACAGTTGCAAGTGAGCAGGTAGATTCCCTCTGCCTAGATTTCCATAAGGCGCTAGGCACTGTGCCATGTCCTTAACTACTAACCTACATACGATCATACGGAGTGTCTTCGCAAGTACCTTCTAAAACAAGAAAAACGACGCACCGCGAAGGAATTACCCGAATGGAACGGAAACCGGTAGATGTGTTGTATATATGCAGACAAAATAGATTACAATTTCAGAAAAAAATTGAACGATTTATTCAACAGAAGTCAGTAACCTCCGGCTGTTGTGCAAGCAGTTATTCGGCTCTGCATTCATTGACAGAGTCGTTGGGTGCCCTCCTGGGGAACACCGTGCCAAGTTCTGTCTAACTAGCCCATTAGATCGTCAAAATTCCGGGCTGGTTCGTGGGTCCCACCCATAATGCTCCAAACGTTCTCAATTGGAGATAGATCGGACGAGCTTGCTGGCCGAGGTAGGGTTTGGCAAGCACCAAGACAAGCAGCAGAAGCTCTTGCCGTGAGCGGGCGGGCATTATCTTGCTGAAATGCAAGCCCAGGATAATTTGCCGTGAAGGGTAATAAACGGAACGTAGAATATCGTCGACGTATTGCTGCGTTGTAAGGGTGCTACGGAGACAGCGAAATAGGTCCTGCTATGAGAAGGTATGGTACACCAGACCACCACTTCAGGTTGTCGAGCCGTCTGGTGGGGGACAGTGAGGTTGGTATCCCAGGTTGGTATCTTACTGCTGTCTGGGGCGTCTCCGGACACGTCTTCGATGGTCATTGGAGCTCATTTCGAAGTGGGACTCATCACTGAAGACAATTCTACTCCAGTCAATAAGATTCCAGGCCCAAGACGTGTCTGGAGAAACCCCAGACAATGGTGGGGTACCATCCCGACTGTCGTCCGCCATACTGCCCGACAACCACGAGTGATGGTCTGGAATGCTATATATTTTCACAGCAGAACCCATCTGGCTGGCATCCGCCGTACCCTTACAGCACAGCGGTACGTCGATGATGTTCTACGTCCCATTTTGTTGCTCTTCACGGCAAGTCATCCTGGGCTTACATTCAGCAATATAATGTCCGCGCACACGAGGCGAGGGTTCTACTGCTCGTCTTCGTGCTTGCCAAATTCTACTTTGGCCAACAAGGTCGCCGGATCTCTCCCCAGTTGAGAACGTTTGGAGCACCATGGTCGGGGCCCTGCAGCCAGCTCGGGATTTTGACGATCTGACGCGCCAATTGGACAGATATTGGCACGATATCCATCAGGAGGACATCCAACAACTCTGTCAATCAATGCCGAGCCGCATAACTGCTTCCAAAAGGGGCAGAGGTGAACCAACGCGTTACTGAAGCGCTCAGTTTGTGAAGTTCTTTCTCTTGAATACATCATACAATATTTCTCTGAAACTATAATTATTTATTTGCCTGTACACTTACATCGTACCTACTGATTGCCGTCTCATTCGGATAATTCCTTCATGGTGCGTCGTTTGTCTTTCTTTTTCCTGTCTTAGAGTGTATGTCGTGAAGTCAAATAATATTTCACTGACACAGTCCACTACGTTAAAATGTATGGCGAATGTTCCACAGAGACGAAAGCAATATCGGGTGTGTCTCGAGGGAGCGTAGCGTAATAGGACCTCTATTGTTTTAACTATACGTAAACGTCTTATCAGACCGGTTCAGCAGCGCTACACGATAAACAATGAAAATGAACGATCGTAACGAATTTCAGAAAGACTTGGACAAAATTCTCACCTAGTGACATGTGCATTATTGTGAGATAAAGTCTGTACCAAAGATAAAGAACCCGACAAGATCCGATTACACGATTTGTGCTGAACAGTTTGAGCACGTTGCGTCGTGTAAGCGTACGAAACGAGGGCGATCAAAGCAGAATCACTACTAAAGAAGGCGAATGGAGGCTTACATTTGTTGTATAGGTTCTGGGAAAGTGCGGTGCAACTGTAAAAGAATACCTCAAACAGGACGCTGGTGCGACCACTTCCTTAACTCACGAGGTGGTTTTTCTGTAACAATGAGGTCGGGTCTCTAGCGACCCCTAATTTTAAACCGAGATTTAATGCACAAATCACTTGAAATGTTTAACTAATATATAACATTTCTTTTTATAAATGTGTAAGTGTTGTTTAAATGCTCCTTGTTTATTTTGTCGCACTAAATAAAACCTGCAGCATTTTACTATTTATCACACAAAATCGCATACTTTTATATGGATTTTTAAATATCAGACATAAATGGACTCTTAGAGAACTGAATTTTCTATTCTGAAAAATTATATCCTCTCTGTAGCAATTAAATTTCCACATAAAACTAATTCCAGGCTTTAAATTCGCCCATAGAAGTTCCGCTCGATGGATAATGAAGGAAAGTTGGCAAAATTGACATTATTGCTGGGATATACATTTTTCTTATCACCACTCAGAACATATTTGATTTTAACGAACACTTGAAGTGTCTTATTGGAGAAACAGACAGCTCCCCATCACAACTGTCTTGAACTTCTTCCTCTGAATGATGCTCTTCTTCGGTAGTGGTACTGTGATCAGTGGCTTTTGTAAAATCGACGCCTTTTTCGTCTAGCTCTTGATCTATATCACTGACCCCCGCCCTTCATCCACCGTCTAACAGTTTTACCTAACTCGGAAAAGTTAATACATTTGTACTGTATACCTTACTGAAGAAAATAGATACGTAGTTCACGAGGCGCAGTCTAGGATACCCTAAAACCTGTCAATAGCACGCGACAGCTACAATCAAAACAAGCGATGACGTAACTGACAACAAAATACTAAACGGAAGGCAAATCAAGGAAGATAGGGGGAGTACTGAAGCATTCCGCCACACCTGATCTTGGAGAGCGAGTTCGAAAATTTTCGGGCGCTCTGAGAGACCACACCTCACGAGTTAAGGGCTAGGATGTTGTTCTAGTGTTTCGAGTGCTTATGAAGCAGACATGACAAAAAGACATCGAACGATTTGAGACACGTGCTGCTCGGATCGTAACAGGTCAGTATAGCCCGTACGAAAGTGTAATGGAAATGCTCGGGGAAGATAAATGGGAATCCTTGGAAAAAGACGACATAGCTCTCACAATGCCCAGTTGCGTAAATTTCAAGAACCCGTATTCAAGAAAACTGCGCGACTGTTGCGCTGCTGCCAACGTTTATCTTGGGTCGGTACCATAAGAAAAAGATAAAAGTGAGTAGGGCGCGTGCAGAGGCATGTACACGGTCATTTTCCCGAATTTAGTAAGCAAATGACATAGGGAAGAAAATCTGGAATATTGGTAAGATGTACGCTCCGCCATGCAAAAAATTGGTTCAAATGGCTCTAAGCACTATGGGACTTAACATCTGAAGTCATCAATCCCCTAGAACTTAGAACTACTTAAACCTATCTAACCTAAGGACATCACACACATCCATGCCCGACACAGGATTAGAACCTGCGACCACAGCAGCAGCGCGGTTCTAGACTGAAGCGCCTAGAACCGCTCGGCGACAACGGCCGGCTTGCTCCGCCATGCAATGTATATTGGCTTATGGAGCACTTTATGTAGATGTTATACAGGATTAGTTGCCTCGTCTGTTATTTCGATGTAACTGACTCCTGTGGTTGAGTTTCTTGCTGTTCGGTCGATAATGTAGATCAGTGGTCACCAAGCTGCTGCATTCGGCACAGGCCAAGTATTCTTGCAACCCGCGGTTCTCACACTCAGCCGTATTTTGTAATAATACTAACACACCCGGCAGTGTTTCGAATTGCTAAACATGTACCGGAATTGGACATATGTATCGTAATCTCCTTCTCCCCCTTCTCTCAGTCCATCTCCTCCACCTCCCTACCTCTCTCCACTTGCTCCTCGCCCTCCCTTTGTCCACCTCCTCCTTCCCCCCCCCCCCTCTATATCCATTTGCTTTCCCCCCTCCGCACTCCAGCACCCCTACTATGTGCTTCCTCTTCTCTCTGACCTTGAGGCTTGCTGTTATTGTCAACGAATCCTTGACGAGGAATTGCAGTTGCTTAAAATCAATGGGTAAATCGCATATTGCGTACGACAGACCTCCCTTGCTGCTGCATCTGTGAGGACAGTAACTTCGATGACATTATTTCGAATAGTTTTAATCTGTGAATGGAGCATAACAAAGTTTCGGACGATTCAGATTCCGTAGTAGTATTCTAATCATAAGACGGTAAGGTACAAATACAACTTCCCTGTTTTCTATTAAAACGGACTCCGAGGGAAAAAACTAAACAGAACATAGATGTGTACAGAATTTTTGTTTGAAATTATATATAAAGGTGCCATACGGCAGAAGTAATTTGTCTAGTATTTAAACGCCCTGCTACTGTACTTAAAAGTGACTGCGGGAAAGAAAGTGAAACCGCCCATTTTCACAGAACGGCATGTCACACCACTATCGGTTGTAACAGAAAAACCGCACATTGTTATTTTTATTAAAAAAACAAAGAAGCCTACGTCCTTCTGAATATTTATTAGAGTACTGTGAAAAGAGTTAAGAGCTTTTCCAGTTCTGTGGTAACAAGGTTTCCCTGTTATGAACCCCCCCCCTCTCCCCCTCCCCCCCCCCCCTCACACACACGCGCGCGCTGATAAGCCAAAACTTTATGACCACTGTCAGGCGCGCTGTTGGATGCCGCCGAGTAGCGTTGCGGGCAGGTGACACGGTAACAAACATCTACACCTACGTGATTACTCTGCTATTCACAATAAAGTGCCTGGCAGAGGGTTCAGTAAACAACTTTCAAGCCGTCTCTCTACCGGTCCACTCTAGAACGGCGCGCGAGGAAAACGAGCACTTAAATTTTTCAGTGCGAGCCCTGATTTCTCTTATTTTATCGTGATGACCATTTCCCCCTATGTAGATGGGTGCCAACAGGATATTTTCGCAATCGCAGTAGAAAACTGGTGATTGAAATTTCATGAGAAGATCCCGTCGCAACGAAAAACGCATTTTTTTTGATAATTACCACTCCAATTCACGTATCATGTCTGTGGCACTATCTCTCCTATTTCGCGCTAATACAAAACGAGCTGCCCTTCTTTGAACTTTTTCGATATCATCCGTCAGTCCCACCTGATGCGGATTCCACACTGCACAGATACTCCAGAATAGGGAGGACAAGCATGGTGTAAGCAGTCTCTTGAGTAGACCTGTTGTACCTTCTAATTGTTCTGCCAAAGAATCGCAGTCTTTGGTTTGCTCTACCAACAACATTATCTATGTAATCGTTCCCATTAAGGTTATTTGTAATTGTAATCCCTAAGTATTTAGTTGAATTTACAGCCTTCATATTTTACTCATGTGAATAACTTCACACTTTTCTTTATTCAGGGTCAATTGCTACTTTTCGCACCGAACAGATATCTTATCTAAATCATTTTGCAATTCGATTTGGTCATCTGACAACTTTACAAGACGGTAAATGACAGCATTACCTGCAGACAATCTAACATGGCTACTCAGATTGTCTCGTACGTCATTAATATTGATCAGGAACAATAGAGAGCCTATAACACTTCCTTGGGGAACGCTGGAAGTTAACTTCTGTTTTATTCGATGACTTTTCGTCTATTACTACGAACTGTGACCTTTCTGACAGGAAGAGACGAATCCAGTCGCACAACTCAGGCGATATTCCATGGGCACGCAGTTTGATTAGAAGACGCTTGTGAGGAACGATGTTGAAAGCCTTCTGGAAATCTAAAACTATGGAATCAATTTAACATTCCCTGTCGATAGCACTCATTACTTCAAGAGTATAAAGAGCTAGTTGTGATTCACAAGAACGATATTTTCTGAATCCGTACTGAATATGTGTCAATAAATCGTTTTCTTCGAGGTAATTCATAATGTTCGAACACAGTATATGTTCCAAAACCCTACTGCAAATCGACGTTAGTGATATCGGCCTTAATTCAGCGGATTACTCCTATTTCCCTTTTGGGTATTGGTGTGACGAGCAATTTTCCTGTCTTTAGGTACGGATCTTTCTGTGAGCGAGTGGTTGTACAGGGTAGTCCATTGATCGTGACAGGGCCAAATATACCACGAAATAAGGATCCAACGAAAAAACTACAAAGAACGAAACTTGTCTAGCTTGAAGGGGGAAACCAGATGGAGCTATGGTTGGCCCGCTAGATGGCACCGCCATAGGTCAAACGGATATCAACTGCGTATTTTTAAATAGGAAGCCCATTTTTTTATTACATACTCGTGTAGTACGTAAAGAAATATGAATGTTTTAGTTGGACCACTTTTTTCGCTTTGTGATAGATGGCGCTGTAATAGTCACAAACATATGGCTCACAATTTTAGACGAACAGTTGGTAACAGGTAGGTTTTTTTAAATTAAAATACAGAACGTAGGTACGTTTGAACATTTTATTTCGGTTGTTCCAATGCGATACATGTACCTTTGTGAACTTATCATTTCTGAGAACGTATGCTGTAACAGCGTGATTACCTGTAAATGCCACATTAATGCAATAAATGCTCAAAATGACGTCCATCAACCTCAGTGCGTTTGGCAATACGTGTAACGACATTCCTCTCAACAGCGAGTAGTTCGCCTTCCGTAATGTTCGCACATGCATTGACAATGCGCTGACGCATGTTGTCAGACGTTGTCGATGGATCACGATAGCAAATGTCCTTCCACTTTCCCCACAGAAATAAATCCGGGGACGTCAGATCCGGTGAACGTACGTGCCATGGTATGGTGCTTCGACGACCAATCCACCTGTCATGAAATATGCTATTCATTACCGCTTCAACCGCACGCGAGCTATGTGCCGGACATCCATCATGTTGGAAGTACATCGCCATTCTGTCATGCAGTGAAACATCTTGAAGTAACATCGGTAGAACATTACGTAGGAAATCAGCATACACTGCACCATTTAGATTGCCATCGATAAAATGGGGGCCAGTTATCCTTCCTCCTATAATGCCGCACCATACATTAACCCGCCAAGGTCACTGATGTTCCACTTGTCGCAGCCATCGTGGATTTTCCGTTGCCCAATAGTGCATATTATGCCGGTTTACGTTACCGCTGTTGGTGAATGACGCTTCGTCGCTAAATAGAACGCGTGCAAAAAATCTGTCATCGTCACGTAATTTCTCTTGTGCCCAGTTGCAGAACTGTTCACGATGTTCAAAGCCGTCGCCATGCAATTCCTGGTGCATAGAAATATGGTACGGGTGCAATCGATGTTGATGTACCATCCTCAACACCGACATTTTTGAGATTTCCGATTCTCGCGCAATTTGTCTGCTACTGATGTGCGGATTAGCCGCGACAGCAGCTAAAACACCTACTTGGGCGTCATTTGTTGTAGGTCGTGGTTGACGTTTCACATGTGTCTGAACACTTCCTGTTTCCTTAAATAACGTAACTATCCGGCGAACGGTCCGGACACTTGGGTGATGTCGTCCACGATATCGAGCAGCATACATAGCTCACCCCCGTTGGGCATTTTGACCACAATAACCATACATCAACACGATATCGACCTTTTCCGCAATTGGTAAACGGTCCATTTTAACACGGGTAATGTATCACGAAGCAAATACCGTCCGCACTGGCGGAATGTTACGTGATACCACGTACTTATACGTTTGTGACTATTACAGCGCCATCTATCACAAAGCGAAAAAAGTGGTCCAACTAAAACAGTCATACTTATTTACGTACTACATGAATATGTAATAAAAAATGGGGGTTCCTATTTTTAAAAAACGCAGTTGATATCTGTTTGACCTATGGCAGCGCCATCTAGCGGGCCAACCATAGCGCCATCTGGTTTCCCCCTTCAAGCTAGACAAGTTTCGTTCTTAGTAGTTTTTTCGTTTGATCCTTATTTCGTGATATATTTGGCCCGGTCACTATTAATGAACCACCCTGTATATAATAGCTAAATATGGAGCTATTGTTTCAATATACTCTGAAAGGAACCTGACGGGTATACAATCTGGACCGGAGGCCTTGTCTTTATTAAATGATTTAAGTTGCTTTGCTACACCAAGGATATCTATTTCTATGTTTTTCATCTTGTCAGTTGTTCTTGATTGGAATTCGGGAATATTTACTTCGTCTTCTTTGGTGAAGGAGTTTCGGAAAACCGTGTTTAATAACTCTGTCATCAGTGACTTCACCGTTGTTATCGCGCAGTGAAGGTATTGGTTGCGTCTTCCCACGTGTATGCTATATACATGACCAGAATCTGCTGGCCAGAGTGGCCAAGCGTTCTAGGCGCTACAGTCTGGAACCGCGCGACCGCTAAGGTCGCAGGTTCGAATCCTGCCTCGGGCATGGATGTGTGCGATGTCCTTAGGTTAGTTATGTTTAAGTAGTTCTAAGTTCAAGGGTACTGATGCCCTCAGAAGTTAAGTGCCATAGTGCTCAGAGCCATTTGAACCATTTTTGACCACAATCTCTTTGGGTTTTCTGCCAGTTTCCGAGACAGAATTTAGTTGTGGAAATTATTAAAAGCATCTCGCATCGAAGTACGCGCTACATTTCGAACTTCTGCAAAACTTTGCCAATCTTGGGGATTTTGGGTTTTTTAAATTTCTGCAAGCTTTTTTCGTTGGTTCTGCAACAGCGATCTGACCCGTTTTGTGTACCATGGGAGGGCGGTACCATCACATTAATTTATGTGGTATACATCTCTCAACTGAAGTCGATACTATCTCTCTGAAATCATTCCACAATTTTTCTACGCTTACGTGATCAGATCTGAAGGAGTGAAGATTGTCTCTTAAAAAAGCGTTAAGAGCATTTTTATCGGATTTTTCAAATAGATGTACTATGCGTCCCTATTTGTGCAGGATTATTTGTTGCTAAGAGGTAAAGTATGCTTTCGCAACCATTTACGCTTCGTCAGGGCTCATGAACCAATTTTTCAAAAGCATTCAGTACAATTTCGGATGACGTTTTGCTCCTGCCGCCGGCTGTAAACGTATATTTTTCCAGCATATCGAGGGCAGATTGAAGTCACCACCGACTATAATTATATGAGTGGGTACCTATTTGAAATGAGACTCAAGTTTTCTTTGAATTGTTTAGCAACTATATCTTCTGAATCGGGGGGTCGGTAAATCGATCAGATGAACAAATGGCTCTGGGCACAATGGGACTTAACTTCTGAGGTCATCAGTCCCTTAGAACTTAGAACTACTTAAACCTAACTAACCTGAGGACATCACACACATGTATGCCCGGGGCAGGATTCGAACCTGCGACCGTAGCGGTCGCGCGGTTCCAGACAGCGCCTAGAACCACTCGGCCACACCGACCGGCGTAAAACGATTAAATTAATAGTTTAGTCCGATTATCAAGTATAACCTCTACCCATCCTATTTCGCAGGAACTATCTACTTCAATTTCACTACAAGGTAATCTACTTCTGACCGCAATAAATAATCCACCACCAACTGTATTTAATCTATCCTTTATGAACAGCGTTAGGTCGTTTGAAAAAATTTCGGCTGATCTTATTTCCGGCTTTAGCTAGCTTTCCGTACCTATAACTGTATGAGCTTCAGTGCTTTCTATTAGGGCTTGGAGCTCCGGTTGTTTCCCAACACAGCTACGACAATTTACAACTACAATAGCGATTGTTTCTACAACTACTTTACTGCGTGTTTTACCTGCCCCCTTTCAGACGGACGACCTTTCTGTGGTTTCCTGAGACCCTCTAACCTAAAAAACCGCCCAGTCCCTTCCACACAGCCCCCGCTACCCATGTAGCCGCTTCCTGTGTGTAGTGGGCTCCTGACCTATTAAACGGAACCCGGAAACCCAGCACCCGATGGCGCAAGTCAAGGAATCTGCAGCCTACAAGGTCAGAGGCCCGCCAGAGCCTCTGTTTCAGACCCCCCACTCGGCTCTGCACCAGAGGACCACAGTCGGTTCTATCGACGATGCTGCAGATGGTGAGCTCCGCCTTAATCTCGCAAGCAAGACTGGCAGTCTTTACCATTTCCGCTAGCCTCCCGAAACCGGAGAGAACCTCCTCCGATCCAAAACGACACAAGCCATTGGTACCGACATGAGCCACCACCTGCAGTTAGGTGCATCCTGTACTCTCCATGGAATCTGGCAGCACCCTTTACACATTCAGAATGACTTTCCCCGGTATGCACACGGAGTGCACACTGGCTTCCTTCCCGTCCTTGGCAGCCATGCTTCTAAGGGGCCGCATACTTCCTTTCATTTGCGGAGTAGATAATGTAAAAACTGAAAACAAAAAGAAACCGCTTCCACATAGGGATCGAACCAACAACTCTCCGATTGCCGTTCTCTACTCTTTTAGCTGCGCCAAGCGCCGCCTGGAAACTACGCTAACAAAGAAGGATAGCGCCTCGTCCGACTCACGACAAAAATGAATGTTTTTCTAGACTCTTGGTCATCTGGAGATCCTACGCCTTGTTTTTTCATTTCCGGCCACGTCCTGCATATAAATTAAATTTTAACGACATCGGCCATGACGAGTTGGCACGGTCCCATTGCTATTCCTGAAACTCTGGAAGTAAGCTTTCGTTGAATAATTATATACTAAAAGCACGAAATTTTCTATGTTCTATTTTATACTGTAGAATATCCACAATTTTGTGATTTTCATTTATTATTATGAAGTTGTCCTAGCGAGAAGCGACGGGAGGATGAGTTAACTTCCGTCGAACAGTTGAGGTTTGTCTCCTAGCGCGTGCCTGTTTAGATTTTCGTGCGTCTGCACGACGCCCTCTCACTGCTCTGACAAACGTGCGACCATTCCATCTACCCTTCTTTGTATACATTTAATATCCCCCGTAAGTGCTATTTGATACCGATACCACACACTTGAGCAGTGTTCTAAGATGCGTCGCACGAGCGTTTTGTAAGCATTTTCCCTTGTATGCTACCAATGAATCGATGTCTGCCGTCTGCTTTACCTGCGACTAAGCCTGTGTATAATTCCATTTCATACCCGTACAATTTTTCGCGATTATTAATATTTCAAACAATAATGATTCTCCTAATGATGGAACGCACGTTCGAACGACTGCCGGAGAAACTGGTCATAGCCGTAATGATGTTTGTCAGAGTTCCCTTTGCCCAGGCACGCTCTCTGGAGTGGTGGACGCCATCGTGTCGCCCCTCCCGCGATCCAGAAAAACAGAGAAGCGGCCACGGCGTGGGAGGGCCGCCAGGATGCCGCCGTAATGAGGAAGCGGCGCTGAGTGCGCGTGCGCGCCCCCGCTCTTTCTGACAGCTTCGTCTCCCATCATCTCTGCCGCGGCAAAACAGTCATTTGTCACTCACGCCTCTCATCTCGCAATAACGTCATTTCCTTTTCGTGTAAAACGGTATGTGGTACTTTATTACTTACCTGTAGACGTGCGAGTCGTCTCACACGAAATGAAAGTTTATGGTTATTAGGCTGAGATTTCCTTATTTCATTCTCTTACTGTATTCTATAGCGCACTAAGTCTTTTGTAGATAGCAAAATTTAATAGGCACGACTCTAACTTTTTCGTATAATGTAATACATAAAGGATATTGCAGTGCCTTTATCATTCCGAATTATGATGCAAAGTTCCTTCGGGCATGCATGCACTGCGGCGACTACTGCCGTCGTGAAATTCATTCGTAGTTGCGAATATGAACTACGGACAGCTGTATAATGGAATGAAGACAATGACAATTTGGTGCCGGACCGGGGATCGAGTCACAGTCCGACACAAATTTTCATAGTCTTCTTTTCATTATACAGCTGTTGGTAGTCCATATTAGCAACTGCGAACAGTTTTCATGTAATATATGAAGACTGCGAGAGAGGGAGTCGAACGTGGCAGAGACCGAACCACGGTTCCTATTTTAGATATTCCTTAAAACACTTCAGGTTGATGCGAACGTCACGCTCGACTACCTTCGTCGTCTTCGCCCATTGCCCTATTGCTCAGTTTCTAATGGTCACGTCGTCAATGGGATGTTTAACTCCAACCACCAGACTTTTAGGTGGATCTCAGTTCTTCCCCACAGTGACAGCACACACAAGTTTAGAGTTTAGATGTTACCAGTTGCTAATATGGTATTAGCCTCAGGGTACTTGCATGGGCGGTGCCCGCATTATCATGCTATATATAGGCCTACGAGGGTAATCCCAAAAGTAAGGTCTGCTATTTTTTTATAAGTGCATAGACCTGTTTATTTCTACAATGGTTTACATCAGTTTACAGCTTGAACATTTAGCTATTTTTCGACATAATCACCATTTCTGTCGGTGCATTTTTGTAGACGCTGTAGCAGTTTTTGTATGCCCATGTCGTACCAGCTCGCCGCCATGTTGTTCAGAAAGTTATGAACCTCTTCTTTCACCTTCGGAGCTGAATAGCTTTCTGGCCAAATGTTCTTTTAACCTAAGGAACATGTGATAGTCACTGGGTGCCAAGGGAGGACTATATGGTGGGTGGATGATTATGTTCCACTGAAACTGTTGCAGGAGAGCAACGGTTTGCCGAGCGATGTGTGGGCGAGCGTTGTCATGCAGAATGTGTAAGCCCTTGCTCAACATTCCTCTTCTCCGGTCCTAAATTGCCCGTTTGAGTTTTTTCAGTCTCACAGTACCTGTCAGCGTTAACTGTGGTCCCAGTAATTCAGCTCCGACGATGAGGTGAAATAAGAGGTTCATAACTTTCTGCCGGCCGAAGTGGCCGTGCGGTTAAAGGCGCTGCAGTCTGGAACCGCAGGACCGCTACGGTCGCAGGTTCGAATCCTGCCTCGGGCATGGATGTTTGTGATGTCCTTAGGTTAGTTAGGTTTAACTAGTTCTAAGTTCTAGGGGACTAATGACCTCAGTAGTTGAGTCCCATAGTGCTCAGAGCCATTTGAACCATTTTCATAACTTTCTGAACAGCATGGCGGCGGGCTGGTATGACATGCGCATACAAAAACTGCCACAGCGTCTACAAAAATGCATGGACAGAAATGGTGATTATGTCGAAAAATAGCTAATGGTACAAGCTGTAAACTGAGGTAAACTATTTGCGGGATGCATTGCATGCAAGACGTTGCTGAAGTATTTTTATTATTATTATTAATCACATTCTCGAGCGTCACCTATTGTTCACTGTTAGACAATGAAGTTATCGTAATCATGAAACATGCGCTGTCCAGAAACTTTACCGAGCGAGGTGGCGCAGTGGTTAGCACTCTGGACTCGCATTCGGGAGGACGACGGTTCAATACTGCGTCCGGTCATCCTGATTTAGGTCTTTCGTGATTTCCCTAAATCGCTCCAGGCAAATGCCGGGATGGTTCCTTTGAAAGGGCACGGCCGAATTCCTTCCCCGTCCTTCCCTAATCCGATGAGACCAATGACCTCGCTGTTTGGTCTCTTCCCCCAAACAATCCAATCCAATCCAGAAACTTTACAACAGGAATGAAGAATTATGGTCCCATCACGAATAAAATAATACACTATCGAATATGTTGACTGAACATCACTTCTATATTTCCGCGATCTCTTACACTGTAGCATTTTTGTTTTAACTCTCGTAGCATTTTTTTTTTTTTAATTCTCCAGGGTCCCTTACTGACTGGCTGTTTTTCCCATATATATTTTATTTTCACAAGTCCGTCTTGATCAGACAGATTTCTTACACTTTATTACCGGTTTCGGCATACTGCCATCCTCAGACCTGTTACAAAGATAAGTATTGTGTAAGCGACAGGTTCAATAAGTTAACGCTAAATCTAACAAGTCTTAGTGATACATAAAATATAAAATTATAAAATGTTTATAACCACGTATAGCAGCCATACATACAACTAAAATATTCTGATGTAAATCATCGTCAAGTTAATCATGTGAGTATATGGTACGTGCTGGTAATACTCAGATTGCGTCTGGTATTTATACAAGACACTAATCCCAGCAGAGGGCACTATAGCTAGAGCACATATTAAACCAGTGTCGCCAATGTGATGATTAAATTGCAGCATGCAAAGTCATTAGTTAAAAATTTCTTCAAATTACTTCCCATAGCAAAATGAGCGTCTGACAATAAAACTTAACTGACGTGAAACTGGATTGTAAATAAATCTTATGGGGGACTGAAAGACACTACTTTCTCGTGCTGTTCCCTGGAAATGACTCAAATTCAGCTAAATTTTCCTTGAAATTTGTAAAATATTCCCCAATGAAGAGTGACAAGACTATCTCAAAGGCCAAACCTTTTCAAGGGTATATTTGCAGCACTCGCCTCTGACACCGAATATAAAATCTTTGCAGCCGAAACGCAGACAAATGACATGCATTTAAATCCGTACAGTCTCCCTCCGTTAGAAGGTGAGCAAAAAATGGCTCTGAGCACTATGCGACTTAACTTCTGAGGTCATCAGTCGCCTAGAACTTAGAACTAATTAAACCTAACTAACCTACGGACATCACACACATCCATGCCCGAGGCAGGATTCGAACCTGCGACCGTAGCGGTCGCTCGGTTCCAGACTGTAGCGCCCAGAACCGCACGGCCACTCCGGCCGGCAAATGAGCAAACCAGCGTAAAACTAGTAAAGGCAAAATAAATTGTCATAAAAAAGTGACTGGTCGCAGTTTCGCAACCTTTCAACATACGTTAAAACTAATTTCTAACAATACTTGTAGGCAGGCCTGCTGAGGAAGCGGCGAGGCGAGTAAAAGCGCTCACGCTCGTCCGCCGCCTGGATTGAGCGCTCGCGGAAAATGGGATGCTCAGAAGTCGTTAATGGAGCAACACGGCCGACTGCTTGCGCAGAAGTACTATGTACCGCCTTCAGAGGAATTGCCATAATTAGGTTCGGCGTAGACATACAGGACTGACGGCGCAGTGCTTAAGGGAACACTCCACCCAAAAATTTAACTCTTCCTCTACTTTGCCGATAGCAAACAAATTTTAAAATCGGGGCTTTTATGTAAAGATGTTGCAATACCGAAGTGTTGAAGTCCGTAACTTCGTTGGTTTTCGAGTTCTGATTTTTTAATATGATTTTAATGGTATTCTCGAAAACCAACGTTTGGTACTCACGCCACAATTTTCACATGCCACGTTTTGTGCGTACAGTTACAAGGCGTAGTTCAACGGTTCTATGCATTTATTTTATGATAAATTTAGTAATTTGTTTTCAGTGTTTACTTAACATTTCAGCCTTAAATTTTCTTTAATGATCGGTACATAAATGTGATGATGAAGTAAACAAATTACGTCTTCGACAATATTAACGCATACAAGCTACCATACTGCTTTTCATCTTGCAAAAGGTTGCGAAGTTTCACAGATTTTCGGGTTATATTGACAGTGTGCAAACTCGGCTACAGTTAGAACTTATATACCGACTGTGTGACCGTTTCTGCGTGATCAGTTTTACAGCAAAATTAGCCTCGTAGACTTCTCTTTCCTCATCGTAAATTTTCACGACTTTACAAAGTCTGAAGTTGCGATTATGCCGCTGTTTAGTCTTACATGTACCTGCTGCATTTTTACGCACCTAAGGGAACGAGATCCACCCACACAAGTTTTCTGGCAGACTTCAACTTAAAGAGCTTGTCTTCTAATTACACGAAAATTGGTACCAGCCACTGATCCTTTAGTGAAAAGCAAAATAAGTAATATTCATCGACGTTCTGTGTTATTATGTTTAACGTTTAATTAAAACGGCAACAAAACATAAATTTGTCAATTTCAATTTCGCCCTAAGACTGCTACAGTCGTAATAAATACCATGTTTCTTACTTACCTGTACCCTGTTCTTTGCATCATCAAAATATTAAAAGAGAGTTCTCATTAATACAATAATGCTAAAAATAATTTTTGCGACGAAACGCGTTAATGAGCCACCCTGATGCGCAACACGATTTCTCACTGCTGTGGTGTGAGCGTCAGCCAGCTCGCACGAGCAGCTGTACTAAACTGCTAGACTTATTAGTGCGCCTGTACCTGTGAAAAGCCGGTTAGCCCGACAAGAGCCCAAGGCTTCGAGCCAGGTGTCACTCGGTACAAATGTCACTCCGTGCAGGTGTTCCAGCCCCGTTATACATGACCTGGCTGCCGTGTAATGAAATTGGAAGTTACAAGGTTTCGGTTTGAGAACGTTGCTACAGATGCAACGTAGTGCGACTCCGATTAGGGTGTATAAGCACCGACATGTCGCCAATGGATTAGCCTGGCATTCGTGTCTTTTCTGTGTGCGTGATGTAAATACTTGAACTATAGCGACGTTATTATCAAATGCGTCCAAACACGGCCAACGTGCTGTTATTCTTTGCTTGGCTGCTGGAGGACAGATACTGGTATACAACCAGCGGAGAATGAAGTATTTGTATGAGACAGCACGTCCGTCGAAAAGCAACGTTGTGGAATGGTGCGACAACGGGTGCTGCTGCATCATGATTACGCACACCACCATTTCGCTAGTGGGAGACGCTCGAGGACCCTCCCTATAGTCCTGATCTCTCCTCATGCGGTTATCAGGCTTTCCTTCGTTCCCATAAAAAAGGCCTTGAAGGGTCGGCGATTCCTGACGGACGAGGGTGTGCAGCAGGCAGTGACAGACTTTATCACGCACCAGGACTCGACGTTTTACCAAATATCTTCAACCTGGTGCGTCGGTGGGATGATTCCTCAATGGCCAAGGCGATTTTGCCTGAGTGGCGTAGCGATTCTGGTCTGTACGGCCTTCGAACGGAAATTTTTTTTTTATCGCCCTTTATATTTTGATTTTCAATTAGACGACGGAAAATGAATACACACTATCGATAGGCATCAAGACTTTCAGATATGAACTATCGATGTATAAATAGCACTTGAGCTCTTGCCTCTCCCTACTTTAGCCAAGATCAACTGTTCTACATTGTTGGCCTTACTTGAGTTCAGTTTCTGTTTTCTTAATCAGTTGAGGTCATATCTGTGGTTTGATTTAATGGAAGTCAAATGGTTCAAATGGCTCTGAGCACTATGGGACTTAACATCTGAGGTCATCAGTCCCCTAGAACTTAGAACTACTTAAACCTAACTAACCTAAGGACATCACACACAACCATGCCCGAGGCAGGATTCGAACCTGCGACCGTAGCGGTCGCGCGGCTCCAGAATGAAGCGCCTAGAACCGCTTGGCCACACCGTAATGGAAGTCCTGCCGTTAATTATCTTGCTGCTCGCTGTTCTGTTAGTTTCTAATTACTAGAGACCGGATTATACGCATCATAAAATCCTTAAAATCTGCAGTAAAAATGCATGAAAAGTGTCGAAATATGCAAGATCAAATAATAAAAAGCATGGTAGTTACTTCGTGCATTATATCTCAAAATCGAACCTGTGCATATCAATTTCGAAGAAAGCGCAAAAACTCGGTACATTTAGAACGTTGATATTATTTTCTGAATGCTTTCTGGTAGAGGCTAGGAAGGCGCCCTTACTGTGATTATTTTCTAAAAATTTGCTAACCGCATACTGTACTGTGTTTCAAGAATTGTTCCTTCTTTGCTATTGTCGTCGGTAACAATCGGATGCGATGCGAGTAAGTTGCAGCGAAACAATCGATATGTACAGGACCAACT
This sequence comes from Schistocerca nitens, assembly GCF_023898315.1. NCBI lineage: Eukaryota > Metazoa > Arthropoda > Insecta > Orthoptera > Acrididae > Schistocerca > Schistocerca nitens. The sequence goes on along the minus strand of NC_064614.1, from coordinate 924,781,429 downwards.
TCGAGATATATCGCATGTAGTGGGGCACACTCAAAAACGACGTAATATTTTATTTAAAAAAACAACTTAGAATTATGAATTTTTTGAACAGCATTAACTTTTAATTAATACTATTGGATCAAAGCACCCTTTACAATTTGTTTTACATTTTTCTACTATTGTAAAAATTAACAACCAAGTACTGTTCCAAATGTTCGATAGTAAGATTCTGTCTTCGATCAATCAAAACATTTTTATAACCAGAAAAGGACCGTTCTATATCAATTGAGGTAATAGGGCTATATCTGAATTTGGGTGCTATGTTGGCACTTATTGTTCTGGTAAAAGTTCACCTGTCCCATGAATAAAACTATCAATTTGGCACAAGGGTTCAAAGCCTGGGTTATTGTTTAAAATGTTTTCAAACTTTTCTTTGTGTTTACTTGGGAATACCTCCGGCAATGAGGAGTACACTAGAATAATTTTATTCGTTAACGGAATAGATTCATTAAACGCCAAACCTTGAGTTTCAAGCTTTTTAATACTTGCAGGTATATGGGAAAAATGAGTGCTAATCACAGCAATGTCTTTTTTAATACCGGAATCATTAAAAGCTCCCTTCCACTGGCAAACTGCCAAAGCCTCTGCACTATCGAAGTCGTTTATTACCCCTCTAATGGCCTCGAAATGTTCTTTGTAAAACGACACAGCTTCGACCCACATACCCCAACGAGTTTTCACTGGTTCGGGAGGTAAAGGCACATTTGGTAGTTTTTTCTTTGTAGGTCTTGCTGCGAACGGAAGCCTTTAGAAACACTTTCTTTGTGGATGAAATCAGTTTATGCACATTCACAAACATGGAACGTAGTTCTTCAGCAAGGCGATGTACTCCATGAGCAAAGCACGTCACATGAATCAAATTCGGATAAAATACTCGGAGGGCTTTTCCTGCTTTATCGGTACCTTTGGGTCTTCGTGGCCTGTTCGGGAGGAATTTAGTTTTAGTTTTTTTCCTGCTTTGATCACATAGAGAGCAGCATTTAAAAAAAAACACAAACACCCTTTCATCTGCAGAAGATTCTGGAAAGATTTTTCTAATACCCTCATTCACAAATCTGGCGATCGTAGAATGATTTACTTCTCAAGTTCTTCGCAGGCCGCTAAATAGGAAGAAGAATGGTCTTCTCTTAAAGCACCAACAATTAAATTTGCAGTGTAACGATCACAAGTGTCTGTAGTTTCGTCAACGGAAATTCAAATAATGCTATCGTCGAGTTCATTCCGTATTTCTTCCAGAACATTTACGTAAATTGTCGGAATGTAATTTTTACGCAATGTTGCTTCATCTGGTATATTTTGATTTAAGTAATGTTTGCCAAAGGCTTTGAGGATAGAGTCTGTAGGTTTGTGAAGAGGAATATTGCTTGCAATGAATGTTTGACATAGATCCATGTTAAACCGACTTTTTTGGTTATCTTTGGAGAAATCCCTGCTACCGCATCTTGCTGTTGTCAGAAGTTGTTGTTCCGGTCCCAACTAAATAGAAAGCTAAACTGAAACAATGGATGCGCGAGTAAAAGCTTGCGTAGTTTAATTTGTTGCCGACGCGTACGGAATGACAGCGGAGGGGATTAGCCCGGGGCACGGGCACAGGAACATTGACTCTGTCTGTCTGTTTCTGTTCCTCTTCTGTTATGATTTCGCACGGCAGTGGCCTCTCGGTTAGCGACTGCTCGCAGTTCTAGGTCGCGGTCAATCTGTCAGGTATCAGAACTAGATCGAGCTAGAGACAACCCGTCTAAATTTTTAAAATATTGTAAACATAGTGCGAAAATATGCATCGTCACTAGTTTCTAGTTAAAATATGCAATAACCGGTGAAAAGGAACCGAGTATGCAAATGCGTATGCAACATGCAAATGCATATAATCCGGTCTCTACAAATTACGGATACGTTTGTAAAAGGAGAAAATGCGATATTGATTCGTCTACTAGCGTTATGATAGGTTTAACACTTTCGGTAATGGCGTCCTCCTGTAAGGATATACTAAATAAATGCTTAGTATATTAAAATTCGTTAAATTTTGCCATTTGTGATTGTTGTCTTCGTATTGTCACAAGCAGAGAGTTTATTTGAGAACAGTATCGACACCTGTCAATCTGTGCTTCCACAAAACAAAACTGAATGTGCACATTCACATGGGCGCCTCCCATTAATCTTTATACCTCCCATCAGCCGGTTAATATCTTCTGAGTTTAGGTAAGAAAAAAAATATTTTTGCGTAGAAAGGTGCATTCTTGAAGGTGAAAACTAAAGGTGCCTTTGAGAACGAAGGGTAAGTGACATATTTATAACTTTATAGATGTCTCCAAATCAGGAAATTGTGACTGAAAGCTCGTAATAGCATAGAAATTTAGGACATTATTTCGCTGTCTTTTTAGTCATCTTACGGTGATTTCACAGTTCCCCGAGTCCACTTACAGAAGAAAGTTATAGAGACATCATAAGTGACACTGAGATAATCACGGAACACTCGTCCCATCCAAACGACAATGCTTTCGCAGGGAGAATGTTATTGTTGCGTACGAATTTGTTACAGCGCAGCCAACCTAAAGCTGAATAACAAAAATATCCATGCTAATCGTAACAGACTGAACGGTAGCTTTGAATGTCCCGATTGGTAAGTCTGATTTCTGTTCACGTGCTATTCATCCGGACATGGCATTTAGCAGGATTTGCACCTGAAGACAGCAGTTAGCTCCTTTTGAAACAGAACACGATTTTCGACAGCAATTTTAGACGGTTTATAGCCGGTTTTGCAACCTGAAACATTCCATCATGTAGGCGCTGAAAAAATCTATTCGGTCGTTTGCCCACCTCAAAATCGGAATAAAATGAATTTAGTGGCTTTTTCATCTGGATTACTCAGATTGACGTTTCTATGAGTTTTTCTTTTTGTAATAGTACTTATTATAGATTCTGGAGAAATATGTTGAAATCGACCGGCCAGAAGTTGTTCAAGTTTACAGTCAACATATGGGAGGGATCGACAAGATGGATTTCCTGATCACAATTTATCGCACATTTATCAGTTCGCGAAAGTGGACGCTTCGCATGTTTGCTTATGCAATTGATATTGCATGTGTAAATGCATGGATGGAGTACAAGAAAAACGCAACAGAATGAGGTGTTCCTAAAAATAAGACCCTTGATTTGCTTCACTTTAGGGCATGTGTGGCCAAAGTACTGACAAAAATAGATAAGCCAGCTGCCAGGAGAAGGGGGCGTCCCACTAGCGAGGGTCCAATGCCATCTCCAAGTACTTCTAAACGAGCCAAAGCGGAAGTGCCGGCCGCGGTGGTCTCGCGGTTCTAGGCGCTCAGTCCGGAACCGCGCGACTGCTACGGTCGCAGGTTCGAATCCTGCCTCGGGCATGGATGTGTGTGATGTCCTTAGGTTAGTTAGGTTTAATTAGTTCTAAGTTCTAGGGGACTGATGACCTAAGATGTTAAGTCCCGTAGTGCTCAGAGCCAAAGCGGAAGTTCGTTCGAAGCTGATGTTCGTTTGGACAACGTTGGGCATCTTCCAATGTTCAGTGACAAAAAATCATTCGACAGGTGCAAGAAACCGGGTTGCAAAGGCAAAACCAAATTTTATCGTGTAAAATGTAACATTCATTTATGTCTGGATAGAAAAAAAAATTGTTTCTTTGATTGTCAGTCTTCACAAGTGTAAAACCACAGTTTATGTATACAATCATTAAGTAAGATTTGTGTAATTTATGTATTTTGGTGAAATAAAATCAAATAAAATACTTTGACTTTTCGACTTATACTGCACCCACTTGAACACAATGTCCTCATTTGGGAACGTGTTGTATCATCCCTTGGGGGCCTCTTCGGAATATTTTATGCCTCTGAAAAATCATAGTTTAATTCGAAGAGCTGGACAGCAAAGCCATGATTTTTTATGAAAAAAAGTAATTCGTCACCGAAAGGGTTAAGATAAGTTGACACGAATATAATAGCTTAATTACCGATCTGCAGCAGTTAATGTTAACAACGGAATCGTTATTTGGAGACTGGCAGAACTCAAATATTTCAGTATTTCATAAGGCATCGGAGTAGTGAACGTCATTTCAAATAACATTTAACTAAAATAAGTGTATACAAACACGTCTGAATTTGCCTGTGTAGCCCAGAAATTTCGTTGATCAACAAAAATATCGCCCAGATGGTGATGCTTGCATTCCTTTACAATTTTGCTCAAAATTGTGTCATTAATAGCCCAAATCTGGTCATCCAGACGGGGCTCAATATGAAAACCGGTTCCGATACGGAACTATAGGGAAGGGTTTGAGGAGAGAGGAAGGCGTATATGATGATAACGCATTGTATAGTTCTTTCGTTTCTAAAAGATTTTTTTCAGCGGGTTGCTTGACTTCGTCCGATCTGACTGCACCCTGCATCCCTCTCCCCCCCCCCCCCCCCCCCCTCTCTCTCTCTCTCTCTCTTTCGTTCAAAATCTATTTACGCTGTTGTAATGCTGTAATAACTGAGCATGCTTCCATGCATTATCATATGATGAAACAGGCACAATCAGAGGAAAAAAAAGCAATATAAAAATGGACATTTTGCTGTCGTGCATTTTAATTTCTTTGAACATAATGCAAAACAACCAGTTTTTTTCACATTCTTTACCGATCGGGGTAGCCGGCCGGAGTGGCCGAGCGGTTCTAGGCGCTTCAGTCTGGAAACGCGCGAGCGCTACGGTCGCAGGTTCGAATCCTGCCTCGGGCATGGATGTGTGTGATGTCCTTAGGTTAGTTAGGTTTAAGTAGTTCTAAGTTCTAGGGGACTGATGACCTCAGATGTTAAGTCCCATAGTGCGCAGAGCCATTTGAACCAAGATAACATGTTGTGTCCTCCCTACTGTGAAGTCCTTAATCCAGCCACAAATTTCACTCGGCACTCCCCTACATTATACTTTTGTAGCTATGGTACAGACTCAAATGCTTTTCAGAACTCAGGAATACTGCATTTACCTGTCTGCCTTGATCCATTCCTTTTAGGACATGATGTGAGAAATCAACGAGATGAGTTTCGCAGCACCGATTTTTTTGGAACTCATGCAGGCTACCATGGAAGTCATTCTGTTCGAGACACCTCATCATCTTTGAATGCAGACTGTGTTAGAAAATTCTACAGCAGGTGGATGTCAATGAAACTGAATGGTAGGGGAGGAGTGGTACAATGGGAGGATTTTGTCGGTTCAAATTTCCCACCTATTTTGTTTGAATTGTTAGTACAATACCTCCTCACCAGATGGTATTGGTCTGATGCAGTTCCTGTTCCATCTGGGTCAACGAAGCTCATGTTGTTAGCTGAGGAGAGAACGTAATCGATTTTCGCTCTTAAAATGTAAGTATTCATCACAGAAAATAACTCAACTGTTTTTTAAATATCCATTATTTAGAGTGACTTGAAAATGTGAATTCGAATGTGGAGTCGTTGATTATGTTCCTGAATCAGCAAATAAAATTTCGTAGCTTTGTCAGTTATGTTTTTGACTTATGTATGGAAGTGCTCCAAAGTGAGGACTGGGACATCCTGTCTGGGAGGAGTGGGATAGTGTCCCATTCCTCCCACTATAATCATTATGAGAGTTACTGTTCTTATACACTGACTGTGTGACACTTACAGGACATAATGTTCCATAAGTGGATGGCTCCAGCTAAGTGTCTCATTTTGGAGGCTGTAATGGAAGTTAACGAGGGCCATAGCATAAGACAAGTGGCAAAATCATTTGGGCTCTCCAGTTCACCATTTCAGCGTCATCTTCAAAATTATTCCCAAGCAGACGATAAGGAGAGCGTCAGAAAAAGTTGAGTATCTTTTGACTGCCAGCAGAATGCATTACGGGTTGACTCCAACTCAGGTGAGAATTCTTGGCTACCAATATGCTTGTGCTTTAGACTGAAAAATTCCTAAATCTTGGGAAGCAACAAAATGGCAGGACATGATTGGTTCAAAGGCTTTATGGGACGACACAAGGAACTATCGATGAGGGCCCCAGAAGAAACAAGTTTAGGGCGAGCAACCAGTTTTAAAAAACCAAACGTTGATCTCTTTTTAAATAACCTCAAGTATATTTATGAAAAATATGAACTTACACCAGGTCGCATATTCAGTTGCGATGAAACAGGAATATCTACAGTCAATACACCACCTAAAGCCGGGTTCACACACGCAACGAAAGTATCGCCACAAGTCAAGTCATTCTGCAGTGGCGCTGTGAGCTACCGTTCACACAGGACGCTACAAATTCTTCGTAATTGCGCAGTTTGCAAAATGGCGTCACCTGTCTCAGCTGAAATGATTCGGGCCTGCGTTAATGTTGTAGCGCAAATTGTGGCATTAGAACTGAGCGAAGAGTTAACAACAAAGAAACGGATTAAACGGCTGTACATATTACTAAATAAGATGTTTTGGAAACATAATAAATGTAAAATATTACTTACCAAAGTGTTTCTCGTCTCTCTTGTCTCGACTACACGTTTTAAGAACCAGTCTGCAGCTTCAAGCCAAGCAAGGCTGGGTTTATAAATACCGTCTGTAGACGCACCACTCTTAAGTGATTTCAGTACTTTTTTATGTTCATTCATGTAAGCATTTCGAATGCTTCGAATTTTTAATTTTGTTGTAGCTACATGAATTCCAGGTACATATTCACGCATACTGTTTACTATTTCAATTAATGCAGCATCTCTCAAATTTCTGTCTTTGTATGATTCGCTTTTGTGGTTCCAAAGACATTCTCGTTCTTGATACACCTCCAAGAATCTCATAATTGTCGCTGTTGACCACTTTTTCGACATATTAATAACAAACGCACAAACAAAAGCACTATCTGCGAACGAATACGCACTAGAAAGGTTTGAATCCAGCCGCGAGATAGCAATCGAATGACGTTATTCGATTGTGGAGAAGGCAAAATGGCGCAACAAAGTAGAACCAAGTTCAACTTTTTGTGGCGTGACAAAAGTTGCGCTTCTTAAATGGCGCCACCGAAAACTAGGAGTTCACACATGCAACTACAAAGCAACTGCAGTTCGCCACTGGCAGTGGCGATACTTTTGTTGCCTGTGTGAACCAGGCTTTACGCCAGTACTAGCGGGAAGTTGCGTCCCTAGTCGATATAACAGGGCAATATTTTGCCGACCCCAATACACCGCCAGATGAAAGTAGTATACCTTTAGCTTCTCTTCTCAGAGTAGTTATTTTGGTGGTCCGGATCCTTCCGTGCCACCTCCTTGTCGATCAAACAGCGGTGGAGATTCCTGGAATGCTTCCGCAAGTTCTCTCTACTGCGCTACTAAATAAATAGTCACATTTCTCACAAATAGGGGTATATTTCGCACCCAAGATTTTTACTATTACTTTTGACAACACGAGTAACTATTGCCACGCTAATGCTGTTCTCTCGAGTACATTCAAAACGTCCGTAAATGTATTTCGTAGGACCTGAGAATTAAAAAAAGACACCGATAAACAGCTACCGTTGTTCAGTTGTTCATTACGCCCTTGTTGATGCGTCGTTTACTCCATGGCTCTCGGATTCAGGCACTTGCGGCACCATGGCGCAAATGACTCCTGGACGACCAGTAGTTGTAGCACCATTTTTACTGGTCCTCTTCTCGCCAGTTCCACCACTGCTCCACACTCATTGCCTACAAGAAAGGAAAACACACAGTTTCCCTTTCCCACTACATTTATGCTTATTCAGTTTATTCACGAGCATTTCTTGTCGACGGCTTTCCAATGGTGTTTTGGGATGTTTACAAATATCCCGAAACACTACAGCCTCGAGCTTTTATTTTTCTAAGAATTAGGTATAAAGATTTCTTTTTAAAGGGTGCTCCTTCAGGAAGTCTTGCTTTAACTAGCAGGACAGGTTGTATGTCCAGTGTTTAGAGCACATAATTGACCATACAGTACCAAGTGCAACAAGAGCCAACCTATAATGCTAATTTTGGATAATCACGAGAGCCTTGTAGCAGTAGATATTATCATTACAGCAAAGGAAAATGGAGTTATTTTGTTAACCTTTCCACCACATTGTAGCCATCAACTTCAACCTCTTGATGTGTCAGTGTTTGCTCCATTTAAATTTGTAATGACTGGTTACTAAATCACCCAGGAAAACTATTTCCATCTATTGCATAGGTGAGCTGGTTGGACAAGCATATCCTTTAGCTGTCACACAGAATACTATTCTTTCTGGCTTTAGGAAATTTGGCATATATCCATATAACAGTGAGCCCTTCACTGAGGCACTGATCACCCTCTTCCATTTATGCAAGTTTCCCTTAAATAGCATGGACAAGAACCTACTACATCTAAAGAATCCATTCAATCAAGTGTTTCTTCACAAGTTCCTTCTTTGTAGTTGAAAAAGAATGCACAGTGGGCAAGCAGTAAGTCTTGAACAGGTTCGTCCTTTCCCGAAAGCAGAACCACGAAAAGAAGCTAAAAGAGGAAGGAAGGGGGTAAAAGTCAGATTTTAACTAGCACCCCGGAAAAGGCAGAGGCAGAAGGATTAGCACGAGAAAGGAAAACCAAGAAATCAGAAAAATCAAGTAGGCCTAGGTCTAAAGTGGCTAAAGTTGAAAGAAATCTTTAAAAAAAAATAAGCACTTGATGACAATTCTGAATCATCAGAGGATGTCAAGCATGAAGACACTGATGATGATCTTGACATGTTCCTGAGCTCTGAGGAAGATGAAATGGAAGAAATAGACTGGGAAGGCAATCCGATGAAGATTAAGGAAGAAGACTTAGTTCTCACAAAATTTTCTACAAAAAAAAAAAAAAAAGCCTGTGATTTATTATGTTGGGAGAATAATTAAGTGTGCTCCAACCGATGAAGTCGAAATTACATTCATGCGGAAAAAAAAGTGGAGTTTCCAAATTCTGTTTTCCAGTTGAAAAAGATGTGTGTTTTATGGGAAAAAATGGACATTTTAATGAAGTTACCAGCCCTATAATGTACAGTAGTGCTGTATACCAATAATAGTTATATGTTCAACAGTATCTTGACAAACTAGCACTGTATGATATCATCCCATATCTCCCTTGTTCTGTCCCATTCCTCCCTCAAGTATGGGGAGGCCTGGGACATTTGCACCAACTTACAGCACACTTCATAAGTCATTGTTGAGGTGAATTATGCTGTCCATTATCTATCATCAACTTTGTTGTAGAGTCTATTGGAAATGAATGAGACTGAATAATTTAAATAATGTCCCATTCCTCCCCTACTTTTAAGGATCACTTATGTTACACTTCTTGTGAATGGTTTTCAGCTGGGCCTTTTATTCAAAGAATCTGCAGTATATTTTGGTTAAGACATAAGCCAACTCAGCTGCAAGTTCTGTATAGAATCTGACATTGGTCCCATCAGGCTCTGTAAGTTTATTTAATTTCAGCAATTGAGGCTGTTTCTCTGCGCCACTGAAGCTATCACCTACATCACTGACCTTTGCAATGGCATGAGAAGTAAACTGAAGCAACACATCTGTATCTTCCTTGTGAACGAACATTTGAAAATGGAGTTCAGTATTTTGTTTTTGCTTTGTTACAATTAGTTTCACTTCCTATGTCATCCAAAAGTGTCTGGACGCTAACTTTGTTGTCACTGACCAGAATTTCTTTCGGTATTGTGAGACACCTTTCAATTAGATTCTGCTACGATGGTCACTGAAAACTTCACCCATTGCCCTATTGATGGTGTTTCATTTGCTTTTCTCTATCTACAGCTGTGCTTTGTTTTACATCTATGGTGCAGATGTCGCTGTTTATAAATTTCTTCACAGTAATGCCCCTTCAATCGAAGTGTTCTGCTACATACGTATCTGTTCAGTATATGGCCAACTATTCTTTTAAGCTTTAGCCAAGTTGTTCTACTTGCTTCTGCCAAGAGGTAAATGTTTTGAGTTATTCTTTGAGGTGTGACAGGACTGTTTTTTATCTGACTTACTAAATATGTAAGCTGTCCTTTGTACTTTATTAAACGTTGCTAGAGCTGCCTCATGGTCATTCATACCAGTTTCAATATGGACATCCTCAAAGAGATCAGGTCTACTTCTTATTATTAAGTCTAATATATTTCCATCATGACTGGGCTTTCAAACTACCCAGGCTTTACCCAGGAAATTATTAGTCTTTAAAAAAAAGTAAGGAGAGGTAGCATAGAAGCCACCGCAGTGTTGCACTAACAGCGGCAGGTCATGAGCCACCAGTGTGGCAACATGGATCACAGTAACAGATGCACCAGTGGACTGCGAAGCACAGCTAGCTGAACTGAGCCGTAAATGATACTACACAGCAGTAACCATGTTGCAGTTGGGGTGGTGTCACGACGCTAGGGTGAGTCTCTTGTTACTGCAACGTGACTAGGTGCCAGGTTCTAGTAAAACAAATAAGCACCAGACGCAAATAAATAAGTCTGGATTTTAATGCAGGGATCAGTTCTCATCGCCAGAAACAAATCAGCACAACGACAATGCCAGCGCAATGTCGGGCAGTGAAACAGCTAGGCTCTGCCAGCAGCACTCGTGTTCGAGACTGGGCTGCGCCTGCCTTCTGCACTTGGTGCCACAGCCCCACTGACCCGCTATCAGTGCCTCATACCACTGATGCCAAGTTCCTAGAGGGACCTTGAGCCACAGCACCAGCCACAGTTCAACTGCTGTCTGTGGGCAGTGGTTTGAACCCTGTGCACAGCAGGCTCCACACGCCGCCACCACAGCTGTACGGGGACCCATTTCCCGAGTGGAACACCACAACAGCGTGAAATGTAGTGCCACTAAAGCCAGTAGCCGTGGGCCCAAAAGGCTGACAGTCTCAGCAGCACACAATGCTGGCTCAGCAGCTCCGGACAGAAGTTGCCACCTGTTCGTCAGCCCTAGCAAGAGACAATGAGGAGGTGCATGCCTGCCTCTAGCTCATATAATGAACTCAATAAATGTCATTTTTAACTGTCAACTGTGTATGCCCTGGGCTCCATAGCCCTTCACCACCACTCACACATTCCCACTCTTCTTCAGTAGAGAAGGCATTTAGTAATGTTTCATGGGATGTCTTGCCACGCCCTCCACTTATTAAACTGTAATTTTCCCAGTTGATTGTTAGAATATTAAAATCTCCTCCAGTAACAAGGAGACATACATACAGGTGAAATGAGGTTCTCTCGATTCTGGTGCTAGATAGAAAGATCCATTCAAAGTCTGTGCTCACCCTTTGATATTGAGTCTTGCCCAAACATTATCACATGTATCATCAATTTATAACACAAAGGATTTGAGTGTCATATCTACTGCGACAAATACACCACCACCGTTTCTCATTAGCTTCTCCTTGCAATATACACCCCAAAAATCTCACTGCTGATTATCTTGGTTTTGTGTCAACCTGTACTCGTTATTACATCAACTCCACTATTTGTTTGACTGCTTCAAACTCTGGGACTTTGTTGTGAATGCTTTTGCAGCAGATCACTAGGATTTTAATCATTTCACCTGTGGGGGTAATTTCTTTGAATCGTACTTTGGGATCTACTACAGCTATCATTATCTGGAGTGGATGGAGTCATCTAAGCTAAATAGCCCTCGTGTGAATTCCACATGTATTCAGCCACCCAAGTAGCACCCTCGGACATGTAGTGCACGTCTGACCCATTTAGGGAGTTTCTACAATTCTCAGTCCAATAGCGCAATTTCAAGAAGTCATAGCCCTGTTGTCACAAACCATTCAAAGTCTCTGTATCAAGCTTTCGAATCACCTCACAACTACCACTTACAGATAAGTTACAAGGACACTGCTGCGGATTGTGAGCTTCATTGAAAATTTGTAAGCACAACTGGTCTTCTAGCCCCCTCCCTTGCTGCCATTTCCCTGAGGGTACTATTATTCACCCTATGTTTGTATTGCCCATCATTAACAGCCTCCTACACTTTTGTATTTCCCTATTCTTGACAAATGACTTGGCAGGCTTCAAAACAGACGGCATGTGTCTGAGCACTTAAATTTCAGTGTCAGTGGAAGACAGCATCTCAAACTTTTGCATGCCACTCATAGTCAAGTTCACGAGTGGTGACAGTTCTGCACTTGCTGCAGAGGAAAAGTAGCCATTGGCGAGGATAGCACTTGAGATACCTTTGGTATCTCTAGTATACATCTCTCAACACTTGCCCAATTCTTTGATTCAAAGCTGCTTCAAATTACTTGACAGCAGTCAGAATTATTTCCAGCTTCTGAACAGTAATTAAGTCAATTGTCCAAGTACAGCTTTACAGTATGTCTGCATTCTTACTGGTTTATCTGAACTTCATTAGTCTTGCTAATATTGTTATAATTTTAAGACCTATTATGTTGAAAGTATTACCAGTTCCCTTTACGATCTGAAGCTACAAATTCTAAGGAATTGGTTTACATAAATAATGAAAGAAAAGCCTGGGATAAAAGATACATTGTAACAAACTCATGTCATGATTTCAAAAACAGTGTGATGGCTGAACATGACCAAAAGTGTCTTCAGCTATTAATGAACTGCAGCCAGCTGCTCCTGCATCCACACATCCTAGAACTACTAACTTAAGTATTAACTATAAAAGAACACAGAGAAAGCAAAATCCATAACTTTCTGCTCTCCTCATGTACCAGCAACAGACTCTAGACTGCTTATGGAACTGTGTTGTTGACCGTCCAAAAGAAATGACAGCTGCACTGCAGACTGCACGAATCTGCGCTTTTAGTTAGTGAAATGTGAGGCTACATCTCTTAAATACAAATATATGCAAGAAATATAAGAATTAAACTACAGAAACACAGAGAAAAAGCTAAATAAGCTATTTACTACTCTCCTGGTGTTTCAGAGGCAGCAGCTTAAAGCACTCTGCCCGGCAATGTAATATTCCCTCCAGTGATGCTATTAGTTCATGACTTTTCCCTTTATGTTGTGTCGTTTCAGTTCGAAGTCTCTTCTAAGGTTATTGGCATTCCTATAGCATTTTCTGCTTTCATTAGTGTTATTCAGTTTCCTTCAACTGCCTTTTTAAAAAGCTTCTCTTCTTTGTCTTCAGAACTCAATTTCTTGCACTCTTCTTTCCTCATAGTCACCCACCAGCATTCTTGTTTTTCTCATCTTCATCTTTTTGTATGATTCAATGAAAATAATCAATTTTTGTAAACATAATGTAACTGGATAGATGCCAATCTACTCACCAAGCGGGGCATGAAAACACACATACAGAAGATATGTGTGCATTTTCCTGCTGCCGCTTGGTGAGTAGATTTTTATCTATACAATTACATTATTTTAGTATGATTCGTTCATCCCTGTTACCTCCTCACACTCTTCACACCATTAATTTCTTCTTGTCTGTTGTTCCATACCAATCACTTCCTCTGCAGCAGTCTGTATTTGATGCCAGATTTTATTCCCTTGCTCATTTATGTCATGAGTATATTCCCAAAGGACTTGCATCAATCTATTTTCCAAATTAATAGCTATGTGTTCAGCCTTCCTTGGGCATATTATACTTATGTTGCCTTTCTCCGTTAACTTTATGTACATTTGAAGTTCCTCTTATTTGTCACTGAATGTTGCTGTTGAAAGTACCCTTGGTCATCTTGGAGAAAAATGTGCTTCAGGTATGGATGCCTGCAACATCTGTGTTGCTGGTGATGGACTGGACTGTAATAGATGAACCCGATCTACTTTTTGCAAAGTCGCCTAACCTCAAACTTCCGGATCACATTCAGTAAGGATACTTACAACTTGTTTATAAGAACCTACCTAGTAGATGTGTGATTAGTTGCTAGAGTTGCACTCTTTTGGCTTTTTCATACTCATTATGTGTATTTGGGAGGCTGAAGAAGAATCTCGTTTCACACATTCTGCAAGGGGTGATGTTGGTGGTCATTATTGTTGCCAGGTCATTGTAAATAAAACATGGCATGCACTGTCTCAGGCTTACAAATGATGATGTGTCGATTTACAATGTAAACACATATGTACCATTAATGCAATAACTTTTAATTGCCTCAAATATCTCACTATGTTTGTTACTGTTCATTCCATACATTCCCTTCACATACCTAATGGCATGCAGGACCTGCTTTTGCTACTATTAGGAATAATTTGATAGGATTCTGATCACATATTCGAGCAGGCCACTGCACCAAATTTGCCTCAGTTTCTATTAAACACAATGCAACAGTCCTTGTTTTGTTGACATAAGCATTATCATGGAGATACTGATAAGTCAAGCTCCAAGCAGTTCCTACAGTGTGGAAGTACAATTTTATCTAATATGTTTTCATAAATACCAGTAATCATTTCACCATCAAACAAAATAAACTGTCTGGCACTAAACCCAAAAAGATTGCCCTAGGCCACCAGCACTGTTGAATTTCACTGTTGCCACAATACTAAGACAAACAACACGTGTAAGGTATCCCCCACATCCACAAAACCCATCCATATAATGTAAAGTGGCACATCACCACCTTTCACTGCTGCACAGACCAATGACAGCTTTGATTCATGGCATAAATAATATGTGAGGTTAAACAGTTATTCTCATGTTCAGGTTTCTGAATAGCAGCACGTTCATGAAAATAATGTCCTGTAGCATCTCTACAAATCACTCTGTAACTAACCTATGTGACAGATGCAACAGAAATCCTCCGCAATAGCTGATTACTCTGTCTTGACAAATGGCTCGTATATTATGCTTCAGAGTGAGACAATACACATTTAATTTCTTATGCTATTGCTGTATTGTCAATCACCAAGAAAACGTAAGGGGAATCAGACAGTAAGCCATTTCTGTTACTGAATCAGAACAACATAGTGGTGAAACCAACTATCAAAACCAATAGCAAATACACTTGCTTCTTTCAGGCACTACAAAACTCTGCAGTCACTGTGTGCAGACCTCTCAGATGTCCAAGTGATCGTGCAAAATGATGAACATGAGAACATTTGCTAGTGTATTGTGCTATTCAGTAATCTGCTCTTGCAATGGTAGCATCTATAGTGATCATTACTCTGTGATGGCTAGAATGCCTGTACTGTCTGCTTCGAAAAGGACCACACTTCACACTCGGACAGTTACACACACCACACAAAATGTAGTTTATTGAGGAAAATATGTTCACCATGTGAGTACTGTAATACTTTGTATAGTTCTTTGGCAAACTGCTACAGGCATGATCACAATTCCAGAACAATATGAGGTGAAACAACGCAGTGTTATTGTGAGAGATACATAGGAGAGTGACTGTGCTGGAACTTACTTGAGTTCACTACTACTAGCGCCACGGCATTATAATGCACCTTTACTTAACATACAAAGAATTGCAACATAATCTAAGAGCGGAATTAAAATAAATTTTCCAAACCTTGTCAGTGTATGTTTCAGTACATTAGTGTTAATATTGTTAAGTCTCAGAATGATCAAATGAATATGTTTCACTAAATATATTTTAAGAAGAAAAAATAAGTGGTGCTAAATAATGAAACTAGACTGCTAAAAGCTGTTCAGAATATGCAAATGTATGTCAATTAAAAGTTACAAGTCTCAACTTCATCACAGCGGTATTTTGACCATTGGCATTTTTACAACAAATTAAGGCGCTAAATATTAGACTCAGAAAGACGAAAATTTGTATGTAGCCTCAGTTTGATCTTAAAATCTCGTATCTGTGACACCAATAAGCTACCCCCATTACTTTTCAAAACCAAATTTAGAACGAGAACATCCTCTTTCATGACAGATTATCATTTGTGTTACTGACAGAAAGCTCTAATTACAGCACTTGATTACATTATTTAAATAATACAGCAGTACCAAGTTACAAGGTTTGATTGTAAATAACAATCATTACAAGGGATCTTAAAGAGGCAGTTCAGAGGTTTGATCTACTGTCAGATCTCTTCTAATTCTAGCTGGCAAAGTTTAAACGCAGTTTGAACCAAGATTTTTTCAGTAACTAAAGTCAAGTTAACTGTAATGATACAAAAATTAAAGATATTGTAAATCATTAACTGACAGAGAGATTAATTAACATATGTCTGTAAAAGGGGCCATTTAGAGTCTGTTGAATGGTAGATAGCAGATGTTCTGTTCAGCGGTCCGTTGCACCCATATATAAATACAGCCAGAGAGGCGTGAGAAGAGATACTCCACACCGAGATATCAATCTGTTCACATCAGTCAAATGCGCTTGGATGACGTCAGCTAGGCACTTACCGAAAGCGTTCTCGGTAAAGTAGGAAGGGAACTCATGAGGACTGTAAACCATCCAGCATTGCTTAGATTTCACAGAAGTAACAGCTTGCGTGCTCCTCATAATGTTGGCAAAACCACATGGCAAGTGCCAAGATTATTTTCCACTTTTAAGGCAAGCAATTAAATTCAATTATTACAAGTCAGGGCGATAGATCTATTTACTTGGAACTTCCTGTAGATGTTGCCTTTTAACTGTTAATGGAGCTGTTTCTGATAGGAATATTAGTTACAATAGAATATTTTGTGCTTGTGAACTTTTTACTGAATACATCAATCAGTTAAAAATCGAAATTTTTAATTATAGTCACTGTTCCTGATCCTGCTGAGTAAACAGCAAGTAGGAACTTTTTCTTTCATTGAGCACAATGAATAATGCGGACTTGCAGACTGGAAACTATGATCAGTATGTTCTCCATCTCTTTCTGGCTGACTGCAAAAATAGTTTTCAGGCTCTTGTAAATGGCGAAGGTAGGTGTAAAGCATACTCAGACACTTTAAGTAAGTTTTCATATTAGTGACATAACAAATGCAAAGACCAATTACTTTGTTTACCTGACACCCCACAAGTATACTCACTGTAAATTGATTCCATTTCCCAAGTGCGATTCTGTTTATTGTGATCTGTTCTGGATCTGCAGTCAGATGCATGATGCTTCACGCAATGCTTTTAATGAGCAACAAAGGCCTTGGAATACAATGAGTTACAAATAACATGTAGCAGTCATTAATAAACCAGTTACAGCTTTTTTTCTGCTTGCCCTCAAAGAGCTCATCTGAGCTATTCCTACTCGATGCACATTCTTATCAAAATTAATATAATATTACAGATCTTCGAGAGTGAATACTGCTTGGCTGTTTCCAGTTTTTCTATGAAATGCTACATGATGGTTTATCGAAATTAAGAATCATACAACTACTAAGATTTGTAGCTAATACAGGACTGAAATGGCACAATTTCAGAGACTTGTTACATACAGATATGATTTTATATATAGACTGAAGCAGTGAGTGAAAATCTGTACCAAAACACACACAAAATCGTATCTGTATGAGACTAGTGAAGTCTCTGAAACTGTGTCATTTCATTTCATTTGTATAAGTACCTGCACCTGGGTTTCAGGCTAGATCCCCCAATTACGTTTAATGCTGAGGTGCTACTCCAGAACATGGAGAGCCTCGGCAATTCTTTTGTGTGTAAGGGGGAACCTAAAGCAGACTGGGGTGCCAGTGAGAACTGAGGAGGGAGGCATGCCAGGGTACTCCGTGCAGTTGTGTGAACCGCTGTGCCCAAGTGGCTTAGAGGCTAAAGCCCCTGCTCAGTAAGCAGGAGAGCCAGATTCGATTCCTGGCCTTGGTACAGATTTTCACTTGCCATTTCAACACATGACTAGCATGCAATTCTTTAGATATCGTTTCTTTTTCTTGTATATTTGTAAAGATCTTTCTTTACACTTTAATATAATTTGTGAGTGTGTAAATAAAGTAAGAATTATCTATTATTTTTCCCTTTTTCTACCACCATGTCAAGAGACTTGTTTCCAGAGCACACTTTGTTAAGTGGTTGCTTGATACTTTTCATCACAGATTACAAACCCATGTGCTACTGTTTCTTGAGCAGATAATCGATTTCTATCTTGCGTACAGCCATGGAAGGATAAGAAATCTTTTCAGCTAGTTTCCAGCTACAACAGTCACATGGCATCATGCAGTGTTTAGACTCTGATCACAGACTGGACTGTGCCTACAACCTTTAGTAATTTATTATTTCACAACACAGCCTAGTGTAGTTTCAATTACAACAAAGTTAAAATAATATTTATGAAATTCCAATGTGACATTAGTGGAAGTATAAACTAGTATTGAATTCATTGTTTTTTTTTTGTTTTTTTTTTCCCCTTTATGTCGTAGTTGCATTCCCGTCACACACAGCCCCCACAACAATGAGAAATTCATTACAATGAAGTATTTTGGACATATCTAAAAAACGACTTGTTTTAATATTTCTGACAGCATGCCAATCAAGATTTAAGCTTGGACACAAAATTGTAAAGCATTGGAAAAAAAAACTTAAAATATGAAGCAACTAGTGCATACAGACTCCTGTGTGGATAATGCAATCATATTTTATGCTGGTCAAAAGAGGCTGTAATATAAAGAACATATCAAGCAGAATGGTATAGTGGCATCTAGTCAACATATACAAAGTACAGAACAGACGGTTGGTAGCATCAAAAACACTATTAATATTCTGCACGTTGGACCTAGGGGAATGTAATTGGACACGTTCGTGGAATGGGAGAGACTCAAATGTAAGATAAAGGAAACAGCAAATTAATCAATGAACACACTGAATTTAAATCCAGAAGCTTTTTTTTTCTCATGATTTAAATAAACAATAGCTTCATACATTATAGCACATTCAGCTGTTGACTAAAGGGCAAAGCAGCACACTGGAGGTTGTAAACACAACCATTACACATATATGAAAGTAACTCGTTACAGAATACGGTTTATGGACACAATTTTACAACTAATAAATACTGTCAAAACACTTTTATGAATTTTGTAATGTTTAAACAACCCAAGCTGTAACACATTCAAAAGAAATTGAACAGTAATTCTATTAACCTAAAGTTACACAGATGCACAGGCACACATTAGCTAATTAAATGAACTATTCAAACACACTAGGTATACAACTGAATTAAAGTTAGTCTCATAATGCTGTATTCACAAAAAATATGCTACAAAATGTCTTTTACACTATTGACAAATTATATACAAGGAAACATAATGTTATGAATAATACAATGACACTCAGGTAACTATGTTTTGTATCCTCAAATTATTCAGACAATATTAAGATGAATCAGCAAAAAACTTGTTCCCTACATCAAAACAAGTTTCTTTTCATGTATCACAAGGCACCTATCCCAATACATTCAATCCAATACATTCAATATATACTACATATCACAAAGAAATAATGTTCTAAAAATCAAGCACACATTTTATAAAGTAAATGTATTACCTAAGTCTTCACATTAGGTAAAGAACAAAAAATGAAGGACTAACAATCTCTTGATTATTATCTGAGTACAATATCCTTACTTCCTTCTTTAAAATTCTCAGGACTATATTTCAAGGCAAGAAAAATATTCAACCTTCAGTTCCTATTGCAACAATAATGCTTCCCATTCAGTAGACCCAGAAAGTCTTCTACATTCTAAACCTTAATATGCCACAGTTTCCATTTTGTGTTCGATATGCTGTATACGTGTTACCTGAAACAAAATTAATGGCATGCATTACACAGTGAGAAACATTATTAAATATGGTTGTTAAATATCCAACACTAATTCATTTAATTTTGAGGATAATCTCCAAAGGCATTTGGCAAATGGTATAATCAAAATATTTTACCCATGACAGTCTGTGTAGTGCTGCCGAGTGCCTTTTTGGCACATTTAACTAGCAAGTTTTGTGACACACTGCCTGCTTTGCTGTACCCAGGACTAATAGTGTTTCTTGAACTTCAATTAAAATCCAGCTGACAAGATCTATAAGTGTTTTTGTGTATCTGATAAACAAAAACTCAGTCAAGCAACAGAGAACAGTTTAAACTGGAAATTCTGGTTTTCTAGCAACAAAACTATCACAAACTATCCACCGAAGCCAATACCAACCCCATAATCCAGTTAACAGGGGGACGAGATTTAACATCTTCTCTCTTTAAGTAATATGGAGACGAACTCAGAGAGTGGTGGTGATATTATTTGTGTTGCAGATGGC
This sequence comes from Schistocerca nitens, assembly GCF_023898315.1. Taxonomy (NCBI): domain Eukaryota; kingdom Metazoa; phylum Arthropoda; class Insecta; order Orthoptera; family Acrididae; genus Schistocerca; species Schistocerca nitens. The sequence continues at coordinate 924,761,301 of NC_064614.1, read as the reverse complement.
TTCACTTCAGTGGCTATGACCAGAAGTTGTGGCAAACACGTCATATGGTGAAGGTCACTGGCCTACAACAGGAAATAAATGCTGGGCCCAAAGGGTGAATTGGCAATTTGTATCCTATCACTGAAGACTTCATATTATGCTAGCTCACGAATACAATTGTTACCTCCTCACGTTACTGGATCTCGACTTTGATTTTGAACACTACTGATCACATGGTCTTCAAAACAATTCTGGCTTTGTTTATTGGGTCTGATTTTGTCTGATGTTACTTGCAACTGTAACATTCACTCTCTATGGTGTATTCAGCCAACAAATTATTGACAGTCTTCATATTCACACACAACGTGGCTCATAGCAGCAACATTTTTTCAGCATTTCTCTTTGATGCTCAGCATTTTATTAATTTTATCATAGACTGCTACATGGGCTCAATCTTCACCAGTATGGATTTAGAGGAGGCACATCAACTGAAGGAGCTATAAATAAGGTGATTTCACTAGTGGCAGACATTCATTCTATGTATGCTCTACCAATTACAATCGATATTACTGCCACTTTCGATACCCTATGGCGGCCATCTCTCTTTGGACATCTTAGGAGTCAAAGTGTTCAGAGTCACCATACAACTAACTGAGAGACTTTTACCACAGGAGATACCCATCTTCAATATGCCTAGGAAAGGTAATAACAAACGCCCTAATGATAGGCTGTCCCCAGAGATCAGTGTGCGGTCCCTAGTTTTAGGATGTAGTGTTGGATCCCATATTAAAGCAGTAATTTGAGAGCAGTAAAATAAGCAGACTGGTAGCATTTGTAGGCGACTTCTTGTTCACTATAAGTGGTGACTCGAGAAGAATTACATCAGACAAATGAAATGCTGGGATGTATGAACTTGAAGGATGGTGCCAAAGCATCAAATTATCACTAGCACCTCACAAAACCACGTACCTCCTCCTGAAAGGGAACTTAGTGAGAACCCTAAAATAACAGTACATGATGTAACAATTAGATGAAGTGTGGTAACGAGATGTCGAGGGAGTATTTCTGGATGAATGTCAATATTTCATACATTAGCTAGAGGAGGCAGGCAGAAAAGGCTCTTTTGTGAAGCACAAATTATAACCATCACAAACAAGTAATTTAAAATTCCATGAAAAAAATTAGGGCATACCACTAATCTTAATTAGTGCCAGTTACAGGATGTAGTGCAATTGTTGGGCTCATAGATTACAGCATGTCAAGCCAGTTTCCTTAGTCATAAAAGTGAAACGAGGCGTGCTACTGAGGCTAACAGGCACCTATTGTTGAATTCCAAATGATGCATTGTTGCCAATTCTAGAAATATTCCCACTGGAAGTGCAAGGAATACTTAGAACTGAGGCCAAGAGGAAGAGACTAAAAATGATATTTCCTCACCTTTCAAGTGGAGTGATGCATTACCTGACAGGTCATGGCCAGTATGCAAAATAACTGCACAAAGTCAAAAGACAGATGAAAAATAGTTACGTCTCAACAGTGCATGCACTCTACAACTCTACTGTGGTCTGGAATAACTAGTTGTTCCACTTTTTCCTCACAGTCAGATGAAAGATGTTCTTGTAAAACATTGTTTAGTTAGTTAGCATCTAGAGAATCTCCAATGTGCACACTCTGCATTGACATATGTGCAGAGATGATAAAGGAAGCATAGGCACAGGACATCGGCAAAGAGTGACAGTGATCTAGCATCCCCATCTGCTACGAGGGGGTCACTTATGCTTTGACTTTGTGGCTTGGTGGCGTTTTGGAAGGCAGAGAGAAAGTGGTGTGCCTACAGTGTCAACGTCCAGAAACAGATGAATGAAGCTGAAGAGAAATGTCTCTTCCGTGATGTTACAAGATTCACTTCGAAAATGTTCTAGTTAATGATATCTGTTCATCGAATTTATATAAATGTTACACAAGTGCAACAAAATGTGGAAGAGTTCTTTAAAAGACAGTTACAATTTTTTATAGCTTGAAGATTACAGAGCTTCCTTACAGCCCTCATCCCTCTGCAAATGGAAACGAAGTCACACAGCAAGAGTTGGTAGCACTGCATAGCAGGTCCACAGCGTCAAGAAACTATGAGAAGGCAACCATAAGAAAATAGTCATGGTAAAAGCTCACGAACAACAATCAAGGAGACAGACCATTAGTGAAGTAGTTGATTCAGTTACAACACATAACTGGAGTCTTTCAACACTTCAGTAGAACTATGCACATTACAAAATGTGACAGGTAATAGTGGTCAGGCATTAAGGACACAAGATACCAAGGCAACACTGAGGAACAAATCAACCTGGCGCATCTTGGCCAATACTGCAGCTGCCATATCCAGGAAGGCTAAGAAGGGAAGTGTATCGCTTTGGTGCAAATGATAACCAACAAGTGGGTTCTAAGAAGTTAGAGTGAATCATGGAATTAACTGTCACAGAGTGAACACTGCTGATGTGCTGCCCCATGCCCAAGAAATCCAGTAAATAACAGCTGCTGACCAGGGTAGTGTGAGGGTGGATCCACTAGAGGAGACAATCTTCTAGTAACTGGTTAAGGGGTTAATAGTAGTTTTGTACCAGTATAAAGTAATTTTTCTGTTTTTCCTTTTTTGCAGTATTTGTCTCTTTTGAGCAGGTAGTATTATTTTTTTCTCTTATTTTAGTATTTGTAAGAAACTGGTAGGAATAATTATTACAAACAAAAATGGGGGTTGTCTGGCCCACTTTAATTGTTCAGATACCATGCTGTGTTTGTGAAGAATGAAGGAATGAATGAATAAACAAACAAAACTGTCCTTCCACAATGACTTTTTCTCTCCTCCATTACTGAAGAGCAAAAAGTCTCCATCACTTGGAAGAGTACTACATTGCTTATTTTATGTTGCCAAGATATCACGAGAATAATTCTCCAACAACATGCCTCAAACCTATATCCTTTTTTGTCCTTGATTCTCTACAATCCAAGTCTGAACCATAGAGGGTAACATTCCAAACTAAATATTTTCTTTGTGTTCAAACCAACATACTCCGATGTTTGTACCAACTTCTTTTTGTAGCACTGTGTTTCAGCTTGTTCAACCATCACTGACTATTCTGCTACCAAGTTACTTAAAGCTTGTGGCCTCTTTCAGATTCTCTCCGTCAAGATTTAAAAATGAACAATGGAAAATCCAAGATGGAATGTAACAATATGTACACACACACACACACACACACACACACACACACACACACACACACAGATGACCAGTTTCTGGCTGCTGAGGCCACAATGTGAACAGCAGTGCTTGATGGAAGAAGCAACCGAGTGGTGGAGAGGAGGACACTGGGGCAAGGAGAGGGAGAGATAAAGTAGGTGAGAGGGACAGTAAAGAGCTGCTTGTGGGAGCATACAGGGATGACGTGTGGAGAGGATAAGGCAGCTAGCTGCTTTCAGGCGGTTAGACAGGGAGCAGGGGAATAGCAGAAAAGGAGAGAAATAAAAAGACTGAGTGTGTTGGCAGTACAGAGAGCTGTGTAGTGCTGGAATGGGGACAGGGAAGGAGCTAGATGGGTAAGGAAGATGACTAATGAAGGTTGAGGCGAGGAGGGTTATGGGAATGTAGGACATATTGCAGGGAGAGTTCCCACCTGTGCAATTCTGAAAAGCTGGTGCTGGTGGGAAGGAGCCAGGTGGAATAGGCTGTGAAGCATTCATTTAAATGAAGAATGTCCTGTAGGGTGGCGTGCTCAGCAATGGGGTGGTCCAGCAGTTTCTTGGCCACAGTTTGTCGGTGCTCATTCAGGCGGCCAGACATCTTGTTGATCGTTATGCCCATGTAGAATGCAGCACAGTGGTTGCAGCATAGCTTGTAGATCACATGACTGGTTTCACAGGTAGCCCTGCCTTGGATGGGATAGATGAAGCTCGTGACCGGACTGGAGTAGATGGTGGTGGGAGGATGATATAGGACAGGTCTTGCATCTAAGTCTATTAAAGGGATATAAACCATGGGGTTGGGAGCAGCAGTTTTGTAGGGATGGACAAGGATATTGTATAGGTTCAGTGGGCAGCGGACTACCACTGCGGGAAGGTTGGAAAGGACAGTGGGTAGGACATCCCTTACTTTAGGGCACAACAAGAGGCAGAGAGTGGTGAATTTGATTTAACTGCTCCAGTCCTGTGTGATACTGAGTTGCGAGGGAGATGCTCCTCTGTGGCCGGATGCTGGGACTTTGGGAGGTGGTGGGTGACTGGTGTCCCTCTGTCTAGCCACAGAGGAGCATTTCCCTCGTGACTGAGTACCACACGGGACTGGAGCAACTGAATCACATTCTCCACCAGGGTTTCGACTACCTCTTGCCATGCCTGAAATGAGGAATGTACTGCACACTATCCTTCCTACCTCTCCCACAGTGGTATTCCGTCACCCACTGAACCCACACAAATCCTCATCCATCCCTACACAACCCCTCTCCCAACCCGTTGCCTCGCCATGGTTCACATCCCTGTAATAGACCTAGATGCAAGACTTGTCCAATACATCCTCCCAACACCAGCTAATCCAGCCCGGTCACAAGCACCACCTACCCCATCAAAGGCAAGGCTACCTATGAAACCAGTCATCTGATCTACAAGCTAAGCTGCAGCCATTGCGCTGCATTCTACGTGGGCATGACAACCAACAAGGTGTCTGTTCACATGAATGGTCACCGACAATTTGTGGCCAAGAAACAGCTGGACCACCCCACTGTTAAGCACGCTGCCCGAAACAACATTCCCCATTTCAATGACTGCTTCAGAGCCTGTGCCATCTGAATCTTTCCCACCATCAGCAGCTTTTCTGAATTGTGCAGGTGGGAACTCTCTCTGAAATATATCCTACATTCCCATAACCCTCCTAGCTTCAACCTCTGTTAGTCATTGTCCTTACTCATCTAGCCCCTTCCCAGCCTCCTCCTTACCATGTCCACATGGCTGCTTCTCCCATAATGTGCTGCTGCTTGCAGTCTGGCCTCAGAAGCCAGAGACTGTTGTTGTGTGTGTGTGTGTGTGTGTGTGTGTGTGTGTGTGTGTGTGTGTGTGTGTGTGAATGGTGTTTGTGTGAGGGTGTGTGTGGGTGTTGTCTATTTCCGATGAAGGCCTTGTCGACTGAAAGCTCACTTTCTGACAGTCTTTTTATTGTGCCTATATGCAACTCAGCATCTCTGCTATATAGTGAGTGGCAACTATCCTTTTCATCAGACTTAAATTAAGATTATTGTTTGCACTTCCCTATTGCTTATTTACTCCCAAATTACATGTTTCTGAAAGAGTTTGTAGTTTATTTCTGTAGTCTTTTGAAGGGGGTGTTCAGGTTCAGCTGAACTGGTGGATCATTTGTAAATCTAAATCATTGTTTTTTTTATTTTCTTTCCTTTGTATAAATATTCCCTCAATATATGTATCTTTACTATTGTTTATTGCATCTTCAATGCAAATATTGAACAGTAAGGGAAAAGGGCTGCTCTCTTGCTGAATATTTTTATTCACTATTTTAAGTTTTCCCTCAATGCTGTTTTTGGCAACTGCTATCTGCTCCCTGTAAAGTTCGTGAATTGTTATCCTGTCTTGCTGATCTAACTTAATGTACCCAAGAATTTCTACCATTTAGGGTCAGTCTACAATGTAAAAAACCTTTACCTAATATATTTTTTATTAATTCTGAGCATTTTTTACATAGTATCATTACACTACTTAGTGTTTCACTAGTTTTTCTATCCTTCCTAATTCCAAACTGCTCTTCCATGAGGTTTTGATTAATTTTGGTGGATTCTGTTGCTTATGACTTTTCTCAGAATCGTGGAGGCAATGGTTAGTAAACAGTTAATGTACAATAGTCTTCCCATTTGTTTATTGCGATCTCTCTAGAGTCTAGATGTTGGTATGAGGGTTATTCTTTTGGAAAATGTTGGAGAATTCTCCTTTTCCATACACGTCACTGATGATATCATAGATAAATAGAGGGTGCTCGGGAAATAGGGATGAATATTAAAATGCTATAGAATGTACAAAATTTATTGAAAATGTATCTTTTTTACAAACACATTAAGTAACTTTTATGTATGAAAAATTATATCCTCCATATGACCACCCACGGCCACACGGGAACTAACAATGCATTCATTGAAGTTCTCGATATCGCACTCACAAATATCTGGTGGGTTGCCGTGAATAACCCCTCTTAATTTAATCCTTTAATTAATGTATTGTTTGTGGTTTGTTCACATACACTTTTGATTTCACAAATCCCCAAAAAAGTCTAGGCATAAGATTGCATGATCTGGCACACCGTTCCTGGTTCCCACATAAAGAGAGAAGTTTTTGAAGCAATTCTTTCACGGGATGTGTGACATGCTGCACCATCTTGTTGAAGCCAAAAATTATTATTTTCATCCATAAGAGGGAAAAACTAATCAGAGAGCATATTTCAGTAATGGTCGCTGTTCTCAGTAACAGCAGCTCCCTCATAATTTTCAAAAAGGTATGAGCCGATCACTACTCCTGCCCAAAACACATACCACACAGTCATGCACTGTGAATGCATCTCATCTTCCACAATCACTTGGCAGATTTTTGCTACCCCAAATTCTGCAGTTCTGTTTATTGACATTCCCACTGAGGTGGAACACCTCATCTGAGAAAATTATTCTTTTTGTGAAGTTCTCATTCTCCGCTTGTCAATCCAAGACCCATTGAGCAAATCGATGTCTCTTTCCAAGATCTGCAGGCTTCACCTCTTATGTAAGTTGAATCATGTGCGAATGGTTGCCACGGGTCTCTCACCGTTTTTTTTTTTTTTTTTTTTTTTTTTTACTTGGATATACTGCTAAGTTGTCATCTGCTCCATGATGAAAATAAACATCAAACAACAATGCTTACCACACAAAAGCTATCAGCTACTAATGGGAAGGATCGCAGATAACAAACATGAAAAAACCACGGCTGCAAACTGTCACATGACAAAATGGCACAAAATTCAAATTTGTCTTAACTTTCTTTATTATTGTCTTGATATCACACATAAATACTATTGTTTTATCATCTAATGCTTTGAGCATTTCTCCAGTTATTTCATCATGCCCAAGAGGCTGTTTAAAGTAATAGTTCTTTAACTGCTTTATCAAACTCCTCTCCAAGTAATCAGCCCTGGATCTATGATATTTCCTAATTTGGCCAAAAACTTCATAGTGCCCCCCCCCCCTCTCCAATCAAGCATTTGAGATAGGACCTAAAAAAATTTTAAAAATCAATTTTTCAAAAATATGTTTATTTTGTAGTGCACGTCTTTCTTAAGAGTTTGACATATAAAACATGTTTGAGGAACTGTAAGACATGTTATTTGGTCTTAAGTGTGCCAAAGTGCAATGCCAAGCCTCTTCCCGCAGCATTTTTCTATCACACATCACTGTACTTTGCTCTGTAGAATTCAAATGTGTATTTTGTAATGGAAGCAATCAAACCTATATCCAGGACAGTGGAAATTAAAATGTCCTGTGATGCCTCTCCTGTTCCCAGTCAATAGGTTCAACATCCTACCCCCCTTAAAATAAACCCATTAATGCTGCTTGGGATTATTTGTAACTTGGAGGATAAGAACTCTTCAGAAAATTTGCACTCTTTATTGCCTCTTAACTAATAACTTTCTCTTTTGTGTGACATAAAATTAAATGTAGGAAACATAAAACCAGTAAAGACAAGAGAGAAGCAAGAGAGTACACATTTTTTCAATACTTAGGTTCCAGCATTTCTTTTTTTTCTAATCTTGCTACAGCTGTATATGGCGTGCTTTCCTTTCTGTGAATGAAACTATTACCTCATCAAAGCTCATCAAACGTTTTGCTACATGTAAAATCAAAATGTCGTCGTCTAATACTGAAAATCCTGTTAACGTGTAGTATCCAAGACTGGTGTGGTTTCTCGATTTGATTATGTCTATTTCATCACTGTCTGCTAGATAAAACAAAATAGGCCTTTCTGATATTGCAGCAATTGTAACATACGCCAAATAAGCAAGACTGTTTTGTCACAAATGGTTATTTTTACCTACCTCATTTACATAAGTAAAATGAGAGAATATAATTCATCAAGTACTAATATGAAATGCTTATTAGGCCTACAACAAGAAAAACATTTTTTGTTAGGAAATAGTTTCAGATTTTATTAATATGCTCCAGGTTCTCCAGCATGAGATCAGAAAGTAGTAGTACAAAAGTTTTATACAAATTTGGAATCGTCATATTCTTCCATATAACTTAGATGTCATATTCTTCCATATAATTTGTGTGATGTCCCTGTTTCTTCTCTGTCCTCATTCTAACGAGCTAATTCTGTAACTATTCCTGCATTGTCGAAACTTATTACTTCACTAACCCTGCCAGAATCACCAGTTTGGTTTAGTTATCCCATGTCTATTCTCCAGTCAGGAACTATTAAGTGTTTGTACAATGCGTTTTCCACGCTGTTCCAAGAATAGAACTTAAGCAGCTGCTAACTGGGGACTGTACAACTGGCCCTTAGTAGTGAAATGATCTGGCAAAAATATTCTGTCAAAGTTTTATTTTCTTGGATACACAGAGACGTTAATATATAATCTTTATTATCTGTTATTCCCATTAGTTGTTTATTTCCACTCTGATAGTCTGACTCTATGGATTTCACAAATAATTATAACAACACTGATCATTCAGAAAAGGGAATCAGCGATCATAAAGCGGTTACTGCATCGATGATTTCAGCCGTAAATAGAAATATTAAAAAAGGTAGGAAGATTTTCCTGTTTAGCAAAAGTGACAAAAAGCAGATTACAGAGTACCTGACGGCTCAACACAAAAGTTTTGTCTCAAGTACAGATAGTGTTGAGGATCAGTGGACAAAGTTCAAAACCATCGTACAATATGCATTAGATGAGTATGTGCCAAGCAAGATCGTAAGAGATGGAAAAGAGCCACCGTGGTACAACAACCGAGTTAGAAAATTGCTGCGGAAGCAAAGGGAACTTCACAGCAAACATAAACATAGCCAAAGCCTTGCAGACAAACAAAAATTACGTGAAGCGAAATGTAGTGTGAGGAGGGCTATGCGAGAGGCGTTCAGTGAATTCGAAAGTAATGTTCTATGTACTGACTTGGCAGAAAATCCTCAGAAATTTTGGTCTTATGTCAAAGCGGTAGGTGGATCAAAACAAAATGTCCAGACACTCTGTGACCAAAATGGTACTGAAACAGAGGATGACAGACTAAAGGTCGAAATACTAAACGTCTTTTTCCAAAGCTGTTTCACAGAGGAAGACTGCACTGTAGTTCCTTCTCTAGATTGTCGCACAGATAACAAAATGGTAGATATCGAAATGGATAACAGAGGGAGAGAGAAACAATTAAAATCGCTCAAACGAGGAAAGGCCACTGGACCTGAAGGGATACCAGTTCGATTTTACACAGAGTATGCGAAGGAACTTGCCCCCCTCCTTGCAGCGGTGTACCGTAGGTCTCTAGAAGAGCGTAGAGTTCCAAAGGATTGGAAAAGGGCACAGGTCATCCCCGTTTTCAAGAAGGGATGTCGAACAGATGTGCAGAACTATAGACCTATATCTCTAACGTCGATCAGCTGTAGAATTTTGGAACACGCATTATGTTCGAGTATAATGACTTTTCTGGAGACTAGAAATCTACTCTGTAGGAATCAGCGTGGATTTCGAAAAAGACTGTCGTGTGAAACACAGCTCGCACTATTCGTCCACGAGACTCAGAGGGCCATAAGACACGGGTTCACAGGTAGATGCCGTGTTTCTTGACTTCCGCAAGGCGTTCAATACAGTTCCCCACAGTCGTTCAATGAACAAAGTAAGAGCATATGGACTATCAGATCAATTGTGTGATTGGATTGAAGAGTTCCTAGATAACAGAACGCAGCATGTCATTCTCAGTGGAGAGAAGTCTTCCGAAGTAATAGTGAATTCAGGTGTGCCGCAGGGGAGTGTCATAGGACTGTTGCTATTCACAATATACATAAATGACCTTGTGGATGACATCAGAAGTTTACTGAGGCTTTTTGCAGATGATGCTGTGGTTTATCGAAAGGTTGTAACAATGGAAAATTGTACTGAAATGCAGGAGGATCTGCAGCGAATTGACGCATGGTGCAGGGAATGGCAATTGAATCTCAATGTAGACAAGTGTAATGTGCTGCGAATACATAGAAAGATAGATCCCTTATTATTTAGCTACAAAATAGCAAGTCAGCAACTGGAAGCAGTTAATTCCATAAATTATCTGGGAGTATGCATTAGGAGTGATTTAAAATGGAATGATCATATAAAGTTGATCGTTGGTAAAGCAGATGCCAGACTGAGATTCATTGGAAGAATCCTAAGGAAATGCAATCCGATAACAAAGGAAGTAGGTTACAGTACGCTTGTTCGCCCACTGCTTGAATACTGCTCAGCAGTGTGGGTTGGTTGGTTGGTTTGTGGGATTAAAGGGACCAGACTGTGATGGTCATCGGTCCCTTTTTCCAAAAAATTAAAACCGCCCAAAGAGAATAAAAAACGAACAGCAGGAAAGACGTCAGATGACACAGGACGAGAAAGACTCCGACAGAGATCAGACAAAACAAATTAAAACACACAGTGTGTGACGGTGGTTGGCCGACCATAGAGAAAAAAAAAAGAGGAAAAGCCAACCACCAAGAACACATTAAAAACTCAGTTTAAAATCAGAGGCTAAAAGCCAGAATCAACCCTAAAAAACATAAACACTCAGATTAAACTATAAAAAACCCCTGCCCGAATAAAACGCAAAACTAAGTCCACCATGGCAGAGTCATCTAGTAAAAGGGCAGGGAGCATATCAGGCAGCGCAAATGTCTGCCTGAGCACAGTTAAAAGCGGACAAGTTAATAAAATGTACACCACCGTCAAAACCGCCCCACAGCGACAAAGAGGCGGGTCCTCACGACGCAATAAATAACTGTGAGACAGTCGGGTGTGGCCAATGCGGAGCCGACAAAGAACAACTGAATCTCTGCGAGTGGCTCGCATGGATGACTGCCACACATGCGTCGTCGCCTTGAGAGAACGGAGTTTGTTTGGCGTGGGCAGATTGCGCCATTCAGTGTCCCAAAGCGAGAGAACTTCGTGGCGGAAGACTGCCCGCAAATCAGTCTCTGGGAGGCCAATGTCCAGGGTGGGTTCACTGGTGGCATGTTTGGCCAGGCGGTCAACATGTTCATTACCCGGGATACCGACGTGACCGGGGCTCCACACAAAGACCACAGTGCGGCCGCAACGCCCAAGAGTATGCAGGGACTCATGGATAGCCATCACCAGACGAGAACGAGGAAAACACTGGTCGAGAGCTCGTAAACCGCTCAGGGAATCGCTACAGATAACAAAGGACTCACCTGAGCAGGAGCGGATATACTCTAGGGCACGAAAGATGGCGACCAGCTCAGCAGTGTAAATGCTGCAGCCATCCGGCAAGGAACGTTGTTCGGAATGGTCCCCTAGAGCTAGCGCATACCCGACACGACCAGCAACCATCGAACCGTCAGTGTAAACAATTCCAGAGCCCTGATACGTGGCCAGGATGGAATAAAAGCGGCGGCAGAAGGCCTCTGGAGGGACTGAGTCCTTCGAGCCCTGTGCCAAGTCGAACTGAAGGCAAGGGCGAGGAACACACCACGGGGGTGTACGCAGAGGTGCCCGGGAAGGAGGTGGAACAGGGAAAAACCCAAGCCCGGAGAGAAGCTCCTTGACGCGTACGGCGATCGGACAACCTGACCGGGGCCGACGGTCTGGCAGATGGACGACTGACTGCGGGAACAGGACACGGTAATTTGGATGCCCGGGCAAGCTAACAACATGGGCAGCATAAGCAGCCAATAATTGTTGGCGTCGTAACCGCAGTGGAGGGACACCTGCCTCCACTAGTATGCTGTCCACAGGGCTGGTGCGGAAAGCACCAGTGGCAAGGCGTATCCCGCTATGGAGGATTGGGTCCAGCACCCGCAACGCAGATGGGGAAGCTGAGCCATAAGCCAGGCTCCCATAATCCAGACGAGACTGGATTAACGCCTGGTGGAGCCGGAACAGGGTCGATTGGTCGGCACCCCAGTGGGTGTGGCTCAAACATCGCAGAGCATTGAGATGCCGCCAACACGCCTGTTTGAGCTGCTGGATATGAGGCAGCCAAGTCAACCGGGCATTGAAAGCCACCTCCAAAAACCTGTGTGATTCCACCACTGAAAGAAGTTCGCCATTAAGAGAAAGCTGCGGCTCCGGGTGGACAGTACGTCGCCGGCAGAAATGCATAACGCAGGTCTTGGCTGCCGAAAACTGGATCCCATGAGCTACAGCCCAAGACTGCGCCTTGCGGATAGCGCCCTGTAGCTGATGTTCAACAGCTGCAATGCCAGTAGTGCTGTAGTAAAGGCAGAAGTCGTCAGCATACAGGGAAGCGGAGACAGAATTTCCCACGGCCGCAGCGAGCCCGTTAATGGCCATTAAAAACAGGCAGACACTTTAAACAGAACCCTGTGGCACACCGTTCTCCTGGACGTGGGAGGAACTATACGAGGCCGCGACTTGCACGCGGAAGGTACGATACGACAGAAAATTGCGGATAAAAATCGGCAGAGGACCCCGAAGACCCCATCCATGAAGCGTAGAAAGGATGTGATGACGCCATGTCGTATCGTACGCCTTCCGCATGTCGAAAAAGACAGCGACCAGGTGCTGACAGTGGGCAAAGGCAGTACAGATGGCCGACTCCAGGCTCACCAGATTGTTGGTGGCGGAGCGGCCTTTACGGAACCCACCCTGAGACGGAGCCAGAAGGCCCCGAGACTCCAGTACCCAATTCAAGCGCCGGCTCACCATCCGTTCAAGCAACTTGCAAAGAACGTTGGTGAGGCTAATTGGACGGCAGCTGTCCACCTCCAGAGGGTTCTTTCCAGGTTTCAAAACGGGGATGACAATGCTTTCCCGCCATTGCAACGGAAACTCCCCCTCGACCCAAAGATGGTTGTAAAGATCGAGGAGGCGCCGCTGGCAGTCCACTGAAAGGTGCTTCAGCATCTGACAGTGAATGCCTTCTGGCCCAGGAGCGGTATCAGGGCAAGTGGCTAGGGCACTGCGAAATTCCCACTCACTGAATGGAGCATTGTAAGATTCTGGGTGGTGGGTGTGAAACGAAAGGCTCCGACGTTCCATCCGCTCTTTAATGGCGGAAGGCCAGTGGGTAATTGGAAGAAGCGGAACTAAGAGCAAAATGCTCTGCCAAGCTGTTGGCAATTTCGCCGGAGTCTGTACAAACTGCTCCATTCAGTGAGAGTGCAGGGACGCTGACAGGGGTCCGATAGCCATAGAGGCGTCGGATCTTGGCCCAGACCTGCGATGGAGAGACATGGAGGCCAATGGTGGACACATACCGTTCCCAGCACTCCTGCTTGCTTTGGCGGATAAGGCGGCGGGCCCGCGCACGCAGCCGTTTGAAGGTGATGAGGTGTTCAATGCAGGGATGTCGCTTGTGATGCTGTAGCGCCCGCCGGCGATCTTTAATAGCTGCAGCGATCTCAGGGGACCACCAAGGCACAGTCCGCCGCCGAGGGGACCCAGAGGAACGGGGAATGGCAGATTCGGCGGCAGTAACGATGCCGGTGGTGATCGATTGAACCACCGCATCAATGTCGTCACTAGAGAGAGGCTCAATAGCAGCAGTGGAGGAGAACAAGTCCCAGTCAGCCTTATTCATAGCCCATCTGCTAGGGCGCCCAGAAGAGTGACGCCGTGGTAGTGACAGAAAGATCGGAAAGTGGTCACTACCACACAGGTCATCATGCACACTCCATTGGACAGACGATAAGAGGCTAGGGCTACAGTATTGAAAGGTCAATGGCGGAGTATGTGCCATGCGCCACACTGAAGTGTGTGAAGGCACCATCATTTAAAATCGAGAGATCGAGCTGCGACAATAAATGCTCAACGGTGGCGCCTCGACCTGTTGCCACTGACCCACCCCACAGAGGGATATGGGCGTTGAAGTCGCCCAATAGCAAGAAAGGTGGCAGCAATTGGGCTATCAGCGCAGCCAGGACATGCTGCGAGACATCACCATCCGGTGGAAGGTAAAGACTGCAGACGGTAACAGCCTGTGGCGTCCACACCCGAACAGCGACAGCCTCTAAAGGTGTTTGGAGAGGGACAGACTCGCTGTGCAGAGTGTGAAGGACATAGAGGCAGACGCCACCAGACACCCTTTCATATGCTGCCCGGTTCTTATAATAACCCCGATAGCCACGGAGGGCGGGGGTTCGCATTGCTGGAAACCAAGTTTCCTGAAGAGCAATGCAGAAGAAAGGGTGAAGGCTGATAAGTTGGCAGAGCTCAGCTAGATGGTGGAAGAAACCGCTGCAGTTCCACTGGAGGATGGTATTGTCCACTGCGGAGAAAGGCGTGACGGGACTGGGAAGGCAGATTACGCCGCTGGGTCACCTGCTGCCTCCGATGGAGCACCCGTGCAAGTGCTATCCATTGCGTCTGAGGGATCGGCGAGATCGAGGTCCTCAGCGGACGCAAGGATCTCCACCTCATCCTCAGACGCAGAGCTTTTAGGTAGCGGTGGAGTAGGTGCCACCGCAGGTGTCTTGGACTTACGGGTCTTCAAAGTCATTTTCTCTCGCTGTTCCTTTGGTTGCCGTTGTTGAGAGGGCTTATCGGAGTCAGTCTCTGGGACCGAAGAGGATCGTGAAGCCCGTCGACCAGGGACCTGTGGCTTCTTCAGCCACTGGTTGGTGTCTGCTGTGCCGCTGGTAGGAACCTGGGAAGGGAGTGACCCAAGGGATCCCTTCCGAGCGAGAGAAGCCGAAGAAGACTTACGCTTCTCCGGCTTAGAAGTGGGGACTGGTGTCCCCGGTGGTTTAGTGGGTGCTGCTCCTGAGGTAGATGGTGTGGGAGCAACAGCGAGAGAAGGGGCCCCCATCGTCAAGGGGGCAGGTGAGGTCCTCTGACTCTGAGAGCTGACTGTATACCTTGCAGCTGAAGGAGCTGGAGCAGGAGTGACAGTGGAGGCATAAGATGACATCATGTGCACGGGATGTAGCCGTTCAAATTTCCGCTTAGCCTCAGTGTAAGTCAGTCGGTCCAGGGTCTTATATTCCATGATTTTGCGTTCTTTCTGTAAGATACTGCAGTCCGGCGAGCAAGGGGAATGAGGCTCTCCACAGTTGACACAGACGGGAGGCGGAGCACATGGAGTATCGGGATGAGATGGGCGTCCACAATCTCGACATGTGAGGCTAGAAGTACAGCGAGAGGACATGTGACCGAACTTCCAGCACTTAAAGCACCGCATCGGGGGAGGGATATAGGGTTTGACGTCACACCGGTAGACCATCACCTTGACCTTCTCTGGTAAGGTATCACCTTCGAAGGCCAAGATGAAGGCACCGGTAGCTACCTGATTGTCCCTCGGACCCCGATGAACACGCCGGACGAAATGTACACCTCGGCGCTCTAAATTGGCGCGCAGCTCGTCATCAGACTGCAAAAGGAGGTCCCTATGGAAAATAACAGCCTGGACCATATTTAAACTCTTATGTGGGGTGATGGTAACGTGAACATCCCCCAACTTGTCACAAGCAAGTAACCTGCGTGACTGGGCAGAGGATGCTGTTTTTATCAAAACTGACCCAGAGCGCATTTTGGACACAAGCCCTCCACCTCCCCAAACTTGTCCTCTAAATGCTCTACAAAGAACTGAGGCTTCATGGATAGAAACGAGTCACCATCAGCTCTGGTACAGACGAGATACCTGGGCGAATACACGTCACTGTCATTCATTGCCTTTCATTCCTCCCATGGATTGGCCAGGGATGGGAACGATTTGGGGTCATAAATGTTAGCTTTAAAATGAGCCCTCAAACGCTTAAAGACTGCTGGTGGCTGGCCGCCAGCGAGAGATGATGTACCACGCTTCATTGAGGGTCATCCGCCCTGATGCCACCTACTCCGACCAAGGGCCCTCCCCACGGGCGCCACCCAGCCGCAGCAATAGCCACCTGGCAGGATGGCCATTGCCGGGAGTCCTGATGCCCCAGGGAGATGGGCATCTACTCCTTGGCATACATGGGGAGTTAACGGCGCAGGCATCAGTAGAGCGATCCCTGTGTTGTCAGGGGGCTACAACCAACAGGGTACATGGCGGCCCCACGACAACGGACTGGCTACCGTGCTGGATCTTAGGTGCAAAAATGTCCAAGGTCGTCGTCGCAGGTAAAAGGAAAATGCAGAGTGCAGCGTGATAATCGCACCCAGGGACGTATCCTCGCCCAAGAGATGGAAAACGAGCGGGACACTATTGCAACGACGAATAAGCCGGCTAAAGGTGTCAATGCACGACGGATACAGTGCACCATGTAAGGCGCCCTTCCCCAATTGGCTCGCTCTTCAGAATAATTTATAAAGATGGAGGTCAAACCCGAGAGGGGACCATTACATAAGACCGAAACATTTGAGACTCCTTTTAGTCGCCTCTTATGACAGGCAGGAATACCGCGGGCCTATTCTAACCCCCGAACCCGCAGGGGGGGCAGTGTGGGATCTGTACCAGATAGGGTTGATAGAAGAGATAGAAAAGATCCAACAGAGAGCAGCGCGCTTCATTACAGGATCATTTAGTAATCGTGAAAGCGTTACGGATATGATAGATGAACTCCAGAGGAAGATTCTGCAGGAGAGACACTCAGTAGCACGGTACGGGCTTTTGTTAAAGTTTCGAGAACATACCTTCACCAAAGAGTCAAGCAGTATATTGCTCCCTCCTACGTATATCTCGCGAAGAGACCATGATGATAAAATCACAGAGATTAGAGCCCACACAGAAGCATACCGACAATCCTTCTTTCCACGAACAATACGAGACTGGAATAGAAGGGAGAACCGATAGAGGTACTCAAGGTACCCTCCGCCACACACCGTCAGGTGGCTTGCGGAGTATGGATGTAGATGTAGATTTGCACACCCAGTCGACCACACAAACAAACAGTGATTGGCATTCACCTGTTCAGGTTTATTTTGCCCAGCTTGTGTAGCCCCATCCCCTTTTGTCTGCAGAAAAGTTTTGTATTTCTAGATGCAATGGGGATTCCCCTGTCAGAGACATCATGTACACATTCAAAAATCAACTTATGATTCATTCAGAAATCAACTTAGAATGTGCTCAAAAATCAACAGGGATGCATTTCAAAATCATATGAATAATCATTAGACCAATGTGCACTAGATGCTAGGCACTTTGTGAAACAATGCTTTTTCCTTCAAGAATATGAATCTGGTGCCCCATGAAATTGATGAAATTGCTGCCCGGGTCATATATCCCAGTTTGTTGCCCCCCCCCCCCATAGATCCGGGCCTGCAAGTAATGGTGATCCATGGCCATCCTGTGCTACATCTGTTACATCTTCTATGTATTCTTTTCAATAAACTGATAGTTCATTACTGTGAGGGATTAAACCTTATGAGGCTGGTCTTACACATCTTTCGCTATACACATACTGATTTGTTATTCCATAGTCTCTCTAGCTTATCAGCTTCATGACCAGCTTCTTAAACAAATACACCCCTCGTGCAGCAGACAAAAGTCAAACCAAATAATTTTCATTGTCAATGATTCCCATTTCACAGAATTTTGGCAGCACTAGAAATGATTCTAACTAGTGGGCCGATCTCTCGTAGACACTACTGGAGGAGTCCAAGTCTTACATGGATCCACTTGGCAGAACAAACCACCTCCAGTATTAACCAACTATGGTCTCATTATCTATGATAAATGTCACCAAGTAAACTTTGGTGAATTTGTCATTGCATTCTGTTGCCAGGAAATTCACATTGCAGCTACACAGAGCATTTCTGTGAGGGTTTACTTTTTTATGTTTATGTTTCTTAATATTATGCCACATATCAATTCAGTTGGATTCACTTCTGAATTATATGGAGGGAGGGAGGGTAGTGATTTTGGGGGAACTCATAAGAAACTGCAGATCATTATCTATAAGTTAGACAACAAGTTTTGATTTAGTTCCATATTAATGGATATCTATCATCAATACATCTTATTTCCTTTCCAAAACAACCGTGATGGTTGAATTTCATGACAAATGCTGAGGACCATCTCCCTTCCTCCCATGATAGCTGTTAAAGTAGCTTTCGGTGAAACACAGATATACTTTTAAATCTGTAACTTATTAATGGTCTCCTGTTTACATTCTGTTCAGGCCACTCAGCAGTAAAGGAATGAAGTCAAGTCTTATTCTACTGGCATTTTGCGAACTTGCCAAGTGTTTCAATTGAGTACATCTTAAAATGTTACTTGGGAAACTAATATGTATACTATAATGGTAGCCTCTCACATGTGTTGACTCTTATCTCTATAACTGAAAACTGAAACCCACACTTACGCCACAAGAATAAAATTAAATTCAAATGAGTTAGAACTGATTTAGCCATATCTCAATAAGAAATCGCCTGAAATACAAACTGAAATCTTTATTAATAATGAAACCGGAACAACTTCTTTGGACTCACATTTAGGAGGATGAAGGTTCAAACCAGCGTCTGGCCATCCTGATTTAGGTTTTCTGCGATTTAAGGAAATCACTTCAGGCAAATGCCAGGATGATTCCTTTGCAAGGACATGGCCGACTTCCTTCCCCATCCTTCCCTAACACAATGGGACTGATGACCTCACTGTTTGGTCCCCTCCCCCCAAATCAACCAACCAATAACTTCTTTAAAGAGAGAATTCTGTATTGATGTTTACAACACAGGTTTGTTGCATTACTTTTTGTTTTGCAAGCTTTTGTTGACCTGTCTGTACATGCGACATTGTTGTTCTTGAATTAGTTCAAGTCTGAGGGAGAAGAGGCAAGATTTAGCTGTGTTTTCAAAAGTGAGTACCATAAGCCTATGAAACACTTTTTCTTTACAAACACAATACACTTTTGAAATCATATGCATTTTCACTAGTATGTAACTGTATTCTATGAGGTGCAGTTGCAAAGGTAATTTGTAAAAATCTACTATTTTCCCCTTGTGATTTCTTCAGGCAGAAGAAAAGTAACAAAAAATGTGAGATACTCACAATTTTGCTCGTAGCAACTCTGAACCAAAAACACTCATACGATTTTTCACTGGGTTTGGTGAGACAAGTTGACCTGAAAAAAGACAACAGCAAATATAATATACTTTGTTATCCAACATTTCCAGTGTCTAAAAAAATTGGAATATAATAGTACTATGAAGTAATTTGCAAATTTATCAAAAAATGTCACCAAGAGACATTGTTGCAGAAAGGATGGGTTCTTGAGCAGAAAATTACTGATCAGCTAAAATAATTTATTTTGATTACTCATACTTTCTTCAGAGAAAACAGCAACCATATTGTCATTTTTTTTTAATTATACATCTCAGCCTAAGGTCACACATCTGCTATCATTACCAGTTTCAACTTATCAAGTTATCATCAGACGATGGGAATACATTACATACTAACTCATCAACTGGACAGGCTTGGAGAGGCACTCATAATTACTTTGGTAATAAGTTAAACTGGTAATGAGACCACTCGTGTGACCTGAGACTGATATACACATAATTATATTAAAAATACCAACAAATATAAAATAATTTATCCTAGCTCATGTGACATGTCCCAAGTTTGAAGTTAATCATACTTTTCATTTTTGCAATTATGCATTAATATCGTAACTAGTCAAACACCATATCCACATGCAAAACAATCTTAACTGGATCTGACAATGAAAAATCAGGATGGAATGTAACAATATTATGAGAAGGAAAGTTGCTACTCACCATACAGTGTGTGTGAGTTGCATTTGCATGTGCGTGTGCGTCTATTGTTGACAAAGGCCATTGGCCAAAAGTTTTAAGTGTGGAAATCTTTTGTTGTGCCTATCTCCAACTCAGCATCTCCGCTATATGGTGAGTGGCAACTTTTCTTCTCATAATATTGTAAATTGAATCTGAGTATTATATTATGAATAGTTTACCAGTTAAGTTCGACTGTAATAAAATGTTCTCCAAGTGATTTTCTCCCTTCCTCATCCAGTTACACACGTACGCGCGCGCGCGTGTGTGTGTGTGTGTGTGTGTGTGTGTGTGTGTGTGTGTGTGTGTGTGTGTGCGTGTGAGAGAGAGAGAGAGAGAGAGAGAGAGAGAGAGAGAGAGAGAGAGAGAGAGAGGGGGGGGGGGGACTAAGAATGATGATTTGATGATTATAAAGTAGGCAGGGAAGGAAGTTGGCCATACCCTTTCAAAGGAATCATCCCATCATTTGCCTGGAGCAATTTAGGGAAATCACGGAAAACCTAAATCAGGATGGTCGGACGCAGGATTGAACCGTCGTCCTCCCCAATGTGAGTCCAGTGTGCTAACCCACTGCGCCACCTCGCTCGGTATTACAAAGTAGAACTGAGGCATTATCAACAATGGGTACAGATATGCTAAACATATACGTGTAGGACAGCACACAAAATCATCAAAAAGGACTAATTTTATTGCATGATGTTCCAATGTTGGTACTTCTGGGACTTTCTGTGTCACAAATTAAATAAATAAAAAACCATTTTGCAACTGAGACTGTCTATCCTTTCCTGAAATCAGTCATAAGTATTAGGGTACACTAAAGTAGGTAGCCGGCATTGCTCATGAAGACAGTCAGCAGGCAGTGGCGGCATATTTAAGCCCCTGCACTTGTCTTAGAACTGATCCATGTAACTGTCTTCTGCGGGCATGAATGTGCAATGTGGGACCAACTGATAGACCAGCTAGTAGACTAGATTGTTTTTGCATTGTAGAACAGGACTTACCATAGATCTTTCTGTTATGAACTGTTTCTCAAGTTCATTACTCACACAGGTATGTGCAAAGTACCAAACACATGTTCGACACAGTTATATGTTCAAGCATGTTGCAATCGGCAGTTGTTTTAAGTTGATATGTTCTTTAATTACTGTGTCCATGGAAACCATTATCACAGACATTATAAAACCCAGAATAATTAACTTCAATACATTATCCTTTGAAATTATTGTCCTTTTTGAAACTCTTGTTAGTCTCAAAATATCACTCAATGAGAAGGAAATACTACCAAGTCTCTGCCACACATGAACTTCATCATGTCTTCTGGGAAGTGAGCTTTATGTCTGTATTGGAAATGAAGAGAATCATGGGTAGGTGGCACATTCTGCTAGGTAAGCGATTTTTAAGAAGTGCCCACCAATCACAGGATTGCCATCGCCGCACACTGCCTACTTTTGATATTACTGTTCACTACTGGCTGTTTTACAGTTTTTTTTTTCTTGTAGAGAAGATATAAAATGTAGATTGGCAATGGCAAGAAAAGCGTTTCTGAAGAAGAGAAATTTGTTAACATCGAGTATAGATTTAGGTGTCAGGAAGTCGTTTCTGAAAGTATCTGTATGGAGTGTAGCCACGTATGGAAGTGAAACATGGACGATAAATAGTTTGGACAAGAAGAGAATAGAAGCTTTCGAAATGTGGTGCTACAGAAGAATACTGAAGATTATATGGGTAGATCACATAACTAATGAGGAGATATTGAATAGAATTGGGGAGAAGAGGAGTTTGTGGCACAACTTGACAAGAAGACGGGACCGGTTGGTAGGACATGTTCTGAGACATCATCAAGAGATCACCAATTTAGCATTGGAGGGCAGCGTGGAGGGTAAAAATCATAGAGGGAGACCAAGAGATGAATACACTAAACAGATTCAGAAGGATGTAGGTTGCAGTAAGTACTGGGAGATGAAGAAGCTTGCACAGGATAGGGTAGCATGGAGAGCTGCATCAAACCAGTCTCAGGACTGAAGACCACAACAACAACAGTTTTGCCTCACTCTTAAAATACTATTTATCTCTTATGAATGTTAAGTTCTTTTAAGTGTTGGTGTATTACTCTAATCATCCATTTTCCAAGATAGCATTAGGCACCCCCACCCCTTCCTTTCCCCTGCAAGCACCAGTATGTGTCCTTGTCTCTTGCTGATGCCCACTCACTCCAAAGTTCTTGATCTTCTGGATGTTCACTTCTGAGAATCTGCATGTCAAGACACTCATGGATGACATAGGAACTGAAACTGAGGGCAGCAGTGCAAATGCACAAATGCTGAATTCCGTTAAAAAAGAAAATCCAGGAGTTCTGTGCAAGTTTAATTGTTGTGCCACCACAACAATGAGTTACATGGATATTAGTGTCGTTAAGAGACAGCTGACAAAAGTAAAATTTAATAAAGCTCCAGATCTTATTGGAATACATATTAGAGTCCATACAGGATTTGCACTTGAGTTAGATCTTCATTTAACTATAATATACTGTAGATCCCTCAAACAAAAAACTGTGCCCAGTAGTTGGAAGAAAGCACAGTACACATCTATTTGCACAAAGAGTAGCTGAAGTGATCTGCAAAACTACAATTCAGTATCTTACACATCAACTTTTTGTGGAATATGAGAGCATACTTTGAACTCAAACATAATGAGATATCTCGAACAGAATGATCTCCCCTGTTGCTATCAACGTAGATTCCAAAAACGCTGGTAATGTGAACGCCAACTCACACTTTTCTCACTTGACATCATGAAAGTCATGGATCAAGGTAGTCTAGCTAGATGTAGTATTTCTTGATTTCCAAAAAGCATTTGACTAAAAATCACAACAACACGTATTAAAGAAACATAGGGTATCAAATGAAGTTTGTGCAGGGATGGTTTCTTGGTAGGGTGGATGTTATCTTTGATTTAGATTCATTTGTAGATGGGGAAGCAACTTCAGGCTTCTCCAGGAAAGTGTATTCAGACTTTTCCTGTTCACATAGTATATTAATAACTTGGCACACAGTATTAGTAGTAACCTCAGACTTTCAGTAGACAGTGAGAGATTTTGCAGTTTTCTTTAAATATTCAAAAATGAAAAATTCTATACTTCGAAAACCGAATGAACACATAGTGTCCTATGACTACAAAATTTATGAGTCACAACTTGAAGCAGTCATCTCATAAATACCAGGGCCCAAAAATTGGTAGGGATATGAAATGGAATGATCAGATAGTCTCATTCATAGATACAGCAGGTGGTAGACTTCCAGCTTTAAATGAGAAATCTAGTAATACACTACAACAACAAACACATCACTCCTGCAGGACTTGTCGAGACAAGATTAGAGTAACTACAATGTGCACACAGGCCTTTAAGGAATCATTCTTGCAGCATTGCCTATGTGAATTGAACAGGAAGTAGTCCTAGCAACTGGTACAGAGGATAGTACTATCTACCATGCACTTCACAGTGATTTTTAGAGTATGTATGAACATTTAGAATGTGTTGCCACAAGAACCAAACAATGAACAAACAACAAGGCATGCTGAATAGCAAAACGATGATGTGAAGACAGCAAGTGCGCCAAATAAACCAACTGATTAATCTTTTTGACATTCAATAATGTTGAAGAAATATGAGGAAAATTATGTGACTGATCTGAACACAACAACATATAATTTTGAAACATGGTAACTGAAAACTTTTTTCAAGTCAAGTATCAGTCAACCTCAATATTATTATACCTTAGAGCGAGGGCACTTTGGTTGGCTTATTGTGAATTTTTATCATCATATTTCACAAGAACATGTGGAACCAATTGTTAGTATATGAACAACTATCTTGAAATCATTCACTGTGTGACATGCTTTCCTTAGTCACCAATGCGCTTGTTTCCAATCACAGCCACGGGAGGTCAAGTGCAGTAATATCACGGCTCAGTGGTATGACAAAAAGACATTAGCACACATGTGGCTAGGCTGCAGAAGTTATTTGTAAACCTAAATGAGGATTTAGTGAAACTAAAGAGAAAAAGTTCTCTGAAAAAAATAGGAATTGGTCAAATTTTGTCCTTGATCAGAAAGAAGTGATAATTTTGAAGATTGTTGGAACAAATACCATGAGAAAATCAGAGTCTGAATTTAACAATACAGGGAAAATGATAAGAGTGCTACTCACTGAAAAGATTACCCTTTGAGTTGTAGATGGAGCTGCCCATGGTAGCAGTCATGTGTGCACGAGGTGTGTTTTCTTTGGGGAAAAAGGCTTTGGCTGAAAGCTATAATTTGTAACAGTCTCTTCATTATGCCTGTCTGCAATGCAATGAGTAATCTTTACGGCGAGTAGCACTCTGTCCTTTTCCTAATATTGTTGATATACCAACGTGGAGTTAACATTGTTAGAGTTTGAATTTACTTACTGTAAATCACTGTACTATTGCAATGTGTGGAAAACAAGGGAAAGAACATTTGTAACATCTGACACATATGCTAGGGAAAGTCAATTACAGATCTCAAATGAATGTACAAAGAAAAACTTTCCTTGTAATAAATCCAAATAAGTAGGTTACTGGGCAGTAGAGTATATTAATTTATAGCGAAAAAGTGTGGGCTCCGACACAAATAAATGTTACTGACACACCAGTGTTACAAAGTATTCCATTCCAAATCAACAATACTTGCCATCAATAAAGAGTGTTGCAAGGTTTAATTTTGTGACAGCTATGTTATGGGAAAAACACTTATAACGTCATTCAGATAACGAGTGAACCACTCTACAGATCAGTCAATGCAGATATCAATGGACCAGTGAGCACAGAGTAGTTTGGAAGGAGTAGTCTGAATATGCACGAAGGTACGTATCTTTTCAATATGGTTTCTGAAAATTTCATAGAATTTTCTTATTAAATTTGAAGTATGTGATGCATTAAATAAAATTTAATTGAAACTCAAAACAATGTCATTAACCAACCAGAGGCATAGAATTTTAATACTAGATAGTCTATTAATTGCTCATAGGTAATGCAACAGACTTACTAATTCCTCCATCCTATACCCATGAACAAAAAGGTTTTCATCTCAGGGCCTTTGGTCGACACTTGTTTGCTGATTTTTCTGACATTTTTCCAGCACAAGTCACTGGCATTGTCAAAGATTCACCTTAAACTGCTGGTCAGATATGTCTGTCAGATATTGCAGGGGCCTTGAGTCCATTGCCCTCATAGTGTGAGGGATGATAGCAGCTGAAAGCATGTAGGTAAAAATCAGCATGGGTGGCTTTCCTGTACATACCACAATGCTGTCTGCTTTGTGCTCAACCAGGATATTCAGAAAGGGGAGTTTGACCACACTCCTTGGTTAATTACTGGCAGAGTGCAGAGTTCATGTATCGGAGGAGCCACTAAAGCCTTTCATGCCCATGTGGCCCCACAAGAAATATGTCATCAATATATCTGAAGAAGTATGTGGTCTTCAACGGAGCTTTTTCCATATCTTTCTCATCGAAGTCCTCTATAAATAAGTTAATCAGTATGGGTGAGAGAGGGTACCCCTTGGTGATGCCGTATGTTTGTTAATAATAATTGCCATTGAAGAGAAAGGATGCAGTCTTTGAATGAAATGTAGTGGGTTTCTGATGAAGCACTGACATTTACCGATGAAGGGACCTCATACTGCCATGAGGTATTTGGCCAGCTGGTATGCAGGTGTGCCTATGTTGCTTACAATAGGCCATCAAGGAACATTTTCTTTATATACTTTAGGTAAGCCATAGAGCCTTGGTTTCCTTCAGCAAGAGCTGGCACAAAAACTCAATGGTCTTCCTTTTTACCCTGTTGGTCAATTCTTTTATTTTTCTGTACTCTGTATCATGGAGTAAGATCTATATTTTTCAATTTTACTCTGACAGTGGAAATAGCACAGTACAATTCCAGTTTTACACAGGCAAAATGACTATTTCAGGATTGTTCTGTTCTTCCCAAATGGCAGCTCTTTCTGCTGTTTGCCTAAGGTTGAATGGCTCTTGTTTTCGTCAATGGCTGCTCGCAGGTGAACACCCAAGAGCAATACAAAAAGGGCCAAATTGTTTCTTAAGTATTGGAGCCACTGAAAAGGAAAATGGATGCCTGCTACTGGCGAAGTAACTCAATTGCTAAAGAGGATACATCCATATCCGATGAGTGTTCTAAGAATGCTAAAGTACCGCATCAACACATAAGCAGTCGATCAAAACTCTTGTTTTAAAACATGATTGGTTGCAATAGGTCATATTTTGGAAGCAAGAATTGATTACAAATAACATGTAGTCCTGCTGCAAGTTATGGTAACACCCAGTCTTTGTTAACTGCAACTGCATACCATAAGATGTTGGCAAAATAATTTTATGTGAAAACAGCTTTCTTGAATCGAATATGTGAAGCAAGAGTACATCTGGAACAACTAGGGTGTTCTGCAGACAATACAGATTGACTGTGTCTCTTAAAATTGAATCTTTATGGGCTCAAGGAAGTACTGCACTGTTGGAACAAATAAGGCGACTGTGCAAAACAGTGTTCCAGATCTAAACACAATTAAAATATACTTGATATAACCATATTTGACTGTTGGCAGTGACAAGGATGAAACTACTCTTTATCAGAGTACTTTACAACATGAGTTTGACAATAACAATAGGTAATAAAGCGTTATGAAGATGGAGTTGTTATGATAAGTTGAGACATGAAAGAAATATTGGAGTTATTTCTTATAGATAAATCCTGTATGACCTCAACTATCATTGAGCATCAAAAGAACGATCAAAATAAAACAGTTTCACCTTCTGTCCACTAAAGTAAGGCAACTGGATGTCTTATGTATCTTCCATTGTGAATAAGTCCGCTTGAGCTGTGGAAAAATGAACTACTGGTTATTTGAATCCAGAGAAATGCATATTCTAGTACCTGAAATATTTGTGAATTTTCAGTGATGCTCATTTTGCCACTGACAACCACCATTGTGTCAAAGTATTTTGAAGTGGCAATATAAATCAGTTGCAGGTGGTTGTAGCCACTTCGACTGACATAATAATTTCAACTTGTGAAGGATGCAAGTAATTAATTTGGTTACAATGCTTACTATCTGAATTACCTGAAAAGCCAGAAGAGGCTCGACACGGCAGACTGAGTGGTACAAGATTAGCAGGAAACCTTGAATTTCATTAGTTGTCAAAACATGCACAGGTCCAAAATTTCCACAAGCATGCAGGAAGTCTTGTAATAAAAGGACACTTGGATAAAGATTTAGAGTTATCTGAGTTCTATTTCCATGTTATTCTGAAATATCCACTTATTTTATAAAAACTCTTTGTAATTTAATTATGTTCCGTTTCCTTGCATCCACAATCCTCCAGTAGTGTATTTTAGTACGACATGTGCCAAATGGGGCATTATTAAATTAATTTATTTATGATCTTATTTTTGGCTGTTGTGCCATTTTCAAGTAACAGCTCATCAAGAAGGGCACCAATGCATACTCCAACTGTTGAGAGGAGAGTATCCTCGTGTCAAGCATATTTACATCATATGCATAAGAAAACAGGATTCCTCATGTATACCAAAGGCAATATCAATGGTGCACACACAGTGATAAATAACAGTGCAGTATTTACTTGAATTCAGTAGAGATTACTATGTAACACCAGGATGGTGACTTTGTTCCACTGAAGATTTGCCTGAAATTTCCAGGTTTTTCAAATTCTAAATTCCAAATCAACCTACAACAATTTTTGCTGTATATGAAAGCAACTTTACTAGTTTTCACTGCCTCAAATGGTACTATGTTTTTTTTTTTTTTTTTTTTTTTTTTTTTTTTTTTCCAAAGACTTAGTTTCATTAACAACTCTGTAAATTATAAGATCTTGGTGTCCCTTCAAATTTCTTTATCACTTGTGTTCATCACCATTCCAAGTCACTGCGCAATAATCTCAACCGCATGAGTAACACACCACAGCTGTTGCTTCTGGAATGTAATATTGACAGCCTTTATAGAAATAGTGCATAATGTTTCATAGCTCTTCATCTACATCTAAACTCTGCAAACTACTGTGAAGTGCATGGCAGAGGTATGTCCTATTCTATCAGTTATTAGGGATTATTCCCATTCCATTCACATATGAAGTGACTATTAGAATATTATCCTCATGATCCCTATGTGAGTGATATGTAGGGGGGTTGTAGTATATTCCTAGAGTCATAATTTAAAGCTGGCTCTTGGAACTTCATTAACAGACTTTCTGTGGTGTCACCGCTAGACACCACACTTGCTAGGTGGTAGCTTAAATCGGCCGCGGTCCATTAGTACATGTTGGACCCGCGTGTCGCCACTGTGTGATCGTAGACCGAGCGCCACCACACGGCAGGTCTCGAGAGACGTACGAGAACTCGCCCAGTTGTACGACGACGTTGCTAGCGACTATACTGACGAAGCCTTTGCTCTCATTTGCCAAGAGACAGTTAGAATAGCCTTCAGCTAAGTTAATGGCTACGACTTAGCAAGGTGTCAATTGTATCAGTGCATGTATCTTACGAGTATCATTTGTATAGTCAAGAGAGATGTACCAAAGGAAGTATTAAAAGTTAAGTATATACCAAAGCTACGTATTTTCTTTATAGCAGTCATAACTTATCCTGTTCCAGACTTGACGCCAGTCGGCGTGTGTGTACGCGTGCCTTTCAGCTTCCTCCTCAGTGTGGCGTGACTAGCTTGTTACGCCACAACACTTTCTCAGGACAGTTTATGTCTATCTTCAATAGTCTTCGTATCTCTGTCACACTCTCCCATGGATCAAACAAACCTGTGACCATTCACACTGCTCTTCTCTATACATGTTCAATATCTCCTGTTAGTCCTACTTGGTACAGATCCCACACACTTGAGAAATATTCTAGAACCAATCTTCTTTATAGACTGATTGCACTTCCCCAATATTTTACCAATAAACAAAAGTCTACCGCCAGCCTTATCCACAACTGAGCCTATGTGTGAACATTCCACTTCATATCCCTACAAAGTGTGACACCCAGGTATTTGTATGTGCTAACCAATTCCAACAGTAACTCATTGATATTATAGTGATAGGATACTCAGTTTTTCGTTTTGTGAAGTGCACAATTTTAAATTTCCAAACATTTAAAGCAAGCTGCCAATCGTTGCACCACTTTGACATCTTATCAAAATCTGACTGAATATTTATGCAGTATCATTACTGATAACTGCATCATCTGCAAAAAGCCTATGGTTACTTTAATATCAATCAAAATATCCACGGGTGTACTGCCGGTCTACAGTGTCCAACGGGCACAATATTTCGGTGATCATACATGTCGCCATCATCAGGTGAACTGACGGACTGAGCTCCTGTGAACGTGCCGGCACGGAGATCCGTACGCTGTGGCTGCTAGAGGGAACTGGGTTCGGTCGTGGCGGCGGCCGATTTAAATACCCTCCGCCCGAGGCGCACTCCCAACCGCCGTCCGCGCCATGGTCGTGCGGTGGAACAGATTGCGACGGCATCTGAGATGACGATGGTGTGATGGCTCTGTCCGCCGTGGTCGTCACAACTATACATTTGCTCGATTTACTCTTGATTAACCCAGTCGCAGGTTCCCAAGCCTTGCTAAGATTATAGCCACAGTCACGGTTTATGAGGTCGTCAATGGTGCGAATTTCGATGGCCTCTCTAACAACGCAGTCCCAGTATCTCGATGTCTGTACCAGAATCCTCGTGTGTTCATACTCCATAGTGTGATTTTCCGACAAACAATGTTCAGTGACTGCCGACTTGCTCGGATACATCAGTCGTGTGAGCCTCTGGTGTTCACGGCCTCGATCCTCGATGGTACGCATTGTCTGACCAATATACGACTTGCCACATTGACGTCGAGATACTGGGACAGCATTGTTAGAGAGGCCATCGAAATTCGCACCATTGACAACCTCATAAACCGTGACTGTGGCTATAATCTTAGCAAGGCTTGGGAACCAGCGATTGGGTTAATCAAGAGTAAATCGAGCAAACGTATAGTTGTGACGACCACGGCAGACAGTGCCATCACACCGGTGTCATCTCAGATGCAGTCGCAATCTGTTCCATCGCGTGACCGTGGTGCGGGGCGCGGACGGTGGTTGGGAGTGCGCCGCGGGCGGAGGGTATTTAAATCGGCCGCTGCCGCGACCAAACCCAGTTCCTTCTGAGCAGCCATAGTGTACAGATCTCCATGCCGGCACGTTCACAGGAGCTCAGTCCGTCAGTTCACCTGATGATGGTGACGTGTATCATCGCTGAAATATTGTGCCCGTTGGACACTGCAGACCGGCAGTACACCCGTGGATATTTTGATTATCAAATACGCCGGGAGAAACTCAAGAATCACACTATTAATATTGTCTGCCACGTCATTAATATACAACGTAAACAGTAAGGGTCCCAATACACTTACCTGGGTTACATCAGAAGTTACTTCTACATCCAAAATATATCACCCTCCCTACCGAAAAGTCCTCAATCCAATCACAAATTTCACTTGATACCCCATATGATCATACTTTTTACAATAAGCTTATGTGTGGTAATGAGTCAAATGCTTTTCGGAAATCAAGAAGTATTGCATTTATCTGACTGCCCTGATCCAAAAATAAGGCTTTCCGTATGTCATTTGAGTGTGACTTAGATTTCACATGATCGATGTTTTCGAAACCCGTGCTAGTTGGCACTTAAGAGGTCATTCTGTTCAAGATACCTCATTATGTCTCAGCTCAGAATATGTTTTAAAATTCTAGAACAAATTGATGTCAAGGTTGTTGGATGGTAGCTTTTATGATCCTTCTTTCAGACGGATGTGACCTGTGGGTTTTTTTTTTTTTTTCCCAAGAACCGCGCACACTTTTTTGTTCGAGGAATCTATGATGGATTATAGTTGGAAGAGATGCTAACTGAGTTGAAAATTCAGTATAGAATCTGACAGGGATTCCATTGGACCTTGGGGCTTTGTTCAATTTTAACAATCTCAGCTGTTTCTCAACACCATTGACACTAATATTGATTTCATTCATCTTTTCAGAGAATTAAATTAGGACAATTCTCCTGTGTTTTCCTTTGTAAAGGAACATTTGAAAATTGAGTTCAGCATTTCAGCTTTTGTTTTGCTATCTCAATTTCAGTTCCTGTCTCATTTGCTGGGGACTGGACACTAACTTTGATGCCACTAACAGCCTTTAAATATGACAAGAATTTCTCTGGGTTTTGTGAAATATCATTTAACAATATTCTGATATGGTAGTCATTGAAGGCATCATGTATTGCTCTCTTGACAGCCAAAAATATTTCAGTCAGCATATCTCTGTCTATAACCTTACACTTCGTTTTACACATGCTGTGTAGTAACTTCAGTTTCTTTAGAAGTTACTTTACAGTGTCTGCATACTATGGAGGTTCCCTCCCATTATGAACTGTTCTACTGAGTGCATATCTATCCAGTAGTGCATGGTCAACTATTCTTTTAAACTTGAACCAGAGTTCCTATAACGCTCCTGCCCTGTGATGAAAGTTTCTAGTTCATCCTTGAGACGATACAACTGATTTTTTAAATCTAGTTTACTGAACTACATCTTTCTGCTTGTTTGAGTTGTCCTTTGTACTTTGGCAATCATTGTTGCTACAACCGTATCATGGTCACTCATACCAGTTTCGATGTGTATATCCTCAAAGAGATCAGGCATATTTGTTGCTATTAGATCCTTATGTTTCCATTATGAGTGGGGTTCCTAACTATCTGCTCTAGATAGTTTTCATAGAAGGCATTTAGTAGTTTCACAGGATGTCTTATCACACCCAGTTAATTGTTGTGACTAAAGTCTCCATTGACGATTATAGTATGATTGGGGAACTTACATACAAGTGAACTTAGGTTTTCTATAAAGTTTTTGTTTGCATCAGAGATGCAATAGAAGGATCCAATTATCATTTTATGCCCACCCCTGGTACTGAGTCTTGCCCAAACAATCTCACATGCGGTTTCAATTTCCATATTGATGGATTTGAGTTTCTTATCTCCTGTGACAAATACTCTACCTCCATTTCCCATTAGCCTATCCTTTCGATATACACTTAAAATTTCCCTAAAATCTCTCTGCTATAAATGTAACAATATTATGAATAGGAAGTTGCACTCACCATATAGCGGTGATGCTGAGTCACAGGAACAGGAACAACAAAAAGGCGGTCACAAATAAGGGCTTTCGGCCAGTAAGGCCTTCGTCAAAAGTAGACAATACACACACACGACTGCAGTCTCAGGTAACTGTAAGCAGCAGCACCAGTGCATGATGGGAGCGGTGACTGGGTGGGAGTAAGGAGGAGGCTGGGGCAGGGAGGTGGAATGATAGTAAGGTAGAGGTGGTAGACAGAGCAGTGCTGCTGGGAAGCATGCAGGGACAAGATGGAGAGAGGGTAGGGCAGTTATGTGCAGTGGGAGGTTAGACGGAGGGCACGGGAGAGGTGGTGGGGGGGGGGGGGGGGTGGACAAGGAGAGAAATAAAAAGACTGGGTGCAATGGTGGAATGAGGGCATGAGGGCTGTGTAGTGCTGGAATGGGAACAGGGAAGGGGCTGGAGGTTTCAACCAGATTTCTGTACCTATTATTATGTGAGCTTCACAGCTTTTCAGGAGCACTTCAAACTCTGGCACTTTGTTGCAAATGCTTCGGCAGGTAACAGTTAGGATTTTAATACTCTCATCTGTGGAGGCATGTCTTCAGATCTTATACTGATACTTCTAGGTGTCCTACAGCTATCATTACCTGAACTGGATGGAGAGTCGACTAATTTAAAAGACCCCTGTGTGCACCCCACACACAGTCAGCTACCTGATTAGCAGCCTCTGATATGTAGTGCACCTAGCTTGTCACAGAATCTTTGAAGTCTCTGGTTCAGTCTTTCCCCTTGACTCAGAACCATAGGGCCACAATCAGTTCTGGGGACAATTCTGTGAATTGTGAGCTTTGTTGAAACTCTGTGTGCAATGCTGGTTCTAAACATTCTCTGCCAGTTGCTGGAATGACCCAAAAAATACCTTGGAGCCAAGACGACAAACATCATTTGTTCCAAAGTGCACCACAATCTGCAGTTGGTTGCACCCTGTTCCCTCAATGGCTGCTGGAATAGCCTCTTCAACATGTTGAATGAGACCTCCAGGCATACACACTGAATGCACCTGGTGTCCCTTCCTGTCACTTGCTGCCATCTCCTTAAAGAGTATGATCATTTGCCGTATATTTGAACTGCGAATGATTAATAGACCCTACCCTTGTGTGTTTGCTCCCTCTTCACGCCAGACAAAACAAGTTCCCCCAAAACAGGAGAAGTAAGTCCCATTGGTTTGATTTCAGTTTCAGTGCAACTTGTTGGTTAGGAGGATTGCCACAACACCCTGAGTCTTACATGGTCCCCATTCAACCTGTACAGGACACACAGATCTACTATCGATACGCTTCTCGCAGTCAAGTGGACGAATAATGAAAGATTGTGTAGCTTCAACGAAGGAGACAGGATTCACAGGAGAGGATAGTACTTGAGGTAGATTTGGTACCAGTATCAAAGGTACACAACTTTCGAGAGCTCTTCCAAGACACCAATTCACAGAAGCTGCCAATCATTTGACAGTAGTCATGCCAATTTCCAATGAACTTGTTCGAGAACAGTGTTCACTCTGGGACTGCTTTTGGCTGGTGCAATGTATTACAGGGCAGTGAACAAGTAACTTTAAATTAAGTCTGCTTATTACCTTTTAATCTCTTGAGCTTGGAAGTTGCTAATTCCTTATACAAATTGAAGTAAATACACAAAACAAGATTTCTATTGAGGCAATACAAAAACCTGTGATATAAATTACTAGTTTCCTAAAAGAGTTTGAGGTTGTAGTTGGTAGCAAATTTGAAAATGAAGTTAATTCACAATAAATGTCAATAATAAATAGGGCTACTCCTCTTTAAGGAGAAACTATATGTAACACAATACATTTTAATATCTGATACAGTAATTAAATCACAAACTCCAGTTTTCTACAGATTACTTGTAGATCATGCAAAGGATAATGGTAGCTTCCAAAAATTCTCAAAAATGCATGTTTATTTGTGTTGATATACAGTGAAATTCAAGGGTGATGTATTACTCTACAAATGGCTGTTTCCAAATCATAATCTCAGAGCACTTTGTAACAAAATTACTCAGAATTTTTATTTACATTACAATTCAACTCCCCTTGGAGTCTCTCAGAATTCCTTCAAAATTTTTGGTCACTAGATCCTCTGAATTCCTCCAAAATTTTTGTACGCTAGATCAACTGCCATGTCTGGATTTAATTTTAAGAGCTGGGACTGAGAGCGTGGTCGGAATGCAAAAAACGTTGGATTATAAGAGGAACACTTTTATTGACTCGTAACATCACAATATAGTACAGTGAAACTTCAATTTTCAACTGGAAATACTGTCTGAAATATTGTTCCATGCTGAAGCAGTAACAAAATTAAAAGAAAACATCGATACACTAAAAAATCTTATACAAAAGTGTACTGTAGTGTTTGTACTCTAAAATATGTCTGTGTTGTATAGTAAGATATTGGTGCTGTGAGTGAAAGTTGTATGACTCCCCACAATAGGTCAGGTGTGCACTACACAGAGAAAGCAGCTATCCGGATAGCAGAGTACTTATGGAGTGCACATGAAGCTTTTTTAGGCTATGCAGTAGTTTTAGGTACCATGATGAACACTCACCAGTCAATATGCAGCAAGGGAAGTCGGACCACATTCTGAATAAACATGCATATGTTGTCAAAATTTTATCAGTAAATAGTCAAAGTATTTGTAACAAATTCCTGAATCTACTGCCCTCCAGGAAAATTCTCATGCTCAAATTATTCTCAGGACTGAGAGCTGGCTGAAACCTGAAGTGGGAAGCTCTGAGATATTTCACAAATCATGGAATATATATCAGAAATGCAGGTTAGAGGCCATAGGAGTGGGAATGTTCATTGCAGTTGGCAAAAATATTGTTTCTGTTGAGTTTGAAGTTGAGTGTGACAGTAGAGTTATCTGGTGACATAACAGGTAGGCGATAAG
Source organism: Schistocerca nitens (assembly GCF_023898315.1). Lineage (NCBI taxonomy): Eukaryota > Metazoa > Arthropoda > Insecta > Orthoptera > Acrididae > Schistocerca > Schistocerca nitens. The sequence goes on along the minus strand of NC_064614.1, from coordinate 924,726,206 downwards.
TTAATTGTTGGACATTTTCACCAGCCACCAAAATCCACTGACAGTTCCAGAATAATTCAAAGAAAGTCTACAGTCAGTAGCATGTAAATGCCCAGATTATGCAATACTATTTGGAGGAGGCTGTAACCTATCAAGTATAGACTGGGATGTCTTTGGATTCATTGCAGAGAGACACCTATGCAAAGTACTTTTGGACACTTTTCATGAAGACTGTTCTGAGCAGTTAGTTTGGCAGTCCAGGCGCAATGGAAATATCTTAGACCTTGTAGCCACAAATAGGCCAGACCTTATCAACAACATAAGTATAGAAATGGGGTTAGCACTCATGATGTCATTATAGCAGCTATGGTTATGAAAGCTAATAAATCAATTAAGAACAGTATGAGAATGTTTCTGATAGAAAGAGCAGATAAGCAGTTACTAGCATCTCACTTACACAGTGAATTGACATCACTTAGTTCCAGTAAGGTAGACACAGAGAAATTAGGTCAAAGTTTAAGCAGATTGTAAATCATAGTCCTGAGAAGTATGTGCCTAGTAAAGTGGATTAAGGACAGGAAAGACCTACCAAGGTTTAATAACAAGATTCAGAAAATGCTGTGGAAGTGGAGGTTATTGCACTCTCAGTTGAAAAGAGAAAGAGCAAATGACGACAAGCAAAGGTCAATTGAGACCTGTGCGTCTGTAGAAAGATCTATGCGTAAAGCATAGAACCACTGCCACCACCATCCCTTAGCAAAAGATCTGGAAAAGAAGCAGAGGAAATTCTGCTTCTATGTAAAATCCCTAAGTGGTTCTAAGGCTTCCATCCTGTCACTTGTTGACTAATCTGGAGTGGCAGTTGAAGAAAGCAAAACAAAAGCCAAAGTTTTAAATTTCCCATTCAAAAAATCATTCACACAAGAGAATCACACAAACATACTGTTGTTCAACAATCAAACAGACTCTTGTGTGGAAGACATAGCAATAAGCACCCCTGGCATAGAGAAACACCTGATAAAATTGGAAACAAATAAGTCACCATGTCCGGATAGAATCCCAATTTGATTTTACAGAACGTACTCTACAGCACTGGCCCCTGACTTAGCTCGCATTTATTGTGAATCTCTTGCCCAGCAGAATTCCTGAACATATTCTCAGTTCGAATCTAATAAATTTTCTTGAGACCAAGAAGCTTAATGTCCACAAATGAGCATAGGTTTAGAAAGTATTGCTCATGCAAAACTCGGTTTTCTCTTCTCTCACAAGATATACTGTGAACTATGGATGAAGGGCAGACAGACAGATTCCATATTTCTAGACTTCCGGAAAGCATTTGACACGGTGTCCCATTGCATGCTGTTAAAGAAGGTTCGAGCATATAGAATATGTTCACAGATATGTGAGTGGTTTGCAGACTTTTTAAGTTATAGAACCCAGGACTGTTGTCATTCTCTATACATGTAAATGATTTGGCGGGCAGAGTGGGTAGCAATCTGTGATTGTTTGCTGATGATGCTGTGGTTTATAGTAAGGTGTTGAAATTGAGTGACTTTAGGAGGATACTAGATAGACAAAAATTCTAGTTGGTGTGATGTTCTAAATGTAGAAAAATGTAAGTTAATGGGGGTGAGTAGGAAAAACAAAGCCATAATGTTCCGATACAACATTAGTAGTGTCCTGCTTGACACTGTCACGTCATTTAAATATCTGGGCATAACATTGCAAAGTGATATGAAATGGAACAGACATCTGAGGATTGTGGTAGGGAAGATGGATAATTGACTTCAGTTTATCAGGAGAATTCTAAGAAAAAGTGGTTCATCTGTAAAGAAGACCACATATAGGATGTTACTGCAACTCATTCTTGACAACTGCTCAAGTGATTGGAATCCATACCAGGTCAGATTAAAGGAAGACATCAAAGCAATTCAGAGGCAGGCTGCTAGATTTGTTTCTGGTAGATTCGAACAACACGCAAGTGTTATGGAGATGCTTCGGGAACTCAAATGGGAATCCCTGTAGAGAAGGCAACATTATTTTCCAGGAACGCTGTTGTGAAAATTTAGGGAACTGACATTTGAAGCTGATTGTAGAATGATTCTGCTGCCTCCAACAGATATTGTGCATACAGACCACAAAGATAAGATACGAGTAATTAGGGCTCTTACGGAGGCATATAGACAGTCATTTTTCCCTTGCTCTTTTTGTGAGTGGAACAGGAAAGGAAATGACTAGTACTGGTATGGGGGTACCCTCTGCCATGCACCACGTGGTGGATTGCAGAGTATCTATGTAGATGTATATGTATATGTATATGTAAGTCAGCTGTACATACCTTATTACAGTATTGCAGTGCCACAGAACTGATTTACAATTAACTGTTAAAACATGAGATCACACAGTAAAAAAATGTTCTGTTCTCAAGGAGGACGAGAAAATCTGTATTGAGATTATGCCCAGCAGCTAACCACCTTGATTTTTCCGTTATGTACTGCCATTATCTATCCACAAAATGTCTTTTTGGGTAGACACAAAACTTTGTTCTATGTATTAAAAGGCTATATGAAATGCATTTTCTCCGTTTACATGGTGTACATAAAGTCCGGGAACACTTTCAATTATTTATTGCACAAGAACCAAACATTGTACAAATGTCAGAGATATGTCATTTTGAAGAGAAACTCTGAAAGTTTTTTTTTCCCCCATGTATACTGCCATAGCGTAGTTTGGTAATTTGCCGATAGTCAGCGCTAGTCACAAACGTGGCAAGTTCAGGTGCGGAGTGAGCTTTGTGTGTGTTGTAGAACACTTGTTTTTGAAAGTGTTCCCGGACTTTATGTACATCCTGTACGTGTGCTACTTGAGCTGCAGGTTCATTGTCTTTGTAAGAAGCCAACAACAAGGGAATCCATTTACCACTGGCACAACAAATTCGTTACAATGAGTTGCTAGTGCCCAGCAAAGGGAAGCAGACTTCTCAGCGTTAGTGAAGTGAATGTGGAGCACGTACGAGAGACATTCATAAGGAGTCCAAAGAAACTGGTGCATCATGTATCACGTGAACTCAAAATGGCTCCAATGACTCTCCGTTCATCTTTCAGCAGGATGGGCTCCACCCAGTTTTCATCGTGAAGTTCGTGGGTACCTGAACACGGAGCTGCTGCATCCATGGATCGGCCGTGCTACAGAAGGGGCCTGCTGTTTCATGAAATGGCCTCCCTGATCACCAGATCTCACTCCGTGTGACTTTTTTCGATGGGGACACATTAAAGATCTGATGTATGTACTGCCTCTACCATTTGATGTAACAGAGCTCTGGGGGGAGAATATGGGAAGCAACTGCCACAGTCAACGATGCCATGCTGGGACAGGTATGGCAAGAATTCAATTACTGTATTGACGTCTGCTGGGTCACTCATGGTTAGCATATCGAATGTTTGTAAAAAAACTTTCAGAGTTTCTTTTCAAAATGCAATATGTATTGACATCTGTACAGTGTTTAGTTCTTGTGTAACAAATACTTGAAAGTGTTCCCGGACTTTATGTACATCCTGTACATGATCTACTTGAGCTGCAGGTACATTGTCTTTGTTGCCCATCATCACGTTTCTCATTCTATCAGTTCCTTCACTTACAACATCAACGATTTGATCATCAGTTAATTCTTCTTCTATTGTGCGGTCAATGTCAGCCACACTGATCCACTTACTCTTGTCACTGGGCTCAGTGTACGTTTGTAAGGTTTACAAATGCCTCAAAACTGCTGAAGTGTCTGAATCTTCACTTTCATCACTTGTTGCGTGGTCTGTTTCATCTTGATTCCAGTCACTTGTTTGTTTTGAGGTCTCATCTTTAGTCTCATTCATTTCTGGCCACAGTTTGTATCAAGAATTTTCAAGAATTTATGCAGACATTTCATCCCAAACTTTGGCAATTGTATAAATAACATTTTTTACATTTATTGGTTTCATTAGTTGAAGCAAGCTGTTACCTTCTTGTGTCCTCTCCAAAACTGATCAGTGTATTTTCGACAATATCGCTTCAGCCACTCAATGAGCTCCTGGTCCGTGGGCTGGATTAGACATGTTATGTCGGGAGGAAGAAATACAGCTTTTATTTCACCTTTTGAAGTTCTTCTTCAGATGAATGAGATGTCGCATTGTCAAGTACCAATATGGCATGTTTAGAGAGTTTTCCCCCCTCTTAGGTATTTTGAACGGCAGCGACTAATTGGTCATGAAACCATTTGTTAAAGAGATTGGATTCCCACAAACATTGGCCATCTTCTGACTGCCATTAGCAGTACTACAGACAACAACAGTAATTCTATCTTTGGCAAGTTTTGTACCTGTTACAGACTGACTCTGCATTGCAAAAATTCCTGTACAGAGCATTTTGTAGTTCAAGAGATTGATCAATGTTATATGCCTGATCAGGCATCAGGTCAAGCTTTTTGACTAAGCTTTCAAATTTCAGAATAAATTCGTTGGCAGCTGTTTCATCAGCACACTGCTTCTCACCCAAAATAATTACATTTTGAATGCTGTGTCTTTTTTTCACTCACTGTGAACTTTCCATTTTCACATAATTTTTCATACAAAATCAGTGTTTTTTTTTTTAATGACTGGTCCATTCAATAGAGTTCCTTTTCTCCTGTCCTGCTCAAACCACACACACAAAACAATGTCTTTCACATCATCAATTGTCATTGTATGGCTTTCAAGAGTTTTCAACGAAAATAATCAATTATTGGTAACATAAAGTAAATGGATAGATAAAAAATCTACTCACCTAGGGGCAGTAGGGGAACACACACACAAAAGGCTTTAACTTTTACAAGTTTTTGGAGCCAGTGGCTCCTTCTTCTGGCAGAAGAATTGAAAGGGAAGCAAGATGGGTGAAGGAAAAGGACTGCAGAGCTTTAGGGAAAGAGGTACAGTTCAGAAAAGTCACCCAGAACCCTGGGTCAGGTGAGACTTACCACACGGGATGAGAAGGAAAGACTGATTCTTTCCTTCTCATCCTGTCCGGTGAGTCTCACTTGACCTGGTTTCTGTGTGACTTTTCTGAACCATACCCCTCTCCCTGAACCTCCTCAGCCCTTTTGCTTCAACCCTCTTCCTTCCCCTTGAACTCTTCTGCTAGGAGGAGGAGGAGGAGGAGGAGGAGTGCACACACGCAGTCGCGCACGCATGCGAGGCCCCCCCCCCCCCCCCACACACACACACAAAGGCTACTGTCTACAGCTGCTTGAGTCCGTGTCTGACATGAGCAGCAATACGGGGTGGGAGGTGGAAGTAAGGAGGTGGCAACAGATGAGAAGAGGGGAAGATACAGGGTAGGGTTGGAGGACGATGTGGTGTTGCAGTGGGGACAAGCAGGCACCTGGTGGAGATAGGATAGGGCTGCTAGGTGCAGAGTTGGGAGGCTGTGCTGGGGGGTGGGCAGAAAAGGGGAGAGAGATGTAGAGAAGGGGGAAAGACTATACTCTGATAGATATTAGTTTGTGACTGACAGATTGCAGTGGTGGGCAACAGAGTTGCCAGCGTACAGCCATTCAAGCTTCAAGAGGTGCTGAACATACCTACAAAACAGGCAGCACACAAGCACATTGCATTTCAGAAAGGATTGGATAATGGCTGGCCCCTAGCACAGGACTCACTGAAATCTAAATTACAAAGTAATTTTCATCAGAGTACTATAGGTACACTGGTGGAATAGAAGGTGCACATAGGACTGGAGTGAGAGGATGGAAGGTGGTAGAGGGCAGAAACCAGCAAAGGCTGAAGCCAAGGGGGTTATAAGAATGAAGGATATGTTGCGGGGAGAATTCCCACTTGCAAATTCAGGAAAGCTGGTGTTGGTAGGAAGGATACTGATGGCACATGCTGTGGAGCACTCATTAAAATGAAGCAAATTGTATTGGACAGCACATTCAGCAACTGGATGGTCCAGCTGTCTCTTGGGCAATCTGGCAGAGGCCATTCATATGGACGGACAGCTTGTTAGTTATCATGCCCACAAAGAAAGCAACATAGTGGTTGCAACTTAGTTTGTAGATAACACAGCCACTTTCACAGGTAGCTCTGCCTTTGATGGGATGGGAGATGCCTGTGACAGGACTGGAGTAAGTGGTAGTGGACAAATGTACAGGATAGTTCGTACATCTAGGTCTGTTGCAGAGGTATTAGTAATGAGGGAAGGAGTTGGGAGCAGGGGTGGAGTAGGGATGGGCAGGTATATTGTACTGGTTCGGTGTGCGGCAGAATACTACTGTGAGAGGGGTGGTGAGGGTAGTGCGTAGGATATTCCTCATTTCAGGGCACGAAGAGAGGTAATTGAAACCCTGGCACAGAATGTGATTCAATTGCTCCTGCACTGGGTGGTACTGAGTGATGAGAGGAGTGCTCCTTTGTGACCAGACAGTGGGCATGTGGGAAATGGTAAGTGACTGGAGAGACAAGGGGCAGGATAATTTCGGTCTGCAAAGGCCTCAGTGAAATCTTACGCAACCTGGGACAGGAACAACTGAATTACATTTTCCATTCTACTGCCTCTCATCATGCCCTGAAATGATGAATATCTTATCCACTATCCTCCCTACCTCTCCCATGGTGGTATTCTGCCACCCACCAAACCTACACAATATCTTTGTCCATCCCTACTCTGTCCCTGCTCCCAGTCCCTTGGTTCAGGGCTCGTATCCCTAAAAACTGACCTAGATGCAAAATATTATTAAAACAAAGGCTTTTTCGTTGCAGCGGACTCTTCTCAAGAAATTTCGATCATCAACTTTCTCCTCTGAATGCGAGAATATTTTGTTGATGCCAGCCTAGATCACCGTATAGAAATGATCACCGTAATAAAATAAGGGAAATCGGAGCTCGCACCAAAAGATTCAGGTGTTCATTTTCTCTGTGCACTGTACAAGATTGGAATAATAGAGAATTATTGAGAAGATGGCTTGACGAATTCTCTGCCAGGCACTTAAACATAAGTTGTGGAGTATCCACGTAGATGTACATGTAGACGTAGATGGACACCTGTCCCACACATCCTCCAACTACCATCTAATGCGGCCTTGTCACAGGCATCTCCTATCCCATCAACGGCAGCGCTACCTGTGAAAGCGACCAAGTAATCTACAAACTAAGCTGCAACCATTGTGCTACTTCCTAAGTCAGCATGACAACAATGTCTGTCCATATGAATGGCCACCAACAAACTGGCCAAGTGACAGCTGGATCACACAGATGATGAACATGCTGCCCGACAAGATGTGCTTCCTAAAGTGACTGCTTCACAGCCTGCACCATCTCAATCCTTCCTACCAACATCAACTTTTCTAAATTGCACAGATGCGAACTCTCCCTACAACATATCCTTCGTTCTCCTAATACCCGTGGCCTCAGTCTTTGCTAGTCACTGTCCGATCACCCTTCCCCTTTCCTGCTCCCACTTCAGTCCAACACAAGCCTTCTATTCCATCAGCGCACCTACTACTAGGTGTTTCCCCTTGTCTCTCTCTCTCTCTCTCTCTCTCTCCCTCTCCCTTCCCCCTCTCCCTTCCCCCTCTCCCAGCACAGCCTGCTGATTCTGCACCTAGCTACTCTACCCTGTCCCCACCACATCCCTGCTCACTCACACTGCAGCACTTTATCTTCCTCACACCTACACTGCTGTCCCTCCCACTTCCCACCCCATGCCGACACCTTACCCTCACTACCTGAACATTGTTGCCCTACTCAGATACAGGTGCAGCCTGCAGTTGGGCCCGAGTGGCCATAGCCAGTAGCAGTGTGTGTGTGTGTGTGTGTGTGTGTGTGTGTGTTCAAAAGCTAAAAGTTAAGCAACGTTTTCATCATGTCTGACTTATTTTACTAATAATTTTTCAATGAAAAATGATATTACCAAGCTGTTCATGTTCGTATTTTCAGTGACAATATCCTTTGATAATAAGCAATGTTATACATATTTCTTATTTTTTGACTTTATTCACTTTACTGGCACTGTTGCAGATAAAGTATAAAATTCACTCTGATTGATAAAATTTATAACTTGATTCACCACATATTTGGGCAACCGTCAGGAGAGTGCCAAACCTACAATCAGTGGGGCAGTTTGTGATAGGAAGCATCCATGTGATAATTGATGTGAGCAATAGGACTGTGGATTCATGCTGGCCAGGGCAGCAGTCTAACATTTTCTGTATCCAGAAAGGTCGTACAGGACCTGCAACATGCGGTTGTGCATTATCCTGCTGAAATGTAGGGTTTTGTAGGGATCGAATGAAGGGTAGAGCCACGGGTTGTAACACATGTGAAATGTAACGCCCACTGTTCAAAGTGCCATCAATGTGAACAAGAGGTAATCGAGACATGTAACCAATGGCACCCCATACCATCACGTCGGGTGATACACCAGTATGGCGATGACGAATACACGCTTCCAATGTGCATTCACCGCGATGTCACCAAACACGGAGGCGACTATCATGATGCTGTAAACAGAACCTGGATTCATCTGAAAAAATTACGTTTTACAATTTGTGCACCCAGGTTCGTTGTTGAGTACACAATCGCAGGCGCTCCTGTCTGTGATGCAGCGTCAAGGGTAACTGCAGCCATGGTCTCCGAGCTAATAGTCCATACTGCTGCAAATGTCGTCGAACTGTTCGTGCAGATGGTTGTTGTCTTGAAAACGTCCCCATCTACTGCCTCAGGGATCGAGACGTGGCTGCACGATCCGTTACAGTCATGCAGGTAAGATGCCTGTCATCTCGACTGCTAGTCATACGAGGCCATTGGGATCCAACACGGCATTACGTATTACACTTGTGAACCCACAGATTCCATATCCTGCTAACAGTCATTGGATCTCGACCAACGCGAGCAGCAATGTCGCGATACGATAAACCGCAATCGCGATAGGCTACAATCCGACCTTTATCAAAGTCGGAAATGTGGTGGTACGCATTTCTCCTCCTTACACGAGGCATCACAGCAACGTTTCACCTGGCAATGCCGGTCAACTGCTGTTTGTGTACGAGAAATCGGTTGGAAACTTTTCCCGTGTCAGTACGTTGTAGGTGTCGCCACCGGCACCAACCTTGTGTGAATGCTCTGAAAAGCTAATCATTTGCATATCACAGCATCTTCTTCCTGTCGGTTAAATTTCACGTCTGTAGCACATCATCTTCATGGTGTAGCAATTTTAATGGCCAGTAGTGTAATATCTGAATCAAGGTACTCGCTGAGTACCAAGAACAACAAATGCCAAAGAAAACTGATAATGTATCACATTCTTTGGGCCCAGAGAAAGATTCAGATGAATTTGCGGATAATGTTTAGTGGCCATTCGTTGTTCATTTCTGCTTCTGTCACAACGCGTGTTAACAGTGGTTGAACTGCTCTAGGGCTGAAGCCTCTCCTCCTTCTAGACTGTTTATGCAACTCAAAAGTACATCACGTGTTTGGAACCTATACTGTCGATAATCTGTTTACACACTGATCACTAATAGGTGCCACCACCAGCACCATCATCACTCAAAGGCAGCACGTGCAGCAGCAATGGCAGCACTGCAATCAATCAAGGGAACTGTTTGGATCTGCAGGTCACGTGTCCATCAAGTGCCCAAGGATATTTGTTGCCTGGTGTGTATTTAAGACATGGTTCAACCTCCAACAGGCACCTCTTTGCTCAGCTCCAGACCACGCATCAGCTGCATTCCACAGCGAGTTTTCTCTGCACTGCAATGCTGCTCCAGCAGCTACCAGGGATAACATTCCACACTGAGTGACCAGCAGGACTCAGCGCCAGTGTACTGGTAGTGCAACTGTGAAACATTGACTGTGTACTTGTGCTAGTATGATCACTGGACCAACACTTGCTTGCTGCCATCTGGACAGAGTAAAGGCGGTTCTACTTGTGCCAGGCTTCGTAACATGTTTAATGACCAAACATATATAACGCTCAGACCTTAATGTTTCCTTCTTGTGAAGTAGCAGATGTGTGACCAGGAGTGATCCTCTCTGCAACTGGTGCAGTAATGCAGTTGTACACAGGAGTACCTGTGTGCAATGGTTGTTTGTAATATCCACAGGTGGATTCATGTCTACACCTAAACAAGATGGCCATATTTCACACACTTTAAACATCTCATTGCAGGTGGCACAAAGAGTTTTCCATCACAACTGTAAACCATAATATCAACTTTATCTAGTAAAGTGACCCACAAAAGCCAAAATAAAATGCTTCATTGTCTACTTTGTCTACCTGATGCCTGTTCCCGCCCCCCCCCCCCCCCCCCCCCAAATGGACTGGCTATGATGTTGGGAACTTAATGACCTACCCTGCAGTCATTACTGCTGAAAATTTTTGAAGATAAATTGGAGGTCCAAGCCAGTATGCATGCCATTTGTGGATAAACCAAAAGGCGTGTAGGATTTAACAGAAACAGTACAACTGAGTAACTGAAAGTGGAAATCAAAAGAATGACTGAGTTAACATCAAACAGGGCATCCACTGGAGGTTAAATCAAAGGGACATAGTCAGAAAAGAAATGCTGCAATGACTTGGGGCCCCAAGCTCACCTCATAAGTACCCATAAATGAGTTGTGAGCCATAGAGAGAGAGGGGGAGGGAAGTAAAAGATGGGCAATGGCATCAAATCAATCAATATTTTTAAAAATGAAGTCTGTACCCATTTTCAATTTGCAAGAATAGCAGAAACTTTTGAAGAAAAATATATTTTGAGTGAGAATAAGTGCGAATAATTTTTGTACAAAAGTGTTAATACCTCTAATTTTCTATATCACTTTTCTTTATTACTTTATATGGGTGCTTGCTGCCGATGCTGAATATTATTGAAGTATGTACTTCAGTAACTGGAGAAAAAGTAAGATAAGACTGAAGGTGCCATAGTGATGTAGCTATTAGAGGCTGAGCACGGCTAGTAGAGACTGAGCACAAATTCAAATTAGGGAAGGATATGGTAGGAAATAGGCCATATTTGTTTCACAGGCATCACTCAGCATTTAATAAAACAATATAAAACTTAATCTGAATAATCAGATGAAGATGGAGATTCCACTGCCCTTCAGTAATTGGAAGCTAGCAACTGAAGTTGCATTTTCGAACAAAATCAATAAGCATGTTCCACATAACTGAGTGCAACAATGTGGACTATTATGTTGTTTATATTATTAGTCTTATGACTATGATTTTCATTTATCATTGACGTGCAACTGATAACATAAAACTATGCAAGCAGATGACTAAGAACAAAAATGAGGGATAGGTAGGTAACAGGTATACACTGCGACATGTAGAATAACAGCCATGTCCAAGCATAACAAAATCATTTACATGGTGGTAGCAATAATGAGGAGCTGTATTTAGCAGAAATCAATTTCATCTTAAATTAATGACCAAGTTTTTCCTACTACATTATAAACTGACAATTTTTAAACGATTATTTGAGACTAATTGTTGCAGAATCTACCAACTGTGATTCTAGTATTTACCTTATTAATTTAAATGTTCTATAGGTCTTTTTACACGACAGATTGATTATTGAAAGTGCTTACCTAACTCATGTATAATACTTGACAATATACTTTCATTCTTCTGATACTTTATTTCTTCGCTGCTAAAACAAATGAAAAAGAAATGTAGGTTAGTGGTTTTACAGGTGTAAACAAGGTAAGTGTTGCGTAAGCTCGGATCACACAAACCTCTTTAGTTTCGTCACTGCCTGAAGTAATACCAGTGATTTCAGTGCTGAAGCCAGCATATCTAATGAGAGAGAATAAGGGTGGCTAATTTCTCCTCTGAGTAGAAGTTCCTCCAGTTCCTTCTGAGCTTGTTGTAATAGCACTTTCTCTGTGCAGGGAACTGCAGCATGCTTGAAAACAGGAGTACATCTATTAATCACCGACAGTGACACCGTATGGTAAAGCACAACCATAGATGAAAATTTACTGTGCAGTAAAACTGAAAGTACATATTACACACCTAAGTATCCATCTGATCAAATATCACAAACATTGAATTGCCTTCCTTATTTTTTACAGGAACATTTCTTTAGCTTTTTGGCTGAAAATTTTATTGACTGTAATTGTCTGACAATTTTATCTCATGGGAATTTAACACCACTACTACTTCTAGTAAAAACACAAACCTCACAACTGAAAAGTTTACCTATCAAAATATTCACTAATTATCATTCACAGGCAAATATCTGCAACGTAGTCACACTCAGAATAAATTCTAAAACACATATATTCAGAAGTCTAAATACATCATATATTTAGAGACAGTACTGGAAAAATACTTTTCTTTTTTCAAAATAGATAGAGATAATGAAAGATTAAAAACACTCAGTGAACTAACCTTTCGCACAACATGAAAAAATACGAAATACCCTTCAAGGAAAGGTTGCAGTAAATTGCAGAAGATCTCTCTCAGTTTACGATGATTACCCAGTGCCATGTTCCCTAATGCCGATGTCTCAATAATATTCAGAAGATCTAGTTGTTTCAATGCTTCTTCAAATTCCTGAAAAACAGGCATTTAAATCATATGGTAAGGAAAGTCCTGACAGAATGTCAATAATTTAAGAGTAAGGGAGACAACTTACCGAATAGTAGAAGTATTGAGTCATCGACAGGGTGCCACCCCTCCTCCCTGGTCCCCACAAGTGCACGCTCACACACACACACACACACACACACACACACACACACACACACGTGCGTGCGTGCGTGCTTGCACAGCTACACTGTACTGCCTGAACACACAACGCCAGGCATGTAGTTCAGCAAGCAGATTGGAGTGAGGAGTTGTGTCGGGTGGGGTGAGTTGAGGGATGAAAGAGGTGGAAAGTGAAAGGGAGGGTTGGGGAAGGGTAGCTGGTGGCTCAGTGGGGGACAGCAGGTACCTGAGATAGAAACGTATTAAGGAGAGAGAACAGGTGCAACAGATAGGAATGTGGCACAAGGGACAAGAGCCACGGAGTTCATACAGTGCACAATGATGATGCTATGGAGGAGTGGATTGGGGGGTAGAGTTGACCATCCAGTGGTGCAATGTGTTGATAAGCACAACATGCTTGAGTTCAACGGCTGCATCAGCACCCATGCCAGCTGGGTCTGCCTTCAGCAACAGCTTTTCTAACCTACATAGATGAGAGTTATCTTTGCAAAACATCCTTCATTCCTGTGGACCTCCTGGCTTTAATCTTTGCTAAGTAACTGCACCCACACCCTCTACCCAAGTCTCCTCTTCCTCTGTCCTGTTACCTCCTCAGAATCCTATCCAACAAGTCATCAGCAGCTTGTGCCACACAAACTCCACCAGCTTTGGTGCCTGTGAGCTGCATTTCTATCCCACACACCTGCTGCCTGCTTCCAGATCATCAGCCACCTGTTCCCACCCCTCCTCCCACTTACCGACTATTTTCTACCTCTACCCACACACATGACAACCCCAGCCCCAGTGCAGCTGCCAGCACAATGTAGGTGCACATATGTTTGTGTACTCTAATTTATTAAAGGACTGGTCCAAAACCTAGGAAAGTTTCCATTACTTTTTTTTGTGCCTGTTGATGACTCAACACTTGTACTACTATTTTTCTTCCAGACATTTAAACCCAATTTTTGGTACTCTTTCTTTTTAGAAGTTTCACTGTTGAGTGCCCATAAAGAAAAAGAAACAAAGAAACATATGTTGAAATTATCTACACATGAGGCTATATCGCTCTAAAGTCTTAACAGATACACGTAATACTGAATATCATCATATCATCTAGAACGTTAGTCTATGGCAACTTTGTATAGAATATGTATGACCTACTTTTTACAGTAACAGTATACAGTTGTTTAAATTGTCTTTCCAATGAGCATATAAAGATAAGAGATTATTAGAAGAAGCGACTGTGCATTTTGCAACATCTGACAGTCTGTTAATGTTTTAAATAACTTTATATGAATCAAAAACGGGCCAAAATCCAATGCAAATTATTAACATGTACAGTATCAAGTATGTGGTATCATAATATAATTTTGATTCACTGTCAGTGTGCAAGAAAAGTGTGAAAACTATCTCCTGCCATATTCCTGAACACTGATAATTATTCCTGGGACAGCCTGTATATATTCAACAATGACCATACAAAACAGTAGTTAAGGATTGACCACAAAGGAAGGTTTTCATATGGTTTTTAATTTTAATATGTCTGTCACAGTGAAGAAGTACATATGTTCACACTCATGCTTGCGCATGTTTGTGTGTATGTGTGTGGGGGGGGGGGGGGGGGGGGGGCGCTAATAATTATTGACAGACTCCCTCTTTTACTGTTAGTTGCAATCTCTGTTTTTCAACAGCTTTAGGAACATGGAAGATATATTCTTGGGCTCTCACTGATGAGTTACGATTTGCTGAAAAGACACAGAGGCAGATATCTACTGGATCAAAGCAACAGGTAAAAAGTGCATATGTTTGAGAAATGACAAAGTCATCACTGAGATTCAAAATTCAGAACGGGGAGGGGACGGGGCGGGGGGGACGGGGAGGGGGGGAGAGGACGGGGCGGGGGGGAGGGGACGGGGCGGGGGGGGAGGGGACGGGGCGGGGGGACGGGGCGGGGGGGGAGAGGACGGGGCGGGGGGGGAGAGGACGGGACGGGGGGGAGAGGACGGGGCGGGGGGGAGAGGACGGGGCGGGGGGGAGAGGACGGGGCGGGGGGGAGAGGACGGGGCGGGGGGGAGAGGACGGGGCGGGGGGGAGAGGACGGGGCGGGGGGGAGAGGACGGGGCGGGGGGGAGAGGACGGGGCGGGGGGGAGAGGACGGGGCGGGGGGGAGAGGACGGGGCGGGGGGGAGAGGACGGGGCGGGGGGGAGAGGGCGGGACGGGGAAAAGAGGACGGGACGGGGAAAAGAGGACGGGACGGGGGGGAGAGGACGGGGCGGGGGGGAGAGGACGGGGCGGGGGGGAGAGGACGGGGCGGGGGGGAGAGGACGGGGCGGGGGGGAGAGGACGGGGCGGGGGGGAGAGGACGGGGCGGGGGGGAGAGGACGGGGCGGGGGGGAGAGGACGGGGCGGGGGGGAGAGGACGGGGCGGGGGGGAGGGGACGGGGCGGGGGGGAGGGGACGGGGCGGGGGGGAGGGGACGGGGCGGGGGGGAGGGGACGGGGCGGGGGGGAGGGGACGGGGCGGGGGGGAGGGGACGGGGCGGGGAGGGGACGGGGCGGGGGGGAGGGGACGGGGCGGGGGGAGGGGACGGGGCGGGGGGGGGACGGGGAGGGGGGGAGAGGACGGTGCGGGGGGGAGGGGACGGGGCGGGGGGGGAGGTAGCCGGGGGGGAGGGGACGGGGCGGGGGGGGAGAGGACGGGGCGGGGGGGAGAGGACGGGGCGGGGGGGAGAGGACGGGGCGGGGGGGAGAGGACGGGGCGGGGAGAGGACGGGGAAAAGGGGACGGGACGGGGGGGAGGGGACGGGGCGGGGGGGAGAGGACGGGGCGGGGTGGAGAGGACGGGGCGGGGTGGAGAGGACGGGGCGGGGTGGAGAGGACGGGGCGGGGTGGAGAGGACGGGGCGGGGTGGAGAGGGCGGGGCGGGGTGGAGAGGACGGGGCGGGGTGGAGAGGGCGGGGCGGGGTGGAGAGGACGGGGCGGGGTGGAGAGGACGGGGCGGGGTGGAGAGGACGGGGCGGGGGGGAGAGGACGGGGCGGGGGGGAGAGGACGGGGCGGGGGGGAGAGGACGGGGCGGGGGGGAGAGGACGGGGCGGGGGGAGAGGACGGGGCGGGGGGGAGAGGACGGGGCGGGGGGGAGAGGACGGGGCGGGGGGGAGAGGACGGGGCGGGGGGGAGAGGACGGGGCGGGGGGGAGAGGACGGGGCGGGGAGAGGACGGGGCGGGGGGGAGAGGACGGGGCGGGGAGAGGACGGGGAGGGGGAGAGGACGGGGAGGGGGAGGGGGAGAGGGGACGGGGCGGGTGAGATGGGACGGGATGGGGGGGAGGGGGAGAGACGGGGCGGGGGAGGGGGAGAGACGGGGCGGGGGAGGGGGAGAGACGGGGCGGGGGAGGGGGAGAGACGGGGCGGGGGAGAGACGGGGCGGGGCTAGGGGGAGAGACGGGGCGGGGGGAGGGGGCGAGACGGGGCGGGGGGAGGGGGCGAGACAGGGCGGGGGGAGGGGGCGAGACAGGGCGGGGGGAGGGGGAGAGACGGGGCGGGGGGAGGGGGAGAGACGGGGCGGGGGGAGGGGGAGAGACGTGGCGGGGGGAGGGGGAGAGACGTGGCGGGGGGAGGGGGAGAGACGTGGCGGGGGGAGGGGGAGAGACGTGGCGGGGGGAGGGGGAGAGACGTGGCGGGGGGAGGGGGAGAGACGTGGCGGGGGGAGGGGGAGAGACGTGGCGGGGGGAGGGGGAGAGACGTGGCGGGGGGAGGGGGAGAGACGTGGCGGGGAGAGGGGGAGAGACGTGGCGGGGGGAGGGGGAGAGACGGGGCGGGGGGAGGGGGAGAGACGGGGCGGGGGGAGGGGGAGAGACGGGGCGGGGGGAGGGGGAGAGACGGGGCGGGGGGAGGGGGAGAGACGGGGCGGGGGGAGGGGGAGAGACGGGGCGGGGGGGAGAGACGGGGCGGGGGGGAGAGACGGGGCGGGGGGAGGGGGAGAGACGGGGCGATGGGGAGAGACGGGGCGGGGGGGAGAGACGGGGCGGGGGGAGAGACGGGGCGGGGGGGAGAGACGGGGCGGGGGGGAGAGACGGGGCGGGGGGGAGAGACGGGGCGGGGGGGAGAGACGGGGCGGGGGGGAGAGGACGGGGCGGGGGGGAGAGGACGGGGCGGGGGGGAGAGGACGGGGCGGGGGGGAGAGGACGGGGCGGGGGGGAGAGGACGGGGCGGGGGGGAGAGAACGGGGCGGGGGGGAGAGGACGGGGCGGGGGGAGAGGACGGGGCGGGGGGGAGAGGACGGGGCGGGGGGGAGAGGACGGGGCGGGGGGGAGGGGACGGGGCGGGGGGAGGGGACGGGGCGGGGGGGAGGGGACGGGGCGGGGGGAGGGGACGGGGCGGGGGGGAGGGGACGGGGCGGGGGGGAGAGGACGGGGCGGGGGGGAGAGGACGGGGCGGGGGGGAGAGGACGGGGCGGGGGGGAGAGGACGGGGCGGGGGGGAGAGGACGGGGCGGGGGGGAGAGGACGGGGCGGGGGGGAGAGGACGGGGCGGGGGGGAGAGGACGGGGCGGGGAGGGGACGGGGCGGGGGGGAGGGGACGGGGCGGGGGGAGGGGACGGGGCGGGGGAGGGACGGGGAGGGGGGAGAGGACGGTGCGGGGGGGGGGGAGGGGACGGGGCGGGGGGGGAGGTAGCTGGGGGGAGGGGACGGGTCGGGGGGGGAGAGGACGGGGCGGGGGGGAGAGGACGGGGCGGGGGTGAGGGGACGGGGCGGGGGGGAGGGGACGGGGCGGGGGGGAGAGGACGGGGCGGGGTGGAGAGGACGGGGCGGGGTGGAGAGGACGGGGCGGGGTGGAGAGGACGGGGCGGGGGGGAGAGGACGGGGCGGGGGGGAGAGGACGGGGCGGGGGGGAGAGACGGGGCTGGGGGGAGAGACGGGGCTGGGGGGGAGAGACGGGGCTGGGGGGAGAGACGGGGCGGGGGGGAGAGAAGGGGCGGGGGGAGAGAAGGGGCGGGGGGAGGGGGAGGGACGGGGCGGGGGAGGGGGAGGGACGGAGCGGGGGGAGGGGGAGGGACGGAGCGGGGGGAGGGGGAGGGACGGAGCGGGGGAGGGGGAGGGACGGGGCGGGGGGGAGGGACGGAGCGGGGGGAGGGGGAGGGACGGAGCGGGGGGAGGGGTGGGACGGGGCGGGGGGAGTGAGACGGGGCGGGGGGAGGGGGAGAGACGGGGCGGGGGAGGGGGATAGACGGGGCGGGGGAGAGACGGGGCGGGGCTAGGGTGAGAGACGGGGCGGGGGGAGGGGGAGAGTCGGGGCGGGGGGGGAGAGACGGGGCGGGGGGAGGGGGCGAGACGGGGCGGGGGGAGGGGGAGAGAGGGGGCGAGACGGGGCGGGGGGAGGGGGAGAGACGGGGCGGGGGGAGGGGGAGAGACGGGGCGGGGGGAGGGGGAGAGACGGGGCGGGGGGAGGGGGAGAGACGGGGCGGGGGAGGGGGAGAGACGGGGCGGGGGGAGGGGGAGAGACGGGGCGGGGGAGTGGGAGAGACGTGGCGGGGGGAGTGGGAGAGACGTGGCGGGGGGAGGGGGAGAGACGTGGCGGGGGGAGGGGGAGAGACGTGGCGGGGGGAGGGGGAGAGACGGGGCGGGGGGAGGGGGAGAGACGGGGCGGGGGGAGGGGGAGAGACGGGGCGGGGGGAGGGGGAGAGACGGGGCGGGGGGAGGGGGAGAGACGGGGCGGGGGGAGGGGGAGAGACGGGGCGGGGGGAGGGGGAGAGACGGGGCGGGGGGGGGGGGAGAGACGGGGCGGGGGGGGGGGAGAGACGGGGCGGGGGGGGAGAGACGGGGCGGGGGGGAGAGACGGGGCGGGGGGGAGAGACGGGGCGGGGGGGAGAGACGGGGCGGGGGGGAGAGACGGGGCGGGGGGGAGAGACGGGGCGGGGGGGAGAGACGGGGCGGGGGGGAGAGACGGGGCGGGGGGGAGAGACGGGGCGGGGGGGAGAGACGGGGCGGGGGGGAGAGACATGGCGGGGGGAGAGACATGGCGGGGGGAGAGACGGGGCGGGGGGGAGAGACGGGGCGGGGGGGGAGAGACTGGGCGGGGGGGGAGAGACTGGGCGGGGGGGAGAGACTGGGCGGGGGGGAGAGACTGGGCGGGGGGGAGAGACTGGGCGGGGGGGAGAGACTGGGCGGGGGGGAGAGACTGGGCGGGGGGGAGAGACTGGGCGGGGGGGAGAGACGGGGCGGGGGTGGGGAGACGGGGCGGGGGTGGGGAGACGGGGCGGGGGTGGGGAGACGGGGCGGGGGTGGGGAGACGGGGCGGGGGTGGGGAGACGGGGCGGGGGTGGGGAGACGGGGCGGGGGTGGGGAGACGGGGCGGGGGTGGGGAGACGGGGCGGGGGTGGGGAGACGGGGCGGGGGGGAGACGGGGCGGGGGGGAGAGGGGGCGGGGGGGGGCGGGGCGGGTGGGAGACGGGGCGGGGGGAGACGGGGCGGGGGGGAGACGGGGCGGGGGGAGCGAGAGGTGGGGGGGAGACGGGGTGGGGGAGACGGGGCGGGGGAGACGGGGCGGGGGAGACGGGGCGGGGGAGACGGGGCGGGGGAGACGGGGCGGGGGAGACGGGGCGGGGGAGACGGGGCGGGGGAGACGGGGCGGGGGAGACGGGGCGGGGGAGACGGGGGGGAGACGGGGCGGGGGAGACGGGGCGGGGGAGACGGGGCGGGGGAGACGGGGCGGGGGAGACGGGGTGGGGGAGACGGGGTGGGGGAGACGGGGTGGGGGAGACGGGATGGGGGAGACGGTGTGTGTGTGTGTGTGTGTGTGTGTGTGTGTGTGTGTGTGTGTACTGCACACTGCACTTAAGTCATACATTACAGGCTATACTGTACAGATTTATTATTAAGCAGATCACCTGATTAGTGTCAGTAACATGCATCAGAAAAGTTGACATAAAATTACATTTGTTTCATTACTCATTGAGGAATTTGTAATATTAATACACTATACATAAATTTCTGTAACACAGGGAAAAATAAGGAGATTCCACAACCCTGGAATCAGGCAAGCAAATGAGTATATTAACGGAATTATGAACATCTTTCTGTAGTCTTAAAAAAGAAACAATACATCGCAGAATATGACCATGTGTTAGTCTTAGCACTAGATTAACATTAAAGCTGGCAACATTAAAGCTGACAAAAATACTTTCCCAAAGCAAAGGAGGCAAATAAACAGCATAAAAAAACAAAAGTTGTCAATTACGCAATGCAACAGAAACGCCATATTATTGGGAAAAAAAAAATCTGTAACACGAAACTGCCCAGTACAGTCTTATTTGCACTTTGTACATAACGAGTTATGTGTGTGCTTGACAAGTGTGTAGATTTAACATTCAACTACCATTTCCCATTCAGATTGGTCTTTATTCTGCACAAGCATTTCTCTAACAGCATTGATTTTTTTATAATATGATAGTATGAGAGGCAGCAGTGTTATCATCACTCATTCATAATGTAGATTAGAGAGACCTCAAATCTACAATTATTGATCTTCTCTAAATCTGTTTATAAACACATGGTAAATAATTCTATGCATCCCTGTGTAACTACTTAACAGATCTGCAAGCAAAATTGAATATCAGTATGTTTTTAACATTTTCTTTTCAATTTCTCAAGAAAAGTGAGACATACCAATATTGTACTTATTTAGTGCCAAATCCCAAGATCTACTACTGGCAGAACATCTCATAACAGCTAAACTTCATGTGTCACACATATGAGAGACAGAGAAGATGTCAGCATGCCAGTTCAAAGATTTAAACATTTTAACATCATATATTTTTGTCAATTTTAAGAATGGTACAGAAATCCAATGTACTCACTCAAGTACATTCAGATTATTTACTCTTATCTTAGATCCAACTGTGAAAAACACTTTCTCTGTATGACATCTGCTTCAAAGCCACAATCATATAGGAACAGTAAGAAAATAGACTTATCACATCCTTTTCTTCTGGTTGTATAGATGATAGCCCATACAATAGATGTATTCTGTTATTAACTGATATATGATGATCAGCATCATCGTCAGCAGCAGCAGCAACAACAATTTTACATTAACTGCATGATAATGGCCTCCTCCAAACTTCTCCATATCCTATTGGCTTCAGCTATATGCATTCATGTAGCCCCTGTATGTTTTGTAATGACCTTAACAAATAGTTCATCTCAGTTCTGTCTTATCTCTTTCAGTCCAGCAAACAATCTCCTCAGTCCACCTACCAGATGTTCACTGGGCAGTAAGTCGAACTCACTTTCATTTGATTTTCATGAGAGCCATAATTGCATATTCCATTCCAGACTGTTTCCAGATAAATTTCTTTGTTTTGTTCTCTTAAAAATTCCCTAAATACATCCCTCCAGTGATCACCAAACAACCCTCAGCATTTATATGGTTTTCGCATTGTAAGTCCACATTCACAGCCTTAAGTCAAAACTGCTACTTCACTCTGACTGTAAACTTCCCTTGTTAGTGATAATGGAAACTTGCTTTAGGGACCCTAATTAGTTTACCGAAAGCACACCAGGCCAGTTTTACTCTGTCTTATTCTGCCCATCCAACTTTTGTTCCCAATAACCATAAATAAATAAACTCTACTGGTTCAGGGTCAACTTTAATATTTTCTTTTCTCTATGTTTCTGCGCATTATTTTAGCCTTATTATAACTAATTTTCAGGCCTGCCTCCACACTTACTCTATTGGATGGTTCAAGAAAGTTCCATTAATACACATTCCTTCTGTTTTCCTGTCTTATGGGTTCTCTAGTGTTACAGAGAATAGGTGTGGATGGATATGTGTGTGTGTGCATGTGTATGCCCGTCCTTTTTTCCCCCTAAGGTAAGTCTTTCCGCTCCCGGGATTGGAATGACTCCTTACCCTCTCCCTTAAAACCCACATCCTTTTGTCTTTCCCCCTCCTTCCCTCTTTCCTGACGAGGCAACCGTTGGTTGCGAAAGCAGAATTTTGTGTGTATGTATGTGTTTGTTTGTGTGTCTATCGACCTGCCAGCGCTTTCGTTTGGTAAGTCACATCATCTTTGTTTTTACATATATTTTTCCCACGTGGAATGTTTCCCTCTATTATATTCAGAGAATAGCCTTGGTTACACAAAATACCCTCCTTCCTGACTCCTCTTTCAATTGCACATTTCTTACTATTTTGATCAAGTTTAAAGTACGCTGTAGCACTGATGAATTTATTTTTTAGTATAGTAACACTGGCTCAATCAATATCTTGTTTCTGAATACTAGTGCAGATTTTCTTGGAACTCACCAATAGACAAAATGGTAATTCACACTCATTGCTTTACACTATAATTTTGTTAGTAACATGCAAATAGTCCACTGTGCCACATCCCCTTTGAAAACCAGCTCATTACTTTGCATGCTTAAAAAGCAAAGGTTTTTCTATTTAGTAGGTTATAATTTTAGTGAATACATTACACAGGAGGAGGCTCATACTCTACATATTTTTTTTTTTTTTTAATGTGGAAGATGTGGTTCATTAAATGCTGTCTTTAAATATCTAACAATCATCTTTTTCTTTGTTTGCACCTATTTCTCATCTACATTCAGTCAGGGCAATGTCCTGAAAGCTCAAACATTTAGAAGTAGTTATCCGCATCAGATAAATTTTTGCTCCTATAAGCTTGGCCAAAGTCTCTCCCTCCCCCCCCCCCCCTCTCCCTCCCTCCAACGTAGGTACTCTATCTGCAGGACAGTTTTTCAAAAATGTTGCTGCAATACAGAACTTTATTTACCTTAACCAGAAATTGGTCTGCTACCAAATGTAGCAAGCATCTGCAAAAATTACTGCTAACAATTTCAGATTACAAAAAGTTATTTTGACAATTATGTTCTTAGTCGAGTTACCAACAACTTGACAAATTTATTAATAATCTGTGATACTATGTACAGATTGTACAGTTCCATCCATTTACATGTTAGCTTCTGTTAGATTTAGCTACCACTTATCAAAACTATACTACTACTACTACTACTACTACTACAGTACAAGTAGCATGCACTCAATTAACAGGCTGAACAAATTCTGCAAGTGCTAAGTTCTTTGTTCTAAGATATACAGGAAAACTTTCAAGAAGCAGTCAATTGAAAAGTCCAACATACCTTTACTTCCCATGCACCATTAAAGACAAAGTCATGTGACAGAAGTAACCGTATGAAGTGGTACTTCCTAAATAGTTTATCTGAAGAATAAAAACAAACAAATGGGCATTCTGCAGGCTATTGAAGACAAATGTTATAATCACACCTGAAAATAGTTCTTAATATTAAATTGCAAGAGATTTATGTACATTTATACACATAACTCAAAACAACTGCTCACTTCATGGTGAAATAGAAAACGCCAATGATACTATAGCAATCACATAGTCTGCGTGGTAACACAAAAAGTTTAGTGTCAAAACTCAGACGGAAAAACTAAGAGTGTTGTTGTTGTTACTGTTATTATTATTACACATTACCCTATAATACTATTCAACAAAAATGCTTTCTGGAGTTTACAGATAAAATTCTCTCAATTGTAGAATACTTGGAATTATTAAGCATATCTTGACAATTTCAGTGCTCTTGATACATTTACCTGTCAATTACTGTTTTATTAAGTTAACTACATTTTCATTGGTACACAGATAAATGAAAACTTCTATATAGGATTAAAGGTCATGCAAATAAATTACTATGCCTATGGCTGGAAAGTACATACAAGTAGTAAAAGAATTCTTAGTTCAAGCTAACAATATCTAGCATCATTTGAGACCGAGAGGCATCTTGCTTTGAAACAACAGAAATACTGAGAACTACAGCAACACAACTTTTATGCACGATGACAGCTGAACACTGTGACAGATTGATACAGGTTTTCAGAAATAACTGCAACCTTTTGCCTTTTGTGAGGGTTCAACTTTTATTTTACTATGATCAGTTTCAAGTAACCTAGTGCTCATCATCAGGCAGTATAAAGGCATCTTGAAACAAGTCACTGTAAAATAAAAATTGAGTCATCACAAAAGATGAGTGGTTGTAGTTATCTCTGAAAACCTTTAACCCCAGTAATGTTAATAGCCCCCTCTCCCCCCCTCCCCCGCCCCTCCATGATGAAAGGAAAAGAGAAACTGGTGTTATATTTAAGAGCTTTCCCATAATGTAAATGGGGACAATTTCACACGCTGATGACCTATTGTGTTATTTCTTCTCTTTTCAACATGTTATTCATCAGTTGTGCCGGGAATAAAAAAGCTTAGGTTGTAGAAGCAGTTATTTCACTTGAACCCAGTGCCATTAGAGAATTGTGTCACTTTTATTCATGTAGACACGAAGTGTAATTAGTTTGGATTTTAAATTGGCAGGATGTATTGGATGCACCTTACTTGCAAACAGTTTCATCCTCAGAATTTTGTTGACTACTGATAGCAAAGCATAAGGGCATGCCTCTGAGTTACCATTTCCTTGCATTAGCTACACTTTATACTGTAAAAACATGGTTCAGAAGAACTGCTTTTGGATTAGTGTTTTTCTACAAACATCAAACAATTCCAGTCAGATAACCATCCAAAAGGTGTGTGTTCTGTGAGTAAGTCAATAGGCATGATATGACATGCCAACCATATTTAGAGCCACATGAAAAAATTTCCTATGGATACTGTATCTTAAGCAGTCACCTACCCATCACTGCCTTATGATAACCAGGGAAAGCAGCAGACAATTTCCACCGCCTAAATAAAGTTATTAGAGGAAATTACATTAGGGTGTTATTTAGTCAAGGCAAACCATGAGGTTGCAATGGTTTACCAAGAAGTATATGAAGAAGATGACAAACTCCTGCTCCACAAGATTATTGATGGTTTTTTCCCAAAAGAGAGAGATCACGAAAATGGTTACTTCCTTTGATAACTGCACTCATGTGCTTTCAATTATATTCACTTCACACAAAATATCTGAGTCACATATTGAATACAGAGTAACATAATGCTCGGTTATTAGTGTTGACAGCTTTGATAATGTTTTGCACTTACATGAAAATGTTACGTCCAGCACTATCTTTCAGCACTCCTTTGCCAACCCACATGGTCACTTTCTCGTCTCATTAGCTTACAGTCATTGCCACTGCAACAACATGATTGATAGGGGCACTACATTTTAACACTGGCTGGTGAATCTCTCTCTCTCTCTCTCTCTCTCTCTCTCTCTCTCTCTCTCTCTCTCTCCCTCTCCCCCCCCCTCCCCCTCTCCATCCCCGGTCTGCTCTCATTTGTGGCTTACAACCTCTGCAGGAAGACATGTTACAAGTGAATGCCTGGATGGTTTTTCCACTCACATGCCAGCTTCAATACCTCCCCGTTTCATTTCCCACTATTGGGACTTATAAAAATGGTAATTGTAGGTGTTTGTTATTGTTATAGTGTTCATTCTGGCTTCAAATCGTTTATTGACCCTTACTGCTTTCTTTCAATAAATCAAGTCTATATTATGGCATTCTAACAATTGTATCACCACTACAAACGTCCAGCTGGAAAAAAATTAAGTAATCAATAACAGAGTCTGCTTCACTGAGCTGATTACATTATCCCCCTTTGTCACATGAGTAAACTCAGTTTGAATATGGGATGTCTTCAGAATTGTCAGTAAGATGACCGTCAGTGGTTCCACATATACAAAACAGATCTGCTTATATTTCTCCAGGTTTTCTTTGTTAAAGGTGTCTTTTCATTGGAACCAAGCATAAGCTAATGTTTACATGGATGATCCAAACTATCAGAACACATCATGCTTTGTGAATACTGGATTATCCTCAATTTATTGATCATTAAGATTTAAATAAATTTTTCACGATTCCATTTAAGTTTGCACAACAGCCTGGCCATTGAAGAGCATACAGAAGAAAATAAATTATATAAAACAATAAACTAATCAAAATAGCACAATAATAATAAAGGGGTAAAATATTCAAATGGTTGAGGGCACAAAAAGCTGTTTCACATATTTTAAAACTTGGCTACTATTTCCACCTGAGTGTTATTTCAAAAAGATTTTGGGAGGAACTTGGAATAGAAGAAAATGTTCTACAGCTGCTTAACATTTCGCAGTCAAAATTCGAAAACAGAAGGTCATTCAAACCTTGGGCTGCACTCTCATTACAAGACTTGTCACAGCCAAGCAGCTAGCTTAACTAGCCGTAACTTGTTCATGCCTTCCAGTCCCCCTCCCTCCCACCTCCTATAGCACTGTATGAGGACGAGGTTTACTGCCCGCAGATTGCTTTACATTGTGACCCTGTGGGGATGTTGCATACTTTCACTACTGCTGTTTCTACCAGTTTGATGTTGCTGTCTCTGCCAGTTTGTTGTCTATAATTGTCACATGACTTGATACCAAGAAGAATAACCTATCCCAACATTGAGGTTATACGTTAGGGCTGGTTCTTCTGCTGGGTAAATGCAACAGTTGGATTATGCGTATGCGGGGACTCTCTGACTATGTGATGAATTTTGTAGCCTGAGTACAAGTCACCAGCTTCATTAACGTAAAGATTACTTGCCCCTCAGCTCCTTAGTACAGATCTGGGGCAAGCTGCAAAGCAGCCAATAGTGTCCCCCATCTGGGACCCATCAGTGTAAACTGGTTTGTAATTTCAGTATTAGCATAAGCAAGGTAACCTTGACATTAAGTTTTCATTGGAAGAGGAGGGAGGAGGGGGTGAGAGGAGGGGCAACTATTAGAAACACTGTGAGCATACATAGCACATGCACTACTGCAGAAACTGCTAGAGTGGGATGGGGCAGATAAGGGAAACATTGTGAACTAGGTAAAGGGGCCACACAGTTCCCTAAGGAACACCTCCAAATCCATTTGCTCTGAACCAGACCTGATGGCTTTGATGGCATTTTTTGAAGAATTTTTATTTCTTTGTTCATTTTGCCCTATATGACAGTAACCATTCTTGTGATCAAGGATGCAGATACTTTTCTAGTTGGCAATTTCACTATTGATTCTGTTACTTGTTGTTTAGCAAGTGCCTTGACAGGAATGCAAGTAACAAGTGGAGTAACATTAAATGGCATTCTATTTTTGCACTTGCAAATGCTAGGACTTGTGCTGTTTCTTCTGACAGAGTCCGTGTTGCAGATTTCACTTTGGGTACTTGTTTCTTTATGGCTGATGCAAATTGTGGAGTAAAAGCCTGAGACTGTGCGGCTTCATACAACGTTTGCATCACCACATGAAACGTGTATAACAACTCTCAGACTGCATTCAAAGTGCCACTGATATCGAAGGATTCCACAGACGACCAACACCGTCCGAACATGACCGATCTTTTCAAATCAGTATGTCACTACATGCACGATTACAATGTAGCCAATTTCTTCACCAGAACGTACAGACTTTGGACAACAATCAGCGAAATTCAAATCAGTTTGTTTTTTCGGTCATAATGGCTGACATGACACGCAACATGGTCTGTGGGAAACTGATAAGTTTACTCAAATGAGTAGTTTGGGGTAAACTGAGGATGACAAATATCAAATCAAGATGCAGCTCAGAATCTATGGACTGTAATCGCAGGTTTATTGGAAACCAAAAGTAGACAAAATCTTTGTCGGGAATTTTGGTGTAGATTATAACCTTGAAAAATAATTTAAGTGACAAGGATGGTGTATTTTATGATTAAAGTTACTGTAGTGACCTTTTTGGGTTGTGATAGGTGGACATTAGCTGTCTACAAACTTTTGTTATTGCTTACTGGCATTTTTATGCCAGTAGCCTGGTTATTCTGTTTCATGAAATAGTTTGCAAATGTGGTACACAAGTTTTTCCACTTTACAGTGCTTTAGGTGTTCAGGGTATCTTATTCCAAACTTCGTGCTTGTCTTTCACATGTATGCTGAATGCCAGTCATTGAAGGTTAACCGAAATTTGTCTACACCACTTCAAATAAATTAAAGAAAACAGATTTCTAGTGCTTGCCTAGAGCTGTGATTTGAGCTCTATTAAAACATCCGATACTCACATTAAAGATCCAATTCTGGCTCAAGTAGAACAAGAAGTGACACTTTGATATTTGACATGGTGATTACATCTTTCCAATGATTAAGCCTCAGCTACATTCTGAAAAGTACAGTTTCAAAGTTTTTGTGTGATATTTTGGATGTTATTTGCCATGCCCTACATACTAATTTAAAAGCTAATAATTTCACTCCTGCACCCCCAAATATTACGAAGTTTTAAATTTATTCTATATCAAATTTTGGAGCTACGCTTCATGCAAGTGTCCTAAGACAGTGTAATATGGCTGACTCTCTTTATTACGAACTACATTGAATCTGAAATAATACTGCCACCAGAAATCTTGTTATGTCCTTTCTCAAATCCAATGGGCAAGTGGTCGAAAAGCAGTGAAAAGTTTCCAGTGCTAGAATTAGATTATCTGAATATACCTACTGCCAGTATGGCATGAATGTACATCGTTTTTAGAATAAAGTGAACTGGGTGTGACATCACAAATCTACTTTTCATTAATTAAATAATGCTTGCTTACTCACCCACAAATTTTACCCATTCAGCATATAATAGAAACATCTACCATGTGAATTAATCATTACGTGGACATGACCTCATTAGCACAGGCTTCATACTCTGAAGTCGCCACTATAGCATGATAAACCACACTCTGAATAATGTGTTTTGGAGATATCCTTAGAGTGGTGTATCATTGAAACTACATATTTTCATAATACATGGGTATTTTGTAAAACTTGTCTCTTAATTCCGATAACTGAAGACAGAGTGTACAGTAGCCGAAACATTCTTTTTGAGACAGTTATAGCTGATTCGGCATATTTTTAATAGAACCTACCCTTGGAGGTTAAAGTCTAACCTAACCAGCTCAATCCTGCCAAAAACTGATGAATGAGATCTGATGCACCATAACCAAGCTCTCATTGGACAATGCTGTTGGGCGACCTCTGGCAACTGCAGCTGATGGCTGTTGTCGGTGCTACTATAAACAAAGCCTTAGCCCTTTCTACTTTCTTCTCTTCCATGAATACTGAATATTCTCTATCCCACGTCTGATGATGCTTTGAGAAACCTAAACATACTCATGGATCTAAGCATTACACTACTGGGTTTTGAACAGGTGGCCCATAATTGCCAGAAGTTCCTTGCATTCTGCATTCCAATGTGGTAGGGCCAAATCAACTTATGAAATTTGAAGCAACTGGTTTTGTGACGAATCAGCAGACCCTCAACCATACTTAGTGTGAGTTTTGCATGGTTTTCTTTGTGCTTTGTCAGCAACTAATACAGTGGTGTAAAAAGCTTAAAGAAGAAAATAACTTCTGTATCATTGTCACTGCCAAGCAACACAACTTGATCGAATTTGAACCATACAAAGAAAGAAGTGCTGCAGCAGAGTAAAGCAGGTAACTAAGAAATGCACTGAGGTAAACAGAAATGACACTTTTATTCAAAGACAATAATTACACTGAAGGGTCCCCAGACATTACAAATTGCAAGACACGGTTTTTTAATAATGTACGTGATCACCACAAATGGCAATTCATGTTCTACAACATGCCCCATGCTGGTTCGTAAGCATTTTTTGAGGTAGGGTGTCCCATAGCTCCACCAGCACAGTTGACAACGGCTCGACAGTCACTGGTGATGTGCGTCAATAAATCTAAACACATCCTCCATGTGCTCAATGGTATTTAAGCTGGGAGGAACAGGCAGGGCAGTCTATTCACTGAATATCTTTTCATTCAAAGAGCTTCTCCACCAGCTCAGTTCGATACGGCTGCACTTTGTAATCCATAATAATGAAGTCAGGGCTAAATGCACCCCAGAGACTGTGCACATGAAGAACAAGTAGTGTCACAAAGGCATTAACTGGTGAGTGTACCATGTTCAAATATTTGGTGGGCAGTATGCCCATACAATATTATGTCTGCACACACCGTAATACCTGGACCACCAAACAATCATGGCAACACATAATGTTGCAGGGGTGGAAGGACCTCCAAATCTTTGAACAAGATGCAATTATCGGTTAACACCCTTGTGCCCCTACTCCTTCCCCATGGGCATCTTTTCAGATGTGTCTTCGGCCTTCCTTCATTTTTGTGGAAGCTGATGTGTGATCTCGTTGAAGAGAACAGGTGGTGGATCTCTTCATATGAGAGGATATTTGGCAAATTCACAGGGCTGCCCCCCTCCTCCCCCACCACCAAACCTAAATACCATTGAGCATGTGCATGATGTGCTGGAGAGACGTTCTGCAGTATGTCCATATGCATCAATGACCGTTCAGCAGTTGTCAGCCGTGCTGGTGCAGGAGTGAAATGTCCTATCACAAGAACTCCTTACCCATCCTGTGACCAGCATGGGAGCACATTGCAGAACATGACTTGCCACCATGGTGATCACACCCCCTATTAACAACCATAATCCCCCTTTTGGTAAAGTCCAGGGGCCCATCATGACTGTGGTGACTTCAATGCAATTATTGTCTCTGAATGAAAGTGGCATTTCTGTTCGTCTCATTACATATTTCTTTCAGTTATATTCTGTACTATTCTGTGGCAGTTCTTTCTATGTACAGCTCACATTTCATTGATCTATGTTACTTGGCAGTGACACATCATGTGTAATTTACTTCCATCCTCAAGTTTTGCACTCCAGTGTATTTCCACTTACATTATAACAAATCCTTACTGAAAATTATGCTATTATGTATTTCAGCCATGTGAGATATTCCCAAGCCTATTAATAGCCTTTACAAGAGTTGATTCTTTGTGAAAGGGCAAAGTTTCAGCTAGGAACATCCCATTACAGAGACATTTAATATCCTTGGGTGTTCCTCAATTTTGTTCCATCACTTTCTATATGTGAAAGGAGAGTGTTTCAAATCTCTTGTTTACATTTTCACAAACTGCATGTGTTTTATGATGACAATGTTTGTTTGTTGTTGTTGTTGTTGCTGTTGTTGCTGTTGTTGTTGTGGTGGTGGTGGTGGTGGTGGTGGTGGTGGTGGTTACTGTGAATATGACTGCAGGTTAAGATCTCTCAACTTTTCAGTTACTAGTGTGGAGTCACCGCCAGACACCACACTTGCTAGGTGGTAGTCTTTAAATCGGCCGCAGTCCGTAAGTATACGTCGGACCTGCGTGTCGCCACTATCAGTGATTGCAGACCGAGTGCCACCACACGGCAGGTCTAGTCTAGAGAGACTCCCTAGCACTCTCCCCAGTTTTACAGCCGACTTTGCTAGCGATGTTTCACTGACTACATACGCTCTCATTTGCAGAGACGACAGTTTAGCATAGCCTTCGGCTACGTCATTTGCTACGACCTAGCAAGGCGCCATATTCTTCAAGAATGTATTCTGAACTGATAATATTGTGAATCATGTACCGTCAAGAGCGACATTCAATATTAATGGATGAAAGTTAAGTATCAAACTAATTACATCATCAGCTTTCTGAATTCTAATTCCTTGTCATGTTCAAGACCTCACGTCAGTATAGTTCTGCCCTCCTCACGCCAGCCTGCATGAGCTAAAATGCGTGCATTTCGGCCTCCACTAGTTACACGGTGTTGGCTCTTCTGCCAACACAACAACTAGCATCCTTACTGCAACTTCTGAAGACAAATTTCATTACAATCTTTAAAACTAAAACTGAAACTATACATCAAAATTGCTTTCTATCCTCTCTCTCATACATTCACCGTCTTTCATCCAAAACATAAAATTGTGTGTTCCTGCTTTAAAATAATGATACAGTTAGACATACCAAACAATAAGTCACTATACTGTGGCTGGCTGATCACCAAACAAATGGACGAGCATGCTATCATGAGTATACACTAAAATCTCCTGTGTAACACATTAGGCAGAAAGCTGAACATATTACAAAAGTTTAAAATACGTACACTTGTTTCACCACAACCCAAAATATAGGGAAGATCAGGTGGTAAACCAGTTGTTGCACTCTTGTCATAATGAAATAAATTTTCAGTTAAAATAAGGTGTACAAATATTTCTGTGCCATACTGGGAGAGCCTATGTAACTCTCAGTGACATGTGGCCCTGTTGCTTGACAACAAGTTCACAGCATGTAGGGGGATGGCACATGGTGTCCTTGGCTACTTCATCATTAGTCTCATGTTCCTGAATTCCCATGGTTATAGCAAAAGAGACATTGCAAACACTTTCAGGTGTCACCGAAGAAGGATGCCTTGTATACTGGCTGAAGACGCCAAGCCGGCAGCTTTCCTGCCATACCATGGGACAACAAGCAGCAAGTTAAGATGTGTACTGCAGAGACATGGATTGAGACCAGTGTTCTAGCCCACTCACAAGATACGAGATATGCTGTGCCCTGTTAAAGACGACTTAGCTCTTCATGTGCCTGGTGCATAAGATGTCCCTTGTGAGTGCGGCAGCATCTATATCGGCCAGACAATTCGTACAATTGCAGAACATTGTACCGAGCACAAGAGACACATTAAACAGAGAGAGCTCAACAAGTCAGCCATAGCTGAGCATTGCCTGGAAAATGGGCATAAAATACAGTTTGAGAACATGAGAGTCTTGACTTGTGCATCAACTTACTGGGATTCCACTATAAAAGAAGCGGCTGGGTTTAAATGGAACATTAACAATTTTAATAGGGACCAGGGGTACACACTGAGTAGGGCCTAGGGGCAAGCTTTAGATGCTGAAAGGAAGCAACAAAGGATGCTTAACACTTACAGGGAGGCAGAAGTGACAGTTTCAACCATGGCACCAGTCCCTTACGCCACCTGACGTCACTCTGTGACGCAGCACACCGGAGCTGCTATGAGCTGCCCATCTCACCTTCCGCGCATGCATTGTTTTGGCCCTCTCTGGTTGGTGCCAGTGATTGTAATCGTGGGTATAAAAGAAGAAAATCATGCCAGCCCTGGCACACAGTAGTTTTACTCCTGACGACGATGTGGAGGTAACCATCGAAAGCTCGATAATTTTATTCGAATTGATGAAAACCAAGAAGATTTTATATAGACATGCTACCATGAAAGACTCTGAGGGCACATTTTACGGCTCCAATTTAAACGTCACAGTGCCTACAATAGCAATTAATGGGATAATCTCCACAGCAAGGACTCCTATACAGTGTGTACTATTTATGGACAGATTTTGCTATTTTCTGTTCCACTTCTAGCTCTGTGACCACTACTCAACAGTTGTAGCTCACTATTAAGATGTTGGAGGAGTGGGTGGACATTAACATTCTTATCAAATTCTTAAACTGATTGAACTTGTAATGTGGCACACTGTTCTGATATTAAAAATAATTGTTTATATTATCTGGACATCACTTTCGATCACAGACTAATGTGGCTTCCACATGTAATGGAATCTAAAGACAATAAACTTATGGATATTGATTTTATAGTTCTTTGGCTCTAGGTCATGTGGAGCAGACATAGCAGGATCGAAGTTCTTTTGTGTTGCCACTGATTATGGGTTATTAAGATCATCATGCTTCAAAATTGTTAACGTATTTCATCATGAGGGCCAGACAAGTCAAACAGTTGCAGAACATCGTACAGAGCACAAGAGACATACCGTATTTACTCGAATCTAAGCCGCACCTAAAAAATGAGACTCGAAATAAAGGAAAAAAAATTTCCCGAATCTAAGCCGCACCTGAAATTTGAGACTCGAAATTCAAGGAGAGAGAAAAGTTTTAGGCCGCACCTCCAAATCGAAACAAAGTTGGTCCATTGTAATATGAGACACAATTTAGGTCGAATGAATGACGATACACCTACAGTAGTTTGGTTCGAGTCGCAAGCTTAGCCGTTAAGCTTTACCAGGTAACCCTTGCTATGCGTCAGGCGCTCCGTCTGTATTTATACGGGTACCCTTCCTTTTTCACGTGCTTCGTCTGGTTTGAATCGATTGCTTATTTTGCTTTGATCTGATAAGTGCCGTTTTCTTTGTTATAGGTGTTAACGTCACTCTAAGCTGAAAATGCATTACTGTACTGTGTCATGCATTGTTTGTCGCATTCTTATAGTGTGTGTTTACGGCCTGTCGCCGCTCGTGGCATGGCTTGCTTTTGTGCACGCTACCGCCGTTTACAACAAAAAAAAAAAGAGAGAGAGAGAGGAATCATCCCATTAGCGAAACAACAGCAAGAGACTGCTATTTGTTGTTAATTACACTGCTGCTTTCTTTGATAATTATCAACAAGAACCAAATAATAGACTGCATATGATAGAACATGTTCTGAGCGAGAGTTAGGCGAAAATTTTTCTCCGTTTGAAAATCTTTGCGGCCGCTTCTTTAGAACATCAAATTCTGCACAGAAATTAGAATCATCTTAGATTTAAAAATCTAGTCAGTTGCCGTGCTTCATTTCTGACTATTAGGCATAAGAATAATACGAATATAAACATGACACGATACGTATATTCTTCCGCGTTTTATGTTGTCTCACTCTAGTTTCGTAGTTTATTAGGCAGACAGGATTTAAATGAGATAGCAGCAAACACGAAAGAATACATGGCAAAATGTTTATGTTCGTATTATTCTTATGGCGAAGAGAATACTGTATGTGATTCACATTTCATCAGGTTCCTATTAGCAACCATCTCTTCTCACAGGTAGGAAAAAATTCAGAACGTAGAGTTGGCCATATTGACAAACATCCCAAACAGTCTTGCCAGTCGGATTTTCGTAGTACATTGAAATTCTGCTACATTCGAAGATGAACAATACGGAATTTGTATTTACTTCGTTGGATAATGTATGAAAATGTAGTGGTTGAAACTCGGGGCGGAGAAAAAAAAGCTCGTCTTCCACCTTTTTTTAAATTTATTTACTGACGCAGAGATTTTGGCACCAGTATTTATCTTTGTGCCTACAAAGCATGACTGTGTAGCGTTACATATATTCGACGGCAGAAGTTAGTTGTGGCGGCACCTACCAACATTTTTCAGAACTTCCGCTTGCTTTGCACTCGATTCTAAGCCGCAGGCGGTTTTTTGGATTACAAAAACCGGAAAAAAGTGCGGCTTAGATTCGAGTAAATACGGTACTAAACAAAGGGAGCTCAACAAATTGGCTTTAACTGAGCACTGCCTGGTAAATGGACACAAAATACAGTCTGAGAACACGAGAGTCTTGACTCATGAATCAACATACTGGGATTCCGTTATAAAAGAGGTGGCTGAGATTAGAATGAACAGCAACAATTTTAACAAAAACCAGGGGTACACACTGAGTACAGCATGGGGACAGGCTTTGGATGTTGAAAGGATGCCACAAAGGATGCTCAACACTTGTAGGGAGGCGGGAGCAGTTTCTAACATGGCGCTGGCCCCTTGCGTCATCTGACGTTGCTCAGTAACGCGGTGGGTTGAAGCTGCTATGAGTTGCTTGACTCACCTTCATGCACACATTGTTTTGGCCTCTCTGATTGGTGCCAGCAGTTGTTATGATGGGTATATAAGAGGAAAATCATACCAGCCCCGGTAGTCAATAGTTATATTCCTGACGACGATGGCAGAGTTAGCTGTCATAAGCTCGAGAATTTTATTTGAAGTGATGTGGCTCGAAAACTGAGAAGATTTTATACACAGAGTCATAACAGATATATCTTAATGCTGCTCAAAATGGTCATACAAAAGGTGACTGATGCAGATTTAAAAGCATCCAACATCTCTCTCCTTTTCAGTAACTCTTATTTCTTGTGAGGTGGATAGTTTATTTCTAGATCGATATACACTGTTAATGTTGGACTTTTGAATTTCCAACTCCTCAACACAAACTGCACAGTCCATTCCACACTGTATGCTTATTTAACCACTTTACTAACACAGGTAAGCTGCATTACATATCAGATTTATCTGTGGATTTAACACACTTTCCACTAGCTACCTTTAATTGCATGGTAATATAGCGAGGCCAAATTAGAGCAGTGGGTTTCCACAGTGGTTATAAACTTATTCAGACATATTTGATGAAAATGTTCTCATTAAAAAAATTTATTAGCACAGCAGCAAATAAACAAGAAACTAAAAATCCCTGCCTTATTACATTCCAGCAGCATGGTCAAACTGAATACAAGTACAAAGATAAATTTTTTTCATTCATTCATTTGATTATATTCTTGACATCTGGTACTCTTTCATTTTTCCATTTTTCTGTCAATTCATTAATGTTAACTGACACTGGGAACTTCTGGTGCAACAAACTTAGTGTGACTGTCTCTTTCTCCAAACAAGATAATTTGGTTGAACAAAAGAGCAAAATGTAAATAATATATTTTCACACTGCAACATTATATGAGCCTTACTGTAACTACTCTTTGTGTCACTCCATTTTAGTTTTCTACACCCTTCATTGTCTTTCCTGTCTGTTTCTCACCGCCCCCCCCCCCCCCTCACCTATGTTACATACAATGCACTTAGCTTTTCACTCTTATTAACTCATGCACGATGTTTTAGTAGTAATCTCTGTCTTGCATATTACCCAGTCTTCCACCTTTAAGCTCTCAGGTTGTCAAATCTCATCCGATGAAGTCCCTAACGATCAGTCTTTCCTTCTCATCCTACATGTTAAGTCTCCCCTGACCCGAGTTTTGGGTGACTTTTCCTAAATCTATCCCTTTTCCTAGACCTCTCCAGTCCTTTTCCTTTGCCCTTCTTCCTCCCCCTTCAAGCCTTCTGCCTGAAGAAGGAACCACTGGCTCCGAAAGCTTGCCAATTACAACAGTCTTATGTGTGTGTTCTGCTGTCGCTTGGTGAGGAGATTTTTGATCTATCCAATTAAATAATTTTATAATACATTTTGATACTGCTGTTTGAGATTTCATACCAATCAGTCATGGACAATCAGTTTAACTGGCTTGGCACTGCTTTCAGAATTGCAGGTGTTTA
Organism: Schistocerca nitens; assembly: GCF_023898315.1. Taxonomy (NCBI): domain Eukaryota; kingdom Metazoa; phylum Arthropoda; class Insecta; order Orthoptera; family Acrididae; genus Schistocerca; species Schistocerca nitens. The sequence goes on along the minus strand of NC_064614.1, from coordinate 924,689,545 downwards.
TTTGTAAAAAATAATATACATACAACCATAATTTTAAATAAGGCAAACGAAAATAATCACACAGGGCCAGAGTCATCTTACGGGGATACAGCTGACAGTCAGCATTATGTTTTGTCCAATAACGAGTAAAATTATTGACAGTACGTGGTTAAGTAGTCTATGCACCAAGGATATGCATGCAATTCAGGGCATTCTCGTGTGACACCAGTAAGTGTGATTCTTGAGGTTTTTCCTATGAGTCAATCATTAACTTATTTTCAGGCATAATGTTGGAACACTATTTCTTGAATCATGCCACATATGAGAGCTGTCAACAAATTTTCAATGTGAGTCACAGGCAGCAAGCTGGATGTAATTCACACTTATTATACCTCTGGATGTCAGTGCACCTTTCCCCAATGATCTATTGTGTTCAACCATGATCACCAAAACTGATATGTAAGAGGGTCCATCAAAGAAGGAATTCACTTCAAACTTTTTCACATACTGAACCGTCTTTGTACTTTTTAATGTTGATGAATTTAGCAACTTAGAGACTACTTACAAATCAATTTTTCAGAACAATGATGCAATTAAGTTCAATTAGAAACAGAGACAGAATTGGGACAGTCCTCCCCAGGCTTGCTAGGCTATGCCACGAGTAGCTGAAGCTCCCTACAAACTAGCTTCCTTTCACATTTGCTTTAGTTCAGCTGTTAGCAGTCTTGACACCTATTGCATGCAGCAGCAAATATGTGAAAGCAATCATGCATAATAACCGTGGATGCACTACCCAAGGAAACATTAAATCCTTCTCCCTTAATAATATTGGCAGCCATGTTGTTCACAAACATTTTCACAGGAGTCAAGGCTATTGGAACGCCCTATTTTGAACTCAAGCCAAAGTATTTTTAAGGTGTTTGGTTCACTAAAACATGGTCAATTGTGTGACACCATCTTTCTCATATGTCTGTTGTAACATTCAACAAGTATCTGCAGTATATTTCAAGAGATGGAGTAAAATTTCAATTGATTCAACTCCATATTTTGTAGATGACTGTTTACCTCATTGTACTGTTATTTGGCCTCGATCAGATCTGTGCAGGCAGTTGCTCACAGTGCATGAACACTTCTCCTCAACAAAATGTTAATGCCTTTTGTATGATGCACAAGATAATAAAAAATTAATGCCATTCTTTACTGACTTGTTCTCTTAATTAGCAAAGGGGACTAGCATACCTGAATGACAGATCTGTATGCCTATAATATCTGATTGGAAAAAGTCTATATTCACCAACAGATTAGGTTACAGTTGGGCCAGAAACAACACGAAAAATTGTGTGTGTTACAGGATTCAAGTTGTCATTTTACACTACTCTATTCATTTTCTGATATATTCTGATTTTGTTTTTTGTTACTCTGAGCATAAGTATTAAATATTTAGAACTCAGTATTTCACGTTGCAGTTGACCCAGCCAGAATCTGTTGCTCTTCTCACTTTTGTCCACATTTAACACAATTTAGATTTTCACATTTTTACTTTGTGTTACACATCTCAACTGTCTGTAGTTTTACTGAATAAGCAGGACACCAGAAAGTTAATTAATTGGTTTCATTAAAAGAACTCACCTTTGTGTATCTCTGCTTCAGGCATAGCTTGCATAGCAACTGTAACCACAGCTGGACCAATAATGTAGTGCATCACAGGATTGACATAATGCTGAAGCATTATCAATGGCACTGCTATTCCCATAGTTTTGTGTGATAGTGAATGTGCTGTTCAAAATAATGATTTACAATAGCAACAATTGGTAATAAACCATTTTTTTCAAAAAATTAAATTTTGACTGATAAAAAATGATTACACACATTACCTTTCAAATTAGCAGTATTAATTTCACGAGGAGAAATACTTATATCTGTTAAAACCAGATCATCATATGGGGTTAATGTTATCAGGGATTTATGAACTGCCAGCGAATCTCTAAGGACCTCCTCTGTACTTGCTGGACCTGTAAAACAGAAATTGATAATGTTTTAACTACACTACACGTGATTCGTCCACTTTAATAAATACTGCTGCTACTGGCAGCACAAGAATTTCCATCAAGTCTCATTATTACAATGATACATTTTCTTCAGCAACTGATCACTATACTGTGCAATTTGTTAACTTCAAATATATTAGCTGCTTTTCACATGAAATCAAATGAATGATTTTTCTGTATTATAGCACCAGTTAATGTACCTTTTGTACCCTGCCACTAACTTGCATATGACTCAAACATACTTGTTCTCACCACAGGAAGTACCTCATAATGTTCTGGCTGAAAAGCGTAAATATCCACATAAAACATTTCTCTTTTAGAACTGTGATGTTAGTTGATGTCCCCTAATCAAGGACCTGAGAAACACTGGACATGGTCAAGCAATATGTGCCGCAGCTTAAGATACCACATTAACTTATAAAACAATTCCAAAAAGACAACATACTGAAACGGAGGAACACATTCATTAATTTACCAAAGAATGCAGAAAGGAAAATATCAGCATGAACTATGACAACAAGAGAATTACTGGCCCACAATATGTTGTGAATATCTTCAGGCAGTATTAAACAGACAATACAAAAATCTAATAATCAGTAATAAGAGAGGCAGATCAAACAATCACCAGAGCAACGTAAAGGAATGATCATAAAGGAATGAATTATACATACTGTAGCACATCTTGCAGAGATAATCAACCCATCCTTTTTGACAAGAACCTTTCCTGCCAAATGATCCCTACTCATAAAAATGGTGGCAAAGCAAATTTAGAAAACTGTAGACCAGTCTCTTTATCATCAGGCTTTGCCAAAATCACAGAAAGAATTATGTACACTACTGGCCATTTTAATTGCTACACCAAGAAGAAATGCAGATGATAAAACAGGTATTCATTGGACAAATATATTATACTGGAACTGACATGTGATAACATTTTCACGCAATTTGGGTGCATAGATCCTGAGAAATTAGTACCCACAACAACCACTTCTAGCCGTAATAACGGCCTTGATACACCTGGGCATTGAGTCAAACAGAGCTTGGATGGCTTGTACAGGTACAGCTGCCCATGCAGCTTCAACACAATACCACAGTTCATCAAGAGTAGTGACTGGCGTATTGTGACGAGCCAGTTGCTCGGCCACCATTGACCACACGATTTCAGTTGGTGAGAGATCTGGAGAATGTGCTGGTGAGGGCAGCAGTCCAACATTTTCTGTATCCAGAAAGGCCCGTACAGGACCTGCAACATGTGTTTGTGCATTATCCTGCTGAAATGTAGGGTTTCGCAGGGATCAAATGAAGGGTAGAGCCACGGGTTGTAACACATCTGAAATGTAACGTCCACTGTTCAAAGTGCTGTCAATGCGAACAAGAGGTGACCGAGATGTGTAACCAATGGCACCCCATACCATCACGCCGGGTGATACACCAGTACGGCAATGACGAATACACGCTTCCCATGTGCGTTCACCACGATGTCGCCAAACACTGATGTGACCATTATGATGCTGTAAACAGAACCTGGATTCATCCAAAAAAATGACATTTTGCCCATCGTGCACCCAGGTTCGTCGTTGAGTACACCATCGCAGGTGCTCCTGTCTGTGATGCAGTGTCAAGGGTAACCGCAGTCATGGTCTCCAAGCTGATAGCCCATGCTGCTGCAAACGTCATCAAACTGTTCGTGCAGATGGTTGTTGTCTGGTTCCATATTCTGCTAACAGTCAGTGGATCTCGACCAACGCGAGCAGCAATGTCGCGATATGATAAACCGCAATCGCGATAGGCTACAATCCGACCTTTATCAAAGTCGGAAACGAGATGGTGCGCATTTCTCCTCCTTACACGATGCATCACAACAACGTTTCACCAGGCAACGCCGGTCAACTGCCGTTTGTGTATGAGAAATCGGTTGGAAACTTTCCACATGTCAGCACATTGGAGGTGTCGCCACTGGCGCCAACCTTGTGTGAATGCTCTGAAAAGCTAATCATTTGCATATCACAGCATCTTCTTCCTGTCGGTTAAATTTCGCATCTGTAGCACGTCATCTTCATGGTGTAGCAATTTTAATGCCCAGTAGTGTATAACAAATTAATGAAATTCCTGGACAGGAACAAAATCCTCACTAATGCCCAGCTTGGTTTCCAGAAAAATAAGTCCATGACTAGCATCATGTATAATTTTTTTATGAAACGTTCTAGGAGCAATGGACCAGAAACAAAATGCTGTTGGTGTTTTCTTACATCTAAGCAAAGCTTTTGATATCTTGGACCTCAAAATAGTGCTCGTAAAACTTCAAAAGTGTGGCATTAGAGGCACTGCATTAAAAAGGTTTTCCTCGTACTTAACAATTTGGAAGTAGGAAGCAATACTTACACATGAACTAAATAATAGCACTAGATTATATTGCTTAGATGCAGGTGTAATAAAAAGTGGAGTCCCTCAATGATCCATTGTTGTGCCTATGTTTTTCCTTCTGTACATAAACAACCCAACCTAAGCACTGAATCACAATTAAATACCTTGTTTGCAGATGACACTAGTATTCTTCTTATAGAGAAAATCCCAAGACAACTACAAAAAGCCGTAAATAAAGCTAAAGAGCAGCTTCATGCCTTGTTTGAAGGAAATGAGCTAATAATAAATACATCCAAAACAACTTTTCCGAACTTTTGTTTAAAGGGGGATGCCTCCAACACCTCTGTGACAAACTTCAGCAGAATTACATCCTCAAAGGAAACAAATTGCTCAGCATATGGCTTCAATATGATTTTAAATGGCAGACACACAAACAAAAACAAATGTGACACTGAAGAAATTATCCTAAAGCCTATGTTTACTTGCATACAGAGCAAGCTTCCATTCTGTTTGAATTGCATACTTTGTCTAATTCCACAGCATTATTCAGTATCAGACTGCATTTTGGTGTAACACAATCATTATCTCAGTCATCATCTTGACCCAAAAAAGAGCAATGCACCATGCATGGCAGACAGATTCCTGCACGCCCTATAGCAGAAGTCTTCAAACCACCCACTCCCCTACATTTTTATTCTAGAAATATGTAAATAAGCGAGAAAGAATTTAAAAAGATAGGAATAAAAATTTTATTTGCATGAACACGATACTAGGTAAAAAGAAAAAAACCATCTCCAGTCAGGAAGGACATCAGCCTGTAAAACACCCACTACAAATAGTGCTACACAAATGCACAAATATCTGTCACATAGAAGTTATTTCCCAATTTTCACCATTTTATAAATCCTTAATGACATCCTTATTAGATAACTCCTTATATTCAGAAGCAGAATTTTTAGACCATGTTAAGTGCAGCAGACTTGAAGCAAGAACATGGAAAAATTGCTGCTGCTCCAAATGCAAAATCTAATAGAATTAATTTATTGCACTATTGCAATGTATTTTGATGTTATACATAGGGGGGGGGGGAAGGAGGTGGCGGGAGGGGGAGAGGGGTGGGGGACAGCGCATGGGTGTACATGTGCAAATGGCATCCAGCAATCTGTAGAGATTTACTGAATGAATAAAGAACTTGAGTTTCAATCTCACTGCCAACTGGAAATACTTTTAAATGCTTTGACTTGCAAGTAAAAATGTTACTCTTTGTTCTGTAACATTAAACTTTTAGGGAATGCAACAACTGTCCTTGAATGATCCTACAGTTGTTTTAGTGGCAAGAGATTGTAATAAAATGTTAAAAAATATCTGGCAGGCACACTAAGAAAGGAGCTTTACATGTTGCAAGGACCTGTTTGGAAAACTGCAAGTATCATCTCTGAAGTCAGTAGTTTTGAATATTCCTCAGTCTTTTGTGTGTCTGTCTCATGGAGTTCACACACATTAAGTTAAGAAAATAACAGCTCAGATGAAGGTGTAAAAGTGTTGTTCTTCCTGTGTGCTATCTGTGAATGGAACAATAAGAAACCTTTAAATGAAATAATCCCTGTCATACACCTCTTGGTGATGACTGAGCGTGGCGTACATAATCAGAAGATACAATATAAAATAATTTACTCACAGACTTTATACTCTGCAAAATTGAGACAGAGTTTCTGTAACATGAAGATGAATTTGTTGATTTTCTGCGCCTTTCATTACATGCAACAGTAAAAGTAAGAGGGAAATAATTTACCCATGTGTGTAAAGACTGACACAGCAAATCTCAACAAATTCAAGTGTCCCAGAAAAAGTATTGTCCAAATATCTGGATTGTGTGCCTGCAAATCCCTCATACTGCACAAAAAATATAAACAGTAAATTCATCCACCATGTTAACAATGAGTACATATAGTTTCCCATCAATGATCGTAAGTGCATCTATGAACAGTTCAGTGGAGTAAAGTGTCTCCCTGGAGCAACAACCATGTATTTTACAACCAAATGTTGGAGTGTGGTCAAATGTAGTCAGTTGTACTGAAAATTTAGAAACAATGTAAGAAGCAACAAGCATACACTGGTTCATTCTAATGTTGTAGTACAAATATTTTTCTCACTTTTGTCTACAAACTATAGCCCATATGCAACAATTCTTTTGAAAGAGACTACTACTGGCTTAGAGGGGCTATTAGGCTATTATTACTCTTAATTTTTCACTTTCACTGAATCCTTCTCACTCACACCATGTCATAATGTGGCACAGTGCCACCTCCACCATTTCATCGTGCAAGACACTCAAGATGTGCTTCAAGTCCACTCCCTTCACGCTTGATGTTCCAAAAAAACTCTTTGCTCTGGAGACTGTGCACAAAACTGTACAGGCAACCCATGGAGCTAAGGAACAGCCAGACAAAAAGAGGGAGAAAAGTGCATGTCAAAGCAAATAGTAATCAGAAGGTTACACTGACCAAGAGAGTCATTCAATTAGGGAACAGTCATAGGTAGCCAATGCCCAACTCAGTACAAAACTCCCAGGATAGTAATTACCAAGTAACTAAAATTTCAGTAAGGGAAAAAAACAATCTAGGCTGTGATGACAGCAGAAGTTTTACTGACACATTTCGCCTCTTTGAGGCATCTTCAGAATTTTTTTCAGAACTGTGGGTAACGCATTAGTTATAAGTAGCCACAATTTCTAAATAATTTCTGACGATGGCTCGAAAATGCAAAATGCATCAATAAAGCTTCTGCTGTCATTGCAACCTTGACTATTTTTTCCACTGAAAATATATCACAGTTGCTGCACCATTGCTATAGAGTGGGAGGATCTATACAACTAATACTTTTAAGCCAAGTGCATAACTCCATGATGTTACCTGTGATTAAGGCTCACTGAGAAAAATTCTTGGCAAAAAAGATCATATAGTCATTACTGGAGGGAGTGGTAACAGTTTGGGCCATAACCTGAACTATGCAACCGAGGACGAAGGACACATTGCCAACAATGCTCACTGAGCAGTTAGAGAGAGAATACTAATAAGACTTAGTAGAGGCATGCACCTCTTTGCCCAGAGCAGGGCTACAAAAATATGGAAATTGCATAGGGAGAGATCAAGAGTCTATGAAGGATGTGTAAGGGCTTGCCAGCAAAACTTCTGCAACCTTGACGACCTGTGGGCGTGAATTATCCTGCAACAGAATGATGTCATCCATCAAGATTCCTGGCCGTTTGGGCCTGATGGAGAACTTCAAGTTTTGCAAAGTGTCGTGCATTAATTGTGGCTCTGTGTTCTGGGAAAAAGAGAGTGAGTGAGAGAGAGAGAGAGAGAGAGAGAGAGAGAGAGAGAGAGAGAGAGAAAGGGGGTGAATCCACCTACTTCCATGGCATAGTTGGCTCTGACACTTGTTCTACGGCTCAAAATGATGACACCATCTTTCATCTTCCATGGTAATATGGGACAGGAAATGATATTCTTCTTTGTTATATTTTTTTCTAATTCTGAAGTGATGTCAACATTTTGTTCAATTTCTCCTCCATCACATTGTGGGGAACCCACTGCACACAAATTTTCTGGATCTTCGGAAGCTCTGTCCTAACAGCATGACCAGTAATATGAGTGGTGCCCAACATGAGACGACTGTCTCCCATCACACGTCATTGGTCACTTCCGAAGGCAGCATCCACCACAGCAATAACAGAAAAGGTAATGACACAATGAGCCTGTCCTGCAGACTCCTCACACAAGACCTACTCGAAAACATTTATTCCATGCAAACACACGTGCACATGGCATACTGTGTTTGCCATAAACAGCAGACATTTTGGCATGAATTTCATTTCCAGACACTCCTTCTGCAGTCAAAAACCACATTAAATGTCAATAGTAAAGTGAGATGCACACACAACTCGCTGACCTAACACAGAACACATCTAATAGATAAGTGGCACAATGGTGAACATTTGCAACTGTTCCTTCCCAATTGCCACAAGAGGGCACCCTCCAAACACAACTACTTGTGTTACCAAAGGCCCCACCATGCTCTTCATATAGTGTGTGTCATTTAGATTTGACTGCCCCTTATACATTGCTCAAAAAATTCAGAGTATTGTCCACTGCAGGCAAAGTTCCTGTTCGAGTTCCAGTACAGCATGCAGTTTTATCTATCAAAAAATTTCAAAGTAGTGCTCGTTCTATTGCAGACTAAAAGATTCAGTCTGGAAACAAACAATCCTTAGGCTGTGGCTAAGCCATCTGCCTTCTTCCAGGAGAAATCTAGAAGCTATTCAGTTAAGCAAGTAAGAAAGAGGTACTGGCAGAACTGAGGCACATGAGGGTGGACTGTGAGTCACATCTGTATAGCTCGGTTAGTAAAGGTCACTGCCATGAAAGTCTAGGTTCTGGGTTCAAGTCCCAGTCCGGGTGACATTTTTAACACATCAGAAGTTTTGCAACAGCGAACATTATATAGTCCAATGAGAGACACATTCTTATCTAAGCTGATAACCAAACATCATTGATCATGTTGTTAATAATAATCCTATTATTCACATCTGAGTGAATTTAGGATGATCTGTGAAAGTAAGAACTAAAATATCAGAAAAAAAGATTATTTCCATTTAGATCATATGTCCCTGTCAATGTATAACTGGTTAGTGATAGATACCAGACAGAAAATTGGCCCCAAATGTTCAAAAACAAAGTAAAAGATTACCTGTTAGATATTTCCTCAATTTATCAGAATATCTGGAATATGAGACATAAATTTTGATTAACAAAATGTCCATAGTAGCAACTGAGTAGCAGAAGAGGAGTTGTAGCACTTATCAGTGTAAGCACTAACCATAATGTTACTATATCAATGAAAATAACCAATGTCTGAAAATATAATATAATTGGACAATTAAAAAAAAAAGCTCCTACTCACCAAGCAGCAAGTCCTTCTTCTGGCAGAAGGATTGAAGGAGAAGGAAGAGGGATGAAGCAAAAGGACTGGTGGGATTAGGCGATGGAGAGAATTATGGAAAAGTCACCCGAAACCCCAGATCTCTCCTTCACCAGATGGGAAGAGAAGGATCCCATCCTATAAGTCTCTCCTGACCAGGGGTTCATGGTGACTTTGCCATTGTTCTCTCCATCTCTTACACCTCGCCAGTTCTATTTCTTCTTCCCTCTTCCTTCCCCTTCTATCCTTCTGCCCATAAATGGGCTACTGCCTCAGAAAGTCAGTACATTTCCTTAACTTTTATATGTTTTTGCTCCTGCTGCCACTCGGTGAGTAGATTTTTTTTTTTTTTTTTTTTTTTTTTTTATTATCTATCCAACTATATCGCACAATGTTAGTGTATTGTATGCTAGCAACCCGCAGTGGATGCTTTTGCCTGCTAATGTATAACTTGACTCATTTCACTTCCCTGAAGGATCTGCTTAATCATGATATTTACAAAACACAATGAATAAATGAATCACAAGGCACACATTCTGCTTTCTCACATTATAAATATGGTGTAACTGCCATAAACAAATAACTTCATGAGATGTTGAATGACAGCAATGCCACCATTTTCTTTCACAGTAGCAGCATTAATGTTAGTTATTATGTTTACTTACAACATTTAAGTAGAAACATCCTGTTCTTCTTAACAAGAACAATATTTAAGGATTACATATCATTGTTCACTCACACACTACAATTTCTCACAAACATAATGAACTGTTCGGACTTAGAGACAGGAACAAAAAAAATGTAAATTAATAACATATTTCTTTTATTTGGGGATATCAGAACAAAAAAAAATCAAAATATCGTACGAAATACAAGGAAATGACTACTAAAAGGGTCTTGGATTGCGACAATGTGCAGCAACATGAGAGAGAAGGCTAAGTTCATGTTAAAACATTGACTGAAAAGAGAAAAAAAGGAGAGGATCAAACTATTAAATTGCACAGTTGTGACAATGGCAGAGGGCAATAAACTGCAACAAATTTTCAAACAAAGAATTTGAACAATTGAAGTCTGCTCCAAACCAAATCACAACTAACAAAGTTATTAAAAGGTATAACCTTTCCTTGTCTATGCTACTTCTTTTTGTAATGGTTTTATACTGCATTATTTATTAATTACAAAATAATGTGTTGGTTACTGCACTGCACATTTATGTACACTAGTCAAATTACACTACTTTTATAAAATATACAGAATGTTGTGGCAAGTCTGTTGGTCTCAACTCAATAAGAATTCCATCAATCAAGCATTCAAAGTATACCAGTTAAGCATCAAAGTTACTGTACCTTTGCAGTCTACCAGAGCACCAAGTGTTTCAAGCACAGAGCACAGCCATGTAACCTCCCTCGCAATGTGGGTCAGAGAAGGTGCAGCATCTGCCTTCCACATGAGGCTGCCACTCAGAGCTATAGCCAGTACGTTAAAGGGTGTTAACACAGTCGAAGCCATTTGAGCATGTACAACTTTATAGGCCAACTCCTGAACAGTTGCTGCTTCCAAATCCACGGCAGTTGGCACCTCTCTCGGTACAGCCTGACGCCAGAGGCGAGGATCAGAGTGCCCATTTTCTTGGCAGAAGGATTTCACAGATATTGGTTCTCCAAATTCGACATAAATGTTTCCATAGTGCTCATTCACCAGCTTTAGTGCCTTCACAAAACCCTGCACATAATTCAATTATTTTAGCAGTAAGTATTGACTTAATCAAAACAAATGAAAGATACATGGAGCAAAAAATAATTGTACTCATTATGCCTGCAAACATTCTGGTAATATGAATAGTACATGTAATAACCTTTAATGAATGGGACTAACGAATCAGTGAACTTATGTTTAATTAATCATTTTTAATAATTAAATATCTTTAATTCGAATAACAAATCTGTTATTACATACGAGAGTTTCAAAATGACAACAAAAACTTCTGTTTAATGCATAGGATGATTGTAGGAACACCTTGAGGATAGGAACTTGTGCAGATTTCTCAAGAAACAATGCTATAAAGCAGGAGTGGGCAACCAGTGGCCAGCATGCTTGATCTGGCCCATGGTGTTTCAATTCGGCTCACAGAAAAATATTCTTGAAAAAGAGAATAAGTCATTAAATAATTATACCATGTAAGTTTTTAAGACAGCTACTGGAAAATGTTGTAAGTAAAGAAACAAAATTCATGAAACATAAATGAATGGTAAGGATCTGAACATAAGGTGAACATTAAATGAATGTACTCTGCCAAATGCATGTCAGGAGGCACAATTGCTGGTGTAAGGTGTTGGGAAAGAGGTGCCATTCGTATTGGTGCATTATCCCATAAGCATTAACGTCATGACTGCTACAATTCTGACTTCATGTGCTATGAGGGCTGCTGTCGCCTCGCATGTCTAGATGGCCCACGAGCTTAAGCATATGAATGAGGCCTGCAAGTCACCAAAGGCTGCCCATGCCTGCTATAAAGCACTGAAAATGTGATGACAAATTTATTGACTGCTGAACTGTATCACCTGACTTGACAGCACTTTTCAACAGTGTGATTTATTAAACTTCAATGGAGTCCTCCAAGGAGTTAGTTAACAGGATATGTGAATACATCAGCCATCTTAGTGTAAATGTGTCAGATGTGCTGATAACTTTAAACATTTCTGTAATTTTTGCTCTCTTTAATTAACCTACTTCTTCAGATTTGTTTAGAATTTTTTAATAAACACAGTTCTGAGTTTGTTTTTTCTTTATGCTATGTTGATAATTGTGTCCAGTACTTAAAATATGTATTGTTCCACTCACACCATTTAAATAAAAATTGTGTGTACCACCCTCACGATACACATAGTTTGTGCTTCTTGGTCACAAACCTCTATCTCAATATCCTTTTCACTGTGAGAAATTGCTGCATATAGCTACACATGTGACTGAGGTAAAAGTAAATCTGCATTCTCAGCACAGTTCAGAGGTAAGGTACAGTACGTCACCAATCATTAACATCACACTTCAGCTTGCATACACAGTTCAATCTCTCAGTATGCCTCTAAGAGCCATCGCAACAGTAAATCGTGCATACATTATCACCAAGGATCATCAGCGGTGGTGGTATCCCTCCAAATTAGCATACACCACATTTGAAGATTCAAACACTATCATGAAACATAAAAACATTAGAGATCTGTTACACTGATGGTCACTACCTTCTAATTATGACATGCAGGTACATCCAGGAAAATACAACAGAATGGCCTGCTGTCTTTCTGGAGGCAAGTGGGAGGGCTGTGCCATGCCAGACAGTACACAAAAATATCCACACTATAAATCTCCCCCACCTAGGCATCCAATAATAACAACAACATTACAAAACCCCAGCATCTTGGGGTGCTCACAGATACACATGGGGACACGTGGAATGGAATCTGGATAAGTGACACTGGGCTCTCTTCATCAACAACTGCAAGATTTGTCTCACTCTTGATAAGAGGGTGGAGGTGACTAGTTATCACGCATGCACCCAAGCTCAACATAATAGTAGTCATCACTTATTCTTCTGGGCAGGTATCATGTACAGACGTTGAATGTCTCCCATTTTTACTAAACGTAATTTAGAGGCTGTGCAGTATTTGGACAAGACCTTTCAGTGACCTACTGTCCAGTTCAGTCAATATTTTGGCAGTGCTTCACCTTTCAAGCTAATATTGCCCAAGTATATCACATCCACCTCATTAGCATCTACCTCCAGGATAAAAGAATCAACCAAATGGAATGGCTTACAGTATCCTGTTGACACAAACCCAAATAAGCACGCTTGTGACCAACTGAAACTTGCAGAGTACTGCCACAGGAACCATCCTCATATATAGGTTGTCCTTAGGAAGTCATTGGTCCCATCGGATTAGGGAAGGAAATTGGTCGTGCCCTTCCAAAGAAACCATCCCGGTATTTGCCTGAGGTGATATAGCGAAATCAGAATGGCCGGATGCAAGTTTGAACCATCATCCTCCTGAATGCGAGTCCAGAGTGCTAACCACTGACAAGGGAACCTCCCCATTGCACCCCCCTCAGATTTAGTTATAAGTTGGCACAGTGGATAGGCCTTGAAAAACTGAACACACATCAATCAAGAAAACAGGAAGAAGTTGTGTGGAACTATGAAAAAAAATAAGCAAAATATACAAACTGAGTAGTCCGTGTGCAGATAAGCGACATCAAAGATAATGTGAGCCCAGGAGCGCCGTGGTCCCGTGGTTAGCGTGAGTAACTGCCGTACGAGAGGTCCTGGGTTCAAGTACTCCCGCGAGTGAATATTTTATTTTCGCAAAGTTGTGATCTGTCCGTTCGTTCATTGACGTCTCTGTTCACTGTAGTAAGTTTAGTGTCCGTGTTTTGCGACCGCACCGCAAAACCGTGTGATTAGTAGACGATAGGACGTGCCTCTCCAATGGGAACCGAAAACATTTGATCGCAAGGTCATAGGTCAACAGATTCCTCCACAGGGAAAGACGTCTGATATATTCTATATGACACTGGTGACGGCATGTGCGTCACATGACAGGAATATGTTGTCGACCCACCTAACTTGTACACTTGGCGAATGGGTAAAAAGATTCTTCTACCTTGCCCGATTTAGGTTTTCTTGTAGATGTGATAATCACTCCCGAAAAAGTGATGAAAACATAAGAGTTTGTCACATAAACTGCAACAAATGAATGCAACAGTTTCACAGTCGCACAGTTTTCCCTGTGCCCTGTCAAAACATATGTTTTTAATGTTTTCAGATTTTTCCGTGTGTAGACCGTCAAATCCTGCATATGTCAAAGCAAATCTGAACACGTCCTGGAATTTTGGAGAGCGACGTTGATATATAAAAAATTAAACTTTCCACTCGAGGGAAGACTTGAACCATGGACCTCTCATTCCACAGCTGCTCATGCTAACCACGGGACCACGGTGCCGCGATGCTCTCACTGTCCTTGATGTTGCCTATGTTGAGTATGGACTACTCAATTTGTATATTTTGCTTATTTTTTTCATAGTTCCACACAACTTCTTCCTGTTTTCTCGATTGATCTGTGTTCAGTTTTCCAAGGCCTATCCAATGTGCCAATTTATAAGTAAATCTGAGGGGGGTGCGATGGGTAGGTTCCCTTGTGAGTACTATTAAGATCTACTCTGTTAACAAAAGAGCTCCTTGCGAAACAACTCCTGTTGCACACCCATTTATGTGCAACCACTACCTAGATGTTGATATTGGTATTGTAACCACAAAGCTGTCAATGCTGATGAATGGCCATAGACAGAGAGAACACGAGCAACAGCTCTGTGATACAAATGTTTGTGACCTTGGTTCCTGTTTCAATAAATGTGTCATGTGGACTAATCACCTAGTTTTTCCTGTTTCCCAAAACTTCACGGATGAGAACTTACTCTAAATGTGCTATTTTTCAAAACCTAAAATTATAGCAATTTTTTTTAGTCTTGTCCTTTTGTTCTCCCTTTTCTTTGTCTTTCCTACTGATTTCATTTATTTTTTCTGTTTCTCTATAATCCTTCAGACTTATTAAAGTTATATTTCTGTTCATAAAAACTGTTTCTATTTCAAACTTATGATCAAAATTTTAATTAGTAATGGAAAAACTAATGTTAGGTCACTGAACAGAAATCATAATCAGATATAAAAAATATATATCCTTAATACCGATGTAGACTCCTTTGGTTTGGGAATTCCAAGCAGTTCGTATGCAAACAGTGACTCCTCTAAAGTTCTATCATAGCTTATGTTAACTGGAACAATACTGATGTCAGGAACACGCCCGTCAAAGTATGGTGCTAGTGCCATTGTCAGGAAACCTGGAAGTTAAAAGTGATGTAAGTCCATGCAAAGCACTCATTTTAATGATTTAATAAGTGGACATATTCTTCCCAAAATGTTGCTTACCAAATTTTGGTGGCAGTGACTTAGCAGTTCTACTTCTAGTCCCTTCTATGAAGAATTCTATCGCTGCATCACCATCAGTAACTAATTTCTGAACATACTCACTGAAGACAGTCCAGTAAAGTTTATCCTTTCCAAATGAACGCCGCATGAAAAACGCACAACTTTCTCGAAGTAAACGACCCATAAGCCACATCGAGTGGAAGTCTGAAAGTAAAATCTTATATCACATGTATAGCAGCAGATGAATTCTGATAAGGCAATTTAAACAAACTGAATGGGAAAAAAAAGTCAGCAGTTTTACGCTTTACACAGCTAGCAACTAACTTACACTGAATAATCAATATGAGGTCAGCTTGAAATACTTTGCAGACTGTCACACTAAGTTTTATTATGACAACAAGAAAGATAATTTTTAACATACTGTACAAGTTGTATGCTTGACTGAAGGAATTTTTAATTTAGTTTTGTTTTTGTCTGAAAAGGAAACAGTGGTAGTTGTTTCAATAAGATTCTAATCTGAAGCACCTTTCTTCCAAGTCAAACAAATTAATAAGTTAAGAAATGAAAATAGTGTGTGGAGCCATAGGCAAGGAACCTGACAACAAAAGAGCGCGCGCGCTCGCACGCGCTCGCTCGCACGCGCTCGCTCGCACGCACGCACGCACGCGCACACACACACACACACACACACACACACACAAAATTTTCTATAGCAATGGAACAAAAGCCATTTTTTCATTAAAAAAACCTGCACGGCAAATATTTAAAAGGGATGATAAATATCAAACAGCCAAATTCTATAAAGGATTACTAATTTCTCTCTCTCTTGCACCCCCCCCCCCCTGTAGACCACAGTAAACAGCACTGTATTTGTGGGGGACCTACTCAAATATGTTAGATCATGTGTCCACATGACTGCACGCCTGTGTTCCCCCATGTGAGTCCTCAGGTCATTGATGACCCTCTCGACAGCCAGTTTAACTCCGGCATCCAGACAGATTGCCAGCCACGCTGTAAGGCTGCACTACAGACCGCAGTGCCTGCTAGCACTGCAACCCAACCGACAGTGCCGTCCCATACTTTTTCCAGGTTCCCAGTCGCTTCTCACCTCTCCTGACAACGGGAACTTCATCTATGTGGGCACCAGCTATGTATCCCACCCAGAAGGTCACTCTGTTGTATTCTTCAATGGTCACTGAAGGATATTTTCAGTTTATTTCATGCATGGACTTTTGTTCTCTAACTGTACTGGCTTAGTTCCTGTTCAGTAAACAGTGTTACATCAAGCATGCCAATCAGTCACTAACTTAGTCCACCACTCAGCAGGTCACTATAGTGAGGAAACAAATATATGGAAAATACCAAACAGAAGATGGGATATGATGACAGAACATTGTTAGTACATCTTCAGGGAATAACTGCTACGGTACTAGAGAGAGCCACAGAGAGCAAATGAGTTGCTCAGATTATGTTTCATACATTTAAATCTCAAGTGAAACACTGACTTAGCAGTTTTTGCACCCGATTTATGCAATTAGCAGGTTTTGCAAATGTATCACTCCAATTACAAAACAAACATTCAGTTGCAAAATCCAATATTCGGTGACATGTTAGAAATGACAGAAATGTGGAGTTTAATTATTGTGAATATAAACAGAATATGTTTTATTTCAAAGACAAGTCAGAAAATTCTACACATCTGCCATATAAAAATACAAAGGTGACATTATTTCACCAGGAAAAACTGACTTCCTTAAGGTCAAAAAGATAACAAATATGAATGTTAAACATTAGGTTTTTTTTTAGCTCCAAATCTTAGTGAAACATTGACAAAATTTTTGGCAAATAATAAAACTGGGGGAAAGTGGCATCTTCGTTAAAACAAAGAAAAAAAATGCTAGAAAATGAAATTAGTTGAAAATTGCTTTTAAAAGGCAATGACCTCAACAGTGACCATCAACTCACAATCACTTCCGACTTCTTCTTATGCGACTCTAGGAGTGCCTTCCTGCTCGTCTAACACTTCAGTGTAGAATTTGAGTTTGTCATTGGTAGCCCAGTCTTCCAAAAGCTTTGTGACATTTCCGAGTTTGGCTTCTGAAAGGTCTACACCAACTGTGATTGGTGTTGGGGCCTTTCCTTCCCTGAAATTTTTTACCCTTTTCAGGATGCTCTTCCCCTCTCTCCAGCTTCAAAATTGTAGAAGGGCTCTCCACGAACTAGACAAAGCATCTTGTTTCTGCTTTTCATGATATTATTTTTTTTTTTTTTTTTGCTTCTTGAACAAGGAAATGCCAGTTATCAGTAACTGCCACTAATCCTTCCACATATGTCATAACAATTAGTGTCAACAGTGTTATCATTGCATAACACTGCTTTAATAATACTTTTCATGTTCTTACCTTTCTGTTTTGGAAAAATTTCTTTTCCACTGATCAGGACGCTTCTTCCTTTTTTGATAGAGACTGACACCCTTGCTTTGATTCTGGTAATTTGCAACTACTACAACGATGGGCTCGACTTCTTGCAAAATTCTTACCATTTCAATTGCTCCCACTTCGTTTGTGCCATTTTCTGCATTTGAACTGTCCACAAAATCACTCCAAACATCTATGCAAATACATCTAATATATTCTACTGATCATTTGAAATGTGATTGCCGGTATTTTTTTTTTTGACAACACATTGGCAGCAAGAGCTTATTGTCGCATACGCATTCGCTACAGTGCAGCCAACCAAACTCTGAACAAGAAAAATATCCCTTCTAATCATAACAAACTGAAAGGTAGCTTTAAATCTCTAGAATGGTAAGTCTGATATCAGTTGGCATATTTGTATCTGGACATGGCACGGTGACCACCATGCCTCTTGAACTTGGCAGATTTTGCGAATTTTGGACATTTTGCAGGCTTTGCACCCGAAGACAACATTCAGTTAGTGGCTTTTGCAACTGATCACAATTTTCTAAAGCCATTTTCAATAGGTTATAGTTGGTTTTGCACCCTAAAACTTATTTGATCATGTAGTTGCTGAAAAAAAAAATCTCTATGGTAGTGTGCTCATCTCAAAATTGACAAAAAATGCATTTAGCGGCTTTTGCATCTGGGCTACTCAAATATAGTAGGGGAAGTTATAAGAACATATACTATAAGTGACTGAGGATACTAGGTGTAGGTGCTACTCAGAGATGAAGAATGGTGCTGAAAAGAAAGATGGTAGGTGTGACAGTGTGATCACTAAAGACATTGGCAGAACTGCCAAAGGACAAAACTCTCCTTCACACACACACACACACACACACACACACACACACACACACACACACACACACCCTCCTCCTCACACTCTGTCTCATCTAGTAAAATGAATTTGTGTGTGATACCCGAGAGAGTAGAGTGCCAGAGTTTGGCCCTGAAAATCCCAGGTTCAATCCTGGGTCAGAACACAGATCTTTTCTCATTCCAGTCCTTCCAGGATGGGCCCAAGTATAATCAGCCTGCTATCAAATTGAGTTTTGTGGAGCTATTTGAGGATCTATCCTGGCAGTAAAAGGCAGTCATGGCAATGGCTCCCCACTCTCCCCGTTCTAGTGCTCATACAAATGCAGTGGCTGAATATGTAGCAGTCCATCCCTGCACATACTGTTCAGTGCAATGCTGCTGAGAACTTCCCCATTGCTTATCATACCCTGCCATACTGAATTTATCTTCTTCGCTACAAATTCTGCTGATGTCTTTAAAGTTAATCCCAAGCTGAGAACAAACCTGATACTTTAGTTACAAATGAGCACTAACATACAAATGAATTATGAGGTGTGCGTCACCAATACTCCACAATCTTTTGCACTGCTTTAAGCAGAAAACAGAGAGGTGGTGGTAGGGTAGCAATCTTTGTTGCGAGAGGAAGCACTCATTATGAAAAAAATGTAAGCATTTTAAGAAGACATAATACAGAATTTGTAGCAGTTACCAACAAGTAAGGGAAAGAGAACTTAATCATCATAGGTCTCTACAGACATCCCCATGGTAGCCTACACATTTTCTGTGAAAATTTTGACGACCTACTTTTTGAAACACACCACAAACATTGCAAAGAATATGACCGGTTAAACGTTAAATTAACTGGAGATATAAAAACATGGCATGCTGTCTACTGACTACAGCTAAAAATATTGCTAGTATAGATCATTTTAATTTAAATTTCCTGATAAATGGACCCACTAGAGACTTTATAAGGATGAAATCATGCTCTGACAACATTATAATAATGTGGATCACTACATATCCAATGCATCAGTTCTGAAGCATGCCATGTTTGACCACCATGGAGTTCCAGTACATATGGAAGCTGAAAATCATCATGTCAACAGAAAAAATAAGTTGTGGAAAAAAAGTACCACCCATGATGGCAATGTTGAAAATTATGTTCAAAAACTTATAATGGCAATACTTTCAATCAATTTGCATCTGGCTTACTATTGCTTCAATACCTCGTGCCTTTACGTTAAGGGCATTCACAAAATACAAAAACATAACTGGATAAATCATGAAGTGAAATAGCCAGAAAAAAAATTAAAAATATGCAATACTGAAGGTAGAATTTAAGAAACTGTCATCATATTACGAAGGTCAACTATTACAAATGTAGGTACAATCTTAAGAAAATGAAATAACACAATAACATATTTTGAATGTAGAGCAACCACAGCCAAAGTATTCCATGTTGAATAAGAAGGACCACTATGACTATTTAAAATCCTTATTCACAGACACGACTGGTTTTGAAAACTATATTTGCATCATCATCATATGTTTGTAGTCCATCCATAACAACAATCTGTTTCAAAGCAGGTAAAAGCACATTCCCTAATATTCTCTTCACAGTATTTAAAGTTTCTAACTCACAAGCGCGCGAATGTTCATAAACAAAGAATGGGGACCATTTGTGAGTTAGAAATTTTAAACACCTTGATGAGAATGTTTGGGTATGTGCTTTTACTGGCTTGTAAACAGATTGTTTTCATGGACTGACTATAAACACCTGATGATGCAATATAGTTTGCAACACCTGTCAAGTCCTTATTATTTGAAACAGCTGCAGCGGCCCTTCCTATTCAACTAGCATAGCTGTTTCAAAAGTTCTAGATAGCTTTAGAGATTCTAAGTACGTATGATGTTGTGACCTTACCATGAAATTTAAAGTGTGTATTGTAAAATGCCAGTATCAGTTTGAACACTTTTAATGAGGATTTTTCCATCATTGGAAAAAACATCAATGACAACATTCAGTATCAACTGCCTAGGTAGAAGGGCATTCCATTTGAAGGAAGTTTGTGGAATGGAGTTCCATGTCTGTTGCACTTGGTCGGTCGATACAGGCTCTCTGTAGGGCATGTCCGATTACAACAGTGGTATGTGGGAGAGCATTATCCTGTGGAAAACACCTCCTGGAATGCTGTTCATGGCCGCACAACAGGTCAAATCACCACACTGACGTACAAATTTGCAGACAGAGTGCATAGGATAACCATAATAGTGCTTTTGCTGTCATATGGAATTGCACCCCAGACCACAAATCCAGATGTAGGTCCAGTGCGTCTAGCTTTCAGACAGACTGATTGGAGGCCCTCGACTGGTCTCCTCCTAACCAACTCACAGCCATCACTGGCATTGAGAAAGAATCAGCTTTCAACAGAAAAAACAATAGATCTCCACCCTGCTCTCCAATGAGCACTCATCTGACACCACTGAAGTGGCAAATTGTGGTGGTTTGGGGCCAGTGGAATACAAGCTACAGGGCACTTGGCTCGGAGCTGTGATTGAAGTAACGAATTTACTACAGTTCATTGTGTCACTGTGGTGCCAACTACTGCTCAAATTGCTTCTGCAGATGCAGTACAATGTGCCAGAGCAATATGCCAAACAAGATGGTCTTCCCTCTTGGTAATGCCAAGTGGTCATCCGGAGCCCAGTTATCTTGCGACCATACATTCTCGTGAATACCACTGACAACAATCATGTACAGTAGCTACGTTCCTGTCTTGTTTTTCTGCAATATAACAGAAGGAGTATTCAGCTTCTTGTAGCCCTATTACACGACCTAGTTCAAACTCAGTGAGGTGTTGATACTGACGTCTTTGTCACCTTACAGGCATTCTTGACTAACATCAATTCCCCATTTTCAGTCTCAAAGGTAACTAACACTCATTACCATTACAGCATGTATTTAAAGCAAGCCTGATTTGAATCCTCATAGTGGCACTAATTTCACCACTCTTGTGCGACTTGTGTGGAATTTGAATGATCATCTCCCAGATGGAGAAACATGCCTACCAACTTTCATTTATGTCACAACTCCTCCTTGACTTTGCAATTCTTTTCTATCATGTACACAGACCTAAAAAAAAACTTGAACTTGCAAGGCTATGATAAGCTGTCTAATAGCATATTAAAATGGTTGGGAACAACAAGTTTTACGCCTTGTTAAGCAGTAAATGATATAATTCTGAGGTAGTTACCACTCAATCTAGAAATATCACAACACAAATTGAAAACTACTGATCACTCTCAGTTTTCCAAAGGCAACTGAGAAAGTTATCTGTACTAGGCAAATGACATCTCAGCACTAACACATATTCAAAAATTAAAATAGCTTCATGCAGAATAAGTTAATATCTGTACCTGTAGCACTTCTAATTGATAGCAATAGTCACAGATAGCACATCTTGAAAAATCACTTAACATTATCAACACCAGTCAGTGCACAGTATCCATATCTCCCATAAAACTGCACAATATTGTGTCTTGCAGGGGGTCATGTCTCAGGTTCCAGTGATCACAGAGATAAGGGGGCAAGCCTTTTGGATAGTCCTCGGCCTAGCGACCACTTGCTTAGCTACCAGAAGAAAGGGTATACCGTAGCTACCCTACAGTACAGGGTCAAGATTTACATATTACACACTTCCTCCAGCCTATGCAAATTGAGAAATTTGGTTGGTTCTTTTGCATTAGGTGTGGTCTATGGTGGACCTTTGGCTGCTTATAAAAGCACCATCTGTCCACGGGCAGTTCCTGAGGAAACCACATAAAAAAATAAATTTGGGTGTGAAATATACCAATTGGGGGGATGGCTACTCCTATAAATTCTACTCTCAGCAAATCATCAAAATTTTTACCAAGTGTCCTTAAGATGTTATTGTCAGGGAACGCTGAAACTTTTCCAGTATCATCAATGTTACCGAGATACAGGGGTTCAAATTTATCGTACTTATGGATGTAATATCCGGTCCGAGGCATAAATGTAATTTTAAGTGACATGTGAACACACGACAAGGGTTCTAGGGTCATCGCAAGAGTTCCGAGGTCATCAAACTGTGTTTTTAGTCAGCAATTTTTCCAGCAATAACATTTTATGACATGCTGCCTCTGTATAATGAGCACTTGATACATAGACAAATATGCCCAAAGCAGTATTGCAGTGACAAAGTTCTTGACATTTCTGAAAAGAACTTAAAATGACGATCTTAAAATGACTACCAAAAATTATGCAGACCTGGTGGAGTGCAAACTCAATATAATATATCTAATAACATTTCTACTCTTAATATACAAATCTTAAGCTGGGCATTTTTAAAGAATTGTGATCAATGAGAAAACTATCCAGCCAAAATATAAAGCATATGATTCTGTGTTAACTTTACATTATGCGTACTTATTTGTTGTTCATATGTGTCGAAGTACATAAGTGTGTCAAAGTAGATAAACTGCCAAAACATTACTGACCTACAGAATTAATTTTATATATGCAGCACATCCTGCTGTAAAAGGGAAAAAGAAGGAAACTGGCAGAATAAGGCTGGTGTTGGAGCACAGAAAAAGATAAATATGTTCCTCCTAAAGACTCTGACAGGAAAAGCGGGAGAGCCAGCTGCCTAAATCCTCATTCCATCTTCATTACCAAACATTTTCGCGTGTAAACATATTCACACTTTCTTGTGCTGAAAGAGAGTAGCAGAGAAACAGTAGCAGTGTACGAGAATTGAAACAGTGCCAGTGGGAAAGAAAAGGAGAGGATGCAGTGATGGAGGGGTAGTCAAAGTGGCAGTAAAAGAGAAAGAGAGGTGGATGGAGACAGAAGCAGTGGGAGAAAAAGATAGTGTAGACAGTGGAAACGAAAAATACGTATGAGCAGAGACCATACATAGGCTTGGAGAGACTGGACTTTCCCAGACCAGCAAACTTTTAACATGTAGGTATGGGGATGGCTGCAGTTTGCACTAAAATTTTAAACATGTGAGTATAGGGGAAAAAATAAGTAGGCGCATCTATAATTTTTGAGCTACCAAGAATCATGGAGACAGTGGCAGTGGGAATGAAAGAAAAAAGAAGACAGTGAAAGTGAGAGAAGAGACAATGGCAGTGAGGTATACTCTAACTCAATGTGAGGAAAAGGAGAAATCAGTGTGACATCAACATATACAGACAGTGGCAGTGAGAGGGAGGTTCCGAGTATGAAGGTTTAGCTACAAAGAGAGACTGGGTAAAAGCATTTAGAATGTTCTGTGTTAATAGGATGTGAATGCCAAAATTTATGGTGAGGAATGTGGAATGAGGCAGCTGGTTCCCAACTTTTCTGTCAAAGTCTTTTGAAGAGGAACATATTCATCTTCCTTGTGTTCCAACAGGAGCATTTTTCACTGATCATCATATTACTTGACAAGCTATGGATCCTGAGGATCAAGTGTGTCAGACAGGTCTAACAGGTAATACTGAGCGCATACACTTCAGGGAAGAACAAATGGTGAGAGGCTTGTTTCACTGACAAAAATGACAAAATACCCAAACAGGCAGACACTTCAATACAGATGCCAACTATCCTTCAAAGTATCCTTACGAAGTGTCAAGGATCAATATTAAATGAGAAATCTAGGGATATACTTCAGCCTCACAACTTTCTCTCCCGTAGAGACCCCCAACACAAAATTAGTCTAATTACCAGCGACATAGAAGCCTTTAAGGAGTCATTTTACAGCATTCCATACAAAAAAATGCAATGGGGAAAATCCCTAATACATACTTGGTATGGTGGTAAATAATCCCTCCCGTGCACTTCACAGTGGTCTGCAGTATATGGATATGGATTACAGGAACTGCCTATGACTTGATAAAGTTGTCTACGAGCAACAGGAAACAACAACACAAAAAATTACAGCATATATAAAAATTGGCCACAAGCGAATAGAGGTCGTGCACTGACGGTTCCACGCATTCCATGACACACAGCTCATCCTTCACAATATTCAGATTTTCTCCATTACTTGTACTGTGAAACCCTACTTCTTGACACAGTTCATGATTCTAGGTCAACGGGAAGTACCCTACAGGTTGTAAAGAGCGAGTTTGAATGTATCAAATTATGTGACATAAATGGCTGTATCTTACGATTGTTTTGACTTCAATATTCTACACCATCATAGGTCCACAGATCTCAGTGGACAACATAAAATTTTACTTAATACATGGAGACATTAATGAGAAAAAGGGGTCTTCACAGACAGACAGACTAAGTCTGAGAACAAATAACAAACAGAATTTTTTTTTTTTTTGTTTGATATACCTACAAGATTACACTATTCAGATTTTTTCTTTACTTGTACTGTGAAACCTTGCTTCTTGCAAATTTCATGATTCTAAGTGAACAGGAAGTATGCTATAGGCTTCAACGAGTCAGTTTGCGAGTATCACAATATGTGACAAAAATAGTCGTATCTTTTGATTGCACTGACTTACAAGCTTCAATTTTTTTATGCTACCAAGGGACAATAGATCTTAGTATGTGACTTACATTTCAACTTGATACATCAACCCATTCCTGTAAAAATGGGCTCTCAACAGACAAACATACAGACAGGTGGGCGGACAAAAAGAGAGACCCTATAAGGGTTACATTTTTACCAACTGAGATACGGAACCCTAAAATGGTGAAAACTGGACAACTCATAAGAATCATAATCCACAACCATTTCAGGCAGGACATGTTTACACATTCCTTTGTCTGTTAGTTAACAAAGCATATATGCGATGAACATGGTTAGCTAATTCCAAGGACAGATACTGAAAGAGTTCTTTGTTTTCATCCAAAATGACTTGTGGTCTAAGCTGCCGGAGATGGCAGTAGAGAGAGAGAGAGAGAGAGAGAGAGAGAGAGAGAGAGAGAGAGAGAGAGAGAGTGTGTGTGTGTGTGTGTTGAAGAAGGCTTAGGCCAAAAGCTAACTGTGTAACAGTCTTTTTGTTGTGCCTATCTGCAACACAATGTATCATCTTCATGGTGAATAGCACTTTATCCTTTTCTTAATATTGTTGAAATGAACAGAAAATTTATGTTAGTAAATATTCCATTTTTGTAATGTTACATAATCTACTATGGGAAGAAAAAAATTACTATAATACCGTCCTTAAGGTAATGTTATCATCAACCTGTAAGTTGGTTTGAACACCATACCCATGGCCACAATGTAGGGGCTATGCCCTTGCCTTATTCCAACCTCTGAACTGACTGACCCACCTAGTTACAGGGGGGCCTACAGCTTCAAGTGAAATCCAAATCATATTGCAACTTGACTTTTTTTCACATTAATGAACAAAGCCAAAGTTGAAATAAGTGATAACTGGCAGATAAAATTCCTAGGACCGACTGTGGGTCAAACCTTTGGATTTGTAGTATAGCTGCTTACCGCTGAGTCACAAGCATTTTAACAAATGGTAAATATGTAGCAACCTCAAAATGATGTATATTATTATTATTTCTTTCCTTTCTCAGACCTTAGGTCTGGTTCGAAATGAAAGTGACGCGGACCTTGATCAAGCGTCACTTCCCTTTAACTGTACGGTATATGCTACATTGCGTTTAGGAACTTTCGGGTAATTGAACATGTATCAATAATTACGGATTTCTGTAGTTGTATATATATGTTTGGATGTAGCTGTATTGCGTTGATGTACTGGTGGATATTGTGTGGTATGACTCCTGTAGTTGATAATATAATTGGTATGATGTCAACTTTATCCTGATGCCACATGTCTTTGACTTCCTCAGCCAGTTGGATGTATTTTTCAATTTTTTCTCCCGTTTTCTTTTGTATATTTGTTGTATTGGGTATGGATATTTTGATTAGTTGTGTTAATTTCTTCTTTTTATTGGTGAGTATGATGTCAGGTTTGTTATGTGGCGTTGTTTTATCTGTTATAATGGTTCTGTTCCAGTATAATTTGTATTCATCACTCTCCTCTACATTTTGTGGTGCATACTTGTATGTAGGAATGTGTTGTTTTACAAGTTTATGTTGTAAGGCAAGCTGTTGATGAATTATTTTTGCAACATTGTCATGTCTTCTGGGGTATTCTGTATTTGCTAGTATTGTACATCCGCTTGTGATGTGATCTACTGTTTCTATTTGTTGTTTGCAAAGTCTGCATTTATCTGTTGTGGTATTGGGATCTTTAATAATATGCTTGCTGTAATACCTGGTGTTTATTGTTTGATCCTGTATTGCAATCATGAATTCTTCCGTCTCACTGTATATATTGCCTTTTCTTAGCCATGTGTTGGATGCGTCTTGATCGACGTGTGGCTGTGTTAGATGATACGCGTGCTTGCCATGTAGTGTTTTCTTTTTCCAATTTACTTTCTTCGTATCTGTTGATGTTATGTGATCTAAAGGGTTGTAGAAGTGGTTATGAAATTGCAGTGGTGTAGCAGATGTATTTATATGAGTGATTGCTTTGTGTATTTTGCTGATTTCTGCTCGTTCTATAAAGAATTTTCTTAAATTGTCTACCTGTCCATAATGTAGGTTTTTTATGTCGATAAATCCCCTTCCTCCTTCCTTTCTGCTTAATGTGAATCTTTCTGTTGCTGAATGTATGTGATGTATTCTATATTTGTGGCACTGTGATCGTGTAAGTGTATTGAGTGCTTCTAGGTCTGTGTTACTCCATTTCATTACTCCAAATGAGTAGGTCAATATTGGTATAGCATAGGTATTTATAGCTTTTGTCTTGTTTCTTGCTGTCAATTCTGTTTTCAGTATTTTTGTTAGTCTTTGTCTATATTTTTCTTTTAGTTCTTCTTTAATATTTGTATTATCTATTCCTATTTTTTGTCTGTATCCTAGACATTTATAGGCATCTGTTTTTTCCATCGCTTCTATGCAGTCACTGTGGTTATCCAATATGTAATCTTCTTGTTTAGTGTGTTTTCCCTTGACTATGCTATTTTTCTTACATTTGTGTGTTCCAAAAGCCATATTTATATCATTGCTGAATACTTCTGTTATCTTTAGTAATTGGTTGAGTTGTTAATTTGTTGCTGCCAGTAGTTTTAGATCATCCATGTATAGCAAATGTGTGATTTTGTGTGGGTATGTTCCTGTGATATTGTATCCATAATTTGTATTATTTAGCATGTTGGATAGTGGGTTCAGAGCAAGGCAGAACCAGAAAGGACTTAATGAATCTCCTTGGTATATTCCACGCTTAATCTGTATTGGCTGAGATGTGATATTATTTGAATTTGTTTGGATATTAAGTGTGGTTTTCCAATTTTTCATTACTATGTTTAGGAACTGTATCAATTTAGGATCTACTTTGTATATTTCCAATATTTGTAGTAACCATGAGTGGGGTACACTATCAAAAGCTTTTTGGTAATCAATGTATGCGTAGTGTAGCGACCTTTGTTTAGTTTTAGCTTGATATGTCACCTCTGCATCTATTATCAGTTGCTCTTTACATCCTCGTGCTCCTTTGCAACAGCCTTTTTGTTCTTCATTTATAATTTTGTTCTGTGTTGTATGTGTCATTAATTTCTGTGTAATGACTGAAGTTAATATTTTGTATATTGTTGGTAGGCATGTTATGGGGCGATATTTAGCTGGGTTTGCTGTGTCTGCTTGATCTTTAGGTTTCAGATAAGTTAGTCTATGTGTAAGTGTATCAGGGAATGTGTATGGGTCTGCAATGTAACTGTTAAATAATTTAGTTAGATGTGAATGTGTTGAGGTGAACTTCTTTAGCCAGAAATTTGCTATTTTATCTTTTCCAGGGGCTTTCCAATTGTGAGTAGAATTAATAGCTTGGGTGACTTCATGTTGCAAAATTATCACTTCAGGCATTTGTGGTATCATCTTGTATGTGTCTGTTTCTGCTTGTATCCACCGTGCATACCTGTTATGTTGTACCGGGTTTGACCATATGTTGCTCCAGAAGTGTTCCATGTCTGTTATGTTTGGTGGATTGTCTATTTTAATGTGTGTGTTATCTATTGTCTGGTAAAATTTCTTTTGGTTTGTGTTGAATGTTTGGTTTTGTTTCCTTCTATTTTCACTTTTTTTGTATCTCCTAAGTCGTTTGGCCAATGCTTGTAATTTCTGCTTCTTCTCATCTAATTGCTCTATCGCTTCTTGTTGTGAGATTTTACCTAACTTTTTTCGTTTTTTTCTCTGACATTTCATTTCTTATAAATTGTGTTAGCTGCCCGATGTCCTTTCTCAGTTTTTCTATTCTGATCTGTAGCCTGTGTTGCCATGCTGGTTTTGTGGGTTTCTTCTGTGTGTTGGTTGGTTCTGATCTCTGCCTAGTGTGTATATTTAGTGTAATGAGTGCTCCTATATAAACCAGTAGTTGTAACTCTTCCATAGTTGTGTTTTCATTTATTTTGTTGTGTATGATTGTGTTGAAAGTTTTTATTGTTGTTTCGACTGGTGGGTTACTTGGCAGTCTATGCAAGAATGGTCTAATGTCTGTATTTGTGTCTTTGTATTCTATATATGTCAGCTGAAATTTTTCTTCTATATCTAACATGTGTGTCACTTCGTGTTCTATTTGTGCTTGTTCTAGTGGCTGTCGTAAGATTTCGTTTTCCTCTGATTGTTTAATTGATGCGTGTTGTTCTTTGTTTGTTTGCTCTGGGATGTTTGAGTCCATTACTGTATTTTCTTCTTCTTTTTCTGATTGCACATTATTTCGTTCCAGTATTTGTTGTACTTGTTGTTTGATGTTTTCCAATTCTGACTGGGGTATCCTGTTATTTTTTATTATTACACGGATCTGATCAGCTAGTCACTGTTCTGTTAAAAATTTTAATTCTGGGTATCTGGTAATAAATGTTGTGTATACTTGTGATCTGTATCCAGTTGTGTTGGTTCCTAGGTTTGTTGCTTGGTAATAACAGAACATGAGGTGTCGATTAACTTCATCTGACCATCTCATCCTCTGCCTTTGTTTTCCTTCTAGGGTGGTTGCAGGAAGCATATCCTGAAAAACACCCCTATTTGGATTTAAATCATTTTCCAGTTGGCTAGCAGTGTCGTTACCATTGTGGGTGGGCATAGGGTTCACGCGTCGTCCCCGACCATGACGGCGCTTGTCCGAGGCTTCTTTAGTTCTGTCCTGAACCAACTCATCACACTAAAAGGGGGGTTAGCCCTATTAGTGGTTTGTTCTTTTCGTCGCCTTTTACGACTGGCAGAACATACCAGAGGCCTATTCTTATTATTATTATTATTATTATTATTAAACATGTTTGCTTTGAGGACAGTGATTAATTTGAATGTTGCATGATTAATCATACGTTTCTTATTTCTTCTTCTTTTTCTGTTTTCAGAGGCTCTTAACTCTTTGGCTGTGTTTCTGTTTCCTTTGCTTTGTCCATATTTTTCCTCTTTTCTTCCTTTCTTTTACTTCAAATTTCGTGTTCATGTTTGTTTCTGTACTTTCATTTATCATTTCAGTACTGATCCCTGCTTGTATTAACTCTTCTACTTCTAGTCGACATTTCCTGATCATGTCTCAGTCTGTCTCCACATTCATATAATTCTTTTGTTGGTCTCTTCAGCCGTATGCCACCTCTATGTATTCCGAGGTTTTTTTTTTTGTCTCTGCAATGTGGTCATTTCTGACGCATAGAGTGCTTCTGGTAGTACAACTGCATTGTAGCACCTGAGTTTGACCTGTCTCAAAAGATCTTTTCTTTCTTTTTTTACTGTAGTGTACTCACGTCAGTTTGTGCGCTTTTTGAAGTTTTTCTGTTATTTCTACATTGGATGCCTTGTTTGATCCTCTTATTTGTATATATTATCCAAGATAGTTTAATTTTTCCACTCTGTTGACCTTTCTGTATTTTGTGTACATGACTTGGTGGTAGTTGTTCTTTCTTTCCGTGTATTGTGTTTTTTTCATGTGGTATCTGTAGACATATTTTTGGCACAGACTTCAAGTACGCATTCCAGTAATTCTTGTCTTTTTGTTGTTGCGTACTGACAGGTCATCTGCAAATATCACACATTTTATGATGATCTTGATTGCACATGTTCTTCCTAACTGAATTCCTTTTACTTTTTCTTCCCACTGTTTGATAAATTTGTCCAAGCTGATGTTCAATAAAAGTGGTGAGAGACCATTTTCTTGTCCGACCCTGTACATATCTCAAATGGGTCTGAGATCTCTCCCATATATTTTATTTTGGACATGGTGTCTGTACAAGTCTGTTGTCTGAGTGTTCTTCAAGTCCACAGATGTGACTACGGTGGTGTTGTCCGACCTTCAGGAGTACTCACTGGTTCCAAATCTGTTCAATACAGGGCCTTCCTTTCCTGAAGCCTCCTTGATATTCGCTTGTCTTTGTGTTAGCTTGTGGTACTGGTATGTTGACTAATGTCTTGGAAAGAATTTTGTAGGTTACCTCTTTAGTTATTAGAGTGTCTAGTCACACCTTTCTGTGAAGCAGGTGAATCAACATACATTTCCATTCCTGTGGATGTTCTCTGTATTCCATATTTCTGTGAAAATTTTATGGAGTTCCTTTGTGATGTTTTGGTCTCTGAATTTCCAAATCTCAGAGATAATGCTGTCTTCTCCTGGGGCTCTGTTGTTTTTTAGTTGTTTTATTATCTCTTTTACCTCTGTTATTGCAGGTGGTTTCAAACCTGGGTCTGGTACCATTTTCATGAAGTGTAATTTTTCCTCAGGAATTTATCAGAATAGTTTTTTAAGAATTTTGCAGTATTCTTTAGTATTTGTTTAAAGAGATCCATCTGTTCTTTTGAAACAGATATTTGGAGGCTGATAGACCTTTATATATTTCCTGAAAATTCATTTAGTCTTCTTTTGTTATTTGTCCTTTTCACTCTTGTAACATTTTTCAAGGACTGTTTCTGGAATTTGAGAAACCCCACCATGTCTCTGCTGTTCTGCTACTACTAAACTTCTTCCAGGCCTGGAGTCAATATTCAGTGGCCTGATCAGAAGCAGCGTTCCACCATCTATGTTCCATTTCCTAGGTGGTTGACCCCAATGAACTGCCTTCTGAACTGTCTTCACAAGGTCTGTACACTTTTTTGTTAACTTTGATTAATTTCTTCAATAATTTTGTTTTTGTTTACCTAAAAAAAAAGGGGGGGGGGGACCCTGCATTCATGTAGGCTGTTTTGCCAACAATAATGCACTAACTGATCAGTTTGAGGAAGTACCTCTTGGAATAAATTAAAAACAAATGACGCATACTCAATCTCGCTACTAATCAATGAATCACTGCAGTCCAAGTGGTGTTGAAACAGAATACAGACCGATACAGATTATTTAACACTGGCAGAATATACACCAATCCAAGACATTAACATCTATAATTATTGAGCTCCAATAATTAAATGACAAGGGAACCCATCCAAAACTACAGTAAAACATTTGGAATAGGTCCAGTCAGGATAAGGGTAATTGTGGGAATGAAGAGAAAACATCTTTAAAAATTAACAGAACAGTGTGAAATAACAATCATGAATTTATGATACATCCTTGTACATCCATTCATATAAATTTGAAGAAAATTCTTTACAGAGCATTATGACTTTTGTCATAATATGTAACCTTCACATACTTTTTGTTTTTCATTTTCTTTAAGGGATACGGGTAGAAATAATGGACTAACACAGTAATCACAGATACTTTCTACGACTTTGCTATGTACAAATTATGCAGTTAGTAAGTACTTTAAGGCTAATAAAATGGTATTTGTAACAATAATATGTGAAAAGGGAGTCTCTTATTTGGAATTAAGAAGATAGCTTTATAAAATATAGGTACAAAGCTGGGCATCCATGATGCCCTTTCATCTCCTGATAGTTAAAAGTCTCTCTTTTGTTAAAATTTTACACAAATAGCAAGCCTTAGTGCACAATCAGTACACAATGTCAAAAGCCAGTTAACAAACATTTGTGACAATACCTCAATCATCCCTGTACAATTAGTGTAAGTTGAGAAAAAGGAATGTTGACTTGAGAAATACGAGGTGTGTTTTTTAAGTGAGTACCATTTTGAAATTTAAAAAAAAGATATGCTAAGATATCTCAATAATTTTATTTTTACAAGAAAGCCTGTACCTTAATCCACTTTTCTACATAATTTGCATCAATATTGAGGCACTTGTCATAACTCTGTACCAGTTTTTGAATACCCTCCTCATAGAAGTCTGTCGCCTGACTTGTTAACCACTGCATCACCACTGTTTTGACTTTGTCATCGTCTTGAAGACGCTGGCCGCCCAGGTGTTTCTTCAAGTGCAGGAACAGATGGTAGTCACTGGGCACAAGATCGGGGCTGTACGGAGGATGATCTACAGTTTCCCATCGAAAAGATGCGATGAGATCTTTGGTCTGATTCACCACATGCGAACGGGCATTGTCTTGCAGCAAAATGATGCCCTTGCTCAACTTGCCACACCTTTTGTTCTGAATTTAACGGCGCAGATTGTACAATGTCTTACAGTAAGCTGCTGCACTGATTGTCTCATTACGAGGCAGAAATTCCACAAGCAATACTCCTTTTCTGTCCCAAAAAACTGTGCATATGATTTTCCAGTCAGAAATTGTTTGCTTAAACTTCACTTTTCTGGGCGAAACTGAATGCCACAATTGCATGGACTGTTGCTTTGATTCTGGTGTGACGTAGGCAACCCATGTTTCATCGCCCGTAACAATTCGGCTTAAGAAATCATCACCGTCGTCGTGGTACCGCTCAAGGAAAGTCAATGCACTGTCTAAACGTTTGGTTTTGTGCACATCCGTCAACATTTTCGGTACCCAACGTGCACACAATTTTCAGTAATTCAAGTGCTCGGTCACAATGTCAAACAAAACACTACGACAAACATTAGGAAAGTCATC
Organism: Schistocerca nitens; assembly: GCF_023898315.1. Lineage (NCBI taxonomy): Eukaryota > Metazoa > Arthropoda > Insecta > Orthoptera > Acrididae > Schistocerca > Schistocerca nitens. Next base: position 924,655,983 of record NC_064614.1, on the reverse strand, counting down.
CTGCAAGGGGGAAATCGTAAAGTGTCTGTTTTCTCTCACCTTATTGTCCACTTCCTGCACCAAACTTTCACTAACAACCGAAGGACGCTCACTCCGTTGTTCATCATGCACATTTGTGCGGCCATCTTTAAATGCTCTCACCCACTTTTTACCATTCCATCATTCATAATGTTTCCTCCGTAAACTGCACAGATCTCACTATGAATATGATCGCTTTTAGGCCTTTAGCACTAAGAAATCTTATAACAGCCCATACTTCACAGTCAGCGGGACTCACGATTATCGGAGGCATCTTAAACACTCAGTACACAACATAAACAAGGAAGAATTGACTGTAATGGTGTCAGTGCATAGACAATAGATGTAGGTACCCAGTGCGCATGTGCAGAACGCCGACCGCAGCGCTGCGGCCACAGTGTGACAAAATGGTAATTACTTAAAAAACACGTCTCGTAATATGTATGATAATGTTATGCAAAACCCTACAAACCATACCGAAACCATTTAATAATGTGTAATTGATACTGGCCTTTGTCTTAGTATTGGAAAGGCCATGGTCTTATTCCAATGTCAAGTCAACTCCACTCCACTACTAGGCATTCTACAAATCTGAATGTGACTTGCAATTTAAATTTAGGTTTATATATTTCGCTTATTAATATATTTTTCATTTATTACAGTATGGTTTAAATTTAAATTGTTCAGTTTGAGTCTCTGTTACATTTCTGTATGAAACCATGTTGTACGGTCTTCTACATTATTTAGTATGCTGTTTGGAATTTTTCGAGTCTTAATTTCAAACTAAGAATAAGTCGTGTCTGTGTGTGTGTGGGTGTGTGTGTGTGTGTGTGTGTGTGTGTGTGTGAGAGAGAGAGAGAGAGAGAGAGAGTTAATGCACATTAATATTTAAAGGTAAGTTATTTACAAACAACAGGATATGGATCCAGCACCAGACCTTTAAAGTCTCCAAAAGAAAATAAATTGACTGTATCTGATGTTGTTGTTATTCTTCATTTCTTTCTGGGGAATATACAACTTGTCACAGTGCAAGGACACATCCAAAGATCAAATAACAGGCACACACTAATAAGTCAGAACAAACAGTTCTTTAGAAGTCTTTATTTTGTTTGTCAAGGTAGTGTACTGTTATCATTTTGTCAAAGTTAGTTTGAGATTATAGTTATCTTTTACACTGCACAATGTGTTAAAAAAACTGAATTCATCAAACAGAAACTGCCTCAATCCACAACAACATGTTTAGTCTTGTAACAATCTTTCTCAGTTAATACTAAGTAGTGTTCATCAACCTGAAAGTTTGCGTAATGACATTTCCACTCTGCAGCGGAGTGTGCACTGATATGAAACTTCCTGGCAGATTAAAACTGCGTGTGGACTGAGACTTGAACTGAGGACCTTTGTTTTCCCCATACAAGTGTTCTACTGACTGAGCTACCCAAGCATGACTCACGACCTGTCCTCACAGCTTTACTTCCGCCAGTATCTGATCTCCTACCTACAAAACTTCATAGAAGTTTTCCTGTTAAACTTGCAAGACTTCCTCTCGAAAGGTAAAGGTCCTGAGTTTGAGTCTTGGTGCGGCACACAGTTTTAATGTGCCAGGAAATTTCAACCAGAAAGCCAGTTTGAACACTGCAGTACTTTACTATGTATGTTTCTAGTATTGGAGGTAGTGTGCTATTGCCTTCCTCCAATCTTCAAATTGACTTTGCCCAGCCAGACAGAGATGCTCTGTTTAACAAAGATTCCAAAACCATGCTGCAATTCTATATCTTTTCCACTGAAAAAACCAGTAGGTGACAGAGAAAAATCCCAGGATTGACAGGGGATGAAACACAGGACCTTCTGATCTGTAGTCTAGCACTTTACCACTACGCCACTGAGCCCCACTATGAGTGAGAACAATAAAAAAATAATTTCAAAAACATAGCAAATTTGTGAAGTCAATAAATATAAAATATAGGTAAATTCCAAGTACATTTCAAAAGCACACATACAAGAATCTTTTAAAAGTTACAAGTTTTCTTCCAATATTAGGTAACTGAGGATGTAAAATCACTTACCCATTCCTGCTGCTATTACTGGGATATCTATGTCATAGTGAAAGCACAGATATGACATCAAAATAAAATCAGCATAGCTGCGATGACTGGGAGCAAAAATAACTGGATTATTTCCCATCACAGACTTCACCTTTTAAACACAAAAATTAATTTCAGTACTGAAATTGCAAATAACGTACAATATGTAATAACACAAATGGACATATAGGAACCACAAGAAAATAATGTGTTGTAATTACTTTCTCTATACTGCTTTCATTCACGAGCAATGCAGAATAACTCTGTTTTAGAATTCTCAGCAGCAGCACACCAAGCCAACGAATGACAGGCATACTCTTGTCATAGCCGATTTCATTTAGGATGTTGTTGACAGTCTTGTACACTTCCTCTTTGGTTGTACTCCGTTCATTTGCAACCTGGACAACATAAAAAATTTATCTTTTTTAATGAGGCTTTTCTTCTCACCATTCGTCTAAAATGACATTTCTGGTGTACACCATCTGCCCCTCATATGTAGACAACAATACAAATTTTTTGAGTGTACAAATATACCTACCACTTTGCACCTGAGAAAGTAGAAGCAAACTTCTTTCCATTCTCTTGGAACAAAAAACTACTCATTTCTTGAATACAATGGGATTCCATTCATGGAGTAGCAATATAAGAAAAATATCTGATAAACTTTCCTTAGGTTTGTGAGGAATGAATGAGAACTAATGTTAGATAACAAAAAATGCTGGCTGAAAAATAAACACTGGTATAAGGAAAGATAATTGCTTACCAAAAACACAACACTATGTACCAATCTGAAGGGAAAACACGAAATCAACAAAGATTCTCAACAGGTTCCAGGACACAGCTATTTAGCTCACAATATCTCACAGTGATCATCTCAACATGCACATCACTTGCATACATAAGAGCACATTATTTACAGGAAAGGACAAAGAGAGGTGGTTTTCCACTCCTACATCACCGAGTTTGAAAGTCTGTAGCAAATACTTAAGAGTAGTCTGCACTCCATGCTGTGATGCAATATTTATATGCAGGTTTTGCCAATGTGTGCATGGCAATGACCATTGCAATGGAAATGCGAGGGCTTCTGTTTCACAATATCAGCGACAATTCCCTGAATGACTAATATTGTCCCCCCCCCCCCCCCCACTTTTCCTGAGAACAATATTTCCATGGGATTTGTCACCATGTGAATGTTCTCTCTTCCCAGTGACCTTGTTGCATAATAAATTGCATTTGTTGACCTTCTTACTAAGTAGAAAATATTCTTCATGAAGTGCAACATTTCTCACCAACTATCTGCAGAAGAATTTTAGTGCGACTGAAAATCTCATATGCATGAGGTGCATAATACTTGAGTGGGGGCTTACACTCCTATCACCACCAGCAAGTAGAGTGCAAGGTGACAAGAAATTTGTGTGTAAGTGCTACTGATGGTCTGTCTGGTTTCACAGAGTGTTAACTGCTGACTCAAAGTTTATTCAGGAAAGAACCTATAAAAGTCACAGTCTCGCATATATTTGGTCGACATCATAAAACTACTGTGAAAAGACCATTTTTGTGTCATTTCTAAGTTAACTAGTGATAATGTAGCAATGATAGGCCACTAGTTTGTTCTGTTATTGAAGATAATTACTATCTGAACATGTTATTTGCAACTTGCTTGATTATACGAGGGATTTATTAGGCAACAACAGCTGGAAAGTATTCATGAGAGGAAGAAACCCTGCATATTTACCACAGCTAATGGCACAGTGCCTTAATTAAACCTACTTTGGTCTTTTGTTGGATCAGTCACAGTGGTATTGTCGATCAGCCACAAAAATCATTCAACATTTATCTATTATATTATCATGGGTTTATTTAAGGACTGAAGGGTATGAATGAAAAGTGTAAACAAAGGATGAATTGGTTTTGTTCATTGTTACCAAGACTCTCCAAGTGCTAAGGAATATTTTTAACAAGACCTGTTCATTAAAATTACAATGAAAGACAACAAGCAATTATCTTTTCATTTAATATCAACAGCATCATACTCTTTCCAAACATAGCATCCTGGGAATCATTTTACTGATTTTCCATCAGACTAACTCGTGCTCTCTCTCTTAACATTTGTCTGTTTTCTCCTGGAACACCTTGTAATTATAGTGAAAATCTTCAACTACAGAAAATATCTGGAAAGTTAGTCTCTCTTTCATTTATGTTTACAGATTTGCTATGAAATGATATATAGGCAAGGTGAGTTGAATGAGCCATATGAGGGTATCCAATAAGAGCACCTTTATCTGAATAGGCATTTAATTGTCTACAAAACTAGCTTTCATATCAAACTGTGAAGATGACAGGCCTATTCAGCAATTCATCACAACATGTGATAATTACAAATAGTTTAACTCACTGATTCATTTTGCATAATTTCATAGAATTCTCAGAAATTATGTACAGAACACAAAATCAACAAACACAAGAAAAACGAGAATCGCATAAAAGACAACAAATACATACCAGTGAACAGGAGAGACAATGATATTAAAGACTGTACGTCACTGCCACACATAAAGGATATTATTAGTGACATCTAAACTAAAGCTATAACAACAACATTAAAATGTTTAACAAAGGAAAATCAAGGATGGAATAACAACAATATGGAAAGGACAGATTGCTACTCACTATATATAGGAGACATTGAGTCACAGACTGACACAATGAAAAAGAATGCTAAACATACTCAGCTATCTGACTATGTCCTCCAACAGATGCAGAAAACTCGTACGTGTAAGTCTGATGAATGTCTTAGTCCAATAGCTGAACACATCTAGCATTCTCTTTCATTGAGCTTGTCTGTGACCCAAAAACATTTTTATGTGGTGAGTAGCACTCTATCCTTTCCAAATTGTTTGTGATGCATTTCATATTATTGTTATTCCATCCCGGATTTTCTATATTCCCAAACCAAAGTCCCTATTTAAAGTTGCAGTTCCATTGCCTTTCTCCAAACTGAAAACTGGTACTGCCAGCCAGTTCTAGGAGGTCCTACAATTTAAATGAAATACAAATCACACTGCAGGAGGTCCAGACATTTGGATTTGTAGTTAACAACTTAGCCAAAATGTAGACAAACCCCATAATCCATTAGCACGGAAATATATTTATGAAATATGTAAATGGCTCCAGAGACTACAATGAAATACGAAGTTGAAACAAGTTATGTGTATTGAGCAGGTGTTCTCTTTGTATCTAATTTTACCTTGCCTTTTGATGGTGTCTTTCTTTCTTGAAACTTATGCTATTTGGATCACAAACCCCACCCTCTCACCAGTTAGCCTGAATTTATGAGAATGTCCCTGACTTCTCCTGATCTAAGACTCTACTATTCTCCTTTCCCTACCAGTCCTTCTCAACACCTTTACCACTTTTTCCTCCAATGCCCTCAGAAGTTTTTAACTTCTTGTTTCCAACCCCAATTCTCTCCTGTCAGAACAACGAACTACTGTTTTTCTTGTTGCTATATAATACATACACTACCTCCTCAGTTGTTACCACTAGAGTCTGCATTTCACTACAGCTGACAGGAAACTTTTCTTCAATTCACTTGCCTCCCAATACTTCACTCATCACACCTTGCTGTGGATATCTTCCAACCACTATGTTGACACAATTTCTTTTAATAATCCTCAACGCACAATTTCAAACCAATGATTTGTTTTTATACACTTACTTCATCTATGACTCTCTGTACTTGAGCTGTACGTAGGACATCATCCTTAATCTTCTGTGGGCTTGTTTTGCATTTGTGTTGATAGGCTACTAAGGGATTAAATTTTTTTGACATGAACATAAAATCACTTCCCTTCCTCCGTTCCTCTAAAATGTCTTTAAATGCAGTTAATGATCTGTATGTTGCATCCATTATAGAACTTATTTGGAACTGTCTGGACCTGTACAATAAGAATTACAAAATATGAGCTTTTAAAGAAAGGATATTCAAATAAACAATTGTAATATTTACTACTTACAAGATAAATAGAACTGCAGGCACAACTACTACATTTTAGAAACCTGTAACTGAAGTTAATAGGATGGTATAAAGCAATGAAACATGAGTAAACAGTATTAGCTGCAATAAAGAACTCCTGCAGAAGAAGTTGCACTTTTTTCTATTAATTTCGGCATAATGTCAGAAAGTTGCAGTTGTTTTCCTGTAAATTAGTATCTGCAAGTTTGTTTTTTTTTTTTTTTTTTTTTTTTTTTTTTTAGGATGACAGATCAAATTTTGTGATACATAATGTTTACTGCACATATTTCATTACATTCAAATGGACCACACTTGCATAACTGAAGGGTTTGAAGGCTTATGGAGCGACAGAAAAGATGGAAAACAACACTGTTAATAAGAAGTGTTAACAGGCTATTCAACACAATAATTGGTGGTGGTGGTGAATTCACATTTGTCTGTACTGGTATGACATGGGTAGAGCTTGAATAAGAGTTGTTACAACAATGAATACAGATTTTTCTGCAACTGCTTGAGAAGATATCATTTCTGTATCAGAATGAAAGATGTCAGTTCTATAACGCCAATAAAATCCCGTAAACGGTGGAATTTCACTTTGTTCAGTAAAATTACTACAGTGAGTGTTTATAGGCAGCTTTTCCACCCGATTTCAAAATCAAACAACATCAGGGTTTCAGTTTACAAAAGCATCCTGTGACAGCTCATCCCCAGTTCGTCACTTCTCTCCTAACCACGCCCATCTTCACAACCACCATCACAGTTCAAAGTAAGACTATTTACTTGAAATAGTAAATCTGAAATAAACGGGAACAAAATAATATTCGTTGGAGGCCTCGTCTATGTACTTGTCAATTACGCTATAGAATTAGCGTTCTTATCATAAGGGTAATCTAATTAGCACAAGAATTGCAGCCAGTGTATCTTCAAAATTCATGGAACACACAAAAATATTTTCCACATGGAGGCATATCTTCAAACAGATTTGTTGACTACAACACTGTCTAATTTTACACTGTACTAGGAAAGTGCCAACAGAAAATGATTATTAAAAAAATCATACTTCCATTGATTTTGACGTTCAAAATTTATTGTGCGAGTCCCAACCAATGCTTGATCCCATACTTGCAACAAACATCAATTACAAATAATATCCTGCGCGTTTTAAATCCTTATTACTGGCATTAGGCCTATTCCTCTTTGAAACTTTCGGCCAGTCCTGCTATCATACGAATAATGACAACAAATTCGGAGTTCTGTTAACAATCTTTCGTTCACGTTCCTTTAATAATATAATCTCTGTATGAAGAAACCATTCATTTTTTTTAGATATTCTGGTGCTGAGTTACAAAACGCTACAAATCATTCCGAAAGCATCTCCATAAAATAAATGAAAATCAACACTCAAAATTGGCGAAGAAATTTACGATACCCACCTTCCTATGATTTTTGAAGCAGCGACAAACTGTTTGCCACTTGAGGTCAGCTTCTCATGGTGTGAGAGCACTTACCGCTCATTACCCGGCTTCTTTCTCACTGCTGTTTGTTTACCATAAAGTACAGTCATCGTGATGGTGTTACAGCTTTTCGTACTTTTTCAAGTTTCAATTATACAAACAAGGAAATACAAATTTTACTGACGTATCTCTGCTTATTACAAGTTTCGGGAACATAAAATTGCTTCCTACTGAGAAAACAAGCCCCTCTTCAACCTTTCATTCAAAGTTCCCACGATGTTATACGTAAAACATTCGCAGCAGCATAATGTACACACCGGCTACGGCAGCGCTAAGACTGCCAACATACAAACCGCGCAAGGCCGCTGCCAACACCCAATATCCGGCCGGCACGCACAGCCGTAGTTACATCACATCTTGGTGTATTTACGATTGTCAGTGGTACTCTGCAGCAAAGGTACTAAAAGCGTTACTTGCTTTGTAACTTCTTGCTCTACTTACCTAGTATGCAGTCGTACTGCACGACGACAGTTGTACGCAGAATCATATAAAATGGGCAGTAGAACCTTGTTAAGTGAAAGCACGCTCGTGTTTACCTAACAAGTTGGAAAACAAATCATTTCACAAGAAGGCGGCAACGGCAGTGCGTCAGGCTTCGTTTACTATGGTTTTCTCGGACCACAAGAATAGCCATAAAGAGGAAGAAAATGCATCCGTATTCAATGCCGCATGATAATTCTCCTCGTTTCGTCTGAAAGTTCATACGTTACGAAGAAGTACAAGGCTGAAAATCTTTCGTACAATTGCATGTCGTTAAAACTAAAAATACTTCCCACTCAATCAACGAACAGGCAGCGGCAAAAACGATTATTCCGGTATTTCTTCAAGCTGCTTACAGAAACATGCCTTAGCCCACGGCCTTTAGAGATCACTGCCTAGTGCCCATATATCAAATATCATCACAGATTTATACGTGTGTCTGTTTTGGCAGGGAAGGATGCGTGTTTAGGCAGTGGACCATGAGAAGACTTTTATCTCTGTTTTATGTTTTTACTAATTCGTCGGTATGCAATATTCATTGCATGTACATCGTCGTTACACAAACGCATTACACAGAATTTTTACGTAATTTATAACAGAATTACCAGAATGAGATTTTCACTCTGCAGCGAAACTTCCTGGCAGATTAAAACTGTGTGCCCGACCGAGACTCGAACTCGGGACCTTTGCCTTTCGCGGGCAAGAGCTCTACCATCCTTTTTTTCTTTTGTTTTTTTTTTTCTTTTCTGTTTTTATTATTATTATTATTATTATTATTTTCCTCGCGCTCGCCAAAATTGCCTCCATCGGCTCGGCTTCTCCGCTATTGAAAAGTCTCTGTTGAAATTAAAAATTAATCGTGTAACAGTTTGAGTCTCTTCAGTATCCATTTGGTTATTTGGTGAAACCACTATATGTGATGTGGAAATTAAACAAATGAAATCTTCTGCGGAAATGTTAGAAACTCATCACTTTCCAAGGAAGACTGAATGTGTGAAAATAAACTTGAGGATGCTGGAGTCTTCCGCAGCAAGAAGGAACAACTCTTCTCTTCCTCTTACATGGGAAAGTCAAACATAACATAAACATGTCTTCTTTTCAAATAAACGAATCTTACTAAATAAATAAATAAGAAAAGAATAATTAGAATTTGAATATTAGATCTGCGAAATTCGACGGGGTTCTTGTAGAACAGTCTCGTATTGCTGTCGACAGGAGAGGCATCGTCCCCCAAAGCGTCACCACTGTCGGGGTGGTCCGTTGCATATTCGTGGCTGTTCGATCTCCGCAATCCGAATCCTAATTGCGGCTGTCATAGTTCTGAAAGGGCCATCCAGCAGTATTTTCGTACTGCAACGTCGCCCTGAAGGAATATCTCTCTACGTTAACGTTCGGAGTAGAAAGCATACTTTTCTCTATATTTGTCTATTCGTTGAAGTTTCTGGTGTTGAGTTATTAGGTATAGCCAATAGTCTTCTTTATTTTTTTCTGGCGCCGGTAATATATAATACACCGTCTGACCTTGAAGCCAATTGAATGCTCGTCGTTTTGCGGGGGGGGGGGGGGGGGGGGTATGGAACGGCATCGGGAGTGAGGAGTCCAGCTGGAGTAATCATCCTAGGTGCAGTACGCAGCATACTTGAGAGCTTCCGTGCAAAGAGAAGCCAGATGTCCTTCACATTGTCGCATAGAAAGCGATGTTCGATGGTGTCTAGTAGAGTACAGTGAATGCAATTCGGAGTGTCTGCCAAGTGAATCATGTGTAGCTTTGAATTTGTCGGTATGATCCTATTGACCGCCATGTACTACGTAGACCGCACCTGCGATAGTAAGTGTGCGTCATGGATGTTTTCCCAGATCTTGGCCTAGTTGCAGTCTTTATACTTCACCTCTATTCTGTTTCGCGGCTTACTGTCCGTCAGGCAGCTGTAAAGTGCTTTGACCCTGTAAAGATCATTCTCAGGTATGTTGCTTTGAATATAGTTGTATTCTAGGGAAAAAGTACTAAAGTGGCAAAATGCGGTCGGGATGTGACTTACGTTTACAGAAGGCGTCATGCTGGCTGTTGCAATTTCATTGAGAAGGTGGGCGGTTAAGGAATTTGGCGATCGTTGCCATTGTTTATACACGTTGCTGATATACAGGGTGTTACAAAAAGGTACGGCCAAACTTTCAGGAAACATTCCTCACACATAAATAAAGAAAAGATGTTATGTGGACATGTGTCCGGAAACGCTTGATTTCCATGTTAGAGCTCATTTTAGTTTCTTCCACCTACGCTCAATGGAGCACGTTATCATGATTTCATAGGGGATACTCTACCTGTGCTGATAGAACAAGTGCCTTTACAAGTACGACACAACATGTGGTTCATGCACGATGGAGCTCCTGCACATTTCAGTCGAAGTGTTCGTACGCTTCTCAACAACAGATTAGGTGACCGATGGATTGGTAGAGGCGGACCAATTCCATGGCCTCTACGCTCTTCTTACCTCAACCCTCTTGACTTTCATTTATGGGGGCATTTGAAAGCTCTTGTCTACGCAACCCCGGTACCAAATGTAGAAACTCTTCGTGCTCGTATTGTGGACGGCTGTGAATACGCCATTCTCCAGGGCTGCATCAGTGCATCAGGGATTCCATGCGACGGAGGGTTGATGCATGTATCCTCGCTAACGGAGGACATCTTGAACATTTCCTGTAACAAAGTGTTTGAAGTCACGATGGTACGTTCTGTTGCTGTGTGTTTCCATTCCATGATTTGAAGAGAAGTAATAAAATGAGCTCCAACATGGAAAGTAAGCGTTTCCGGACACATGTCCACATAACATATTTTCTTTCTTTGTGTGTGAGGAATGTTTCCTGAAAGTTTGGCCCTACCTTTTTGTAACACCCTGTATAATGCTTTCGCTTTGTGGTAAACATCAGTCAGATTTAGGCCGCCCTTTCCCAAGGGGAGCGTCACGGTTGCAAATGGGACTTTGAAAATTTGCCCCCTATTGACTAAGTGTCCGAGCGCTGCAAGCATTCGTTGTGCAATGACCTTTGGTATTGGTAGGATTTGCGCGACATAATTCACTTTAGAAACGATGTAAGTATTGGCTAAAAGCACTCTTTGTATGGCGTCGAGATTTCGCAAATGATGTTGCCGTATGCCGGCCCGAATTTGTGCTAATAATTTTCTATAGTGAAGAGCAGCCGTGCAGCGGATGTCGCGCGTGTATTCAATGCCGAGACATTTAAATGTTGCCATTCTTTTTAGTGATCGGCTATTGCCAAGCTCTAGTCCCCTACCAAGGTCCATAATGCCAGACTTTGTACAGTTGACTTTCGCTCCTGTCTGGCTTCATAAGTGGTTATCAGCTGAAACGCGCGTTCCAAGTCTTCATCTTTTGTCGCCACGAAACTGACGTCGTCCGCAAATGCCTGGCATACGAACTTCTGGCCATGTATGCGTTATCCCGGAAGGTCTTGCGTCAGGGAGAACAGCAAGTGTTCAAGAGCAACTGCAAACAAAGCCATTGACATCGGGCAACCTTGTCGTACCGACCTAGTGATGTTAATAGGTTTACTTAGTTGTCCATTGAGACAGATCTTGGATGAGTGTAACAGTGTCAATAACTTACCGTGGAAAATTCATTGCCGCCATCGCGCGCAGAAGATAATGAGTGACTGACTTTATCGAATGCTTTCTCAAAATCCAGCGAGACTAGAGCGCATTATATGTCGCAAGCGCGGCTGTAGCTATGAGAGCTCTATATTGGCTTAACGTCTGCTGTATGTTTCTAGGGTTCCCAACGCTCGTTTGTTGGGCCCCCGTCACAGTACTGAGTACCGTACTGAGTCGCTGCATCATGACCCGCGCGAGAAACTTATAATCAGTATTAAGTAATGTAATCGGCCGGAGATTGTCGACTGTCTTGCCCGCTGGGGTTTTGGGTACCAATACCACTATGCCCTCACAGTATTCCCTTAAGATATCAGTTCCAGCATTGAGGATATCATTACAGACCAAGGCCATCTTCGGAACTAAATGGTGACGAAATGTTTGATTAAACTCAGCCGGTAATCCGTCGGGGCCAGGCGATTTATTCTTTGGGCTCCCTTGAATGGCGTCCGCTATTTCATCTTCAGTTATCACGGCAGCGAGGCCGTCTGCTTCTTCCGTGCACAGTGTCGCAAAACGGCGCGCCATAAGGGCCTGCTGCGCCGCTATATCCACTGGGTGTTCCGTTAACTGTGCTGTGAAATGTTTATAAATCTCGTCTCGTATGTCGCGATGTTGGTTTAAGAGTTGACCATCTGCAGTGTGCAGTTCTGTTAATATCTTTCTGTGCCCCCTTTTCTGTTCGCGAATAACATGATACATTGATGTCGTTTCGTCCTGTACGGCGTTTTGCAGACGTGCCCTTACTTTACAGCCTTCCAATTGCTTCCGTGTGACGGTTAAAATCGTAGCCTGTATTCTTTTAATATGCATACGATTTGCTATTACTGTTGCATCTTCTCGATATAAATCTCTTAAACACTGAAAGTAAAATTCCAGGGTTTGCTTCTGCCAGGCGCATCGATCTCTCGAATAATTCTTCATCGCTTTTGTTAAGGCGGGTTTCGCACATTTCACCCACCACGTAATGGCAGAATCGTACGCGGGAAACTTTCGTTCGCATTCTGCCCACGTGTTGCGGAAGACTGTGTGACACCCGGGGTCTGTTAAATGCGCTACATTTAGTTTCCAGGGTTCCCTTGCCCTGTACGTCCCTTGTTTGGCTAAATTGACGGTATATATATATGCCACATGATCTGTAAAGACAGTCGGCCATAGCTCTGCCTGCAAAACATGTTCCCTCATATTTAATGATGCGTAGATTCTATCGATGCGGCTAGCTGAGTGGCCAGTAACGCATGTGAATCCGGGCCTGTCACCGTGTCTAAGCTCCCATGTGTCTATTAAATTTAACTCTTCAATGAGAGTGCGAAGCTCGGCGGACGGATTGAAGTTTGGTGTCTGGTCTTTGGGACTGAGTACACAGTTAAAGTCGCCAGCGAATATAAGTTGTTCTGAAGGTGGTGTAAAAAGTGGCCCAACGTCATCTTTAAAAAAACTCTGCTCTCTGTCGTCGTCTCCCAGAACCGGAAGGGGCGTAGAGATTGATAAATCTAGTAGTATTGATAGTAGTCGCTATACCTCTGCTATTCGCCAGGCGTTCGATATGTGACATCACTATCCCTTCCTTAGCCATGGTGGCGGTCCCTAGTTCAGTGCCATTTCCAGGATTAACGATGGCATTGTAGCCTGTGATACAGTCAAGGTTAATATTGGTCACTTCCTGCAGCATGATGAGATCAATATCAGCGGCATAGAAAAAATCTTGAAGTTTTTTTAAGTTTAGTGGGCTACTGATCTTATTGATGCTCAATGTCGCAATTCGGTAAGCTTGCAAGGACGTCATGAGAACAGAGGTCTAGGTGACAATATGCCTACTATTGATGTTAATGGCGAACATCATCTAAAAGAAGTCTGCGTCATCAGCCACTGCGCCGACGCCGGCGGTAGCCGTTTGTTCAAATGGCTCTGAGCACTATGGGACTCAACTGCTGTGGTCATCAGTCCCCTAGAACTTAGAACTACTTAAACCTAACTAACCTAAGGACATCACACACATCCATGCCCGAGGCAGGATTCGAACCTGCGACCGCAGCAGTCGCACGGTTCCGGACTGCGCGCCTAGAACCGCGAGACCACCGCGGCAGCCGTTTGTTGCTGGTGGGACACATCTGCTTGAGCGTCTGATGACGGACTATCTATACGTCGCTGACCCTTTACTAAATCTTCTTCCCGACCACCCTCTTCAACGTCATCCGACCAATCACACACGCACTTGTCTGCTTGCATATCGCAATCCGATAGCTTGGAACATTCACGCACAGGGTTTTGATTCGTTGTATCTGTCATTGCAGGGTCTCCTGAGGGTAATCGTCCGTGTTCAGTGTCTGATTCGTCCGTCCGGGATTTTTTTTGTCGTTTTGCTGGTTGCCGACGACGGTGGTTCAGTCACGTCAGTCAGTTTCTGTCGTACGTGGTTCGCTTTTTCACGCAATATTGGCGCCTTTGCTTCTGCCCCTTGATGTGCTAGCCGGCGTTTCTTCTGTGATTTGGGAGACCGCGGGGGCTGGTGGCCAGCCATTTCGTTCGACTCCACCCGGTCCACGTCGGACTTGTCATCTCGAACCGGTACGCCCGCCAGAATACTTTCGGTGTCCGGTTGGGGCCCCTGCTCCGAGTGAGTATTGCCCTCCTTCCGGGTGTGTGAAGAAATAACATTCGGTACGTCGTTCGTTTCCATCGCCTTCCTGCACTTCGCGCAAATCCTCTAGCGAAACATCTAAACTAGGTTCCGAGGTAACGTTAGCCCGGGCGGCGGCGACGTATGATATAGGCAACGTAGACGTCGGGCCCTGCTGCTCACGCTCACCGGCCGGTATTTGCGCCTCGCGCCGTTGGGCATATTGAGCACGGATATGTTCTGTGGAACCACATCCCGCACAAGTTCTCGGCTGCCCATCATAAATCACTATGGCCCTGTAGCCACACACAGTGATGTAGGACGGAATGTGCTTCAACATGTCAATCTTCACCTGCCGGACACCGTTTAACATCGGGAAAATGTGCATAGTCGACCACTTTTCTGCCGTATTGCTGATGACCGTTCCATATTCCCTCAATTTGGCATTAATTTGGTCAGCGGATATTTCAAAGGGTAATTCAAATATTCGAACAGTTCTCACTCCGAGACCGGCAAGCGAAAGTCTGACTTCACCAACATTGCCGTCAGAATGGTTCAACTTTATAAAACTCCTCCACAAGATTGAACTACCTGCTCGCATTTCTCGGGTCTCAACAATTTTAGGTACACCGTACTGCTGACGATAGATAGGTGAATGCCAACCATATCATCAATAGTGATTTTCATAACGTCTCTAATAAATAACTCAACTTCAAAGGACTTGGGTCGTGCATAATTCGGGTCAAAACTCAATTTCAACGTGTCTTTCCGTATGAGTTGATCCATTATAATCGATTGCAATTCATCACTCCACACTGAAACAACGCAGCAAAGCGCACACTTACCGAACAGCACGCGACCGCCACAGGCGAGAGCGTTAACAACCTGCGTCCGACCGCCACGGCCGCTGCCGGCTGACTGCCGAGACTCGAACTCGGGACCTTTGCCTTTCGCGGGCAAGAGCTCTACCATCTGAGCTACCGAAGCACGACTCACGCCCGGTCCACACAGCTTTACTTCTGCCAGTATTTATAACAGAATTACATAACATCAGAAATTAAAGTAAAAAATAAACAAATAAAAACAGGCACACGGGTGGTACATATCAACCGCCTGTCACTTGGTACGCCCTTGATGTAAGCTGGTATTATTATGCTGTCAAACATCTTCTGCAAAGCTACTTTGTGAAATATGTTTGATGTTGTGTAATAGGCAGATTTTGTCAAATGTTGCCGCTCGTCAAATTTACCTTGATCAAAAAAGCCGCCATCTTATGTTTACTGCAAGCGGCTAGCATGTATAAACACACTGTGAAACAATTGAGAGTTGAGTATTAGGTTGACGCATAAGCTCGTGGCGCTTTTCCATAATAATAAACACAAAAGATACACATAACAGAGACCATAGTCATCAATATTATGTTCTCCTTCACTATTTACAACAGACTGCCAAGGCTGCGGTAACTTTACGATTTCGCGACTATAAATAAATCACATGGTTTTGAGGCGAAGAACTCGACGAGCCATGTTCGGAGCGCATTTTCATCCGGTAAGGAAGTTCGTTGAAGGTTGTTCCATAGAGAGCGGTAAAGGCGAAAAACTGAGGGTGCATTATCAGGTGAATAAAGTGGGTGCTGAAATGACTTCCCAACCCAGCTCATGTACTGTGTTTTTTGTCAGTCTACTCAGGGCCTTTCCTGCCTTTAGGCAAGAATAGGCGGCCGCCTAGGGTGGCAAAATTTAAGAGGCGGCAAAAGGCGGAAAAAAACTTCAAATTAAGCGGGGGGTGGGGAGGGGGGGGGGATTGAGGAGAAAAAATGAAAAAGAGGAAAAATTAAAACACCGAATTGTTTTCAATAGTGTACCGAACAAATGCTTCGACAGTAAACACATTGCCTCCATCTACCTCAAAACTAAAACAGCCACTACTGAATACAAAACGAAAAACCAACATGACCTTGATTTATCTACGTCGAGCGCTGGAGCAGAACTCCTACGCTAGCTCGTGATCATTTTGCTACTTACTCAGTGGTGGAGGAGTGGGGAGGGGGGGGGAGGATAAGAGGGGGCGTCAGTTTTCAGTTCTCGCCTAGGGTGGCAAAACACCTAGCAACGGCCTTGAGTCGAGAAGAATGGGAACGAGCGTTATCTTGGAATGACATCACTTCACGGAGTCTTTCCGGTCGTTGCTCTGGACTGCGTCTGCAACACGTCTCAGCTGTTGACAAAGAATGTCAGCAGCGATTTTTACACCTCTGGGTGGCAATTCGTCGTACACCATACCGTCGCTGTTCCACCAGACACATGACATCTTTTATGGGCTTTCGCAGAACTTTGTATGGGGAGCTGCTGCTTTATTTGGGCTCAACCATTCCTTTCTTTTCCTTACGTTAGCACAAAAACATCATTTCTCGTCACCTGCAACGAAAGAGGACAGGAATGGTCGGCATTATTCACGAGCCAATTGATGACGAACAAGCAGAGATGCTGATTTTTGTGATTTTTGGCTTAGAGCATACCTTCACCATTGCATGCAAATACTGCACGATGGTGAAATGAGCACCAGTGGATTTGCCAGTGGATCATTGTAGAGTAATGCGTTTAAGCGATCTTCATCAAACACCCAAGGTCTTAGGTCTTCCTGAATTTGGAGAGACTAATGTCAAAACAATCCTCCTTAAAACGAGCAAACAATTATCTTGCCGTGCTCTGTACAATGGCATTATCGCCAAACGTCCACAGATCCACTCACTATCTCCAAACGACGAAATAACACTATGTAAACTCAAAAAGCAACAGAGAACTACAAATAATGACAATAGATAAATAAACCCTTAGCAACCGAAATATCAACATGCAAAACAAAAACGCTACGAACCTAACATATGGAGTGGAGAAACACATTGAAAATGCAAAGGAGGTCTATTTCGGAGCTTATTGTGACGATATAAATATGGAAAGGCATATTATAATCTGGGATGAAATAAAATGTTTTTCCTTTTTTTAGGCAGATAGACGGAAATCCACTCTCTTTCTTCAAAGCGAATTAGAATATTCTGCACTGACAAATAAGAAGTCGAAGCCAGGAAAGACGTAATGCAAGTTTATTGTCATCACTGATGTTTATCTGTTTACTGAAAAGGGAATTATAGAACTGTTGCTCTTTGTGAAGGACAGAAAATTAGCCCAATACGATTCAATGATGATGTGGCATTGATGGCTAAAAGTGAATAGGAATTGAGTTTTGAACGAAATGTAATGGAACATGTGCAAGCTGTCTATTCACATATGCATATAAAGAAGAAAGCATCATAGGCTCAAAGGCGGATATGCTGGACGACTACGTTGTAGCCGTGAAAGAAAGACTTGATAAGGACAAGGCCAAAACGTCTTTAATGTAGATAAATTGCTGCTAAGGTCCAAAAATGTTAAAATCGTGCCTAGTTTGGAATGTATTACAATCTACGTAAAGCATCAGAATTTTTTTTTTTTTTTAATGGGCAGGGGTCGCAACCCGAGGCTTGGCCGCGATGCCCCGTTCCCATCCCCCAGAAACTAAGAAAAGCGTAGGGAACGTGGAGTAGAGGTACAATGAACGTCGTTTATTAATTTATTTTTATTTCTGTTCTTTTTATTTATTTATTTAGTTTTGGCGTTAATACCACCGAGAATATCAGGAAACCGACGACACGCGAGGAGGAAGGCGAGGTAAGACGTCAGTCTAAGAAGAACATTCTGATTACCAGTGAATATATCGCTTCTAAGTGTGGAAGAGGCAGGGATCAACTCTTCATGACAGGAACACCCCGGCTCTGGGGTGGGTTAAGGAAGACACTGCAGAAGAAATTGGAGAATAATTGTCTGTATTTTAGATTGCGGACAATTGCACAGTGGCGTTCATTAAAGAACTGCCAAAAGTAGAGGACACATTTCTCGCCATCAGTAAACAAGTAAAGTGCTGCGTGTCCACGAATCCACCTCACAGAGTTCGTCTTTGCTTGCGAGAAGTATCTCGCGTCCAGAAAGAGGAGCAGTTGAGTAGGTATCTGATGAAGAGTCGTACAGGTAATTAGGGACAACATCTGTCGCTCCAAGAACGAGACACCTCTCGCCGATCTGCACACCAGGCGGTGCTCGTCTGTGTCCATAACATCACTGTCGACACACAACAGGATGCCTGCGAGGTGAATCCTGTGAAGGCGTGATCGGCATACTTGCTTCCCATTGACAATAAGGTACCACGCAGACTGGACGTCAGTGTCAAGATAAGGAGCGCACACCGATCGCCAACGGCACGCCAGTCGACGTGGGGAAGCTTCCGCTCAACTACATTTGGTGACCTGTGCTACTGAAGGGAACCATAAGTCGCCTTCGTGGCTGTCAATTGCGCCAGCAGTATCACAGTACAGTCGTAGCTCAATTCAACAAAAATATGGCGGAAGTAAAAGAAGGGCGCAGGACTTTAGAAAGTTGGATAGGTGCTGCGACCGAGTGTGGTGCAAGGGCCTCCAGCAATAGGGTGGTAAGGCACGTAAGACTACGGAGCCACAATGACATGTGAGAGCCAATAAAAGGGCTACCGCTCTGTCAGGCACATGATACAGACCTAAACCGCCCCTGTACCGCGAGAGGGTGAAGGTTTCGTTCCTTATCTTGAATATCAAGCCGTGGCAAACGAACGAACCAAATGCCACTAGCATGCAGTGGGCCACGGATGGCGGAATAGGAAGTGTCTGTGCTACGTGGGGGATACGTGACGCCAAATATACATTTACGTATTGTGTGCATCACAGAAGATCGAGTGCTCGTAAACGGTGATCTAAGAACCCAGATCGTAGTTGGGAAAGTAGGCGTCTGCAGTTGAGGGCAATTGTCCGCCGCAGAACACTCGCGAAATCGAGTCCTTAGCATCGGAGAGTATCAGCTACACGCAAAGGAGCAGCGCTGTCCGCAGAAAGTCTCACACCTATAGCCATGGCGCTCGATTTGCGGATATAAGGCAGCTACCAGAAGCTTCACCGTAGGTGGTAACCCATGCCAGTGACTCCCTGACCTCAGCACCGCTACGAATAACGATGACGAGATCGTCTGCGTATGCAGTGCTATTGAATACATGATCACCGAGAGATATCCCAGAGAGGCATTGTCGGAGGCCGCAAAGCAACGGTTCCATGGTGAATGCATACGACTGTGCAGAGAACGGGCAGCCTTGACACACTGATCGACAGAACGAAATGGGAGCAGTAAAACGGTCATTGCAGAGTACACGAGACGTAGATCGAGAGGAGACGCATTACGACGTCGACGGTGGTATCAAGGTAGCCCATATTGCGGAGCACCCCTTCCAGGAAGTCGTGATGGACGCGACCGAACTCCTGGCTGAAGTCAAGAGCTGCCAAAAGCCCATGCACACAACGTGCGTGGGCAAGACCGATTATGCCCGATAGTGGCAGAGGGCAGTGTGGATGTTATTGGTACCTCCCAAATAAGTTTGATCGAAGGAAACCACGTACCGCCGGCTGGACTGGCCGAGCGGTTCTAGGCGGGAACCGCGCGACCACTACGGTCGCAGGTTCGAATCCTGCCTCGGGCATGGATGTGTGGGTTGTCCTTAGGTTAGTTAGGTTTCAGTAGTGCTAAGTTCTAGGGGACTGATGACCACAGATGTTAAGTCCCATAGTGCTCAGAGCCATTTGAACCAAACCACATACCGAGCTGTCCGTTTAAGCCACGTAGCCAACAGCCGGGTAAAGATCTTTATGTAACCGTTGAGTAACGCTAAGAGGCAGTAATTACATATCCGTGACGTAGCCCGAGGCTTGTGGATGGAAATGAGCAAAGTATCGAGGAAACCGTCTGGAATCGGCACGAAAGGTGACATAAGCTCCTGACAAACTTCCGTCCACACTGGCGGCAGAAGGGGTCGAAATGTCCGATAAAACTCCAGTGGGAGGCCGTCAGGACCAGGCAACCTGTTCGTAGAAGCCGCCTGGATAGCGTCATGGACTCATGCTCTGTGACGTTAGCAATCAGATCCATCGTCGCATCCATGGGAACCAAGCCAAAGAAGAGTCTGGAGACCGCCGTAATGTTGGTGGGGCGGTGACGATGCTCATTATGTTCATGGAGGGCAGACCCGATACCCCTTTGGGTATCAAAACACTGCCCGTCATCAGTCATAAGAACATTAATCAAATTCCTCCGACGGTGGCGTCGTTCCACTATTTCATGATACATAGATGGATGCTCTTGCACTAACCTATCGTGTGTGTGCTCCTTCGATGTGGCGGTGAGAGAAGGATGTGAGCTGTGCCTTGGCATGGTTCGCTATCTCCTGGCGCTCTGGCGAATACAGCATCATAGTACATTCCTGGAGAATGGTGACATAGAATTCCTGTGTCCGTGGCCGACACGCCGCAACCTCCCTCCCGTA
The DNA here is from genome assembly GCF_023898315.1 of Schistocerca nitens. Classification (NCBI taxonomy): domain Eukaryota; kingdom Metazoa; phylum Arthropoda; class Insecta; order Orthoptera; family Acrididae; genus Schistocerca; species Schistocerca nitens. The sequence continues at coordinate 924,635,156 of NC_064614.1, read as the reverse complement.
ACCAATCAAGGCCTTGCAGAGAGCAGGCTTTGCACAGAGCATCCACCATGACAAGGCAGACTCATATACACCATAGCGTCGACGACAAGCTGCCCACATGGTCTCGATGAGCTGCCGGCAGCCGGGTGAAGTAAAGTGGATTGTGCTCAGTTTCCATGGTCCACAGCTGCACCACCCTCTTTGGCAGCAGAGACTGATGGCGCAGATATATGTGTCATGGTCAGAAAACACAATGGGTCAGACTTCAGCAGCCTGCACCCCACTGACAATACCGCAGGTGATGTAAACACGATCCAGTCGGCTGGAAGGATGGCTTGTGAAATTTGTGAGCCCCGGGCGATCGCCATGAACATGTTCCCAAGAATCCACTAGGCTGAGGTGCTGGAGAAATGGTTCAAATGGCTCTGAGCACTATGCGACTTAACTTCTGAGGTCATCAGTCGCCTAGAACTTAGAACTAATTAAACCTAACTAACCTAAGGACATCACACACATCCATGCCCGAGGCAGATTCGAACCTGCGACCGTAGCGGTCGCTCGGTTCCAGACTGTAGCGTCTAGAACCGCACGGCCACTCCGGCCGGCGAGCTGCGGAAGAGTTGTCGCTAGCGTGCGCACTGAAAATGACGTGGTAGTTGGTCTTTGGGAGCCTGGGTGCAGCTGAAATCACCTTCCATTATCAATGCATCCTACTGACCCAGGAAGAGAGGCATGATTGTCTCTGGGAAGAAGGTGGAACGTTCACAGCGGCGACCCGAACCATAGACATTGACGATCCTGACACCACTAAACGTGAGAACCATACCTCTGGCATCAGGGAGATAGGTAACTGCATCGGCGAGGATACTATCACGTAAGAGGGTCGCCACCCCACTACCAGCAGGGGAAGCATGAGAGACATATGCTGTAAAACCATGGGGAGCACAGAAAGTTGCAACACGCACTTCCTGAAGGAGAGTTACGTCAACTTCCGCGTCATACAATATGTCATGGAGTAAAGCCAGTTTGTGGCGTATGCAAATAGTGTTGACATTGACCGTGGCTATGTGATAAGTCTAGAAAGCTGCCATTGCCGGGAGGATAGGCAATTCAAACACAGAGAAAGCACAGGGAGCTCCCTGTTAGGCCCCCAAAGAAGGGCACATTACTTTCATGGGAAGGGAGCCGACCCCGCCAACGGGGTATCCATCGTTCTGTACACCTCCAAAATGTCCATCCTCAGCATCGATGTTGTCCGCCCAGGAGGCAGACGTGCCACCGGGCGGGTTCAGTGGATTATTATCAGAGGCGCGCCCACAGGTAGCGTCAGACACAGAAATGGAGGCAACCGCAGGCGGGGGAAGGTCGGTGTCCGATGGTGGACGCTGACTTGAGATAGAGACAGGGAAGGACGTCGCGTCGTCGGGTGACAGAGCGTCAGAGGACAGCACACCATCAGTTGCAGGATCGTGGCTCTGAGCACTATGGGACTTAACATCTATGGTCATCAGTCCCCTAGAACTTAGAACTACTTAAACCTAACTAACCTAAGGACAGCACACAACACCCAGTCATCACGAGGCAGAGATAATCCCTGACCCCGCCGGGAATCGAACCCGGGAACCCGGGTGCAGGATCGTCATCCTGTGCAGACATCCGATGGACGCAGTCATCAGAAGAGGTATGGCGATGTCTCTTCCGTTTCCTCTGCGAGCGTTGCTTCCTAACATGCTGTTCCGTGTCGGATGGCGGGCGGCTATCGCCCGACATGTGGCCAGATGGCAGAAAGGCAGAGGCAGGTACAGCTCCATTATCAACAACCATGGGGTCGGGACAGACAAGTTGTGCCTGCTGACGGTCGTCGTTCATTTGTACTGCCTCTGGCAGGGGTGTGGGAGAGACAGGCGAAACGTCCATCGCGTCGCCGAGAGGAACCGACACGGGTTACGACTGATTCAAGACGGGGCGTAACAGGCAGCACCGCCGCAGACGCGTAAGACAGAGGGAACATAGCGGGCGCTACAGGACGAGTGAGGTCTCCGATCGGCGTCTGAACCAGTCTTTTGGAGGCGTTCAGAACGGACGTGGCCTTCCTGGCCACAACCTGAACAAGTGCGCGGCTGGACATCGTACATAACGACAACCCTGCAGCCGGCAATAACCAAGTAGGAAGGCACGTGTTCCCGTAGTTCAATTTTCATTTGACGGACACTATTGAGGACATGGTACGTTTCGAACGTCTTTCACTTTTCAGCCACGTGACTGACGACGTTACCGTTTTAAAGCGGCCACCAAAGAGTCCGACGGGACTTCAAACTGGAGTTCGAAAACCCGCAACGTACGGAGGCCAAATCCAGCGTGATCAACCACTTCAGTCCCCATATGTCCGTCAGAGTATCGAAACTTGAGGCCGCATGAGGTCGACGCACAGCTCGTCATTCGCGAGCTTTATGTACACAGTAGTACTAAGGATTGTAATATGTATTCTAAGGTCGTCTTGTGGCGGGAGACGCATTTTATCCCGTATAAAGCCTTCAACTTCATACGCCTTCGGTCAGTTCGTGATCTAATGGAAAAGTTAATTTAATCATGGCGTGGCAGTTAAAAATAGCCACTTTTTTGTTTTGTGATATGTTACAATACAGCATCACCAGTCTATTGCGGTCTAACTGTGTTGGTGAGGCAGTAAATTTCCACAGGGCAGTGACTGCGTCACTGCAATACACTTTGGAGGTGTGGCGGTGGGACTTGTAGTCCCGTACCACCCTCTGACGGTGACAGTACTACATGAGTCAGGCAGAAAAATTTAGCCTAACATGGGCAGGTATGATTGGAACGTATTGGACGTAGAATGGGGGCTAGTCCCGCCAAAGGATGCGTCCGTGGTGGGCGTGCCAGACCTATCGTTAGCCATGGTCGGAATCCGATTCCTCTAGGATGGTTAGGGGAACCGGATGTCGATGCCAGCGGCGTGGAAGTGCGGTCCCAACGTGGAGTAACCCATGGACAGTGTCCCGCAAGGCATCCACTTTCTCATAGAGCCGCCACGCGTTGTTGCGTATGGTCGTCTTTAGGGGGACGATATCCGCTTCCTCGTGGAGAGTGACAGTTCTCGTGAGTGGCGGGGCGTGCAGGCTCCACGTGAGCACCTTGTTCTGCAGGCGCTGCAATGTCCGCATCCTGGTGACACTAATCGTGGCCCATGCAGCAGATCCATACGTGAGGGCAGGCAGGACAACTGTTCGGTAAATACGGAGCTTGGTATGCAGGTTAAGTTCCCTACTGCGAAAGAGCGGGTACAAAGCCCTGGTTAGCTTTTCCCCCTTGTTGGTGACATACTCGCATGACAGTGGAAGAGCAACTTGTGGTCCATCTGGACCCCGAGATAGATGGTTGTCGGGGACCAGGGCACCTGCACACCTGCAATCGAGATATTGCGGCGGAGGACTGGGCGCCGTTTCGTGAAGTAAACTGCCGTAGTTTTGGCGGCATTGAGAGCTATTTTGTTTGTCCAGCACCAGGTGATAGTGGCGTCCACCTGTCGCTGGAGGCGGGCGACGACGGCGTCAGTAATGCGGCCAGTGGTGTATAGCGCTGTGTCGTCAGCGTATTGTGCAAGGTGGCACTCGGGGATGACCGGCATATCATTGACATAGATATTAAAAAGGATGGGAGATAGCACCGATCCTTGCGGAGTGCCTGCCGACAATTGGCGAATGCCAGAATGCATTCCCCGTTGATCCACTAGGAAAGTCCTACCATGGAGGAAGTCATCCACGATCTTGACATAAATATCCGGTATAGGGGTCTGTGTCAGCATCTTGTGTACGAGGTTGTCTTGCCAGATCTTGTCGTAGGCGTTTTGCAAGTCCAGAAAAACGGCAACTGTCGACTTGGCAGTGTTGAAGCCTTTGCTGATGTGTTCAGTGATCCGTAGGACCTGAAGTTCAGCAGAGAGGTGCGAAGTGAATCCAAACTGTTCAGGACGGATCGTCCCAGCTGCTGCAAGAGGTTGGGAAAGTCGGTGAAGGATCACAGATTCAAGGACCTTCGTCATAGTGTTTAGGAGGCTGATGGGCCTGTTGTTGGTGGGGACTGAAGGGTCTTTGAACCTCTTGGGGATCGCAATCAGCTTGGCTTGTTTCCACTGAGGGGGGAAAAGGCCAGATGTGAGACAACAGTTTAAAATCTTGGTGAACAAGATGAGTGGTGTGTGGGGAAGGTGGCAAAGATGTTCATTTAAAATTCCGTCCAATCCAGGGGCCGACCGGCCACGTTTCCGTCGAAGGATGCGCTGAATTTCTGCCATCGACGTAAGAAGGGGAGCAGACTGGGGTGGGCGGTTGCGGAAAGCAGCAACAGCTGTCAGGACGTCATGTTCTTCCTGTAGTTCGTTCGGAGAAAGGTCCTGGACCAGAGGGCGGTTTTGGGCCTCGAACGCATCTGCCAGCGTTTCCACAATTTGCAGGGTATCATATGACAAGCCCGCTGCTGTGCGAATAGGATGGGCAGTCGCTGGCTTAGAACACCGCAGGGTGCGAATGACAGCCCAGTCAGATTTTTGATGGAGTAGGAAAGTGGACATCCTGTCCTCCCACTGTTCAGACCTCCATTCGGCGAGCCGGTGGCTGAATTCGCGTTGGAGGCGTCTCATTTGGCGTTTGTCCTGAGGGTCACGAAACTGTTTCCACTTCCGGTGGTAGCGGTTCTTTTGCACCTTCAGCTCTCGTAACAGAGGGGGCAAGTCGTCCAGGGGTGTTAAATTTCGAGGTGCAGTGGAGGTGGAGAGTTTCACTGCTTTCTGTATTTTGGCGGTAAGGTAATCCACGGCACGGACTATGTTGGCCGGTGTTGTCAAATCGAGGTCGTGTCGAGTGGTGTTATTAAGTACCCTGGCAAACTTGTCCCAATTGGTGAGGGTCGCAGTGGAACGAGCATCAAATGAAAGGGCAGCATTGGTGAGGTGCAAGAGTACCGGCTCATGGTCAGAGGCCAGTTCGTGGAGAACTTCCAGCGAAAACTGAGCGGTGACGTTTTTGAAGATGACCACATTCAGAACGTCTGGCTGGCAGTTAGTACGGACTGGGATATGGGTAGGTTCGTGGGGGCCATAGACTGATAGTGCTAAAGTATCCTCCAGGTCAAGGAGGAGCCGGCCTTTGGGGTTAGACACGCGAGAATGCCAAGCTGGGTGCTTGGCATTGAGATCTGCCCCAATGATGAGCCTGTCAAAGGATGACAATGTGCGGAGGTCTGCTTCCAGCAGTGGCTTGTTTGGGCTCAAATACGCTGCTGCAAAGGTAATGGCACCAAGGCGTGTGGAGATGGTAACTGCTGTGGCCTCTATGTGTTCCATTGGCTGGAGAGTCTCTTGGGTATGGACAAGAGCTTTGTTGAGGAATACAGCTGTGCCTCCACCACGGCGGTCGAGGCGGTCAGAGCGGTAACACACCATGTTGCGAAGGCGGAAATCGTCTGCCGGTTTGAGGTGTGTTTCTGTGACCAGTAAAACATCCACACGATAGTCATGGAGGAAGGTGTTCAATTCCGTCTTCATACGTTTTATGCCATTGGCATTAAAAATGCAAGTGACAAGATCCCGAGGGGGCTGGTGGTGGTGTGGAGGTCCATTCGCCATTACAACAATATTTGACTAAGCCCCTCCACTAGGGCGATGACCTTGGAGAGCCCGTCCTCCGACTGACGGATTTTTTGTGCAGTGTCACGAATAACAGCCCAGATGTGGGGTTTCGTGAATAAGGAGATGACCTGGAGGATTTCACCCATGTCCTCCCGAAAGGACGCATCAGTCTCCACCACTGGGGCAGGGTCCTGGGTGGTCTGCTTGCCCCTACGGCGCGCAGGAGCAGGTGTAGTAGTAGGCAGAGTGGGGGTAGGGGCAGAGGGCTGAGACAGAGCCACAGATGAACTGGAGGGAGCTGCAGCTGGCTCCTGTAGTTGGTGAGCAGTGGGGGCTGTCACGGAAGACAGACAATGAGGAGGAGACCGGGCTGCAGCAGCAAAGGATATCGTGGGAGTCTGGGCAGGAAGGGGCACAGGAGCCACCAAACCATCTGGTGCCTGAGTGGCTGGTACCAGAGTGGCTGCTGAGGACAGTGCACCAGGCTGACCCCGCAAAACAGGGTAGTTGGTCATGTCCCGTAGCGGTGGGGGAGGTCGATTTGTTCTTGGTTTCTTTTTGGGTGGACGAGAAGACTTCAGTGCCTTCTGGTAAACAGGGCACCCCCTCCAGGATGCCATGTGGTGGGGATCGTGTGTTGTTCCCAAACATCTGGCACAGGTAGGTTTCTCCAAAGCAGGGAGTGTGCAGTTTTCCACTAAATGTGGGCCAGCACACTTAACACACCGCAACGGCAGGGAGCAGTAATTCCCAGTATGTCGTAAACGTTGGCATTTGCGACAGATGGCTGGCCCGTTCCGGCCCTCGTACGATTCAATCCGGACTTTCGTGTACAGAAGATACCGGATTTGGTAAATCCGCTCTATGTCCTCCCTCCGGGAAAGGGAGACGACGTGGGTAGGGCAGGGGATCAATGCCCTGGTCTCAGGATTCCTCTTGCTATACTGGTGGACCAAAGGATCTTCGAAATCGAGTCGAAGCAGTTCCTCCTTGACCTCCTCTGCCGTAACCTCTGGTGGCAAGTCCTTGATGACGATTTTGGTGCGGCGATTACCCGACGTCTGGTGGGTAAAGTAAGGCATCGCCTTTGATTTTACGAAATCGAGAATGGTAAGATAGTCGTCCCTACTGTCAAGCAGGTATTTCACATAATCTTTTTGGTAAACAGCTCTCAATTGGCCGACAATGAGCCGCTGGAGCTCAGTGTTCAGTTTCGTGTAATTAGTGACATTATATACCACAATGGGGGGTATCCTCTCTTTCTTCAGAGGGCTTGACGGGATCTCTTGAGAAAGAGGGTCGGGAGCATGAGTCATTTCCTCATCCACAGGACCATCCGGTGCGGCGTCCCCCGGCAGGGGGGTATCGGAACACGATCCGCTGCCACCACAGCCCGCGTGGGCGGAGGGGCGTCTGGGGCGACGGCCAGAGGACTTTCCGACTGGGTCAGGGTGTCCAGAAGACTCGCCACGGTGGCGGGATGGCGTAGAAAGAGGTGCAGGTACAGCTGGGTGGTGGTCAGACAGAGCCGACGTGTTCGCCGCCTCACTACGAGAAAGATCAATGACTAGGCGGTCAGGTGAATCGTCGGACGACGACGCGGATGAACGGACCCTGACACGCGACGGTGGACAGTCTTCATGATGATCGGTTTCAGTGCCGGTGGTGTCCACAGGCGATTTGTAGCGGTTGGCGCGATTCAAGCGATCCTTCGCCCGTTGCGAGGTGGGCGGAGCATTGTGCGCGACGGGAGGCCGGGACGAGCGGTGTTTCCGACGCGGTTCTCCCCGAAGGGCGGCGGTGCAAGAGTCGGAGGTTCGCGAAGGCTGCTCCGCGAGTTTCCCCATAGCGGACGCGGGTCCTCCTGACATGGTCAGGGACCCGGCACGAGAGGACTACGCACATCAAAAACTTCCCAGCTATCCTGGGGTAATAACTACTAAAACACCAACGCCGAAATAGAAGATACACCAACGCTGTAGGCGGTGCAAAAACTATAACGATACGACACGGTAACGCACTCGTATATAAAATAACACTTTCAGGGATCCAACCTGAAACACGAAATAGCCACTGCAATGTCCCTTCATAATATAATATTATTGTAATATTCCGGCTGCGAGTACCAGGGATGACGCGCTACCGTAATTGAGACAACGCTCTTTGCTGTGACGACTCCGCTCTTTGTTGTGGAAAAGAAGCATATAATTTCTTTTTTTTGCAATTGTTGGAGATAAGGAATAGCTATTGGAGATTTTTTTTTTGGGGGGGGGGGGGGGGGGAGTTAAATAAGTTTGCGTATAGACGTAATTTGAAGTGCAGAGGAGATACAACTTGTAATCGCAATTATCAAGAATAAAAAGTTTCTCTTATGAAAGAGAAGGTTCGGTCGCAGGTTCGAATCCTGCCTCGGGCATGGATATTTGTGATGTCCTTAGGTTAGTTAGGTTTAAGTAGTTCTAAGTTCTAGGGGACTAATGACCACAGCAGTTGAGTCCCATAGTGCTCAGAGCCATTTGAACCATTTGAAAGAGAAGGTAAATATCGTTTACGAACTTTTATTCGATGTTGGATCCCCGGACCTTCACAAAAGCTATTAGTGGGTTTAGCAATACAGTGCATAGTGATTTTTTCGCAAATTAACAATACTGGACGAATCTGCTACCGTCACGGTCCGAGCGACGCGCAATATTTCGCCGTCAGCTTGTGCGGTCAAGACGTTCCCTAAGCGACCAGTTTGTTATAAGATACCACACTACCACTGTTGTTCAACCTTCTCATTCTGAAAGCGTTTCCAGAAAATCTTCGGCGACTGTGAGTACTTTAGCTGCCAACAGAGACGGCGTCTTCACCGCGGGTAGTAGCAGTTTTCTCTACCTTTGCCTGGCATTCTCTGAGAACCGGAGAAACGGAAACCTCCGACCGCCAACTCATCCTGTACCTAACCCGATCTCTCCGTACAGCAGCCACAAAGAAAACATAACCATCTAGAGTCAATTTTTTTTTACAGATTTTTATCTTAGACAGGTGAAAAATTTTAAAATGTATGCATCTAGGCAAAAAAATCAAAAGCGAGTTTAAATGCAATACATATTTTGTCTGTGTCAAGGTAAAAGGTCAAACTAGTCAATCACTTAATTTTTTTCTTACGACGTAGCAGTTCATTTTACCATGATGGCCAATGCAGTCGGGCTCTGGAACAGGCTGCTACACGTAAGTACACAAACGCGCGCTCGCAAGCAGCACATTTTACTTGAAAATCGGTTTCCCGGTTCCGGCGGATGTGTTATTCCGATTTACAACGCAAGGTTCCTTCGGACACATGTGCACTTCATAAATTACATTCCACTCAGATTTTATTATATGTTAGCATTAACAGGAGGGGGGATATTAATTCAATTACATTTCGTATTCGTATCGATAAACTCACAGTCTCGTTTAGTGACTGGGAACAATAAAACCAATAGCATCAAAAATAGCAGTTTCTCGTTTGATATGCGGTTCTACTGTTGTTACAAGCTACCGATTCAGAGGGATCTATGATGAAATATTTGATGACAGCACTGACAGTGTAATACCACAATTTAACATACACTCAAGTGATAAAGATCATGGGATAGTGATATGCACATATATGGGTGGCGGCAGTATCACGCATACAAGGTATAAAAACGCAGTGCATTGGCGGAGCTGTCATTTGTACTCAGGTGATCCATGTGAAAAGTTTCCGACGTGGTTATGGCCGCGCGACTAGAATTAACAGACTTTGAAAGCGCAATAGTAGCTGGAGCTACACGCATTGGACATTTAATTTCGGAAGTCATTAGAGAACTCAATATTCCGAGGCCCACGGTGCCAAGAGTGTACCGAGAATACCAGTTTCAGTCATTGCCTCTCACCACCGACAACGCAGTGTCCGACGGCCTTTACTTAACAACCGAGAACAGCGGCGTTTGCGTAGAGTTGTCAGTGCTAACAGACAAGCAACAGCCCGTGAAATAACCGCAGAGATCAGTATGTGACGTACGCCGAACGTATCCGTTAGGACAGTGGGCGAAATTTGGCGTTAATGGGATATGGCAGCAGACGACCAAAGTGAGTGCCTTTGTTAATAGCAAGACATGGCTTGCAGCATCCCTCCTGGGCTCGTGGACATATCGGTTGGACCCTCGACGACTGGAAAAACGTGGCCTGGTCAGACGAGTCCCGATTTCAGTTGGTAAGGGCTGATGGTAGGATTCGAGTCTGACGCAGATCCCACGAAGCCAGGGACCCAAGTTGTCAACAAGTATTGCGAACACTAGTGGTGCCTCCATAATGGTCTAGGGTGTGTTTACGTGGAATGGACAGGGTCCTCTTGTCCAACTAAACCAATAATTGATTGGAAATGGTTATGTTCGGCTACTTGGATATCACTTGCAGCCATTCATGGGCTTCATATTCCTCAAAAAATGGTTCAAATGGCTCTAAGCACTATGGGTCTTAACATCTGAGGTCATCAGTCCGCTAGACTTAGAACTACTTAATCCTAACTAACCTAAGGACATCACACACATCCATGCCCGAGGCAGGATTCGAACTTGCGACTGTAGCAGCAGCACGGTTCCGGACTGAAGCGCCTAGAACCGCTCGACTACAGCGGCCGGCTTCATATTCCTAAACAACGATGGAATTCTTGTGGATGACAATGCGCCATGTCACCGAGCCACAATTGTTCGCGACTAGTTAGAAGAACATTGCGGACAATTCGAGGGAATAATTTGGCCACCCATCGAACATGTATAGGACATAATCGAGAGGTCAGTTACCATATAAAATCCTGCATCGGCAACTCTTTCGCAATTACGGACGACTATATAGGCAGCGTGGCTCGATATTTCCGCAGGTGGATTTCCAGCGACTTTAGTTCATGTTACACCGAGTTGCTGCACTACTCCAGACAAAAGGAGGTCCGACACGATATTAGGAAGTATCCCATGACTTTTGTCACCTCATTGTATATCGGCTGCGCTTAATATCCCTTCTTGCGCCCCGACGAAGATTTTTGTCAAAGAAATATGATGAATATTTGTTCAAATTTCTGTCTCAAATAAATTTTAAAAGTGTAACAACCGCCGATCTTAACTGGTTTTTAACTTCTCTCACTGTCATTGTTTTATTTCGTGGGAAAAAAGAAATCTGCGCATGAATCTGTTTTTTATCCATGATTTGTGCATCCAAAAATTAACAGGAACTCTGAGCCGAGAGAAGTGGAAAGTGGCATACTGGTATTTGTGGATTCGTATTCTGGAAGAGATTTTCAAACTCCGTCCGACATTTACGTGGTTTCGCGAAATCATTTGTGGTGAATACTGGAATGGTACTTAAACCGTGCAATGACCTATTTTTTTCGTCAAATATGTTTTCTGTGTCTTTAATCTTTTAATGACTTGGTCGCCAAAAAGGCATTACACTCTGATCGTCTTGCATTTTTAATAGATAAAGCCCAAGTTAGTTTCGACTCGTGAAATGTTTGGAGAGAAAACTGTGCGAATAATTTCCTTACGCGCGCCATGGCCTTTGCTGAGGGAGCCGGTCCCCTTACAGTGACATCACTGCGTCTGAGAAAACGCGCAGCTAAGTGATTGTATAAATATTACAAGGTCAACACAGTACGGCACGCAACACCTGCCTGAACGTCAGGCAAAGGCGTCATACTTGGCGAAACACAATGCGCCAAACTTAAACAATATTGAGTAAAAAGAAAAATATTTTTCCTACGAAATCCTTCGTCAGCTCTAGCATTGTGCAAACACACATACACACACACAAAAACATTGTTATTACATCAGAGTACCGACAACTCACGAAATTAGAGTTGGTCACAGTGCAGTAGGACTTTTGTCAAAAATGACTGACTTCAGTATGAAGAAGGGAAGTATGACCGGTGCAACTAGTTAGACGCGGTTCTCAACGCAAGCGATGCCGATACGCGTTACGATGCGCTACGCGATTCGCGATACAGAGCAACCCGCACTGGTGGAGCGCGTGGAAAACTACGTAGTTGGAGTAACTTCAATGTTCACACTCGCCGGATGATACCAGCACCTATCTCTACCGTATCGCCCGGCGCAGCAGGGAATGGTCGTTGCTCCACGCAATTTTGTTATACGGTTCAAATTTCGAGTCATCACATTCGCCTCAGAAAACTCTTTTATGTAGATAAAGTAAAGCTGCATCCGTCTCTCTACTTGGTTTCTCAGTAAAGCTTTTACTTTTTGCGTAAAAAATTAAAAACCGCGGTATTTAGATTTGCGTGTGTTTTCCGCTATGCAGTCTTTCTCATTCGATTCAACGGGAACTAATACACTACTGGCCATTAAAATTGCTACACCACGAAGATGACGTGCTACAGACGCGAAATTTAACCGACAGGAAGAAGATATTGTGATATGCAAATGATTAGCTTTTCAGAGCATTCACACAAGTTTGGAGCCGGTGGTGACACCTACAACGTGCTGACTTGAGGGAAGTTTCCAACCGATTTCTCATACACAAACAGCAATTGACCGGCGTTGCCTGTTGAAACGTTGTTGTGATGCATCGTATAAGGAGGAGAGATGCGTACCATTTCGTTTCCGACTTTGATAAAGGTTAGATTGTGTTCTATCGCGATTGCGGTTAATCGTATCGCGACATTGCTGCCCGCGTTGGTCGAGATCCAATGAATGTTAGCAGAATATGGAATCGGTGGGTTCAGGAGAGTAATACGGAACGCCGTGCTGGATCCCAACGGTCTCGTATCACTAGCAGTCGAGATGACAGGCATCTTATCCGAATGGCTGTAACGGATCGTGCAGCCACGTCTCAATCCCTGAGTCAACAGATAGGGACGTTTGCAAGACAACAACCATCTGCACTAACAGTTCGACGACGTTTGCAGCAGCATGGACTAACAGCTCAGAGACCATGGCTGCGATTACCCTTGACACTGCATCACAGACAGGAGCGCCTGCAATGGTGTGCTCAACGACGAACCTGGGTGCACGAATGGCAAAATGTCATTTTTTCGGATGGATCCAGGTTCTGTTTACAGCATCATGATGGTCGCATCCGTGTTTGGCGACATCGCGGTGAACGCACATTGGAAGCGTGTATTCGTCATCGCCATACTGACGTATCACCCGGCGTGATGGTACGGGGTACCATTGGTTACACGTCTCGGTCACCTCTTGTTCACATTGACGAAACTTTGAACAGTGGACGTTACATTTCAGATGTGTTACGACCCGTGGCTCTACCCTTCATTCGATCCCTGCGAAACCCTACATTTCAGCAGGAAATGCACGAACGCATGTTGCAGGTCCTGTACGGGCCTTTCTGGACACAGAAAATTTTCGACTGCTGCCCTGGCCAGCACAATCTCCGAATCTCTCACCAATTGAAAACGTCTGGTCAATGGTGGCCGAGTAACTGGCTCGTCACAATACGCCAGTCACTACTCTTGATGAACTGTGGTATCGTGTTGAAGCAGCATGGGCGGCTGTACCTGTACACGCCACCAAGCTCTGTTTGACTCAATGCCCAGGCGTATCAAGGCCGTTATTACGGCCAGAGATGGTTGTTCTGGGTACTGATTTCTCAGGATCTATGCACCCAAATTGCGTACAAATGTAATCACATGTTAGTTCTAGTATAATATATTTGTCCAATGAATACCCGTTTATCATCTGCATTTCTTCTTGGTGAAGCAATTTTAAGGTAAAAAAAAAAAAATTCACGCGCCTTATAGTCCCACATTACAGCTTAATAACGAAATGGTTTTCTTTTTGCTAGTGTCACAGTTATTGTGATGGGTATATTTTGAAAAGTTTGCAGTGAAGAATACAACCGCTAGCCAGTTTACATTTGGTCGCTACATAAGAAATTTGGCTAACGTATGGAAATTGGTTTTATCGGCGGCAAGAGCGCCTTACCTCTTCCTACTCTTGAGAAAATAGGTGAGATACAGTGGAGGTTGTCCGCGACTAGGTCGGCAGCTAAGCGCCACACGCGCGGCTACTGCCGCCTGCAATGCGGAGTACGGAGCTGCCTCGATACAAGCCGTAGCTGGAAATCAGAAACCTACTGAAATGAAATGGCACCGGGAGTCATCAGCAGATGCTGGTGACTGGATGTTTCTTTCAATCTATGCTTTCTGATTTCCGGAAGCTCTGTGACAGGCGTTAACGATATCTGAAAGCTAATTTCTGTCACTTCTAAATGAACAGCTGGAAGAAGCCGAGGGGGTACGTCGGTACTTTCCTTGCCATCGTGGGTATCTTCCATTTCTTTAAACGTACTCTCTAGCCCGACGTAGAATTTACGGTAGGGACGGCGGTTATCTCTGAAACAACCGAAATGGTTGTATCTTTTTTTCTTAGAAACTGAACGAAGACTGAAAAATTTTGACTCAGTTTCAGGTTACAGGGAATCGAAATAGTAAATTAAATAGGCAAATAAAATAAAACTTCGACTGTTCATCGTTTGCTGATTTTCTCTAAATGTGATAATTGGTTGAGTACTACCAAAAAATCTCGCTTTCTTCTATTGACTCTAATTTTTTGAAATTCTGCTCAAAAATCGTGTTGTAATCGGGTATCATGCCACTACTTGGACATTACTTATAGTCAGTGCTATTTTTAGTGTTCATTTGCCCGTTTTCAAGGGCTACAAGCAGATAAAAGGCATATTATGTACACACAGGCAGCAGATCAGATACGTCGTATTTTTATTGTGTGCCATGAATAAATTGTTGTTAAGTTTTTAATTTATCACTGTTACCGTAATTTTCTGTCTCCTTTATTATTTCATAGAAATGGTAGACAAATCTTAAATCTTTAAAAGTATATGGAGCATTGTACTTCATTGCTACGTTACTGGCCGGCCGCTGTAGCTGAGTGGTTCTAGGCGCTTCAGTCCGGAATCACGCTGCTGCTACGGTCGCAGGTTCGAATCCTGCCTTGGGCACGGATGTGTGTGATGTCCTTAGATTAGTTAGGTTTATGTAGTTTTAAGTCTAGGGGACTGATGACCTCAGATGTTAAGTCCCATAGTGCTTAGAGCCATTAGAACCATTTTTGAGCTACGTCACTGCGAAAAAATATTCGCATGCTTGGATTGGTGCCATTCTGCAATACAACGGATGTTTGACGACAACTGTGAGTAACTGCCGTATGGACCAGCTGGGGGAAAGTTTTGCACACTGCACGTACGCTGCTCGTTTCTGTCGACATTGTTATTAAAACAGCACTGATCTCTTTTACCATTTTGTATAATAACACAATATTTGAAACAAATGCACATTTTACGAATAAAAATTACTCCTTAAGAAAAAGGTTTGTTTGAAAACGAAAACTTGTAGCATTGCTGCTAAGGCTAACTGATATTTCGTCTTTTTACCCGGTTATTAGCAAAAAATAAAAGAAGGATCTGTTGTAACTGAGACCAAACAAATATAAAAAAATACCGGTTATTCAGAACTAAAATATATGTATCGGATTTAACCGGTCAGTTTTTCCCATCGCTCGTTGACCATCCCACTACTAGACAATCGATGGTGATTGATCTCTCTTCAAATCCAGCAACATTTCTTCTGAACTCCTCAACTTTGATCATATAATACTTTACGAAATTGAACAGTTGTAGCAATAATATCCTAGTTTTATTAATCTCTAACCACTGTTGGCCGGCCAGAGTGGCCGAGCGGTTCTAGGCGCTACAGTCTGGAACCGCGCGACCGCTACGGTCGCAGGTTCGAATCCTGCCTCGGGCATGGATGTGTGTGATGTCCTTAGGTTAGTTATGTTTAAGTAGTTCTAAGTTCTAGGGGACTGATTACATCAGAAGTTAGGTCCCATAGTGCTCAGAGCCAATTGAACCATTTTTTCTAACCACTGTTCATGTATGTGCTACACCGAATAAGATACCATACTAGTATGTCTAGCTAGAAATAAACTTTTCATTGTGGTGTTTTTAACACCACTCAAACACTTGCACTAACTTACGTTATTGTAATGAATAGCTTCTTAGCAGGAGAATCAGTAAGTTGAAACTTCGTGCTTTGCTTTGTCAGAGTAGCTGATACTAGTTGCTCCAAAACGTGGAAACTGTCTGGACTCATTCTCTAGACATCGCCAGACATTGTGCTGAAACGTGTCGGATACCCTTTAGGTCGACTGCGAGCAACTGTGGCATCCACTTCGCGCACACCTTCTTCATAGCCAATTCTCGGTCCAGAATAACCTGCTCCACCTACCATCTTGACCCGTATTTGAACTTTACATGTCTAACATGAGCAGCAAAATTTGCTGATTCCCCAACATACTCGTACTACACGAGCCATGGCTGAAATTTGTGCCTGATTAGATTTTAGATTTCAAATGTTTGTCCTAATTTAGACAATACTTTATGCTGAAGTGAGTTGTCGGTACCTTTCATGCATGTACTACACTCCACAGCCATGAGCCACGTGTGAAATTTGTGCCTGATTAGATTTAAAATTTCAAATCTTTTGTCCTAACTAAGACATTACTTCATACTGAAGTTAAAGGCGGCTGGTGACCACACATTAGCAACTATCTCGTAAACAAGTTGTTTTTAATGGAACATTTTTGTTTCAACTATCGTATACTTTCACCGAAGTCGGTTTTCGCTATTAATTATGATATAACCTACACTGTACTACAGAGAGTGTAAGATTCGTCTTTTAACGTGGTGAGGGAATGACTTGCAGAGGAAACTAATGCTCGAGTACACTATCTGATCAGAAGTATCTGGCCAGCTGTTAGTGGACATTAACATTGGGTGTGTCCGGCCTTCCCTTTTATGACGGTTTAAGCTCTGCTGGGGGCACTTTCAGTGAGGTGTCAGGATGTCTGTGAGAGAATGGCAGCCCATTCTTCCACAAGAGCCAGCAGTGATGTTTACTCTGGAACTGACGTCTGGAGCGAGGTCGATGTTGCTCCAAATTACTCGTTTCCAGTCATGCACTGTCCAGTGCTGCCGCTCTTTACATCACCACAAGCTTAGCTTAACAATGACTAGAGGAAGATGTGGCTAATGAGAAGCTGCTCACCCACTGTATACCATTCTTTTTAACTTCTTACACACCGCACAATGGAATTCAAGAGTGATTCCTTACGCTGATTTTTTACAAACCCCTTTTTTACAAACCCTCTCCGCAATACTCGAAGGTCCCTGTCTGTCAGAGCTCTACCTCTTCTTGGTTCAGCTATCGCTGTTTCTTCGCGTTTCCATTCACAGCGACATCACCAACAGTAGACTTGCGCAGTTTTAAAAGGGTTAAAAAGTCTCTGACGGGTTTATTATTCAGGTGACATCTAATTACCAGTCCACGTTCTAGGTCGCTGACCTCTCCTGACACCGCAGTCTGCTGTTACTGCTTCTCTACTGACAATACTCTCCTCCTCCTGTTATACCGGTGGATTCGCTTGCCGTGGCATCTAGTGCTCAGTTCCGCATTACATAAGGCTGACGGAATACTTTCGATTAAGTAGTGTATTTCGTATTTCCCGAGCTGACATTTCTTAATAAAGTAATCAGCTGCTGATTCGTTAATCATCACAAGGTTCGTTTGTACAGGGAAAGCAATCACCTATCGTTTCAAAAAGGATGAAAATTGGAGAAACATGAAGTTATATTCATTCTGTTCAATAAACCAGTGTCAACAATAAGACTAACGTACCCGAAAACCATTGATACGACAATAACATCAGTCGTTTCCGATTATACAGTATTACTTCATAGAAGATGCAACTGGTATCTTACTGCCACAATATTTTTTACAGTTAGGAAGTGATCTGCTGTAATATACACTGAAGCGCCAAGGAAACTGGTATAGGCATTCGTGTTCAAATACAGAGACGAGTAAACAGGCAGAACACAGCGCTGCGGTCGGTAACGCCTATATAAGACAACAAGTGCCTGACGCAGTAGAGATGGGTCGAACTCGTTCATTCTCGTGAACTACTTCATTCATTTCACTCTTTGCCGTGAAGCGTTCAAATGAAGTACACTCCTGGAAATGGAAAAAAAGAACACATTGACACCGGTGTGTCAGACCCACCATACTTGCTCCGGACACTGCGAGAGGGCTGTACAAGCAATGATCACACGCACGGCACAGCGGACACACCAGGAACCGCGGTGTTGGCCGTCGAAAGGCGCTAGCTGCGCAGCATTTGTGCACCGCCGCCGTCAGTGTCAGCCAGTTTGCCGTGGCATACGGAGCTCCATCGCAGTCTTTAACACTGGTAGCATGCCGCGACAGCGTGGACGTGAACCGTATGTGCAGTTGACGGACTTTGAGCGAGGGCGTATAGTGGGCATGCGGGAGGCCGGGTGGACGTACCGCCGAATTGCTCAACACGTGGGGCGTGAGGTCTCCACAGTAAATCGATGTTGTCGCCAGTGGTCGGCGGAAGGTGCACGTGCCCGTCGACCTGGGACCGGACCGCAGCGACGCACGGATGCACGCCAAGACCGTAGGATCCTACGCAGTGCCGTAGGGGACCGCACCGCCACTTCCCAGCAAATTAGGGACACTGTTGCTCCTGGGGTATCGGCGAGGACCATTCGCAACCGTCTCCATGAAGCTGGGCTACGGTCCCGCACACCGTTAGGCCGTCTTCCGCTCACGCCCCAACATCGTGCAGCCCGCCTCCAGTGGTGTCGCGACAGGCGTGAATGGAGGGACGAATGGAGACGTGTCGTCTTCAGCGATGAGAGTCGCTTCTGCCTTGGTGCCAATGATGGTCGTATGCGTGTTTGGCGCCGTGCAGGTGAGCGCCACAATCAGGACTGCATACGACCGAGGCACACAGGGCCAACACCCGGCATCATGGTGTGGGGAGCGATCTCCTACACTGGCCGTACACCACTGGTGATCGTCGAGGGGACACTGAATAGTGCACGGTACATCCAAACCGTCATCGAACCCATCGTTCTACCATTCCTAGACCGGCAAGGGAACTTGCTGTTCCAACAGGACAATGCACGTCCGCATGTATCCCGTGCCACCCAACGTGCTCTAGAAGGTGTAAGTCAACTACCCTGGCCAGCAAGATCTCCGGATCTGTCCCCCATTGAGCATGTTTGGGACTGGATGAAGCGTCGTCTCACGCGGTCTGCACGTCCAGCACGAACGCTGGTCCAACTGAGGCGCCAGGTGGAAATGGCATGGCAAGCCGTTCCACAGGACTACATCCAGCATCTCTACGATCGTCTCCATGGGAGAATAGCAGCCTGCATTGCTGCGAAAGGTGGATATACACTGTACTAGTGCCGACATTGTGCATGCCCTGTTGCCTGTGTCTATGTGACTGTGGTTCTGTCAGTGTGATCATGTGATGTGTCAGTTAGACCGTCAGCGAGAGCGCATCGCTAGCTCCTGCTACTACTAAGGCGAGTACACCGTTTGCTTCTTACATATTTTACAAACAGCAGCGACTTATTTTCAGTTATCTGTGTAATTACTAGTTTATTTTTGTAATTTCTTGCGTGTTCGAGTGCTTACTAGGTAGAACCTTTTATTTCAATAACAGTGTAGTGTACAGTACCGCCATTGCTATCGACCGTTGTATCGACTCTCGTATCGTGCAGGCTTGTATGTTTGGTTAGAGCAGCTCAGTCAGTGTCAGTTAGACCGTCAGCGAGAGCGCATCGCTAGCTCCTGCTACTACTAAGGCGAGTACACCGTTTGCTTCTTACATATTTTACAAACAGCAGCGACTTATTTTCAGTTATCTGTGTAATTACTAGTTTATTTTTGTAATTTCTTGCGTGTTCGAGTGCTTACTAGGTAGAACCTTTTATTTCAATAACAGTGTAGTGTACAGTACCGCCATTGCTATCGACCGTTGTATCGACTCTCGTATCGTGCAGGCTTGTATGTTTGGTTAGAGCAGCTCAGTCAGTGTCAGTTAGACCGTCAGCGAGAGCGCATCGCTAGCTCCTGCTACTGCTAAGGCGAGTACACCGTTTGCTTCTTACATATTTTACAAACAGCAGCGACTTATTTTCAGTTATCTGTGTAATTACTAGTTTATTTTTGTAATTTCTTGCGTGTTCGAGTGCTTACTAGGTAGAACCTTTTATTTCAATAACAGTGTTTTTGTACTTATTTGCTGCGCTTAGCTTTTAAATAGTTTTTCTGGGAAAACCTAGCGTAGTTTTCGCGTCTCGTATTTCAGTGAGTGTTTCTTGATTATCAGAGTAGCTCATCAGAAGATTATCTTGGGAATTTGTCACCGTATAGAGTAGGGTAAACATAGTCATGTGTAGGGACTGTGGTTGTTGTGAGCGGACGCAAGGAGAATTGGCCACTCTTCGGGGACAGGTGCAGGCTTTGTCTGTTAGGCTCATCGAGCTCGAGGCGCAGGCGTCGGCTCGTAGTGGCGTTGGGGCAACTGTGGTGAGACCTATGCCTACTTCGGTGGCCTTGGAATCACATGGAACCCCTGATGTCGCTGCGTCTTCCGGCAGTGAGCATCTTACCGGTCAGCCATCACTCCAGGGTGAATGGCGGACAGTGGTGGGCTCGCGCGTGCCTGGCCGAAAGGCGAAGGTGGGATCTGGCCGCGTGGCGGCTGCCTTACCCCTTTCCAACAGGTACGGGGTGCTTCCTAGTGGTGATGACATCGTTTCCGAGCCACCACAGGATGCCTCGCCTGTTGGGCCAGTGGCCGATTCTCCGGCAAGGTCCCGACAGTCATAGAGGGCGGGCCTATTAGTTATAGGGAGCTCCAACGTTAGGCGGGTTATGGAGCCCCTCAGGAAAATAGCGGGTAGGTCGGGGAAGAATGCCAGTGTGCACTCGGTGTGCTTGCCGGGGGGTCTCGTCCGTAATGTGGAGGAGGCCCTTCCGGCAGCTATTGAACGCACTGGGTGTGACCGGCTGCAGATAGTAGCACATGTCGGAACGAATGACGCCTGCCGCTTGGGTTCTGAGGCCATCCTTGGTTCCTTCCGGCGGCTGGCTGATTTGGTGAAGACAACCAGCATCGCACGCGGAGTGCAAGCTGAGCTTAATATCTGCAGCATAGTGCCCAGAGTCGATCGCGGTCCTCTGGTTTGGAGCCGTGTGGAGGGTCTAAACCAGAGGCTCAGACGACTCTGCGACTATAATGGTTGCAAATTCATCGACCTCCGTTATTGGGTGGAGAACTGTAGGGCCCCCCTAGACAGGTCAGGCGTGCACTACACACCGGAAGCAGCTACTAGGGTAGCAGAGTACGTGTGGCGTGCACACGGGGGTTTTTTAGGTTAGAGGGACCCCCCCTTGGGCGAAACGATAAAATACCTGACGGCTTACCAGAGAGAACATTATCATCGTTGATAAAGAACGTCCGTCCTCAGAGACCAAAAACAGGAAAAGTTAACGTAATATTGGTAAACTGCAGGAGTATCCAGGGCAAGGTTCCTGAATTAGTATCTCTTATTGAAGGAAATAGTGCGCATATAGTATTAGGAACGGAAAGTTGGTTAAAACCGGAAGTGAACAGTAACGAAATCCTAGACACAGAATGGAATATATACCGCAAGGATAGGATAAACGCCAATGGTGGAGGAGTATTTATAGCAGTAAAGAATTCAATAATATCCAGTGAAGTTATTAGCGAATGCGAATGTGAAATAATCTGGGTTAAGTTAAGTATCAAAGGTGGGTCAGATATGATAGTCGGATGCTTCTATAGGCCACCTGCATCAGCAACCGTAGTAGTTGAGCGCCTCAGAGAGAACCTGCAGAACGTCGTGAAGAAGTTTCGTGATCATACTATTGTAATAGGGGGAGACTTCAATCTACCAGGTATAGAATGGGATAGTCACACAATCAGAACTGGAGCCAGGGACAGAGACTCTTGTGACATTATCCTGACTGCCTTGTCCGAGAATTACTTCGAGCAGATAGTTAGAGAACCAACTCGTGAAGCTAACGTTTTAGACCTCATAGCAACAAATAGACCGGAACTTTTCGACTCCGTGAATGTAGAAGAGGGTATCAGTGATCATAAGTCAGTGGTTGCATCAATGACTACAAGTGTAATAAGAAATGCCAAGAAAGGAAGGAAAATCTATTTGCTTAACAAGAGTGATAGGGCACAAATCGCAGAATATCTGAGTGACCACCATCAAACGTTCATTTCTGAGGAAGAGGATGTGGAACAAAAATGGAAAAAATTCAGAAACATCGTCCAGTACGCCTTAGATAAGTTCGTACCGACTAAGGTCCAAAGCGAGGGGAAAGATCCACCGTGGTATAACAATCATGTACGAAAGGTACTACGGAAACAAAGAAAGCTTCACCATAGGTTTAAGAGTAGTCGAATCATAGCTGATAAGGAAAAGCTGAACGAAGCGAAAAAGAGCGTAAAGAGAGCAATGAGAGAAGCATTCAACGAATTCGAACATAAAACATTGGCAAACAATCTAAACAAGAACCCTAAAAAGTTTTGGTCATATGTAAAATCGGTAAGCGGATCTAAATCCCCTATTCAGTCACTCGTTGACCACGATGGCACCGAAACAGAGGACGACCGAAGAAAGGCAGAAATACTGAATTCAGTGTTCCGAAACTGTTTCACTGCGGAAAATCGTAACACGGTCCCTGACTTCAGCCGTCGCACGGACGCCAAAATGGAAAATATTGAAATAAACGATATCGGAATTGAAAAACAACTGCTATCACTTAGTAGCGGAAAAGCATCCGGACCAGACGAGATACCCTTAAGATTCTACAGTGATTATGCTAAAGAACTTGCCCCCTTTCTATCAGCAATTTATCGTAGATCTCTGGAAGAACGTAAAGTACCTAGCGACTGGAAGAAAGCACAGGTCGTTCCCATTTTCAAGAAGGGTCATAAATCAGATGCGAATAATTATAGGCCTATTTCACTTACGTCAATCTGTTGTAGAATAATGGAACATGTTTTGTGTTCTCGTATTATGACGTTCTTAGATAATACAAATCTCCTTCATCATAACCAACATGGATTCCGCAAACAGAGATCATGTGAAACCCAGCTCGCCCTATTTGCCCAAGAAATTCACAGTGCCGTAGACACTGGCGAGCAGATTGATGCCGTATTCCTGGACTTCAGGAAGGCATTTGATACGGTTCCGCACTTACGTTTAGTGAAAAAAATACGTGCTTACGGAATATCGGACCAGGTTTGTGATTGGATTCAGGATTTCCTAGAAGAAAGAACACAACATGTCATTCTTAACGGTTCAAAATCTGCAGATGTAGAGGTAATTTCGGGAGTACCGCAAGGAAGCGTGATAGGACCTTTATTGTTTACAATATACATAAATGACTTAGTTGACAACATCGGTAGCTCCGTGAGGCTATTTGCAGATGACACGGTTGTCTACAAGAAAGTAGCAACATCAGAAGACTCGTACGTACTCCAGGAAGACCTGCAGAGGATTAATGAATGGTGCGACAGCTGGCAGCTTTCCCTAAATGTAGATAAATGTAATATAATGCGCATACATAGGGGCAGAAATCCATTCCAGTACGATTATGCCATAGGTGGTAAATCATTGGAAGCGGTAACGACCGTAAAATACTTAGGAGTTACTATCCGGAGCGATCTGAAGTGGAATGATCACATAAAACAAATAGTGGGAAAAGCAGGCGCCAGGTTGAGATTCATAGGAAGAATTCTAAGAAAATGTGACTCATCGACGAAAGAAGTAGCTTACAAAACGCTTGTTCGTCCGATTCTTGAGTATTGCTCATCAGTATGGGACCCTTACCAGGTTGGATTAATAGAAGAGATAGACATGATCCAGCGAAAAGCAGCGCGATTCGTCATGGGGACATTTAGTCAGCGCGAGAGCGTTACGGAGATGCTGAACAAGCTCCAGTGGCAGACACTTCAAGAAAGGCGTTACGCAATACGGAGAGGTTTATTATCGAAATTACGAGAGAGCACATTCCGGGAAGAGATGGGCAACATATTACTACCGCCCACATATATCTCGCGTAATGATCACAACGAAAAGATCCGAGAAATTAGAGCAAATACGGAGACTTACAAGCAGTCGTTCTTCCCACGCACAATTCGTGAATGGAACAGGGAAGGGGGGATCAGATAGTGGTACAATAAGTACCCTCCGCCACACACCGTAAGGTGGCTCGCGGAGTATAGATGTAGATGTAGATGATGTATCTGACCCCAGGAATGTGTCAATAAAGTTTCCCCTACCTGGGACAATGAATTCACGGTGTTCTTATTTCAATTTCCAGGAGTGTATAAAGTTGATCGTCGGTAAAGCAGATGCCAGACTGAGATTCATTGGAAGAATCCTAAGGAAATGCAATCCGAAAACAAAGGAAGTAGGTTACAGTACGCTTGTTCGCCCACTGCTTGAATGCTGCTCAGCAGTTTGGGATCCTTACCAGATAGGGTTGATAGAAGATATAGAAAAGATCCAACGGAGAGCAGCGCGCTTCGTTAGAGGATCATTTAGTAATTGCGAAAGCGTTACGGAGATGATAGATAAACTACAGTGGAAGACTCTGCAGGAGAGACGCTCAGTAGCTCGGTACGGGCTTTTGTTGAAGTTTCGAGAACATACCTTCACCGAGGAGTCAAGCAGTATATTGCTCCCTCCTACGTATATCTCGCGAAGAGACCATGAGGATAAAATCAGAGAGATTAGAGCCCACACAGAGGCATACCGACAATCCTTCTTTCCATGAACAATATGAGACTGGAATAGAAGGGAGAACCGATAGAGGTACTCAAGGTACCCTCCGTGTAGTAGATGTCTACTTTTGTAATACATGTATAATAATTAATGTTGAATGTGTGGTCATGACAACTTTTCTCTTAGTGAAGGGATACGTATGGATACATCCCATTCCTTGAATGAGAGATATTACGTCCTTAAATACATATGTCAGAGAAAAGATGTTCGTGACTGAGAGTAGTCGATAAATGGTGAGCACCCAATGGTTGGGAGGTGTTTTAAATCAAACGTGCTGATACCTGAGCTACGGATCCAGCGACTGTGTGGAAGCAGGTAGCAGTCAGAAGACCCAACCTGCTGAGTTGGAGATAGGAGGTGGCGGAGGAGAATGGACTAGATGTGCCCTGCCTGCAGGAGCCGTACTCCCAAGCTGGACAAATAGCCCTTGCAGCCGCGACACGGCAGCTAGTCAGTAACAGAGATGAGCCAAGAGTGGCGATAATAACAACGAACAGAGCACTGCGGTTAACAGTTCTCTCACAGCTGTCAAACAATCACTGCAGCATCGTGGAAATACAATCTCCTGTGGGAGTACTGCCTCTCATCAATACGTATTTTCAGTTTGGAGACGACATTGAGCAGCGTCTGAATCATCTCACTCGGGTAATCACAGCGTTGCGGGGCCGAAAGGTGATTGTGACTGCTGACATAAATGCAAAATCCCCCCTATGGTTCAGTGGCACAAGAGACGCAAACGGAGGCAAGGCAGAAGAAACAATTATGTGTGGCTTTGCAGCTTATGGTGGCCAATAAGCCCGGTAACCCTCACACCTGTACAGCGGGAGGGGGACAACGCGCAAATAACGATGTAACACTCACCACACCTAATGCCGCAAGCATTGTGAGATATTTGGAAGTAGAAGATAATGCCACCAGAATGATCACAATCTGATCACATTCACGATAGGTGACAGGAAGTGCCACTGGGACATGGGGTGGTAGGTTCAATTGAGCTACAATAGAACAGACTGGAAGCGCCTAGCAAGGGAGTGCGACATTCCTGCATTACCAGGTGACCCAGATATAAATGTGGATAGGTACACCAAAGAGCTGGTAAGTGCGATTACAAAGCAGTGAAAGCAGCCGTACCAACCAGGAGGAGGGCCACAGTGGCCTATCCATCACCATGGTCTGCCGAAGTGGAGCATATGCGCCTGTCTATCAGAAGAGTATGAAGGCACAGTGTTGTCTGCTGGGAAGGGCAACGATCATTGCAACAATAAAGGGAATCAAAGGAAACGTTCCAAAAGGAACTTCAGGTGGTTAGAGTTCGAAGTTGGGAGAGGTATGTTATAAATCAACTAACTACTGACCCATGGGAGTGCCCCATAAGTTGGTGAGAGAGAAGATCGGCTCTCCAATGGTGATATCCACAATCAGGCATGGGGACAGGATAACGGAATCCTGGCAGGAAACTGCTGAGGTTCTCCTCCAGTCCCTGTTGCCTGAGCCGCACGGGGTAGCCATGCGGTCTAGGGTGCCTTCCCACAGTTCGCGTGACACCCCCCCCCCCCACCGATGTCAGAGGTTCGAGTCCGAGTCCTCCCTATGGCGTGGGTGTGTGTGTTGTCCTTAGTGTAAGTTAGTTTAAGTTAGATCAAGTACTGTGTAAGTCTAGGGACCGATGACCTTAGCAGTTTGGTCCCGTAGAACTTACCACAAATTTCCAAATGCAAGGTATGCAAATGACAAGGCAGTATAACCCTTCTCCGAAGAGGAGGTGGCTGCCCAAATAAAATCTTTAAAGAGAGGGAAAGCTCCTGGGCCAGACAGCAGCACAGTTCCTAGCCCCTCAATTGGTAACACCACTTACCCAACTATATAACGAGTGCCTCAGATTGCAACAATTTCCCAAAATCTGGAAAACTGCTAACATGGTCATAATAAAGAAAGGACCTGAAAAAGACCCAACTGAGACTAAGTCATACAGACTGATATGTCTGATGAGTGACAGGCAGTTTTCCTTCAGGCCTGGGTGGTCGGCAGCTGACGCAGTCGCTGTGGCAGCCAAGAGGTGTGATTCAGCCTTGTACAAGTACATAGCTGGAATCAAGATGGACATCAGTGGCGCCTTTGACCACTTGTGGTGGCCTTCGATCTTCTCTTGTTTACAGGAGAAAGAGTGTCCAGAGCCACTATAATGCTGTCTGAAGAGTAATTGCGAGGATCGGGAGGTTTGGCTCTCATCCCCTAGTGGGAAAGTTAGAAAATCGATAACAAAGGGATGCCCCCAGGGTTCTGTGTTGGGCCCCTTGTTTTGGGACATCCACATGGAACCATAACTGGACAACTTGCAACAAACTGAAGACGTGCTAGAGACGATAGCTCATGCAAATGACCTCCTCCTAAATTGAAAATATCACCAAATAAGTCCTACTGGTGTATAATAGGGCTGGTACATTTGATGGGATTCGATCCTGCAACCACCCAGTTTCCAAACACTTCTGGATATTTATTTTTACCATGCCTCCTATTGGTGGATACTGGCATAGTTAGGTCATTTGGTAAGAAGTCCATTACAATGAAGGTAACAGAATTTCAAATTTCAGTTCAGTTGCATGATATGCCCTTAATCTGCAGAGTGGATGGATTGATGTATGTCCACGCAACAGCACTACTGAAAACAATAAATTGATCAATCGGGAATCTGATATTGCGACTGGTTTTTTAAAGCACTATATAATCCCTTAGTTGGTTCTCTCAGCTACACCAGGATGAAGAAGTAGATGAGTAGAAAGGGCGTACCGTTTGATAGGATAGTAACAACAACGAAGACCACTTCCACCTTTCTGTTGCTAGACAGCGTTAACTGGACTGCACTGAGTAGCAGTAAACACCACACACTTAAATCATATTCCATTCTGCAGTAGTAGTTGTCACAATTAGACGTTGGAGAGTGTCGAAACACTAACACATCCCACGTGCTCATGTCCCAATGTCCTCAGACCAGACATGACCAGTGCAAGTTGCCACCGTCGATGCATGTCTCAGCTATTACTGCTTATTAAATCGCTATTCACACTCATGCCAGATGGGTATCGTTTCATACTGTCCGGGAGCAAAACCCTCCAGCCAAATCATCACATATTTGTCAAGGAATAAAGGATGTAATTACAATTAAAAAATACTTAGCATCTCTTTTATTGTCTCGATTTCGCTACTTCCACGAAAACTTTTCTTATTTTTGATGCTTGTAAATCCAGCTAACACAGTGACGCCTTATATAATCGGACCGCCAAGTTGGAGTTTGTGTTAGTGCATATGAGCTTTATGCCATGTTTACATGTATAACTGTCGTAGATCTAACACCAAGATCATACAAATTTCTCGACTCAGACATCATCCACATCGAGTGTAAAATACTAGAGTACGTCCATTCGCGGATAATTTTCGAAGCCCAACTAAACGGATAGAGAAACATTTGCATACCATAACGTTATCACAAAACTGTTCTGTATGGGGTCTAAGAATATTTTAAGTTGCTCTTGCTAAGCACCGGACCTGATTAACACTTTGGTGGACGATCATCACAAGACAGAGCTGTTGCTTCTGGCAAACTGAGTTTGTTACACACAAAAAAAGAACCTACTAGAGCGTCATACAAAGATTTTGCTTGTTACATGTGCGAGGAACGGTGACGTAACGATACATTGTTAACATATGTCTGTTTACATCCTACAATACGTTGAATACAAAGCATGTTTTTTGCAAGGTAACAATAGACTTCCGATTGTCCCTTCTGTGCATCCACGAAATATAGCTGAATAACTACTATGACTCCATCGTCATTCAGTGATTCAACTTCAAGTGTGTAGAATGTCTGTGAACAAGGTGATGCCATAGGACGCTTGGAAGAACAGTAGCAGCGCCGTAATCCTAACCGTGAATTTGATCATAGCTAGTGGGTGTATTGTGCAGAATTTGATCGTGGATTCATGCTTTAGTCATGGCTAATTCAAAGCTATTAAAGAAGAATAGTGACTGCACGACTCTACGTCATTCAAGAACACAGCTGTGCCTACATATCAGAAAAAATATTCTAGAATTGTTACTTCCTCAATACGTTACGAAAATTAGCCTTGAGGACTACGGATTCACTGGGACAAGAGAATGTTACTGCTTACGACATGTTTGAGTGGGTTAAATCATGAAATGTGCCTGAAGTGCTCTCAGATATTTATATGAAACTGGTTAAGAGTCGTCACCACTTGATTACTGTATGTTTCCTACACAACTTAGACCATTATTATGTGTTACATCGCACGGGTTCAGTTTGATACATGACATATTTAAAAGGGATGAATTTATTTCAATGTACAAGCCCTGATTTAAGCACTGTAACTCGAACGCGCTAGGTCACATTGATGGACCACTATCAGTTAAGATGTATTATGTTGGATGTATAGTTGAAATGACCAATAATAAATTATAATGTCTGTTCCATAGTCACAACAGCCAAGTAAGATACTAATACTTATTCATTATTTCTATGATGATGAACGGAGTCTGTTCATATTTAAAGATATTGCATACATAGAAATACTGATATAATAGAGACATTCTCAGCAAGCATTGCATTGCTGAGACCTTTCAGGTATGTGAAGTGCACTAAAACACAGGAGATAAAGTAGTTACCATGGAATATATTGGTATCCCCTATAAACATATGGTGACGTCGGTTCGATTATTCGACCACCATCTACGTCAAGGGGGAGGAGAAGCTAGCATGGATATGTCGAATCTTCGAGTATGCTGCTATTCAAACCTTGGAATTCTATAGGTACCCTGCTCTACATCTACATCTACATTTATATTCCGCAAGCCACCCAACGGTGTGTGGCGGAGGGCACTTTACGTGCCACTGTCATTACCTCCCTTCCCTGTTCCAGTCGCGTACGGTTCGCGGGAAGAACGACTGCCGGAAAGCCTCCGTGCGCGCTCGAATCTCTCCGAGTTTACATTCGTGATCTCCTCCGGAGATATAAGTAGGGGGAAGCAATATATTCCATACCTCATCCAGAAACGTACCCTCTCGAAACCTGGACAGCAAGCTACACCGCGATGCAGAGCGCCTCTCTTGCAGACTCTGCCACTAGGGTGTGCCAAACATCTCCGTAACGTTATCACGCTTTCCAAATAACCCTGTGACGAAACGCTCCGCTCCTCTTTGGATCTTCTCTATCTCCTCTGTCAACCCGACCTGGTACGGATCCCACACTGATGAGCAATACTCAAGTATAGGTCGAACGAGTGTTTTGTAAGCCACCTCCTATGTTGATGGACTACATTTTCTAAGGACTCTCCCAATGAATCTCAACCTCGCACCCGCCTTACCAGCAATTAATTTTATATGATCATTCCACTTCAAATCGTTCCGTACGCATACTCCCAGATATTTTACAGAAGTAACTGCTACCAGTGTTTGTTCCGCTGTCATATAATCATACAATAAAGGATCCTTATTTCTATGTAAGTCTATCTATGTAAGTTCTATCAATTCAAGAAGAACATATGTGAAAATAATGTCGTTGTATCTGCTTATGAAAATGTAAAACTACTTTTAAGTTGAATGGAAAACAAATGGTACTTTAACCTCACAGTCTATGATTTCTCTTCACCCTTTTCCCACTTTCATAATACGCAACTTTGGCCAGATACCACGTCTATGGTTTTCTTCAAGCACATGAGATATAATTTTAGACAAAAAATGGTTCAAATGGCTCTGAGCACTATGGGACTTAACATCTCAGGTCATCAGTCCCCTAGAACTTAGAACTACTTAAACCAAACTAACCTAAGGACATCACATACATCCTTGCCCGAGGCAGGATTCGAACCTGCGACGGTAGCGGTCGCGCGGTTCCAGACTGAAGCGTCTTGAACTGCTCGGCAAAAACGGCTGGCTAATTTTAGACATGTTTGCTACATGTCTTTGGAGGCAGGTAAGGTCAAGAGCCACCTGCTCCCATTAGCCAACACATGCAGCACGATATGCGAAATTCCACACAACTATTCTATTATATTTCATTATCTTCCACTTTAAACTTCATATTCACTTTCAAAGCTAATGTTATTTGTGTCTTGCAAATCCTTTGTGTATACAAAGCAATATGGGATAGATTTTTTGTAAATAACAGCAACAAAGACATATGTTAACGATTGTTTTCATTTACTCTATTCACACAGATACAATTTGATTTTTGAGATACAGTTCAGTACTTAAGAAACAACTCAGTTCTTGAGATATGGTTCAGTTCTTGAGGTACAATATAGTTCTTGATATTAGAATTTAGTTCTTGAGGTACAGTTTGGTTCTTGAGAAACAGTTTGACTCTTATATTTTAGTGCAGACATACTTTAAACTTACACACTATGACTAATAAATAGAAAAAAACCTCCCTAAAGTAACCGTGCTTCAGTGAATATTTTTACAATCTCTTTCCAATAGCACCAGATGAGAATATTTCACAATTTTAATAAATCTATCCTAAAAACTAATGCAGAGGTACTTCTTTTACCACAATAAAATTCCACAGTCCCAGTATCATAGGTTGTGCAATAATTCTGATGGGCTGTGAACTATACCATCTTGGACAGCTAGTAGCATGTGAAACTATTCTATTTACATAACACACATTTTGTGTAGATATATTTACATGTGTGTACATAGCACATATATGCTGTGTATAAATAAATAAATATTTGGATGACATATATTTCTTTATGCTTCTTTACATTTTTAACTTTTTCTATTTTTTTACTTTTGTTCACAGAACATACATGGTGGGTATATTGTTGTTGTTCTTGTGGTCTTCAGTCCTGAGACTGGTTTGATGCAGCTCTCCATGCTACTCTATCCTGTGCAAGCTTCTTCATCTCCTAGTACCTACTGCAACCTACATCTTTCTGAAGTTGCTTAGTGTATTCATCTCTTAGTCTCCCTATACGACTTTCACCCTTAACACTGCTCTCCAATACTAAATTGGTGATTCCTTGATGCCTCAGAACATGTCCTACCAACCGATCCCTTCTTCTAGTCAAGTTGTGCCACAAACTCCTCTTCTCCCCAATCCTATTCAATACCTCCTCATTAGTTACGTGATCTACCCACCATATCTTCAGCATTCTTCTGTAGCACCACATTTCAAAAGCTTCTATTCTCTTCTTGTCCAAACTGGTTATTGTCCATGTTTCACTTCCATACATGGCTACACTCCATACAAATACTTTCAGAAACGACTTCCTGACACTTAAATCTATACTCGATGTTAACAAATTTCTCTTCTTCAGAAACGCTTTCCTTGTCATATTATATCCTCTCTACTTTGACCATCATAAATTATTTTGCTCCCCAAATTGCAAAACTCCTTTACTACTTTAAGTGTCTCATTTCCTAATCTAATACCCTCAGCATCACACGATTTAAATCGACTGCATTCCATTAGCCTTGTTTTGCTTTTGTTGATGTTCAACTTATATCCTCCTTTCAAGACACTGTCCATTCCGTTCAACTGCTCTTCCAAGTCCTTTGCTGTCTCTGACAAAATTACAATATCATCGGCGAACCTCAAAGTTTTTATTTCTTCTCCATGGATTTTAATTCCTATTACGAATTTTTCTTTTATTTCCTTTACTGCTCCCTCAATATACAGATTGAATAACACAGGGGAGAGGCTACAACCCTGTCTCACTCCCTTCCCAACCACTGCTTCCCTTTCATGTCCGTTGACTCTCAACACTACCATCTGGTTTCTGTAAAAATTGTAAATAGCCTTTCGCTCCCTGTATTTTACACCTGCCACCTTCAGAATTTGAAAGAGAGTATTCCAGTCAACATTGTCAAAAGCTTTCTCTATGTCTACAAATGCTAGAAACGTAGGTTTGCCTTTCCTTAATCTATCTTCTAAGATAAGTCATAGGGTCAGTTTTGCCTCATGTGTTCCAATATTTCTACGGAATCCAAACTGATCTTCCCCGAGGTCGGCTTCTACCAGTATTTCCATTCATCTGTAAAGAATCCGTGTTAGTAATTTGCAACTGTGACTTATTAAACTGATAGTTCGGTAATTTTCACATCTGTCAACACCTGCTTCCTTTGGGATTGGAATTATTATATTCTTCTTAAAGTCTGAGGGTATTTCGCCTGTCTCATACATTTTGCTGACCAGATGGTAGAGTTTTGTCAGGACTGGCTCTCCCAAGGCTGTCAGTACTTCTAATGGAATATTGTCTACTCCTGGGGCCTTGTTTCGACTCAGGTCTTTCAGTGCTCTGTGAATCTCTTCACGCAGTACCATATCTCCCATTTCATCTTCATCTACATCCTCTTACATTTCCATAATATTGTCCTCTAGTACATCGCCCTTGTATAGACCGTCTATATACTCGTTCCACCTTTCTGCTTTCCCTTCTTTGCTTAGAACTGGTTTTCCATTTGAGCTCTTAATATTCACATAAGTGGTTCTCTTTTCTCCAAAGGTCTCTTTAATTTTCCTGTAGGCAGTATCTATCTTGCCCCCTAGTGAGATAAGCCTCTACATCCTTACATTTGTCCTCTAGCCATGCCTGCTTAGCCATTTTGCACTTCCTGTCGATCTCATTTTTGAGACGTTTGTATTCCTTTTTGCCTGCTTCATTTACTGCATTTTTATATTTTCTCCTTTCGTCAATTAAATTCGATATTTCTTCTGTTACACCAGGATTTCTACTAGCCCTCGTCTTTTTACCTACTTGATCCTCTGCTGCCTTCACTACTTCATCCCTCAAAGCTACCCATTCTTCTTCTACTGTATTTCTTTACCCCATTCCTGTCAGTTGTTCCCTTATGCTCTCCCTAAAACTCTGTACAACCTCTGATTTAGTCGGCTTATTTAGGTTCCATCTCCTTAAATTCCCACCTTTTTGCAGTTTCTTCAGTTTTAATATACAGTTCATAACCAATAGATTGTGGTTAGAGTCCACATCTACGCCTGGAAATGTCTTACAATTTAAAACCTGGTTCCTAAATCTCTGTCTTACCATTATATAATCTATCTGATACCTTCTAGTATCTCCAGGCTTCTTCCATGTATACAACCTTCTTTCATTATTCTTGAACCAAGTGTTAGCTATGATTAAGTTATGCTCTGTGCAAAATTCTACCAGGCAGCTTCCTCTTCCACTTCTTACCCCCAATTCATATTCACTTACTACGTTTCCTTCTCTTTCTTTTCCTACTATCAAATTCCAGTCACCCATGACTATTAAATTTTCGTCTCCCTTCACTATCTGAATAATTTCCTTTATTTCATCATAAATTTCATCAATTTCTTCGTCATCTGCAGAGCTAGTTGACATATAAACTTGTACTACTGTAGTAGGCGTGGGTTTCGTATCTATCTTGGCTACAATAATGAGTTTACTATGCTGTTTGTAATAGCTTACCCGCACTCCTATTCTTTTTATTCATTATTAAACCTACTCCTGCATTACCCCTATTTGATTTTGTATTTATAACCCTGTATTCACCTGACAAAAAGTCTTGTTCCTCCTGCCACTGAACTTCACTAATTCCCACTATATCTAACTTTAACATATCCATTTTCCTTTTTAAATTTTTTAACCTACCTGCCCGATTAAGAGATCTGACATTCCATGCTCTGGTCCATAGAACGCCAGTTTTCTTTCTCCTGATAACGACGTCCTCTTGAGTAGTCCCTGCCTGGAGATCCAAATGGGGCACTATTTTACCTCCGGAATTTTACCCAAGTGGACGCCATCATCATTTAATAATACAGAATAGCTGCATGTCCTCGGGAAAAATTACGGCTGTAGTTTTCCCTTGCTTTCAGCCGTTCGCAGTACCAGCACAGCAAGGCCATTTTGATTAGTGTTACAAGGCCAGATCAGTCAATCATCCAGACTGTTGCCCCTGCAACTACTGAAAAGGCTGCTGCCCCTTTCAGGAACCACACGTTTGTCTGGTCTCTCAACAGATACCCCTGTGTTGTGGTTGCACCTACGGTGCGGCTATCTGTATCGCTGAGGCACGCAAGCCTCCCCACCAATGGCAAGGTCCATGGTTCATGGGGGGGCTATGTACGTACAAATGTGTTTCCACAGTACACATTCCTCCCATACATAAATAAATAGATATGTACACCACACACACACACAATGGGTAAGTACCAATCCAATCATCACAAATGGCCCTTTTATCATCATGAGGCGACAGGCCGATTTTAGACTGCAGCACAGTGAATAACTCATGTCCAAGATCAATGCTAGTTTGCCATACCATATGCAGCAGCCGCGGTGCAGCACCACTAACACCACTGCAAATACCTTTGATAGAGAGGGCTCTCAAAGCCTTATGATGCACACCCTTAGCCCATCTCTTTGTGGCACCTTCCAATGTGTGATATGCATATATTTTGATCACAGACATATGAATTTCACAACCGGCAATCCATTCGCCTCGTCTTTCGTAAGGCTGATAACCGTCTTGTTCTGTGGAACAATATCATAAAGATTATCAGCTGTGTATGAGGACACATCGAATTCACTTACGTTGGTACCTCATTACTTTACATGGATTGCAGTTCTTCACACAATAAAAGGAGCTATCTGTATCCTCTGTATCCAAATAAAACAATGGAAACTCCAGGATGGGATATAACAATATTAGAGAAGGAAAGTCGTTAGCTGCATGGAGTGGGCGCGAGATTTGAGGTGCCATGTCACGGATTGAGCGGCCCCTCCCACTGGAGATTCGAGTCCTCCCTCAGGCATGGGTGTGTGTGTCGCTCTTAGCATAAGTTAGTTTAAGTTAGCTTAAGTAGTGTGTAAGTCTAGGGACCGATTACCTCAGCAGTGTGCTCCCTTAGGAGTTCACACACATTTGAACATTTTTGAAAGTTGCTACTGGCCACATAGTGGAGATGATGAGTCGCGATAGGCACAACAAAAAGATTCACACAATTATAGCTTTCGGCCATTAAGGCCTTTGTCAGCAATAAAGACACATACACACACGCACATACACACAAGGACATACACACAACTCGTTTCAATTGTCTGAGACAGCAGACGTGTGTGTAAGTTGCGTTTGTGTGAATGTGTGTGTGTGTGTGTGTGGGTGTGTGTATGTGTGTCTGTTGCTGACAAAGGCCTTCATGCTGAAAGCTGTAATTGTGTGAATCTTTCTGTTGTGCCTATTGCGACTCAGCATCTCTGCTATATGCTGAGTAGCAACTTTCCTTCTCTAATATAGTATCCCAATAAAGTAATTTAGGATTTTCGAAATGTGCTTTTGAAAACTCATAATGAAAGTGATACACATGGAGTTTGGATAGGTCTAGTATAGACATTCCCACATAATAGGCTTCATAAACTCTACTGCAGTCTTTGCCATCTCTACAGCAACAAAATTCGCACAGAATATGGTGACCTGCTCAAAATTTGGTCTGGCAAAGCATTTTATTATGCCGTAACACACATCCCATTCAGTTCTAATCAACATTTCACGCCATTCCCTGAAATTCTCAATTGTTTTGCCGAAAATTGAATTAGTCATTAATTTTAAAAAAATATTTCTCAAAGTCACTCGTTGTGGAAGCCCTCAGTATAATATTCAAATCAATATACTACTCCAACCAGGGGGACTCCTTGAAGGAGACAATCTGAGTGATTCTAACCAGCTCCATCCCCAACCTGAGACCCTGGTGGAGATTATGATAATGAACAATATATCTCCGCTTTTTCTCCAGCATTGTCATTAGTTTTGGGATGGAGCCTCCTCGTGGAACTAGTTGCTCTGGACACAGAAACAAATCGGCATGTGCCCATGCAAACTAACAGGGCATTCCTCCACCACATTCCCCACATCAGAACCAGCTTCCATGTCCCCTTGGCTTTCCATCTAATCCCCTGAGTTTGTCTATGGGCACCCATTGAAACTCGCCGATCAGCAGTGATTGTTGCATGGTGTGCCTATGTAAGTTATTTACATCCAGGTACATGATCTCTCACCCATCTGTAAGTTATTTGCCTTCTCATGCTTATGGGCATATTGGTGAATTCCCCCATGGATCCCTTGCTCAAAGAAAAGAAGCATGTCAGGATCAGTCAGCAATTCGATGTGCAGTTTGTTTTATTGAGCAGTGAGTCCCAAGTCAACCCAGCTGCTGTGTAATGAAAGGTGGGATCCGAGAATATGCGGTCATGCATAGACTCCAGAATTTCTCGAAAACATCTGCAAGCAAGCATGCATCTGTGGCCAGTAAAGCTGTTCATATGCTCCTAAAGTGGAGATACTGCATTCTAGTCAGAGAATAACAGCATGTTTACATGCACCTTACTCTCAGCAGCAAAAATTTTGAGATATGGAGGGAGCTGACAACTATATCCTTATTCTACTCATCTGACTAGCATTCCTCGAGGCCATAAGCGTTAAATGATATTCCAGTAGCCTGTGCCTCAAATTTAGGTACGTCCTGGATCTTGACAGGAAATTCGATACCGTCAAAGTTATATCCGATGGGTATATTATCTTTAGGCATGTGGTATGTAACAGGACGCTCAGAATGATCTCTGTAATAAATTTCTCTCGCAAGCCACGATTGATCATGCAAGACAAGCCTGATCCTCTCTATTTTCGACATTAATGCATGCCTTCTTATTAGTTATGCCCTGGGGGAACTCGTTATAGCTGGACCCTCCATTTACTGGATCATAGCCATGCGTATGGATGTCCAGGTGTGGTATTCGGCTGAGTGCTTTAGCTGACCCTCTCACTCCCATCTCGGAAAATTGGTCCATTACAGCACTCAAGGTGGATTCATGAAAGCACTTGTCAGCTGGATGTGCTCTGCGTTATCACGCCATTATCCCCACAGACATAATGAAGGCTTGGCTCTTCAATACCTCAGCATGTTTTGGGGGAGTGCGACAGTTCAGTGCACAGCACTGCACTGCATTTAATGGCAGGGTACTGCAGATCACTAAGCCCCTAGAGGAGCTCAATTCCACAACAGGAAGGCATGCTCTTAGAAACACAGCAGGATCGTGGTACCCCGCTACCAGTTTGTCGATTCCAGTGAATGAGATTCGCTGCTCAAAGGCGTCCGCAATTACTGAGTATTCTAACTGTTGTATGGTGTCACTGATCTGATGTCCTTCACTGAAAGGATGGAAGAGGGAATTGCCACTAGCCACTGGATCACCGCTGTTAGTGATACTATAACTGCAACTATTTGATGATGATGATGAAAGTGCATGCAGAGTGGAGCAGAGAGGTATGTGCATTACCATGTGTTCCTGCTGATTGTGTCAAGGACAAGACGGTGGAGGAGGTGGTGACACTGCAGCATTGGGCGAATGTGAGCAGCCTGACTGCGGCTACTGCTGCGACTGCAGCCCTGACCTGTTTGGCAGAGGGAGGGTGGCCCATGGACGCCAGAGCGGTGCTGGAGCCGCGGCAGTGAGGGTTGCAGCAGGGACATCAGCAGGAGGGGTGGTTTACAAGGATACTACTGCTGCTGTTGCTGTCACTGATGCGTCTCAGCACTTTGTTCGCAGGGGTAGATATATGCTGAAACAATAACACTGAAACAATAAGACACATGTATTCAGTACTACAAAAGATTAGTGAAAAACAAAATTGCAGTTTTTGAATCTGAACTTACCAAGTAACTCTCAATCCTCAAAAAATGGTTCAAATTGCTCTGAGCACTATGGGACTTAACGTCTATGGTCATCAGTCCCCTAGAACTTAGAACTACTTAAACCTAACTAACCTAAGGACATCACACAACACCCAGTCATCACGAGGCAGAGAAAATCCCTGACCCCGTCGGGATCTCAATCCTCCTTTAATGGTCTCTGCCGCTTGCCACCAATGGCACTGCTACTGCTTGATGCCATAATCGCTTCATGTTAGATCAGAGGTGAACCAAACTAATAATTAATGCACACGAGCGAGAACAAGTCAATCGACCTTACAGAGTGACGGCAGATGAAGGCGGAATAAGGCTGTGGGTGAAGGGGCGAGCTTTATATTCCTTCACTGATTGAGTGTCAGTCAATGGGAACAAAGAATTCTGGAAACTTAACTCAGAAGTAGCCAATAGGAGTGAAATATTCTGGGACACCTTCGTATCCTGCTTTGATGTGCAGGTACTGCAAGCAGAAGTAGTAACTTGAGGTAACAAACGACACTGCCACGAACAAAGGAGACCATGGCTGGGGGTGACATTGTGGCTGGACAGCCATAAAAATTGTGGCTTGCGTCAGCTGTCATGGACAGTGGAAAGTTATGGGCGGTGAATACGCATTGTGTAATTTCAATATTGATCGAAGTCATTGTATTCTCATACATGTAACAAACAAAATCTTTCTATGACGCTCTAGCAGGTTCTTTTTCTTTCATAACAAACTCAATACTGCCAGACGCAACAGATCCGTCTTGGCGTGTTCTTCCTCCAAAGTGTGAAACAGGTACGGTGTTTAGCAAGAGCAACTTAAAATATTCTTAGACCTCATACAGAACAGTTTTGTGATAACGTTATGCTATGCAAATGTTTCTCTATCCGTTTAGTTGGGCCTCGAAAATAATCCCTGAATGGACGTACTCTAGTATTTTGTACTCGCAATGATGTCTGAGTCAAGAAATTTGTATGTTCTGAGTGTTAGATCTATGACAGGTTTACATGTAAACATGGCATAAAGCTCACCTGCACTAACACAAACTCCAACTTGGTGGTCCGATTATATAAGGCGTCACTGTGTTAGCTGGATTTACAAGTATCAAAAATAAGAAAAGTTTTCGTGGAAGTAGCGAAATCGAGAAAATAAAAGAGATGCTACGGATTTTTAATTGTAATTACACCCTTTATTCCTTCACAAATATGTGTTAATTTGCTGGAGGGTTTTGCTACTGGACAGCATGAAACGATACCCATCTGGCATGAGTGTGGACAAATCATAACTTTCTTCAGGCGCTGTACATCTATAAACGATAATCATAAATGTTACGTTACTTGAAAAAAAAATTATTTTGGCTTATGTTCTGACATGTGCAAGGATAATTACCATGTATCGTTGTAAGCGAGGTATGGACTTGACGTGGGACATTGGCCACATCAATAGCCGTAGGGATATGAGAGATTTTATGTAGAAAATTATGACCAATCATAAGGAGGGTAGAGAAATTAATATTTGTAGAGCCACAGTCGTCAGCAACAGCAATTTCCAATACTCCACTGATTGTCGAATGTCACCAGACTGACGCTACAATCATAATATTTAATTATAATTACACTGATAACTACGCGGCTGGTTTCCCAGTATGGTCCTAGCTGAGTACGGGTGCGTGGCGGAGGTAGCCCGAAGCCAGAACGAATAGCATTTCTGGATTAAGGCATGATCCTCCCAAACCGATCAGACAGGGAGCGCAGATGCAGCTGACCTCACTGCATCGCCCTCTGGGCAGGCGAATAGCGATTTAATAAGCAGTGATAGCTGAGACATGCATTGACGGTGGCAACTTGCACTGGTCATGTCTGGTCTGAGGACATTGGGACATGAGCACGTGGGATGTGTTAGTGTTTCAACACTCTCCGACATCTAATAGTGACAACTACTACTGCAGAATGGAATATGATTTAAGTGTGTGGTGTCTAGTGCTACTCAATGCAGTCCAGTTAATTCTGTCTAGCAGCAGAAAGGTGGACGTGGTTATTGTTGTTGTTACTATCCTATCAAATGGTACACACTTTCTACTCATCCACCTAATTCTTCATCCTCGTGTAGCTGAGAGAATCAACTAAGGGATTATATTGTGCTTTAAAAAACCAGTTGCAGTATCACATTCCCAATTGGTCAATTTATTGTTTTCAGTAGTGCTGTTGCGTGGACATACATCAATCCATCCACTCTGCAGATTAAGGGCATATCATGCAACTGAACTGAAATTTGAAATTCTGTTACCTTCATTGTAATGGACTTCTTACCAAATGACCTAACTATGCCAGTATCCACCAATAGGAGGCATGGGAAAAATAAATATCCAGAAGTGTTTGGAAACTGGGTGGTTGCAGGATCGAATCCCATAAAATGTACCAGCCCTATTATACACCAATAGGATGCAAGGAGAAACTGCCCACACACAGAAGATATCTATTCAATTATTTAAGTAGTCAATCAATCCGATATATTTCCAAAACATGCACAGCCTAGCATTTTTTGAAGGTCTGGGGATTTCCAAGGTATCTGCTACTTTGTTCAGGACAAAGGAGGAGTTAGTGTGGCACATGACTGATGCTACCCACGTCTTCTTGAATGACTTCATCCACTACAGGTTTCCATAGCAATGGGTAGTGTGGGAGCAAACAGGGATTTACCGGTTACCAGCGCCAGGTCTGCATGAGTGGCGAGGGTGGTACAGGAGGAGTGTGGAAGGGAGGAGGAATGTGAAGGACATCTTAATCTGTGTGTGTTTGCATACGTCTCTGCACACAAACAGGAAGTAACCACTTGAGACAGGGCGAAATAGAGGGAGAGAGGGAGGGAGGGAGGGAGAGAGAGAGAGAGAGAGAGAGAGAGAGAGATAGAGAGGCAGGAAGTGAGTCTGGTATCGAATTTCAAAGAGATGCTGCTACCTGATGATTTTTTTGTGGAGGACTAGCATGGTCCAGCAGCTGCGACGGTCTCTGACCAGAGGTGTGTGTAGTTTGGTGCGATTGACCGACAGTCATCGATGTGATGAGGAGTTCTATTTCGCCAGATATGTTTAGCGGGATATGTGACAGCATAATTACGTGTGGTGAGAGTTTCATGATGGTATACCTTTCGTGACTGGAATAAAAAAGTGCTGCAACGGTTTTTCGTCGATCCATATATGTGTGGTAACTGTTCTGCAACTGCAGATAACAAGCAGGGGCACTAGATTAGTTGTGTATGGACAAGTTGAGAATTTTGGTCTGACTGGAGGCATACTAGGGTAGTTCATGCAATGACCACTTGATCTAGATGGGATAGTGGTCAGAGTATCTGCTTAGTAAGCAAGAAACACTGATCAGGATCCCGGTACAGCACAAATTTTCAGCTTTCCCCATTGATTTCAGTCAATGCCCACTTTCAGCTGATGTCTATAATATTCCTTTTCGTCTTAATTAGCAACTTCTGCTGGATAAAAAAGGTTTCTGTTCTTTTGGATATGTCTGAAAGAACACTCATCACATATAAATGACGTAAATAATGCCTGATATATAACAACTTGCTAAATGATGTAGGCCTATACTTGCTTATGTTTTGTTCATCAGTGTGCATGCAGCTGCCACAGAAGTTCAGGTCTGACTGGAGGCATACTAGGGTAGTTCATGCAATGACCACTTGATCTAGATGGGATAGTGGTCAGAGTATCTGCTTAGTAAGCAAGAAACACTGATCAGGATCCTGGTACAGCACAAATTTTCAGCTTTCCCCATTGATTTCAGTCAATGCCCACTTTCAGCTGATGTCTATAATATTCCTTTTCGTCTTAATTAGCAACTTCTGCTGGATAAAAAAGGTTTCTGTTCTTTTGGATATGTCTGAAAGAACACTCATCACATATAAATGACGTAAATAGATAGTTCACAAATTAATGTATGTTGTTTAGTTACTTCCGCTAGAGCCGAGAGAGCATATTTGTACGAGATGTTAAGTCATTATTGGCTGCAGTCAATATCAACATGCTAACTGTTCATGGCGAGGATTTTGCGTTTCCCTTTCTTACTCAAACACTGAGTGTCTATAAAACGCCTTTTAAATTAATCACATAAATTGACAGGCGTTTCCAGGCATTGTTGTGAGATCAATTATTATCTACACTCATTAGTTACATAGCTAATAACTCCCTTAACCTAATATTATAGACCGAAAAGAATATTTAGAACTTCAGCAGTGTGGAAGTGGTGTAGTTACGTATTTACATTTTAATAACAATTTCACTATTATTTCAGTTTGTGTTTGCGCGAAACAGAAGTGTTGTTTTTAAATGTCACTACACTGTAAACTGATTACATCTGAACCTCACTTTGGTCTGTGACTTTTCGCCAGTCAAAGTTGATCCTACCTCACGTCAGCATAATCTGGGATTGGCGTTTATAGAACGCAGATTTCTGAGTTAAGCTTGACCTTAAGTAATTTTCTGTGTTAATCTAAGATCTGATGCTTTATAAAATCGACCCATAATACACTCCTGAAATTGAAATAAGAACACCGTGAATTCATTGTCCCAGGAAGGGGAAACTTTATTCACACATTCCTGGGGTCAGATACATCACATGATCACACTGACAGAACCACAGGCACATAGACACAGGCAACAGAGCATGCACAATGTCGGCACTAGTACAGTGTATATCCACCTTTCGCAGCAATGCAGGCTGCTATTCTCCCATGGAGACGATCGTAGAGATGCTGGATGTAGTCCTGTGGAACGGCTTGCCATGCCATTTCCACCTGGCGCCTCAGTTTGACCAGCGTTCGTGCTGGACGTGCAGACCGTGTGAGACGACGCTTCATCCAGTCCCAAACATGCTCAATGGGGGACAGATCCGGAGATCTTGCTGGCCAGGGTAGTTGACTTACACCTTCTAGAGTACGTTGGGTGGCACGGGATACATGCGGACGTGCATTGTCCTGTTGGAACAGCACGTTCCCTTGCCGGTCTAGGAATGGTAGAACGATGGGTTCGATGACGGTTTGGATGTACCGTGCACTATTCAGCGTCCCCTCGACGATCACCAGTGGTGTACGGCCAGTGTAGGAGATCGCTCCCCACACCATGATGCCGGGTGTTGGCCCTGTGTGCCTCGGTCGTATGCAGTCCTGATTGTGGCGCTCACCTGCACGGCGCCAAACGCGCATACGACCATCATTGGCACCAAGGCAGAAGCAACTCTCATCGCTGAAGACGACACGTCTCCATTCGTCCCTACATTCACGCCTGTCGCGACACCACTGGAGGCGGGCTGCACGATGTTGGGGCGTGAGCGGAAGACGGCCTAACGGTGTGCGGGACCATAGCCCAGCTTCATGGAGACGGTTGCGAATGGTCCTCGCCGATACCCCAGGAGCAACAGTGTCCCTAATTTGCTGGGAAGTGGCGGTGCGGTCCCCTACGGCACTGCGTAGGATCCTACGGTCTTGGCGTGCATCCGTGCGTCGCTGCGGTCCGGTCCCAGGTCGACGGGCACGTGCACCTTCCGCCGACCACTGGCGACAACATCGATGTACTGTGGAGACCTCACGCCCCACGTGTTGAGCAATTTGGCGGTACGTCCACCCGGCCTCCCGCATGCCCACTATACGCCCTCGCTCAAAGTCCGTCAACTGCACATACGGTTCACGTCCACGCTGTCGCGGCATGCTACCAGTGTTAAAGACTGCGATGGAGCTCCGTATGCCACGGCAAACTGGCTGACACTGACGGCGGCGGTGCACAAATGCTGCGCAGCTAGCGCCATTCGACGGCCAACACCGCGGTTCCTGGTGTGTCCGCTGTGCCGTGCGTGTGATCATTGCTTGTACAGCCCTCTCGCAGTGTCCGGAGCAAGTATGGTGGGTCTGACACACCGGTGTCAATGTGTTCTTTTTTCCATTTCCAGGAGTGTATATTGGTTTGTTACTTAGCAGGCAAACTACGCTCTTAAGAAGCTCATAACATTAGTTGACTTTTTGGATGCGAGTGTTACTTGCTAGATGGATATTGTTACAAACTACCACCAAGAACAGCGGATTGCACGAATACTTGATTGCAGATGCATGATTCCCGTGAGAATTGTTTGACGATCACTGTGCTATACTATACATAGACACAGATTGTGTGCCTTCCTATTGATATTTTTGAGAAATTCCAGAGTGTATGTATCAGAAAAACGAATTAGTGAAGCAAAAAGAAAATGTAGGTATTTATTATGTAAAAAAACCCATCAGATAAAGAATAATTACAATTTTTTGTCATGGGAAATATAGTACAT
This sequence comes from Schistocerca nitens, assembly GCF_023898315.1. Lineage (NCBI taxonomy): Eukaryota > Metazoa > Arthropoda > Insecta > Orthoptera > Acrididae > Schistocerca > Schistocerca nitens. The sequence goes on along the minus strand of NC_064614.1, from coordinate 924,590,735 downwards.
AGATTCTTTCTTTTCTAGTATCACTATAAATAAATCATATGCATTGGTATGTATGTATATAAGAAGTATCTCTGTACAAAAAATTGTTAATATTAGTGTAAATAAATAGTATCACAGTGCATATGTGGAAATAGTTTCCTAGTCATCATTAAAGAATCATGTTAACAAAAACAAAATTTATTGCAAAAACATTGTCGGTAAAGAAAAAACATTGTTAATACATTAGGTTTTGCTAACACAGAAAAAAATATTGTTAACAAAACAGAAATTTAAAAAGTACACTATATTGTAAAACTTTGTTAACAAAAAGGAAGTTATTGTTAATGAACTAGAAATTAATTTCTTATATCCTTGTTCTTATTTACAAAAGAAAATCCCACAACATGGTCCCAACCAAATTTGTCAGAAGGTCATTTAACTACAGCGATCATTTAAGAACAGTGAAGCACATGCAATTGCTCAAGAGAGAAAAGAGGTAGGGCAAGGTGGAAAATCCATCATTTTAAGTCATGCTATTGGCATAGACCAGTGGAGGGAGAGGAATGGGTTTCCCATCGTTTTAACGTCTTCCTGTGGCCTAGAGAGATGGGACAGGTGTTAGGGTGGGTGGGTGGGTGGGTGGGAGTGACTGTGAATTTCGTCCCAGAACCTGCACAGTGAATGGGTGACCATCATTTTTAAGTCACACAAATGCCTAAGATGTGTGGCCAGGGTGGTTACATTAAGGCCTTGAAAGTACCACATACAAGTGCCCAATAGGTGCAGTTGTCAGAAAGGGCACACATGTGGCAAGTTTCAGGCTACATTCTAATCATGAAAACGCCTCACCCAATGGCCCAAAAGGCATGGGCATAGGGGGAGATTCCCAGGAAGAGTGGCCATGACATTGGGATAAGGTCATTATCTGCACTCATGTTAGTACTGACGCTCCTCCAATCTCTGGTTGGACACCAGGTGACAGTAGTGTCCAAACATAAGCTGCTGATTTTCCTGAACAATTGCAAGCACCTGACATTCAAAATGCTATGCTGGACATTAGCATTACAGGAATGAAATTGCTCTGTGTCGACCATGTGGTTCCAGACACTTTACCCCTTTTGCTTGTTGGTATGCATACTGTGGGTCTGGACCACCCAGACACGAAGGAATTAGACATCCAATTGAAGAGAAATAACTCCAGAAATTAAAAGAAAGTTACAACAGATCACTTCTGTTCAAGAACTAGACTCAAAGCTTGTTAAAATGGAGACAAGGTTGCTAGGGATTGGGACAATGATACAGTATGATATTTGTACAAAATGGAGGGGAAGTGCTGTATCACAGAAGACATCGATTGGAAATATGTGTTCCACAGCAGTAACAAGAGGAACTTGTTGACTAGATCAACCTCCTCTTCAGCCACTATCAAGCTGCTAAGTGCTTAGGAATATCAAGAGGAACACTTGTTTCAAGGGCATGGAACAGAAAACAACCATGCTTCTCTCACAGTGTGATCTCTGCCAGAAAGCTAAGCTTGCAAAGTGCACCATTTACAGTGAAATGCAAAATGCTCTGCTACAGAATCAGGAGAACTGGTGTTGGCGGGCATTATGGGCAGCCTGTCGACCAGCAAGGCTGAGTCAGATATACAGGGTGTCCCAAAAAGAATGACCCAATTTTAAATATAATTATTTATTAGGAAGACGGGCTTTACACCAACAAATTGCATACTCACTTGCTCAGAAAAGACAGAAGTTTATAAAAAATCCATCATAAATGTTCAATATGTCCTCCATTGGCTGCACAGACGACATCCGCTCAAATGCTCGTCGGATTTGTTACACTGTTTGTTCAGGAATGCGTGGCCAGCCAGAACTGTTGCCTTTACAGAGGCACCCTGTTTCATCAAACTGTTTACATCAACGTCGAATGTTCTTTAGTGACGGTGGTTTAGCACGAAATCGAATATGAAACGCTCGATGAACAGCGATCACTGACTGAGTACGACTAAATTCAATAACACAATACGCCTGCTGTTGCGCGGACGCCATATTGCGCGAGCAGCGAGACCGGCCACTCGTTCCAGGTCAGCGCTCCTAGCGACATCTAGCGGATTTTTTCTGAAATTCGAGACCATGCCGATTACATCTAGCGCTGTTTCAGTTACCTAGTGAGATTTGTCTCAATATTATTACAAGTTAAAAACGATTCATTCTTTTTGGGACACCCTGCATTTTTTCAGTGTTAGAGGCGTTCTCGAATTTAATTCAGTTCTACCTACTCTGGAATACTTCTGCAACCATGCTAGCTCATGTTATGCAGAGGTAAGTAGATGAACACGGTTGTCAGAAGGGATTACAGTCCAACAATGGTAGGCAGTTCATATCTCACACATGGGTGCATGAAATGGACAAAATAGACATAGCCATACACCACACTATTTATTAGCATGCAGCTGGAAGCCTGGTACAAAAAAACCTTTCGGGAGGTAGGAAAACTCCCGAGAATCTACTGCTTCGAAAAGCATATGAAATGGGTAGAGTACCTACAGCAATTTGAGGAAATTTTAAACACTGGCATTCACAGTTCTATTGGCTATCTTTCTATTGAAATGGCTACATGAAAAAGACTGGAGATGCTATCGAATGTGAACCTCCCAGCGCCACCAGAGGAATCCTGCCAAGATAACATTTGTTCATCGAGATAACTGCAGCAGTAAGAGGCAAAGCATAAGGCTGAAGCGATATATCCAAAGGCTGCCGCTTTCAAGGAGAATGATGTAGTTCTAGTTTATCAACGTCCTAAGTTGAAACTTCTAGGAAAAAAATTGTGAAGTTCTGTTTGCTATATGAAGGTCCATATGGTATTAAAACAGAGATTGAGAATCACACTTATGTTTTGGTTGAGACTAACACTAGCCACACAAAAGGTCTATCAGCAACCCAATGCAAAAAGTTTGTACAGTAAATTATTATCAAAAACGGTCCGCTAGGCAGATGAATGCATTTCTTCTCAGCATATAGGTTTCCTGGAAGCAGAGGACAGAAACAAGGTATGATTTGAAACTTCCTGGCAGATTAAAACAGTATGCCCGACCGAGACTCGAACACGGGACCTTTGCCTTTCGCGGACAAGTGCTCTACCAACTGAGCTACCGAAGCACTTTACTCACAGCTTTACTTCTGCCAGTACCTCGTCTCCTGCCTTCCAAACTTTATTTAGTTTTTGTGTTACTGTGTAATCTTACTTAGGTTTTTCTTACTGTACGTTTCGTTATGTGTTTTACTAAATATTGCGTGACAGCAGCTCTATTTCAGTAAATATCTAGTAGAGCAACCTTTTGTTAAATATAATGCCAGAAAAAACTAGGACACCCTTTTAGAGGTTTCCAAGTTGCTCAAGATTTACTACTGCAGCAGTACATATAGAGTATATGCAGTGATTATATTTATAGATCAATATCACAAGCGGATCAGAGGTACCAGGTATCTACCCATGCTAGAACACACACATTAGTACATGGTGTAGCCTCCGTAGGTGGCAATGCAATCGCTGACTCTGGCATCGACTCACGTGTACAAATGGCGAATAGTGTTCTCGGATTTGTTATGCCATGCCTGCTCGACCTGCTGACATAGTTCTACAAGCGTTGTTGGTTGACAAGTCGCACCTAACTTCTCATCCCGTGATACCACACACATGCTCAATTGGAGACAAGTACAGGGATCGTGGCACCCAGGGAAGTTGCTGCACATCTTGCAGAGCATATTGAGTTTCACAGGCAGTGCGTGGGTGAGCCTTATCCTGCTGGAACGACACATCACCTCCCTGTTGAAGGAACGTCAAAATAATAGGTGCAACAACCTTCTGCACATTCCAAGCGCTGATTAGCGTCCCCTCCAGAAACACCAAAGATGAACAAGAGCTGTAGCTTATCGCACCCCAGACCATAAGTCCTGAGATGGGGCCAGTGTGCATTCTAAGGGACAGTGCCCAGCAGATCCACATTGTACGTGCAAACCATCACTACTTGCATACGTGCAGTATCTGCTTTCATTGCTGAAGATCACGGCATGCCATTCCATCTTACAAGTGATCCTCTGACAGCACCAGTCGAGCCATGTGCATCAATGCTCCGGCGTGAGTGGAAAACGGGCTAGAGGTGTGTATACCTGAAATCTCACTGCTAATAACCAGTTTGCAGCAGTTCGTGTTGGCACGTCTTGGCACACAAGCCCTGTTATCTTTGCTGTGGTAGCTGGTCTGCCACTGCTGCCCTTGGAATACGACCATCCTGGCAAGAGTCTGTATACCTCATTTACAGGTGTGGGAATGTTAAGATGATCACTGATGCCAGTATCGTTGCACAACTGACTCAGCACATCCAATATGTGTGGCAGTCCTCTGAAAGGACCATCTCGGCACTCGGAAAGCCATAATTTGACCCCTTTCGAGCTCGCTCGGTTGTTTGTAGGGAGCACGAATGCTTCTTTGTTGTGTGGTTGCCTACTTGATTCACACGTTTCCACCACACTGTGCCTTCTGGCTGTGAGCATTCCCTATTAAAGGGTAGACACAGATGGCGCTCTGGTAGCTATGTCACTTGTCTATCTGTTGGCATACAACGTTGAAACCATTACTAGCACATCTACTATCCCCAAGGAGGCACATGCCGTCAATGGATCAAATCGACCTTGTAGTTCCAGGTGCACTAACTTTTCCTGGCAGTGTATTTGATTTATTGGAGTACTAAACTTCAGAGATGAGAGGGTGTAGAAGTAATAATGTTAAAAGAATGCGTTTTTCCTTCCTTTGTTCAAAGTGTGATGTGCAGTTCAAGGATGATAATTTTCCTTGCCTTGTCTTAACCCAGTTCACGTGTGCATCATTTTTATGAGTACCAGTAGTCTACCAGAGTTTTCCATCCTAAAAGACATTCATAGCCAGTTCTAGTTGTTTCGTTAAGTGCGAACTTCTGGGTAATAGTAACAATTAATTTGGGAAACACAGCCTTATTTTCTGACCTGACAGGTCAGGAAGAAACGCTACCCCTTAATGGATACACATTCCCATTACGTGGTGCCGTTGTGAATTTGTAAGCCATCTGTTGCTGTCACAATAGAAACAATGCATTTTGCGAGAATTTTTAAATTTAGATTGTTTAGATAGTACCCCAGTGGGATGGCTTGAATCTTTTTGTAAGACGTAAGACTTTTATGAATAGTAGATTTTTGTGTCTTGGCTCTTTATTGAAGACTAATGTTCTTTTTGTGTGGGTGACCAAGTAATTGAGACAGTGGAGCCAGGTGTCTACCATCACTCATGAAAGACTGTGACTGTCCTGGTTGACAATCTGAAGTTTAAATGTTTATACTGTTCGCCTGAGATATGGGTGTGAGTGATGTCTGACAGCGTGAAAGAACGAGATCGATTTCTCCAGTCAGTTAGTGCCCGATTGTGCGATATTTGTTCTCTAATTTAATTTCAAATGACAAGTTGTACGGTGTCTTCGATAGTCTGGTGATGCCTGCAGTACCCATGGAGCCTGAAATGACGTATAGATGTCGTTTAACGTAATACTCAATGTAATATATTGATGGTTGCTGGCCGTCTGACATAACTGATAACTTGCAAAACGGTATTAGAAAAAGGTAATGTACCCGAGGGTGGAGTGTTGTAAGAATCTTAAGTTTGTAATTATTGCTGTTATTTGTGGAATTAATGTGCATAAATAAGTAGTTTTACTGTTGCTGCCAGGAGTCAATTCCTTGGTAGACAATGTTCGTTAGCCTTGGCTATTATAACTAGGATCAGATGGGCAACATACTTGGTGGAGATCCCATCTGTCAGCAGTTGGATGTTGCTCCACTTTCACCATCAGTGGATGACAGCCCCAAACCAAACCACCACATCATTGGCTCTTTCTCGTGACAGCAATAGGGAATGCTGTTTGTGTAGCGCAGTGTAAGCCAGGGAGCCTTACATAGCAGACCCATAGTTGTCTAACATTTTTTTTGTTGTCCCTCAGCGCTACGTATGGAGCAAGACTCTGACACAAGTCTCAAAACAGCAATTCATGAAAAAACAACGTTCATTTTTTTTCGGCTGAGCAACCATGATGGTAGGACAGTAAAATAGTAAATACATTATGCTTAATGGTTAACAAACAATAAAATAATGTTAATGAATGGCTACCAGAAACCATAATTATATTGTATGTAATGTTACATTCTACCATGTGCTAGTTTAGGGAGAATTATTATTTGTTTTTGATATGTACCTTTGGCGACAAATCATTTACGTTTTTTGTTGCTTATCTGTTTGTTTGCATAGCCAAAGTTGAAGGCATATTCCTGCATTTAACGGTGATCAGTGATGATAAAGGGCCTCAGGAACCGGCGTACAGCAGCAGAAGAGGGACTGGGCAGGCCCTAGTCCAGGCTTGAACACGCGACCTATCAGGAAGGTGGTCGCTGACAGAAGATAATCACCTGGGAGGTGACCCAGCGGTGCAATGGTACCAAGTGGTCAGCTCAGGCAGTTGCCTGCTGCTACTGCAGGCAAAGTCCTTGGAAGGTGACTGGATGCTTAATCAGGCACTCATGTGGTCTTCACCTCAAAGTTAATAGTTGATGAAGATAGTATTGTCCAGCATCAAGCAGACATCCCAATACAGTTTTGTACAGAGAATGTTGGTGAGCATCTGAGAGCGAGGGTTTGACTTTGGTACACTCTATTGAGCTAACCCCTAAAGAATTCGGCACTATTCTGTTGGCTGTAGCACTGAATGAGTACGTTTCTGAGAAGTACTTGTCTTGCTCAACGACTGATAGTACATTACATACATCATTTCCTCGCTCGTTAATCGTAAATTGGTTATGTGCAGACGTACTTCATCTGAGCAGCCACCCAAACTCACAGCAGCTCCCAAATTATCAATAAATACAAATACATCTTCTCTTGTTTTACCTACAAAAGGGGTCACTAGATCATCTGCAACCGAATTCAGGGAAGGAGTGGGTATGCTGAATGACAGTTTTCTTTCTACTGACCCATGCTGTCTACCTGAGCTGCCTGCTGTCAAAGTATCCTCTTGCCCTTGCAAAGCAGCAGTACTTTCCTCCAGTTTTGTTACTTTGAGAGGTTCCATGCCTTTTGTTTGCATGTCGTCGCTCATTTTCATCAATTTTATTAATTCTTTATTTGATTTCACGGTGGTAACGGGCCGAATAAGGTTATTCTACATCTACATCGACATCCATACTCCGCAAGCCACCTGACGGTCTGTGGCGGAGGGTACATTGAGTACCTCTATCAGTTCTCCCTTCTATTCCAGTCTCGTATTGTTCGTGGAAAGAAGGATTGTCGGTATGCCTCTGTGTGGGCTCTAATCTCTCTGATTTTATCCTCATGGTCTCTTCGTGGGATATACGTGGGAGGAAGCAATATACTTCTTGACTCCTCGGTGAAGGTATGGTCTCGAAACTTCAACAAAAGCCCATACCGAGCTACTGAGCGTCTCTCCTGCAGAGTCTTCCACTGGAGTTTATCTATCATCTCCGTAACGCTTTCGCGATTACTAAACGATCCTGTAACGAAGCGCACTGCTCTCCATTGGATCTTCTCTATCTCTTCTATCAATCCTATCTGGTACGGATCCCACACTACTGAGCAGTATTCAAGCAGTGGGCGAACAAGCGTACTGTAACCTACTTCCTTTGTTTTCGGATTGCATTTCCTTAGGATTCTTCCAATGAATCTCAGTCTGGTATCTGCTTTATCGACGATCAGCTTTATATGATCACTCCATTTTAAATCACTCCTAATGCGTACTCCCAGATAATTTATGGAATTAACTGCTTCCAGTTGCTGACCTGCTATATTGTAGCTAAATGATAACGGATCTTTCTTTCTGTATCGAACGCCTTGCGGAAGTCACGAAACACGGCATCTACCTGGGAACCCGTGTAAATGGCCCTCTGAGTCTCATGTACGAATAGCGCGAGCTGGGTTTCACACGATCGTCTTTTTCGAAACCAATGCTGATTCCTACATCGTAGATTTCTAGTCTCCAGAAAAGTCATTATACTCGAACACAATACGTGTTCCAAAATTCTACAGCTGATAGATGTTAGAGATATAGGTCTATAGTTCTGCACATCTGTTCGACGTCCCTTCTTGAAAACGGGGATGACCTGTGCCCTTTTCCAATCATTTGGAACGCTACGCTCTTCTAGAGACCTACGGTACACTGCTGCAAGAAGGAGGGCAAGTTCCTTCGCGTACTCTGTGTACAATCGAACTGGTATCCCATCAGGTCCAGCGGCCTTTCCTCTTTTGAGCGATTTTAATTGTTTCTCTATCCCTCTGTCGTCTATTTCGATATCTACCATTTTGTCATCTGTGCGACAATCTAGAGAAGGAACTACAGTGCAGTCTTCCTCTGTGAAACAGCTTTGGAAAAAGACATTTAGTATTTCGGCCTTTAGTTTGCCATCCTCTTTTTCAGTAGCATTTTGGTCACAGAATGTCTGGACATTTTGTTTTGATCCACCTACCGCTTTGACATAAGATCAAAATTTCTTAGGATTTTCTGCCAAGTCAGTACATAGAACTTTACTTTCGAATTCATTGAACACCTCTCGCATAGCTCTCCTCACACTACATTTCGCTTCGCGTAATTTTTGTTTGTCTACAAGGCTTTGGCTATGTTTATGTTTGCTGTGAAGTTCCCTTTGCTTCCGCAGCAGTTTCATAACTCGGTTGTTGTACCACGGTGGCTCTTTTCCATCTCTTACGATTCTGCTTGGCACATACTCATCTAACGCATATTGTACGATGGTTTTGAACTTTGTCCACTGATCCTCAAAACTATCTGTACTTGAGACAAAACCTTTGTGTTGAGCCATCAGGTACTCTGAAATCTGCTTTTTGTCACTTTTGCTAAACAGAAAAATCTTCCTACCTTTTTAATATTTCTATTTACGGCTGAAGTCATCGATGCAGTAACCACTTTACGATCGCTGATTCCCTGTTCTGCGTTAACTGTTTCAAATAGTTCGGGTCTGTTTGTCACCAGAAGGTCTAATATGTTATCGCCTTGAGTCGGTTCTCTGTTTAACTGCTCAAGGTAGTTTTCACTGGATTATTTGTCCCTGCCACCCGTTATGAACGTTTGAGCCATCCAGTCTACATCTGGCAAATTAAAATCTCCACCCAGAACTATAACATGGTGGGGAAATCTACTCGAAATATTTTCCAAATTGTCCTTATTCTGATGATAATATTCGTACTGAGAGCTCAAATTACTTTTCACTTGATTACTTTGCAGTTTGGGAACTGTATATGGTCTTGCTTTTAGTTTTCTCTGTTACTTCCCTGCGTGGCTTATTGCGAGGCGAGCACCGGAGGATGTGACACACTGCATTTTAGTGGGGGGTCTGCACTTCCGCGAACACAGAGAGGGTCGTACACAATGGGCTTCAGCGACTGCTGGAGCGACTGACCTCGGTCGAGTTTCGCATATTGTATGGAGGGCGAAACGACCTGCGAGCTATCTGAGTGGTGCCACAGTTTATGTATTTACCGATCCATTGCCACGACAGTATAACGTTGCTCAAGTGTCTAGAGTAACATCACCAACTGCTGAAGATGGGCCTATTCAGCCAACGATTTATTATTAGAGATTTTGGGGGTGGTTAAGGACACAAAGCAGAACCTAGAAAAGAAAATGGACGAAGTAGAGACTAAGATACTTGCAAATGTGGACGAAGTCAAGAGTAAAATTGCAGTGGTCAGTAAGAAGAAAGTCGAAGCAAAGGAAAGGGCTGTCGAAGCCGAGAGAGATCCAGAGTAGAGGCAGGGGTAGAGACAGCTGGCTCCAAAAAATTGGCAAAAGTCGCAAATAACAGTGCAAGAGTCGCTTGGCGAAGTGAACACGTCAATGCGTTAGAAATTGCTGTAATAAACGCCCAGGGGGAAGAAAGCACTTGTGAATATGACGCAAAGAATGTAAAGTCTTGAAGAACGTGTTGCAGGTACCAACCAAAGATGCAAAAGCATAGAAGAACGTGTAGCACACCTGGAACGCCAAGTCCAAATTGGTACATCGCGTCCAAAAGCGCCGACTGGCGGACATGAAACTGTGGCGCCGGAAGGCGCCCCACCGTGCACCGGCTTGGCGCAAGGTAGTGGACTAGTGGACTACCAAGCTCGCACAGCAGCCCGGGGAATGAACAGACGCAAAATTACAGCCCAACTGGAACAACTAACGCTCAGTTCCAGTACCATTATGGGGCAGGACTATGTGGTCACAGCACACACCAGGAGGTGTCAGCTCGCGTCAAACAGACAGGCTCATTTGATACTAGAACCAATGGAAGTGTGCAAGGGGGACCAGAGTTTGATTACAAACACTTTTTATCGGTCGTCAAGTTCCAAAATTTACGGGAAAATAGAGGCTCACTTCATCCAAACATTTGGCTGTTACAATTCTCTAACACGCTACCAGTATCTTGGCCATTGCTAGCAAAATCAGAATTTATCTGTGGGCACATCGAGGGCACCGCAGCTGAGAAAATGCGCGGTGTTGGGGAACATGCCGAGTATACCGAGAATTCACGGGCGCGTTTCTCGGAATGTATTGGTTGTGCAAAATGAAAGACCAAATAAAACCGGAAATCATTTTGTGTCCAGACCCGGAGGCATCAGATACAAGAGCCCCACAAAGCTCTTTTAGGCTTTAATTAAAAAGAATCAGTTATTTGATGTGCCATATGTTGATGATGAAATAATTAAGATCTGTTTCGCGGAACTGCCAAGCAACCACTATAAAGCGCTTGCAGGAAAGTACGGATCGAATAATGAAACATTCAAAAGCCTTCTGCGCGAGTTAAAGTTAATTTTTGAAAAAGACGCAGCGCATGATCGAAGGAAAGGGCAATATAACTATTACAATGGCGACTTTCATGGAGCACCGCGAAATAACAACAATGATAGGAAGAATGAGCGCGATGGAACATCCGGGAGGCAGGACTATGGCAGGCAAAATTCAGGATGGCAGAGTAACTGTCAGAGGCAAAATGATACCTGCCAGTACGACACGAACCGGAGGCACGGAGATTCATACGAACAGCGGGATGCCTCAATCGAAATACATGGTTTTAACCCCGGTTCCAATCACCGGAACAGAAATGGAGGGCGAGATTGACGCGCGAACCATGTGGATTCGGCTCGCGGAAAGTCCGCATAAATACTCGGAGAGATCTGTGTGCATATGTTGAAATATGAGGACATATCAGAGCTGCTGCTCAGGCAGCAAGAGACTCCCATCAGAAAGGATCTTTATTCTATGATTACTGTGACAGTATGGAGCAACTACACAGAATTCTGGACAGTAGCAGTCCCATAACTGCGATCTCTGATGCAGCATTTCAAAGACGCTCACAGAAGGAAAGCTGGCCTATCTTGTCATTGGAAAAAAAAAAGAGAGAGAGAGAGAGAGAGAGAGAAACGAAGGTCAAGGGAGCGCTAGCGGGAAAATGCACTGAGGTCAACAAGCAAACAAGGCTAGAGTTTGCATGTCAGGGGAACAGGCTAGAGACCAATTTCTTAGTCATGCTGAATCTATCCATCGACCTGATAGTAGGCATGGACTTTCTAAATGAACACCACACTGTCCTTGACTTAGGAAGGGGAGAGGTTGTGCTATGGAAGGTGCGGTGGCCCGGTGTAATGTTAAGCTCTCTCTATACAGCTTAAGCGTTTTCGTGGCCTTACTTGTTGAAGAATGCTGGTTCTGCTTTCTTGCAGCGCCGATGTCTTCTACTAGCACCGGACGCTTCTCCGAAAATTTCCCCTCCCTAGCAGTGAAATCTGTGTAGCGAGAGCTTAACATTACACCGGGCCACCGCAAGAACGTGACGACCGTAAAGAAAGGACCTGAGAAAGAACGGGAAACATTAAAGAAGAAGCTATAAGAAAAATAAAGAAAAAAAAACTGTTGGGAGTTGCCAAAGCAACCGATAACAGAGATGCTGAAGAGCGATACTTATCCAGAAATATCGTGTTGATAAATGGTGAAATGATTAAGAGAATCAAGAAAATCGCACAACGCAGCAGTTAGTCTCAAATCGCCGACGCCGCCGTCTACAAACGCTGACGCCGCCGCACACCAACGCCGCCGTACACCAACGCCGCCGTACACCAACGCCGACGTCGCAACACACCAACGCCGGCGCAGCCGGCCACAAAAGCCAACGCCGTCGTCCACCTACTCCAGGGCTTCACAACATACGTGCTCGCGGAGCAAGCTGTGAGCAGCAAGGCGCGAGCACGAAGCAGCGCGAGCACGCTACCCCCACTACCGGACCAGAGCGGAGAGTGGGGAAAGTCACGTGGGGCACACAACAGCTGCCGCCAGTCAATGTAAATCCGCGGCCACCTGCAGGGATATCACTCACGAATTATTACTGCGACAAATGAAACAAATAAAGGAGAATGTACACATGCCACATAATTTTATTAGCTTAGTGTATGCCTCTACATTCGCATTAATTTGTGAACTGTTACACAATAAAAGGTGTCACTGAGGTGTGGGATTCTCGGTTATCTTGTACTTTTTGCCCTTTACAATTGCGTCTATGTTCGGAGTAATTGTTCTTGTGCATTTTAGGCGCAGCGTGCAGTTTAAATTTCGATCAGACAATGCGTTTCTCAGGCGCGTCTTGTTACATTTCATTGCAGAGAACAGTTGTTCACAAACATACATGGAACCGAACACTGATATTATTGTAGCCGCCAGTTTGTGCAAACGAGGAAATCTATCGTGAGGGAAGTGTCTGTAGAATTCCAAAATGTTTTCTTGTTCTGAAATTTGTCTTTGTATTCTCTGTCACGCTGCAGGTCAATAATTTCTTGCTGCAGCTCAGGACGAATCTCTTAAATATTCGCTGAATATGGAGAGAACAGATCAAAATCACTGTCTAGTGCTGTCAGATCTTGAAAGCGCTGATCAACTAAACTATGTGAATAACGTTCACAGTCTTTGTGAACATCTTGCATGGATGATAATTTAGGAAAATGAGCTAGGTTTCCTGTTTCCAGCTGACTCACCCAAAGTGTCAATTTCATTTTAAAAGCTCGTATTCGATCTATGAAATGAGTAATTAGCAGATCTTTACGTTGTAGTAAAATGTTCAAAGCATTCGGATGGCTAGTTAAATCTGCTAAGAACACGAGATCACATTCAAACGTGCGCGCGCATTTCCCCTCCCTCCCTACTCCGGGACCTTGCACCTGCTCGCGAGCACGTGCCTGAGCAGACGCGAGTACTCGCGCTCAAAACCGGCCAGTTGTTAAGCCGTGACCTACTCCGACGTCACCGTCCATCGACGCTGACGCCGCCGTACACCGGTGCCGACGCCGCCTTCCACCGATGCCGGGTGAGCTACTACTGACCGTTGATTGTTTGTGAAGTGTGGGGGGTTGTGGAAATAAGCGAGTGTACTTTTAATTGAGAGGCACCCACATGCCTTGCTCATACTGTGGCATCAAGCAGTCAGGCCTGCAAGATGCGGCCAGCCGGAGTGGCCGTGCGGTTCTAGGCGCTACAGTCTGGAACCGCGGGACCGCAGGTTCGAATCCTGCCTCGGGCATGGATGTGTGTGATGTCCTTAGGTTAGTTAAGTTTAAGTAGTTCCAAGTTCTAGGGGACTGATGACCTCAGAAGTTGAGTCCCATAGTGCTCAGAACCATTTGAACCATTTTTGCAAGATGAGTGGTCTGCCAAGCTAGTGGATTTATTCTTATTTCTCGCAAAAACATCAATGACTGATTATGAGCTCTAGTATCCACAGTGAAGCTACAAATTACTCTCCTGTTTGAATAATACGCAACGGAAACGGATAACAAACATCTGACTATTAGTAATTTACACAACTCTTGATTGTTCACTACGCACTGACAATACCACATTTTCTTTCTTACCCAACGGCTTTGATCAACACGTGGCCTTCGCACTGAATATGAATGGCGCACACATTATAAATTCTGGATATCATGACTACACACTATCCGAAGAACAAGGCCACCAATCTTTTTCTTTTCACTATCTTTTTTATTCCGATAAATTCTATTATGATTCAAAGATAACCTAAACACACCATTACATTTTATACAACAATTACAAATGAGAAACTCTGCCCAGTGGGCATGGCTTTACATTGGTGATTCTCTATCTTATGGTCTCATAATTATCTAACGCTACAGTGCACTTTCAGGATAGGATGGTGGATCTTTTGCTATATCTCACACTTTGACTCTCACACCCATCTTCACGAAAATTTCCTCCAAACCGGGCAGTACAAAAAGGAACATGCATAACCCACTGCCTCTGAACCTATCTTGCTACTCTCCCATGCAAACCACACATAATTAAGTTACGTGAAATACATCACACTGGCAACATAGAATACAATCACAAAGAATAGTCACAACGTTAGAATCACTTCACTTTCAGCTTCCCCACTTCAATTAGTATTCATCCCAGTTTCACACGACACTGCCCCACTTCGTAACTTTTCTTTCCTACTATGAACTCTGGAGGATATATGCATGTCTTCATGTGCAATGTAAGCCAAGTGGCATTGCTGGATAGACGGCTGACTCACCTTGCTTCTCTCTCAGAGTATTAGAGTTTGAATCTAGCGTCACACGGAAACATAACACGCAAATTAACATTAACATCATATTCATCACACACGCGAGTCCTCAACTGATACCTAGGACGAGTACTTCTCTTTATCCTTTGTCTCATACACAGATTGAGACTCACACAGTACTTACCACGTGGAAGTGCTCGTCCCTAATTTCAAGTCCTGCACACGCCATTTCTTAAATATTTCCAACTTACAGTACACACGCCAGTAATTCAGCTTAACTTTAGCACTTGGAAGTAGTTCAACTTAGTACTAGCACTTGCAAGTATTTCAGTGTATTGCTACACGTGGTTTCATTGTGACTGTTGGTCACTTCCCACGATTACTACAATCCCCTTAATATTACCTGCCTGACATTTAATTCTCCCCCAAAAAGTTCCAAAATAGAGAAATAATTATTCCAAACTACTCTTAAGTATTTCAGATGCATACCATTGTCTCCACTCTTTTGTCTTTACAGAGCACACCCAAGACAGGTCTTACCAACACAAGATCCAGCGCCAGAGTGCTGAAACATGAATGTTCTTCAGGTCATCTCGCACCTCCGCCGTATTGGTCAGCCACATTTCAGGCACTCAAAGCTGAGGTAAATTCAATCTCTTTGGTTCCACCAAAGGACCGTCTCAAAGATGATCATATAATGCACATTCACTATCTGCAGTTAGCAGACGACCATACATTCATTCATGCAACAGATCTCACCAAATTGGATGTAGGGATTTATTTTGTGGGAGTGCACATGTGATCAGCTAAATAAATAAATTGTCATTCTTTCCTTCATTGAGTTATTATTACAAAAAAATATGTTGTTCTGACAAGAATAATGAAGAATGTTGTACCTATTTTCAATGTCAGGCAGTACTGTACCCTTTCATAATGATAACTAGATTAAAGGCAAAACAAAACACAATGCAAAAAGAACTTCAATCTGTAGAGTCTGTTGGGGCTATGGGAATTGAAAAACAGGGGCCACATTTAGGTGAATTAATGAGGTTTATCAAAGCGCAGTTTGAACACAGAACACAAAACAGGACGAACTGAAGGCAGAATTAAAGTTAGATTCGCAAAACACAAAACTAGAGGCTCAAGTGAATATCCTAGGTAATCAGATGCAAGAATGGAAAAAAGAACTGTCCGATTCCCTTAGTGAACAGACAAATATTTTATTTAAGGATTTAGAACAGAGAAATGAAGCTAATCTAAAAGGTTTAGTTCAAAAATTAGAATATGATGTAGACTGTAAATGTAGTAATTTGGAAACACAATTTAACGAAAAATACGACTCTTTGAAAAATGTATGTAATGTTACATTTGAGGTGGTCGAACGAGAATTAACTACGCTAAAACCCAATGTCCAGAAACAAGATAAGTTGCTCCTCCAAGTACAGGCGCAAATTGCAGGGGTCAAATCACGGGTGGAAACCGTAGAACAGAGCTTCAAAGAAAAGTTAATGACTGCAGAGCTTATAAATTTGAATGACTTAGAAGAACAAGTAGAAGAATTAATAGGACGAAAGGTTGAAGAGAAACTAAGTGTTGATATCTCTTCGCCTATAGTAACTTCCGATTTAGATAACACCAAGAAAGGCTTAGAAACGTTGAGGAAAGAATTCAAGCTTATGCAGGAGAAACTAGAGAAAGGCACAGTTTCCCAAAATATTATATTAAATAAGGACATGATAACTGATTTGCAATGGGGATCAAATTCAGGCTTGTCAAGACAGTTTCCTAAATTCAAACCAGATGGGGAGGTACAACCCACCCATTTCTTAAAATGGTTTAACCAAGCCACAGCACTGAAAAAAGAAACACACAATTTTTTTCTGAAATACGTAGAACCTTATCGTATTCAATCAATAGTACACAAAAAAACCCTATATTTAGTACATCCTGTGACGGGAGAGGAAAAGGGAATGTATAATGTTAAGGATATAAAACGTAATGTACAAAAGCCCAGGGACGTTGAAGTTCTGTGTCAACGGGCGGTGTGACGTCCGTCGGTTCCCGAGTTGGGTTCGGTGTTGCTTCCACATTATTTTTCCTACACCGAACTCTGTTCAAATCTATGACTATCCTGTAATCTATTTATAACCCTTAAGCTATCCTATCATATTAGTATTAAAAGAGACCAATTATGACTACATGATTATGACTAATTTAAGGAGTCACAATAAACAGTAATCTCTAAGCATGAGATAAAACTAACAGGGTAACATTCTAACAGGAGATATAATATGATGGTACTTGGTTCAAATGGCTCTGAGCACTATGGCACTTAACATCTGTGGTCATCAGTCCCCTAGAATTTAGAACTACTTAAACCTAACTAACCTGAGGACATCACACACATCCATGCCCGAGGCAGGATTCGACTGTAGCGGTCACGCAGTTCCAGACTGAAGCGCCTAGAACCGCACGGCCACACCGGCCGGCTATGATGGTACTGTTCAGGAAGAATGATACCTAGATGACATAAACTGAACATGTGTATGAAATATAAAGTGAAGTGACTAACTGAATAACTATTTGATTATAGTGTATATAATTTCTATTTTTATAGAATTTTTTATATTTTTTTGTAAAGTATGATGTGATAGCATATGCACAGACACGACCTACACACCACGCCCTTCATACAACCGTCGCAAACAAGTGCGACTGGTTCTTCATCATTTGCCGTTCCATAGGAGTTGCTAAGATCTTTTCTTCAGGGACTTCAAAGGTGACGGTGAGAATGTCTGATCTGCAGGAGACGACAAACAACATACCTCCTCCGGCTTCTCACTTAAGTACTGGCAAAGTGGGGATCCTGGGGAAGGGGGGTGGGAAGGGTTTCCTGTCTTTGAGGGTGTCTTCTTTCTTTCTACGATCTTAGCAACCAATTATTTTATTTCCTTTCTTACTTCTCTTAATGGGTACCAATCTATCTTTCCCTCTGTCCACATTCATATACTTCTATCGCTGAATTACTTATCTTTTTCGTGATTTCTAAAAATCGTCAACGAAGAACCTTAGTGGGTCGAAGAATCAGGATGCACCATCACACTTCCACACTCAAACAATTAAATACAAAGATGCAGACAAGTAATACAAAGGGAGATGTAACAACCATCACAGATAAGGGGGGAGGTAGTGCTCAGGAAGGGCTTGAGCACATGTGCTAAGTAATGACGGTTGCACATCTCAAGTGAAATGGAATAGTAAGCTTAAGCTAAAGGAACAAGGGGGACGAAGTGTATATCCAACTGTGTTCATAGCTATATTAGTACAAAGTAATATGAATGGAGATAAAAAGAAATAGATATTAAGCCAGAGGTATCGAGTCAAATAAGTTTCTGATGAATAATAGGATTGTGCAGACCGAATAGCCCGAAGAAAAGAAATAAAGTTACAACCATGGACGAAACATATTTAGTTATTAAGGTTATATAAGTGAGCTGTAAGCAATGAACAAGCGAAGAATTTAAGCAGGTAGCTGAAGGACTCAGGAGGTGGAAAGGAGAGGTAGATAGAAATTTTACCAGGAAATTTTAAATAAAATAGTGTGCAGAGGAGTACGAAAGAGGCAAGACTATGAATCACTGTTAGAGAAGATAGGGAGGGTGCATCCAATATAAATGAAATGAAAGAGAGGCAGGTAGGCAGACCCATAGGAGGCTGACCTATACTGTGCAGGCAGGGGCACCAAAGAGGGGATTGACCTGTACCATAGTTTAGTATAAAGGATGAGGAAGAAGGATGAGGAAGAAGATGTTTTCATAGTATCAACCCTTATGTAGATTGGAACCCAAAGGGAAAGGGTGGTATAGTGACCTGATATTGTAGCGGAAAGTTTTTCCTGGTAAATTTGAATTCTAAATTTTTTGAAATAGAAAAGACGAGTCCTGCGTGAGGAGATAGAAAAACGAGAAAACCCCCAGTACAACTAATTTCTTTCAGACCTGGAAAACCGGTGGTTGTCATTGCAACAGCTTCTTAAAAAAAAGTAAAGACTCTACTCAGAATAACGCCTGAACTTTGAAACTGGCTTAGGGGAGGGATTTGTTTTGGCTCAATCCTGGAAGCAAGAGTAGATAAATCTATTGGAAATAGCTAATACTTGTTGTACTATTAGTTTATCATACTACTATCCCAGATCACGTAAGAAACAGATTGCCCGATCGCATGGTCTAGCAGGCAACCCTTGTCAGGGAACGGCCACCAGGCGGCAACATCGTCACAGCCTTACTTCTGGAATCAACCACTAGATGGCACTCCATTCTGTGAAATATGTGGCAACATCGGCCGAACGCGTGCAGCTTTCCACTATTTGGCGTCTGTGAAGTACAGCTGTTTCTGACATACCAGTGGTAGTGGATCGAATCGTCATACCGAGGACCTACGAGTATATCAACTGTGGAAGGAGTAGACGAACAAATCCTGAACTAAAAATGTTCAGATTTCCCGTCAAAGATAAAGAAAGGTTATGCGAGTGGATTTTAAATTCAGGTAAATCAATAAATTAGTTACGAGTAAGAATTAATAAAGAGCCATAAGCATTCGATCCTATTTAAATTTTGTCGATGTTATATTCGATATAACGTGGCAGCCCTTCCTGTACAAGAATCAATTCATATAACTTTTTAATGAAATCTTTGCTGCGATTTGGACTTTTTAAAACTGTTTATTCACTACACTATCGTAATTTTGGGTGTAGAGGCATTTTTGTGTGCAATGTGGAAACTGAAACCAATATAACATGGATAACAAAATGCAAAGCATTGTGTGGTAACATTTAGTAAACAATTTAAGAAGCATTACCTTACAAGAGCTTTCCCTTGGTACTTGAAAATGGCTCTAGAGCTGTAATCGCAACAGTGAAATAAATGAATAATAGCCTTCATCTACCTGCTAGATCATCGGTCCCTCTAAATCCTGGTATATACTAGAGCGAACGAAGTGAATGAGTGTAAAACCTCGTTTACACTGCTGCAAACGAGTATTCATAGATAATTCGTCAATGTACACTGCCATCCATTTATACTTGTGAACAAGCGTTTATACTGGAATGAAGGGAGGAGAATAGAAGACAACGAGCATAACATGCAAACTATAGACGCTCCCTATTTTAATTTTTTTTTATCTGTGCCCTAATAATCCTCACACAGCTTTCACTTGAAAACAACACTACTTATAGTAACAGGTCTGTGCGAGTGCGGATATCCCCAGTAATAACTGTGTTGCAGATAAAAGCGTATGTCTGTTGCGAATATTTGCGGGTTATCTTTACACTGTACAAAGTAAATTTTTAACATAATTATGGTTTGCCGTCTGTGGCTCTTCAAAGTTGACACCGCCAAAATATGCTCGAAAAACAGGCTTTCACTTATATATTACCGCGTTTGCAGCCCCCTTTCAACAACAATCCAAAATTCATCGTTTTGTGCCACTCTTATATCATTTACGATAACTTACATGCAAAGTAAAAGAATTTAAATTTGAAATGACTGTCACTGAAATATGTCCAGCCTTAATTCGCATCATAACCGAGTGTGCATTTTGAAAACTTTCTGGTGTTAACCTGCATGTGGAGATCTTTTTTACCGCCATAATCCGTGTCAGAAGAGCTGTATAACAAAGAGGAAATAGACGGCATGGAAGGCGAGTGTAAAACCCTTGCGACTGCAATACAGTCTGCATTTAAACAGTAACTCGCGAGAAATAAACTTGGTTTGTAGAATTACAGGAGCTAATCTACATTCTTAGATTGAAAACTCGGGAAAAACCACAGCCGATCATGAGTTACAGTCAGCAGTGTGACGAATGCATTTCCCGCAGCGCTCTAGCCGAACGCAAATCAGCGTCATTCACGTCACCGAAGATACAGCGTTGCCAATTCCGCGATACGGACAGGTCAGTTAGCATTGTAGCGTCGCCTGTGACATCTGTTGACCGACGGGAAAACTATTTTTACGGTTGCCTGTTCCGCCATAAGGACTTTCAATCTGTTTCTTACGTGATCTGGGATTACTCTTTGCAGCCGGCCAAGGAGCTTCCGGGCCATATTTGTTTATTCTTGGCAGGTCGCGGTGAACGCTTGCCAGCGCCGACGAATTATCTCCCTTCCAGTTTCGCCTGCACAAACAATAAATGGGTGCAGTATCCCATGCTCATCCTTACGCCCTGCTTTAAAATAACGCGTGTTCGAAACGGCTGGAACACAAGTGTCTCCAGACTTTCGTAAAATTCTGGGGGCACTGCATATCCCTCCCCTTAGCTCGAACACTCGTTATTTTGCACACAACATATATTTTAATAATTTTTTTATTTACACTTATCTTGTTACTTTGTACTACACAAAAACATTAGGTACAAAAACTCTCTTCCATCTCCGCTATTTCATTAAGCTGTTGGTAATATCTTTCATAGACATAGTAGCCCAGATCATGTAAGAAACAGATTGACGTCCTTATGGCGGAACAGGCAACCGTAAAAATAGTTTTCCCGTTGGTCAACAGATGTCACAGGCGACGCTACAACGCTAACTGACCTGTCCGTATCGCGGAATTGGCAACGCTGTATCTTCGGTGATGTGAATGATGTTGATTTGCGTTCGGCTAGAGCGCTACGCTCGAAATGCATTCGTCACACTGCTGACTGTAGCTCATGATCGGCTGTGGTTTTTCCCGAGTTTTCAATCTAAGGATGTAGATTAGCTCCTGTAATTCTACAAACAAAGTTTATTTCTCACAATCATACTCGAAATGAAATAAATGAAAAGTACCACACAAACATTTCTCACGAGATACTGTTTAAATGCAGACCGTATTGCAGTCGCAAGGGTTTTACACTCGCCTTCCATGCCGTCTATTTCCTCTTTGCTATACAGCTCTTCTGACACGGATTACGAGGTGTGGCTAGAAAAAAACCGGACTAGTACTGGTGAAACAATAAAACGAATGCAATAAGGCTGAAAGTCGCGTGGCCTGTCACGTGACTCTCGCTCCGCCTACTGCTCGAGTTTCATCTGCCTCCTGCACTCAGTCTGCCCGTGGCGTCTGTTTTAAGTAGTTGACGTTTTGTCTGTGCGTCGGAAAATGTTGAGTGTACAGAAAGAACAGCGTGTTGACATCAAATTTTGTTTCAAACTAGGAAAATCTGCAAGTGAAACGTTTGTAATGTTACAACAAGTGTACGGCGATGATTGTTTATCGCGAACACAAGTGTTTGAGTGGTTTAAACGATTTAAAGATGGCCGCGAAGACACCAGTGATGACACTCGCACTGGCAGACCATTGTCAGCAAAAACTGATGCAAACATTGAAAAAATCGGTAAACTTGTTCAACACTTTCCTTGTCAACTCCTGTTAACTCAGACACTGCTCTGATTGTTAAACGGCGATCTTGTCGAACAAGTTTACCGATTTTTTCAATGTTTGCATCACTTTTTGCTGACAATGGTCTGCCAGTGCGAGTGTCATCACTGGTGTCTTCGCGGCCATCTTTAAATCGTTTAAACCACTCAAACACTTGTGTTCGCGATAAACAATCATCGCCGTACACTTGTTGTAACATTACAAACGTTTCACTTGCAGATTTTCCTAGTTTGAAACAAAATTTGATGTTAACACGCTGTTCTTTCTGTACACTCAACATTTTCCGACGCACAGACAAAACGTCAACTACTTAAAACAGACGCCACGGGCAGACTGAGTGCAGGAGGCAGATGAAACTCGAGCAGTAGGCGGAGCGAGAGTCACGTGACAGGCCACGCGACTTTCAGCCTTATTGCATTCGTTTTATTGTTTCACCAGTACTAGTCCGGTTTTTTTCTAGCCACACCTCGTATGGTGGTAAAATAGATCTCCACGTGCAGATTAACACTAGAAAGTATTCAAAATGCGCACTCGGTTATGATGCGAATTAAGGCTGGACATATTTCAGTGACAGTCATTTCAAATTTAAATTCTTTTACTTTGCATGTAAGTTATCGTAAATGATGTAAGAGTGGCACAAAACGATGAATTTTGGATTGTTGTTGAAAGGGGGCTGCAAACGCGGTAATATATAAGTGAAAGCCTGTTTTTCGAGCATATTTTGGTGGTGTCAACTTTGTAGAGCCACAGACGGCAAACCATAATTATGTTAAAAATTTACTTTGTACAGTATAAAGATAACTCGCAAATATTCGCAACAGACGTACGCTTTTATCTGCAACACAGTTATTCCTGGGGATATCCGCACTCGCACAGACCTGTTACTATAAGTAGTGTTGTTTTCAAGTGAAAGCTGTGTGAGGATTATTAGCGCACAGATAAAAAATAAAATAAAATAGGGAGCGTCTATAGTTTGCATGTTATGCTCGTTGTCTTCTATTCTCCTCCCTTCATTCCAGTATAAACGCTTGTTCACAAGTATAAATGAATGGCAGTGTACATAGGCGAATTATCTATGAATACTCGTTTGCAGCAGTGTAAACGAGGTTTTACACTCATTCACTTCGTTCGCTCTAGTATATACCAGGATTTAGAGGGACCAATGATCTAGCAGTTAGATGACGGCTATTATTCATTTATTTCACTGTTGCTATTACAGCTCTAGAGCCATTTTCAAGTACCAAGGGAAAGCTCTTGTAAGGTAATGCTTCTTAAATTGTTTACTAAATGTTACCACACTATGCTTTGCAATTTGTTATCCATGTTATATTGGTTTCAGTTTCCACATTGCACACAAAAATGCCTCCACACCCAAAATTACGATAGTGAAGTGAATAAACAGTTTTAAAAAGTCCAAATCGCAGCAAAGATTTCATTAAAAAATTATATGAATTGATTTTTGTACAGGAAGGGCTGCCACGTTATATCGAATATAACATCGACAAAATTTAAATAGGATCGAATGCTTATGGCTCTTTATTAATTCTTACTCGTAACTAATTTATTGATTTACCTGAATTTAAAATCCACTCGCGTAACCTTTCTTTATCTTTGACGGGAAATCTGAACATTTTTAGTTCAGGATTTATTCGTCTACTCCTTCCACAGTTGATATACTCGTAGGTCCTCGGTATGACGTTTCGATCCACTACCACCGGTATGTCAGAAACAGCTGTACTTCACAGACGCCAAATAGTGGAAAGCTGCACGCGTTCGGCCGATGTTGCCACATATTTCACAAACGGAGTGCCATCTAGTGGTTGTTTCCAGAAGTAAGGCTGTGACGATGTTGCCGCCTGGTGGCCGTTCCCTGACAAGGGTTGCCTGCTAGACCATGCGATCGGGCAATCTGTTTCTTACGTGATCTACGGAGTAATGTAGCATTTCATTGTTAAAAAACAAACTGAGACTCGAAATAGTGACTGTTTATTAGACGTTGAACTGATGTGGAGAGTACGTGGACTGGACGTGGACAGTCAGCCACGCTAAAAGCTTATGTATTAATTGTGTTCAAAAGTGTGTAATTAACTGATTCTGGGTGCCCGGTAGTGTGTGGGCTTACGTCATAAAATTTAGTTTTTTTTTTTTGTACAAAGTGGAAATAAATATGTTCTGGTGCATTGAATGATATTCCAAGAGTAGCGTATTTTTTAAATAAGGAGGGAGAGAGAACGAGAGAGTGAAAATTTCCCCTTCCTACCAGTGAAATCTTCGGAGAAGCGTCCGGTGCTAGCAGAAGACATCGGCGCTGCAAGAAAGCAGAACCACCATTCTTCCACAAGTTAAGTCCACGAAAACGCTTAAGCTGTATAGAGAGAGCTTAACATTACACCGGGCCACCGCAAGAACGAACTATGAATCACTGTTAGAGAAGATAAGGAGGGCGCATCCGATATAGATGAAATAAGAGAAAGAGAGGCAGGTAGGCAGACCCAGAGTAGGCTGACCTATACTGTGCGGGCAGGGGCACCAAACAGGGGATTGACCTATACCATAGTTTAGTATAAATGGACGGTACCTACCCAAGGATGAGGAAGATGTTTTCATTGTATCAATCCTTACGTAGATTGGAACCCAAAGGGAAAGGGTGGTATAGTAACCAGAGATTGTAGTTGTCTCTCGTTCTCTCTCTCTCTTCTTATTTAGAAAATACGCTACTCTTGGAATATCATTCAATGGTTGGTTGGTTTGGGGGAAGAGACCAAACAGCGAGGTCATCAGTCTCATCGGATTAGGGAAGGACGGGGAAGGAAGTCGGCCGTGCCCTTTCAGAGGAACCATCCCGGCATTTGCCTGCACCGATTTAGGAAAATCACGGAAAACCTAAATCAGGATGGCCGGACGCGGGATTGAACCGTCGTCCTCCCGAATGCGAGTCCAGTGTGCTAACCACTGCGCCACCTCGCTCGGTATCATTCAATGCACCAGAACATATTTATTTCCACTTTGTACCAAAAAAAACTAAACTTTATGACGTAAGCCCACACATTGCCGAGCACCCAGAATCAGTTAATTACACATTTTTGAACACAATTAATACATAAGCTTTTATCGTGGCTGACTATCCACGTCCAGTCCACGTACTCTCAACAGCAGTTCAACGTCTAATAAACAGTCACTATTTCGAGTCTCTCCATTTGTTTTTTAACAATACAATGCTACATTACTCTTTGCATTCGGCCACGGAGCTTCCGGGCCGTATTTGTTTATTGGCTCAAATGGCTCTAAGCACTATAGGACTTAACATCTGAGGTCATCAGTCCCGTAGAACTCAGAACTACTTAAACCTAACTAACCTAAGGACATTACACACATCCATGCCCGAGATTTGTTTACTCTTGGCAGGTCGCGCTGAACACTTGCCAGCGCCGACGAATTATCTCCCTTCCAGTTTCGCCAGCACAAACAATAAATGGGTGCAGTATCCCATGCTCATCCTTACGCCCTGCTTTAAAATAACGCGTGTTCGAAACGGCTGGAACACAAGTGTCTCCGGACTTCCGTAAAATTCTGGGGGCACTACAAAGGACAATCAAATTTGAAGAACACACGATCCAAGCGCAACTTCCCACCAATTGTGTTAGACTCAATTACACAAAAAATAGTTGCGAAGGTAGGAAATATGTCTGACCAGCCCGAGAGAGAGGAGGAAGAAGACAGAACTGAAGTGGTGACACAAGAAATTAAAGCAGTCATCGAGAGAAAAGGCAAAGAGATACAGAATATAGAGCATACCGGGCACAAGGGGTTATGCGATATGTTATTAGAAAATATGGAAGTATTCCTTCCAAAAACTGGATCCATAAAGAATTTTCTGTGTGAGTTCAAGGTGCACCTGCACAAGAAGTTCTTTGTGCCACCTTATGCCAGACTAATGTCTTACAGGGAGAGAGTACACAAAGAAATTACCCACATGTTAAGAGAGGGAATAATAGAGACAGTGAGGTTGACATATAACAATCCTTTGAGAATTGTCGACAACGCGGATGGCGGAATTCGTCTCGAGCTAGACTCTCGGCAAATAAACACGATAATTGATCCTGAGACAAACTGTACTGAAAGATTAGAGGAACTACTACAAAACTTTGATGGGGTATCCGTATTCACCTCTGTGGATCTGAGTTTAAGCTTTTAGCAAATTATATTACATCCCAGCTGCAGGAAATACACTGCATTCCAGGCATTTGGGATGTGTTACCAATTTTGTCGACAGCCATTCAGCCTAAACATTTCATCTGTAGAGTTTTCTACCCCAAGGAAGCAAAGGAGAGGATGATGTTATGGGTGGCCGGTATTGTCTATCTACAAGACAAATACACACATGGATTAATGCGGTTCTTTATTTACATGCACTGGAAATACTTAACTTGAATAGAGCCCATATTTTGTGGTACAATCTCATCAGTAATAGTCCCCTTGCAGACTGATTTACTGTCAATATCGATAATCTTGCTATTATAAACTTTAGTTCTGAGTGCTAGTAAAGTACAACTCCGGTTGAGGTAAACTAGACCCGCTACAGTCACTAATCTGGACGCTATGTACTGTCATAGCCTGTGAGAAACTAAACTCGCTCTGCACGTAAATTGACAAATGGCAAGCTGGATGAATGAGTGAGGCACTCTGGTCAACTGCGGCAGCCTAAATACATGCTTTCGAGAGGGCGTTGACGACATGTTGCTTGTGGGTCTCTCTCTGGCCTCCCTCACGATAGGCACGCTTGATTCAGCACCTACTAATCGATCTTCGTGCTGTATCTTTGCTGGCCAGTGTGCTGGTGACATCTTTTGCCACCACACATTCTACATGGTATACAAGTGCCAGATGTTCAGATAATTCAAAATCTTAACTAAGCTTTTCACATCTTAAATTCATTATTCAATTATAACTTTTCCGATGTGCCAAGTCTAATGCTATATTTAGTTTTACTGGGAAATCCATTAATCAGGAGAAATGACTGATCGAAAATACTATAATGAGATTTTCACTCTGCAGTGGAGTGTGCGTTGATATGAAACTTCCTGGCAGATTAAAACTGTGTGCCGGACCGAGACTCGAACTTGGGACCTTTGCCTTCTGCGGGCGAGTGCTCTACCAACTGAGCTACCCAAGCACGAATCATGCCCCGTCCTCACAGCTGTACTTCTGCCAGTACCTCGTCCCTACCTTCCAAACTTTACAGAAGGTCTCCTGCGAACCTTGCAGAACTAACACTCCTGAAAGAAAGGATATTGTGGAGATATGGCTTAGCCACAGCCTGGGGGATGTTTCCAGAAGGAGATTTTCACTCTGCAGCAGAGTGTGCGCTGTTATGAAACTTCCTGGTAGATTAAAACGTGTGCCGGACCGAGACTCAAACTCGGTTCGAGTCTCGGTCCGGCACACAGTTTTAATCTGCCAGGAAGTTTAGAAAATACTATAGTTCATCATGAGAAATTTCTAGTGAGCAAATCCACACATTTAGACAAATTAACATATAACTTTAGAAAGTTTGCAGTAACAATTTCAATTTTCACAATACTAATTAACTCGTGAAATAACTTACATTAGAATGTTGCCTGCCGCATGCTTAATGATGGCTGTTTCACTAACAAGCCAACTGAGGCTCTGCTGTAGCTGTTGGCAGCCGCATGATGTCAGGCATGCGAATCTGCTGTGGCTAGTGCCTCTTGGCAGTCAGTGTGTTAAAGGTCAGTACTACTCTAATTTTTCACTGCAGATTTTGCACCTTGGGTTGTTATATGCTGAATTTTGACAGACTTCTGTTGCCACAATTTTTATGAAGATTTGATACTTCATACTTCACTAACTGAAGTCATTAATGATGGTTAACTGAAACCCTCAGCTGCCGACAGGTGTTGTTGATATACCTCGATGTGGACAGCTGAAAATGTGTGCCCCGACCGGGACTCGAACCCAGGATCTCCTGCTTACATGGCAGATGCTCTATCCATCTGAGCCACCGAGGACACAGATGAATAGCGCAACTGCAGGGACTTATCCCTTGCACGCTTCCCGTGAGACTCACATTCCCAACTGTCCACAATTCTACATATGTAATGTACCTTATAGACATTTGCCCATCCACTCATTACACTTGCACGCTTTGGCGATTCCCGTAAGAGTTTGGGCAACCTGTGCGCACTCGCACAGACGAAGGTCAATGGCTGGGTAGCCTTTAACTATATATATGAAGACAGTAACTGTTCTCGAAAGAACAGAATACTGTTGATGACCGTGCAGCTTTTCTCTGGAATAAATTATGGCTAACTGAAACCCTCAGCTGCCGACAGGTGTTGTTGATATACCTCGATGTGGACAGTTGGGAATGTGCGTCTCACGGGAAGCGTGCAAGGGATAAGTCCCTGCAGTCGCACTATTCATCTGTGTCCTCGGTGGCACACATGGATAGAGCGTCTGCCATGTAAGCAGGAGATCCCGGGTTCGAGTCCCGGTCGGGGCACACATTTTCAGCTGTCCACATCGAGGTATATCAACAACACCTGTCGGCAGCTGAGGGTTTCAGTTAGCCATCATTTATTCCAGAGAAAAGCTGCACGGTCATCAACAGTATTCAGTTCTTTCGAGAACAGTTACTGTCTTCATATATGAAGTCATTAAGTAAGATTTTGCATAACTTATTGTAATGTAAAACATTTTACAAAATTACAGCAATACTTGTTAAGTAGGGTATTCCCAGCACACATGCGTGAAGTGGTTTCATGAACTTTTCTAAATTCAGAAACGCTCAAATATTTCACAAACCAAATTGCTACCAATACTTGTTGTCCACCATGGGTAACAAAATCTAAACATGCCGTTTTTCAAATGTGTTTGTACTTCCTGAAATAATAATCTGTTTATATGAGAATCTTTTTAAAGAGTTGGATGCCACTCAGAATGCTGTCTGACTTTGGCAATGACCAAACATTAAGACTATGTAGCATAAAGTCAGTGCTCGAGCGTGAACATGCTGAAATCCATGTAGAGTCTGGCTCAATATCACAGAAGTAACAACTACGTCAGCTTGCAGTCCGTTGTCCAAAAGCTCACAAGTAACAACTATGTCAAAGAGTTTCCACCTAGCTATTCTATTGCCAACATCTTTTTGCAAAAAGTACATATGATAGTCTGCAGTTGGGAAGTAAGTGCATAACATGTGCCATGTAACAGTCATGTAACAATACCACATATTCACAAAAGTATGTCCAAATAGCTACCACCTGACATCTGGATTTCTACAGTGATTGGTTTATCATTTGATTCTTTCATCAATGTGCCTTTATTTATTTTTATTATTCTGTCACCATGCCGTGCTATTATTATGTTCACTGATTCTGTCACTTCACTAAGGCTGATTTATCAGTTTTACGTATAGAAACGTGAATATCTGAGTCTGTGTAAGACATGTGAATCTGACACTGAATGCAGTAATTACATTGTTTACAGCACAAATAAACGAGATAGAACCACATAACATTATAAGCTGAGTAGTGTACATTTGCATGATGCTTCAAAATAGTTTACAACTCTTTCATCAAGACATAGAGGTACAAAACACAAGGAATTGTCAGGATGACTGTTCCACAATATGTAGAAGTTTCACTGGACCCATCTATATACATCTAATTGGCATGCCAGAAATTTGTCTTGTAAATAAAATTATTTGCCAACATATTTCACAGCTGCTGAGCGAAGTCTTCTTTTCCCCGCATTAAAAGAAACATTTTTCTAAAAACATACCTGTGTAATCTTTGTTTAGTTTTTCTTTTATCAGCAAAAGCTTGTAATGTTGATTCATAAATATTGTCAGGTCTCTCTGTCCCTACATTGTACCATTACAGTCAACAAACAGGACCACAGGCCTTTTGTTGAGTCCCCAGTGTAGGTGCCAACAAACTTTCAAGAAGGCATCTGCAGTAATCAGTCGAGAGTATGAATGCTTTCCATGCCTAACGCCAAGAAGTTTGGGATCCAATCATACAGACCCATTACTAGTATCAAATTATCAGCACTGGAGCTGTAAGACTAATGGTGGGAGTAATATTTTTCAAGTTTTACGGTTCTTTACTTGGTTATCCTGCTCTATTAAAGAACATATTAAACATATGATAATTTTACAACTATCTACGTGTGCCTGTGTGTTTCCTACACTAGATTACAAGAAACATTAATACTTGAATACAGAAAGAAGCTTGTAACATGATCTCATGAAGCAAGAGCTAAAAACTGAACTTGAGCAAACTTCTTAATCAGTTCCACCATCAAAAATGTGAACTATAAATTTCATGCTATAGTCATGCTCTTCATTTATATTTCTTATGCAAATGAATGTATTCAGACCTTCATTTAGCAATTTATTTTTAGTAAAATATGGAAGCTGGTGTTATTCTTTCAGCACACCTTCATGCAGACTTACCTACTAGTTATATGCACGGTCCAGTCACAGCACGATCATCTGTCACAAGCCCGACAAGATCACCCAGGGAAACACATTCACCAGCCTATACTCCCTCTGGCCTGGATCCTTTGCTTTCAGGCATTACATGTTGTACATGCCAACAGCTATCTGTGCAATGAAGCATAAAACGTGATTCACCTAAAAGGCCACCTGTCACCACTCAGTGGACATCCGCTTGCGGTACTGGTGTGCAAATTCCAGCCTTGGTCACCACTGAGCAGTAGTCAGCACAGATGCATAAACCAGATGCCTACTGCGAACACCCACATGCAGCGATGCATGACGAACATTTGTTGAGGAGACACTGTTGGCAGTCATTTGGTTCATCTGGGCAGTCAATTGCTTGACATCTATGGCTCATAGTGCACCACACTTCTCTTTGCGCCAGTTTTGGATCAGTGCCATTTGACACGCACAATATACTTTAAACCGTGGTGGCACACAAACAGTTTACAAACTTAGCTCTTTCAGAAATGCTCTCGCCCTTGGCCCAAAAGCCAATGATCATGCCATTCTGGACATAAGATAAATCATGCCGTTTCCGCATTACAACTACTGCACTGTTTCTTGTGGCCCTCTGACATGCTTTCCTATGCTCTCCACTGCAAGTACTGCCACCCGACGTCTACCGGTAAGTGGTTATTAGACACTGCCGATGAACATAGGCAGTGGTTACATTAATGTGATTGGACCATGTATAATGTTACTATTAATAGTTAAGCGGTGTACTCACATTATGTTTGTGTGCTTGATGCAGAACTTCAAATTAAAAAAAGGATCCAACATTAAAAACAACCACAGAATGTGCTCCTATGTATTTATTTCCTTTTTTCCTCTGGCGAACTGCTATCTTATCCACATCTACTTCCACATCAGAATCTGTACTCCGTGAATAACTTTTGAAATAAAGTTACTGACAATTTTCCAACCCCAAGGACAAAGCGACATCTCCAAGTCAATGTGTCATTATCTGGATACACTGCGGAGAGGACCTGTGGGTCAGCACACTTCTAGAAGATCAATCAGTGAGGGGGGGAGATATCATGTAACCCCGGATATTTGTGCAGTGCTATGAGGGAGTGTTCTGAACAACATACCAAAAATCCTGACTGGTGGAGTGTGGCTTGGAAGGTGCTTTTGAAGGCCACTTTATATTTTTCTGAAATAACCTGAAAACTGCAGCTTCTTGCAAAAAAGGTTCCCAGTAAAAAATTAAACTACATTAAATTTCCTATTAATAAGGTCCTATTACATTTTTATCAAGGACTAATAGTTTTCACATTTCAGGGGATGGAAATTGCAGATTATTAGAAATTGGTGTTTATTTTTAAGAAAAGTGGGACAAAAACAACATCAAATGTGTGTATCACATCTAAGTGCAATAAAGTCTAACTAAGGGATATGTTGTGTACTGTGGATGTAACATGTTGGAGGGAGGGGGTGTATGGGGGATGTGTGGTGTAGAAATGCAAAGGAACGTCGGTTGTCGGTCTGTGTTCAGGCACTTCCCTTCTCCATAGGTCTGAAACAAGATCGAGCAGGTGATTCCTCACTCCATCTATCTGACTGCATCACAAGAAGCAACTAAAGGGCATTTCACAAAGTTATACTAATCCTCGACAGTGTGCCTTATGAAGCAATGACAACAAAGTGCAAAAACATGCCTGGAGGTGTTTATTTCCCACAATATGCATTAACACTAAATGGAACACAGATGCATACTAATAATGCTAACACAAGTAATGCATATGGACAGAATCTGTGTAAAATACACATGTACTACTTGATTCAATTTTGTTTGTATACGTGCAATAGTTTGTAGTAACGACAATAAATTAGTGCTCATTTCATTGTACTTTTTTCTAGTTTCTCTTGCTAACCTGAGTGTTGTATTTAGTGCTTTATTCTATTAGTCTTGCTAGTCCGAATGTTGCATTTCAAAAATAGATGGCAAAAAGTGATGAACTGATGGCCCTGGAACGTCTGTCTGACAGTGAAGATGGTTTAGATTTTGACAACTAAGATGAAGACCCTATTATAACTGTAAATGACCTGGAATCTACAGACAGGACTAATAGTTTTCACATTGCAGGGGATGGAAATTATTTGAAATGGGTGTTTATTTTTAAGTCAAGTGGGATAAAAACAAACATTACAGGGACTACACATAATTAAAATAATTTTTGGTGGATGATAATGAACTTGTTGCTGATATATCAGTGCTACAAGTTTCTGAGAAACATCCAAAGATATGTAAAAAATCAAATTATTTGGTAAAATGAAAGTGCTTCATTTGTAAATGACCTTTCTGGATTCAAAGGAAATTGCACACTGCCCCAAACAATGCTCAAGTTGTCTACACTGTATCAGCATTTTAAATATTTCTTACTAACTACTGGCAAGAATTTTAGATGAAACTAATCTACAGCACAAAAAACCTAGACAAAACTTTCAGTTTCAACATCCATGATATTCAGAGATTTATAGGCAGATGTGTTACTAGGTTAATGCTAGCTGCTTCACTCACACAGACTGTATGGTCTGCACAGATTTTTGTTATTACTTAATAAAATTTTTATTTTTTTCACAAACTGCAACAAATTCTAAACTTTTCACAATAATTAAGGCCATAGAAACACAGCATTTTCCGATGTACTTCTGACCAAAAAGCAATTCTGGTAGCTGGAGTTCAAAGTTTTTGTTAAACGTGCTCTTTGCGTTCTTGTGGTATGTTCATAGAAACTTTTGTCCCCAACGCATACTCCTTAACACTTAGCCAAGAAGTGAAATACCAGTTCTCATATATTTAGCTCACAATTTTCTTTAATATTGCCACAGAAGAAGCTGAGTAGCGCAGTTGCCGTAGTGTAGTGGGTATGATAGTAGACTATCGCATGGAGGGTTGTGAGTTCAAAACTCACCTGAACTGTAAAATTTTAATTTCTATATTCGGTTTGAATACATTCTAGAAGTATACACAAATGGCAAGAATCATTGTACTGGAATGTTCTGTAGCTGTATATATGGCGCATGTGCTCTGGCCGGAGGCAGTTCGTTCCATGCTGTTGTTATGTGCAAGTGCTGAATAAACCTTCATTAAGAGAAGTTAGTGTTCGTCATTCATCTACTTAAACCTTCTTCTATGTGGCATTATTCTGGTGGAGACACTAGGTATTGGAACTTGTAATACCGCACATTATCGACGACAGTGGCTCCCATCAGGCCACGACGGAGCCGCCGTTTACGTGGCGAGAAACCAGAGTTCGAGCCATATTCAACAGGTTGTAATCTATCGGAGACAGAAGAAGAAGACCTCATGATGACAGCAACTGTGCGCCACCACATGAATCATCCTTCTAGGTTCACTGGCGACGATGGCCAAGATCCAAACAAGTGGCAAGGTATATGAGCATATAGCCAAATTTAATAAATGGGATGACACCATGTGTTTGGCTAATGCATTTTTCTATTTGAAGGGCACTGCCAAGACATTATATGAGAACAACAAGTAGAAGTTCACAAGCTGGGAAGTATTCCAGGTGGAATTGCACAAGTATTTCAGCGACACACAATGACAGAAGTGCAAGGCTGAAGATAAATTAAAGTGCAGGACACAGCATCCAGTAGAAACTACAGCATCCTACATTCAAGACATCTTGGAGCTGAGTAAAATAGTGGATCCTAGAATAAAGGAGGAAGATAAGGTTGCACTTCTCATGACGGGTGTTGCTGAGGACATGTATCAAGCCCTGAGGACATGTATCAAGCCCTACTCCTGAAGAAGGTTTCAACAGCAGACGACTTCATAAAATGGTGCCAGTATATCGAGACAATGCATCAAAAAAGAATTACATGAAAGAACTTTGAACAGCTTCCAAACGTCTTATCGATGTCTGTGATGGAGGAAGAAACTGATTTCACAAGCGTTCTTCGTCAGATAGTGAGAGAGGAAGTTCAGAAGGCACTTGAATTGCACAGCGAGCAAAAAACTGAGATGTTTCAAAAGGTCATAAGGGAAGAAGTGGAACAGACATTGAACCCAATCTCTCGTCCTTCATTTCCCTTTAAAACCGTAAAAAAGTCGAGACCCAGGCAAAGTTACGTTCCTACAATGCCGCATGAGGAGCCTGTTTGGGCACCAAGGAAGACTAACATCTGGAGGACCCAGGATAACCAAGTATTATGTTTCCACTGCAGATGACCGGACATGTGGTGTACTATTGTCGAGAAAGGCAGCAGATATTTGATGACACCTGCACCAGAAAACAGCAGACCGATCTTGGCCGACACCAACTTCGGAAGGATGAAGATGAACAAGATATGGGTGCAGGATGACGTAAGTCACCATCACCACAAGATAGCTGCTGGAGAGGATGCTCCCCAACACGCCGATCAAGTTCTCCATCACCATTTAGAAGCTCCAGCCAATCACCTAGCCGCCATAACCTGGAAAACTAAAGGGTGCGAACTTCCTTGGAGAAGAGGCCGTCGAAGAGAAAAATCCCCCACCGTTGATCACGACAAAAATGATAGGAAACCACATCAATATCCTTATGGGTGGCCGACCAGCCCAAGCTCTTGTGGACTCTGGAGCGTCATATTCAGTCATTTGAGAGAAGTACCGTCGCCAGTTGCAGAAAACCGTATTCATCAACAACAAAACATCTCTGCTGAAGGTGGCTAATGGGAAATATGTAAGACCTACAGGAAGATGTATCATTCGTGTGGGTATAAGTGGCCATACGCAGCCCTTAGAATTCATCGTCTTACAAGAATGTAGTCATGACGTCATTCTCGGATGGGACTTTGTGAAAGCTTCTCAAGCAATTATAGATTGTGGTCACTCAAAGAGTATGCTAGATGAGATACTGTGGACAGGACAATACACATCCGAGTCTGTTGAGACTAACTGAGTTGGATGAAGTGATCATTCCTGCAGTCAGCGCTAGAAAGGTAACTGTCATGTGTCATGCAATGCATCAACCCATGGATCTTGTAGTGGAATGTAAGAGAAGCATACCACTGAAGAATAACTTTGTCATCCCAGCCTCTGTCAACTCGTTTAAGAAAGGATTCAGTGAATTGTGGACAGTTAACTGTCACCAAGTACCGCAGATCCTTCCAAGATGCATGTGCGTAGCAAACGCTGAGCCATTAATTGCAGAACATCATAGAAACCTCCCACGCTGAGTCTGCGGGCGTAATTAGCGCTACCACTACGAGACAAGATCTTCTAGCTCGACTATCACCTGATCTCACTAAGAAACAACAGAAGAACTTACTTGCCGTTCGTAAAGAGTTCTCTGAATGCTTCAATCCACAGGTGAAGAGCAAAGTAGACAAACTGACGGTGAGGCACCAGATTAGCACTGGAGGCCATCAACCAATAAGCCAGAAAGCATACCGTGTGTCAGCAACAGAACGTTGAATAATTTGCGATGAGGTAGAGAAAGTGATGAAGAATGACATCATTCAGCCTTTACAGAGCCCATGGTCGTCACCAGTGGTTCTCGTCAGGAAGAAGGAAGGCAGTTGGCGCTTTTGTGTTGACTACAGGAAGCTTAATAAGATAACTAAAAAGGACATTTACCCTCTTCCACGAATTGACGATACACTAGATTGTCTGAAGGCAGCTAAGTTTTTCTCAACCATGTACATGTACTCGGGATACTGGCAAGTCGAAGTAGATGAGGCTGATAGTGAGAAAACTGCATTCATCACCCCTGAGCGCCTGTATGAGTTTAAGGTAATGCCGTTTGGTTTGTGTAATGCACCAGCAACTTTTGAATGGATGATGGATAATCTTCTAAGTCACCTGAAGTGGATGATGTGTCTTTGTTATTTACCGTATTTACTCGAATCTAAGCCGCACTTTTTTTCCGGTTTTTGTAATCCAAAAAACCACCTGCGGCTTAGAATCGAGTGCAAAGTAAGCAGACGTTCTGAAAAATGTTAGTAGGTGTCGCCACAACTAACTTCTGCCGTCAAATATATGTAGCGCAACACAGGTATGCTTTGCAGGCACAAAGATAAATACTGACGCCAAAACCTCTGCGTCAGTAAATAAATTAAAAGAACAGGTAGAAGAATGTAAACATTATGCCAGGTATTCTTTCGTGTTTGCTGCTACCTCATTTAAATCCTGTCTGCCTAATAAACTACGAAACTAGACCGAGAAGACGCGGAAGAATATACATATCATGTCATGTTTATATTCGTATTATTCTTATGCTGTATAGTGATACAGTCAGAAATGAAGCACGGCAACTAACTAAATTTTTAAATCTAAGATGACTCTAATTTCTGTGCAGACTGTAATGTACTAAAGAGGCGTCTGCAAAGATTTTCTAACGGAGAAAAATTTTCGCTAAACTCTCGTTCAGAACATCTATTATACGCAGCTATTATTTGGTTCTTGTTGATCATTATCAAAGAAAGCGGCAGTGTAAGTAACAACAAAAAGCAGTCTCTTGCCATTGTTTCGCTAATGAGATAATTTCTCTCTTTTTTTTATTGTAAGCGGCGGTAGTGCGCACTAAGCAAGCCACGCCGCGAGCGGCGACAGGCCGTAAACACTCGTTATCAGAATGCGACAAACAATGCACGACACAGTACAATAATGCATTTTCAGCTTAGAGTGACATAAACAACTATAACAAAGAGAACGGCACTTATCAGATCAAAGCAAAATAAGCAATCGATTCAAAACCAGACGAAGCACGTGAAAAAGGAAGGGTACCCGTATAAATACGGACGGAGCGCCTGACACACAGCATTGGCTACTTGGTAAAGCTTAACTGTTGAGCTTACGACTCGAACCAAACTACTGTAGCTGTATCTTCATCCATTCGACCTCAATTGTGTTTCACGTTACAATGGACCAACTTTGTTTCGATTTGGAGGGGCGGTCTAAAACTTTTCTCTCACCTTGAATTTCGAGTCTCAAATTTCAGGAGCGGCTTAGATTCGGGTAATTTTTTTTTCCTTGATTTCGAGTCTTACTTTTTTAGGTGCGGCTTAGATTCGAGTGCGGCTTACATTCGAGTAAATACGGTAGATGACCATTATAGTGTTCTCAGAGACATTTGATGAACACACAAAAAGACTGAGGACCATTCTTAAGTGTCTCCAACAAGCCGAACTGAAACTTAATCCCAGAAAGTGTCATTGGAGCGGGAAAAAAAAAAAAAATACATACTTGGGACACCTTGTGTGCAGCCAGACCCAGAAAAGCTGATACCTATAACGAAGTTTCCTATTCCTAAAAGTATTAGAGCCTATGGAATATCAGACCAGCTGTGTGGCTGGATTGAAGAGTTTTTAGCAAACAGAACACAGCATGTTGTTCTCAATGGAGAGGCGTCTACAGACGTTAAAGTAACCTCTGGCATGCCACAGGGGAGTGTTATGGGACCATTGCTTTTCACAATATATATAAATGACCTAGTAGATAGTGTTGGAAGTTCCATGCGGCTTTTCGCGGATGATGCTGTAGTTTACAGAGAAGTTGCAGCATTAGAAAATTGCCGTGAAATGCAGGAAGATCTGCAGCGGATAGGCACTTGGTGCAGGGAGTGGCAACTGACCCTTAACATAGACAAATGTAATGTATGGCGAATACATAAAAAGAAGGATCCTTTATTGTATGATTATATGATAGCAGAACAAACACTGGTAGCAGTTACTTCTGTAAAATATCTGGGAGTATGCGTACGGAACGATTTGAAGTGGAATGACCATATAAAATTAATTGTTGGTAAGACAGGTGCCAGGTTGAGATTCACTGGGAGAGTCCTTAGAAAATGTAGTCCATCAACAAAGGAGGTGGCTTACAAAACACTCGTTCGACCTATACTTGAGTATTGCTCATCAGTGTGGGATCCGTACTAGGTCGGGTTGACAGAGGAGATAGAGTAGATCCAAAGAAGAGCGGCACATTTCGTCACAGGGTTATTTGGTAAGCGTGATGGCGTTCCGGAGATGTTTAGCAAACTGAAGTGGCAGACTCTGCAAGAGAGGCGCTCTGCATCGCGGTGTAGCTTGCTGTCCAGGTTTCCAGAGGGTACATTTCTGGATGAGGTATCGAATATATTGCTTCCCCCTACTTATACCTCCCGAGGAGATCACGAATGTAAAATTAGAGAGCTTTGAGTGCGCACGGAGACTTTCCGGCAGTCATTCTTCCCGCGAACCATACGCGACTGGAACAGGAAAGGGAGGTAATGACAAAGGCACGTAAAGTGCCATCCGCCACACACCGTTGGGTGGCTTGCAGAGTATAAATGTAGATGTAGATCCTCGGATTATGTTCTTATTACTGTCGTTTTATCAAAGACACTCATACCAAAGCCAGGCCTCTCCAAGATTCTTTTGATGTGCTGCGAAAAGCTCTGACAACTGACCCTGTGCTTGGTCTGTATGATGAGAGAGCACCTACAGAACTACACACAGATGCCACTGGGTATGAGATCAGTGCTGTTCTGGTGCAGATTTCAGATGGAAAAGAGAAGGTTATAGCCTATGCTTCTAGGACACTTACAAAAGCTGAGAGAAACTACTCAACTACAGAAAGAGAATGTCTTGCTGTGACCTGGGCCATGTGCAAATTTCGACAGTATCTCTATGGAAGGCCATTCACAGATGTTACAGACCATCATTCACTTTGTTGGTTGACAGGTCTTAAGGATCCAACAGGACGACTCGCCAGGTGGGCACTACGTCTTCAAGAGTATGACATTACCATAGGGTACAAAAGTGGAAGAAAATACCAAGATGCCATCTGTCTCTCAAGAAACCCTGTACAAGACCACCAAGACGTTGATGAAGATAGTGACTGTCTTGCTACACTTCAGGAACCCTCTGCTGAGCAGGACGACGCCTACACTTCAGGAACCCTCTGCTGAGCAGAAGGACGCCAAGATATTATACTTGCCTTAAATCGGTCAGAGAATGTGAAAAGACAATTTATGGTAGTTAATGGATTACTTTGCAAGACAAACTTTGATCCGTTTGGAAAGAGATGGCTACCAGTGATTCCTAAACACATGCGCTTAGATGTTCTACAGAAATTCCATGACACACCTGAGGCCGGACATTTAGGATTTATTAAGACATATAATAGGATCCGCAACAGATTTTTCTGGCCAGGTTTATTTAGGAGTGTCCGTCAC
The DNA here is from genome assembly GCF_023898315.1 of Schistocerca nitens. Classification (NCBI taxonomy): domain Eukaryota; kingdom Metazoa; phylum Arthropoda; class Insecta; order Orthoptera; family Acrididae; genus Schistocerca; species Schistocerca nitens. The sequence goes on along the minus strand of NC_064614.1, from coordinate 924,550,993 downwards.
TGTGTGTCGCACTGTTGAGAGCGCCAGAGGAGAAAGGCAGTTCCTCAAAAACCACCTGGCCGACTCATACCAATTCCACGAGATGAAATGCCGTTCCAGCATGCTGGGATTGACCTCCTCAGACAATTTCCAACATCTGCTAATGACAATAGATGGATTATTGTTTGCACTGATTATCTGAATCACTATGCCATTACAAAAGGAGTGAAAACGGCCGAAGAATTCGACGTAGCCAAATTCATCGTAGAAGACACTGTATTAAGACACGGTGCCCCCAGGTCGTTAATTACGGATCGGGGGAAAGTTTTCCTATCAAATCTTGTGACAGAGATAAACTGTCAGTGCAACTTTACTCATCACATGATGACTGCCTACCATCAGCAAACTAACGGGCTTACTGAACGCCTTAATGAGACCTTGGCCAAGATGCTATCAATGTTCGTCAATGTTGAACAGAGCAACTGGGATGAGGTGCCATTTTTCCTGGTGCATGGGCGTGAGGCGACGAAGACGATGGACACTGTGTTTCCATTATATCCTGATGACGTGGACGACGACTAAATGGGCCAGGTGTTAACCAGAGCTGAGGAAGCTAAGCAGTTAGCTCGACTCCGCATGCTGCAGGCTCAAGAAAACGATCGCCGAAGGTATGACGTGAGACACTGCCCCGTCTGGATCTTCACTCCTATCCGGAAGGTTGGTCTCTCTGAAAAGCTCCTCAGGCACTACTTTGGACCTTATAAGGTTGTAAGACAGTTGTCTGATGTTACTTATGAATTTGAAGATTTCGACTCCGAGACAAGGCGACGAAAGATCAGAGATACAGTCCACATCCTTCGAATGAAGCCCTATAAGGATCCTGCAACCCAGGTTAAATTCGAAGCTCCAGCGATTGGCAACAAGCGGAAAGGTGATGAAGAATGTAGCGGCAAGAGAAGTTCTAAGAAGATCACCGCCAGGGCGAACATCAATCATCGGGAGTCAGAGTATGCAGGATCGATGACTCGTTCCCAGACTAGGAGGACATTAACACCAAGATTCTGTTCTCTTAAGGAAAGAGCAATGTCGCACAAGAAGCTGAGCAGCACAGTCGCCGTAGTGTAGTTCAAAACTCACCTGAACTTTAAAACTTTAATTTCTATATTTGTTTCGAGTACATTCTAGAAGTATCCACAAATGTCAAGAATCATTGGACTGGAATGTTCTGTAGCTCTATGTATAAGTGTTCTGGCCGGAGGCAGTTCGCGCTCTTGTATGTGCAAATGCTGAATAAACCTTTGTTAAGTGAAATTAGTGTTTGTCATTCATCTACTTACACCTTCTTCAACGTGACAATATATCAAAATATGTTCTGAAAAATTTTCATCCCCTTAGCGGTCGAATTTCTGAAAACAGCGAAATGCGTTTTTTTTTCTTTTAAACCAGATGCCAAATACAAATTTCCATTATTTAGTTACAAACAGGCTTGCGTAATGAAATATACCATAAAACCTTTCGTCTCATATTTCACCCGTATTGGGGTTGAATTTCCAAATACAGAGAAGAACATATCATTTTATTTGTAACAGAGCAGTCTACCAATTTTCATAGACGTAGCTTTGAAAATGCTTTAGTAGTACTTTAATAATGATTTATTTTTAAAAAAATATTTCAGTCACTGTTTAACCCCTTAGAGATTGAATTTCCAAAAATGCTAAAATACTTATAACTGAGAAACTAAGGACCAGTTTTCCTGGTTCTAGCTTCAAAATTGCCTTAATAGCAACAATTTTTAAAAAACCTGTCGTTCCCGTATGTTGCCCAAAGGGGGGGGGGGATGATGTTCTTGGTGTTGAGCGAGTAAAACAACGCCTCAGAGATAATTTGAATGTCTGATGACCATTTTACATTTTAATGATAATACATGCAACCAGACCCTGAAAGTCGAGATCACAATAACGTGTACAAAATTAGGCTTATAATTCATCATGTGATTAACTAAATGCCTTTCAATTGCAATGAGTGAGCGTTTGTCAATTGATGAACAAATATGTGCAACCAAAGCAAGGCACTACATGAAGATGAAAATGTCAGACAAACCTCATAAATGGGGATATAAACTTTTCATTTTGTATGGAGAAATGAGGTTTGCACACAAAACTGAAATCTACACTGTTGTCTTAAGTCCCAAGACTGGTTGCTGCAACTCTCCATGCTATTCTACCCTCTGCAAGCCTCATCATCTCCGAGTAACTACTGCAACCTACAACTTTCTCAATCTGCTTACTGTGTATTCATCTCTTGGCTTCCCTCTACGATTTTTATACACACACTTCCCTCCAGTACTATATCAGTGATCTCTTGACGACCCATAATGTGTCCTATCAACCTATCCCTTCTCCTAGGCAGGTTGTGCCACAAATTTCTCCCCATTCAGTGCAGTATCTCCTAATTAGTTATGTTACCTACCCAATAATCTTCAGCATTCCTCTGTAGCACCACATTTCAAAAAGATACTATTTTCTTTTCATCCAAACCGTTGGTCGTCCATGTTTCACTTCCATACAAATACATCCAGAAACAGTTAAATGTATATTTGATGTCAACAAATTTCTCGTCTTAAAAAATGCTTTACTTGCCATTGCCAGTTGACATTTTTTAGCCTCTCTACTTCACGCGTTATTTTGCTGCCCAAATAGCAAAACTCATCTACTACTTTTAAGTGTCTCATTTTCTTATCTCATTTCCTCAGCTTCACTTGAATTAATTCAACTACAATGTCCATTCTGTTCAACTGCTCTTCCAAGTCCTTTGCCATCTCTGACAGAATTACAATGTCATTGGCAAAACTCAAATGTTTTCATTTCTTCTCCTTGAAACGTGGTTCCTACTCCAAATTTTTCTTTGGTTTCCTTTACTGCTTGCTCAATATACAGATTGAATTACATTAGAGACAGGCTAACTCTGTCTTATTCCCTTTTAAACCACTGATACCCTTTCATGACCCTTGGCACTTGTAACTGCTGTCCGATTTCTGCATAAGTTGTAAATAGCCTGTCACTCCATGTATTCCAGTCTACATTATCAAAGCGTTCACAAAATCTATAACACCATAAACATAGGTTTGCCTTCCCTTAACCTATCTTCCAAAAGAAGTTGTGGGGTTGTGTGTTCTTACATTTCTCCGGAATTCCCTGAGGCTGACTTATACCGGTTTTTCCATCCTCCTTTAAGGAATCCGTGTTAGTATTTTGCAACCATTACCAAACTGATGGTTTGGTAATCTTCACACCTGGCAGCACCTTTCTTTGGAATTGGAATTACTACATTCTTCTTGAACACTGCAGGTACTTTGCCTGTCTGATAGATTTTGCACACGAGATGGGAGAGTTTTATTATGGCTGGTTCTACCAAGGCTATCAGTATTTCTGATGGAATGTCTACTCCTGGGGTCAAGTTTCAACTTGCGTCTTTCTGTGCTGTCAAATTCTTCTCGCAGTATCATTTCTCCCACCTCATCTATGTCCTCTCCCCTTTCTATAGTACTTCTTTAAAGTTCCTCTCTCTTGTATAAACCCTCTATATACTACCACTGTGATACTAATTCCACCTTTCCCTTCTTTGTTTAGGACACGTTTTCCAACGAAGTTCTTAATGTTCATACAGCTGCTTCTCTTTTCTCCAAAGGGCTCTCTAATTTTCCTGTAAGCAGTATCTCTTTTTCTCCTAGTAATATATGCTTCTACATCATTACATTTGTTCTCTAGCCATTCCTGCTTAGCCAATTTGCAGTTCCTGCCAATCACTTTTAGACATTTGTATTCCCTTTCGCCTACTTTTTAATGCATTTTTATACTTCCTCCTTTCATCATGTAACTTCAATATCTCCATGTTATCCAAGTGTTTCTACTTGTCCTAGTATTTTTTTTTTACCTGTTTGATCTTCTGCTGCCTTCATTATTTCATTTTCCAAAGCTACCATTCATCTTCTCCTGTATTCCATTCCCCTGTTCTTTTCAGATGTTGGCCAACACCCCCTTTGAAATTCTCATCTGTTTCTTTCAACTTATCCATGTCCAATCTCCGTAATTTTAATTAATCCAGTAGTATTCCATCCTTTTCATAATATAGTGAAGCTGGAAATTTTAGAACAAAAAGAAGCTGAAAAAGAAGTTCTTGACTATTCTGAGGAACACTTTACTACCACTGACAAAATAGACATTTCCTCCGTTTTGTATACAGACAATAGTGTTTCCTGTATGCCCAGGACAAGTTGACAACTGATGGGAGTGAAGAGGTGAGGGGAAGGCAGTGTGACTGCTTGCAGCAGTGCAGGCTCTACTACCCATGTTTTGTGCTCAACATGAAATCAGAGATTGCACTGGCAGAAATATTGTCCACTTAAGGGACACTTCCATCAGATTAACGATCACCTAATTTGTTGATATATTCATGCTCGAGAGTTTTACCTACTATTTATGTATCACTTATTTATCAAAAACAATGAAAATGAAAGTAGCTGAATGTATGACAAAGTCAAAAACAGATTTTTGGAATCTCTTTGAACATTGCATTTCTTAAACACAGCACAGCAGTAATGTTTACAAACTGTGATTGTGCCTTAAAGAACTGTCAAAACGATGTTCACTACTATCAGTGTCATTTGTGTTTGATGCAAGATAATAATCATCATCGTTGCTCGAGGGCATGGTACTGATAACTTCACTGATGTCCATTTCCATTATTCCATCTTCTGACCAATACTCCTGCTCCAGTTGCTGAACATTCCTGCAGCAAGCTTGCAAGTCCTGTGCCATAACTGAAAAGAAAGCAGCTTTAAGACTCTGCACTCTTTCCTTTGGCTTGTCACCAGTGATATTATTCTCCCTAGCATTGTGTTCTATTTTGGCCCATGCCAATTCTATCAGATTTAGATCGCAGTTTTAGGGCAGTAAACTGCTTTTCTTTGTGGCCACTGCTCTCAGCGATTTCATACACGATGTACACTCCCATGGATGGTTTGTTATCCTTTATTGTAGATAACAAGTTCAGCCTTTCCCATTGAGTCGTCATTGCACTTCATCTGCCCGTCTTGTGACCACTCTATCATCATAATCCTGAAATTGTATTTACTACACATTCTGACACCCTCCCTGCTATGGTATGGTGCATTATTCATACAATCACAGAATTGGTTGGAATTTACAAATCACTTTATCTGCATCTCGCGACCCCCCCCCCCCCTCCTTACTTCCAGCAGACGTCCGCTAGTTCTGTCAAATTCAAGAAGTTCACAAGTTAGTGGAAACATTTCTTGCATGAAACTTCATGATAAATTATAAACAGTGTGCCAGATCGAGTTCCCAAGTTTGAGTCTCTGTCTACCACACAGTCTTAATTTGTCAGAAATTTTGAAATCAATACACACCCACTGCAGAGTGAAAATTCGTTCCTAGTTTCTTGCATCTTGCTGTAAATACTTGCTCAATTTGTCTAAGTTGTACTCTAACTTACAGAAGTTTTGTGTGTTCAGTACTGGTGCGAAAATATCGCCAGAAATGAAAGTAGAATGGCAGTACAGAAGTCTAAATTTTAGTAAATTTTTTAACGTTATCGTAAACACAAATGCATTACATTTGTGACAAAAGCAGTACATATTGCTTACAAATGCAAAGAGTAATTAAAACGCGGTCTTTTTGTGAGGTACTGCTATGCATTTTTGTTTCCTGTTATTGAATATTGGATTATCCAACAGACATCAAAGTTATTCATCTAAATGAAGTCATCTGATTTTAATTAGCTAAATTGTTTCCTGGTATTACGCACTGTAGTATTTTCTTTCTATTTTAGTGCTTCATCAAGATTTTTATTCATTAATAATAATACAACAGTGGCAACTGCTGTGTTTTTTTTTAATAACTACACTGCAATAACAAGTACTTGCAGTGAATTCCAATTTACAACAGTGGCTTGACGAAGTAAACTTGAGTTAGTTTTGTTCTGGTGTCCTGAGACAATTGAATATCTTGCTGATTTCATCCATTCCTGACAGCACTAGCGAAATTGTCGCGTTATAATGGCCAAACAGTACTTTTGTCAGCAAAATCTGAAGTGAAAAGGATTGACAGGATGATAATGCTATAGTGTCCTGTTTCTATTAACTCACAGATGGGAAATTTAGGTTTATTATTAGAAACATTGGCAAATGACACACAAAGATTAGATCAAAATCAAGGGAAATCTGTTAGTTTTCCCATCCAATATAATTGTAATAAATTCACGGAATACCTACTAAAGGGTATTCACTGAGAACGAACAGCAGACACCCTGGTGAACCAGTAGTTTAGAATTGAATTGGCTCAAACTCATTGCCACATTGGCCCTGGACCAATAGACTAAGGCAGACCAGCAAGCAAAGAAACAGGCTTCAACACAAGGGATCATTGCTACCTCTAGATCCCTTTAATCACTGGCCAGTGCAGAATAAGAGAAATGTGGAAATTCCATAACTACAAAGGCTATATCTTTGCTGTGAGAAGTGAAAAGTGGACTTGTTTAAACAAATATAAATTTTTTTGCAGTCCATAGTACATTCACACACATGCCATCTATCCATTTTGGACAGCATCATTAATTCTATTATTACTATTGTTCATTTGGTATTTAAAACCATGTTTTTATACTTTAAAATGTTTATTAATGCGGGAAATTTCATACAGCTTTGCATTAAGTGCAGTGTCATGTATGAGAATTTGGTAAACTTCACACAAATGCAAAATATTTCTCCTGTAATCAGAATGTATTTTTTTTTCAACATTTCTCCTGACATCCATGAGTAATTTCTTTTTATAAGTGTTATAAAAAGTGGAGAATGATTTGGTAATGCATTTGGTGGAAAATGCCCACCGCATTGGATTGATCAATAAGATGCACTGTGAAGGGTCAGTATAACTTCTGAAACACACTTTGTTCAAATGCGTATGAATTCCTAAGGGACCAAATTGCTGAGGTCAGTGGCCCCTAGACTTACACACTACTTTAGATGACTTGAACCCCTGGCGGGAGGGGCCGCGTAATCCGTGACATAGTGCTTCAAAATTCGCAGCCACACCCTCCTAGTTGTTTCCTGTTATGTGGTGGGGTAGATAGTGGGGAATCACCTGCTCTCTCTTTAGTTTGCACTTACGAAGGAATGCACGACAATGATCCAGCAACCTACCTTCCCTCGTGCTTCTACGCCACACCCTCAACCCTGTTACTCCACAGTACACAATCTATTCTGTAATAAAGCTTGTTTTTAACTTACTTCATTACCACATAATATTTTTACCATTAAAAAACATCTTTAATAATCTGCAATTCTTCCATACCGTCCAACATCGATATCCGTCCTAGACAAAAATGAACAGGACCTTTTTGTGGGAAATTTAATTTTGTACTAGGAAATGTATCCCTTGGGGATCCACGGTTTTCAGATTATTCAAGAAAACCGTAAGAAAGTGAACTTTTAAATACTCACCCCACCCCAGCACTCCCCACCCACTGGTCACGATTTTTTTTAGTACATCATTCATGGCACTCCCTCCTACCGTGGTACAAAGTTTGCAACTACAAAACTTTCCCTACTTTTCCTTTGTTCACAGGGCTAAAATATTTAAATACCTCTCATTTAAGTAGCTCCTGATGTGGCATCACAGAACAGTTGTCTCCCATTCCAGTACTACCTCCAAGGAAAGATCCGTGGCAGTACTAAGAATTGCACCAGGTTCCTCCACTTGGCAGTCATACACACTGACCACACAGCTACAAAGGGGAACATGAGCTGTTTATTGTACTAATGAAAATGTGATGAGAGAGCTTTTATGCCACAGAGTACAAATATCTAGTAGATAAATCTGTAATCTCTCTTATTCAGTTAAAAGAATAACCACTATTTCCACTTGGTTTACTGTACAAGATCTCTCCTAAAATGTTAAATGCAAGTTAACGCACATAACCAAGACAAAACAATGGAGGTCTCAAATTTTAGCAACAGCAATTAATCTCCTGATATAATCGCATGATTTACATACCGAAATACACTATGAATAAACATCAAATTATGTAAAATCAACACAGAATTATGTTAAGTCCATCTATAAAGAAAATGGCATACAAGCTAGTGTGATCTAGCATTCTGATAACTGCCAAAAATTAAGACCCAAGGAATTTGAAAGGTACATCCCAACTTATGTAAAGAGCCTGAGAATGCAAATGAGAAAATTGCAAGAAATTGTGAAAAAATGTAAGTACCACAAAACTTTTTTTAAAAGTTGAATCTTTTAAAGCAACATACACACAATGTGGGTGGACAGTAGTGAAAGGTATTACATCATGGGACTGAAGCCAACAGAATCACAGTGACATCACTAGCTCTACACTCTGCAATTCATGCTGAAATGCCAGGCAGAGTGTTAAGCAAAGTGCCTTCACACTATTTCTTTACCATTCCACTCTCAAAAAAGCGCACAGGAAAAATGAACTTTTAAATCTTTCAGTACAACCTGGAATTTCTCTCATTTTCCCCTACGCAGATTGACGCGGTAAAATGTTTTCACATTCAGAGCAGATAGTTGGTGATCTCACCGCAGTGAACATGTGTGTGCACAGCCATCTTCAAATGGGACAATGTAAATATACCGTAGACAGGATTTGTAGAATTTCAATTTGGAATTTCACAATGCCAAGCATTTTTAAGAGAACAAGATTAACTATGTTGGACTTTTGCAGTATGCTACCAAACTCCAATCAATGCAAAATAAGATTTACTTCTACACCAAAGGCTTGACAGAGCAGATGCCTGTTGTACTACAGCTTTTTGAAGCAAAAGCACTACACAAGATATTTCTTGTACCAAACCTTGTGAGCTAATAAAATATGCAGTTGCGAAACACTAGCCCATTACAAGGTGTTTAAAAATGTCATGTTTTGTTGATAATATTTGTCATATCAAAATATCTGGGTAACTGTACTTTGTGATTTGAAAGTACAAAAGAATGAAGAGGATTATAAGTCTTCCCCAAAACTTTGCTCCAATTCAAATCAAAATCTAAGTATGAAGATGAATTTAGAAGGTATAGAGACAAACTACAAACTTGAGTGATGTCCGTAAGTTGTTATTTGATTGTATATTGGTTCTGAAACTGGACCTATGTTCAGTTCCTCACATGACAATTTTTTTCTCATAAGTATTCAAACAGTTTCAACAAAATTCAACTTAAAGAGCAAATTCAATATTTTTAAAATTCTCTTTTCAACTGTGACATCTTCACAATCTTCTTTCTTATTACCTCTGCCCATTGATAAAGTTAATCATGTCAAGTGTGTATATTTCCATGTGTACCAGACCCAAAACAGCTGGTGCTGGAAAGCACTGCAGTCACAGATTGGCAACCACATACTATGCTATTCTTTCTGAGCACTTGCACAAATCTCTCAGACGACTCCTTCAGTGATAACTTTTGATAAATTGTGCAGCCAGCAACATGCTGAATAGTTCATGGACTGGATGCATCCTAACTTTATTACACCAATATTACATGTTTCGAACATTGCCATCATATACTTTGAACATCATATTGCACACTGATACAAAAGTTAAACTGTAGTAGTAACAAGACTAATTATGATCATTACTATTACAATATGTAAACTTTGTATCGTGTGCAACAGGATATCTGATAAAAGCAATGTCCGAAACGTGTAATACTGGAATAATAAAGTCAACTTGCTTAAAGTCAATGACTTTCCTCAGCATTTTGCAGACACTATGTTTTTCAATATGGTCGTATACCTCCTTCATGAACTTTATCTCTCAGCTTCAAGATAATTTTGAAGGCAGTTGCATGTATAGTGACAGCTATTGTGCCACTATGTTAATTAAGGGTGGCATAAAAGAAACCACACACGCATGAACAATACAGCATTATACATTTGAGTGTGTAAATTTTACGGACTGATTAAAAGCAATGACCATAATGAGTATGCTCTTTAATGCAATTTGTAGAGTGAGAGCAATTTGAGCATGTGGGGTGCATTTGGGTCAATTAGTTATGTAGCTACTATATTGCACTTCCAATGTTTTGTCGAAAAGGGCATGCACGCACACGAGACAAACATTTGTTTCGGTACCAAAAGAAGTTTCAATAATTTTTGAAAAATGAACACTGAAAACTCATTAAATACATTGTAACTCAACAAATAACCACAATATTCTTTAGGTGTACAGTATGACATTTCACTTTAAAACGATTCTATCAAATGCTATTAGTCAATCCCAGGTAATTCACGAACACTTAAAATGAATATGTACAGATGTTTAAAGCAAGATCAACGTAACAAGACATGTGGAAGTTCAAAATAGGCATATTTATTTGTTTTCTGTTGTTGTGGTAAAGTCCTTGTACAAGCAACGGAAGACTACATGTCTACTTGTAATAAAACTAGAAAAAGTACAAAATCTGTTAACTTTTAAAAATTAGCCAAGACAAATTTTACACATTTGTATCACAGAATACTGTATAGTATTGTGTCACAATTGTATACCCAATGCATGCAGTTCAATTGTCATTTTACATGTTATAAGTACAACTGTACCAGCCATATATGTAATCAATTACATAGTTGATTGTCAATTTCACAAACTGAAGCTGATGTGAGTTAAATTTCCATAATCTCTGAACCACATCACATATTCATGATGATCATGAAATTTCATTACAAAAAATATTACAGTTCTCTCAAGTAGTTTCTTGGAGTAAGGAATGTTTAGTAATGGTGTGGCGGCAACTCGTGGTCAAGTGGAGCTGCAGATGGATAGCTGTAACAAAGTAATTTTTTACTGGCTAACAACAACAACAACAACAATCCATCAGAAAAAACAGATTGGACATTAACTTACCGTCTGGCTGGTGGCCCATACGGATCCAAGCCCTCACGTTCATAACTAAAATTAAGAAATAGAGAGAACTGCATTACACTTATCTATTACATTTTAGAACAATCTTTTAAAGTGAAAGTAAACACGAAATGCATGACTTGCAGGTGTTAAACAAAAAGCACAAGTTACCAACATTATCTCAACAAGCCAGAAATTAAACCTCTCAGAGGACAATGGAGAGTACACAACCATCTATTGCATGACCAACAAAAAGAGGATTAGTTACTAATCTACAGCAACACAAACTACTCTGAAATAATTTCTAGAGGTTCTGTCTTTTAAGCCTGGCAAATAACCGAAATTACCACCCCACCAACTAATTTATAAAAATTTTCAACAGGTTTCTGACAGGACATGAACCATTAACAGAAGTACATACAAAATGTGAGTGTGTGAATAAAATTAATATTAATTCCTCAAGCTTACCTTCGAGTGGGTGGACCATACATGTCCAGTGGCTCACGTTCATACCTGTGAAACAGAAATTAATCTGAAGTCTGAATAGAAAGCTGTGTTATCTATTACAATTTCAATTATTTTGCAGCAATTAACCCCCCCCCCCCCCAAAAAGCAATAAGCTCAGTGTATACACGGGTGCTCCTAGAGTCCGCAATATCCCAACCAAATACTTGATAGAGGAAAAACAACTGCTCTGCACCGTGTTGACAAGAAATAGTACTTCATCACGTAACTGTAGAAATATTTGTGCTGACATACGTTGATTTTTGTCAGGAAGGTCGCAAATATGATGAAACCACAGTCTGAGCAACACACTCAAATGTGAAATGTGCAGCCATAAATCTCACATGACTTTACAGCAGAGCAAATTACTGTGATTCTCAGTGAACTGATGAAAGGAGCAGTATAAATGACAGTGGAATATACATTGATGAGAAGTTTCAACTGTGTAAAATAATGTAAAAATTCTGAAACTGATGTATAGCATTGCTCTCAGTAGTACGTCTAACCACATAAAAATCTTTTCTTAATTTTAATTAGTGCCAGTGTTACACTGGTTATTGAAATAGGATAAATTTTTCCATCCCAAATGTTTCCCTCCTTCATTGCGTATCTCGAAAACATGAGATTGTCTTGGTGTCTACACAAAATGAAATATATCTAAAACGCAGCCTATCTTATCATAAGTAGCTGATGGGGGCTGGCTCGATAGTATTCCCAAGTCTCAACAGGATAAAGAAATTGATCGAAATTCACAAATACTGGATGTAATTTAAGTAAGACATTAAAGTACACTTTCATATACTAATCAGACAATGGGAAGACACCACCACTTAATTCAGTGTCAGTGGGGCTATAGGTGTCACTATTTGTAGTGACATATCATTTTAACACACGTTTATTCCATAATTCCTGCGTAACTCCTTTCACACAATCCACTACTTTTTGTCAGTCCCCTGGGAGCAGCTTTCTTTGAAAGGTGTTCCACTTTGCTCAACTTCGTATTTTAATTTTCTGCAGCAATATGACTTAACCTGAGCCCAAATCAGGTCTATTAGGTTGAAGTGGCAATGATAGGGAGACAATCTCAGCACATTAAAGCCCATATTTCTTGCTCTTTCATCCACAATGTAAACTGGGTTCTTTGGCTTGTGTTGAGGCAAGTTCTAACAAGCCTGCCCTTGTAAAATTACTATCAATGGGCATCTTAAATTTCTCCAACCGGCAAACAACGTGTATTCTTCGTTGGCTTTGTGGGCACCTTATTTCGTACAGCCGAATGATATAACAATTATACAGATTTTATACAAACCATCAACAACTTGACAAGTCTTTCGCCACAAGAGCTAACCGAACACTTCTGGGAGGTGGGGAGTGAGCTAACCACAAATTTAAAAAGAATTAACAGCGAAATGTGTAATACAGCTGGCAACAATCCTTCCCTCCCTTTGGGACAAAATGGTGGTACACAACAGACTAAACCCCTGTGTAAAAACTTGCAAACTGCTGGCCTCGCTAGAATTAGATCAAAGAAAGTTCAAACACCGACTTCTCAAGTTACAAATCCAAATGCTATGTTAAGCACTGGAGTAACCTCTATTTAGTGAAAGATGCATGGCACGTTTTTGAAATCAGTGAATTTCTAACTCATTTCATATGTTACCTTGACTACTTCTAGAGGCAGTTACAATACAGGGCAATGTGCATGCACTTTTCATAGAAGCACCGGTCGTGGGAGGGGGATTAGTAGAACTCGTGCACACCAAGAAGACACTGTGCAGTGGCTACTGGGAGGCAAAGTATCAAAAGAAACCAAATAGCATGGACTGATTAATTGCTTTCAGATTGTTGTCAACATCAACTAGCAAATCAAGCTGTGTTTTGGGGTCTACAACCATAAAAAGTCATAAAAGAGTTAATTGCTAAACACTTTAATCAATTCTGAAATCATTGACATGATGGAACGCATGGAGCACTTGTTTGTTAGCTCAAGCTGACTGCTATCAAAAAGCACTCAAAACCGTCCAACAAATTTTGGTGTGCAACTCTGATCAGCCACCTTGTCAAAAGACATCATTGACAACAAGCAGTGCACATGTAGTACCAGTACTGTAGAAGGCCTACAACTTCTTGCTTAGCACGGCAGCATATGTGCTTGGTTGAACATGCTTGATCTGTTCTATTACCATACCATGCTATGAGTGATGCACTCATATGAAGGGAATGTTGGGCAGTGCATAGTAACAAGGGCTGGGTACCAAGTGACTAACAGGACAACAGCATCGTCTGTTGCATCTCTGTGTGCAAATACAACTTAAGCATTGAGCATTATGCTAACTCAGGTATAATAATACAACCACTGTGGTGTTACAGGTGACTGGTACGAGTCGACACTTGAAATTTTATAAGCATACAATTTTTCGGGTCGACAGAAGCGTCCAATCCCACGCGTCGGCTTTGACCAGTTACGTAAGGGTGCTGTCGCGTGTGACGTCATGACGGCGCGGAGTTTGGTTTGAGTGTGGCTGTCTCCAGTTCTGTTTTATCTTATTTTATTTACTTTTCTGATCTGTTCGTACTATCTCGTGAGATTTTTTTTTTAAATTTAAAAACACTTATTACTTATTTTAATTATCTGTTTCCTCCAATTTCTGTTTTAGTTTATTATATTTATCTTTCTGATCTGTTCGTTCTATCCCGTGAGATTTTTTTTAATAGACAAAAAACACTAATCAGCTACTGAAGCATCTTTATCTTCTATGGGTTGCAGGGGTTACGACCCCTGGGGAGGTGGGTGGGTATTCATGCATGGCTGTCTTCACTTACACGTTGTAGCTACGCAAGGCGTCTAAATTTGTTTATATTTAGTTTGCCCCCCACCCAAAACACCCCATTTCCCGCACTTGTCCCGTTAGTGTCATTAGGCTTCTTGTGGAAAGTGTATGTTTGTTTTTGTTTCCGCCATATTTGTGATGTCATGGGTCAAAGCAGACGGGTGGGATCGGACGCTTCCGTATTTCCAATTTTTCTATGGAAAATCAGAAGAAAAAACAGTAGGCAATTGTGGCACATTGCCCTACACTGCCAGTTACCAGGGTAGCACTGACTGGAGTGTGTGGGGTGGGTAAAATAGCACATTGCTGCATTGTCCATCTCTTTGTGTAGAATGCATCAGGCACCTGCATTCTCACTAACCACCAAGGAAAGTTCGAAATGTACAACTGGTTATCAACCCATTGGTTACTTAATTACAATATACAAATTAAGTAATGTATAGGAAACAATCTCTGACAAAATTATTCTTCAAATAATTAACTGCCACAATTCATAGAAAATTGCAACCTAATTTATCTAGAGCAGAAAATTCTAGACAAAAAATTTTCTAGTCAGCAGTCAGGTCATTTAGAGTTGTATAATTGTTTCAGCCAACAACTGAAACTGTAAAAAAAGCCATTGCCAAATTCACCAAGAGCAATTTAGAGAAGTCCAAACAATGACAACCATGCTCAGTTAGTGAAATCCGAACATTGACAACCACACTCAGAAGCCAAGGCACCAAAGACTCTTAATTTAAAACATTCTCACTGTACATTTATCATCTTCTTTAATGAAACAGCAAAATAATGCACTGAAACAGGACGGTACATATGATAAGTAGGTACAAACATAATGAAACATATATTGAGAAAGTATTTCAGTGAAAGTCAACATAAGGAGAGGTAGGGAGAGAGGAAAGAAACAATTTTTTCTCTTGTGCAAGAGGAACCACATATCTTTCAGCAAAAAATGATTTAGGTTTAACAACAGAACCGAGTTCATCCCTACATTGTGAACAAATAAGAAACTGTTGAAGTTATTTTCATTAAATTCGCTTGTTTTAAGAGAATGTCATCTCTACTGGCATTACTTGTTACATGGGAGCAGGGGGGGGGGGGGGGGGGAATAACACTGGATAAAGTAAACAGGCTATGTATTTCCTTGTAAATACTGTCCGACATGTTTTAACACATTTTCAATATTCTGTGAAATATTACACTTCTAATTAGTTTACCATAAAGAACTGGTAAAGAACATCCATTCAGAAGTTTGCTCTGGCCTTATAAGTATCATAGTTCCTTAATTCTGGTACATTTTTTTAAATATTAGGATTGGTATTTCATAAGCTCAGTTCCCCGATTCAGTATTGAGCTAAGCAAATTGACACCATGTTGATGTTCTGTCTCATGCGAAGAATCCACAATTTGACAGTGAAGAAAGTTAAATTATGTTTATGGGTATTGTGAATTGGCTTTAAAGCGGTGCCCTTTTAAGACAGCAATATTGCATTAGGAAGTAATTACTATCTTGCTACAAATCTAGTTTTATATGAGTTGTAAATAACAGTTCAATCAAAATTAACACTCACCCTGAGGTACCAAAACTTGAGGCTGGTGGTGGTGTTCTCCTCCGGTAAATATCAGAGCCAAGTCTAGCTGCACCATACTCAGTGCGACGCTCAAAAGAAGCAACAGGGGGCAAAGTTGGTCGTTCATACGGGCTACGGCCAACATCTGAGAAAGACCGACGTTCATATGGTGACCTGCCAGGTTCTGGGTAGGCAGGACGCCTTTCCACTTCCCTATAAATTATTAGTAGTATTCAAAGACTTATACATACAGCTACTTGTGCTTACTAAAGCTAAAAGTAACATACTATTACCTATCTCTAGATGCCATCATTGGATGTGGAGGCCCTCTTGATGGATAATATGAATCATAGCCACGATCAATTCCATCATAAAATCCATTTCTTATGCCAGGTGGTGGTGGCAGCCCTGGTCGTCTTTCAAAATCAGGTCTGCTGTCCCTCATATATGGGCTAGCTCTTCCAACTCCCCTAAACCCTCCTCTCCCACGGACAGGACCAAATCCACCTCTAAAGGAACTGCCTCTGCCACTCTTCTTTCCTGTTGATTGCTGGAAACATTTTCTTAAGTCAGTTCAATGAGAGAGAGAGAGAGAGAGAGAGAGAGAGAGAGAGAGAGATTGGTGACATACTTACCTCAACACTGATCTGTACACCCATAAATTCTGCATTATTTAGAGCTTTTATAGCTTCTGCTGCCATCTCTTCCGTCTTCATGTGCACAAAACCATAACGATTAAGAATATCACACTCAGTGACAACGCCATATTGCTCAAATAACTTCCTCAAATCTTGTGGGTTGGCATTTTCTGGGAGCCGGCCAACAAATATTTTTGTTTTCTAATGAATAAAGAACCATTCAAATTAAAACATAGTGGATACTTTTACAGATGTAATAGCTAATATGGGGGAAATGGTTATACTTACTGGTGGAGTGCTTGAAGTCCTGATATCTGAAACACAAAAGAAAATTAATTTGGAGTGAAAGTAAATGGAGTTCAAAGCAATGATTAACATATTTACAAATTCATAAGACGGGCAGCACCCAACATACAGACATGAATTTTTTCCTGTTCACTATTCAGCTGTAACTTACGAGAAAAATCTGTCCTGCCAGCCAATCATGAAATTAGAGTGGCCTTAACAATATAAAGTTCTACAAGACTTTTCATCACACGACCAAAACAAAATGTACACTAGCAACAAAGCTATATGCTGAGTCAGACTATATGAATGTATTGTTCTGCAACATTACTTCAATCAAAAAGAGAAGTGGTAACGCAGCAAAAACTGTCTCAAAAAAATCAGTCATAAAATATTTTTCTCTGCGGTGTGTGTGTGTGTGTGTGTGCGAGCGTGTGTACGGAGGGGGGGGGGGGGATACGCTAGAGGTCACAAGGCAAGAATATAACTAAATCACGTCTACTAGTTTCACTTGCCAGTGTTAATTAGTGTTGGTTATAGGGGAACATTTTTAGCATACAAAATACACTTTTATTTATATAAATTGGGATGTACTGATTAGTTTTATTTATCAAAGAATTTTAGGTTTTTTTTTATCTATCAATCCTAGAGGTCCACGGAACTAAATCCAAGATGCAACAGCTACCTGCTAACTTTTATTAGAAGACATATTTACACACATTCATAACAGTGCAATTATCACAAGCAAATATAGTTACTGTCTCTTAGTTTTGCTGTATAATAATTAGCTTGATAATTTGAAATCCTTGCACTACCGTGACATTTTTTCCCCTATAATGACAAGGTTTATATTGTAAACACATCACCCAACATGTACGAAAGATGTTTATCAAGCTATTAGCTGAACGTACCGTACACATAGCGTGGGATCTACATCGTGTACAATAACACGGATACTTCAACTTATCCATTGCAAATCGATAAGTGAAACACGACGCCTATCACGCCGGTAACATAAATTTGATTAAGCCTTAAGAAAATCTCAGGCACGCTGAGAGATATATGCAATATATTTACGTGTTATATAAAACTGTTATTTACTGGAACTCACCAGTCATTTTGCTCAGATACCACTAAAATCCTTGCATAAACTAAGAGTAGCTACAGCAAAAACCACAATGGCGTTAGCGTCCCTCGAAAAGGCGCGAAAGCTGCCCTCTATGTCGGATATCGGAAACATGCTACTTCCTGTTTCACCACCACAATATTTTAAAATTTGAAAACCCATTGTCAATGGACTGAAGTATCCAATTAAATACCATCGTGAATACTTCACTCCCAACACTTAAATTTTTTTAGCTTTTAAATTGTTACGTGTGTGTGTTTACAAACACACATTTGTTTCGCATAGTAGAATCTGTTGTTAACGGAAGGCGTGCAAAACACCTTTCAGCTTTCTTTTGTATAACATTTAAAAAAAAAAAAAAAAAAAAAATCCCGATGGATTTATTCGGTGTACAATTGCAGTACTTTTGAAAGTATCTTTTTTCGGCGTATAGATTCTGTAAGTCTGGTTCTCTATGTATATAACTATGCTTAGGTTTGCAGCTGAGCATTTAAGGAAGTACGACAACGGAATTTATTAACACCGTACTGCAATTTGCGGGAGAATGCAAACTACATTAAAAAAAGTCTTAATGTTTCTCATCTATAAATCTGCAACAGGACCCAAATAAAAGTAAAATAAAATAAATAATCTTCCTACAAATGTCGAATAGACCTGAACGCCATGGAAATAATAACCCGTAGTAAATATGTATTCTTTATTTCTTTAACTACCATCCCATACCTGGGAGCCGGTACTGGCAATAAAAGCTGACTAAGGTTGCTTTAAAGTTGTCCTTAACTTTTATTTTTCTAGCTTCGGGTAATCTTTTACGGCTGACAAATTAAAAAGGGAATACAACAGGAAGCATGATAAAGTTGGAATGATATGGTTCAGTATCTATTTTATAAGTTTTGAGAGAGATAGATACCATGGGCACCCGAATATTGGCTAAATCTCTAATATAAAAACTGACTTACTTTAATGTATTTTTCTAAAATCTTACGTATACATTGGGCGTGTTGGGAAGATATAAGACAGTAAGCTCTGCCTACTGGTTTACAGTGTTGACCACTAATACATGCGGAAATGGAAATATTATTTGAAAGCAGTAAGAGTGTATTGGAATGAATTAATATAACTTTGCCTTTCTCATAACACTATTTTATTTTGCTTGATGCTTATATTCACACACTTCAGCCTTTTGCCCTGAAACATTACAAATAAATGACTAATAAAATAGCAATGATTGCATCCTTTTGACTCCTGCTGTTCCTTGTTTCATTTTAAAACTCCATGACCTGTTAACTAAACACCTATTCATGCTTCTTCAGGCATCATCACATATGAGCCACTGACAACATGCTTGGAATTTATTCATAAACTTTATGGAGGTCATTACTGTAGAAAATGAAACTGACAATATGCTTGATGCTATTCGTAAACTTTCCCTCCACCCCAGCTGTAATTTCTAGCTTGATATTCACTACTGTCATTTACTTTAACAGCAAAAAAATATTTATATTATGCCCTGGTATCAAATCTACTCCACCTAAGGTACCATACTCCAAAACTGACCCAATACATAACTACTTCATTGGGAAGGCTGCATCTTGCTTTCTTCTCTCAGTCTCTACCAAAACACAGATCAATATTTCACATTAGCGTAACTACAGAGATATGAATAGTTACAATGACTGGGGTGTGTATACTGATTTAACAACAATATTACACCTAAGAAGCCCAAACTAGCCTAACAGTAAAAATTCAAGAACTTGTTCAATCACACATGTCTGCAGTCAGTCTTAATATTTTTGTCCATCACTTATTTCTTTTTTTATATCTGGCAATTATTTATGTAAATGGTAAATGCCAATTGTATAACAATTTATAAAGACGAGGGTGGACATACCACAGAGTCATATTACCATCTTATATACCTGCAGGCCAAACACACTTCTTCTGTGCAGTGTGTGTTGGTCTATCCTCATGCTGGCATTACTTGCCCACGCAGTATTTCGATGTTCTCATCCAGATGTTATTTCAATACTCAGTCACATCTTCTTTATCTCTCTCTGCATTGGTAGCTGGTTAACTGTTAAGTTCGTTCCATCGTCTCACGTTCTGGTGTTTGCGGAGAGTAAAGGTTCAGAGTCACTCCTCGTTGCAACCTTCTCAGACTGTCATCTGCAGCATCACTTCTCTTATATCTCCTCCTTAGCATCTGATAATAATGGCGTCAATTCAGGGAGAAAGGGAGCCTGCAAGTTTCGGCTTGTGTGCTATATCGAGTTTATGCCGCTCGATGACTATTAAATCCAGCAGAGCAAGCAAACTGGAATAACGTTAATTACTGTTCCACCAGCTGTCCCAAATAGTCCCAGACGTTTTCTATGGAATTAAAATTGGGTGATATAGCGAGTCAGTCGAACCGGGAGTCTGTGGGTGCAGCTCCGTAAACATATATGTGTCCACAACATAATAATTATGAAGACATAAAAAATAAAGGGCAACACTTGGTCACTGAAAACTTTGAAATAAACATTCTGGTTCAAGTTCATGGTAGCTAAGCATGACCACAGCAGTTTATTTTTATTAATTAATTTATTTATCACACAATTCTTCCACAATGTGGCCAGATAAGGTCGCCCAAGACCTTGACGATGAATATGCATGCCCTCACATTCCAAAGCCACATTGTGCCACTGTCCCATCTGAAAACCTCACAAATGTGGATATTGTGTGATTCAACCAACCAGCCAAATGGAGATACACAATGAGGCACTTTTCCAAAGTCTGGAAAGTACTCATAATACTGCCTCACTATGAGAATGCAGCATTTCCAGGTCCTTCACAGTGATCACTCAACATCTGACATTGTACACGGCCCTTATCTACCCTAACAGGCCTGGAAACAACACTAACAATTACATTGACATCTGACCATGTCTTCTGGTTGCTACACTTCTTTTGCCAAGCAGCGTATTTGTGATATCTTTGACGTTCACATGTTACAAACTAATGTCTGCTGTTGAGATATGTACTATCGGCCATAGTAAACCTAATGTTATCATATTATGTTAACTAAGGCTTCCCTTGCCACTTGATAGAATAACATAATAATTAAACATAAAACGCCCAAAATTATGGATTTTCTACAATAAAGTGTAGAAAATCCATAATTCTGTGCTTTTAATTTATAACTAGTTAGCTGTACCCGCAGCTGTGGTTGCATATGATGAGATGGTAAGTAAGCAAGCTATTGGACAGCAACATCAGCTACCCTCATGTTTCTGCCTGTTCAGGTAAGTACAGCTGGCCCCTCCTGCAACTACCCCAATGCACACTGCTTCTACACGCAGTGTTGCAGCCAAGATTTGCATGCTGAGGGCACACGCAGGAACATGCATCTATATGTTGTGCTATTGAAGTAGGTGTCTCTCTCTCTCCCTCCATCACCTTCCACCCTTTAGTAGCCTATGTTCTTCCTTTGGGTTCAAGCTCTTTCTATGCCACGTTTCACCAGAATCAGTTCAGTAGTTTAGTTGCGAAAATGTAAACAGGAGTTACTTTTGCATTTAATAATATTAGTATGGGAGTATGGATTAAACACGTTGAAAATTGCATAAGTATTATATTCATTATGTTGAATCATGTTACAACCAATAAATGCATTTTCACAAATATGATAAAGTTAAAAAATCAAAGTGCGAATAGCTTTTTCATGGAGTAATTATTTTTTCCTAATTTACACAATATTCTTGAAATAATTAAATATCTTGTACTACAGACTTTCTATAGTAACCTATTTCATCGAAATCGGTTCAGTGGTTTAATTGTGAGAAGGTATGTTGTTGTTGTTGTGGTCTTCAGTCCTGAGACTGGTTTGATGCAGCTCTCCATGCTACTCTATCCTGTGCAAGCTTCTTCATCTCCCAGTACCTACTGCAACCTACATCCTTCTGAATCTGCTTAGTGTATTGATCTCTTGGTCTTCCTCTACGATTTTTACCCTCCTCGCTGCCCTCCAATGCTAAATTTGTGATCCCTTGATGCCTCAAAACATGTCCTACCAACCGATCCCTTCTTCTAGTCAAGTTGTGCCACAAACTTCTCTTCTCCCCAATCCTATTCAATACCTCCTCATTAGTTACGTGATCTACCCACCTTATCTTCAGCATTCTTCTGTAGCACCACATTTCGAAAGCTTCTATTCTCTTCTTGTCCAAACTGGTTATTGTCCATGTTTCACTTCCATACATGGCTACACTCCATACAAATACTTTCAGAAACGACTTCCTGACACTTAAATCTATACTCGATGTTAACAAATTCTTCAGAAACGATTTCCTTGCCATTGCAAGTCTACATT
The DNA here is from genome assembly GCF_023898315.1 of Schistocerca nitens. NCBI lineage: Eukaryota > Metazoa > Arthropoda > Insecta > Orthoptera > Acrididae > Schistocerca > Schistocerca nitens. The sequence goes on along the minus strand of NC_064614.1, from coordinate 924,528,772 downwards.
TTATATCCTCTCTACTTTGACCATCATCAGCTATTTTACTCCCTAAATAGCAAAACTCCTTTACTACTTTAAGTGTCTCATTTCCTAATCTAATCCCCTCAGCATCACCCGATTTAATTTGACTACATTCCATTATCCTCGTTTTGCTTTTGTTGATGTTCATCTTATATCCTCCCTTCAAGACACTGTCCATTCCGTTCAACTGCTCTTCCAAGTCCTTTGCTGTCTCTGACAGAATTACAATGTCATCGGCGAACCTCAAAGTTTTTACTTCTTCTCCATGAATTTTAATACCTACTCCGAATTTTTCTTTTGTTTCCTTTACTGCTTGCTCAATATACAGATTGAATAACACCGGGGAGAGGCTACAACCCTGTCTCACTCCTTTCCCAACCACTGCTTCCCTTTCATGCCCCTCGACTCTTGTAACTGCCATCTGGTTTCTGCACAAATTGTAAATAGCCTTTCGCTCCCTGTATTTTACCCCTGCCACCTTCAGAATTTGAAAGAGAGTATTCCAGTTAACGTTGTCAAAAGCTTTCTCTAAGTCTACAAATGCTAGAAACGTAGGTTTGCCTTTTCTTAATCTTTCTTCTAAGATAAGTCGTAAGGTTAGTATTGCCTCACGTGTTCTAACATTTCTACGGAATCCAAAATGATCTTCCCCGAGGTCCGCTTCTACCAGTCTTCTACAAGGCGGCTTCCTCTTTCATTTCTTCCCCCCAATCCACATTCACCTACTATGTTTCCTTCTCTCCCTTTTCCTACTGACGAATTCCAGTCACCCATGACTATTAAATTTTCGTCTCCCGTCACTACCTGAATAATTTCTTTTATCTCGTCATACATTTCATCAATTTCTTCATCTTCTGCAGAGCTAGTTGGCATATAAACTTGTACTACTGTAGTAGGCATGGGCTTTGTGTCTATCTTGGCCACAATAATGAGAAGGTAGGAGACAGAAAGTCTTTCACATTTATAGTATCACTATGGATGTATCACAGTACTCTGTGTGTGTGTTGCTGCTTTTGGGGGGAAAATCATTGAATATAGTGGCCAATAATTTCAAAATATTATGATTTCCGTCTCAAGTATTGGTACGAACGGGATCTCGTGCACATGATTAATCCTGTTACTTCAGCTTTTAATATTTTAGACTGTTCTTGCTTTAATCTAGAAGTGTTTTACTATGTACTTTGCTGATAACAGGCTCAATTCTACATTGTAGCATCCCTCTGGAAAAAAAAAGTGATTAAAATATGTAGCACACTTGCAATTAGATTATCTACACCACATTGTCCATTGATAAATTTTCTGTTTCTCACACTTAAATAACACAGAACGTTAAAACTATCAGTTGGGAAAAAAAAGAAAAACTGAGACAACTGACAGTTTTAACATTTTGAGACTGTCATTTATGTGTGAGAACCTAAAAATTTATCAGGTTACGAGCCCATGTTTGTTTCAATTTGTGTTAAAATACCTGGCCACAAGGGACTCTCACCTAAGTTTTTTGAGATGTCAACTGAAGTGGAAAAATATTGCATTCCTTTACTCGATGGAACAAATTTCAACAACTGGAAATTCAGGATGGTAACTGTTATCGAGGAACTGGATCTTTCATCATTGGCACAAGTGAATTATCTCACAAAGGTGTAATTTGTGGACAGAGAGAACCAGCAACTGAGTGACCACAGCTAACATTAAAGAGGAAGATGATTTTTGTTTTGAAACATCAAGCGAAGTTCAATCAGTGATCAAAATAAATTGGTTCTTAGACTCTGGAGTGACAAACAGTTGATCAACAGTAAAATACCTCTCACTAATTTAAAGAAACTGGAACAATAAATTAAAGTAGCTAAGTCATGCATTTTTCTTGAGGCTAAAGTAACAGGAGAAATTAAAGTCACTAATGCTGTAAAAGGAAAAGAAAGTCAGATAAGAATTAAAGATGTTTTTACTGTGCCGGATCTTAATTACAAGGGTTGTAACTTAAATAGTGGCAACTATTTATTTACAGCTCGTACAAAATAGATATGTGTTTCAAAGTTTTACTGACCTTCAAAGTAGTCACCTGCATTGTGTATAACCAGTTGCCAGTGATGTGAAAGTCGTAGGATAGTCTTAGCAGTGCAAGATGTGTTGGCAGTTTGAGCAGCGAGGGCTATTGCTCAACGAATTTGTGGCAGTTCTGAAGCGAATGCCGTGAAGTGTTTCCTTCAGTTTACAAATCGAGTTTAACTCACGAGGGCTTAAGTCAGGGGAGTGCAGTAGGTGATATAGCACTTGGCAGCCCCATCAGTCAAACAAATCAGTAACAGCGTACACTGTACAAGCTTGAGCATTGTCCTGCAAAATGATGGTTGGGTCCTGCAGAAAGTGTCATCACTTCTGTCTCTATGCTGTTCATTTTTGGAACACAACCTACAACCAGCTTAGATACAAAAGTGATGACACTTTCTGCAGGACCTGACCATCATTTTGCAGGATAATGCTTAAGCACATACAGTGCACGTTGTTACTGATTTGTTTGATTGATGGAGCTACCAAGTGCTATACCACCTACTGCACTCCAGACTTAAGCCCTTGTGAGTTCAACTCGATTTATAAATTGCAGGAAACACTTCACGACATTCGCTTCAGAACTGCTACAAATTTGTCACGCAATAGACTGTGCCGCTCGAACTGTCAATGCAATTGGCACTGCTAAGAATATCCTGCGACTTACACATCACTAGCAACGGGTTATACACAATGCAGTTGACTACTTTTAAGGTCAGTAAAACTTTGAAACACATATCTATTTGGTATGAGCTGTAAATGAATAGCTGCCATTATTAAAGTTCCAACCCTCGTGTAATCTGCTGTCAGAAAGCTGGAAATGAATGGTTTTGGAAACGTATTTGAAAAAGCTCAATGTTTTTCATTAAAAAAGGGAAAGAAACGTCTGTGATTGCAAATAGGAATGAATCTCAGCTATAAGTTTTAATTTTTTTGCAGCATAAAGCCTTATCCAGCTGCTTCAACTGAAACCAGTGTGAACCGATGTCAAAGAAGATTACGCCTTTTGCATTATGATATCATTCAACGTCTCTAGTCACGAGTTGATGGTATGGAGCTGAACACTTCAACAATGCCCACAGAATTATGCTCAGATTGCCTCAAAGGAAAACAAACACAGTCACCATATAATCACACTAGGAAACAAGCCACTAGATCTGTGTGGGCCAATCTCACTGGCATCGTTTGGCAGAAAGAAGTATGTTCTCATGTTCGTTGATGACTTTACACATTTCAAAGTGGCCTATACACTGAAATTGAAGGCAGAGGTAATGCGCTACATTGCTTAGTCGTTTCAGTTTTAAAATAAACTAATAGTTTTAACATTTTGTGAGAGACTGAAAATTTATCATCCATGTATAAGTACAACGATAGAACAAAAGTCATATGATAGATACCCAATATAATGTAGCAAGATGCAATATACCAAGATAATATAACAACAGTTCGGCACGTGGAAACAAAGCCTTTGAATAAATACTGTAGTCATTCCACTTTAACGGGTGACCTCTGCTCAATGGTATTTGTTGCCAGATATTCTGAATATGAACAGATTTCCCTTCCTATCTCATAAGGGCTCCACTGGTTTGCTTAAGTGCTCTACAATGTTCATCAAATCAGGTACAGTTATTCACTGTCATACAATTGAGAACAGTGTAACTGAAATACCCAATTGTTAGGAGAGTGCATATCGAACATGAAGACCGGAAAGATCTTCTGAAGTGACATCAAAAATTCTCCCTAGATGAACTGAACCAACAAGTGACATCAAAAATCCTCCCTAGATGTACTGAACCAACATTTCAATGCTTCACAGATAGAAAGGATTCATGGCCACACTATCTTTTGTGGACACATGCAGGTCTTTTTATGGGGAATTATTGCTTTGGCCATTCTTGAACAAACAAATTTCAATTGAATTAAATTCATTGAAATGAAGTGAATAGAGTTTCAAATGATTACAATGAAAACACAATGACATCAAATAATATCAGTGAAAACTGTTCCAAAATGTTACACCTGCTCTTGTATCCTTATTGGACAATAATGAGGAGATGGCACAAATTGATTTAACACTCGGAATCTCAACATTAAGGGTGCATTAACTGCAGTAGTTGCTACAGGCACCACCAGCGACAGATATGCTGGGCAACTCCTCTGAGATAAGAGGGCTAGCACCATATAACCTTGGTCAATGGCGTGTTTACTTTGACTACTTCTCACATTAGGGTTACCTTGTACATCGGCCTCTGCTTATCGGGACTGTTTTGTGTTGGACTGCTCTATGGACTGGTTGTGATACTCTCACTTTGATCTTCGGCTATGTACACAGATTTTTTGAGGTGGTTTTGGTGTATATGTATTCACTGCCCTGGAGCCAGTGCCTATTCACTGTGAAAAAGTAGAACTTGAGCAAACTCTAAGTATGAAATGTAATAAATATGTAATGCAAAGACAAATGAAAATTTTTCCCAGTCAAAATTTTTCCTAGACTGAACTTGAATGTGGATTTCCTGTGACACACTGACATATCCTACATTCACATCATTCAGGGAACCTGATGAACATACAACGGTCACACAGAATACTAAATTCACACTTCATGCTAGGCAGGTGATTCCTGTGTACAGATTCTATTCCAAAACGTAGTTATGCTCAACTCTAGTCCTATCAATAGGGATAGTATTTCTATAATCATGGCAACTAAAATGTCTACAACATCTGGACAGCTTCAGAGATGGAATATTCTATCTGTCTGGCATCCACTATCATGTTGCTGTCAAAATAAATAGGTATCTTAAAAGATAGCAAGGATAACCACATAGTGCCACTACCATGAAACACAAACATATCCAAAATGATTTTAATTATCTCCAGCACATGTACACGGCACTCCAGTCAGAAGTACAGCATACTTTGCCTTAACTAATTGTAATGAGATAATGTACAGGCTTAAATCAGTATGTATATATGACAGTCTGTAGGCTATCATGGGCTCAAAATCACCATATTAAATACATGTATTATGATCATATATTTAGCCCTGCTACAAAAATAAATGTTATAATAGTGTCAGGCATTATTTTGCTTTGGTTAAAAATAACTCCAGAAACTCATATATTCAAGAAAGGTGATATATTTACAAAGAAGAGCTGGACTCTATCAATTAACTACAGATCTTATCTACGATCATTTGGAAAATTATCTAAAGCATATTAATAACACTTCAGAGAAAACAAAAATTCATAATGGCTCTATAAGGAGTAAGTTAATTTTGGTTTCTGCAGTTCAGTTGATCTCACAGATAATAACTGCAGTTGAAAAGAGGTTAAAAGGAGATAGCAGTCGTATGTGTGAGATGCACCTAATTGTCTGAATTTGTGTGTGTTTTCCATTCTTTTCTGAGAAAGGTTTTCACCCAAAGCTCATTGTGTAATAGTCTTCTCATTGTGCCCATCTGCAAGTCAAATGTATCATCTTTACGGTGAGTAGCACTCTACCCTTTACTTAACTGTTGAAAATGTTACATGTGATCACTAACTTTTCAAAAGTCTCTGGCTGTCACAAAATCAAGAAATCTGAAATTATTGCGAATGAATGTTAGCAATACCTCTTGCTGCCTGCACAGGCTACTCTTGCAAACACACTGCATATACACTGAAGCACCAAACAAACTGGTATAGGCATGCATATTTAAATACAGGAACATGTAAACAAGCAGAATATGGCATTGCAGTTGGCAAAGCCATTGGAAGACAACAAGTGTCTGGTGGAGTTGTTAGATCAGTTACTGCTGCTACAATGACAAGTTATCAAGATTTAAGTGAGTTTGAAAATGGTTCAAATGGCTCTGAGCACTATGGAACTCAACTTCTGAGGTCATTAGTCCCCTAGAACTTAGAACTGGTTAAACCTAACTAACCTACGGACATCACACACATCCATGCTCGAGGCAGGATTCGAACCTGCGAGCGTAGCAGTCTTGCGGTTCCAGACTGCAGTGCCTAGAACCGCACGGCCACTTCGCTCGTCATTAAGTGAGTTTGAACGTGGTGTTGCAGTCGGTGCACAAATGATGGGACACAGCATCTCTGAGGTAGCGATGAAGTGGGGATTTTCCTGTATGACCATTTCACTAGCGAACCGTGAATATCAGGAATCCAATAAAACATTAAATCTCTGGCATTGTTGCGGCCAAAAAAAGATACTTCAATAAAGGGATGACGATGACGACTGAAGTGAATTGTTCAACGTGACAGAAGTGCAACCCTCCCACAAACTGCTGCAGGTTTCAGTGCTGGACCATCAACAAGTGTCAGCGTGCAAACCATTCAACGAAATATCATTCATATGAGCTTTCGGAGCAGAAGGCCCACTTGTGTACCCTTGGTGACTGCGTGACACAAAGCTTTACACCTCTCCTGGGCCCGTCAACACCAACATTGGACTGTTGATGACTGGAAACATGTTGCCTGGTCGAATTAGTCTCATTTCAAATTGTATCAAGCGGATGGACTTGTATGGGTATGGAGACAGCCTCATGGATTTATGGACCATGCATGACAGCAGGGGATTGTTCAAGCTGGTGGAGGCTCTTTAATGGTGTGGGGCATGTGCAGTTGGGAGTGATATGGGACCCCTGATATGTTTAGATACCACTCTGACACATGATATGTATGTAATCATTCTGTCTGATCATCTGCATCCATTCATATCCATTGTGCATTCTGATGGACTTGGGGAATTCCAGCAGGACAATGTGATACCCCACACATCCAGAATTGCAATAGAGTGGCTCCAGGAACACTCTTCTGAGTTTAAATACTTCCGCTGGCCACCAAACTCCCCATATATGAACATTATTGAGTATATATGGGATGCCCAGTAGAGATTTCCACCCGCTTGTACTCTTATAGATTTACGGACAGCTCTGCAAGATCCATGGTGTCAATTCCCTCCAGCAGTACTTTGTACATTAGTCAAGTCTAGGCCAAATAGTGTTGTGGCACTTCTGTGTGCTTGTGAGAGCCCTAGACGATATCAGGCTCTTCAGTGTAAAACAAACACACACACACACACACACGTGTTTAAATGAAAGCCAAGGTGACTTATATGAGTAACAATTGGTTAAATGCCTTGTTATTCAAAATGGAGATCTTCTTGCTACAAATTACCTACTAGTTCCTTACAACGAATCATATAGTACTGTCTATTAATTAAGGCGGGCAGTGACTGATAGGCAACTTCTAATGATTTTTCCACTCTCATCACCCTCGTGCGAAATGCCAGGTTATGGTGAGTGTACAATACGAGTTCATTTGATGCTGAATACTTTATTATTATTATGAAACACAGTAAGCTCACATCACATTTCTATTAGTAATATGATCTTTATCAGCTACATGTGAAACAACTCACAGACGCAGGCCTCAGTGTTCCACAGTTTTTTAAAGCAAATTTGGTGGTACCATTCACTTCAGCTACCTAGTAACATTTCCTTCGAGTACGTTTAGAGTTCTGTGGAGTTATCCTGCTGAGTTGATTTTGAGCCTTACAACTGGTTTCAGCTGGGTACAAGTATTAATGTGCTCAAGAATGCGCTACAACTATTCTCTATCAGCTTTTTTCACTGTAAACATCAAACAAGTGCGTTTAATGCCCATCACCTCATCTGGGTTTGGTTTTCTTTTTTTTCTGAGGTATGTCGTATCTTTTATTTGGACTTCTTAATCTGTTTCTTCAAGCAGCTGATTCACATATTTACATATTTGCCATCTTTACTCCTAAGACAAGATGGATCCTGTTGTTACTTATTTTACATGTGTCTCTTGGCTTTTGGGAACTGCATCTCCTCAATGCAAGTACTTGCCAGCTCATCAATCTCTTCATGAACTGAATAAATCTCTATATGGAATTTTTCAATTATACAAATTTTATTCATATTAAGCTGAGACATGTACCTGAAGATCGTTGTAATGTGAAAATGGTTATCAACAATTAAGCTTGCTAATAATTCTTGACAGTTTGCAGTCTTAATGTGGTACTGAAGATTTGTGGAAAATATTTGTGCACTATATTGGAAATCTCAAAAAATTTGTCACTGTCAACATTCAACCTCCCTCCTTCTGCTAAGAAACTTGTTAAATTACAAAGGGCCAGACAATCGTCTGGTATTAACGTCCAGGTGACCTAACTCTCATTAGAATTGGCTTAAAAATACGTAATCACAGTAGTCTTAACTTTCAGAACCTTAAATGGAAGATGAAAAGAGATAACAGTCACTGGGTAGGGGTGGGGCGGGGGGCATTTTAATATCCACGCATCCGAACATTGCAATGAAGCCGATGTGTTTCTCTGCAACTAAGCTGAAAAGCCCATTAAAGCTTAAACTGATAATCACCTGCACTACAGCACAACTGTGACTGACTGAAAAAAAATCATCAGTTACAGCTTTCCAACAGATGCTGTATTCCTCTATAGATATTAAGTCCTCCCTTACAAAAGAAAGAGACTTAAAAGCAAAATGTCATAGTTAATGTGAAAATCTGAAGTTCACTGAACAGTTCACATTACATTTCAACAGTAACTTTTCCCTCAGATATGGAAAAAGTCATACTGTATTATTTTTTCATCAAAAAATATTAGCAGAAAATAATGAGTGAATATTAACATCCATAATAACTACAAGCAACTGCCATACTCCCCTAAATCTACAAAAAGTTCAGTGCATCCAGCGCCTGTACTCCACATTGATCCCACAACAATCTAAGCTTTGTTGAAGATCTGAAACTGATGTTCCTTCTTTAGGAGCTAAAGAAAACATGGAGAAAAGCACATCTATACAACAGTGGGTAGCTCAGGAACAAGACGGTTATAAATAAATGGGGGACAATGAGGAAACAAATTACAGAGTAAATGATACAAAACTTATATTCTGCCACTCTTCTGTCTCTTCGTCCTCGCTTTCCTTTCTTTAATCAGTGGCACAGGATTTAATCAGTGACACAGGATTGCTTCATCTAGAAATCTCAAGTCATTCTCCTTTAACATGTATGGGTACCCTTCTAAAGATTTACCTTAAATTTATTTGTTGTATAAAATAGAAATATATTAAGTTCTGGAATTGAAGTGGAAAACAGTGAAAGAAATTGAAGAATGTTAAAAGAAATAATCAAACAGGGAGGAGAAAGCACTATTTATCTCTCAATTTTTTTTCCTGCTAAAGCTGCACCATTTACTCATGCAAGCTTTACATTGCAGAATTGAATTTGAGCAAGAACTACAAATATTTCCTTTTGCTGTAACAAGGATCGGAATTTCTGCACATACAGCTTCAGTTTCAAAACTGTCCGTTAGTAAGACATGTGAGACTTCACTATTTACCTTCTAGTCCTCCTTATCTATTGTGAGGGTGCTAAGTTTTACGCGCATTTTACATGACGATCACAGTTGGTTTTACAAAGTGGGTCACAAATTAGGAAAAGCAGTGCAAATGCAGTATCATGAAAAGAATAGATTGCTGTACACCATGTAGTGGAGATGCTGAGTCACAGGCAGGCAAAACAAAAAGATTGCTAAACAAGTCAGCTTTCGGCCAAAATGCCTTGTTCTGAAGTAGACAACGCACATACTCACATTCACACAAACGGAACTCATACGTGGTCATGTGTTGCAAGTTGTGTCTGTGTGAATGTGTGTGTGCTGTATACTTCAGAAGAAGACCTTTGGCCAAGAGCTTACTTGTTTTGCAGTCTTTTTGCTGTGCCTGTCTGTGACTCAACTATATAGTGAGTAGCAATCTACGCTTTTCATATTATCATCTTTATTCCATCCTGGATTTTAAACTGTTTGAAAAAGCTTACTTGTTTTGCAGTCTTTTTGTTGTGCATGTCTGCGACTCAACATCTCCGCTATATGGTAAGTAGCAATCTATGCTTTTCATAATATTGTCGTAATTCCATTCTGGATTTTAAACTGTTTGAAAAGCAGTTCAAACAAATTTTTATGACAACATGTACCAAAATAAAATAATGCCCGGAGACATTATAAATACAGTTACTGGAAATTCTTCAACTGTCATGTTGCAAAAAGGAAGATGGTTCCAAGCAACAAATGAATAAACCTGTAGGGGTTGTGTCTTTGCACACGCTAATCAAAGAATAATCCCCCCCCCCCCCCCCCCCCAAGTAGAAATGACTTATATCTGTGAATTACTTGCAAGTGCAGGCAATATGTATACACATGAACCTAAACAGAACATTTTGTAGGTGATATGTATTGTCACAATACTTATTTGTGTGCTCAAGTCTTTCACTGCTCATATTTGTATTTTAATTTCTGTGACCAATGTATACTGGTGATGCCTCTCAACCAAACCTTCATGGGTCTGATAAATATGGATTGTTGGACATAAGGCTCATCATTGCTAAATTAATGTCCTGACTGTCAATACTGAAACAGACCTATCATTCTCCACATACTACAGCAGGAAAATTTTAGTTCTGAGTGAGAAAGAAACTTAAACAGCTAGCATTTTTCACTCGCCAAAAAATCACTCCTTAGTGATTCTCCTAATATATCACACAATAAGGGATGTCAATTAATGTATAAATCCACCCTCTTCTGAGGACTCAGTCAATAAAGTTATTATGATAAAGATCTTACTAAAAAATGGATCATACGCGAATATAGATCACTGATGTGAGTTGCTCAAACAGCCAAACAGTTTAAAAGGTAAAATTGTCACTGCCAACTATTCCCGCATACCAAAACTTTACAATGGTCCTCTTGACATTGTAAGAAAATAACTGCATGACTCAGAAGATGCAAAGTAGATTTCATGTGTTTCATGTCTCATAGTAGATGAAGATCATCACAGATGGAACAGTCACTCAGTTAGTGAAAGATGAAATTGGCCATGGCCTTATCAACCAAACCATCCAGGCATCAATCTGATATAATTTACATAAATCTTGGGAGTCATAAGTCAGGATGGTCAGGCATGGTTTAGAACCCACTGTTTCTAAGTATAACGAACAGTCAGATGAAAACTGAATACTTACCACAACTGGGGATTTTGACTTTTTGGTGCATTGTAGTTTCTGAGAGGTATTTTCATCAGCAGAGGGCTGCTGCAGTCGAAAGAGGTCACCATGACCTTACCAGAAATTGTGTGAACAGCTTTGGATTTCTGTGACAGGTGAGATGTGGGATGTTCCCACAGCTGGCTTTGCCATTCTGCCCTAAGGCTGTTGGAATGCTATTAGATGGAATCATCCTGCTGCATGATAATGCCTGCACCACACTGCCAACTGCATGAAGGCCAAGCTTCAGCAATTTGGTTGGGAAACACTGCAAGATCCTTCATACAGCCCAGATCCTTCATCACATCTTTAGTGACCTGAAGAAAGACACACGTGGATGTCTGTTTCAGTTATTGTGGTGATTACTTTGAATGGAACCATACAATTGTAATTTTTTGCTTCTACAACTATAGAAATCATGTTGTCTAGAGGCGAAGAACTCGTCGAGCATTTTCAGAGCACATTTCCATCGAGAAATGTGGGAAGTTTCTTGGAGGTTGTTCAATAGATAGTGGAAAGGGTGAAAATCTGAGGGTGCAAGATCAGGTGAATAAGGTGCATGAGAATTTATTGCCAACCCAACTCCTGTATAGTGTTTTTTGTCAGTCTACCAGGATGTGGGCAGGCATTATCACATTATCATGGAGTAGCATCACTTCAGGCAGCCTTCCTGCCCATTGTTCTTGGACTAAATCTGCAAGACATTCCAGTTGTTGACTATAATTGCCAGCAGAGATGGTTACACCTTGGGAAATATAAATTCATAGTACACCACACTGTCATTGTTCCACCAGATGTGTAACATTATCTTTTGTGGACACGTGCAGGTCTTTTTATGGGGAATTATTGCTTTGGGCTCGACCATTCCTTTCTTTTCCTTATGTTAGCATAAAGGTGCCATTTCTCATCACCAGTAACAATACAGGATAGGAATAGTCAGTGTCATTCACCAGCCAACTAATGACAAGTAAGAAGAGACACACATATGGCCACCTGCTGATTTTGGCTTAAGAGCATGCAGTACCCACACACCCAATTTTTGAACCTTTCCCATTGTTTGTAAATGTTACTCAATGGTTGAATGATCACAGTTCATCATTAATGCGTTCAAACGATCTTCATAGAACCCCAAAGGTCTTCCCATGCAAATGCTTCCCATTACTTCTGCTGCTGTCACCACTCAATTGAATTCAAGCAGAAGACTATGTCAGAAATTTTCCAATTTCTCCATGTGGCACTCCAATTTCTGTGTCCACACCTATACTCACTATCTCCAAATGACAATATGTAAACTCAAATAGCGACAATGGATTATGAACAAAAATGATAATCAATAAATAAATGCATAGCATCTGGAATACCAGCATGCAAAACAAAAATGCACAAACATTATAAAATAAGCTGATAAGTTTTATATAGGAGAAATCAAAAAGAAAGTCATGACAAGGTTCAGAGAACATCCTATGACAGGAGTGGTAGTGTACTGATGATGCACTTAGAAACTCCAAAGCACAATTTAGGCCTGATAAGTGAATGCATTGAAGTATTGGACAGATCCTCAAAGGGACATGCTTAAACATACTGGGAAACCTACAAATTTTTATCCACAAAATTAGAGATCAACAAACAATTCTGAATGAACAGCATTTGTTTAGCCCTAACTGGTTTTTTGACATATTTCAAGAATTAATAACAATGGCGTGATCTCCTTTTGGTGAATGTGTCACACCTCGCCTTACACCTGCTGGACTCACAGTGCTCCCAATGGTGTGAACCAAACACCTTCCCATGAGACGCAAGTTGCTGCTGCTTATGAAAGATAAAGCTGCCATCCAAAATATTTTCATTTAACAATTACAGTGTTTTATTCTGTATACAGACTTTATCTTATTTTTTGATCGTATTTTAGTTCTCAGGGTAGAGCTTTAAAACTTTTATTTTTATAATCCTTTTTAACCAAGCTTTTTAGTGATGGCCCTTTACATAACTTCCTTTTATAAGTTGTAAATTTTTTGTGAGTGTAACTTTAAAATCAACGTATTACCAATGGGTTTCAAAACTTATTTCAGTCTGAAGCAGATACTGTCATCAAAAGACCTGTCAGTTAAGATCAAACATAAAGCCTATAATGCAGTCATAGTACCAGTTTAATTACCTGTGAGAAAAACCTTAAGCGCCACAGAAAAGACAAAGAGCCTGTTGATCTTCGAACAGAAAATCACAAGGAAGATCTTTGGACCAAACCCAAAAGAGAACACCTGGAAACAGAGAAAGAACCAGGAACTCTATGGCCTGATGAACAACCAAACATTGTGCAGTAGATGAAAGTGTGGAGAATAAGCCTGGCAGGGCGCATTGACAGATCAGACATATGCTGGGCCAGAGCTGTGCATACAGGAAAACCTTATGGAACTCGGTCAATAGGAAGACCAATGAAGCAATGGAAAGATGAACTTCGAAATGACCTTCAGCAGCTGGTTGTCCAGGAGAATTGTATCCAAGTGCAGAAGATCGCCATCTGTGGGGATACACTGAAGGTCGGCGCATGATCTGCAGTGTATGTGATCACCAATATGTATATGTATGTACTTTTAACTATTTTTTAAACTTAATTTATTGTATTTTGTTAGTGTGTTGTTGTTATATAACAAATGCCTGTATGTTCCTTTCACCTTAGTTGCAGATTTCTGGTGATGACAGTAGTTGACACATCTCAATAATTAAAGAAATTTTAATAAGCGATCAGTTTTATTAACAAATATTAACTATGATTGTAGATGGACTCATGCAGAAAATTAATTTCCTTTATCAAAAATAATGGAAATTCCTTTATTAATATTTACACACTCACTTACCAAATTTAGAGGCACTAAATAACATATGGGGTTCCACAAAGCTCAATCTAGATCCACTATAGTTTCTTGCATAGGTAAATGACCCTCTGTCTAACATACAAAAAGCAGAATTAGTTCTTTCTGAGGATGACACTAGCATTCTAATCAATCCAAACATACATGCAGCAACAGAAGAAATGGTAAATAATGTTTTTTAGGTGTCCACATTAATGAGGATTACTGGAAAAAACATATTTCAGAACTCCTAAAACAACTTACTTCAGCCACTTTTGCACTTCAAATCATTGCAAATATTGGGGAGAGACCTTCTGGTAAGTCTTAACTGATCTGGGGTTCTGGGCATCAATCAGCATGAAGTTGTATTGACATATCAATGTCTAATATGAATGTAAAATGCCTTGTTCCACATAATTACGATAATCATGCAAATGATCCATGGAACATGAAACCAAACAACTAACAAACACTGAACATCAGTACAACAGAGGAACAGAAGCACCGCCTCTAATTTGGAAAATGTACAATAATGGCCAGAAAAGTAATGTACTAACCATATGCTCCTCCATTACTGGCATTTATTGGTGTCGGATAACTAAGTTGCAATCAATCAGAATCACATAGTCCCCTTAGCCAAACACTAGAGTTACTTCCTCAACAATAAAGGGGTTTTATAGTGAATCGTTCTTCCAAAATCTATTTAATTTATGGATGATACTCATGTTCACAAGACTCCCTTCTGAACTTGTCTGCTTCATATCCCGTTTCTCACCTAGAAAAATACCTTAAACACAGAACTCAGCACATCTTTTTTATTTCATTGTTGCAAATATTTAGTTGAACAAGTGATTAGGGACTCTATTCCATCTCAGTAGGCTGCTCATGTGTGTGCTTTCAGTAACTTCATTAATATTGTAATTCTTGAATACTATAAAAAACATGAAGATAACAGCTTTCAGAATTCAATCCATAACCTTCTGAAAATTGTTTATTTTCTCCTTGGTGTTTCTTTTTTTTTTTTTTTTTTTTTTGATCTTACATAAATTATGATGTCGCCTGCTTCTACACCATATATTTCAAACAATGTATCCATGTAACAAATTCAGAAAGATTATGATTATTAAGTAACCAACTGAGATAGTTAGTTGGTAGTTGTGTTGCATATTTCAAAAGCTATATATTTCTAAAACTACAAGTATACTGGGTAATAATATTAATGAGTTAATTTACATTCAGTTTCTTGGATGGTGAAAAGTCTGATGGCATCTTTCTCACTGTTTTCACTCTCACCAATGCACACTGTCCATTTTACTTCTTCATGATACATCACATATCTAATACCATGTACATTTGGTATAAACAAACTATTTAAACTACCTGACTCATCATCAGCTTCCATTTTAAAACAAAAAACACTACCACTGTGTTTCAAATGAACACTTGTAACATACCTTACATAATGTTAACTATAATATTTTAAGAGAGTCGATAAAAGTTGCATATGGTCAGTGTGATTTACATCAAAGCTCTACCACAGAAAATTACATTGGTTCTACAATAAAATCTGCTGTAATTATAATTGTCTTTAAAAAAGGTGAGAAAAATAATGGCATAAACTATCACTCCATCTCCCTTTTAATTATCTTTTCAAAAATTCTTGAAAAACTCATGCACATATTGATTGTCGATCATCTCAACTTCCACAATATTCTTAACAAAAGTCAGTTTCAGTTTTGTGCTGGTCTTTCTATAGAACAAGCAATTATCTCATTTAATATTCAAATTTTGGAAGCCATTACAAAAAAATGTCTCTAGGAAGTATTTCTTACTATCTCTTGAAAGCTTTCGACTGTGTAAATCATGAAGTTCTTTTGAAAAAGGCAGAATATTATGGTTAAGATACTACTGTTGGTTCATGGCTTCACTATGTACAGGACTGAAAACAGATTATACTGCTGAATGGCTCATCTGGAGAACGTGCATCATCTGAGTGAGGGACCTTACATTTTGGTGTGCCACAAGGCTCACATTTTCATTAACGACCTCCCTCTTCGTTGCAACAAAAAAAGTAAATTTACCCTTTTTGCAGATGATACTACAATTCTCACTGATGGATTGTCAGATAATAATCTCAAACACTATGAACAGTTTTCACTGAAATTTTAAACTGGGTTTCTTCAAATGGTCTCTCACATAGAACCCACTATTTAAGGATCCATACAACACAAAGAAGTCTCAGAAAAATTAACATAAAGTGTACAGACCAGCCAATACAAAAAGCTGAGGATACAACATTCCTAGGTGTAATGTAATCGGTCTTTATCTTTTTAGGAGACATAGCTCAGGAATATTTGCACTACGAATTATTGTTTCAGTGGCTGAAGTAGATACCATTAAGGCTTCCTGCTTTGGCTACTTGCTTTCATTAATGTCTTATGGTATTATATTCTGAGGGACCTAATCTATTGGAAAAAATTAATAATAATAATAATAATTTGTATGTAAAAAAAACCACCAGAATATTGAATGAGTTGTGTCTAATACAGAAAGTCTTGCAGGTGCTTGTTTCAAAAGATGGGGCTCCTTACCACCTGCTCACAATGTATTATGTCCTTGTCGACACTTGTCTGTAATAATTTATTTCCACATAAAAACAGCAGAAAACATAGTGAGTACAAAATAAGAATCAAAAACAGTCTGCACACTGAACTAAAAAGTCTAAATAGGTAAAAAAAAAGAAGTTTATTACTCAAGCTTTAAGCTGTTTAATGCACTCCCACCACACATCAAGTGTCTCCATACAACTGCCAAAATTCTAACAAGTTCTAAAGAGACTACTTAATAGAGAAATCTTTGTATACGGCCGATGAATTTATGAGCAAAAATAATTGCACTTTTTTTTGCAATACTTTTAATTTTATTGTAAATACTATCATAGACATAGTAAAATTTGGTTTTGATACTTATGTATTAATTTATTGTAATATTTAGCTTAACCTTGTTTCCTGTGTATATTATTCATCCTTCCTCAGTGTAACACACATTTTCTGTTAATTTGATATATGTTCGGTATGTGATATCTTATTTACATTGTATCTTTATCATATTGATGTAAGTTAAAAAAAAATTGTTCAAATGGCTCTGAGCACTATGGGACTTAACATCTTAGGTCATCAGTCCCCTAGAACTTAGAACTACTTAAACCTAACTAACCTAAGGACATCACACACATCCATGCCCGAGGCAGAATTCGAACCTGCGACCGTAGCAGTCCCGCGGTTCCGGACTGCAGTGCCTAGAACCGCAAGACCACCGCGGCCGGCTGATGTAAGTTATATCAGAACTATGTACAAACTGACACATTCCATATCCTTGCAATTCGCTTGCCATCTGGCTTCACGAAACATGAAATAAATAATAAAAATCGAATTCAATAAAGATTAACAGTGTGAATGAAGATGGCATTTTTGTATTGGATTAGAACTGTTTCAACTCATTAGTTCACCACGCAGTTCTCTTACTGGGTACTTCAAAATAGATTAATAGGAGTGAGATTTTCATGCAGTATGTTAAATGTTGTTACAGTTACCATGTAAAGTGTTCAATTCTGATCATTTTTGTCACAACTACAAAGGTATTAGATGTTTGGTACATATTAACCCCACAGTAGTCACTGTATTTTTTCCTTTTCTGTCATCTCTTTGAACCTAAGAATCACAAGACTGAACTACCATTTGAATTCACCAAGTCAGCATCCAGAGGGTACAAATTTGCCTTCAGAAAATCTCACACTCATACCATTTACTCCTTAGAAAGGCAAAAATGTTGTACTTGTAATCAATCTCCGCCATGATGACAGTGTTGATGAAGATATGATAGTTACACACAACAAGAAGAAAGGAGGTGTAGACGTGTGACAATTGTGTTCTGCCTACAACTGCACAAGACACTTTTTGTGATTGATTATGGTTGTATTTTACTCCCAACTGAATGTTGGAAGTGTCAATTTCTTGGTAATTCATGCTGCTAACTGTATTTGTTACTTAATCATATGCTCACAAAGAGTGCCAGTCTTTGAAAATGGGGACATTCCCTGTTTTCTGTGTGCTAGATTAGACAGGATGAAACAGTCATACTTACAGATAAAAACTGTATCACTACAAGTGTGTGTGTGTGTGTGTGTGTGTGTGTGTGTGTGTGTAAAAACAGAAGAAAGGTGTGATGACCTCAAATGTCTGTACATTTTCAATAAATGAAACTGTTAAAAGACATAAAAAGAAAGTTTGTATGGAAAAGGGATATTAGTATGGAATGTGTAGCATTTGATCACCTAAGACCACCTGGATTTAACACAACTGATGCACAATTTTTTCTGTGAGACCTACAGACCTACATATCCACAAGAATGAGAAGTGTGACCCACTTAAGAGAGAAAACAGAATTAATTTACAGAAGCATTAATTGTGTATGCCACTGATGAGCTCCTGAAAATTTATATCTTACTCAAATTAACTTATCATTTTAAGTCCTCTAACTGGATTTTTTTACTGAATCATACAGTTACACAAAACAAAAATGGTTTGGAGAAAAGAACAATATTGTAAAAATTTGCCCCAATTTTAATCAATAGGACAAGACTTAGTGCACTGTGAACAACATATTTTTTTTGTTTGGTTAAAGTGTAGTATTTACAATTGATAATACCTAAATAAAATATACATCTTGTCTTTTATGGAGGTTTTGTAGCCATAGTCCACTTATTTTTTATTTCATCACATTATTTCATTTAAACGACACAGTTCCACAATGTTATATGGTCATACAACATGTATATCTGTTTTTTACTACCGATTCCTCTGCACACTTTATTCTTCTTTTTCTGAGCAGGGGAAGTTTTTCTGGAGTATGCATTAATTTGCACATACACCGAAGAGCCAAAGAAACTGGTATACCTTCCTAATATCATGTAGGACCCCCATGAGCACAGAGAAGTGCCACAACATGACGTGGCGTGGACTAGACTAATGACTGAAGTAGTGCTGTAGGGAAATGACACCATGAATCCTGCAGGGTTGTCCATAAATCCATAAGAGCACATGGAGTGGAAATCTCTTCTGAACAGCACATTGCAATGCATCCCAGATATGCTCAATAATCTTCATGTCTGAGGAGTTTGGTAGCCAGTGAAAGTGTCTCCACTGAGACGAGAGTTCCTGGAACCAATCTGTAGCAATTCTGGATGTGTGGGGATTCGTATTGTTCCACTGGAATTGCCCAAGTGCGTCGGAATCCACAATGGACATGAATGGATACAGCTGATCAGACAGGATGCTTACAAACATGTCACCTGTCAGAGTTGTATCTAAACATATCAGAGGACCCATATCGTTCCAACTGCACACACCTCACACCATTACAGAGCCTCCACCAGCTTGAACAGTCCCCTGCTGACATCCAGGGTTCATAGATTCATGAGGTTGTCTCTGTACCCATCTGCTCGATACAATTTGAAACAAGACTCATCCAACCAGACAACATGTTTCCAGTCATCAACAGTCCAATGTTGGTGTTGACGGGCTCAGGTGAGGCGCAAAGCTTTGTGTCATGCAGTCATCACGGATACACGAGTGGGCCTTCAGCTCCAGAAGCCCATATCGATGATGTTTCATTGAATGATTCTCATGCTGATACTTGTTGATGGTGAACCACTGAAATCTGCAGCAATTTGCAGAAAGGTTTCATTTCTCTCACAATGAATGATTCTCTTCATTCATCACTGGTCCCGTTCTTGCAGGATATTTTTCCGGCCGCAGCGATGTCTGAGATTTGATGTTTTATCAGATTCCCGATATTCACGGTACACTCGTGAAATGGTCCTATGGGAAAATATTCACTTCATCACTACCTCAGAGATGCTATGTTCCACTGCTCGTGTGCCGACTACAACACCATGTTCAAACTCACTTAAACCTTGAAAACTTGCCATTGTAGCAGCAGTAACTGATCTAACAACTGCACCACACTTGTTTTATATAGAAGTTGCCGACCACAGTGCCATATTCTGCCTGTTTACATATCTCTGTATTTGATCTGTATTTGAATATGCATGCCTATGCCCGTTTCTTTGGCACTTCAGTTTATCTTCATCTCAATAGTGGGAAAAAAAGAGCCCTGTGTCATTGTGTTGACATTCCTCCTACTAGGACATCAAACATCCAGAATCAAACAAACAGTTCTTCTTTATTCTCTTGTTTTATTTATAGCCTCACATTTAGAAAAATGCCATTCACCAAATCTGAAAGAGTATGACAATATGGTGTTTTCATAATTTCTTTATTTCCCTTTCTTCACGTGTGAAGCAATCACAAGATAAGTATTATCCACACTTCTTGCACTGATAATGGAGAGAGAGTCAACAATTTATTAAATATAAATCTCTTAGAAGAATTATAAAACATAAAATTGTAGGTGACTCATCGCTGAAATATAAACTTAATGAGCTCCAGGAAGTTTAGCAAATTTTATTAGAACTTAATTTATAAATTCTGTGTTGAGACACAGAACTGTGGAAAGAATTGAAGGCATTGTTTTTTGTGTTGTAAAACAGCTGTAGGAAACACTTTTACAAATTTTAGCATTTTTGTTTAGTTTTAATACTCTATCACATAAAATAGCAAGAGTACTATTATTACCATGTTGTTTAGATGCTGTAGCCAACAGAGATATACTAGATAACACTATAAGAAAATAAAAACAAAATGAAGGAGAAATGAAAGAAGAAAATGCAAGGTGGAGCAACTGAGGGCTAAAGTAAAACAGTCACTGTCCAGAATGTTGGTTTTGAACACCATTTTGCTTTATTAGATATGGTCATTCTAAGGTTAATAAGACCTTTCTCCTTACTCTGATTACAGAGATAATTTGCACTGACTACTATTGCAGGACCTATAGTTTAACATAGAATAAAGGGAGAATAAACAATGAAAAACATCCCAAATCAAAATCTGATGAACAGTGCTTCATCACAATGCACACATTTTCAATAACTTGCCAGCAGCCTTAAAAAGTTCAACTACCAAGAAACTTCAGTTTAGGAGAAGCCTACAAGATTTATTGGTAGCCAACTCCTTTCTACTACACTGACAAACTTCTTAGTAGAAACAACTAATGCATGTGTGTGTTACTAATAACATAAAATAATGTGAATATTTGTACAAGCTGACTTCTTTACAAATTCAGTGCAGTAATGTGGTCACTGAAACTGTGTTGTAGGATGATTCTTCTATTCAGTGGTTATTAACTCATAAATGAAAATATGTGTAATTTTTTTTTTACTCATTCCACACCCATGACAATCATTCCACTTGGGATCTGTGATAGGTATATTAGCATATTTGTTTTCATTGTAAATATTTATTGTCTATTCTCATTCTTCTGATTTGTTCTACATCTTGCAGGATCTCGTCACTATGGATCAATTTGGAGCAGTACATCTAATCTAATTTAATATTACGCAAACAATTCGAAGCACAATGAAGACCAATGAAATAAGTGTGAAAATATGTTACTAAATTTTAGGAAAATTTAGGAATATTACAACGAATTTTAAGATACCTCTACATGTCAAACAACACTGCAAATGTCAGGAATATGCATGGTATCAAGTGGCTATGTTATATAGTGTCTTATATCACATACACAAGTGAGCCTCTAGCTTATACCAAGTGCACAAAGTGAACCTCTAGCTTATACCAAGTGCACAATTTGGCCATGAAGAATTTTTTTTATTTTTTAAAATGAAAATAACCAGTACAGAAATTCACGCCTTCATTCATTAATTTACTGTCACTCAAAGAAAATCAGAGCATACATGAGGATATTTCATCATAAAAAATGTACAAAACTGTTGTATCCAAGAAAATGTACAGATGTTTTATCAGAAACTGTATACAAAGCTGACGCAACCAAGAAAATCTGATGATCTTTACATTATAAATAAACTCCAGAAGGCTGGAATCTGTCATGGGATGATGTTCAACACAAACAAAACTGGGAAAAAACCTATTAAATTATGCTGCATGTAATTTATTTCTGTTTGTGCATCATTGAAAGACAACACAGACAAGAATAGAAGCAAACACTAAATTCTTACAGATGTACTTACTTGCACCAAAAATTAAACACTAAATGGTACTAGCTACCACTATTTACAGTATAATGGTGTGCATATATGCCCAAGTAACTTCTAAACAATCACTACTATAAAATAAATAAAAAAGTAATACTCAGCTGCTGCATCATATCTTATCATTTTCTGAGATAAAAATTTGTGATTAAAAAAGTAATTTACTTTGCTATGGTCTTGTGGCTCAATAATCAGAAATTTAACTTACTTGTAACAAGAGACGTACATACAAAAGAATCTGAAGCCTACGAAATTTTATAAAGTGCAAATCAAACGGTATACAAGAATGTACATTGACAATAAAGAAGTATGTACGTTAGATTTCATCATAATACACACAGCATGGCAGATCTGTTCAACAGCCATAACACAAGTGCAAAAAGTCACCTTTTGATACTGATATAAATGTATTGCATTTTAAGAGTGGCAATTTGACATGAAGCCGATACCTTACTGTTAAATGAAGGGAAAGGTATGGGACATCAAATAAGGCTCCAATAAATTGTATTATACTCTCATAAGTGATGTATTTTAAGATCGTGACACTTAATTTCTAGGCGATTTTAATGTGTGCTGTTTCTTTTCATGCGAAAAAACAATGTGAGATTAAGTGGCTAATTTTATGTCGGTGTGCGCTCTGATAAAAATATTTAAAAGGCTATACTTTACTGCTTCTGAGTTTCCTTCTTATGTATTGAAATATCAACAAATTCTTGCAATGATTTGTCTTAAGAAATGAAGATCATGAGCCTAGTAGGCAAAGTAACGAAAACAAACTTATTTTCTAATTTATTTTATTTTAAGGAGGGGCTGATTTGATACCTGTTTTAGTACTGATGCACAATATCAAATGAGTTGTACATCAATACAGTACAGTGAACACGATTAACAACCATTTCTTTATGAGTCATTCAGTTAACAGTCGATAGTATTGAAATAATCTTATTACAGAAATATTCACACTAAGAATGTTCACTTAACAGTAAGTATCAACAAATAGTTATTTTAACATTATGAAAGATGTATATAAAATGATCAAGAAAAGAAAAACTGTAATTTGTATTGGCAACAAGCCTGAGTACATGAATTTCCTCTCTACTTGTTGTCTATTACCAAAAGCAATCAATATAAACAAGATCATTCTGTTATTAGCAGCAGTTTAAGTTACTAATCAGCATCCTCCCCTCTTTGCATTATTTTGAAAATCCATAAAACTATTACGCCAACAGCCTAGCCGCAATGTTAACACTGGTTCCCGTCATATCACCGAAGTTACGCACTGTCAAGTGGGGTGCACTCAGCTCTTGCGAGGCAAACTGGGGAGCTACTTGACTGAGAAGTAGTGGCTCCAGTCTTGTAAACTGACATACTACTGGGACAGTGGTGTGCTGACCATATGCCCCTCCATATCCATGTCTAGTGACGCCTGTGGGCTGAGGATGACACAGTGCCCGGTCGGTACCGTTGGGCTTTCCAAGGCCTGTTTCGATGGAGTTTAGCTGAGTATAAAACTATTAAGAATTACATAGGAGGATATTTCAATATGTGGCTTTAGAAAAGATAAATTTGTCTAGGTTTTCAGGACTGTATGTCTGTTCTGGGACTTCCACTTCTTACACAGTTTCTTGGGCAACAAGTCAGGTGTACTCAATTTAAACATTCTATCCAGACAGTGGAGAATGCTATGTTATGGGTCATTTTCCACTACAGCCAGAACCAGGATAATTTATAGAGTTAAATGACTTTTTGCAAACACATATCTGAATATCTGAGAGGTAAAAAATCAAATAACCCAACTACAAGAGACCTAAACCTCTCCATCTTTCGAGAACCACTCTCATTATATTTACCAAAGATTCGTGTATCAACTTACCTTCCATTATACCAATGAGTGATGATTGTATAAAAAAACTGACTACTCTTTACAGAACTAAGCAAGTAGTGGTCACACATTGATCAATTTGAACGGTACTGATGATTTCACTGATGTTTTCTAGGAATTATGCAGTAAATACAATTTGTAGCTCACACAGTAACTGTTGGAAAAAAAGAGATGTTGAGTAATGTGCAGAATCTCTGTTATTTCCGTAAGAATAATTAGTCAACATGTGACCTCGTAACTAAAAAGTAAGTTTACTTTGAGCAATCTAAATTCAGCTCCACAATCAGCAATCCTTTCTGAATGTTGGGACTTGAAGAGAAAGACTTTCCTCCTCATTTCTACATCATATCAGATTCCTCCATCATATGCAAAATATACCTGAATGGAGTCAGAAGTGTCTGCATCCCTTTATTTGTAATAATATACTTGAAAATTGATTTACACCAAGTGTTAACGCATCAAAACATTTCTTGGAGAATCACATACTCAAAAGCATAATACAATATTTAAAATTGTAGCTCATTGTATTATTGTACAACTACCTCATATCTTTGTCAACTGTTAAGATTTCTTTGGTGAGGCATCTGCAAAACCAATTATGCTAACAGAGGAACAGTATATTAAAACACAATTCCATTTCATTTCTGTTCGCTATTCGTCCTCTGTACCTACTAAATTTCTGCCATCATTTCAGTGGTGTACAACTTAAAGGACCACGAAAATATCGGTAGTGATCGAGAGAGAGAGAGAGGGAGAGAGCGAGAGAGAGAGAGAGAGAGAGAGAGAGAGAGAGAGAGAAGGGGTCAGGACGAGAAAGGGGAGTAAGAACTTAGGTCAAAAGGGACACCCTTGGCTGAGGTGGAAAGGCCTCCTCCTGTCTTTTGACAAGATGATTCTGAGTGACCTGCTCCCACTGCCGATCTTACACACTCAATGTTTCCTCTTCTCCACCCTGGGAATCGAATCCTGGTTAACAAGAATAAGGATTGCTTGTATTTAGACTTGCGTGTGTTTATTGCCAGCACTGTGAGTTGTACTTGCTGAAAGTAAGTACTGGCCAGCACATCTGCTTCTCTTATGATCTTCTTAAAGAGCAGTCACATCACTGAACCATCTCTCTTTTTTCTGCAAGACTGTATATGTAATCAAGTTTATACATCATTTTTACTTTCTTCACTTGTTACAGTTTGATTTAACCAAAAAAGTTATTACTATGATATAAAGTATTTGTGGAATGAAGCATTACAATGAGGAAGTCAAGATATCCTTTTAAAGATAAATGAAGCAAACTGGTGTTGCACTACAACAACACAAGGTATCTGATAATGACTGTTGATTGTTACAATTTATTCTTGAAACATTTAGCTGCACAAAAATGTAGCCACTGCATTTTGGATATGATATGACTTACTTTCCAAATTATTGGCCTTGATTTGTGGGTGCTGCTGAGTTTTCCGCATGTGAGCTCCGAATTTTGAACTAAAACATGTCATACAATGTAAGGTACAAATTCATGTAGCTGTGTTATCAACGTCAGACAAAGTGGATTATCCTGCCTGCAGAGTATTTCATTTTCTCTGAGTACAGCATGTAATAAAACTGTTAGCTAGTCAGAAATAAATAATCTTAACTGGTTATGGGCCCAGACCGCACATGAAAAGCCGTGAGGTGTTTGTTTTTGCTCGCCCACGAATTTATAATAAATAACGTGAATTTGCCCGTTATTTTTGTGTGTGTTCAACGGAACTGGCAGCCAGCGTTGGTGACTATAAAGTACAAGTGAACAAGCTCGAAGCTCCTGAAGACTGGGCGAAATAGAAGTGGCATATATTGATGTTGTTGCGAGCATATGCACTTGAAGACATCGTCACAGGTATGAACAAGTGTCCTGAAGTGGGAGAAGATGCGACCGCGGAAAAAAGGGGGGCACATCACAAGTGGATGAAAGACAATGCAAAAGCGCCTAGTTTATTAGCAAATGTGCTAGGGAAGTCAGTAGCCGAACTCGTTTTAACATGCACTCATTCAAGTGAAATTTGGGACAATTACATGCGCGGGAAAATGTTTTGTCTGAAAGAATCCTAAATAGTTGAATTTTATCCACGCTAGGCAAAGAATATGACAACTTTAAAGAATTGTGGGACACAATTCCGTCCAAAAATCGAAGTGTGAAGCTTCTGATTGAAAAATTGTGCACCACTGAATTGTGTGACCAAAGTACAGTTGAATCAGCTGCATTTGTTGTACGCAATAGTCCTAAGAAGAAAATTCAGTGAAATAAATGTGATGATAGTGAAAAATACAAAAAGAATGTGGAACGTGCAAAATGAAAATTTCCATGTCATAAATGTGGGCAGGTAGGGCATTGGGCAGCAGAGTGTTCATTGAAAAAGTCAGCAATCAGTCTGAAAAGAATGTTGCATTTTTGACACATGTTTTTGGTGCCTAAGTCAATAACGGTTTTGAAATCAGCAGTTGGTATTGCGATAGTGGTGCCACAAATCACATCACTGTAAATAAACAATATTTTGTGTCTTATACAAGATTTGCTGTTCCTGAAAAGATTTCAACTGGGAAAAAGAGGTGTAAGCATGTTGGCTCATGGACAGGGAACTGTGAAAATTCAGAATCAGTTGAATAATTCCACAAAGAATGATGAACTGAGAGAAGTGTTTTATGTTTCTGAAGCAAGTGCTCACTTGTTCTCTGTAAAAGCAGCTGCACAAAAAGGTTTCTGCACAGGACTTGATGACAAAAGTGTCCACATTGAAGACAAAGTGACTGGTGAAACAATGATGACTGGTCATGTCAATCATGGTCTCTATGTTCTTGACATACGTGTATTTAAACAATTCCAACCAGTTCAAGCGAACTTGGTGACATCGTCAGATACAATGCAAATTTATCATGAGAAATTTGGCCACAAACCCAAACAACACGTGAAAAATGTTTTGAAGCAGATAATCATCAACATGGAAGGGTGCAAAGAAGAATTTTGTGATGGACGTGCAGTGGGTAAAATGTATAGATCGCCATTCAGGACTCTAATGAATCATTCAATGGTTATTGGTGAACAAATCCATGCTGATGTAAATGGACCCATGACTATAGAATCTCTCGGAAAAGCTCGTTACTATGTATGTTATAAAGATGACTTCAGCAAATTTCGAAAAATTTTGTTCCTGAAGCAGATGAGTGAAGTCAGTACTGTCTTGGAACAGTTCTTGAATGAAGCAAAGACGAATGGTCATATTGTTGAACAGTTCAGGTGTAATGGAGGAAAAGAATTTGATAACAAGAAGGTCTCGGAATTGCTGGCAGAGGCATCAAGCACTGCATTACCCCACCTTACACACCACAGCAAAATGGTGTTGAGAACCAGAAAACTGAACCATTGTGGAATGTGCATGTTCTACACTGAACCCCGGTAAACTGCCAAAAGAACTATGGGGCAAAGCATCCAATACTGCTACATACCTTTTGAATCGCACTGGGAAGTGCTCTATCGAAAACAAACCTCCATATGAACTGTGGTATGGCAACCTGAATCATCTGAGAATCTTTGGAACGGAGTGTTATGTGCATGTAAACAAGAATTTTCGCACAAAGTTTGACGACAAGGCTGTGCATGGACTTCTGGTTGGATATGTGAATGACAGAGATGGCTTCAGGGTCTGGATTCCATCTCAGGAGAAGATTGTACTAAGTCATGATGTGAAATTTACGGCTGAAGTTGTATGCAATCTGCAAACCAATGTAACTAAATCTGAAGTTGCTCAGGATGAAACCATTAGACAAAGTGAAGCTAATGAGACTTCTGATGAGGAAAAGGAACAAGAAAATGTCAGTCATAACAGAACGAGGACATGCAGCTTTACTGTATGATTAAATGATGATGGCGTCCTCTTGGGTAAAATATTCCGAAGGTAAAATAGTCCCCCATTCGGATCTCCGGGAGGGGACTACTCAAGAGGACATCGTTATCAGGAGAAAGAAAACTGGCGTTCTACGGATCGGAGTGTGGAATGTCAGATCCCTTAATCGGGCAGGTAGGTTAGAAAATTTAAAAAGGTAAATAGATAGGTTAAAGTTAGATATAGTGGGAATTAGTGAAGTTCGGTGGCAGGAGGAACAAGACTTTTGGTCAGGTGATTACAGGGTTATAAATACAAAATCAAATAGGGGTAATACAGGAGTAGGTTTAATAATGAATAAAAAATAGGAGTGCGGGTTAGCTACTACAAACAGCATAGTGAACGCATTATTGTGGCCAAGATAGACACAAAGCCCATGCCTTCTACAGTAGTACAGGTTTATATGCCAACTAGCTCTGCAGATGATGAAGAAATTGATGAAATGTATGACGAGATAAAAGAAATTATTCAGGTAGTGAAGGGAGACGAAAATTTAATAGTCATGGGTGACTGGAATTCGTCAGTAGGAAAAGGGAGAGAAGGAAACATAGTAGGTGAATATGGATGGGGGGGAAGAAATGAAAGAGGAAGCCGCCTTGTAGAATTTTGCACAGAGCATAACTTAATCATAGCTAACACTTGGTTCAAGAATCATAAAAGAAGGTTGTATACCTGGAAGAATCCTGGAGATACTAAAAGGTATCAGATAGATTATATAATGGTAAGACAGAGATTTAGGAACCAGGTTTTAAATTGTAAGACATTTCCAGGGGCAGATGTGGATTCTGACCACAATCTATTGGTTATGAACTGCAGATTGAAACTGAAGAAACTACAAAAAGGTGGGAATTTAAGGATATGGGACCTGGATAAACTGAAAGAACCAGAGGTTGTAGAGAGTTTCAGGGAGAGCATAAGGGAACAATTGACGAAATGGGGGAAAGAAATACAGTAGAAGAAGAATGGATAGCTCTGAGGGATGAAGTAGTGAAGGCAGCAGAGGATCAAGTAGGTAAAAAGACGAGGGCTAATAGAAATCCTTGGGTAACAGAAGAAATATTGAATTTAATTGATGAAAGGAGAAAATATAAAAATGCAGTAAATGAAGCAGGCAAAAAGGAATACAAACGTCTCAAAAATGAGATCGACAGGAAGTGCAAAATGGCTAAGCAGGGATGGCTAGAGGACAAATGTAAGGATGTAGAGGCTTGTCTCACTAGGGGTAAGATAGATACTGCCTACAGGAAAATTAAAGAGACCTTTGGAGAGAAGAGAACCACTTGTATGAATATCAAGAGCTCAGATGGCAACCCAGTTCTAAGCAAAGAAGGGAAGGCAGAAAGGTGGAAGGAGTATATAGAGGGTTTATACAAGGGTGATGTACTTGAGGACAATATTATGGAAATGGAAGAGGATGTAGATGAAGATGAAATGGGAGATAAGATACTGCGTGAAGAGTTTGACAGAGCACTGAAAGACCTGAGTCGAAAAAAGGCCCCGGGAGTAGACAACATTCCATTAGAACTACTGATGGCCTTGGGAGAGCCAGTCATGACAAAACTCTACCATCTGGTGAGCAAGATGTATGAGACAGGCGAAATACCCACAGACTTCAAGAAGAATATAATAATTCCAATCCCAAAGAAAGCAGGTGTTGACAGATGTGAAAATTACCGAACTATCAGTTTAATAAGTTACAGCTGCAAAATACTAACGCGAATTCTTTACAGACGAATGGAAAAACTGGTAGAAGCGGACCTCGGGGAAGATCAGTTTGGATTCCATAGAAATGTTGGTACACGTGAGGCAATACTAGCCTTACGACTTATCTTAGAAGAAAGATTAAGAAAAGACAAACCTACATTTCTAGCATTTGTAGACTTAGAGAAAGCTTTTGACAACGTTAACTGGAATACTCTCTTTCAAGTTCTGAAGGTGGCAGGGGTAAAATACAGGGAGCGAAAGGCTATTTACAATTTGTACAGAAACCAGATGGCAGTTATAAGAATCGAGGGGCATGAAAGGGAAGCAGTGGTTGGGAAAGGAGTGAGACAGGGTTGTAGCCTCTCCCCGATGTTATTCAATCTGTATATTGAGCAAGCAGTAAAGGAAACAAAAGAAAAATTCGGAGTAGGTATTAAAATTCATGGAGAAGAAGTAAAAACTTTGAGGTTCGCCGATGACATTGTAATTCTGTCAGAGACAGCAAAGGACTTGGAAGAGCAGTTGAACGGAATGGACAGTGTCTTGAAAGGAGGATATAAGATGAACATCAACAAAAGCAAAACGAGGATAATGGAATGTAGTCAAATTAAATCGGGTGATGCTGAGGGGATTAGATTAGGAAATGAGACACTTAAAGTAGTAAAGGAGTTTTGTTATTTAGGGAGCAAAATAACTGATGATGGTCGAAGTAGAGAGGATATAAAATGTAGACTGGCAATGGCAAGGAAATCGTTTCTGAAGAAGAGAAATTTGTTAACATCGAGTATAGATTTAAGTGTCAGGAAGTCGTTTCTGAAAGTATTTGTATGGAGTGTAGCCATGTATGGAAGTGAAACATGGACAATAACCAGTTTGGACAAGAAGAGAATAGAAGCTTTTGAAATGTGGTGCTACAGAAGAATGCTGAAGATATGGTGGGTAGATCACGTAACTAATGAGGAGGTATTGAATAGGATTGGGGAGAAGAGAAGTTTGTGGCACAACTTGACTAGAAGAAGGGATCGGTTGGTAGGACATGTTTTGAGGCATCAAGAGATCACAAATTTAGCATTGGAGGGCAGTGAGGAGGGTAAAAATCGTAGAGGGAGACCAAGAGATCAATACACTAAGCAGATTCAGAAGGATGTAGGTTGCAGTAGGTACTGGGAGATGAAGAAGCTTGCACAGGATAGAGTAGCATGGAGAGCTGCATCAAACCAGTCTCAGGACTGAAGACCACAACAACAACAACAACAACAGAACGACAGAAGGATTAAGTGAGGAGGAAGAAGATTTAGACACATCACATTCCGGAGGAAGTAAAGGTTTAAGTGAGAAACGAAGAAGCAAACGTGAGAAGAAAAAATCAGAATGGATGACCAGTGGAGATTATGTGTACATGGCTGGAACCCCTATAATCAGAGATAAGGATCCAAGCTCTTATACTGAAGCTTTGCAGTCCAGCAATAAAGCTTAGTGGCTGGAGGCTATTCATGAAGAATTGAAGTCCCTCAAAGAGAATAATACTTGGGTATTAGCTCAGTGCCCAAGTGATGGACAGGCTTTGCAGAATCGTTGGGTCTTGCGTAAGGAAACTGCAGAAATGTACGTTTCTAGGGTCAACTTGTGGCCAAAGGACATGTACAAAGGCAGGGAACTATGAAGAAACATTCAGCTCTGTTGCATGCTATGATATGATTCGAATCCTGTTGGCAGTAGCTGCTGCACAGAAAATGAAACCCGACCAGTTTGACATCAAAACAACTTTTCTCAATGGTGTGCTACACGAAGATGTATACATGGAACAACCTGAAGTTTTTGAAGATGATACTGGACGTGTATGTTTACTGAAGAAAAGTCTATATGGTCTCAAGCAGGCACCACATTGTTGGAACAAGCGTTTCATAGACTTCATGAACAAAGTTGGATTTGAAAACAGTAGGGCTGATCCGTGTCTCTTCTACCGTCGGAGCAACAAAAATTGTTTGTATGTTGCATCTATACTAATGATGGTTTAGTTGTGGGCAGCAATAAAGCAGATATTGAAGAGTTCATGGAAATGTTGAAGCTGGAGTTTCATACAACTAGAGGCTCTCTCAACAGCTTTTTATGTATGAAGATACAGCAAAATGAAGAGGGGTCAATAGCAATTAATCAAGAGGACTACACAATGGAAATTCTGAAGAGATTTGGAATGGATGAAGTTAATGGAGTTTCTACTCCAATTGGACGTGAATAAAGTGATGTCAAGGAGATCATCACAGCCATTTCTACTGCAATTGGATGTGAATAAAGTGATGTCAAGGAGATCATCACAGCCAAAGTTCCTTATCATTAAGCAGTGGGATGTCCGATGTATTTGACTACAGTCTCCCGTCCGGATATCGCTCTTGCAGTGAACAAAGCGGCTAGAGCCAAGGAAGATCCTATAGTTGAATACTGGAATCGAGAGAAAAGAATTTTTAGATACCTGAAGAATATGACGACTTGTCGAATTATCTACAAGAACAATGCAGTTTGTTTAAAAGTCTACAGTGATGCTGATTATGCTGGTGACAAGGACACAAGGCGTTCAACAACAGGTGTTGTCGCAACACTCTACCATGGGGCTGTCTCATGGACCAGTCAATTACAAAAGACAGTGGCAACATCCACTGGAAGCAGAAATAATATCAGCCAGTGAAGGAGCAAAGGAATTGCTCTGGCTGAACAGGTTGCTGTATGAGCTGATTGGAACATCCAAACAAGTGACACCTGCCACACTCTATGTTGACAATGCAAGTACAGTGAAGTTGTCTAAAAATCCAACGTATCATCGAAAGTCGAAGCACATTGAAGTCTGCCACTTTTACATCAGAGAGAGATTTTTGAATGGGGATTTTGGATTAGAACACATTGATGGGACATATCAACTAGCTGATCTACTAACCAATGGGAAAGGGTCTGATCCGAGATGCTGCGTGAAGGAACTGGAGTGCAGAAGATTAAATCCTCGTGACATTTAGTGTTTTTTTTTTCATATTTTGGAGGAAGTGTTAAAATAAAAATTACGAAGTTCATCATACCTGTGATGCTTTACGAGGTGCATTCAAGTTCTAAGGCCTCCGATTTTTTTTCTCCGGACTGGAAAGAGATAGAAACATGGGCCCTGTTTTAAAATAAGGCCGCGTTCATTGTCGATACGTCCCAGAGATGGCAGCACCGTACGGCAGATGGAATTTTACCACCAGCGGCGAGAATGAGAACTGTTTTAAATACTTAAAATGGCGACGTTTTCCTTACTTGAACAGCGTGCAATCATTCGTTTTCTGAATTTGCGTGGTGTGAAACCAATTGAAATTCATCGACAGTTGAAGGAGACATGTGGTGATGGAGTTATGGATGTGTCGAAAGTGCGTTCGTGGGTGCGACATTTTAATGAAGGCAGAACATCGTGTGACAACAAACCAAAACAACCTCGGGCTCGCACAAGCCGGTCTGACGACATGATCAAGAAAGTAGAGAGAATTGTTTTGGGGGATCGCCGAATGACTGTTGAACAGATCACCTCGAGAGTTGGCATTTCTGTGGGTTCTGTGCACAATCCTGCATGACGACCTGAAAATGCGAAAAGTGTCATCCAGGTGGGTGCCACGAATGCTGACGGATGACCACATGGCTGCCCGTGTGGCATGTTGCCAAGCAATGTTGACGCGCAACGACAGCATGAATGGGACTTTCTTTTCGTCGGTTGTGACAATGGATGAGACGTGGATGCCATTTTTCAATCCAGAAACAAAGCGCCAGTCAGCTCAATGGAAGCACACAGATTCACCGCCACCAAAAAAAATTTCGGGTAACTGCCAGTGCTGAAAAAATGATAGTGTCCATGTTCTGGGACAGCGAGGGCGTAATCCTTACCCATTGCGTTCCAAAGGACACTACGGTAACAGGTGCATCCTACGAAAATTTTTTGAAGAACAAATTCCTTCCTGCACTGCAACAAAAATGTCCGGGAAGGGCTGCACGTGTGCTGTTTCACCAAGACAACGCACCCGCACATCGAGCTAACGTTACGCAACAGTTTCTTCGTGATAACAACTTTGAAGTGATTCCTCATGCTCCCTACTCACCTGACCTTGCTCCTAGTGACTTTTGGCTTTTTCCAACAATGAAAGACACTCTCCGTGGCCGCACATTCACCAGCCGTGCTGCTATTACCTCAGTGATTTTCCAGTGGTCAAAACAGACTCCTAAAGAAGCCTTCGCCGCTGCCATGGAATCATGGTATCAGCATTGTGAAAAATGTGTACGCCTGCAGGGCGATTACGTCGAGAAGTAACGCCAGTTTCATCGATTTCGGGTGAGTAGTTAATTAGAAAAAAAAATTGGAGGCCTCAGAACTTGAATGCACCTCGTATATCTTTGAGGCATATAAGACAAGTTGAATCTGTGCTGTGTAAAACTGTGTTTTTCCTCTCTGTCTTTTATACATTGGTGTTCGAGTATGTAATGAAACTGTTAGCTAGTCAGAAATAAATAATCGTATCACTCTTCTTTTCCAGTTCCCCACAGTTCATGATTCACTACCATACAATGCTAAGCTCCAAACTTACCAGTACAATCTCAGAAATTCCTTACTCAAATTATAGCCTGGGTTTGATACTACTACACTTGTTTGGCCGGGAATGCCATCTTTGCCTGTGTTAGTCTGCTTTTTATGTCCTTGCATTGTCTGTCACGCATTATTTTGCTTCCAACATAGCAGAATTAAGTAATTTAATCTACTTTGCTGTCACCAACTTAGATAACAAGTTTCTAGCTATTCTCATTTCTGCTACACCTCATTACTTTTGACTTCCTTTGGTTTACTCTTTTGTGCTCACTGACTGATCAATCCATCCAAGAGAACTCGTAATTCTTCTCCACTTTCACCGAGGATAGCAATTTCATCATTGTCATCAGTGAATCTTATCATTCATATCACTTCACCCTGAATTTTAATCCTAATCTTGAACATTTCTTTTATTTCTGTCATTGCTTCTTCAATTTAAAGACTGAGCAGTAGTGATACAAGACTGGTCCCCACCTTACCCCCTTTTTAATCTGTGCGATTTTGTCTTCCAGTCTTATTGTTCCCTCCTGGTTCCTGGACATATTGTGTATTACCTGTCAGCTGCTTACATACTGCATAACTGACGTGATGTCAGTGAGTATTATGCTCTTGACACATCTTTTCAGGGACCAAACATGTGACAATTACATAGTGAAAACATTGGGACTGCAAGAGGCAATTTAAAAGATGATAAGAGAGTTTCATGGAATTTACCACTGTGTGCAGCCACTGTGTGTAACTGTATGAGATGTGTTAGAAAAGTAACTAGAATTTTTGTTTTTCTTAAAGAATCTTTATTTATTCATAACATCAACTTCATCCCCCTCAAAGTAATCTCCTTCAGATATAATACACTTGCGCTATCATTTATCTTGGAAACACTTCCGAAACTCACTTTTTGTTCTAGTGTTCAGCTCATTCAACGAATCTGTTTTTCTCTCACCAATCATGGCAAAATGACCTCCTTTCATGGGTTTTCAGCCTCAGGAATCGAAAGTTACAGGGGACCATGTCCTGTGAATATGGTTGCTGAGGCAACATAACAGACTTGTTTTAATGTCAAAAAATCACAAATAAGCATTGAGGTTTGAGTGGGAGCATTATCGTGATGCAATTTTCGTGAGTTGTTCTGCCACAATTTTGGTTGTTTTCTTCAGATTGCTTCATGCAAATGGTACATAACTTCCAGGTAGTACTCCTTATTGAACGCAGGACCACGAGACAGGAACTTATGATGCACTATCCCGTTGTAATCGAGGGAGAGAGGGGGGAGAGGGACCGTGGGAAGAATCTTCACATGTGACTGAACTTGCAGAATTTTTTTCAGTTGTGGTCCTTCAGGCAGCTTTTGTTAAGTTGATTGGGTCCTGGTTTTGACATCATACCCATATTTCATTACATGTTATAACCTATTTTAGAAGTTCTGAACCACTGTAGGCTTCACTCATCAATTCCTGAGTGATGTCTATGCGACGTTATTTCTGGTTCAAATTCAACAATTTTGGAACAAACTTTGCTGCTACACATTTCATGCACAAGACATAGAAACTGCTTGGCATGAGCCACCAAATGATATGCTGGTATCTTAAGCAACCTCTCTGATAGTGATTCGGCAGTTTTTCAGAAAAAATTTTCGTTACTTGTTCCATTTTGTTATCAATAATTTATGTGCCAAGGCGTCCTGTCCCAGGCAGTTGTCGTCTTCATCGACTCCTAGATGCTCTTTGAAATATCTATATCATCATAAGTTCTTGTCTTGAATACAGTAGATTTGCCAAAAGCCACAGTCAACATTTTGATAATCCAAATTCTTAGATCCATTTTTTCGAAAGTAAAAATTCAACAAGCACTCAGAAAGAAGTGTAACCTTTTTGACTGTAAACATTAAACTAAATATTCATAACAGCTGAAAATGCAAACACACATTACAGACATGTGTACCAACAGGATAAAAAAAATTTGAAAATCAGATGTATAATGCCCTCAAAATTAAAAAAAATCCTGTTACTCTCTGATCACACCTTGTATATTATCATGCAGAAACAGAACATTACAAATACGTTGCCAGCTTCATTTCCTGAGATACGGAGGTTTCACACTGACCAAAAACTTGCAGAAATATACTGTTTTATCACCCTTCTTGCCTGAAACAAACTGATTAGTTACACATATTTTGAACCCCAAAAGACAGTCACTAAAACTTTCCTCAATGACATGCAAATTCAGGCCTTGACTGGTGCCCTTTCTCTCATCTATCCCTTCACTCCATGTTCATCCTCTTGAATGATGGACTGTCTCCTCACAGTTTAAAGTTCATTATCAAAAATTCCTTTCCTTCTTCACATCTACTCAAAAAACTACTGACTGATCTGAAAGGTTGGAAATAGCAAAAATGCTGTCATTAATGACACTTGACTTTGGAAGAACTTTATTCTTAATAGTGTTAAGAAGACTATAAACTTTTCTGGACCACCGAAAGGCCTTTCTTTGGATGCCTCCCTTTGCTAAAAATTATTTATAATAGGTTGCACTATGAAGATTTCTGTATCCCTCTTGCGCTTGGTTACAACTGCCAAAGAAACAGCTGTTCTAGTTTGATACAAATGCTCCAGCCTCCATACAGCCCCATGAAACTATCTCTAGTGCTCTGATTGCTTGTCAAGCACCCACAGCATGTCAGCATGGTTTTAGTTTGAACCACCTCCATGCAACTAACTCTTGTTAATCTTTACGCGCTCGCGCGGGCAGCGAAGTAACCGCCTTTTTGCAATTTCGCGCCATACTTACTCCACAAAGGTAACGAGGCGGCAGGAGGGACATGTATTCTCTAGTTGCACCTTTTTCCGACAGATGCTGCTCAAAGTTCTTCCAAGTCACACCTCTCTGCTTCTCAGGAAAAGTTCAAATAGGTCCGAACATGTTCGGCAGTCAGTTTACCTCCTTGCAAGCGCTTACGGCACTTACAAACACGATCAGTTTACCGCCTTGCAAGCACTTACGGTACTTACAAAAATGGTCAGTTACCGCCTTGCGAGCGCTTACGAGACTTTGTTCGACTCGTCTACTTCGGAATGTAAGTATTTCTTTTTGTAATTCCCCTATAATTCCTCAATTTTATAGACTCTTCCAATTCTCTAGTGAATGTGCATTACTTTCTATAAATTTTGCCATTCACAAATTCTGTATTTCTTTCTACTTTAGCATTTCGTCATTCTAAGAAATTTCTGTTGGCAAAAGTAACAATTATTTTTATTTTTTAAAGGGGACGATGAAACCTTACGTCTGATGACATACATAGAATCTTGGCTGAATTGGAGAGAGAGGAAGCAGAGGGGAAAAGCCATGAGGAATCCCTAGAAGATGACATTTCCGATGACCCAGATTATGAACAAGAAGGGATTGAAGATGATATACATCAAAGTGAGTTGGAAATTGATTTGGAAAACAGGGGAGAAAATGACATAGATCAACAGGAGCTACCAACAAATGACATCAGATTTTATATAGGTAAGGACATGGAAACTATTTGGGCTAGTAGTGCCAATATTACCAGCACAAAATCAAAGTCAAAAAATATAATCAAAACTCTACCAGGTCCTACAGGACAAGCCAGACAATGTGAAACTTGACTGGAAAGTTTTCAGTGTATAATAACTCCCGAAATGGTAGAAGGGATCGTAAGGTACACGAATATTTATATTGAAAGGAAAAAATTGGCACGTCAAGCACTGGCAGAAGGAAGCAGTAACTCTAAAGTACGTGAAAGGTATTATAAGCCGACAACAACCGCTGAAATGCTAGCATTGTTTGGTGCTCTGTTTTTGATTGCGGTCAAAAGAGGGAACCGTGCAAATTTCTCTGAATATTTCAATAGCAATGGAACAGGTCTGACAATTTTGCGAGCCAATTTCAGCCTGAATAGATTTAGATTTTTGCTACGAGCTATAAGATTTGATGACCTAAACACGAGATTGGAATGTCAAGCAACGGACAAACTTGCTCCTACATGAGAAATTTTGTCTTCTTTCATTGCTAACAGCCAAAAATCATTCAGCTTAGGGGAATTTGTCACTGTTGATGAGATGTTGGTTGCGTTTAGAGGATGATGTTGATTCATCCAGTACATGTATCAAAATCCAGCCAAATACGGGTTAAAAATGTATGTATTATGTGATGCACTCACTTTTTATACATATAATTTAGAAGTGTACTGCAGAAAACAAGTGCCAGGCCCTAACGTACTCTCTAAAAAACCGTACGACTTGGTCGCTAGATTGGTTGACTGCATAGAAGGAACAAATAGAAATGTAACAACTGATAATTATTTTTCAAGTTACCTGTTGGCTGAATACCTCCTTAGCGAAAGGCCTCACTTTTTTAGGTACAATGAGAAAAAATAAAAAAGAAATTCCCCCAGAATTTGTGACAGTAAATGGAAATGCAGTGGCAGAAGACTAC
The DNA here is from genome assembly GCF_023898315.1 of Schistocerca nitens. Taxonomy (NCBI): domain Eukaryota; kingdom Metazoa; phylum Arthropoda; class Insecta; order Orthoptera; family Acrididae; genus Schistocerca; species Schistocerca nitens. Next base: position 924,490,039 of record NC_064614.1, on the reverse strand, counting down.
ATGTTCGGTTGTCAAGATGACAAAACTTTGATTTCTATTATTACAAAAAAAAGGAAAGCTATAGTAGTGCTCTCCACAATGCATGATACTGACATCATTGATGAAGATACCAAAAAACCTGTACAAATCACAGACTATAATTCAATCAAAGGTGGAGTTGATACTGTAGACCGCATGTGATCCAGAATTTCAACATCAAGAAGAACACAAAGGTGGCCTGAATGTATATTTTTCCGCTTACTTGACTTGGCAGAAATAAATTTGTTACGCATGTTTCAATTCAACACAGGTAATATGAAAGAAAAAATGAGAAGACAATTCTTACATGCGTTATCTTTGGAACTGATGAGCGAAAACCTGAAAGAAAGAGCTAAATTGAAGCGTTTACCAAAAGATTTGTTAGTATTTTTGGAAAATTACAGAGAGAGTGACGTAGTTTATCCAGCTGTATCAACCCCTACAAGGAGAGGAATATGTTATTTGTGTGGCTCAAAAAAGAATACAAAAACAAAGTGAGAATGCAATGAATGTGGAAGAAATGTCTGTCTATGACATTCAACCACGACAGTTACATGCAATAACTGTTGTCAGCCTCAAAACAAAAATGAAATGGATACAGACTGATCAGCATTTTTCATCTGACAGAAATGTTTGTGACGTTTTCAATCAAAAATTCTTTTTTCAAAGCAAAATTAGCTTTTCTTGTGACGAGTTAAGACAGTGAATAATTCTAGTCTTAAGTATTACATAATATAATTCCAAAATATTACAATTAAAAAAATGTTCTTATATTTCATTTGGGTATTTGGCTTCCTTTTTGTATTCCATTGTATATTTTATTGTTAAATAAATAATTTTGATTACAAATGTGTTTGCAATATTGTGTGAGATATCCTATGTCGATATTTTATGGAAATATGACCTTTAAAAACGGAAAACCTCAAGAGATTGATGAAAACTCTCGGGTGGTTGGGAGACCACCCGCGCGAGCGCTTGCGTGACTATTTCTAGCGCGAGCACATGAAGGTTAAGAATGACTAGTCCAGTAGTGTTTTGCAGGTAACGTACAATAAGCTATTGCAAAATATGTTCTGTACACCGATGAGACAAATTCTGTTTATGCTTCACTATGTTAATTATCCGACAATCTCATGCAGAACCAAAAGCCTGGAAGTTTGTAGAAATACACTCACAATAACATATTTTTCTTGTGCTTTGACTGGATTGGGTCTGACAGTAAAACATCAGGAAAAGACACACTGAATGACATCTACTAAGATTATGTGTTGGCCAATTTCATCTATTATTCTGAGCGTACAGCATAAACTGAGCTGTCATTTTCACATTCCCCTGCAGCATGGAGACATTGATCGCATAAAATTCCTTCACCAACAAGAATACTGAATTATTTAAATAAAACAAATCTTTAATGGTGATTAAGTTCATTTTCAATCACAACTCTAGATGATGGCTGTTTCTTTGTTTTGACAGCCACTTTCTTTTCAAGTAGCAATGAAATCACATCAACTACTAATGAGATCTGCAAATAGTGAAAATTTGTGTTGCAACATCTTCTTACATATTCCCACTCAAGTTGCTTCCCAATGAACAGTTCCTGCATTCCTGTGCCATAAAATAGTGCAAGCCGTGTGTGTAAACAGATTACTTCATTCTATTGCATCAGTATATATAAAATCACTTAATGTGTTATAGTCAACAGACACTAATACTAAACTACTGCATAATATTTTAAAAAATTAGAAATAAAATTCAAGGGAACAATAAATATCCATGCACAACAACCAGAATTTTTAAGAATCCAACATCAAATTTTGATTTTGATTTTATGAGCTACAAAAAATAAAATAAGAAAGAACAGTAACTACCCAAAGACATAAATCATACCTTTTTAGGATGAATAACAAATTCATAACAAATCAGAGATGATGTTGATTCGGTGAAATAGTCAACACAGCAGCAGCTTGCCCACCATGACAGAGTACCAACCTGAAAATATATTGAAACCACCTCACAAAAGCATATGTACAACATTGTAATCTCTAAATATTTTGTATTGTATATCTAAATTCTACCCTAGAAAGTGAAAACAGATGAGTAGTGTAATAGGAAATGGAGATCAAATCGATAATGTAATACAAAAATAAGGCATAATTGTGTAGTGTACTGCCTATTCAAGACAAAACCTTGTACTTATGAGAGTGACAATACACTTGCTTTTACAACCTTCAGGCATATTCAACTCCCTACACTTCATCTTCATTAACTTCCACTGTAGCATTCCGGGTAGTTTTCCTCAAGACCTTCAATGATTTGAAAAACTGACAACGATCATAATAATGAGTGCCAGACACAAATCGAAGTTTCCAATATAAATCATATCATCTCAGGCTTTACAAACAGCTACTGGAACATGTTCAATAACTGTTGAATTTCTGGCAACTGGCTGCATTTATAAGACTCAAAATCTTCTACTTATTTACTTTACTACTTAAAACAGCAGTCATCAGTTATTGTACTCCTTATACACCTTTCGGTGTTGAACACTGGTGAAACCTAATTTCAATGCAAAAGTAAGTTTTAGGAAATTCTTAATTACAAGAGCAAATTTAAGACACCAGTCTTCTTTCAATACAATCAGACTGTATCGATGTTTAACCGCACCGTAATCAATTGGATAGTATGGTCAGTGCTCTGAGAATGATTGGTCACACATGATTCATGGTGCATTTAATAGAAAAGACACCTAGCAGAATACAACTACAAACAAGTTACTTACCTGTGAATAGAAAACAAATAGTAATAAAAGTGATAAGATGAAGATTCAGACTTGCATATCCGAAAATAAAATTGATATACTAGTCATTGTAAGCTATCTATGGGCTAATGACTTTTTATGACTGTGAAACATGGCTAGCTACCATTCCTATAAGCCAAATCACTTGGGTGGCAGCACAGCAATATTTATCAGATGTTCAATTGGGTCTGAAGCAGAAATTGCTGGCCTCAAGATATATACGTACAACATAGAAAATGAGAGTAAATTTTGGAAAAATGGAAAAGCCTCTGTTTACAGGGTAGCAGTTGGTGGAAACTGTCAACTCAGTCTTCTCGTACCTGGATAGTGTGGTGACAGTTTTCAGAACAAATGTTAAGGCTGTCCTTTTATAAGCCAGTGAAAGTTGGAAAATAGCCAAGATTGTAACATGACAGTTACAGAGCTTCACAAATAGCTGTCTCTGGAACATTATGAATGTCTGGGGACCAGAAGAAATAAATAATTAGGAGCTCTGGACGAAAGCAAACCAAGCATGTATCGAAGATCACAACATGTGAGAAAGTAGAGGTGGATGGGGCACATATTGAGAAAGCCAGATGGAGCAACTGAGATAAAGGCACTAGAATGGAATCCTGAGGGAAGAAGGAAAAGATGCAGACCCAGAGCTACATGGAAGAAGAAGAAGAAGCATTTAACTATTAGAAACCACAACAACAGATACCCTCACCTACAGGTGGCAGAATAGTTACAGTCTCCATCTCCAAACATGCAACTCCTCGAAGAACGTCTTGCAGAAATTCTCTCTGCAATCAGGAGACATTGTTCATGGACAGATGACCCAATGTGTATCCCAGTTTCCACAGGTCACTGTCCAGATGTGCTATATTTATACTGACAAAGAATATTATGAACAAAGTCAAAATATAAACAGAAAAAAAATCTGACCTCTGACCATAACTGGTGCTGATCATATTTCAGAGGTTTTATGAAATATGAAGCTAACTAGAATAAATAAGGAGCTACATCCAACATCACACAGATTTTACTAGAGCAGCAAAAATCGATGATGCTACAGATGGCTTGAACTAAATTTTCAAAACAACACAACACTATGTGAAGTTCCAACAACAATAACAAATAGCTACCCCATTATCAAGAGTACTCAAACAGCAGAAAAATCACACGAGGAAATACTGGCGAAGGACAAGAGACCCACAAGAAAAGTACAAAGTGAAACAGCCCACTCACAAACTACAAAACTAACTTATGGAATGGGAATCTAAAATGTGGAAGACAGAATGAATGAGTTTAAATTCTAGGATCACGATGCATGGAAGATAGAAAAGTGAGCATCATCCAAAGAGAGGTCTTGAATGCCCTCTGGGAACAGTCTTTGATGTCTTATGGCAGGCAAAATTCCTCATTCACACCTATGAGAAACAAAACACTCTGCCACAATATGCAGACTAAAGGATGAACAAATACAGCTTGAAGGTTTTGTAAATTACTCAGTTATAGCAATCAGAATAATGCTGTCTTTATCCACACCAAAGCCAAATGTCCACAAAAATAAATGAATAAATAAAAATATATATAAAAAAATTATCACGAAATGGAAAAGTGCACTACACCTAGCACGGATAAAATTTCACACTTACATCTGAAACCAGTTACCTAGAAAACAGATGGTGCTATTGACAAGAATAATCAACAGCTGTTTGTCACAAAGCAACTTCCCAGGATCTTGCAAAGAAGTAAAACTTATCACCATCCCAAAACCACAAACGAATGTGAATATGCCAACTAACCAACAACCAGTCAGCCTTCTTAAAACAATAGGTATGATTTTCAAAAGACTACTTCAAGTTGAGTAGAGAAATCCCTCATCAAGGATAGGATAATAAGAGCTAATCAATTTGGCTTCCCATAACACGTCTCATTGGAACTGAGGTTGTTGCGACTGACTGAGTGAATAGCAGCAAACATTAAAATATCAAACTTGACAGTGGCAGTGTTCCTCAATTGCGAAAAAGTCTATGACAGGGAGTGTGGCATGAGAACTTATAAGCAAGATAAGAAACAAAACATCAATTCCGCACACTTAGTAGGCAAGTACCTGACCAAATGTTCCTTCATTGCCAAATTTAACAGAAAGAAAGCAAGAAGAGCAATAAGGTGATTAATCAAAGAATCAAGACTCTCCCTGACACTGTTCAATATCTCTACAAACACCACCCCTTTAGCACTGCAAATAAACAAAGTTCAGTTCACTGATGAGACGATCTTCTACAGGCTGAACTCAGATGCCACTGAATAATTTTGGAGGTAGTTCCGAGATATTTTCTGAGTAATTTAGAACAAGGAACCTGTGGTCTCTGGCAGCTCGTTACAGAGTAACTGCATTTAGTTTGATTTTTTACTTCCATTCATTTTTGTATCTGTACCTTACTGAAAATATTTGTCCAACAGTGCAAATGTCAATGGTATACTCTGTCATGTTTGGTAACAAAATTGGCTCCATTCACTCACAGTACTTGTGCTGACAACAGTAATGCCCACTTTACACTTTCCTAAGCTTGCATTCATTACTGCTCAGGCCTACTTTACACAGTGTTAGTTGTACATTAACAGTGGTTCACAGCCCTATGGATAGGTTTACTCACAAAAAGTCAACAGTTATGCATATAATGGAAGAGCGACACAAAGCTAAGCTGAGCTGTTCCTGCAGTAACATCAACTTAGTCATAGCAACCACAATGAATCTTTCACTCTGCAGTGTAGTGTGTGTGGTTTTGAAACATCCTGGCAGATTAAAACTATGTGTTGTGCTGGGGCTTCAACCCAAAACTTTGTGTTTTGCATGATGACTGGAAGGTATCAGAGAGGTACTGGTGAACATTATAAAACTTTTGCATCTGTCTGAAGGTTGTTACATTTCTCTTTGTTTTGAGTTGTACATTATACTGACTGAACATTTCAGTCTATTTTACTGAAGCTATTTTTACAGAAACAAAGGTAATTACAGTAACAAACCAAATATTGTAATAAGTCACAATTATATATAACTTTTACTTATCTTATAAGATCTTAAATGTTATTTTTTAATTATCATTTACTTTTGTAGTGTCACATTTCTGTACCACTGTGCACTGTTATATTACTGATTTGTATGTCAGATAAATGGTTTCTTATTATAATTATGTCTTTGATGAAAATCAACTTACATTGTATGTAAAATTTTGGACACTCTTGTCCTGAATTATCCATCACCGACAAGAATTTTGTAAAAGTTCTCAATAATTTTTTTATTTCTATGTATTGTTTGTTTAAAATATAAATAAATGACTAACTAATAAAAGCAGCTCTAGTGGATTATTATTACAAGTGTATGCATTTTGTATAATTTGTTGAGGCTGCAGAACAACATACACAAGAAACACTCTGAAATTTCGTTCCTGGAGGTTGGGTCATTCTGTATAGTAATGAGAGGTGGCAAGTAGGGAATCAGGTGCCTTCAAAAGCAACTGGATGAATGTGAAGTGTGGTTAAGAGCAAACAAGATGATGCCCAACAAGGGAGACAACAACAATATACTTCGCCAGAGAGAGACCAATGATGGAAAAAGGAACTATCGCTTAATGTTCAAGAGCCAACAGCTACCATTGTTAAAGAAAGTAAGCTAACTGACACTAAACTAGGCTACACCAGTGGTTGACAATAGTCTCGCCCTCTGAATTGAAATAAAATGTGATCCAGCAGAATAAATTTTTCAGCTTGACATTACATACATGACAATGAAAACTCAAACTTCAAATGTACTCTAGTTCCCATCTTTTGGCCCTCTGTAATATTTCCTTGTATGAAATGAAAGTTTGCAGCTTATTCTCCAATGCAAACCAATAATGCACATTAGCTTTTTCCAAATGATTCTTTTTGCAGTCTTCTCTATTAGATGCACTAATCGCATAATTGGAGTTGAAATTTGTGTCATCACTGCAACGTATTTCCAAGTTTGTAGGTGATTTTATTTTGATGTTACAATCAGTGAAGTCCAAATTTTACTCTTAAGTTAGAGAAAAACTGTGCCATGTCATGTAAATATTGTTAACTCATCTACAATGATTAATTTCCTAACACTAGAAGAAGAAAAATACATCACACACACACACACACACACACACACACACACACACACACAGAGAGAGAGAGAGAGAGAGAGAGAGAGAGAGAGAGAGCAGGGGAGAGGGGGTGAGCTAAGCCAAGGTGCCTGTAAGATATTATTTCCTCCATTGATGGCTGACTTGGTGCCTTAATACTGGTTATCAGAGGTATGACACACTGCACCTCAGTGCCACTTCTGCAGAATCTTTGTTGTGTTAACTTATTCATTTCTCTGAAATACACACCACTAAACTGTAAATGATACATTCCTCCTCAGGTTTTACAGTAGGACAACAGTAATTAAATGATGGGACAATTTTCTCTGAGACTGGTATGTGACACATTATAAGTCAGAGCATCTCTTATTCCTATATTCACCTGTAATACTTACCGTTGTGCAAGATTTTACAGATTTACAAATGAAGAGACCATGTAGCTGTGCAACAAAGTATCTAGATTGAAGAACCCACTATGAAAAATATGTTTGGTGAGTAATTTTGATAACAGTTAAATAAATATGCCTTCGATGGAAAAGTTTCCTGACAAACTTTGTACAGTCTTACCTCACGGTGGGCAAGTCACACTTCAAAATAGTGATGGAATATTTACATACGAAAACAAAAGCATCAGTTTCTCTCTTTCTTTTTTTCCAAAGCCTCAATGACACATTAAATTATAAAAGTCTGCCACTCCTCAACATGATTACTTCTCCCAATTCCAGCTATAAAATTTTACGTGTGAATGCAAGGCACCACACCTATACTGAAATCAACTGTGAAGTGCAGCTCTTTAAAACTGGATCTTCTCTGAACAATTTTTTTGGGAGTTACTTGCTGATGAAAGGATTTTTTAATTAAGAGAGTCCCATTTCTCCACAGTATCACAGACAGAAACTGTAAGTTGTACCCTCAAGCTTCTTCTGGGGGTAAGTCACTACTTTTTTTACAAAACTGCTATCCTGACTATGCACCTACCCCTCTTTCTCAAACTGAGTCAGCATTGTTCGAGGAATCCTTCACAGATATGAGTGTGCTTGTGTGGTCCACCAGTTCTTCCGACATTGTGTTCTATTGGGCATATAGACAGGTGTAAAAACATATAGACATAAGTAACATATCATTAAACTGCAGTACATTTTGAGCTTTCACCCTTCTTAGAGTCACTATGGTGTGTGTGGATTTATACCAAAAACGAAGGAATGCTTGAAAGTTCGTGCAATTTTCCGGTTGGTAATATATGCTTAATGACCACTTATTGATCATCTGCAGGTGAGTGGTTGTCTTTTCTCATTGTGTTCATTGTTTAATCCTAGAATTCTGATCATCTGCAGGTGAGTGGTTGTCTTTTCTCATTGTGTTCATTGTTTAATCCTAGAATTTCATTTTCATAACAAATATGAAACATAAAAGTGGGCTCCAAACATTAGATAAAAAATTCTGCATTTAGACCACTGCATAATAACAATGTAATTCTATTATCAAAAGTGAGGAAAATTTCACTTGCTCCAGTGTGAACACCAACCTTAAATACATGCAGATTGATGCACATTAACAAGAGGACAAAAATAGTATTTCATGATAGAATCAGTGATAAACCCATTGACTCTGATCCACTGATTAAATAGCTACGGACAGCACTATTAAACAATGTGAAGTAGAATGGCTGTGGAAAAGGGAAACGGACAATTTACATTTTTGAAGTGAATCCTGGGAATTTGTAATGCGAAGGATTCCACATATATGATACTCAAGCGTCTATTCTTCAATACTTGTGAGTTTCCTTATTTTAGTTCAACATAAAATAATTCTGAAGTGTGCTGTGGAATCATAACCAATCAAACATGTAAACTGTCCCACCTTATTACATTGTTTTGTGTTTCTCTAATGTCCCATATTTTATGCCTTGATATCACCGTGACTGAATCCACTAGCAGATCATCAATATTGCAGTAAAATACTAACAGTGGCTTCTCTCATATTCCGTTACTTTGCCTCCAATTCCCCACATTAAGGCAAACTGACACTGATTAGACCAAGTGGATATATGAGCTAACTTATTATGCAACTGATGAATCATGATGTACTTTTATATGTAACTATGTTTCCTGCATGCATATTCACACTGCCTGACTTTTTATGTTTTATTTTTTTGAGAAGCATTAGTATCCCATGTCTAAGCATTAGAGTAACCCGATCAGTCAAAAGGCTATGCCTTTCAAATTATACTATTCACCAATTGCAACTTAACAATTATACAAATATTCTGAGAACGCATATGCACAGTTATGTTCCATGCATCGAGACTTATTTACAGTGAGTGATTTTTATTTTCTGTGCAGTAACAGGAATTTGCACATTCAGGATAAACTTTTTATGATAATGTCCTGTTGCGTTATTGCATTTGCATTTAGTTGGAGTCACAAATGATGGCAGTCGAGTTTTGGCTTTTTCTGCACCTACGTCACATGACATCAAATGAGTGTTCAATATGTTCTGAGCACTCTGCTGTGAATGCCATACTAATGTAAACATTAAACGTGATGGTAGTGAGTTGTTTAATGAATTCTGATTCCATTTGTTGTGAGTTGTCATTGCTGATTGTGGTGGTAAGATAAATTCTGCTTAAGTAAGCGAGAGACATAATTTGCAGGATATACACTTTCTTCAAGCAGAAAGCATGGACATGCACGTAGCGCAACTGTCACTTGGAATCGTCAACAATGCATCCCCATCCATGCTTCTACATAAGCGAACCACCATTGTTTGTGGGTCGATCTTAAGTACTTTGTCCAATCTCTGTTCTTCCTATTTTTTCAAAAAATTCTTTTAGGCACTGATTTTGTTAGGATTCGTAGTTCTTGCAGTGAAATTGTGGCCCACTCCTCTTGTATCGCTCTTTTCAGCTCAAATATGACCATGAATTGCCTTCCATTGTGATAAACACACCCTTTGCAAATATTCCTAAAAGGTTTTCGACAGGATCCAAATCTGGCATATGTGCAGGCCACGCCAAGACATCGGTATCTGTATCTCCAAACCACTTTTTGGTTGTAGCAGAAACATGCGCAGATGCATCATCTTGTTGAAACATTAGACTTTCGCCTAATAGGTCCTCATACATTCTGTCTCTAACATCTTAGTGTACATGTTAAGAGTTCATTCTAGTGATCAGCCATGCAACAGATGATTTACCTTAGGCACAGAAGGCTACCCAAATCATAACAACGACCACAAGTTCTGCTCATTCTTACCTGCTGCTCTGTTCTCAGACCATGCCAATAACAATGAAATCCCTCTGGCCCATCTAAATTAAACGTTTTCTCATCACTGAAGATACCTTTATCCCATTCTGAAGCCCACGACGTATGTTTTTCAGCAAACTCCATGTTTTTATGTTTGGTGTTAAGAGCAGCTTCCGGCAGTCATTTCTTGAATGAAAGACGTTTTTCGTAAGACAAAACTTGTCATACATGTCTGGCAGCTATCAGGAACTGTAAATCAGCAACATACTGAAAAGAATACCGGCTTTTGCCCATTGCTTTGTGCAAAAGTAACTGTTGCGATGTCGCAGTTAATTTTCTATGTTGGTCATATTTTCCACTCTGCTCATATCATGTGCCCAATCTAACGAAATTATTGATCACTGCACTTGAACTGTTCAACTTCTGGTGGTTTGACGATTAGAGTGTCCCACTTCCTTGTATGCACCAATTTTTGCTTTTTCATCAATGGTAAATGTTTTTGCATGGCACCATCACACACATGGTCTATGTAACAACACACACTGTCACTAACTGGTGTCTTGTTTGAATCATTGGATGTGTCATATACTGGTTAACTGCCATCAAATGCAATACAATTTGACTGCATTTGTTGATACACTGGATCTCATACTATTGCATATACAATGTGCAGAACTATTCCATCCAACAATGTTAATTTTCCTTCAAATATCCATTCCTCTATACTGATTTCCATTACTGTATATTTAATTTTACAGTACAATTCTTTTAAACTGGTTATTATTAACCAAGAACAACATTAAAGAAATAAATGTATTCATATATAACAGGATCCAAAAGAAATACTACATCTACATACATACTCCGCAAGCCACCATACACTGCATGGCAGAGGGTACCTTGTACCTCTACTAATGATACCCTTTCCTGTTTTTTTCCGCAAACAGAGAGTGTGTTATTAGCGTTTTAATTTTTGGTAAATAAATATTAAGTAATTTCAATTGCATTGTCTTCGATAATCATCTCCTATGACAGCAAGAAATTGTTAGAAATATGTTCATATTCTTGGACGGATGTCAACAGATTAAGCGTTACTTCTAACCATACAGACTTTTTCTGTTAGCTTACCAACGCAGTTGATCTGTATTTAGTGGCCACGAACATATATTTGTGACATGTATCAAACATTATTGATAGTCAAATACAATGACTTTTGTCTAAGAACAATATTTCACTATTAACCACTTACAAGTTTATTCAAGTAGTAGTCTAATTCAAATCCTATATCTCATTCGCAAAGAAAAATTTTAAAGGCATTTTAACTCCCTCGGAAGGTCACTTATGTAACTAAGTAGAGGTATGGTGCATATGTGTGCCTTAGCAAATGCCATATTTGCTTTTCTCCAAATTTTGAGTTCAGTTTTATTTCTATTGTTAAGTCTGTTAACATGATTGTTAGATTTCAGCTTAATGAAAATAAAAGCTACAGCTGTACAATTGGGGCACCACTACTGTAGTAATATTTCACTTGTTTAACTTAAATTGGATGATTTCTTGTTATCGGTCTTCTAATCATTATAGGAAATTACACCAGGATATATTCTTTAACTCTGTCAAACTTTAATTCATAAGATATTCAAGATAGCATGAATTAGAACATGAAAGAATTAAATTTTCATCACAGTTTTCCTGTAACCCTATTCTTCCATTCATTATTAGAGCTACTCCTTCGTTAACTCCATCTGATTTTGTGTTGATAAACCTGTTTTCACCAGACCACAAATCTTGCTATTGCACTTCACTAATTCTCATTATATCTAACTACAACCTATCCAGTTTCCTTTTCGAGTTCGCTAACCCACCTGCACGACTGGGGGATCTAACACATTCCACATTTCAGACCACTAAGTTCCAGATACCTTTTTATCTGATGATATACTCCTGAGAAGTTGGGTTGGGTTGTTTTGGGGAAGGAGACCAGACAGCGAGGTCATCGGTCTCATCGGATTAGGGAAGGACAGGGAAGGAAGTCGGCCGTGCCCTTTGAAAGGAACCATCCCGGCATTTGCCTGGAGCAATTTAGGGAAATCACGGAAAACCTAAATCAGGATGGCCGGACGCGGGATTGAACCGTCGTCCTCCCGAATGCGAGTCCAGTGTTTAACCACTGCGCCACCTCGCTCGGTACTACTGAGAAGTCCTCACCACAAGATCTGAATAGGGGACTATTTTACACAAGAGTGCAGTCTTCCTTAAACCATGCAGTAGAACTATATTTCCTCAGGAAATATAAAGCTGCAGTTTCCCCTCATTTTCTGCCATCCACAGTACCAACACAGCACCACTATGTTGTGTTACAAGGCCACAACTGTGAATCATCCAGACTGTTTCCCCTACAACTACCGAAGTGGCAACTACACCATATACTTCCCTTAAACACCCTTTCGACATAATAGCGTCAACGGTTGAGCTATCGTTATTTCTGAGGCACAAGCTAACTCATTGCAACAGGGTCCACGGTTCATGGCTATAGAAACATAATGATCTTAATTACCTTTCCTTTGTTTACATAAAAATATTTCTGACTGCATTAGACATTGCAATAATCTAATTTGATCATAATTTATACATAGCCAAATACATGAAAATAACATTAGTATACTTTCAAAAATAATAGTAATTGTAATTCAGAAAAGGTAATTAAACAGGTTAATAATGGGTTGAAGTACCCTTAGTCACCAGAGGCTTGTGGGATCTATAATTAGATACCTGCTAGGATGTATAGCACAGAAATATTAAGGCAGAACAAGACTCTGTAAAGCAAATAAGGATAGTTTGTAGCTTGATGATAACATGCCTTCACAAAGAAGGAACAATAAACATTATTCTTTCATAACAAAAATATGGAAAGTTGCAACACTACATACAATTTCTGATGTTACTGCAAAGAGTATTCATGCCATAAATGTTCGGCTCACTTAAAAATGAGGATGTAATGGTTAAACTGTATTATCACTCAAATATCATGAAAAAGTAGTCTTTAGCATTAGCACCAAGCTTCAGAGAAAACATCTGTTCCCCCTGCACATGTAGAACCAAGTCATATTATAATAATTGCAGGATATTTTCAATCACCCCATGAATTTAAAAATTGTAACTTACAACTGACAAAATCTCCTTTAAGTTGTTCACAGAAACAGAGATCAGCAATCATGATGCAATTGTAACAATGGGAACCAAGATAGAAAGGACAAAATCTGATTAAGTATTTTGTGTTGGTGTTATGATGTGTAAGTTAGGGCCTGAAACTGTACAAGAGGTGTGAACATTAAGTTCTTTGGAAAGTTGGATTAGGGAAGATATGCACTGTGAACAGTACACCAAAATCAAACTGGCACAGGTGAAAGAGACATTTCAAAAGCAGAAATTACTCTTAGCAGAATTCAGAAAGCAACTAATGATGGACTGTATAAAGCAGAGACATGGATACTGAGAAAGCAGAATGGGAGGAGAATTGAAGCTTGTGAAATGTTGGTTTGGCAGAGAATGGAGCAGATCAGCTGAATTGATAAAGTCAGGAATAAGGCAGCACTGAGAACGGTCGCAGAAGATCAGAGGATGTTGCTGATAGTGAAGAATGAGAAGATACACTGGTCATCATTTGACTCGAGACTGCCTTCTAATAGAGGGAATTGAAAGGTTTATTCCGGGAATGAGAGGGAAAGGCAGAAGAATTTGCCAGATGTTGGGTGAATTCAGTAGACTGCAAGAATGAAGAAGAAAGAAGAGGACAGAGAAGTATAGAGAACTATGAAATCTAAAAGCATCACAAGACAGTTAACCAACTTACGATTAAGATCCATCAAGTCATCACCAATTCCTGGTGACATTATGAATGATGCCCCTACACATGTTGCATTGGTCCTATTTCTTCCGGGACCATTCCAGTGCTTTTTTATGTGCTCTACCCCTTCTGCTTGGTTGTCCTCTGTTCCACTGATCTTTTGTTCTCCCAAGCAACAGCTTTTCGTAGCAAGTCTTCTGCAGTCATGATATGCCTTACGTACCTTTGTTTCATTTGTAGTATTTTGGCCCCTAAATATATTTTATTTTTTCCAGCACAGTTTTATTTTTTCAGTCCATGAAATCCTCAGGATCCTTCTCCAGAACCAGATTTCAAAAGAATCCATTATCTTCCCATGATTCAGACATGCAAAACTATGGGGGGAAAAAAATCGAAGTTTCAGCCATTTTTATTTTGTTCAAAGATGACAGTTTCCTTCCCTTTAGCTATATGCTTAATTTAATTGCAGTGGCTTTCTTATATTCTCAGTGGAGGAGCTGCTTTTGTTAATGTAGATCCTAAATACACATTTTTATCAACTTATTCAATGCTTTCCTCATTGATCACCAATTTAATCTTCATTCCTATTGTTAATGATGCTGTTTTCTTCAAATTTAGCCTCAGAACAACTTTTTCTCTTTCTTTTCATATTCTTCCCAGCACAATTTTAATATCTTCTTCACTGCCTGCTATTAAGTACTATGTCACATGCGTATCTCCATATCTGTTAGACCTGAAGTTCACATTACATATTCACCATAAAAAGAAAAAATAGTGACAGTATGCATCCTTATCTGATTCCTTTTCCCAACAGAAAGTTTCTGTATATTATTGTTGGATTATTACGGTTGCTTCTTGGTTTTTGTACAGATTTCTGATTGGTTGTACAAGGTGCTCTGATGTTCCAGTAAAGCCTATTCCAGTACTTCCTACATTTTTAGTGTCTTATTGTTAAATGCTTTGCTGCAGTCTCTGAAGCACATAAATAAGTGGGCTCATAACCCGAACCTACGTTGTGCAGTAACATTAGTAATAAAATTGTGAAACAAGGCAGAGAACAGTGTTTGCTTAGTTATCATAAAAAAGTCGTTATATAAAGAGACTGTCTCAGTTGCAAAGTTGTATCTGCAGATCTAAGTAGTTAAGTATACCACATTTATCTGTCAATTCTTAGGTAACTTCCATTTTGGGATGCAGTTTATTGAAGCCTTCTACTAACACTTTGACTTCTTCCCTTGATCCACTGAAGATAATAAACAAGTCATTAGCATATCAACATTAAAAAAAAAGACTTGTTTGGAATTCTCTCTGTTATTTTTAATTGGAATTCTCTCTGTTATTTTTAAAACACCTGCATTCAAGATTCTCAACAAAAACACCGTCAACAAAAACATCAACAAAAACATCAAACAGGAAACCTGCCAACGAACTAGCTGCTGGTTTGTCTACAGCATTTGTTGTTAAATGAGAAGTAATTACATGCTGTCAGTAGTGAAAGGATAGAATAAATTTCATTGGTTTCGTCTAGTGTAAGTCAGCTGTATTGCAAAATATTAGGGTGACTTATTACTGACTGGAACATTGGTGTATGGTGTTTTTTATTTATTTATTTACATCAAATGATAGTGGAAGTCAATTTTTTGGAAAGACGCGGTACTAGTGAGTGAATCAACTAACTCCTTCTGATTACATACTGTGAAGTTCTCCTTAAACACAAAATTTTCCTGCAAAAGTCTCAAGACTTATTTTGAGATTGGTTCACCCAAATTATCAGTATCATTTTATATGGGGAGTATCAGGTAATTCTCTTTACGAGTTTTAATTTGGGCAAACAACGATGGGGCTTTAGGGTTCATTATTTTCACTTATGCAATCATATCAGGACAGATATGTTCATGACTTATCCAAACAAATTTAACTTTTACCAATACTAATGTCTTCTGTTGATGTACTGCCCCATTAGCAAGGGCAACACAGTTTTTCTCTGGACCGTAGTTTCAATGTGACCAACTATTGCACCATTTAGTCACCTGATATCTCTGTCATTCGATGTACATGTGGCTCTATGCTGTGCTTCACCTGGCAGCTCTGACTATTTTAAAGTATTTTCCATTACTTTATTTGTGTCCCTTCCTCCTCAGTTTTTATCCTTTTAAGTTTATACACTTTGTTTCGTTCCAGTGTATTTCATTTGATAGTTCTTCTTTGGTGTGTTACGATCATTCTAACTGCCCTACTAGCCAGTGATATGTAATGCATTGATAGCCTTTCATATATTTTTTTTTTTTAAATTTTCAAAGATAATTTTTAAAAGTTTAGCAAAGCTTAGAACCATGCTACTGAACTTGTAATTTTACGTAATTACTTTCTTGCTTTTGTTTTAAAAAATCTGAGGAAGCCTTGACAAGGTGACATGCATTATTTGTAATAAAAATAACTTTCCAAGCAGACTGTCTCTTTACAAAATTATAGAGACCGGCTGCTGTACCAATAAACCCATCATAGAATCCATGATCCATCTTATGCATGGTATTTAGTCCCTGGAGTCTCCACCCTTTCTGGTTACCAGCCACTACTGACATGATTATGTGTAAAAACTGCACGATACACTTTGGTGTCGTCTTTGTTTACATTTTTGAGATGTGGAGTTGTAAACGAAATGTATATTGCAGTGCACAGTCAGAGTGCCCCTCATGACAGCTGTTTGCAGAACGTCAGTTGTGTTGTACGAGTGCTGATGGTAACATGGAACATCACAATAACGAGGAGTATCCAGATAAGCATTTCATGTATGGTACCGCTAACAGCAATTCATAGAAGGCTGCACATTCATACCAAGAAGCACACACTGCACGAACAGAATGTTTACAAGGGTCCATCAATGCCTCCGAAAAACTGGGAGTTTTGCACATGCTTTGAGAGCAGGTAGGCCTGCATGAATTATACCTTTGCTTGAAGATGTGACACTGGAAACAGGCGAACACTTCCAGGAAACCCGACAAGAAGACTTGCTACACAAATTACTGGAATGAGCCACAGTATTGTTTGGAGAATAATCCATCATGATGCAATGTATTCATTCCACCTCCCAATAAGTTGATTGTTTTAGTGAAGGAGGACTTTCGTCCTTGATTAATGTTTCGTCAGCTGATGCAACAACACACTTTAGGCAACTCTATATTTAACAGTAACATTTTATTTACAAATGAAGCAAGGTTCAATTGTCAAGGTGTGTTTAACTATCACAATTCTCATGTTTATGAGTTAATTATCTAGGCTCCAACCCACATTCTGTGCATGAAGTCTCCTCAGCGATGTTTCTAACTGTGCATGTTGTTTGTTAGGAGTGCTAGATGACTGTTTTACTGGGCAGTACATGTTACCAGTCCGACTCAATGGACAGAATTATCTAAGATTTCTTCAGCACCATCTTTCAGGACCACTTGAGGCTGTCCCGTTAGATCAACGCCAGAGGATGTGGTACATGCAAGATGAAGCACTAGCATTTTTTGCTGTTATGATGAGATGACACCCAACACACCGATACGGCCATAGATGGATTGAGTAAAGAGAACCTATGCCATGGTTTCTCCTGATCTGAACTCCATGGATTTCTGTGTTTAGGGCCCCCTTTGGATGTAGTGTATGCCACTATGGTTAACACAATTAGGTATTGGAGCAGAGACTTGTCAATGCTTGTACAAGAATTTCAAAATGATCAAGGCAAGTTTGAAAGGATTCAAAACTCAATATGGTGACAGGTACAGTTCTATATCCAGATACAAGGACGACACTAAGAATACCTTCTTTACATACGAGTACAGTCTTCTTCGTTGTCGTGATAATTCAAGGAACATTCATTCTACCAAGTAATCTCTAACAACTTTACTTAATGCTATACAGTATTGTTACCTTTTCCTAACTGGGATGATGCTTACACAGAATGAGGTCAGTGGTGTCTGGTAACCACAAAGTCGCAATTATCTCGCAAATGGTTCCTTTGCAGACTTATGTTTACTGACACTTCTTTGCTTCTAGTATTATGTACTTTCAACTACTTGCATCTGTTAACAGACACCATCTGTTAACAGACACTGGTGTTCATGGCCTATCTCTAACAGAGAGGACATGCCGATAAGTCTGCAGTACAATCAACATTATTTGTAGAGCTGCTGAAGTTTACTCAGGCACACCCCTCCAATGTCCAAGAGAGTGCCCGAGTAACAAGTAGTAGATGATCTGATGGTTGATGCCACTGTACGAGCTATGCTTGCTGCCCACTACCCTGCATGGGTTCTAGGAAGTATGTAAGCAGCTGCAACAGAGGCAACGTTCTCAAGAATCTACTGAAGTGAATTAGTCAGCATGTTTCCAGGCCGCATGCTGCATCCATTGGTCTTGCTATGGCCTTAGAGAAGAAGATTCAATTGTAAGACTTAAACCAAATAAATGTATGTCTTGCCACATCTGTTTCATTTAAACACGGAGCACCAACTGGCCTTCACCACTGCACTCCACATCTTGCCATCCTGCAATCCTAAGGGTCTCGACCTAGGCCCTTACAGTATTCATAAAGTAAACATATATGTATGTCTATCCTTAACTCCTGGATCAATTTCAACCAAGATGACACACAAACAGCAAACTTCACAAATGTCATAACTGTGGGGTTTATACACCCCTAGCTCCAATGGATGAAGGAGAGGAGATGGGCAGAGAGATGATGGAGGAGGAGATGGAGAGAGAGGGAAGGGGGGGGGGGGCGGCAGAGGACATGGATAAGAGAGAATGGAGGGGGCAATGGCCAGAAAGATGAGGAGGAAGATATGGAATGATAGAGGTGAGAGGATGAGGTGGCAGACAAGGGGGAGGAAGATGCGGACAAAAAAAGAGGGTGGAGGAAGGGGAGGTGAGGGGGAGGGGGGTGGGGAAGAATCTGCGAGTGAGGCTAGTGTGTCTGGGAACTCCTCACAGACCGCTGGACCCAACCAGTTTATATTTGGCATACAAACTCCTTGCCCCGACAGGACCAAGATATGGAGGTTTATAATGCTCCAGCTGCAATATTTACATATATAGACACACAACATATTTTTAAACCCCTGCCATATAGGCTGTCCTGCAAGACAGGTGGTGTCGTGGTAGTAGTAACAACCTGAACTATCAACTTTCTCTGCAGGACAGTGCACATGTCAGGCTGCTTATAGGCAACTGGGCAGACAACTCAACATACACAGATGCATTGCCTCCCCCAGCATATACCCATCCATTCTCATCCTTCCACAGAATATAATATGTGTATAATATGTGTCATTTCCAAGGTGATGACCATCAGTAAATCACATGCATTGCAATTACACACCCAGAGGATGCCCCATGTCGTGAGGTTGCCGGACGTAAGTCAGGCACTTAGCATAGGTACGCACCACTTTGTTCTTCCAATGTGAGATACCTGCACGTTTCCACCTCCATTATATTTACATACAGATTCTACATTCATTACATGTCCAGCAAGGACGACATAGTACAATGTGCGCTGTAGCTGAATGGCCTGTCATATCCCGATGTCCGACCTGAACACCCTTTGCAACTCCTTTACTGCAACAGACACAGTGTACATAGGTGCAACATACTGAAACAAAAGCACATGCCGATGGGTAAAATGTGCACCTGTGCCAAACACAAAAAAATGTTGCATGCACAGCAACGTCCTGAAGACATGGAAAGACATCATGCACAGATGTGTTCAACTGCAGCAAAACACAAAGTGTTCAGGTCTAGCAATTACTGTGCTGCGAGGCTTCTAAAGCTAAGACAGTACTTCACCCACTCATGAACATGAGACTCTGCTACACCAAGAGACACACTTGAAAAACATGAGACATCACCAAGCAGAGGTATGTTCACACCTCTCCAGGCTGCCCAATCACTACGTACCTCGTGAACAATGTGCAGAGATACCAACTGTTTCCGTGGGGGTGAAATATCAACATTATGTGCAAATGGGACCAGATTAAACTGAATAACCTGGCTGACAACTGCCCGAATTACATTCTTTGACACAAGGGGACATGCCACAGCTGAGACATTTCTAACGGCACATAGGAAAATATAATACAGCATTCCATATTATAATGTCTGGTACAACAGCACCTTGTACACATACCGCAGTGGACGCCACTTGCAAGATACAGTGGCAGGGTCCATGTTGCCACCTTAAGACAATGTGCCCAAATACCTAAATTCCTAGGTAACGAGATCCTCAATGTACACAGACGATGCAAATAGAACATCAACATTCACTGCAAGATCATGATTACATTACAGAAAAAGTGCACAGCATGCCACATATACACACCACACACATAACAAATTAAAACTGCCTTAGAATGTTTGCAGAGTGATGAGTACAAATTTGTTATATGATCCAATGAACAACTGCCACGAGAGCTCAAATGCCATTTCAATCCGTCTCAGTCACCCATGATTGCAATGGCCAAATCAGCAGATGGCACTAACATCCAAGACACTATTCTATACTGACTCAATACAATGGTTACACACATATCCGAGTTGCACCTATTATATGACATTCTGCAGCACCCCCTCATTTCTCCCTAAGGAGATTATGGCTATCATTATGTCCTCCTGCATGTTGACCCATTGTCTGGTGAGACCATGCCAAAGAAGATAGCAGCAACTGAATTATATGTGTACCACCTTGTGGTTAACATTGATGTCTCCAACCACCTATTACACTGCTGCCAATCATTGCAACATTTTCTAGTGCATATGTATGCAAAAACTGAGACTGAAACCTCCAATACATATGCCCACATCAACATCCTTTCAGTGTCAAGCATGACATATATTTTAAGAATACACTTGCAAAAGATAGAAATGTCAACAATGTTATATTCACCAGCAACATCCCCCCCCCCTCCCCAAGATGTATGAACATACACAGGACGCCTAGATGGTTATCAAGAAATATGGCCACCCAAATCTGTTTATCATGTTTACATGCAACCCCAGTGAGGAGAGGTCATGCAGGCACTTACGCACAGCCAGACTTCCAGTGATCACTATGACACTGTAGCATGGGAATTCCATCAATAGTAGTTAAAACTTACTGTGGTCAGTAAACATCCATCCACCCAGTATTGATGACATTATTTCTGCTGTAGTATCAGACCCTGCACCCGATCAACCACAATATGAACTGATCACACAACACAATTCATGGTTTGCGCAGACACATAAATCCATATGCGCCCTGTGTTCGAGCCAGTTAAGTGTACCAAGAAATATCCAAGAACACTACTCAGAGGTACTAATACCGGACATGATGGCTACCCTCTTTACAGATGCCATACCTCAAAGATGCTGGTTTCACTACTACATATCTTACACGCACATCTGAAGCTGTCGAAATAGACAATCAATGGATCTTTCAGTATTCTCCTTTACTGTTACCAATGGTCCACATGTATATCAATTAGGAACTGTGCAGTAACAATGAAGCTAGAAAGTATTCGTGTAAGTATGTCAATAAGGGTAGCGACTTGGCCATCTTTGGTATGCGGGATGTGTAACAGGAAGATTAAGACCATGCAGAACAAGACTGGCAGATATATAAGCAGTAATGAGGCTGTATGGGAACACTGGAGTTACCCATATATGAGCATTACCTCTATGTGAAACATCTAACTGTCCACTTAGAGAACAGTCAAAGTGTGTACTTCTCCTCCAAAAATCCCACTTCTATGCGAAAACTATAAGTAACCCATGTCTGTCGAAGTATGTCTCTCAATACAAAACGCGAATCTCTCAACCATGACCATGCAATCAAGTGACTACGTGTTGATCTGTGTGTTAGTGCCTGTAGGTGATCCATGTATGGCCAAATGCAATAAATGATTAGTAGACCTTGGCTTGCTCACATCTCAATCCCACTGCACTCTGACAGTGAGGTCATTCACAAAATAAGTTATGATGACGATGACCTCCAAGCCTATGCACGAGGGAGGATCGGAAAGTAACACAATAATTTTTTTCTCTGCTGATATTGAACCTGGAATGTTGAAATTTCGTTAACATATAGTCTGAAGTTTGCACTACAAAGGGTATTTTGTTTTCATGTGTAGCTAAAGCAAGACACGCCTGAACTACAAAACAAACATAGTGCACATGCTACAGCCATCAACTTGTGAAGAGCAGCAAAGTATAGTTCAATATTTGTGGGCCAAAGGGCATAAACCGAGTGAAATTCACAGGGACATGTGTGGCTTGTATGGGGATGAGTATATGGACCATAGCAATGTGTCCAGGTTGTGTGCACTCTTCCACGACGGCCTTGTGAACCTTAGTGATTTGCCATGCTCTGTGCCACCAGGAACAGCTGCAACCTAATAGAATGTTGGAGACAGTAGGGTAGCAATTTTGAACAACCGACACTTGCAACTGAGATCCTTATGGCAGCAGTTCAACATTTCCTATGGTGCGATGTGCAATACTGTTCACAGCAAGTTGAAATTTTATAAGTTTGTGCTCGCTGGGTGCCTAAGAACCTGACGGACAACCACAAGGACCAGTGAATGGTGACAAGTTTAGATCACTTAACATAGGCATGACTTCCTGAGAGGAATCATCACTGGTGATGAATTGTGCACCTGTCACTAACTAACGCCCAAAACCTCTATGGAGTGGAAACATGCTGGTCACCCAGCATGAAAAAAAATCGAAGCGACTCAGTCTGCTAGGAACATGCTTGTGGCAGTGTTCTGGGATATGCATGTTGTATAATTGTTTGACTTTGCTGAACATGGTATCACTGTGGACACTGTAAACTACATTAAAACTGTGGTTAAGTTACATGATGCCCTTCGCGACAAACACCACCGCTGGTGTCCAACTACTTCATGACAATGCTTGCCCCATGTTGCTGCTCCTGTTTATGAGAAAAGCACCAAATTTGGGTGAGAGGGGCTCCAGCATACACCATCCAGTCCCGACTTTGCTAGACTTTAATCTGTTTGGTCCCACGAAGAAACTCCTGGCTGGCAAAAGCTTTGCAACAGATGCACAAGTGAAATTAGCAGTCTATACATGGTTATACTACAACCTAACGGACTTCTATGAACAGCACGTACTGAAACTGGCCCACAATGGGAAAAATGTGTTGAAAACTTTTGGAATCTATGAATAAAAGTATGTTAAAGGTGTACTTCCATTTTTTGTATTGTTACCCTTCAAACACATTGGTAATAACATTATTGTGCATTACTTCCCTCATAGTTTCACATAAACCTCTTCTGAATGATGCCCAACGAGTGGCATACCAGCTAATGGGGTGCTTAGACACTGAACACTGTGGCCTATTCTTTCTAGATGCAGCTGCTGGTATAGGAAAAATCTATTTTGTAAATCTAGTACTGGCAGAAGTATGATCACAATGATTTACTGCACTTGTCATTGCCAGCTCTGGTAATGCCATAACATTGTTGCAAGGAGGAATGATAGAATATTCCGATAACATCAGTTGGTACTGGGGGAAGGACGTCTAGCCTGCGACCATGAAAGAAGGGTGACGCAATCATCTGAGCTATGTAATGATGTATCAAGACCTATGGAGCTCATATTCTGTATGTATCCAACATATTGTCCAATTGCTGCAATGTCAACTGCTTACACACAATGGCCATCCTTGATCCCAGAAACACGATACCTGTGATAAGTAGTGAAACCCTGAACATGCTACATGGTAACATAACAAACTACACATCTGCTGACATGACAGCTGATGACAACATGGTACAATTCTAGATCGAATTCCTGCAGTCTTTGACACTGCCTGGCATGCCGCCATGCCGTACAGCACTGAAAGCAGGTGCATGCATTACATTACTGCAAAATGTGAATGCAGCAAATCTGTGCAACTGAACATGACTGTCCCTGACAAACACATTTCCTAATGTGACAGAAGCAACTGCAAAAACAGGCAGGGGTATCGACGAGTCAGCATGCATACCTCATGCACCCCTATTTTCGTGAGACTTACGACATACCCTTACATAGCATGTGTTGTGTCTGCATTTCATATTCAGATCGATTTCTGACCACAGCTGGTGGTTGGTAGAGTTTGGGACACGAGCAAAGATGGGGTATTCAGGGGGAAGAGGATGAGATTAACAGATAGGGAGGTGAGGAGGTGATGCACAGAGAGGGGGAGGAGAAGATGGGCCAAGAGATGTGCATATTATATGTGACATGCGTTTATGCAGGTGAAGCTGTAGGGAAAAGACTAGTATATACACTGAAGCGCCAAAGAAACTGATATAAGCATGCATACTCAAAAACAGAGACATGTAAACAGGCAGAATGTGGCACTGCAGTTGGCAATGCCTATAAAAGACAAGTGTCTGACTCAGTTGTTAGATTTAGCATAGTTACTGCTGCTACAATGGCAAGTTATCAAGATTTAAGTGAGTTCGAACACGACATTATAGACAGCATATGAGCGATGTGACACAGAATCTCCGAGGTAGTGAGAAAGTGGGGATTTTCCCACACGACCATTTCACTAGTGAACCATGAATGTCAGGAATCCAGTAAAACATCAAATCCCTGGCACCACTGTAGACAGAAAAACATGACCAACAATGACTGAAGAGGATTGTTCAACATGACAGAAACGCAACCCTACCGCAAATTGCTGCAGATTTCAATGCTGGGCCATCAACAAGTTCAACGAAACATCAATGATATGGGCTTTCAGAGCTGAAGGCCCAATTGTGTACCCTTGATGACTGCACAACACACAGCTTTACGCCTCACCTGGGCCTGCCAACACCAACATTGGACTGTTGGTGACTGGAAACATGTTGCCGTTTCAAATTGTATCGAACAGAGGGACGCGTACAGATATGAAGACAACATTATGAATCCAAAGATCCTGCATGTCAGCAGGGGACTTTTCAAGCTGGTGGAGGCTCTATAATGTTGTGTGATGTGAGCAGTTGGAGGGATATAGGGCTCTTGAAACGACTCTTGACAGGTGACACATCTGATCACCTGTATCCATTCTTGTCCATTGTGCATTCCGACAGACTTGGGCAATTCCAGCAGGGCAATGCGAAACTGCACACATCCAGAATTGCAACATAGTGGCTCGAGGAACACTATTCCGAGTTTTAACACTTCCGCTGGCCACCAAGCTCCCCAGACATAAACATTATTGGGCATATATGGAATGCCTTGCAATGTGCTGTTCGCAAGAGATCTGCCCCCCCCCCCCCCGGTACTCTTACGGATTTATGGACAGCCCTGCAAGATTCATGGATTCATGGTGTCAATTCCCTCTGCACTACCTTAGGCATTAGTCAAGTCCATGCCACGTCATGTTGCGGCACTTGTTTGTGCTTGTGGGGGCAGGTGTACCAGTTTCTTTGGCTCTTCAGTGTATACACTGATCAGCCAGAACATTATGAACACCTACCTAATAGCTGGTATGTCCACCTTCGGCACAGATAACAGTGGTGATCTGTCGTGGCACGGAAGCAGTGCGTCCTTTGTAGACTGCTAGAGGGTGATGGCACCACCTCTGCACACACAAGTCACCTAATTCCCGTAAAGTCTAGGGAGGTAGGGAGGGGGCAATGAGCTCCGACACTACGTTCAATCACAACCCAGACGTGTTCAACTGGGTTCAGATCTGGTGAGTTGGGGGGGGGAGGGGGGGGAGGGGTGGGCAGCACATCAATTGGAACTCACCACCGTGTTCCTTGAACTACTCACTCACACTTCTGATCTTGTGACATGGCGCATTATCTTGTTGAGAAATGTCACTGCCGTTAGGAAACACGATCGTTATGAAGGGGTGTACATGGTCTGCAAATACTCCTTCGCTATCATGGTGCCTTGCACAAGCTCCACTGAACCCGTGGATGCCCACGTGACTGTAGCCACCGCCAGCTTGTCTCCATTCAGCACTACAAGTGTCAAGGAGCTGTTCCCTGGAAGACGATGGAGTCATGACCTCCCATCAGCATGTTGAAGAAGGTATCAGGACTCATCAAACCACGCAATGCTCTGCCATTGTACCAACATCCAGTGCCAGTGGCCATGTGACCATTTCAGTCACAGTTGCTGATGTTACGGTGTTAACACTTGCACATGCATGGGTTGTTGACTGCGGAGACCCATCGTTAGGAGTATTTGGTGCTCTGTGTGTTCAGGCACACTTGTATTCTGTCCAGCTTTAAAGTCTGAGGTTAATTCCACCAAAGTTTGTCATATGTCCTGTTTTACCAGTCTGCCCAGCCTATGACACCCGAAACCGAAACATGTTATGAAGGGTGGCCGCCCAAACCCATGACACTTGGATGTGGTTTCACCTTGGTTTCATCACATATTGAAGACACTCGCAAGAACCCTCCTCGAACACCCAACATGTCACGCAATTTCCAAAATGCTTGTTCCAAGTCTCCAGGTCATTACATCCTGCCCTCAGTTAAACTCTGATAGATCCCATGCCTTCCCCATTCTACACATGGACAGCACGCTCACTGATACTATAAGCATTGTGCGTGTGTCTCACTAGTATGCATTCGTCAACAAGTGACATTGCTATCACCTGGATGGGTTTACATCAATAATACATCAGTGGTTATACTGTCTGGCTGATCAGAGTATATAGGCTGTGCTGCACGAGCAGTGTTTTGTGGTAGTAGTATCGGCCTGCTTTCTTGAACTCTTTTGCAGGGGCTACATATGCCGATGGATAGGCCTGGGAGATGGATGAAGATGGATAGAGGAGTAGATGGAGAGAGAGAGAGAGAGAGAGAGAGAGAGAGAGAGAGAGAGAGGTCAGGAGGGGAGGACAGAAAGGGAGTGATGTCACAGGAGGAGATGCACAGAGAGGGAGGGGGTAGAAAGGTGGATTGAGGTTGGGTCAGGAGATGGACACAGGGTGGGGCAGGATGAGATGGGCAGAGGTTGGGGCAGGATGAGAAGGACGAAGGGAGAGGAGAACATGATGGACAGAGGGTGTGGCCAGGATGAGATAGGCAGAAAGACGGGATGGAAGAGGAGATGGGCTGACAGAAGAGGAGATGGACAGATATTAAATATAGGGAGATGAGGTAGTGATGGGCAGAGTGGGGGAGGAGGAGATGGATCAAGAGATGTGCACATTATATGCAACATGCATGTAAGCAGGCGAAAAAAGTTTGCTTTGTGTGTGTGTGTGTGTGTGTGTGTGTGTGTGTATATGTGTGTGTGTGAAGCAGACTGCATCAATACCTTACCCCTGCATCAGTTTCAACCAAATTTGGCTCAGAAGCAACAATCTTCAAAAGTATCAGCACTGTGGGGTTTATAATCTGATAGCTCCAACAGGAGCAGAGATGTGGGCAAAAATATAGTTTTTCAGGCCTTGGAGTTCAGGTTGCCTTGTACTACAGGCAGGCTGTGTGAGAACAGTATCAGCCTGGTTATTGATGTGCTCAGAAGGGCAGCCTACCCATTGAAGCAAAAAAAGCTTTTCAAGTCCCCTGATGTGTAGGCAGCCCAGCACAGTAGGTATGCTTTGGCAGCAGTATCGGCCTGCTTTATCATCCTTATTTAGCAGGCAGGGATGTCGTGGCAGCTGTATTGGCCTGTTTTATCATGTTTGTTTAGCAGGGCCTGTATGTGCGGATGGGCATGGGTAGGGGAGTTTGGAATGGATATGACGGGATGGACAGAAAGAGGAGGCAGAACGGATGCAAAGGGAGAGTAGGGGCAGAAGGGATGGACAGGGAGGGAGGTGTGGTGGAAGAGGAAGAGGAGGAGGAGGCAGCAGACAGGGAAAGGCAGAGGAAACGAATAGTGAAGCAGGGAGGGGGTGGTTTAGGGAAAGTGGGCAAAAGGAGATGGATAGGATGAAGGGGCAGGAGAGGAGGGGGCAGAAAGAGAGATTGGGGCTGGACAAGGGAGAACGGTATCGAGACGCAGATGGGGGAAGAGGAGATGGTCAGAGAAAGAGGGAAGTGGAGATGGGCAGAGTCGATTGGAGGAGGAGATGGACCAAGAGTTGGGGAAGGTGAATATATACACAGTATACATGTCAAATACACATACAGGTAAAGCTGCAGGAAAAGGCTAGTAGAGATATAAAGCAGACAGTATGTGTGTAAGTAAGGGATTTCCTCCCAAGACCCTGGACTGATTACAACCAAATTTGGCATACAAACAGCAAACTTCACAAGTATCAGCACTGTTGGTTTTATAATCTTCCTTGCTCTAACAGGAACATCAGCCCCTAACACACAGGCTGCCCAGCACAACATGTATTCTGTGGGAGTAGTATCAGTATGCTTTGCAGGGCAGTCTACACATTAAAGACAAAAAAATTTTCAAGCCCAGTGGCATGTAGATTGTCCAGCACAACTAGGGTGTTGTTGCAGTAGTATAGGATTGCTTTATCAACATGTTCTGCAGGAGCTACACATGTAGATAAACATGGCTGGGCAAAGTGTGAGATAGACAGAGGGCAAGACAGACACAGAGAGGGGGCAGGAGGAAATGGATAGGGAGAGGAGGGGCGTACACAGGCAGCGGGACAGGTGTGGATGAACAGAGAGGGGTGGAGGGGAGGGACAAGAATAGGGGGCAGGAACGGACAGGCAGAGAGGGGGTAATGAGATGAACAGAGAGAAGTGGGCAGGAGGTGACAGGCAGAGATGGGGCAACAGATGGGTTTGGCAGGGGGGCAGGATGTGTTGGGCAGGTGAGGGAAGCATGAAGAGATGGTCAGAGAGATGGAGATCTGTTATTGTTTTGTGGCCTTCAGTCCGACAAATGGGCTGATGCAGCCCTCCATGTTACTCTATCCCATGCAAGCTTCTTCATCTCCAGATAACAACTACAACTCACATCCTTCTGAATCTGCTTACTGTATTTGTCTCTTGATCTCCCTCTACAATCTTTAATCCTCACACTTCTCTCCAATACTAAATTGGTGATCCCTTGATGTCTCACGATGTGTCCTATCAAGTGATCACTTCTTCTAGTCAGGTTATGCAACAAATTTCTTTGCTCATCAATTCTATTCATCACTTCCTCGTTAGTTACATGATCTACCCATCTAATCTTCAGCATTTTCTGTAGCTTCTATTACCTTTTTGTTTAAAATGTGTATCATTCATGTTTCACTTCCAGACATGGCTACACCCCAAACAAACACTTTCAGACAGGACTTCCTGACACGTAAAACTATATTCGATGTTAACCAATTCCTCTTCTTCAGAAACAGTTTTCTTGCCATTGCCAGTCTACATTTTATATTCTCTCTACTGCAGTCATCATCAGTTATTCTGCTGCCAAAACAACAAAACTCATTTGTTACTTGTAGGGTCATTGTCAAAAGCTTTCTCTAAGTCTTACAAATGCTAAGCTTTCTCTAAGTCTTACAAATGCTAAGCTTTCTCTAAGTCTTACAAATGCTAGAAAGGTGGCTATCATCTAAAGTAAGTCATAGCGTCCGTATTGCCTCGAAAGTGCCTACATTTCTCTGGAATCCAAACTGGTCTTCCCTAAGATTGGTTTCTATCAGTTTTCCGTTCTTCTGTAAAGAATTCTTGTCAAAATTTGCAACTATGACTTATTAAACTGATAGTTTGGTAATGTTCACACCTATGAACACCTACTTTCTTTGGCACTGGAGTTATTATATTCTTCTCGAAGTCTGAGGGTATTTCGCCTGCCTTATCTTACACAGCAAATGGAAGTGTTTTGTCATGGCTCACACTCACAAGGTTACCAGTAGTTCTGATGAAGGTTACTTCTGTGGTTTCCACTTAGATCTTTCAGTGCTCTATCGAATTCTTCTTATGGTATCACATCTATAATCTCTTGGTCATCTACATCATCTTCCATTTCTATAATATTGCCTGCAAGTTCATCACCCTTCTAAACATTCCTTCCACCTTTCAGCTTTCTCTTCTTTCTTAGGAATGATTTCCCATCTGAGCTTTTGATATGGACAGACAGAGAGGCAGAGGAGGTGATGGGCAAATAGAGGAGTGAGGAAGGGATGGTCACAGACAGGAAGGGTGAGATGGGCAAGGAGAGGGGGCGTTGCAGAAGGCAGGTGAAAAGTGCACAGGGGCAGTGGGCAGGTGCAAAAGTAAGATTGATCACGTGAAGGGCAGAGAGAGAGGAGCACAAGGACACAGATAGAGAGAGCTTGGAGGAATATATAGTAAGAGAGAGTGATTGGAGGAGGTGGTCAGTTGAAAGTGGCAAGATGAGGTGGACAGATAGATGGGAGAAGGAAGAGGTGGACACAGAGGAGGTGATGTGCACAATACATGCGTCGAACACACATGCGCGCGCGTGTGTTTTTATGTGTGTGTGTGTGGGGGGGGGCACCTCCGTCCATCCAGCATCTCCTCCTAAATCAGTGGAATGATTTCAATCAAATTTCATACACATGTTGCTTGCTATATGAGAAGCAGCCCTGGAAGCTGAAATAGGGGCAAAAAAGGGTTCCCAAACCCTAACATGTAGGCTGCCCTGCACAACATGTTTTGCAGATAGCATAGACCTGCATTGCAAAGGCTGTAAATGGGGATTCGGAGTTCTGAGCAGAGAGAGGGAGGGGACTAGTCTAGTTGGATAGAGAGCGATAGGAGATGGTCACAGATGGTGGGAGGAGGAGATGGACAGATAGAGAGGGGTGGGGGCATGTTGTGAGGGTAGTAGATTGTTTTTAAATGTGGGGAAGGAAATTTGTTGTGCCCTTTCAACAGTGCAAACCTGGCTTTCAAAGAAACAACTCTAGCATTTGTCTGGGCTGATTTCCAGAAATCATGGGAAACCTAAACATGGATTGCTAGACATAGATTTGACCATCATCATCCTGAATGCGAGTCCTGTGTACTAACCACAGTTCCACCTCTGCTGACAGAGAGAGAAAAGAGGAGGAGATGAACAGTGAGCAGGAGCAGGAACAGGAGCAGGAGGCGGCGGCAAGTGTAAGATGGAGAGGGATAGTGGGTAGGTGGAAAAGGAAGAGGGTGTGAGGAGGCAGATAGAAGATGGAAAAGGTGTGAGGTGGATGAGGGACAGGGAGTGGCATAGCACGTGGAAGAGGAGGAGGGAGAGGGTGGTACGAGGAAGAGGGTGTTGGGTGTTGGGTGGCAGGTGGAAGAGGAAGACTTTGTCAGGGGACAGGAGACGAGATACAGGATGTGTGAAGCCAGGCGGATGAAGGGGAAGAGAAATATAAGGGAGAAGATAAGAGAAGGGAAGAGATTTAAATTTTTCTGGTTATTTTGCTGGAACTATATGTCACATCTACCATCACGGATTTAGTTCAGTCAAAATACTTTGAAAGTATGAAGTGCACTTCGCCTCTTAATTGTGCCATTCAGTGTGTCAAACAGTTTACAAGAAAGGGCACTGCAGCGAGCCAAATTTTTGTCAACTTGTTTTGGGACCAGATCATCCTTCAAAGCTGAATACCCCAGATAAATTTAACGGTGTCTCTAGAGCCAGAGATTCAGACATGTATGTGTGCAATATATGAGACATGGATGCATGCAGACAAAGCTGCAGGTAAAAAGCTAGTCCAATACAAAATGTGGGATTCCACCTGTCAAGTTTTCAACAGAGTTGTGGTCATGAAAGATGTCTAATATGAATTATTTCTTCAGTGGTAATCCATCTGCTACAGCAATGAAAGCTTCTTGGAAGACTATAAACACTGAATTCACCAGCTTGAACTTTGGCATTTTAACCTGTAAGTATCGTTACCTATAAACATACATTTCTACGCATATACAATAGATGAACATGCAGGTGAAGACAGGAACAATTACAAAAATCATGGTAATCATTATAATAATGTAAATAGTCTAGAAAATGACACCTGATTTAAAGTACATGTTGATGATGCCACAAATGTGCCGAAACATGTTTCAACACTGAAAAATTAGTTCTTTGTACAACAGGAGGACCTGAATTTTCATGATATAGTCTGCAAACAAGGCAACTGTCAGAGCGTTAAAATTAAACAATGTAGTGGTGAGTGATTTAGGCTAGTGGTTCTAGGAATCAATTCTACTGTCATTTTCGGATATGGATGTGACCTAGGCTAAAAACAATTTGAAACAAAATATGATTCAGCAAAAGATACGCTGGGGAAAGCAATAAAAATTTTCAGAAAAAGTGCTTAAAATTTAAGGCTACGTCAACTTCAATATTTGTAAAATACACTGTCAGTAATACATAAGCCCAAAAGTTTGTTTTCTGTAGAATATGTGTTCCAATAATTAGTTTTAAATTTTTATTTAAAGCTATTAAAGCACATTAGGTTAGCTAAAAACACTTAAAATATTGATATGTTCTTCCAATAAAACGAAAAACTCCTCTGCTTAAGAAATCTATGGTAAATTATGCTTGACTTTCAGAGATTTCAGCTGCTTAAGAGAGTACCTGTAGTGATATCTCTCATCTTTGTTGTGTCACAAAAATTAAATGGCGACAACATAACTTGATTTTTACTAGTGAAAGAACATCTGAAGAAAGAATGTAACATCTTACAAGGGAACCTCCCCATCGCACCCCCTTCAGATTTAGTTATAAGTTGGCACAGTGGATAGGCCTTGAAAAACTGAATACAGATCAATCGAGAAAACAGGAAGAAGTTGTGTGGAACTATGAAAAAAATAAGCAAAATATACAAACTGAGTAGTCGATGTGCAAGATAGGCAACATCAAGGATAATGCAAGCGCAGTAGCGCCGTAGTCCCGTGGTTAGCGTGAGCAGCTGCGGAACGAGAGGTCCTTGGTTCAAGTCTTCCCTCGAGTGAAAAGTTTACTTTGTTTATTTTCGGAAAGTTATGATCTGTCCGTTCGTTCATTGACGTCTCTTTTCACTGTAATAAGTTCAGTGTCTGTGTTTTGCGACCGCACCGCAAAACCGTGCGATTAGTAGACGAAAGGACGTGCCTCTCCAATGGGAACCGAAAACATTTGATCGCAAGGTCATAGGTCAACCGATTCCTCCACAGGAAAATACGTCTGATATATTCTATACAACACTGGTGACGGCATGAGCGTCACATGACAGGAATTTGTTGTCGACCCACCTAACCTGTACACTTGGCGAATGGGTAAAAAGATTCTTCTACCTTGCCCGATTTAGGTTTACTTGTGGATACATACTACGGCTCAGTTACCTCGCATTGGACGGATGGACAGATAATAATTGTCTGAAAATAAAAAATTAAAATTTTCACTCGAGGAAAGACTTGAACCAAGAACCTCTCGTTCCGCAGCTGCTCACACTAACCACGGGACCACAGCCCTCCTGAGGTCACAGTGTCCTTGATGTTGCCTATCTTGGGCATGAACTACTCAGTTTGTATATTTTGCTTATTTTTTTCATGGTTCCACACAACTTATTCCTGTTTTCTTGATTGATCTATGTTCAGTGTTTCAAGGCCTATCCACTGTGCCAAGTTATAACTAAATCTGAGGGGGGTGCAATGGGGAGATTTCCTTGTTAGAATTCAGTTTTCTAGTCTCTATTTTAATTCCAAGATCATTAAAAAGTGTTTAAATTTCTGGGCTCAATCGTGTATCATTTTAATACATTGTCAGAATTTTGAGAGGGGTCCTGTGACAAGAGTTTGGTTTTAGTGTATATTAAATTTTCTGGCAGATTAAAACTGTGTGCCGGACCAAGACTCGAACTCGGGACCTTTGCCTTTCGCGGGCAAGTATATTGTTCATCAAAGACTTGAGTTCTGATAACATGATCATGGTTGGGACCACAACAGATCTTAAAACTTTCAAATATGCTGGTTGTCTTGCTGACAAACAGAATGTTTTTTTCTAATCAGTGGTGAGCATTGTGGATATTTACCTTGTCATTACTTCTGAGGGTACCCTGCTAGTCCACAAGAGAAAGTCAGGAAAACACACCTTTCAAATTAAATTAGTAGCAAAATGTGATTCTAATCTAGAACTCAACTTTTCTTAATGCCTGATGAAAGACGTGAACACCATCATTCAGAATTCTCCATATGGTACTCTGCCCACACAAGATCCACACTTTATGAGGTCAAGATTTAATGCAGCAAAATTCTCCATACTTCTACTGCCCCTAACATGGCTTCTGACTTGCTCATTCCTTGTATCTCTATTGCAGATGTCACCAAAGACCATGTGTAGTGACCAGAGTAAACATTCTTAAATCCCTATGCACAAGCCTGCTATTTGGTAGTCATACGAAATTCCTGTTCATTATAACGTGACAATATTAAATAAACAACAAATAGATTAAACACCACCAATAACAACTTTAATATGTATCGCCAAAATATTTCTTGTTAAGTCTTATTCTTGTTTTGGTTGATCTGTTGTGATATGGTGCCAGGAAATGTTATAATGGTATAACTCAACGAGAGAAAATACGGAAAAACTTTCTGGGCAAAGACCATTAAGTTTCCATAGCTTTTTTCAATAGTATCAATTCTGTACCATGATGCCATTTGAAATTCTGAAGTTGTGTGTTTCTTTTCACCATCTTCCACCAGCACTTTTTTTTAAATTTTATTTTGTTTGTTTTTGTTCGTTGCATCTGCTTGGGGTGGACGTCGTAAGACATCTGTTAAAGTTCGTCATTGATCCATTAACTCAGTTTTTTTATTACACAGGGCAGCAAACCCTCTGACCGAACAAACTGAGCTACCATGCCGCCAACACCTAGATGTAGTAAGGTACCATACTGGTATGCTATTCAATCCATCCAACTCAGTTTACAAAACAAAAACATTTTACCTGAAATAGACGAGTACCATACTTAAGGTCTGAAATACCATGTCAGTTAAAAAGCTTTTGATGATAGCCCATACCCCTGACTAACCCCTTTTTTTGTAGATACAAGCTACATAAATTTATCACTGATTCTCAGAGTATCTATAAATGTAATAGCTAATCTCATTTTCTGTTAAATTATTTTTTTCTATTAAGTTTATAGTACATGCAAAAGCCAAATACATACATCAAACAAAAGAACAATTACAATGTGATGATTTACTAAAACATCTAGCATAATACTGTTAACAAATTACAATCAGATCAGACAAAGAGAAGCCTTGACGTGGTGGTGGTGGTGAAACTGAAGTTGTAAAAGATACCTGAAAATGGCACATGTAATACTACTAAACCTCAAATGCAAACTAACAGATGCAGTCTTGGAAAGAATCATCAGATATATGATTCCTAATAACACTAAATAAAAGAAAAAGAGTCACAAAAAACAAGAACTTTTCTGTAATATGAACATACAAGCACTACTCCATATTGAAAAGCTCTACACTGTTAATGGAATCCTCTAAATAATAAAATAAGGGAACCATAAGCAACCTTTAATATTACATTTGAAAATCTGAGGTTTCTCAGTGACATATTTTAATAGACAGCTCAGATATGTAGGGTGTCTAAGGCAGCATGATCAACTGATTCCCTACTGAGCACCTGCAATGTGAGTTTTGCCAGGGAACATTTTTAATGTAATGGCAGTTTTGAAATTACCAGATAAGTGTACAACACCCTAGTTTGATTTAATAAATTAAAACTGTAAACTATTTTCATAATTTTGCTCAGTGATTCTCTTAAACCAACTGAAAATAGCAAATCAATGTGGACAGTAGCCTACAAGCACTGTGACATATGCACAGCCAGCCCACAAGAAAACTAATCTACAAAACTGATGACTGTTCTTGCAACTACAGGAGAAGCTTAGGCTCTTGGCTATAGTGGATTAGGGTTGGATATTTCACACAAAGGAATAAATGTACATGGTCCATAGCACAGAAAATAGGAAAAAGGAGGTACTTCACACTGAAGTTGTGAGGCTGATCGTGAGTTATTCAACAATAATTGTGACAATAAGAGAATTGACTTCAAAAGGCTTGGATCCATGCCCAGATCTTGTTACGACATACAGTTTTTATCTAATTATACCAGAAAATTCAAGCACACGTTCTGGCAAATAACACAGCCATGGGAGCTAACAACCATATTCCAACAGCTTAATATGCATTAACATGTGATACAGGAGTGATGCTCAGACACTCAAAGACAAAAACAATTACTTTACAATAGCTCTGATGGGCTCTCAAGTAATGTCAGATGAAAGTGACAAAATATCAGTGATACATATGAAAATACATCACAACTCGAAAAAATACAGGTGGACCTTAGCAGTTTACGATGACTGAATAGCTGACGGACAGATATAAAAGGGGATGAAAGACTACTAATCTCTTGGATAAAATTAGCTCACAGTCACTTTGTGTGTGTGGAGGGGACAGCACCTGTCCAAAATCATTGCAGATGATCATTCTTTTATGTGTGCCTGTATGCCGATCAACACCTTTGCTATTTGGTGTGCGTGAGTTAATCTCATTTCATTTTTTATTTTTAAACAATTTAATTACCAATAAAAGTAGTATATCAGAAGAAAAACATGATAAAGAAGAAAATTAAAGAGCCCAATACCCACAGCAATATAAGATTTGAATAATTTTATCTTACTGACTTTTCACAAATCATTCCTCACATATTCAAAAGCACACAATTCTGACATGCTAACTTAAGTGTTACCATCAAAGCTTACTCCATTCATTCAGTCAAACACAGTAAGCTTACCTTTGTACTAAGAAAGGTGTGTCTTCCAGGGGGGAAGGGGGGAGGAGGGGGGAAGAAGGGTCATCCACAGCATGACGCAGTTGCCAATAATTCCCACCCACACATTAAGGCTGAACCACTGCTGATGGTTCACTGCCACCACACTACAAAAACAGACAGAACAGTCAAACTTGCATGGTGTATCCTCATGAGTGTTTTCAATCACTGAAACTTACACTGTCAAACATTTTTTATCTCAACCTTCAAATGAGCGAGCCTCGGAACACACTTTTGGCCGTATGACTTTTTTTTTGCTTTTTCTCCCCTCAGAAATCATTTCCTACCAGTTTGTCCCCATTTAGCAAACTCACCCTCTACACCAATTGCAGTTAACATTTCTCGAGACAGTCCACAGCTATGCTAAAACATACGCACTAAAACACTTGTGGTCCCGACCCTGACCCCCTCCCCCGTCAATTCCGACAGCTGACGATGAGACACAGATGAAGAAGAGTATTGTGTTCAAAGTAGGTCCCATTATCCATGTGTGCTTCTTAAGTTACCTTTTCAGAAGACATCACAGAAAAGACTAACTTGCGTATTAAAACTTACATGCTGGATCAGGAGTTGAACCTGAAACATTGACTTTTGTAAGTTCTCTTTTTGACCAGCTATCCTGGCACGATTCATGACTTGAGGTCACAGTTTCAATTTTGTCAATCCCCCTCTCGTACTTCCCAAACTTAACAGTTCAGAGAATTATTACAAGTAACTTCATAAACTGTGATGTCACCATGATGATTTTACATCAACTTTGACCATAAGATGAGCTTTCCCCTGTTAAATGATTAATGATAAACATATAATGGTGCAGTAACATGAAAGCGAGACGTATGGAAAAAAAATTGGGTAAACATTTTATTATTCCACAAGTAATTTCCATAACCTTAATACATTTATCCCACTGAGAAAAATGTTAGGGATCGCCTACAGAAACATGGTTGTACCCAGGAGTGCATGACCTCATCCTAAGCGTACCAATAGCCATGAACACCCTTCTTCAAGGCTCCAAAAATACGGAAATTGTGTAAGGAGAGATCGGGACAGTGTATGGGATGTGTAAGGGATGGGCTTCACAGTGAAACTTGTGCTGTGTAGTCGAAACAACCTAGGCAACATGTGGGCTCTCAGACTATCTTCATGCAATTTTTATACCAAACAATTTTTCCTCACTGTCACTCTTCATGAGTGTCTCCATGCAGTCTTCCTCAGTGCAGCCCAAATGCCTTGTCATTTTCTTTGTAGAATAGATAATGACAAAAACCCAATGATACCATTCTTGATGAACAGTAAGACATAAAGTGAAGTTAGCCCTCTGCTTCCCAGCAAATCTGTACAGCATTCCCTACCAGCTGGGTCTCTCAGGCTCGTGTTGTTTAAGTTGATACTATTTTGACTACTTATGATGAGAATAACTATTGAGGTATAAAGACTTTCAAAATAGTTCTATTTTTTTACAGTTTACATTAAAAAAAAAGTTTTTGTACTTTTACCGGTGGCTTTTATTGTTATTGCAGAACGTTTCGAGCATACAGGTTTGGTACATTTATAACACGTAATTTGACTTTTTCTATCTTTGTTCTCTACAAAATGGGCACGTCATCTTTTCTTAGGTGGTGGTTTCACTGCCCTTCCTGAATCCCATGGTACTAATGAATTCACTGACTTCTTAATCCCTGCTAGATGCTTTCCCAAATTGATGATGAAAGTCCAACACTTCCTTTTTTACTGGTAGTCAGCATGATCCCAATTATATATGCATTCATTACACTTACATTGATCATGTTGAAGATAACCACCAATGGCCAGTGCCTAGTTTTTCTCTTCACACTGTAGCATTGTGTCTTCTGGTCCATGGTGTCAACGCCACCCTCCTCGCACTACATGCCATTATAGCTTCAAGATTCTTTACTTGTGATGATGACATCTTTGGTTGGTTATGAAGAGAGCTAAGAATGGTAACAACTTTGTTTTTCATAGGAACGTAAGAGCTATTATCACTTCTAGTTGAAAACTAAATAATGAAGATTATACTCCACGTCCTCTAGGTTTAATAAATAAAATCAGCAGGCAGTCCACCTTTGTTTCATGGATAGTACTGACTAGTGTTAGATCTTTTGACAAGAAATGAGCTAAATCAAGATGTGAGAGTGAGTGTGACAGAAGAAGGAGAAGATCACAGGTGATATTACATCCACACTTTTCAAGTTCAAACACCAGGGATTTCACAATGTTCTCATCAAACGCATGGTGCTAGTTTCTTCCTCCTTCCCCAAATACACTTTCATCTTCCAGCAGTAGCTTGTTGCACTATCACAAACTGCCCAGAACTTTATTCCATATTTACCAGGTTTTGATAGGAAGTATTGTCGAAATGTACAGCAATCTCGAAGTGCAACTGTTCATCCAGTCACGCATCATCCTGGAATGTAGGCATCCCCAAGGGTAATTTCCCACATCCCAAAAATTTCTCTGATTGGTTCCAATTTGCCCCTTGACTTATGTTAACATTAGGTTGCTACACAGTCAAAGCGTGACACTCTCACAATAGCATGGAAGTGGTTGCGAGAAAATTTCATTGAACAGTGGTCACCCATTTTTAACCCACCAAAGCTGACTGATATCTTCATTTCTTGATTTGTAAGCTCCAGTCAGAATCATAACACCAAGAATGTTTTTCATTTCATACATACCTATTATCCAACGTAAATGATTCGACCTTCCTTGATGGTCGAAATAAACACTTTGTCAATGAGGGGCTACGTGAAACAACAACATAAAACAAGCTTCGTCATTATCACAGATCTTAAACAAATAACTCGTAGGTTCCTGGTCTTCTTTCAATATATTCTTTTTTTCTCCGCATACCAGAAATTCCAGCTTGAGAAGCTGTAGACAATATTTCATTCCCATTATGAGAACACAATGAGTCACACTCGATAGAACGTGCCCTAAATTGCTTTCTCCACCCTCATAAAGGGATTCTTCATTGTCATCATATTCATGTAGTTTGAGTTTCCAGTGCACATCGATCTCATTGTTATCATCACTGAAAGACTCAGATTCAGTAGCCAGGTTTTCAGAATCAGAAGACTGCTCCAACAATTTCTCCTCATCTGATAGTACTCTTCTCCATAGCAATTTAAGTTAGTAGAACAGACAAGTATTATGAAATAAGCCACCAAAATAAACATGTGCTTATAACAAGGGCTGTTGAACACGAAAAGAATAACAGTGCAAGTCAACAATGATGAATGACATAACAGACACAGCAAAGATAGACATCTGGTTGTTGAAAAATTGTTTCTACCAATACTGTGACAAACATCCATCATTTAAATTTTACAGTTTTTGACAAATTAAAAACAT
Organism: Schistocerca nitens; assembly: GCF_023898315.1. Lineage (NCBI taxonomy): Eukaryota > Metazoa > Arthropoda > Insecta > Orthoptera > Acrididae > Schistocerca > Schistocerca nitens. The sequence goes on along the minus strand of NC_064614.1, from coordinate 924,449,881 downwards.
AAAATTTCATTAAAATAAAATGTGTAGTTACAACAGAGACAGCCCTCTGAAGCCCAATGGTAGGTAAGAGTATAAATGCAGCAAAATGAGAACACAACAGTTGTAGAAACCCAACACACAGTAGTGGTCAGAACTGTAGAAAGCTACTGAGATAAGGGTGGAAAGTCCACTGCATTCCTTAACTCGTCAACAGCACTTGGCTATCTGAAGGAAAACCAAAAGGCCATACTTAAAACTCACAGACAGTATCTGGGGACTGGCACTGTGTTTTAAGTTGGCACTGTGTTTTAAGTTAACTTCTTAACAGCCATGAACTTTGGAAATGACACAGGCAAATATTTTTTTTTTTTTAATATGGAACATTTTGATTTATGAACCCCCCCCCCCCTCGTATCTCTCTCAATAATCTGAATGGGTGAGCCCAAGTTGGGGCATGGGAAACACCTCCAAAACATTGCAGAACTACCTTTGGACTGAACTACACCCTCCTCACATTGCAAATAAAAATATCTTGTTAAGCCTTTTTGTGTACTCGACGCACTGCATCATCTGAAAAGTGGCAGAAACAAGTCATTGCTTTGACTTATGATGGTATACTTCTCTTTACTAATTAGCTAGTTGCAGTTGAGATTTTAAGTTGATTACTTTGTAACAACAAAATCTTTTGTTGTTTGCATGTATTTCTGTTAATTAGCTGCTCCTCCATCTTTGCACAATTTTCATTTTCTAGGAAGCTCAATTTGTTGCCCAATTTAATTTAGTACATTTCCCTACTTTTTAAGTCTCATAATCTACATTTCTAAATACTTGTCAAATGAGACTATGTCTATCAACTTTTGTATTTGTTTTTATTCTGCAGCTTTAGATTCTATGATCACTTGCAATTAAAGAATGGTTTAGAACCATTATGTCCTGCACAGTTTCTTTGGTGATTTATGTAATATAGTTGGTTTCATTTTTATTTCAATTTGATCCTTGCAAAGTTTATTATTTGTATGGATTCTTCTCAAAGAATATGTTAAGGACGAACATGCTGTTGTTACAAAATTCTACAAATGCTGGATGTCTGTCAATACTGATGTCAAATTTAACGTTTCCCCATGAAGAATGCCTATTTAATTTTTGCTCCATTTTAAAATTAAAATCCTCACTACCCTTGCACTGACATCTGGTGCTATTTAACTCTTTGTATAGGTTTTCTACTTCAACATTTTAAAAAAAAATTATGTTCTTCCTGGGATTCATTCACCATCGATAACAATGTTTTTAATTTTCTTGTTCACAATTAAGCTTACACTTCAATTTCCCTACATTCCTTATTGTTTCCTTACAAAATAAATGTCCCTATTTGAAACTAAGATTGAGAAACACTCAAGCCCGGTCTAAAGTTTACTCTGTTCCTATATTTCAAAACTCTCTTCATCCTTTGTCAGGCTTGTGCACCATGAGCAGGCTCATCAAAGGCTCCACTAGGAAGTGCAGGTTCCTAGGACATCAGTCTTACAGACTGGATGAAAGAATATTGGGAGTGGTAGACTGTGGCAACTTCAAGGGTTTTGACCATTTAATATGTCCAGCTACTTCTGCCCCCACTCCTTGTTACACCAAGTTTGGTTGAGCGAATAAGAAAGATTGTAGAAATCCGTGTACTTTCACTATTTTTTTACTTATGGTCAATTTACTCTCTTCTTTTCATTCACTGATACACATTCTGCAGACTGCAGAATGAGATAAAACTTTTAGAGATGCGTAATTAGTCTAGAAGAGATGCAGGTACCACACACTCTTTTGAACTCTACACTAACTACTCTACTTAATCATAGTCTGTGGAAGAGACATGGAGACACAGAAAGGTTTCAGATAGATTATGTAATGGTAACACTTCAAAGCCAGATTACACTGCAAGACAACTGCATAAGCAGATTTGGACTCTTGTCATTTATTGGTTATGAACTACAGATTAAAATTGGAGAAACTGCTAAAACGGTAGGCAATTAAGGACGTGAGATCTTGTTAAATTGAAATCACCAAAAGTTACTGAGAGTTTTAAACAACTGCAATCGACTTGGAGGGGGAAATGAATCCAATAGAACGCAACTGGGTATTTTTAAGAGATAAAAGAAGACAGCAGACGATCACACAGACAAAAAGCAAAGACCAGCACAAATCCTTGAACATACAAGATACTGAATTTTAATTGACTAAAGGAAAAAATAGCAACACAAGGATGCACAGACATCTCAAGAATAGTACTGGCAAAATGGTAAAGCAGGAATGACTAAAGGAGAAATTCAAAGCTGTAGAAGCATGCATGACAAGAGCAAACCTAGATGTCACCTGTAGGAAAATTAAAGGAACCTTTAGGGACAAGAGAAGCAACTGTATGAATATGGCCAACCAGTACTAATTGAAGAAGGGAAAGCTGAAAGAATATATAGAAGGTCTGTACAAGAAACATGAATTTGAAAGCAATATTACAGAAAGGGTAGAGGAAGCAAATAAAGATGAGATGGGAGCTATGATACTAGGGGAGAATTTGACAGAGCACTGAAAGACTTCAGCTAAAATTAGGTCTCTGAAGTATACATACCATCAGAACTGTGGAGATCCTTTGTCTAGCTAGTCATGACAAAACTATACCACCTGGTAGTCAAGATATATGAGACAGGCGAAATACCCTATCACTTATAGAGGAATGTAGTAATTTCTATCCAAAGATGGCAGGTGCTGATAGCTATGAACATTACTAAACCATCAGTTCATGAAGTACTAGTTGCAGAATACTGACAAGAATTATTTACAGAAGAATTGAAGAACTGGTAGAAGCTGACCTCAGGGGAGATCGGTTTCCATTCTCGAGAAATGTAGGGGCAATCATAGAAAATGGATATAAGAAAGGTAAAGCTACATTTATAGGATCTATAAATCAAGAAAAAAAAGTTTTGACAATGTTGACTGGAATACCCTCTTTGAAATTCTGAAGGTACCAGAAACAAAACAGAGAGAGTGAAATGTTATCTACGACATTTGTGTGTGTGTGAGTGTGTGTGTGTGTGTGTGTGTGTGTGTGTGTGTGTGTGTCTAAAAACAGACTCCATTATAAGAACCGAATGATGTGAAATGGAAGCAGTAGTTCAGAAGGAAGTGAGACACTGTTGTAGCCTCTTCCTGATGATATTCGATCTGTACAATGAACAAGCAGTAATGGAAAAAACCTGGAAAAAACCCCACAGACCCTAAAAATTTTCGGCCTATCTCCCTGCTTTGCCAGCTCTATAAAGTCTTAGAAAGAATGATCCTTAACCGCATCTCAGAACATGTAGACAAGAATATAATTAAAGAGCAAGCAGGATTCCGCCCAGGAAGGTCATGCTGTGGACAAATCCTCAACCTTACACAGTACATAGAAGATGGATACGAGCGGAAACAAATTACAGGTTCAGCCTTTATCGACCTTACAGCAGCTTACGACACCATAAACCACAGTAAGTTGTTGCCACCCAGGGAAAAACCTTTGAAGAGGTAGAAAGTAAATTAACTTTAGCGACTGAAAAGCTGGGTGACTATTATGATAATAACCACCTCAACCCAAACCCAGCAAAAACCCAGGTCTGTGCTTTTCACCTACGTAATAAGGAAGCAAGGAGGAAACTTAACATAAGCTGGAAGGGACAACATCTATCTCACTGCGACACACCAAAATATCTTGAGATTAAACTTAGCCGTGCTCTCACCTACAAGGAACACTGTTTGGCCACAAAGATGAAAGTGAGTGCCAGGAACAACATCATCCGCAAGCTAACAAATAGCAGATGGGGAGCGCAACCTACAGTTCTCCGCACGTCAGCTTTAGCTTTATGTTTCTCCACTGCGGAGTACTCAGCACCCGTTTGGCAAAATTCCACCCACGCTGAACAAGTAAATATAGCATTGAATGAGACTGGACGCATCGTGACAGGATGCCACCGCCCAACTCCCACAAAGCAGCTGTACCACCTCATGGGCATAGCCCCGCCAGACATCAGAAGAAGGACTGCCGCAGAAATCGAGAAACATAAACAGGAGACAGATCCCAGGCATCCAATGTTCGGATACAATCTTCAACCTCACCGACTTAAATCAAGGAAGAGTTTCCTACGAACAACTGAAGCAACTCTTTTATCGCCTAGAGCACGACGAGAAGAGCTGTGGTACAATGTGGACCCAGGAAGACCTGGGAATAGCCCAAGGGAAGAACCCACAGCTGGCTCTGAACTCCCATATACGACCTAGAAAGCCCTGAATAGACTACGAACAGGCGTATCAAGATGCAGAGCAAACTTGGAAAAATGGGGCTACATCAGTGCAGACGAGCCCTGCGAGTGTGGAGAACAGCAAGACCCACAACACCTACTGGTCTGCAGGAAACTAAACAACCTGTGTTTGATTCAAGACCTATTTGAAGCAAATGACAAGGCTATTCAAGCTGCAGAGTATTGGGCTTCACGTGGGATATGAAAATCGCTCTGTTTCGCATCCTTAGCGCTTATCATTATATGTTACATACTTTTCTATATTATTGTAGTTAATTTGCCTTATAACCATGTATTATTGTATTATATCTGCTTCTCTTGCATTGTAATATAATTCTTTTTTTTTTTTTTTTTTTTTTGTAAAATGGTGATGTCTTGGATACGATGAATAAAATAAATAAATAAATGGAAAAAAGTAGAAATTAGGAATAAAAATTAAAGTTCAGAGAAAAAAAAATCACATCGAGGTCAATGACACTGTAATTCAAAGACTGCAAAGTACTTGGACAACCAGCTGAATAAAATATCATAATACACACCAGGTGCGAGATGAATTTCAACAAAACTAAACCAAGGGTAATGGATAGTAGTCGAATTAAATCATGTGATACTGAGGGATTTAAAACAGGAATTGAGACACTAAAAATAGTTGGCATGTTTTGCTACTTTGGTAGTAAAATAACTGACAATGGTCGACATAGAGGCAATAGAAACTGCTGACTGACAATAGCAAGCAAAGTGCTTATGGAAAAAGAGTAATTTGTCAGCATCAAATATAAAGTGACGGAAGCCTTCGGGAAGGTATCTGTCTGGAGTGTAGTCTTATATGAAATGAAATTTAGGCAATAAACAGTTCATGCAAGAAGAGAAGAGAGACAAGAACAAAACAGAAACTTCTGAAATGGGTGACAGCAGAAGGGGAGGAATGTTGAGGAGGACAACTAAGAGTCGACTACAGTAAAGGTTCAAATGAATGTAGGTTGCAGTAGTTATGTAAAGGTGAAGAGGCTTGAACAAGACAGTGTGGCGAGCTGCCTCAAACCGGTCTTCATACTAAGGACCACACCACCAAATGGTATTTCATTAATCTATTTATACTTTAAAAATATCTGACAGTGAACTTACAGAACAAGCACTAAACTATAAAAATTTCAACCTTTTGGCTGCTACTTATTTTATAAATGTAAGCAATTCTGTCTTTAATGTTGATGTGTCAATCTTCACTTGCCTGTATTATTATATTAACGATTTTATATTATATCATTGATTTTACATTTATGTCAGTCTATTTGTTACTGAATAAATACAATGAACAGTTTACCACATGCTTATTGCCTTAATTTATTGAGCGATCTTTGGTGGCAGTATTTGTTTATGTTATGCTATATGTGTGCTTGCTGTTCTGTTAGTGAAGCTGTTGTCCTGCTTACACCACCAAGAATTCTTGTCAATACAGCACACAGATTATGTGTGTGTTATTCCACCAGAATAGATTTCCTTTAAACTGTCTACCAACATAGATACAAGTTACTGTAACCAGTCAAATTTATTATGCTATACTCTCCACAACATGTTTGAAAAAGTTTTGCCACACTGAAAGACAGTGCCACAGGTTATCAAAAGGTCCATACATACTACACATCCATGTCTTTTTTTATGCTATTCCGTGATGTCTTAACAGATATCCCACCATTCTGCCCCTTCTGGTCAGTTGTTTTCCATGTATTCCTTTCCTCACCAATTCTCTGGGGTACCTCCTCATTCCCTACCTTATCAGACCACCTAATTTTCAATATTCTTCTGATGCAACACATCTCAAATGCTTTGATTCTCTCTTTTTCCAATTTTCCCACACTCCACGTTTCACAACCATACAATGCCATGCTCCATACATACATTCTCAGAAATCTCTTCCTCAAATTAAGGCCTATGCTTGATACTGGTAGACTTTTCTTGGCCAGGAATGGCATTTTCACCAGTGCTAGTCTGCTTTTTATGTCCTCCTTGCTATGCCCATCATGGTTATTTTGCTGCCTAGATAGCGGAATTCCGTAACTTCATGATCACCAATCCTTGATTGCTTTTCTCATTTCTGCTACTAATCATTACTTTCGTCTTTCTTCAATTTACTCTCAGTCAATATTTGGTACTTATTAGATTGTTTACTCCTTTCAGCAGATCACGTAATTCTTACTTACTTCAGCAGATAGCAATTTCATCAGTGAATCTTATCACTGATACCTTTTCACCCTGAATTTTAATTCCACTCTTGAACCTTTCTTTTATTTCTGTCACTGTTTCTACGATGTAGGGGTGAAAGTCTTCATCCCTGTCTTATGATCTTCATAATCTGAGCACTTCGTTCTTCATCTTCCAGTCATATTTTTCCCTCTTGGCTCTTGTAGATATTACTTATTAACGATCTTTCCCCATAGCTTACTCCAACATTTCTCAGAATTTCAAACATCTTGCACCATTTTATGTTGTTTCTCTGGGTCGACAAATCCTATTAATGTACCTTAATTTTTATTTTTCAGTCTTGCTTCAATTAGCAGAACTGCCTCTCTGATGCCTTTGTCTTTCCTAAACCCAAACTACTTATGCCGGAAGTCTACGGCCATGGCTGACCTGACAATTTTTAATAAAAATTTATGCAGTGTCAGGGTTCGAACTCTGGACCGAGGACATTTTGAATACCAGTCAAAGGTGCTATCTCTAGACCACAGGTGTTATACATGGCACATTAATGGGCATGCAAATTTTTTTTTTTTGTTGGGCACGATCGAGACTGTTTATTTAGCAACTGAAGGAAAAAAGATTGCTGTAACCAGTCACATTTACTATATTTAACTTTCTGCTACACATTTTTGAGGATTATACCACTGTCAGATGAATTTATGTCTTATGGCACAGTAATACATAAATTTACCTGACAGGGGTAAAATCCTCCAAAATGCCGACCAGAAAGTTTAATTTAGTAGATGTGACTGGTAACAGTATTTTTCTTTTTTTACAGTTGCTAAATAAACAGTCATGATCGAGCCCAACCTAAAATTTAATAGCGTGTGTCCATTAGTGTCTATTTCTGGGACATTTACTTCATGGGATGATCCAGCTTTCGATACAATTAAGAACAACTCTATGCAGTAATTAGCTACAATCGAACTGATTCAGTCATCAGCAAACAACACAGTTTTTTTTTAAATATTATAATTTCTCTGTTACATTTTTCATGTTAGTTAGTTACTGCAATAAATTACAACGGGTCCCAAATCTCTGTTCTTCTCAGGGAAAGCTGTTAACAAGTTTTGCTACTTCCATTTGTGAATGTTACACTTTGTGTACTGCTTGAGAATGGTGAGATATCTGAAATAAAATAACTTTGTGATTAACAGACACAAGTGGGGTGGGGCACAGAGAGAGAGAGAGAGAGAGAGAGAGAGAGAGAGAGAGAGAGAGAGAGAGTGTGTGTGTGTGTGTGTGTGTGTGTGGGCGTGTGCACATCAACACCAGTTTCTCTCTCTCTCTCTCCACATTATGTTTCCTGTTAAAAGCAGAGAGGTACACATAACTGACCTTTGTGGTAGGGCTGGTACCAACAGTGCTTTACATAAATTTGACCCTCCCTGCGTGTGGATGGAGACTTCTACCTTGCAATTGGGAATCATTATCTCAACAATTTTACCCAACTTCCTGTTCACTCTAACCTGTGCCAACCCACTCACTTTGCACTTCTCAGGAGCAAGGATCATACCTGCTGCATATTCTAGAACATGTCTGATTGCAACTACAGTCTACTATGGTAAATTAAAACAGGGACTAAACCGTATGTAGATTTACCAGCTAATTTCCTGAACTGAAACTACTCTGGGACAACTGTACAGAGCATCTTCCAGTATCATTTCCCCCCGTGTAATCTAAACGCTATGAACTGCACCCGCCATCTGCATTATGTCCAGGGCTCAGATTGTAACGACCTAAAAACAAGTGAAATTTGCAAGTATTTATGACCTAAAACCGATATAAACATGGTCTTAAAAATAAAATGACTTTATATAACTTTATTTAAAAACTTTCTTGTTGATTTTTTTTACACACCATGTAATACAAAACTCACTTCTGAACAAAATTAGAGTACAGTACTCACTTTTTGCAGTGTCTGAAACTAACTAGCACTTTTTTTAGATGCCTGGATGTGACTTGGGGGGGGGGGGGGGGAGAACCACCACGTAAATTGAAAACAATAACCCCTGTCCAAACAATAAAACCATGTTTCAATACATACCACTTTTTAAAGCATTCCAGATTAGTTAACACATCCTGTCAATCTTCAGTTTCTTAGGAGTTGCATTGGATCACAATGTGCATTTCAGGTACTCCATTTTCAAAGCTCTACAGGTGTCACTGTCGATAGTACTGTGGGTCAAAAAGTTCCTCTCCGCACCACAGGAGCATATTTGAATGGGATGAGGTCACTGCAGGCCAGCTTTGGTTCATCGTCCTCAGATGATGTGGTTTTGCCATAAAGACAGATTTTGCACATTTAACAGTATCCAGGATTCTGCTGGAGAACACTTTGCAATTTATTGTTCACTTCTCAGCCTCATGACCTAATTCACTCTGCCCTTGTTGCAAAAAATTGGCAGTATCATACAGTCGAGTACCAGCAGCTTCCAGTTGTGTGATGGCTTCTGATACTACTGAAAATTTGGTGTTAATGTATGCCAAGTTTCCAAACAATGTACCTAAAGACCTCTTTCACAGTTCTGATACCACCTGATTCATCACTATCAAGCTCACAAAAGATAATCTTTATTTTGGTGTAGTTGGTGCAGTAATACTCAGCAGCATTAAGCAATGAACCCCATCATATAAGAACAGGCAGAAGGTGGGAGGGACAATCCTTTAGTTTCTGCACCTTTAGTGGAGCTTTCACATAAATTTTCTTGTCACACGAAATTAATTTGTTCACATCAGGGTAATCACAACTCTTCTGCAATTCTGTGTAAGGCAAGTGATGAACATCATGTGATTCTTGAAGTTTTCCCAGCATACTAAATATTCTATGAGGTTTTGGGATTGCATCCAGATCATGTTGACTTCTTGCCACAATATTTCGGCTGGCAACTGTCCAACCATCTTCAGGTGAGCGTCTGCCACTGGAGACGCCAAGCTCCCAGCATTTATAGCAAAAACTAGCACAGAAATGCATGCGCATTGGCGGACGTCACAGGAATGTCCTCTATCGAAACCTGCGCCCTCTGCAAATACTGTTCCATGTATGATGTACACCATACTGGGTTAGAGAATCTGATGCCCCTTGCCTGCTTTACCCATGTATGAAGCATCATTTGTTATTGACAGCAAACATTGTCTCAGTTCACACCTTCTGGCCACCGTAGCTTCCTAAGATTTGTCAAAGAAATGGCAATTTTCAAGTTTTTTACTCTCTTTTCCGGGCCTTACCCCTTAGGAAGAAAACTTCCACAGCCAGTCAACTTTTACAAAACCAACGTAGTTGCAAGACAACACCACTCGCATCGGTGGTTTTCTGTATAGACACCCAGACCTTTTGGTCAGCAACACTAATTCGTATTTCGTTGAGCACCACCTCGTAGCACATGGATAAATAGGTCTTTCTCAACGTAGATTCAATTGGAACTGGATGTGTTGTATACTTCTCCAAGAACAGTCTGAAGCGTGTATTCTTCAGCTTCACCAATGGGACCTTGCAAGACACCATTGTCTCACACAGTTGAAGATGGACCAATTTGCTCACGTAACAGCAGCTGTCTGATGTCATTTCCTTCGCAAGGTTGCCATGTTTGACAGAATTATAATGTTGCTGCGCATAAAAGTGCTTTTCTGCCCTTTAACTTTACTTTCTCATAGTTTACAGGTAATATTTCCCTGGCAGTACTGAAATAAAATTACGAACAAAAACTCACAACTTGTGCTGTTGGAGCACTACTTCAGGTCTCGCCTCTTGAACCAGACTGGGTTTGTATTCAGACTGGGTTTGTATTCAGACTGGGTTTGTATTCAGACTGGGTTTGTATTCAGACTGGGTTTGTATTCAGACTGAACAGTAAGACCACAGGCAACATTTATGACATCAGAAGCCACCTTTGTAGACTTCAAGCGCATTTTGTCGATCCCGCACAACACTGTCTTACATCACTGAATCGACTAGTTTGTTATGCTGCTTGTCTACTATAGTCCTGATAAATAATGTTTTGTAGCAATTACTGGGTTTATTTGTGACAATATCACCTGAAAAACTGTCACGTGAGCAACACTACATTTTATTTTTGTGTCAAAGATACAACACACACATGCATTTGGCAAAAGTTGGCCGAAATATGACCTATTGCGGCAAGAGTTGGCCAAAGTATGACCTATTACTACAACAAGTGTAAACAACTTTATGTGCACGATAAAAACACACTACATTACAGTATCTGAATTTGTGCACAAATTATTGTTAAATTCACTCTAAAATTCAAGGGAAAAATTATGACTTAATAAAATCAGTGCCCCAATGATGTCTTTGGTTTCCGGCCTTGGAGTGCCCTCATTGGGTCAACAACATCAAGCTTACGAATGAGTAAGTCATCCATACATAAAACAGTCTAAAACAGAGCATAAGACTGAGTTCCGCTATCTACTACCTTCTGGATCTTCATTTCACGCAACTGGGGCTGACGGAAAACATTGACTTCTGCAAAGAAATCTATTCAGCCTCCAGAAATGTCATTATACAACTTTTTTTTTTAGTAATGCACTGAAGACAAGGGGTGGGGAGGCGAGGCAAATATAACAACAACGACAACCAACATTCACATTTGTGTATCTGCATATGCACTGTGTAATGAAATCCAACCAATTAAGCATCTCTGTATAACAGTACAGCAATCAAAAAAAGAACCCTATGTATAGTTAATGAGAACTCGCAACAGAGTTAGTGACGTGGCAGGGTATCAGAAATGAAAAAGAACGTTTGAGGAACAAAAAACATTTCATCTAAATTAGGCTTTTATGATATCAAGCAATGTCAGCAAAAGAAAGTATTTGGCTAAAGTTGATGAATGGTACACTTATGCTTCAAAAATTCATAATCTTTCACACACAAAATCCACAGCACTGTTTTCATTCAACGCAACTGAGCTTTGCTTTGCACATGCAACAGTGTGAGAAAATCTGAGTGTGGTCCAAATAGTCAAAAAAATGTCCCTTAGAGAACAACACTAATTACATTCATAATAAGCAATCAATCTTCTTTTAACAGGATGACTCCCGCACACATAGCGATGGATGTTTTATTGCCAGGCCAGGACAGGCCATGGCAGCAGATGTGAGGCACTGGTGTGGCCACTGAGAAGCACATGGTGTCACACATTAAGGCTCTACTGTGACCGTTTGCAGCCTCATGGTAGTCAATGTGTTATGTACCTCTCTTGGACACTCTCAAAAGCAAACAGTTTTCTTCCTCTTACACTATTGTGTCAGTAACTGAGTAATATTTCTGATAAACTGTAAATGAACTGAATGGCTTCCTGTTATGATTGTTATGTCAGTATATGGAGCACCTAAAAAAAAAAATTATATATATATACTTAACATACAACCTTCTCGAGATAGTATACGTATTTACTCTTGACCTGCAAAGTAGTGAGGTCAGTTTGTGTGTCTCAGTTTCCAACTAAAATTAATTATACAAACTGTCCAGTTTATTTCCTTTAGTACTTTCCATACTGTTATGCAGGCGTCTTGTTATTTTTTTAAACCTGCAAGCAGTTTATTTTGTAGCTGCCAGAAGGTACTAACGTACCATTAGGTTCTACATACCATCAATGAAACAATACTTCCTGACTGACAAAATGTCAATTTTGCTTTTTCAGTCAGCTGATACCTTGACTTTTAGTGCATCTTCTCCTCTGCCAGAATGCCAAATCTAAATTATTTACAGAATGAGTATAATGAAAAAAAAAATCAGACGAAAATACCACATAACCGCAAAAGAATGAAATATCACGCCGCATAAATGGAAAATTGCAAAAGTGGATCGTATAAGGGGGTTCTGTGTCACTTTTCCTGGACCTTCCAATGTCACAGCTAGTTTTTCTTGTCATTGTTACCAATATTATGGATACTATCACTGAACTGAACTCCAGTTTTTATCTTGTTAAGCTGATTTACAAATATTTTTATCTAGAAACCTCACTGGCTGCATACAAAATTGTTCAAAATGAAACAGCAGTCATAACTGCCACTGGAAACAACATTACTTCACACTCACTGCTACATGGTGGTGCTGATTGTTTACCTGAAAATTCAGGTACCTTATCGGTATATGACGGAACCAAGTATGATTAATGTTGAGGGTAAGAATTTATAGTGATTTAAGCAGTGACAGGAAACAGAAGTCTAAAAATGCCTGCCCTGAAGATCATAAGAAAAATGGCAATAACATTTTGAAAATGGAAAGACAGGTGTAAATTGGATATTAAAGTCAAAGAAGTAAAATTACTCATAATTTTCTAAGAGAGGCATGAAAATTAGGTTCAATGTGTACTTCCACGATGTGTCACAAAATGTCAACCATTTTCTGCTGGTGACAGGCAGGCAGTGTATAACACACTATCAGAAATGATGTCATGGGATCAGAGAAAGATTTACGTAACTGTCTTGCAGATGTAATCCAATCCAAACACCCACAGAAAATAATAGGTGAATCCAAGAGAAAAGGCAAACTGATTTACCTTCTGAGAAATGAAATGGGGAAACAAAGTATGAAAAAAAAAAAAATTCTCAGAACTCCTGGCTGGAGATTCCACATGAGCCCTGAGTCAGAACCATAACAGTCTCAAAGAAAATGTATGAAGGAAACAGATGAAAACCTCCAGAAAATACCTGGCGTGCCTTCCAAAACTGCCACTGCATTGCTGCAGCGAATCTTCCTTCCAAGCTGTACCTTCAGCCTATTCTATGATGCAAACAAAACTGTACGGACTCCACAAGGAAACGTGTAACATGCAGAGGATTCCACAATTAAGCCATGCCATCTTTAATCTGATTTTCAAAGAGTGTTGACCTTAGCTCATTTCTCCCCAAGGAAGACCAATCGACTTGGGTTGCAGTTACAGGCTCAGAAACTTGAGTGAAAGCACACAGAAGCTGCACGTGGGATGGAAAGAACAGGTGAGGCTACAAAATGATCCAGCTCTGCTCAGTTACATCATGCACTTACAGACTGAAGGTAGTTCCATTTTTACAGGCAAAGGTAGTTCATTATAAATCAAAATTGGCTATTCATAACTTTACACAGTATAATTTAAAAAGCCCCCCCATTAACCATAGACCTTGCCGTTGGTGGGGAGGCTTGCGTGCCTCAGCGATACAGATAGCCGTACTGTAGGTGAAACCACAATGGAGGGGTATCTGTTGAGAGGCCAGACAAACGTATGGTTCCTGAAGAGGGGCAGCAGCCTTTTCAGTAGTTGCAGGGGCAACAGTCTGGATGATTGACTGATCTGGCCTTGTAACACTAACCAAAACAGCCTTGCTGTGCTGGTACTGCGAACGGCTGAAAGCAAGGGGAAACTACGGCCGTAATTTTTTCCTGAGGGCATGCAGCTTTACTGTATGGATAAATGATGATGGCGTCTTCTTGGGTAAAATATTCCGGAGGTAAAATAGTTCCCCATTCGGATCTCCAGGCGGGGACTACTCAGGAGGACGTCGTTATCAGGAGAAAGAAAACTGGCGTTCTACGGATCGGAGCTTGGAATGTCAGATCCCTTAATCAGGCAGGTAGGTTAGAAAATTTAAAATGGGAAATGGATAGGTTAAAGTTGGATATAGTGGGAATTACTGAAGTTCGGTGGCAGGAGGAACAAGACTTTTGGTCAGGTGAATACAGGGTTATAAATACAAAATCAAATACGGGTAATGCAGGAGTAGGATTAATAATGAATAAAGCAATAGGAATGTGGGTAAGCTACTACAAACAGCACAGTGAACGCATTATTGTGGCCAAGATAGACACAAAGCCCACACCTACAACAGTAGTACAAGTCTATATGCCTACTAACTCTGCAGATGACGAAGAAATTGAAGAAATGTATGATGAGATAAAAGAAATGATTCAGATAGTGAAGGGAGATGAAAATTTAATAGTCATGGGTGACTGGAATTCGATAGTAGGAAAAGGAAGAGAAGGGAACGTAGTAGGTGAATATGGATTGGGGTTAAGAAATGAAAGAGGAAGCTGCCTGGTGGAATTTTGCACAGAGCACAACTTAATCATAGCTAACACTTGGTTCAAGAATCATAAAAGAAGGTTGTATACATGGAAGAAGCCTGGATATACTGACAGGTTTCAGATAGATTATATAATGGTAAGATAGAGATTTAGGAACCAGGTTTTAAATTGTAAGACATTTCCAGGGCAGATGTGGACTCTGACCACAATCTATTGGTTATGAACTGTAGATTAAAACTGAAGAAACTGCAAAAAGGTGGGAATTTAAGGAGATGGGATATGGATAAACTGACTAAACAAGAGGTTGTACAGAGTTTCAGGGAGAGCATAAGGGAACAACTGACAAAAATGGGGGAAAGAAATACAGTACAAGAAGAATGGGTAGTTTTGAGGGATGAAGTAGTGAAGGCAGCAGAGGATCAAGTAGGTAAAAAGACGAGGGCTAGTAGAAATCCTTGGGTGACAGAACAAATATTGAATTTAATTGATGAAAGCAGAAAATATAAAATGCAGTAAATGAAGCAGGCAAAAAGGAATACAAATGTCTCAAAAATGAGATCGACAGGAAGTGCAAAATGGCTAAGCAGGCATGGCTAGAGGACAAATGTAAGGATGTAGAGGCTTATCTCACTAGGGGGCAAGATAGATACTGCCTACAGGAAAATTAAAGAGACCTTTGGAGAAAAAGAGAACCACTTGAATGAATATTAAGAGCTCAGATGGAAACCCAGTTCTAAGCAAAGAAGGGAAAGCAGAAAGGTGGAAGGAGTATAAAGAGGGTCTATACAAGGGTGATGTACTTGAGGGCAATGTTATAGAAATGGAAGAGGATGTAGATGAAGATGAAATGGGAGATATCATACTGCGTGAAGAGTTTGATAGAGCACTGAAAGACCTAAGTCGAAAGAAGGCCCCGGGAGTAGACAACATTCCATTAGAACTACTGACAACCTTAGGAGAGCCAGTCATGACAAAACTCTACCATCTGGTGAGCAAGATGTATGAGACAGGCGAAATACCCTCAGACTTCAAGAAGAATATAATAATTCCAATCCCAAAGAAAGCAGGCGTTGACAGATGTGAAAATTACCGAACTATCAGTTTAATAAGTCACGGCTGCAAAATACTAACACGAATTCTTTACAGACGAATGGAAAAACGAGTAGAAGCCAACCTCGGGGAAGATCAGTTTGGATTCCGTAGATACACTGGAACACGTGAGGCAATACTGACCCTACGACTTATCTTAGAAGCTAGATTAAGAAAAGGCAAACCTACGTTTCTAGCATTTGTAGACTTAGAGAAAGCAGCTTTTGACAATGTTGACTGGAATACTCTCTTTCAAATTCTGAAGGTGGCAGGTGTAAAATACAGGGAGCAAAAGGCTATTTACAATTTGTACAGAAACCAGATGGCAGTTATAAGAGTCGAGGGACACGAAAGGGAAGCAGTGGTTGGGAAGGGAGTGAGACAGGGTTGTAGCCTCTCCTCGATGTTGTTCAGTCTGTATATCGAGCAAGCAGTAAAAGAAACAAAAGAGAAATTCGGAGTAGGTATTAAAATCCACGGAGAAGAAATAAAAATTAGTAATTGATACAAGAAGCTCTAATTACACAAAAGAATTTGGAGAAAGGTCATGCTCTGATGTAATGTGACAATTTTCCATAGGGTGCAAACTTAAAGGTCGTCAAGTTACACTTCCCATCCAGCACACCTTGTTATCTTAAGAGATAAGAGAGAGAGAGAGAGAGAGAGAGAGAGAGAGAGAGAGAGAGAGAGAGAGAGAAATATTACCCTACAAAGCCAATTAGCTAGATTACTTCGTTTTCACCAACTGTGCAGAGAAAAGTTTGTGGCTTTACATATCAAATAGGCTTGGAAGAGCTTTTTGTTAAAAAAAAAAAACGCCTATAGTTACAGACCCAAGAGCAATACAGAACTGAACAAAAGGAGTTATTCACTACAAATGCACTTTCAACCAAGTGTGACAAGAAATACAAAGACATCTGAATGCAATTATTGGAAGAGTTTGCTTCCTGAAATTATTCAAAGAAAGACAGAACATCAGGAAACCATTTACAACAACTTAAAGCCAGTCTTCCTTAGACTTTTCGTTGCTATTACAACAACATCCCTTATGAATGATCATAATTGAGGTTACCATTTCAGGAGTGAAAGAGCAATGTAGTTCTTTGTTGCGCTGGCTGTTTTTTTCTTGAAGAAATGTACAAACAGTAACAGAATTAAATGAACAGTGAAGTCTTTCAATAATCAATAATTAACATTGCCAAAACAGTGCTGTTACTAAATTTTCAGCGTCAAACACAACATAAAATCACTAAGTCATACAGAATACTCTGACAAGTACTGTGTAAGTAACATATTCTACCAATACACAGAGACAGCTCGACGTATCTGCCATAATTACACTATCTAAAGACTATTTTCTTTGTTTTAATTTTGATATGATTCAAAACTTCACTGTTGTGCTACAACACAAATTTAGTGTCCCTTTAAACTGTATCAGGCACAGACAATTTCTCTCTCCTGCAAAACCCATGTTTTCTTACATACTCAGTATTGTTTTTTCGCCGACAATATGCAAGATGTTTCAGCTATGTACTAGCTCACAATGTGAGTAACATATTGCTGTTTCCTGTTATGGCAGTAACAAATTCTTGAAAATTTGATTTATTTGTAATTACTTGTATTTTGCTGTAATAGGTTTGAAGACAGCCAAACTATGGTGAAATCAGTTATTTTGTATGCAACATTTTGTGATTCTGCTTGTAAATAAACATTTACAGAATCTATTTTTATATTATTTTTACAAGCATGGTCTTATTCCATAAAAACATACACTCACAAGGAATTTAATTGCAGGCATGTTGCCACAGCAAATGAAATGCAATAACCTGGGATGACACGACAGAACTCCTAGGCCTTTACACTGAGCATCAGCACAACAATTAAGTGCCTTATGGGAAAAGTAAGCAATATGAGTGAACTGGATTGTGGATGCCCAACATATATGACACTATTTCCAAGATGACAGAAACACTTAACTTTTGATTCATCCTCTTGTCACTAGAATACCGTGACGTAGGGATAACTACCACTACTAGAGTACACTGGGCAATGAAGTTTTGACAGGAGTCACTACTGACCAATAATAATAGTGCATGTGTGGGCTACACTGCTGTAAAACTCGCAACAATACATTTCTAGACAACAACAAAAACAACAACCCCTATGAGCAGCAATACCATCCAGCACCACCGGCGGTACCATCCTAGAACCACCTTTTGACTCCTGGGTGCAAATGCACTGCCCCAACTGAGCACCATCTGCTAAAATTATTATTAGTGTGATTGTGATTGACATCAGTGGCAAAAAGGGTTTGGGGGGGGGGGGGGGGGAAGCAGCAACAGTTACTCACCCCTCTTCACTATGTACAACCTGCTTGCTGAAAGTAGGGCATGGTCATGTATATCCATTTGTTGACCTGCAGCACACTATCTTCAGAAAAAACAATGCATAGTTCAGTCACTTCCAAGTTGTGTAAGGAACACTCCACAGGGAATAGAGTGCTATCATACATCATACTTAAATGATGCTAGGTCAAATTATTTTATAATAAAACCGTAACACATTATTTAAAGAATGGCAACAGTACTACTGATTTTGGTACCTCTCAAACAACCACAAGATAAGCTACTGACAAAACACAAGAAGCAAAATGAGTTATATCAAATGCATTAACTGTTGTAAATACAATTTCTTATGCATGTAGCTTAATATTAACTGAAGAAGTGACATTGTGCTCATCTGGAAACAATTTCATATCAATGTACTTTACCTCTGATGCACAAAATGCCCACAACATAACATCTTCCATAAGTGTATTCAACTCACAATTCCAATACTTTTCAGCTATGAAAGTCCCCTAATTATACTGATAACAAACAACTTTTACTCACATGGTCTATGACAGCAACATTTAGTGAAATCACATGTTCTTACAAGTGTACTAGAAATCAATAAATGAAACTATATTCTCTGAAGTGACTGTTGGCAGCACAAGATAAGGAAGCTTAATCACAAAACATATGGCACACGAATAGTCAAAAATGTATCAACTCAAGCCATACAATAACGAAACTGTAAAACCTTATCCACATCAAAATACTTCGCAGGGGATATGATTAATCCCAGCCACCATACATGTTAAGTAGTGACATACACTCCCCAAAAGGAATTGATCCTATTCCTGAAGGAACTAAGTCTGAAGTCTGGATACAAAGCTGCACACTGCCTTTCGAAAAATGACATTCCTTTCGAAAAATGACATTCCAAAGGACTTAACACCCTCCTGATGGGGTTAGTAGAGATGGAGTGCAAGCTCAGATTGTGCAAGGATGGAGCAATAAATTAACCTCAGCCTAAACAACAGAATTATTTAGGCATTCATCTAAGTGATTTACGCAACCACAGAAAATGATCTGGATGACCATACTGTGATATGAACGCCATTCTTCTGAAATACAAGAACAGTGCTTTAGCCACTATTCCACTTTATCCAGTCTTGTCTCTTATATAATTTCTTGTCACACTATGACCCCAGCACCACATAACTGGTCACATATTACAATATTAATGTGATTGTACCATCTACTACTTTCCCTCCAGTCTAGCATGCAATGAGAATCATTCTGTAATTTTCATAGGGATTCATATGTGAAGAGTATATTCCTTCACCCACTCATAGTCCTATAACAATGCTGCCAACTCAGTAATTAATGGGCCCATCTACACTGCCAAACACATTCACAAATCTAACTTAACAAGTTTCGAGCCCACAAGACCAATGATGTTGAGGGGAAACAACAACTTGCAAATTAGCTATCACCCCAACAGATCAATAAGCAATGTTTATTTTTTAACTCTCAAGTTTTGTTTTGTGTAACTGTAACATCTGAAGTCCTTTAAACAAATTGAACCTAAAGCAGCTGACTCACACTTAACACTTTATACACATTTAAAAACATTTCAGTATCATGTACCACCAATTTTTGAAGCTTTATTAGCCCTGAAGACAACTGAAACGGGCGTAAATATATGGTAAACATTGTTCTTAAGACCACAACACAGTGGACTACCACTTCTTTGGACATGAACATGCATATGAACATGAATTGCATATTATCAAATATGTGCATTTAAGCATAAGGACATGCAATGAATGTTTAGCATGTGGGGATTGTAACACATTGTTTAAATAGCTCAAGACATTCACAGACTCTTTCTAAGGAATTCTTTTGTTTTGGCAAGTAATTTATCTGTTCACTTCATTGTAAACATCTAGGATCAAATTTTAAAGGTGAATATAACTTTTAAAAGTGTGTGAAAGCTGTAAGGAACATTTATTCAATAAATTAAAGTACATAAGAAAAAATATCTTATTTGCCAGTGTACTGTTATTATGAGTTGAACTGCAGATGTATGTCAAACTACTTATCCTAGCTCAGTCTGGACCTCTTGATCAAACTATGTGAAAGCTCTTATGCTGGAATCATTAAAAAAGGATTTAGTTTTATAACCTACCAGTGTAGATAGATCCCATTAATTTTGTAGTCAGTAACACCGAGATTGGATCACGAAAGGATGAAACGTTCTCTTCACAGATGAACCCCTCTGAATTTTACAGTGATTCTCACTGCATTTTAGGCTGGAGTGAAGTTAGCAGGTGGTACGATCACAGGCCAGTTTGGCAGTGGTGGAATCACTGATTTAAAGGCAGCCATGGGGGATATATGTACTCCACTCAGTTTGAGTGTTGTAAACATACACTAAAGTTAAAGTAATGCATAATCTCTCCATATTAATGGTTAAATGCCGTGAATCACTTGTATCCTCCATCAGCAAATGGAAAATCTCGCAATAATTCATTAACTACGAAGTCACCAATCATTTGTTCCCATGCAAAAGCAGCAGAAAGTACCTTAAATATCCTTAACTCTACAGAACTCTCCAGGCAGTTGCTCCTGAAAAACACTGCATTTATTCTTCTGTTTTATCCCTCTGTGTTACACACTGTAACTTCCACTTTTCTCTCTCTTCCTGTCTAGTGTTTTCAGCAGAGTATAAATTTTGAGATACATTGTTTAGGGTGTTATCAATTAAATTCAATAATCTTCCCAGTAAGTACCCATTTTCCATATCTCAGTGCTAACTTGACAGTTCTCTATTAACGTTTTCTCCAAAAGAAAAAAATTATTTACATTGATTGAACCACAACTGTTTTTTCTATGTGTACCAGAAAAATATGACTTTCAAGGACTGAGGTAGTTTTATTAAATTTCAATCTTCATACACAACATTTTTCATATGACATCACACTGACAGATTGCCGTGAAGGCTTCACACATAATGTTCTACTGCTACAGTATATACAGAGTGAACTAAAACTCATGACAAACTTTCAGAGGTTGTTCAGGGATACCTTTTGAGTATTCTGTTACAAGACACCCATGGTCTCCAGCTGCTCATTACAGAGTAATATGTAATTATGACTTACTTTGTTTGTTACCACAGTCACCCTTGTTTTTGTGAAAATAACTTGATAACAGTGAAGAAGCCTGTTAACATGTAATAACCAAAATATACAACACACAGTAATACAACAACCCTCACACAAAAACATGTAGACTTATCAGAATGCCTTTAGTCTGTCCTGTAAGTGTACAGCACAGCATGTAACAAATGCACAACTGTCACCCTTATAGATATTGCTCAAAATTTTGATGAACAACAACTGCACCCACCGCAATTGTTGCCACCAGTGGGTATCCTATTTTAAGTAATGTTGCAACCAAGATTAGCGAGGCACCATCACCTGTCTTACACACTCAAGAAGGCCACTAGTTTCAAATACTACTTCCACGGATGCAATAATCCTAACAACCAAGTCTCTGTCAGTACTGGCCCGAGTCTTGTAAACTAGGCTCTTCATAGGCCCCCTGAGGTCTCTTGATATCACGTCTGGCAACAAAGCTGGCCATGAAATAGGAGCACAGCAACTAATCCACTGTTATTCCAAACAGCACTTCAATGTGGCTTCTACCATCTAGAGCACAGAGTGCTTGTACCCCATCATGCCAAAACCACAGAAGCTAACAAATTCTCACACGCACATCACCTAGGAACTATAGGAAGGCATGTTTTAAGGAACATTTGGTACACAGCTCCATTCACTGTACAAGGCTGCATGCAACCCATACAATGCTACTCCTAATGTTCAAGATGCGCTCTCTTGTAAATATGGGCTCATCCGTAAACACACAAAAGCAGGAAAATTAAGGGTATCTGTATACTGTTGTAGGAAAAAATTTGTGAACAAAACTCAAAATGAGAAATGCAACAACTGCACCTTCTGTGGACTACATTGACACAATTGTTCATGACTCACAAAACATCTTACTGGCTTGTGTTCAGTGCTAGTACAACTCACCAACTATTAGAGGGAGCCAATCACATATAACACATTCGAGTGTTGTAGCATACATTTATTTCCAATAGCTTGGTAGGGAAATATGTTTGTAGTTCAAAATTACACTTAGCTTTCAGTATGGTCCCTTCTTAGGTCAATGTATCTTGTCAAACTTTTCCAGTAAAAGAGACTTTACACCTGGAGTACAATTTTGAAATGTCTGCATAATACTCTCACATGGATGCTGTAACATTTATTAGCCACAAATTTATTTACATGTGGGAATAGATGAATTGCAGATTCTGTCAAATCTAGTGAATAGGAACTTTTGCAAAAAACTGGTACCACTACTAACCTTTCATTTTTTTGTCCTTTAAGGTAGTCAGTAAGATGATTCACACTTCTTGCAGACCAGAGCACAGATTCCCAATTTTCTTTTTTTTCCTGGGCCATCAGCTTCTGCTCATTACTTTTATTTGTGGTAAGTTCTTTGCATGAAATGGAGTCAAATTCCATCCATAGAAACAAAATAACGCATAGTTGGACATTTTTAAAAATGGCCTACACACTACTGAGAAATTCCATTTTAGTCAGCATCCACCTTACACAAAGTTTTCTCAGACTTTATTATTCTAGTAGAGAATAGTTGTCCTGCTGATATGGGTCAGTAACCAGCTACAACACAGCTATTATCGATTTCAATACCATTTTGTGCATTTCATTTTTGTACTAACCACTGTTTGGAATTCTGCAACCTTCTTAAAATGAACCAGTTTCATGAAGAATACCATCACATTTGAATTCATCTGCCTGTTTCTTAACCATTGGAACGAGTGGACCTACTTTCAACTGCACCTTCAAATTTTGATATATTCCAGCTACCAATAAACTATTCAAAGTAAAGAATTTTAGGGTGTTTCAGTGTACGAAGTTTATCCTTTTGAAGGAAAAAAAAAGCAACAAATACTACAAAAACTATTATTAGTACTTTAGGTGCAAAAAAAGACTATTCTGCGTATCCAGTTATTATCTGACATTATTGTGTAACCATGTCCAAACACAACAAAAACAAAACTCCATTGATATCAAAGCCACGTATGTGTCAAACTGACAACACTCTCACAAATCTTGCCATTCACAAACAAATGCAATCTCAAATCTTATCATGGACATGCAATGAAAGGAAGATACTCTTCCCAGATGAACAATTAATGTAATATCAGAGCAAAGTACAATAAATACTAAATTACAGAATACGTACTTACACCACACTTGCATTTTTCATACCTAAAGTCTGTGCAAGGGAATTTTTTTCCCAGCCATTATTAAAAGTAGTGAATACATAATTTTGTAAAAGATGACTTATAGCCACTATCTCACGAATTCAGATGAAGTACTGAAGTAGTAGTGGAGGGGCAAAGGTGGTCGTTCGAAAGACTGGAAAGGTGGCGGTTCGAAAGACTGGAAAGGTGGCCGTTCGAAAGACTGGAAAGGTGGCCGTTCGAAAGACTGGAAAGGTGGCCGTTCGAAAGACTGGAAAGGTGGCCGTTCGAAAGACTGGAAAGGTGGCCGTTCGAAAGACTGGAAAGGTGGCCGTTCGAAAGACTGGAAAGGTGGCCGTTCGAAAGACTGGAAAGGTGGCCGTTCGAAAGACTGGGAAGGTGGCCGTTCGAAAGACTGGGAAGGTGGCCGTTCGAAAGACTGGGAAGGTGGCCGTTCGAAAGACTGGGAAGGTGGCCGTTCGAAAGACTGGAAAGGTGGCCGTTCGAAAGACTGGAAAGGTGGCCGTTCGAAAGACTGGAAAGGTGGCCGTTCGAAAGACTGGAAAGGTGGCCGTTCGAAAGACTGGAAAGGTGGCCGTTCGAAAGACTGGAAAGGTGGCGGTTCGAAAGACTGGAAAGGTGGTGGTTCGAAAGACTGGAAAGGTGGTGGTTCGAAAGACTGGAAAGGTGGTGGTTCGAAAGACTGGAAAGGTGGTGGTTCGAAAGACTGGAAAGGTGGTGGTTCGAAAGACTGGAAAGGTGGTGGTTCGAAAGACTGGAAAGGTGGTGGTTCGAAAGACTGGAAAGGTGGTGGTTCGAAAGACTGGAAAGGTGGTGGTTCGAAAGACTGGAAAGGTGGTGGTTCGAAAGACTGGAAAGGTGGTGGTTCGAAAGACTGGAAAGGTGGTGGTTCGAAAGACTGGAAAAGTGGTGGTTCGAAAGACTGGAAAGGTGGTGGTTCGAAAGACTGGAAAGGTGGTGGTTTGAAAGCCTGGATAGGAAATATGGCACAGATTGTGACCTAAACAAGGTAGCATTTCTGACTCCTACAAATCTGGTATTTGACAAGCTATTGTGGTACTGTAATTGCTACCCTCAAAACCAGCTTCTTTTTCCATGAGGAGGAGGAAGGGGGTGGGGGAAGGATGGCAGCAACCCTTTGCATGTTGCATAAGATATGAACAAGCACTGTCATTCTTAGTACTGTTAAAGCTTATTAATGTAGAGACAAAGGTAACACTGAATACATGTTAAAATGTTATCACATACGACTATCAACAGACAATTGTTGTATCAATATACTAAGACTGTAATGGTGTGACTTAAAGCCAGTGATTTATTTAGGAGGGGGGAGGGGGGGGGGGTGAAGAAGAAACTTAACATCCCACTACGGCCCAGGTCATTAGGGGCAGAGTCCAGGCCCAAAGAGTCAACTGTGTATCACAAAGGAAATTGGTCATGACCTCAGAGAAATATCCCAGCAGTCGCTTAGGAAAAGCAGTGAAAACTTAATCCTGATGGCAAAAGGAACGACTCACCTGACAATACATGACATTGCAGATATGCCCCTTTGAAACAACA
Source organism: Schistocerca nitens (assembly GCF_023898315.1). NCBI lineage: Eukaryota > Metazoa > Arthropoda > Insecta > Orthoptera > Acrididae > Schistocerca > Schistocerca nitens. The sequence goes on along the minus strand of NC_064614.1, from coordinate 924,424,993 downwards.
AAGTAAATAATTAGAAACAAGAGTGCAAGGTAGGACTCAGGAAGAAAATTGGCAATCACAGGTTGCATATGCGGACTGATCAAAAAAAAAATCTCGGCTTTTGCAGTTAAGAATACATTTTTCCCCAGGTGAAAGAACAATTTTTCCACATTAAATAATAATATACTTTCTCTCAAAGGTGTAAAAGTTATCAATCCCTTGAATGGCAAAGGTTTTATACAATGGTGTAGAACGCCCTGGCACTTTAGGAAATGACATCCAACAAAAAAAATCAACGAATTTTGGAAAGATTTAGATGTGCAGGTACATGTACACTGCATATTTTCATATTACAAATGTATAAATTACAAATTCCACCACACGCAGCACGGTAGCTTCTGAAACACTGAAATTTGGACTGCACTGCAATTTTGTCAGCCAATGACAACATATCTTCAGAGCAGAGAACATGTGATGTAGTCGGCCAATAGCAACATTGCTGTTAAGTTGTGTGAACACAGAAATTGAGAATGTGGTTAGGCAGGATACTAAGAGCACAGCTTAAGCTGCAGCAGCTGAATATTTCTAACCACGATTATAAATTTCAGTGCTGTGCCTCAAACATTTTGTGGGTTACGTGGTTGAATAAAAGTACCGTTGAGCACTTAGACTTCTGAATGGAAAAGCTAATCATGTGTGAAATTGTTATACAACTCACCCCAGACTTATTGCAACCATTATTTCATAATGTGTAATTTATGAACCCTTAAGTGCATGTGTTACCCTTTAAGCTGTAGCAAACACAAATGTGCCAGTAAAATTTTAAATATTGGCATAATTGACTAGTCTTCTGGGCCCAAAATTTTACAAAGTGGCTGATCCTCAAAAGTGTTAAATTATGAATGAGATTAAAATGCTCCAGGACTTAAGAAATTCACACACTCATACATAACAATTCATCTTGCGTAAAAGAAATTTGCTTCGAAAGACACACTTCTCAAATTTCCATTTGCAATACTTCCCCACTACCTATTACAAACAAATAGTTGTGATGTCGTGCTCGTCGAAAGCAGTTTGTTGTTACAAAGTATTGCAGTCGCTGTCCTAAAGCCTTTGACACATTTTGCTGTCGGCAGATACTTTTTTCAGTTTTATTTTGGTGTTATTCTCTTGTTTATGTTTTATTGTTGCAGTATTATTCTGCAATAGAACACTAAAGGAAAATTCTTTGTTAGAATTACACAGTCTTATAAGTCAAAAATTTAACTGGAAACAAACAATGAAATTTCCAAGTTTCCCAGATGAAAAAATCCTGGGGTTTTTCCAGTTTTCCTGGGTCGCACACACGCCAAATCACCTTTCTCAGGAATTTGCCCCAAGTATTTAAAGCAAATAACTGAATACCTAGATCTAACAAAGGGAAGTCAGGATTGAACAACAATAATATGGAAATGATTGGCTCCATATTGCCAGAGGTGGCACTGAGCAGCAGATAGGCACAGTGAAAAAGAATGATAGAAATATTTCAGCTTTCGGGCAAAGTACTCATCATAAGCATATAAAAGAATAGAATAGGAAAAAAAAAAAAAACCACACACACACAGTATGTGTGCTAAGGCCAGAATTATAATGTAAAAGAGCTCTGTCCATTTTCTTTTTATGATGAGAGATTTTATAAAATCTTTTGATGGAATATGGGGGTACTCTTATGTTTTATGAAGGAGTGTGCTCCTCTCTTTGATAAAAGCTTTGTGAAATAACTCTGACAGTGTAATACACACCTAATGCCCGATGGCAACGGACATGAGCAGCAATGTAGAATGGGGCACGTAGTGGGAGTAAGGAAGAGAAATGGGAGCGGGGAAGGATATTCATCTTAAGATCAATCCTGATGTAAACAAATACTTTTGTGGCAATCAGACAGTGGTCGTAGCATGTGTTCACAGGTGCTGTTACGCCATCAGAAGTAGCCCCAAATTATGTATTAGATATTCTGTGTTAAGATTACTGCTAATGAAACTAAGATGTTCTAAAGCATTAACAGACAGCAATTGTTTTGCTGATTGGTATGATAAATGCTTACGCTATGTTATTTCTTATTTCAAATCTCAGTATACAGTCACTTTTTTTACACAACCATGTGTAGAATGTTACAAGTAGTTTTCATCCAAATATGTAAGCTTGGTTTGTAAATACTATCGCAATTTCAACTTTGAACATTACATACTGTAATGCTAAGTTTGCACCTTTTTAATAAATTTGAGGAACATTGGATAGTATCACCATAAAAATATCACCAAATCTACAAAGTTATGGTAGGCTAGTGGATATAGTAACTGACTTGTAAAAAAAGGATTATGGGTTTGATTCCACTTTTTTTACATTCATCGAAATGACATCCTGTGTCATCCACTTGAAAGAAAATCAACACTGCTCACCACTCCACATTTTGTAAGTGGTGATCTTTCCAGACAGGAACTGTCAGTTATATAAGCCATCCTGAACATACATCTGGAGAGTAGGCTTCTGTAAAGAACTTCTCCCACTATGAGCAGTAATGAAAATGGCACAGGTTGTGAAGTACTCATTGAAGTGAAGTGCATCCCATTGGGCACAATTCAGCATCTGGACGGTTCAGCTGACTCTTGCAGACAGTCAGTCTGTTAGTTGTCATACCCACACAGACTGTCGCAATGTCATTGCTGCTAAGTTAATAGCTCACACGGCTGCTTTCAAAGGTGGCACTGCCTTTGATGAGATAGGAGATACCTGTGACAAAGCTGGAGTAGGCAGCAGTGGGGGAGGGGGTGTATGAGACAGGTCTTTCAACTGGGTCTATTGCAGGAATATGAGCTATGAGGGTAGGGGTTGGGGTTGGGAAAAAGGGTGGAGCAGGGATGTTCATGATATTGTGTGGACTGGATAGGCAGCAGAATACCACAGAGAGGGATGGAGAGGATAATAGGAAGACATTCTCAGTTCAGGGCAGAATGAGTCAAAATCCTGGCAGAGAATGCGATTCAATTGATCTAGAGAACAAGACGAGCACTGCTTTATCACTGGATATGTGGGGTACGGTTAGGTGACTTGTGAAGCAAGGGATGGGAGATCTGTTTCTGAACAAAGTTGAGAAGATAGTTTCCGTCAGTGAAGGTCTCAATAACAGCCTTCACATATTTGGAGAGACTGCCCATCACTACAGATGCAACAACCATAGGTGGCTTTATCACTGGATATGTGGGGTACGGTTAGGTGACTTGTGAAGCAAGGGATGGGAGATCTGTTTCTGAACAAAGTTGAGAAGATAGTTTCCGTCAGTGAAGGTCTCAATAACAGCCTTCACATATTTGGAGAGACTGCCCATCACTACAGATGCAACAACCATAGGTGGCTAATAAGTATGGAAGGGACTTGATGGTGTGAAATGGGTCGTAGCTGTCAAAATGGAGGTACTGTTAGTGGTTGATAGGTTTGGTGTGGATGGAGCAACTGCCATCCCTGAGGTTGACGTCAAGGAAGAGATGGCTTTTTAGGCCGAACAGGATCAGGTGCAGCAAATGGGGCAGGTGTTGAGGCTCTGGAGGAATGTGGCTACTATATTCTGTAGCCTCAGTGAACCAGGTGAGGGGGTTTGGGATTCTCGGTTGTTAGGAAGGAGACCTCTAATGACCTGTGAATAGGTTAAAACAGAAAGGTGCCACACAGGCGCCCACTGCTGTGTCATGTATTTGTCTGTAGGCGATAACTTCAAATGAGAAGTAAAGGTGAATGAGGATATAGTTGTTCAAGGTGACCAGGAAGGACATTCTAGCTTTTCAGTCGGGCATTAGGAAAGTTGGGAAAGGTAACATTCAACAGCAGCAAGGCCATGGACATTGGAGTATATGCAGTTCTGGGCCTCTGATACTCCTTTTCTTGCACAACGTAACGCCCTGAGTGTTGCCTCTCCTCAGTCCCGCAGGCACTTGTTGTCCTTTGCAGACAAACAGTTTGCGTCTTGCCAATACTTCCTCTGTCCGTATTCAGCACTGACTGTAAACAATCCGTTTACAGGCTAAACACTAACAATCACCATCAGAAACCACTACCATCACACACAGACAGTGTGCGAAGTGACAACTGTGCAGCTCCTTAACACGAACTGCATTACATCCGCAGATCATATGGTCCTTGAGAGCCCATGGCTATTCCAATGCTCGCCAATAACTCCTGCGCCTCCAGCTCTAGCGCCCCTACCCCGTCTGTTGTTAGTTCACCCAGTGCAGACAGTCATGCCACTGTCACATGACTATGCCGGCACCTGATACGCCCTTGCCGGCTCTGGCACCGCCATCATGACCATCATCAGTGGCGGCGCCACTCGCTACAGTGATGCGCACCCATCCAGCACCAGCTGCTGCCCTCTCTGGTTGTGAGCCCGATGTTGCCTCTGTTCTCCAATACCCTTGCCTCAGGGATGCAGCCATGGGAGTCCACACTTGTTAAGGGATGGAGGGTGACCAACATCATTCCGCATCTCGTCCTTCTTTTGTTCTGTTCTCATTTTTTCATTCCCCAACAACTTCTCTCCTCAGTGCCCTCTGTGCATGCACCTTCCAAGCTCTCTTCCATGCATCACCAGACCCATTGCTATCATAAAAGCACACAGTCTCTCTCTCTTGCCTGTTCTTCGCCCCTTTCATTTTTAGGAACTTTCCTCAATGACGGATGGTTGTGATCCACACGCAAAGGCAACATCCTCCCAGAAAACTCCAGCCTCACTTCAGCCTGCCCCTCATCAATGCACCTACTTCGCCCATTTTTCAATTGACATCTTTCTCCGCAATCACCAAGTCTGCCATTCCTTCTAGTTGTTCAGCCTGTGCTGCTGCTAGCCCTGGTCTCCACCACAGCAGGCCCCATTGCTACGAACATTAGCCTTGTGCTCTACAATGTATCGTCTCTTGTTGGTCTAGTTGTGGCCAACCATGTCTCTGCCAGCACTGCTCCCACTGGCACCATCTCTGCTGCCACTGTGGCCAGCCTCCACACCTCTTTGGGCCCTGCCACATCATGCTCCTTCACAATTCTTCCCATCGCCTTGGCACCAGGTCTCAAGTTCTGCTTCTCTCTTTCAACATGCAACTCTCCAGTATGCATTGGGCCAGCCTTCCACAGGTCCTCCTTAAGCTCTGTTCCAACTTAGACACCATCATTGGCCACCCCACCTGGCCATTGACAATTTCCTACAATGCTTCCATTGTGGTTTCGGCAAGCCACAGGCCACACCTCTCCTGCCACCTTCTGCAACCCTTCTATAATGACGACTGGCACCCCTCTTGTGCCAAAGTCACCCTCATGCTGCCTGTCTCCTTCCCAGCAGTATATGCAGTTTTGGACCCCAGCCACTCCTGTTCTGGCACAACGTTACAGCCTACAGGCTGCTGCGGCTATCTCGCAGGCACTCCTCCTCCAGAATGGTTCAAATGGCTCTAAGAACTATGGGACGTAATATCTGAGGTCATCAGTCACCTAGAACTACTTAAACCTAACACACATCCATGCCTGAGGCAGGATTTGAACATGTGACCGGTTGCAGCGCGGTTCCGGACTGAAGCACCTAGAACCGCTCAGCCAACCACAACCAGCCCTCCTTCAGAGACAAATATTTTGTGCACTGCCTGTATGTCTGCTGTGTGTATTCAGCATAGATTGTAAACATTTTGTTTACAAGGTCACCACTAACAAGCACCACCAGGGACCACTACTATCACACACTGACAGTGTATGCAGCAACAACAGCAACACTGCTATCTGAGACTCTCTCATGCCTGTGGATCATGGGATCCTCTAGAGCATGCAGATATTCCTCCACTGCAGTGTACTTAAGGTATGGCACATGCTCCAGCTGCCAGTTGCAGTCGCACCTTCACTCCAGGTCACTCACTGCAGCTGCCTACAGTGTCCCATCTGAGTACAGTGACTCCACCATTCCACCTAGCTCCATACGCTGCCCAGAAGCCATCAGCACTCTCCCTGGGACCCAGTGCTACAGTATAGTTGCACAACAGTGATTATGTCACAATCTACATCACAACGTGCATTATATCAAACTCTTGATGTTTCTACATTCACATTTATCAAGGATGATCATTTCTGTTATTCTATTATGTCGAACTTTACTTTTCATTGTGAGACTGCAATAAATAATAGTTGTGAAACCAAATGTGGAGTTATCAATCATTGTCTGCAACACAGACTACTGTCTACCCTACAGACATTAAAAAGACATTGGATACGTAAATGTAGACAGAAGTGACATCAACAGGGATGAATAAGGTGCCGATCGAAAAGGAACAGGTACTGTCAAGAGTCGCTGGAGGTCTTTTATACAGAAGGTTAAGTTACAGGTAACAGGCTGAAGGCGTTGGCCCACAAGGTTAGAAATTCTTTTTGTGGTTGGATTTTACAAATTTTACAAAGCATGTAGAAAGTAGGAGTGAGGGGAGCAGGCATTGTGAAGAGGGAGCAGATGAGGGTGAGATAGGGGTGAAGGGGAAAGGTGGGGAGGGTGAGATAGGGGTGAAGGGGAAAGGTGGGGAGGGTGAGATAGGGGTGAAGGAGAAAGGTGGGGAGGGTGAGATAGGGGTGAAGGGAAAAGGTGGGGAGGGTGAGATAGGGGTGAAGGGGAAAGGTGGGGAGGGTGAGATAGGGGTGAAGGGAAAAGGTGGGGAGGGTGAGATAGGGGTGAAGGGAAAAGGTGGGGAGGGTGAGATAGGGGTGAAGGGAAAAGGTGGGGAGGGTGAGAGATTGGATAGAGTTGCAGTCTTTGTATATAAAGTTGGCATCAATTTTTAGATGATGGATGGCAGTTCTTTCTGCAAATGTAAGATTTCTCCAGAGCCTCATCAGCTTCTCCCCCATTTGCTTCACTTTCTTCTCCTCAGTCCAATACACCACCTTCCTCGATGTCTACCACCTCAAGGAAGGATACATCAGTACTTCTGTCCCCATCAAACCTTCCAACACCAACTGTGTCTCCACTTGACAGCTACAGCCCTTTCCATGTCACGAAATTCCTTCCATACATCCTAGCCATCCATGGCTGTTACATCTGTAGTGAGAAGCAGTCCCTTTCCAAATATACCAAGAATGTAGCTGAGGCCTTCAAAAACCGAAATTATCCTTTCAATCTTGTCCAGAAACATATATCCCATGTCTTGTGTAACCAATGATCCATCACCCCCACATACCCTTTGGTCACAAACAAACGTGCACTCCTCTCAAGACTCAGTATCGCCCAGGAATGGAACAACTGTATTACATTCTCTGCCAAGGTTTCAACTATTTTATGCTGCCTTGAGATGAGAAATATCCTCCCCACCCCTCCAACATTGATATTCTACTGCCCACCCAATCTAAGCAACATCCTTGTCCATCCTTACTTCACCCTTGCTCCCAATCTCTTTCCTCATGGCTCTCACCCGTGCAATAGACCCACAGGTGTGATCTCAGGGCTACATGTGAAAACACACTGATCTACCCCATGAACGGCAGGGCCAGCTGTGGAAACAACCATGTGATCTACCAACTTAGCTGCAACTATCATGCCACATTCTACACTGGGATGGCAACTAATAAGTTATCTGTCCACATTAATGGTCAATGTCAAATTGTGGCCAACAGATAGCTGAACGAACCAGTTGCTAAACATGCCATCAAACACAATGGTCTTCACTCTAATGACAGAGTCACAGCCTGTGTCATCTGCCTCTTCCCACCAGCACCAACTTCTCTAACTGCCCAGGTGGGAATTCTCCACACAGGATATTTTCATTACCCTAACCCCTGGCCCTCAACCTTCACTATCCCCTGTCTTCCACCTACCTATCCCCTTTTCCTGCCCCCACTCCAATATCACAAGCATCTATCCCACCAACATACCTACATAGGTCTCTCCTCTTCTCCCCCTCCCCCCTTTTTCCAGTGAAGCCTCCCAATGCTGCATTTAGAAGTCCTATCCTGTCCCTGCAAACTCCATCAGGCGACAGGCAGCACCACTACTCACTATCTACTGCATGTTAGGTTGCTGCTCACCGCACACGCCGTCAAACCACAGCACCCAGAAACAGTGGTCATGTGTGTTATTTGTGCTTGGGTGAACGTGTGCGAGGTTTCTACTTCTGAAAAATGCTTTGTCTAAAAGATGAAATGTTTCTAGCGTTATTTTTCATTGTTCCTGTCTGTGACAGGACAGGTAAAACTTTTAAGTCTGGGTGGAATAATGAATACTGGTCCTCCAGAACGCAAGTAATATCACCTCACCTCCTCCTCTATTATGTAAACAGTTAAATCTTCGCGATCTTAGAGAATGAGATATAAAATTTTATTTCCTTTCTTATGCACGTTGCAGCCTACAGCAGTAGCATAAATACATAATGCATTCACAATGAAAGGAGGACTTACCACCTCTCACTTTTGAGATTATGAGCAGTAAGAAGAACACTGGTTCAGGTAATGGATGGGTAGTAAATTTGCATTTTCCTGCAGAACTTAAGTCCATTAACACACACACACACACACACACACACACATTATATATATATATATATATATATATATATATATATATATGGTTATAATAGAGGGAAACATTCCACGTAGGAAAAATATATCTAAAAACAAAGATGATGTGACTTACCAAATGAAAGTGCTGGCAGGTCGACAGACACACAAAATTCAAGCTTTCGCAACAAACTGTTGCCTCATCAGGAAAGAGGGAAGGAGAGGGAAAGACGAAAGGATGTGGGTTTTAAGGGAAAGGGTAAGGAGTCATTCCAATCCCGGGAGCGGAAAGACTTACCTTAGGGGGAAAAAAGGAAAAAAGGACGGGTATACACTCGCACACACACACATATCCATCCACACATACAGACACAAGCAGACATATTGAAAGACAAAGAGTTTGGGCAGAGATGTCAGTCGAGGCAGAAGTGCAGAGGCAAAGATGTTGTTGAATGACAGGTGAGGTATGAGTGGCGGCAACTTGAAATTAGCGGAGATTGAGGCCTGGTGGATAACGGGAAGAGAGGATATATTGAAGAGCACGTTCCCATCTCCGGAGTTCGGATAGGTTGGTGTTAGTGGGAAGTATCCAGATAACCCGGATGGTGTAACACTGCGCCAAGATGTGCTGGCCGTGCACCAAGGCATGTTTAGCCACAGGGTGATCCTCATTACCATCTGCCTGTGTCCATTCATGCGAATGGACAGTTTGTTGCTGGTCATTCCCACATAGAATGCATCACAGTGCAGGCAGGTCAGTTGGTAGATCACGTGGGTGCTTTCACACGTGGCTCTGCCTTTGATCGTGTACACCTTCTGGGTTACAGGACTGGAGTAGGTGGTGGTGGGAGGGTGCATGGGACAGGTTTTACACCGGGGGCGGTTACAAGGGTAGGAGCCAGAGGGTAGGGAAGGTGGTTTGGGGATTTCATAGGGATGAACTAAGAGGTCGCGAAGGTTAGGTGGACGGCGGAAAGACACTCTTGGTGGAGTGGGGAGGATTTCATGTCTTTCCGCCGTCCACCTAACCTTCGTAACCTCTTAGTTCATCCCTATGAAATCCCCAAACCACCTTCCCTACCCTCTGGCTCCTACCCTTGTAACCGCCCCCGATGTAAAACCTGTCCCATGCACCCTCCCACCACCACCTACTCCAGTCCTGTAACCCGGAAGGTGTACACGATCAAAGGCAGAGCCACGTGTGAAAGCACCCACGTGATCTACCAACTGACCTGCCTGCACTGTGATGCATTCTATGTGGGAATGACCAGCAACAAACTGTCCATTCGCATGAATGGACACAGGCAGACAGTGTTTGTTGGTAATGAGGATCACCCTGTGGCTAAACATGCCTTGGTGCACGGCCAGCACATCTTGGCGCAGTGTTACACCATCCGGGTTATCTGGATACTTCCCACTAACACCAACCTATCCGAACTCCGGAGATGGGAACTTGCTCTTCAATATATCCTCTCTTCCCGTTATCCACCAGGCCTCAATCTCCGCTAATTTCAAGTTGCCGCCACTCATACCTCACCTGTCATTCAACAACATCTTTGCCTCTGCACTTCTGCCTCGACTGACATCTCTGCCCAAACTCTTTGTCTTTAAATATGTCTGCTTGTGTCTGTATGTGTGGATGGATATGTGTGTGTGTGCGCGAGTGTATACCCTTCCTTTTTTCCCCCCTAAGGTAAGTCTTTCCGCTCCCGGGATTGGAATGACTCCTTACCCTCTCCCTTAAAGCCCACATCCTTTCGTCTTTCCCTCTCCTTCCCTCTTTCCTGATGAGGCAACAGTTTGTTGCGAAAGCTTGAATTTTGTGTGTCTGTCGACCTGCCAGCACTTTCATTTGGTAAGTCACATCATCTTTGTTTTTAGATATATTTTTCCTACGTGGAATGTTTCCATATATATATATATATACAGGGTGGTCCCGAATTCATGGTACAAACTTTAATGGTAGGTACAGGACATTGTAACAAGGATTTATTGTATAGGAATGTATAGTCGCAGGTGACGCGGTGAGGCGTAAACAGGGGAAAGAGAAATGGAGTGATCGGTTGGTGTCACTGCCGGTAGAGGGCAGTAGATGAACATGATGTATCGCAGTAGGGACAAGCGCCATTCACAATTGTGCTGCCGTAGACGATGGGTGACTTTACGTATGCAGAAAAAGCAGACATGCATTACATGTACGGCCGTGCAAATGGTAACGCCAGAGCTGCGTTACGAATGTATCGCGCGGAGTATCCTAATCGACGAATGCCGGATCATAGAATTTTTCAACGGTTACATCGTCAACTTTGTGAAACAGGTACGTTCGACGTCAACAGACATGACGCTGGTCGATTAAGAGCTGTACGCACTCCAAGACTGGAAGAACGCATCTTGAACATAGTGGCTGATAGACCCGAGTCAAGCACAAGAACTGTTGCGCGTGACGTACATGTGAGTCATCAGACTGTATGCAGAGTGTTAAATGAAAATCGCTTACACCCCTTCCATTTTCAAAAAGTACAAGCATTGAATCCGGCAGATTATCCTCTTCGCGTGAACTTCTGCCAGTGGTTGTTGCAGCAATGTGCGTTGCAGCCGGATTTCGTAGGTCATGTGCTATTTACAGATGAAGCGACATTTTCACGCGAGGGTGTCTTTAATGCGCACAATTCCCATGTGTGGGCAACAGATAATCCACATGCAACGCGTCCACATGCGTATCAACAACGTTTCGGTATTAATGTGTGGGCTGGTATTGTGAACGACTTTTTGATTGGGCCATACTTACTACCCACGCGACTCTGTGGCGAAAGCTATCTTATTTTTCTGCAAGAAGTGTTACCAGAACTGCTGCAAGATGTTCCGCTCGCCATTCGTAACCGCATGTGGTTTCAGCACGATGGAGCGCCAGCACACTTCAGCACTGCTGTACGGAATTACCTGAATGCCACGTTTGGTGCTAGATGGATTGGGCGTGGTGGACCAGTCCCTTGGCCACCCCGATCTCCTGATTTCTCTTGCCTCGATTACTTTTTATGGGGACATCTTAAGAGCCTTGTTTATGAGACTCCAGTTGACTCAGATGAGGATCTCGTTGCTCGCATATCTGTAGCTGCTGCAGGTGTGCGTGAAATACCAGGCATCTTTGAACGTGTACGCCAATCGCTGCACCGACGCTGTCAAGCATGTATCGCTCATGGTGGACGCAATTTTGAACACTTACTGTAAACATGACACTTGTCAACAACGATTTCAATAAAATCTTTCGTTTTCCTTTCGGCCGTTATTTCCCCTGTTTACGCCTCACCTGGGACTATACATTCCTATACAATATATCCTTGTTACAATGTCCTGCACCTACCATTAAAGTTTGTACCATGAATTCGGGACCACCCTGTATATATATATATATATATATATATATATATATATATATATATATATATATATATATATATATATATATATATGCGCACCGAAAATTGGCAAACTGGCAACATCTGAGTTCCTTGTGTGTCATTATTCATACAACATTTCATCTTAAAATCAAGTGGTAGGTTACCTTCGGGCCTGTGTATATTCTTACTTCAGAATTTTGTACTTTTATAATCATGAATGCCAGTACCTCTTCTGCTGGAAGGTTTGCAGCAGCTAAGCTTAAAAATGGAAATTTTAACTGTGCTCAGACAAAACTGTTGTGAAATCAGTCCTGCAAAACAAAGCTGTGTTATACAGAGGGAAGGAAGTCAATCATTGTCTGCCTTTTGATGATCACAGTAAACAATTCATTAAATGAATATCAATCAGAATGTCTTTAAGTTCTAAATTAACAACATTTCTGCCTTGGTGTGTGCAACAACAAACAAAAACCTGTATTTTTCTCATAACAGCTGACGACGGGTTTGAAGCTATTTCATAATTTTTTACCAATACTTCAATTCAGCACTTCAAGACTAGTACACAAGCATAATCAGTAAAGACAAGCAGGGCATATTTCATGCTACTAGCTAGGTGATCCAATATTTGCATGAAGACCTTAACAAAAAAGGCAAAGAGTGAGCAACTATTAACAGCAATTAATCAATGCAATGACAGCAAAATTTGCATACACTACAGCTACACTAAATAACACCAATTTTTATAAATGCACTGGAAGACCGGCACCACCAATCTTCAAGATGAACTGAGTGACACGTAAGAACAAAATAGTAGTTTTCTCAAACATTCTTTAGTGTCACACTATGACACGATTAATAATACGTGGATCATTAAGTGGGAACAGATGAAATGTTGAAGAGGAAATTGCATATGTGTAACAAAATAAGGGAGAGGCAACAATCAGGATAAGGATACAAACTGCTCTACGACTAGTGGTCAGTTACATTACACAAAACCAGCTGGACAGAGGATGAGGTAGCAAGAAGCAGGAAAGAAGGTGACCAACAAAAACAATGAGCAAATACAGGAGTCCAGGAAATATTCAACAGACCAAAAACAATAAAATAACTGGGAAATAATTAAGTTGATTTCTTTCTGGTCCCCAATCAATTTCCCTCTCCTAGTCTTCCTATGTCTTGGATGGTCTACATTGGTGAGGGTACATCAAGAGCAGCAAGGCATCACAAGTCAAAACCTGGCAAGCACTCTCATATGTAACCACTACCTATTATGTATACCTGAACTTTAAATGATCTTAAACAGTGTTGTGGTGTGGTGTGCTCTACCAAATATTGGACCCCTGATGGTTCATTATGCACTTCAAAATTTATTATTTACAACTGTATTAATATGTAACAATTATGACAGACCTCAGACACCTGCTGAAAATGTGTGTTGTGCAGCTCTTGCACACTCTAAGAAAGTAGTTAATATGAGCAACTATCCTACAAAAAAGGAAAAGAGGAATACTTGTTTCCAAGTTCTAAGGAAGTTGAGAATGACAACATCCCAAAGCAAATACCTCTACCTTCTACTTTACATCACATGTTTAGCCACAGGATATGAGTGTTATTCACAAAAAATGTAAAACGGTGTGAAGTAACATGGGTATCACAAAGTCTAATAAACTTCCACATCATAAACAAATTAATTTCACAATCTCTGCAGTCATATAACTTTGCATCATAATCCAAACAAACATCTTTTGTGTAACAAAGTCATTGAAATTATCAAACCATGCCTTAAACGCCAAACTGATGCCATGGCTAAGTGCACAGTTAGGATTTTAAAAGGACTTCCATATACCCTGCAGTAGCACGTGTAACTATCTAATCCCTCTGTTAGCACTGAAACTTGCAACTGCACCCATAAATGATATCTGATCCAAGAACACAGTCCAACATTATGCTGACTGCTGCTGCACATGCCAATTTTCAGAAAGATATAGCAAGAAGATATTGAAATCAAAAATAGTAAAAAACAAACAAAGTCTGTGACAGATTTCCTTCACAATATCTTAAAGTTGCATTTAAAATAACTTTAAAATGAACTAAGTTAGTATCATACTAGTGTATTAAGCTAAATGCAAAACCTACACATTTTAATTATCACATAGGATTAAGTATGAACTGCATCTCAAGACATAATATTGTTCAATTTTATTCGTAAAATACAACCATTCCTGAACTATCCAGATTTACCTATGCAGCAGAACTAACACACACACACACACACACACACACACACACACACACACACACACAGCCATGATAAATAAGGTAGTTTCACAACAGAGGACAAAAACACAAAAGTAATCAATGAATGAAGTGGTAGAAGTAAAGTGCAATCACTGTGACTAAAGGGACACACAACTCTTACTGGCTAATGCAATCTATGAAAACTGTGGTAGGTATTCATTAATTATTCCTTTCACCATAGCAGTGACTGCTGTTACAACGAAGTTCTAGGAAGAGTATATCTAATGTCAGAACAAATTTTTAAAATGTATTTCTCACTCACTGTCATTTCCTCATTCAACCTCTGCTACTCACAAATTTAAGATCTGAATTCTTACTTTAGAGTTCTGGAATTAAACTTGTTTTAAAATTATTAGCTGTAGAGCCTATGTTCTTACAAGTACAGTTCTGTCTCAACCATCTAGAGTGAAAATATAAAATTTTAAACAATTAAAAACACATAACTCAAGTCACACAAAAATGTTCCAACCGTTCATTTAAAACATTCTACCACGTTTAAAAAGAACCAAATTCATGAATGTTTACAATATTATTTTACAATCTGGGCTTAATTCAAAACTTAACAGAAATATGCATTTTTAAATTAGAATTAGGGACGTCACAGACAGATTACTGATAGAGGATACTCTTAGAGAATAAAATTTAAAGTGAATCCTTTAAAAAGGGCACACGAGAATAAATCCAATAGTTAAAAAAATGTGCTCTTAATAGATCATGTCATATTGTGATGTGCTACAAATATATGTACATGTCCACAACTTCCCAAGTGTAAGAAAAAACTCCTTTTCCCACATAGCAGAAAACCTGGACTGCAAAGCATGAGAATGTAATGGTGCTGTTCCACACAAGTGCGAAGTGTCAACTGTCACAACACAAAAACATGCAAAACATTGAAATAAACCCCATTCTACAAGAAAAATATTGTGATGTGGAAGCAGAATTTATAAACTCATAAATAAAAATTCTACTTACCATGGAACCGTTAACACTCAATTCCTGTTAACCAACACCACTCCATTTCTTTACACACTCTTGTTACTTAATTTACATTATAATGTCAAAACATTCCCTGAGACAGAACTTACAAATACTCCTAATAAAGGTATTTTTGTTTTGTTTTAAGAGGATAAAGGAAAAGATAAACCTTTATTTATTTAATTTTATTTCATCCCAGTACAGACGCATGTATTAAAAACAGTTTACACAGAACGGCAAAATAATATTCTGAAATTAAATATTAAATAACCCTTGTCAATCTGCAATTGTGGTAGTCTCCTTACAGTTTTTATGTTTACACATACAAAAAAGTTTTTTTGTGGGACAACAAAACACAAAGTCGCTTTCTAAATCGCATGGTTTTATCGCACAGACAGGACACTACTACATTTAAAATTGCAGTACTCGAAAGGAATATCTATGGTTCCTACACTTAAAGTTTCGCACGTAAAATTCACGAAAACATAAAGGTAATCACTACGAATATGACTTTAAAAAAGGTACAGAACGATTCAATCTTCATAGACTTTCACAATTTAGTGAAACGAACGTGAAATATTTACATGGTTTCGTGAGAAATAACTCCCTACGTCCTGTTCAGGTTCAAACTGACGATAACTGTGTAAGCTACCCGTTTACCCCTGAAGTACACACCTACGATGTATCAGATTTTGAACGCCACAGCTACAGCTTGCATCCGAAGACTTAAATTAATTGCACTCATTGCTTGGTTTAGTCATTTTCTATTAAGCATAAGTCCTACGCTAAATTATACGAATGAAAGCGAAGTTGCAAAAAGGGGTGTCGTCTCCGTACGCCTGTCGTGAATTGTATCGCTGCCACCATCCGAGCGCCGTCCGCACTTCTCGCTGTTTTATCGCAACAGCAACACGACGTACACATTCGCCTGATATTCGGGAGCATCTAGTATCGGCGTGGCGGCGGCAAGTCACGATCGAGAGGTGACGGTGCAGGGTAGCTACGACACAACAAGAAGACGCAAACCTGTTACTGCAATTACATATCTCGCTTGTAACCTTTTTTCACAGGCTACGGTACACACGTTCATGTACCATGACAGCATGTGAAGGGGCAAGTGTGTCACTCATATGTTTACATATATATAATTCAGAGCATTTTATACATACACAATTTCTCAAAAATAAAATTACATTAACAATAAGGCCCACCTGGAATGTTGTCTAACAATCCAGGCACTGCCCAGCACTTAAGTATCACAGTAATTTTGACGATCTTTGCTTCAAACCACTGCACTAGACTGAAAGAGGAATGGAAGCAGTAATTTACTTCTGTATCACAAACCCAACTCGCTGAAATAGTTTACCCCCTAACACTAGTTTTAGAAAAAATGTAATGCTAGTTATTGTGTGCAAATTGGTAACTACTTCATGTTACTGACTGTTTTAATGTGGCTAACACTTAAATGAATCAAGTCTGTTTTGCCCTTTGTCACTGAAAAATCTTTTCCGCATTTAGCTACTTCTCTACCTTATTTCGTCAGGGCAAATGAACTATTACTGTTTTTGTTATTTCTTCACTTTTATTCCATTAGCTTCAAAAATGTATTTTAGGGAAGTGTTTTCACATTGACTGCAATAATACGCACACCTTGAAAGCTACATTCACGTCAAATGCATATCTTATTATTAACCTTATGTCAACATACTTTTTTTAAGGGTTATATCGTTAGCTGTTATTCTGCCATTGCCAGGGGAGTTGTCTGAGAAAATTCTCTCCAAATAATAATAATAATAATAATAATAAAATGAATCATTTCCAGAATGAATACCCAAATACTAAACAAATAATATATTAATTGGTTATAGTTCAAAGCCCAAAGCTAATCACCAAGTATCAACTCACCTGAAAAATTCTTGGAAAGGGAGAAATCTTTCTCTCAAATATAATGCAATATTTGCAACAATTTGTTACAAAATAACTTCACTCCGTCTCAAATCATTGGCATTTCTAGTATCATGAAGACAGCATGCCCTTTTTTCTTTCCTTAATCAAATGTACTGAAGTGAAATGAAATGAAGGGATCAATGGAGAAAATCAGTGATGATGCAAGAAATGAAATGATACCAGTGCAAACTATTCAGATGTAATGAACCTGAAACTTAATATGTAGTGGCAAGAGAAAACTTGGGCACACCAAGACACTGTGACTATAATTCAACAAACATATTCCTTGTGGCAGTGTAATCCATGGTGCCCAATAGACTTGGTTCCCAACGGCTTTATTCCTACATATACTATAAGAACCTCTGGTAGAAGTGTTCAGAAAACACAGGTGGAAAAATTAAATGACACTGAAAGTGAGTTAATCCTGGAGCCTTGCTCAGATACCTAATGCACACTATTAAAACACTATCCCATAAGTTGAAGGTACCTCCTGGCAACCCTTAACCCCCAGGCAGGTGTACCTAGTATGGGGGATCAGACAGGTGGGCCTATTGCAGACTTTCTGCACATGTGACAGCCTCTTCATCATCCGTCTATGAGCACTAGGCCAGTGCAGTACAGTCACATAGGCTACAGCCCAGCAACCCAATTGCCATTCCTGCCCACCTATGCCTGTGAGCATCCAGCTGCCTGCCACTAGGCAGTCAAGCTCGAATAACTTGGCCTAATAGTTACAGCTACAGCTTCTGAAAAGCAGGAAATCTGGAGTTGGGTTCCAGTCTTGCACAAATTCTGAATAATCATATTAATAAATTTCTTTTTATAAGAGCAACATAGCAAACAACATCTTTTTATAGAGTAGTTTTACAGGAAATGCCTACAACTATTCCACACATTATTCAGAAGAAAAGGAACACCTGCAATTATAAAATTCACTTACAACTAAAGCTCCCAAAATTTGAAATTGAATTACAAATGTTTTGAATTATCCAGTCACAAGCAATGCAACTAGGAAAGTCTAAGAAAACATAAGATGAAACCAAAAATAAAGACATCTGACCAACTTAATCTGAAGATATTACCACAATAGTAAAGAAACTAAGATGAAGCATTAATTCAAAGCAGAAGAGAGTGGCTCGCTTGGTAAGTCTGGGTATTAACTGATCAGGTGAGATGGCAGTGCAACTGAACTTTACCTGAAGTGGCCACATTCTATTCAGAACTTCATTTCACTTCAGTAGTGTAAGAGAATTACAATTAACTAAACTGATTTCTCTCCCATTACAAGAACTTATCCAGATTTTCTGTGAAATCTTTAAATTGGTTACAATCAGTTCAAAGTTTCAACAGGAAACACTGCACTACTACCGAAAATTTCTGATGATTTTGCTAATGGCTGTTTCATTTAGTCACAAATAACTTACACTACTGTAAGGAATTTGATTTGTGAGTTTCAAAACAATCTCCCCCTCTGACTCTCAAAAAGTGAAAACAACAACACTGAATATCAAACAGCTGCTACCATTCCACTTTCAACGAAACACCAATAAAAGCACAAAAATAACTTACATGGCTTTCTATGATGAAACACATACCACAAGAGCCTAACACAAAAATGTAAACAAACAGATAGTGAACACAGAACAAAGTGCAGCCAAAACATGCCCCCAACAAACTGTCTTCCGCCTGAGCAAATGCCTCAGTTAATATTGCATGTTAGTAACAGACCGCCCAAAATAAAATTTCAAAAGAAATGATTTTACAATTTGTTATTGATAAAAAAATTGCTCTGGCATCTGACATTCTGAGATGACAATGACACCAGCAAAAACAAGTGAACACTTTGCAGTGATGTGTCAAGCTCTGCAATCTAATTTTTCTTTGATGCATCAACTTACCGTCTGCTTGGGGCTCCATAAGGATCCATTTCGTCACGATCGTACCTGTGGAGACAGATTAAATAATATATTTTAACAACAGTCATTGCAGTTCAGTTCACATGAATGACAAACACTATGAAAATATTTGAAGGTATCCAGCATAAAATTAAAGATCCTTAAGCAATGGAAAAAAAATAAAATTTACTGCTTTGTTGCACATACTACTGTAAAGCACTAATTGGAACTTTGCTAGAAATAATGTGGTTCATGCGCGCGCGCACACACACACACACACACACACACACACACACACACACACACACACACACGAGCGCGCGCACACGCACGCACACACACACACAGAAATTTTTATATGACTGAGAGATGGTGCAATACAGGAGGCAGTGTCAAAGAGAAATTAAACTGAGAGTTCAAAATTTATCACTAACAGATTCAGCTGTCTACTTTGAAAAAACTCCACTTTCATATACATATTCTTTCAACGAACAATGACAGTTTACACAAAAATGATCAATTTTAAGTGAAATCAGATGATCTCTATTTCAGAACTCATTTCACAAACAGCATGAGCTGAAAGAAAAGTTATCTTACCCTGAACTTCCATATCCTGATGAAGGAGGAGGGGTACGCCTGCGATACATGTCTGAGCCCAATCTTGCACCACCATATTCACTGCGACGCTCAAATGATGCAACCGGTGGAAGACTAGTTCTTTCATATGGACTACCCATTTCAGAGAAAGAACGTCGTTCATATGGTGCACGCATCATGTCTGGGTATGACCTCCTCTCTGCTTCTCTGAAATTAGCATGTGACCAGGTTACTTATTTACCATCAATTATATATTTAAAGAAACAGACTAAGTATATTACAGAGCAACTAACACTATACTATAACCACACGTACCTTTCCCTCGGACTTATCATGGGTGGAGGACCATGTGAAGGATAGTAATTATCATAACCACGTTCATAGCCCTCGTAAAAGCCATTCCTTATGCTAGGTGGTGGTGCCATACCGGGTCGTCTTTCAAACTCTCTTGAATCCCTCATGTAAGGAGTTGCTCGTCCCATTCCTCTGAAACTACCTCGGCCACGCATTGGTCCAAAACCCCCTCTGTAGCCTCCCCCTCTGCCACTTTTTTTCCCTGTAGATTGCTGAAAGCGCAGTAGTGAAATTAGTGTCTACAAACGTAATTATATTTATCATGTAAGAAGCAAATGAATTACCTCCACACTAATCTGAACACCCATGAATTCAGCATTGTTTAGAGCTTCAATAGCAGCTGCAGCCATTTCCTCCGTTTTCATGTGCACAAACCCATACCTGTTCAGGATGTCACATTCAGTAACTACACCATACTGTTCAAAGAGAGCTCTTAACTCTTGAACCTGAGCATGTTCTGGCAAACGGCCCACAAATATTTTTGTTTTCTGAAACAAAAGTAGAAATGAGAATAAAAAATAACATTTGTAAATGTAAGACACTTTACCTTCTAAGGAGACTGACAAATCAGTCAATGGTTAAAAAGTGACTTAAGGCAAAAGACCTGAAAACTGTTGTTCAAAAGCACACTAAGAAATTTTCATCTGAAAGATATTCAGGCTATGTATCAAAGTTATCTTTGCAGTTACAATCATCAACCATATTAGCATCAGAACATGACAAAAAAAAGATCAAAATATTTAATTCTGTTTTCTGTACATGACTGCAAAACATGGTACTATGATTGTCAGCTGAGTGCTTAAATGGTATTAAGAGAGACAGGGATGGAAAACAAACCTAAGACTAAAATTACTGAACAATTTCATTACAAAAGCCAACTTTTCTGATTTGGACAAACTAACAATACTGACTAGTTCCTCACTAGGAAAGAAGGATCAAAATGTGGCCTCCACCATCCCCACAGCCACCCATCCTCTTAACACACAAAACTACAACAACATTACATATAATAATATAAAAAATAATCAGGTAAATTGTTGCACTTTATTATAATACTAAAATGCTCCTATTTGATAGAAATGTATCAAACTAGAAAAAGCTTTAAAGTTCAGCTGTACAATGCCATTTTCAGAATAAAACAAACACAAAATTTCTTGAAAAAAGCATTTTGTTTTTGTTTCTTTGAAAAAACATTTTAACATAGCTTGCTATATCTTTTCTATGTTTTTAATTGTTTTATGTTCCCTACCTTTCTTAGCATCCACAGTACTGTTTGGGCCTCACTAATTCCCAATCGCAAAGTGAGCCTTTTCCTCTTAACACATGCACCATAGCATCCCCTCTTGCAGTCAAATGAGAAGCCACTGTTTTTTTCTACATATCTGCAGCGTATGCATTCAAGATGGTCCCTGATAATGGGAGTCCCCTTTCTATGTCCACAGTGCCATGTGAAAGTGCAACTCCAGCCTTCACTCTCATAACAATAGCATATTTCTTTTTTCCAGAAGCATAACATGGTCAATAATATACAAATTATGCAGAACAACTTACTCCCTTTCTAGAAACAATTTGTTGAGTGTCACTGGGGGGGGGCAAAGAAGTATACATAGTAATTGAGAACAGATACAGACTACTCTATTTTCAAAAAAGGCCAATGGATAGTGCACATAACTACAGGCCTAAGTTGCTGACATACATCTGTTGATCAAGAACTGAAAACAAATTATAAAAAGCTTTGGTGGATACTGAGGCAGCAAGATACAAGCTGTTAACAGTAAGTTCATCTCATCTGAACTGTATAAATACCAAGAATTGGAGATGGTTATAAGAAAAGGTAAAAACTAAAACATAGCAACTCCATTTCATATCTCAACATGGAGTTTTGAAGTATGGCTAACATACCTTTCATAGGCAATGGTACAAGTTATGTAGAGGCCCCCCCTTATATTTTTCATAGTTTATGTATAGTTTACATATGACACAAATACATATATTATATGCATCAAAATTCTCAGACTTTTCCGTTGTTCTGTGTAACTTCTGAATTTACCTCGTAATTTCAGTTTTTAATATGAAAAGTGCATCAAATATGACAGATTCTGATAAATATGACAAAATCAGGATTTGCATCAGATCAATCTGTTACCATTTCCTATCTAACACATTCTTTGGCTTCAACTCTAAACCAAATTATTACCTTCCAACCAAACCTAGACTTCAAGCTACACCACAGACAAACACTGGTGTTCAGCCAAAATTTATAATCTTACAAAGTTTTCAAAGCCCTAAATTTAACTATGGCAATCTGGTTTTGGAATATATATAAAATGAACCCTGAAAATTGTATGCTGTAATTGTAAAAAATTAAAGATTGAGCTTACCCAGTATGGATGTTTCAGAACCTGTGACTATTAAATACATAAAACTGCCACCAGTCACTTTTTTGATATAGTTATTTACTCATTCCACAAACCAGTTTTCAAACCTTTTCAGGCTCATCTGACATGATTTTCCAAAAGTTACATAGCTATTTCAAGGATAAATTGTCAGAAAGTTAAAAAAAAGTAACAAAAGAATAAATGAGATTGAAGTCAGGAAGATTGAGAGACACTAGATCATCACAGTGAAACATCTGTACCATCATTTTGAGGTGTACATGCCCAGTTCTAACCACTTCGGATATGTATAGACTTTCATGGTCATATGAACTGAGAAGAAAGAGCTACCTTATAGGATTATGTCTACAAATATCCTCTGTTTAAAAACACCAGTGCATCGAGGATCTGTTACAAGTTGTGTGTGTTCACAGCAGCATACTGAGCAGATGTGTATCTGATGTAACCAAAGACAAACCCCATGATTGGTCAGAAGCCGTAGCATGCCTACACTGTGGGTGTTACACTCTTGGAAAGAAGTCCTACATAGTATTAGATATATTATTACTAAGTTACGTTAAATGAAACTTTAAGATATTCAAACGTATTAACAGTCATCAACGATTTTCTTAATCATCCTTTAGCTGTTTAGTTTTTATTCCAAAATCGTAACCAGTCACAGCCTCTGCACTGTTGTGCTCCAATTGTCACGCTGTCAATACAGCAGTATGAAAATGTCTGAGGCTGCTTCCTGTTCCTTAGTGAAACAAGTGTGTGGAGCACGGTTACAAAGTACCGAGAAATAGGTAGTTCTTGATGTTTGTCATAAATTTAGAGAGATAATTGGCTTTGCACATTTGATTTATAGCGAAATGGCCCAAATGGCTCTGAGCACTATGGGACTTAACGTCTGAGGTCATCAGTCCCCTAGACTTAGAACCACTTAAACCTAACTAACCTAAGGACATCACACACATCCATGCCCGAGGCAGGATTCAAACCTGCGACCGTAGCGGACGCGTGGTTCCAGAATGAAGCGCCTAGAACCATTCGGCCACTCTGGCCGGCAATTTATAGCGAAATCGGTAGTGTAGTAGTTTGACAATTTGACAACTCATTACATTTCATGGTTCACTGGTTCAAGCCTCACCTGTGTCAAATTTTTTCTCATCCCATTTGAAACACCTACATCTCATAATTGTAAATTCATCATCTTTTTTTATGAATAATGCATGTCGTCTTGATTTTAATTAAATATTGCATGCAAAATTCCTCTTTTCATTTCAAATATAAATTCTCAGTTATTAATATTCTATGAAAGGCTGTTAATAAAGGTTGCTTAAATTACGAAAACATAAAAATTTAATATTTAAGGCAAAAATGAAAAACCAAATACTCCGTATTTGGGTTACATCCATTGTTTTATACCACAGTTGTAGATCTGTACCGTAGATACATGAAAGACAATTATTTTCACAGCATTGAGCGCACCATATAAATGCTGCATTTTTACACTTGCCACTGTACCATTACAATACAAATGTAAGAGAACTGATTTGGCCTGAGAAAATTACAAGACTGTTGAGCTGCCAGATGTACTGAGACTAACATACACAGCTTTCTCACTTGTCACTGCTGAACACTGGCAGGGTATAGAATGGCATGTCATAAAAGAGGAGGAGAAAATGGGGTGCTCAATGGCTTCGTGGATACTGCTGTTGATCGACTCGTTACCAACATAGCAGATGGCATTTCCAGAACTGAAATGTGTTTCTTGGATTCGGAAAAGAAAAGAGCTAAGAGATTACCAAACGATTGACTGTAATTAATACCATCCATCAGTGGCTTCAGTCTTCAACAGTATGGCAAAATCCCATCGCACATAGGTCAGTCAGAAAAATCTTGTTTGTAATTAAAATACTATGTCAGATGAGAACAGGAGCATTTTATGCTTTCCATCTAGTCACCTAAGAAGCGCATGGTAGTGCTGCACTTTTGCCGAATATTATTTCATTCTCTTTAAACATTAAATAACATTTGAAGCTATATTGTTTCTTCACCCATCTCTTTTTACATCTGAACTGCAACTGCGCACATCATTGCAGGTTAGTTGGACCGCTGGTTAACCAGTGCTGCAAACCTGTTGTCTCGCACATTATCACTCAGTCTATATGTGTGTAACTCAGCATAAAATGTATCCCTATGATTGTACTTGACTGTACTGGTCACAGCTTGGCTTCCGCTACACGTGAAACGAAATCCAATGTGAGTCAAGCAAACACAGAAGAATGCATGGTGTAATGTTTACATCAGGTTTATAATTATGATGAACAGAGTATAACAATGGGGCCTCACAATGTTGGGATCACAGACTTGCTTCAAACTTTGTACACTTTTAGTAGGGCATAAAAACAATATAATGTGCAAGTAGTTTAGTCCATTACTCTGACAATTCCGAGAAAATCATAAGAAAAGTTTTAACCATCCATTATGTAACTGATGTATTTGTGCAAAGTTGCCATACATAAGAAGTCACTTTAGCCAAACAGTTAGCATTTGTGCTTTGTAAGAGGGTCGTGCACGTAGCGACTATTTGAATTCTTTTTAATCTATATTTTTTTCCATCACTGGTCGCGCTATTTAATTTATACAGCATTTGAGAGGTAATAAAATAAAGAAAACCCATGTGCATTTTCATGAGGTTTTAGTGAGTTTCATGTTATTTGACTATTTACTATTTGTAACTAAATTTTCAGGACGGGCTTGGAAAGCCAATCTCAAACTGTGATAAATAATAATGCAAATGATGTTATTCACAGTCAGTAACGTAGTTAGTCATAATGTACCAAACCACAAGAGTAATGTACAATTATTCTTCCAATGTAATCTCGACATCACATGTTGAAGGATGGTATCTATCATACAGACACAGAAAACAAAACTTCATGCAAACAGCTGTGGTTTTTACCGTTATATAACCTCAAACATGTCAAATTAAATAATGATACAAGTGATAAAAAAATTAATTATTAAGTTTGAGCAGAAGTTGGACCTTCGCCTCATACATATTCCTCTCATGAAGTCTGAACGCCGATCACTTGACCACCACAAACCGTCTAATGTCCAGCACCTTTGCACAGACACACAATAGACATACAAAACTTCTCTTGCAATTTTCTTGGAATTTCCACAATAGTGCACCTTACTACTTGCACATTATACTGCTTTAATGGCCTATTGAAGGTGTACAAGGTTTGAAGTAAATCAGTGGTCCCAATGTTGGTGCCTCCCCTTGTGAGTGAGATGTAGCTGTCGCACTGGTTTGCATCCTGCTGCTTCCTATTATTATTATTATTATTATTATTATTATTATTATTATATTCCTACTACTACTACTACTACTAGTAGTAGTAGTAGTATTATTATTATTATTTCTTTCTTGTCTCAGACGTTATGTCTGGTTAAAAATGGAAGGTGACGCGGACCTTGATCAAGCGTGACTTCCTTTTAACTGTACGGTATGTGTTACATTGCATTTAGGAACTTTCGGGTAATTGAACAAATGTCAATAATTACAGATTTCTGTAGTTGTATATATAAGTTTGGATGTAGCTGTATTGCATTGATGTACTGGTGGATAGTGTGTGGTATGACTCCTGTAGTTGATAGTATAATTGGTATAATGTCAACTTTATCCTGATGCCACATGTCCTTGACTTCCTCAGCCAGTTGGATGTATTTTTCAATTTATATTTGTTGTACTGGGTATGGATATTTCGATTAGTTGTGTTAATTTCTTCTTTTTATTGGTGAGTATGATGTCAGGTTTGTTATATGGTGTTGTTTTATCTGTTATAATGGTTCTGTTCCAGTATAATTTGTATTCATCGTTCTCCAGTACATTTTGTGGTGCATACTTGTATGTGGGAACATGTTGTTTTATAAGTTTATGTTGTAAGGCAAGCTGTTGATGTATTATTTTTGCTACATTGTCATGTCTTCTGGGGTATTCTGTATTTGCTAGTATTGTACATCCACTTGTGATGTGATCTACTGTATCTATTTGTTGTTCGCAAAGTCTGCATTTATCTGTTGTGGTATTGGGATCTTTAATAATATGCTTGCTGTAATATCTGGTGTTTATTGTTTGATCCTGTATTGCAATCATGAATCCTTCCGTCTCACTGTATATAAAAAATAAATTTTACACCCACCTCCTGAGATTTTCATGAAATTTGGCTCAAATGGTTCTAATACCATCCTGACAACACCTGCAATTTTTTTTTTGCTGTATCTCTTACAGTTTTTTTTATAAATTTTTAAAGTTTTTATGTTTTGCGTTTTCTGAACCTTCGGAAATGGTCAATTTAATTTGTATTCAAAACTTTAAATTTGCTTATCTTAAAAACTCTTTTTAGATAACATCATGAATTTTTGCAACAAGTTTATTTATTATTCATATTTGAAGATAAAAATGATGCTATTAAAATATATTAATATTTTCTATATATATTTTTTTTCTTTTTTTTTAACGGATGTTTTGTTTTATAAGAATTGCAATATCTAGAGTCTCAGACCTGATAGAATGCTCAAATTTGTTTTAATTTACTCTTAAACATATAGACTACTTGATAAAACAAAAATAATGATGGCTTTTTAACATGTTTATTAATTATAGTAGATTACATTAGAATTATGTACAAAGATAGTTTACTTATGACACTTATGTATAACCCAACTGATTGCTTGAAACATTGAATTTTTTTGAGTAATTTTGTCTTTTTAATAAACATTAATGCTGATTCAAACTGTTTTTCCACTTCATCCAAGAGCTTTCAGTTCTTTTGATACAGTCTTTTTTGAAGTAATACATTCTCCCAGTGCCGCTTGATTGAGGTGCGTCTACTACACAGACTATGTGCTCCAAAGGCACTATGCAGGAATCTTCTCTTTCAGGCCAATAAAATGATGCAGCGGGTCCTGAAGGATGTAGAAATAGAATTTCTGCATCTTCTTCATCATTGAATATTGTTTTTGCCAGTACAAAGTATCAGTTACCATCATAATTTGCAGCCACATAGCTATTTATGGATGGTTCAACACTAACCCAATCAGAAGAAGAATGGAAAGAAAAGACTAAGGAGGGTTTTACACTATTTGTAGTCCTTCTAATTTCAAGGTTGTTTGTTGGAAGTGGTTTGAAGTTATGAAAACTTCTTGTTCCAGGAATGGTTCGGGTTGCTGAAAAACGTTTTTCTAGTTTTAACCGTAGCAAATCAGCTTCTTTTTTGTCAATAAAGTGAAAATGAATGTTTTCAATATTTTTTTCACAAAACTTATACACATCGATTGCTGTCATTATTTGTTCTTTATCTGAAAGCTGTAGACTGGCTTTCCTTAAAATTCTTTTAATAGTTCCTCCTAGGCCATCACAAATTGACTTCAAGTGTTCCGACAAATTTTTAAAACTGTTTCTATTTTTGTACTGCCCAGCACAACCATCTGTAAAGTAGTGAACTGAGTCAATGTCAGTATGATGTAATGACAGCCACTTTGTAATTTCTTTTTGTACAAAGTTAACAAAACCAGTGTCATGTTCTTGGTCATCACTAATAAAACAGTGGTTGGAAACAAAAACATTGTTTCCCTCATTTCTTAGAAAACCTCCAACTGGGTGCAGAGTACAACCACCTCTATTCCAGTGGTAACTTTGGATCTCATTTTGTATAACAAAGGAATAATTTTCACTAAAATCCATCACAATAATTGCTGTTTTGGGTGGTGGGTCTTCTTTCAATCTTTTAAAGGCTGCTGATTGGGATTTTGCTATAAACGAGTGTGGGGTGAGCTTTTCCAATGACCTAACCAATAAAGAAATGTAGTCTTCAACACTGATAGACTGTTTGATCATTTCTGCCCTGTCTGTGTTAACCCACTGACTGATTACAATTTCTTCTTCTAAATCATAATATTCACTTAGTTTTTCAGTTAAGCACTCTTTTAGTGCAGTATTTGCAGGACAGCTGTTGCAATGATGTAGCATGCAGTTTTGGTTTTCTGTGTTGCACACAAGCATCGTAATTAGGCCTTTATAAGATTCTTCAATTTTCACAGCATCCAGTAATAGTTTAACATTCTGGTGGATACTGCATACACATACAGTGTGTGTGCCTGCAGCACCAGCAAGGATACACCATTTATGTCTCAAGAAACAAAATTTTGAAAATCCTACTTCTACCTCGGGATTCTCCCATTTGAAAGAATAATAGAGTTCTCTCAAGTTACACAAAATGAGTCTTTTTTGCATGTACACATTTTTTTTTGAATACTTACTTTGTCTTTTGTTCCAGGTAGCACTCTGGAACTTTCATCCTTTTCATAAAAATCTGTTACAAGTCTTACTGTATTTTCAGAAAGAGTTTTACCTTTTTTTGGACCAGGAGTTTCCAAAATACCCTTTTCAGATTTTAGCTTTCTAGCTTGTCGCACCATGTGCTCACTTACATTAAATTCTTTCATCACTTTATTTCGAGTCCAAGAATCTGGAGCCAAGGTCAGAATCTGGATTTTTCTAGACCTCCCAACAGATGAAATCTTCTCTTTCATAAGAGAAATCATTACATCAAACTCCTTTGCTTTCTCAACCACACTTATCTTCTTCGTCATCATCAGAACTTGGTGCATCACATTTTAATGCTTTTGAAACCGACTTTTTTGCAGTCTTTTCAATACTGCTAACCTTCCTTTTAAAATAAGACCCTTTACTTTGTTCTGACAAGCCATGAAGCTTTATCGGTGTCAAACCTAAATAATCAAGAGCAATGTTTGTTTGTACGAGGGATTCATTTCTGGATTCCAATGATTCTAATTCAACCATGACTTCATCATCTGTTTCACTTTCATTGACTCCAACTCTTAATTTTTCCTCACAAAAGTTACGGCATGTTGAGCAAAGCTTTTGTCCAGGTTTTATGCTAATATTTTTTGTCAGTAATTGTTTAGAAAGATCCAAGCCTACACTTCTCAACGATTTTTTGATGGGCTTTTTGTGTTTTTTTAAGTGGGTCTACACATGTTGTTTGATACTTTTCAAAAACATTTAAAAAGTAGTAGCTGTGGTGTGAACATATATTCTTAAATTCACACAGATTAATTCCAGATCGTAAGTGGATCAAATCTTTTTCTTTTGGAAGATTTTAATATATCTTTATGGTAATTTTTTTTAACATTTAGATATAATACACAAACTTATTCCAAAATTTCATACTGATATCTTGAGTATTCTTTAATATACAATTTTTTTTAGTTGTGAGGACACATTTAAGTTACAATTTCCGACTGCTGAAACAATGCCAAATCTAAAAACTTTAAAAATTTATAAAAAAAAAAAACTATAAGAGATAGAGCAAAAAAATTTTACAAGTGCTTTCAGGATGATAAAAGAAGTAATTGTACCAAGTTTCATCAAAATCTGACATGGTTGGTGTCAAGGCCTGGGTGACATGACATGGAATGACCCATTATTATTATTTTCAGTGTTCACTTTTAAAAGATTTTGGGCCTCATTAAATTAATAGAAGTGTTTCCTGTAATATTCGATAAGTACATGTAAGAGTGGTCACTGTCAGGAACAAATTGTCATTATCAATAATTTACAAATTAAACATGGTGCTGTACATGAATGTCCCTGCTGTTGCTTGTCTCACTCTTTCAGTTACTTTCAAGAGCAAAGTAAGGCATTTTTTAATAGTTAATTGTAATTTTTTTGCACAAATTAGAACATACTTTCACAATCAGCATACTTTTACCGCTGGAGGGCTTATTGTAGACTACTTTCTGTAACACATTTGTAAATAACGAGTATGAAGTTGGCAGGTTCTCACTTTCAAAGATAGAAAACACAGCAATGGTTTCCAAAACTGCAATGAATGCATTAACTGAAGATACAATGAGTTGCTGCTGAAATTTGCGTGCAAAAATTATTACCACAGACACAACAATCCTCCACTTTTACAATCTTTTTACAGCATAGTCCATATCAATTAAGGCAGGCTAGGAAAAAATCTTACCTTCAGAGTCTCGGATGTTACTGAATTTAGGATACATTAAAATGAAGGACTAAGTAAGGAACACACGTTTTTTGTTTTCTACAAAAAAATTTCTGCTCCAAGATACAGCCCTCCAAAGATGACGCTGGATGTACTATTTTGAAGATGGGAATTTTGGAAAAAATTTAAGGGGAGCCGGAGGTGGTCAAATCCAAAAAATTACGATTTTTTTTTTTTTTGCTACCGAAAATTAATTGGAACATTCCTCTTTAATGTAAACTTTGAATTATTGTTCTACTCGCCCTAGAAGTGGAGTTATTACCATTTTCTCCCACGCCCGCAGAGGAAATGGGCGGCCGCTGAATGCATCTAACACCCTCTCGTGACTTCCTGGCGAACTGCTTGGGATTTTCTCGGCCTGTTACGCACACAGCGAGTGTGCAAGGGTTGGCTACATTGTTTTCTGTGACAAATATTACCATATTTCCTTACAGCTTACTCCTATTTTCCTCAGAATTTCGAACATCTTGTTCCATTTAATATTGTCGTACATTTTTGTTCTGGTTACGATGCCACGTTTAAGTAACCGTGTATATAAGAGGAGGAAGAACGTAGGCAAAAGAAAATTAACACTAATACCAAGTTGCGATACTACAATGAATAAGAGCGCGGAACATCGTCTCTTTGCTGTTTACCGTTTCGAATTAGTTCAGTGTTGCGCCTGTTGTTGGTAGTATTATACTTCTTGTGTAAAGTGGGTAATATGCAATATGTACAAGAATCAGGAGGGAACAATAAAACCAATTTTTCATGACTTAGCACAGCCAGAACTGTTACACAAATGTCTACACGGAAAGACGCAGAATCCTAATGAGAGCGTAAACAATTTTATTTGGAAAGTGATTCCTAAAAGGGTGTTTGTAAGCATAAAAACACTGCACTTTGGCATTTATGATGCAATAGCAACCTACATCCAAGGGAACAGTGTGAAGTTCTGAAGGCATTTGGATTTACAGTTGGGGTGAACATTGTACGAGCACTAAGAAATATTGACAGAGAAAGGATAAGAGGAGAAGAAAGAAGAGAAAGGCATATGAAGTATGATGGAACAACAGGCCAGAAAAGAAGACAGAAGAGGAATCTTTTGGAGGATGAAGACCACCCTGATAATCCATCCTATAGTGCAGGAATGTATTGAGAAACTTTGATAGGCATTTCCCGTAAATTAGAATTTTTCGAATATAAGGAACATTTTCTCAAAATCCACTCAAGCTAGAGAGATGAAATTATTATACAGCACTCCTAGTGGTCAAACTTACATTGTAACACAGCCATTTGGCAATATGTTCAGTAGTTTTATTTCAGTTTAATTATAAAGCAATTATTTGTAAAAAAAAGTTTGGGTCATTAATAAAAAAAAATAATTGGAAGGAAACTAGAAAAGATACTCCAAAATCCCTCTGTCATAACTGCAATACTAAACCACTCTATATGTAAAAAAAAGGGGGGGGGGGGGAACTTAAAATGCTATATCTCCGGAACAGTTCTAGCTATTTCATAGTTTTTTTTTCATTTGAAAGATAATTGCTTTATGATTACAAAAAAATTCTCCACTGGACTTATCTGTCAAAGTTCTTTTACAGATTTTTACATTCTGAACTTTTTTTATGATTTATGGAAAATTTTTTTAAATGCCAATCCATAAAATATTGATTTTTTTCTTGTTGATTAGTACCATATAGTTCTATTTTCCCTGAAAAGGAGAGCTTCCACTTTTAGGTTGAACAGGTTTCATAAACAATTGAAATTTTTGCCATACACAAAACCTGTTTTGCTACCACGGTATCACATAACACTCATAAAAATCAAAACCTAGTCTTATTTATATTTTAAATAATTTTAGTTTTGAAAGATGAGAAAGACTCATTTTTCAAGCATTTTAAATGGTTCCAAAATGTATGTGAAAGGTCCAAAGACTATTTATACCTCTTCTGTGTGCTCTGTTTTGTACTGAAAATAGTCAATGAACTAAAAATGTTCCCACTGCTTCCGTATCTTCCTTTGATGTAGAGTGATGCCTTCCTGTTGAACCACTAGGAACTGGAGCACTTACAATCTTCAAAACATTGTGAACAGGAATTGAGCACTGATGGCATTGTTGCTGTCCTTCAGCTGGAAACCTATATGCAGCAACTGGTCCATGTGGTAGCATAAAGTTCACTACAATTTCGTTTAACTCATAACTGGTGTCTATAAACTTTGCAATCCACCAGTCACAGTCAAAGACACTCGCCACAAACATCCCCATTCTCAGGTTGTGAATCTGAATATTATCCTGCTGTTTGCTCTTTCCAGTGCGTGCAATATGACTTCGCCCATAACTTTGAGTCCAAAAATATGTCTTCTGGATTCCTTTCACAGGAGTAGTTTGTTTGGACCATTCTTTTTTCTGCTCACAGAATTCTTAGATTTCATCTTTGGACAAAAGAATGAGGGCTGTGGATTTCACAACTATGGTAAAATCCTCAATCCTCAGCATTCTGAGTCACAGCTGCATCTGGTCTGTAAAGATTATGTTTTGTAGCATGGTGCTTCAGCAGGCCTCCTACACCATTGCAAGGCCCCTTTCTGTGACCAGTAGCACTGTATACCACTGTATACCCAGTCAGTTGACACAAGCAACTTACTCAATTCAAACAGCTGGTAGCGATTTTTAAAATGACTAAGAGCACCATCAGCTATAACGATGGTCTTCTCTGCCCGTCTGCAGTTGAAGAATTTTTCACATTTCCAGCAAAGCATGTGCTGAGTCATGTCCTGTGTCATCACTTAACAACTGCAACACTTGTAATGTTGTTTTGAAAAATATGTCACTCCCATAAAAACTGAAACCTGTTTATAACTCCAATGATACCCTTTTACTTCTTGTGGGAGAATTACAGACCAGTTCTCAGCAAAATGACAGTGAAGCACTGAACATAGTTCTTCAAGCCTGTACACAGCATTTCACTTCCGCAATATGTTGGCGTTGCAATTTCTTCAGATGTTGGCGTGTTACTACTTTCACTGAGCATTTACCAAGTTCATCAATGAAACTGTCAAAAGCAACAGTTTCCTCCCATGTCGCAAATGTAATTTCTGCAGAGTTATCTGCTATGTCTTCCAGGCAAAGTGTCTGTAAAAACAGTCCTCCCTTTCCAGGGCAGTCACTACATTCTTGAAACAAACTAGTCTCTCGCTTTACGTCACAGACAACTAAGAACTTCACACGCCCAACCAAGGTGTCATGTCAAGTGCTCCAGTAAGTTCTTCAAAGTTACCACACAAAGTTCAAAATTTGCACAGTACACACAGACAGACATCTCTAGGTGGGTGTGGAACAACCCACTTAGGCCATAGTGCATAAAATTTTGATCTTCCGATTTGTGAAGTTGTACAGTTGCTCTTATAAATTGCAAAAGTTTCTTTAATACTGAGAGTCATGTACCTCATCACTTTCGCAAATTTTTGACCTTCAACTGCTGCAGTTATGGTGTTTTTTTGTTGGCACTCTGGCGAGAACAGTCCCATTTATTTTCCAGATAAAATGACTGCACTATTTTAACTTGAGCTGCTCCTACAGGATGACCATAATAGGGATCTGGTCTTCCAAAGACTCCTTTTATTTACAGACCTCTCATTTCTTGATTTGTCTACCATGTACTTTGACATTAATGGAACATGGTTCAAAATTGTTTTATTTGGAAATGTCTCTGGAATAATAGTTAAAACTTGAATCGTTTCACTGCAGGAGGCACAATATTCAACAGCTGAACTAATATTTGTGAAAAATTCCTGGCAAGGGGTGCAAGAGTGATTTGGTTAATTTCTTCTGAAGATAGAATTTCTACTTTGAAGAGTGGTTTGTTTTCCTGTAGTGTATTCATCCATAGCTTTAGTAATTTCTTCATGCATAGAGTTTATGACTCAACTTCACTGACCACGGTTTCTTAACAGGACTCACGCCTACCTACCGCTGTAGTTGACAATCAGGGTACGTAATTCTTCCTCTGTTTATGCAAAATCTGCATCATGGGAAGCTTCATCTTGTTCAAATACTATCAATGTTGTTATTCTGTCGAAACATTTACAACACAAAAAGTCCTGACTCGACGTCACTGGAAACATCCTCACTTTGAAACAAAGTCTTCAAATCAGAACACTTATTCCCAACCTGAACAAGGTCTGTTTTTTTTTCTCTTATATATCACTATTTTATGGGTATGCAAATAGTCAGCACACTTCACTCTCCAGTGGCCGCAGTCAGAAGACATTTCAAAAAATCCTTTTCACAAAACACACTGCAGTGTCAACTGGCAAATTCCTCACAAAAACACAAAACTCACTGGATAGTCTCAGATTTCTTAGAAGCCTCTTGAGTAAACACATTAGCACTGAATAACTACAATACAGAAGCCTGCAATGAACAACTGTGACAAAGAAACTGACAAGTAACTACAAAAAAGTTTAAAAAATATCTGCAACAAAGAAAGTGTTAAGAAATATCTGCAACAAAGACAACAGAAATAAACATTGTAACAAACAAACTAGTAAGAAACAACTTCAGTGAAGACATACACTTCCCTTGATAGTTAGAAAATAATATTTTTTAAAAATAAAACTTGTTTAACTTAAAAGCAGAAGCTCTCCATTACACAGAATACGGTACAAGGTATTAAGGAAAAAATGAACTATTCTGGATTGGCATTTTGAAAAAAAAAAAAATCTAAATTATAAAAAAATTCAAAAGGCAACAGTAATAGGACTTACAGGTATGTCCAAATGGAGGCTTATACCTTACAGTATTATGGCAATACTACATTTATTATTCTGTTGCACAAAATAGTTATAATTATCTATGCTTAACTAGACAGCATTGTGTTATACATGCAGTCCTGAAATGAATAACTAGATCAATTAAAATGAATTTAATAAACTGATCAAGTCAAATAAGATGAGTGAAGATACGACTTACCCACTGGTGTACAAGCTATAAGTAAATTTTTATTAATACTAATCAGGCACATAAAATTATTCTGCACTTGCAGTCAGCATTTCTGAAATGAACTTTAAGTGCTTAGCCATGTATTACCTTCATGGCTGGAAAAACTAGTTACTGAAAACAGCAACCTGTCACATTATTTGCAAGTATCATTCAGTCACAGCAGGAAATATATCAGATGTGACTTCCATACTATATTTGGTACAAATCAGAAAACTACTGTTATAAAAATGTTCCCTAGGTGGCAGTGTTGCAACAACAAAATCATGGTACAGCAGATGATTATTTGAGGTTAGGGGCACTCAACATCATGGTCATCAGCACCCTGGTATGGCTGATGTTCACCTGGTCCTTATTTATCAGAACTTGACATGGCCACAAAAGCTGAAAGACATTCCCCATGGTAGAAACTGGGCATGTACACATCACAGTGATGTCATGGAAAAATATCATTGCAGTGAGCCCAACATCTACCCAAAAAGATCATGCGCACAAGTTTGGTGCTTTCATGCACAGGGATATGAGGAATTTTGACCCTTATTGCACAAGACTTCTATTTGTTGAACAATTTTATAAAAATGATGAAATGTAATACAATTACATTAGATGGAGAATGTGAACAGACAGTATGATGATCTTCAAAAAACAATGGTTGTACATTATGGATACCATCACTCTTCAAGTGGAAGTACTGGATGGAATATTTAGTCTTGCAGGAATGAGAAACCTGACACATTTAATTCATCAAATAGCATGGTAGACTTTGAAGCAAAATATTTTTCATAAGCAGAGAAGTACCTGGCACATGCTACATATCCATTTTGTTCTTATCTGCTTTTCTTTGGTGCTCGAATTTGCACACATTCATCATGTAGTTCATTGCAGCAGATGTACTGGACTTTCTGTTCTCACACTTTTAAACAGAAAAGTATACTGCACTGGACTGACTACTGATGCACCTGACATCATTCCTTGAAGCAACCAGTGCGCCGCTCAGAAGACTTTTGGACACTTCGCTCCCAAAATTCATCCATCATCACTGTATCAAGCTTCAGTTTCTTGTGAAGTACAAAGGCATTCACAACATTCACATGAATCAAGTATGAGAAGATACCACCTTCAACTCTTCTTGAAAATTTCCTATGTTGATCTCCTTTGATAACTATATGAAGGTATTTCAGCTTGGAGTATATCTTATCTTTTATTTTTTCCCTACACTGATTCTTTATAAAGTGAAATGTATGGCTATCTCTCAAAGCACATATATGAAGTTCATTAATTTTTCCTGCAATTTTACTGCAAAAACTGCTAACAATACTTGACATTCCACATAGCATCTAACAGTGACAGTGATGCATGTGGTACATGTTTTAAACTCAGAGTTAGTCATGAAATAATTGTCTTCTGTAGAATATATCTAAAAACCATTAACGCTACAGTGACTATGAATGTATAGAAGCCATTGTCTCACCTGTAATCACCAATATACCACATAAAACAGAAGCAATTACGCACTGGACAGACCAAGAATACAGTGCTCACTGTGGGATATATCACCATAGACTGTCTACTTGGAGCAATCCTACTTCTAACCACTTTGGTCATAGTGGGAACTACCAACATTACGGACAACAGGTGGTTATCACACACATCTTTATGCTGGATGTGTCAGAACTTCACAATTAAGTGGTGTTTTCTGTACCACCATGCATTCAAGTGAGGAGGGTGGTGGTACACAAGTTGTGCTACCTGCCTCAAAAGAGTTGTGGATTCTCTAAGAGCTCCAACTGGATACGGCCCTAGTGACCGTAACAGCTATGATGGCGACCTCTAAGTAAGCACAATCATCTCAACTCTTTGCAATTGGAACTTTGAGACTTGTGACAATAGAAATTTTAAAGGTGTGGTTCAATGAGATGAGATTTCTAGGAGAATTTAGGTGTGATGAGACACTGAAAGCATTAAATATATACAACAATTAGACACAAAGTATAGAAAGAATTAACACCATAATCTAACCCACATGTCACAAACCCTGCCAACTCTGAAAGTTTTAAGATAGCAACCTACTGGATGGAAGACCTACAAAAGGTAAGCAATTAGAATAAGCTATATAGCCAAATTCTTCACTGAAGTAGAAAAGTAAGGAGGTGTAAAAGACAAGCATTACAGTTTTGGAGAGCAAAAATTACCTCCAGGAAATCAACATGGGTGTCCAATGTCACTAGATTCATCCAACAGAATAATGAGATAGTGGCACCCAGATTTATGGTATGTAGCATGACTTCCAGGATGGATGGAAGTATTATCAGGAGGGACTGCAGGACCAGGGCTGAGACTACTCAGAGGAAGTGATATATAGGCTGACTAAATGGCACAGGACGAATTGTGAAGACAACAGGACAGGCAGCATAACCCATGCATGCAAGCTGATATAAGATACATAACTTTACACTGTATTGTGATACTACACTATCTGTAGAAAAGATAGTATGTTGTAAAAATATTTGGGCAAGGCAGCAAAATAAAGCAACAAAGAGCACTACAAATCTATTGCAATAAAATGACAGGTGCGAAGTGTGTGATGAATAAGTGAAAATGAGAAGAGAAGCAAGTCACTTTGAAACTGCATGAAGACCAACAGGAAAAGAGGAGCTATTAGTATGGGTCTGGAGATCTGAAGTACAGTACAGAAACTGAGGCATAAAAAGGTAACAGATCCACGTCTTTACAAATTATACAAAAATGTAAGTGTTCTCTAGTACCTACACAGCTACATGAAAAGATAACCAATGAAGTCCAACAGCAAATTCTGTGAAACACACCTAAGATGGCAGGTCACTAGCCCAATCCATGAACGATGGTGGTTCGTGCAGGTTGAGACATGGGTGGGGAAGGGTGATTGCACTGTCGCCCGCTTCAAGCGACAGTCGTGGAATGCGCAAACAAGTGCTCTGTGCTTGATGAATGTGTGTGTGTCCTGCAAATTACATCTCTTGGTTGCTGGTGTAGAATTTGTTACCTACCACCATCACCAGCCATGACAAATCACAACAAGTGGAATAAAATTCACTAAATAACTTCCTGCAATCATATACAATGGTAGTATTACTTACAGCATTTACAGAAGAGAACTCACAACACTAATAAATAGTCATTGGCTGTCTGAGAATGTGTGAATTAGGTGTGTAGAATTAGCCTAAACTCCACCACCATTGCTCGTGCCTACGACTATTCTTATGTTTGGAACTGACAACCAATGTCACATAAAAAGAAGTATTCATATAGCAAGTTCTGTCATTTATTATTAATTGCAAGTCAAGACCGGATCAACACATGAGGATTACATTAAACCACAACAATGGAACTACAAAACTGATGTTCACTTCTTAGAAGTACAGTGTGTTCATTATTTATATCAGGACTTACCGGAGGTGTGCTGGAAGTCCTGATATCTGTAACAAGAAATTTATTTTTTTAAGTAGTATGTAAATCAAACCATGGCATTCTCACACACAAAACAGTTCTTATTACAACTATAGCTACAGCTATTGCTCAAACATAAATGGTACATGCAGTTTAACTTGACACTGCAAAAATAGGGTGCTGGGAACAGCAGAATCCTTTACAGTCAGTCTAATCTCCCACACAGTGTTGAGGTTAGACTGTTTATAGTACTTTTACACATATGGGCATCCACCGATAACACAAACTCAGTTAAAAAGAATAAGACGTGTTGGTTTGTTAAGCTGGCACCAAGTTAAAAGTAGCCAATGAGAGAATGGTGAGGTAGCCAATGATTAGATCTGTAACACGCAACTTTTATGCAATGAAAATTTCCCACATATCTGTAAAAGTGGTATGAATTCTCCCTGACTGTGATCATAATATTCCAGAGTAACCTAATAACATATTAACTGAATTCTATCATAAACTTCCATGAGACCTTGCAGAACGCACTGCCAATGTAACTGCCAAGTGACTAATGTACACTACAACTAGGTGTTACAACTACGATAATTCATACTTTTTGCCACAACTGAAGATTCAGAAGGCCTCAAAGTGTTCTTTGAGTCAGAACTTTGAATGTTTAACGATTCCAATTTCCATAGTATTTGCTGTAGGTCAATGAAAATGTCAGATTCCAATTTTCAGTTTTTGCTGTAGGTTTTGGCATCGTCAGCTGTGATTGACCTATACACGCCAAGGGAAGTTTTTTAGTTCATCATTTTGTGTGTTTTGGGATCTTGGCGTGTGTTTTTACTGTTATATTTAACTTATCCCCACCCCAAAACCTCCAATTTCCCACAGTCATCCTGTTAGTTTGATGGTAGTTTTGGAGGGAGATGTTATTGTTCAATTTATACATATTTTCGTATTTGTTGCCGCTTGTATGTAGGGACATCATAGGCGCCATATTGGAGACGCTATAGCCATTTCTGCCATACTGATGTCATGCATCAAAGCAACAGGTGGAATTTGACACTTCTGTAATCCCCAACAGATTTATATTAAAATTTACTTTATTTCTATGATTAAACATATTTTATGTTAGCTTTACATCCCATCCTAATTGAAATCAATGGCTGCTCCAGCACAATGTAGCATCTTTGTTAGTGGCGGATGCTTTGAGGTATGCAATTTGGCCAGCTTCAATATAGGTTTAACACTGCAACTACTCTTTATATATATATATAATCTCCTACAATGGATGAGTGTGGACATCAAAGAGATACACATGCAAATAACCTAAAAACAAACTAATAGTTTTCACTATCAGTTTCAAACACACAGATCAGATGATCAGCTATAAAATGCAAGGCCAGCATATTTAACACAAATAATAGCAGAACAGAATTAATACATGTCGTTTAAGATCAATAACTGCATACATCTAAGGGGTGGTGAGGGAAGCAGAGCATTAGAAAATATGAAACAATCATGAA
This sequence comes from Schistocerca nitens, assembly GCF_023898315.1. Classification (NCBI taxonomy): domain Eukaryota; kingdom Metazoa; phylum Arthropoda; class Insecta; order Orthoptera; family Acrididae; genus Schistocerca; species Schistocerca nitens. The sequence continues at coordinate 924,384,596 of NC_064614.1, read as the reverse complement.
CAGGAACTTTCACAAGCGAAAGGAATCACGAAATATATCAGACTACACAATAAGTCAGCCATAACATTTGAAAAGGATGGCAGGAGACAAAATATTTGAGAGATTAAAGGCAGAAAAACTGTGTTCTGATAAAGACAGAAGCACAATTATATAAAAAGGACATGGAGGTAGTTAAAAAGGAAAAACTAATATCAAATCACTACTGTAACAGCACTAACGATATCTCACTTCGGTCTTCATATAAAATCCAGTTCACTAAGTAGTGTCTTTGTTGGTAGCTCCTTTGTAATCCTGTACTACAACAGTATTACCTGTGGCCATTAAACTGGCTACTGTGCAATACTGACCCCCTCCTCCTGCTGCCCAAATGGTTGGGACAGACTGATCAGTAGTGTAGCTAAGAGCCTAGGCTAGCCGTGATACTTTGGTGGAAACTGAATATAAAATAATGGTTGGGTTAGCAGATTGACCTATAGTGTCGTGTAAATTTAAGTTCACACCATATTTCAATGTCAACGACACTGAAATAGCAAAAGAATTGCCTACAATGCAGTGTACACTACCTAATGCAATAGCAAAGAATCATATTAACTGACTCATTGCTAATTTTAGGTGTGCATTTTCTCCATCGGTTATGTTTGTTCAGTTGCTTTTTCTCACTTTAAGTTATGTCGATAGAAAATGTTCTACCTCATTACCTTCCTGTACATAATTTCCAAAGTACATCATTGTTGTTTGTCAGTGTTTAAAATAGGGTCCACCTTGTGTGCTATATTCCACCACTCACTGAAAATGTGTTTGACGACTAATCCATCATCAGCATATACATATTACTGTTCATGGATAACCTAACTGTTAATGCCCTACCTGCAAATGATGCAAATTAACTTACACTAAGAATTTAATAAATGAATTATTGTTTTAAACTGAATTTACATGTAAAATTCAAGTCAAAATTTCACAGTATCTACTGAAGCATTCCAAGCAGTAGTACGTAAAATGGTGTGACGATAAATAAACAGCTAAATCAGATTTATAAACTTTGCTATTAGTTTTCTTTTTATTACGGCTTACTTAGTAGCCCAACATCAATTAAAAAAATTCCCCATGTGCATTTCAAACGTTACTTAAAAATCTAATTAACACTACCTTAGCGAACAACACACTTAAGTCACTACACAATTCAAATAGGCACCTCCATAAAAAAAGCCTATGATTTTAGATTTGAATCAGGAATGTAGTTAATCACCACAACTGAGTCCAAATGGCGGAGAGAATATAGGAGAAATAAGTTAGACAGTACGTACAACAGGAATTATCTCCTCCCCCTCCCCCAAAAAAATCCACCAGAAGCAAAAGCGGAAAAGCTACATTCAATTTTACATTTCAGTTGCGCTTCGTCTCAATCGTAGTAAAACAGACTACCACTCTTCCTCCCGCCATACCCAACCCCTTTTTTTCCCGAGGATTCAAACTAGAGTACGCCACACTAAAATAATAAAAACATCTGATGCAACGGAAATTCATTCTTTGTCATACTACAATAGTGAACATTCACGAATACACGTAACCAAATTTTCTCCTGCATTTAGTTTCAAACATGGCTTCCTAGTTTTGGTCGCCTAGCAATTACCAAATTCCCTGTTCACACCTACAGAGCAGTAACACTGAGAAAGTAGAAAGCTGCAACTCCGGTCTATAATGATAATGTCCATACGGATCTGGAAAGAGGTATGTATTACGGGTCGGCAAACGGAGTTTCATAAGTAATGATCTTTTATCGGGGAAGAACAACGCCTTGACGCCGCATCAACTTTCCTGTCTTCTCAAAAACTATTCCGTACATAAACGTGTGTAAAGAAAAAAAATGATACACTGTGTTATTACCTGTCATACTTGCAATATAACTTTGAACCCGTTTCCAAATTCACACAAAAACCCACTTGCCAAAGCAACACAAATGGCGTCAGAAGTCTCACGTCGTAACAGTAGAGGAAAACCAATCACAAGGATGCGCAACGTAGATCAGTGATTATCTTTGGTCCGTTTGCGCAGTTGCCAGAATACGCCAGGAGCAGTTGCCATCGGGCTCGTGCGCATGCGCAGCTCTGAATCCGCATATGAGCAGTGCCGTCTCCCTCTTCTGGCTGCTTAAAAGTGTGGCTGTTCGCCGCACGAGCTGTAACAGCAAGTAGTCAGGTGCCATCCGGAAAAATTTTTCTGGCGCGCCCAAGCTGCAAGATTCGCGCATGCGCAGAGCAATCTGAGTTGTATTGGGGGAGGGGTCATTCTCCACGTGCACTCTTCGTTTAGAGCTCCCACGTCAAATGAAAACAAAACAGACTTTTGTGACCGCGAGTCATCAAGTGAACATATACACATTCTCATTATCATGTAAGACTAAAATAAGTTGTGGTATCAATTTTCTGATTTTGTGTTATTTCCCCGTTATTAGCAAACAACCACTAATCGTCTTGATAAAGTTATTTTTGTCCGTTTCCTGGAGAAAATTGGTTCTATTAATCTTTTCTGCTGAGGCAGTCAATTCATTTGAAACTAAGTGCTTCATTCCGTACTATCGGCTAGTTACAACTTCGTTCAGTTTCAAGGGCATATTTTCTTTTTCTGGCACGAATGGCATTAAACCAGAAGAAAGAATCAAACACGCGATAGTAAAATACTGGTGCCCCAAGAAAATTGGTATCTAGAAAACCACATAGAAAAGCTGAATATCAGCGCAAGCGCAACTACGATGACGTAGTATCCGTGCTCTTTGCTTGTCTGCTATGCTTTTCGTTGCATTTGTGTTTCTGTTTGGAATTTCAAGCGAACTGGGGCATCACATGACAGAGTGCAGCACTGCAGCGTGTTGTTCAGAGGGGGACACAGAGTTATTGTACTTACCATGGAGGTATAAGGAGGCGAGATGGCACTACGGCCGTCTGCTGTACGTCTGTTTGAAGCCGGTGGGCCGCCATGTTTGATTGGTCGAAACAGTGACAGAGCTCTTGTTAGAATTGCGTGTTCTTCATATTTAACGTTATGTCTGCGAAATAATTTCAGATGATGAGTGTTACAATGTTTACATGCATAACACAACGTCAGAATAGCTTTTTCAGGTGTTTTCGTTTTGTTTTTAATTCGTTTTTGCCCCAGCAATACAACTTATTTGGTCTCAACTTAAGTGTTTCTTTTGGATACGAACTTCGAATGATGAAAAATAACAGTGTACAAAGCTCTTTTCAAACTCAAATCACCTTTTACTGTATTTGTGTCGATGTAAACTGAAAGCAGAACCCGAAAGCTATGCTAGTTTACATACCGGATGATATTTCTTACTCGTTTACACACTTATACAAAATTTCATTTGTAAATACAAACATCGTTTGTGCTTTGTCAAGAAAAATAAGCATATGAACCCACAGAGCCCTACGAGCTTCATTGATCGGAAATCTGAAATAAAATAAGAAGAAAACAGTTTCACAAAACGTAAACAAGGCCGCACATCTCACGAATATAAACGACAATATTTTACGAACGGGGCCACTTACGCATGGAACGTGATTCCTTTTAACTTGGTAGCACAATTCCAACGGTTAGTACACCCGTAAACAACGCAAACCGGCATTTTAAAATGAAAAAACCTTCAGCAGCTCTAGACAGTAGCACAATCGGAAACGAGTCTTCTGACCAAACTGCAATGGCGGAGCTCGGTTTCTGTCGGCTTCAAGTTTGTGACGTCATGGCATCTCCCCTCCTTATACCTCCATGGTACTTACGGCAATTGTTTTATCGTATGCTATTCACATAATGAGTGTAAAATAAGGAATAGTATCCTGCGACTATATTATCAATGAGTCACTGTTGGAATCGGCCAACTCATACACATATCTGGGTGTAACACTGGTAGGGATATGAAATGGAATAATCACATACGTTGTCTGAGGTAAAGCCGGTGGTAGACTTCCGTTTATTGGCAGAACACTGGGGAAGTGCAGTCTACCTACAAAGGAGATTGCTTACAAGTCACTCATGCGACCACTTCTAGAACATTGGTCAAGTGTGTGGGACCCGTACCAGATCGGACTAACAGGGGATATTCAACGTTTACAAACAAGAGCAGCGCGAATGATCACAGGTTTTTTTAATGGTTGGTTGGTTGGTTGGTTGTGGGATTAAAGGGACCAGACTGCTACGGTCACCGGTCCTCTTTTTTTTTTTTTTTTTTTAAAGCCATGGGAGAGTGTCACAGAGGTAATGAAGGAACTGAATTGGAAAACTCTTGAAGATAGACGTAAACTATCCAGAGAAAGTCTGTTAACAAAGTTTCAAGAACTAGCTTTAAATGATTATTCTAAAAATATTCTACAGGCCCCCACGTGTTGCTCACACAGGGGTTGTGAGAACAAGATTAGAATAATTACTGCATGCACAAAGGCATTCAAACAATCATTCTCCCGCGCTCTGCATGTAAATGTAACAGGAAGAAACCGTAATAATACAGTGGGATGTGCCCTGTGCCATGCACCTCAAAGCGGTTTGCAGAGTACAGATGTAGATGCCGAAGCAGTTCTTAGCATCATATTCATTTCAAAGTACCCTACAGCTCAAACTACCCTAATATTTTCCTAAATGGTGACTTTAATGTAGACTTTTTTTTAAATTTGTACTCTGAAATATTGCTATGTAGCATTTCCAATCAGTTTTACATCTATAAAGCACTGTAAAAAACTAAAGTAGTACAAAGGAACACAAATTTCTTGCAAAAATAAAGAAAGAACAGTTGCTTATAATCACCAGAATTAAGGACAGTAAGTTATTTCATGACTATTTCGAAGTGTACAAAAAATTAACAAGATTATTTGTGAAGCCAAGAAATTGTACAACTGGTAGTTTATGTTCTACTAGTTGGGAATTAGTAAAAAATCATGTGAGGAGTTACAATGATAAAACATGGTGTGCTGCCAGTCTATAATTCAGCGAACAACAATTTATAAATGTAAGACACAGACAACACAGATAGAGAACTAATGCCAAGCCTAGAAGAAATACTAGAGAAGTGTTGAAAGACATCTTATGATCGAAAAACATTGTGCTTCATGGTAAGCAGATTCCTAAAAGGAACCATTTATTCTGCTAAAGATGTAACTAAGAAACAAAATATTTTATTCAATAGTACCGACCAAATTGGCCTCTTAGTCACCATCAAGTGAATATCAATATACTTTTGTACGTATGTAGGGTTGCAGGAGCTTATGTTATGTCATAAAGGAAACAGAAAATCAGAGAATACTCCAGGAACGACGGAATTCCGTAAACCATACATAAAATGCATAATTCGACTTAAAGTGCACATTCTTATGTCCAGATTAACACTGAAGTACCTGGTAGTACGGCGTTCAGAGTGGTTCTGGGTGCCAGTTTTCTTGGAGCACTGATATTTTATTATCTCATGTTTGGTTCTTTATATGGCACAACGTCAAAACTGTTAGAAAATGAAGATGTAATCTTGTAGTTACTAATGCTTTAGTGCTAATAACATGTAAAGAAAATAAAATCAGAAAATTCCTCACATCAACCACGGATCTTGTCGTTGGCATGCCTCAGCGATACAGATAGCATTACTGTAGGTGCCACCAGAATTACAGGGTAGATGTTGAGAAGCCAGACCAACCTGTGGTTCCTGGAGAGGGGCAGCAGGCTTTTCAACAGTTGCATGGGCAACAGTCTGGATGATTGGCTGATCTGGTCTTGTAATATCAATCAAAATTGCCTTAATGTGCTGGTACTGTGAACGGCTGAAAGCAAGCCAAAATTTTTCCTGGGGCCATGCAGCTCTACTGCATGGTTAAATGATCATAGCGTCCTCTTGGGTTAAATATTCCTGATGTAAAATACTTCCCCATTTGGATCTCTGGATGGGAACTACACAGGACGACGCCATTATCAGGAGAAACAAAATTGGAATTCTATGGAGAGCAGCATAGAATGTCAGATCCCTTAATCATACAAGTATGTCAGAATTTTTTAAAGTGAAATGGGAGGTTAAAGTAGTAATAGTGGGAGTCAGTTAAGTTCAGTGGCAGGAGGAACGGTACTTCTGGTCAGGTGAATACATGGTTATAAATACAAAATCAAATATAGGCAGGCTTAATAATGAACAAGAAAAAAGGAATGCAGATAAGCTGCTATGAACAGCATAGTGAACGCATTATTGTTACTAAGGTAAACACAAAGCTCACAGCCACCAAAATAGTACAAGTTTATATGCCAACTAGCTCCACATTTAAGAAATATGTGATAAGATAAAGGAAATTATTCAGGCAGTTAATGGAGACGAAAATTTAATAGTCACAGGAGACTGTAATTCGATATTAGTAAAAGGAAGAGAAGGAAAAATGTAGATGAGTCTGTTCTGGGGGAAAGGAAAGTAAAAGGAAGCAACCTGGTAGAATTTAATCATCACTAACACTTGGTTTAAGAATCATGGATGAAGTTTGTGCACATGGAACAGACCTCGAGACACTGGAAGGTTACACATTGTTTATATAATGGTAAGACAGAGATTTTGATACCAGACTTGAGACTGGATGTGTGCGCTGTGTTGGAACTGTTGCCTACGAATCTCCACTTACATAGCCCTGATAAAATGTTCAGATGTTGTGGGACACAATACAAGAGACAATCGAGAAAAAATGTAGATGCAATAAATTGCTAATAATGCGTGGAGAAGCACAATAGATCTCAAGCTAACCTCTTAGAAGATAACAGGTTCTTTGAAACACTGGATGAACAATTCTGAAATTGGCCGAGCGGTTCTAGGCGCTACAGTCTGGAACCACGCGACCGCTGCGGTCGCAGGTTCGAATCCTGCCTCAGGCATGGATATGTGTGATGTCCTTAGATTAGTTAGGTTTAAGTCGTTCTAAGTTCTAGGGGACTGGTGACCTCAGAAGTTAAGTCCCATAGTGCTCAGAGCCATTTGAACCAATTATGATTCAGCACTCGTGTACCTGATCGATTTGGTAAATAAGCTTTTCAACACTATAATATTGTATTCTTCTTGAAGTCTGAGGGTGCTTCACCCGACTCATACATCTTGCTCACCAGATGGTGGAGTTTTGTCATGGTTGGCTCTCTGCAGGTCCTTGAACCATAGATCCTGCCATTTGTGGGGAGGCCTGTATGTCTCGTTGGCAACGGCCTTGCCTCAGTGGATACACCGATTCTCGTGAGATCACCGAAGTTAAGCGCTGTCGGGCGTGGCCGGCACTTGGATGGGTCACCATCCAGGCTGCCATGTGCTGTTGCCATTTTTCGGGGTGCACTCAGCCTTGTGATGCCAATTGAGGAACTACTCGACCGAATAGTAGCGGCTTCGGTCAAAGAAAACCATCGTAACGACCGGGAGAGCAGTGTGCTGACCACACGCCCCGCCTATCCGCATCCTCATCTGAGGATGACACGGCGGTCGGATGATCCTGATGGGCCACTTGTGGCCTGAAGATGGAGTGCTTTTTGTATTCCTCAGCAATACAGATAGCCATACTGTAGGTGCAACCACAACAGAGGGTTGGTTCAAATGGATCTGAGCACTAAGGGACTTAACATCTATGGTCATCAGTCCCCTAGAACTTAGAACTACTTAAACCTAACTAACCTAAGGACATCACACAACACCCAGTCATCACGAGGCAGAGAAAATCCCTGACTCCACCGGGACAACAGAGGGGTATCTGTTGAGAAGCCAGACAAACATGTGGTTCCTGAAGAGGGGCAGTGGTTGCAGTGGCAACAGTCTGTATGATTGACTGATCTGGTCTTGTAACATTAACCAAAACGGCCTTGCTGTGCTGGTACTGTGAATGGCTGAAAGCAAGGGGAAACTACAGCCGTAATTTTTCCCAAGGGCATGCAGCTTTACTGTATGGTTAAATGATGACGGCATCCTCTTGGGTAAAATATTCTGGAGGTAAAATAGTGCCCCATTCGGATCTCCACACGGGGACTACTCAGGAGGACATCGTTATCAGGAGAAAGAAAACTGGTGTTCTACAGATCAGAGCATGGGATGTCAGATACCTTAATGGGGCAGGTAGGTTAGAGAATGTAAAAAGGAAAATGGATAGCTTAAAGTTAGATATAGTGGGAATTAGTGAAGTTTGGTGGCAGGAGGAACAAGACTTCTGGTTTGGTGAATATAGGGTTATTAATACAAAATCGAATAGGGCTGATGCAGGAGTAGGTTTAATAATGAATAAAAAATATGAGTACAGGTAAGCTACTATGAACAGTATAGTTAACGCATTATTGCAGCCAACCACAGTGGTACAAGTTTATATGCCAACTTGTTCCACAGATGATGAAGAGATTGAAGAAATGTATGATGCGATAAAAGAAATTATTCAGGTAGTGAAGGGAGACGAAAATTTAATATTCTTGGGGGACTGGAATACAATAGTAGGAAAAGGAAGAGAAGGAAAAATAGTAGGCATAAAAAGGAATGGGGATAAGGAATGGAAGAGCAAGCTGCCTGGTAGAATTTTGCACAGAGCATAACTTAATCGTAGCTAACACTTGGTTCAAGAATCATGAAAGAAGGTTGTATACATGGAAGAAGCCTTGAGATACTAGAAGGTATCAGATAGATTATATAATGATAAGACAAAGATTTACAAACCAGGTTTTAAATTGTAAGACACATCCAGGGGCAGATGTGGACTCTGACCACAATCTATTGGTTATGAACTGTGGATTAAAACTGAAGAAACTGCAAAAAGGTGGGAATTTAAGGAGATGGGATCTGGATAAACTGAAAGAACCAGAGGTTGTGCAGAGTTTCAGGGAGAGCATAAGGGAACAATTGACAGGAATGGAGGAAAGAAATACAGTAGAAGAAGAATGGGTTGCTCTGAGGGATGAAGTAGTGAAGGCAGCAGAGGATCAAGTAGGTAAAAAGACGAGGTCTAGTAGAAATCCTTGGGTAACAGAAGAAATATTAAATTTAATTGATGAAAGGAGAAAATATAAAAATGCAGTAAATGAAGCAGGCGAAAAGGAATACAAACACCTCGAAAATAAGATCGACAAGAAATGCAAAATGGCTAAGGAGGGATGGCTAGAGGACAAATGTAAGGATGTAGTGGCATATGTCACTAGGCGTAAGATAGATACAGACAACAGGAAAATTAAAGATACCTTTGGAGGAAAGGTTTGCCCATGGTACTACTGAAAAGGCTGCTGCCCCTCTTCAGGAACCACAGATTGGTCTGGCTTCTCAACAGATACCCTGTAATTGTGGTGGCATCTACAGTAATGCTATCTGTAAGTTAAGCCATAAATTAATTATAAAGGTCATCAACACACCCGAAACGAATGTGCTGCATGAATATCAAGAGATAATATGCAAAACCGGTTCTAAGCAAAGAAGGGAAAGCAGAAAGGTGGAAGGAGTATATAGAGGGTCTATGCAAAGGCAATGTACTTGAGGGTAATATGGAAATGGAAGAGGACATAGATGAAGATGAAATGGGAGATATGATACTGCATGAAGAATTTGACAGAGTACTGAAATATCTAAGTCGAAACAAGGCCCCAGTAGTAGACAACATTCCGTTACAGCTACTGATAGCTTTGGGAGAGCCAACCATGACAAAACTCTACCATCTGGTGAGCAAGATGTATGAGACAGGTGAAATACCCTCCGACTTCAAGAAGAATATAGTAATTCTAATCCCAAAGAAAGCAGGTGTGAAAATTACCGAACCATCAGTTTAATAAGTCATGGCTGCAAAATACTGACACGAAATCAGTACAGACGAATGGAAAAACTGGTAGAAGCTGACCTCAGGGAAGATCAGTTTGGATTCTGTCGAAATCACAGAGGGAGGCCAAGGGATGAATGCACTAAGCAGATTCAGAAGGATATAGGTTGTTGTAGTTACTCCGTGATGAAGAATCTTGCACAGGATGGGGTAGCATGGGAGAGCTGCATCAAACCAGCGTCTGGACTGAAGGCACAGCAACAATATTATAATCATCCCCCCAAACTTTATAAGTTAAGCCATAATAATAAAGGTCATCAATACACCCGAAACGAATGTACTGTACAAATTATTATTAATGAAAATAATACTTGAAAGTTGTACTTTCTCTCGAAATATTAATACCTCTTAATTCGTTACTCAGATAAAGACAATGTTACACTTGATATTAAATTATTTCAGTTAATTAATCCCAGTTCTTAATTACAGCACTTATACATTCCAAAATGTATAAAAAGGTTCTGCATTTACATCCTCTGATTAATGCAACCTCTGATAATAAAGTTTAAATATAGTCTTTTGTATTAAATCAGGATTACTTCGTAAGTAAATCTTTGCGTATTGGGTTATAATTATCAAATAAAATATTTTTTTAACAACTGTAACTTCAATCACATTTACATAGTGCTCCCAAAACCGGATTTCGTAAACCGGTTTTCCCTTTCCGCTTCTGGGTTGTCATTTAAACACTTCAAAATCGATTCTGGAAATCCGCTTCTGGTTGCTGGTTTCCTAACTACAATTGATTTTCGCTCCCATGCAAACGTAACCGGTTTTGAAACATGCTTCGGCTTTCAGTTTTCGTTTTGTTTTTAGAAATTTTCGGCTGATACGGATGGAGTAGCTTTTTGTACAGTGAATGATAAGAAGAAATATTAGACTGAAGCTGTTTACATCTCATCGAACTAAAGAGTAATAGCGATTGTGCTGAATAAATCATAAACTGTATCAGCTGTTTTCCAGAGCTTATTTAATTGTGCTAGCAAGTCCGTTTCAGACCTTAACATGTAAACACGACAGCGAAAACGGTTTCAGAAATTCGGTTTTTGTCTTCCGGAAGCTGTGTAACATGTTAATGTAGTGAGTGTTACCTCTCAAAAAGTTATATAATAGTAAACTTTGCGTCATTAAACTTTGATAAAATAGTTCTCTGCTTTCTTTTTAAAGACTCCTCATTTATTTGTTTATATTATACCACTGACTTGAATGGGCTTGCTCTGCTTGTTGCAAGTCAGATCGCTAGACTTTCAGCCTTTCTTTTACTTCCCTCTAAAATTTAATTGTTTCCTTTCATTTTATTTAGAATAGTGAGTAAAGTGATAATATAGGGACTTGGTTCTAATTTTAACGAATCAGATTTTATTTTAGCTCTTTAAAATGAATCAGATCTTTACATAGACAAACGCTGATGTGATCAAGTGACCACTTATGTAATCCTCACATTGAATGAGATAGAAAAAAAACACCCACACACAACATAAAACATACGCGCCACCACCACTTTCAAGCTCAATTAAAATCATATTTTCAAAAACTCATCCACTTCAGGTGTTGGCTTCTCGCGTACTCACTACAAAACTAATTGAATATCACTCATCACCTACTACTAGAATAATGGTAGCACTTGGATTTCCCATCTTCAAAAGATTCAGCTAGGGCAAGGTAATTTCTATAACTGCGTCACTAACAATGAGCATGCTCTAAATACACTGGTAATCACAATTCAGTTTGTTCCTGTACTCGATCCTACGATCAAGAAAAACTCGAGAGTAATGCTCGATTATTAAATACTCCACAGTGTGCAACATTTTACTACGTCGTATTAACACTGTCCTCCATAAATCTACACAAACGGCTAACACTCAACTACTTTGGAGTGTGCTTATGCCAAAATCTCCAAATATACCCAACAACCAAATCCTTTGTATGTGCAACAAACTATCATAGGCAATAGAACTGGACCTCATCATACATAATTACTGACATTAAAACACATCTACGTTCGTACGCACGACACACACATATCAGTCTTCAAACAAAGACAACATACCAGTAATGCTACAACACTCAAAGTTCGATCGACCACAGGTTAAGTACAAAACAAAATTACAAGGAGCTACTCGTACTTTCAAATAAAATTCATCAAATAGTTCCATTGATTGTGTCGTTACAGCATTATCTAATCTTGCATTTAAAAATCTAAAGCTACTCATTACAGGCTTCCGAAACCTTTAAAACGAAATACAAGAAAATTCTCCAATTGTCTTGATAATCGATACCTTATTCTCCGAGCAAGGTGTCGAAAAGGACACATGTAAACGTGTCTCGAAGCAAATGCAGTCACAATAAAGTAGTGCCTGCGGAGTGCCCACGTGGTTTGAGGCGCTATGTCGCGGATTACGCGGCCCCTCATACCGGAGGTTCGACTCCTCCCTCGGGAATGGGTGTGTGTGTTGTTCTTAGCATAAGTTAGTTTAAGTAGTGTGTAAGTCTAGGGACCGATGACCTCTGTAGTTTGGTCCCTTAGGAATTCACACATACAATAATGCAGTCACACAACAGTCTTCTTACTAGCGACAGTCTTCTTACTGACTCTTCGGCTCCTTGATAGTGACTAAGTGCTTCTTTCCAAAAACCATAGCTGAGCACTAAACCTAGACAAACTTAGCGAGCTATCATTATTGTTTAAGAATCAATATATAATTTCCTGTAGCTGTCGTTTCCTTGTATAGCGACCAGCACGTCCAGGATGTTCTCTGGAACGCTTTGTTTCTGTTAGCCACCGCTGCATAGATCGTCTTTGCTGCTCCTAGGTGAACACTTGTACAGCTGGTTGCAATACTGGTTTCACTAGAACATATACACACACAATAGTAGTAGGGCAACCTGTGCATCACACCACTCTCCATTGTAGCCAAATTTATTCAAGATGGCGGATGCAAGATGGCGGCAATAGATATGGCAACATTGTAATGACGCCACTGCACTGAGTTCAAATTTTGGCGGGAAAATAGGACACATGGGCTACCTTCACTAACTTAACACCTTCCCCTCCCCCCTCCCATCTGCACCCCAAGAAAAAGGTGGGAAGTTCAAATTTTGGTGGAAAAAAGGTCACTTAGGCTACCTCCACTAACCTAAGAAAATGGTGGGAAAATAGTTTACTTGGGCCACCTCCACTAACCTAAGTCATCCGACCGCCCCCTCTTCCTAGGAATTGACAGGAAAAGGACTTAGCTTGTGCTGGGTAGGATTTACTTTGCAGGCAGTCTTTATTTAAACAATTTGAGGCAGTAGCCCCATCCAGTGTGTTCACCATGAGGTCCAGAGTCCAACTGACCTAGTACTGCCACCAGAGGGTGCTGTCGTCCTTCCTGTGATGTAATCCAAGATGGCGGTCTAGGGGGGTAATGGCAGGAACCAATAGAGACCCTTAATCCAGTCATGTGTTAGAATTCAGCCAGTAGGATGGTGGTATCTGGTAACGTCATTGGAGGGTATATAGGGCAGGCACAGCAGGACTGGGACCTCAGTCTCACTCAGTCAGCCAGCAGCAGTAGAAGAAGAAGAACCTTGAAGCGTCAGCAGCAGTCGCGATCCAACACAATCCTACAGAACAGGAAGAAATGGAAAAGTAAGTACCCCCCCCCCCCATCACATCTTTGTCTGTGGTTAGCATTATTAATAATATCATTATAATAATAATTATTATTATTGGTTGTTTTTGCGTGCCACACGAGATTAGCCGAGCGGTCTAAGGCACTGCAGTCATGGACTGTGTGGCTGCTCCCGGCAGAGGTTCGAGTCCTCCCTCGGGCATGGGTGTTTGTCCTTAGGATAATTTAGGTTAAGTAGTGTGTAACCTTAGGGACTGATGACCTTAGCAGTTAAGTCCCATAAGATTTTATACACATTTGAAGATTTGGTTTTGCATCTTCGTCCACATGTAATGCTTCCTCGTCTTTGTTCAGCAGTAGCCCTTGATGCATCCAAGCCCGCTGGGTCAAGCACCAACATACCAGTCTCTACTGCGTCCAGGCCTGTAGCAACCTCTGCTGTCATCTTCTCAAGACCTGCACTGACCTCTGGAACTGCGGCAGCAACAACTTGCAGCATGTCTGGACTTGTAGTGATCACGTGGGATCCTGTAGCGCACAGAGCCCACTTGCTGGAGCAGGACAAGGCCCTGTTGTCTGTCCCACTCATCAATTTGTGTGATGAGGACACGCGATCTGCTCCCAACACATTGAATGCTACTGGTGGTCCTAAACAACAGCAAGATGGAGGACATACTGGTCACCAATATATGACCCATCCCAGCAGAACATCCTTGTGCTAGTGTAGGCACAGAGTGCAGATGCTGTGGATAAGAAGGCATCGATCATACCAATGCTTTTCAGTTCTACACACAGTTTAACTTCCAGTGGAACGAAACGTGTGAATGTTGGTATAGCACATCATGTTGAGGCTTGCATGCGAGAATAGAAATTGAAAATGCATCGAACGGTGTCAAAGTGCTTGGGGGAGATACGCGCGGAATTCATTGCATATCAAAAAGCTTTGTTTGGGAAACACTGTACAGGTGTGAAGAAGAAGATACAGAAAGAGTCTGATGATTTTTTTGAAATTCTGCATCCTGTGTACGATATTTAAATAAATAATGTATGTATGTATACTCTCAAACCGTGTTTGTGTTTTATTTCATACCTCTCCCATTATAGTCAAAGTATAGTGCTTATTAATATCATTATTTTTCAATGCTACACCTATAATGATGCAGCATACAGTTACCCCAAAGAGTGCCTCACCAGTTATTGATAAAATGAATGACAAAGTTATTCTTCATGGGTAAAAATACATAGCTACATTCTCTGTGTAGCCAATATAGCTCAGTCGGTTAAGTGATGGAGCTGTAGTGGCTACACATACTATCACCGTCCCTTCAAGTGTATCTTTCTATATATGCCAACTATTTGTCAGTACCTGGCTTAGTTAGTATCATGGCAGAGTGGGTGAAACATTCTCATCACAAGGACTTTGTTGTCGGTGACTGGTCCTGTGAAGATGCAAAATAAGACCTGAAGAAGGAGAAGAACAGAATTCTCCTTCCTGATAATATACAAGCAATTATTGTAGGTCCATCCAATTGTGGCAAGACTAATGTCTTCATGACGCTGCTAACATCTGTAGATGGAGTCCGATTTGAACATGTTTGTGTATTCTCAAAAACACTGTTTCAGCCCAAGTATCAGCTATTACAGGAGATATTGCGCGTTGTAGATGGTGTTACATACACAACATTCAGTGAGAGCGGTGATATTCCCACACCTGAAAAAGCAAAGCGAAACACAGTCTTCATATTTGATGATGTTGTTGTTTAAAACCAAGACCAAATTCGAAAATATTTCTGTTTCGATCGTTATATGAGTGCTGACGTATTTTATCTAAGCCGAACATATTCCAGAATCCCGAAACAGTTGGTTAAGGATAATGCAAACCTCATTATAGGCTTCAAACAAGACGATCTGAATTTAAAACACATTTACCAGGCACATGTAGGGACTGACATGTCATTCAATGATTTTGTAAAGATAAGTGCTGATTGCTGGAATCATTCACAGTATGGGTTCCTCGTTATTGATAAAACAAGAAAACTGAGTGATGGTAGGTACAGTCGAAAGTTTCAAGAGTTTCTGCGTATATAGCCCGGTAAGAGAGATTAGTACATCAGTATACGCTGTACCATGGACAAATTCGCGCGCATGTCTAGCTCTCAACCAGAGAGAATGGGTGTACACAGACAGAACATTTGCCTGTACATGGATGCGAAAATTCATGCTATTGTGCATAAAGTTGGAGGTATGTGCGGGGAACTAGAGACGTATTACCAGACTCTTCTGAGAATGAACAATGTGTTAAATGAGTTAGTTAATGAAATCGGTAAGAAAGTGACCGACTTAACTGAAAAAGTCGAGGCTATTGAGGGGAAAATAGATGTAGCGTTCCTTGTTGTCGAGAAAAGAGAGCAGGCACATAGTAAGGTGAAGAAGAAGACCGGATATACAAAGTCTCACGCTGCGGAGACGTCTGATTAGTATACACCAAGATGTCAACGAAGCAGCAAGTGATTCAAGCGCGAAAAGCGGTTCGAGAGAAATTACAGTTGCTAAGATTAGGGCATATGGATCGACAGCAAACACTAAGAGAGACCTTTAAGCCGGTTACTGAATCTCTCGGGCAGCTCTCAGCAAAAACGAAACTACACGATAACTATGGGGTTGCCATTAGCGAATTCATTATCCGTCACGCTCCTGGTCAGATAGATAGAACATACTGCTTTAGCAGGGGGATACCGAACATGTTAGGCATGCATCCTATAAATGTAACTGATGACACAGTACAGATTGATGATAGGAGGTTTGAGAGGACACCTGGCTTAATGAATCTTATCTTCCCATGACCTACCAAAAAACCTATAAATTATTTAGTTAATGATAGGGAAATGTAGTGTGAGGTACTGCATTTAACTGATGTATATAAGATCGCCAATTGTTGAGCAACAAGAAACATAAAACCATTATGAAACCAATACTTGATGGCGAAATCAACAACAACAACAGCAGCAGCAGCGGCGATGGTATTGACATTGAGCATAAAGCAATGAACAATCGAATCCCGCAGCATATACATTATGATGACCACAACGAGCTATTAGATAGACTACAGCTGCTCATGGCATCAGCTAATGCAGATAATATAGCTCATGCGAATGAGGCTGTTTCAGTAATCTCTGAGCTTAGAGATAGAGGTACCATCGAAAACGTATGGAGACAATAGTTCGAGAACTGCACAAACCAGTGCGCAAAACATACCCTCGTAGGCATGTTATGTTTTAAAGTTCGGATGACTTTCGGCAAGCCGATCTTGTAGATATGAAGGAATATTCACATGATAATAATGGGTTCAAATATATTTTAATGGTTATTGACACTTATTCCAAATTTGCCTGGGCATTACCTGTTAAAACAAAAACGAGGAAATGTCGCGGAAGTGTTTGAGCGTTTGCTACAGACAGGGACTAATCGATTCCTGGACAACCTCCAAACAGATCGCGGTGTCGAGTTTTACAATAGGTATTTCAAGACTGTGATGCATCGGTATGGAATACATCACTACTCAACATTCACTCAACTGATGGCATGTATCGTGGAATGTCTGAACAGAACAATAAAAGATCGAATGTGGATGCGTTTTAACCATCGCGGTTCATACAAATGGACAGATATCATCCCAGAAATAATTGCTCAGCATAATCGAACCAAACATAGGACAATAAAAATGCGACCAATCGACGTTCGAGATAATGGACTCATGGATCGGTGTACGATCGCATGAAGGTGCTGGATCCATGCAGACCTAAATTTAATGTAGGTGATGTGATATGTATCTCAAAACACAAGACAGCATTTGAGAAATCATACGTACCAAACAGGTCAACAGAGATATTTACAGTTTCTAAGGTGCAAAGAACGAATTCTAGAACTTGCAGAAAAGCTCAGAACTGGATGTGTTTCTCGTGGTTAGAGTCATAAGACATCGGGGAAATAGAGTACTAGTCAAATGACTTAGTTTTCCTGCAGCACAAAACAGCTGGATTGGTGCTAACGACTTGCTATACAATGGGGGCGCACAGTCCACAACCACGCAGTAGCATAACATGCATACTGGGAGACGCATTAGAGGAGGTGGTGGTATTCTAGACAAACTGCCAGTGGAATTACACATCCCGGGGTATAACTACTGTGGACCTGGAACAAAGCTTCAGAAACGCTTGCCATGAGGTGATAAGGGGGATAATCTGCTCGATGAAAAGTGTATGGAACATGACAATTAATACGCTGCAAATAAAGATCTCTCAAGTAGTCACATTGCAGATAGAATTTTAGCTGATAAGGCAAATGTGATACGGAGAAGAAAGGATATTGGTATAGATCAACGCATCACAGCATTTGCAGTTGATAAAACCATGCATAGAAAAATTAAGATGGGTTTAGGAGTGACGAATTTCAAACAAGTTATGAATGGTGCACATTGCACACTAAACAAGAAGAAGGACGAGCTCGGGAAGCAAAGCTGTTTGAAGAACTGCGTCCTGACAGCGATGTAGGCAGTTAAAAACGCACGGAAGCAGAAAGATGAGGGAAGAAGAAGAAGAAGAAGAAGAAGAAGAGGATCGGTTAAAGCACCTCAAGTTCTACCAATACCCAAGTCATCTGGCGGTTTTATTCCATTTCTCATCCCGGCCCTCTCCACGCTCTCGGCAGTAGGGTCCCTCGCTGGTAGTGCTGCAGCTAATGCATGAACAGTCAAGAATGCGCAAAACTCCCAAGGTCAGTTAGAAGAGGCAAGAAGACATAACCCATTGATGGGAACTGCAGCCATCAGAAAAGGACTATACTTGAAACCATACAGGAAAGGGCTTGGTCTATTCATAAATAAAAGAAAGGCACATTAGCGGTCCTACCAGATCGACCACTCACAAATACTGATCTTCTTAAGTTTGATAGAAAAAAATTCAACATTCCAAGATTCCGCGGTGTGTTTATGCAGGACACACTTCCGAAGACTGTGAAAACTGGTGAATGTGGTATTGTGAATTTAGATGTTGCTGGAGGCCCCGGCACCCGTTGGGTGTCATATGTTATAAAAAATGCTGATACCGTCTACTATTTCGACTCATTTGGTCACCTGCACCCGCCAGAAGAATTAAAAAGATACTTCACTCACAGAAGACGTGTGTTCTACAATTTTCTGCGCTGTCAGAACTTTAATACACACCTCTGCAGACATTATGCGTCATGTTTCTCTTGACGTTTACAAAGAAGAAGAAGCAGACTATATAAGGAGGAGCTTTAAACATTTCTTTCATTAGTTGAGGTTCAGATGCAATGTCGTACACTTCGATGTTAAAAAAACTATCTTCTGTATTGTGTGCAAATTACTTCCCGCCAATTGATTTGAGCATTGGTGAATGGAGTATTACCTTGATTGGACTGGAGACGTACAACAGCATCCGAAATATCAACGAGACTAACAAGAAGCTGCACCAGGATATTAATGGTGAAAAAAACATTGTGGAAATATAACCGGGTGCATACGATATCGACGATTTAAACGAAGTCTTGAAACAATCTGGAAAAGGTATTGAGCTTCGTGCAAACATCAATACGCTTAAATCTGAAATGAGGACTCTAAATGCAGCGATTTACTTTAACCAGAAAGGCTCAATAGGGCGCCTACTGGGTTTCGCGAAAGGGCAGGTTTTGAGGAAGGATCCTAGTAAATTTAACAAGTCAGATCAGACTGTGGACATACTGCCCGTCAGTCGAGTGTAACATTGCAACGAACTCCTATCTCAACGACAGTCTGAATTATACTATTTACGGATTCTTCCCCTCACTGGCAATGGGGCATAAGATTGTTGAGACTCCTGCCAATGCAAGATACCTTCCAGTGACAGTTCAGATACTGGATTATTTGAAGCTGCGTATTGTGGACCAGAATAATCAACTTGTTGACTTCTGTGGTGAAGAGATCATTGTACATGGACATCTAAGGCAAGATGGGTGTACGGTAAAAAACCAGTCTACACAATCCACAGCATGTCACTTAACTTCAGAGGATAGAACAGTTGCAGAGTACAAAAGATTTACTGCATACATACCTCTAAAAATGCTTATGGGATATTTCGAGCACATGAGGCAGATTATTTGAACGCTACATAGGAACTCATCCTGGTACGGAGTGCGACAGACAATAACTCACACATTCAAAGAGCTCAAGAGGAGAATATGATCACAATCAGCAAGATAATATGGAAAATGCCTCACATCAGTGTATCAGGCGAGGAGTTTTTGAAGCCTTTAAAAGTTCCGAATTCTAGTACATTTCTACCACTGACATTTCGCTCGTGGGAGGTTTTTGAATACCCAGTGTTACCAACTGCGAGTAGACAAACACGGACTATTACAACATCTTCGCAGCTAGAGACACCTAGATTCATTACGTTTCAGACTGATAGAAGAGGGAATATAGCAAATGATTCCACTGTGTTCGACAATTGCAAGTTAACTAATCCCAAAGTCTACCTGAATTCAAAATTCTACCCATATGACAATTTACACCTGCAGCGGAATGAAAATGTATACATGTATGCAAGGTTTCGTGCTTCTTACTATGAATGTGCTGAAGAAGA
This sequence comes from Schistocerca nitens, assembly GCF_023898315.1. NCBI lineage: Eukaryota > Metazoa > Arthropoda > Insecta > Orthoptera > Acrididae > Schistocerca > Schistocerca nitens. The sequence continues at coordinate 924,364,517 of NC_064614.1, read as the reverse complement.
ATCAGGAGGGTGTCTACTCAATCCCTGGAAGTTCAAGGAGCTATCAGTGATCATCGTAACAGAATGCTCGAAACAGAACAAGATAATTAAGTCTGTACTTATAGATGTGCGAATTGAATTTGACTCTTTGACAAATTTCCCAAAACACACTACTGCATATGCTCTAGTTCTACATGACAGTGTGATCAACTGTTGCCCGCTCACCAATGTTGTGCAACAAGCTGTATAAATGAACAGGTGCTGCACCATACCCGGAGCAATTCACAACGGCGTCCCAAGGTGTGAACATCACTGCAGACGCTCAGGGCTATGATGATGAGCATAGACAGTCAATATTTAAAGATGTGGTGTTCATAGCATACACAGAAGATGCAGAAATAATAGAGACATTCTCAGCAAACATTGCATCACCGACATCTTTCAAGTATGTAAAGTGTGCTAAGACACGGAAGAGTACAAAGTGGTTAACACATTTCTGCCGTGGAATTCACTGGGATGATCCTGGCATACCTTATAAAGATATGGTGATGTCACGTAAATTATTCTACCACACAGATACCATCATCTACATGAAGGGTAAGGACAAGATCTCATGGATCAGTCGAATCTTTAAGTTTGCTGGTATTCAAGACCTGAACATTTATGGGTATCCTTCTCTCTATCAGTTCAAGAAGAAGAAGAAGATGTGTGAAAATAGTGTTGCTGTGTCCACTTATGAAAATGTAAAATTGTAAGGAGGCAGAATAAATGAAGGTCAATTTCGCACCTTACCCTAAGAGTTTTATACATCGTAACAGGTAGGTGAATATGACACCTAACGTACTTTGGCGGTAATGAGCAGATTTGCCTATGAATACGCAACGCTAAAGGGATGACACTCAATCGATGCTATTAACACAACTGTCCTATATAATGCATGTCAATGAGCAGAAGGTGAAACAAGCAACGAGAGGAAACGTTTCGTGTAGCAGCAGATGAGGGCAGAAGCAGAGGCCACACCATGGGAGGCACCACCAAAAGCTCTTAGGGGGCGTTCCGCGGCGGGAGTCAGCGACTGGACAGGTGACGCCTACTGGAGAGCAAGTAACGGGCCACCAGAAGTAGGACACAAAGAAGCTTTAGAAAACTGCGTTTCGGAATTACAAATGGATATGAACAAAACCAGTGACACAGTTGACCACGTGAACAGCGAATGGTACACATGTGATGTCCACATGTAAATTTTAGGCGTCTGGAGTGGGCATAAAACGTCCCATTGGTGGAAACGAACTAGGAAGGAGTGAAGTGCCAAGATTTTGATGCAGTTCAGTGGTAGGGCCCTTGCAACTGGCAGAGAGAGTTTCCACAAAATAAGAGGAACGCTCCTATTGGTCGAAAAACGCCGTAACGTGGAGAATGAAAGAACCCAGGTGAGGAGACAGTTCAGCTATGAGAAAGACAAGAGTGAAATTGTCGAGGACTCTTCTCTGAACTGGACTCAAGTGCAGAACAGGGCGCTTAACTCTCTCTATGATGCAGAGGAGAAATTTGAGTGAACACTATGTTCACTGCGGCTGACATCAGCTAGATATTAGCTGTAGCGTTGTTGAGCTACAACTGAGGAGAAACGAACCAGCCAATTAGTTAGTTGTTCTTGTGAGGTTGACATGTTCCACATCCACGAGGATCTCCTCAGCATGGATCTATGGAACGAAAAACTAATCTAATCTAATCTAATCTACTGAGAGGGCATTTTAATATGTACTCTGCTCCAGCCATGCGCGTGCATATCGCCATATTCCTAGACTAGGGATGAGTACATGTTTTCTCGCATTACGAGAAACATAAGGAGAGTTTCTGCTGAAAAAATCAGCAAAGGCTTAATTAGTTTTTATAGGAATTTCAGTGGGCTTGAACAGCCATGCAGGCGACAGCCCATCACAGTTAAGGTAAATAACCGCGAGCAGAGGCATAAACTTGTTGGTTCACCAGCTTGTGTCCACTGTAAACTCGACTGACCTTCGGTAATCTTTGACTCAACTTGTCACAAAACTAACCATCCTCCGTAGACTTGATCGTCATCCTAAATAGTACCGAACTTTGAACCGGAATCGGATGATTTATCGTAGTGCTGGCCAACTTCATGATGTAGTCTTAAGAATAATTTTGTAAAGAAACTTCTAGTTAAAATTTATCATTGTTGTGTTTTGGATTATTTTTCTTTCTGAGGATGAGATGCGCTCGTTTGACAACTGTTGTAACATCGTCACATTGTAAACTGTGTAAATGCGTGTATTTCTGTGATAAGATTTCAACATTAAACCAATTTTTTTTCCAACTTACACAGTTGTTGTTCTGACCTCAAAACCTTACAGAATGGCGACCCTGCCTGGATGGCAGTTGGTCTGCCTAGATGGCAACTAGTCAAATTAGAAAAAAATTTTGTTGTTGTGTTTGTGACGAGGTTACCCAATGTGTGTGTATGTATAATGGTCAAAATACAGTAAATCTGTGATTCAAAGTGGAGAAATGTTGCATTAATAAATAAGGTAATGTTTATGTTTGTGTGAAAGTAGCTTGTGCGTGAATTTGCTGGCACCTGCAAAGTTCTTCACGGCGTTGTTGAGTTGGTCTGAAATTTTACAACAGTGAACGGCGTTGCTAATTATGTGTACATAGTCTAAGAAACTTTCTATGTTATTTTGGAAACGTGTGAGATAATATAACCTGATGTTGACGAGAGCTCATGCTCGCGCAATTCGAGAAAGACAGAGGTTAGTTATACGATCGGAGATGGCGGAAGAACGGATATAATCACAGATAGGGCAAACTGAAGGTCTTGACACTATAGAGATTGATGTACAACAAAAAGTATCGAGTGCGACTCACGGAACGGAACGTAGTGATAGTGCAGAGGGAATGGTGGTAGTTTCGCTATTGGTATCACAGTCTGAGAATGCACAAAAACAAATGACGGATCTAGTAGGTCAGAAGTAGAATCAGAGGGCGAGAAACTTCAGTACGTTGAACCAAATATAGTGATTCTAAATCATACGGGGCAGTTTCCTACAGAAAGAATGTGTGTTAAGTGCGTCCGCAGTATGTACGGAAGTCGGTGAGACGCCACGTGCAAGACGCGAACGGCCAAATTTACACCAAATAGTGACATGTGACGATGGCGAAGAGTCAGATAGTGTGTTTGCAATGTTGAAGCAACTCACTATTGTAAAACAAACGAGTGAAACGACAAATGCAAGGTTAGCAGAGTTAAAAACGGAGACAAATGTTGGCTTAAATAATCTCAAATTTGAAACGTATGCCGGGTTCGAAAAAGTCCGCGAAGATAAGCAAAAACAACGAACAGAAGTTAATGAACAGTTCACTAAAACCCGGAAAGAGGCGACATACTCGTGCGAGATTATACAATCGTTAATGACTGACCAGAAAAAAATTCGTTCTGACGTTGACCAGGTGCAGGATGCAGTGTCTAATGTTGATCAAAGTGTGGATAATTTAGCACGTAAGACGTCTGGTATGGCGCAACAAATGTCAGAAAACGTGTCACGCGGGCCGCATTAAAAATATTCGATACACACATTGAAAACATCTTCTCGAAAAATCAGAAACAGTATGAACAGCTTCTAGTCCAGTGAAACTTGTCAGAAAAAAAGCATGTACCTTGCAAAAGGTGGGGTAGAAGATTTTATTTTTTTAACTCGTTCATATTGTAGGAAAGGTTAGGAAACCAAGTTTTGCCAACAAGATTTCTCTTGGGAAAACTTTATGCAGTCAAAAAACTTCGAAAATTTCGGACTTTTTTCAGTTTTCTCTAAATATCTCAGTTCCATTTGCCCCTATCGCTTTGAGGTCTATTTTCTTTTTTAAAGAGCACAAAACTCTCTACAAATTTGATTCTCACCATTTTCTCTACTCCCAGTATTTAAAGCACTACAGCGCGTCAAAAAATACCAGTTTTTCAAATTTCGTGCAAAGTTGCAAATTACCTAATTTTTGAACACTGTTGTTTCAGTTTCTACTCGTGTAGTATAAACATATTACTCATCATGTTATTCATTGGAATTTATCATCTCACTGTGCTGCAGGGCCAGGACAAACAGCATCATATTCAGTAACTACGAACACATTCACGTCGGATTGCGTGAAGTTTATTTGTGTTACAATATGTAATACGATTGCATGCAGGTGCCGTACATTTACTACAGTTGATTGACGTTAATGATCAGTTATAAGAAAAAGTATGTAGGAATAGACATGCGAAAAGGAACAAAATCTTCATTCTACAATGCCTTCGTTCCAGTGGAAGATGTGAAGTCAGGTGGACCGAGTAAATTTTTTGTCATTGATGGAGGGTACCTTATCCACAAAGTGACTTGGACTCGAAATGTTTGCTTCAAGTCAATAGCCCAAAGCTATGTTTCTTATTTGCAACGTCATTTTGGATCTCAATTTGCTATTATATTTGATGGGTATCCATGTGAGGGAGACAAATGTAGCACAAAGAGTGCTGAGAGGATTCGTAGGTCCAAAACACATTCTTCGGTTGACGTTGTGGTTGAATCAGAGATGGTGAACCAAGTCCCTCAGGAAAAGTTCTTGTACAACGAACGAAACAAGATGCGTATGATCACACTTCTTAAAAAGGAATTTCTGGAGTGTAGCACTGAAGTGCACCAGGCACAAGAAGATGCTGACGTTATGATTGTAACATCTGCCATTTCAAGAACCAAAGATTTTGGAAGTGTTGTCACTGTAGGAGAAGATGTTGACCTGCTTGTGCTCATGACCGGTTTGCGGCAAGGCATTGAAAACTCATTTTTCTTAAAGCCACGAAGAGGAAATGCAGAAGACAAGTGGTTTTCTACTGCATCTTACAAGTTTGACAGTGAATATATTCTGTTCACTCACGCCTTTAGCGGATGTGATACAAAATCCGCTTTTTTTGGTCAAGGAAAAATTAAGTGCTGCAATATTGTTGCGAAAAATGAACACCTAACCTCAGCGCTTTGCATGTTCAATAAACCACATGCTACCCGTGAAGAAATAATAACAGCAGGAGAACAGGTTACTATCGCATTGTATAGTGGAGGTGTCAGCAGTTCCCACACACTAGACCATTTGCGGTACCAGCTATTCGCCAAGTCTGCCACAAAAAGCAAACTGAATCTTGCACGGTTGCCACCTACACAAGATGCTGCACAACATCATTCGTTGCGAACTTACCAACAAGTTCAAAGTTAGATGGGAAACTGGAAACCTCCTGAGAAGTGGGGCTGGAATCACAGTGACCACGGTCCAATACCCATTATAATGAGCCAAGATCCAGCACCTGAAGCGCTTCTTCACATTGTTTCATGCTCATGCAAGCTGAACTGTGGCGGGGCGTGCTCCGGCAGAAAAGCGGGTTTGAAACGTTCTTCAATTTGCAAGAAATGTATTGGGGTCAACTGTGAAAACGTGCCAAAATTTTATTATGAATACAGTGAAGAAGATGTTACGGAGGATGTTGAGGAAACCGCTGACGAAATCAACGAACTTGCTGAGGCTGACTTGCTGTTTAAAGAAGAGGTCAATCTGGGATCAACTCTATGTACAGACCCTGAATCCGTAACTCAAGGTATTTCTGGTAACACTGAGGAACGTGGCCCATCAAAACGTTGGAAGTGATACTCATATCTGTCTCAAGTGCGCTAAAGTGCGATATTACAAGTAAAACACACCCAGAACTGTCAACATTTATTAGTAACTGACAATGCATTTTAATTGTAATAAAGCTACTTATTTTTAATGTCAACTGTGTGGCTTTTATACACAAGAATAATTACCTACCTTATTAGGTTGCCTATTGTAGCTAATAATAGTTCAGTTTCCTGAGACAATTTATTTTGTGTGTGTGTGTGTGTGTGTGTGTTTGTCTCTTAATGATGTATTTTCATATTTATAGTTTTACAAATACCAGGGCTGAGGTGGCCCATAGTGAACTTCAGGTAGTGATGTAAGAATCACAACAGTTGGGTGCCCAGCAAACCTCATGTTGCATACAGAGAAATTGAATACCAGAAAGTGAGCTGGTAAATTCCAACATATAACATGATGTATAATGTATTTATACTACACAAACAGAAACTGAAAAAATAGTGTTCAAAAATAAGGTATCTTGCCACTATGCTCAAAATTGAAAAAATTGGTATTTTTTGAGGCGATGTAGCGCCTTAGATATTAGGAGTAGAAAAAAATGGCAATAATCAAATTTGTAGAAAATTTTGTGCTCTTTAAAAAAGAAATTATACGTTAAAGCGATAGGAGCAAAAAACTGAGATATTTTGAAAAAAAACTGAAAAAAGGCCGAAATTTTCCAGGTTTTTTGACTGCAGAAAGTTTTCCCAAGCGAAATTTTGTTGGCAAAACTCGGATTTCTAATCTTTCCAACCATATGAACGAGTTGAAAAAATAAACTCTTCCACCCACCTTCTGCAAGGTATATCTGCTATCTGACTGGACTATTCGTGCAGAACTGAAACAGTGTATCGAGAGCCTTACAGAAAGCAATAGAGGGGCAACGGAATCGGTAGTATTATCCGACATAGTGATGGACAGAAATCGAGAAGTAAACAAGTCAGTTGTGCAATCTTCTGTAACAATAGCGGAAACACAAAAAAGTCATGAGATTCCAGTCGTATAGCCACAAGAGGTTGCGTCAATAATTACCGAAACGTAACAGAAGCAAATGGAAAGAGAACAGTTAACACAGGTGAGCGAAGCAGGTAATGTGTGTCACAACAGACAATGGAGCGAGAAACGGTAAATGCGCGCATTCCAACAGCGGCAGCCGACCCTACGAAAGTACTCGAGTGACACGAGAACAGAGCAAGTTGCGACGGCACATGTACTAATTTCTCAGTTTCCAAGTTATAGTACAACAGGTTATAGACCGCAAGTCAATATGAATCAAATACTAAGACAAAACACTGATCCAGTAACGGGAAATTTAACCGAATCTTTCAGTCCGATACACGAGGAACGGTACAGTTTAGATAACTGCACACTACTGCTTAAATAGGATGCCAAACGGGACGTAAATCTGTCATCTCAGGACCCAAATATGGTAGAACGAATACAAGAAAACATGACACAGTTGAAGGGAATGGATAATGTTGTGAAAACACAAACGCCTTATGTGAATAGAAAAATTTGACAATAATCACTTTTTGACAGTCAGAAAATTCCAACATTACAAAGAAAGCGGGAACGACTTACACCCACGCACGTTTATAAATCAATTCTAGATCTGTTTACCGGAGCATTGGGCACTTAGACATAAACTTGACTTCATTTGTAGACATATGGGCGGCGCAATAGAGGAAACCATGCAAAGAGTAGCTGCAAACTGTCAGTCGTAAGAGCAATTTAAATCTGCATTCTTGGAGGATACAGGTCCACGGAAACCCAAAATAGAATAGAAAAAATGGTTCAAATGGCTCTGAGCACTATGGGACTCAACTGCTGAGGTCATTAGTCCCCTAGAACTTAGAACTAGTTAAACCTAACTAACCTAAGGACATCACAAACATCCATGCCCGAGGCAGGATTCGAACCTGCGACCGTAGCGGTCTTGCGGTTCCAGACTGCAGCGCCTTTAACCGCACGGCCACTTCGGCCGGCCAATAGAATAGAGTAAGATTTGTTACAGAAAGAGTTATTCGAAAATTCAGGAGAAAAGAAACCAGTTAGATTTTTTGAAGAAATGAGAAAAAGGAATCAGTGTTTAGATAATCCATACAGTGATGGGGAACTGATAGGTATGCGCACAATGAAGTTACCGTTACGCTATCAGCAATCGTTGGCTGGTAAAGCAGGAGATGATATACAGGCATTTAAAGGGACGTTAAGAGAACTTGAATTCATCTTCATGACGCGAAGAAACAACGTGCAGCTAGAGAAAACAATGCTGGAGGGAATAATAGCAACTGAATGGGCTTTAATAATAATTACAATGGCAATAATAACGTAGGAAGAGGTAATCGTTTTGGAAAGAATGGTAATCGCCCATTGGATAACAATAATAGCTATGGCTTTGGAAATTCACAGAGGTCGAATAATAATTATGGTTTTGGTGGCCTACGGGATTACAATAGTGGATTTGGTACTAGAAACTATGGTGTAGACGAGGCAGGCAGTTTAAGAGGTTTCCAACAGCAAAATCCAAGTTATTCAGGTGGAAATGGAATGGCCAGAGCGCAGATATGTTGGGAAAAATCAAGCTTCAGCAGGACAGAACACGCGAAATGAACCGGTTTAGGAAGTCGAGTTGAGGCCACAAAACCCAGGTAAAAGACAGAATTAACGAGATGAACGGTACGAAGACCAGTCACATGTGATTCAATCACAAAATGAATTTAATTATGTAATTAAACATGTAAACAGACTTAGTTTTGATTAGCAAGATTCTGAAGTTGGTTTAGGGGGCAATCGGATACAAGCAGCAGCATGCTGGGATTTAATTGACTGGGAATCGACCGATGATGAGGAACAGGAGTTATTAATGGGGAAAATAGACAGTCATACAAAAAATTATGATGACCAAATTGTAAAAGATGTAGCGCAGTTATACGAAATGAAGAGAGGAATACTATGCCAAAAGGATGAAGCACCATTGATAACACCAATAGTGATACCCAAGTTAGAAGTGAAGTCCCACCAGTACCCAAAGTAAAACATCAACATCAAATGAAGTTAGCACTGAGCAATTTGAAGAATGCGGCGTTAAAGAGAAAGAACTGAGCTGACAGAATGGCAAACTCACGAGTATTTTCACTATGAACCTCCATCTCTCTAGCAAGAAAAACACAAAAGCCACAAGTTATTTTCTATATACAAAGGCCCCATGGAAGTGAGTAAAGTAGTCCATAATAATGTAGTCGAATTGATTAATCCAAAAACAGTTTTCACTGGGTTTGCACCATGTGAGTCATTTGAAATTTTATAAAGGGTAAACAAAATAAAAAAAAGAGTAATTCCACACGAGAATTTAGTTATATTGAATGTCCAGAAATCAAAGAGTATGAAAGATAACAAAATGCACACAGATAAAACTTTTAACATGTACTTATCTCAGATAGATAAATAAAATAAATTTCGTAGGAAGGTAAAAGGATATTATGAAGAAAAGACAGGAAAGAAACAACTAAAGTAACTCATCTGCAAACGAAATGTGTTCTAGGGAAAGAGTAGAAAGCAAGGAAGAAGATAAAGATCAGCATGTCGATAGCAGAACGACATAGTAATAGATTCTCTCTTAAAGACATGGTGTGAAGGAGAAGGAGATTGATTTTTGTGGACAAAAGGAAGTAAAGAAGTAAGAATGAAATAACGAATTAGGTAAGAAAGAGACAGTCATTTCTAATTTGTTCCGTCGAGGACGGTGAATAAATAATTAAGGAGGTATTTTGGGGGAATATGTGAAGCATATATTATTTGTGGAAGGTACCACAAACTGATATTGAAATAAAGATATGAGGGGAATAAATATTAGAAGTCATTACGAGGTAATAGTTAGGAAAGAGAATTGAATTATTAAGCCAAGCAACAAACATTTTATTTCGTGGAAGGAGATAAACAATTGGAAGTAAGATTAACGCAGAAAAGATTTAAATAAGAAAGAGTATGATGGGGAAAGGAAGAAGCAAGAACGTTTACTATGGAGAAAAAGGAGAATGGGTATAAGTACAAATGAGAAAAAAAATTTTAAACTTTAAAACAATGCAATGGAATAATAGAGAACATTTCTGAAAAGGAAAGGAAAAGAGGAGAGATGTATTTTATATTTTGAAGTTCTGTTACAGCTAATGCCAAGAAGAAGAGATTGCAGAGAAAAAGACACGGGAGTCGGAGTCAAGGTGCGAAGCTTTCAAAAATTAATATGAAATATTTGTTGTTAGAACAATAAAATGAGGTGGTGGAAGGAATTCACCTACTTACTAACCGTCATTACCATCAATTTCACTCCTACTATCCATTGTGATGAAGATGAGGAAACCATATTAAGAAAATCAAGTAGAATGGGGAGAAGAGATGAATAAATAAAAACACTAATAAGAAAAACATTTTTATAGAGTAAATGATAACGTTTGTAAAGTTTAGTAAAAATTTTAATGTTTGTAAAGTTGTAACGCAATTTAAGGGAATAAGGTTTATAATAAAGTAGATAATGATATCATGTGAAGTAGAGAATAGGAAGGATGTAAGAGGAGAAAGGTAAGCAAATCAGGGACAAACATTGTATCAGATGTAAAGTCAGCAGACGAGGTGCTCCATCATTGTGGCCAGATCGACAGCAGGACTGAGGAAAGCGGTTAGGCGTGAGAGGAAGGGACACTGAGTGTGAATACCTGGTACGTCACCTTACGAGATGACAAAAGAAGAGGCCTTGGTGGAAGCAATGGTCCAAGAGGATAACACCTCTGGGGAAAAGTTTGTAGAGTTACAGCGCATCCTGGATACAATCGACATGTACCCTGACGTGAGCATTATTCATAAGAAATCCACATACCGGGTGATCAAAAAGTCAGTATAAATTTGAAAAATTAATAAACCTCGTAATAATGTAGATAGAGAGGTAAAAATTTACACACATGCTTGGAATGACATGGGGTTTTGTTAGAACCAAAAAAAAACAAAGTTCACAAAATGTCCAACAGCTGGCGCTGGACAGCAAAACGTCAGTGACTGCGCATGACAATCGTGTATAAAAGGAGCTGTAATGAGAGAATCGGATGCGCCAGGAGTCGCAGCATATTAACGTTACCTGAAAAGGCGTTTTTAGTGAAGCTGTATTATCAGAATGGGGAATGTGCTAGTTCATCGTTACGATCCTATCGCCATAGGAAGGGAATTCGAACAGGTAAAGGTCCGTTGACAAATGCAGCTGTGGCGAGAATGATTTCGAAGTTCGAAGCCACGGGTTGTTTAGACGATAGACCCCGTAGTGACCGACCGAGCACAAGGCGTAATGCTGCTGAGACAGTTCATGAAGAAATGGAGACTGTGGCGGGTTCGTCTATGCACGGGGAAGTCAGCACTCGTGCAGTCGCACGTCACACCGGCATTCCAAAAAATGATTCAAATGGCTCTGAGCACTATGGGACTTAACATCTGAGGTCATCAGTCCCTTAGAACTTAGAACTACTTAAACCTAACTAACCTAAGGACATCACGCACATCCATGACCGAGACAGGATTCGAACCTGCGACCGTAGCGGTCGCGCGGTTCCACACTGAAGCGCCTAGAACCGCTCGCCCACAACGGCTGGCCCGGCATTCCATACACTACTGTTTGGTTGGCACTTAGGCGTACCCTCCGATGCTATCCGTACAAAATCCACTGGCATCATGAACTGTTACCTGGTAATTTAGTGAAGTGGAGGGCATTTGCGGTGTGGGCGTATCAAAAGATAGCGGAAAATGACGATTGGTTGAGTAACGTGTTGTGGAGCGAGGAAGCTCATTTCACGCTCCGAGGGTCTGTCAACGCCCACAATTGCACAATTTGGGCTACCGAAAATCCTAGAACTGTCGTGGAAACTCCATTGCACTACGAGAAAGTCACGGTATGGGTTGGATTCACCACATCTACCGTTATCGGGCCTTTTTTCTTCGAGGAAATGCATGTTTCTGGTTTTGTAACTGCTACCGTGATGGGTGAGAGGTACGCCGATATGTTACAGAATCGCATCTTCCCCAGCCTAGCTGATAAACACCTGCTGGAACGTACGATGTTGATGCAGGATGGCGCTACACCCCATATTGCTAGACGCGTGAAAGATCGCTTGCGCGCGTCGTTTGGTGATGATCGTGTGCTCAGCCGCCACTTCCGTCATCTTGGCGTCCCAGGTCCCCAGACCTCAGTCCGTGTGATTATTGGCTTTGGGGTTACCTGAAGTTGCAAGTGTATCGTGATCGACCGACAGCTCTAGGGATGCTGAAAGACAACATCCTACGCTAGACGCCAATGCCTCACCATAATTCCGGACATGCTTTACAGTGCTGTTCACAACATTATTCCTCGACAACAGCTATTGTTGAGGAATGATGTTGGACATATTGAGCATTTCCTGAAAAGAAAATAATCTATGCTTTGTCTTACTTTGTTATGCTAATTATTGCTATTCTGATCAGATGAAGCGCCATCCGTCGGACATTTTTTGAACTTTTGTATTTTTTTGGGTCTAATAAAACCCGATGTCATTCCAAGCATGTGTGTCAATTTGTACCTCTCTATCTACATTATTCCAGTTTTCAAATTTATACTGACTTTTTGATCACCCAGTACAAGTGTTATAACAATGGTTTTGCGTAAGTGTTAGATACTTGGCACTTATATCGCGAACTGTTTAAAGGAGCATATGGAGAGATGATGGATGTCCACCGAACCATAACGGAAGCGGACATACTACAGCAAGGAAGGATGGCTGTTTAAATGCAACACAGGAAGAAGAAGAGACGCATTTCTGTAACTCAGCGTTCAGAATTGCAGAAACTGTCATTAGACCATACGGAATTCAACAACTGCGAAACAACCGCTGAATACTCATGGGACGAAGCAAGAAAACGATGGAAGGCTGTCCAATCTATCTAGATGAACAACCGAATACAATACAACAATACACAACAATTTCAAAGAAGACGCCATAAGAACGGATTAAACGATAACGAGTTTAAACAGGTCTTCAGTTCCAATTCCCAGTCCAGAGAAGAACGAAGACACATGTGAGAAGACAGCAAGATGCACCAAGAACAGAAGATGCAACACAGAAGATTTGGAAAAAAGAAATTTGGACCAGAAGAGATCAAGAAACCTTTTCAAATCCCTTCCCATACAAGACCATTATTACATTTAACTGTTCTGCCAGTACAAATATCTGATATTCCTTATGGCAAATTGCAACACCTGCAGATATCATACCGAGAGATGGGAGATTACTACTCATATGAAAACTTGGAGACGAATAGACCATTGATGAACCGACATACAAAATCCGTCAAATGAAGAAGAAAAGTTTTATGCTGCCAAAAGCGGATCTCCAATACGACATGACCATTGGTACATGCGAAATGGAACAAAGGCAACCACACATTCACGACACGCTCAGACCTTCAGCAACCTTTCTCACTGCCGACCGTCATTCCATGCTCGGCAGAGATGCAGCGAGGCACACGGCCGATCGTCATTCCATGTTCGACGGAAGCAAGTCGAAACACATGAGAAAGAAAGTGACGATTTCAATAAACGATGTTAAAGAGGTAGGAGAAAGAACTGTCTGTGACAGACTATATCCTAAGAAACTGAAAAAAGATAATTTTTTGATTGTGTTTAAAAATATTTGAATTTGAAGACTTTTATATGTTAGCAACAGATCCTTATTGACGATGCATAAAATTTGTATCTTAACACAACAATAATATTTCCTTATATTTCACATTTTTCAACATGATAACCTAAAGTTAACATTTTTGAGGATGTTAAGATTCTAATGTCTGAAGTGTTTGTCAAAAATACAGGATGTATACAAATATGAATGGGTTTAGGTATTCCATGATGTCAGTTTAAATTTTGTAAAGTAGTTAGTAGGATTAGCAATTTAATATGTTTGTAAAAGTCAAATTTGAAAATTTTTGTAAAGTTATAATCTATAGATTTAAGATTTTTGGGGAAATAAACAAGTTTATGAATAGGAGTACACCTGTAAAGCCATGGGAACCATTCGGTTGAGTTTAAAATAAATCATAAAGCTTTATTATAAGAAATGAAACTATCTTAGATTATGATTGATATGAAACCTGGAGATATTGAAACAGGGGACAATAATGTTAAATGAAGGTTTCCTCAACTTCAGTTTATATCCATCATCATTTAACGTAAATTAGCTAATCAAAGAAAACAGATCAGTCTCAAAGATAAACATTTTTTAGGCATGATACAAATTTATAGATAAGCTCAAACTGTTTGAAGTTAAATTAAAATTAAAATGTAGACAACTATATTGAATGAAAAGGACCTTAGATTAGTTAAACAGAATTGTACAAAAAACAGAAAATTAGAAAGAATGTTAAATTTTGAAAGAAAAAGGAACATCACTTAAGAGATCAAATCCGCAAACATGAAATCAAGTACAATGTAAAATAGAACGATAAGGAGACTAGATCGAACCACTTTTTAAGGTACAGAACATATTAAAACAGGAAGTTGGTTAGTAAAAATTGCTACAGTCAGCAGTTGCAAACAGTTTTGCACTGACTTCAATCAATTTCTCAACCAGATTGACCCAGAGCAAAATTGAATATCGAAGGAGGAGGACATGTAAGGTGACAGAACAAATGAAAGTCAATTTCGCACCTTACATAAGAGTTTTATACATCGTAACAGGTAGGTGAATATGACACCTAACGTACTTTGGCGGTAATGAGCAGATTTGCCTATGAATACGCAATGCTAAAGGGATGACACTCAATCGATGCTATTAACACAACTGTCCTATATAATGCATGTCAATGAGCAGAAGGTGAAACAAGCAGCGAGAGGAAACGTTTCGTGTAGCAGCAGATGAGGGCAGAAGCAGAGGCCACACCATGGGAGGCACCACCAAAAGCTCTTAGGGGGCGTTCCGCGGCGGGAGTCAGCGACTGGACAGGTGACGCCTACTGGAGAGCAAGTAACGGGCCACCAGAAGTAGGACACAAAGAAGCTTTAGAAAACTGCGTTTCGGAATTACAAATGGATATGAACAAAACCAGTGACACAGTTGACCACGTGAACAGCGAATGGTACACATGTGATGTCCACATGTAAATTTTAGGCGTCTGGAGTGGGCATAAAACGTCCCATTGGTGGAAACGAACTAGGAAGGAGTGAAGTGCCAAGATTTTGATGCAGTTCAGTGGTAGGGCCCTTGCAACTGGCAGAGAGAGTTTCCACAAAATAAGAGGAACGCTCCTATTGGTCGAAAAACGCCGTAACGTGGAGAATGAAAGAACCCAGGTGAGGAGACAGTTCAGCTATGAGAAAGACAAGAGTGAAATTGTCGAGGACTCTTCTCTGAACTGGACTCAAGTGCAGAACAGGGCGCTTAACTCTCTCTATGATGCAGAGGAGAAATTTGAGTGAACACTATGTTCACTGCGGCTGACATCAGCTAGATATTAGCTGTAGCGTTGTTGAGCTACAACTGAGGAGAAACGAACCAGCCAATTAGTTAGTTGTTCTTGTGAGGTTGACATGTTCCACATCCACGAGGATCTCCTCAGCGTGGATCTATGGAACGAAAAACTAATCTAATCTAATCTAATCTACTGAGAGGGCATTTTAATATGTACTCTGCTCCAGCCATGCGCGTGCATATCGCCATATTCCTAGACTAGGGATGAGTACATGTTTTCTCGCATTACGAGAAACATAAGGAGAGTTTCTGCTGAAAAAATCAGCAAAGGCTTAATTAGTTTTTATAGGAATTTCAGTGGGCTTGAACAGCCATGCAGGCGACAGCCCATCACAGTTAAGGTAAATAACCGCGAGCAGAGGCATAAACTTGTTGGTTCACCAGCTTGTGTCCACTGTAAACTCGACTGACCTTCGGTAATCTTTGACTCAACTTGTCACAAAACTAACCATCCTCCGTAGACTTGATCGTCATCCTAAATAGTACCGAACTTTGAACCGGAATCGGATGATTTATCGTAGTGCTGGCCAACTTCATGATGTAGTCTTAAGAATAATTTTGTAAAGAAACTTCTAGTTAAAATTTATCATTGTTGTGTTTTGGATTATTTTTCTTTCTGAGGATGAGATGCGCTCGTTTGACAACTGTTGTAACATCGTCACATTGTAAACTGTGTAAATGCGTGTATTTCTGTGATAAGATTTCAACATTAAACCAATTTTTTTTCCAACTTACACAGTTGTTGTTCTGACCTCAAAACCTTACAGAATGGCGACCCTGCCTGGATGGCAGTTGGTCTGCCTAGATGGCAACTAGTCAAATTAGAAAAAAATTTTGTTGTTGTGTTTGTGACGAGGTTACCCAATGTGTGTGTATGTATAATGGTCAAAATACAGTAAATCTGTGATTCAAAGTGGAGAAATGTTGCATTAATAAATAAGGTAATGTTTATGTTTGTGTGAAAGTAGCTTGTGCGTGAATTTGCTGGCACCTGCAAAGTTCTTCACGGCGTTGTTGAGTTGGTCTGAAATTTTACAACAGTGAACGGCGTTGCTAATTATGTGTACATAGTCTAAGAAACTTTCTATGTTATTTTGGAAACGTGTGAGATAATATAACCTGATGTTGACGAGAGCTCATGCTCGCGCAATTCGAGAAAGACAGAGGTTAGTTATACGATCGGAGATGGCGGAAGAACGGATATAATCACAGATAGGGCAAACTGAAGGTCTTGACACTATAGAGATTGATGTACAACAAAAAGTATCGAGTGCGACTCACGGAACGGAACGTAGTGATAGTGCAGAGGGAATGGTGGTAGTTTCGCTATTGGTATCACAGTCTGAGAATGCACAAAAACAAATGACGGATCTAGTAGGTCAGAAGTAGAATCAGAGGGCGAGAAACTTCAGTACGTTGAACCAAATATAGTGATTCTAAATCATACGGGGCAGTTTCCTACAGAAAGAATGTGTGTTAAGTGCGTCCGCAGTATGTACGGAAGTCGGTGAGACGCCACGTGCAAGACGCGAACGGCCAAATTTACACCAAATAGTGACATGTGACGATGGCGAAGAGTCAGATAGTGTGTTTGCAATGTTGAAGCAACTCACTATTGTAAAACAAACGAGTGAAACGACAAATGCAAGGTTAGCAGAGTTAAAAACGGAGACAAATGTTGGCTTAAATAATCTCAAATTTGAAACGTATGCCGGGTTCGAAAAAGTCCGCGAAGATAAGCAAAAACAACGAACAGAAGTTAATGAACAGTTCACTAAAACCCGGAAAGAGGCGACATACTCGTGCGAGATTATACAATCGTTAATGACTGACCAGAAAAAAATTCGTTCTGACGTTGACCAGGTGCAGGATGCAGTGTCTAATGTTGATCAAAGTGTGGATAATTTAGCACGTAAGACGTCTGGTATGGCGCAACAAATGTCAGAAAACGTGTCACGCGGGCCGCATTAAAAATATTCGATACACACATTGAAAACATCTTCTCGAAAAATCAGAAACAGTATGAACAGCTTCTAGTCCAGTGAAACTTGTCAGAAAAAAAGCATGTACCTTGCAAAAGGTGGGGTAGAAGATTTTATTTTTTTAACTCGTTCATATTGTAGGAAAGGTTAGGAAACCAAGTTTTGCCAACAAGATTTCTCTTGGGAAAACTTTATGCAGTCAAAAAACTTCGAAAATTTCGGACTTTTTTCAGTTTTCTCTAAATATCTCAGTTCCATTTGCCCCTATCGCTTTGAGGTCTATTTTCTTTTTTAAAGAGCACAAAACTCTCTACAAATTTGATTCTCACCATTTTCTCTACTCCCAGTATTTAAAGCACTACAGCGCGTCAAAAAATACCAGTTTTTCAAATTTCGTGCAAAGTTGCAAATTACCTAATTTTTGAACACTGTTGTTTCAGTTTCTACTCGTGTAGTATAAACATATTACTCATCATGTTATTCATTGGAATTTATCATCTCACTGTGCTGCAGGGCCAGGACAAACAGCATCATATTCAGTAACTACGAACACATTCACGTCGGATTGCGTGAAGTTTATTTGTGTTACAATATGTAATACGATTGCATGCAGGTGCCGTACATTTACTACAGTTGATTGACGTTAATGATCAGTTATAAGAAAAAGTATGTAGGAATAGACATGCGAAAAGGAACAAAATCTTCATTCTACAATGCCTTCGTTCCAGTGGAAGATGTGAAGTCAGGTGGACCGAGTAAATTTTTTGTCATTGATGGAGGGTACCTTATCCACAAAGTGACTTGGACTCGAAATGTTTGCTTCAAGTCAATAGCCCAAAGCTATGTTTCTTATTTGCAACGTCATTTTGGATCTCAATTTGCTATTATATTTGATGGGTATCCATGTGAGGGAGACAAATGTAGCACAAAGAGTGCTGAGAGGATTCGTAGGTCCAAAACACATTCTTCGGTTGACGTTGTGGTTGAATCAGAGATGGTGAACCAAGTCCCTCAGGAAAAGTTCTTGTACAACGAACGAAACAAGATGCGTATGATCACACTTCTTAAAAAGGAATTTCTGGAGTGTAGCACTGAAGTGCACCAGGCACAAGAAGATGCTGACGTTATGATTGTAACATCTGCCATTTCAAGAACCAAAGATTTTGGAAGTGTTGTCACTGTAGGAGAAGATGTTGACCTGCTTGTGCTCATGACCGGTTTGCGGCAAGGCATTGAAAACTCATTTTTCTTAAAGCCACGAAGAGGAAATGCAGAAGACAAGTGGTTTTCTACTGCATCTTACAAGTTTGACAGTGAATATATTCTGTTCACTCACGCCTTTAGCGGATGTGATACAAAATCCGCTTTTTTTGGTCAAGGAAAAATTAAGTGCTGCAATATTGTTGCGAAAAATGAACACCTAACCTCAGCGCTTTGCATGTTCAATAAACCACATGCTACCCGTGAAGAAATAATAACAGCAGGAGAACAGGTTACTATCGCATTGTATAGTGGAGGTGTCAGCAGTTCCCACACACTAGACCATTTGCGGTACCAGCTATTCGCCAAGTCTGCCACAAAAAGCAAACTGAATCTTGCACGGTTGCCACCTACACAAGATGCTGCACAACATCATTCGTTGCGAACTTACCAACAAGTTCAAAGTTAGATGGGAAACTGGAAACCTCCTGAGAAGTGGGGCTGGAATCACAGTGACCACGGTCCAATACCCATTATAATGAGCCAAGATCCAGCACCTGAAGCGCTTCTTCACATTGTTTCATGCTCATGCAAGCTGAACTGTGGCGGGGCGTGCTCCGGCAGAAAAGCGGGTTTGAAACGTTCTTCAATTTGCAAGAAATGTATTGGGGTCAACTGTGAAAACGTGCCAAAATTTTTATATGAATACAGTGAAGAAGATGTGGAGGATGTTGAGGAAACCGCTGACGAAATCAACGAACTTGCTGAGGCTGACTCGCTGTTTAAAGAAGAGGTCAATCTGGGATCAACTCTATGTACAGACCCTGAATCCGTAACTCAAGGTATTTCTGGTAACACTGAGGAACGTGGCCCATCAAAACGTTGGAAGTGATACTCATATCTGTCTCAAGTGCGCTAAAGTGCGATATTACAAGTAAAACACACCCAGAACTGTCAACATTTATTAGTAACTGACAATGCATTTTAATTGTAATAAAGCTACTTATTTTTAATGTCAACTGTGTGGCTTTTATACACAAGAATAATTACCTACCTTATTAGGTTGCCTATTGTAGCTAATAATAGTTCAGTTTCCTGAGACAATTTATTTTGTGTGTGTGTGTGTGTGTGTGTGTTTGTCTCTTAATGATGTATTTTCATATTTATAGTTTTACAAATACCAGGGCTGAGGTGGCCCATAGTGAACTTCAGGTAGTGATGTAAGAATCACAACAGTTGGGTGCCCAGCAAACCTCATGTTGCATACAGAGAAATTGAATACCAGAAAGTGAGCTGGTAAATTCCAACATATAACATGATGTATAATGTATTTATACTACACAAACAGAAACTGAAAAAATAGTGTTCAAAAATAAGGTATCTTGCCACTATGCTCAAAATTGAAAAAATTGGTATTTTTTGAGGCGATGTAGCGCCTTAGATATTAGGAGTAGAAAAAAATGGCAATAATCAAATTTGTAGAAAATTTTGTGCTCTTTAAAAAAGAAATTATACGTTAAAGCGATAGGAGCAAAAAACTGAGATATTTTGAAAAAAAACTGAAAAAAGGCCGAAATTTTCCAGGTTTTTTGACTGCAGAAAGTTTTCCCAAGCGAAATTTTGTTGGCAAAACTCGGATTTCTAATCTTTCCAACCATATGAACGAGTTGAAAAAATAAACTCTTCCACCCACCTTCTGCAAGGTATATCTGCTATCTGACTGGACTATTCGTGCAGAACTGAAACAGTGTATCGAGAGCCTTACAGAAAGCAATAGAGGGGCAACGGAATCGGTAGTATTATCCGACATAGTGATGGACAGAAATCGAGAAGTAAACAAGTCAGTTGTGCAATCTTCTGTAGCAATAGCGGAAACACAAAAAAGTCATGAGATTCCAGTCGTATAGCCACAAGAGGTTGCGTCAATAATTACCGAAACGTAACAGAAGCAAATGGAAAGAGAACAGTTAACACAGGTGAGCGAAGCAGGTAATGTGTGTCACAACAGACAATGGAGCGAGAAACGGTAAATGCGCGCATTCCAACAGCGGCAGCCGACCCTACGAAAGTACTCGAGTGACACGAGAACAGAGCAAGTTGCGACGGCACATGTACTAATTTCTCAGTTTCCAAGTTATAGTACAACAGGTTATAGACCGCAAGTCAATATGAATCAAATACTAAGACAAAACACTGATCCAGTAACGGGAAATTTAACCGAATCTTTCAGTCCGATACACGAGGAACGGTACGGTTTAGATAACTGCACACTACTGCTTAAATAGGATGCCAAACGGGACGTAAATCTGTCATCTCAGGACCCAAATATGATAGAACGAATACAAGAAAACATGACACAGTTGAAGGGAATGGATAATGTTGTGAAAACACAAACGCCTTATGTGAATAGAAAAATTTGACAATAAACACTTTTTGACAGTCAGAAAATTCCAACATTACAAAGAAAGCAGGAACGACTTACACACACACGCTTATAAATCAATTCTAGATCGGTTTACCGGAGCATTGGGCACTTAGACGTAAACTTAACTTCATTTGTAGACATATGGGCGGCGCAATAGAGGAAACCATGCAAAGAATAGCTGCAAACTGTCAGTCGTAAGAGCAATTTAAATCTGCATTCTTGGAGGATACAGGTCCACGAAAACCCAAAATAGAATAGAGTAGGAGCTGGAGGGAATAATAGCAACTGAATGGGCTTTAATAATAATTACAATGGCAATAATAATGTAGGAAGAGGTAATCGTTTTGGAAAGAATGGTAATCGCCCATTGGATAACAATAATAGCTATGGCTTTGGAAAGTCACAGAGGTCGAATAATAATTATGGTTTTGGTGGCCTACGGGATTACAATAGTGGATTTGGTACTAGAAACTATGGTGTAGACGAGGCAGGCAGTTTAAGAGGTTTCCAACAGCAAAATCCAAGTTATTCAGGTGGAAATGGAATGGCCAGAGCGCAGATATGTTGGGAAAAATCAAGCTTCAGCAGGACAGAACACGCGAAATGAACCGGTTCAGGAAGTCGAGTTGAGGCCACAAAACCCAGGTAAAAGACAGAATTAACGAGATGAACGGTACGAAGACCAGTCACATGTGATTCAATCACAAAATGAATTTAATTATGTAATTAAACATGTAAACAGACTTAGTTTTGATCAGCAAGATTCTGAAGTAGGTTTAGGGGGCAATCGGATACAAGCAGCAGCATGCTGGGATTTAATTGACTGGGAATCGACCGATGATGAGGAACAGGAGTTATTAATGGGGAAAATAGACAGTCATACAAAAAATTATGATGACCAAATTGTAAAAGATGTAGCGCAGTTATACGAAATGAAGAGATGAATACTATGCCAAAAGGATAAAGCACCATTGATAACACCAATAGTGATACCCAAGTTAGAAGTGAAGTCCCACCAGTACCCAAAGTAAAATATCAACATCAAATGAAGTTAGCACTGAGCAATTTGAAGAATGCGGCGTTAAAGAGAAAGAACTGAGCTGACAGAATGGCAAACTCACGAGTATTTTCACTATGAACCTCCATCTCTCTAGCAAGAAAAACACAAAAGCCACAAGTTATTTTCTATATACAAAGGCCCCATGGAAGTGAGTAAAGTAGTCCATAATAATGTAGTCGAATTGATTAATCCAAAAACAGTTTTCACTGGGTTTGCACCATGTGAGTCATTTGAAATTTTATAAAGGGTAAACAAAATAAAAAAAAGAGTAATTCCACACGAGAATTTAGTTATATTGAATGTCCAGAAATCAAAGAGTATGAAAGATAACAAAATGCACACAGATAAAACTTTTAACATGTACTTATCTCAGATAGATAAATAAAATAAATTTCGTAGGAAGGTAAAAGGATATTATGAAGAAAAGACAGGAAAGAAACAACTAAAGTAACTCATCTGCAAACGAAATGTGTTCTAGGGAAAGAGTAGAAAGCAAGGAAGAAGATAAAGATCAGCATGTCGATAGCAGAACGACATAGTAATAGATTCTCTCTTAAAGACATGGTGTGAAGGAGAAGGAGATTGATTTTTGTGGACAAAAGGAAGTAAAGAAGTAAGAATGAAATAACGAATTAGGTAAGAAAGAGACAGTCATTTCTAATTTGTTCCGTCGAGGACGGTGAATAAATAATGAAGGAGGTATTTTGGGGGTATATGTGAAGCATATATTATTTGTGGAAGGTACCACAAACTGATATTGAAATAAAGATATGAGGGGAATAAATATTAGAAGTCATTACGAGGTAATAGTTAGGAAAGAGAATTGAATTATTAAGCCAAGCAACAAACATTTTATTTCGTGGAAGGAGATAAACAATTGGAAGTAAGATTAACGCAGAAAAGATTTAAATAAGGAAGAGTATGATGGGGAAAGGAAGAAGCAAGAACGTTTACTATGGAGAAAAAGGAGAATGGGTATAAGTACAAATGAGAAAAAAAATTTTAAACTTTAAAACAATGCAATGGAATAATAGAGAACATTTCTGAAAAGGAAAGGAAAAGAGGAGAGATGTATTTTATATTTTGAAGTTCTGTTACAGCTAATGCCAAGAAGAAGAGATTGCAGAGAAAAAGACACGGGAGTCGGAGTCAAGGTGCGAAGCTTTCAAAAATTAATATGAAATATTTGTTGTTAGAACAATAAAATGAGGTGGTGGAAGGAATTCACCTACTTACTAACCGTCATTACCATCAATTTCACTCCTACTATCCATTGTGATGAAGATGAGGAAACCATATTAAGAAAATCAAGTAGAATGGGGAGAAGAGATGAATAAATAAAAACACTAATAAGAAAAACATTTTTATAGAGTAAATGATAACGTTTGTAAAGTTTAGTAAAAATTTTAATGTTTGTAAAGTTGTAACGCAATTTAAGGGAATAAGGGTTATAATAAAGTGGATAATGATATCATGTGAAGTAGAGAATAGGAAGGATGTAAGAGGAGAAAGATAAGCAAATCAGGGACAAACATTGTATCAGATGTAAAGTCAGCAGACGAGGTGCTCCATCATTGTGGCCAGATCGACAGCAGGACTGAGGAAAGCGGTTAGGCGTGAGAGGAAGGGACACTGAGTGTGAATACCTGGTACGTCACCTTACGAGATGACAAAAGAAGAGGCCTTGGTGGAAGCAATGGTCCAAGAGGATAACACCTCTGGGGAAAAGTTTGTAGAGTTACAGCGCATCCTGGATACAATCGACATGTACCCTGACGTGAGCATTATTCATAAGAAATCCACATACCGGGTGATCAAAAAGTCAGTATAAATTTGAAAAATTAATAAACCTCGTAATAATGTAGATAGAGAGGTAAAAATTTACACACATGCTTGGAATGACATGGGGTTTTATTAGAACCAAAAAAAACAAAGTTCACAGAATGTCCAACAGCTGGCGCTGGACAGCAAAACGTCAGTGACTGCGCATGACAATCGTGTATAAAAGGAGCTGTAATGAGAGAATCAGATGCGCCAGCAGTCGCAGCATATTAACGTTACCTGAAAAGGCGTTTTTAGTGAAGCTGTATTATCAGAATGGGGAATGTGCTAGTTCATCGTTACGATCCTATCGCCATAGGAAGGGAATTCGAACGGGTAAAGGTCCGTTGACAAATGCAGCTGTGGCGAGAATGATTTCGAAGTTCGAAGCCACGGGTTGTTTAGACGATAGACCCCGTAGTGACCGACCGAGCACAAGGCGTAATGCTGCTGAGACAGTTCATGAAGAAATGGAGACTGTGGCGGGTTCGTCTATGCACGGGGAAGTCAGCGCTCGTGCAGTCGCACGTCACACCGGCATTCCAAAAAATGATTCAAATGGCTCTGAGCACTATGGGACTTAACATCTGAGGTCATCAGTCCCTTAGAACTTAGAACTACTTAAACCTAACTAACCTAAGGACATCACGCACATCCATGACCGAGACAGGATTCGAACCTGCGACCGTAGCGGTCGCGCGGTTCCACACTGAAGCGCCTAGAACCGCTCGCCCACAACGGCTGGCCCGGCATTCCATACACTACTGTTTGGTTGGCACTTAGGCGTACCCTCCGATGCTATCCGTACAAAATCCACTGGCATCATGAACTGTTACCTGGTAATTTAGTGAAGTGGAGGGCATTTGCGGTGTGGGCGTATCAAAAGATAGCGGAAAATGACGATTGGTTGAGTAACGTGTTGTGGAGCGAGGAAGCTCATTTCACGCTCCGAGGGTCTGTCAACGCCCACAATTGCACAATTTGGGCTACCGAAAATCCTAGAACTGTCGTGGAAACTCCATTGCACTACGAGAAAGTCACGGTATGGGTTGGATTCACCACATCTACCGTTATCGGGCCTTTTTTCTTCGAGGAAATGCATGTTTCTGGTTTTGTAACTGCTACCGTGATGGGTGAGAGGTACGCCGATATGTTACAGAATCGCATCTTCCCCAGCCTAGCTGATAAACACCTGCTGGAACGTACGATGTTGATGCAGGATGGCGCTACACCCCATATTGCTAGACGCGTGAAAGATCTCTTGTGCGCGTCGTTTGGTGATGATCGTGTGCTCTGCCGCCACTTCCGTCATCTTGGCGTCCCAGGTCCCCAGACCTCAGTCCGTGTGATTATTGGCTTTGGGGTTACCTGAAGTTGCAAGTGTATCGTGATCGACCGACAGCTCTAGGGATGCTGAAAGACAACATCCTACGCTAGACGCCAATGCCTCACCATAATTCCGGACATGCTTTACAGTGCTGTTCACAACATTATTCCTCGACAACAGCTATTGTTGAGGAATGATGTTGGACATATTGAGCATTTCCTGAAAAGAAAATAATCTATGCTTTGTCTTACTTTGTTATGCTAATTATTGCTATTCTGATCAGATGAAGCGCCATCCGTCGGACATTTTTTGAACTTTTGTATTTTTTGGGTCTAATAAAACCCGATGTCATTCCAAGCATGTGTGTCAATTTGTACCTCTCTATCTACATTATTCCAGTTTTCAAATTTATACTGACTTTTTGATCACCCAGTACAAGTGTTATAACAATGGTTTTGCGTAAGTGTTAGATACTTGGCACTTATATCGCGAACTGTTTAAAGGAGCATATGGAGAGATGATGGATGTCCACCGAACCATAACGGAAGCGGACATACTACAGCAAGGAAGGATGGCTGTTTAAATGCAACACAGGAAGAAGAAGAGACGCATTTCTGTAACTCAGCGTTCAGAATTGCAGAAACTGTCATTAGACCATACGGAATTCAACAACTGCGAAACAACCGCTGAATACTCATGGGACGAAGCAAGAAAACGATGGAAGGCTGTCCAATCTATCTAGATGAACAACCGAATACAATACAACAATACACAACAATTTCAAAGAAGACGCCATAAGAACGGATTAAACGATAACGAGTTTAAACAGGTCTTCAGTTCCAATTCCCAGTCCAGAGAAGAACGAAGACACATGTGAGAAGACAGCAAGATGCACCAAGAACAGAAGATGCAACACAGAAGATTTGGAAAAAAGAAATTTGGACCAGAAGAGATCAAGAAACCTTTTCAAATCCCTTCCCATACAAGACCATTATTACATTTAACTGTTCTGCCAGTACAAATATCTGATATTCCTTATGGCAAATTGCAACACCTGCAGATATCATACCGAGAGATGGGAGATTACTACTCATATGAAAACTTGGAGACGAATAGACCATTGATGAACCGACATACAAAATCCGTCAAATGAAGAAGAAAAGTTTTATGCTGCCAAAAGCGGATCTCCAATACGACATGACCATTGGTACATGCGAAATGGAACAAAGGCAACCACACATTCACGACACGCTCAGACCTTCAGCAACCTTTCTCACTGCCGACCGTCATTCCATGCTCGGCAGAGATGCAGCGAGGCACACGGCCGATCGTCATTCCATGTTCGACGGAAGCAAGTCGAAACACATGAGAAAGAAAGTGACGATTTCAATAAACGATGTTAAAGAGGTAGGAGAAAGAACTGTCTGTGACAGACTATATCCTAAGAAACTGAAAAAAGATAATTTTTTGATTGTGTTTAAAAATATTTGAATTTGGAGACTTTTATATGTTAGCAACAGATCCTTATTGACGATGCGTAAAATTTGTGTCTTAACACAACAATAATATTTCCTTATATTTCACATTTTTCAACATGATAACCTAAAGTTAACATTTTTGAGGATGTTAAGATTCTAATGTCTGAAGTGTTTGTCAAAAATACAGGATGTATACAAATATGAATGGGTTTAGGTATTCCATGATGTCAGTTTAAATTTTGTAAAGTAATTAGTAGGATTAGCAATTTAATATGTTTGTAAAAGTCAAATTTGAAAATTTTTGTAAAGTTATAATCTATAGATTTAAGATTTTTGGGGAAATAAACAAGTTTATGAATAGGAGTACACCTGTAAAGCCATGGGAACCATTCGGTTGAGTTTAAAATAAATCATAAAGCTTTATTATAAGAAATGAAACTATCTTAGATTATGATTGATATGAAACCTGGAGATATTGAAACAGGGGACAATAATGTTAAATGAAGGTTTCCTCAACTTCAGTTTATATCCATCATCATTTAACGTAAATTAGCTAATCAAAGAAAACAGATCAGTCTCAAAGATAAACATTTTTTAGGCATGATACAAATTTATAGATAAGCTCAAATTGTTTGAAGTTAAATTAAAATTAAAATGTAGACAACTATATTGAATGAAAAGGACCTTAGATTAGTTAAACAGAATTGTACAAAAAACAGAAAATTAGAAAGAATGTTAAATTTTGAAAGAAAAAGGAACATCACTTAAGAGATCAAATCCGCAAACATGAAATCAAGTACAATGTAAAATAGAACGATAAGGAGACTAGATCGAACCACTTTTTAAGGTACAGAACATATTAAAATAGGAAGTTGGTTAGTAAAAATTGCTACAGTCAGCAGTTGCAAACAGTTTTGCACTGACTTCAATCAATTTCTCAACCAGATTGACCCAGAGCAAAATTGAATATCGAAGGAGGAGGACATGTAAGGTGACAGAACAAATGAAAGTCAATTTCGCACCTTACATAAGAGTTTTATACATCGTAACAGGTAGGTGAATATGACACCTAACGTACTTTGGCGGTAATGAGCAGATTTGCCTATGAATACGCAATGCTAAAGGGATGACACTCAATCGATGCTATTAACACAACTGTCCTATATAATGCATGTCAATGAGCAGAAGGTGAAACAAGCAGCGAGAGGAAACGTTTCGTGTAGCAGCAGATGAGGGCAGAAGCAGAGGCCACACCATGGGAGGCACCACCAAAAGCTCTTAGGGGGCGTTCCGCGGCGGGAGTCAGCGACTGGACAGGTGACGCCTACTGGAGAGCAAGTAACGGGCCACCAGAAGTAGGACACAAAGAAGCTTTAGAAAACTGCGTTTCGGAATTACAAATGGATATGAACAAAACCAGTGACACAGTTGACCACGTTGTAGGGAAGCAGCCTACTCACGCTGTAGTAAATGCATATCAGTCTTTCCATTGTGTGCCAGCCAGTCCTGTAACTAGCTCTGACGTCATAAATGTTGCGCAATACCTTAAAAATCAAGCAAATTACCTAAAACTTTTATAGCATGTCAGAAGTAATATTAAATTAATGTGTGTTAAATATCAGTTCGATAACTTAAGTCATTTTCGAAATTTGGACTTTTTCCGCAAAAATAATTGGCGCAACAGAAAAGAGCTAGAGACTTCAAAATTTATATTTAGATTCATCTTTCATAATGATTTAATAAAAACAGTACTTTGGATTTCACAGATTAAGATTTTAGTGGAGATTCATGATTTTGTGGTTTTCGTCTCAAAACTGAAGGAAGCAAGATAGATTAAGTAGGCTAAGAAATAAGGCTAGGATGTTTAGATTTAAATAGGTTGGAGGTCCGCTATGACTATGAAGATGTGAAAAGTTTCGTTTGAATACCTATAAAATTATAGCGATAGCGGATCTCAAAAGTGACAGTTCAGAGCTCATCTGCTGCGTGCAGTGCAATTAAATTAAATCTCTCGCCCAGAATACTTAACTTAGCCACGTCAAAATTTTAATATCAATACTTACCTGCGTGCTGAATGCACAGTTAAATTAAGAGCTTCATCGGCCATCAGCAAGAGAAGCTATAATTTATTATGTAACTTGAGCATTCTTTTTAACATTTAATTCGGACTTTTATAGTTGCATCAGCGCATTAGACTCTGAACTGCTCTGTTAGTTAGGTTCTAGGGATATTGGTGGTTTTCGTATGTGACTTTGCGAATATACTCACTTATTTTGGAAAATCGTTTTTGATTGGAAATCCCGGACAATCACCTAATTCCTCAGAGTTATAAGCTGCAGCTATAATATTCTTCTCAGGTGAAGTGGGCACTAGGAACTCTTTTTACAAGCTTCACGTTTTGTTAAATCGCTTTCTGGGGGCTAACACGTAAATAGAGAGCCAGTGTTGAGAACGGCGAAAGACAGCTTTAACAATATTCTAATAGCCAGAAGCTGACTCAAAATGCAAACATTTATACAGCAAGTATATTTCCCTTCTTCTTACTCGCCGCCCCACATATGGTGCATCGGCCGGGAAATAAACTAAGTGAAAGTGATTTTTATCTATTCGGATTCGCGAGTGAAATGCGACACGCAGCTGAGTAATAGAACAGTGAAAGTGTTACGTGTGCATGTGGACGACGCAATTGGATTAACAACGCATCTGGATTGACGGACCTGGCACTGAGTCTAGCGGTGCTGCCGGCATCGCGAGTAGCCAGTTTCGCCACACCGCAGTCGTCAGCCGCAGGAGCCGGAGCCGAGCCTGTAGTCACGGGCCACGCAAACACGCAACAGCCCTCGGAGTGCCGTCTGCAGTTCAACGTGCCACGTCGCATCAGTAATCCTGGTACGCCGCGCCGACAACGTCGTGCAGAAGGAACTAAGTTAAGTGAAAAGCTGTTAAAAATTTTACTAACCTGCACTAAAAAACTGTTGGCGATGGAAATGCCAAAAGAAACCGAGTTTAAACTTAAATTAGAACCTATGTCTGTTGAGGGAATTGTAAATCCAGACAACGGTTCAAGTGTAAATATGCATGAAAGTAGTAATGTTAAAGTGAAATATGAAGTATTGTCTCCTGACAGTAGTTTTAAAAGGGGCAATGATTCAATAATAGAGACCCCTGTAGTAAAACAGAAACCAGAAATTGTTAATTTATTGGATGATGGTTTCTCTGATGAATTAAAAATGAAACAACCATCAGAGATAGTAGAGTTTAAACAGGAAAAGTTAGATATAACTGATCAATCTGAAGTTTCATTTAGTTTTGATGATTCTGGTATTGGAGCTAGTTTTTCGTCACCTGAGTGTGATAAAAAGCCAGCTAGTGAGCAACCCAAAGATGCTGGGGCCGTTGATTTAAATGTTATATTACAGGCAATAGCTGCCAGTAATGCAAAATTGTCAGCCAGTAATGCTGAATTAAAATCTAATATAATTGAGGTAAATAACAGGATTGTGGCCAGTCAAACTAATTTTAATTAACGATTGGAGGTAATGGACCATACCTTCAAGGCTGGTTGCAATAAGTTGAAAGAGGATCTAGACAGTTTGAATCATAAAATTGACTACAATCATGAGGATATTAAGAAAAAGGTTGCTCAACAGTTTTCTGAAATGTATAAAACAGTTAAAACCGAAGTTGCTGAGGTTCGCAAAGATTTCCAAATGGAAGATGCGAAGCTGGAGCACAAGTTAACAGAAAAGATCGAGGCGGAGTCTGAACTGTGCTCAGATAGATTTAAAGATGTTAATATAAAGGTAAACATATGTCAAGCAGACGTAGATGCAATCAAAACTGATACTACTCATATTGTGCAAAGAGTAGATAATGTGGAAATGAAAGTAGAAAATATCAGTACTAACATTGCTAACCTTGAGAGTAAAGTAGCTTC
The DNA here is from genome assembly GCF_023898315.1 of Schistocerca nitens. Lineage (NCBI taxonomy): Eukaryota > Metazoa > Arthropoda > Insecta > Orthoptera > Acrididae > Schistocerca > Schistocerca nitens. Next base: position 924,334,078 of record NC_064614.1, on the reverse strand, counting down.
AGTAACTTCTGGTAATGGTAGTGTACAACAAGTTGTAGCTGCAAACGCCGCTTTTATCGGGTGTCGGCAGTTCTTGCGGTTTGACCCAGATAAAAATATCCACCCGCTAGATTTCTGGAACGATTTTGAAGATGTGATTCCACCAACGTGGTCTGAACGAGAGAAAATGTCATTTATTAGAAGCCATTTAGCAGGTGACGCCATGCGCTGGTCAGCAAAAGTGTAAAACATTAGCGGAGTTTAAAGCAGCTTTCATTAATGAGTATTGGTCTAGTAACAAGCAAAATGAAGTGTTAAGAGAATTTTGGAGTGGAAAACGCTTCAATGCAGGCAAGGAATCAATTAAAGAGTTTGCTAGGTCATGGATCTCACGTTTGTCACATTTGGACGAAAAGCTGAAACCTGAAATGATTATACTAGGTCTTGAAGCCAAACTGCCATGGTTTTGGCAAACTAGAATTATATCTGCCCCTAGAGATAATCTGGATCGTTTCATTGAATATCTGGAACGTGTAGAACGTGTTGCGGCCAATGAGGAGCAATCACGTAATAACAGAAATTCTAATAATAACAGTAGTAATTTTAGGAACGAGCAAAATGGCAATGTAAACATCAGAACAGTAGGTGTTCGCCATCCTAAGAGAGGTAGGAATTGGGGAATTAATTATCAGAACCAACAATGGCGTCCAAATGACAGTAATTTTGTTCCAAACAGAAATATGCATGTAAACAACAGTACGGAAAGCAATGCTATGCCAGTTAACTATAAGGAAAATAAAGGAAACAGCAGTAGGCCGAGGCAGGAAAACTAGTTCCCGTCTATGAGGACACTGGCGCTCACCAGGCGGTTACTTTTCCTAAGCCAGTAGTTAAGGGAATTGGTAAGACAGATCAGAATACTCAAACTGAACATGTAGATGAAGAGTCGGTAGCATCTAAGGATACAACAGAAATATTAGATCACTCACAGTATTTGATAGATACCGTGTTAGAGACGCTTTCTAAGTGGGAAGAGAAAGAGAAGGCGCAGCTGTGTAATGATAGGGAGGAGCTACAAAATAATGAATTGTCAGGTGAAGAAGCAGAAGAAATTCATGCTTATATTTACGATGAGGATGATGTGCTCGTATCTAAAGTGCCTGTGCAGGATGTTGATAATGTACTAATAGATTTAGGACAGGAGCTAAGTGAGAATGTAGAGGGTAGGTTGTTGGGGGTCGATGAACCCGGTAGCTGTGACCAGTTGTCACTTGAGAAGGAAACCGACGATAATGGTGAAAGTTGTTTAGCTGTAACTAGTGTTATGCCCGGTCTGGAGGCGCAGAATAGCTCAGACTACAGTAATTTGGGTCATGTTCAGCAAACTAAATGTAATGAAGTCGTGCGGTGTTTCGATTTAAAATTAATAGACCGACTGGAAAAGGCAGCTGAAAATGTAATTCAGGAAACCCCTACACACTGTGACCTAAATGTAATGAAAACAGATGTTGATCACTTTAGTTGGAGACAAATCCAAAAGGAACTATTAGATGAATTTGAAAAACCACCTGTACAACCTAGAATAAGCCACCCTATAATAATAGTGAATATGTTGGGTATCAATGTACGTTGTCTCTTAGACAGTGGAAGTGAGGTGAGTGCGATATCACAGTCCTTCTTTGATGCATTACCAGGTAAAGACAAGCTTACAGTAATGAGGGTATCAGGACTAAGAATAATTGGTGCTACTGGCAAGGTGTCAAAAACAGTAAAGCAAGAAGCTTTGCTGCCCTTTAACATTAATGGTAATTTAATTGATCATCCATGTTTACTTGTAAACAATCTCAGTATTGAGGTTTTAATTGGCATAGATTTCTTGTCAAAATATCAGAGTGTTGTTGACTTTGAAAGAAGCCAGTTAAAAATGGTCTTGCCAATAACCGGAGTAATTACAGTACCTTTTAGTGATAAACATGTAGTAACTAATGATGAAACTTGGGAGCTGCCTATACGAGTTCTGAGAAATAGGAGCTATTGGAACGAAGATGTTAACCTTAGAGGAAGTAAGCTAAACACAGAAGAAGAAGAAGCAATAATTTTGGGCAAAATAGATGCTAAATTGCAGGAAATCGATAAAATTTCCGCCAATCAGAAGGAAGAACTGATACAGGTTCTAAAAAGGCACCATAAAGTATTTTCAGATCGATGTGGCGTGATCAAAGGTTATGAATGAATGCTGTAGGGAGGAGGTTGTTCTGTAACCTCTACACAGTGTGGCAGCTGTGCAGTCCCAGCTGTGTGAGATCTTCTTTCCCGTTTCAGGTCTCACTCATTCTTCATCTTTCCTATCTACAAAAATTTCGACCCCTTCTTTCCATTACGAAAAATTTCTGAAGCCAGCATTCAATTAATGAATGCTGTAGGGAGGAGGTTGTTCTGTAACCTCTACACAGTGTGGCAGCTGTGCAGTCCCAGCTGTGTGAGATCTTCTTTCCCTTTCAGGTCTCACTCATTCTTCATCTTTCCTATCCACAAAAATTTCGACCTCTTCTTTAAAACAAAATTTTCTGTTATGGCTATAAAGCCATGAATTACGTAACCATTCTATCCACCGATTAGTGAAGAAAAATACCTAATGTGACAAACCTAATAGTGACAAACAATAGAGAAGTATGACGTAATTAAGATACAACTGTATTTGAGTAACAATTATGTATAGTACCCTGGTAATATAGTAAGTACAAAGTGATCTTTTATTGGAAATGGTCCCACAACAGTATTTTAAAAAGATGTACAAATCCGTGTACAAGCAGGATCTGAAGTGGTAGTGAAACCTAGTGTATGCAGTAGAGCTAACTAAGAAATAGTAAAAGAGATTGCTTAGTGTTAGGAAAAATATGCAGATAATTTGTAAGAATAAACTCACCTGGTGTAGCAAGGAAAGGCAGAGTAATAGATTTGAGCAGTGTTTATGGTTGAGACGTGAAGGACACGTCCCTGAAGGATTTATAAGGTTGGAGCTGGCCATTATTTGGGTGTAGTGTGTGACAGGATACACCTACACGTATTGAGGTTATGAGTTGGAGGCGTGAATGCGACCATAGGTACCCTTATGTTAGATGAGACAGAGTAGCTCATGGTGTCCTATAGGTTTCAGGAATTTAGCATTACGCTCGTCCATAATTAATTGATGCACTTTAGTGGTAGGTCTGAGAGAGACTACCTGAGGTTTCAGCGTCCGATCGATTGGAAATGGATTGCCACGTGAGCAAACTGATCAGCTGCAATACACTAAAGATATGGAATAAATGTGCTATCCTATGCTTTAAATATTAATAGAGTGAGTGTTAAATAAGTAATACACTAAGCAAAGTAAATTAAGTGATATAATGGCAGACGTGAAACATTATTTTAGCTCAACATAAATACACTTCAAAGTAAGTAAGTACCTAATTGCAGATGTGGAACTGACAATAACAGAGGACCAATAAGTGGATTTAGTAGTCAACTAAACGTAGTGTGTTTTGAACACTCAGAAATGTACTATTACCAGAAGTTACTCATATGTACAAAGAAGCTGAGAAAACTACTAATCAAATATACTCATACTATCTCTAAGAATAAGGTAAGTGAATAAAATACAGATTTGTCAGGAATGTACCGAGCATTGGTTCAGTGTTCCGACCCATAAATGATAAATTCAGATTAAATAAGATTTATGATTGTATGCCTTGAGCATAGATTTTCTCTAGTACGTGACTAAAGGCATTTTGAGCCATTTGTTTACCGATTTTATGACAATTAAGTAACCACGAGAGTAATACTGAAAAAGTTCTGTTAACTTGTTCCAGCAAAATATTGAAGGATTAAATGTATATATCCCCATTTCATTGTGACCCACCCTTAGATATTAAGTGAACAGAGTCTGAGGCACTCTTTTTGTTTGTTCTGCAGGACAAACCAGATAATGGCAGCCTGGTAGCTGCGTGAAAGCGTGGAGTGACTTGGACACAACTCATAGTGACCCCTCCCCTTTCCCCATGTAATTTAGAGAGAACGTGAAGGACGCACACCATAGCAACTTCCCCTCCTCTACCCTTGTGAATGGAAGTGTAGGACGCCAGCCAAAGCGGCTACAACCACGTGTGTAAAAATTATGGGTGAACTTTTCTTTCAGGTTTAGAAAAGGCTGATAAGAAATAATCATCTGTTTATGTATCATGTTATTTTCTTTGAATTTGTGTATGTAAAAATGTATTTAATGTATCTAAGATTTTCATAATTTTTCATATTTTTATGTGTGTGTTTGTCTAAGGCAATATGTATGCCAAAATATTTCATTGAATTTGCTTAAAATTTTGAGTAATGACATTGTTTAAAAGACAGTGAACATGCCCACAATTTAAATAATTAATGTAGGTAATCAGTTTTCATTTAATGTTTCTACATGTTTACTTTTCAATTTTGATTTTTCATAGGGAGTTAAACTGTACTCTTGCTTCCCTTTTTGTAATTAAAATTTTTTTTCATTCATTAACATTCATAAACAAAAAATTTAAGTAGAGGGTGATGTAGGGAAGCAGCCTACTCATGCTGTAGTAAATGCATATCAGTCTTTCCATTGTGTGCCAGCCAGTCCTGTAACTAGCTCTGACGTCATAAATGTTGCGCAATACCTTAAAAATCAAGCAAATTACCTAAAACTTTTATAGCATGTCAGAAGTAATATTAAATTAATGTGTGTTAAATATCAGTTCGATAACTTAAGTCATTTCCGAAATTTGGACTTTTTCTGCAAAAATAATTGGCGCAACAGAAAAGAGCTAGAGACTTCAAAATTTATATTTAGATTCATCTTTCATAATGATTTAATAAAAACAGTACTTTGGATTTCACAGATTAAGATTTTAGTGGAGATTCATGATTTTGTGGTTTTCGTCTCAAAACTGAAGGAAGCAAGATAGATTAAGTAGGCTAAGAAATAAGGCTAGGATGTTTAGATTTAAATAGGTTGGAGGTCCGCTATGACTATGAAGATGTGAAAAGTTTCGTTTGAATACCTATAAAATTATAGCGATAGCGGATCTCAAAAGGGACAGTTCAGAGCTCATCTGCTGCGTGCAGTGCAATTAAATTAAATCTCTCGCCCAGAATACTTAACTTAGCCACGTCAAAATTTTAATATCAATACTTACCTGCGTGCTGAATGCACAGTTAAATTAAGAGCTTCATCGGCCATCAGCAAGAGAAACTATAATTTATTATGTAACTTGAAGTGGTGCGTTACTAGCCCAGTGGCTAGTCGGGACAGCCGATTTGATCAGGCGTTTCCTCAGCCGTCCGCACCGCGGATTTATATATAAGAGCGCTGCGCGAGGAAGGAAGGCCCCAGTTCTCTCCAGACGCTGAATGACACGCCACCTGTGTCGGCAGTCGCGTCACGCCGGTATCACTGCTACTAACAGCCTCGGATGCCGTATTAAGTTACTAGAGAGGCGCGTAACCATGAAATCATTTCAAGTGATTTTCATTTTCTAGCTTCAGTGTGCGTATTGTCGTATTTTCACGTGCCGTCGCGGGACAGACATTCTACCAATTATTTAGCGTGGCGTTTGATGAAATACTCTCATCAAATTATGGCGAGCATTCTTTTTAACATTTAATTCGGACTTTTATAGTTGCATCAGCGCATTAGACTCTGAACTGCTCTGTTAGTTAGGTTGTAGGGATATTGGTGGTTTTCGTATGTGACTTTGCGAATATACTCACTTATTTTGGAAAATCGTTTTTGATTGGAAATCCCGGACAATCTCCTAATTCCTCAGAGTTATAAGCTGCAGCTATAATATTCTTCTCAGGTGAAGTGGGCACTAGGAACTCTTTTTACAAGCTTCACGTTTTGTTAAATCGCTTTCTGGGGGCTAACACGTAAATAGAGAGCCAGTGTTGAGAACGGCGAAAGACAGCTTTAACAATATTCTAATAGCCAGAAGCTGACTCAAAATGCAAACATTTATACAGCAAGTATATTTCCCTTCTTCTTACTCGCCGCCCCACAACGTGAACAGCGAATGGTACACATGTGATGTCCACATGTAAATTTTAGGCGTCTGGAGTGGGCATAAAACGTCCCATTGGTGGAAACGAACTAGGAAGGAGTGAAGTGCCAAGATTTTGATGCAGTTCAGTGGTAGGGCCCTTGCAACTGGCAGAGAGAGTTTCCACAAAATAAGAGTCATAAACTTGTTGGTTCACCAGCTTGTGTCCACTGTAAACTCGACTGACTTTCAGTAATCTTTGACTCAACTTGTCACAAAACTAACCATCCTCCGTAGACTTGATCGTCGTCCTAAATAGTACCGAACTTTGAACCGGAATCGGATGATTTATCGTAGTACTGGCCAACTTCATGATGTAGTCTTAAGAATAATTTTGTAAAGAAACTTCTAGTTAAAATTTATCATTGTCGTGTTTAGGACTATTTTTCTTTCTGAGGACGAGATGCATTCGTTTGACAACTGTTGTAACATCGTCATATTGTAAACTGTGTAAATGCGTGTATTTCTGTGATAAGTTTTCAACATTGAACCAAAATTTTTTCCTACTTACACAGTTGTTGTTCTGACCTCAAAACGTTACAAAATTACTTTTAAGTTGCATGAGAAATAAGTGAATTTTTACCTCATAGCCTTGGTGTACTTGGTTTCAACACTGTTCCTGCTTTCACAATGTAAAGTTTTAACCAAATATCTGTGGTTTTCTTCAAGTACAGGAGATATAATTTTAGGCATGTCTGCCCTATATCTTTGGATCGGACATGGTCACGTGCCTCCTGCTCCCATAACCCAACTTATGCTGCATGATAGGCATAATTCCATGCAATCATTATATACAATTTTCTATCTTCCATCTTAAACTTCACCTCATTGATAGCACTCATCTTCAGAAAAACTAATGTCATTTGATAACTTTGTACCTTTAAATACATATACATACATAATGCAACAGGGGCTCGGTTTTTTTTTTGTAAATAACAACATCAAAGACATATGGTGAAGAATTTTTCCTCTTCGTTTATTCAGTTCATACAAATACAATATAGTTCTTGAAGCACAATATAATTCTTGAGGTACAATGTAGTTTTTGAGGTACAGTACAGTATTCTTGAGGTACAGATTGACTCTGCTATTCTAATGCAGAAATACTTTTAACTTACACATTGTAATGGTAATAGTGCACGAATTTTTTTTATAAATCTACACTAAAAACTAATCTGGAGATACTTTCTTTATAACAAAAAATTCCACTGCCCCAGTAGCATAACTTTTACAATAATTCTGATGGACTGTGCTTGCTTAGGATCTAATTTCACCAGTCCCCATATATATATATATATATATATATATATATATATATATATATATATATATATGATGTGTCAAAAAAATGTATACACACTTTGAAGCATCATAGAAAATTTATTTCCCGTTCTGCAATGTTAAATTTCTGGAAATGGAAAGCTTAAAGTCCAATTGGAAAAATAAATGTACTTTTCAAATGAGATTAATGTTCAAACTGGTAGCCTTCAGCATCAATACATTTCTGAGTACGAGTCACCACTGATTCCGTACATCGTGCCAAAGTGTCCAACGAGATTTCTGCGCACACCACCTGAATCTCATTCCAAAGTGTGTTCACGTTACATGGTTTACATTTCTACACCTCATCTTTTACTGTGCCCCATAAGAAGAAATCCAGCGTCGTGAGGTCTGGAGAGATTGCAGGAAACTCGATTGGTTCTCTGCGTCGTATCCACCGGCCTGGCACATTGTGATCCATGTATGCTCCTACGTTCCTATGATAGTGCGGCGGGGCGCCATCTTGTTGGAAATAAAACTCATCATTACCGTTTAATGCACGATTGGCAGGGAATATGGAGTCAGCAAGCATTGTTAGGTACGTCTCTTCAGTAACAGTACCTTCAAAGTGGAAAGGCCCAATGAGTCCCCTTGCAGACAAACCACACCACACATTTACACCAGGCAAATTCACAGCCTTTTCAACTGTAATGTGAGGATTATCTTCAGACCAGTACACACAATTGTGAATATCGACAGTTACATTGAGTTTTAATTGGGCTTCATCCGACCAAATTATGCTACCCATAAATCCCGGTTCACGTCTCACCACCTCCTGAACCCATTCACAAAATTCTAACCTTTGATCTGGAACGTCGTCACTTAGCTGTTGCACCAGCCTTGGAATGTACACACGAAACTAGCATTTCTTCAGAATGCATAGCACACTACTAACACATTACTCTCACGTGCCGCTTGTAGCTGTACGAGGTCGCCCTGATCGACCTTTATGCACATCACACACTGTTCCATGAATTTCGAATTTGTCCCATAGACGTGTAATTGTTAACCTTGGCGGTGGTTCTGTACCATACTTACTTCTCCACTGTCTTCGAAGCGCAGCTACATTCTCAAACTTCCAGTACCACTTAATTATCTTCTTCCGCACTTCAAAGCTCAAACGCACGTCCACCATGTTGCAGTTACTTCCTTGCCACTGCTGCCACCTGTTGAAGAAACATAACATTACTTTCTCACAGATATTTAATCTTGTAGAAATGGAAATAAATTATCTATGACACTTCAAAGTGTGTATACATTTTTTGATGCACCCTGTATATGCTACATATTTTGCATATGAATAAATAAATATATAAATATTTTTTCTGTGTATGCTTTTTAATCATTGTATCCCTTTTTATATTTTTTCTTTCTTTCACACACACACACACACACACACACAACCTACTTACACTAGGATAAAAAGGTCATACTACAACTCTGCAGACACCCTCTCTGTCTCATTCTCTCTCACTCTCACTCTCACTCAGAGTCCCCCACCCCTTCTCTCCTTAGAAGTGAGTAGTGTGAGTATAGGAGAATTTCAATTCTGTCATCACAAATGACCCTTGCATCGTCATGAGACGACAGACCGATTTCAGACTGTAGTACAGTGTAAACCCGTGTCCTCTCGATTGAATGCTGGTCTGCCATACCGTATGCATTAGCTGTGGTGCAGCACCATGAACACTGCTGCACAAGCACCGCAAATAGTCTTTGATAGAGAGGGCTGTCGATGCCATACGGCTCACACACTTAACCTGCCTCTAGGTGGAACCTTGCAATGTGTGATACGCATATATATTTTTGAGCATAGACCTACAAATCCCACAATCAGCATTCCATTCGCCTCGTCGTTCATTAGACCGATAACCTTCTTGTTCTGTGGAGTAATACCATAAGGATTATCGACCGTTTATGAGGACATGTCGAATTCATTACTGTGACATCTAATTACTTCATATGGATCTCAGTTCTTCAGCCAATACATGAAGCTACCTATATCCATATAAAGTAATTTAGGATCTGCGAAATGAGTTTTCGCAAACTCATGATATAAGCGGTACATGTGGAGTTTGGATAGGTTTAGTATGCACATCCCCATATAAATACGTTTCGTAAACTCTACTGCAATCTTCGCCATCTGCACAGCAACAAAGTTCTTATTGAATATGGTGTCCCACTTACAATTTGGTCTGTCAATGAATTTTCTTGTGCCATAGCGCCCATCTTAATCGGTTCTAATCAAAATTTTATGTCGTTCCCTCAAATTCTCCATTGTTTTACTGAAAATTGAATTATTCATTAATTTGTAAAAATCTTTCTCAAAAGCACACATCGCGGAAGCTCTCTGCCTCATATTCAAATCGATATACTCCGTCAACCAGGGGGACTACTTGAAGGAGATAGCCTGGGTGATTCTAACCAGCTCCATACACAAGCTGAGACACTGTTGGAGATTATGATAATGAATGATGTATCTCCACTTATCCCCCAGCAATGTCATCAGTTTCGGCATGGAGCCTCCTCGTGGAACTAGTTGCTCTGGACACAGAGGCAAATTGGTGTGCGCATCACGCAAACTAATAGAGTATGTGAGTTCTGCCTCCACCACATACCCTACATCAGAATCAGCTGCAATACCCCCATGATTTTTTCACCTAATCCCTTGCATTCGTCTTTGGGCACCCATCAAAACTCACCAATCGCAGTGATTGCTGCATAGCATGCATGTATAAGTTATTTACGTCCAGGTACAATACGTAACTAGAATCAAAGGACGCATTGAACCTGTCACCCATTTGTGGGTATTTACCTTCAAGTGCCTATGGACACATTGGCAAAATCCCCCATGGATCCCTCTCTCAAAGAAAAGGAGCATGCCAGCATCGGTCAATAATTCAATGCTGCACTTCGTTTTCTTGAGCACTGCGTCCAAAGACAACCCAGGTGTCATATAATAAAACACGGCATCCTGAGAATATGTGGCCATGCATAGACTCCAGAACTTCTCGAAAACGTCCGCAATCAAGCACACATCAGTGTCCATATAAAGACGTGCGTACTGTCTTAATGTGGAGATGTTGAATTCCTCCCAGACATACGTGGCATGCTCCTTCCTTCAGTCCCTTATGGTATCGCCTGTAAGTTGTCTGGGGAGTGCAGTTATGATGGGTAGCCTGGTTTCCTTGAGTTTCGCAAACTATCCACATACTCATATGAGAAAACCCCCTTCCTAGTCACAAGTTGAAACTTTTCTTAATCGGGAAGTGCATATCCTCCTGAGGTAGAGTTTCAACGAGTTTCTGGAGTGGTGCCTGTATAAAACGTAGCATATCAAGGAAGCGGAGCGTAATTCTTGGCGTCATTAGTTTGGAGAAAAAAATGTATTTTTTGACGCTCTCAGGTAGGACACTGGCCTGATTTTTCTCCCAACCGAAATCAGCCAAGTGCTTAACTAGAAGGTGAGCGTCATACCCACTTAAATTGTGGAAGAAAATGGGTATGTGTCTTGGTAACTGGTACTTAAAATTGCACACATTGTGAGCTGTGCCACAGAACTTCCCTGTAAGATGACAGTGGTCCCTGCGAGGAGTTTCCGCTTTTCTGTTTTATGACAGACCACAAATATGACAATCAACCGCATTATTGTACAGATCTTCTTCTCCTTCGATTTGGTCATGGGAACATTGCCGCTGTGAAGCTTATCAACCTCCTATGAAAGTTTTTCGAGCTCAGTGAGCAGCCAAACTGCAGGATTATCCCCAGCATAAGATTTGTAGTGATTAAGACTGGAATCATATGACGATACAATTTGGTATGCTGCCGCATATGCTAAGTGTTTTTCTGTAAAGGTGGTGCGTGAAGCTGTAGGGTCACTTTCACAGCGGGTCAGCGGAGCAAGGAGGCATTCAAAGTCGGTGTACACTACAAATGGACATCGCTTCTGGTGGTGAGCATTCTTAAACTTTATGAATTTGTTTTCCTCAGTAGGCATAATAACACGTACCAGATCCTTGGAAGCACAGGCTACTATATGCGTAGCTAATAACTTGTCAGATGAGAAGTAATTGAGGCAACTTAAACAAATATGCTTTACATGACGATCAGTTGATAGTTGGGAGGAAAGAAGTTGGGACATGTCTTTGATGCAATCATAGTGATAATTATCAACTTCAGAGAAGAGCAGCATGTTTACATGCACCTCACGCTCACCGGCAAATTTTGAGAAATGGAGGGGGCCAACGACAATATGCTTGTCTTGCTGATCTAACTTGCTTTTCTTCTCCAGGCCATAAACACGAACCGATATACCGGTATTCTGCACCTCAAATTTAGATATGTCCTGGATCTTGACGGGGAACTCGATGCTGTCAAAGATATAACACCCACGAATATTATCACCTACATGGTATGTACTGGGACGCTCTGGGTGATCTCTGTAATTGTAATTTCTTTCGTAAGCCAGGATTGACCATGCAAAACAAGCCTGATCGTTTCTGTTTTTGACATTAATGCATGCCCTCTTGTTAGCTATACCTTTAGGGAGCTTGATATAGCTTGACCCACCATTTACCAGATCATAGACATGTGTGTGGATGTCCAGGTGTTGTATTCAGCTGAGTGCTTTAGCTGACACTCTGACGCCCATCTCGTAAAACAACACAGCACTCGAGGTGGATTTACGAAACCACTCAGCGATTGACGTGCTCCACGTTATCATGCCATTTTCCCCCAAAGATAATGAAGAGTTGTCTTTTCAACACCAGAATCAACTTTGGGAGGTTGCGATAATTCGATGCAAAGCGCCGCACCACATTTAATGGCGGGATACCACAGATCATTGAATACCTTGAGGAGCTCCGTTTCCACGACAGGAAGGCAATCCCTTAAAAAACCAACAGGGATGTAGTACCCTACTGCCAGGTTCTCAATCCTCGTGAACGAGATTCGCTCCTCAATGGCGTCTGCAATCACCGAGTATTCTAACTGTGGTATTGTATCACTAATCTGATGTCCTTCACTAGAAGGACATGAGAGAGAACTGCCACTAGCCACAGGATCTTCTCTATTACTATTCATACTATTCTGAGTCCACCCCGTTCATGATGGTGTTGGGGACGGGCAAGTCGGTATGCGCCGAAGCACACATTCCTTGCGTTTACAGCGATTCTGACGAGGCTGACACGATGATGACGGCAGAGGAGGATATTGCGGTGCTACTGGGTCAGAGCGATGGGAGCAGCTGGGCTGTGGTGATGGTTCCCAATGCTGTTTTTGCTCCTGTTGCAGGCCCGTCCCGGCAACTTGAGGAGTGGTGGTTTGTTGCTCGGTCCACAGACGCCAGAGCGGCGCTGCCGGGGCGGCTGCGGCGCAGCTTCCCGCGCAGCGACTAGCGGCGATGCGTGCCTTACGGGGCGCTGCTTTGGGGAGGAAGAAGGTTTACCTGCCACCGGTATGCGCGCCACACTGTGTTGCGGCTGCGGAGACGCAACCGACGTAGAAGAAGATGTAAAATAAATAATAGTTAAGTACATTGCTTACCGCTGCTGGCGCAGTGAAAGAAAGAATTCTGACGATCGCTAGGTTACAAGCAGAGAGAGTGATTACCTTTTTCGCTCTGGCTCCAAGGCATTAACACTTCATCGGGCGACTTCACCACACACTCAAAGAAGTCATCATCATCATCATCATCATCTAATAGAGCGAGATCAGAGTGGTCCTTTGTCTGACCCATTCAGGCATGTCATCGTCCCCGTCGTCTGGCAATTGGTCTGTCTCGCCTACAACAACAACAAACAAGATACTTAAACCGATTTGTTACAGAAGAAACTTCCTATGCTGCTACTACTACTGCTACTACTACTACTATTACCACCACCACCACTACTACTACTACAGGCGCATACAAACGTAATTTTTTTTAAACTTACAAGTATGCTACTTGGGCATGTCATCTCATTATTTGCTGGAGGCTGTTCCTGCATCTGCTGAACAGCCTCCAGCTGCCTGTCCAACAAATCGAAGTCCTCTAAAGCTGTTCCTGTAACAGGATGAGACATAATTTTATTTATTTCGAATGTCGAGTTACACAGAAAGATCACACATGGATATTTTTTCTATACTTACGTGAGTGTTGTTGGTTATCCACAGCTGGAGGCTCTTCCATATACCGCTGCTGCTGCTGCTGCAGTGGGTAGTTCTTTTCAGCCCCCAGCTCTGCCTCCAGCTCAGTTCGCATTTGCATCAAGTAAGCTAGAGGGGGAAAAAGTGTGAAATAAGAAAATTTTGAATCGCTACTATACAATAACAAATTACAATCAAAATTATACTCTCATGGCAATTCTGGCTGTGAATCCACCACAGGAGGCTGGACTTCAAGAGTCTGCCGCAATTCAGCCCACTCCTGTCTCTCCTCGCACACCAAGATAAAATCGTAGAGTTTTACTATAACAAGAAGACAGAATTAACAATGCGAATTTAACATACACACGAAAATTTGCACTCAAAATAGAAATTATTTACTCACTTGGTAATCCTATCTCCAGAACTGTAAACCTCTTGCTGCTACACTCTGAAGCGTTGCTGCAGTTACATCTCTTCATCTTGCGGAGAGAAAACAACAAGTACTCATAGAGACGATGGACGCACAACGAGATGGACAGCAGCGGACTGAGGACAATGGAGGTTGGTTCTGGGTTTATATATAGACTGAGGCGACCAATGAGAGAGGTTGATTTGAATGTAGAGCCAATGATGAGCTTTTATGAAACGTCACTATTTCTGCAAGGGCTAGATGCAACCATCGTCTCTCTCTCTCTCTCTCTCTCTCTCTCTCTCTTTCTCTCCAAGTAACAAGAATGCTTTTATGATGAATGATGTTTTCGCAAGCGTGCACATACATGATGAAGGCTTTTAGCGGTGAGAAGTTTACCGTTTCTGAGACGTATGTTGAAAGCATGATATTACAATTATTGGGAAGGGTAACAGATGACGCCTCGTTAGGACCATCAAGAAGAATTCAATCGGTGTTATTCAGGGCTATTTTCGTTAGCAGGTCCTGTTAGGACAAGAATTTCCATTCAGACAAGCTGAGACGTCATGAAAGCTCCAAAAAAGCGATCGTTAACTATTTCTGCAGAACTCTACCAATTCCGAGAAGGGATTGAAAAGTAATGGACGGGCTGTCCCGTTACGGTCGCGGGGGAGAAAGCAGTCGGTTTTATTCTGGGCTATTTTCGTGAACAGGTCCTCTAAGAAGCAGAATTTCCATCCAGACAAGCTAAGGCATCACGAAGCTCCTACAAAAGCGATCGTTAACTACTTCTGCAGCACTTTACTATTTCCAAGAGGTAGACTTAGCTCTTATTTACATGGACGTGTTTTATCCGTATAACATTGAGAACCTTTTAGCTTCACCTGCACGGGTGAGCCTCTTCACAAACACGTCACGCTTGGCAATTAGGCCTGTGCGGGACCAGCAGGTGCACGCGTTGGCTGAGTAAACACATATGCCGCCAGAGGCATCTCACATGTCCCATTAGGATCACTACGAACAATGCACCCTGTGCTATTCTGGGAAGCAATGGAACAGATTTCTACAGTGCGACCAGTGACGTCAATATAACATTGAGAACCTTTCAGCTGATCTGCAAGGGGCCGCTATGCAAACATCTCTCTCGGCACTGGACCGGTAGGTACGCCTCAGCATGTGGCACAGAGAGTGATTTCGCTCTTATTTACACAGACATGTGATGTCAGTTTAACACTCATAGAACTCTAGCTGTGTGTCCGAAAATAGACGTGACTTTAACCTGCTGGCTGTGGGCTGCTGTTGGCGGCGTCGGCATGTCCGCATGTTGGAGCCTCTGATATGTTGTGGCTGACAGTAGTTCGAAAGCGTTTTTTACATGCAATGGGTGTTTGTGCACTACGTTATTTCCGGTTGTTTAAGTGTTGTGAGCTTGTTTGCAGAACGTTATATATGCATTATTTGGGTGATTTAAGAGTGGTTTACAGGTCTGTAGGCTATGTACCGCATTATTTGGACAGTTTAGAATTAGTGAGTTTGTTTACAGAGCGTTATACATGCAGTATTTTGAAATTTACGAGTTGTTTGCGTATCTGTACATCAGGGTACTGCATTATTTAGGTGATTTACGAGTAATTTGCAGGTCTGTATTCTTTGTATTGTGACCCCAAGCACGTCAGGGTGAGTGTTTTGTATCAGTGTAATAAATAAACTATGTGAAATCAATCCCTAAATAAGCTGTTCCAAAAATGATTAAAGTACACTCCTTCCTCTCTCCAGCAGCCCAGCACAGGCTGAGTTCTTTTCCAGCCATTTTTACCCCCCAGACCAGCATCTTGGAATACGTCACAAGAGGGATGACAATGCCCTCTGGGTGGCAGTACTGTGTACTAGGTCAGCTGGATTCTGGACCTCATGGTGAACACACTGGATGGAACTACTGCCTCAAATTGTTTAAATAAAGACTGCCTGCAAAATGAAGACTTATTTCCATCCTATGCAGCACAGGCTGAGTCCTTTTCGCATTAATTTCTAGGAAGAGGTGGTGGTCGGATGACTTAGGTTAGTGGAGGTGGCCCAATTGATCTATTTTCCCACCAAAATTTGAACTTCCCGCCATGACATCATTGGACTTTGCCATATCTATCGCCGCCATCTTGGATCCGCCATCTGGAATAAATTTGGCAACAACGGAAAGTGGGGTAACGCGCATGTTGCCCTACTATCCACAATGAATTAATTTACAAGAACTAAAGCATTTCTGCACATTTTATCTGCTTTACGGCATTTTGCTGCTGCCATAGTAGATTGAAACGATCACATTATTTGTGTGTCAACATGAAACTGTTCAAAATTAATTTGGTCTTGTTACAAAGCTTCCTTCTCGTTTCAGTCTACTACGAAGCAGTTGACAATAAGACATTAAACTCTATTTTAAATCCTTGCTCGTCAGTGCCTCATTTTGCATTATTCTAGCTTATCAGTAATAAACGACTGTTTTTGTGCCTTAGTTATCAATAGGCATCACTGTCTTCTCCCAATTTTCACGTGTATAGAAAAAGTGATCACAACCCTACTGGTGGTCTGTAATTCGTTCAAAGTTTTTAATGATCCATACCTCCCATAGCTGCAACAATCATCTTGCATCTTATAGCTATGGTCACTTTAAACGCGAATTAGCTCTGATTCTACAGCATAACTATAACACACTACATTAAAACATAAACCATCAACAATTCAGTTACCACTAGCAAATTAAACTAAAATATGACACGGTATCTTCATTGCTTTGTCAGGTGGCTTTGGTGAGTAGATTCACATCTCAAATGGACCATCATATAGATGACGAAAATTTTTAATGCTCTTATTTAATTTACTACTTTTTAAATGTGATTGTACTAACACCTCATCACTATCTTAAAATTAGCCATCCTCACATTTTTATTTCATTTTTTAGATCTCATTTCCACATTTTCTCGCAAGTTATTATTTACAAACTCTGTCATGGGATTTTCCCACCCTGTTTCCTTGGGTGGATAATCTATCATATTTAAAACCGGTCTCCCACACTCTTTCCTTCTACTATATCCCTTGGAACTACTCTGGTACTATCATGTGGCATCTTGTTTAATATACTTTCAAGCTCACTCAGAAATATGGGCCATTTCGAATGTGTCTGAGTGCATAGGTACGTTCTAAATGTCCTAATTCCCTCATTACCCTCGCAGCTGGGTTCACTTAGGGATGGTATCGAGCAGTTAACAAATGTTTTACACCTTTATTCTGCAGAAATTCCTTAAACTCTTGAGACACAAACTGTACACGATTGTCAGAGATCAGCATTTGGGTGGTTTTCCTATTTTGGACAGATATTCCTGCTCTAATATACGTATGATGGTTCTGCTTGTAGCTGCTTTTATGGGGTACAGCTGTACTCACTTACACCATACTTCAAGAACCACTAATACATGTACTAAGCTACCACATCCATGAGGAAGGGGCCTGTAGATTTCCATTGCCGGGAGTTCACACAGACGCTGTGGTATTATAGGATAAGACCTTATTTTACATCTTTCATTAGGATACCTCACTTGTTGACCACCTTACAAGTCTTTAACTCTTTTCATATTATCTTACTGATTTCCTTATAATATTAATGGTTTTGGATGAGAGTCTAACACTTCTTTACTCAAAAATGCCTGTACTTATAATGCACATACCATAATAACTGTCTCACATTTGCTTGAGGAATACACACACGCCACTGCTTTAATCGTTCCCTGCTTTTATGGAACAACACACCCATTATGGTATAATCACTGTTGTTTCCTATTAATTGTATTCTCAGTCATTGACAACTTAGGTTTTACTCTATTTAACCTATCACCCCTTTGTTGATAATCCTGTAGTCTACGCACAACTCCTTTACCTCTTTCTCATACTCATTGGTTAACTTTATACACCGTAAATCGACTCACAATTTCTAAACAATTAATATCATCTTCCATTCCTAATGGTAATCGAGATAGAGCATCTGGTACCTTGTTCTCTTCTCCTTTTATGTGCTTTATCTCTATATCATAGTCCTAAAGAAACAATGCCCGCCTTATTAAACAGGTATGCAGAAACTTGCTCGTCATCAGAAATTTTTATGATTTATGTTTTGAATCAATTACCACCTTATGATCATATAATAGATATTTGAACTTTTCCACAGCCCACACTTCAACTAATGTCTTCTTTTCTGAATAATAATTCCTTTCACGAGCAGATAACATCCTGCTAGCAAATGCTATAGCCACATGAGGTCTCAAACCATTTTCTTCCTCACGTTTCTGCAACACTTCACAACCGATTTCATACCCTGATGCATCAACAGCTATACAAAACTCCTTAGTTAAATTAGGGTGTCCCAACAATTTTGAATTACCTAATGCATTTTTAACGGCTTCCCATTCACTCTGGTACTTTTCATCCCATAACCACTGGGACTTCAGTTTCTATAGAACGTTATGGTTTATGCAATTCATTATTTTATTAGGCATATACCGCCTATAAGACCCTATTAATCCAAGAAAAGATTTCAATTACTACTTGATTCTAGGCTATGGACCATTCTGAATAACGTCTAATTTTCTCTTATCTGGTCGTATACCAGCAGGGCTTACAATTTGTCCAGGAAATTTTATCTTGCTACAACCAAAATGCAAATGAGCGAATTTAACAGTTACACCTTGTGTTGTAAATAAAATAAATAAATAAAAAATGTGTATGAAAAACATTTAAAAGGGTAATAAAGTTGCGTTATTAGAAAACTTCTGTGCTTGTACTAATTTTTAGGCTGTCGGACTTCTTCTATTACATTTCAATTGTAGATGCAGACAATGGACTCCAGGTACACTAGTGCATGTCATAATTAAGAAAATCCTCCTCACTTGGTTTCACTTCACAAAAAATACTTAATACTGGTATCAAATTTCGAAATGTGTGTGATACAAAACACTCGTAGCCCGTCTCCTCCGAACGACACTTCTTAACAGACCTTCTACATACAAGAGAGTGTGTGTAACAAAGTCATGACCAAAAAAAAAAAAAACGAATGGTGGTTTTTTCATTTCACACTGTACGTTGACACGGTATGGAGACGTACAGTGTGTTTTGCTTGTACATGTTTACAATGGCCGATAGGGGTCGATGCCCTTTATTTGTCGGCTTCTCCTTTTTTTATTGGAATGGATATGTCAGCTTACCCTATGCATGTTAGAATTCTACAAGGAATTAAATGATTATATACATAATATGATAGTCCATTACATATCTGAATTTAGTACGCTAACAATAATGTTCAGTTTGCTTCATTCTCACTGCCGGGTTTCGCGCTTGAGCACTGGCATATTTGGCGACAAAAAACTAGTCACCAACGGTCAACATGTCAGCTGCTACCGTCGCACGCGCGTGCACTTGTTTTCTTAGTGTTGATTTCACATTGAGTGTCACACTTTCACCTGAGTGTTACATGCTGAAGGATTTACGTGGCGTTTGTCTTCATTCTGGGAGCAGTGAGTGTGTGCTTATTGTTGAAAATCCGAAGCTGTGGCAGAAGATCTCCATTTTTAAGTCCCGGGCGTCGTTATTACCCGTCATGCTCGCGTTTTCAGCGGAGAGAAATCTGACCAATAGCATCCGTCGAAGAGGTAAATACCGGCTCGAACTACTATAGTTCACTTGTTAATGTGTCAAGCGTTGTGAGCCACAATACTCAGAAATTATTTCGTTGCGCACGCACGTTCATGTCACCCCACTTGACCATCCCCTTGTTGAAAAACACATATAGCCGTCCAAAACATAGTATAAATTGATTGGCTTTAAAGTTCATTTCTTCGGTTGGAGTTTGCTTTCCAATCAAAACTCATACAAGCATTGAATTACAACAATATACATAACATGATGGCTTATACCTATAGTTGACATTCCATCCATCGCTTATACTACGAGCATAAATTTCTTAAGTTTTAAACGTCATAAAATTTTGATTAATTGTGTTCTGTTACTACAGTTTGTTTGTTAGCTTCAACTTATCTTCGTTCACATTACATATACAGTTACCAGCATATGATACATTTCTGCTTACATTTCTGCTTCATTTTATAGACAGACTTTTCGTCACTTACGGGAACTCATCTCTTCCTTAGGTAGAGGAGAGAGAAAAACATTGGAAAGAGGACTAAAACATTAAGCATTGCTGGCCTAAGTACGCTTGGCGCCGCCTCCTTTGTTTGGGAGGAAAGAAAGGAAATACTCATCTAGTGGTTCAAGGATTTATGAGGAAATGTTACTCACATAGCCATGGACTAGTTGCAATGGAACTTTTGTTTCATGGAAATAATGTGTACTGACTAATCATTCACGTAGAATCACGTTGTTTCTTCATGTGCTAATGCTATTTACTTCAATTCACGTGTCGCTTAGTGTGAAATATGACGTTTTAACCATTGTAAACTTATCTTTCTCAAATACCTGGAAATGTCATTATTCAAGCTTTCATGTGACACAATAAAAATCTCATGTTTAACTGTGTATGTCTACTCTGCAGCGAATAGGTACTGATAATTGTCACGGAGATACACTGCGACGACGCATATTTCATTTTTCATTTGCCTTATGACCTTTGTATAAATATCCTTAAAACTAAATTGTTCACTCAAGGTGCGGCCCGTTTCTTCATTTGGTACCTGCTACTCTCGGCGTAATTCTCCTCTTGTGCGCCGTGTCGATGCACTGGTCGCTGAAAGAAAAAAACTAACATAAAACTAATTACATTACGTAGCTCGGTGGCTGCTGGTCACTCCATACGTCCGCCGATATTTCCACACTTTGTTTTAATTCATTTATTCTGTTACCATTTATGATCATTTACCCTGCAAAATCATCTGACATATCTCACGTTATTTTGTCGTTTCTCCTTAGCTTACACTTCTCCTATAATTTTTTCATAATGCTTCCGTTTGCTTATAAATATGTTGTATATAGCTTAGTATTTAATTAAATCTCTATCTACATATATCAACAGGTTCCTTAGTTCTTAGGCAGTAGATGTATTGGCGTAGTATTTCCGTTTACTTTGTATTTTAGTTAAGTACTTGTACACTATGTGATCAAAAGTATCCAGACACCCCCAAAACATACGTTTTTCATATTAGGTGCATTGTGCTGCCACTTACTGCCAGGTACTCCTTAACAGCGACAACTGTAGTCATTAGACACCGTGAGAGAGCAGAATGGGGCCCTCCGCAGAACTCACGGACTTCGAACATGGTCAGGTGATTGGATTTCACTTGTGCCATATGTCTGTACGCGAGATTTCCACACTCCTAAACAAATCTAGGTCCACTGTTTCCAATTTCATAGTGAAGTGCAAACGTGAATACACACTTACAGAACAAAATCGCACAGGCGGACCTCATCTGTTGACTGACAGAGACCACCGACAGTTGAAGAGGGTCGTAATGTGTAATAGGCAGACATCTATCCAGACCGTCACACAGGAATTCTAAACTGCATCATGATCCACTGCAAGTACTATGACAGTTAGGCGGCAAGTGAGAAAACTTGGATTTCATGGTCGAGGGGCTGCTCATAAGCCACACATCACTCCGGTAAATACCAGACGACGCCTCGCTTCGTGTTAGGAGCGTGAACATTGGACGATTGAACAGTGGGAGGAATCATGGTACACATTGTGGCGATCCGATGGCAGATTGTGGGTGTGGCGAATACCTGGTGAACGTCATCTGCCAGCGTGTGTAGTGCCAACAGTAAAATTCGAAGACGGTGGTGTGATGGTGTGGTCATGTTTTTCATGGAGGGGGCTTGCACCTCTTGTTGTTTTGCGTGGCACTATCACGGCACAGACCTACATTGATTTTTTAAACACCTTCTTGCTTCCCACTGTTCAAGAGCAATTCGGGGATGGCGATTGCATCTTTCAACATGATCGAGCACCTGTGGAGGAGTGGTTACACGACAAAAACATCCCTGTAATGGACTGGCCTGCACAGAGTCCTGACCTGAATCTTATAGAACACATTTGGCATGTTTTGGAACGCCGACTTCGTGACAGGCCTCACCGACCAGCATCGATACCTCTCCTCAATGCAGCACTCCATGAAGAATGGGCTGTCATTCCCCAAGAAACCTTCCAGCACCTTATTGAACGTATACCTGCTAGAATGGAAGCTGACCTCAGGGCTAAGGCTGGACCAACACCATATTGAATTCCAGCACTTCTGACGGAGAGTGCCACGAGCTTGTAGGTCATTTTCAGCCAGGTGTCCGGATACTTTTGACCACATAGCATACAAATTGCATTCCTATTTGGTTGTGCCTTCTGCCAGTCTGTCGCACATGCGTACAAGTCAATGTCTTCTCTCCTACTAGTGACGTCAGCTCGTATTGTTGAGCGCGGACAGCTGAAGCATAAGCTAATTTTGTTTATACTTTCGCTTCGCATTAAGCTGGGTATTACTTCTCACTGCTGTTAATTTTATGCCTGCATGTACAAATCAAAAGAATTACTTATGCCTATACACTTAACTTTATCTTAAAATACACTCCAGAAGAAAAATTACACTTACAGTTATGTACAATTATCTTGTGATAGAAAGAAAAGATGCTACCTAGCTTCATCATTCTATAAAAGCTTTTATATATTTGGGAGGGTGGAGACCCTTGTCTCTCCCTGTTTTCTCATAGACTAATCTGTACGTTCCTGGTATGGAACTTTGGAAATTACTTATGGTACTGACTAGAGTTATTGCCGCTTCTTATTCAGTTTGCCAAATTTTGTTGATTTAGGAAGTGTCCGTAAGAGGACTCGTTGTCCTTCAAAAAATTGTGTAATATGTTTCATTTATTGTTATAAATTTTCTTTCTATACTCGGCCCTGTTTTCCAATGTAACCATGGCTTGTTTGATTTTGTCTTGTAGTGTCATTTCTGTTGTGGGTACCTTTGGTATGAGCGACTCCAACTCATTCGATTGTTTTGTCTGGAACATCAATTCGTTAGGTGTGAAAACTGTTGAAGAAAGTGGAAGGATATTGACAACTTGCATGAAAGGAGTTACATATTCTACCCACCAGTGTGTTTTGTGAGGGGTGTATGTCCTAATAAACCAGTTAAATTCTTTAAAGACTCGTTTTACAGGGCTTGCTTCTGGTTGAAAAAAGCTTCCTAATATGTGCTTTATGCCCTGTGAGGTCATAAATTGTTTCCACTTTTGCCCAACGAAATATGAAGCATTATCAGTTAGTAGAACCTTTGGTTTACTTACTCTTTTCAAATAGATTCCTTCAATTCTTTTTCTGATATTTGTGGCTGTTGTATTTTTAATGGCATACATTTTGATATGTTTCGAAAAAATATCGTATGGTGCTACTATGTATCTCACTCCTCCTCTAATTCTTGGATGTGGGCCAGCTATGTCCAGGGACACTATATCTAGAAGATTTTTTTTGTGAGTATTGGGTGTAGCTCAGTATATTTTGACGCATTGGACTATTTTGATTTTTGACATATTATGTACTTTCTTAATACTTGTAGGACTCGCCTTCTCAAATTTGGAAAATAACAAAAATGTTCAAATGTGTGTGAAATCTTATGGGACTTAACTGCTAAGGTCATCAGTCCCTAAGCTTACACACTACTACTTAACCTAAATTATCCTAAGGACAACAACACATACACCCATGCCCGAGGGAGGACTCGAACCTTCGCCGGACCAGCTGTACAGTCCACGACTGCAGCGCCCTAGACCGCACAGCTAATCCCGCGCGGCGAAAATAACAAAGTGTTGCACTTTTTTCAGTATATTTGCCTACTCCATAATGTCCCCATACTTGATGCGTGTGCCTTATAAATTCGTCAATATGGTCTTCAGGAACACACACACACACAAGAACACACACACACACACACAAGAACACACACACACACACACACACACACACACACACACCATTGATCAGATTTTTCATGTTTCCTATGGAACAAAACGCCCTTGTACTCCGGATACCATTTACTTACCTTTCCACCTTCATCTTGCTTAAGGTTTTCATGACTTTCCTCCATATGTGATCCTGTTATTATATATTTTTCATTTGCTTACACAACTTATGGTAATCAGACTGTCGTGTTGTACCTTGCATTAATAACGTTCTGAGTTCTACACCTTGCTCTGTTAATCACCAAATTCCTCTAAATCTGGTGATAACCTAGACAAGGCATCTGCAATAACATTTGACCTCCTTTAGTATACACAAATGATCTCGAAATTAAATTCTTGTAATTATAGACACCACCTCGCTAATCTACGGTTCAATAGTTTACATGTTAAAAGAAATGACAGTGACTGATGGTCACAGTGAACTTTGAATAATTTTTGTGAGGCAAGAAGAACAAACTTTTTAAATGCCCATATTACAGATAAACTTCTCCATTCTGACACAGAGTAAGATTTTTCTGCTTTTGATAATGAACAACTAGCAAAACTGATGACCTTGGGTACTTTTTTACCTTCTCCTTCCCCCATCAGGAACAAGCATGCACCCAGTACTTGAGACGAGGTCAATAGCCTGGGCTTAACTACGACCGATTGGTGTTTTCTGACGGCGTAGTGTGACTTAATTCATTACCTGGAGTAATTTCAGTTAGTTGCACTGTGTGGATGCTTCGCCAATTTGTGTCGTTAGCTGTTGTGCCGTTATTTTGCTGCTTTCCTCATCGATTAAGTCGGTAGAATCGAGCACTGACAGAAAATATTCAGTCTCGTGCGCTGGTGTTATGACTAATTTTTCTCTAATGTGCGATGGTAAAAGACTTTCAAAATTTTTAACACAGCTTCATGTGATATTGGGTTCGTCCAGTAGCGTGTCTTGTTCAGATATTTTTCAAAGTATCCACATAAGCTACCGTATTTGCCATGAATGGTGCCAGGTTGAAAACATCGCGTCTGAGTCTTTCTTGCACTGCCACAGACCAGTATTTGTCGAAGAAAGCTCGTTCAAATTCGATATAAGTGCTGCAACATTCGGCCACTTCAGTTGCACATAACAGAACGTCACCTTGCGTATATCCCACGACAAATCTGATTTTCCGTGCTTCCGACCAGTTGCGTGGAAATACATGACGATATTACTGGGTTCATTCTTTTACCTGTGGTAGTCAATGTAGGAAACTGTCAATGCCTCAGCAAACCGTCGTCTGCAAAAATAGTTGATAGACACGTGACATTTTCGGTCTTACTATGTTGTTATTGTGGTTACCTGTAATTCCGATTGTTAATTGTTCAGGTGTTGGAGTTGTGAGTATGTTTACATTTTGCACTCTACAACTGTGACTGGTACCTGCTGTGGGACTCGTGACAATTTGTGGATAAATACCGACAGATTGTGATTTGTTCACTGTAGCCTTTGTACCATTTACGTGCACATTTCGATATCTGGTAATATTTTCTTCTAAAAGACTGCAGATCCTATCTTCCGCAGCTGGTAGATTAACGTTTACCTTGTTCACGATTTCATTCTCTTTTTTCGGAATAGCCGTTTCTGCTACATCTGTATGTAACTTACAATCGGTTACTAACTTCTCTGCAATGATATTATCCTTATCTAACGTGCCTGCTTCAGCTTGACTAATGATATCACTCAGATTTTCATTGATCTTGTCTCTCTCCTTCTTAGCACATGCTGAATCAACTTCTAATGTTGCTACTCTTAAAGTAAGCTCTTCTACAGCTGAAGGTACACCTTCATAGTCTTTATTTAGTTTGTTAATTACAGTGGTTACTTTTTTTTACTGTGAACACAACTGGTTTTGTGTGGCTTCAGTGTTTGTGTTTGCGTCTGTGATTTTCTTCATCTGTTATTCTACTCGATCATGATGGTCGTTAAAAGAAACTACCTTCTGTCTTAACTCCCCCTTATTAACATTAACTTCAGAAAGTACTTCATGCTTTACTTGTTTTTACATATAATTCAATTTTTCGTCGATTTCAGTGCGAAATTTTTTGGCTAAATCCTTAAATAGTTGTTTTTGTTCTTGTTTCATTGTGTTTAGATCATGTATGACAGTGTTTTGTTACTGTTTTACCATGTTCATATCTTGTTTCATATCACTGAAATTTGTATTGATATTGTCTAATTCCTTGTTTATATTAGATAATAACTGTCATAGCAGTGCGTTAGTTGCACTACTGTGGTTTCTGTCAGCTGCACTTTCCAAGTTAATGCTTGTGTTGTGACCAAGTGGTTTTCGTAACGTGTTGACAAAATTCGTATTGGAATCACTCTCCAGTGTTCCATTCATGGGCGGTATTCTGGGAGATGCGTGACATTGTCATAATGGTAAACATTGTGTCGTCAAGGTTATTCTGCTGTGGAGCATCGCTATCATTTGTCACACCTGCGACACTCATCATTTACCTACTTAAACCTTCTGCAGTAGGCATACATGGCGCCTGAACTTCAATTGTTCGATCACGCAATTCTACGCCGTCTTGGCTGATTGCGTTTTCGCTATCGCTATCAACAATGGGCATATATTTTTCGGCCAAGTTATATGAATATGCAAAAAATAAAATTTTAACAAAAATGTAAAAAATTTAATATGCTAATTATTACACTTGACAACTGTAAATTACGCGATGTCAAGGCCTGTTTTTCGTGTATTATGACGAGTAAACCATTGTATTACAATTCTTTATGTTTTACTGACAATGTGTATCACACTGAAAATTTCCTGTAAAGTTATTACAATAAAATTCAAGGGAAGGAATAACGAGAAAAAGATTTCTATCTACATCAAAAGAGCCGTTACCAAGCGTAACAATGAAAGCAACTTGCTAAGGTGTCCTACCTTTGCTGCGCCGAACAAAACAGCTTACTGCGGAGAATTTTACGTAACCTGCGTCTAATTCTTATTACTTTCCAAAATTTCTCCTCAGTTTTTGCCGTTTTGCTTTACTAGCTCCCCGCCATGAACCATGCAAACAGAAAAAACAGACAATTAGTTTTTATGATTCATAACAAGGCTATAGAAATTTCTTACTATAACAATAGTTAACAAACCCTACTCACAACCGGTGCCTTGAAGTCCTGGCATACAGGTCGACAGTTGTAAACAAAAAATAAAGTATATACAAATGAAAAACATTAAAAGGGGATAATACAATTGCGTTATTAGAAATGTTCTGTGCTTGTACGAATTTTTAGGTTGACGGACTTCTTCTCTTACATTTCAATTGTAGATGCAAGCAGTGGACTCCAAGTACACCAGTGCGTGTCATAATTAAGAAAATACTTCTTACTTGGTTTCACTTAACTTGAATAAAAAATACTTAATACTGGTATCAAATTTTTTCTTCTTTCGAAATGTGTGTGATACAGAACACTCGTAGCTGGTCAACCTCCGAACTGCACTTCTTAACGGACCTTCTACATACAAGAGAGTGCATGTAACAAAAACATGTACAAAAAAATTAATAATGGGTTTTTCATTCGTCTGCGCCTTACCGCGCACTCACGATTTGTAAGCGCTTATGGTCGATCACGATTTGCCAGCGCTTATGGTCGATCGGTGTTTCATTTTTTGTTTTTAACAAATTTTAACTTTAGGTTAGCCTCGAGGTCTTTCACCATGTACCTACACAACCTTTAGCAGCATGTTTCCTTGATATCTCCACTATCAGCCTTACATGTTCTACCCAGGTTTTGGAAATCATGAAAATATCGTCGACATAGACATATCTTTTCTAGCAGCTCCTCTGATAAGAGTGTTCATTGAATAAGAAGGTTGTGTACTTTCTGGATTCCTTTGCTAGCTTGATCTGCCAGAGCTTCGACGTCTGATCGATAGCACTTAAATATATTTGGCCCCATGTAATCGTACCAGCATTTCCTCCATCGGAACTGACGATCGTGTTCGATTTCAATCATTTTATTTACTGCCTGAGCGTCCAACATCAACCGAATATCCCCGTATCATAAAAAACTTTTAATGTAGGGCCGGCCGCGGTGGTCTAGCGGTTCTGGCGCTGCAGTCCGGAACCGCGGGAATGCTACGGTCGCAGGTTCGAATCCTGCCTCGGGCATGGGTGTGTGTGATGTCCTTAGGTTAGTTAGGTTTAAGTAGTTCTAAGTTCTAGGGGACTTATGACCTTAGATGTTGAGTCCCATAGTGCTCAGAGCCATTTGAACCATTTTTTAATGTAGGATATTTTTTTAAACACTCATCAGGATGGAGAGCTGGATTTCGTGTGCATGTTTCGCAGTAATAAATAGTTTCACGCCTGCCACGTTTCTTTTTTCTGTCTGAACACACTGCACAAGCCTTATGCTGGTTCCCACCATGCTTGTTGGTAATACGCAACTGTCCATTCAAGCTTTCCTCGTCCTCAGAAGTTGAATGACGTCCTCATTTCTGCCCTGGATTTCTTTCTTCTCCAACTAACTATCTTATAACGATTTTACGGAATACTTTGTGAGACAATGTTTTCAAGTTGTTTTTCTCGCACTGATTCTTGTAGAGCAAATAAATGTTTACCAGTCCTACCTCTAACAACCGGAGCACAGTTTTCGCACCACTTCAGACTTGCAATTAGAGAACCGTAACTGGAAATAAAGTGGTCAGATCGATCAACTCCACCAATCTTCGAAGTACGATCAATAATCATATTTGGTTTCATTATTTCTATCCTTTTCTTTCTGTTTCTCCTTTCTATAAGTGACGCTGAGTTGTTTGCTTTGGTAGAAAGCGGTAGAACAGTTCGTTTATCTTGCTATGCCAGAATCATGATTTTGTTATTGTGGAGGCATTTTATTTCATGCTTCTTCAGATGCAAACTCCTTTCTTGATTGCAGCTGGATGGTTTTTGCGTTTGGCCTGGATCGTTCCTGTGAGACACACATTCTGTTTCAACAGTTCATCAGCTAATTCAACACCTATGGAAAAATTGTCAGTATACAAATGATAACCCGATTGCCCTGTAGCATGTCTGATATTAGCCAGCAATCGAAGAACTATTCTCTCAGGAAATTCAAGTCTAGACGAATCCAGCACCAAAATTCAGTATCAACCTGCAAGCGTAACTGTTTGATGACTCCTAAATCACGTAAACACCGGGTTCCCATCTTGTGGTTTCCGAGGGTTTTGAATAACACACAACCCTTGAAATGCAGATTCGTCAGCAGCTAAATACCTATACAGTCGATAAATTTCGAGAAACGTGCGAGACAAGTAAGCCAACACATCCTTCACTTTACTCAAACGTGACTGAACCCGAGTGTTGCCAGGTGTAACACTCTCTGGGTTAAAAAATGAAGTGCGCAGAAAATTTGCGTAAGTCTGCAACTAAAACAGTCTGAAAAGAAGTCTGATGATTGTAGCTATTCTCTTGAAAAAAAGTGCTGCAATTCTTACACTTTTGAAATGCCATAATTAGTAGCACGCCATGGAATCGTTTCATTTCTTCCTTGGTAACAATTCTCGAATCCCACCGCCCAGAATGCTGTGGAAGTGGTGTCACCTTACGTATTTTCGCTGTAGCGTACCTGTTCGCTTGCTCTGCTGTTTGTTGAAATAGGTTGTCTGTAAAAATTAACTGAAAGAAATCAACTGGCGATGATGGAACATTACCAGTTTCAGTGGTAAAACCACACTTTGAATCGTCAAAAGAAAAATCTATAAAGTCAGAGTCATTTTCGCTCCACATTCGCTATGGATGTCCTACTGAATCACTACAAAAATGGATATTTTCACAATTTTCATCGCCATCTTCACTAGAATTATTTAGAAGTGAACCACACTCATCATCAAAATCACTCTGTCTATCGTTGTCACAGAGAATCCTCTAAAAGCTGTAAAATCTCTTCCTCAGGAAGAACGGAACGTGAGGAATTAGCCATTGCGTGTGCATGAACTTCAACGTAATAATTTCAACATTCGTTTCAACATAACTGCAGCAGTTTGACACCAAGCTAACACAGGTTCCCCTAGATGACAGCACTAAGCACCACAGATGCCTAGTAGTGTCAGAATCGAGAATTGAACACGTGACAACCGCGAAAAATCGTGTCGAATGAGGCTCGACATCAGAGCGGAAAACAAAATTCACAATGTCGAGCGCCACTCGACGTTGGAGTGGAAAGGGATATATAACGAACTTGCTTGGCTTCCTGTGTCAATCGTAACATTTACAGTTTGATCTTTAACTAAGCCTTGCACTACGAGGGTACATTCTTTCTGCACTTCACTTTCTTCCCTTTCTAACAGCAACTCTTCATTTAAAAGTTGCTGGTCTTTCTAGTGAAGAAATGCAGTATTAACATCTTCATGACTAGTTGATTGTTCTCCCATTGGAATCGCTTGATGACAGTCTGTTACATCCTCAATAATTACAATTCCATATGACTGTGTCGCTGTCGCTGTCGCGTTGCCTGACTGGTCATGGTTATTCCCTCTATTGTACCTCACATTATGATTACTATTACCACTACACTGGCACCTACCTCCACTGACATCGTAATTACTATTATTAACATTCGTACAGGTGATACCATTATTAAAATTCCGATATTGATTATTGTAATTAAGGTTATTATATGCTTCATTTCGTTCCCACGTATTACTTCTACCTCTACCATTCGATTGTAAATTACTGTTGTTCTTATAGTTATCCCTTCTGAGAATTCCATTTCCATCTCTTTGACCACTGTAATTATCTTTTACTTCTACACAGGTGGAAATCCTCATGTCAGCTGTTTCCTTTAACTTATTTACATAATAGAGTTGATCTAATAAGTCTAAAAGGAGTTCAGTCAGGGCCCATTTTTCTCCTACTAATCTCTCTTGAACTCTATTTGGCAGTCATGTAATCAATACCTCAATAAAATGTACTTCTTTTACAGGTTCATCCAAATAAAGAGCTTGGTTAAGGTGATACTCCACAAAAATTCCTATGTCTGCCCCAACTTTCATTATTTCTTTTATATCTGAACAATTCAAATCATAAAGTTCGTCGAGCATTAGAGGATCTTCGCTTTGACTGCATTTCTTCAACTGTATGAAAGTTATCTAAGTTTAACGTAACCCAATGAGAAGCATCTTCTTCTAAATGACTAATCATGTATCTTATACATCAATTATCATCCCATGACGAAGGTAAAGCCCCTTGAAATGATTTTAGAAATATTACAGGATGTACTAACCTCCCCGGTTTAAAACGTGGAAAATTATTACCACATCAACTTTTCCACAAGATTTATTATATCATTCTCGTCTTCACACTTACATCTATGTTCATAGATTAGGGTGTCCATTCGTCCCGTTTTTCCCGGGACAGTCTCGTTTTTTACCAAAATGTCCCGCTGTCTCGAAAGGTTTTTTTGGGGACGCTCAAATGTCCCGTTTTTTTTAGTCCGCTTGGATAGAGTATTTTACGCTACTGGTTGTTTGACTTGCTATTAACTGCTCAATTATTTACGCTAGGAAGCGTGTGACGACTTTCAGTATACCCCAAACATGTACCGAACTGTCAAAAATCGCAAGTAATTTTAAACGCACTAAGCAAAGAAGGGAAAGCAGAAAGGTGGAAGGAGTATATAGAGGGTCTAAACAAGGGCGATGTACTTGAGGACAATATTATGGAAATGGAAGAGGATGTAGATGAAGATGAAATGGGAGCTATGATACTGCGTGAAGAGTTAAACAGAGCACTGAAAGACCTGAGTCGAAACAAGGCCCCGGGAGTAGACAACATTCCATTAGAACTACTGACGGACTTGGGAGAGCCAGTCCTGACAAAACTCTACCATCTGGCGAGCAAGATGTATGAGACAGGCGAAATACCCTCAGACTTCAAGAAGAATATAATAATTCCAATCCCAAAGAAAGCAGGTGTTGACAGGTGTGAAAATTACCGAACTATCAGCTTAATAAGTCACGGCTGCAAAATACTAATGCGAAAGCTTTACAGACGAATGGAAAAACTAGTAGAACCCGACCTAGGGGAAGATCAGTTTGGATTCCGTAGAAATATTGGAACACGTGAGGCAAAACTGACCCTACGGCTTATCTTAGAAGCTAGATTAAGGAAAGGCAAACCTACGTTTCTAGGATTTGTAGACTTAGAGAAAGCTTTTGACAATGTTGACTGGAATACTCTCTTTCAAATTCTGAAGGTGGCAGGGGTAAAATATAGGGAGCGAAAGGCTATTTACAATTTGTATAGAAACCAAATGGCAGTTGTAAGAGTTGAGGGGCATGAAAGGGAAGCAGTGGTTGGGAAGAGAGTGAGACAGGGTTGTAGCCTCTCCCCGATGTTATTCAATCTCTATATCGAGCAAGCAGTGAAGGAAACAAAAGAAAAATTCGGAGTAGGTATTAAAATCCACGGAGAAGAAATAAAAACTTTGAGGTTCGCCGATGACATTGTAATTCTGTCAGAGACAGCAAAGGACTGGGAAGAACAGTTGAACGGAATGGATAGTGTCTTGAAAGGAGGGTATAAGATGAACATCAACAAAAGCAAAACGAGGATAATGGAATCCCAGATCAAATAAGAAACAGATTGACCGTCCTTACGGCGGAACAGGCAACCGTAAAAATAGTTTTTCCGTCGGTCAACAGATGTCGCAGGCGACGCTACAATGCTAACTGAACTGCCCATGTCGCGGAATTGGCAACGCTGTATCTTCGGTGACGTGAATGACGCTGATTTGTGTTCGGCTAGAGCGCTTCGCGCGAAATGCATTATATACCATTAACACATTTAGTAGCTCAGTCTACATTAGCATGATAGAAAGTAATCTTTCATTAAGTATTTGCTAGGAGAGATCTTTGTGTGCAACCTTTTTTGGACTTAAATTCTGGGAATGTGGTCCTATGGCGTTTTAAGCCTGGTCAACACTGAGCCAACTAATATAGGAAAAACTGCATTCTCATATGTGTAGACGAATTTGAGCAAACGACATTCAGTTGTGTTTGGTTCGTAAACTTTACTCCAGTGCCTCTGAAGTTCCTGCAAAAGTTAAGAAACACGTGATTTCTAATCTCTTCTGCGTGACATTACTTGCTTCGTAATTAAAACAAACATTGCCTATAATGTTGTTTCCCCTTCAGTGCTTAGCTTTTCATAGTGAGAAACAAGTAAGTAGCGAAAGCATAACATCAATGTTTGCAAGTGTTTGCGTGATGAAATGCTGATTCTGTAGTGTTCAATTCCATTTACCACTGCGAGACAATAACATTCAATCTTTTTCGGTACGCATTCGGTAGTGTTCGTTAATGTTCAGCTGGCTGTCGGTGTTTGAACAAAGCATCAAAAGAAGTTTGCCTCGTCTCCCCTTTGGCGTTACCAGCACGGAGAGTACTCGTCTTCTTGCGAACTGCTTTATGTTGCTGCTAGTAAATTTCCTCGTCAGGTGTAATGAGGAGCCAGCGAAAGGCGTCAACCGACATATGTGCAAAATTCTTGAATAAATCTAAAGAAGGCTGGAGCTGCAACTCAGCGTTAAGTGCACTGGCACTACTTCGAAGCGTTTCACATCTACGTAACAAATTAAGCCACCAACATATTTATTTTCCTACGCCACTTTGCTTTGTCAAAATCAGTGGGCAAAATAATATTATCACAATATCAAAGATTTACATCGTAGCTGTAACTAGAAGTCTGCGCGGACAGGAAAAATGCCGCCGTCTATGTGCATCGCATCCACAAGATCATTATCCACATCTGCCAAGTTGCTTATCCGCATTCTGAGATATTAACGTTTTATAAAGCAGTTTAACCCACCACTGCTCTGGAAAGAGACTTGTGCCTGGCCTGAATTTTTGTCTGCTGATGTCCGCACTCGGTTATGATGCGAATTAAGGCTGGACATATTTCAGTAACAGTCATATCAAATTTAAATTATTTTACTTTGCATGTAACTTATCGTAAATGATATAAGAGTGGCACAAAACGATGAATTTTGGATTGTTGAAAGAGGGCTGCAAACGCGGTAATATACAAGTGAAAGCGTGTTTTTCGAGCATATTTTGGCGGTGTCAACTTTGAAGAGCCACAGACGGCAAACCATAATTATGTTAAAAATTTACTTTGTACAGTATAAAGATAACCCGCAAATATTCGCAACAGACGTACGCTTTTATCTGCAACACAGTTATTATTGGGGATATCCGCACTCGCGCAGACCTTTTACTATAAGTAGTGTTGTTTTCGAGTGAAAGCTGTGTGAGGATTATTAGCGCACAGATAAAAAAATTAAAATAGGCAGTGTCTATAGTTTGCATGCCATGCTCGTTCTCTTCTATTCTCCTCCCTTCATTCCAGTATAAACGGTTGTTCACACGTACAAACGAATGGCAGTGAACATTGGCGAACTATCTACGAATACTCATTTGCAGCAGTGTAAACGAGGTCTTACACTCGTTCACTCTAGTATATACCAGGATTTAGAGGGACCGATGACCTAGCAGTTAGATGACGGTTATTAATCATTTATTTCACTTTTGCGATTTCAGCTCTAGAGCCATTTTCAAGTACCAAGGGAAAGGTCTTGTAAGGTAATGCTTCTTAAATTGTTTACCAAATGTTATCACACTATGCTTTGCATTTTGTTATCCATATCTTATATTGGTTTCAGTTTTCACATTGCACAAAAAAATGCCTCTACAGCCAAAATTACGATAGTGAAGTGAATAAACAGTTTGAAAAAGTCCAAATCGCAGCAAGGATTTCATTTAAAAATTATGTGATATGATTCTTGTACAGGAAGGGCTGCTACGTTATAGAAGAATATAAGATCGATAAAATTTAGAAAGGATCGAATGCTTAGGACTCTTTATTAATTCTTACTTGTAACTAATTTATTGATTTACCTGATTTTAAAATTCACTCGCGTAACCTTTCTTTATCCTTGACGGGAAATCTGAACATTTTTAGTTCAGGTTTTGTTCGTCTAATCCTTCCACAATTGATATACTCGCAGGCCCTCGGCATGACGACTCGATCCACTGCCACCGGTATGTCAGAAACAGCTCCACTTCACAGACGCCAAATAGTGGAAAGCTGCACGCATTCGGCCGATGTTGCCACATATTTCACAGAACGGAATGCCATCTTGTGGTTGATTCCACAAGCAAGGGTGTGACGCTGTTGCCGCCTGGTGGCCGTTCCCTGACAAGGGTTGCCTGCTAGACCAAGCGATCGGGCAATCTGGTTCTTACGTGATCTGGGATGGAATGTAGTCGAATTAAGTCGGGTGATGTTGAGGGTATTAGATTAGGAAATGAGACACTTACAGTAGTAAAGGAGTTTTGCTATTTGGGGAGCAAAATAACTGACGAATGGTCGAAGTAGAGAGGATATAAAATGTAGACTGGCAATGGCAAGGAAAGCATTTCTGAAGAAGAGAAATTTGTTAACATCGAGTATTGATTTAAGAGTTAGGAAGTCGTTTCTGAAAGTATTTGTATGGTGTGTAGCCATATATGGAAATGAAACATAGCGATAAATAGTTTAGACAAGAAGAGAATAGAAGCTTTCGAAATTGGTGCTACAGAAGAATGCTGAAGGTTAGAGGGGTAGATCACATAACTAATGAGGACATGTTAATTGGATTGGGGAGAAGAGAAGTTTGTGGCACAACTTGACTAGAAGAAGGGATCGGTTGGCAGGACATGTTCTGAGGCATCAAGGGATCGCCAATTTAGTATTGGAGGGCAGTGTGGAGGGTAAAAATCGTAGAGGAAGACCAAGAGATGAATACACCAAGCAGATACAGAAGGATGTAGGTTGCAGTAGGTACTGGGAGATGAAGAAGCTTACACAGGATAGAGTAGCATGGAGAGCTGCATCAAACCAGTCTCAGGACTGAAGACCACAACAACAACAGGTTACGAATAACAACGAAGATTCTTCTCTTCTAAATCGATCCACTGAATCCGTCCTTTCAGTCCAGAGATACTCTACACCACTAATACTTGCTCTCTGGCTTTCATCACCACACTGCTAATGTTTTGCACTGTACAATCACTGTTTCATTATGTCAAAACGAAAGTGTAATTTTAACGTAGGGTGACCAAACGTCCCGGAAAACCGGGGTGTCCCGGTTTTCATCCCCGTGTTCCGGTGTCCCGAAAATTTGTTTCGGGACGCTCAAAAGTCCCGGAATTCAGTTTTTAAATATATTTCGTGAAACTTTCTCAAATTTTTGGGATTTCGCTATATTAAAGGAAATACAACACAAGAAATTAATGTATTCTAGCTTATTTGTCCAAAACCTCCGTTGTCCCATGCTGGTAATCACAGTATCAGTATTGATACACTCAGGCAATAATTTACATTGAGCGGTACTTTGGCCAACAAGTAGTAAGTTTTATTATTGTAACAGAGCTATGAAACCATCCTATTGTCGCGCCACTTACTCACGCACTAATTGTCAGAACAGTGTAGTAGTTGATGTTTTGTCAGACAAACTGCAATAGTTTTTTCTCGTATTAGTGGTATTATTGCTACTGTACTGTGAAACGCAATGCCGAAACGTGCCTGCAAGTTCAGTGACTGTTATTCCAATTTCATTAAGAAAGGTCGTTTTGATTACGAAGCAGAGTGTTCCGTATGTAACTGTTTTATTAGTATAAGTCATGGTGGACGTTCCGACATAGTTGATCACATCAGGTCAAAGAAACACATTAACAGATACAGTGCACCGAGCTGCAGTAAAACTCTACAAAATTATTTTGTGAAACATCAGTCAAGTGAAGAGACGAAAGTTCGAGCAGCCGAGCTTACACTAGCCTACCACACGGTAAAACATCACCAAACTTATAGATCTAGTGATTGTACTAATAAGCTTAACAGCATTATGTTTGATGATTCTTCCATTGCAAAAAAGTTTAGTTCAGCAAGAACTAAAGTGTCAGCCTTGGTGAAAGGAGTTATTGCTCCCCAGAGTGTAAAGGAAAGCCTTGAATACATCAAAAAGTCTTCTTTCTACGGGATATCCACTGATGCCAGCAACGCCACTAAAATATTTCCGTTTGTTGTTCAGTTTTTCGATATTAATCAGGGAATTCAGACCAAACTTTTGAAGGTGAGTTCCCTACCTAATGAAACATTTGACGAAATTTCAAGATTTTGTATGAATGCTATCGAGATGTTTGATCTTGAGAAATATAAATGTGTGGCCTTTTGTGGAGACAACACCAACACAAACTTTGGTGGTTTAAAAAGACAAGGCAAATGCAACATATTTATCAAATTAAAGGCAACATTCATGAAAACATTGACGGCATATGGTGCCCTGCACATGTTTTACACAATAGTGGGCAGACATCTGCTGACTGGTTAAGCTGTGATGTTGAAACTATCGTCATGAAGGTATACTCACACTTTTACATATATACTGTTAGAACAGAGAGGCTTAAGGAGTTCTGTGATTATGTGGGAACTGAATATATGAATGTAATGTGTCACTCGAAAACTCGCTGGTTATCACTGTTTCCAGCAGTTGAAAGAGTAACCCGCCTGTTTGAACCGTCAAACGATTTTTTGCTAAATGAAGACAAAGCCCCCAAAATATTGGTTCAGTTTTTCAGTAACCCTTTAAGTGAAGCCTACTTAAGGTTCATTCACAATCAGCTTAGCACTTTGCAGCATGGGATAAAGGAAATTGAGGGAAGCACGAAAAGTGTAATAGAGGTAAATGATGTTTTGAAAAATACTCTGGAAACTGTTACTGAGAGGAGAGAACAGCAGTTCTTTTCTTTTAATGTTAAATCTGTCCTTAAAAGAGCAGAAGTATCAGAAGCAGCGGAAAGGAGTTTTAAAGAAGAAGTTAACAAGTTTTATGACACTTGTGTAGAATATCTCAGCAAGTGGAGCGCCTCATATTGCTGAAGAGAGTGCCAAAATGGGAAAGTGTTGAAGAGACAGTTTCTTATTTGAAGAGTAAAGAGATTGAAATCGATGATTCCATTCTCTTTGATCATTTTGGCATAGTGACAAATTTTGTTGAAGAAAGTCTTCACAAGTGGAATGATGAAAAAAAACCATTGGAATGTCATGAGAAGTGGGTGAGTTTTCTTAAAAGCTGTGACTGTCTTCAGCATTACTCTGAGTTGGTAATAATTGCAAGGTATTTATTTGCAATCCCAGCCCATAATGCCAATGTGGAAAGAATATTTTCGTTCATGAATATCCAGTGGACTGATGAAAGAAACAGAATGGAGGTGGACTCTCTTGAAGCAATCCTGCAGATCCTGTACAACTACAAAATGGATTGTGACAAGTTTTATCACTGTGTCTCAAACAACAAAGACATGATCAAGAAGGCAGGAGGCAGTGCAAAATACCCTTTTCTCCAAGGACAGTCCATTCCATCTACAAGTGCTCAGTAATATTAAACCTCATGTTAATATTAATTGATTAAAAGTTGAATGGCTGTAAAATTTTGTAAAATTGTGATACATTTCTTTATTACTGTATACGTTTATTAAATGTCATTAATTATACAGATAATCTAGATTATATCAATCTTTTTTATGCTCTTATTAGTTATAATAATTGGGTTCACAAAATGTATCAACAAAACATTAATATTTAAAATTAAGAAACCTGGGTACATGTGGAATGAGGTGTCCATTGGCACCCGGGTGAATGTGTCCCGGTTTTCACCGAAAATAATTTGGTCACCCTATTTTAACAGAAATATAAAAAGTAAGTTTCCTTTTATCACTGGTAGTGGAGAAACTGTAGAATGTACGTTGTGCAGATCAAAATTTGCTATTGGTCATGGTCGAAGGTCTGACATTGTGAATCACATTGAGACTAAGAAACATCGATGAGTGATCAAACGAAAAGAGCAAACAAATGCGTGAGTGACTACTATGTAAACTTAAAATCAGTAGCAGAAATGGATAGGCAGTTGGCAGCACATGAAGCTACGTTTGCATACCACAGTGCAATGCATAACCATAGGTTTAAGTCAATGGACTGTATTACAGCAGCTGATAAAAAAACCTTTCAATCCTAAATTCACATGTGGACACACAAAATGTAATGCAATCATTTCAAATGTTATTGCACCGTATGCAGCTCAGCCGGTTTTAAATGAACTGAAAAGTGCTCGATTCATTTGTGTAATGATTGATACACCGAATCATCTGGATTTGAAGTTGGTTCCTCTCCTTATCAGGTATTTTCACCTTGAAAATGGCATCACAGTGAAAGTGCTCGAATTGGGCAATTTAGCTGGAGAAACTTCAGATTTACTTCAGAATTATGTGCTGGAGGTTTTAAAGAAATGTGATCTTGAGGGAGAGGTGATTGTAGTTTGTGCAGATGACCCTAATACCAATTTTGGTGGTAAACAGAGGAAAGGAAAAAAACAATTTGTTCAATAAACTGCAACAGAACACAGTGAATAACATAGTAGGTGTTGGCTGACCAGCACATGTGGTGCGCAATTTCTTACAAGGTGCCCCAGATTGCCTGTCCATCGACTGCCAATTAATTGTAAACAAAATCTACCAGCATTTCCACATATATACATTAAGGGTTGAATCTCTGAAGTAATTCTGTAAGTTTACTGAAACTGAATACAAAACTGTACCTGGGCACAGTAAGACAAGGTGGCTATCTCTGCTACTAGCATTGTAAAGAATTGTAGAGATATTTCCTGCTTTGAAATCATATTTCAGTTCCCTTGATAAGTGTCCTGTTATCCTTAAACAATTCTTTGATAACCTTGTGTCTATTGTTCTTCTACATTTTCTTGTTAGCCAGCTAAAACCTTTCTCCACAACAATTAAATGTATTGAGAAACAAGAAATCACAATAGTGGAAGTTTATCAAGAAATAAACAAATAATTGGGCAATTACAATGTAGAAAATCTGAAAGATTTCTCACATCCTTTGTACATGAGACTCTAAGAAAGCTGGAAGAAGAGGGTGAAATTACTGTAGAACAATTTCATATTTATGTTGACATCTTCTATGACTCTTGCATTGAGTATATTAAAGAATGGTGTTTACCATTTCTCACGCCTTTTAAAGCATTTGACTGGGTTAATACTGTAAAGGAGCAGCTACAGTGGAAGGATATTCAGGACTGTTGTGTTTTTGTTAAAAGTATTGTACCAAATTTTCCTGTTGATGAAGACGAACTGTTAGATGAATTTTTATGTGCACAGAACTTCATAAAAAGTTAAGAAGGAGACAAAGAAAGTGTTAATGCAACGTGGTGTAAAATATTTGTTTATTTCAAAAGTAAAAACATTAACATGAAAAACATGATTCATTTGGTGGAGTTTTGTCTGGCATTTCCTTGGTCAAATGCTGCTGTGGAACCTGTGTTTTCGTTAGTGAACTCTTTGTGGTCAGATGAAAAAACCAGAATGAAAGTTGAAACAGTGAGGCCTTGCTCATAGTCAAAACACACTTTAATGGTGTATCGTGTACTGACTTTTATGATACAATTTCAAACGAAAATGCACTTCTTGTTAAAGTACATAAAAGTGAAAAGTACGGTGATAGTGTGGCAGAATAATTGTAAAAAGTGATTTGGGGTCATCTGAGTGCACGTTGTAAAGGTAAACTTGTATGTGTATTAAATTAGTCTATACAATATTTATGTCCCGTTTTTTTCTTCATTGTCCCAGGTTTTTCTCTAATTTATTTTATATGTCCCCTTTTTCAATGAAAATGAAATGGACACCCTATCATACAGTCATTTAACGATCAACACACTGAAGACTAACTCTGACTGTTACGTCTAGAATAAGTATACTTGCAGCTGCAGCATGTATGTGTACAGTAGTTCCAACCAATTCCACACCAACAAAGACACCCTGGCTGGCGGGAAGACGATGTTCATTTCGAGAAACACTATTGAGACCCGACATTTAAAGCTGATTGCAGAAGGATTCTAATGCCAGAACATACACTTCGTGTAAGGACCGCGCTATTAAAAATACGATCACAACAAATGTGTTACTGTCAACCTGCATAAAAAACGGTCATGGTTCTATAGGCAAAAACAAGAGTGGCTTTTTGTGTTATGCTTTCTGATAGAAATGCTATCTGCCATTTGGAATTAAGTCTATCCATTCAGCCACATACTCCTTTTACCACATACAATCCTTGCAGACGTCTATTAATGATCACACTGAATCACATTCGTACCTTTAAACTTGCCAGCTTTTTCGAACCTATCTGCTAAGGAACCTATACAGCAAAATTACGGCCTGGTTTTGTAGACAGTCCTCACACATCTTGTAACTGTTTCTCAGTCGCTGCACCGCCCTCACTGCATCTTTGCCCATGTGATCGTTCCAATTTAAGTCGGAACCGAACGGAAATCGGAGAGCGCTATGTCTAAGACTTTCTGCATCCCATGGAGAAACCAGGCTGACCTGAGTTAATGCGACAGAACCATTTCTTGACCACTCGGTGGAAATCGCAATATGTTGCCACAGTTCAGCCAATCATATATAATGTGTAAGGCCAGGGCCAAACGAAGTTTTCTTCTGCAACACAAGCTAGTACACTACTTGCCATTAAAATTACTACACCACGAAGATGACGTGCTACAGACGCGAAATTAAACCGACAGGAAGAAGATGCTGTGATATGCAAATGATTAGCTTTTCAGAGCATTCACACAAGGTTGGCGCCGGTGGCGACACCTACAACGTTCTGACATGAGGAAAGTTTCCAACCGATTTCTCATACACATACAGCAGTTGACCGGCGTTGCCTGGTCAAACGTTGTTGTGATGCCTCGTGTAAGGAGGAGAAATGAGTACCACCACGTTTCCGACTTTGATAAAGGTCGGATTGTAGGCTACCGTGATTGCGGTTTATCGTATCACGACATTGCTGCTCGCGTTGGTCGACATCCAATGACTGTTAGCAGAATATGGAATCGGTGGGTTCAGGAGGGTACTACGGAACGCCTTGCTGGATCCCAACGGCCTCGTACCACTAGCAGTCGAGATGACAGGCATCTTATCCGCGTGGCTGTAACGGATCGTGCAGCCACGTCTCGATCCCTGAGTCAACAGATAGGGACGCTTGCAAGACAACAACCATCTCCACGAACAGTTCGACGACGTTTGCAGCAGCATGGACTACCAGCTCGGAGACCATGGCTGCGGTTACCCTTGACGCTTCATCACAGACAGGAGCGCCTGCGATAGTGTACTCAACGACGAACCTGGGTGCACGAATGGCAAAACGTCATTTTTTCGGATGAATCCAGGTTCTGTTTACAGCATCATGATGGTAGCATCCGTGTTTGACGACATCGCGGTGAACGCACATTGGAAGCGTGTATTCGTCATCGACATACTGGCGTATGACCCGGCGTGATGGTACGAGGTGCCATTGGTTACACGTCTCGGTCACCTCTTGTTCGCACTGACGGCACTTTGAACAGTGGACGTTACATTTCAGATGTGTTACGACCCGTGGCTCTACCTTTCATTCGATCCCTGCGAAACCCTACATATCAGCAGGATAACGCACTACCGTATGTTGCAGGTCCTGTACAGGCCTCTCTGGATACAGAAAATGTTCGACTGCTGCCCTGGCCAGCACAATCTCCGGATCTCTCACCAATTGAAAACGTCTGGTCAATGGTGGCCGAGCAACTGGCTCGTCTCAATACGCCAGTTGCTACTCTTGATGAACTGTGACATCGTGTTGAAGCTGCATGGGCAGCTGTACCTGTACACGCCAACCAAGCTCTGTTTGACTCAATGCCGAGGCGTATCAAGGCCGTTATTACGGCCAGAGGTGGTTGTTCTGGGTACTGATTTCTCAGGATCTATGCACCCAAATTGCGTGAAAATCTAATCACATATCAGTTCTAGTATAATATATTTGTCCAATGAATACCTGTTTATCATCTGCATTTCTTCTTGGTGTAGCAATTTTTATGTCCAGTAGTGTAGAAAAGACAGTACGAGCAGTTACGGGAACTGGAAGAACAAGAATTTTGCTACTGCATTGCGGTGCGTCTCCAAACTACATGCACGTACTTTGGGTCGAGGGAGATCTGCGTCACTCAGGGTGCATTCATGTATGTCACAAAAACATAACCTCTATCATCGTTATTTTGCACCATCCAACAGAGAAAAACTATGAACTATAAAAAACTCCGTAGATACCATCTGATAGAGAACTCAATAAGATTTTACCGCATCACTATTCCGATATATTGGGAAACAAATACCGTCTGTGTGCTGGGCTCGAGCATATGTGGCTATCTTATTAAATGTACAGGTATTGATCCACTGAAGCAAGTGGGCAGTGATCGAAGTCATTTGGACAGACCAGTGTAGAGTTTCATCGCCTGTGCTGTAGGAAGAACATATTGACAATCAGCCGCAAGATAGGGTTCTTGTGTCATTAACACGTCAAAAATCCGCCTCAGTTGCGAAATGTTACTGGTCTTTACCCAGGTTTCAACTAGAGTAATCTAGCCTTCTTCAGAAGCATAAAACAAGCTAACACGTGCCAGAATAAGACACGGTCAAACATAAAAAGCCAAAGTACCGTGGTATCAAGCCAAGCTACGTTACTTAGCTGAGGAACAGCCCCTGCCCCACTTCGTGGAAAGCGGTCGGTTAGCGGTGGATGCTATGTTGGAACTGCAGTATCGGCTAACAAATACCTTACAAATAGTTGTCGCGTAGTTTTTTAACAACATTCTACTGTATGTCTATTGAGGTAATAGTGATACATGCAAGGTGACTGCTGTCTTTGATGCTTGCCACGAAAAGAGAGCGATCAGCCTCCAAACTGACGTGGATCTGCGATAAAGGAAGATAGAAAGTAGTTGAAGCGTTTGTTAGAGAGGAGTTGCAACTAGATATGGTTTAGTGATAGGTGGCGATGCATTCTAGAGAGCGGGAGATGTTGCTGCAGGTCATTAAACACGCATTTAACCATTTTTGCCTGTTGTTCTATAGGGGTGTATCAGTTGTGTGGTTTAACTTACGATCGACTCGTATACAACTGCGTGTTCTTTGTGTGACTTAGAGCACTATCTACCTGCAATCGGTAACAGCACCCCTCCATATCACCGTTATGAGAGGTCTTCCAAGTCATGAGTGATGAAACAGGTCCATCGATGGAAAACCTGCTCTGGTACCCTCGTTTAGACAAACAAAGATGTATTCGAAGTACTCCATTTGTCTGTCACATCCTGGACATAAATCGAGTCTT
Organism: Schistocerca nitens; assembly: GCF_023898315.1. Classification (NCBI taxonomy): domain Eukaryota; kingdom Metazoa; phylum Arthropoda; class Insecta; order Orthoptera; family Acrididae; genus Schistocerca; species Schistocerca nitens. The sequence continues at coordinate 924,289,861 of NC_064614.1, read as the reverse complement.
CAGTTTCATAAAGGGAGGAAGTTGCTTTTACTATACTTTTCATGTTCGTACTATCCAAAATGCATGCATGTGAACCACTGGAGAAACAACTCTTAGGATTTCTTTGTAGTTTAGTATGTAAGATGCGCAAATAGTCTCGTAGAAAATCAAACGGCACATGGGCATGTCAGCAACATGACCATATATATATGGAAAACTGGAAAAAATATGAAAAATGATATAATATGGGTAAAATTCGAGGACAAACTGGTACAATCATGAAAAAATCGTTTAAGATATGTAAAAATTGAGCGAAGTACGATGAAATTTATAAAATCGCGAAAACGAAGTAAAATTACAGAAACTGACTGAGACTACATAAAATTAGAGAAAAATATCATGAAATGAATACTGAGCCAAATTGATGAAACTGTGTCTTCTGGAGGAGGAGAGCAGACTGATACTACATATACACACCTTAACAGCGGAGAGAGGATGCATTCTGGAGACGTTGCATCAAGGGGAACGTCAATATTATCCCGCAAATGAGCAGTACAACCTAACATCTGACCATGACTTCTGTGTGCAAAAGGAAGATTACCAGCAACATTCGTAAACTGCGATAAGACTTTTACATCTCCTCTGGATACTGATCGTGCTGTTTATTTCCTTGTGAGACGTCACTGTTTCTTCATATGCATTTTCGACTGCTGATGATCTTACAGGACTCTTGCGAACGTATCATAATTTCCGAACCGGAATCGGGGTGGAACTTCGTAAACAGGAGGCGTCGTACACCTCTGGAAAGCTGTGTAGTGTTTGTGTTACAAAGAGTTGACGTTTTCTTTTGTATGCAAGGTATTTTTATTACTTTACCCTTTGTAACCGTAGTTTATCGCAGAGAAACTCGCAGGGAGAATGTATGTCTTGGGCTGGAAATATACATTGAAGCACCAAAGGAACCAGGTAGGTATGTGTATTCGAATACAGAGATATGTAAAAGGACAGAATACGGCGCTGCGGTCGCAACGTCTACGTAAGACAAGTGTCTGATGCAGTTGTTTGATCTGTTACTGCTGATACAATGGCAGGTTATTAAGATTTAAGTGAGTTTGAAGGTGATGTTATAGACGGCTCACGGGCGAAGGGACACAGCATCTCCAAGGTAGCGATGAAGTGTGGATTTTCCCGTACGACGACTTTACGAGTGTACTGTGATTATCAGGAATCCGGTAAAACATCAAATCTCCGACATCGCTGCGTCCGGAAAAAGATCCTGCAAGAAAAGTACCAACGACGACTGAAGAGAATCGTTCAACGTGACAGAAGTGCAACGCTTCCGTAAACTGTTGGAGCTTTCGATGCTGGGCCATCAACAAATGTCAGCGTGCGGACCATTCAACGAAACATCATCATATGAGCTTTTGGAGCTGAAGGGCCACTCGTGTACCCTTGATGACCCCACGTACCAAGCTTTACGCCTAGCCTGGGAACCTCAACACCGACATTGGAATGTTGATGACTGGAAACATGTTGCCTGGTCACACGAGTCTCGTTTCAAATTGTATCGAGCGCATGGATTCGTACGGGTATGGGGACAACCTCATGAATCCATGGACTCTGCATGTCAGCAGGGCACTGTTCAAGCTGGTGGAGGCGCTGTAACGGTGTGGGGCACGTGCGTTGGAATGATATGGGACCTCTGGTACGTCTAGATGTGCCTCTGACAGGTGACACGTACATAAGCATCCTGTCTGATCACCTGCATGCAGTCATGTCCATTGTGCATTCCGACAGACTTAGGCAATTCCAGCAGGACAATGCGACACCCCAAACGTCCAGAATTGCTATAGAGTGGCTCCAGGAACACTCTTCTGATTTTAAACGCATCCACTAGCTACCAAACTCCCCAGACATGAACATTATTGATCATATCTGGGATGCCTTGCAACTTGCTGTTCAGACGAGATCTCCACGCCCTCGTATTCTTACAGATTGATGGACAGCCTTGCAAGATTCATGGTGCCAGTTCCCTCCAGCACTATTTCAGATGTTAGTCGAGTCCATGCGACGTCACGTCGTGTTGCGGCATTTCTGCGTGCTCATGTGGGCCCTACAGGATATTAGGCAGGGTAACAGTTTCTTTGGTTCTTAAGTGTTTCTTACAATAGAATTTTAACAGCGTTGCATTCCACACGACTAATGGGTCGGAAATAGCACCGCTCTAGCGTTATAGCGTGTTTAAGTGCAGAACCGCGGAGAGTGCATCTGTGACTCCCATCCGCATAGGGAAAGATGAGCAATAGTAATCGTAATTTACGCTCTATGATCGAAGTGCTGGAAATGTGTAGATCGATATAGAAAGGTATCTGGTATACCTTGGAGTATATGTACTAGAATTAACATGGCATTTATCTACAATCGCAATGTAATATATGATACTCGAAATGTACTTGAGAATGGTTTAGCGATAATAAAGACATTTGGAAGCATGCTGTCGTGTCATTGGTTGCTGTCGCATAATGAAAAACCTGGTAAAACTGCTAAAATCGATGAAACTATCAACTGAGGTTCTTATTACAGTACATCGCCCCCCATCGACGGTGTCTTTCTCCATCCCATAGGTACGCTGTTGATTACTACGTAGTGACTGAGTGACATCACTTGTTTGAGATGGAGAGTGTTGGTGGGAGCAGCACCTTCCAGGACTGGCGTTCATTGAAAACAGTGATCGCGCGTACTTGACTACAATATGCGGAATCAATCGAAACGGAACGCTGAGACATCTGCCACTCTGTCACTGTGAAAGATGAGTTTAAATGTAGAGGTCATCATTCACTTTCAGACAGCTGTTTGGAATAGCCCCCAATGCCGCACTCTCTTTCAGTTTTCATATGTTGCAATGTCTTCCACCTTTTTTTTGTCAATAAGAAACACAGGCTCTTTTTTTTATTATTTCAATCATCCCGTGTGTTGTGAGAGAACCAGCAGCATAATTTGCTCCATGTGATGCTCAGCTTTCAGTCAGAGCCAATGGATCGAAACGTGTTAATGTCAGTTCAGAATCTGAGACAGACGTTGATGTCATGGTAGAAAAACAAAATGTATGGCTGTGTACACAGCTGCAGTCACACACTGCTTTGAAGTATTACAGCAGAAAAGAAACAATGTATCAGACAATGACACAAAAACCCTATTTTGCGACTGGTAGTCAATATGGTCTTCCTACAGCACAGGCGATGAAACTTTACACTGGTCTGTGCAAGTGACTTCGATCACTGCCCGCTTGCTTCAATGGACCAATACCTGTACATTCAATAAGATAGCCACATATACTCGAGCCCAGCACACAGAGGGTATTTGTTTAGCAATATATCGGAACAGAGATGCGGTGAAATCTAATTCTCTATCAGATGCTATCTACGGAGTTTTTTATAGTTCATAGTTTTTCTCTGTTGGATGGTGCAAAATAACTATGATAGAGGTTATGTTTTTGTGACATACATGAATGCACACTGAGTGACGCAGATCTCCTTCAGTCTATAGTACCTACGAGGGTCACTCCAAAAGAAATGCACACTATTTCTGTCAAAATACAGTTTTCATTGTGCATGTGTGAAAGTTGTAGAGTGTGTAGATACATTCTCCCCGCTTGTTTTCAAACTTAGTACAACCTGTTCCCATGAGTGGCGCTGTCACAGCATGTCTTCAAGATGGCTGCTATACTTAACGTTCGTCAGAAGCAACGTGATGTCATAGAATTCCTGTGCTGTGAAAACGAGACAGTGGGAAACATCCACAAGAGGTTGAAAAAGGTGTATGGAGATGCTGCTGTCGATCGCAGTACAGTTAGTCGGTGGGCAAGCGGGTTACGTGATGAAAGCGGGCACGGCAATATTGAGGATTGTCCTCGCAGCGGCTGGCCTCGTACTGCACACACTCCAGACAATGTGCAGAGGGTTAACGAATTGGTGACTGCTGACAGACGCATCACAGTGAACGAATTGTCACGCTACGTTGGGATAGGGGAAGGAAGTGTTTGTAGAATACTGAAAGCGACCACAAAACTCGGATAGACAACACTGAAACACCTGCCTTACAGTCCTGTGGCTCCATGTGATTATCATCTCTTTGGGAAACTGAAAGACTCTCTTCGTGCAACAAGGTTTGAAGATGATGACTCCCTTGTGCACGCTGCCATACAGTGGTTCCAACAGGTTGGTCCAGAATTTTACCGTGCGGGTATACAGGCGCTGGTTCCAAGACGGCGTAAGACTGTTGAGAGGGATGGAAATTATGTGGAGAAATGAAAATATTGTTCCTAAAGGGTGTATCTACACATTGTAAAACTTTCAAACATGTAGAATAAAAGATGGATTTAAAAAAAAAATTGTGTGTATTTCTTTTGGAGTGACCGTCGTATATGTAGTTTGGAGACGCACCACGTTGCAGTAGCAAAATCCTTGTCCTTCTTTTAGTTCTCGTAACTGTTCATACTTTAATTTCTACTAGCTCGCGTTGCAGAAGAAAGCTTCGTTTGGCGCTTGCCTCATGGATGGTTGGTTGAGCTGTGACAACATGTTCCCATTCCACTGAGTGGTCAAAACACCGTCCTATCGCATTAACGCAGCCCACTGTGTGTCCATGGGGTGCAGAAATCTTAGACTTCTGTTCGGTTCCGACTTGAACCGGAACGATCACATGGACAAAGCTGCAGAGAGGGCGGGACAGAGACTGAGGAGCAGTTACAAGATGTGTGGAGACTGTCTAGAAAACCACACTAGAGTTTTGCTGTGTAGGCTCCTTAGCATATAGGTTTGAAAAACGTGACTCGTTTAAAGATATGAGGGGAGCACGAATATGATTCAATGGTGGCTGTAATCATTAAAAGATGTTAGCATAAGATGTATTTTGTTGATTGGTGTATGTGGTTGAGCGGTTAGACTTCATTCCAAATCTCAGGCAGCATTTCTACCAGAAAGCGTAACACGACCAGAGACTCTTGTCTGTGCCTCTACAACCGTGACCGCTTTTTATTCAGGCTGATACTGAAGTAAAATAGTGGTTGTGATCCTATTTTTAATAACGCGGTCCTTACGTGAAATGTATGTTCTGACATTAGAATCCTTCTGCTGTCAGCTTTAAATGTCGGTTCTCAAAAGTGTTCCTCGAAAAGAACATCATCTTCCCGCCAATAATTTCCATTTGAGCTACCTAGTGAGTGTAATCCGGCTGCTGAAAAAATAATTACTCGTCATGCAAAGTGACTCTCACGATCAATTTCATTAATATGTATATTTGTAATTTTATAAATAATATGTTGTAAAAATTCTTTTATACCATGTATTATGTAAGTGAATACCGATGCACTCACACAATGTGCAAGTTTCAGGTCTGTGTACGCATTTGTATATGGACAGTGTTGAGTTGCCAACTGTGATAGGAATATTTGAGATTACTCGGGAGTGAGTGTTCAAAGCATGTAAGACAGGTGGACGCTCTGGAATGAAACTGCACAAATAGAGAGAACAAGTGTGCCGCTATGGCACACCCAACAGTACAATGCCTGGATTGAGCTGCTGCCGGCTCTTAGAACGCTGCGGCTTCCTTTGTAAACACCCGTGTGGAACACGGCGTTTTTCTTTTCAGCACAACCACTGTAAAGCTTTGTTATATACATCTGAGTTTTATCTGGATGCTTGCCTGAAATACGCAGACTCTCATAACGATAAATGCAATCTGTTAATGATTACGATATTTGTAAAAAAGAACTATCTAAAGTAAACATTGTAACTAGTGATTTCTTATCTCGCTTCTTATACTTTTACTCATTTTTTGTATACCGTTAACTAAGTTACTTATGTTTTCAAGTAAAGTACTGACACGAAAATTTCATTTCAAATGTAATGGTTACTTGAAAGATGTAATTTTGTTGTTTAAAATATGTTATGATACACTATGATGATTTAAGTTATAATGACACAGTATGGTCATGCTATTACGTGCCCACACATAATTAATGAGAAGCTAAATGAATGATTAATAAAATTTATGGAAAAGCTTGACAATCTTCTGTTGCCACGCCAGTGATTATTTGCTGAAATTTCTCTGCCATTGTCTTTCTCAAGATGCTGGAGATTCATTGCCCTATGGGGCTGGCGACCGTATAATTATCCCCTTTTTAGCTAATCAGTGTTTTCTTTGTGTTATCATTGATTTCTGTAGTAAATATTACGTGGTATCCCCCCCCCCCCCTTTTGCTCGTGAGCGATTGCACTATATTTCACCCATGTCAAAATTATCATCCGAGTTTAGCGTAAATTGTACACTTTCCTCCAACTAACCGGCGTTATTTTCCTTCGGTAACGATAGCGTTACTCACTGTAAAATTTCATTAGGCTGTCAGTTATTAGGAAGGGGGAGGTTGCAGAGTGTCACAGAGATACTAAAGGAACTGAACTGGAAGACTCTTGAAGATAGACGTAGATTACCCCAAGAAAATCTGTTAACAAAATTTCAAGAATCGGCTTTAAATGATGACTCCAGAAATATACTAAATTCCCTACATATCGTTCACATAGGGATCATGCATGCACAGAGGCATTCAAACAAACATTCTCCCATGCTCCATACGTGAGTGTAACGGTAAGAAACCCTGATAACTGGTACAGTGGGCCATACCCGCTGCCATGCAGCTCACGGTGGTTTACAAAGTGTAGTAGTACATGTAGATATAGGTAGCTTCAGAAACTGTGAAATCGAGATTGCACTGTATGATGTGCTTTCGTCTGAGCACAGTACACATTACCTAATTTGCCAATTACAGTGAGCTTAGCAAACGTGAATTATTCAGGCAATCTTAAATTGATGTGAATGAAGGAATGACCCTTGTTTGCGAGAAATACATGTTTCATTTATTTCGAATATGTCATAGTTTCCATGTCGCGATTTCCGAGGATATGGTACGGCTTGGACGTAAAAACAGAACTTAATCGTAGAACATTAGAGGGGAAGACACTGCGACAATGTTACTAAACCATCCTAAATTTTACACTCTATGCTTTATTTGAAGGAAGTCATAATTTACAGTTTATGCACAAAGTGGTATGTCACATACAAAATAAGTACGAAAGTCCTTTTGGACACCCTACACTGACAATTGCACTACTCAAAATGTTGGCAGCAACCCCCAATTGGTGCCAAATGCAATCGTAAACTGTCAGAGTGTTTACTAATTTAGGATTAATTTGCTGTTAATGGGGCAGTGACTTTAATATTCTTTGTTGTTACAATTACTTGGCTGTTGCTCTAAGAATAGGTTGCGATTTCCAGGAATGTGGTTAAGTTGCTCTCGGCTGTATTTCCAGAATATCTCGCGAATTGTTATGATGGGACACAAGAGCATAACTTGAATTGGCAGAAAAAAATCTGGTTGTGATGACGGACTGATCTGTAGCATAACCAGAGGTGTAGGTTATGTTTGAATGCAAAATTTTGGTTGTGAGATGTTGAAGCAAACGAATGTAAAAGCAAATAACCTGGTTGTGGTGACAGATTGGACTGCAGCATAGCTAGAGGTCTAGGTTGAGTAGGAATGCAACAGTTGGTTGTGAGTTCGCGAAGCGAAATCTGGGAAAAGGAAACACAACAGCCGTGAAATCATAGGAAATTTGGTGTTGGATGGAAGTCAGCGACGTACGAAAAAATGCTACCATGAGCCCATTGAGTTTTCGACCAAGGAAATGTTATTCAGAATAATAGAAGAAAAGATCCTCCCAGGGACGACGATCGTTAGTGACTGCCTCTGTTCATATAACGCTCTAGGTACTGAAGGTTTTCAGCATAGCCTGAATTTAGTAGGTCCGAAAGATCGTTCCATTCAACACAGGACGTGGAGAGAATGTGGCGGGACGTCAGAGGTGCCACTCTATGATATGGCAGAAAGACGAAATATTTATCGACTTACCTAGCTGGGTACATTTTCCATCGGGCACATCGACAAAACTATTTTCTTGAAGTGGGTAAACTTCACAAACCCGGCCGAAAAGTGATGCAATAATTCTTTCGAAGAATGTTGCAAGCACAACTAGGGACTATAATCCGTTCATCGTAAGAATATAGCTGATATAAACATTGCACTATGTGTTCTACCGCGTTTGCTGGGACCTCATTGGATTTCCGTTCCACGCGGGACTACATCCAAGCTGTCTTGAGTACTGTCAAGTTCGATAATAAGGGTACGTTTTGTGCTGTGTGTTACACGGCACATTTACTTTGCGACAATACGGGACAACAGCTTTACCAGACCATTTAACTTGGACAGCACTGGCCGGTCAGCTGGTACAGCTAGCCTGAAGTGACGTGGCCAGCTGCAGTTCACACGAAAAAAGAGACGAGCAGAGGGCCAATACAGCTTCGAATGTTATTTAATTTTTAAGCAGAATAAAATAACACACTGCAAATCTCCCACGACACGCTTCTTAGACGACTAGACGAAACCCGAAACACGTTATCGTTTTTAGCTAACGCACTACTGTAATAAAAAACAATAATTATAAAAATTCCTGACGTAACTACAGGTTAGTTTTTCTGCATAAGCTGTGTGTAACGTAAGAGAGTATCGAAGGATTTCACAGTATAGTTAAATATTGAAGCCACTGGAGGTATTACTTCCAGTGAGTCGTCTGGTAATCTCTTAGCTCTTTCCTTATCCGAACCCGAGAAATACATTTCAGTTCTGGAAGTGCCACCTGCTACGTTGATAACGAACCTATCAAAAACAGAATCCACGAAGCCAACCAGCGCAGCATTTTCTCTTCTTGTTTTATGACGAGACGTGACGAGCCGTTCTATATCCCGCCATCGTTCGGCAGTGACGTGTGAAAAAGCTGCGTGCGTTAGTTCCAGTACGTCTGGCTGCTTAATAGTCTTGTTACTTCTCGGGCCAAATCCCGCCGCTTGCCTCCAGATCAGTTCTGTTGGGTTCATATTGTAATGGTACAGCAGCAAATGTAAAAATACAGCATTTGTATGATGTGCTAGATGCTGTGAAAATGATTGTTTCTCATGTTTCTTCGATACTTGTCTACTTCTGAGGCATAAAACGTTGGAAATACTCCAAATAAAGAGGATTTAGTTTTTCATTTTTTCCTTAAAAAATTAAACTGTTATATTTTCTTAATTTTAACAACTTTAATGACAGTCTTTCATAAAACATAGTTAATTAAGAATTTGGGTAATTTCCAAGAATGATTGCCTTTCGAAGTTGCGGGGACCAAATGATACACATCGAACGTGCGATGTACACTCCTGGAAATTGAAATAAGAACACCGTGAATTCATTGTCCCAGGAAGGGGAAACTTTATTGACACATTCCTGGGGTCAGATACATCACATGATCACACTGACAGAACCACAGGCACATAGACACAGGCAACAGAGCATGCACAATGTCGGCACTAGTACAGTGTATATCCACCTTTCGCAGCAATGCAGGCTGCTATTCTCCCATGGAGACGATCGTAGAGATGCTGGATGTAGTCCTGTGGAACGGCTTGCCATGCCATTTCCACCTGGCGCCTCAGTTGGACCAACGTTCGTGCTGGACGTGCAGACCGCGTGAGACGACGCTTCATCCAGTCCCAAACATGCTCAATGGGGGACAGATCCGGAGATCTTGCTGGCCAGGGTAGTTGACGTACACCTTCTAGAGCACGTTGGGTGGCACGGGATACATGCGGACGTGCATTGTCCTGTTGGAACAGCAAGTTCCCTTGCCGGTCTAGGAATGGTAGAACGATGGGTTCGATGACGGTTTGGATGTACCGTGCACTATTCAGTGTCCCCTCGACGATCACCAGTGGTGTACGGCCAGTGTAGGAGATCGCTCCCCACACCATGATGCCGGGTGTTGGCCCTGTGTGCCTCGGTCGTATGCAGTCCTGATTGTGGCGCTCACCTGCAGGGCGCCAAACACGCATACGACCATCATTGGCACCAAGGCAGAAGCGACTCTCATCGCTGAAGACGACACGTCTCCATTCGTCCCTCCATTCACGCCTGTCGCGACACCACTGGAGGCGGGCTGCACGATGTTGGGGCGTGAGCGGAAGACGGCCTAACGGTGTGCGGGACCGTAGCCCAGCTTCATGGAGACGGTTGCGAATGGTCCTCGCCGATACCCCAGGAGCAACAGTGTCCCTAATTTGCTGGGAAGTGGCGGTGCGGTCCCCTACGGCACTGCGTAGGATCCTACGGTCTTGGCGTGCATCCGTGCGTCGCTGCGGTCCGGTCCCAGGTCGACGGGCACGTGCACCTTCCGCCGACCACTGGCGACAACATCGATGTACTGTGGAGACCTCACGCCCCACGTGTTGAGCAATTCGGCGGTACGTCCACCCGGCCTCCCGCATGCCCACTATACGCCCTCGCTCAAAGTCCGTCAACTGCACATACGGTTCACGTCCACGCTGTCGCGGCATGCTACCAGTGTTAAAGACTGCGATGGAGCTCCGTATGCCACGGCAAACTGGCTGACACTGACGGCGGCGGTGCACAAATGCTGCGCAGCTAGTGCCAATGTGTTCTGTTTTCCATTCCCAGGAGTGTAAATCGATCATGCGACTCTGGTGGCGGGAGTTATGTTTACGGTGGTCGCTACAGCAACGGCAAAAGAAGAGCGTTACAAAAATACTTGTAACTGCAAAGGAGACGACTTACCTTGTTGTTATCATGTGAAAGTCCATTACGGTGGTCTGGATGGATAATTTGGAAGAGTCGAACCATGTATTCTTTCTGATAACGCTTTCGATTTCCGCACTGTCCGCAATGAAATTGCAAACGGTATTGAAGCATCGAAACTGTTCTTACGACGTTTTACACACTTCGCACCGCCACAGTCTACACACTCCCTTCTTTCTTCGTCCGGTAGTACTCCATATTTGCGACAAAAAGTCGAACAATTTTCTACACCGGATAAACACGGAATTAGGTGTTTCCATGTGAGAGAATCCGCCGAAGAAACGTCATGAACACCAGATATCCCGCTAACGACATAAATCGTCTGGGATTCCGTAGCAACTCACAAATAATTCGCGGAGGTATGTAATATAGAGCAACGAAGGGAACGACGGAAAACAGATACAAATGACGATCACAAATAACTGATCACAACTCCCGCCACCAGAGTCGCATGATCGATTTACAATCGCTCGTTCGATATGTATCGTTTGTCCCCGCGACTTCGATATGCAATCATTCTTGGAAATTACCAGAATTTGTATTTGAAATGGAAACAGGAATTTCGCGTCCAGTATGTAATTAGAAACAAGAAGTCGTGCATTTTTCACAAAAAATAATTATGAGTTTTATAATAACGAGGTGTAGGTATTTCAAATTGAATGAGAAAAAGAAAATGATAGTGGGGAGATTTGAATCAACGGACAAATAATCGCATTTGGTTTATACTCTCTCACACTACCAACTGCACTACACGTTTAATATGAGGTAATTGATCAATTGGAGTATATACAACTCTGAGAAAACTTAAAAGCCGATTATCTCCGCAAATTTATGCAAAACTTTAAGAACAGCCTATTTTTCTGCACTCTTTAACCGTGTTTCAAGCGCGTTTCACAACGGAACAGAAAGCAGATTCAGCCATTTTTATTCCGTGCATGAACAGCGCGCCAATGACAGCACAATGCTGCAAAGGCTGTGACTGTACACGATTTTTAAAATAAAAACTAAAGCGTTGTTAAGAAAAACGTTGATACTGTTAATACATTTGCATATAACGTGACTTAGTAATAAGATATCTAATACTTCCAAGAGCGTAACTACACAAGTGTACGTGTGCTGTGGCTTCTGACCAATCATCGCGTTTGTGTTTGTTTACATCAGGTTTATTCTTATAATGAAAGGATTATACAATTTCATTCCTGTTGGAGAAAGCGATGCCGTCAGTTTACTCAACATTACAGGTATGTTACAGCATCGTTTTGCTTGGTACTGTACATTTTGTACATTGTTCTGAATATGTACTTTATTTGTGTTTGGTGCTTAACATATTTTCGTCGTTTGCGTGTTCGAGCATTGAAAATGTGATGATATGTTTACCTGATTACGTAAAGTGTAATGTGCTCTCAGTCTATGTTCTGACTGGTTGAGGACATCATGTAACCTGTGCCCAGGTTAACAGAACCGCATTGTACAGCGCAATCTTTATTTCACAGTTTCCGAAGCCATCGTGCCGTATTCGGTGGATTTCGTATTTAAACTTGTTTATTGCGCAAATATACGGCTTCAGCGCGACACAGCATTACAGATTTATTCTAGAGACTACCATTTTTCTCGATTTGTTGGTCTATAATGGCTGAAAATGCAATACGTATAAGTTATGTCAGTAAAAGTTTTGGTAATGAAGATATGAAATTATTAGCTGTCGGAGGAGCATTTCCTTACCATATTGTCCATAACAACCAATCTTTCAGATTTGTGGACTCTACTGCAAAACTTATCCAATTTACTTTGGAACCAAAATTTAACCATAGCTGTAACAAAACTAGGGCAATTATTTTAAATATAGTTTAACCTCATTTCCCATTTGCTCAGCTATAATATGATTTACAGAAAGATAATTTTATTTCAATAATGACGCTTCCATCAAACCATAAGGACGCAAAACTATTTCCATTGCTTGTTATGTGCTTTAATCCCACTGAGGAGATTCAAGTTAAAATATCGGATATGGGATTTTCACTTGAATAGACTTCAGAAATCATTGCGACATTTTTAAGTGAATGTCTGAAAAATAACAATTTAAAAGAAACTTTGTGCAGATATTAAAACTACAATTTTGGAGATGTATCTAGAAGGGGTGTCAACAACGTCTCCACAAAACTGAAAGGAAATTTAGAGCACTACTTATTTGGGGTTCGGTGTTCGGCCCATACAATCTACAATACTAGCCAGAAGGCTGCTGATGTCCTACCTATTGATATTGAAGACACTGATTCTAAAATGTATTCTTATTTCTATGTGTGTACTGTAAGGTTTGAAAATCTTAAAGAATTTTGTAAATTTGTAGATCAAGAGTACAAACAATTTAAGGCTACACAAAAACAAGGTGGCTTGGTTTACTCCCTCAGGTCGAACAGTTTCAGACTATATTTGTTCCTCTGAAATCATATTTCCAGTTTCCAAATAAATATCCATTTGTTATCAAATCTTCCTCTAAAAAAAATCAGAAGCTTGGCTGTAATTTCTTCAGAACCAAGCATCAACTTTTCACAGTGTAGTTCAAGGAGTACAGGGTGAAACAATTACAAGTTTTGACGTAATTTCTGTCCAAATGATTTAAAAGGTAATTTAGAGTCCAAGAGTGATGATCATCCCTTAACATCAGCTGTCAGATCAATTCTTGGTGAAATAGTATATGAGGGTTTATAAGCAGAGACTGCATGCTATTTCAATAAGTAACTTGAATCACTGAGAGTTTGCAGGACTGCAGTTGCATAACACTTAAGGCAGGACTACCTCAAGAGAGGTATATATAAAAGTCTGAAGATTTCATTCATGAAATGCTCTTTCAATTATAATAGACTAAACTGGTCTGTATGATGGTGCATCGAGTATTGTACTTACCCAGTTCTTTACCGTTATCTTCTTGTGGTCTCCACTCCACATACTGCCAGCTACATCTCCTTCCTGTAACTTACTCATATTTCGACGCATTTTTGTGTAGTATGGGTGGTAGATACCGCCATACATAAGAAAAACGCGAAAATTTGAAGTTTGTCTGTCAAGTAGCTGAACTCGTGAAAATCTTGTTGCGAGTGTGAAGGTGCATCTGCTATAACATTCTGCTCTCCTTTTATATATACTATCGCAAAGCTGAACTCTTGCAAGAAAAGTCACCAGTGAACAATACACCTGTGTAACTACTTGCAGGTTAGCACAAAGACAGGGCTTGATGACTGCAAAACACTTCTGTGTGATTACCCCATAAATAGTACTGTCATTTCCTAAATGCTTAAACGAATACTAAGGCTTACAGTTGACAGGATTCTCCTAGTGAAACTAATCACACATACAATAGATTTTCTATCCATTTTTCCGATTTGAAATAGGCATGCCCAAACTCTCTGTAGTGATACATCCATGCTGAGATAAAATCTTGGATCATATCGGGTGACATAACAGGTTAGTATTGAGTAGGGCCTTTTTAATTGCATCAAAATATTTTTGGAAGTGCACTCTGCACAACCATGTATTATTCTTTCTCAACATATTTAACAGAGCATTACTGTTTAGCAATTGATTTAGCATGAACGTTCTAAAAAAGATGTTAATCCTAAGAATTCTTTGAGTTGCCTTTTATTTTTGATTGTTGGAAATTTTTATTGCATCGATCTTTTCTTTGTCTGGTACTTTTCCTTCTTAGGAAATAATGTGACCTTAAAACTATATTTTCTGACGTCCGAACTCGGACTTTTGTGAGTTTATTGTGACTTTATACTCTTTGAATCTTCCAAATACTTCACTCACCCAATCCCCAGTGTTCTTTGCGTGTTATGGTGGTAATCAACAGATCATCTATACACAGTCTATTTAGTAACTCTGGGCCCAACGCTGTATCCAGGAGTGCTATGAATATTCTACATCTACATCTAAATCTATACTCTGCAAGCCACTGTGAGGTGCATTGCAGGGGTACGTCCCAGTGTACTAGTTCTTGCAGTTTCTTCCTGTTCCATTCACTTGTGGAGTGCAGGAAAAATGATTGTTTGAATGCCTCTGTGCATGCAGTAATGACTCTAATCTTATCCTCATGATCCTTAAATCAGCGATACAGAGATGTCTGTAGTATATTTCTAAAGTAATCATTGAAAGCTGGTTCTTGAAACATTGTTAACAGACTTTCTCGGAATAGTTTACATCTCTCTTCAAGAGTCTTCCAGTTCAGCTCCTTCAGTATCTCTGTGGCACTCTCCCACAAGTTAAACAAACCTGCCACCATTTGTGCTACCCTTCTCTCTACATGTTCAGTATCCCCGGTTAGTCCTCTCTGATACAGTTCCACACACTTGAGCGATATACTAGAACAGGTCGCAATCTCTTTTGTAGACTGATTGCACTTCCCCAGAACCTACATGATCATTTCATATCATATCACTACAAAGTTTTACACCCAGGTATTTGTGTAAGTTGGCCGATTCCAACAGTGACTCATTGACATTATAGCGATAGGATAGGATGCCTTTTCCTATTGTGAAGTGCAAGATTTTATATTTCTGAACATTTAAAGAAATTGAGAATCTCTGCGCCACTTTGAAATCTTATTAAGATCTGACTGAATATTTATGCAGCTTCTTTCAGATAGTGCTTCATTATAGAGAACTGCATCACCTGGAAAAAGCCTGATGTTGCTGTTAATATTGTCTGCCAGGTCATTAATGTACAACGTGAACAGGAATGGCTCATCCATACTTCCCCTGGGTACAAGGGAGGGGGGGGGGGTGCCGAGTGAGATCACAGTTTTGTTTTGTATACTTGCTGTAGTGTCCGTTCTTGTCACACAACTGAATGTTAGTGTCCCAGCATAGCTTATTCTTGAAAAAACTTGTACTTAAGCTGAAGTCCCGATAATCGCAACATAACCGAAATTTTGCGTGACATAAACACAAAAAAATCTGTTTAAGTTTTCCTGATAATGCAAAATTCGTTTAAAAAAGACAGCTTCTAGTTTCATCAGTGTCTATTGTCGCAATAAAAGTTTAATTAAACGTTTCTAATTCGTATTTAACTAACACGTATCATATTGTTTACTGGTTAGATAGACACGATCTAGGCCTAAATATTCCGAGTTATAAACGTTTAAAAACCTGACCAAACACGCCTGATAACGTAAATCCTATAAAAGCAAAGTAATTACAAATTCGTTCTTCTGTCATTGTATGTCTAAATCAGTACAAACACAACAACCACCGCACATAGACGTTTGTATCGTTTGTTGTTTACACATACCAATCTCGCGTCCTTGACAAATTTAAAGCATTCTTTAAACTAAATTATTCTTTAGAAACTGACCCTGAGTGAGAAATGTGGGAGCTGTTATAGGGTAGTGAGTAGAGGGACTTGTTGCCAATCTTGTAGAAAATATTTTACTGTGGGGGATGCAGTGGGGAGAATGTTGGGAGAACAGAAGAGGATCTCTCCTGAACTGCAGAGTATGCAACGAGGAAGAAACTCATAAGGATCAAGGGAGATAGGGGGGAGGAGGGTGGTAGGGAACTGGCAGCTGGTAGGAGGATAGGAAGAAAGAGAACGCGATCTGACAGCTTTATCATCAACACCAAAAACAGGTATCTACCACCGCCAGAGTTAAGTGGAGAAGAGCCTCAGGTAGAACGAGGAGCAGGAAATGTGCAGCACATTTTAAGCGAGGCCAAGAAGCCTAGGAATGTACAAAGTGTTAGGAAGAAGAAAGTGCTGCTGCTAGGTAGTAGCCATGGGCGAGATGTAGGCCCTCAGTTACGGAAACGTTTAGGGGCAGCCTACCAGGCCACCAGTATCTTCAAGCCAAATGCAGGGCTAAGTCATGTGATAGAGGACCTAAGGTCTATATGTAAGGACTTTACAAAAGAGGGCCATGTAGTGATAGTGGGTGGGGTGAGAAACAGCTTGGACAGGAATGGGGCATATGACATAGGTAGTGACCTGGACAAGATAGCTTCCCTGATTGATGGCACCAACGTACACTTTGTTGAGCTGTTCTGGCCCCATGATCGACTACACCTTGATGGAGCTATGAGGCGAATCAATGTGGGGTCAGGGATGGCTCTGGGCACAGCCAACTTTGCTCATGTTTCTCTGGTGCCCATTGGGACTATCAACAGATGGGGTTTCACTAGGCATGATCTACACCTAAACAGGACTGGGATGGGAAGATTGGTACAGGTGATTCGTGAAAGTATAGGGGATGGATCTAGAGCCACACATGGTCAAATACCTGTTGTCATAGGCAGGAAAATTAAGTCTTTTTTAGGATAAATCCAGACAACAGGTTCCCCAAAGAATCTCCAGCAGTTTTCAAAAATACTGAAACAATCCCTCACAAGACAGATTTTAACACTTCAAATGTCACACATACCAGATGTTACAAAGAAAAACAAACCATTGGAAAGGGTAACATGGGGCATTTCACAAACTTAACAATCGTCCATCAAAACATGCAATCAATAAAAAATAAAATACAATTATTAGAAGTTGAGCTCCAATCTTTGAACTGCACAGTAGTTTGTATTACTGAGCACTGGTGTAGAGACACAGAAATCCAACATGTAGTATTATCATTGTATGAAAGGGCAGACTCTTACTGAAGAACTACTTCAAGGGGTGGAGGATAATGCATTTGTATCAAAGAAGGAACACAATTCAAATCAAGACATGACCTCAGTACAGTAAGTGAAGACAAACACTTTGAAATATCAGCTATTGAATTAACATGGCTTGATATCGCCAAGCAATTAATCATTTTCTGTGTAAATAGATCTTCCAGTGGTAGTGTGGACACTTTTTTCAACAAATTAACAGAAGTTCTAGATAAAGTCTCAAGTACAAAGGTTAATATAATTTTGTGTGGGTACAGTAACATCAACACTAATATCATAAATGAATCCTGTAGCACCTTCACAAACATCCTTCAAAGTTTTGGCGTGTCCCTATTGGTCAATAGTGCAGCAAGGGTTACTACAATGACTGCATCGGTAATTGACCATATGACCACAAATATGGACAGGGAAAAATATGACGTAGCTGTAAAAGATCTCGGACTATCAAACCATCTCTGTCAAATAAAATCAGTAAAATCAGGCATCGAATCATTCCCTAAACTACAAGCCTAAAAACGACATCTATCAGAAATCAAAATAAAAGATTTTTCAAAAGAACTATAAAAACAAAGCTGGGATGAAGTGTATAAGAAAACCAATGTGAATATGAAATTCTCTAAATTCACCACATTGCTTAAATTGAACTTTGAAGAGGCATTTCCAAAAGTATGCATGTCTGTATAAACATCTCACAAAAACGGATGGATAACAGCAGGTGTTAAGAAGTCCTCCCAAACACTTAAACATCTCAGTTCCATGAAAAAGATTTGCAATGATCCGGAATACTTATATTTCTATCATAGATACAAAGAGATCTATAGGAAAGTGCTGATTGCTGCAAAAAAGTCATTTAATGACAAAATAATATGTAATGCAGAGAATAAAAGCAAAGCAGTCTGGACTGTTATAAAAAAGGAAATGGGGAGAGGCAAACAAACACAGAATAACTTACTGCTAATGGAGGGGGATAAGGTAATAAATGATCTACAGCACTTAGCAAACTATGCAAACGAGCACTTTTCAAGTATTGCAGAGAAGTTACAGCAAAAATTCCCTAAAACGAATATAACACTTGTAAATAATGTTGCACTAAATACAATTATGTTATGTCCAACCACAGAGAATGAAGTCGATAAAACTGTTCAAAAACTAAAAAAATAAAAAGTCAGTAGGCTTAGATGAAGTACCAATGTGTGTACTGAAACAATGCATAGGGATTATACAAGGCCCCTTAACAAATATAATAAATGAATCCTTCACATCAGAGACATTTCTAGAGCAGTTAAAACACGCAGGAGTTGTACCTTCACTTAAGAAAGGCAATGCAGAAGACATAGAAAATTACCGGCGCATTTCCCTGCTGTCACCATTCTCAAAAATAATAGAAGCAGTTATGAAAGACAGATTAATGAATTACCTGAATAAATACAATCTTTTAAGAGAATCATAGTTTGGTTTCTGAAGTGGCAAAAATACGGAGTCAGCCATAGTAGAATTCGCAATAAATGTACTTGATGCTCTTGATAAATATGAGTGTGTCATAGGCATATTTTAAGGTATTTCTTAGGCGTTTGATACAGTCGACCACAAGATTCTATGAAATAAATTAGAAGCATCAGGAATAACAGGGGTAGCTAATGACTGGTTTCGATCATACCTAGCAGATAGGGTACAAAAATTAGAGATAACACAAACTTGAAACAGATCTAGACATTTAGTAAAACACTTATAAGAACCAAAGTACATTATCAGGGGATTCCACAAGGTACCATATTGGTACCAATACTATTCCTGATATACATCATTGACTTTCCCAGTAGTGTTACTCATAGTGAAAAAATAATCTTCACTGATGAAATCAGTACTATAATCACTGAGAAATCAAGAGAACTCCTTGCTGAGAAAGCAAATGAAACTCTCATGGGAGTTTATGACTGGTCAATAATCAATATAGTGACTTTGAACATAAAGGAAACTAATACCATGAATTTCAGTGTGAAGAGCAAAAATGACAATGTTTAATTAAATGTAGATCGCACCTCTATAGACTGTGTAACAAATGCAACATTTCTGGGAATGAATATTGATTCTCAGTTGAAATGGTGTGAACACACAAAGGTATTTCAAGCAGAATGTCATCAGCATGTTATGCTCTTAGAATCCTGTCATCAGTGTGTAACCTGCAGTGTTACATATTGTCTAATGGTTTCGGCGACAAGAGAAGTGGTGCGAAACTGCATTGCAAATTTCACACTTCTCTTACTACAGTTAGCATACTCGAAATGTTTAGCTGATCCTCTTCTCTGGATATGCAGTGGCGTCGATCTCCATAACTTCTTCTCTGAAGAAATAATGCTGATTAAAGGAACCAAAAAATTACTATCTCTATCACTTGAAATAACTCGGTACTCTCATACTTTCAGTTCAGCTCAGGTGTATTTTCCTTTCCACAAGTTTCATATAAGCATACATACTCTTGCAAGTCGACTACACTGATACCCATTAGATACAGTTAAATATAATCACAATTGCCTGATTTTAATAACCAAATAATTTATAGATGTCCTATGCGTCTTGCTTCATTCAGAGCCAAGACATGAAGTAAGTTAAAAGTCTATAGTCAAATGTTCGTTTTTCTTTTTTTTCAACAATCACATTCACTAACACAGGAAAGAATAGCATTTAATTACTCCGTGTCCTCTCACACAGCATTTGTGGCTCTTGCAGCAAATACTTGTCAGCATCGTTCGACTGCCCCGCTTATCGTCTTTAACATGACCACCATCAAGTGCGGAAGATCAACAATGGCCACAACATGGACAGTGCACGCCGCCTAATGACATCGTGGACGATCATCAAGTCAAGAACGTCGTGGTTTACCCCTCAGCTATGCAGTCTCCTTTGGCTGATTTGAAGCGCTGACGAAATTCCAGAACTGTGATTCGAACCTTCCTAAGCACAGGTTTGCACATTCTTATATGTCTACTGTTGCAGCAACCCTCCCCCCCCCCCCCCATGTCGTTTGTCTCGGCGATGCCAGTCGTCTTGACCGGGCCGGTTTCTGCGGCAGTAGGCACCATGCTTTCATAACAGTGCTGGCCATTCCATCCGCGCCAGTTTCCAGGTCAGCCTCCCTCCCTCCCTGAGGCTGTACCACGACTGCCTTCTGCCCACTGTTGCAACGGCACTGGCCGTTATGTCTCGTCAGGCTTGTAGTTTGGACGCATCTTTCTGACTGTTGCACCCAAACACTCCACACCAAGTGCTGCAAGCCTCCGCCCCCACCATGCAGACCTCTAGTGATGCACTGTTCACTGCTACTGCACTCCCGGCATCGGAGGCATCCTGCACAGGTCTCTGCCTGCTAGTGCTGCCTGAACAAGTGTCACCCAGTGGGTTTCTCAAGCTACCTGCTTTGCAAAAAGATAACCCTGAGACTTGGTTCACCTTAGTGAATCACCTACTGGACATCCACGACATTTCGAATGACAATGCCCGTTTTGTCTGCCTGGTGAGCCACCACCACACTCATATGAACTTCATCAGCAACTTGCTTCTCTCACCGCCTGCCTGGGCCAAATATTCGATGACGAGAGCACTGCTTTTCAAGCGCCTTTCTCACCCTCCTATGGATGCTATCCACCACATTATTCATGATAAGCACCTTGACGACTGCTCCCCTTCACAGCTTTGGCGGTGCGTATGTGCATTAATCGATGATCAAGCATTGCCTGACGCCATGCTTTGGACATTGTGGATGTTCAAACTACCTTCGGATCTACAACTTCATTTACTGTCTCATGTCGCCAACCCACTAGAGGTTCTTTTACACGTGGCGGATCAGGCCTACACTATCATACATCACCGTCACCACCTTTCACAAACAATGTCTCCATCACCCTCAGTTCACATGCCTGCACCTTCGGTTCTGTGTCCAGCTGGCAGAGGCCAGCGCACTTGCCTCAGCTGCTAGTCAGGAGATGTCACCTAGCGGCCTACAGGAGGAACTGCCAGTGGACTTCCGAAGGTTGCCGACAGCACCCGAGCAGCAACCCGATCGGCTACCAGCTCTGACGCAGTCAGCTGCGTCCCCCTTCCGTACCGCACTGCCCTGCCAACCAGCCTACCCCCTGTGCTGATTCCACGCTCTTACGGGGATGCCTCCCGCAATTGCTGTGCGCCTTGCGCCTACCCAAACGAGTCCAGTGGTCGCGTTTTGGCGCTACATTCCACCACACTCCTTCAAGATGCCTACTGTCTGATGCTGCACCACCCGCACCTGCAGCGCGACGCCTTTACATCAATGGCTTGTCATCGGGCACTCGCTTTCTCGTCGACACCAGCGCCGACGTCAGCGCTATCCTGGCCAAGCATGCAGGCAGCATGCTTTCACCTGTTAACCTCGCTTTGATCGCTGCAAATCATTCTGCTATTGTGGTCCTTGGCTCTATCAAGATGTCACTTCGCCTATCACCTGTTCAGACTTTCCCTTGGACTTTCCACATCGCCGACATGGATGAACCTGTGATTGTGTTGGACTTTCTACATCATTACGAACTTTCACCAGACCTGCAGGCCACCGCACTCTGCCATGCATCTGCTTCTACTATTCTGTGCTTGAACAAGTTCAGCCTGACTTCACTCTCCACCTCCTTGGCTACGCTTTCTACTTGTGCATCTCTGCTCTAGCGTTTTATTACACGGCTGTGCTCACACAAATCGACGAACTCCGCACCCAAAACGATGAGTTACGCACCCACATTGCCTCTGCCTCTGCTGAATTGTCACACGCACGGCGTACAATTCGCTGCCTGTCTGCAGAGCCGCAACAAGAGGAACCAACACTCATGTCTACTGTGTCTTCATACTACATTGCTACTGTGTCGAGCTTTCCACCATCTGCTGCCATTTCCGTGTCGCTGTGACGACTCTACAAGATGCTGATGATGTTCTCACTTCACGGGATTCCTTGCATCGCGTGGCTGCTGTGCCACGCCCTAGCTCATCGTCTACAGTCGACGCCCCACTCACGCCATTCCAGCCTGGCAAGGTCAGTGAACCGTCGTTGCATCGCCTCCCTTCACAGGTATCAGGGATCAGCAATGGCACCTATCATAGATCTGTACCACAGACAGCCCACCTGTACATTATAAAGCTAGGCGTCTTAATGCATCCAATCCTCTGCGCGTGAAAGAAATCGTTCAGGATTTATTGGCTTCAGGCATGCTCCGACCATCTGACAGCAACCGGTCTTCACCTATCCAACTTGTCCCTAAGAAGGATGGCTCCTTACGGATGTGCAGGGACCACAGGTCCCTTAATGCCCGGACAATTATGGATAACTACCCCATTCCTCATATCCAGGATTTCACACAATTACTAAATGGCTCCAAGTTCTTCTCTGTCTTAGATTGTTCGAAGGCATATCACCAAATCCCTATGCACCCGCTGGATATTCCGAAAACGACCATCATCACACTCTTTGGCCTATTTGAATAATGTTACACGCCTTACGGCTTGAAAAATGCTGCGCAGACATGGCAATGGTTGATTGGTTCCATTCTGCTTCCTCTGCCTTTTGCTTTTGCTTATTTTGATGAGATTCTGATTTTTTCCTCCTCTGCCGAGGAGCACCAGGTTCACCTCGATGCTGTCCATTCGGCCCTCACAGTCAATGGCGTGGTGATCAACCACGATTAATCTCATCTCTGTTCTACATCAGTTACATTCTTAGGTCGTACTGTCTCAGCCGACAGCCTCCGGCCAATGGATTCTCGTATCGAAACCATTCTCGCCCTGCCTCTTCATGAAAATTATGCTCAACTCCGTCGTTTTCTGGGTATGGTCAACTTTTACCGACGCCATATCCCTCAGCCTGCCTCTGTCCAATCAGCCCTCACTGACGCCCTCTCCGTAAAAAATACCATGGGGAAACGGAAGTTGGACTGGACTAAACCCATGCTCGATGCATTTGATAATCTCAAAACTGTCCTCATCAAAGCCATCACACTCGCCCACCCCAATCCTGAGGCCCATGTTTCTATTGCAAATGGCGTTAGTGACTCAGCTGTGGGCGCTGTTTTACAACAGCGCACTGCCGACGCCACCCAGCTGCTCTTCTTCTTTTCAAGTGTAAGTGGTCAGCTTTAGACCGCGAACTCCTCATGGTTTATGAGGCAATCGAACACTTTTGGAGTGACCTCGAGGGGCGACCTTTCACGATCTACTCGGATCACAAGCCTCTCGTGGACGAGATACACAGCCTGGCTAAGAACCTACCTCCACGACATGTCCGCCATATGAACTATATTTGTCAACATTCCTCGGATGCTTGCTACATCTGTGGCACAGAGAATGTTGTAGCTGACTATCTATCTTGTATCTTGGTGCTTATCACACCCGTGAATTTAGATGACCTTGCCCGACTCCAGACCTCTAGTCCTATCCAACCTCTTGTCCTGCACGGGTCGACAACCTCAGTCCTTTGCGACGTTTCTATGGGCACTCCTCGCCCTTGGTACCACCTGCTCTTCGACGTGGGATCTTCAATGCTTTACACAACTTGGCCCACACCAGAATGCGGGCCGTGACGAGGCTAGTTGCTAAATGCTTCGTCTGGCCCGGCGTGCGGCATGACTGCCGCACTTGGAGCCACACTTGTGTCCCATACAAGATTAGTAAAGTCGGCAGACACGCGTAGCCTCCACTAGGCAAGTTAGATATCACAAGGGGTCGCCTTTGGCATGTCCACATTGACGTGGTTGGGCCACTCCACCCTTCCAAGGGGTACAAATACGTGTTACCTATGATCGATCGCGTGACACGTTGGGTCGAGGCAGTCCCTCTTGTCGACATAACAGCAGGGACCATCGCTCACTCTTTCATGTCCGCATGGGTCGCAAGGTTCAGGTGCCCTGTTTCCCTCACTACTGATCAAGGACGACAGTTCGAATCCACGCTTTTTGCTCGACTGTGCGAGCTGTGTGGCATAAGCTAAATTCCACACAATGGCGTATCACCTGCAGGCGAATGGCCTGGTCGAACGGTGGCACTGAACCCACAAAACCATGCTCATGTGCCATGGTGGGTTATGGTCTGAGACCCTTCCTTGGGTCTTACTCGATATCCGCTCCACCCATAAGGAAGACCTGAATGCATCACTGGCAGAGATTCTTTACAGAGAGCCCTATTCCTTCCAGCAGAGTTTGTGGAGGCCACACCGCCAGCTGCCACCATCGATCTTCTGGCCCTTGTGAAACGGGTATATGCCCACGTCTCTTGCCTGCACATCCCCCTGCCTTGCTCTCATTCCACGCCGCCGGTGTTCGCGCACAAAGACCTTGCATCAAGTGAATTCGTGGTGCTGTGCGACGACTTTGTGCAACCACCTTATTCGGGCCCGCACCGCGTCTTGCGTCACAGAGTGAATACGTTCGTAATTCATCTAAATGGACGGCCCCAAACAGTTTCCATTAACCGCTTAAAACCGACGTGGTCCCTCTCTTACCTGCTTTCCGATCTGCCTGCCATCGCTGCAGCTCTGCCTCCCGACGCCGCAGACGCTTCAAGTGACATTCAGCCGCTTACGCAGCTGTTCAACACACGAGACCCTGGCAGTGCGGTTTCCGACAGGACCAGTTCTCGCGCTGGACGCCATCTTCAACCGCCGCACTGGTACAACTATTACGAGTTCGAGTGAGGAAGCTTCCCTCCACCGTGCCCACGCTCTCCACTGCTGGGGATGGGGTAGGGCTCTGTGGCGCCTATGGTGTAAAGCGCCATATCTTTAGACTCTAGCAGCTTCGGACTACCTTTTGTTCTATTCTTTTCGGCGTGCAACTTTTGTACTGCCATGTTGTTCTTGCGTACTTCAGTGCTAAATAAACGTATAAACAATATCTAAAGTGTGTTATTACTGCCCTATGATATGTGATAACCACAACTCATGATGCAAACTAGGAATTAGAGAGTTTGACGGCGTTTTTCGACTTGGTGATTTAAAATTTGGGTATTCTCTGCAAAACATTTTTAAAGCTGTACATCTCTTGACATATTTTTATTTAATTGGACAGCTTTATGACATTAAAACATTTAATTATTGGTTGTTCTAAATGAAAAGGAGTTGGGAGTGACTTCACCACAAAAGGACTTGGTCCAGCACCTGACAACACTCACAGTCTTGATATAACTTGAGACCCAATTTACTTTTCTGAGAACTTACCTTCAGCCAAGGTGGATGCAGATGTTAGTGAGGACAGTTCATAAGAAATGATTTCTCGAATTTCTGTATTGATTGTTGGCAATCTTGATCAGCTTCCTGACCCACATCGTTCCAGGGATACTGTAGGGTGTTTCAATTTTAGGTATCCCTTCAGGTTTGACGATGAGCAAGAAGCCATATGGAAATTATCTGCTGAAAGTAGCGCATTTTCGTTTTTTTCTCATTTTGGTAAAATGGTACCGTACATTGATCGTAATTCTTCTAGCGAAAAACAATGTGGTTGACATATTGTTATGCATCACTGAAAAGCATACTGGAAAAATTAATATATTTGCTGGTAACATAGACTTTTTAAATTGTAAAAGCTTAAAGTGAAAACAAATACACATGCACTACATTCTATAATCACAAGTCATAGCGTAGGATGCAGGACATTATGATGTGTGAAACCTAGGCCCACAATCATGAAGAATGTATCATATTCGAAAAGATCTGAAACAGCCATAGTGAACAAGAACTCGCGCGTGAAGCCAAGTCTGACAATAATTGAGGATTTCACAGCTGAAAGATAAAAATTTTGAATAATGTGATGTCCGAATTTGGACTACATAGTGTATCACTGTGCCAAGAGCGCAGAGAATGAAGTGACACCTCAATTCTCCATGTGCTCTGCTCCATGCGATCTTATTCATAACAGTGCTGCAGCGAGCTACCATGCAATCCAATCTGTAAGAGTGGTGGGGAGAAGTCAGCTAGTGAGCTATCTTGTGATCTGTTCCCTGAGAATGGTGAGGAGCAGCGAGCTAGTAAGCTAGCTTATGATCCGATCTCTGAGAGTGGTGGGGAGCAGTGAGCTAGTAGACGCAGCTTAACAGTCCGATTGGTGAGAGTGGTGGGAGCGCAAAGCTATTGGAGGGGGGGGGGGGGAGGGTGATGCCTGGGTCGTCCTGCAATACGCTCCTACTTCACACTGGTTAAAGACTGCAGCTAATATGATTACTGACAACACATTCCGAGTGTGATGCTGAAAGTCAAAACATAAGCAGCAACAATTCACTCAGAAGTGTGTGAATGCTTATTTGGCTTCTGAAATTTGAGATTCTACACTCCTGGAAATGGAAAAAAGAACACATTGACACCGATGTGTCAGACCCACCATACTTGCTCCGGACACTGCGAGAGGGCTGTACAAGCAATGATCACACGCACGGCACAGCGGACACACCAGGAACCGCGGTGTTGGCCATCGAATGGCGCTAGCTGCGCAGCATTTGTGCACCGCCGCCGTCAGTGTCAGCCAGTTTGCCGTGGCATACGGAGCTCCATCGCAATCTTTAACACTGGTAGCATGCCGCGACAGCGTGGACGTGAACCGTATGTGCAGTTGACGGACTTTGAGCGAGGGCGTATAGTGGGCATGCGGGAGGCCGGGTGGACGTACCGCCGAATTGCTCAACACGTGGGGCGTGAGGTCTCCACAGTACATCGATGTTGTCGCCAGTGGTCGGCGGAAGGTGCACGTGCCCGTCGACCTGGGACCGGACCCCAGCGACGCAAGGATGCACGCCAAGACCGTAGGATCCTACGCAGTGCCGTAGGGGACCGTACCGCCACTTCCCAGCAAATTAGGGACACTGTTGCTCCTGGGGTATCGGCGAGGACCATTCGCAACCGTCTCCATGAAGCTGGGCTACGGTCCCGCACACCGTTAGGCCGTCTTCCGCTCACGCCCCAACATCGTGCAGCCCGCCTCCAGTGGTGTCGCGACAGGCGTGAATGGAGGGACGAATGGAGACGTGTCGTCTTCAGCGATGAGAGTCGCTTCTGCCTTGGTGCCAATGATGGTCGTATGCGTGTTTGGCGCCGTGCAGGTGAGCGCCACAATCAGGACTGCATACGACCGAGGCACACAGGGCCAACACCCGGCATCATGGTGTGGGGAGCGATCTCCTACACTGGCCGTACACCACTGGTGATCGTCGAGGGGACACTGAATAGTGCACGGTACATCCAAACCGTCATCGAACCCATCGTTCTACCATTCCTAGACCGGCAAGGGAACTTGCTGTTCCAACAGGACAATGCACGTCCGCATGTACACTCCTGGAAATTGAAATAAGAACACCATGAATTCATTGTCCCAGGAAGGGGAAACTTTATTGACACATTCCTGGGGTCACATACATCACATGATCACACTGACAGAACCACAGGCACATAGACACAGGAAACAGAGCATGCACAATGTCGGCACTAGTACAGTGTATATCCACCTTTCGCAGCAATGCAGGCTGCTATTCTCCCATGGAGACGATCGTAGAGATGCTGGATGTAGTCCTGTGGAACGGCTTGCCATGCCATTTCCACCTGGCGCCTCAGTTGGACCAGCTTTCGTGCTGGACGTGCAGACCGCGTGAGACGACGCTTCATCCAGTCCCAAACATGCTCAATGGGGGACAGATCCGGAGATCTTGCTGGCCAGGGTAGTTGACTTACACCTTCTAGAGCACGTTGGGTGGCACGGGATACATGCGGACGTGCATTGTCCTGTTGGAACAGCAAGTTCCCTGGCCGGTCTAGGAATGGTAGAACGATGGGTTCGATGACGGTTTGGATGTACCGTGCACTATTCAGTGTCCCCTCGACGATCACCAGTGGTGTACGGCCAGTGTAGGAGATCGCTCCCCACACCATGATGCCGGGTGTTGCCCCTGTGTGCCTCGGTCGTATGCAGTCCTGATTGTGGCGCTCACCTGCACGGCGCCAAACACGCATACGACCATCATTGGCACCAAGGCAGAAGCGACTCTCATCGCTGAAGACGACACGTCTCCATTCGTCCCTCCATTCACGCCTGTCACGACACCACTGGAGGCGGGCTGCACTATGTTGGGGCGTGAGCGGAAGACGGCCTAACGGTGTGCGGGACCGTAGCCCAGCTTCATGGAGACGGTTGCGAATGGTCCTCGCCGATACCCCAGGAGCAACAGTGTCCCTAATTTGCTGGGAAGTGGCGGTGCGGTCCCCTACGGCACTGCGTAGGATCCTACGGTCTTGGCGTGCATCTGTGCGTCACTGCGGTCCGGTCCCAGGTCGTCGGGCACGTGCACCTTCCGCCGACCACTGGCGACAACATCGATGTACTGTGGAGACCTCACGCCCCACGTGTTGAGCAATTCGGCGGTACGTCCACCCGGCCTCCCGCATGCCCACTATACGCCCTCGCTCAAAGTCCGTCAACTGCACATACGGTTCACGTCCACGCTGTCGCGGCATGCTACCAGTGTTAAAGACTGCGATGGAGCTCCGTATGCCACGGCAAACTGGCTGACACTGACGGCGGCGGTGCACAAATGCTGCGCAGCTAGCGCCATTCGACGGCCAACACCGCGGTTCCTGGTGTGTCCGCTGTGCCGTGCGTGTGATCACTGCTTGTACAGCCCTCTCGCAGTGTCCGGAGCAAGTATGGTGGGTCTGACACATCGGTGTCAATGTGTTCTTTTTTCCATTTCCAGGAGTGTATTTTCAAATGAAGTGCGGAAACGTGATGTTCTTCCAATCCATCAGTGGTATGAATCAGCAAACCAGTGTTTAATAGTATTAGCTGAAAACAGTCTTGGTTGCAGTTTTAGTTTTTTTATTTATAAACAACGCGTTACACCTTATTTAGACATCTTCAGACTGATATTAATTTGGTATTTCTTAGGACGATCCGTTAGACAGTGTAGCTAAAGGGCATCGTCGAGTACACAGGCCAACATCGCCATCGATAACCTCAGTAAATACTTTCTAGATGGACGTGAGTGACTCCAAGACCTGCATAATGGATTCACATTCACAGGAGCACATAATTATGTGTGAAGGCCTACTATGCGAGTAATAACAGCCCATCTTCGGCTCAGAGGAAGTTTGCGACCGAGTTCAAGCTGAAGACAACCTGTCCAAGTGTATTAACAATCAAGAATTTGATTTGCAAGTTTGAGAGAATGGGTACTGTTCATGATGGCAGTGTTGGGAATGTCGGTCGTCCAAAAAGGGTGAGAGTGTATGAAAACATCGAGACCACACGCGCTGTGTTTCAAACCAGCCCCAGGAAGTCAATCAAACAAGCTGGACAACAGGTGGGAACCAACCACGAGACACTGCGACAAGTTGTTTTTGAAGACCTGCGGCTCTTCCCGTAAAAAATACAAACCCAACACCCATTAAGTCATAGGGCCAAGGAACAGTGGTTGTGGTTCGCTAACACTATTGTCCACAGAAATTACAAACAGGACTTTGATCTGAATATGGTTTGGTTTAGCGATGAAGCCCAATTTCATTTGGATGGGTTCGTCAATAAGCTAAACAGGCGCATTTGGCCGATTGAGAATCCGCATTTCGCAGTCGAGAAGTCTCTTCACCCCCAACAGGTAACTGTGTGGTGTGCAATGTCCAGTCACTGAATAATTGGTGGCACAGTGACTAACAAACAGTATGTGAAGGTTTTGGAAGATGATTTCATCCACGTTATCCAAAGTGCCCTGATTCCGACAAAATGTGGCTGATACACGATGGAGCTCAACCCCATCAAAACAGGAGAAAGTTTGATGTCCTGGAGGAGCACTCTGGGGACGCATTATGTCTCTGGGGAACCCAGAGGACACTATCGTGGCCCTCAATTGGCCCCCGTACTCTCCGGATCTGAAGACATGTGACTCCTTTTTGTGGGGCTATGTTAAAGACAAAGCGTACAGCAATAACCCCAAAATCATTGCTGACCTGAAAACAGCCATTCAGGAGGTCATCGACAGCATCGATGTTCTGACAATTGAGCGAGTCATGCAAAATTTCGTTATTCGTCTGTGCCACATCATCGCCAATGATGGCAAGCATATCGAACATGTCATAACCTAAACCCGAATATCTGTCGTGACGTTTATATGTTGACTAAAGTGTGTGCACGCCGTAGTTTGTAACTAATTTACGTTTTTTTTCATATAGTTCAATAATTGTCGCCCTGTACATTAAATGCGTTCTGTCTCGAAAATCATTTGGGATAGTGCATATGTCCTTATGAATTTTTTGCTTCAAATGGTCGTTCCTGTCATATTCCTTGGTAATGAGGATTCCCCTGACACACTCCCATTTGTTCACATCCGTTTTTCGTAGTTTCTGTTGGAAAAACGCGTTTAGCAACTTTTGACAGAATTGGTATTCAATTTCAGTATGTCACGTTCTGACTGAATGTGTATTTCTGCTTTGAATGATGTTGCTTCTTACCACTGAGTATGCTTTGTAGTGTTAGTGACATAGTATGTAGTTATTGTGACAGGTACTAGTATGCAGAAAAAATATTCAGTTGTACTTGGGATTGTGTGATGTAGTATGAACGCATGCTACTGCATTTATTAAATTCCAGTTATATAGAATTCAATAGTAGATCCAATGTTAAAAGCATGAGAGTGTGTATTAATTGGTTTTAAATTTTTATTTGAGTGTGAGGTTAATTGTAGTACACTAATTTTTGCTATAATGTATTGTTTGTAGGACCTTTTAATTACATGTGAACATATTACGGTAACTACTATTACATTTTTAGCATTTTCAAGGGAGAACACCTGCTCACTAAGCTCACAAAGCAATCTAAGTGGTAAGAAGTAATACCATTCAAAGGAGAAACAGATTCTGTGACAAGATGTAATAAAGTTGAATACCAATTCTGTCAAAAGTTGCTAACATGGAGTACTGCATTAAATGCGAGAAAGTATGAAACCCAGATGAGAACTGAAATAAGAATATGGATGATGTACTTACAACGCATTTAAATCTGAGCAGTTCACACAGGCATTCATAAAGAGGAATAAATGTACATCAGTCCACAGAATTCTTATGCGACGAAACTACTTCTGTGTCATATGAAATTAAAACAAATATGGTGTGGCAGTGATATTTTTCATGTGTGGTGCAAAGTGATAGCAAAAGTGAGCGAGAGTTCTTTTTGGTCAGTTTTTATCTTTGCCGTAAGACTATAGAGTCTCCTAGTTTTTGTTTCTTCTCTGTTGTCTTTTTTAGTTTCTTCTCATTGTGAGTTTTTGCGAATAAATATTTTTTCGTTAACTCATTATACCGGACGGCTATGCAATTATTTGTTGTAGGCAAGTCGCTGAGTAGAAATAAGCATACCGTGGACATAATGTACAATGGTGTTCCGACAAAGGTATCGATTGAACGTGTCAAGCCAGCATGGGTTTTACCCTCTCCGACCTCTGACACCACGCCTGTGCATCAACACATGGTGAACGCAGAGCATACCGAACCACCGTTCAGTACATCGTCCGAGACAGGTGAATCACCACCACAAACAACAACGTCACTGCCCCCGTGACACCCGACGCACGCCAGAGCTGGACGTCGAATAAAATTCAAGTATCAAGATATCCCTGAGGCTCCGCACTTTAAGGGAGGGGGGGGGGAGCTGTGTTGCAGTGATATTTTTAATGTCTGATGCAAAGTGATATCAAAAGTGCGCGAGAGTTTTTTTTGGTCATGTTTTTTATCTTTGTCGTAAGACTATAGAGTCTCCTAGTTTTTGTTTCTTCTCTGTTGTTTTTTTAGTTTCTTCTCATTGAGAGTTTTTGCGAATAAATATTTTTTCGTTAACTCATTATACCGGACGGCTATGCAATTATTTATTGTAGGCAAGTCGCCTACAATAGTATCATCTATTTCGCACAATGCTACACATGCGAGAAGAAATAAAGCAGAATACGACAAACACATTAACAATGTAATTCAAAGAGTGTAATACACACAATAACTCCTAATCAAGAACACACTGTAATGAAACCAGCTTCTGTGTCATGATGAAGTTTTAACATGTGCGAAGGTGTAACTGACTCAAACACATTTCATGCCCCAGATTCTCATTCAGCTCCTGTCCACCCGCCGTGATTTGTGTGTGAGTTTAGATTTGCATCGAAAGATGTGAGCAATTTTCCAAAACATATTTCCGTGTTTGCGTTCGTCTTGGTTCTGCGCAGAGCTCTTTCTCATACGCTAAGGTCTTTTTGCGCAGATTATATGTGCGCTAATGATTGCGCAGACTATTAGTGGCGTATGTTCGCTACCTCTGTTCACCAATTGATTATTTTATCTTTGGAGAAAACTATCTACGGGTGGAGCAAAAAAAGGGATTAAAGTAATAGGTGTTTGCTTGTGTGAGGAACAGGCAACCCTCTAAAGAAATGGCACTCCGTTGTATTTTAAGATCTGTACCAAACTCGTTGCAAGGTATAAATTAATTTATTTCAGTACTAGATCTGAATATTAATATATGAGCTACTGAGGTGTGCATAATATTTTTGAACCTGCAGTGTATATACCATAGGGTAATCGTAATGACATTACAGTTAGCTGGTGCTACCAAAGCTCAACAGAATTTCTGAAACTAGCGTGTATCCAAGCACTCCAAAATATTTCATGTTGTTAGCAATAGCCATTGATAGTAGTGCTAAGCTGGCTTGTGATATGCATAGCTGTTGTGTATGAATTTCTCGTAATTATTCTTATGTTACATTACATTACGTCTACAGCCACGTTAGCTGTAAGCATGAATTGTGTAAATTTTCTGTACATGGCCTGTGCAGTGGTTGAGAGGTGTTGCTCATTTAAACTAATGTATCATTGTCAAATACATTAAATGGAAACACAAGTTTGTTATGTATGTTGCATTAGTGTCTAAACCTCACAGTGTATCAGCCTTTGCCAGGAAAATAATAGAGCTGTAGTTTTTCTGTAATTGGACTGTACATAGTACATAGGTGCGTACGTTGCAGCCACTAAGGTACTCTCATTTCTTATCTGTGTTCATTCACATTCATTTAAAACATTTGGCAAAATGTATGCAAATTTTAAACTGACCGTAATGTAATGAGTACAATGTTCAATAAGTAGGTAAGTTAATGCTTTTAGTGACTTCTGTGCATGACTGAACTTCGAATAATGCAGTAATTAGTTGTACAGTTCATAAATTATGATTGACAATAGTCTTGGCTCCATTTACGCATGTGGAGTTGCAAGCAGTGTCAAAGCAATGGTGATTCTGCGTACTGTGTGTGACCCGATGACAGATTATTTTTATCATGACAAAGATAGTATTTTAGTCTGTTGCTAAAACGGTGTTAGGTATAATGAAAGGAGAGGTAGATCCAGGCAGTGTTCAGGAGTCTGCTGCCATTAACACACAAAGGATTGTATGAACATTTTGCAGAAATTCATACTTCCATCATTTGCATGCCATGATAAATTATTACATGCTGAACCGTTGAAATCTGCATCCAGACAGTGAAATTATAAAGATCTGAAATTGAAAATTGCACACTATTCTGACACAGATTTTACAGTTCTGTTGACAGTGGGTTCTCCAAAGTCTGTTAGTTAGGTTAAAAAAAGAGAGAGAGATGCTAAAGAAATTAACAGTATATGGAGGATGTAGTCATATTCATTGGAATTGTAGAAAAACCTGAATTAGGTGATCATTCTCGAGTTTGAGTATCATTTAGCACTGCTATCGGGAGAGATAATTGGTGTTACTCAAAAGTACTGTGTATTACAGTATTTAATTTAGGTTGATGCTCTTTTTCATTTCCTGTTAACTTTCATCTGCCTTTCAACCAATTGTTTTTGTCCCTTTATGTTTAGGAGGGGGATAATAGCTGCTGTATGTTGTTTGTTGAGTAGATCTTTATCTTGCATACCTTCTGCTGAAACTGTTACTTATTTTCATCATTTCCTGCACAGTTACTTACTTTCCTCCACTGCTAAGTCGTCCTCATTTCATTTTTTGTTTGTTATGTTCTGTCCTTTTCTTGACGTGTTGAGTTGAAAGATAGAATAGAAAATTTGTTGCTATCTGTTGTTCAGCTCTCATATTTGCTGTTTTCCATGCATTTATTAACCATGCATGTGTAAACTTCTGATACGCCAACAGCAGTACTACTTCAGACGCACATGTACTTCAGATCTAATCTGAGAAATGCCATTGATTGCAGTTTGCCAAACATGTAAACATGACAGACAAATGAAGATTTCTAGTTGAGCGAAGTGTATTGTTTAAGATAATAAACTATGATTAAAAGATTGGAGACTTGAAACTGTTGCTCTAATTGTCGTAATTATTGCTCTGCACCCTACTCCGTAATATTTCATTTTCATGGTTGATTTCAAGTCATTTTTCATAGTGATGATATTATTTTCCCAAAATGTTGTCCAAGAACACATTCTTACGTTGCTGCCAATAAAGCATTACACAAGGTATGCAACTAAAGACTAGAACAGGGGTAGTATCAACCAAGGCACTTTTTCTCTGTGGTATATATTTTGGCTTTCTCATAGCCAGTGGGAGAATAGTATCGTGTGTTTTGAGTGCTGGAATTGAAATCATTGGAACATATTCTTAACATGTTCTGAAGCGGATTGATTGGTTGTGGTTTATGAGGAAAAGCTCAACTACGGTTACTGAACAATTAGAGTAGTGATGTCATCTTATATCATGAGCCTCAGATTATTATTATTTTTATTATGCTTACTGTCTTGGGAACTTCAGGGATTATAACCAGTTTTCCTGAAGTGATTACACAATCCGTGGTCATAGTCATGTTGGTATTTGGCACAGTTACTTCAATTCATTGCTGATCAACATGTGTGTTTACTGCTTTGAACATGCTGTTGACAAACTGCTTTGCTCTCATGTCAGGACTCACAGTGAACACCACCAACATTTCTCTGTATAACAAGTAAGTGAATGTGTTGTCCCTGATCTTGACTCTTACCAAGAAACAATGGTGATTTATGACAGTTATGTTGGATGCATCATTTAAGTGATAATAATTTTGTAATTTTTTTTTTTTTTTTTTTTTTTTTTTTTTTTTTTTTTTTTTTTTTGCTGGATAAAGTGCTTTTATTTAATGGGGTCTGACTGTTAGCATGTTCATCAAAATATTAAATTATCAAAACTAAGATCTGTATATCATAAACAGTGCCGTCAGATTACATTGTATCACTTAATGCTCCCTTGTCATTTTCCAGTATGCAAGAAGTTGTCAACAAGCAGCAGCCCCTTGTACAGATTAGGGTCAGCAGTGAGAAAGATGGATTTTCATCCGTCACTTGTCAGTCTTTCAAAGACAAGCAGGAGTGATTGTATGAATCTCTATAGCAACAGAACACAGGCAACATATTTGGTCTGTGCCAGAAATTTTGCTGTTAGCAGTGTGAAAAATGAAGCAGAAAAATCACATGGAGGGGACCATACTAAGTTGTGGAGTGCGGAACGCATACTTGCTGCTGGACTGCTCGGTGTGGTTCCTGTAGCATTAATTTTTCCATCGCAACCACTGGACTGTCTTCTTGCCTTGTCTCTTGTGATGCATAGTCACTGGTAAGGATATTTTGTTTTTAATGTGATATGTAATCCTTATTGTATCTTTTTCTTATAAATTTTAGATTATAATGTGAAAGAAAAATGATTCTGACAAACCAGCTGCCCCTGTTTCCTGTAGTTCAGGATTATTCAGCTCTTGTTCTCAAAAAAAAAAAAAAAAAAAGATTAAAGGCAATGAACAGAATTGCAGAAAACATAATATTTTAATTAATATGATTTGCTGAAAACTTCTCAGATTGTTTCACATGTACAGCTAGCCAGTTTTGGAAACTCCCCGTTTCACCACACTTTGGGTTTGTTGAATGTAGGCTCTCCAATCAGTGGGTATGTAACAACTACTTGACCAACTGCCACCTTGATTGTGGTGGCACAGTGATAATAGCGTACCAATATTCTAACAATGGAAAATCTAGGACGGAATAACAACAACATTATGTAGGATGTTGAGTCACTGACAGGCACACGAAAAATGCTGCTATATGTGTCAGCTTTCGGTCAAAAGGCATTCTTCTGAAGCAGAAGTCATGTACACATTCATACAAGCACAACTCGTGTACACATATGCACTGCCTGTGGCTGCTGTGGCCAGGCTGAGTCGCAGCTGTGCGTGTTGGGAGCAGCAATCAGGTATGGTTGCTGGGGGTAAGGAGGTGGCATGGGGTGGGGATGAGGAATAGCAGGGTGGGGTGGGATGGTGGGAGGATGTATGGGACAGGTTGTGCATCTAGGTCTATTGCAGTGATATGAGCCATGCGGCAAGGGGTTGGGAGTAGGGATGTAGAAGGATATCGCATAGGTTTGGGGGCAACAGAATACCACTGTGCAAAGGGTGGGAAGGATAGTGGACGGCATAATCTAAATTTCAGGGCATGATGACAAGAAGTAGTTGAAACCCTCACAGAGAATGTGATTCCGTTGTTCTGGTACTGGGTGGTACTGAGTCGAGAGGGGACTCCTCCTTTGTGGCTGGGCAGTGGATCCTTGGGGTTGGTAGGTGATTGGAAGGACAAGACTCGATCTGTTTCTGTACAAGATAGGGAGGTTAATTTCGGTCTGTGAAGGCCTCAGTGAGACTGCATTCCACCAGAATCAAATCACTTTCTGCCCCATTCAATTCATCTGTCAGTTCAATCCCGCGTCCCGCCATCCCGATTTAGGTTTTCCGTGATTTCCCTAAATCGCTCTAGGCAAATGCCGGGATGGTTCCTCTGAAAGGGCACGGCCGACTTCCTTCCCCATCCTTCCCTAATCCTATGAGACCGATAACCTCACTGTTTGGTCTCTTCTCCCAAACAACCAACCAACCAATTCATCTGTTTGGCCTCAACCCAACAAACCACCTTTTTCAGTGTTGACCTCTACCTCAAGGGTGAGTACAGCAGTACTTCTGTTCAAATTGAACCTACCAACCACCAGCAATACCTCCAATTAGACAGTTGCCACCCATTCCATACCTAGAAGACCCTTCTATACAGCTTAGTAACTTGTGGACATCACATCTGCAGTGAAAAGCATTCCCTCTCCAAATATACCAAGGGTCTCACTGATGCCTTCAGAGGCCGAAATCATCCTCCCAACTTTGTACAGAAACAATCTCCCTTGCCTCGTTTCTTCAGTCACCTAACCTCTTAAATACCCACAGTCTAGCCACAAGAAGTAGCACTCTCCTCATAACTCAGTACCACCCAGGACTGGAGCAAGTGAAGCACATTCTCCACCAAGGATTTGACTACCTGCTGTGCCCTAGAATGAGAAACAGCATGCCCACTATCTTTCCAAATTTTCCCACAGTGGTATTCCACTGCCCACCAGATCTATGCAATACCCTTGTCCATTTCTACTCCACCCCTGCTCCCTACCCCTTGCCTTGTGGCTTATATTCCTTCAATAGGCCTAGATGCAAGATCTCCCTTACATCCTCCCACCTACTCCAGTCTGATCATGGTCATCTCCTATCCCATCAAAGGCAGGGCTATTTGTGAAAGCAGTCATGTGATCTACAAACTAAGCTGCAACTACTTTGCTTTTGATATGGGCATGGCAACTAACAAGGTATCTGAAACTTCCTGTCAGATTAAAACTGTGTGCCGGACCAAGACTCTGACTCGGGACCTGTGCCTTTCGTGGGCAAGTGCTCTACCAACTGAGCTACCCAAGCATGACTCGCGCCCCGTCCTCACAACTTTACTTCTGCCAGTACCTCGTCTCTGCCAGGAAGTTTCATATCAGCGCACACTCCGCTGCAGAGTGAAAATCTCATTCTGGAAACATCCCCCAGGCTGTGGCTAAGCTATGTCTCCGCAATATTCTTTCATTCAGGAGTGCTAGTTCTGCAAGGTTCACAGGAGAGATTCTGTAAAGTTTGGAAGGGAGGAGACGAGGTACTGGCAGAAGTAAAGCTGTGAGGATGGGGCATGAGTCGTGCTTGGGTAGCTCAGTTGGTAGAGCACTTGCCCGCTAAAGGCAAAGGTCCCGAGTTCAAGACTTGGTCCGGCACACAGTTTTAATCTGCCAGGAAGTTTCATATCAGTGCACACTCCGCTGCAGAGTGAAAATCTCATTTTGGGAACAAGGTACCTGTCTTCATGAATGGCCACTGAAACTGTGGCCAAGAGGTAGCTGGACTATCCAGTTGTCAAACATACTGCTCAACACAATGTGCTTCACTTCATGACTGTTTCACAGCCTGCATCATATGGGTCCTTCCTACCAACACCAGCTTTTTTGAATTGGACAGGTGGAAACTCTCCTTGCAATATCTTCTATGTCCCCGTAACCCCCTTGCCTCAGCCTTCGCTAGTTCCTGTCATCCACTTACTATACCCTTTCCTGCTCCCAATCCAACACAACACAGTACACAGATTTCTAGTTTGCCTACACAACCTCTAGTCTTTTTCCCCCTTCCCTACTTCTCTCCTTTTGTGCTCCCTTCCCAACCCCCCCCCCCCCCCCAAAAAAAAAAGAAACCTTCAAATTGCTTGTGGAAGCCTTACCCTGTCACCACCATGTCAGTGCTTGCTCCCACAAGCAGCAC
Source organism: Schistocerca nitens (assembly GCF_023898315.1). Classification (NCBI taxonomy): domain Eukaryota; kingdom Metazoa; phylum Arthropoda; class Insecta; order Orthoptera; family Acrididae; genus Schistocerca; species Schistocerca nitens. The sequence goes on along the minus strand of NC_064614.1, from coordinate 924,250,810 downwards.
TACACCTTTCCCAACCTCTCCCTGGTATCTCCACCTCCCAGGCCATCACCCACACCTGATTGCGCAGTTACGACTCAGTCGAGCCACAGCACCCAGAGACAGTGGTTGTATGTGTGAGTTGTGCTTATGTGAATGTATTTTCACCTTCAAGAGGAGGCATTTTGGCTGAAAGCTAAAATGTATAGCAGTCTTTCGTAGGAAAGTAGTGCCTGTCAGCAACTCAGTATCCCCTCTATGTGATGTGGATACCCACGTTCTGTTGTTCATAATTTCAGAATAGTACATAAATGAAAGAAAAAATTGTAGAATTGAGTTGTGGCATTATCAGTAAATATTCTAGAACCAACCTGGTCCCACTTAACGTGCAACACCCCTCGGAAACATGTTATCACAGGCAAATGATTTAATTTTCTGTATGATATTCAATACAAAAATGGGCCGGTTTAAAACAGAAATAGTGGCCTAACTGCAATTGGCATCACCATCTTTATCATGTTGATTCTTCCTATGTATGTGGCTTATGCTACCAAAGTTACATGCTACAGTTACTTAGTCAGTCCATCAGATGTTTCATTGATAGTATTCAGATACATATTTACTAGACCACATCTGCATGTTCCCATATTTGGAGCCTGCTGTTTGAACTTAAAGCAAGTGTTACACTTTCATTCATGACCATTAATGGCTGTCTGAATTACTCCAGTAATGCTATAAGTCATCATTCCAGTAGTCTGTAAGTAATAAATAATAACCTGATTTTTCATAACTGTTGCTCACTTAACAGTTTTGTCGACATAGTGAGAGAATCTTCACACTGGTTTGTTGCAACAATAATACACATTTGTTTTCATAAAAATTTGGTTGCAGCTATACTGATTGCAACTTTAGAAATATTTTTGAGAGCTGTACTTTCAGCAAGAACGATTCCTTCTTTCTGACTATTACTCAGGGGCAGAGCTACTCCAAAAGATATATTAAATTATTTTTTTATTAATATATTACCAAATTTGAATTATCTGGAGGTATTTGGAATTCTTCCATGCGGATTTAAATGACTACAGTAAATGTTTTTAGAATCATGGATATTGACTGGTGTATTTCAAATAGGCGTCAGCTAGTGACTTGAAATGGTGGTTTTCTTGTATGGAATACAGCTCTTATGGGCTTCTAGAAGGCTTAAACTAGCTGTGCGTAAAGCAGTCTTACCAATCTCCACATTAGTTTCAATTTCCATTGCTTACAACAAATGGAAATCAGTGTGACTGTATCATCACTCTCAACTCTGTCTCTCTGAACTTCTATTTTGTGCTCTGAAGTGCCATCAATCAACATTCACTATTTTTGTTTTGCCATTGTTAAAGATACTTTCTTGTTTCTGCCATTGGAAGTTCTGTCCACTTAGTAAAGCTATGCCAGGTTTGTCAATGTCTCACTTCAGTCCACTAGAATACAGTAAAATAAGCATCATCACACAGCAATAATTTCATGAGAAGAGACATTTCATACAGGGACAAAACTGTGTCATTACTTTTAGGTGCTAATAAGTTCCTTCTAATGTTTTTTGCTTGATAAAGTGCATTACTGAAGACAGATTTTGTCGTATTTGTGTTGTTTTCGCAGATGGGTGTTAGATAGAATTGCCAAAAAATACATACTTTGTCATATTGAAGGGGACAGTAGAATTGGTAGAACTTTGCAGCACTTAAGAATTTGACCACATTGGTAATAGTCACAGCCTTTCCGAAGTATGGAAAGCAAGAGCCTCATCTCATTTTTACCCAAATGTCCTGTTGCTATTACAACAGTGTAAGTGGATGTCATTTTCTTTTCCTTAGCTGTTCATTTGGCTGTTGCTTGCTTTAGTGCAGGTGATTGGAAAGTCAGTCATGTGAAACATTTTTGCTGAACTTCTGTAATAAAATGGAAAGGGAAATAAGAGCTATTGTTATGCTTACTTTTTGTCATAGGTCTTCCAGTCATTTACAAATGTGCATTGATTTTCCCATTATCAGAACTATTTACAGGTATAAACAACACTAACCTTTCTTACTATATTAGCATTAAGTACTAAACATAATAAAAGTCATAATAATAGCAGTTTGACAGTGATGTTGTTGATGATAAAATGCATAAAAATTTCACTTGTGTTGCACAAGGCTAAAAACAATGAAATATACTTTTTTAATTAAAATAAAAAAGAAACACATTGATTATGGTGTAGTGGCTCAGAAATTGTATGGATAAAAGTGAGAAAAGTTTGCCCCCATAACTGAGTGCCCAGCATGTCGTACTACCATGCACAGAACCTGGGTTCTATTCCTGGTACTGTCCGGAATATTTCTTTTGTGGGAGGACTAGAATGGGGCTCACTCAACCTTATGATACCAACTGAGGAGCTACTTGAATGAGGAGCAGCAGCTCCCAGAACCGGTAAGCTGACAATGGCTAGGAGATTGGTGTGCTGACACCATGACCCTCCATAATGCATCTAATTGATGCCATGTGGCAGAGGGTGATACGGCAGCCTGTTGGCACCTCATTGTCAATGTGCCTGGTCATACAGTGTAGTTTTAATTTTTAAAAGTGAGAAAGAGGAAATATATGTTCTGCTCAAGGCAGAATGCTTGTATTTATAACATGAACTTAAATTGCTAATATTGTGAGGAAGGCAGAACAAGTAGAGGATGCAACAAATCTGCTAAAGAGACTGCCTACACTACACTTGTCAGTCTTCTTCTGGGCTAGTGCTGTATGGTATGGGATCCTTACCAGATAGTGTTGACAGAAGACATATCAAAAAAGTGCATAGAATCTATGAACCCTCTGCCATACACGAGTGTAGTATGAATCACAGAATGGGCATGTAGACGTAGAAGTCTTTGTAAAAATCTCAAGATTGAAGCATCTCTGGTTTTAGTTATCAAACAGTGTGCTTGACAAGTATGTAACTTAGCATTTTTCTCTTCATTTTGTATCCTCATACTTTTTATTATAACTAAGTTAGCAAAACTAGAAATAGTTTCATATCCAGATTTGAAACAATGTTGCTGAGATGTATTGTTTGCATAATGGTTTTGTTACAGATGTATGAAATTTCTGCAGAAGTTAACAAATTGCTTTGTTAATTTATTACTTGTAATTGTGGAACTAAAAATGCATCTTATATTTGTTCCAGGGGTATTGAAGCAATTGTTGTGGACTATGTGCGGCCTATAATTTTTGGAAAAACTTTCCCAGTAATTGCACATGCTTTGGTTTATGTGCTTTCAATATCAACATTGACAGGCTTACTGTTTTTGATTTTCAATGATTGTGGCTTTGCCAATGCCATTCACTTACTGTGGAAACTGTAATTGTGAAACAGTTTCAGAACTAATTAGCATATGAAGTGTGTACTTAAATTAAGTAACATTATGTACATAAAATTGGACTGCAATACAATCATGTAAAGTAATTATTTATTAAATGGTCTTGGTAACTAAAAGTCATTCTTATTACTTTGGTGAATTCAACAAATGGCGATACACTGTAATTGTGAAACATTAATATTGTCAGAGATGTTTCCTTGGGAAGATGAAGTTAGAAATCAAAGTGAACACTAAGCCACAGTAGAAGATAAAACAGAGCTTTTACGGTATATTGATAATTTTTACTTTTGGACTGTGTAACTACAACTGAATGAAACACAATTTTCATGCCATACACATTTCGCCTTTACTCTCTGCAAGGCATCTTCAGTGGCAGGTTGTGTGGACAATTTTCTACATGTTATGTTTCTGTTTCCATTTTTTGTGTTGTTCCTCTTCTTACACAATTGCCACTTGGGGTTTTAGTTTTCCACATTTTACAACACTAGGAACTAAACACTTGTTTTCATCTGACAGTCAGCAACACAAACCAAAATATTGCATCAAAACAAGTTTTCGGTTCCTAGTGCTGTGAAATGTGGGCAATAAAAACCAAAAGTGGCAATTATAAGAAGAGGAACAGCACCAAAATGGAACAGAAAGATAACATGTACAAAATCATTCACACAACCTGCCACTGAAGATGCCTTGCATATAGTAAAGGTGAAACAAGTATGGCATGAAAATTGTTTCATTCAGTTGTAGTTAGACAGTCCAAAAGTAAAAATTACCAGTATACTGTAATATTACACACAACGGAGGAAGACATGGCTACAAAAGTTGAAGATGTTACAACTGAGCTTACTGAAACTAAATTTAAAGGGAAATGGATAATGATATTCCAAAATTCAAGAAGTGCAATGCTCCAATATAAGATGTCACTCTTTGTAAACCAGGGTAAGAAAGAAAAAAAAAAAAAAAAACACACACACAGACGGGGGGAGAGAGAGAGAGAGAGAGAGAATTATTTCGGATCTCCCCGTTGCTAAAAAAAAAAAGTGTTACAGATCATTAGATTATATAATGTAATTGGATGGATAAAAAATCTACTTTCCAAGCAGTGGCAGGAGAACACACATATAAAGGTATTAAAGTTCGCAACCTTCTGGAACCAGTGGGTCCTTCTTCTGGCAGAAGGGGAAGGAAGAGGAGTGAAGGAAAAGGACTGATGAGGTTTGGTTATCATCATTGAAGGCAACAAGCAACAAATGGAGTAAAAATTCACTAAATAACTCACCACGATCACATTTTATGTTTGCACTGACTCACAACAGTGTGTTCAGTACACTGCTGAATGCTCATTGGCTGTCAGAGGTTGCATTGCGTATGTTCACAGAACAAGCTTAAACTCGACCGCATCACCAGTCTTTCACTTTTGCACATGAGGGTATTTACAGTAACAAGTTTAATATGTGCTTGGATCATCTTAAGTAGAAACAAATCTTTTTGGCATTCCCATTTTTAATACATTGATGAGAGTGCAGTATTTCAGTGACAAATGAACAAGTCTGAAAAAATCGAGGCTGATTACAAAATCAAAAATGTTTTTGTTTGTGATTCTGTATTATTGTCTCAAGTGTTGCAGTATGCTCTAATGCTTGTATTTTAATCATTTCAAATTATTAAATAACTTTCATAATACATTTTATAGTTAGAAAATTCATAACAATAAAAAAACGTAACAGCTGTGCTGCATCTTTCCCAAAGAACCACCTTGTGAAAAGAAAATCTACCAGTCAGGTAAGTTTGAGGTATTTTTGGCACTAGCAGCAACAGATTGCATGTCAGTCAGTTTGCGTGTGAAAATAATGTTGTCTGGGTCCATTGTTTTTTTTTCTTTTTCTCAGATTTTGCAACATTTTGTTATCTCAGTGGTTCTCTTTTTTCAGTTTTGGATTCCCTTTGTTTCTTGTGTAATGCAAACAAATCGTTGAATTCTAAATTCTTTTGTTTGTACATGGTATCAAGTCTGATTGAAGCTATTGAAGCAAAACAGCATTTATTGTCTTGGGAGATTGACTGCCAAGCAAGCAACTAACATTTGGAGAGGTGTCCTTAAGTTCCCTTTACAACAGAGGGAATGTAAGCATACACTAACAACAGTTGATTCAGTCAGTATATTAGGGCTTGCTACCATTTACTTGTGTGCGTGAACAAGCATTCAAACCAGAGGGAACTGAAGGGAAGAGAACAGAACACAAGATAATGAACATAGCCTTTGAACACTGCATTATCGTTTTTTGGCACTAATAAACTATTTAGTTAGCCCTAATCCAAACCTTGATATTCAGAGAGGATTATTTTGCATGTACATGTACCCTTTTTACAATGCAAGCAAAATGACCAAAGAAAGGAAGAACTTTAAGTGCCTCAATTTATACATAAATGTGAAATCTGTGGAAGTCGTGCTCTACTTAACACTGTGTTGCAGCTCCAGTTTTCCATAGCTTTAGTCCAGAATTTTGCATTTATATCAGTTGACACTTTTTGCTGGCTGCTCATGACAATGGAGATGAAATTTAAAAACAGAACACTGATTATTGATGACAGATATAACCTGAAGAAAGACTACATGTACACACTGGTCATTAGCAGTCATAGATATTAATGTTAGTGATTTTTCGCATTTCAGTAGTTGCTATATAGAGTACATACAAAGAAGATAATGTTAGTACAATATGATCAATTAAATGTGAAATATACGTATAAAATGGCACTTAGGCAACTTGATAAACTCTGCTGTATAGTTTGTATCAGCTATGTAATCACAGATACTTTGAACATAAGCATAAGGGCCGCGCGGGGTAGCTGAGCAATCTGAGGTGCCTTGTCACGGTCCGCGCGGCTGAGCATGCTGTTGGCCACGGTCAGCTGCCTTCAGGCTGCTGCCTTGAGGTGCAGCGACGGCGGGGGTCTGGCGCGTCGATTGAGACACCCCAGGTGTCTCTTGCTGCGTCTGCTGACTCAGCCGCCGAGGCACCTTCTAGTGTACCCGGCGCGTTGGGGCCGCCCTCACCTCAGGGTGAGCGGCAGACTGCAATGCGTTCGTGTCGCTCGAGGCGGAGGGTCAATGTGGAAGCTGGCCGGCTGGCCTCGCTCGTTCATCCTGTCAGTGGGCAGGTGGCTGCTCCTTCAGCAGGGCCCAAGCAGGCACATGGGGGCAAAGGCTTGCTGGTTATTGGGAGCTCCAATGTTAGGCGGGTGATGGAGCCCCTTAGGGAAATAGCGTACTGGGCTGGAAAGAAATCCAACGTGCACTCGGTTTGTCTGCCGGGGGGCCTCATCCAAGATGTGGAGGCGGCCTTGCCTGTGGCTATCGAGTGTACGGGGTGCAGTCGTCTGCAAGTAGTTGCTCACGTCGGCACAAATGATGCCTGTCGCTTGGGTTCTGAGGCGATCCTCAGTTCGTACAGGTGGCTGGCGGATTTGGTGAAGACCGCTGGCCTTGCACGCGGGGTGCAAGAAGAGCTCTCTATTTGCAGCATCATTCCCACAGTAGATCGGGGTCCTTTGGTTTGGAGCTGAGTGGAGGGTCTGAACCAGAGGCTTCGTCGACTCTGTGATGGTCTTGTGCTGCAGATTTCTAGACTTGCGCTATTGGGTGGGGAATTGTAGAACGCCCCCAGATAGGTCAGGGGTGCACTACACAAAGGAAGTGGCTACTCACGTAGCAGAGTACTTGTGGCGTGCACATGGGGGTTTTTTAGGCTAGGCAGTAATACGAGGTGTCCTGATGAACACTCACCAGTCGACGTGCAGGCAGGGAAATCAGGACGCGCTCAGTGTAAAGACATTTCAGCTATCAAGATATTTGCAGTAAATTTTCAGCGTGTTCAGAATAAAGTTCCTGAATTTACTGCCCTCCAGGAAGCATGTGGCGCACAAATTATTCTCGGGACTGAGACCTGGCTGAACCCTGAGATAGGAAGTTCTGAAATATTTAGAGAGGGTTGGAACGTGTATCAGAAAGACAGATTAGACACTGAAGGAGGTGGTGTCTTCATTGCAGTTGACAAAAATATTGTCTACTGAGGTCAAAGTAGAGTGTGATTGTGAAGTTATCTGGACACATTTAACAGGGCTAGGGGAAATAAAGTTAATTATGGGGTGTTATTACTGGCCACCAGGTTCCACCGTGACAGTTCTAGAATCATTCAAAGGGAGTCTACATTCTGTATCGCAGATACATTCTGTATCGCAGAAGTACCCGGATCATGCTATATTAGTCGGAAGCGACTTCAACCTATATAGTATAGACTGGAATGTCTATGGATTCATTACAGGTGGTACAGACAAGCTGTCATGTGAATTACTTTTGAACACATTATCCGAAAACTGTCTTGAGCAGCTAAATCGAAAGCCAATGCGTAATGGAAATATTTTAGATCTGATTGCCACGAACAGACCAGACCTCAGACGGTGTCAGTGTCGAGACAGGGATTAGTGAACGTGATGTTGTCATTACGACTATGGTTACGAAAGTTAAAAAGTCAGTCAAGAAGGCTCAGAGAATATTCTTACTAGAAAGAGCAGATAAGCCGTTGTTAGCATCCCACTTAGTAAATGAATTGACTTCATTTACTTCTGGTACGATGGAAGTGTAAGAATTATGGGCAAATTTTAAACACATTGTAAATCACGTATTGGACAAGTATGTGCCGAAAAAGTGGGTTACGGACGGAAAAGACCCACCATGGTTTAACAGCGCAATTCGGAGAATGCTTAGGAAGCAAAGGCAGTAGCACTCGCGGTACAGGAAAGATCGGGAGAATGAGGACAGGCAAAAGTTAGTAGAGATTCGTGATGCTGTAAAATGAGCAATGCACGAAGCATACAACCACTACCACCATCATACCTTAGCAAAAGATCTTGCTGAAAACCCAAGGAAATTCTGGTCTTACCTAAAATCGGTAAGTGGGTCGAAGGCTTCCATCCAGTCACTCACTGATCAGTCTGGCCTGGCAGCGGAAGACAGCAAAACGAAAGCTGAAATTTTAAATTTAGCATTTTAGAAATCTTTCACGCAGGAGGATCGTACAAACATACCGCTGTTTGAGTCTTGTACAGATTCCCGTATGGAAGACATAGTGATAGACATCCCTGGGGTTGTGAAGCAGCTGAATGGATTGAAAATAAATAAATTGCCAGGTCTTGGTGGGATTCCAATTCGGTTTTACAGAGAGTACTCTACTGCAGTGGCTCCTTACTTAGCTTGCATTTATCGCGAATCTCTTGCCCAACATAAAGTCCCGAGTGACTGGAAAAAAGTGCAGGTGACGCCTGTATATAAGAAGGGTAGGAGGACGGATCCTCAAAATTAAAGACCAATATCCTTAACATCAGTTTGTTGCAGGATTCTCAAACATATTCTCAGTTCGAATATAATGAATTTCCTTGAGACAGAGAAGTTGCTGTCCATGCATCAGCACGGCTTTAGAAAGCATCGCTCCTGAGAAACGCAACTCACTCTTTTTTCACACGATATCTTGCGAACCATGGATGAAGGGTATCAGACAGATGCCATATTCCTTGACTTCCGGAAAACGTTTGACTTGGTGCCCCACTGCAGACTCCTAACTAAGGAACGAGCATATGGGATTGGTTCCCAAGTATGTGAGTGGCTCGAAGATTTCGTAAGTAATAGAACCCAATGCGTTGTCCTCGATGGTGAGTGTTCATTGGAGGTGAGGGTATCATCTGGAGTACCCCGGGGAAGTGTGGTAGGTCCATTATTGTTTTCTATCTACATAAATGATATTTTGGATAGGGTGGATAGCAATGTGCGGCTGTTTGCTGACAATGCTGTGGTGTACGGGAAGGTGTCGTCTTTGAGTGACTGTTAGACGATACTAGATGACTTGGACAGGATTTGTGATTGGTGTAAAGAATGGCAGCTAACTCTAAATATAGATAAATGTAAACTAATGCAGATGAATAGGAAAAAGAATCCTGTAATGTATGAATACTCCATTAGTAGTGTAGCGCTTGACACAGTTACATTGATTAAATATTTGGGCATAACATTGCAGAACGATATGAAGTGGGACAAGCATGTAATGGCAGTTGTGGGGAAGGCGGATAGTTGTCTTCGGTTCATTGGTAGAATTTTGGGAATATGTGGTTCATCTGCAAAGGAGACCGCTTATAAAACACTAATACAACCTATTCTTGAGTACTGCTCGAGCGTTTGGGATCCCTATCAGGTCGGATTGAGGGAGGACATAGAAGCAATTCAGAGGCGGGCTGCGAGATTTGTTACTGGTAGGTTTGATCATCACGCGAGTGTTACAGAAATGCTTCAGGAACTTGGGTGGGAGTCTCTAGAGGAAAGGCGGCGTTCTTTTCGCGAATCGCTACTGAGGAAATTTAGAGAACCAGCGTTTGACGCTGACTGCAGTACAATTTTACTGCCGCCAACTTACATTTCGCAGAAAGACCACAAAGATAAGATAAGAGAGATTAGGGCTCGTACAGAGGCATATAGGCAGTCATTTTTCCCTCGTTTTGTTTGGGTGTGGAACAGGGAGAGAAGATGCTAGTTGTGGTACGAGGTACCCTCCACCACGCACCGTATGGTGTAGATGTAGATGTAGGTCTGGAGTCTTCTCTCTCTTCATAACTGTGATCACTGTTGTCACCATCACTATCTTCTTCTGATTCATTCACTGGATTAGACAAGTCTTGAGCATGAACACTCCTGCCAGGTTTCCTTCAGTTCAGTTTCTTTTTTCTACCCAGTTTTGGCAAATTATCATCAGGCCACCTTTGATGCTTTAAGAATTCAACCAGGCTGCCATTAACAGTGCCATTGCTGCCTTCTCCACTTTCTTCAGATGGCAACATTCTAAGAACTTGGTCTTCATTAAAAGGATAAATACCAGTCTTCTTGAAACCTGAACAAATGTTTCTTTCTATGGTTGGTGATAACATTTCAAGGGTTTCTTTCAAAAGTCAAGGAAAGTACTTCTTATCAATTCCTGAACACTTGTTGTTAGTTCTGCTTTCCCAGTTCTCCAGAACCTTTCGCCAAGTCTGTTTCAGTGGCCTAAACATTGTGACATCTAGAGGTTGTGTAAGATGAGTTGAGTTCGGTGGTAAGAAAACACACTTAGTGTCATGTTTTTCACACAAATCAATGACAGCTGGAGAGAGATGAGAGCTCAAGTTGTCACCAATAATGACTTTTCTTCCCTCAAAACAATGAAAATAACGTATCACTATAGGCTTAAACCAATCTAAGAAACAACTGCTGTCCATCCAGCTTACTTCTGTTATACCTTGCCCCAGCAGGATCACCTTCACTCCACAGATCGTTTAGGTGTTCAGCTTTATATATCACGTAAGGTGGCAACAGTGTGCCATCGCCTGAAGCAGCAAACACCACGCTTACATTGGATTTTGTTTGATTCATAACCCTGTCTAAATATTTGCAGCCTCTTTTGTACAGAAGTTTTTTCCTTCCAGGTTCGTCTGCCAGGTTTGTCTCATCATAATTTAGTATTTTCACTGGGGGAACACCATTAAGAGTTATTTTCGACTCTTCAAAACAATAAAAAATATCCTGTGAGGTAACTTTAGCCATGCTTTGGTATATATTTTGGCATATTCATGGAGAAATAACTTTCTGTGTCTCGATTAAAGATTGTGTCCAGTTTGGACCTGGAAGATTGTTTTTAAATTGCTTCATTATTCTTTCTTGTGTGTCCAAATAGTACTTCACAAAACATTGTATGTCAAACTTGCTTAGTGGATATCCCCATCTTCCACAAGTAAAAACACTTTCCACAATCTTCACTTCAGTTGGCACACCAAGATCTGTTTGTCCTCCCTTCTTATTTCTGTTTTCAATTTCCTGCTTAGGCATTTTGCTGTACCTTCGCAATGCATATTTCGCAATTTTAAAATTTTCTGAAGCTTTTCGGAGTGACATCCCTTTTCTAATGGCTTCTATAGCCCTTTCCAGGTCCCCTTGTGTAACATGTTTGTGGTGATGACCTCTAGGATCACGCTGATATTTCCTAACCATTCTGTCCCTATTCACCCCTGAAAGTTAAAAAAAAGTTGCAGCATAAGAGAAAATATATTACAGTTTCTACAAAAACATGATTGTATCATAAATCTCTGAGCATGTCTCTTGTGTATAGTGATAATACTGTATTTACCTGAAAACTTCTGAAAAGATTGCTCAAAAGTATGTAGCACGTACAGGTGAAGTATTACCGCCAAAACAAAAACAACACAAACAGATGACGAGTTTGAACAAGGCTGCCAACTTCTGAAATAAGTCAAAGATGATAGTAACCAAGTATTTCAGAGAAACAAACTCATAAGGTGTTTCGGACATCAGATCTCACTACAGGCAAATGATTTTTCGTTGCGTTAGTAACACATAAAACTTTTTCCTGAATTGCTGCCCCTATTCACACCTGAGTCTCTAATCCCCCCAGTTTACAGTAATATTGATTATGTTGCTGAGATGTACATGTGATCAATTTGTGCTTAAAACATTCACACTGTTGCGTACCACCAGTGGCTAATTCGATTCTCCCATCAGGCCGCACTTACCACTAGTGACCACACAGAAGTCTCCCACCTGGCAGCTTGTACCAGTGGTAGCTCACATTTGAATGTTCCATCAAACAGTGGAAAAACCAAACTATAAGAAATTGCAATATAATTGAGAATTTGAGTAATGGAATTTTAACATATATAAATTGAAAAAGTAGGAGTTATTTCATTTCACCTGTATATTATAAACATAACTTAAGTGTAATATTCTAAATGGAACTAACAAAAATTGATTGTAAAAACATAATAATTCAATATTACAAGCTTAACTTACTGTAAATGTTTGCTATTCAATTTCTGAAAGCATTTCAAATGATTGCAATACATCATTTTTCACTTTACTTGTAGCATAATGTCTACTTAAAAAAAATAAATAATAATAATAATAATAATTTGTAACATTCCTTTCATCTTGTTCTCGATTTTCATGCAGGCTCTTTATATGATTCAGGATAATGTAAAACTTTTTTTTTTGAGGGTATTTGTTTTTTGTGCATCCCTTTGTTCTGTGTAGTGAACATTGGTCAAAAGGTGATTAATAATTTGTCCTCAAAATTGTAAAACAGTAATACATTTATTTATTACCCTCATCTTTGATTTATATACCAAGCATTTATTAATCAGGTACTACATATTAAGTGTGTAATAATTTTTCTGTGCCACTTAACGGTTTTCCGTTATCAACTGAAGTAAGATACCAGTTGATTGGAGATATCAACACCCCATTTACCCTTATTATAAACAAAAGCAGCATCAGGCTTCAGTTTATATTTTGTCCCTTAAATAGTTACACACATGTGACTCTCGAAAGTAGTTTGCTGAATTGGTCCTTTGTCAGTCAATTTCGAGAATTTAATGCCACTGTGATTTTCAAGTATCTTGTTTCCCCATTTTGTTTTGCTTGTGGAGGTAGAAATTTGTTATTTATTTTGAAAGTAACACAATGTTTTTGCAAAAATTCTTTGGGCACCAAGAGATATCCATGTATATGAGATATAGATATAATCTACAGCCCTCAAATATTAATCCTTTAACTAATCTCACTGCATCATGCGAATGTGTTTTCCCAATTGTTGTTGTATTTTTCCAGTATAAGTGACAATATTGTAAGCATGATGTTCATGAAGACAGAGTTTATGTATTTGTAAAGCATAAGGTAGCTGGGGGTCAAGCAACAGCAGGTGGCAGTTCGTCTTATTGTAACTTATTGTTCCATGGAAGTTCAACCTGGCAGGTCCCTCCACAGATGAGAAAGCAAGGTAAATATGTTTTACTCTACTTATGTATAACTCTCCTGATATTTCACTTGAACACTGTATAATGTAAGATTTGACATAAAGAAAACACAAGTTACTCATTGACAATAGTGCATTTAAGTTTCACTTCCGCCTGGAAATAATTGTTCCAGTTGGTCGCCAAAATCAGCATGGCTCATTTTTCAGAATATGATGAAATGGTGCAAATCCCTGCACGAATTTATGGAGCTGCAAAGATTTCCCCCACTCAGCCTAAAATTGTCATTTTTCACTGTTTTATTAACATTTACATTTAAAGTGTACTTCATGCAGTTTACTCTCTTTTAAAGGTTATTTGGTAGTGGTTACCTACTCATGAAGTTTTAATTCCAGGAAGAATTTTATATTTTTTATTTATATTTTATAATTATTTCAATTAAAAACTTTTAATTTATAATAATTATAATTTTTATACATTTATATTTAATTTTATGGTTTAGGATCTACAAAAGAGAAACATAATTTAGAACTACGATGGAGCTCAAGCTCAATGAGGTTCGCAACGTAATTACAATAGGCTCTTCAATTCATAAGGCAGCCATTCAAACTGATTTCCACAAGAGCACACTAAGGGACAGACTGAAGAAAGGAGAGATGTCAAACTCGGGCGATTTTGACCAATTTTTACTACAGGTCAAGAGAAGAGTTAATGAGTCACAGTGTTGCACTCAACCAGAGATTTTGATGGCCTCGCTTTGAAATCTCTAAGGTTTCTTCTTTTTAAATGTCTAGAGAAAAGCAAAATAAATTCTCAAATTTGTTTTCAATCCCAACTCTCTGACAAGGATTTTACCCATAAATTTATGAAGAGGAACAGGTTGTCTCTGCAAGTCCCATGAAAAGCCAGCATCACCAGAACCAGGGGTTTCAACAGGGCTCAGCTTATTTTGACAAGTTGGGGTCTTATTTGAAAAAATTTAAGTTCACTCCAAGTGAATATATAATATGGACAAATCTTGTATCCAGACGGTTCCGAACAAACTTCCTTTACACGTTGCTCCCAAAGCAAGAGGATAAGTGGCCAAAATTGTTGCAGCTGAGCAGGGCCAAACTAAAATCAACATGTGTACTGTAGGTGCACTTGGACACTACATTCTGTCCTATTTCATCATCAAATGGTTGGAACATTTCATCATGCTCACCAGCCCAAATACTGAAAACTCAGTCCTACTTATTCTTGACCATCATGTTTCCCATAAAAGCCTAGAGGTAATTGCTTTACCAAAATAAAAGTATGTCTATCTACTCATGTTGCCACATCACAGCAGTCACAAAAAACCACTAGATCGGTCCCACTCCCAGGGTTATTATGATGCTGCTATTTATTCGTGGGATGTTTCTAATCCAGGTCAGACCTTTGACATTTACAGAACTGTCGCAACTTCCAAAATTGCTTTAGAAAAAGCCAGGGCCATTCCAAATGATGCTCAGGTTTCAAATCACAGGCACTATCCCCTTTGACCCCCAAAAATCTGTACAGATGCTGACTTTTTGGCATCAGAAGTTACTGACCAGAGCTGCTAGAAGATGGTTGCAACAGAAATGATCTAATAACCATATTTGATAACACATATGATCCTGATGCTGAAAATAATGTGACTGAGCGAGCAGTTTTGGAGGAAATTTCTCCTGATCTGGGACCAGCCACTTCTCCTGTTATCATAACAGCACAAGAGAACAAATTACAACAGTGCAATAACAGTTCTTCAGTGATAACCCCCACAAAAGATGACATTCAACTGTATGAGAATATCTCACCTGAAGATATAATTTCGCTACCTAAAATGAAGACTAAGGGGGAAAATTCTGACAAAGCATTGAAATTTGTGCTTCTAATGTTGATATCCAATAAAGAACAAACAGAAGAAGAATCGAAGAGAAAAGAAAAGCTTGTTACTGAGAAGGAAAGGCATGCCAAAGAAAGAAAAAAAGAGTGTGCCATAGAAACAAAATGATGTACGCTAGATTTCACTGCATCAATATCAAAAAAAGGAAGAAAACAGCCAGTCAGATTCAGATTTCTCAGTTCATGAGAGTAGCTCAGATATAGATATGGACTTACCATTCAGTGAAGAAGTACCCGAAGAAGAGGAAAAAGAGCCTGGGACTTCAAGGAAGAATCAGGTGTCCATATCAGTCAATGACTTTGCTGTAGTAAAAGTGCAGGGAAACACCAAAAACTCATTCCAGCTCTCTGTGATCAAGATAATTTCTCTATACCAAGAAGAAGTCTGTGAAGGCATGTTAAAAAACTTCCACAGAGGACCCAATAAAGTACGCTATTTACTAGCTCATAGCTTGGCCTCATTCATTGAACTCTTTCGTTATAGTTAGGCTATTTATTGTCTTTCAGATTAACTTACTAATCCACTCTTGCAGAAGAAAGTATTATTTTTGCACAAGTATTTTTAAGGCTAATGCTCAAATGCATGAGATATTTAAGTTAAATATTGTGTTGGTTAATTTGGCTACAATAATACAATGTTACAAATGGTTACTTCAAGTATTTTTATTATCCAGTCATCCTTTTTCATCTACATTTCTATCAAATGGGGCACTGGCCCACACTATGGGGCTTTACCCCCTTTTTTGGGATAAAACCCTTCAATTTTCTTTGCTCAATTTTTAATTTCTCTGTAATTAATAATCAGACAGAACTGCAATTTGATTCGGTTATAGGTAACAACACAATCTACCCCATCCGTTTGAAATAAGAGAAAAATATGTCTCTCACTGATCACAATCTCTCATTTAAAAAAAAAAAAAAAAAAAAAAAAAAAAAAAAAAAAAAAAAAAAAAAAAAAAAAAGAGAGAGAGAGAGAGAGAGAGAGAGAGAGACTGAAAATTGTGGGGCTTTGTCTACTTCCCCTTCCATTCCTCCCCACACCAGCCATTCTTATGGCACTTACCTGAAATATATTGTCAAAACCCAAGAAGTGTTCTCTGTGAAACTATACTTCTGTTGATAAAAATGGTTTTACCAGGTTTAACAGCATTTTTGGAGGTACTAGCAACTGGTTCTCTAATATATATATTTTTATTGCTGAAAGTTTTACAGTGGTTCAGTCTACTCCTCAGCATGGCCTGGTAGCTGCCATTCTGCATCCACTTTACAGGAATGTGCTGAGTGGCACATCACTGCTCATAGTGGAATCTGCAGTCTTTGGAATGGTGGTTGACTTGTCCCCAAAGCCTAGCATGACTATGGATGTCTGCCGAAGCCTCAGCACACTCAATGTGCAGTTGTGCTTAGGCTTGCCTTCAGAAATCTGTATACCCCTGATGCAGTTGTCATGATGGTGGGAAGGCGAAGTCCTACCAGTGAGGTAGAGAATAGCTTAAGGGGCAGTCCCATTGTTCAGTCAGTAAGGTGGTACACACACAGGCAAGGAGTGGTGGCACAAGACACCCTGCTCCCAAGTCAAGCAGCTTGCATTTGAACAAATCACTTCTTCATCCACAGAAGATCTGCCCACCCCTCACCTTCACGAAGTCACTATTGTGATTGCCGGGAATGGCAGCTCACAGAATTGAAGTTTCTCTGCCACAGACGGATGGATGCAAACTCGTAGAAGTAGACCCAGACTGATAGCAGCTGCCAACACTTTGTCATATGTCAACATGTCATTCAGCAACTTTGGAGCTGGCCCATTTGTCTCAGTGGCGCAGATGGAATGACAAGATTCTGAGCATTGAGTGGAAGGAAAGGGATGGTTTATAATAGTCAATGATGTGTTCTCCCTCCCCTCCCACCCCACCCCCTGTATGGTTGACCAAATGTGCTCCAATTTTTGAGCCTGTCACAATATTCTCCATTGGACTGATGTTCCATTCCAGAGCTTCAGAGAGGTTTTCATGCATGGTTTGCAGCCTGAAAGGTGTTCTTGCATAGTCTTTAGGTGTAGTTACTCCATGCTGCCGCATTTACAGAACATTGTTATGTCTCCTTTGCAATGATGTCGTCGTGCTTCAATGAAATGGCATTATTGGGGTGGCAGAACCATCTGGGGTTGTTCATGCCTAATACAAGGCTTTTTATTTGACTCCACTTTGGCAACTTGTGCATTAGTGATGATGAGGAGAACACAACACTCAGGCCCCAAGCGGGCTGAATCATTGTTCCTGATGCTCTCTCTCTCTCTCTCTCTCTCTCTCTCTCTCTCTCTCACACACACACACACACACACACACACAGTCTGAGGCAATGCGCTCCTTGCTTGTTTGTGTTCTGGTACCCCTAAGTGTTTATACTCATTATGCAACTGCTGTGTACTAGACAAGCACACTACACCTGGACATCTTTCCAGACAGCTCAAAAATTTCATTCTTCACTCTAATACTACACACATCAAAAAAAATTTTGCATCACCCCGGTTCCCAGAAATCCCGAAGATAGACATTGACTGTGGATATTGTATCACAGACACAGTCTCTTTGACTGTTCAGAGAAGTCACTAAACCTGCCCAAAGATGGAAACAACCATGCATGAGCAGTGCCTATTAGATGGAGGGGGTCCGACAGCCGATCAGTTCCAGTCATTCCACCAGGAAGGAGGTAATCCAACCATGCCTAGACGGTCAGTTCTGTGGTTTGATCGTGTGTGCATTGTTACTTTGGCCAGGAAGGGCTCTGAACAAGGAAAGTGTTCATGCATCTCAGAGTGAACCAAAGCAATGTTGTTTGGACGTGGTGGAGATACAGAGAGACAGGAACTGTTGATGACATGCCTCGCTCAAGCTGCCCAAAAGTGCAGTGGATGACCGCTACCTACAAATTATGGCTCAGAGTAACCCAGACAGCAACGCCATCATGTTGAATAATGCTTTTCATGCAGCCACAGGACGTTGTGTTACGACTCAAACTGTACACAATAGGCTGCATGATGTGCAACTTCATTCCCGACGTCCATGGCGAGGTCCATCTTTGCAATGACTTAATACCATGCAGCACGGTACAGATGGGCCTAACAACATGCCGAATGGACCGATCAGGATTGGCATCATGTTCTCTTCACCAATGAGTGTCACATAACACCTTCAAAAAGACAATTGTCAGAAATGTGTTTGGAGGCAACCCAGTGAGGCTGAACGCCTTAGACACGATGTCCAGCGATGCAGCAAGGTGGAGGTTCCCTGATGTTTTGGGGTGGCATTATGTGGGGACAATGTGCGCTGCTGGTTGTCGTGGAAGGAACCATAACGGCTGTACAATATGTGAATTCTATCCTCCGGCCGATAGTGCAACCATATCGGCAGCATATTGGCGACATTCGTCTTTAGGGACGACAATTCGCGCCCCCGTCATGCAAATCTTGTGAATGACTTCCTTCAGGATAACGACATCAGTCAACTAGACTGGCCAGCATGTTCTCCGGACATAAACCCTATCGAACATGCCTGGGATGGACTGTAAAGAGCTGTTTGTGGACGACTGGCCCAGCAACCACTCTGAGGGATCTACTTTTTTTGATGTGTGTATTTTGGTGTGCAGCATTCCCACATTCTTTATAAAATTCATCCTGAATTTTTGCACTCAGATCCTCCCTCTTACTAACTAATGCACATTTTCGCATCTTTATAATTAATTTGCCCATTGTTGGGTATCTCTTCCCTCTAATTAAAGTTAATTCCACAAAGCATAAACTCTTCCACGTAATTCCTTAATCTATTAGACGAATTCCCAGATGACTTTTTGCCCTTTATTTACTAATGCATAGACCTTTGATTCAACTTGCTTTTTCAGTATTACTTCCTGTCACATTACTAAACCAGGCAACAGGTAACTGATGCACAGGTAATTCTGGGTGCTGTTTAGTCTTTTGCTTACAAGAAATGCAAATTACACAAATAGCAATCAGAACTGCTGCATACTTCTGTTATGCTATAAATTTCTAATGAGTGAAGGACAGCCAGATGTAAGATATTGTCCAAAAGGTCAAGTTCTGAACGGGAAATATCTCCATCAGCTTCTCTAGCCAAACTGGCAAAGGGTGTGTCAATTTAGTCATTGTCATACCAATAATTGCGGCTGGAAGGATGCCACTCTCCCTTAGCTCCATTTTAATCATTCACTGCAGCTTTCCCTTCTTGTAACAATTCAGAATTGTAGCCTATGGAGTGAATCCCTAATAAACCCAATGTGCGCCCTTTCTCTGAAAATGTGGATACAGCGTGAGCACTTCTGTCCGACACACTGTTGCTTCAGATTTCCCCAGGAACAACTTCACGTCACATGCCCTTGTGTCAGTCCAGACCAGTCTTGTTGTACAGACAGTGGTACTCTTTTGCCGGCAACCCCACAGCTCTCCCAAGGAGATTTGAGTATAAATTTCCCTGTTTTCCAAGATTATTTACACGTCGCTGATTTGTACATGTATCCACTTTCCTTATGCACCCCATTTCACTAGGTAAGAGTTCACAGTATAACATTAATACAGAGTGTTCAAGCCTGTGTTAAGGAGCGTCTTCATCTAGCATTACTTTTCTTCACAGTAGTAATCAAATGTTTTTCGAATTTTGGGCAGGTCATTATTATCTCAGCTGTTTTTCAGAAAAATTTCATATAATTTTATACACAGTATGGTATATTTCAAGCTAAAATTTGTGAAAAGGAATTACTTTATTTTCGTTGTTACAATCGATATGTACTAGCTCTGAATGTACAGTTAATTTTTTTTCTTTAGAAATATTTTAAATTACAAAATATTTGGAACACTTAAAATTTATATTATTAATTACGCAGTCTAGTACTATTTATTATGTTTATTTCTGGATTAATTTATAAAATAATAATCTAAACTAACATAAATTCATTTGTCAAGAAAAACTGTAAACCCTTAGGAATACTGTTATTACTGCAGAGTGCAGTAGCAGTAAGCATGCCTCTGACGTGATCGGACGTATTTTTGTATTTTGGACGAACAATGTAATATCAGCTATGTTAATGTGAAAATTCCAAAGACAGTGTGATATAGTAAAATGTGAGACAATACATTATTGTGAAAACAAAAATTCTGCAAAGAAATTCTTCAAAATTATTTAGATCAATTGAACTATGAGAGCCTAAAATGTGAGAATTTTAGCTTCAAGAATTAGACACCTAGATAACTATGTGAGAAAAGATAAGTAAAAGGTTTATTGTAAAGCTTACTTCTCTCAAACCTTCTGAAAAAACTTTACCATAGAGGACAGTAGTGACAACAAAGAAGGGAGGGGTGGATTACAAGTGTGGGCGCTGTCCAGGATTAATTGACTAATAACAAACTTTTGTCTGTTGCAGAAAAGAACAGATAGTGATTTATTTCATTGACAGTTTGTGTATGAATACATTTCTGATCACATGAAACAAAAAAACTGAAGGCTCTCCAACAAAGCAAATCATACCAACAGAGATGATGTACTATCAGTAATGACGGACCGAATTGTATGAAAGAGGACTTTACAACTACAACTAAGGACATCAAAAAGGAAACATAAGTACAAGTATTTGTGAAGTTAATTTGTTTGTGGACTCGTGTGCTTGTTAACAAAATGAATAGGGACGAGGGTAGGAGTGACGTAGAAATGAAATCTGTAGGATCCAGTCAGAACATGTCCAAGCTGAGTGAAATCGCAGCCAATAAAGAAACAGTAAAAACTGATATTTTACAGTTAATTTTGGAAAAAAATAGAGGAAAAAAAGACAGACAACAATAGCAAGTTAGACAAAGTAGAAGATCAGATGGACCGACTTAGTAATCAAGTTTCAGAGCTAAAAAATGGGTTCACAGGGGGATATGAATTAAAAAAATGCCTTCAGCCACAACTTTTCATGTTTTATTAAGTACCTGAAAATAATATACTGGTGCTAAAACACTGTTCATCTTTTCCACTATTTCACACATATTTTGCGCATTTGAATTACGAAATTCATAACCTAGCATCGAACCTTTTCCTGACAGGAATATGCATTTCACCTCATTCAAGAGAAAAAAATAGAACATTTATTAAGACAAATTACACCTGACGTTGGACCCATAGGGTCCGAAATGCATCTTGTACTTAATAAAACACAAAAAGTTGTGATTGAAGGCATTTTTTAATTCATACCCCCAGTATATTGAACACAGTCACATTTGAAACTGTGAAATATGGATAAAATTAAACAAAAAGTGGGTTGTCAGAGGGTTAAAAAGTGTGAATGAAAAAGTTGATGTTTTACAAAACAGATTTATTGTTTTGGAAAATGAGTTTGTAGCTGAGTCAGCGAAACGTTTAAAGAATGTTGATGTCATCAGAGTTGAACAGAAGGCCATAGTGGGAAAAGTGAGACAAAATATTGCCAGTTTAAACCAAAAATTTTAAATGTTGAAAACAATATGCAAACTAATGTAACAGTTTTAGATTGAAACATTTCAGCAGTTCAGGAAATTTGTCTGAACCAAAGTCTGCGTGTAAACAATGGTATTGTGTGGTCCAGCACCCCTATCAAAAGTTTTCCATGAGACAATTTACATCTAGTGGATTTTCTGCACCACTGTAGAGAGAGTTTTGTGTCAGGCATGAATGTCAATCAAAAAAATTAAATTTGTTACAAGATGTCTTGAAGGTGAAGCCCTGTCATGGGTAAATTTAAATTTGAGCCAATGGGAAACATATCTAAGTTTCGGGAAAAGTTTTTTAAATAAACTTTGGTTGGAAGCTGAACAGGGGAGAATCAAAAGTGAATTTTTGAATGGTCCTAGCTATAGGAATAGGGACAGTACTTTGAAAGAGTTTTGTAAGAACCAACATAAAAAATTAGCACACCTTCACAAATCATTTGATGAAATGACCTTTATTGATGCACTTAAAAGGAGATTGCCAGAATGATTGCACTGGGATTTAGTACACGGACCTGACAATTGTCTTGAACAATTTTTATGATATATTGACAAGTTGGATAGGTCAGTAGAAAGAAGTATGTGCCATAATAATCAGAATGATAGAAATCACAATGGGAGCAATTATAATTACAGAAATAGAGACAATGGTAACTTCTATCTGGATAAAAATGTCAATAGAGAGAAAAATTTTGAACGTCAGTATGACAGGAATAATGGGGATAACTATGGGCATTTTAATAGAAGAAACAATCATAGAAGTAACCACTGAGGAAATGGCAGTTCACCTCAATGAAGGTCCACAGTTTTGGGGTGAGAACCCCCAAGTTACACTTGCAATTAGACAATAATAATGATATGGCACATGTATCTGAAATCGAACAGAAGGAATATCAGATTTCTCATTTATGTTCTGATCAAAAATTTTGGGATACTATGTTTAATTATGGTGATGTAGGCACTAATCACAAATCAGAATGTGAGAGTAGTGAGAATTTTGATATAGTATGTACTAATGATTTCTTCTCTTGCTCAGAAAACAGTGTTATTGATGTATGTAAATCAGGTGATGACTGTATTGGATCTGAACTGGATGATACTTTTGATGTAGATGTGAATGAGAGCTGTGAAGTAACTGAGTTTGGCAAGTCTGAGACTGGTGGCTTATCGTAAATGAATGTAGGTGAGGTAAGTGACTTTGATGGGGATGAGACTTGTACTGTTAGTGATGTTGTTGATGAAGTAATTTTGGAGGAATATGATTATGATGATGATGATGATGATGATGATGATGATGAGTGTCAGGTATTTGTGGAGTTTAAGAATAATGAAGTTCGGAGTTATTTGTGAATGATGTTGACAGTGCAGATAAGGTAAGTGATTTGTGTAATGTACATAAGACTCATGGAATATCAGTCCAGTCAAAGCAGTTTTTCATTAATGTCATGCAGAGTAATGATCCAAACAGTACAGGTGAGGTATCTGTGAGCCTGGAAAATAAAAGTGAAAACTTTTTGAAGTTTGTTTGGGACCAGATTGATGATAACATAGATAAATGTGCATTCTGGAATAAGTTAGCTAATGGTTAGGCAGGATATGTATCCAGATTGGTGAAATGAAGTGAAAGAGGATCTAAGCAGGAAGTTAAATTTTGACAGTAATATGTTCTGTGTTATTTCTGTAACAAGTGATGTTGGTTGTGCCATGGAATGTATTGATTGTGTTCAATCTTTAACTGACAACATGAGTAACCAAAGTAATGCTATGATACCAGTAAAGTTATAAAATCCTGTGAAGACAATGTGGATGTAGCATTTGATGAAATTGAAGGTGATCTTTTGCATGAAGTGTCTGACAACAGAGATGATGATTCAGATTTTGGATGTCCTTACATTAAAATTAAGATTGATTAGTGGGAAAGCAACTATTTGATTTATACAAGTAGTCAAATTTGTGGTACATCTGAACAATTTAGAGACAAGATCAAGTACAGTAAGAATTTTGTGGAAATGTCCATTGTAAAGATAAGAGGAGCTACTGGTAAGCAAAGCAGATTGGTAAAATCGCAGGTACTTTTAACTTTTAGTATAGAAGAGTAGACCTATGAACATGGATGCATATTGAGCCCTCATTGTAAGAGAATATACCTATATTTGCAGGTTTATACAACTATATAATGTAATAGATTTGTGCTTTAGAATTTGATATATATATGCCATGAGACTAAATGAGTAGATTCTTTTACAATTTGAAACGGGAAAATGCCATTAAAATCTAGTAATAAATCTTATCTTAGAATACCATTAGTGTTAAATATTATTACTACTCCTATGTACTCTGCAGAGAATAATTCAATTTGTCATGAACTCTTCTGGGTAAAGTCATGGGTGTTGTGGTAATAATTGCATTTAGCTCTGTTTATTAAAGTTTCATATGTGAACACCTTTGAATCCATTCTGACGTAAACGCTGTATACTTATTTTTTCAATATAAATAGGCAGAGCATATGCCGTTAGGAAGATATTGAACAGCATACTTAGTACACAAAACAATGTTATTTTATGTGAATGCCAGGTAGGAAGTAACACATTCATTGGAGTGTGTGATGTGAAACTTAGGGAAGAAACTGAAAGATGTGGGTGGATCCACTCCCACACTCCTGTATGCCTGCACCTGTGCTGGTCCAATCAACTTACAAGATATCATAGGTGCTGGGTAATGTACTCAAACATCTGTCAACTACATCAGTGTTGTGACTTAAATTTGTAAATTGTTAGCCAAGAAATTATCCTATATGAACAATTCACGGAACTATTTGTTTAGAAAAGTCATCACTGACATGGACAGTGTTATTCTACGCAAATGTGTCTTTTTTTCAAGTAGGGGGATTAACTTCCCAATGTATTATGTAACTGGTAAATAATGCTGTGAAAGGTTGATGTTCTATGACTGATGATTTGTTATGTGAAAACTTAAAGAAGTTCAAGAGCATGTTCTATGAATAAATCTTGTAAATAATTATCAGAATCTGATAAGATTAAGCATTATTAGGTTAGTAGTCATAAATTTCAATGTATTTTCTTATCTCAATAATCAGTATGTATTTTTTTAATCAACTGTATATGAATCTTCTAGACTTTTACATAAATAGGTTAGTTTGTATGAACAATTAGCAAATAGTGAGGAAGACATTTACGATATAGACAGTATAACAAGATGTATACATTTTTGATTTTACATACTGATTTTGGTCCTCAAGCTACTCGATTATGTCGTCATTCAAAGCTATTTATGACTCTAATTACTTGTATTTATCCTGAATACTGCAATATTGTATCTCATTGGAACTTGAGTTGTGGGCAAACTCATGCTTAACTCTGTTTTGGGTACCCCTGGTCATCGCAACTGTGTGTGTGTACTCCAGGAGAGTGTGCAACTTATGGACTGAGGCTAGATGCTTCCTACAGTTACTCTTTACATGTGATTGAAGTTGTTGGTATATGATTATGAACTTTATTCATTTTGTTGTATCAAAACATTTCTGCTGCCGTGTACCCAGTGCGATTTGGATTTATGGGTTCGGTCCTCACGTCATAAGCTTAGGCCCTAATATTTTTTCATTATCTTCTTCTTTCATGAGTTAACATATCCTTACATACTCTGATTTATGTGGCTGATTGATTTTGTGTTATATTCCTACTCATGATTGAGTATATTCTTTTGGTCTGTACCCGTCATTGTGAGTTCTTAGAATCGGCTCACTTATTATATACCTAGGCTCTGAATTTTTTTTTTCTTCTCTTTTGATGATTTTGAAGGTGTGACTTTATGGATGCAAACTTGCAATTTTTAATTTTAGTAATTTACATTGTCTCTGCACTTATTTCTATAGTTTAATGTTGTAATGTTGGCTTTGTATCATTTGTCTTGTGACAGAGTGTTCCACAGATCTGAAAATCTGAATTCCATGTCCTGATACTTGTATCAGTTATGACTTGTGAGTAGATATTTTTCTTAGGTTTTTTGTAATGTGTTATGTATCTGATACTTCTATACATTGTATTCTTTCTTTTGGGATCATTTTGTACACTGTCTGGCAAACCTTATAGTAGGCCACAAAATATTGTAAACACATTGTTTCCATATTTTGTGAGGAGGGGGTGGGGGTTTATTGTAAAGGGATATCCTGCTCTAGCATTACTTTTCCTCAACAGTAGTAGTTGATACCAAAAATATTTTTCAAATTTTGGACAGGTCAGTATTATCTCAGCTGTTCTTCTGAAAAATTTCATGTAATTTTATTCAGAATATGTTATATTTCAAACTGCAATTTATGAAAAGAAGTTACTTTATTTTTATTGTTACAATCAATATGTACTAGTTCTGAATGTACAGTTAATTTTTTTTCAAAAACATTTGAAATTACAAAATATTTGGCACACTTAAAATTTATATTATTAATTATTCAGCCTAGTACTGTTTATTGTGTTTATTTCTGGATTCATTTATAAAATAATAATCTGAACTAATAGAAATTCACTTGTCAAGAAAAATTGTAAACCCTTTGGAACATTGTTATTGCTGCAGAGTGAAGTAGTAGTAGGCTGCCTCTGATGTAGTTGGACATATGTTTGTATTTTGGATTAACAATGTAATTGTGGCTTTGTCAGTGTGAAAATTCAGAAGACAGTGTGATATAGCAAAATGTGAGACAATGCATTATCATGAAAACAAAAATTCTGCAAAGACATTCTTCAAAATTATTTAGATCTCTCAGCTTCAAGAACATGATGAACTGGAGCCAACTGTGTGAGAAAAGGTAAGTAAAAAGTTTATCTTAAATATTACTCCTCTCAAATCTTCTGAAAAAACTTTTATCATAGCGGACAGTAGCAACAACAAAGAAGGGAGGGGTAGATTACACCTGCTAAAAGGAAATATACAGACACATGCTACCTTGCACCATCTGTATTGGCTTCTACTACTGACATGTGATATAACAATGCCAAACTGCCTTCAGTTTGTTCCATTACATGCTCTAACTCAGTTATAAAGTCATTTTGTGCTCTCTATAGTCTGACTAGGAACTGGTACAGTGGCAGTAGTGTTGAACTCTCTTTTTCCGTATATGACATTAAAAACAACTTCCTGCAACATAGTTATCTTCCAACCTGGCATCATTTATATCGTCTGTCAAAACCCATAACAATCTGACTACAACTGTTTACCGATCCAGAAAATTCAGTTGGTTCTGTACTCCCTTTCAAGATCCTTATTTACTGTGTGCTTCATATTTTGCATGTATTACAGCAATTCTGTTGCTAAATCCTGTACCATCGTCATATTATTCAGCACATCCTGCTCCACGTTTATCAATTGTGTGATATGTCATTTTACTTTGACCTTAGTAGCATCTGCCACCCCTTGCACCTGCCCCAATGGTTGTTCAAATTTTGAATATCTACATTGTCCACTGTCCTAAACACTGTGTTCAACAGTTTCCTGTCCACATTTGGCCATCCTCTCTTTTTCCGAACTAGTGCTCTCAGCACCAGCTCAAACATCTGCTTCAACTGATCGCACAGTTTGCCATGAGAGAGTTGTAATCCATTGTATTCTTCCTGAACTTCTGCCAGAATTTCCTTTTCCTGCACTTCTTTCTGATGTTTCAGAAAGGTATCTTTCAACCCACACACCCCGTTTCTCATTTTCCACACACTGGAAGTCAATCTAACTTCCCGCTGATGATTTCTTAACAAGATGTCTGGTTCTCTCGAGAACACCACTCCAGTTTCAAGAGGCTGGTCCTGCGATCCACCCACTACTTTGTGCTGGATGAGGTATAGGATCAGTAAGTTCACCAAATTCTTCCTAGCTGCTTGTGCTGGCATGCCACCTGAGAGAAAAGAATTTCTCTTCACTCCCCCCCCCCCCCCCCCCCCGCCCCGTCATTTGAAAAATGTGAGTGGGGGAAAAAAAAAAAAACTACCAAATGGAATAATAATGCCAACTCCTAACCTATCTAGTACATAGTACAAAACAAGAAACAAACCCCCAAAACATAATTGTACAAATCCCCGTGATTCAGAAACAACAAGATAAAAATACATTATGAGACAAAAGAAACTAAATACTGTTTACCTATACCACGATATTAGGCATATGGCATGCAGCATGTATCCTGATCACTATTAGCCACTGGACTCTTTGCCCTCCAAGACACTTTATTCCACACCACCTGTGGTAAAGGAATCTGCAGCACAGCATCTACAGCTCCATTGAATGGTTTGACCTGGCTGGCGTGAATAATAGATTTCTTCATTGGAAGCTGCACTTTCACATTTACTGGTAATGTGATCCCTTTCACTTGATACGGTCCCTGATATGTAGTCAAAATCTTCTTTGTTCCACCCTTCATTGTATAAGGATTCATCAGTAAAACCCATTGGCCCACTATATACAGGGTGGTCCATTGATAGTGACCAGGCCAAATATCTCACGAAATAAGCATCAAACGAGAAAACTACAAAGAACGAAACTCGTCTAGCTTGAAGGGGGAAACCAGATGGTTCTATGGTTGGCCCGCTAGATGGCGCTGCCATAGGTCAAAAGAATATCAACAGTGTTTTTTTTTTTTTTTTTTTTTTTTTTAAATAGGAACCCCCATTTTTTATTACATATTCGTGTAGTATGTAAAGAAATATGAATGTTTTAGTTGGACCACTTTTTTCGTTTTATGATATATGGCGCTGTAATAGTCACAAACATATAAGTATGTGGTATCACATAACATTCCGCCAGTGTGGACGGTATTTGCTTCATGATACATTACCCGTGTTAAAATGGACCGTTTACCAATTGCGCAAAAGGTCGATATCGTGTTGATGTATGGCTATTGTGATCAAAATGCCCAATGGGTGTGTGCTATGTAAGCTGCTCGGTATCCTGGATGACATTATCCAAGTGTCTGGACCGTTCGCTGGATAGTTACGTTATTTAAGGAAACAGAAAGTGTTCATCCACATGTGAAACGTCAACCACGACCTGCAACAAAATATGATGCCCAAGTAGGTGTTTTAGCTGCTGTCACAGTTATTCCACACATCAGTAGCAGACAAATTGCGCAAGAATTGGGAATCTCAAAAATGTCAGTGTTAAGAATGCTACATCAACATTGATTGCACTCACACCATATTTCTATGCACCGGGAATTGCATGGCAATGACTTTGAATGCCGTGTACAATTCTGCCATTGGGCACAAGAGAAATTACGGGACAATGACAGATTTTTTGCACATGTTCTATTCAGTGACGAAGCGTCATTCACCATCAGCGGTAACATAAACCGGCATAATGTGCACTGTTGAGCAACAGCAAATCCACAATGGCTGCAACAAGTGGAACATCAGCGACCTTGGTGTGTTAATGTGTGGTGCGGCATTATGGGAAGAAGGATAATTGGCCCTCATTTTATCGATGGCAATCTAAATTGTGCAATGTATGCTGATTTCCTACATAATGTTCTACCGATGTTACTACAAGATGTTTCACTGCATGACAGAATGGCGATGTACTTCCAACATAATGGATGTCCGGCACAGCTCGCGTGCGGTTGAAGCGGTATTGAATAGCATATTTCATGACAGGTGGATTTGTCGTTGAAGCACCATACCATGGCCTGCACGTTCACCGGATCTGATGTCCCCGGATTTATTTCTGTGGGGAAAGTTGAAGGATATTTCCTATCGTGATCCACCGACAACACCTGACAACATGCGTCAGCGCATTGTCAATGCATGTGCGAACATTATGGAAGGCGAACTAGTCACTGTTGAGAGGAATGACGTTACACATATTGCCAAATGCATTGAGGTTGATGGACAGCATTTTGAGCATTTATTGCATTAATGTGGTATTTACAGGTAATCACTGTAACAGCATGCGTTCTCAGAAATAAGTTTACAAAGTTACATGTATCACACTGGAACAACCAAAATAAAATGTTCAAACCTACCTACGTTCTGTATTTTAATTTAAAAAATCTACCTGTTACCAACTGTCTGTCTAAAATTGTGAGCCATTTGTTTGTGACTATTACAGTGCCATCTATCACAAAGAAAAAAAAGTGGTCCAACTAAAACATTCATATTTCTTTACGTACTACACGAATATGTAATAAAAAATGGGGGTTCCTATTTTTAAAAAATTCAGTTGATATCCGTCTGACCTATGGCAGTGCCATCTAGTGGGCCAACCACAGTGCCATCTGGTTTCCCCCTTCAAGCTAGACAAGTTTCGTTCTTTGTAGTTTTTTCATTTGACGCTTATTTCGTGAGATATTTGGCTCGGTCACGATCAATGGACCACCCTGTATATTAGAAACTTTCCAGTAGGTTGCCCTGTCCATTCCTGATGTTCAAGTGCTTTCATATTCAGCTGTATGACCTTCTGCCAAACCTCACTTAAACATTTTATAAACTTCTTCCCAATTCCCTATTAGCACCTAATTTAGGTTTCAGAACCATGAATGGAGTGGCATCTTCCTACTGAATACCACTTCATATGGTGAACTGTGTGTACTTTAGACTCATACACAGAAGTGCCAAAGAAACTGATATAGGTATGCGTATTCAAATACAGAGATACGTAAACAGGCAGAATAGAGTGCTGCAGTTGGCAATGCCTATATAAGACAACAAGTGTCTAGCACAGTTGTTAGACGGGTTACTGCTGCTGCAATGGCAGGTTATCAAGATTTAAGTGACTATAGTTGGCACATGAGCGCTAGGACACAGCATCTCCAAGATAGTGATGAAGTGGGGATTTTCCCATATGACCATTCCATGAATGTACTGTGAATATCAGGAATCCCATAAAACATCAAATCTCAGACATCACTGTGGCTGGAAAAAGATTTTGCAAGAACAGAATGATGATGACTGAAGAGAATCATTCAACATGACAGAAGTGCAACCCTTCCACAAATTGCTGCAGATTTCAATACTGGACCATCAACAGTGTGAACCATCCAACAAAACATGGACCCTGCATGTCAACAGGGGACTGTTCAAGCTGGTGGAGGCTCTGTAATGTTGTGGGCAGATGCAGTTGGAGTGATATAGGATCCCTGATATGTCTAGATACAACTCTGACAGGTGGCATGAATGTAAGCATCTTGTCCAATCACCTGCATCCATTCATGTCCATCGTGCGTTCTGATGGACTTGGGCAATTCCGGCAGGACAATGCGACACCTCACACATCCAGAATTGCTACATAGTAGCTCCAGGAACACTCTTCTGAGTTAAACACTTCCGCTGGCCACCAAACTCCTCAGACATGAACATTATTGAGCTTATCTGGGATGCCTTGCAATGTGCTGTTCCATCCCCTCATACTCTTACGAATTTATGGATAGGCCTGCAGGATTCATGGTGTCAATTCTCTCCAGCACTACTTCAGACATTACTCGAGTCTGTGCCACATTGTGTTGTGGCACTTCTGCATGCTCAAGGGGACCCTACATGATATTAGGCAGGCATACCAGTTTCTTTGGCTCTTCAGTGTATGTGATGACATACTGAAGATGCCTGCCCCAGTTATGCTGATCCATTCACTTGTAGATGGAAAGGACTATGTGAAATCTTCAGATACAAACCAGTTGATAAAACTGTTGCGATAGGTCTGACATAAAATATGTACTCTGATCTGTAATTATACAGGGAAAAAAAGGGTTACAGGTGACATGGAAGTTTTATTTGGGTATTTTGATGTTACCAAACACGAATCTGTCATTGTTTTTTTTTTTTTTCTAAATTGGCTCTATTTTTTAAGACACAGTGTGTTAACAAACCTTGTAGTCTGACTTGACTTATCTCCACTTACTTATGCAGGGAAATCTTTCATTATTTTAAATTTGTTTGATTGTTTACTGTCATTAATATTGTATTGTGTCAAATTAAATATTAAGTTCACACTTTCTATGTTTAGTTGTAGTGAGATATGTGTTCTTCTTAATGAGGTTTCCCGATGGCCCCTGATAAGATCTGGTATGTGTGTGGTGAATACACTACATTGAAAAATGCAAGAACCTCATTAACTTTTTGAAGCAAATATATTTGCCATATTTTTGTATTCGTCTTGGGGACCAGATAAGACATGGGGATAAGGTTAGTAAATCCTGTGCGGAGGGTCTGTGAAAGTAGACAAAAGGGTCAAAGAGAAATTTAAACTCTGAAGTGCCTGTGGCATAGAGAATGAACCATGAAACCACCACAGTGACTGTTATTTTTGTGTGAGGATAAAAGGCGTCAATAAAAACCAGACTGCAAAACAGAACTGGGAGTATCCTGATTTGGAGTTGGCAAGGCAACCTATGCCACATAGCAAAGATATTCCAGTGCTAGTATTTACCATATGTCCTGAACTTTCATTGTCAAATGTTGAAGAATTGTAGGTCATGAAAAGTATCATTGATGGCAGTGAATACAAAGCCCATATATCTACACCTCAGTGGTTATCTCAGGAACAACTCAGTGAATTTTTTGGAGACCTCAGTCTGTCTAAGCAAGCTTCTGAACTTTTGGCATCTAGGCTCAAAGAAATGAACAGCCAGAAACCAGAAACTAATATTACAACTTACTGGACTAGAGAAAAGGGGCTTCCTCCTTACTTCACTGAAGATGATGACATTGTTTATTGCAGTGGTATCCCAGAATGACTACTTGCAATAGGGCTGCTGGAGTATTGACCGGAACACTGGCAACTTTTTATTGGCAAATCCATAAAATGCTTGAAATGTGTTCTGTTACACAACAGGAATTGCTATCCCGTGCATGATTTGTGATACTACATGCTGGTACACCATACCAGTACCTTTGACAAAGAAGAATCATTAAAATAATCTATAAACTAAAAAAAAAGAAAAGAAAATAATCCCTGGAAGATCACAGTACTGGAAACTTGTCTTTTACAAATCAAGCACTGTTGCTATGCATCTACTCCACTTGCCCACCCCACAAAACTTCATGAAGAATATAATATTATAAAGATGGTTCTGCAGAAACTTCATTATCATCTGCATGGGAGGCATATTTGTGTTGATCAGAAGACAGTCAATATCTTATTTGGGCAGCAAAGTGGCTACACAAAGTACCTATGTTTTATCTGCATATGGGATATGAGAGATAAGCAAGACTATTGGAAAAAAGTGGCATGGTCTTTGGAAGACAACATATGACAACTGGTGCTGGGAATATTATACAGAGAGTCTGGTTGATAGGGACAAAATCATTCTTCCTCCACTCCCCATGAGGGAGGCCTAATGAAACAATTTCTTAAGGCCATGGACAGAAATTCTAATTGCTTCAAGCACATTTGCAGATCCTTCCCTGGATTCAGTTGTGAAAAACTTAATGTGGAATCTTAAGCTGTCCTCAACTTTGCAAGCTCATCAATGATTCAGATTTCAGTGAAGTGACGACTGACATGGAAATATCTGTCTGGTGTAGTTTTGTCTCTGTTGTTAGGAACTTCTTGGGCATTCATATAGGAGAGAACTATGAACAATTTGTCCACAACATGCTTACAAAATGTCATAATTTGTGAGCTAATATGAGCATAAAGGTGCATTTCTTCCATAATACACTAAAATAAATTTCCTGTCAGTTTTAGTGATTTCACTGAGGACCAGGGGGAAAGGTTCCATCAAGACATCCAAGTCATGGAGGAAAGGTGTCAAGGAAAACTGGACAGTCATATGATAGCAGACTATTGCTGAAATCTCCAACTTGACTGTCCTCGACAATAATGTAAAAGACAATTACACAAACAGAGGTTTTTATGCAAAATTGAGAGACACTTGTTTTCTGTTATAGACTAACCATAATGTCTCTGTGTATTTCATGTGTTTACATTTTAATTATTTAGTATTGTTTTCAAGCTGTTGCTAAGTAGATTCATAATTTTAATGTTAATCTTCATGTTTTTATATGTTTCTTGGTTGGACAAACAAAATAGTTCAAAAACTAGAATCAAACTAGAAAAACTGATACAATATCTGTGTTCAGTGCAGTAAAGTGTCCATAAAATTGTTCTTACATTATTGGACCAAAATGTGAATTAATTGGTGTTATAGTATCAGGAATACCAAATGTTAATATCTAGCTGTTAACCATTGTATTTGCCATTGCTTGCTCACTGGTCCCGAATCGCTATGCACTGGAAAAAGCAATTTATTAATGTTGGAATATGTTTATTCCAGCTGCTGTCCTATTAAATGGCCCAAGGGTACCCAAACTGAACATATTAAAAGATTTTTCAACACTTCTGGCAATCTTTGCAATGGAATATACTGGTGAATAAAGTCTCTTCTTTGCACACATGGCACACAGTCTTTCACATACTGTTCAACAACTTGTTTTCTGTTTTTCAACCAAAACTTCTCCCTTATGCACCTATCTGTTTTTCTATGTACACCATGACCTGCCAACAGGTGGTCATGTGACTGTCATAATACTTCATTTCTAAACAGTGCGGGAAGAACCATCGATGGTCTGTGCTTTGTACTTCTGCACAGCAAGTCATCATGTGTCTCAAACTGTGCTTGTCACCTAAATGCAAGACTTTCTATGTGCACGCGCTTTGCGCCACTCTGACAAGTTTTTACCTAGTGCCTGCAGAGCTCCAATCTTTCTGTTTAGTGTGTCTGGGTTTGTGTGCTTTTTCCCAGGTGTATGTGCCACTTCATAATTTCTTCCTCTGTTGTTGCTCTGCCTTGTTAAAGTGTGTCAATGTATAAGCTACTGGATGTCATCTGTTATCCACAATTTGACTCAAAAGAAAACCAATTACCATATTGCTTGCATCACACAACCAGATGAACTCGTGCTTGAAGTTAGGAAATCCCAACACAGGACCCGATATTAATGGGTGTTTTTATTTTTCAAATGCAGCTTGACACCCTTATGTCCATTCCAATTTCTATTCTTTTTTTCCGTAAGTGATTTAAGGCTCAGCAATTTTACAATATCCCTCACAAATTTTCTACAATTTTTACAGAGGCTTAAGAATAAGTGTCCCTGTTTTGTAGTCTGCAGTCAAGAACCACTGATATTAGCCACAGGTCAGTTTTTACTTCCTCCTGACTAATTACATGCCCAAGATAGTTTATTTGCAAATTTTGAGAGAAATGTCACTTATTGGCACTGAGTGTTTGAAGTACTGCGTACAGTCTTTTAAAAACTTCCAATCATCTCAAGTATTCTTCCCTATCCCTTGAAAATAGAATTATGTTGTTGAGGTCAACCACACATTTTTGAGGTTTCAGTCGCCAAAGCACTCCATCCATGAGTCTGGAATGTAGCCAGTTCATTCTTCAGTCCAAACAGCATCCTACAATACTGGTAATTCCACCGTGGTATGGTAACTGCGTCTTTGGCCAGTCTTCTGGAACTACTTCAAATGCATGGTTGACAAGTTTCCCCAGTCTTCTGGAACTACTTCAAATGCATGGTTGACAAGTTTCCCCATTGATCCAATTTGCTGAGTGTTTCCATAATGTTATGGATGGAATCCGTCAGTAACAGACCTCATACTGAAGTAGTGATAATTGCAATAGAACCTATATTTTCTGGTACCATCCGATACTTTTTTTTTTTTTTTTTTTTTTTTTTGAAAGGGGGGGGGGGAGGGGGCACGATGACAATTCTTGCACCCCAGGGAGTTATGGGGATCGAGATGTTACATATGGAATATGGTAATATCGAACCCAACATTAAGTATTCACTCGTTTATAATGAATTAACTTTATTTTGATCATGTCGGTACAAACACATCTGCTCGAATCTCGAGTTCAGAACACATTGAGATCAACAGTTTTCAAAGAAGTTCGTTCTCAAAGATGAGGCGGTCGACTCTTGCAGTCGATAACCGCCACAGAGCCCCCGCTGGTAGTGCGGAGCATGGTAAGGATGATGAGAGGCGTGTGTGCACCCGGCCGGTTGATGGCGCAGGTGCGCGTGACCGATCGTGTCGTGGCAGCTGCTAGTGCGAGGCATGATTGGACCGTTTCTCCACGACCAGCGAAGGGAAGGAGGCACAGAAGGTGTCCACAGGTTGACTGTGCCATGCTGCTGATGGCACGGTGGAAGCGGAAGGTGGCGGCGTGGAGAACATTGTCATTCCGAGACCATGCAGCGCAGCAGGGTTTTGATCTGATCAAAGGTGCGCAGTGCGCTGAAGATGCGATGTGATGTATTGCCAAAGTATTTGCCGGCGAGCGCCGCGGTAAGTGCAACGGGTCCGGTAACAGTTTGTTATACACTCGCGGTAATGACGGAGTTATAGAGGCGCTTGATGTCACAGCAGGGGAGAAAACAGCAAGCTGCAAATGACTGACATTGGCGGCGGATGACTTCGGTGTAGACAGAAGTGTCACATTAGAGTCCATGGACGGTGAGTGTGTTACAGCGGTAGATGGCAGGATGTTCCAAGCGGAGTTTACAGTGTCGGTGTTTTGATGTGTGAAACAGCCGTGATCAAAGGTTGAGGGGAGTGGCCGTGAGCCATGTCATGAGGCATGGCGACGGCGAGAGGTGGTGGAAGGCGGACATGGTCGGCGAAACCATGGTCGGAGCAGGAAGGCGATGATACGTAATGTGAACGTGAAGAAGTTAAATAGGTGGTTGAACTACTGGTCCATGGCGGAGAGGCGACACAGTTCAATGGAACTGGAGCTGCGTGTGTGCTGTCGCAGTTGGTGCAGCGGTCGAGTTGTAAGGCTGCAAGCTGCTCACGCGAAACTGCTGCACGGTCGTGTGTCGGAGCGGAAAGATGCTCACTCGTCAAAGCAGAAACGGCAGATGTGTTGGTTGTACATTGCGGAGGTAGTGAAGAGGGCAGCAAAGCAAGCGGCACTGGAATGCAGCTGGTTATGCCATGGTACAGAAACGAAGTGTCTGGAACTACCAAGGAAAGGTGACAGCGGCATAAATAAGTTGCTTGTGTGACATCAGTAACGTAGAATTTCCACTTGAGGCGGTGTGATGATGACAGTTGTGACATCTGGGACATAGATCCATGTAGCGTGATCATCAGGGTATTAGTTGTAGCTGGTAGTAGCGACAAAGGATCGTCAGCAGTTGGAGGTGGAACAATGACAGGAGCATCTTGTTGCATGTCATGCTTGGTCGGTGTCGGCTGCAGCATTTGTAACTGATCTTGTACCAACGAGTTGTATGTCGCAATTTGCTCACGTAGCTGTTGCAGTTGTTCATGCGAAAATGTATGTCGTGAAGCAGTCTGCTGTGTATCACTGAGTATGAAGGGGTTGAAATCAGAATCTGTCTCTATCAAAGGGTAACCTGTCGTACAAGACAAGGTCGGTGGCACAGTATTGACTTAACAGTTTGAGTAGAAGAAATTGTGTGTGCGATTGGCAATGTGAAACTCAGTACTCGGTGGCAGCAGAGTGAGAACATGTTCACTGCTGTATGAAGCATTGATACTGCTGAAATCGTCTTCTGGGGTAGGTGAACAAGTTGCGGGCGCGATAGAGTAGTGAACGGCCGGGCGGTAAGCGCGTGTAGTGTCGGCGAGTTGTTGACAAGATGTGGGTGTGGTAGCTGTGGCGGGATCGTATGTCATGCAGCTGTTTGTTTTGACTGGGTCAGGGTCAGTGAGCCAGCAGGCGGCGGCCGTGACGTCGCTGTCGGTAACAGTCGAGCAGAGTTGGTGCGGCTCGGGTGCTGCATAGAGGGAGGTGTGGCACGTACAGTGTTGCACTGAGAAATAGCCGGCATTATCGTCAGTGTAATTGGTGCATTGTCATTGATCGGTAGGATGTCCTTGATGAAATTGTTCCTGTGATGTTGGTGACAGGCGCTGAATTAAAGCTGCCTTCGCTCTGGTGTACTTGTCACTCAAATTGTCACAGATAATGTCCGTAATTATATAATGATAATCCTTTAGGCGCCTGAAGAGTACGAGGTATTTTTCACTTTTGTGGGTGATGCCATAAGAGGAGAATATATACTCCACGGCCATGAACCACATTGGAAGTTGGTCCGAGAGAAATGTTGGTCGTTGAATGCTGCAAATGAGGGACAAGCATGGAGAAGTGGCGGAAAAGTTGGCGCAAACATTTGAGCTCTGGAAGACGGGCTGTGCGGAAACCGGGTCGAACGAATTTGCACGTGGCACGGAAGACATGGTAGCCGTGACGGGCGTCTGTGAATTCGACCAGGCATGCGATTTAGCCGTAGTTCGGAGTTCGTGCGAACTGGGATTTGCAACATAGTCCTCATTTGTTGCAGTCCATTGTTTGGCATGATTGTCCGATGTCGAAGCACTGCACAAAGTTAATTCATTACACAAAAGCAAGTCAAAATTGTCCAAATTAATCACCAAAGGAGCACTGCACTGTCCGGAAGTGAAATTACCGACGCGTTGAGCAAGTTTCAACGCACGACGTGTGTGCCTCGGTCGCATTGTCAATGTGTGAGAAGGTGACAAAAGTTACCAAAAAGCACGATTC
The DNA here is from genome assembly GCF_023898315.1 of Schistocerca nitens. Taxonomy (NCBI): domain Eukaryota; kingdom Metazoa; phylum Arthropoda; class Insecta; order Orthoptera; family Acrididae; genus Schistocerca; species Schistocerca nitens. Next base: position 924,212,646 of record NC_064614.1, on the reverse strand, counting down.
ACACAAGAGTCAGGAATTTACACACTAATTACACTTCCTGTACACTGCATCCAGATGCGGTGCGATGCGAAGTCGATGGACGTAGAAATCCGACAAAGGGTTGCTACATTGTTTATCCATGGCAATGTTCCAGTACACATTTCTGGCGTCATAAGTGGCGTTCATGAGTGTCGGGGTCACCAGTATGGGGATCAAGATGTTACGTATGGTAATATTGAACCCAACATTAAGTATTTGCCTCGTTTATAGTGAATTAACTTTATTTTGATCATGTCGGTACAAACACATCCGCTCGAATCCTGACTTTGGAACACACTGAGATCAACAGTTTTCAAAGAAGTTCGTTCACAAAGATGAGGTGGTCGACTCTTGCAGTCGATAACCACCACAGATTATCACAATTTTCAATGATTCGCTTCATCAATGGTTGAAATGCTTTTTGACTCTTTGTGGCTGCCTACAAACCAAAGCATAGGTTCCTGTTGGTATCCTATGCTGTGTTATAGTGTCACTGATTACAGACCCATTGGACTGAACAAATCCATGAACCAATAAAGCTTCCATGTATTCCCTTGTAAGTGTTTAACTTTCTCATATGGTGCAGAATTGTTAACAGTATGCTTGTGGCTATTGTCATCACTCAGTCTATGAATGTCATCTTCCTCTAAGACACTACAACTGGCAACCATTTGACACTTTAGTAGACTAACCTTGTTCATGCCAAAATTGTCCAAGCTCACAGGAACATAAATTGTTCATCTACATCTGTCACATGTACTATGCACCTGTGCATCATGTGGTGGAACATACCTAATTCCTCATTGCAGTCGCCGGCCGCGGTGGCCGTGCGGTTCTGGCGCTGCAGTCTGGAACCGCGGGACTGCTACGGTCGCAGGTTCGAATCCTGCCTCGGGCATGGGTGTGTGTGATGTCCTTAGGTTAGTTAGGTTTAAGTAGTTATAAGTTCTAGGGGACTTATGATCTAAGATGTTGAGTCCCATAGTGCTCAGAGCCATTTGAACCATTTTGAACCTCATTGCAGTCCAGTGGTTCTACCATGCACAACAATTTTTTTAGTAAGTCCATACCTACACTAACTCAGATCAGTTTTTCTGTACCTGCTGGTATGCTATCCCATGAATTAGTCTTTAGTGTACTTGTGCACAGATTAGTTGGCAACACCTTCATAACAGGCACATCTTCCAATGTTGTTTCACTAGCAGCTCTCTCCCCCCAACGGAAACAAAGTTCCACCAAGCTCGATAGTTTGCCAGAAAGGTGAGCAGTGTTATTTCCAATGATTTCACCTCATTGTTACCTACTCCATGTAATTTGTAATGTGGAGACTGAAGTCTCTTCCTCCCCAAGAGGTCCAGGCTATCAGATGACACATGTGCAACTTTCACCAAGAATTTATGTTCCTCATTATTTGCTGTGCCAAGCAAGCTATAGTCCATTCCTGCACGTCCTTGCAATATACAGTTTTACTGGGAATGACCTTTGATGGTTAAGGCACTCCCATTTGCTTTTGTTGAACACGTCTTTTGATTCTGTTTATCCTGCTTCCTACTCTTGCAGTGAGGTGCCTTTTGCTCAACCTCACCACACTCAAATCACTGCAGTGGGTGACATTACTTCCTTACATCAACCACCTGTCCACATCTGTAACCATGGTCACTCTGTCTCTAGGTTGCAATATGAGGCTCTTCCTGCTGCATATCAATCCTGATAGCAGAGGCGAAATCACTAGAACTTTCCGTCCTCACCCACTGTGACATACCTGCCAAAATATCCCTTTTGAATACAGCCAAGGTGTCCTATTCTCTGCTACCCACAAGAGGACTCTATCTGCCTCTGCATTGTGTGTCAGTTCATAAGTCTGTGAGTACATTTTAATGAATTTTGCCCGATAATGCCTCTACCAGCTCATTGTGCATCTGCATTAATCCAATGAGTTTTTTCTCTGAAAAAGTAGCATTATTCTGCTTACGATATCACTGGCCAGCTGGTCAAATGTCTATGCCTTACTAAGGTTCCCATGATTAACATACTTTTTAGCACTGCCTGCTAATTATAACTTTGCCATATACTCGTACACACATGTTTCATCAGACCAGTCCCCTAACTTAGCTGCTGCCCTTACAGCATCAACAAAGACCAACACAGATGTCTTTCCAGAAAATGGTGCACTCAGACTGGCTGCCATCAGAGGAATGGATGGGACAGATATGTTCACTAAGGTCTTGGCGTCCCCTCTCTGGAATTTCATCTGTCCACTCATGATTTGTAATGCTTCTAGTTCCTCATACCTGACTCTTCAGAACTTCAGTTGCTTCACTGCATGCATTTATGGTTGTTGTATAACATACATTCTGAATTTTACTATACAACAAATGGGAACACAACACACTAGCGCTAAATCAATAAGCAAAAAAATTACACTAACCCATCCTGTGTATCATAGTCCAGTGTGGCTCACTGCAGTTCTGTGTTTCATGAACAAATTACCTACAAATAACACGTTAGCGGTACTGCCCCAACAAATTACAATATTGGCACTTCATCAGCTGTAAATATTCCTGTGTACAGTTACCCCAGAACTGTGACATATCCTCAGGTTCCTGTGATCTAAACAATGTCACTCCTAAGTTCATCCAAATATCCTGTCACCTCAACACAACCCCAAAATAAATGAAAACAGGTCAGTAGAAATTGATCACTCACCATACCGCAGAATGACAAATGTTGATGATGGCTTCTGATGTGCAGGTGTGGTTCCTCTGTGGCAGAGACTGGCATAAAGACTTTTCACCTCAAATTGTAGGGGTTCACCAGATTGTGACCCCCTAGGAGAGTTCAGGATGGCTGAGCAGAGAGATGGTGGTGAGGACTTGTGTCACACCAAGGTGTCAATGAGAAAACATTAAATTGTCATTTGTTCATTACTGTGAATTTCACACTGATTCAGTTTCCTCCTCAGTGTGGCCATACTGCATCTACGTCAAAGGAACATGCTGAGTGGCTTGTCACCACCAATCATTGAACCTGCAGTCATAGCTCCTGGTGTGGCCCACAGCCTAGCATGACTGTGGAAGTCTGCTGAAGCCTAAGCACTCTCATTGAGCATAGTTGGACTTAGGCTAGCCTCTGGATAGCTGCATACCCCTGATGGTGGTTCTCGTGATGGCAAGAAAGCAGAAGTCCCAACAGCAACACAGAGGACAGCTCGAGGGGTGGTCTCAACGTACAGCCAATACGTGCACTGCCAAGGAATCGTGGCATCAGTTTCCAGGATGTCTTGTGAGAAAAGTGTGAGTTGGTTTTGCATGACAGATGTTTCTGAAATCAATGCTGGTTAGCATGAAGGAGGTCATTCTGTTTGAGATATTTTATTACATCTGAGCTTAGAATACATTCCAAAATTCAACTACAGGTAGATGTCAATGACACTGGATGGTAGTTTTGTGAGTCAGTTCTGTCACACTCCTTGCAGATAGGTGTGACCTATGCTTTTTTTCCAACTACTGATTCCAGTGTTTTGCAAGAGGTCTATAGTGTACTATGGTTAAACAAGGGGTTAACTCATCCACCAGTTCTGTATGGGATGACAGGGATTCCATCGGCTCTGGGGCTCTATTCAGTTTTAGTGATGAGAGCTATATCTCAATGCCACTGACCCTAGTATATGTCAACTGCTTGTAACAGCAGTCCGCAGTTTCCATAAATTCTTCCATACAGCCTAGCCACCCATGGTCATCACACATTTAGTGATGAGCATTCCCTCTCCAAATATACCAACAATCTCATGGAGGCCTTCACAGACCAAAATTATCCTCATGACCTCATACATAATCAGATCTCCCTTGCCTGGTCTCTTCATCCACCTACCACCTCACACATACCAACTGTCCGGCCACAAAGGAGCACTCCCTTCATGGCTTAGTACCACCACCATAATCTATGACAGTTGCGAAACTCCCACAGCCTTTTTTTTTTGCAACTGCTACTGCAGCACTGGCATGTACAAACACAATGCAAAATGATTGTGTATTGTATACATGGAGTGTAGGAGCACTTTCAAAACGCAAATGAGGTCATATTTTGAAGTTAATTAGGCTGCTATAAATTGTAGCTGCAATAAAAAAATATCCAAATTTGTAAAAAAAAAAAAAAAGTGCTAGTTTTGAAGGTCTAAAATATGAAACTTGTGAAATGAAGTACAATCAGAACAGAACCTCAGAATCAGAAAGTAGGCCCATATATCAAGCAAGCAGATATACTCGTAATCAGTTCCTTTGAACTTGAACATATCACATCACAATTCATTTCCCCTCTTCAATGATGTTCCATGATATGAATAAGACTCTGCTACTATGAACCTTATATACAGTGCATCCATAAAGTCATGGTGCAGTCTTAATCGGTCACAGAAAACCAATGAAACAAGATAGAAATGTGACACAAGATGGAAATGAAAGAGAAACTCTCCAAGTATGCATACCTGTTCAGTGCAGGTCAAAGTGACTTCCATTTGTTGCCACACACATATCTAAATGATATTCTAGTTCTTCCCACACATGTGGAAGGACATTTGGTGTAACAGAGTTAATAGTATCTGTGATTCTCTGTTTCAAATGATTAATGTTGTCCTCAACAATTAATGTTATTTCTATGCATTAGCTCTTCATTGTACATGTGTGATATTCACATTGAACAATGGTCATGGATTCAAATTTAGCAAGCCACATAACACACTGAATTTTCCTCTGTTTAGACCACATTTAGACTGATGTGGCCTGACCCATTGACACTACGTGGTTCATTGTGTCACGTCATCGCCTGCACAGGCACACCATTGAAAATCATTTTACAGAAACTCTGCGACCCTGTCCAATGTAGGGCAAGTTTCCACCTTTTGTTTCAAAACTGCAGCATGATTTTACAGGTGCACTGGATAACATGGCATTGTGACTTCATTATTATATGTTGACTGTAACAAGAGACAGGATATTACTTTAACACTTTCCAGCCCAGATATTTCTGCAGTATCCATGAAACTCACTGGTTCCACATGGCACCATTGTGTTCTAGTGTCTAAACTAGATCACTAGATGGCAGCACCCACAGGATAATGAGTATTGGGTCCTCATGGACCCATTACGAAGAAAGTCCACTAATTAAAAAAAATTGAAATCTTGTTTAATGTGTTGCTAGAAGAATTTATAATTCAAAAATAATATTTCTATTTTTGTTCTAATGTAACATAAAATTTGGGTTAGAAAGGGTTAATTAAATTTTCCCGTATGTGTTGGGAAGTTCATCACCACATTTAGTGACTGGTAAACATAGCAGTAACGCCATGAAAAACTGTGTTTTCAATTTATATCATTCTATTCATCTGTTACTACACACCACCTGCTTGGAGTGCTACCATCACTTCAGCTACCAAAACTTTTGACAGCTGAACTGACGCAAATACTCCAAATGGCTGGTGTGTAATAACTTCACTCAAAAGGTTGCAATTTTTTGCCTAATAGAGTTTTGAAACTGTTTGTCGTAGACTGTGATACCACCCAGGACTGGAGCAACTGAATCATGTTCTCCACCACGGTTTCGACTACCTCCCATTGCGCCCTAAAGGAATATCCTACTCACTGTCCTTCCCTCCTCTCCCACAGTGATATTCCACTGCACAACAAACCTATGCATGGTTCATATCCCTATGATAGACCTAGATGCAAGACCTGCCCATGCACATGTACCGCCACCTAAATGCAGTCTGGTCTCAGGCATCACCTACAATCTCAAAGGCAGAGCTACCTGTGAAAGCAGTCATGTGATAAACAAACTAAACTGCAATCACTGTGCTGCGTTCTATGTGGGCATGACAACTAACAACTGTTTGTCAGCATGAATGACCACCAACAAACTGTGGCCAAAAGGCAGGTTGGCCATCCGGTTGCTGTACGTTTTGCCCAATACAACATGCTTCACTTCAGTGACCTGCTTCATAGCCTGCGCCATCTGGATCCTTCCCACCAAAACCAGATTTTTGCACAAGTAGCAACTTTCGCTGATCTATATCCTACACTCCCATAACCCAAAGGTCAACCTTCCTTAGTCCCCGTCCTTCATCTGCCTGTTCCCACTCCAGCACTAATCTTTTTCTTCCCCTTTCTATTCTTCTCTCCTTCTCCACTACCCTTTCCCCACCACCTCTTCAGACCCAAACCTATTGACTGCACCTAGCAACTGGGGCTGGTGATAAAATATCAGTACATTAATATTTTTCCCAAAAAATATCAATATACACACATAAAAAAAAAAAAAAAAAGTTTTGCATCACCTTGGTGCCGAGAGTTCCGGAACCTATACAGAAAATTATAGAGATCAACATAATCATCATTTCTGCCCTTTTTTATTGCTCATGAAAAACACACATTGAATGTTGTACCACCATACAGTGTGACCTTCAGAGATGGTTGTCCAGATTGCTGTACATGCCGGTACCTCTAATACCCAGTAGCACATCCTCTTGCATTGATGCATGCCTGTATTCGTCATGGCATACTATCCACAAGTTCATCAAGGCACTGTTGGTCCAGATTGTCCCACTCCTCAATGGTGATTCAGTGTAGATTCCTCAGAATGGTTGCTGGGCCACATTGTCCATAAACAGCCTTTTTCAATCTATCCCAGGCATGTTCGATAGGGTTCATGTCTGGAGAACATGCTGGCCAGTCTAGTTGAGTGATGTCGTTATCCTGAAGGAAGTCATTCACAAGATGTGCATGATGGGGGCGCAAATTGTCGTCTATGAAGACGAATGCCTCACCAATATTCTACTGATATGGTTGCACTATCGGTTGTAGGATAGCATTCAGGTATTGTACAGTCATTATGACGCCTTCCATGACCACTAGTGACATACGTCACCAAACATAATGCCACCCCAAAATATCAGGGAACCTCCACCTTGCTGCACTCGCTGGACTGTGTGTCTGAGGCTTTCTGCCTGACAGGGTTGCCTCCAAACACGTCTCCGACGATTGTCTGGTTGAAAGCATATGCGACACTCATCGGTGAAGATAACGTAATGCCAATCCTGAGCGGTTCATTCGGCATGTTGTTGGGCCCATCTGTACCATGCTTCATGGTGTTGTGGTTGCATAGATTGACCTTGCCATGGATGTTGGGAGTGGAGTTGCGCATTACGCACAGTTTGAGTTGTAACATGATGTCCTGTTGTCTGCATGAAAAGCATTATTCAAAATGATGGTGTTGCTGTCAGGGTTCCTCTGATCCATAATCCATAGGTAGCGGTCATCCACTATAGTAGTAGCCCTTGGGCGGCCTGAGCAAGGCATGTCATCGACAGTTCCTGTCTCTCTGTAACTCCTCCATGTCCAAACTACATCACTTTGGTTCATTCCGAGATGCCTGAACACTTCTCTTGTTGAGAGCCCTTTCTGGCACAAGGTAACAATGCGGACACAATCAAACCACAGTATTGACCGTCTAGGCATGGCTGAACTACAGACAACACGAGCTGTGTAGCTCCTTCCTGGTGGAATGATTGGAACTGATCAGCTGTCGAACTCCCTTCGTCTAATAGGCACTGCTCATGCATGGTTGTTTCCATCTTTGCGTGGGTTTAGTGACATCTCTGAACAGTTAGGGGGACTGTATCTGTGATACAATATCCACAGTCAACGTCTATCTTCAGGAGTTCTGGGATCTGGGGTGATGCAAAACTTTTTTTTGATGTCAGTATATTGGCAATATTTTTTCCCACTATATCGACATCAAAACAGCAATATCGAGTGGCAGTATTTTTATTTTATATTTATTTTTTTCACAATTTTTGGAAAATATTTGAAGTTATCCATTTGAAATTGTAGTAGGACATAATTTTACATTCACTGTGTGAAGGAGTCTTACTAATTTTTGAGCTTTCAACATGTCCAATCTTTCTCTTTGACTGCATGAAGCAAGTATAGATGGCACAAAAGAAGAACACCGATTGTACTGGAAGGTGGTGTTGTGAAGGAATAACAAGATTTCACACCAGTTGCATTAAAAAACAATTTTCTATTTCTTCACATTGACATTCTCAAAAACTGCTGCTGAAAATGATGAACAAAAATCTAAATGGCAAGACTCGCTGTTGGAGTGGGCGGAGACGTTTGAGAGGAAATGCCGACTTAGTCTGCAGTTGGTGCTGTCAACAGAAACTGCAACTTTTAGCTTCACCAAGCAATTTTGACACTACAACTGCTAGGTTGCTGGTGTTTGCAGAAATGAAAAAGCAGGGAAGTTGTCTTGAAGTGTTCCGAACAAATCCAATATGTGATGAATCCGAACATTCGACCCATAAGGCACCTTTTATTGGGCCACTTACATGCAGTTACCACTGTTAGCAAAGTGGTTGTTGCCAAGCATGAATGTGCGTCGTTTTCTTTTCAGTTCTTGCTCTACGGAGGATAGGCAGGTTGCTAGCTTGTTGATTTACAGAATATCTAATAATAAATCAGTACTTAAATGTACAGCTCTAAAACTGGCAGTATATTTACAATGTGCAGCGAATATTTTAATAGGCAGGTAAGTCGATATTTTTTCCAATGATATATTGATACATTTTTTTGATGTATTGAGAGCCAGTGATGATACTTTTTTAAATATCGGATTCCATATATTTTTAAAAATATCAATAGTCATATTACAACGCTACTCTGTCCCCACCATGTCTCTCTGCACACTTCCACAAGCAGCAATACACCTTTCCCCCCTCTGTCCTGCTACACCTCACCTCCCCATTACGGCCTCCTCCTTACCGCATCACCCACCCCACACCAGTTAGCTTCTCCCATCAGATGCTGTTGCGGCCCACAATCTGGCCACAGCAGCCAGAGACAGTGGTCATATGTGCATGTGTTAATGTGTGGTTTTCTACCGCAAAAGGAGGATTTTTGCCTGAAAGTTTGAATTTATTTATTGGTCCAAGAACCAGTTTCGTACATTGTTTGTACATGTGATGTAGGACAGTAGTAAACCTACTTAGTTTACGATACAGTAGTCACTTTGACTACATTGTTGACATAATAAAAATGCATAATAATGTAGGTTGGTGTACTACATTGCTTCTACATGTGACAATAGCAGTTATATAGTGAGAGGACATGATAAGCACAATATAAACTATATTATGAATTGACAGTTAGTGAAATTTGGTAAATGAGGTTTACTTATTATGATGTTCCATAAACTCAGACAAAGAATAGAAGCAGTGGTCAAGCAAGAACTGTTTTAACTTTATTTTAAATGCATTTTAATGTTGGTATGCATTTTAAGTAAGAAGACATTTGCTTTATAACATAGCTCCAGAATGATACACTCCTCTTTTGCATAAGTTTGTATTTATGGTGTTCCTGTGTAGGTTCATCTTCTGTCTAGTTTCATATGTGTGTATACAATACTTGTGTTTGAAGAGATTTTCCATTTTCAGGATGCTCCCTTTTGTGAAAATTTGTCTGCTTGTGTCTGTATATGTGTGGATGGATATGTGCATGTGTGCGAGTGTATACCTGTCCTTTTTTCCTCCTAGGGTAAGTCTTTCCGCTCCCGGGATTGGAATGACTCCTTACCCTCTCCCTTAAAACCCACATCCTTTCGTCTTTCCCTCTCCTTCCCCTCTTTCCTGATGAGGCAACAGTTTGTTGCGAAAGCTTGAATTTTGTGTGTGTGTTTGTGTGTCTATCGACCTGCCAGCGCTTTCGTTCGGTAAGTCACATCATCTTTGTTTTTACATATATTTTTCCCACGTGGAATGTTTCCCTCTCTCTCTCTCTCTCTCTCTCTCTCTCTCTCTATATATATATATATATATATATATATATATATATATATATATATATATATATATATATATATATATATATACAAGCAAGGCAGTGGCAACATTTTCAGAGTTTTACGAAGAGGTCTACAGGAATCCTTACTTTTAGCTTCATCACCTTGACAATTTCTTTCTATAGTTTAAATGTTTTAGTAGTATTTGCGGAATTTCCCCAAAAAATTATTCCGTACGTACATAGCGACTGTATACTGCAACAATACATTGTCAGCACTGATGATCAGCTTGTATTTTGAGTGAGGATCCTAACAGTATATGCTAGTGAATTCAGTCTCTTATTTAAATTGTTTAGTTGTATCTCCCACTTTAGATTTGCCTGAACATGTACGCCTAGAAATTTTGTATGACTGACTTTCAACACATTTTTTCCTTCGATAGTGAAAACAGGGTTTGCAGGATGGAGGTTTTATGTGATATGAAAGTTAACTGCCAGAGTTTTTTCAGAATTTATGATGAGACTATTGGTCTTGAACCAGTGTGTTAAGGTGCGCATAACTGATACTGCAGCCTCCTGCAGTTTTTCCTCATTCTGTGATTTAATTAGAATATTAGTGTCATCTGCGAACAGTACAGTGGTTCCATCATGTATTTTACTAGACAAGTCATTTACAAACAGCAGAAATAGGACGGGTCCTAGAACTGACCCTTGTGGGACTCCATACTTGATTTTCTGCTAATCACTGTAAAAACTAGAAATTTTGTGTGTTTCACTATCTTTGTGTTTTATATCTGTAATCTGCTGATGATTACTGAGGTACGACTGGATCCACTTTTCAGACTGGCCTCTAATTCCATAATTACTTAATTTACACAAAAGAATGTCATGATCAATTACATCAAAGGCTTTACTTAGATCCAGAAATATCCAAGATACATGTTGTTTATCATCCATTGTTTTTAATACTTCATTTAAGAAGGCAAAAATTGCTGACTGAGTTGACTTTCCAGCTCTGAACCCATGTTGGGAGTCACTTATCGTCGTCTCTTTTGCTGAAGCCTGACAAAACTGAAACTGGTCTATAATTAGCAATATCACTTTTTGCACCCTTATTGTGAAAAGGTGTTACTTTTGCAGTTTTTAGATTATTTGGAAATACACCACTCTCAGAACGAATTTACTATGTCTGTTAGTGGTTCCACAATAATTGTTGCTCTAGCTTTGATAATAGCATCTGGTATCTCATCAACACCCACTGAATATTTATTAGGTAATTGTTTTAGGATTCTTGACAGTTCCTCAGGTGTTGCTGGGTACAGGAATAATGTGTTTGAATGAATTTTTTGATCTGAGTGACTGGTTGGCTGTTTGTTATGGTATGTATTTATTAACTGCTGTGCTATATTTGAGAAATAATTGTTGAAAGTACTAGCAACATATTTGGAGTCAGTTAGTTTATTTTTATTCGTTATCAGCTCTATATTACTGTGATTAACTGGCCTAGTATCCATTTCTTTCCTTATAATTTGCCAGGTTGCTTTAGTTTTATTCTTGGAATCACAAAATATTTTGTCATTTTTTAGTTTTTGAAATAACTCATGTTAGTATTCTTTTGTATCTTTTGAAATATGCAATAAAGCCAGGACTGGTATTATGCTTGGAGTACTCATACAATCTCCTTTTATTTTGACATGATATCCTTATCCCTTTTGTAATCCACTTGTTTGTTTTTTGAGTAGAGTTCAACATAGTTGTTTTCTGGGGAAAAACCATTTCAAAAAAAAGTTTGAATGTATCCATAAACTTATCATATTTCTCATTGGTCTCATTACAGTCATATACATCTTTCCAACTTTCACCCTCTAGGAGAGAACAAAAATATTCCACATTTTTTATACTGAAATTCCTTACAGTGTCTTGTATTCGACTGGGAATTTGGCATCCTGATACATTCATTGCAAGAATTTGAGCATAGTTATTGCTAAAACCCATGTTTACAACTTGTGTGTTATAGGCATATTTGCATGTATTTATCAGGATCTGCTCAATAATAGATGCATAGGTAGGTGTCTCTCAAGTTGGTTCAGTTACTGTTGGACTGATGTTGAACGACTGTAGTAAATTTATAATGTCGTCTCTGAATTTATTGGATTTTGAGAAATCAATATTAAAGTCACCACATATAATTACATTTCTCTTCTTCCAAGAGTTCCCCCATGTGATTGTAAAAACCTCTTTTGTCTCCATCTGGTGACGTGTATACACAAATAATAATGGTATTTTGCCTTGGTAGTTCAGCAATAGAGTGTCCTATATCTTTTTCACCGGACAGTTTATGGTATTTAGTTGCACTATTGAATTCAATATTTTCTTTAACACATATACAAGAACCCCCATGACTCGATATTTTCCTACAAAACATGCTTGCAAGTTTGAACTGCGGAAGGTATGTTTGCTCTAACATATCTTGTTTGAGCCAGTGCTCTGTAAAGCATAGTACAGAAATATCATTTAGATCATTTAATATTATTTCTATTTCATTTAGTTTATTTGGGAGTGACTGAACATTTTGATGGAGTAATTTAAAATTAGGAGCAGGGAGGGAATTATTTCTTGCTTGACCACTTACCTCACTATTTGAGCTAGTGTACTTAGCAGTAAAAAATCCTCATGTTTTCCAGGGATGGTATTCCTGGTGTTTGCTGTGTGGCTTGCTGGTTCACTGTTTGTGGGTTCCTGCCTTTCTTCTGTCGAAATTCCCAATTTTCACTTTTTTTTCGTCCTTTTTCACCCATCTGTCCATTAACGACTGCCTTGTTGCTGTATTTGATGGCTTGAAATTCGACCTAGCCAAGTGTGTTGTTATGACTTTCATTGGACTTATTTTTTGTTATAAAATGGTCCATGGGTGGCACTTTCACTTCGAGACTGGCACTTTCTATCTCATTGTCCATTTGCGTATGCTTTTTTCCTGTACCGGTACTCGGTTTTTCAGTTTTCGCCATATGTATGAAAGAATGCGAATCTTTCCTTGTTTGTTTAGATGTAAACCATGAGTTGTATATTCATTTCTTTCCAGGCATTCGATTTCAAAATTCACAGATAATCTCTTCCTACACACGCCTGTGGCAGTGTTGATTTTTTCTAAAATAATGCGATTTGCAGCTTTGATTTTTCCATTTACACCTTGTGCGTCATGTCTAAGTGGTATTGGATGAATTATTACATTTGTTTTTTTGCGTGAGTTTAACCCTTAACTGCTCTAGTGGGGTCCCGGAGAACCCCAGACGATAGAATACAATACATAGTACGTGAATGGAACAACAGATGGCACCTGTGTTCTTGGTATTCCCCAGTGAAGTGCTGCCTTTTAACACTGAGTGCTGAATGCAGTGTTTCCAGTATTATTGTGTGAGATAAAGAAAAAGAGGTCTGAGAATACCCCACCAGAGTATTAACGTAAGTTGTTTTTGACTATCTCAATTAGTGTTTTACGCGACTGAAATCTTAGAGTACTTCAAGAACAGTACACTTTCCATGATAACGTTAATTGTTAAGGTTATGTGAGTATGAATGCATTATTTTTCAGAATGGCATCATCGAAGTCATTAACAGATGTTGAGTTGGAAAGAATAGTGAATGATCCTGCATTTCTGCAATCTGATGAGGAAACCACAGCAGATGAGGATGAATTTATACTAAGTGATCATGATTCCACCTCTGAAGCTACAACAGAAAGTAGTTGTGAAGAATCAGATGAAGAGGCATGTATTAGACCTTCTGCTGACAAATATTTTTTTGGAAAAAAGCAGTGCTACAAGTGGTCAAAAGAAGCTCCTCCTACAACTCGTACCCGTGCTCAAAATGTAGTTAGTCGTCTTCCAGGTGGTAAATGTGAAGCAAAAACGATTGATTCAACTGACATATTATCTGCTTGGGAACTGTTCATTAGTGAAGATTTATTGATTTATTGCAACTAATTCTCACCAATACAAATATCAAGATACATGACATGTCAAACAAATACAGAGCTCCTAAGCCAGCGTTAATAAAGCTGTTAGATATAATAGAACTGACAGCATTTCTGGGTCTGCTTTATTTATCTGGAGTAATGAAATCCAATCACGAAAATGTTGTTGGACTTTTTGCTAATGATGGAACTGGTTGTGATGTGTTTCGAGCCACTATGAGCGTTCAGAGATTTTTATTCATTTTGTCTTGTTTGCGATTCGATTGTGCTGCTACAAGAGATGCTAGGAAGGTTGATGACAGACTTGGAGCTATTAGAGATGTGTGGGAACTCTTTATAGACAAATGTCAAAAGTATTATATTCCAGGAGTGTACATGACAATCGATGAAATGTTAGTACCTTTTCGTGGTAGGTGCAAATTTTGGATGTATGTGCCCAAGAAGCCAGCCAAATACGGCCTCAAAGTTATGTGCCTTTGTGACTCATGAACATTCTATTTATGCAATGCATTTGTTTACACAGGAAAAGGGACAAATAAAAGTACATTATCAATCCCAACACAGGATGTTTTGAAATTAATAACACCAATTGAGGGAAGCGATAGACATGCGACAGTAGACAATTGGTTCATGTCACTTGAACTCTGTGATCAACTAGAAGCCAAAAAGTTGACTGTCTTAGGCACTCTAAAGCAAAATAAACCACAGATCCCAGAAGAATTCGAATCAAACAGAAAGCGCCCAGTAGAATCTGCATTATTTGGGCATAACGAAGGAAAGACAATTTGTTCTTATGTTCCTCGGAAAGGTCGAGCTATTGTGTTGCTTTCATCAATGCATCATGATCAGAAAATTAGTACTCAACAGAAAAAACCTGAAATGGTCATTGATTACAATGCCACAAAAGGAGGAATGGACGCACTGGACCAAATGTGCGCCAACTATTCGTTATCACGGCGAACATGCAGATGGCCAATGTCTGTATTTTATGCCATTCTGAACATAGTAGGAGTCAATGCTGCTGTCTTGCTTCAGTGCACCAAACAACTTGATGAAACAAATGATTTAAAAAGAAGAGAATTGCTACAAAAGCTTGGAATGGATTTAGTAAAGCCCCATATACAACGTCGAGATGTCCAACCCCTTTCCCGTAAACTGAGAGATGTTGTTAAACTTGGTGGTACTCCTCTTACCTCACCAGCTTCAGAGCCAGAACCCATGAGGAAAGCAAGATGCTACTTGTACACAAGAAATGTGGACAAGAAAACCAAAATAGTGTGTGAAAAATGCTCAAAACATGTTTGCCCCAACCACAGATTTTCAGTGTGCCAAAATTGTTTGTAATCATATCTCAAATATGTAAAAATGTTTATAATATTCAGTGATAAAAGTGCAATTCAAAATAAAATTTCCTTAAATTACAGTTTTGTTTTTCTTATTAGGGTACTCCGAGACCCCACTAGAGTATTAGTGTATGAGCATTTCACTAGAGTAGTTAAGGGTTAAGTATGTATTCCAAAGAATGTTTCATGTTCCTCTGCAATTCTTCCAGAGGTTTATCAGTGTCATTTATGCCACAAATAATGGTTATTGGTTAAAGTATCATTGACAGAGAAGTTATCAATTAATTTGTTTACGTTTTTCACAACTTCCTCAATTGACGCCCCAGGTTTTATAATACTTTGCACACTGAATTTTTTGCCTAATTCATCTTGTAGTATACTCCCACAGTTTCTGCCATGACTATCGCTTAAAACAGAACTTCATGTCCTTTTGTAGCAGTTGTTTGTGGCTAACAGATCACGAGTTTTCACACGAAACATGGTTACGGTTTTTACTGCATTTTGCTCATTATGAGGTATTTGTGTTCCTGAATCCTTGATTTTAATCTTGATAGCACTGTTTTTTTCTTGCAACACTTTTTTAACTTCATTCTTGATCACTTGAGACCACTCGTTAGAAAGGGTCGTTGTTTCTGGCGAAATTTTTGGCGTACTTTTCTTTATCAGTGGTTCACATTTTGGTGTTTGAAGTTAAGTAATTTCCATTTTTAGTGTACTGATGATAAACTGTAGCCTGGATACTCATTCGTGTAGTTTCGATATTTCATCCTTACAATTTGCACATGATTTCTTTTTACTGGCATTATTTACATTTTTCTGAGGAGACGCACGATATACTTTTGCACTGGCCGCCATATTGTGCTAATGTATAGTAGCCTTTTTGGTGCCTGTCGGCGACTCAGAATCTCCTTTGTATAGTGTGTAGCAACTACATTTTTCATAATATTTTTGTTATTCCATTCTGGACTTTTCATTGTTTAGTATAGGTATCAGTAGTGTGAGAATCAAAATGAGGTCATTTTAGGATTTTCTTTCCTTAAGGAACATTTGAAAGTGGTGTTCAGCATTTCTTCTTTTGCTTCATTACTCTCAATTTATGTTCCTGTGTTATCCACTACTCCATAGAAAAATTTGTGAATGTGTAATAATGTAAGGCAGCATGTTGCCATATTTTTCACTGTGAAAGGATACCACACACACACACACACACACACACACACACACACACACACACACAGAGAGAGAGAGAGAGAGAGAGAGAGAGAGAGTGTGTGTGTGTGTGTGTGTGTGTGTGTGTGTGTGTGTGGGCGCGTACGCACGCGCACGCACACGCACACACACACACGTGCATGCGTGTAAAAGAAACAAATGTGGATATAATGGCTAAAAATAAGACAACACAGAAACGGTGAAAGGTGCTGTACCTGAGATTGAAACACATGTGGAATGACAGAGAAGCTACATAAAGGCACAGGGAATGTGACTGGCTGATCCTTACAAGAAACATGGATGAGGCAGTCACCCCTTTTAACACCAGAACATCTCCCTAAAATTTTGGGAAACAACTTGGACATATCACAAAACCTTAAAACTCTCACCACATTCATTTGAACGTCACTTAAAATAGAGAGCAGATATGTCAGCAAATCCACCATTGCCCTCTGGTGTGAAAACAGAATGCAGTCTAATAAAATGTGGCACACAGTGATCTGTACACCACAGGCACCACACCCTAGAGGGTCCTCTTGTTGGAGCAAGAAGCCATGCATCATAGGGCTGTGGCCTATGCGAAGACAAGTAAGAAGGACCTCATCCTGCCAGCATGGATGGAAGTAGGTATGCTATGGCCACATTGTGGACTTTAGAAGACACAGCTTATTGTCTGTCACTTCTAGCCACTCTTCCTGCCATCAATGCATGACTGTACCTCAACTGTGAGGTGGTAGCTTGCAGGGGATAGTACATCTAACTTACCAAGAATCTCGATACACCTCCATGGCTGCTACATCCACCCTTTCACTCCCTGCATTATCCATGTGCCCTGGCATCTAGTAGAAAGACACCTCCTTCCCCAGACTTTGGAGTCAGAGGAGGGCATCCTTGATACTCTGGGCTACTTTATCTGCTGAGTCAAGAGTTGTAGAGAGTGAAGGGCATATGGAATTGGAACAGACAAGGAATTTAGCACCCGTAACACACCTCGTCTGCTCCAATGCGCACAAGATCACGTTTAATTCCGTGTCAAATATCGTAATTTCATGAAGCAATTGAGGACACGATCAAGGAAAACAACAGAGCAACTGATGGACTCCCCCTGTTTAGACCCCCACCCCCCCACCCCCACCCACCGCCGCCATATACATCTTTCACGTTGTGGTGCACAGTTAAAATGTCATGAATTAATGTATTAAACACATGCAGGAGTGCAGCCTCTCCTGGACTGTAATAAATTTAAAATCATTCTGGGTGTCTGCAGTAACCAGGGTGGCAGGTGGTTAAAACTCTGGATTTGGGGTTGAACTTGCTCCACAACAAATTATGCCAGTTCACACTTTGCATGGATCCAAAACGGCCTCATTGCCCATGGACTATTGGTAAAGAGGCATTCCATAGCTGGACGAACACTGGTATGATATGCTGGTCAATTTGGAGTAGCAAGGAACTTACACACCTTATGCACCATGAAAAGTTACCGCTGGATGATACATGGCAGTTTCCCAGACTCAGAACACATATGGTACGGAGCTGGTCATGTAGCCACCCATGCCAGCATAATTCCCTCATGGTGGATGGATAGCATCAGTACTCTTCAGATAAGAAGGTCTCATTGACCCATACACTGAACAGCCATAGTCTGGCTGTGATCGCATGAAAGCCCTATAAAACTGGAGCAGAAGCACACTGTCTGCTCCCCACTGCCTTCTGGGTCCTTGCCTTTGGGTATAGTAATGACAACAATTTGGAGTCAGAATTGAGTCCCAGAAACCTGAAACAGTCTTCAAAAGGGGTAATGGTGTCCAAGATACACTATGTGATCAAAAGTATCTGGCTGAAAATGACTAACAAGTTTGTGGCACCCCTTCCAGTGGTAATGTTGGGATTCAGTATGGTGTTGGCCCATCCTTAGCCTTGATGACAGCTTCCATTCTCACTGGCATATGTTCGATCAGGTGCCCATTCTTCACAGAGTGCTGCACTGAGGAGAGGTATCAATGTTGATTGGTGGGACCTGGCACAGTCAGCATTCCAAAACATCCCAAAGGTGTTCTATAGGATTCAGGTCAGTCCATTACAGGGATGTTTTTGTCATGTAACCACTCTGCCACAGTCTGTGCATTATAAACAGGTACTCGATCGTGTTGAAAGATGCAATTGCCAACTCTTCAACAGTAGGAAGCAAAAAGGTGCTTAAAACATCAATGTAGGCCTGTACTGTGATAGTGCCACAAAAACAACAAGGGATGCAAGCCCCATCCATGGAAAACATGACCACACCATAACACCACCGCCTCTGAATTTTGCTATTAGCACTACACCGCTGGCAGATGATATTCACCAGGCATTCACCACACCTACACCCTGCCGTTGTATTGCCACATTGTGTACCATGATTTGTCACTCCACACAACATTTTTCCAGTGTTCAATCGTCCAATTTTTACGCTTCTTACACCAAGTGAGGCGTCGTTTGGCATTTACCGGCATGATGTGTGGCTTATGAGCAGCCGCTCGACCATGAAATCCAAGTTTTCTCACCTCCTGCCCAACTGTCATAGTACTTGGAGTGGATCCTGATGCAGTTTGGAATTCCTGTGTGATGGTCTGGATAGACGTCTGCCTATTACAGATTACAACCCTCTTCAACTGTCGGCAGTCTCTGTCAATTAACAGACAAGGTCGACCTGTACACTTTAGTGCTGTACATGTCCCTTCACGTTTCCACTTCACTATGACATTGGAAACAGTGGAGCTAGGGATGTTTAGGAGTGTGGAAATCTCGTATACAGACGTATGCCACAAGTAAAACCCAATCACCTGACCACATTTGAAGTCTGTGAGTTCTGTGGAGCACCTCATTCTGCGCTCTCTCTCTCTGTTCTATGCTGAAAACAGAAAACTGTCTTTCGAGCCCACACCTCAAACCCCTGCACTGTTAGCTGCAATTGACAAAACGCTGTTGCAACACTGGAGGAGGAACAGAAAACCGCAAAATTGACCACAAATATGAAGCACTCTACAGAGTGTTTTTCCATTGACGTGATACTGTTTATGACTATGGCAAAGAGGGTACCACTTAAAACACTGCCCTGAGGAACACCATTCTCCTGCTCAAAGTGACCCGAAAACATCACATCACCTCAGGACCTAAAACAGCAGCTACAGATGGAGTTTATAAAGGTGGGGAGGTGGCAACAGAAGCCCCATTGGTGAGCTTCGCTAGAATACTGTGTCTCCATTTAGTATCATACGCCCTCCTGACACCAGAGAGTATGCCAATACAGTGATGTTCATGTTGGAAACCTTGCCGGATAGCCGCATTTTGCAGGATCAGATTGTCAACTGTGTAAGGAGTTGCCCGGCCTCTAACATCCAGACTAGAGGATGGTTAACCATATGTTCCAGGGTTTTCCCTACACAGATTGTTAAATCAATGCTCTTTACCTCAAAATGGCTTCTCACGACAAGTTGGGGAAATGGCTCATTTGCCATAGCAAACTGAAACATTCAAGGAGGACTTCCTTTGATGCTACTACCAAGTTTTGATGCATGCTGCACCAGATTTGGTTGTGACAGGGTGCATAGTTGTGAGACTCAGAACTGTTGGATCTGAAGTTTGACTTACAACCTCTACAGCCATGTGGTAGCATCGGAATGCCAGATCCTGGCTGGTATTGGCAGTGGCCATTGCAAAATGCTCTGCCATCATCTGAGTGATGTTTCTGGGCACTGCTTGGACGCACCCTTGTTTAAGCACTGCTACAATTGGTAATCAACCATATGTACTGAAAATCCTCCTGAAGCGTCTCACACTTTTGTAGAACAAACAGAACAGTTGATAGAGTCTAGGAACACTTGCCATGACCTTTTCTTGCACCCCTTGATTAGAGGTTGAGCCTTGGCTCTCGTTACTCGAAAGCCTGCAAGGTTTTCTACTGTTGGGCAGCTCTTAAACCATCGCAGAGCCACACACCTGACCCAGATTCCTGAACAGTACTTATGCATCCATCAAGGTACAGGTTGCCTCCAAAGATGACGCAAGGAATTTGGATGGAGAAGTCGGCAGCATGATGAATCACTTGTGCGATGTCATCCATCCTCTCCTGGATGCTGTCACAGCAGTCAAACATAGCCACCTAGCTGAACAGCGTCCATTTCACTCTGATGATCATCCATCACATCTGTGTCATTTCAGAGCCAGTTGGCTCTGCTCCATCATGGTTGTGTCATTTCAGGGAGAGTTATATTCAGTCGGCCAATCCAGAGTGGGAAATGGTCACTGGAATGAAGGTCATCAGTGATTCCCACTGAACAGAATCCGTAAGCTGCAGAGCAGAAAGAGAAGTCAATGGTTGAGGAAGCTGTAATAGCATCACACAACTGAGTGGGAGTGCCTGTGTTGAGGATGCGCAGCTCATGAGATGACATGAGGCTTCCCAAAACCAGACCCCAAGGGCAAGTAGAGGCCGAGCCCCACAACATATGATGGGCATTGAAGTCTCTCAGGAGGAGAAATGGTCAGGGGAGTTGTTCTGTAAGATCTGTGAGAGCCTCAGAGTCTATTGCATCTTGCAGAGGTAAATACAGTCAGAAAAGAGTGATCCTCTGCCACAAATGAATTTCAACTGTAACTTCTTGCATGTCAGTTGCCAGAGGGAGAACAGGGGAGTGGCGCGCATTGTTGATAAACACGGTGGCCCCTGCCTAATCCTTCTCCCAGTCAGGTCATCCTTGCAATGGAATGTATAGACCTGTAGTACATGGCTATCAGACACTTTAAAATGTGTCTCATGCAAACACAAGCACTTAGGGCCATTCCTGTGCTGGGAGTTTCGGTTTCTCCACAAGTGTCCTGAACCCATTAATATTCGATTGTAGTATGGGAACCATTTATTATGGGAGTAGCACTTTCACCCTGTCCTCCTGCCAATGAGCAGAGCCTGCTATGAGAGAAGACTTGGTCTTGGGACGAGATGAGGTCCCCATGCCAATATTGAGATCCATCGGCTCTGAAGACGAATCCTGAGAAACATCGGTTAGAGGTATGTCAACACTGTCAGACTGCTTACTTCCCATCTTTGGCTATGAGTTTTTGGAATGGGGAGGTTTCAGAGTGAGAACAGTGGCAGTGGCAGTGGTAGTGGTAGTGACAGCATCAGACGGTGGACCAGACTAAACCTTTGAAGGGGCAGGGAACTCCACAACATTGGCAAACACAGTCTATTCTGATGTACTGACGGGAGGTATGGGCTTCCAAATAACTGCAGCTGCATAAATACATTGACAAATGCAGGTACTAGTGCTGACAACAGTAATCTTCACTTGTGTAGCAGCATCAGGTTTTTGAACTGGCTGTTTAACAACTGAAGCAAATGAGGTAGTGAACATGGGGTGGTTGCCTGGCCTTACGGATCTTTTTGGTCTCACCACACGGGATGTGCTTTGTTGATTTAATCTCATGAATGATCCTTTTTTTCTACTTCAGACAGGGTGATATACAGAGTGATTCACACACTTTGAAGGAGATGGACAAATGACTCCTTCATAAGTGTTCTTACCACATTTGTCACAAGTGGCTTCTTCCTTACAACTGAGAATAGTATGCCCATAGTCCTGTCATTTAGAACAGCACATTAGGTTGGGGACAGCGTTGTACATACAGGAATAGAATTTACTTTGATGTGGTCTGGAAGTTTTGTGCTGTTGAAAGACAGTATAAAAAAAGAGTTTGATTTGATCAGATCCACCTCTTCATTATGTTTTTCATGTCAACAATTCCTTCATGGGTCCACTCAGCATTCAGTTCTTCTTTGTAAATGTCCATCCCTGCAAACCACAACAAATTTGCTGTGCTTTAGTTCAAGGTGGTGTGTAGCTCAGTTTCAATGGCATATTCCCAAGGGCTTTTCACTTTGTGCATATTTGTCACTTACGAGCTAGAGGTTTGGACCAACACTATCCCACTGCACAATCGCTTGGCTTTTTATAGGGTACCTGCAATGCCCTCCAAACCCTTTTGAATGTAGAAAGGTGAAACTTTTTCAAAGCCAAGCTCTTTTCTTTTAACCAATAAAAAATATTATAATTAGCAACATGTATTTTCTTGCTATATACACCACATCTCTGAATAATTCCTGAGTCTGGAGGGTTGGCTACACATGTTTTCTTGGTAGAGGGGTCTTGGTACCTACCAGCGGTCCACCAACTGCACTGGGAGGGCGAGGAGAAAATTACGAGGACTCCATCTCGGTCCCACAAGCAGCTAGGGAAATAAGAGTCCACACAGACAGAGTCCTGCTTGCTTGCGTAAAACTTATACAACTGAGGCGTGGCAGATTTCCCATAGGTTGCCTGCTAATGACCATTCCACCTCATTGGCCGTGTGTATCTTGAGATTGAGGGTTTCTTTATTGAGTTTTTACCATCCTTGTTATCTGGGCAATGAAGCCAATATCTCCATTCCCTGTGACACACAACTTTCCACTGCAGCACCATATAGTGGGTGCTGAAGCATGCCCAGACCTTACAGTGACAGAGAACTAGAGATGCTTACCAGTCCTAGCTCAGGTACCCTGGAGTTGCTAAGCCCACACCCAGCAAAAAAATGCTGAGCCCGAGGGCAAGTGTACTGCAAGTGATTCATTGGACCTCATAGGGAAAGATCACAATTATGCTGTCACCATGCAAATAACTAACAAATGTCCTCTTAGTGGATTGGTTTGTAACAGTCAGAACAGCTGTTACAAATACCTTTTGCTCTCCTTGATGATTAGGCCGAATTTTGGCACTTCCTAGCAGAAAGTCTGTGAATCTCTCTGTATCTGGCTATACTTTCACCTGTGAAGAGCCGCTGATTTGTGAAATGTGAAAGACGAGGTCTCAACAGGATCAGTGTCAAAATGAAAGTGATTTGCTTCTTCTTCTTCTTCTCGGATTTAGTAAAACCAACAACTGTGTAATATTTACCAGATGGGGACTTCACCCACAGTCTAGTTTCTACTATTGCTGCAACTAGACTTTTCAGCATTTTTAGTACCTATCTCCATACTGATATGAGCTTTTAATTTCTTACTCTTTTATTATTATTAGATTCTGCAAATAATGTCCACCATTTTAAGCAACACTGAACTATTATAATATATGTGAGTATAGCTAAGTGGTGTAAGCAGTGGCTAAGCTTGTACTCAACTAAAAGTTTTACAAGAATTTATGTTACTATAATTTTTTATCATTGTTTTTTCTCATGGCCATGGAATGGTGTACTCTGATGTCCTTCTTGGCACTCTGTACAAGCTCCATACAGCACCTGCTATAACTTGGTAATATTGGACACTAAACTGCATCTACTGCACACCACCCAAGGAGCACCTCATACAAATAATGAAGATGCAAAGCAAATTATTGAACAGATACAGGTTGTGGGAGTCACCAGAAGAACATCCCTGAAGGCACAGTGACACACAGCATTATTCTGCGGTGATGTGTGCACGGACAATCTGCTTTACTCTTTGATTTTTGTGAGTATTCTTTGTATTGAATTAGATTTTTGAGTTGATTGGTGTTCAAGCTTGAGAAAATAAAAAGTTATTGCCTGACTTAGTTGGATCTCTTTAGCAGACAGAGATAAGCTTTAGTTGGCTAAAGTGATTACCCTATGTACTGAATTCCATTGTAGATGAGAAAATGCGGCACCGTTCAGTATTGTCTACAGCAGAATTGGTGCATCCGCATGGTACACAGAGTACTACAGATTGGCGCGACACTTTGTTGAAGCACATTGAAGATTTATGATGTGACATTGAAAACCAGGAAAATGCTGCACTGAACTTCTCTATTGCATCAAGGGATGGCTGCTCAGTGAAGAACAGTAACAAGATGAAGATACACCCACCACAGTTCATTCTTGATAAATGTGAATTATGGCTTGCGATGCTCGATCTGACTTTCCAGCACCAGCACTTGTAAACGAAGATACCAGATTTATGGTCGCTGTTAGCATGCTCAACAATAAAACAGCAATGATCAGTGCAGATATAATACTGCACCCGCCCGCCACGCAGAAGTATAAGCATCTTAAACAGTTACTCCTTGAGCGGATATGTCGGCTGGCGGAACAACGCATCCAGCAAGTGCTACATGGTGAAAAGAGAGGAGATAAATTCCCTTTGGAACATTGGCAGTACCTGCAAAGCTTAGTCATTGACACCGAGTTGCCAGATATGACACTGCAACATGTATGGCACATACAGTTGCAAGAGAGAGAATGGCTGTGGTGCTTTCGAACACATGCGATATTTCATCGTTGCTCTCAGTAGCTCACAAGATCAATGCCTCATTAAATGCAGGGCACACGTCATCTGTGATGTTCAAATGGGGCAGTACAGATCTTCAGGAAGCTGCAGCGATATGACAACACCGACAAATGGACGTTACTCAACAACTGGATGAGCTACAAAATCACTGACAACTTTTGGTGACAGACATCGATGCTGCCGGAGGCAAGGCAACCGCAAACAAGAAGAGCATGGAAGATGCCAACATGCCTAAGGAACATATCTCCAGGTTCTACTGTCGCTTTGGAAACAGGGCGAATCTGTGCACGTCATCCTGCACTCACCCAAATGGCGACAGCAGCCAGCGATAGGTGCCGTCGGTCACGACTTCGAGCACCACCACCTACAACTGTGAGGTGAGAGTGATGACGGGCAACTACTGGTGAGTAACCTTTCTTCTTTACCCTCACTGTCCCATTGACATTTTGTCACAGATGTTAAATCTGGCTGCGCTTATCCAATCGACTCAGGTTTGGACATGTGTGTTGCCTGTTAGAAGCCGCGATGTGAAGCTTCCTCCATCTCAATCAAAGCTCACAACAGCAAACCAGACTTCAATAATGACTTATGGAAAATGCCAGATAGATGTAGACATCGGTTTTCAAAAATGTTACCGTGGACTTTCGTGATTGCCGATGTGTCAGATGCAATGTTGGGTAGATATCGGCCAGGGTACGCATTAAAGGCACCCTAGGACGAAGGTCTTTGCCTATGTTCGATGACAGACTGGTAGTGTCACAAAATGTAAGAAACTGCAAATCCGTGCCATATGCGCAGACAGTTAAGCACAACATAGTCCATCACATCAGGACTACACCCGGTCAACCAGTGTCTCAGCACCCACAGCAGTTAGCTCCCGATCATTTTACCACAGTGGAAGCAGAATTCAAAGAACTGTTGCACTCGGGAGTCATCCTTAGATCCGACAACTCATAGTCATCACCACTTTATATAGTAAAGAAAAAGATGGGACCTGGAGACCACGTGGAGACTACCTGGCACTTAATACCCAAACTATTCCCGATCACTACCCTATACCACATATTAGGGATTTTATGTATGTGCTCGCAGGTGCGACCATTTTTAGTGTCATTGGTTGTTGGAAACATATCACCAGATACCAGTAGTGCTAGCTGATATACCAAAGACAGCTGTCACGACACCATTCAGATTATTCGAATACCTCCGTATGCTGTTTTATTTGAAAAATGTGGCACAAACTTGGCAGCGGTTTGTCAACGAAGTAGTAAGAGGTTAACCACACTGCTTCACATATCTCGATGACATCCTGGTCTTTTTGGCATCCGAGAAATTGCATGAACTGCATCTAAAGACTATTTACCAATGCACTGATGCATATGGCATTTCGGTCAGTGAATCAAAGTGTTTACTTCAACAGTGTCAGGTGCCATTCTTGGAATACTCAATGACAGCAGCTGGAATCAGTCCACTGCAAGATAAATTTGCCACCATCAAAGAGATAACTTGCCCTGTCGATTATCACCAACTGCCCTGTCAATTATCACCAACTGTGCTGGTTCCTTGGAGCAGTTAATTTCTACGCACACAACATTTGCCTAGTGCGGCAGCCATCAAGGCACCTTTCACGTCAGCACTAGCCAGTGACGACACGGTAGGCAAATGATCTTTGCAATGGACACTGATAGCATTCAATTAGACCGAGGCGTGTCTAAATCAGGCAATCATGTTGGCATACCCGGCTCCTCAGGCATGACTGGTAATTGTTGTAGATATGGTGCAGCTCTACACCAGCATGTCCAAGGCCACTGGCAGCGCCTGAGCTGCTTCTCCTGTAAGCTTATGTCATTACAAGTTAAATGGAGTGCTTAAGACAGGGAATTGCTGGCAATTTATGAAGCTGTCAGATACTTCCAACCACAAAATAAGCCAGGCCATTGACAGACCACAAGCCGATTACTTTTGCCTTCAGCACAGGCAAGGTCAGCTGCTGACCATGACAACTTAAAGTCATCTATGCCTGCTCATCCGACCCATGCCTTCTCACCCGACCCATGCCCTTTTTTTTTGACGCCTCCTTGGATTTAGGGTATGAAGGCCGCCAATCCTCTCTCCTACCGCTGGGAGTTCGCTTCCGTTAACTGCTGCCTTCTCTTTCCTAAAACTTTCTTGACAAATGAGGGTATGGCACCACCTTGGCTTCGTCAATGCCACCTAGAGAGGTGGCATTTGCTTCGTCCCCAGACCTGCCTTCTCTGTGACCTTTGTCAGCTTCCAAAGAATAGTACCTCCCCTATAGTTTATCGACGGGCATTTGTTGCTCTATGCACACAAATGGAGAATGCCACATTTATTTACACTGATGGCTCAAAGACCACATTTGGTGTTGGGAGTGCCTATATTGTTGGCAACACCCCTATTAGATTTCGGCTTCCTGACCAGTGTTCGGTTTTTATTGCGGAGCTTTACGCTGTTCTCCAGGCTGTCCAATACATCCGTTGCCTTAAGTGGCTACAGTATACTATACGCTAGGATTCACTCAGCTCTATTCTCAACCTCCAAGCTCTTTATCCCGTCCACCCTCTGGTTCATCGGATTCAGGACTGCCTCCACTTGCTCCACATGGGGGTTGCCTCTGTGGCATTCCTCTGGATCCCAGGGCATTTTGGTATTCACGGAAACGAGGAAGCCGATACAGCAGCCAAGGCTGCAGTCTCTCTTCCTCGGCCCACTGTTTGCATGGTTCGCTTTGCTGATCTACAGAGCATTTTATGTCGTCATGTTGCTCTTTTATGGCATACACATTCGTCTACACTTCCCAATAATAAATTACGGGATGTAAAATCTCTTCCCTGTGCTTGGACCTCTTCCTCCCGGCCTCGTTGTTGGGAGAAGGTAATTTTAACTAGACTTCAGATAGGGCACTGTCTTTTTAGCCATTGGCATCTTTTTAGTGGCGATCCTCCTTCGCTTTGTCACCACTGCTCTCAATCGTTGACAGTGAGACACATTTTACTTCAGAGCCCCTATTTTAATCCGCTATGTGCCAGTTTACAGCTGTTGCCTGGTCTATCTTCCCTTTTAGCAGATTACATGCGCTCAGCCGATCACATCCTTGAGTTTATGAGTGTCAGTGAGATGACATCAGTCATTTGAAGCTCCTTTTTGGGGGAAAACCACCTCCCCCTTCAATAGTAATTTTCTTCAATTTCCTTCTGTTTTTACTTTCCCTCCTCCTTGAGTTTTGCTCCCATTGCTGCTGATTTAATATTCGGTTTTTTACCCTTTACTAAGCCACTGATTGGGCGCTTATGACCGTAGCAGTTTTGCACCCTAAAACCATAAAAAAAACTTAAATTCATCGCCAAATTCATGACACACCTGCAGTGTATAAAAGGATCTGAGAATGCCATGGCGGATTTCCTGTCCTGGTTGGAATCGATCTCTCAGGCTACAAGAATTTAGCTGCTGTGCAAGACACAGACCAACAACTTGTCGAATTCCATTGAGTTACATCTGTGGCAAATACAACCTGCTGGTGAATGTTTCTGAGTTTGGTGCGACATCTCTCAGGGAAAATCGAGACCTTTTGTATCTGAGAAACTGCGACAGCAATTACTTGATAGCATCCATGGGCTGGCTCATCTGGGAATAAACACCAGCAACAAACTGATGACAGACAGATTTGTGTGGCCCAGTGTAAATAAGGACTGCAAAAACATGCTTAGATTGTCAGAGGGCCAAGGTTGGATGATATGTGCACAAAGCAGTTCAAGACTTCCCACTTATGACACAACGTTTCACACATGTGCACCTGGATATTCTGGGATCTCTATTTCTGTCAGAAGGATACCATTACCTCCTTACTGCAGTGGACTGCTTCACCAGATGGGCAGAAACGATCCCATTATCAGACATTTCCATTGAAAAGGTGGCACGGGTATTTCTTTCATCATGGATCGCACATTTCAGCTGCCCTTTGTATGTTACAATAGACCAGGGGCATTCTGTTCTCAGAATTGGCCAATCTCTGCCATTTCCACCATCATCATACCACAGCTTACCACTCAACAAGCTGTGGAATGGTGGAATGCTGGCATAGAATATTAAAAGTTGCTTATTGTGCCATGTGAAATCTGGTTGTCAGCTTTGCCACTGGTTTTGTTGGGCCTTCGTACAGCATTAAAAGCAGATTTAGGAGCATCCACTGCAGAATTGGTTTGTGAAGAACCCTTATGATAGCTCTCAGAATTCTTCACTGATCACACCGGGGCACGACAGACCAAATTGCATTTATGTACTGGAAATGGAGCGCGAGCATATGGCCAGACTTCACCCATCCACTGTTTCAAGACATGGGGCAGTAACTACATTTGCGCACAAAGACCTATGGTCACTTACACATGTGATGCTACAGATGTTCACTGTCAAGTCCTCATATTCTGGCCCCTACACAGTGCTCTCCCAGGACGAACATGCCATGCATATAGATCAAAATGGGGACAGCAAAATGGTATCATTGGAATTGGTCAAACCTGCACATTACTGACATACACGCTGAACGTGAAATGACACCGTCAACACTGCTGGATCCGGATGATACTGTCTCAGTGCCACAATAGTAAGTACCACCAACCCTGCCCGCACCAGAAATGGAACAAATTCAAGCAGCGCCTTCAGTACACATGAGAGCTGGATGTCGGGTGAAATATAAATACCCCTACATTCCCAAAGCCCCACTCCCTGAGGAGGGAGACTGTGTGGGAGTCACCAGAAGAACATCTGTGAAGGCACAGTGAAGCACAGCATTATTCTGTGGCAATGAGGGCATGGACAATCTGATTTATTCTTTGCATTGACTTAGATTTTTCAGTTGATTGGTGTTCGAGCTTAAGAAAATAAAAAGTTATTGCCTGACTACTTTGTTGGCTCTCTTTAGCAGACAGAGATACACTGTAGTTAGGTGAAAGGTTATCATTACATATAAATAACGTCTTCCTGGACTACTTTGGCCCCATTTAATTATTATTGGGATTGTAACAGAACTAACTGTATGCACATTTATAGTTGATGGGGGTACAGAATATTTCACACTTTAATGTTTATGCCAAAAATTCTGAATTAAATAGATTCAAATTCTGTACCCTCACACATACCACACCACATAAATGAGTAAGCGTGTTTCTATTTTCTAAGCCATCTAAATCAAATATGAAATATTATAACAAACCTTCCTTTTAATTATACAAGTACTTGAGTGTTTATTTCTTTTTCTCATCAATTAATTATTAATCCACTCAAAATATTTGTACCACTCTTGATTTTCTTTTGAAAGCTACTAGTTTATGAGTTACATCAGGTAAGTATGCACATGTTTTTAAAAAATATATTTTTATCATTACTTATTACGAGAATCAT
This sequence comes from Schistocerca nitens, assembly GCF_023898315.1. NCBI lineage: Eukaryota > Metazoa > Arthropoda > Insecta > Orthoptera > Acrididae > Schistocerca > Schistocerca nitens. Next base: position 924,182,535 of record NC_064614.1, on the reverse strand, counting down.
AAGCACCACCACCACCACCACCACCACCACCACCACCACCACCGCCGCCACCACCCCTTTTTTTTTTAATCAAAAAGCTGTGTGGTCTTTAATGGAATCAGTTCTGTTAGCGTTATAATAAATCTAGAATGAAATTTTCACGCTGCAGCGGAGTGTGTGCTGATATGAAACTTCCTGACAGATTAAAACTGTGTGCCAGACTGAGACTCGAACTTGGGACCTTTGCCTTTCGCGGGCAAGTGCTCTACCAACTGAGCTACCCAAGCACAACTCACGATCCGTCCTTTTACTCACAGTTATGACAGGTCGTGAGTTGTATTTGGGTAGCTTAGTTGGTAGAGCACTTGCCCACGAAAGGCAAAGGTCCGAAGTTCGAGTCTCGGTCCGGCACACAGTTTTAATCTGCCAGGAAGTTTCATAATAAATATATTTAATCATTTATCATTATCTTTTCTTTCCAATTGAAACTTAAAATATACCACATGCAGCTAGGTTCCACTTTAATGGAGCTGTTACATCTGACTCACCGCTTTTCCTACTCACCCTTATTACAACCAAAGACGCACTGACCTTTCAATGGCAATATCAATATGGTATTTAGGTAATCTGCTTCTTTTACACTATTACATAAAATGTTTACTCCATATCTGGTAGAGACATTATATTTTAATATAGAGATTAAAGAGATTACTTATACAGAAAAACATTAGGTTCTTTCAGTTGAAATACCATATATACCTTGACTGGAAGCAATTTGGACATTGCTTCACCTTGGGCGGACCTGTGAAAACATGTTTTGAATATACTGGAAAGGAAATGGTTCACTCAATTGAATGTTTGGGTGTGGATTACGGATGGATAGAATGGTGCCTGACTAGAAGAAGTAAGAATGGAAATAGAAGATTAGGAATGTTAGAGCCCAAGAAGGAAAGAAGACAGCCTCGAAAGAAAGACAGCCTTCCCATCCAGGATCCATCCCTAGGAGTACTTTTCCGCTGGAAGAATAGAGGTGTACATCAATCCTACAGAATGGACACTACCAGCTTCATCTCCACAGGCTCCAAAAATATTGATTCTAACACCTTACGATGGAAAGTCTATGGAGAGAGCCACAATGCACACAGTAACTTTTGTTCAACATCTGAGTCAGACTACAAAGTGGACTAACTCTCACTATAAAAATGAATAAAACTATACATCAGTGACCTTAATCTAGAGTTGTTAGGGGATGGACACAATTAATAAATTAGATCATGTCTGTCATAGTGGAAGACTCCCATAGGATGTTCTCCTTCCTCCAGAATTGCCAATACTACCATTACCATTTCTGATGGATTCTCCTACAAGTGCTAAACTGCAATTAAACATGTAACAAGGGAAAAAAGATTCCACTCCTTCACACTACATCAGTATACACACTATCAGTACCCATCCCTTACAGCAGTGGTTGTCAAACTTTACTCAAGAGCCAGTACTGACATTTTTGGGGCAGAACCTCAGACTGCATACATACTGATATTATTATTAACTGGTAACCTACATACATTAGTATGTTATGAGGCCCCAAAAGTATAGCTACAATAATTGGAACCCTTTGTGTCAACTGTTGTCTTTTTCAGTTTGCTGCCACCATCAGGAGCCCCAAATAAGTGTTCTGTTAGTGTGTGAGCAGATGTGTAACTGATTAATAACAGTAACTGTACTTATGTGTCAATGCAGTATGAAATGTGGTCACAAATGTTTACTAGATTTTTTAATGTCATTTTTCTCCTAGTCACTGTGTTGTATTACAACAGCCTTAATTTAATTTCAAACTCCTTGCTACAAATACGTACTCATTTGAAGATGACCATCTCTGTAATGCACATTCACAAATAAATGATTCTCATATTTGAAATTCATACCTTAGCAGCTAATCTGTAAAAGCTGTGCACACCCATGAGTTGCCAGTACTGAGGAGATGAACAATAAAACACTCTCACTCTCATATCCACCAGTCCTGTAGTGGCCACACTACATACCCCTCTGTCCCTTAGGTAAGTGGCCAACTTTATTTAGCTCATGGCCGAATTCACCAATGTCAATTAAAATTAAGCATGCCTTAAGTTATTACTATCTCTGTAAGTATTTTTGTTCATTACTGAATAGGAATGCAAACTCTCTTAAGAAGTTCTTATTGTAAATAGACATTTTTGGTTTCAGTTGGTAGCTGGTGGACACATATCATTACAAAATATGACTGAGAAGTGCAGGCCACACGAATACTTGATCAGGGCTACATGTAGCCCATGGGCCGCAGTTTGACAACCACGCCTGATTTTTGACACAAATTCAGTCTCCTGCTTTTTACTGCACAAGATCTCATGTAACCATCTTTTCCTCCATTTCTCTCCTTCTTTGATTAAAAAGGCCCTCAGCCACAAAATCCGAAAGGCATTCTGGTACTATTGGATATTTTTACTTACTTACACACACACACACACACACACACACACACACACACACACACACACACACACACACACAGAGGCGCGCGCGTGCAAAGTAACTTCTTTAACTATGTGCTATAAGGCCTCAGTATTTTCTTTACTGTTCTAAACATATTCCTTAAGTTGTAATGCTTTTTCATAAGCAGTACACACTGTGTGTGACCAAAATATAAATCCTTTAATTCTTTCCTTACCTCACTTCTGACAAATTGATAGTTTAGATACTTACTGATATGTGACTACTGTGTATTATATCTTTTATCCCCATAGTTATTTATTAAGCATCCTATCTCAGCTTATACAGAAGAGAGTTCCTTCACTATCAGAAGATTCCATGGTAGCTTCCAATTTCTCCAATTGTGGTTCCATTTAATTTTTAAATACTGCAAACAACTCAACATTCTTAGTTGTGATTTGGTCTAAATTATCCTTTGTCTCAATTAAAGCTTTTTCTAATATTTTTACTCAACTCACTAAAATACCTTGTACTGAGTTAATAGTACGTAAAAGCTCAACTTTGCTTTCTAACTCTTATTTCACCAAGTCTAAATTATCACCTAAATCTTGAATATGTTTTAATCGTAATTCCATTCTCTTTTCTAGTTTGTCTTCTCCCACTTAACTGGGAACCTAAGCCAAGCACTTTACTGTCGATGTTAGAAAGTTTCCCATCATTTTGAGGGGAAAATCCTCTAGTCTATTTGAGAAAATCTTTTGCCTGCCTGATAATATCCTCCATCCATTATTGCTGCCTGGTGAGAAGCCACCAACAGAATTTTTTTGAATGCTTGAATGCTTCCTTTCCTTCCATGAGAATCATGGCCATCAATCTTCTCACCCATAATAATCATAAAGAATCACATAAGTGGTATTTACAATAATTTGGAATGTACTTATAGCAAAAGGTACATGTTTCTTTTATCTAAGTTGCTCATAAATCAATGAAATTCGCTAAGCAAGTTCACTGTGTAAACTGACATTCATCTCAACAGGTCACTCTATAAATTGAAATTAATAACCCGCTGCACAATAAAATGATATCTCAGCCAACAGAAATCATCAGGTTTCAATGAAGTGATCCTCAATTAAAGTTTTCATATGCCAAGCCCGCTGCTCATTTATAGAGGATGTGGGCATACAATCATTGCCAGATTCCCACTGCACTGGCTGGTCACAATGTGGGGAATGGCTGAGCACATATTTCCAGCGTTCGCAGGAGAGCTTCTATAAAGTTTGGAAGGTAGGAGACGAGGTACTGGCAGAAGTAAGGCTGTGAGTACCGGTCGTGAGTCGTGCTTCGGTAGCTCAGTTGGTAGAGCACTTGCCCGCGAAAGGCAAAGGTCCCGAGTTCGAGTCTCGGTCGGGCGCACAGTTTTAATCTGCCAGGAAGTTTCATATCAGCGCACACTCCGCTGCAGAGTGAAAATCTCATTCTGGAAACATCCCCCAGGCTGTGGCTAAGCCATGTCTCCGCAGTATCCTTTCTTTCAGGAGTGCTAGTTCTGCAAGGTTCGCAGGAGAGCTTCTGTAAAGTTTGGAAGGTAGGAGACGAGGTACTGGCAGAAGTAAGGCTGTGAGTACCAGTCGTGAGTCGTGCTTCGGTAGCTCAGTTGGTAGAGCACTTGCCCGCGAAAGGCAAAGGTCCCGAGTTCGAGTCTCGGTCGGGCACACAGTTTTAATCTGCCAGGAAGTTTCATATCAGCGCACACTCCGCTGCAGAGTGAAAATCTCATTCTGAATAAGCTATTCGCCTATCACTCAGATAGTACAAGAAGTGTCTACGTATACAGGGTATTTCAAAGTCTTTGCACAAAATGTCTAGGGATGAAAGATCCCAACACAGGGCACAACTTTCGTTAGAGACAAAATGTCTGTTGATGCTCCCTGACTGCTAGGCATACTTCAGTATTCACCAGCCTTGGGATGAGTAGATTTCACCAAACAAGCAGGGTCCACTAGCCAGATGTGCTGAATATACCTACCATAGCAAATTTATAAGGTTGCTTTTCAAAAAGGAAACCTTAAAAATGAGTCTCTCTAAGTAGAGAAACATATTTTAGCAGCAAAGCAGTAACTTTAATTTTGCTGGGCATACCCAATTTCACATGGAGTAGATGACTAGGTTATAGGTAACATGCAAGGTGTGGGCGTGCGCGCACTCACACTCACTCTCTTTGCAGAGTGCCTAAGTCCTGCTGCCTATCAGTGGAATAATAAGTATAAAATGACGCCTTAGTGTTGCTGGAGTGTCAGCGAACATTTTGTCTAACGAAAGTTGTTCCCCATGACGTGATCTATCACCCCTAGACTCGCATGCAGAGACTATGAAACATCCTGTGTAACTCTGACTTTCAGCTTTTGATTCTTCCTCACTTAATACCATCAAAATTATATTCAGTTTCCACACAGTCTTCTTTGTATTTAATATTAACCACTAAATATTGTGGAGCAATGGTTATTACTTTTTGTTCTCTCTGTTGACTGTCTTGTTGATTACTGTTGCTAATATATTTAATATATTGTGTGACTGCAACATTGTTACTCGCTCTTTTTTTTTCTCTCCTGCATCGGGACCCGATTGGTATGGTCATTAACATATATGGCATTGTTAATTTAAGGGATGGCCAGATGATTTTCCTGTGCCCCCCTCCCATACATGTACCCCCAACTGTCTTGTGTGTAATGTTGTTAAAGTGAAAGTGAGAGAAAGTTTTCTAAATGTTTGAGAATCATGTAATTGAAGTGAGAGATGGGTACCAGCCCACTGTTCATCTAGTTGGAAGCGGTGCTTTAAAATGATCAGCTATCTGGGAGTGCCCTGTGAATTCAATATTAAGTAATGTTTAAGATTCAAATCATGAAGCATTAGACAATTTCTTGATCCATTAATTAGCTATGAGGCTGACTTCCGATAACTGTAAACATTATATACACATATCTCACACTCCACTGAATCACGCTACTTCAATATCACTTGTAAATAATCCTTCAACTCACTTTAGAAAGGAAACCTTTAGTCCAATCTTCAGTTTTATAATAAAACCCAAAACTATCACTAAAGTCTGCAGTTCTTTAGTTTCTCAGCCTTGATTACTGTACTATAGCACCTCCACATGTAATGAATTAGTTTGAATTTTTTAACTTCTTGCAGATTCAGTCTTCTTCACCACTATCTTACATGAAAGGCATGAAATTCACAAGAACTCACTATTAAAAGATGTGCATTTTCTTTTAAAATGTCTCTTCTCCTTTCTGAGTTTTGAAAAACCACCAACCATGTAATATTTTCAGATCTAGATCTCATCCATTATCCAGTTTCTCCAGTTACTACAGTTTCATTTTCCTACATTTTTAATTCCCAGTTTCATGTTGATCTTGTTGTTTTGGTTTCTTACTTTTCTGTTGTTATTTACTACATTTAACTTCCATAATTTTTAAACAATAATGAATTTTTATTACAATGTAAGTACAGGGATGTGGTTTGAGCAATTGCTAAGCTTGTACTCAACTAAAAAGTTTTACAAGAATTCATATTACTTTTTTTTACTACCTCCTTTTTTCACATCCATGGAACAAAGTACTCTGAAGTTCTTCTTGGCATTCTACACAGTGTTGGTAGCTCCATACAGCACCTGCCGCAGCATATTGGTGTCTGCTGTCAAACTCCATCTACTGTACACTGCCCAAGGAGCATGCAAACAAATAATAAAAATAGAAAACAAATATTTGAAAATATAAAGGATATCATCCACAAGCAAATAACATATTTCTCCAACACTTTGGTCCCATTTAATTATCATCAGAACTACAACATAATTAACCATATGCACACTTGCTCATTTATAGATGACATGGGTACAGAAAACGTCTTAATTAAACTTGCCTGACTTCTGTACCCATAACACATAGTACGTGTCATGCCATAAGGTGTCACCTAGATTCATAGTTGACCTAAAGACTGGAGTGGATGCCTTAGCAGTTTGGTGAATATGACATACTAGCAATGTTCACTTTTCAAACATTTCAGCTGGCTTTCACAGCACCCATCTGGATGGTGTTTTGCTATTTCAGTTTGGTGTTTCTTGACTGAGGAATGAGGGTAATTCTTCAACCATTTCTCACTGATCAGTGCGTGCAACAGCAGGAGAGCATATTGAGAGATTGGTAGCAGAGAATGACCCTGTAGTAATGCCAACATTCATGACATACGGCATTCTCTACAGCTTGAGTCAGAAGTCAGGTAAGGATTTCACTTCTGGAGCAGGAAGTTACTAAGCCTCATAACACACAGTGTTTTGGAATCTTCACATAAGAAGAATTGGGGAGCTTATTTGTCAAAATTTTCATAAAACTTTTTTGTGGGGTTACACCAAGGATCATGTGAATACAACACAAGTCAATGTCACTGCTAACTTTCTTGCATGAATCAATGATGCAGTCAGAACTGTTGAAGCTGCCAGAACTCTAATAACACCTTGATGTTGTACAAGTGCCTAGCAGAACTTACTTTAAAATTCTACCACAACAGAAAAAAATTGAGAGTTGTTAAACATTTTACAACAAACCACAATGCTCTAATAATTTCAAAGTTATGATTTTTTTAAATGATGCTGGGACATTATAGACACCCAGTTCTTACCTCATCTCAATAGGAATTCAGATCCAGCCTTTTTACAGCCAAAACAGTTGACAGCTTGGTAATAAAGGTATAAAACTCTTTTGAAAATAAAGATATGATCTGTGCAGCTCTGTCAGATCAAGAAATATATTTAATATGATGTACTTCTTGAGTTTCTCCCAGCGTATTTGATAATCAAAATATCCACGGGTGTACTGCCGGTCTACAGTGTCCAACGGGCACAATATTTCGGCGATCATACATGTCACCATCATCAGGTGAACTGACGGACTGAGCTCCTGTGAACGTGCCGGCAGATATCATGGTGAGTTTTGACGTCATTTCCTTGTTCACGAGGGTACCCCTGCGAGAGTCACTAGAATTGATTAGTCAGAAGTTTGACGAGAAGACCACTGAACTTTTTAGGCATGTCTTGACTTCCACGTATTTTCTTTTTAATGGAGAATACTATGAACAAACGGAGGGAGTCGCCATGGGTAGCCCACTCTCACCGGTGGTAGCGAATTTGTACATGAAGAACTTCGAGGAGGAAGCCCTGTCGTCATCCGAATGGAAACCTACTTGCTTTCTCCGTTACGTGGACGACACGTTCGTCATCTGGCCACATGGTATGGAGAAACTCCTTGACTTCCTTACACATCTAAACTCCATACACCCCAACATCAAATTCACTATGGAGACTGAAACGGAGGGTAAACTACCTTTCCTTGACATCTTGGTCAAGAGAAGGCCTGACGGCACCCTAGGCCATGGGGTGTATCGGAAGACAACGCACACTGATCTGTATTTGCACGCAGACAGCTGCCACCACCCTTCACAGAGGAATGGGGTGCTTAAAACTTTAGTACATAGGGCGCGCACTATCTCTGACGCAGAGAGTCTACCCCAGGAATTGGAACATCTGAGAACCGTATTTCGAAAAAATGGGTACTCAGAGTGGCAGATTCAACGTGCTCTCCGCCCACCCACTACAGCACAACCTGTGGAGATGATGAAATCACGAGGGAGGAGGTAGGCACTGCGTTTATCCCATATACAGGCGCACTCTCGGGGAAAATCGCCCGCATTTTGAAGAAACACCGGGTCGGAACTGTGTTTTGTCCTCCGAATAAAACTCGTGCACTGGCGGGGAGCGCCAAAGATGACCTCGGTTTGAGGAAGGCCGGTGTGTACCAGATTCTGTGTCAATGTGGCAAGTCGTATATTGGTCAGACGATGCGTACCGTTGAGGATCGATGCCGTGAACACCAGAGGCACACTCGACTGATGTATCCGAGGAAGTCGGCGGTCGCTGAACGTTGTTTGTCGGAAAATCACGCTATGGAGTATGACCGCACGAGGATTCTGGTACAGACATCGAGATACTGGGACAGCATTGTTAGAGAGGCCATCGAAATTCGCACCAATGACGATCTCATAAACCGTGACTGTGGCTATAATCTTAGCAAGGCTTCGGAACCAGCGATTGGGTTAATCACGAGTAAATCGAGCAAATGTATAGTTGTGATGACCATGGCGGACAGAGCCATCACACCGACGTCATTTCAGACGCCGTCGCAATCTGGTCCACCGCGTGACCGTGGCGCGGACGGCGGAGTGAGCGTGCCGCGGGCGGAGGGTATTTAAATCTGCCGCCGCCGCGACCGAACCCAGTTCCCCCTGAGCAGCCATAGTGTACGGATCTCCGCGTCGGCACGTTCACAGGAGCTCAGTCCGTCAGTTCACCTGATGATGGCGACATGTATGATCGCCGAAATATTGTGCCCGTTGGACACTAGACCAGCAGTACACCCGTGGATATTTTGAATATTTAATATGGTCTCCTACAATATTCTTACCAAAAGAATCCAGTACTATGGAGTGAGAGAGAATTCTTTATACACCTAATGCAGTCGTACATGGGCAACTGAAAACATGTAATGAAGATAACTAATCAGAAGTCAGAATGTCTTCCTGTTGTAAAAGTTCTGCTTCAGTGGTCTGTTCTCAGACCTTTCCTTTTCATTATTCACTTGAATGTTTTACCAACAGTTGTGCCATATGAACAGTGGTATATGCAAATGACACACAAAATGCTGCAGTGATTGCTTGTAAGATAGTGGTGTATGAGAAAAGCAAAAAGTGTGTCATTACCTACAAATACATGTATTTCCTCTTAAAAAATAATCCCTGAATGCAGGGGCATCATAAAAGAGTCTCCACTGTGTTAAAAGTTTCAGTTCCTTTATGTATCCTGAAGCAATTCATGTTCAACTGTAGTATGGGAGCCACTTTAGTTGTGAGATCTGATTCTTTACATCTGGCTGTTTTCTCCAAGGAGAGGAGATTATGGCAGATGGAGAGGGTTACTTGAGGGTTTGTTCAGGCAGACACTTAAGTCCAAATCATGAGTGAAATAGTTGTCATCTGAACTTTAAATGCAAACATGTTTGCTTAGGCTTTACTGTGGCTATTATTGATATAAAATGAAACAAGTTTACTGTTACCAGTCACCATTTATTCATTTGCACGATGCATTTCAGAGGTTTAAACCTCTATTAACAAGTGGGTTAATACAATGTGTGTGTGTGTGTGTGTGTGTGTGTGTGTGTGTGTTTGTTTTATGACTTTTGGGTAACCTGTGGCACTACTTCTAATGGTCATAGGCTCGTTTTCCTCTCATGCTACATCATATACACCATCAAACTTTGTGTCTGCAATAAGACTACAAGAGAGAGTACTATAGGTTACCTGAAATTTATAAAATAACACATACATGCCATATTAATCTACATAAACCCACCTGATGTAGGTTAAACCTCCAAAATGCACCAAGGAAATACATAAAGAAATACTGACTACAACAGTAAAAGTTGTTTCATTCATCATATGAAGTGTCAAACAAGTCAAAGCTCTGACAGTCTTACATCAGATATTGTGGAGCTGTGGCTGTGCTTAATGCTAAGCCTTGATATTTAATTTGGTGGTGGTAATTTAATATTGTAATGGTATGGCACAAACAGGAGTCCAGAGTTGTACTCAGGGTGCACGTTGGAGCTAGCCAGTGTATCATTTTGCCATAGTGACAGCTTCCTCAATAGCGACCCTAGTTCTCCAGGCAATGATCAGTCTTCAAGAAGTTTTGATGGCACTGAAGTGTGTGGCAGTACTTGTCCTTCACATTAACAAGCCCTCATTTTCTGTATATATATACTCCTGGACCAGCCGAGCAGATCATCAGTATGGCTTGGCTATGCATCAATGGTTAACATGTGTAGATCTCTGCCAACGGGTCATTGGGTCGCTGACACTCTTCTGATGCAACTATCATTGACACAACTGATCTGCATCCCAATGACCGCTGCCTGACTGCCTAGCCATCAAGTCACCTTTCTTCTGCACCATCTCCAAGAGACTGCCAGTAGGGGTCCTACCTCATTGTCCGACGTACAAAATGAGGTCCTCCCAGCTACAAACTGCTGAGGGCTGACACTGCCAGACACAGTGCCCCAACCATCAGTCCAGGGTTTGTTATCTGGAATTCACTGACATATCCTGCTAGATTGTCCACTGGTCTGCCTCATTTTGGCCACCTGAGGTTGGACTCTATCACAGCATCGTAACTCAACAGCAGCCAGTGGCTTGGAATGTGCTATAGTCGAGACTTCTCAGTACCAGATTTCTCTTCGAGAAACATTTATAGCAGTGCGTCCACACCTGTGTACCTGGCTGCACAGTTCAATGCCAACATCTATCATCTAATTACAGCATGCACACTGCACTACATCTGTTTATAGTTAAAAATAAACAACTTTTGCAACATCCGGCTGCCTTTTGTCACCTAATCGTCAAGCCATCTCCTCCATAGAACCATGTGTCTACTCTGTTCTCCCCCATACCATTACAATTTGTGTCAGAAGTTGGATGGCACAGATGGAGACAGAGTGCTGATGCAGATTGAACTGGTAGTTCAACATGTGTGAAGCAATGGATATAAGTAGCAGCAACCGCTTATATCACTTGTAGAGTCCCTGCACTTGTCCTCTTCCCATTTTGTAATCATTTGTCTGGGATAAACTCAGTTATGGTACTTGGGTAGCACCTGAGGGATGAACCAATGACACCAAATATGTGTAAGCAATGTTATTTTTTTGGGCATGCAGCCCCATGAGCTGGATCACACAACATGGTGCGCAGACAGAAAGGGCATTACCCTAGGCAGTAAACTGGAAGTCTGTGGCTAAGGTGAGGAAGGCCTTGCATACCGAGAACATTTAGGTGAATGTAAATAATAGGCAAATACAAGCAAGGGTTGTTTTAAATAGAGAAATAGAAATTTAGTAGTCTGTTCTAGTGGATATGATATGTCTATCTGAAACAGAATGAGTGCTATAAATAGTTAAAGTTTGTACTAGGAAACAAAATAACCAATAGCTTATCAAGAGCTAATAATCTGGTAGTATGACAACCATCACGATATTACTTAGCGAATACTGCTTGGTTCTAATAAGGTAGATGTGTTTACATAAAACAACATGGATCAAGTGTCACAACAAAAATGATTAATGTTTCCTGTCTTTGAATCATGTGGCACTGACTCAAAGCAGCAAGGCACCAAGATAAAAATGAGTCTTTGGCCATTATGTCATCAGTTAAACTGCTCCAGGTCCTTGAGTTACAAGGAGCATGATGGCAGAAAATCCACCCCATATATATGTCCAAGTCAAGGAAATGACATCATGGGGGAATGTTTCAGATATTAAGGGAATAATTATGAAGTATTGACAACAGCCTTGCTGAAGTCATAACACCGGTTTTCTTCAGATCGCTGAAGTTACTTTCTGTTGGGCATGGTTATCACTTGGACAGTTGAGCGTCCAGGTTGGCTGAGCACTATTGGCAAGGGGAGGGAGGGGAAGGGGGGGGGGTGCTCTCAGGCTGATGATGACACGGCACTTGGTCAGTACCGTTGGGCCTTCTGAGGCCTATATGGATGGGGTTAGTTGTTATACAGTATCAGAGTGCACAGGAGGGAGTTGTTGAAAAGCAGCCCCCAAACAGTAAGTCAGTGATATTGGAAATCTCATGTAGCACAGTACATTGAACAAGTGTCTCTGGATGAGAGGTTTTAACACACTGAAATTTTTGTAGTAATATGAGCCACAGAAATGTGGAGTTTTGATAGTTTCCTGGTCATTATGTCTGAGAATTCGACCATAGCAATGTTATTAAAGACTCCTTCCTTCTGTAACTAATAATTACCCTTATTTGTTATAAGGTACAAGAGGGCACTGTGAATATGGGTAAGTTTGTTCAAGCCAAGACATTGCTTTGACCTTGAGTGCTGGAAGATTGCCAAATACTGCTTACTTAGGATAGCACATGGCATGGCTCTAGAAGACAAACACTATGTGATCAAAAGCATCTGGACACCTAGCTGAAAACAACTTACAACTTCATAGCGCCTTCCACCAGTAATGCTGGAATTCAATATGGTGTTGCCCACCCTTAGCCTTGATGACAGATACCACTCTCACAGGCATACGTTCAATCAGGTGCTGGAAGTTTTCCTGGGGAATGGTAGCCCATTCTTCATGGAGTGCTGCAGTAAAGAGAGGTATTGATGTTTGTCGGTGAAGCCTGGCATTAAGTCGGCGTTCCAAAACATCCCAATGGTGTTCTATAGGGTTCAGGTCAGGACTCTGTGTGTAGGCCTGTCCATTACAGGGACATTATTGTCATGTAACCACTTTGCCACAAGCCTTGCATTATGAACAGGTGCTTGATCATGTTGAAAGATGCAATGGCCATCCCCGAATTGCTCTTCAACAGTGGGAAGCAAAAAGGTGCTTAAAACATCAATGTAGGCCTGTGCTGTGATAGTGACACACAGAACAACATGAGAATCATGATCACACCGTAACACCACCACCTGTGAACTTCACTATTAGCACTACACTGCTGGTACAGGGTGTTTCAAAAATGACCAGTATATTTGAAACGGCAATAAAAACTAAACGAGCAGCGATAGAAATACACCGTTTGTTGCAATATGCTTGGGACAACAGTACATTTTCAGGCGGACAAACTTTCGAAATTACAGTAGTTACAATTTTCAACAACAGATGGCGCTGCAAGTGATGTGAAAGATATAGAAGACAACGCAGTCTGTGGGTGCGCCATTCTGTACGTCGTCTTTCTGCTGTAAGCATGTGCTGTTCACAACGTGCAAGCGTGCTGTAGACAACATGGTTTATTCCTTAGAACAGAGGATTTTTCTGGTGTTGGAATTCCACCGCCTAGAACACAGTGTTGTTGCAACAAGACGAAGTTTTCAACGGAGATTTAATGTAACCAAAGGACCGAAAAGCGATACAATAAAGGATCTGTTTGAAAAATTTCAACGGACTGGGAACGTGACGGATGAACGTGCTGGAAAGGTAGGGCGACCGCGTACGGCAACCACAGAGGGCAACGCGCAGCTAGTGCAGCAGGTGATCCAACAGCGGCCTTGGGTTTCCGTTCGCCGTGTTGCAGCTGCGGTCCAAATGACGCCAACGTCCACGTATCGTCTCATGCGCCAGAGTTTACACCTCTATCCATACAAAATTCAAACGTGGCAACCCCTCAGCGCCGCTACCATTGCTGCACGAGAGACATTCGCTAACGATATAGTGCACAGGATTGATGACGGCGATATGCATGTGGGCAGCATTTGGTTTACTGACGAAGCTTATTTTTACCTGGACAGCTTTGTCAATAAACAGAACTGACGCATATGGGGAACCGAAAAGCCCCATGTTGCAGTCCCATCGTCCCTGCATCCTCAAAAAGTACTGGTCTGGGCCGCCATTTCTTCCAAAGGAATCATTGGCCCATTTTTCAGATCCGAAACGATTACTGCATCACGCTATCTGGACATTCTTCGTGAATTTGTGGCGGTACAAACTGCCTTAGACGACACTGCGAACACCTCGTGGTTTCTGCAAGATGGTGCCCGGCCACATCGCACGACTGACGTCTTTAATTTCCTGAGTGAATATTTCGATGATTGTGCGATTGGTTTGGGCTATCCGAAACATACAGGAGGCGGCGTGGATTGGCCTCCCTATTCGCCAGACATGAACCCCTGTGACTTCTTTCTGTGGGGACACTTGAAAGACCAGGTGTACCGCCAGAATCCAGAAACAATTGAACAGCTGAAGCAGTACATCTCATCTGCATGTGAAGCCATTCCGCCAGACACGTTGTCAAAGGTTTCGGGTAATTTCATTCAGAGACTACGCCATATTATTGCTACGCATGGTGGATATGTGGAAAATATCGTACTATAGAGTTTCCCAGACCACAGCGCCATCTATTGTTGAAAATTGTAACTACTGTAATTTCGAAAGTTTGTCTGCCTGAAAATGTACTGTTGTCCCAAGCATATTGCAACAAACGGTGTATTTCTATCGCTGCTCGTTTAGTTTTTATTGCCGTTTCAAATATACCGGTCATTTTTGAAACACCCTGTATATGATATTCACCAGGCATTCGTCATATCCACACCCTGCAACCGGATCGCCACATTGTGTACCACTATTCGTTACTCCACACAACGTTTTTCCACTGTTCAATCGCCCAATGTTTACGCTCCTTACACCAAGCGAGTTGTCATTTGGTATTTACTGGCGTGATATGTGGCTTATGAACAGCCGCTCGACCATGAAATCCAAGTTTTCTCACCTCCTGCCTAAGGGTCATAGTACTTGCAGTGGATCCTGATGCAGTTTGGAATTTCTATGTGAAGGTCTGGATACATTACGACCCTCTTCAACTGTCAGTGGTCTCTATCAGTGAACAGACAAGGTCGGCCTGTACACTTTTGTGCTGTATGTGTCCCTTCACATTTCCACTTCACTATCACATGGGAAGCAGTGGACCTAGGGATGTTTAGGAGTGTGGAAATCTCACGTAAAGACGTATGACACAAGTGACACTCAATACCTGACCATGGTCAAAGTACACGAGTTCCGTGGAGCGCCACATTCTGCTCTCTCATGATGTTTAATGACTATTGAGGTTGCTCATATGGAGTACCTGGCAGTAGGTTGCAGCACAATGCATCTAATACGAAAAACGTATGTTTTTGAGGGTATCCGGATACTTTTGATCACATACTTTATACATTACTCTGCCTTCTTAGTAGTACTGAGAATAAGTGATGTTGAGAAAGGCACTAAAAATGTGGTTATTGTTAGCCAGGTTACAGTGATACAATGCCTCCAATTCTGATCCCCCCTTCTTACAAGGTGGAACAACAGAATAGCTTACCAGGTTAAAAAGGGAGTGAGAGATGAAGCAGGGTAGTGCAAAATAGGACCCAAAGACTCTGTGTCTGTGCCTCGTAAGAGTGACACTCTGAACATAAAATAAATACAGAAATGGAAAAAAGACAAAGTTATAGTTTACTCAAGCATGATTCCAGTGGACTCAAGTAGAAGAATGCATACTGCTCTGGGTCTGATATCACTAGGAACAGTGCAGCAGCTTTCAACCCAGTGTTTATCATCCAAATGTCACCACCATCTTTCACTACGCTGGTCAGCAGGCTGCATTAACCCAGCCATCAGAACCAGGATAGTGTCACACCATCCTGAGTCAGCCACAGCTGCCTGACTGGAATACACTAGTAGCCAAGGCTGTTCACTATCGAGCCACCTCTTTGAGAAAACACATACAACAGCATATCCAAACCAGTGCACCTGGGTGCAGGGTTCAATGATAGTCGTCTGCTTAGTGTAGGCGCACTGCACTATGTCTGTTTGTGGTTAATAATAAAGAACTTTGACAAAATTTGGCTGCCTTCATCATCTCAGGTTTCATCCAGCTCTAGCAGAGAACCACTCACCCACTCAAATCTAAACAATACCATTACATTAACATATGCATTCTTTCGCTACTCCGTTTTTACCTAATGTGAAGATTATTGTTCCTCTAACAGTACATTCAACTGTCACTGTTAATTTTGTTCAAGGCATATTTGGATGTTTATTACCCACAGATTTGCCAAATCTCACCCAGCCACGATCGACCAAGTTCTCTAATGTGCTCCCCACCTGCATTATCTATGGAACACACAGAGCTTATGAAATGTTATAGATACAACAAGCATTACTCACTCTTCTCAAATTATAG
The DNA here is from genome assembly GCF_023898315.1 of Schistocerca nitens. Classification (NCBI taxonomy): domain Eukaryota; kingdom Metazoa; phylum Arthropoda; class Insecta; order Orthoptera; family Acrididae; genus Schistocerca; species Schistocerca nitens. Next base: position 924,166,248 of record NC_064614.1, on the reverse strand, counting down.
CTTATTATCTATTAATTTGTGTCTTTATTATATTTCCAACTGCTGTGTAATAACATTGGTAATTTATATTCTGACCATGCAAGTAGTAAAAATGCCTTGTCATGAGACTTTTTTCTTACACAAAATGCATGTGGTAATAAATAGTCTGAGAAACTTCCTTACACATTAAAATAGTGTGGAAGACCAGGACTCAAACATGGAACATGTTCATCGCTACGAGTATGAAAATTCAGCTTACAGGAGAAGCACAAGACAACTGATCTGAAAATTCTTTGAAGCTGACTTACAGCACACAATACTCACGACCTCTGAAAAAAAAAAAGGGCAATTGATAGTGCCTTATGGTATTCCCTGTTAATGAACGAAAGCATATTTCATTTCTGCACTAACCTGTACCACATTTCTGCCGCCCCTTCATTTTTAGAAGAATGAATTTATGCACACATTGGCACCTGAAGTACAGAGAGACAATCTATGTATTGTTGATGCAGTAATTTTGCTTAGAACATATATATGAATAATGCAGCTTTCATAAAGCCTACAGGAATCTGGGGGCACTCTAAATGATAAGCTAATCCTGTTCAGCACAACACTACAAGAAAAGGATCAATGAAAAAAACAACTGATTTTTTATTTAGTGTGTCTGTATTTTATCACACTTGTGTGTATACGCAGTGTATCTTTCTAGTTGTGCTCTTGACACTTGAAATAGAAACGTGTGGGTAACACGGTGTGCAAAAAAGGCAAAACAAGGGAGGAAAAAATGGTGGAGACTGTAACACATAAATTGATTGAAATACTACACATATACTAGACACTGCTCTGCTCCAAATGCACTTTATTGTGAAGCACGTGAACACCACCACGATAATTTAATTTTTTTGTACACACACACACACACACACACACACACACACACACACACACACACACACACAGAGTTAAAATTGCATCTCATTTACAAACCCTCTGAACACATGTTTTGCTTGGTACCAGTGCATGTCATCAAAATTCTTATCCACAGAATTCTTTTTTAGGTCATGTGATACATAACTGTTTCTATGTAAGGGATTATGTCCTTCATTGTAAGGAAGCCTGAACTGTTCTTCACTATCTTCAGTCACTAAAGCACAATCTGGATAAATCTCTGCCTCTTGACCAGTATCATTATCCACATTACTGCTGATAGACTGTTCTTCACAAGTAGAACCTTTCAATGAAAATATAATATGTTGCCCCATGTTAGGTGGTTCATACAGTCTTTTGGGAAGAAGCCATGGACTATTCAGCCCAGCTCTCTTTTTCACGAACAGGTAGGTGTTAGTAGTGCTGAGTGACTTGGTAACAAAGTTCTGCAACTCTTCACAAGTCATAATGCCCCTGAAAATGAATAAGAAAAAGTGGTTTCAGAACAACTGGCATACAATGTGGAGATGTCATTAATATTTTAAATCTGTCTATTAGTATATGGTAAACATTCAGATTTACTCTAATCAGTAAATGCACTGGACAGCAAATTAAACTATGTTACTTAAGTAATTTGTGAAATAATAAAGTTATTTCCAAAATAGAAGTTCAAGACATAGAATCACAACAATCTTACTAACAATAGGGCAAAAGCAGGAATCACATGAATAGGTGGTGATCACAGTGCATGAATCCATGGACTGTATTCATCACCACAGGACAAAAGGCTTGAGGGCTACCACCTACACCTTCCTGTGGTAATGGTTCAAATATTTTTCGGCTGTAATCCTGAAGATTTCAGATAACATGGCTTTTCAGAAGGTGTAATATCAATATGCTTGACACATTTTGATCCAATATAATTGTGAATCAGATAATTGTGATGACAGGACAAAGAAACCAATTTCTCTGTTTCTCCTTAAACATTAAATTTCTGTAAGAGATTTGAAGCTGATAAAGAATTTTTAAATGCTGATCACAATGTACAGTGAGAAAATCAACATTTTTTAACATCTAAAGAAAATAAAACATTGTACGGGTTGTTACTGATACAACTGAAAGAGGGATAAAATTAATTCAAGACTTAATTTACAGTTTGATAATAAATGAAGAACAATGACAGTTTCTTTAACAGGCTCTCTAAACATAGACAATTTTTGCTGAATCTTCAAAAACTATCAAACCAAACCCATTACCAACTTAATCACGAACGTTTAACTTACATTGATTTAATATGTATATTGTATAATTTAATAATTTATTAGCAAAATTAATTTGAATGCCATTACTTATTTTGTAACTCCCATGCTCCTCTTTTTTCCTAATTCCTTCATTTATAGTTTGTACAAAGTTGCACTTACTTTTGTAAACTTCTCCAATTGCTGATTTTGGACATACAAAATGAAAAAAATCTGGAGAGCAAATGCAAGTGACTGATGTAATGGTATTTTCCCTTCCTAAGTCAATTAGGAATGAAACCAAAAGAAAGTGCTGGGAAGTTAAGTGAAATGGCTGCAGGAAAAATGCAATGAAACAGAAAAGGAAAAGGTTGTCAGAACAGATTTAGCATATAGAACAGCCAAAATGAAATTAAAAGCAAAGTTGTCAACACTGAGAGTTTAAGAGGAATTATATTGTGAAACACACAGGATAGAGCAAAGATAGGGAAAGAGTGAATTGAGAGCTCCTGCAAGGAGGTACTATCTGCTGACAATAGAACAAGAAATGGATATTTCTCCAGAGGACATAGGGGAATCTAGTACTAGAGTAAGAGTTTGGCAGAGCTTTAGAAGTCAATCAAATAAGACAGAAAGTATAGAAAACATTAATACAGAATTGGAGAAATTACAGGAGAAAGTGTCAACCGAATGATTATTCAAGATAGTCTGTGGGGTGTATGAGACTGGAGATATACCATTGGGCTGTAGAATACCATCATACACTCAATCCTGAAGATACTCAATGGAGATAAATGTGATACATATTACACAGTCAGTTTACTAGATCTTGCATCCTCATAAGAATGACATACAGAAGAATGGGAAAGAAAAATTGAGGAATGGAATGATCAAGTAGCCTCGGTTGTGGGTAAAGCAGGTGGTAGGGTTTGGTTTATTGGTAGAATACTGGAGAAGTGCAATCAGTCTACAAAGGAGGTTGCTTATAAATCATTCATGCAATCCATTCTAGAGTATTATTCAAGTGTGTGGGACCTGTACCAAATAGAACTAACATGGGGTACTGAACACATACAGGGGGGGACAGCACAAATGGTCACAGGTTTGTTTGACCTGAGGGATGCTAAAAAAACTGAACTGGAAGACTCTTGAAGATAGATGTTGACTACCCCACAAAGTCTACTAACAAAGTTTCAAGAACCGGCTTTAAATAACTCTAGGAATACATTACAACTCTCTACGTATTGCTCACACAGGGATTGTGAGGACAAGATTAGAATAATTACAGCATGTGCAGAGGCATTCATTCAATCAATCATTCTTCCTGCACTCCATACATGCATGGAATGGGAAGAAACCCTAATAACTGGTGGATGTAGATGTGTTACATGACAGTTAGCTTAGCTTTAGGCATGGTAAAAGAACCAGAGAGGCAACTACAATGATGTGCTTTTATCGTTGAGACTAAACTTTATAAAAATCAAGAAACACCCATAGGAGTTGTCAACACAGGAAAAGCTTCAACAATGTAAAATGTTGTAAAGTGTTTGAAATTCTCAGAAAAGTAAGCATAAGTTATAAAGAAAGATGGGTAATATACAATATATACAAGAACCAAGAGGGGGAAAATATGAATGGAAGACCAGGAGAAAAGTGCTTGAATTAAAAACAGCAAAAGTTTTTCTCCATTACTGTTCAACTTGCATGCAGAAAAAGCAATAATGGAAAGAAAGGTCCAGGAGTGGGGATAAAATTGAGAGTGAAAGAATATCAATGCTAAGATTTGTTCATGATACTGCTACTCTCAGTGAGGCTGGGGATGAATTACAGGATACATTGAATGGGATGAGTCCTCTGACCACAGAATAAGGACTGAGTAAACTAAAGGAAAATGAAGGCAGTGAGAAGTAGCAGCAATGAGACAGCAAACTAAATATCAGAATTGGGTACTACATCAAAATTGGCATCACAGCTCAATGAGTATGAATACAAACATAGTTACAGATCGTTTAAAATACACCATGGAAGAACAATGTCCTTTTTCAAAATTTGGGATCACATAATAAAGAAAGTAAAGGAATTCTACTAAACTGGAAGCAAAAGATCACACACCAAAGGAAGCTAGTGGAAAGATGATGCAGACTAGCAGAAAAAAAAAAAAAAAAAGCATTCCTCGATGCAGACTAGCAGAGAAGAGAGAGCATTACTCACTTCAAGAAATCTACCAGTATCAAATATAGGCCTTAATTTGAACAAGAAAGTTCTATGAAAGTGTTTTTAGAACACAGGGTTGTACAGATGGGGGAAAACAAAAAATAAAGAGAAATGTGGTGTTACAGAAAGATGCTTAATATTAAGAGCAGACCAACAAGTTAATATTTAGCTTTTTCTTTGTTTTCTTCCTAGTTTAATTCTTTAAATTCCGTGCATGTTTTTCTACGTAAGAGCTGGAACCTCATTTTTTGTAACTGTAAAGTGTAGATCTGTGCAGTCTGTAGGTGAATTTTCACTTCTTTTGAGCAACCATTTACACATTTCAGTAGGAGTCAGCTGCCATTGGAGAAATGTCAGGAGGGCAGCAAGTTGGATATCTACATTTCTCTCTGTACTTTTATAGTATACTTCTCCAGTTAGTTTTACTAGGATGGGAAAGAGGTGTGCATGCTGTGTGCAGACCCAAGAGGAGCTGGCCATAGTTCGTAACAGCTGAATACATTTTTGGTTATGGTAGCTGTCTTGAGGATAATGCCTCAGTATGTAGTTGTGGCAAAGAATCTGGTACATTGCATGTGACATCTCAGGTGTCGGCCTTATTAATGTACCCAATGCTGTGGATACACCCTCACCGCAGGGTGGGTGGCAGGTAGTAATGTGTTTGCACCACTCAAGACGGAGGGTCAATGTGGAGACTGGCTGTCTGTCCTTGCCCATCCACTCTATGAATGGACAGGTGATCACTCCTTCAGCAGTGTGTGATCAGGCACACAAGGGCAGGGGCTTGCTAGTTATTGGGAGCTAGGCACATTACTGAGCCCCTTAAGCAAATAGCATTTGGGGCCAGAAAGAAAGTCAATGCAAACTCAGTATGCCTGCTGGGTGGGGTGTCTCATCTGTGATGTGGAGGTGGCCTTGCCTGTGGCTATTGAGCATGCAGTGGGCAGTTATCTGCAAGTTATGACTTATACAATCACCAATGACACCTGTTGCTTGGGTTCTGAGGCCATCCCCAGTTAATATGAGTGGCTAAGCTCACAATTTGCACTGTGTCATTCTTGGCTGCAAGTTTCTGGATCAGCTTGATCGGATGGAAAACTATGGGACTATAAGTCAGGGATGCATTACACACAGGAAGCAGCTACTCAGGTAATAGAAGACTTGTGGAGTACACATGGGTCTTTTTTAGGCTATGTGGTAGGCTGAGGTACTGTGATGAACACTTACCAGTCAATACTCAGATAGTGAAATCAGACCACATTCAGAGTAAAGACACTTTGATTGTTAAAATTTTATCAGTAAACTGTCATTACTATTTGTAATAAAGTTCATGAATTTACTGCCCTCCAGGAAATATGCCATACTCAAATTATTCTCGAGACAGAGCTGGCTGAAGCCTTAAGTAGGAAGCTGTGAAATATTTAGTGAATCATGGAATGTACAGCGGATAACTGATCAGATGTTATAGGAGGGGGAGTGTTCATTGAGTCTATAAAAATATTCTCTCTATTGAGATTCAATTTGAGTGTGACAGTGAAGCTATCTGGACATGTACAGCAGGTTTAGGTGAAATCAAGCTAATTGTTGGATGTTTTTGCCAGCCACATGATCCCACTGTGGCAGTTTTAGTCATTCAAAGAAAGTTTATGCTCAGTGGTGTGGAAATGCCCAGACCATGCAACGTTAGTTGGAAGCGACTTTAACGAACCGAGTATCGACTGGGACAGGCAGCCTTGTAAAGTATGTTAAAACATATCTGGTAGAAAGAAATTAGAATTATATTAATACCTTAAGCTGCTAACGGGCGTTGATATACATCAACGGGGACAGGTGAAAATGTGTGCCCCGACTGGGACTCGTACCCGGGATCTCCTGCCTACATGGCAGACACACTATCCATCTGAGCCACCGACGGCACAGAGGATAGCGCGACTGCAGGGACTATCTCGCGCACGCCTCCTGTGAGACCCACATTCTCACCTTGTTGTCCACACACTACATTCGTACTGTACCACCCCAACACACTCATTACTCGTGGAAGACATTCTTACCCAGTCCCGTAAGAGTTCGGAGAATGTGTGTACATGCGCACAGGAGGAGGTCATGGCTGGTGTTGCCAGAACTATATACTTATATGGCTACAGACACAGAATTCACGCATCTGTAAAAAGATCAATGTGCGAAGATCTTGCTAAGATCCTGCTAAGATCCTGAGAAAATTCTGGTCCTACATACAATCATTATGCAGGTCAAAGGCTTCTATCTAGTCACTCATTGAGCCATCTGTTGTAGCAACACAAGATAGCAAAATGAAAAGTGAAGTTTCCACTTTCACATCTTAAAATTGTTCATGCAGGAGTATCGTAGAAACATACCATTATTTGACCATAGTGCAGACTGCCAAATGGAGGACAAAGTAATAGGCATCCCTGTCATAAAAGGCAACTGAAAGAGTTCAAAACAGATAAATTACCAGGTCCACATAGAATCCCAATTTGGTTTTACAGAGAGTTCTCTACAGCATCAGCTCGTACTTAGCTTCCATTTGTTGCAAATTTTCTACCCAGCACAGAGTCTGAAGTGAACAGCTCAAGCAAATGGAAAAAAGTACAGGCAACTCTTGTATACAAGAAGGATAAAGAGCAGACCTGCAACATTACAGACTGATATTCTTAACATGGTTTTCTGCAGAATTCTTGAGCATGTTCTTAGTTCAAAAATAATAAATTTTCTCGAGATGCGAAAGCTTTTGCCCACAAATAAGCGTGGATTTAGAAAGAATTGCTTGCACAATACTCAGCTTTCCCTTTTCTTACATGATGTCCTGTGAAACACGGATGAAGGGCAACAGACAGATGTCATATTACCTGAAAAGTGTTTGACAAGATGCCCCACTGCAAACTATTAATCAAAGAATCAGCATAATGAGTAAGTTCCCAGATATGTGAGTGGCTCGAAGACTTCTTAAGTAATAGAACCCAGTATGTTGTCCTCAATGGCGAGTGTTCATCAGAGAGAAGTGTACCATCAGGAATGATTAGGGAAGTGTGGTAGAACCACAATTATTCCTATATACATGAAAGATCTGCCAGACATGGTGGACAGCAATCTGTGGTGGCTGGCTGATGATGCTGTGGTGTATGGGACGATGTTGATATTGAGTGACTGTAGGAGGATACAAAATGACTTAGACAAAATTTCTAGTTGGTGTGATGAATGGCAGCCGGCTCTAAATGTAGAAAAATATACGCTAATATGTATGAATAGGAAAAGCAAACCCATAATGTTAGACTACAGCATTAGTAGTGTTCTGCTTGACACAGTCACATCATTTAAATATCTGGGCATAAAGCTGCAAAACAATATGAAATGGAATGAGATGTGACTGTGATTTTCACATCTCATCCAAAATTCACTCTCATTATTAGCCGCAAATACCATTTCGGGAAGAAATGCATTTGCCCATAAGTGAAAGAATCCCTATGTCCGTAAAGAGGCACCTGCAAGATATTCAGTTATCAGTTTTACATAATACTGTTATTGCACACTTCTGTAGATTAAACACTTTTTTGATCTTAGTTGGACTGTGCCAGGTGGTTTCGACGATTATCACCTAAAACAAGTTATGTAATCAATTTTTCGTTTGTTTGCTGATACATGTCTGCAGTCCTGGTACAAATTGAAATCCCTGCAGCACAGCAGTACAGACGCCAAAACAAAATGGTGTAGTTCATTAGTAAACTAGTGTATCATTTAGTAAGTTACTTTCTACATTTGAAGGCAAACAACACTGCAACAGTCCTTGCCAAGTTTGTGGAAATTTGTCAATGCTACACAATCATATAACAGTGGTTAGCTGACACAGACGCTTCCAGTGTGGTCAAACAAATATGAATGGGGATTAACCAACTGGTAGACCATGTGTCTCTGGAGAACTGGGATTTACAAGAGAAACCACCACTTGTTGTCACTCATTAGTAATGTTAAAATGCCAGATCAGTGAACCACCGAGACTGTTGCCTCTGCAACTACAGTAGAGACTGCTGCCTCTATTCAGAAATCCATAGTTACCTTCTGTTGTAGTTGCATTTAAACTACGGCTATCTGTATCACTTAGGCACACACGCCACACTGCAAGATCCATGGTTTGTGGGGGTATCATAGTTATTTACCAAGATATCTACTCGTTTCCCTTTACTGGAACCACACTTGCCAAGACTGTGTCTGCAACTGTACATTCAACTGTTAAAGCGAGAAAAACCATCTGTAAACAGTATATAAAATTTATAAATCACAATGCACTTAGGAGTATTAGCTCCATTTTCAGATGGGGAATTTGAATACTGGATCATCCATAGAGCGCTAAGGTTCTGAAACCTTTAATGACTGATATATAAAAATTTTAATTACTGACTATGAGGTGTTTTGTTAGGGTAATGCCCTTAATCGGTCCTTGACACTGAAGCAACATTGCGTAAATCACTATAAAAATTTAGCTCAAAGGACAAATCTCCTCCCAAATTGGCAAGAAGGAACTGTGCTGGGGAGCTGCAGATGAAGTGTCCAGTGCGGTACTTGCCTGTGAGTGTCATGCTGCTAAATATGCACTCCTGAGTGCCCATACAACTATGTTTAGCTGAACAGAACTATGAGTGATAGTCTATGTTAAAAGTACCACCATCACAGATCCTCAAATAAAAGATATCAAGGTAGAAATGTTAAGGATGGTAACTTCCTGTGCAGATGTATCTTTTTATAAGACCTCACAATACACACAAATTAGCTTTGGCGAATTTCAACATCAAATGTTTCAGTACTACATGACAATGTCCCTATGATTCAGAAGCCAATGTAGAAGGTTAAGCAATGTTACCCTATCTGACACAAATGTTCTAATCTCAACCAAGTCAGTAGTGGCCATGGTAGATGTTCTGTAATGAGGAAATTGGGTATTCAATAAAGTGCTGGTATGGGTGTTGTGCAGAGGAACAGACACTGTACAACAATGTCCACACCATTCATTTGATGATGGTCTGAGAGACTTACATGAGGTGATACCAATTTCTGAAACCTGGCAGTGAAACATTATTTGTGATTATTCTGTAATTAATTTATATCATCATCATAGCTATGTCCAAGCATGTTTTGTTACCTCACTGTGAAAAAACAGATTGGGCCATTGGACTGAATAATGACAGGTGAGATAGTATGGGGCACCTACACTACTAAACAACTGAAAACAGTGTCACAGTATAAGGTTGCTATCTTACGGCCCTAGGGCAACAAAAATATGATTTTAAGAATGTCATACAATTACTGACCAAATTTAAAAAAATAAAATGCTTACATAATCTACTCATTAACAGGTATAATCTTACAATAAAGGTTTAACACAATACATCAAGTACTAAAATTAAAAACTCTGTTTATGTCTTGATGCTGTGTAACTCATGACATGCAAATTACCACTATATTCATTCAGCCTTTAAGAATGAGAGCGCTTAGTGACTTTCAACAACATTTTCACTGTTCATGCAGTAAAACTTGAGCATCAGGCATGACATTTAAATTTATTGTTTCTTTACTATTAACTCTATTTGCAACACATTTTGCAGACAGTTTCCACATATACCACTGAAAGCAACTGCAAAATTATATTGTTGTTCGATACACAGTTCAGGAGATATGATACCACAAACATTGAGATGCATGAAAAAGTAGGTTTTCCTAAAATGGAGTGTCTTCAACCATAAATGTTTTACATGCTTAATATCAAGATTTAACACATTAATTCATTTGTAGAGTAATCAGACATTTGAATATGTTCTATACATGGGACTTTGATTCTTTAAAGAATCAGAGTGGAGCTTTAGTGCTCATATGCTATTTGTGACAATTAATTATTTACTATTTGTTTGGCTTGTATGGGCACCCAATGGCAAGGTCATCAGCATCCTTACAATTATCAGCACAAATGAATGTGGAAATGAACTAAAACTGTGTACCTGTGTGCACTCGAGATGGCCACATAGTCACTCTATCTCACATGCAATGAAACCAATTAGGAGGGAAGACAGCTAATCAAGAAATTAAAACACAGAGAAAACAAAACACAGAGGAGCTAAAAGAAAAGCACAGGGAAATGTGACTGGCTGACCACCACTGAGCCAGTCAACCTGTTGACACATTAAAAACATCTCCCTAAAATCTTGTTAAAAATGTTGGGCAATTCACAAAACTTTAAAATTCAAACCACATTTGTTTCATCATTACATAAAATACACTGCAGGTCCGTTGGAAATTCTTCTGAAGACAGCTGGTCAGCAAATAAAATACAGTCCAATAAAATGTGGCACACCGTTACCTGCACACCACAAGCACCATACATTGGAGAGTCCTCTCACCGGAGTAAGAAGCCATGTGTCATAGGGCTGTGGCCTGTGTGAAGACGAGTAAGAAGGACCTCATCCCGTCAACATGACTGGAAGGAAGTACTCCATGGCTGAGTTGTGGGCTTGATGACACGGAGCTTGTTGTCAGTCACTTCCAGCCACTCGTCTTCCCATTGACACATCTCTTTGTACCTCAACAGCGAGGTGATAACTTGCAGGGGGATAGCACTCCGAAATACTTGAAGATCACGACAAGCCTCCTTGGCTGCTCGATCTGCCAATTCGTTCCCCGCAATCCACAAGTGCCCTGGTTCCCAGCAGAAAGACACCTCCTTCCCCAGATGTTGTGGTTGGAGGAGGGCATCCTGGATATTTTGGATTATTTTATCTGAGGGGTACAAACACTGGAGGGAGTAAAGGATGCTCATAGAATCCGAACAGATGAGAAATCTAACACTGGGAGAATGTCTTATCTGCTCCAGGGCCCACAAGATCACATATAATTCTGCATCGAAGATATTAAATACTAGAGGGAGTCTGACGTCAAAGACATGATGTGGGAAAACAGAGCAACCAACGGAGTCCCCCTGCTTAGACACATCCGTAAAAACAGCTACATGGTTGTGGTGCTAAGATAAAATGTCTGAAAATGTCGAATTAAAAAACGGAGAAGGAGTGCAGTCTCTCCCGTACTAATCCAAATCTAAAATCACTCTGGCCCTCTCCAGTAACCAGGGTGGCAGACGGTTAAAACTCTGGATTTGGGGTCGTACTGGCTTCACACCGAGTAACTCCAGCACATGTTCCACATGGATCCCAAATGGCATTGTGGCTCATGGACAGTTAGAAAAAAGGTGCTCCAGAGGCGAATGAACAAAAGTATGGTGTGCGGGTGAAGTTGGAGCTGTGAGGAACTTACGCACCTGACTCACTATGAGGAGCTGGCACTGGATGGCAAGTGGTGGTTCCCCCGTCTCAGCACAGAGGCTGGGTATGGGGCTGGTCCAATAAGCACCTGTGGCCAGCCGAATCCCTGCATGGTGCACAGTGTCTGTAGTAACACTGTTCACGTTTACGTCGCACTTCACTTAGCGTAGACCGGGACTGTGTCCTAGGCATGCCCGATGTTGACTGACTGGGCACGGCCCGTGCTGCTGGAGTTGTTGTTGTTGTTCTTGTTGTTACGCCGGCAGAGGTCGCGTCCGAATTCTCGCGTGCCCTCTGGTGGACGGGACTCTACTTGCGGCAACTACTGCCCGTGACGCGCCGTGCCGCGCCTTGCCAATGTGCGCCTCCCGCGATCTTTCTGGTGGCTACTACACTCCTCCTCCTTCGGGGGGGTGAAGCCACTGTGATCCACTGCGTCGGAAGGTGGAGCGTCGGGCAGGAGCGATGACCTCCACATCCATTGGATGGCCTGAGTCGAGGGGATCTGCCAACCCTCGAGCTGGAACCTTCGAATACGGCTGGAAGTGACCCACACGAAGAGGCCCCCCGTCGTCCCACAACCGGAGCTCGGGACAGAACGGGTGACAAGCTGTCGAACTCCGGATCCCGTTCCACCTCGGGAGGGGCAAGACCCAGTGGTGGCGATGAAGGGGAAGGGACAACCACAGGTGAACTAGCCCCCTGAGAAACCGAACCTGCGAGGGGGGCCGGCTCTCGCTGGGGCATCTCGAATGATGGCGATGCCGGTGCTGGAGCTACTGGAGGCTGCCAAGGCTGAGAACCATCGCAGTGTGGCAGAGTCACAGCGGGGAGAGGAGGTAACGTCCCCTGTGAAACCAATACAGGTGCCGGCAATGGGGAAGCCGGTATCCGAGAGGTCGGAGGGTGGGTGCCCGAACGTGGACGTAGCTGATTTTGGTGACGACGTACCACCCGATCCCCCGCCTGCAAGGTATAGAGCCGGCGGCCATTTCGGCGCAGGACCACCGCCGGTATCCAACGTGGATTGCGACCAAACCCACGGGCCCAGACCGACATACCCAGTGGAAAGCCAGGTACTTCATTTTGTGAAGACTGGCAAGGACCAGGCCGGAGGAGGTGCAGCAGAGTCCTAGGTTGACGCCCATGGAGGAGCTCTGCGGGGCTGCGGTCGCCCATTGGTGTGGTCCGGTATGCCGTCAAGAAAAACGTCAAGGCTTCCTCTGCAGGAAATTCGTGCACATACTTTTTCATCTGCGTCTTAAATGTGCGCACCATGCGCACCATTCGATTGTGGATGGAAGGGGGGAGAGCAAACGTGCCGAATACCGAAGCGCCTACAAAAATCCTGGAAGGTCTGCGAAATAAACTGCGGTCCATTGTCTGAGACCAGGGTGATTGGCAGACCTTCCACAGAAAAGATTTTTGCTAGTGCCTGGATTGCAACTTCTGAAGTGGTTGAGGAGCAGCGAACCACATATGGGAATCGGGAATAAGCATCAATGACAATGAGCCAAAAGCCATTGAGAAACGGGCCCGCAAAATCGATGTGAACACGTTCCCATGCTTGTGTTGCCGGCGGCCATGAAGAGAACGCTGCCCTGGGAGATGCTTGTTGGCTCGCACACTGGGAACAGGCGGCCACCAAGTGCTCAATTTCTCTGTCAATACCGGGCCAGTACACATGTCTGTGAGCCAAGGTTTTAGTACGGGAAACACCCCAGTGCCCCGCATGTAATAACGTGAGGACCTCCCTTCGTAAACCTGCAGGAACAACCACGCGAGGAGCTGTATCATCGGTAGCCAGAAGGAGAACTCCTTCCAAGACCGAGAGGCGGTCTCGTAGAAGAAAATAATTACGAAGAGGGTCCGAGGCCCGGCCTGAAGGGCGGGAGGACCACCCCTGCTGAATGAGGCGAACTACTTGCCGGAGAACCGGGTCAGCCGCCGTTTCCCTGGCGACTCGAGAACTAGTGATCGGAAAGCCATCAACTGCTTGGCGGGATGCCACATCCAAATGAAAACACATAATCTCCTCTCGATCGAACGTAGGACCGGGCCCACCGGAAGACGGGAAAGAGCGTCGGCGTTGGCATGCTGTCCTGTAGGGCGAAAATGAATGTCATAATGGCACTTAGAGAGGAACAAGGCCCAGCGCTGTAGTCTGTGGGCCGCCCTATCCGGAATCTGAGAGGTGGGGCCAAATAACGATATTAACGGCTTATGGTCAGTGATTAACTGAAACTTCGTGCCGTACAAGAAAGGGTGAAACTTGGTAACAGCGTAGACAATGGCCAAAGCCTCTTTTTCCACCTGGGAGTAATTGGCCTGTGCAGGACTAAGAGTTTTAGACGCAAACGCCAGCAGCTACTCGGACCCATCCGCGTTGACATGGGCCAGGACCGCCCCCACCCCATACTGCGAAGCATCTGTAGCCAGGACCAACGGCTTACGGGGATCAAAAGTAGCCAAACAAGGGGCTGAAGTGAGGAGGCCCTTCAACGAGGTGAACGCTCGCTCGCATGCAGGCGACCAATCAAAAGGAACACCCTTGTGCAGAAGGCAGTACAGGGGGTGGGCTATAGTGGAAGCCCTGGGAATGAACCGGTGGTAATAGGCTATCTTGCCTAAAAAGGCTTGTAACTCTTTCAGCGAAGTGGGCCGAGGAAGGTTGACGATACCTTGGACCAAACTTCCTAGTGGCTGTATGCCATGCCGAGATATGGTGTAGCCCACAAACTCAATGGACGGTTGGAAGAAGGTTGACTTACGCAGGTTGCAATGCAAGCCCACAGACCTGAATTTGAGAAAGAGGGTGCGAAGGTTGTGCAAGTGTTCCTTCGTGCTGCGGCCTGTGACAATTATGTCATCCAGGTAATTAATACAATGAGGGATTGTTGACGTGACATGCTCAAGATAACGCTGGAATATCGCCGGGGCACTGGATATTCCAAAAGCCAACCGCTGGTATTGGTAAAGGCCAAACGGGGTGTTGACGACCGCCAGCCGTTTGGAGTCCTCATCAAGAGGTATCTGATGATAAGCCTCCGACAGATCGATTTTCGAAAAATATTGGCCACCCGCCACGGCGGAGAACAATTCATCAGCACGAGGCAAAGGATAGGTGTCCACCACCAATTGGGAATTAATGGTGGCCTTGAAATCGCCACAAAGACGTAAGTTTCCTGAGGGCTTCTTGACAATAACGAGGGGCGAAGCCCACTCACTGGAAGAAACGGGAAGAACGACCCCTAGGGCTGTCAGCCGGTCTAGCTCTTCCTTTACCTGAGGGCGGAGAGCCAAGGGGATCTGTCTCGCGCGTAGAAAACGCGGGCAAGCCGACGCCTTCAACGTTAAGTGAGCTTCAAAATCGGAAACACGCCCCAGGCCCTCCTCAAAAATCTCTGGAAAGTCTGAGATCAAAGATTCCAATGAGTGATAGGGAACGTCTTCGGAGACCAACTGTATGGTGTCAGCAATAGAAAAACCGAAAGCCTGAAAGGCATCCAGGCCAAAAAGGTTAGCGGAGCTCGCATCACTGACAACAATAAAAGTAATAGGCCGAGTGACTGATTTGTAAGTCACGTCGGCAGTGAATTGACCCAGTAGGGGAATGAACTGTTTACCATAACCGCGTAGACGCCGGTAAACTGGCGCCAACGGGGGCGATCCAAGGTCGGAATAAGTTTGTGCATTCAACAACGAAACTGCCGCCCCCGTATCTACTTGCAGTTGTAACCGGCGCGACCGAACCGACACCTCAATAAAGAGTTTGTGGGCCGATGCGTCGGGAGCCTGGCCCGATGAAACTTCCTGAATGTCAACGTCCATGTTCTCTGTACTTGCTTCCTTCGATGCCTTTGAGGCTGAGCGGCAAACTTTAGCAATGTGACCTTTTTTATTACATTTGCGACAAACGGCCCAACGCTGGGGGCACTCTGACCGATCATGATGTGTATAGCACGATGCACAGCACGGTAACAAGGGCCGGCGGCCGGAATTCTGCTTACGCGCCGTGCGGGAGCGGCCGTAACGGCCGGATTGTACCGCTCGCACGTCGTCCACCCCGGACACAGTGGATGCGGCCGCGCCGCCCTGAACCGCTGCAACGTCGCACCACGCTTCCAACTGTTGACCTGCGGCGTGAGAGACTTCATACGATTGAGCAATGGACAGGACTTCCTCAAGGGAAGGGTCCTGCAGGGCCCATTGCCGGACCTCCCTATCAGGGGCCGAACGAACAATGATGTCACGCACCATAATGTGGGCATACGACTCTCGCGACTGCTCCGTGACAAAATGACACTTGCGACTAAGACCGTGCAGGGTAGCGGCCCACGCCCGGTAAGACTGATGGGGCTGTTTCTTGCATTGATAGAACTCGACCCTAGCCGCCACAACATGCGTGCGGCGGCGATAATAGGAAGACAGCAACGAACACAATGCGTCAAAAGTCAAGGACGAGGGTTCCTGCAACGGCGCTAGCTGCCGCAAAACTTGATACAGCGAGGGAGATATCCAAGACAAGAAGAGAGCACGACATACCTCCGCCTCGGCAACATGAAACGCCTGGAAATGCTGCCGAAGGCGATGTTCATATGCGTCCCAATCCTCCGCCGTCTCGTCATACGGGGGAAAGGGAGGAGGGAACTGCGCCGGAGCAGACGGCGTGGAGAGCAACGCCGGAAGCACTTGTTTCATGGTGGCCATGAGTTCCGTCTGCTGCGCAACCAAAACTCGCACCAAATCCTCCATGCCGTGGAGAAACTGCGAAACCGGAACAACGACGCAACACGCGAAAGAACGACCCTACTCGTCGCCAATTGTGTAGTAACACTGTTCACGTTTACGTCGCACTTCACTTAGCGTAGACCGGGACTGTGTCCTAGGCATGCCCGATGTTGACTGACTGGGCACGGCCCGTGCTGCTGGAGTTGTTGTTGTTGTTCTTGTTGTTACGCCGGCAGAGGTCGCGTCCGAATTCTCGCGTGCCCTCTGGTGGACGGGACTCTACTTGCGGCAACTACTGCCCGTGACGCGCCGTGCCACGCCGTGCCAATGTGCGCCTCCCGCGATCTTTCTGGTGGCTACTACAGTGTCAATGATCCACAAATAAGAGGGTCTCGCTAACCCATACACCATGCACCCGTAGTCCAGCTGTGAATGCATGAAAGTCCAATAAAACTGGAGGAGACTCGCCCTGTCCACTCCCCGAGACCTGTGGCTAAAGCACTTGATGATGATCAGTGCCTTTACGGTTCTAGCTTTCAGGTCTTGCAAATGTGGCAACCACGACAATCTGGAGTACAAAATCAGGCCCAGAAACCGCACTGTGTCTGTAAAATGTAGGATGGTGTCCCCCATAGTCAAAGCAGATAGATTAAAAAAAGGTGACGATAATGATTAAAATAATGAACACACACACACACACACACACACACACACACACACACACACTTATCCGCAGAAAACTGAAAACCCATCTTTGCAGTCCACTCCTCTAACCTCCACACTGTAAGTTGCAACTGATGGCTTGCCGTTGCAACACTGGAGATGCAAAAGAAAACAGTAAAATCATCCACAAATAAGGAGTACTGTACAGGACTCCTTACCCTCAAAACACTGCCCTGAGGAACACCATTCTCCTCCTCAAATCGATCAGACAGCGTGTCACCAACTTGGGTCCTAAAAAACTGCCGAGACATGAAAGACGGTATGAAGATGGGGAGGTGGCCACGAAAGCCCCATTGATGCAGTTGTGCGAGAAAAGTGTCTCCAAGTAGTATTGTATGCCTTACTTATATCAAAGAATACGCCGATACATTGAAGCTTATGGAGGAAAGCCTGTTGAATAGCTGCCTCTAGGAGTGTCATATTGTTGGCAGTGGACCAAAATCTTTGGAATCCACACTGAGAGAGGCTAAGGGGTTGCCTGGTCTCTAACAACCAGACCAGTCGACAGTTAACCACTTGCTCCAGGGTCTTTCCTACACAGCTTGTTAAGGCGATATTCCAATAACTGCTGGGTTATGTGCAGTCCTTTCCTGGTTTGAGGAGAGGGTTCAGAATTGCCTCCCTCCACGAGTTGGGGAAGTTGCCTGTCTGCCATATTAGATTAAAACATTCGAAGAGGATTTCCTTTGCACCGCTGGCAAACGTCAAAGCATGCAATACAGGATTTGGTCGTGACCGGATGCAGTGTCATAAGTCTCAGTCAGTGCTAATTCAAGCTCCCACATGGAGAAAGGGGAATTGTAGACCTCAGAACTGTTGGACCTGAAGTCCACGTTTTCCCTCTCTAAAGTCACATGGTAGAGACAAAACACCAGATCCTGGCTGGCATTGGCAGTAGTTTGTGCAAAATGCTCGGCCAGCAATATCTCTGGGTGTTGTTTGGAGGCACCCCTGTTTCAGCATTGCTGCTATCAGTAAACGGCTTCATTTACCAGAAATCCTTTGGATGGCTTCCCATACTTTTACAGAAGAATTGGAATGATAGATGGAGTCCAGGAACACTTGCCATGACCTTTTCTTACTCTCCCTAATGACGCGTTGAGCCTTGGTCCTCACGACTCTTAAGGCCCTAAGGTTGCTTGCTGTCGGTCAGCATTTAAAATGTTGAAGAGCGCCATACCCTTCCTGGATCGCGGAATGGCACTCACCTGTCCACCAAGATACTAGTCACCTCCTAAGATGACCTGACGACTGTGGGATGGACAGGTCAGCAGCATGATGATGACACATCTGATGTGGTCCACCCATCCGTGGAAACTGTCACAGTGTTCGAACACAGCCAGCTGTCTGAAATGCATCCAGTTAGCCCTGCTGACCATCCATTTTGGTGGCTTAACTTCAAGTGGTGAGCAATTTAGTAGGTGAAGGCGGACTGGGAACTGGTCACTGGAATGAAGGCCGTCAATGACCTCCCACTGAACAGTCGGCGAGGGTGGGAGAACAGAAAGAGAGGTCGATGGCTGAGAATGGCCCAGTAGCAGTAGAGAAATGTGTGTGAGTACTCGTGCCAAGGATGCACAGCTCGTGAGATGTCATGAGGCCCTCCAAAACCCGACCCCAATGGCAAGTAGAGATGAAGCCCCACAGGACATGATGGGCAGTGAAGTCTCGCAGGAGGAGGAATGGTCACAGGAGTTGTGTGATAAGATCTGTGAGAGCCTCAGTGTCTATTGCATCTTGCATAGGTAAATGCAGTGAGCAAACAGTGATCCTCCGATACACATGAATTTGAACTGCAACTGCTTGCAGGTCAGTAGCCAGGGGGAGAGCAGAGGAGTGGTGCACATTAGTGACAAACACTGTGGCACCTCCCTTGGCCTCTCCTGATAGGTCTTGTAAACATAAGCAACAGGGGCGTGCCTGTGCTATGAGTTTCTGTTCCTCCATATTTGTCTGGAACCCATTCATGTTCCATTGTAGTATGGAAGCCATGTCATCGGTGTGGTTTTAATTTACCCATCTTAGTACCAGGGAGGTGAAACTTGGAAGAGCAAGGGGGAGTGGAGGGGCTGCCTGGATCTGAGGCATCTAACTCCATGATGTCCTCCTCATCAGCCAAACAGGAAAGAATGATGGCTGATGGTGGTCGGGACAGATTTTATGAGACTTTCCCTGCAACCTGCCCCTTCGAGGATGATGGAGAAAGTGAGCATTGAGAGGCACTCTGCTATTCTTGCACTTTCTGTAAGCTCGCTGAGGAACTATTATTGGTCTTTCCTGGTGCAGCTGCCTGGATTTCTTTGTCCTTACACTTTTTTCCTTGACATGTACATGTCAAGTAAAGGTGCTTGTGGTAGATACAAGCACACTTAAAGATGTCTGTGTCGAAGCAGCCGCCTTGGGAATAGGTTTGTTTTCCATGGAAGAATATGAGGTGGCAACGACAAAGGATTTCGTCGCCTTACATTCTTTTTTGGCTTCAGCATAAGGGATCTGCTTGGTTACCTTTATCTCCTGTATTTTGCGTTCCTCAGCAAAAGCAAGACAGTCTCGGCTCCAGACTGGGTGGTTCCCAGAGCAGTTGATGCAGGTCGCTGGTGATGGGCAGTCGGTCCCAGCGTCATGAGCAGTTTTTCTGCAGTTCCCACAGATCACTTCACATCCACACCCATGGTCGTATGGCCAAAATTTATAGCACCGCATAGGGTTTGGAATGTAAGGCCAAACATTAAGTCAACAGAACCCCGCCATACAATGTTCAGGCAGTGTCGAAGAATTAAATGTGACAATAAAAGTGGCAGTCTTTTCAGTAGCTCCATTATTCCTGTGCGTTCATTGCTCTACATCGACTGTTCCCTGGGATACCCATTCTTGCTTCAGTTCCGCTATGTCCATGTCCATGATATCTCAACATGTGCCCTTACTGAAACTGAGAGACATGTGCATCTCAACAATAATATCACAATCACCCAATTTCTGCAATTTCTTAAGAAGTTCCACCTCCTTTGACCCGTTAGTTTCGACCAACAATGGGCCATTACGCAATCGTTTCATAGATTTTAATGTTCCAGCATGGCCTTTGAAACCCTTATGGATATAAAAGGGGGACACTTTTTCAAATGTCACCTCCTTCCTCTTTACCACCAGAAACACACTGTTATTCATGGCTCCATGAGCCCTGTTACTGCAGACCAAAGTATTCTTATTACCAGGACGACTAGCCTCTCTCATTCTTTTGGATGAATGGGTGTGAATACTCCCAGGCGGTACACCCTTCCCACTGGGAGAAGAAGATGATGATTTAGAGGGTTCCATCCCGGTCCCACGAGCACCTAGGAAAGTAAGGGTCCACTCACACAGAGCCCCGTGTGCCTGAGTAAGACTTATACAACTGAGGTGTGGCAGGTTTCCTAGAGGTTGCCCGCTAATGACCTCAACAGCCATGCATCCCATCAGTGTGAAGCACACCTTAAGATTTAGGTTTTTTTTTAGAGGTTTACTCTGTCCTCGTGATCTAGGTGGTCAAGCCAAGATCCTCGTTCCATGAGACACACAACGTTCCACCACTGCGCCGCACAGTGGTCACTGAAGTATGCCCAGAGCTTACAGTGACAGGGGCTGGCAGCACTTACCAGTCCCCAGCTCAGGAACCCCAGGGTCGCCAAGTCCGTACCCAGCAAATGACAATGTTGAGCCCCTGATGGGTTTATTATTTATTGTCATTACTCTTATTAGTAACTGCTGCTTCAAGAGATCACATAAGCCTATATCATTATTGCATTAACTCACATCTGATAATACATTTAAAAAAGGAACTGGGCTATAAGCTGTCTGGGAAGGCTTAAGTGTTCTACATGCTACACAAATACTGTTTTGCTCCTGGCCTACTCGTTTACCAGCTACATCATCATCATCATCATCATCATCATCATCATCATCATCATCATCATCATCTACAAGAGCCGTTCAATAAGTAATACAAGACATTTTTTTTCTCCTCAGCCAGTTTCAGTTGAAGCAAAGTGAAGTTTGTTGTGGGACAGCATGGAATATTCCCATTTCAGCCCCTATGATTTCATGAAGTTCCAATAGGTGGCGGCGCTATATGTAGCCTTCAAATGGCATCTGCAACAGAGGTGCATTCCAAGCACAGAGCTTTTGGTAGAAACCAGAGCATCGCAGATATTTATAGGTGCTTGAAGAACATCTGCAGAGACCTGGTAATGAATAAATGCATGGTGAATCATTGGACGAGGGATCTGTCATCACATTGAGGTCACACAAACCGTGCGATCACCTGTGTGCCAATCAGTAGCAAACAGCTGTGACTCCTGCAATGTTTGAACATGTGGACACTTTCATTTGAAGTGATCAATGGATTGCAATTGAATACCTTGCTGCCCAACTGGACGTATCTGTTGGAAGTCCTGACACACTCATACACCAGTTGGGTACTCAAAGGTGTATGCATGCTGGGTTCCTTGCCGCCTAAAAGAAGACCATAAAGAACAATGAAGGACCATCCGAGCAGAATTGCATGCGCTTTACGAGGCTGATGGTGACAATTTTTGTGAAACATCGTCACAGATAATGAAATATGGTTTCATCACTTTGAACTGGCAATAAAACAGCAATCCATGGAGTGGCACTACACCACCTCTCCTCTGAAGAAAAGTTGAAAGCTGCACCCTCAGCTGGTAAACTCATGGCAACTGTCTGCTGGGACTCTGAAGGAATTATTCTGTTAGATGTCTTTCCTCATGGAGCTACAATCAATTTTGATGTGTACTGTGCTACCCTAAGAAAATTGAAGAAATAACTTCAGCATGTTTGTTGCCACAAATATGTAAACAAACTTCTCCTTCTCCATGTAAACTCAAGGACTCACACAACATATCTGCGCACCCAAGAGGAGCTCACAAAACTTCACTAGACTATTCTTCCTCATCCACTCTACAGCCCGGATCTCGCATCTTCCGAATTCCATCTGTTTGACTCAATGGAGGATACACTCTGTGGGAAGCAGTATGTGGCTGATGGGGAAGTTATTGATACAGCAAGATGTTGGCTCTGACATCGTCAAGTAGATTGGTACCATGTGGGCATACAGGCCCTCCCAGTAATGTGGTGTAAGGCCACTGAATTGAATGGAGATTCTGTTGAAAATAGGGGTTTTGTGTCAAATGAGGGAAATAATATGGTGTGCTGAAATCCTGAATAAAACCAACCTGCTTCCAGAAAACAAGAGTTGAATTACTTACTGAATGCCCCTCATATTTAACATGCAGTGATACAGTCTTTAATAGCTGGCTCATAAACACACTCCAGCAGTCTTTATTTCTTGAGAAGTGAGACCAAATAGGCATGGTAGAATCTTTGAGGAATATGCTGACAGGAAGGAAGACAGCATGAAGGAAAGATTAGAATTATTAGAAACACAACATTGTTCAACAACAAAGAATAAAACACAAACAGCAGCAAAGAAAATGGAACCATATGATGTATTACAAATGAGAAAGTTTTAATAAAGAAAGGGAAAAGGCAGATTCTTAACTCAGTTTATAGTTGCATATATGCAAATGCAAGTTTATGGTATTAACAATTAACAGAAAGAAATATCTACTGGAGGAAGAAGAATCTTATTTTTCTTCTTTTATTGGAGTCATGTCCTCTTCCCATTCTTCATAATGTCACAATGATGGCATATTTCTGGATAAAAGGATGTCTCTTGTCAACAGTTTACAATCAATTATTTTTGTCAACTACATGTCATTCTGGTGATACTTATAAGCAAAGTTAGTGACACTTAATCACTTTGTTTCGTTATGATGAAAATGGGAAATGCTTACACTGGAAATGTGTCCATAATGCACATATCCCATTCTATGGTGTCCTAGATATGTTCAATAGGATTGAGGTTAGCTAACCTTAGGGTCACACAGTTATCATCACAATGAATACTACACTCTACTGTGGAGATTATAAGGTTAAGAAACTTCCCTACTGATTAAAACTGTGCACCAGGGTGGGACTTGGACCCGGAACCTTGTCTTTCACATGTGCCTGATGCCTGTAAGAGTGTGCTTCTTGAAAGGTAAGGTTCCGGGTCCAAGTCCTTCTACATCACACAGCTTTAATCTGCTGGGAAGTTTCAAGCAACCTTACGTCCGTGGAGATTTTCTCAAATCATTCCAACACTTTTTGGTAGCAAAAGGATGAGCATGTTTTGCTTAGGATAGAGATTACCTGTTGTGTGCTGCACATGAGTAAATGGATGTCCAGGACTGAACAGTGGAATACCTGTATCACTTGCCAGCGCGACCTAGCCTAATTTTTGAAACACTCGTACCACATCATTGATGTTTACTGACATTCATCAATCCAGCTGACCTTTTTCAATGTTAAGAGCATTCAATGGTGGTAATCCTAGACCTGTACGAATCCCTCTCTTGTCAGAAGTATAGATCAGAGGTACCAGGTGGTTAAAAAGCAGCTACTCACAGAGGTCCAGAGTAGGCTGGAATTACCATATGGCAGAGAAACTTGGTACATATGCTAACGCGTTAATGCGGAACTGATTTATGCTTGAAAAAAATGTAGTTCCAATGTTGGCCACCAGGTGCAAATCTGGTGCTGTACACTGTTTATATGCTGGCGTGACAGCCGTGTTGTCATTTGACAAGCCATAGCATGTGTGAACAGTATGTCTATCGCAAAGAGAGACCGTGTGCTGTTAGTGAAACTATTTTATATAAATGGCAGTAATTACAATGCTGCACTGAAAGATAAGCAGCTGCAGCAGCAAGTCGTATACTCCTAGCTCACTCATTTGTTACATAGTTTAATTCTTAATTTCCTTGCGTGTTTTTGGTACTTGCATTGTTTAATTCATAAATTTCGGGCGTATTATAGTATTTGAGAGTTGTAGCATCGCGTTTTAGTACCTGAATAGTGTAAAATCGCGTAGTCTCCTTCCGCCGCCGAGCAGTGTGTCAGCAGTGCGGAAGTAGCAGCATTACTGCATTTACTAGGCAATCTTGTATTTTAATAACCGTTTAAATTTTGTCGATTTGTTTGCGCTGTCTGTAGATTAGTTCAGAAGTTCTTTGCATAACAGTTTTTAGCATGGATAGGGACTGCAACTGCTGTGTTCGGATGCAGGCTGAGTTGGCATCCCTTCGCTCCCAGCTTCAAGCAGTGTTGGCTTCAGTCACACAGCTTGATGCTGTTGCCAATGGGCATCACTGTGGGGGTCCGGATGGGGATTTGTCGGGGACGGCCAGCTCGTCCCACGCATCCCCCGATCGGACTACGACTGTGGTTGCCCAGGATACTGCTCGCATTGAGGCTGATCCCTCACCTGTGGTAGAGTGGGAGGTCGTCTCAAGGTGTGGCAGGGGGCGAAAGACATTCCGGAGGGCTGAACGGGAGGCCTCTCCCGTTTGTCTGACGAACCGGTTTCAGGCTCTGTCTCAGGCTGATACTGATCTTCGACCTGACATGGCTGCTTGTCCTGTTCCAGAGGTTGCCCCCTCAGTCTGCAAGATCCGGGCGGTCGCAGAGGGTGGGCTTATTGGTAGTTGGGAGCTCCAACGTCAGGCGCGTAATGGGGCCTCTTAGGGAAATGGCAGCAAGAGAGGGGAAGAAAACCAATGTGCACTCCGTGTGCATACCGGGGGGAGTCATTCCAGATGTCGAAAGGGTCCTTCCAGATGCCATGAAGGGTACAGGGTGCACCCCTCTGCAGGTGGCACCCATCTGCAGGTGGTCGCTCATGTCGGCACCAATGATGTGTGTCGTTATGGATCGGAGGAAATCCTCTTTGGCTTCCGGCGGCTATCTGATTTGGTGAAGACTGCCAGTCTCGCTAGCGGGATGAAAGCAGAGCTCACCATCTGCAGCATCGTCGACAGGACTGACTGCGCACCTTTGGTACAGAGCCGAGTGGAGGGTCTGAATCAGAGGCTGAGACGGTTCTGCGACCATGTGGGCTGCAGATTCCTCGACTTGTGCCATAGGGTGGTGGTGTTTCGGGTTCCGCTGGATAGGTCAGGAGTCCACTACACGCAACAAGCGGCTACACGGGTAGCAGGGGTTGTGTGGCGTGGGCTGGGCGGTTTTTTAGGTTAGATGGCCTTGGGCAAGTACAGAAAGGGCAACAGCCTCAACGGGTGCGGGGCAAAGTCAGGACATGCGGGAACCAAGCAGCAATCGGTATTGTAATTGTCAACTGTCGAAGCTGCGTTGGTAAAGTACCGGAACTTCAAGTGCTGATAGAAAGCACCGAAGCTGAAATCGTTATAGGTACAGAAAGCTGGCTGAAGCCAGACATAAATTCTGCCGAAATTTTTACAAAGGTACAGACGGTGTTTAGAAAGGATAGACTGCATGCAACCGGTGGTGGGGTGTTCGTCGCTGTTAGTAGTAGTTTATCCTGTAGTGAAGTAGAAGTGGATAGTTCCTGTGAATTATTATTGGTGGAGGTTACACTCAACAACCGAGCTAGGTTCATAATTGGCTCCTTTTACCGACCTCCCGACTCAGCAGCATTAGTGGCAGAACAACTGAGAGAAAATTTGGAATACATTTCACATAAATTTTCTCAGCATGTTATAGTCTTAGGTGGAGATTTCAATTTACCAGATATAGACTGGGACACTCAGATGTTTAGGACAGGTGGTAGGGACAGAGCATCGAGTGACATTATACTGAGTGCACTATCCGAAAATTACCTCGAGCAATTAAACAGAGAACCGACTCGTGGAAATAACATCTTGGACCTACTGATAACAAACAGACCCGAACTTTTCGACTCTGTATGTGCAGAACAGGGAATCAGTGATCATAAGGCCATTTCAGCATCCCTGAATATGGAAGTTAATAGGAATACAAAAAAAGGGAGGAAGGTTTATCTGTTTAGCAAGAGTAATAGAAGGCAGATTTCAGACTACCAAACAGATCAAAACGAAAATTTCTGTTCCGACACTGACAATGTTGAGTGTTTATGGAAAAAGTTCAAGGCAATCGTAAAATGCGTTTTAGACAGGTACGTGCTGAGTAAAACTGTGAGGGACGGGAAAAACCCACCGTGGTACAACAACAAAGTTAGGAAACTACTGCGAAAGCAAAGAGAGCTTCACTCCAAGTTTAAACGCAGCCAAAACCTCTCAGACAAACAGAAGCTAAACGATGTCAAAGTTAGCGTAAGGAGGGCTATGCGTGAAGCGTTCAGTGAATTCGAAAGTAAAATTCTATGTACCGACTTGACAGAAAATCCTAGGAAGTTCTGGTCTTACGTTAAATCAGTAAGTGGCTCGAAACAGCATATCCAGACACTCCGGGATGATGATGGCATTGAAACAGAGGATGGCACGCGTAAAGCTGAAATACTAAACACCTTTTTCCAAAGCTGCTTCACAGAGGAAGACCGCACTGCAGTTCCTTCTCTAAATCCTCGCACAAACGAAAAAATGGCTGACATCGAAA
Organism: Schistocerca nitens; assembly: GCF_023898315.1. NCBI lineage: Eukaryota > Metazoa > Arthropoda > Insecta > Orthoptera > Acrididae > Schistocerca > Schistocerca nitens. The sequence continues at coordinate 924,139,631 of NC_064614.1, read as the reverse complement.
TAAGTGTCCAAGGAATTGAAAAGCAACCAGAATCACTCAACAGAGGAAAGTCCACTGGACCTGACGGGATACCAATTCGACTCTATACAGAGTACGCGAAAGAACTTGCCCCCCTTCTAACAGCCGTGTACCGCAAGTCTCTAGAGGAACGGAGGGTTCCAAATGATTGGAAAAGAGCACAGGTAGTCCCAGTCTTCAAGAAGGGTCGTCGAGCAGGTGCGCAAAACTATAGACCTATATCTCTGACGTCGATCTGTTGCAGAATTTTAGAACATGTTTTTTGCTCGAGTATCATGTCGTTTTTGGAAACCCAGAATCTACTCTGTAGGAATCAACATGGATTCCGTAAACAGCGATCGTGTGAGACCCAACTTGCTTTATTTGTTCACGAGACCCAGAAAATATTAGATACTGGCTCCCAGGTAGATGCTATTTTCCTTGACTTCCGGAAGGCGTTCGATACAGTTCCGCACTGTCGCCTGATAAACAAAGTAAGAGCCTACGGAATATCAGACCAGCTGTGTGGCTGGATTGAAGAGTTTTTAGCAAACAGAACACAGCATGTTGTTATCAATGGAGAGACGTCTACAGACGTTAAAATAACCTCTGGCGTGCCACAGGGGAGTGTTATGGGACCATTGCTTTTCACAATATATATAAACGACCTACTAGATAGTGTCGGAAGTTCCATGCGGCTTTTCGCGGATGATGCTGTAGTATACAGAGAAGATGCAGCGTTAGAAAATTGTAGCGAAATGCAGGAAGATCTGCAGCGGATAGGCACTTGGTGCAGGGAGTGGCAACTGACCCTTAACATAAGCAGATGCAGCGTTAGAAAATTGTAGCGAAATGCAGGAAGATCTGCAGCGGATAGGCACTTGGTGCAGGGAGTGGCAACTGACCCTTAACATAAGCAGATGTAATGTGTTGTGAATACATAGAAAGAAGGATCCTTTATTGTATGATTATATGATAGCGGAACAAACACTGGTAGCAGTTACTTCTGTAAAATATCTGGGAGTATGCGTGCGGAATGATTTGAAGTGGAATGATCATATAAAATTAATTGTTGGTGGCTCTGAGCACTATGGGACTCAACTGCTGAGGTCATTAGTCCCCTAGAACTTAGAACTAGTTAAACCTAACTAACCTAAGGACATCACAAACATCCATGCCCGAGGCAGGATTCGAACCTGCGACCGTAGCGGCCTTGCGGTTCCAGACTGCAGCGCCTTTAACCGCACGGCCACTTCGGCCGAATTGTTGGTAAGGCGGGTACCAGGTTGAGATTCATTGGGAGAGTGCTTAGAAAATGTAGTCCATCAACAAAGGAGGTGGCTTACAAAACACTTGTTCGACCTATACTTGAGTATTGCTCATCAGTGTGGGATCCGTACCAGATCGGGTTGACGGAGGAGATAGAGAAGTTCCAAAGAAGAGCGGTGCGTTTCGTCACAGGGTTATTTGGTAACCATGATAGCGTTACGGAGATGTTTAATACACTCAAGTGGCAGACTCTGCAAGAGAGGCGCTCTGCATCGCGGTGTAGCTTGCTCGTCAGGTTTCGAGAGGGTGCGTTTCTGGATGAGGTATCGAATATATTGCTTCCCCCTACTTATACCTCCCGAGGAGATCACAAATGTAAAATTAGAGAGATTCGAGTGTGCACGGAGGCTTTCAGACAGTCGTTCTTCCCGCGAACCATACGCAACTGGAACAGGAAAGGGAGGTAATGACAGTGGCACGTAAAGTTCCCTCCGCCACACACCGTTGGGTGGCTTGCGGAGTATAAATGTAGATGTAGATGTAGAAAGAGTATTGCTGACTGAAAGATCTGAGGAGAGGCCCGATGACATTAAATGGTTTAAAGGTGGTGGAGATGAAATTAAAAAAGAAATGGGTGAGTCTGGTGTCACACCTGGAAGTGTAAGGCATCCTATGTCTGTGGAAGTTATTGATGAAGTTGCTGTTGCTGTAACTGACCATGTAGCAAAATTCCAAATTTGCTCTTCAGTCCATTCTTCTTTGAAGGGACTTGTGAGGTGTACTGTGACATCTGCACTTTATCGAGACCTCCTTGTATACAGTATGTGATTCCTGTTTTGGAAGAGTGCAACTGTATGGAAACCACTGTATTCATGCAACATGGAGCAACACCTCATGTCACTCACACAGCGAAAGATCTACTTAATGCAACCTTCCATAAATGCATTACCTCCAGATGTTTTCCAAATAAGATCATCTGATCTTAATACATGTGGCTTTTGGCTCTGGGGTTATCTAAAAGAACATGTTCACCAGGAACACATTCAGTCTTTGGGTGATCTGAAGTCCAGTATACAGGAACATATTGCTCCGGTCTCAAGTACATCCAATTGGCTTCCTGCCATCTGATGCAGCAGGCTATTCCACACAGCTAACCCTGCCTTTTGGGGGAAGGTGTTCACAAGGCGGGCATGAAGTGCATGAGGACTACTGCCTTGAAAGATCAAGCAATCAGCAACACACTGACTGTAGGGATGGATAGTGGCTTGAAGGATACGGTCCCTATGCTGTACAGCCTCCGACATTACCTCTATTAGCAATGGATTGGGTTGATTTGAGGAAGGAGACCAAACTGCAAGGTCACTGGTCTCATCGGATTAGGGAAGGATGGGGAAGGAAGTCAGCAGTGCCCTTTTGCCTGAAGAGATTTAGGGAAATCATGGAAAACCTTAATCAGGATGGCCGGACACGGGATTGAATGTGAGTCCAGTGTGTTAACCACTGCACCTCCTCACTCGGTATTAGCAATGAAAGGCATCGATACCTGTATGTTATACCAGCCCAAAACATAACTGACCTACCTCCCCACTTCATATATGGGAGAATGTGCCTGAGACATGCATCGATACCGGCAACCTCTATGCTCTTCTATGACAATCATAAGGCTTCATACAAACCCATACGTTTTGGTAAAGTAAGCCACATACTGTAATTCCATTTCAGGTGTTTCCTTGCCCATCTTCTCCACACCCTACATTGCTGGAGTTTGTACAGATGTTCACAATGGGTGTCCAGAGAGCAGGCCTGGAAACAGATTAGTACTGTCTAAGTCGACTAAGCACTCCCAGCTGTACCAAAAAGAGAATGTACAATTCCATTGCATTCTCTTTGGGGGTAACAGAGTCATAATTTGTAGGTTGCAATCATCAGTTGGTACAATTGACTACAGGCATCCAGTAGCTGTTTTCTGTGGTCAAAAGAATATTGAAAAAGAGGTTTCTGATTGAAGAAACTCTAACATGCAAGTCTTAATGGTAGTGTTAAACTTTTTTGAGCAGTTTACACGAATAACAATAAATGACAATAAAATCAGTCACCAGCTGCTCAAGTGAAATATTTTAATGTACGCAACCAGTTTCAACAGATTAATCACTCATCTTCGGAAATCTACAAACGTAGGAAAATACAAACGATTTCCTAAATTTTGTAGACTTCCGTAGATGACAGATTAATCAATCGAAACCTGTTATGTGCAACAAAATAATTCAATTATGTAGCTGATGACTGATTTTATTCTGAGAAAATTATGCCACTGTTGCTGCAAAAAGTGAACAAAATCAATAATAATAACACACATTTAAAGAATTATCATACCTGAACATATGAAAAATATTAGTTTTTGGTGCTATGTCACTTGTTGAAGAAATGCTTGAATGCTGAGGCAAGATGATTCTATAAACTTCTTTTGGGCTCATTGGTGTGGAGCCAAGTATTATCATCACTTCAGGCACTAAATGGTTGTTACACTGGTCAAGTTCCTGGCGCACATTCTAAAAAATAAGTAGGATTCCCCTTAAACTATTTTTCATGTAATTGCAGTATAATTCATTACATTTAAACATTAGTTTGACATGTAAATTCACACTGTAACCTCTATGTACTGTAAAACCATACAAAATTAGTAGTCATGAACGATGGATGGTAACAGTTTAATGACCTCAGTGCTGACAGGATGATAGTGGTGTAGGGCTGTATCGTTTGGAGCAGGATAAGGAGGAAATTTCCACTTGTTTCAGTACACACTTTGTGAGATTCAGTGAAACCACAGAAACATTAAAACTAGACGGTCATATGGGGATCGACTCTGTATCCCTGGATGAATGTTGTTCATGTTGTTGGAGTGTCATTTGGGTTCTTTTAATGGCCACTTATTTCATGATTCCATCACTGCACAAGTTTCGAGTGGTAGGGATGTGAGGAGAAAAGGACTGTTACTTTCGTATACAACATCGCTTCACAAAGAAACTTTAGAAATGCTACACAAGGGACATTAAATCTCTTAAATGAGGAGAGGTGGTGGTATATTAAAGATAAAATCTGTGATCATCTGGCATGTGTGAGATCACCTCCTCCAAAGGCACATAAGTATTACGAAGCATAGAATCTATCTGCATCAGTATGTGCACAGCTACCATTTCCACTTCCAGTAAAGTACTTTAAATGTGTTTTTGTGGAGAAATGCACAAATTCCAGTGGATGCCCTCGAAGTCTCAGTTCGATATTTGTAATAGGCTTTGCAGTATCTACCAAGGAACCCCTTGAGTGGTCACAAGCATTGATGTTAAGTTTACCACTAATCTAATTTCTCCACTTCCCACTCTTCTTTTGGTATACTTAAATCCATAATATTTGCTCATTAGACTGTTCATTCCATTCAGTAGGTCCTGCATTTCTTCACTTTCACTAAGGACAGCAATGTCATCGGAAAACCGTATCATTGATACCCTTCCACCCTGAATTTTAATCCACTCCTGAAACCATCTTTTATTTTCATCATTCCTTCTTCATTGCAGAGGTTAAACAGTGGGGGCAAAATATTGCATTCCTGTCTTACACCTTTTTTAATCCAATTCTTGATATTCCATCTTAATATTCCCTTTTGTTTCTTGTACATATTGTATATTACCCTCCTTTCTCTATAACTTACTCTTATGTTTCTCAGAATTTCAAACATCTTGCACCATTTTATGGAGTCGAATGCTTTTCCTAGGGTGATAAATGCAATGAATGTGTATTGATTTTTCTTCAGCCTAGCTTCCATTAGTAACTGCAACATCAGAACTGCTTCTCTGGTGCCTTTATAGTTTCTACAGCAAAACTGATCATCTAACAGATACTAATTTTCTTTTCTATTCTGCTGTATATTATTCTTGTCAGCAATTTAAATGCAGGAACTTTCAGCTTATCATGCAATAGTTCTTGCATTTATCTGCCCTAGCTATCTTTGGGATTGTGTGAACGATATACTTCCGAAAGTCTGACAGCATGCTTCAAGTCGCACAGATTCTACACACCAACTTGAGTAGTCATTTGGTTGATATATCCCCCAACGATTTTAGAAATTCTAAAGGAATGTTGTCTATCCTTATTTGCTGCCTTATCTGCACACAGGTCTCCCATATCTCTGTTAAACTCTGACTCTAATACCTATCACCAACCTAGTGCAGTGGAAAGTTTAGTGACTGTTCCTGGCACAACACAGATAATGTAGTCAGGTAGCATGGGGTACTTCCTCTTTCACTGGAGAGACTGTTATCTCCATTACTGATGTTGAGAAAACTGCTTTCTTCGGAAATGGAAAAGTGAACTACAAATGAACAATTCAAACCTATATAAAAATACACATTTAATAAAACTGACATTTATATCTGGGTAATTTAAGTGTGCATTGTCTCTATATGTGTGTAGTATGTTGTATTTCGAAGATAATTATTTTAATTGCAGCACCCTCACATTTTAATTATTGAAGGGTGCTTGTAGCAAACATTGATGGGTTTGCCTTTCTAATTTGTAATCTAACAGCCATATGTCTAATCATCCTTTTGATACAAGGAACTTTTATATAGGTTATTCAAATAGGAGGCCTACTGTAAATTTTAAATTGTATGCTCATGCAGAGAACCAGTTTAGTTGGCAAAGCAGAGATTGTTCATGTGTGTATTTATGATTTATGGATCAACTTTCATGGTTAAATAGAGCAGGACAGGTCAAGTAAACAAAGGGTCAAGACAAGTTTAGTGCCCTGGAATCTTTTCTGAAATAATAAATCTTTAACATCTATGCATGTACAGTGTGACTGATAACCTTATAGAATATGTAAATACGGCACAGATATAAAAGAAAATAAGTCAGTGATTTATTTGTAGATATTTTGGTAGGTGCAGTTTTGCATCAGCCAAACTATACTGTTACAGTCTGAGAGTGAAAACTTAAATTTATAGAGTTATTTACAGTAAATAGATTGCAGTGTGTATAAATATAACATATCAGTAATAGAAAGTATGTACTCTCACTTCAAACTGATCACACCTGGTAGATCGTAAGGTTTATTATTTACTGTTCGTATAATAAGTAAGTGATATGTCAGGAATTAAATGAGAAGGTATGTTACAGATGTCACCTCTGAAAGTAGGCAGAACATAACAACAACACTCTGCAGCTACCAAAAATGAGGGTCTCAATACATCATTCAGAGTGCCTTTTCATACAAATCCACTGTAACAATGTTCTGCAGTTGATGGTAGTCAAGTATAGAATAGTCTAAATATGCAGACATACTTTGCTCTCTTTGAATACTTCAATAAATTCACTTAGATATTTTTTTCTTTAAATGTATGTTCACACAGCACTGACACCTTGTCACTGATTAAATAAATTAATTGTATAGATAAAAAAGCTACTCCTCACCAAGCAGCGGAATAACACACACATGAAAGAGGTTGCAATTAGGTAAGCTTTTGGAGGCAGTGGCTCCTCTGATCCACTCTCATAGAACTGTTCACGCAGTAATACTGACTGTTAGTATCTGCCTTATTTAGGGATGAGATTATTGCATTACTGATGTGTGATTGTATTTCATGTGTGTCATATATGGTACATAACCAAGGGAACATTTGTGTTACTGTTGCTTCACCCAAGAATCTTAATAATGCTGAAGGAATGTTGTCTACTCCAGTTGTCTTATTTTGAGTTAAGCCTTTCTCAGCTGAGGCAAATTCTTCCTGCAGTATTGCATTCCCTGTCTCATCTTCATTAACTAATTCTTCTCTTTTCGAGTCATTTTTCTTTATATAGCCCTTCCAAGAGTTCATTCCACCTTTCAGCCTTCCCTTCTTTGTTTAGTCCTGGCTTGCTATCTGAGCTCTTTTTGTATTTACAGCTGCTTCTTTAATGTTCCTGATAGTGACCACCTCTCCTACAGTCAAGCATATGTTTACATGCTTTTCATTTCTTCTCTAATCATTCCACATTGCTCTTCCTGTCAATGACATTTTTAGGTGAATATATTCCATTTTGCTTGTTTTATTTGCATTTTTACACTTTCTCCTTTCAACAATCAATTTTAATCTCTCATGTGTTATCCAATAATCTCTCCTAGGCCTTGTCAAGTTTTTACTCTATTGCCTTTACTACCACCACTACTACAGTTCTCAAAGCTATTCATTCCGCTTCTATTGTATTCATTTCCTCGGTCACAGTTACAGTCAGAGTCACTATCTGTGATCTCTCTAAAGCCCTGGATAATCAATCACTGGTTGTAACACTGCCCAAACCACCTAAATAAAAACATAAATCAGAAATACTGACAGTATATAATGGTCCCCTAAAATAAATCTTCATACACATTAACAAAAACATTTTTCTTTCTTTAGCTCACTTCCTGTAGGTATTAACTGGTGAGATAATTGCAGCAAACTTTTCAGTATTTTCTAACACTCAATGAATCAAAAGCGCAATAAGTGTACCCAAAATGTTACAAATCAGTGAAAAATTGGTGCACCATAGTGATGCAGCTGTTTTAAGTTTAACAACTCCTGACATGTAAGGAAAATTATGTAATACCAACTTCAAAATTTACACTCATAATTACTTTTAATTTTGGGCCTACCTTAAATATTTCTTCCAACATTTCAAATGATTCAACAATTTTTTGATATTTTTTCCACTGGGTTCTGACATCCCGAAAGTGAACACCACGCCCCTGTGGAGGGTGGAAAAAAAAAGTTATTGGAGTTCTTACCACATACATTTGATACTAAAGATCTCTCAGCAACGGTAATAACATTAAGCCTAGTTCAGACAAACTGGCTACAATTGTGTACATTAATTTTTACTGTGTCTTAACTGCAACAGAAATATTTTTGCACAATAGAAACCTAATATACACTTTGTCAATGTTCAACCTTTTCATCACACTCAAGTGCTGCCACCTGTTGTGCACCACTATAAAAATATGAACAAATGGATGTAGCAGTGTACAGCAGCTTGGGACCGTGAGAACAGATGGAAGTGGTTGATCAACTACTTAAATGAATGTTGTTATTATTTTACACAGTAATTATTGAATGATTAGTTCATTTATTACAACAGCGAAAATAATTATTTCAGTCTACGGAAAGAAGCCAACTTCTTCTATGCACATAATTGTTACCATGAGATCTGAAGCACAACATGTGATACAACCTCAAACTTTTACTTTTACTTGATGTGAAGTGGTGTTCTAAATGTTTAATTGTTATACAAACAATTTTAAGAGTTTTGTTTGAGACTTCTTCAAAACAGATATGTCTGTTGTATTACCAGTAATTGTTATAACGAGTTACAACTAGGATGATTACTATATCATTCAAGCTCCAGTTATCGCCAATGCTGTTAGATCTTTGGGGACATTCATCCTAGTGCGACCGAAAGTCTTTAGCATGAGCGGTGTGGAAGCTCTTTGGGACAGCATAATATGGTTCTAGTGCAAGCTGGACAAAGAGACTGACTAGAAGCTCTGTACTAGTTCTGTGTTTAATAAACAATATTGTTGTGATTGGGTGTGTAATCTCTACTTCTTACAATGGTCACTCCACGTCAAATGTGAATAGGTACAAATTTGTCTCCAGACTCAATCGTGCTCAGTTCATGGGGACAATGTGGCCACTGTACACGACATCACTTGGCACAGTATCTACATCAATGAATTCAGCTCACAGGAATATAGTGCAGGATCAGTGTGGACACTGTGTGAATCCGACTGTGAAAATTGAATGTGCAAATAATCCATTTTGTTACCACTAACCAACAGTGGCACAACACATCAATGAACCCATTACCTGTCTTAAATCCAGCGAATTCTACAGACTCCTTTGAGTGCTTTCTAGATTCTAATCATCTCTGCAATGCCATGTTCACATCACCAGCATCTTTCATGCCACACAGTGTTATTCAAAATTTGCCATGCAACAACTAATTATACATGAATAATTGGCAGCCATCTTTCCTCACTTCACAGGCACAGTGCGACGACCAGTAAAACGACGTGGCCGGGAGGCACTCAGTTCAAAGTACCACTTTTCGACACCAAGAAACCGGGCTTGAGGTTCATGATCATATAGTACATTTTTCAGACAACTGGCAATTTCAATGACCAATCAAAGTATATGCATACAATCAGCCACCTGGATCTAATTTACGAGATTATCAAGTTGCCTCTGGCAGAGGATAGATATGAGATGGCCAAGGCAATGCTTATTTATTTATTTAGCGTATGGCAAGTACAAATCACGTATGAAAAATCTAAAAGTACATAACACACAAAACAGTTACAATATCACAAACAAACATCTAGGTTAGAAATATAATCGATTGCACTGTTAGTCGCATCCATGAAGTCCCTTGTTGGCCCAGGGTAGGCCCTCAGAGGGCATTCTACCACGATATGGTGAATTGTCTGCCTGTCAGCGCCGCAGTCGCACTGTGGTGATGGCACTATGCTCCATTTGTACAAGGAGTCCGCACAACGGCCGTGGCTCGTCCTGATCCTGTTAAGGGTAGACCAGATTTTGCGGGGCAAATCAAAGCCCTGAGGTCTGTTAGATGTTCCCAATAAGGTGTTAACCTGAGGCGGTGTCTTTTCCTCCCATTCTTCTCTCCAGCGGTCCTCAAGAATAAAAGCGTTCTTTACCAGATCTTTGGCACTTGCGAGAGGGGTGTCTGGATTTCAATCTCTTTTGCTCAATTCCATTACTCAGGGTGTGGATAGGAAGATCTGGGCTATTTTGGATTTTTCGACACTCCCTGACAAGTGCATGTTCTCTGCGCAAATGTGGCGGCGGGATATGGCTCAATACAGGCAGCCATTGGACAGGAGTTGACCTGATCATTCCAGTGAGAATCCCATATGCCGGAACAGCAACTTCAAGAGGTCATGATGGATTCAAACTGGGTGATAGTACACCATCACATCTCTCACACCGCTTCCGCACCTCAGCCTATCCTGCTCTTAAACTGGTCGCCATGCTGTGGGCTGTGTGGTTGATCAAGATATTGACACACCTACAGCTCACTATGCTCATGAATGAGACAGAGATGATCACAGGGCACTAGGCTATGGCTAACATAATGTTCACTGTAATTCACTATAGGCAAAAAGTAACAATGTTCCAAGATTCGACTCAGTAACACAAACAACAGACCCCACTCCCAACACCACATGACCAGAGCTGATGGGACAGCAAGTGCCACAATCACAGCAGACAGCAGCACTTCTCGCTGCCTGCATGGCAATGCACACCAGTGCCCAAAGCTACACATGTCAACAGCATCATCCAGTTTGCACCCGCTCCAGGTCCTGCTCCCTGCCAGTATCATATGCAATTCGGCAATGCTGTATGCAAATGCCTGGATCCTTACTGGCACCCAAACTCCATAAGTGGGTCATAATAGGCATTTCAGTCTGAAGTGTCTCATCAAGTCACCTCCAATTCACCAGAAAAACTCACAGACACATCCACCTCAGCTGTTGCACATAAATGTCTTGTCGACTTGGACAAAGCATCAAACCAATATCTACTAACAGACACGGGTTTCCATGTTAGCTCACTTCCATGTTCTAACTTTTGAGCCTACAACTACCCTCACATTCCAGGCTGCCAATGTCGCCAAGATTACTATACAAAGCACCATCGCACACACAGTGCACCTGTCTGACACATTCCAGTGTCCATTGGCCTTCCTGGTTACCAATACGGTACAACCACTCACCGGAATCAACTTTTTACACCATTATCAGCTCTCCCCCCATGTCTTACAGTCCACGTTCATTCACCACAATGAATATAAGCTAGCTACTGTAGTGCCCCCAGAATTTTACGAAAGTCTGGAGACACTTGTGTTCCAGCCGTTTCGAACATGCGTTATTTTAAAGCAGGGCTTAAGGATGAGCATGGGATACTGCACCCATTTATTGTTTGTGCAGGCGAACCTGGAAGGGAGACAGTTCATTGGCGCTGGCAAGTATTCAGTGCAACCTGCGAAGAATAAACACATACGGCCCGGAAGCTCCGTGGCCGGCTGCAAAGAGTAATGTAGCTTTGTATTGTTGAAAAACAAATGGAGTGACTCGAGATAGTGACTGTTTTAGCAGACGTTGAACTGCTGTTGAGAGTACGTGGACTGGACATGGATAGTCAGCCACGATAAAAGCTTATGTATTAATTGCGTTCAAAAATGTGTAATTAACTGATCTTGGGTGCCTGGTAATGTGTGGGCTTACATTATAAAGTTTAGTTGTTTTTTGTACAAAGTGGAAATAAATATGTTCTGGTGCATTGAATGATATTCCACGAGTAGCGTATTTTTGAATAAAACGAGAGAGAGAGAGAGAGAGAGAGAGAGAGAGAGAGAGAGAAAGTGAAAATTTCCCCTTCCTAGCAGTGAAATCTTCGGAGAAGCGTCCGGTGCTAGCAGAAGAGATCAGCGCTGCAAGAAAGCAGAACCCGCATTCTTCAACAAGTGAGTCCACGAAAACGCTTAACATTACACCGGGCCACCACACTACACCTCTTCCATGCCTCCACAAACAGCACCAGTTGTGCTCTCCCTCAATCGCACCGTCCATGGCATTCTCCACTAATGCGCCAAACTTTCAGATGACTTTCCTACACAAATCAACACTATACCGCTTGCAATGTGCAGACACAACCGCTCCATACATAAAACGAGAGCTTCAACTTCGTACTGCTGCCACTGCCATGGCCCTAGCAGCTGCACATGAGCAGCTGGACACAACCCAGCCTCCCTCACCAAGGTATGCCCTCTCTCCAGCACACACAACACCAACACAGATGCTGACAGCGATTCCAGGATCAGTAAACTACAGCGCGCAGGGTCTGTTAACAGTGCTACCGAACCCACCACCTTGTGCAGATACACATGCGCCTGTGTTGTTAGTGACGAAACCATACACTGAATAATAACCATAGACAGACACCCAGTTTGACACAAACCAAGACTGTTTGCCCCAGCAGATCCACAATTTGCCAAAGATGCAGAAAACAAACTCCTTCAAGCAGGAATTTTTTGCTCGTCAGATAATCCCTGGGTCTCCAGAATCGAACTCATTCCTAAGAATGACTGCTCTACCAGATTGTTAAGCAATTACAGGGTCCTCAGTTCTCATCAGACAGCATATGACAGCTACCTCATTCCCAACATATAGAACTTTACTTATGCCCTCGCAGGCGCTACAATTTTCAGCATGATCGATTGCTAGTGTGGCTACCTATAAATTCTGATCTACCCCGATGTCATCCAAAATTCTGCCATTACTGCTCCGTTTGGACTGTTTGAGTATCTCTTTAAGCTGTACAGGCTTGAAAATACTGCACAGACTTTTCAGTGGTTCACTGACATTCTCCTATTCCTGTTAACCTTCTGCTATACATATCTTGACAACACACTCATTTTCTCATGTGGCATGAACAAGCTCTCATGGCACCTGGAATAAGTTCTAGCCACACTGCAGGATGGCGGAATGGTCATTAGCAAGGTGAAATAGTAACTTCAGCAGACTGAAGTCACCATCCTTTGGCACATTCTTAACACCACTGCCATCAGACCAACAAATGAATGTATACTGCCGGTGCATGACCTTCCTCGGCCAGAAACATACCACGGACTATGATGATTCTTCAGGATTCTCAACTTTTACCTCTAACACCTCACACAGGCAGCTGAGTTGCAGATTCCGCTAACAAACACTTTGAAAGGCAAAAATAAACAGAGGAAGAGGAAATTACCTTGGCCACAGAAATGAAGGGAGCGTTCTGCCACGCTAAACTGTTCAAACTGCCTCGTTCAAACTGTTACAATGGTGCACCCACAACTGGATGCTCAATTGACACTTACACTGGACATGATTGGAGCAGTTCTTCAACAGATTGTTAATGATGTGCCACAACTTCGATCTTTCTCCAAGAAACTCTCGGCTACGCAGTCAAAATGGTCAGCATTTGACCATAAGCTGCTTGCAGTTTACCCCATTGTGCCTTATTTCAATGAAGACATCGAAGGTCGCCCTGTAACAATATTTACAGATCAGAAGCCTTTGACCGATGCCAATCGCAGTTCATCCACAGATTCTAGGCCCCCAACATTTCCGTAACTTGGATCTTATTGGCCAATACATGAACAATATTTGTTGTGCGCACAGAGCTGATATTATCATCACTAATTATTTTTCATATCTTACAGCAAACTCCGTTCAGTACGACTATGAATGCATGCCACAAGAATTAACAAATGATTCTGTCACTCAGCTGCTTACTGATGGAAACACAAACCTTCTGACTGAACAACACACTTTGCCTTTGACAATCACCACTTTATTTTGTGATTCTCTGTGGAAACCATGCCCACTGGGACCCCTCAGCATCGATGCGAAGTATATGACAGAGTTCACAAGCTCAGCCACCCTGGTGCCACTGCAATGCAATAGATGATTATGGAGCATTTTGTGTGGCCTAATGTAAAACATGACCATTGCCATTAGTCACAATGCAGTTTACCTGCCAAAAAAGCAAAACTGGGTGTCACACTCAATCTATATTAGGCAACTTTCCCATCCTGACAATGCATTTCAAACATGTCCACACTGACATCGGCACATCACAGCCCGAGTTCAAAGGATTTTGTTATTTCCTCTCTGGTATTGACAGAATGACTTGCTGGGTGGAGGCAGCCTCCTCAGCACACTATAGAGAGGGCTTTTGTCGAACTACAGGTTGCGCGCTTTGGCATCCCTGAACTTATGACTGACAGGAACAGACAGTTTGACACAACCCTTTTCCACACTATCTGCCACCACTGTGGAATCAGCCATATGCATACCACTGCTTACCATCCACAAAGCATTGGCCTGGTGGAGAGGTGGCATGGAACAATGAAAGCAGACTCGTGCCACGGGGACTTATGGGCCGAGGTACTTCCATGGGGGCTGCTATGCATACAGAGTGCACATAAAGATGACCTTAAGGCTTCGCTCACCAAAGTGGTGTATGGAGAACCGCTTGCACTCTCTGCAGATTATACTTAGCCTACGTCCAACATTGGTGAGTTTGATCTTCCACAATTGGTAGGACTCATGAAAAATCACATTTATCACACACGAATCCTGTGCCATTGCCACACTCCACAATGAATGTATTCATTCATGGAGATCTCTAACACTGTGACAAGGTGATGTTGCACAATAACACCATAAATCCCGCATTGCGACCTCCTTATGCCAGGAACCTTTGACATACTGATTAACGAGAAATCTACCACTGCCTCCCTTAACCGTCTTAAACCAGTGCAGACACTGCAAGATGGACCACCTCCACTGTCACTGGATGTGGAAGATGCCTATCTCAACAACCACAACACTGTCTCACACAACGCTTCACTTCAGCCGTCACAAGAGCTATGCAGTGTGATCAAGCACATATAATCCCACATTCTCCACAAGAAACAGCACAGTCAGGCCCTCTGCAGGCATCACGCATGGGTACGTGCACCTGCACCATCACAAACAGCAATGCTGCCTGGCACTCCTGCACCTGTCAGCGCTGACTAGTCACCATACTCCACAGTGCTTTGTACTCCCAGTGGGGGGCTCTGTGGGGGCATTCGTCCTAGTGTGATCAAACATCTTTGGTACGAGTGGTCTGGAAGTTCTTTGGGACAGCGCAATGTGACTTCAGTGCAAGGTGGGCAATGTGATTGACCAGATGTTCCACACTAGTGCTCTGTTTAATAAATACTACTCTCGTGATACGGGTGTGTTGTCTCTATCGGTAGTTTACAAGTGCTGTAGCATATGACTTCCTACAGGTCTACTGTATATCATTATATACACAAAAGTACTATGATTATTGTTTGTTATTTTATAACTTTTAGGCTCCATTCATCATGTCAAAGAAAAGGTGTTTCAACACCGAGCAAGATGCAGATGTTGTTTTAGAGATGGTGGTAAATGGTGAGGTTTCAATTTATTGTTAGCTGATGAATCATATACTGATCTAGAATCTTTCTGCATTTCCAGGAGAAAAAAGAAATGAGAATAAGGGCCGATAAAATAAATTGGATACAAACCAATGCTCAGACAAAATCGGATAATGAAAATGATTTGTATAATGACAATGACAACAGTGATAGCAATATTCAAAAAAGTGATATATTTACCAAGAATGAAATTAGGGACATAAAATACATTTTATCAGAAAGAAAGGACATCAAAAGGCATTGTTATCTGATTTCTACATTGGATTTATACTCGCGGTGGGAACAACATATTAAAGGCTAGGAGTTACTTTCTCCTTCAATTTTTTTCATAAAGTACATTCCCAATGACCTCTTCAGCACAATGACTGATATGGCAAACACATATGCTTTGCAAAGCGGAAAGATTTGCAGTTTTAAACTAACTATACCAGCATAACTCAAAACATTATTTGGAGTTCATAGACTTAAGGGAAATCTAAAATTTCCCAGAGTTCGACTCTGTTGTGACACAACATTGAAAATGCCGTTATTCTTTGACAGCGTGTCCACAGACGAATCTTTACAACTGAGAACAAGTTTTAACCTTGTTACCAGCATGGCTTTATCAGTTGAAAATAAAGACAGGTTTTACAAAGATAGAATTATCTATACTGCCCTGTGTAACAGATGTATTGTTACCTGTGGAGCTGGAATTCGTAGTTGATGAGGCAATGATCCTATATACAGGACAGCTCTCTGTAAAACAGGATGTGAAGTATAAGACAACTCAATGGGGTATCAAGAGTGTACATGTTATGCGGGAATAGTGGACATGTTAAGGATTTTATTCTTTATATGGGAGCACCAACTGAATTTCAGATATCTTCATTGAAGGTGTTTGGGCATGGACCAAAGGTTGTTTTTTGGTTAGTGCAGAGAATGAAAAAAGAAATGAGGCAGAAGATATATTTTGCTCATTTTTTCCCTCCATACAAACTTTTCCAAGCATTTAAACTAGAAAACATTTGTGCTGCTGGAACTGTCAGAGTCAACCGTTCTGCTAATTCTTCTCTAATAATGGATAAGAAGGCACAGAAAAAGGAAAGACAATTTTTAGAAGTAATTTGGAGCACAGATGACACATCACTGCTAATATCAATCTACAACAAAACAATCATTCCAGGTTAAAATTTTATTTAGAAAGTGACACAGTCAAATGCTGGGACAAGAAAAAAATGGTATAACATCTTTTTTGCTACAAGGTTATTAGAGATGTGTCACAAGCTTGAATTTAGGAGGGATGTGGAAGGAACTCGGTAACATCCGTTTCAGAGGAAACATCCTGGCATTTTTCGTAAGTAATTTAGGGAAACTACAGAAAAATTAAACATGGTTGGGAAGCTGGAAAGCCTTCTTCCGAAATACAAGTCTAGTGTTTTCCCACTGTGTTCAAATTACCACGTATTACAAAAGTTATATTTCAGCAATTATTACAAATTCCTTCAACACAAAAGGGCTATTGATGAGTTACAGTATGCAGAGGGATCTGTAATGGAGCTATTTCAGTACACACTTTTAACACTTCTGCAGACCACTTGTATTAGTGACCAAAACAGTGAAACATTTTATGGCATGAAGTGATCACAATCTCAGAAGAATTCTTAGTGAAATTAGGAAATTTTAACTCAGGTGAAATCCTTAGTACCGTTACAACCAAGGGGCATAAACTAATATTTTCTGTGGTCTGTAACAAAACAAAGCTGGAATTACCTTTTGATTACACCTATGAAAAAAAAATCACAATATATCAATACAAAGGGACATCATGGGTGTGTTACACACCTTGTATTGCAGAAAATTCTGTACTCAGAGGATATATAATTAAAGACAGTACAACTACATCTACAAGCTGCACATGGAACTTAACAAAAATTGTCATTTCTCGAAGGGGTTTTCATGGTAAACCATTAAGTGCCTCACAAAATAATTTTCAGTTATCTGTAATGAGTTATACAAAAATGTGTTTTAGTCATCTAATTACATTATCATGTCCTATCATTATTAGGAGTTAAAAAATTAGGAGAGTTTTACATTCTATTTGCAGACCCTGAGAAAGATGCAACTGTTCGGGGATTTTGTCGAAAATATATTGCGGTTCGGCACATTATCCATACTTCCCTCAAAAGTTCATCACGCTGAATCTGCATTACAGGCATTTTCTGTATCAGTTTAAACGTAAGCTTCAGCCAGCCCCCCGTTTTCGGTAAGTGTAATTCTGTGGTCAGTTAATTTTAATGTACAGTATTTAGTGTAATATACGGACATGCAGCACGGAACAAGCCTAAGTACTTTCGAGGAGAAAAGGTAAATACGACAGAAAACATTCTCACTTTCACTGGCGCATCTCACAGTCGTTAAGCAAATGATATTACATCTATAAGCAGAATGAAATAAATCAATGAAAATTTCCAAGGAAAGGAACAAGCATACTGGCTTGTAAAGTATAACGCGCCAGCATGACCGTTGAGTACGGTAGCAACAAGACAATAAATATAACCAGGTTTCGCATAAAATTTAGATGAACTCTTGTAAAGTCAGTACTTACTGCACCCTCTTTAATTTTTGAATCATTGAGTACTGCTTTGCCTTTCAAGGCGAGGTCCATTAAAAACTCGTAAGTGAAAGGTATTTGCTGTCGTTGATATAGTATATATTTTATGGTTTTTATTACAATAACGGAGCTTGGTTCATGAGAAGGTGTCATAATATTAACCGTAATCGGTTTACATAAATCATTAATCCGCGAACATCGCGTTTGAGTGGCCATAGTTTCACAAAAATGACATTCTGTTCTCTACACTGACAAACGGAGACACTCGTACTTTTCAATCCTGAATATTGCCGCCTTTCGTTTGACGTGTACCAAAGATACAGTTGCCTTCATTTGGTTCCAATAAAGGTGGCTGTGGTCCAATAATCTCTAAAGAGATCACTGACTGTTTGTATGGGTACGTTAAACACAATAAATAACACACAATCTGAATTGCTGTATCAGAACAAAATTTATTTTATAGCTTGCAAAAATTTACACAACATTAAATCGTGCACAAAACATGAGTGAATGCCAGAGTCAGTGAACTGCTCTGTTTGGTGCAAACAGCGATCTACAATTTAAAACACAGGTGCACATTGCACTCGAACACAGCACTGACAGCACACAGCAGAATGGACCACCGGGAATGTAGGGGAACTGGTATCGAAATCGACGTCCGACCCTGGGGGCAGTAGTACTGATTTCTGCGGAGTGTACTTTCGACATTAGAGGTGGGCCAAACGGTTATTCTGGAGTAACCGTTATCACAGTTCCAGTTATTGTTTGATAACCGTTATCGTTAACCGTTATTAATAACTGCCAAGTTATTTTTCGCTAGCGAATACCGATAACTGCGACAGTTAAATAACGACATAGTTGGAAATTGGAATCCATCAGTTTAGTTATCAGTATAACTGCGAGTGCCGGGTGGTGTGAAATAGCAGGAATGTCGTATGAATCGTGTCATAACCTCAGCTTATTAACTCCGGGTTCATTTTAGTTGATGTTAGAACGATTATTAGTGTTTCAGATTATATGTATGTAGGTTATCGGTCGCTATTAGAAATATTATCCTCGCAGCTGCAACAGAAAGTACGCGGAACTTCGCCACAGCGCTGTTTAAGTAAAATGTTAACAACGTGCGTTTTTAAGTTTGAAGAAATATGTAAACTGAATACTTTAGGTTAAATTCGAAGCTTAATTTCTTGTGATGTT
The DNA here is from genome assembly GCF_023898315.1 of Schistocerca nitens. Lineage (NCBI taxonomy): Eukaryota > Metazoa > Arthropoda > Insecta > Orthoptera > Acrididae > Schistocerca > Schistocerca nitens. Next base: position 924,120,490 of record NC_064614.1, on the reverse strand, counting down.
TACTTATAGAATAAGTGTACTGCCTTGTAATAAAACACAAAAATATACGTAATGTGAAAGATTCGTTTACTCCTCTACAAGATAGTCATATGGTTGAAAGTGTGAGTACGCTAGTTGGAAAACTGCTCGATTTCTCCAGCTGCAGCATGTGTATAACATAGGATGAATGAAAGCGTCCGATTCCACCCGTCTGCTTTGACCTGTGACGTAAGGTTCTGTAATCCCATAACATATAAAGACATGCAGATCGAAAAGATTTACAGTGTTAAATTTCTGGGATTATAGCTCGATAATAAATTCAGTTGGGAAGGGCTTACCACAGAATTGCTAAAGCTCCTAAACAAATCTGTATTTGCAGTTAGAATGGTGTCAGATGTAGGAGACACAAATGTAAAAAAGTTAACATACTTTTATTCTGTTATGTCATAAGGGATCATTTTCTGGGGTAACTCATCAACGGAGCAAAAGTTTTTAGCATGTAAAAGCGTGTAGGCCTAATAAAAATCGTCTGTGGTATAAATAAAAGAACACCATGTTCTGTTCAAGGAACTTCATATTCTAACCACTGCTTTATAGTATATTTATTCTTTAATAAAATTTGTTGCAAGTATTTCCAAACAATAGCACAATACATAGTATCAATACTAGGAATAAGAACAGCTATCTACATAAAGATCTAAAATCACTTACCTTGGACCAGAAAGGGGTTCAATATTCAAGAACACACATTTTCAATAAACTGCCAGCAACCATTAAAAACTTGGTTTCAGATAAAGCACGGTTTACTGAGAGTTTGAAAGACTTTTTGGTAGGCAACTCCTACTCTATAGATGAATATCTTAACAGGGACTGTTAGACCAGCTTAAGTAAAAATTCTGTTACCAGCATATTTCAGTTTTGACAGCACTTGGTCACAACAGTCAAGATCAGGTATTCTGTGTGTGATAAATTTATTAAATGTGCATAACTATGTTTTGTTCTGGCAGTGTATTAATACTGTACATATTAGCAACTCCAGTTTACTGCAATATATTCACATATTTTGACAATCTCGTGACAGATGATGGTGGTAAGTATTATATTCAAATGCTTTATGTTATACTTTGACATGTTGCACATCCATGAGAATCATCTCATTTTTGGGTCCCTGGGACAAAAACAGGTTAATCTAATCTACAGTGAGGGTTTTGATTTTGTGGTGGGAGAATGACTAATGCGTATGTCCAAGCCTTCAGTTTGTTGTGTATCTCTCATGTTTGGCATTATTGTATACAGAATTCCAGTTCTGAATGATTAACATCTCATAAGGCTTAATGTATCAGATGTCATTACAATACATTTTCACTCTTTTATACAATTCTTCTTTGGATATCCAGATTGTGAGAGTATGAATTAATGGTATTGTGTAAGCAATACAAATTTGCAGTAAGTTTTCAGAAATCTGATCTTGACTGTTGCAGTAAAGTGCTGTCAAAACTGAAATAATACTTTTTACTTAAGTTACTCTACCAGACCCTGTTAAAATATTGATCTACAGGAAATACAAAATTTCCTTTCCTGGGGAATGCTTTACCTGTGGATTCCACGTTTTGCTTTTTTTCTGTCTCACACGAGGCAATAACACGAATCCTTTCGAAACACTTCATCTGTCAATGCCAGCTGCCTGCTTTGATCTTTTTGCAGTTTAATATCATGACAGTTAACTGTCTGAATAGGTAAGACTAATTCATGAACAAGACAAGATGAGCACTCAAAATGAAGGGCTAAGTCTTGCATATAACAACCTCAACGTAGCAATGAGTGCACCTAACAGAGTTTTTCAGTGTTGCTTAACATAATAGAAAATAAACTGACTTGAGCTCTTTGAAAACAAAAAAGCATATTTTATTCAAAAATGTTCATGTAGTATGCACAAGTGCTAATAGGCCCAAATGTAAGTAAATCTATACTTTTATTTAAATACACTGACAAAGTATCTGACGTGATTATTGTAAGCATATTGTATTCATGCCAAATATACCTCCGTGAAATGCTTCAATTGCAATACATGTGTTTGAAGTGTACACTGGACAATGTTCCTGCATAAAAGTGATGTGCTCCAAACTATGTATAAAATGATTCAAAGTCAATGGCCAAAAACTAATTAAATGAAAAAAAGCCTATTTGCAATGGATGTGTACAAATTGAGGAAACTCATTTTTTCTCTCACTAATGCCACAAAGCTAAGTCTCACCAAATTTCTTAAGTTTCTTTGTATTCAAGTTGACCTGATACAGCACTGGCACTTTTTCATCATGATGCTACCAAGCATTAGTGATGGGGTATACTTGGAGAAGACACTCAACTATGTTCCATTTTTAGATCACTGCCAATACTCAAGGCATTTCAGTAAGTTTAAAATCCCTAGAAAGTATTAACATGTTGCATACACACTACTACACTTTACTTCATAGCTTTCCATACTATGTATGAGACAGCAAGTATTTGTGCTCACAGTAGTGCCACAAATTGACATTTCTTGAGAAGGTAGGAGATGTGATACATGTATCATTTGAGATAAGTTTCCTATCCTGCCCCAAAATTAAAATATATTCTTACAAGATTACTGCACAGCTGTTTAATTTCTGTATGTTCTATGTAAGACACCTATGTTCATGAGACAGTAATATCACCTCAACAAAGACAGATTACCATATTTGTACATAAAATATATCCTAAAATGGTAGTAAGTGCTCGTCTTTGAGCTCATGGGTTTTCAACAAATTACTTAAAGAGTACAGGGAACAAAAGGAAGGAAGATAAGTTAAAACAAAAAATGGTAACCAACACAAATGTATGTACATGTGAGATCAATTTTATTCTGACTTTTCCACAATGATATGGAACACTTAAAACATTGCAGCATTATAAAGAGAATGAATAAATATTTAACATGTCAGAGACTGAGCAGAAACTCAGATTGGAAATGGCAGGTAATCTGCCATGGCCTATTCAGTGGAACCAACAAAAGTATTTGCCTAAAGGAATTTAGGGAACCCACATAAAATGTAAATCTGGATGTTCAAACAGGTGAAGGATCCCAATGCACCTGAATGCAAATTCGGTGCCATAACCACACTGCAATTTTCTCAGTAATTTAACATGTGACCACAAATACAAATGTATAAACTTTTTTATTTCATCCAAGAATATCTCAACATAATACAACAAACATCAATAATTCAAAATTTGGGAATACACACAATGTTTAAAGGATCTCTTTAAGGTTGGGACAGGTGGTCAGCCGTGGCCTTGATGAAGGAACCATCCCGGCATTTGCCTTAGCGATCCAGGAAAACCCGAATCAGGATGGCCAGACAGAGCGAACCCCATCCTCCCGAATATGAGGTCAGTGCTGTTAATAGCTACACTGCCTCATTCGGTTGTTACCTATTGTACAATGTTCTGATTTACATGAAAATAGATCTTACCACTAGCAAAAATAATGATTAAATATATATGCAATTACACTTTAACATTTTTCTTTATCACTTTACACAAACAGACCACACAACACTTTGTTCACGGAACTTCAATAAACTGCCAGAGGCTGCTTCAGCAGTTGCTGCATATATGAGAAGTTATCTGAAACAGAAGAGCAGGAAACAAACAGCAGAAATATCCTTGTCTAAAGACACTTTAGAAACAACATAAAAACTTGCAGCAACTACTTAGCTGACTCACATTAGTAGTAAACATATTCACTTAAGGCATGTCTAGCAATTTAATATGTTCTTCAAACTTCTATATGTATGCTGATAAAACTACACTGTAGAGTGTGACCACAATGAAACTAACAATGTAAGGGATATCTTTTACACAAATTCTGGGATGTTAACATCTGAATAGCTGTTCTCTGCAAAACACTTTTTTATAGTTGGAGGGTCCAGCATGTGAAGCAAGATACTGAAACTTGTTAAAGACTTACTGAAATTTATCTTTTAATGCAGTTTTATATTTGAAGTTAACATTTAAATACCTCAGATAATGACTGACTTTTTCAGTAAACAAAATGTCCATGAAAGCCTCTAATAATAATTCCATGTCCCACAATGTAATTTCATTTTTTAAAGAGTGGAGCCCCTCCACACTACCACTAGCAAAAGTTTTACAATCACCTCTACATTGATTAGCTTTTTAATCAATACAGGTCCATCAGGAGATAGAAAATGGATGAAAAATGTAACAAGAATTGAGATTTTAAGGGCAGAGGGCAAAACATGTCATGGCAAGCACCAAGGGGAAAAAATCCTCCACAACTGTTGGACAGGTAGTAAGAGCAGTACCGGATATCTTGCTGTCTGCAGCAGATCATGCAAGGGTAGGTCACATTAGTAAGTGGGTACCATGCAGTTTGATACTAGTGTTATAACCACCTGCACATCAGTACAAATGCATGTTGGAGCACATCAGGCTACAGTGGGAAAGGCCAGTTGCACCCTTTCTGTACTCCAACCTACTTACATTTAATGCCCGATTTAATAAAAATTATACTCTTCCTTTTCTGGCACCCTTTCTAGAATACAAACTAGCAAAATTATGAGAATTTGTTGTGTTCCACCACAAAGATAGGAAAACTTCTGTGTTTTCCAAATGAAATTAGTATTGAGCACAAGATGTTTCACCAATTCACGTTTGGCATTTTCAGTGGTATTCCTTTCGGTCCTATTCAAAGAAACCATTTCTTCCAGTAAATATTTCTCAGCAGGTAACCTATACTGCAAGTCTACAAAGGCTGAAGTGTTGTTATCATTACAATAAAACAATTTCAGTTAACATCTGAGGAAAATAGCATATATTAACAATAATATATGGCTTAGTGTTAACACACATGAAACTGATGTCAGTATTATTTTAAGAAACTTGAAATTCAAAATAATTAAATGTCAGAATGGGTGCTACAGCTAACAATTTTTAAGTAAAGCAGAAAACAAAATGCTACTGTACTTACAAACTTTGAGGTGCCACATGCCTCGACACAGGCTACCAATAACCCACAAGTATTTTTGACATCTCATGCCTCACAGGTACTAAACTGGATTGCAATCTGATGATTGCTGCTATCAACATGAAAGATAATATAGTTGTATCCAGTGACCAAATTTCAAAGCCGATACTGAAATTAAGTTCGAAGTTACAAATTCCAGTATTTACATATACATCACTGGTAATCCATTCACGTGTCATAACATTAAACTCAGTGCAAATGTACCTCCATTTTAAGTGAAAGGTCAAGTTTGCCATTCTATGCAAAACACTATTACCTCATACTTCAAGTTTGCCTCTATAGGACTGTGTAACATTTGCTGCTGCTGGAAGACTATCGGAGCCATAACTGGAACAAAGAGCTCCGAGTTACCACCTGCCAATACAAACAAACTTCAATTTTAAACTGAAGGTGAAATATGTCATACGTATTCAAACCACTACCACATTATTCTTCAAGCTTCTCGCATTATGGCTGTGTGCTGCTGCTGACTTCTGGAGCTGTAACAGGAACAAAGAGCTTTGAGTTACCATTTGCCAGTTTACTCTTAAGGACTGTGACTGTACCTTCATTTTAAGTGAAAGGTGAAATTTCCCACACATGTATCCAAACCACTAGTACCTTATTCTTCAAGTTTCCCATTTTATAAATGTGTGACATCTGCTGCTGGTGACTGACTTCTGGAGCTATAACTGGAACAAAGTGCTCCGACTTACTGACTGACAATATACATTAAACACTTCAACACAAAACCACTAGTACTCTTTTAATGTAGCATAACAAATATATGCTATGCCCTACAGTTATATCTCCATTTTAAGGGAGAGATCAAATCTGCCAAAAATGTACCCAAACTAGAATTACCTTACTGTTATAATATCCCAAGTATTAAACGGAGACTCATCTGCTGGTGTTGGTGTGCCTCTCGAATCCACTACTGAAACAAACATCTAAGATAAGAAAAGCATATTTTGGGACCAGTAATCTCTCATTAAATACAATAAATAACACGTACCCTGTAACAGGAAATTCAGGAGTTAGTGCTGTTCATATTTAGAAATATAAGTTTTTCAACTTTGGACGCCTTCAGCCGTGTTCGCCTTTCATTTATAATGATACCAGTTTTAGAAAATATTCTTTCGCACGGCACAGAAGTGGCCACTATATTGAATTTTTTCCTCACCACTTTAGCAACATTTGGGAAAATATATTGATTTTCACGCCACCATGCCAGTGGATCCTCACTTCTACTAATAACTGGGCTGTCCATGTACCTTTGTACTTCCACAATAGCAGCTGACTGAGGAGTGCCCTGGGGCTGTGTTGATTTTATAATTGCATCATAGACACCCCATACTGACAAGGGATCAGTGGTGGTTGAAGTTGACACAGTTTCATGGCTCTGGCCTGTGTTTGTCAGTCTTCTGTCACCCATCTTTTGTGCTACTAGTTCAATAAGCTGTTTCTTTGCATTATCTGCTGCAACTCGGCTTTCAAACACAAGAGATTTAAAGCGTGGATCTAGTAGAGTGGCTACTCCTATAGATTTGCTCATCTCTACATTGTGGAAACGGTCCTTCAGGCCTTTTGTTAATTCTTCAATGATAGTCCTTGTCACACTGTTAAATGGCCTTTTCAAAAGTTCTGCACGCACTGATAATAATCCCCTTGTCAGAACAATAACCTGAAAATTGGAATAAGTTCAATATAACACAAACAGTACAATATCTCAGAAATGATTATGCCATAATACCACAGCTAACATTTTAGCAAGAAAAAAGCTGCTTAACTTACTTGGCTGCCAGTAGGATATGACTCAGCACTAAGCTGTGTTGAAACATGTGCAAATGGCTTCAACACAGAGCAGAGTTCTGAGCAGATGTTCCATTCCTCGTCTGTCAGTTGTTCAAAATCAACTGTGCATAGTACAAGTGAAGTCTTCACCGCATCTTTAATTTCAACTATTCGCTCCAACATACACAGAGTAGAGTTCCACCTTGTTGGCACCTCCTGCACCAGTTTCTTAACATGACCTGCCCCATTATTTTGTTGGTATGTCAGCAGTCTTTCTGTTGCCTTGCAGCTTCTCTTGAAGAATGCTACAATAGTTTTCACTTTCTGCTGAATTGACACAAAATGTTTTAGTGCATTCTGAACAATAAGATTTAGTGTATGTGCATAGCACCCAAAGTGTTTCCACTTTAAAATGGATACTGCATTTTTAATATTTGGTGCATTATCCGTCACAACCAGCAAAACTTTGTCTGTCAGCCTGAAATTATCTGTCGTGCCTATTAGAGATACCGACAGATTCGGAGCAGTATGTGCACCAGAGAATTGGGAACATCCTAACAACACAGATTGCAAGGTGAAATCTTCAGACACAAAATGCCCTGTCACCGCCATGTAACCTTCATTTGCTGCCGATGTCCAGCAATCTGTGGTCAAACAAACTGTCTTCGCAGCTGACAGTTTGTCTACCACTTTCTCCTTTGCTGCTGTGTATGCTGCTTGCAGCATTACATCTGAAATATGCTTCCTGCTTGGTAACTCATAACCAGGATTAAGGGCCCGCACAAAACCCCGAATCTTCAACGACTGAAAATGGTTGGAAGTCTTTAGTGAAGAGCTGAAGAAGTTGCCCATCTATCTTCTTTTTCTGGTTCACTCCGATCCTTTTGGAGAGGTACGATGTCATAGAACTTTGAACACCTTGCTGCATTGAGGGGGCTGGAGCAGCTCGCTCCTCTTCCACACTACTGGTGCCAAGGATCACCTCTACAGGAAGGGTTTCACCTACAGAAAAATAGGTTTCATATCAGCATAAGCACAATAGAAATGATGCCATATTTTTGTTGATATATATTACATTGTTTGCGTACAGTATTCTACATAGTACTTGCAGCTTGAATATTTACTTCATACAAGTTGACAATTGACTCAGTTTTAGTAATGACTATAGCTTCAAGTTTCTTCTTAAATCCTAGCAACACCAACACATTTTCATTTTCAATAATGTGTATTGGGGGGAAGGGAGGGTACTGTATTTCCACCCTAAAAAAATATCTTAATTGTTGTTGACATATCATATTTTAAACAAATACTGATGTATAAGTAGGGCCCTGAACTTCAAAATATTCAATATCACTGTCACTGTGGAAAGTCACATGTACTATTAACGTGTCAAATTTTTGGGTTAAGTTTCACCACAAAATTTAAAACATTTATGGAATTCAGTTGAAGACTCCATTAAAAACAATTATCCTTTTCAAAATTTTAAAATATGAAACAGTATCTAATTCCCCCCCCCCCCCCGCATCGTCAGGGTTACAAACAAATGATACACAGGAATGAGCACTGATACAATCCGCTATCCGATTAGTTACTAATAATTGCGAGACGACAGTTCATATATCACACAGTGGCATTTTATTAGCACTATCGTTATTACACCTGTAACAATAACTTCGAATTAAATAATTAAGTATTCCGGCACCATATGCAACATAATTTAATGTTTGAAAATGTCAAGGCAAACAGGTGCGGTGGTATCGACAGCTTAAGTAATCACGACAAATGAAAACTTGTGTGTAAAAATGCACAAAGCACCACACTGTATAGCATGCTCTTATCTTAAAAAAATTAATAAAATAAAAAAATAAATGATTATGCATGCACTGAAATAACCGTAATTGCAATAAATATATTTTTTTCATTGCTCACCCAAATCTAGCTCCGAAGGTCTTTGTGAAGAGAAATTCACAATTAAATGTGATTTCTGGAGATGTTTCTTTAAATTCGTCGTCGTCGATTTGTACGATAATTTCTTACCGCACAAAGTACATTTCGCAAACTCTCGATCAAGAGTTTCGAAATATGACCACATTTCGCTTGTCAGATTCCAGTTATTTGCCGTCCCCTCTCCCCGATGGCCCGTAGCAGTACGAAAATATTTGTTCGCTCCAGTTACTACCCTCTCTGGAAATAACACCGGGATCTACGACCTTTAACTGAAGTCACCGAGTCAGGAACGTCTAGACACACAGTTATTCCGTTACCAGCTTCCACGTTACCTGTGGTGGTAGCCCGATAACTGCCAGAGAACTAGAACTGCGAGCCAATAACGATAACTGCCAGAGCAGAATACCGTTCTCTGACAGTTATTTCCATAGTCGCTCGAATTCCTTAGTAACTCTCCTTGTACTACCCGTCCAAGCTAAATTAACACGTAAGGCGGTGGTTCAAGGGATCGACTGTACTTGTTAATGCCTGTACTGCAGCTCCCATCAGCCACGGCACGGACATTAAATTTATTTAATTGTTTATGCTAAAAGTAACGAAGGCCCACGAAATAGTACACAGTTCTTATCAACAGATGGCGCGCAGTCTCACAGTTATTCCCATGGTCTATAGAACGCCTTCCAAATGCGCAGTACGATCTTCGGTCAACAGATGGCGCGAGGCACTGTTGACACTAAACAGTTATTGAAATAACTGCCAGAATCAGAGGAACGGTTATCGCAGTAACCGTTACTTCTCAGTAACCGGTTATTTCTATCAGTTACGTTATTTTTTGCCACCACTATTCGACATAGAAGTTTATGGTTGTCATGGTTACGGGGTTACGAGTGATACCTTGCGCTTAGGAATGTAAAGATTTGTTGTCTAAGTAGCAGAAGACAATGATGGACAAACCGCAGATAATTTGCCATGTTGAAAAATCATTGCCATTTTCACTTTTTGATGGAAAGTGGATCCCTTGTTCTGCGAAGTTCGTAGTTCTAGGATCCAAACCCAAGGGAACTGGCGCTCTCCAGATTTACGAAATAACAGAAGGCGATGTTAAACTACTCCATGAGGTGAACGGAACTAATTATTTATTGTAAAAGAAAATAATATAAAAATGTTTCACTAGTGGGAGGTGCATCATGTTCAAACTCGTTGTTTGTTGGATCATTTTCTCATTAGAGGTTATTTCAAATTTCAGTATTCATTATATAAGGAAGGAGGGAACGGTTGCATATACACAGAAGGTGGAATGAACTCGTATTTATTCGTCCTTTGACTCTTCAGCACAACAGTACAGGACATGTCAATTACATTACAAAAATAATATTCCCAATACGGTTTTGTCAACATACAAATAGTAGTATTAGACTAGGTGAGGATAAGGCAGAAAGTTTAAATCTAAATGAGTTGGGGGTCTCTCATACTGTGGTTCAGTAATAGATAAGGGAACATAAAAAGACAGCGTTAGTAACAGTCCACACAGAGATAATGTTTTAAACGTCATCAAGCAAGTTATTAACTTGGAAATAAATATATTTTACGATTTCAATACTGATTTCATTTTGCATAATACTAATTGGGAGCAGCTGCTGTTACTGTTGTCCAGCTGTGGTTTGTTTGCTACGGTAACAATCCCAACAAGAATAAAAGGATATACCACAACAATAATTGCTACTTTATTTCTAAGTCCAACTATATTTCTTGAAATAGTTGTGAACTTCATTATAATTTATTGTCTGATCATGATAATCATATGGCCTCAAAAAATTGGCCCAATGAGATATATTTGGCAAGGAAGTATAAAGTACAGTTTCACTAAATGATTTGACTGGGTCACACCATCGGCGGCGAGTTTACTGGAGAAACTATGAGGAGACATTACCAAAGCTACACAGTATATGATAAATTTCTTTAAAATGTCGCTATAGCACTATAAATCCATTTTTCTGTTGCAGCAGATCAGGAATAACTACAGTAGAAACCTAGAGATATTGCACTAGTGTGTGGGATCAAAGTAACTACACCGGGGTGAGAGAACCTTATTTAATGCTGCGGTCTAGCTCTCAACTTCAAGCTGCATCACGAGCAATATGGCAAGGCTCTTCCTCATATCATCAAAAAGCAAAAAATGTGTTGGCATACTACGTGCAATAATTTCAAAATTCCTAAAAGCCAAGGGAATTTAGAGCATTATTAGGCAGAAAACTAATAAACTTTACAGGAAAAATGATGTTCTGCACCAAGATAAAACAAACACAGTTTTAGGTGTGGCTCATTGGCCATGAAATTCAGTGAATTTTTCCAAAGGGTAGCAGAGAGCAAAAATGTTTACTGTCACAGCAGAACCATTTGCTTTGTGTAGACATGCATTGGGTTCTCCACCAGCAGGCATAATCTTCAGTAACTCAACTGTTTTAGAGAGATTACACACACCTTTAGGTTAGTGAAAGGCAATAACTCTTATCCCTGTATTTCCAGCAAAGTACTGAAATCTTGTGCTGAATTGGGAGTGCCTTTTGTAATCACTCAATGAGGCTGTGTATATCTTGTATGTCTGGAATTTGCTGTAGTAGCACCTATTTATAAAAGTGAAGATAAAAGAATGTGATATCTAATTATAGCCCCATCTTTCCTCCCCCCCCCCTTTCTGTCCCCTCCCATGGTTCCAAAATTTATTGAGAAGCTTATTAAAGAAATCTGAACCCTCTTGTGGTGATAATCTTTTAAAAACTGTTCAGTTTGGCTTCCATGAAGGATATTGTATGGAGAACAATGTATGATTCATAAACTCCATTCTATTATAACTAAACAAGAAAATGTAGCCTCTTGACATTTATATTAGTGATCTTGTGAAGGCCTTCAATTTCATATAGGTCTACCATAATTCTGTGCTATGCGAACTACAGTGTTATGGTATTAAAGGCATTGCCTTTAAAATGTTGATGTTATATATTAACAAAAGAAAACAGTGTCAAATTAAGGAATAAAACTAATGTTCCTACAGGTTTACCACTTGTCCTCTTCTGTTCTTAACCTACATACAGGATTTACTAACATCACTGCAGGACTCTTCGAATATTGTTAATTTTACTGGTGATAAAGTATACCCATATAGGTATCACACACATCTTTACACAGCTAAGAGAATAGTGGAATAGATTCAGAGACAAAAGTTTAACCCTGTTCTTGCAAAAACTCATGTATAATTCCAAGGAAATAAAAATGACTTAGAGGTGCCATAAATTATAATTAGTCATCACACACTGAAGAAAACACCCGTGTGAAATTTATAGGCATTCAGATGGATAATAAACTGAGGTGGGTGCCTATAAATCTCTACTTTTCTTTGGAGAAGCTCTAAGCAAGAGAATAACTGTCTACTCAGTATCAAATGCTCTCTCTGCTCATGATGGACGCTTAGTTTGGATAAAAAAGATAGTGCCTTGCAGTACTGATACTCCTCAGTGGGAATCAGTATAATTAATGACTCCAGAAAAAATGTTTTTAAGAATACCATAGTTTACAAGAGATGATCTGGGGTGAAATTTATAATGAACCAAATGCTAACATAAAATAATGTGGTTCATGATAAATTCACATCGTTGTTTGAAAATTGTTTTCCTCTTAAGCTAATTGGAAAGGATGCTAAAGAGGCATGTAAAACACCGTGGATCACTATAAGGATTAAAGTATCTTGTGAATGGAAAAGGGTAAAGTATCTGTTGGCGAGAACAAGTAGAGATCTTGCAGTAGTTCCACAATACAAAAACTACACAGAATTACTAAGAGAACTTGTTAAAAAAATCAAGAAACATGCACATAATGTCGGAAATCAGTAATTCCAACAACAGGCTTAAGGCTATGTGGAACATAGTGAAACGAGACAGGACAGCCAGCTACAGAACAGAATAACATCACTACTGATCAGAATGGAAGGGCTATTCAAATTATGAGTCACAGGTAATCATTTCTTAACTGTAGTATAAAGTACAGTGACAAACAGTTCAAGGAAAAAATCACAGCATTATGTTGTAAAAGCAAATCACATAAAATTCAATCACATAACTGTATCACCATCACCTGAAATTAAAAAAATGATACATCCTCTCACAAATAAAAGCTCAATTGTCTTTGATGGTATGTCCAATAGAGTTCCCATGTAGTAAGCCTTGTCTTATCTGAAATATGTAATGCAACTCAAGACTGAAATATGACATTTTTAAACCCCTCTATAAGAAAGATGATAGGAGATATGTCAATAACTACCAATCTGTTTCACTGATGATGTATTCTAGAATAGTATCTCACCTTAGTAACAATAATATCCTCAGCAAATCAGTTTGTATTGCAGAAGAGTTGCTCTACCAAAAATGGCATTTGCATGTTCAGTTAACAAATTTTACAAGCATTAAGCAGCGAAATAGTGCGTTTGGTATTTTCTGTAATCTATCTAAGGCAGTGGTATTCAATCTGGTCCCTACCACACATTAGTGAACGTTCCAGCATTCGTGGTTGGTGGTTGGGGGTTTTAAAAACATTTTCAGTAGTTTTTCATAAAATTTTGACATAAAGAATTTGGAAAGTAAATATTATTGTATGGTTTGGTTTGTTGTAACTATATTTTATGAATTTTATATTTAATTTAAAGTTACTTCCCAACTTTATAAATAATCATTATTTTAGAACCAGTTGCTAGTAAGAAAATTTTACTGCTAACAGATACAAAAGTGGTGGTTGGGGGAAAAGCTTGACTGCACCTAATCTAAGGCATTTGACTGCACAAATCATAATATTTGCCTAGACAAACTGAAGTGTTATGAGATTTATGGTGCAGTCAACCAGTGTATAATGTCATATTTAATCAGAAGAATTCAGAAATTTGCACTTAGTGGTTCAGCCAATGTAGCCTGGGAACGTTATTCTGACGGGAGAAATCATGTATGTGGTTCCCAAGACTCAATTGTAGATCCACTATTGTTACTCTCATATGTGTAAATGGTCTTCCATCTTATATACAACAAGCAGAATTCGTTCTTTTTGCAGATAACACTAGTTTTATAATCAATCAAAGCAAACATGCAGCAATAGAAAAAATGGTAAACCATTTTCTTAAAAGTATCGTTGACTGAATTTCTGTGAATGGTCTCTCTCTCAATTTTAAAAAGAGGCAATATATTCAGCTCTGCACGTCTAGGGATATTACAACATTGACAAGTGTTACACATGGTGAAGAAATAATAAATATGGTGGAAACTTCAAAATTCTTGGGTGCCTATATTGATGAGAATTTAAACTGGAGAAAGCCCATTTTGGAACTCCTAAAGCAACTTAGTTGGATGACATTTTCACTAACAATCACTGGAGATCGTAAAGAGAGACAAATTAGTAAGTTGACATACTTTGCACATTTTTTGTTCAGTAATGTCAGACGGAATAAAATTTGTTCAGTAATGTCATACAGAATAACATTCTGGGGGAACTCCTCTTTACGAAAGAAAGTCTTCCTTGCTCAAAAACATGCTGTAAGAATATTATGCGATGCTCACCCACGGTTATCTTGTAGAAATCTGTTTAAGGAGTTTAGATTTGCTACAGCTTCATAGTATATTTATTCGCTCATGAAGTTTGTTGCAGTTAATCCATTACGGTTCAAAAGGGAAGATGATGTTGAAACCAAAACATTGGATTGAAACAAGCGTTCAGGTCATAGTGCTGTGGAATGTGGAAAAAAACCACAAATTGGCATTCATAAGAAGAACAACAACACCAAAAATGCAACAAGAGCTTAATATGTAAGAAATTGTCCACGCAACCTGCCACTGAGGATGCCTTGCAGAAAATAAAGGCGAGACACGTATGTCACTAAAATTCTGTTATATTCAGTTGCTGTCAGGCGGTCCATAAGTAAAAATTATCAATACACCATAATATTACATGCAACTGAGGAAGACAGGACTACAAAAGTTGAAAATGATACAAGGCATACACAATATAGCTGGATGGAAATGTGGGGATGGTTGGTGTGTATACACTCCTGGAAAATGAAAAAAGAACACCATGAATTCATCGTCCCAGCAGAGGGAAATTTTATTGGCACACACTTGGGGACGTATGCAACACACGATCTCAAAAGACAGAGCCATGCACAATGTTGGCGCTGGTACTGTGTATACCCTCCTTTTGCAGCAATGCAGGCTGCAATTCTCCCTTGAAGACAATGGTAGATGTGCTGAATCTAGTCTCGAGGAATGGCCTGCCATACAGTGTCCAGTTGGTGCCTTAGCTGGGCCAGATTCTGTGCCGGGCGTGCAGACCGCGCAAGAAGATGTTTCACCCGGTCCCAAACATGCTCAATTGGGGACAGATCTGGGGATCATGCTGGCCAGGGTAGTTGGCGTACACCTTGAAGAGCACTTTGGGTGGTACGGGAGACATGGGTGTGCATTGTCCTGTTGGAAAAGCTTGTCGCCTTGTTCGTGCATAACAGTAGCAAGACCGGTTGAATAATGGTTTCAGTGTAGCGTTCACTGTTCATGTTCCCTCTACTATCAACAGTGGAGAACGGCCAGTGTAGGATATGGCTCCCCACACCACGATTCCGGGTGTTGGACCTGTGTGCCTCTGTTGTACACCACACATGCGTTCGACCGTCATTCTTCACGAAGATGGTTGCGATTGATTCTTGATGATACCCCCAGAGCAATAGTGTCACTAATTTGTTGTGAAGTGACAGTGCAGTCCTGTACAGCACTTCGTAATGTGCATCGGGCCTGGCATGCATCTGTGCATCACAGCTGTCCAGACCTAGTTTGACATGCATGTGCACCTTCTGCTGACCACTGATGACAACACTGATGCACTGTGGAGACCTCTCAACCCATGTGTTGCGCAATTTTGCCTCCCGCAGGCCCACTATACATCCTCACTCAAACTCCGTCAGTTGCACAAACAGTTCACGTGCATGCTGTCGGGGCATGTTGAAGACACACATGGAACTCTGTATACCATGACAAACTAGCTGCTACTGGCTCTGGCGGTGAACAACCGCCGAGCACCTTGCAACATTCCATGGCTGATAACGCAGTTCCTTGTGTGTCCGCAGTGTCGCGTGTTTGATCATCGCATGCACTGCCCCCTCATAGTGTCCCATGCAAGTATAGCAGGTCTTATTCACTTGCATCAATGAGTTCAGTTTGCCGTGGTATACGGAGCTCCTTGTGTGTCTTCAACATTGTCAGCATATGCTGTATAGTTTTGTTGTACATGTCATCCCAGTGAAGGGGAACTGGTCATAAGAGGTTTGATAGAGAAAATAATTGTGAGAAATGTCAAGGGTAATGAAAAAGTGTGTAGTGTTCATTATTAGAGCAATTCCTGAAAAACAGTCTATAACAGTTTGGCGAATTGTCTTTAAGGAGACACCAAGGTAATATGGATGTTACAGGTAGTTACTCTTTCAAACTCAGCTTATGGTGTCTACTTTCTGTTCTACTTGTCTTACACATAAGATTACTTTATCTTGATTCTGCAAAGTTAACTGCACCTGCACCTCTCATTCTGTACTCCTTCAGTACTGTTTCAGACTGATCCTCATTTTCCTTAATTTCTTGAATTTCCGTTTTCCCCTCTACTCTCATATCTTCAGTGTTGTGCTCATGCGTGCCAGTTTTTTCATCAGTTTTCATGTTACCTTTGTGCTTGTCAAGGGGCAGCTGTATTTGGAGTACTGTATTCATTATCAAACAATGGAAAATCCAGATTGGAATAATGACAACATTGTGGAAAGGACAGATTGATATTCACCATATAGTGGAAATGTTGAGTCACAGACAGGCACAAAAAAAGACTGCTGAACACGTAAGCTTTTGGCGAAAATGCCTTCTTCTGGCTTAGACAAAATACACACACACACACACACACACACACACACACACACACACACACACACACACACACACACAAAAATTCACCTGAACGCAACTCACACACACACACACGTGATAACTGTCCCTGGCTGCCAAGGCAGCACTGTGCACAACTTTTTGTGCTAAAGACAACCTTAACCTGGAGTAAGGACTGTCAGCTTTCCTTCTGTTGTTGTAATTATGTACATCATTGTTCCTTTTGAACTGAAGTGGATTATTTACAGCAAGCTTCACGAGGGAATAAATAAAGTGTGAAGCAATAATCAGAATGCCGAATTCCTTAAACAGATGTCTACAAGATGATCATGGGTGAGAACCACATATTATCTTTACAGCTTGTTTTTGAGCAATGAAGACTTTCTTTCATATTCAATATGACATTATTTAATGAAAATGTCCAAATCATGTCAACTTAGTAATTTGTCTCTCCTCAAGATCTGCAATGATTCTAAGTGCAAATGTGGCTGAACTAAGTCATTTTAGGAGTTCCAAAATGTTCCTTTTTTTAGTTTAAATTCTCATTTATATGAGCACCTAAGAATTTTGAAGTTGATGACATTAATTGCAATGAATGGAAAGAGGAAGAAAGGGCAGGCTGTAGTGGTAAGCAAACACATGCATTAATTGAATCAGTTTCTATCTGGTTAATTATTTGAATAATTAGATCATTCAGACAAATTTATTCATGAATAAATTATTTGTAACTTTGTAATGGAATGTCACTGCGTATTCTTTGTTTACTTCTTACTCCAAATCTGTGACTAACGTTCGTTCCCTTACAGTGCAGTTTCTGTTTGATAAATAACTTATTAATGAACTGTACATAAATGTGAGTCAGTGGCACAGTAGTTCCAGACTACAAAGTCAGGAGTTTTATTCTGCGTTGGTTCCACAATTTTTTCTATTACATATCACTCCTTTCATTACTAACAATCAGAAAAATACCAAGTCAAATTGAACTATGTTTCAAAGTGTGTGTTGAACATTAAGTCCCCTTCTGACTGGCTGTGTAAGTCAGTTTAGAGGTGGGAGAAAGGTAAGGTCACACCACCTTTCCTAATAAAGCAACACTGCATTCAGACAAACCTCTGGTTGGAGCATAGCTTTACCTGCTTCACAGTGGGAGGGGGAGGGGGGGGGGGATTCTTCATAGGCAGATGACCCTAGCAGTTACATAACCCTGCTAACATATGAAAGTATTTAAATGAACCAAAAATGAAAATGTAGCCAACACAAACTGTAAAATTGCTAATGCTATTGGATGTGGGTGTCATGTTAGTATAATTACACAACTCGCTCATGTTTTTAGTGCTGCAAAATGAGTGGACAAAATTAGAACTCAGTTGCTAATGATGAACATCAACAGACTATAAATATAAAGAACTCTTAAATGTTTGTGGAATGTTGCTGGATGTCCAAAGTCATCTAAAAGCATTTTAGGATTAATTCTGAGTAACTTTCTGTTAGAATGTGGAATAGTTTTTTATCTGACAGGTGTCTATGCAGTTACATAGAGCTTTGAAATTCAAAAGCTTGGGAAGAGCCACTGGGTTTTAATACATAAAAGAGTTCATAACATTGCAGCACACTGACAGTGTTTTTAGTGAGAAAGTGTCAAGAGACAATTAGAAGAAATTTTTGGCCTTTTTACCCAACTGAAATTATTGCAGTAATGTCTTACTTATGATTTAAAAACAAATACTTAAACAAACACTTCACCTACATTCCTACCTATGACTGAAGGGGGTGTACAACCAACTACAGATGTATAATAGCCAAAGAAATGTCAAAGAAATCGAGTCATGAGTTTCGAATGATGTAATGGCATAAAAAGAAAATTTTATTTTGAATGTACTTTTGGAAGTGAAGCTAACATGGAATCACAATGAATTATTTACCAAAAAGTACAGCAGATTTGACGATTTCTCAACTTTTACTGATGAAGATTGAGAGCTGAAATCATTTATCAGGAAATAAAGATTAATTCAGGAGATAACACACCAATATCATTTTTGCATTTTCGTTAATGTCACAATGGCAAATTTTCGGAAATCAAATAAAGTTTCTGATGAGATGTTTGACAAAAAGAGTTGTTCTGAAAAATAATTTAAAAGCATTTAATAGTACATTTGATTTGTAAATGACAAAGAATTGGAGCAATAAATGTCATTGTATTTCAGATTTATCTATTATTTTGTAACACTTTGTATTCTCAGATGACGAATAAATGTTTTTATTAATGTAAGTCAGTTGTGATTTGAGTAATATTTGCTATTCATAAATAACAAATAATAATTTTTAACTGTATTCATTATTCATAACTCAAATTTCACTCAGTCGGCTGGTAATCATATGCATATGCATATGCTCAATGTTAATTCGCAGCCCTTGTACAAGAGAATGCAATTGCCTGGCATCCAGCTGGACGACCCATATGCTCACTCAGTTATCATTAGGTGAAGCCGCATCAGTAATTCTGGCAACTTCCACTAAACTATGCAAACTGTGTTCATCCTCTCTCTCGCACCTCATAGCCTCGTGCAAATTGGGCATGTGCTTGCAGTGCTCTGTTACTCACCATCTCTCAAAAGTGATGACTAAATTTGTCTGCTTTTTCCTTGACAGATATGACTTGATCATATTCTTTCTCTTCCAGAGATGGAATACTCTTAGTTCCATTTACAAATCTTACATAATCATAGAAACTCTTCATCTTCACCCCATGAGTTAATGTACCTCTACCATTTCTTTTTCAACTGTACTGTGTTCTGCATTTTTTATTTAATCTCATTACGTTTTTTGCTTTAGTATCCTGCCTTTGCCTTCCTTTTATGATTCCATACACGCTGTATAGATGTCTTACAGACCTAGCAATGTTCAAACAGACATAATAACTAGATTGCACGAACATGAATGTAGCTGGAGATTTCAGAATTCTGACACCACAATTGCTGAGCATGTACTGAGGGAAACCGTAGCTAACAGCCTCAGTCTCAAGTCCTCCACATCCCACTCCCAGCAAACAAAGCTGCATTTGTTGAAAGCCTGGAAATCAACATCTGATGCACAGCCAGCTCTTAATATTAAATGATCTGGAAACCACCCACATTACTGTGATGTTTGCATACAGTCGAGTAAGTCAGAAAAATAATGCAACTGGAAATACTTGTTATCAATGAAAAATATAACCCAAAATTCTGACTTAGTTTTAAATGGTCAAACGCAGTTTCTTTTTTCCCTCTATTCAATTAAGTTTTAGTTATCCAAATGTTAGATTACAAGAACAAATACATCTATTTTTCATTTTTCGTAAATTTAAAACTTTTCACACAATATAGAAAAGTAATACTTTCCTTTGTAAATGCCCTGTATCTCACAATTTTGTTTATGATCTCTATCAGTACAGATATTGAGACTTGACAGATGAAATAGTGAAGGCAGCAGAGGATCAAGTAGGTAAAAAGAAGAGGGATTTTAGAAATCCTTGGGTAACAGAAGAGATATTGAATTTCATTGATTAAAGTAGAAAATATAAACTGCAGTAAATGAAGCAGGCAAAAAGGAATACAAATATCTGAAAAATGAGATTGACAGGAAGTGCAAAATGGCTAAGCAGGGATGGATAGAGGACAAATGTAAGGATGTAGAAGCCTGTATCAGTAGGGGTAAGTTAGATACTACAGGAAAATTAAAGAGACCTTTGGAGAAAAGAGAACCATCTCTATGAATATAAAGAGCTCAGATAGAAAACCAGTCATAAGCAAGGAAGTGAAAGCAGAAATATGGAAGGAGTATATAGAGGGTCTCTACAAGGTCGATGTACTTGAGGGCAATATTATGGAACTGGAAAGGGTGTAGATGAAGATGAAATGGGAGAAATGATACTGCGTGAAGAATTTGACAGAGCACTGAAAGACCTAAGTCGAAACAAGGCCCCGAGAGTAGACAACATTCCATTAGAATTACTGATAGCCTTTGGAGAATCAGTCGTGACAAAACTCTTCCATCTGGTGAGCAAGATAGACAGGCGAAATACCCCCAGACTTCAAGAAGAATATAATAATTCCAATCCCAAAGAAAGCAGGTGTTAACAGGTGTGAAAATTACTGAATTATCAGCTTAATAAGTCATAGTTGCAAATACTAACACAAATTCTTTACAAACAAATGGGAAAACTGGTAGAAGTTGACCTCAGGGAAGATCAGTTTGGATACCATAGAAATGTTGGAACACGCGAGGCAATACTGACTCTATGACTTATCTTAGAAGATAGGTTAAGGGAAGGCAAACCTACATTTCTAGTATTTGTAGATTTAGAGAAAGCTTTTGACAGTGTTTACTGGAATACTCTCTTTCAGATTCTGAAGGTGGCAGGGGTAAAACACAGGGAGTGAAAGGCTATTTACAACTTGTACAGAAACCAAATGGCAGTTATAAGAGTCGAGGGGCATGAAAGGGAAGGGAAGCAGTGGTTGGGAATGGAGTGAGACAGGGTTGTAGCCTATCCCTAGTGTTATTCAATCTGTATATTGAGCAAACAGTAAAGGAAACACAAAAATTTGGAGTAAGAACTAAAATCCATGGAGAAGAAATAAAAACTTTGCTGTTTGCCAATGTCATTGTAATTCTCTTGGAGACAGCAAAGGACATGGAAGAGCTGCTGAATGGAATCGACAGTGTCTTGAAAGGAGTACATACGATGAACATCAGCAAAAGCAAAATGAGGCTAATGGAATGTAGTTGAATTAAATCGGGTGATGCTTAGGGTATTAGATTAGGAAATGAGATGCTTACAGTAGTAAATGAGTTTTGTTATTTGGGGAGAAAAATAACTGATGGTGGTCAGAGTAGAGAGGATATGAAATGTAGACTGGCTATATGACAAGGAAAGCATTTCTGATGAAGTGAAATTCGTTAACATCGAGTATAGATTTAAGTGTCAGGAAGTCGTTTCTGAAAGTATTTGTATGGAGCGTAGCCATGTCTGAAAGTGAAACATGGACAATAAACAGTTTAGACAAGAAGAGAATAGAAGCTTTCGAAATATGGTGCTACAAAAGAATGCTGAAGATTGATTGAGTAGATCTCGTAACTAATGAGGAGGTACTGAACAGAACTGGGGAGAAGAGGAGCTTGTGGCACAACTTGACAAGAAGAAGGGATCAGTTGTTAGGACACATTCTGAGGCATCAAGGATCACCAACTTAGTACTGGAGGGAAGTGTGGAGGGTAAAAATCGTAGAGGGAGACCAAGAGATGAATATGCTAAGCAGATTCAGAAGGATGTAAGTTGCAGTAGTTATTCAGAGATGAAGAGGCTTGCACAAGATAGAGTAGCATGGAGAGCTGCATCAAACCAGTCTGTGGACGGAAGACCACCACCACCACAATAACAACAACAACAACATAAGTTGTATTTCTTTAATATCATTTCATTTGTTGTTGCGACATTCATTTGTCACTTGATAAAGATGTAAGAAGCTGAAAGCAAATTTTGATCAAATATGCAGTATTTGCAGAATGTCAGGAATGGGTTTCTATTCTGATATTAAATAACAATAACGGAAGTTCCTGCGTGGAACAACGCATAAACTCAGGGAGAGACAACCACTCACCTATAGCACATGGAGCTTGGAGCATAGGCACATGTAACAGAAAACAGTATTTACACCAGCTTTTGAGCCCTTACTTTTTTCTAATAAAAATATTAACATTGACACACACGCACACACATGCAGATGAAGGTAGGAGGAGGTAACAATGATGCACAAAGCAAGGAGAGAATAGTTGGATATAGTGAGGCAGGTCTTTTGACATATGACTCAGTGGCTGCATAACAGTATGGAAGAAGTTAAGAGGGTAGAGCATAGAGAGGGGGAGTGGGTAAGGGAGGGAGGGAAGGAAGGAAAAAAGAGGAGGAAGGTGAAGATGAAAAGGGCACAAGATGGAGAGAGAGAGGGACCACATAGAAGGGAGGAAGATTTGTAGGAAAGGCAGTACACAATCTGGAAGGGGAAAGAGTCATGTGGGTAGGAGAGAGAAAGGAAAGGATATGATGGGGCAGTGGGAAACAGGTTAGCAGAGATTTAGGCCAGGAAGATTCCAAGAGCACCTGATATGCTGGAGAGAGAATCCACACCTGCTTAGTTCAGAGAAACTTGTGCTGGAAGAGAGTATCTAAATGGCGTGCATAGCACTCAGCTATGAAGTCATTTGTGTTGTAGTCTGCAGCATGTTTGGCGCAGTTTAGTGGTGACCTATCATGTGAGTAGACAGTTGGTTGCTTGTCATGCCCACTTAGAATGCTTTGCAGTAATTACAGCATGTCTGATATATAACATGAGGAAATGCTTGTGACTGGTCTGTGCTAGGTGGTGGTGGCGGTGGTGGTGGTGGGTATATGGGACAGATTTTGCACATGGGCCAATCACAGGGGAATGACCCATGGGGTACGCCACTGGAAGTACTATTGGGACAGAGATGGACAGGGATATTTTGTAGATTGGGTTGGTGGTATAACTCTGCTTTGTGTGATGTGGGTAGAATATCCCTCTTTTTTTCTTTTTTTCTCACAAGGAATGACCCATGGGGTGCAGCACTGGGTATAGTATTGGGACAGGGATATTCTGTAGGTTAGGATGGCAGTAGAACTCTTTAGTGATGTAGGTAGAATATCCCTCTTCTTAGGGCACACTGAGAGATAGTTGAAGCCCTGGTGAAGGATGCAGTTGAGCTTTTCAAGGCCAGGGTGATACTGGGTGATCAGAGGACTGCTGGCCAGTGGCTGGTTCACATGTTTCTGGTGTCAGACGAGAACTTGGGATGGGAGATTTGTTTATGGATGAGCTGGATAGCATATTGTCAACATATAAAGGCTCCAATAAGACTATCGATATATTTCACAATTCATGCTTTCCACTACAGGTTTCTTGACCACAGGTGGCAAAGCTACAAGGAAGAGACTTTTGGAAATGCAAGGGGTGAAAGCTATCAAAGTGGATGTACTGTTTGTGGTCAGTGTGCTTGATATGAACAGAAATATTTATGGACCCATCTGAGAAGTGGAGATCAATATCTAGGAAGTTTTGCTTGTTCAGCTGAGTAGGGCTGGTTGAAGTGGACTTGGGAGTAAGAATTGATGTGATGGTGGAGTGTCATGTGTCCAGATCATGATAGGATCATCAATGAATCTGAACCAGACAAAGGGCTTTAGTTGTTGACCGTCAGCTACATAATCACTATGAAACTTCCTGGCAGATTAAAACTGTGTGCCCGACCGAGACTTGAACTCGGGACCTTTGCCTTTCGCGGGCAAGTGCTCTACCATCTGAGCTACCGAAGCACGACTCACGCCCGGTACTCACAGCTTTACTTCTGCCAGTACCTCGTCTCCTACCTTCCAAACTTTACATAAGCTCTCCTGCGAACCTTGCAGAACTAGCACTCCTGAAAGAAAGGATATTGCGGGGACATGGCTTAGCCACAGCCTGGGGGATGTTTCCAGAATGAGATTTTCACTCTGCAGCGGAGTGTGCGCTGATATGAAACTTCCTGGCAGATTAAAACTGTGTGCCCGACCGAGACTCGAACTCGGGACCTTTGCCTTTCGCGGGCAAGTGCTCTACCATCTGAGCTACCGAAGCACGACTCACGCCCGGTACCGGGCACACTCCGCTGCAGAGTGAAAATCTCATTCTGGAAACATAATCACTATGATTTGTGACCACTGGTGGAGCCTTTGCATACAGCTAGGATGATAAGGTTTGGATTGGTTTTCAGGTTACAGATAGCTGTGTGTTCCTTAGGAGTGGTTTGGGCTCACTGTGGCGAGACTTAGGCAAGGAAGGTGAGGCCAGATTATAAGTGAAGAATTCTTGAAAAATTAATGTTGGATGGAAGGGGAAGAGAATCACGATTGGAGAAAGGTTGGAACTCTTTTAAACAATTTGAGCTTTTGGCAGGCTGTTGTCAGTGGGGGGCATGGTGAAGAAATGTTTCCATTGCAAATTAGAAAGTATTGAGACTTCTGGAGGGGTCAGAATTTTGGCAGAAAGGTTGACAATAATGCTTCGGGATGAGTGTTCAGGAGCAGTGTTCCATCGAGAGTGGAGGAAGTTTTGAGGGATGTGGAAGGTGGAATAAGTGAGCAAGGCATGGTTGGGGAGTTATGAGGATTTGATGGGAGGGGAGGTTGGATTTGAGCAGTAGGCTTTTTCTTGGCTGTAGGTTATAGGTAATTCCATCTACATCTACATACATACTCCGCAATCCACCATACGGTGCATGGCGGAGGGTACCTCGTACCACAACTAGCATCTTCTCTCCCTGTTCCACTCCCAAACAGAATGAGGGAAACATGACTGCCTATATGTCTCTGTACAAGCCCTAATTTCTCTTATCTTATCTTTGTGGTCTTTCTGCCAAATATAAGTTGGCGGCAGTAAAATTGTACTGCAGTCAGCGTCAAATGCTGGTTCTCTAAATTTACTCAGTAGCGATTCACGAAAAGAACGCCTCCTTTCCTCCAGAGACTCCCACCCGAGTTCCTGAAGCATTTCCGTAACACTCGCGTGATGATTAAACCTACCAGTAACAAATCTAGCAGCCCGCCTCTGAATTGCTTCTATGTCCTCCCTCAATCTTACCTGATAGGGATCCCAAACGCTCGAGCAGTACTCAAGAATAGGTCGTATTAGTGTTTTATAAGCGGTCTCCTTTACAGATGAACCACATCTTCCCAAAATTCTACCAATGAACTGAAGACGACTATCCACCTTCCCCACAACTGCCATTACATGCTTGTCCCACTTAATATCGCTCTGCAATGTTAAGTCCAAATATTTAATCGACGTGACTGTGTCAAGTGCTGCACTACTAATGGAGTATTCAAACATTACGGGATTCTTTTTCCTATTCATCTGCATTAATTTACATTTATCTATATTTAGAGTTAGCTGCCATTCTCTGCACCAATCACAAATCCTGTCCAAGTCATCTTGTATCCTCCTACAGTCACTCAACGATGACACCTTCCTGTACACCACAGCATCATCAGCAAACAGCCGCACATTGCTATCCACCCTATCCAAAAGATCATTTATGTAGATAGAAAATAACAGCAGACCTACCACACTTCCCTGGGGCACCCCCGATGAACACTCACCATTGAGGACAACATACTGGGTTCTATAACTTAAGAAGTCTTCGAGCCACTCACATATTTGGGAACCAATCCCATATGCTTGTACCTGCAGTGGAGCACAGAGTCAAACACTTTCCGGAAGTCAAGGAATATGGCATCCGTCTGATACTCTTCATCCATGGTTCGCAAAATATCATGTGAAAAAAGGGTGAGTTGAGTTTCGCAGGAGCGATGCTTTCTAAAGCTGTGCTGATGCATGGACAGCAACTTCTCTGCCTCAAGGAAATTCGTTATATTCAAACTGAGAATATGTTCGAGAATCCTGCAACAAACCGATGTTAAGGATATTGGTCTGTAATTTTTAGGATCCGTCCTTCAACCCTTCTTATATACAGGCATCACCTGTGCTTTTTTCCGGTAGCTCGGGACTTTACGTTGGGCAAGAGAGTCGCGATAGATGCAAGCCAAGTAGGGAGCCAAAGCAGTAGAGTACTCTCTGTAAAACTGAATTGGAATCCCATCAGGACCTGGCGATTTATTTATTTTCAACCCATTCAGCTGCTTCACAACCCCAGGGATGTCTATCACTATGTCTTCCATACGGGAATCTGTACAAGACTCAAACAGCGGTTTGTTTGTACGATCCTCCTGCGTGAAAGATTTCTCAAATGCTAAATTTAAAATTTCAGCTTTCATTTTGCTGTCTTCCATTGCCAGGCCAGACTGATCAGTGAGTGACTGGATGGAAGCCTTTGACCCACTTTCCGATTTTACGTAAGACCAGGATTTCCTTGGGTTTTCAGCAAGATCTTTTGCTAAGGTATGATGGTGGTAGTGGTTGTATGCTTCGCGCATCGCTCTTTTTACAGCAGCACGAATCTCTACTAACTTTTGCCAGTCCTCATTCTCCCGATCTTTCTTGTACCAAGAGTACAACTGTCTTTGCTTCCTGAGCATTCTCCAAATTGCGCTGTCGAACCACGGTGGGTCTTTTCTGTCCATAACCCACTTTTTCGGCATATACTTCTCCAATGCGTGATTTACAACGTGTTTAAAATTTGCCCATAATTCTTCCACGTCCATCGTACCAGAAGTAGATGAAGTCGATTCATTTACTATGTGGGATGCTAACAACTGCTTATCTGCTCTTTCTAGTAAGAATACCCTCCTAGCCTTCTTGACTGACTTTTTAACTTTCACAATCATAGTCGTAATGACAATATCATGATCACTAATCCCTGTCTCAACAATGACACCATTGATGAGGTCTGGTCTGTTCGTGGCTACCAGATCTAAAATATTTCCATTACGCGTTGGCTGTCGATTTAGCTGCTCAAGACAGTTTTTGGATAATGTGTTCAAAAGTAATTCACACGACGGCTTGTCTGTACCACCTGTACTGAATCCATAGACACCCCAGTCTATACTAGGTAGGTTGAAGTCGCCTCCGACTAATACAACATGATCTGGGTACTTCTGCAACAGAGTGTTGACTCCAGGCATAGGACAGGAGTAGCTGGGACAGCTTCTCAGATGGTGCTGGGAATGCTGTTCCAGCTGTTGAAAGGCAAGAGTTTCTATTGCAGTGATGGCATTCAGGAAGTTGTGGTCACAGAGTAAAAGGTTTGTGCAAAAGGAGTAGAGGCTGTTAAGTACTGAAACTTTTAATATTATTTAGCTTATATATTTCCAGATTTGTTGAGACAGCCAAATTTAATTTTTACTTTGTTTCTGCATAACACCATCCTACATAATACTTGTTTCCATGTTGTTAGCCCTGTTATTCTTGTGGACATCTTTTGTTTATCTATTGTGGTTGGCAACATAATTTACATTGTTATATATTCTGTTTTTTTTTACCATACTGACATCCTGTCTGTATGTAAGTGTAATTCTTCATACTTACTCACATAAACTTACTACTATTTATGTAATACTTTCATATAAACCTGCTACTATTTATGTAGTACTTACAACAGTTACAAATTTAGATTTAGATGTGGTATAATTTTCTTTTTCCTAGCCTACCACATACAAAGCTTTTTTCAATGTTTTGCCTAAATGTTTTATGGTATGTTCCCTTTACATTTATTGTGTAGCTTATATATTTTAAAGTATGTACGTTTACACTGCCGAAGAGGACCTTTATTCTGATTCTGTGTCCCTCACTCCTTGTGTAATATCTATTTCAAAGTTGTTTACCAGTATGCTACCCTTTTTGGTGATGGTAATGATTTGTCTGCTGATGACTTTGTGAACCAAAAACTGGTTCATGAACTTGGTTAACTGCAGTACATCAACGGTTTGTGTTTTTCATTGATAAATGTTAAATTGTGGTACCAAGCGAAATTGGTTTAAAAATTCAGCTATTGTAGTCATAAGGTTCTGCTGAAATGATTTAAGGTTTATGCATCATTTGAAAATAGTTGTGTTACTTATTTTCACTTGCATTAAACTCTAAAAAAAAAAGTACATAATTGCAGCATATCATCTCTTTTGGCCCAGTTTTCCATTTCTCATCAGATACAAGAACAGTGGTAATAGCATAATATTCATGGAAGCCTTTCTGCTATCTGTGTAAAATTTATTTATTGTGTCAAGTTGTGAGATGGGCACGTGTTGTCAGCTTATAGGCATTAGCGGCAATGGAAGATGAAAAATAGATTTTTTGTTTGGAGATGCTTTTTCATGTTCTGCCTCTGAAACATTTAGTTACAATAACATTTTAAGGCATTGGAGAGTACACCTGAAATCAGGTATTAGCTCATGATCATTTTACGTGGGCAATACTGAATTCACTCATTATCAGAATTATGTGACCAGTTCATACAGCAGCTAATAAAATTATTTTCATTGTGTTGAAATCATGTGTTATTCCCTTAGAAGGGACTAGAGTTCCGCAGAAAATTTTATTTGTTTGTGATTTTTACTGATCTGGTTTTAGTTTACTGTAAATGAGAAGATTTCATTATATTTGGGTTATGTTCGTACATCCCACATGCTATGTTTGAGACTCATAAGGAGCATTAAGCAATTTTTAATGAAGGATCAAGTTTCTGCTTATTTCTAATCTTTAATCTTTAAGAGAGGTCATGTATTTTCTTGAAAATGTTATTGATTTCACTGATGTACGCCAAGCACTTTTATATACGCCAGCTACTATTTTAGACACAGACAACACAGCTTCTGGTTTAGACAGTCAGTTTTAGTCACTATTAATAGTGTCCTACTTTAAACTCATCTTTTTTGTTCTTTGAATCTGTAAGAATTACAATGAAATCATTTCATTCTCTTGCAGTTTTCTACATCCATTACAACATTATATGTCTCTGTTTTCCTGGTAAATACTCAATTATCACTGCTTCTTTATATTAACTGTAAGATGTGTTTAGTATTAATTCTGTTACCTGTCTTTATATTGTTTTGTGGACTTTGTTGATAGATACTGAAATCATGCAGAATGATTTAATTGGAAATGTTCTTACAGGTGGAGAAAAGCAAGCCATTTAAATGTGGTAGTTTTGGAGCATCTTCATTGAGGGAACGGCATTTGGCAACTGGAGATTTTGATGGCAAGCTAAATGTTTGGTAATTTACTTTTGACACTATGTGACATATTTCAAGGAAAATTTGAGTAGTAGTAGTATAGCAGTAGTAGTTTATTTTTGCAGAGACTATATACATGGCACATATACAATATGTGAACAAAACTATCTGGACAGCTGGCTGAAAATGACTTACAGGTTCGTGGCGCCCTCCACCGGTAATGCTGGAATTCAGTCTGTTGTTTGCCCACCCTTAGCCTTGATGACAGCTTTCACTCTCACAGACATACGTTCAATCAGTTGCTGGAAGGTTTCTTGGGGAATGGCAGCCCATTCTTCATGGAGCACTGCACTGAAGAGAGGTATCAATGTTGGTTGGTGAGGCCTGGCACAAAGTCGGCTTTCCAAAACATCCCAAAGGCGTTCTATAGGATTCAGGTCAGGACTCTCTGCAGGCCAGTCCATTACAGGGATGTTATTGTCGTGTAACCACTCCACCACAGGCCGTACATTATGAACAGGTGCCTATCATGTTGAAACATGCAATTGCCATCCCTGAATTGCTCTTCAACAGTGGGGAGCAAGAATGTGCTTAAAACATCAATGTAGGCCTGTGCTGTGATAGCGCCATGCAAAACAATAAGGGGTGCAAGCCCCCTCTATGGAAAACAAGACCACACCATAACACCACCGACTCCGAATTTTACTGTTTGCACTACACACGCTGGCAGATGGTGTTCACCAGGCATTCGCCATACCCACACCCTGCCATCGGATTGCCATATTGTGTACCATGATTCATCGCTGTCAGTTAACAGAAGAGGCCAGCCTGTACACTTTTATGCTGTACGTGTCCCTTCATGTTTACACTTCTTTATCACATCAGAAATAGTGGACCTAGGGATATTTAGGAGAGTAGAAATCTCACGTACAGACGTATGACATAAGTGAAACCCAATCACCTGACCACATTCGAAATCCGTTAATTCTGCGGAGCACCCCATGATGTCTAATGACTACTGAGGTCACTGACATAGAGTACATGGCAGTAGGTGGCAGCACAGTGCACCTAATACGAAAAACATATGTTTTTGGGGGTGTCCGGATACTTTTGATCACATAGTGTATTTCATCATAAAGTACATAGTATAAAAAATAACAAATGTATAGTACTCTACACAGTAGAAGAGTGTATAGTACCCTACACGGTATCAAATTCAAAATTGCATATATAAAGCTGATGAATTACAAAAATGTGTGACAGAGGTATTTTATATAGCATACATGGAGTTGACATTGATTTACAAATTAAATCTGAACTCTAACACATTGGTACTCATGTTCATGAAAGCACTTGTTTGAAAATGCAATTGACACATAGTAAAATTATATATTTATTTGATGCTAAACACAGTCTAGCTTGATCAGCCAGACTGTTTATGATGCCATATGGCAACATCATGCATATATGAGTGGTTTCCCTAACAATATATATAAGTTTACAGTGCAACATAATAGTAGTTGGTCATTAAAAATTTGAATTCTGCCTGCTATACAGCTGCCTGCATGGTGTTCCATTTGGCTACAAACTGTAAATTTACATATAACATTAAGGAAACCACTCATATATGCATGATGTTGCCATCTGGCATCATAAACAGTCTGGCTGCATTGAGCTAGACTGTGTTTAGCATCATTATATTGGCAGAAACACTTGATAATCAGTAATCTTTACTGAAAGTTGAATGCACGTAAACACACATGAAAGCAGCTGAAGAGTGATTTATTTCTGATACTTACAAGGAGAGGTCTGCAGTTGTGGGATCGACTTTTTGAAACCATATATGCAGCCATTCACCCTGGTGGGCTCTCATTTGTGAGTAATTGACAATTTTTTTTTTTTTTAAATTTTGCTTGATACCTAATAGCATTAAAAAGTAGCGTCAAATAGGCTGATTGTTTGGTGTAATGGATAGGACAGGTGCAACACATGTAGGACGTTGTGGATTTGAATCTTGTGATGTGTTACATTTGTTTTATTTTTAAATCTTTATCGAAATTACTTTGATCATCGCTTATACTCAGTTAAGTGATTTAAATGAAATTTTTTTATTTCCATTCCTTTGTTCCATTTAACATAATATCAACTTCTTCATTTGCTCTCATTTTCCTTCCTGTCATTCGTCTTCCACTTGAAACCTTTGTTCATGTCTCTTTAATTAATTTTATGTATTAATTTTGATTTAATTTATTTTGTTTTATCACCTTCTTTTTCCTTCCACCTTTTTGTGTTCATTATATTTATTTCTCATTTTGTTTGAATTTTGTTATACTTATAAAACCTTCTTTCATGCACATTATTTTGTCCATAGTGCAGTAGGTAGTTAGGTTATGTTTTAAATGTTTATATGATGATTACCATGCAAAAAATTGCACATCTGGTAACAAAAAATACATTTTTCGCACCACTACACAGTCAATATAAATAGATTACTTGGTCTTTTGTTTTTTAACTGTTAGATCAGAATTTTCAAATAATTGAAAATTATAATAGATAAATACAATTAATTTATATTCACACAAATTCCAATTGGAAAAAGAGTGATATAAAGAAAAAATTAACCAAATGAAAAAACTTCATATGGTGATTAAAATAATGGGACATAGGAATAAAAATAAAAAAAATACATTAAAAAACAAAAATAGTGGTCAAAGTCATTTCAATAAAGATTTAAAAATAAAAAACATACTGCACCTGAGAAGATTCAAACCCACAACATCTTGCATGTGAAGCTATTATCCTATCCATTACACCACGCAACCAGGCTATGTAATTTGAATTTTTCAATGTTATTGAGCATCACACAAAATTCCAAAACTTTTGTCATCAATTGCTTACAAAGGAGGGCACACCACAATGAATGGTTGCTGGGTGTGATACCTGGGACCTTAACCTACATCATTGTATATTTGCTTTCAAAGAGTCAATCTCATCACTGGGGACCTCTCATTGTTAGATCACATCCAGTTAGACTTCTAAGGTGTATAAAATGATGTTTATGGTAATGATAGCACAGATTATGTTTCCATGTCTCAGTAACTGAATCATTAAAAATCAACCAATTTTTAATTATTTTCCATATTTTACGTGTCAGACATTGTCCCCAGACATTTTTTTCACTGAAATTGGTTTCCTAAAAAAATGGGCATGCAATAGATGGTTAAATGATGACAATTTTTTTAATTTCTCTTATCTGTTCTGGGAATTTTTTATGCTACCCAGTACCATGAAATTTTATTTACTTTTGTGCTAAGGCCTTGTTTACCCTTTTTTGCACATTCTCGCACTGTAAGAATTAAGTTCTCAGTTAGTTTTGAAACTGACAAAGTAACTTTTTATATTAATTACATTTTTTGTATGTACAGGTATGGGAGAGTAGAATATTTAGCTATTGAAATAATTGTTTTCTGAGCTGTTAGCCTTGAAATGTTCGCAACTATTCTGAAAACTTGTTTTTGTGTAGGGAAGATGATTTTCAGATTTGTCTTGTGACCCCAAATGATAAAGCCATAGTTTGTAGCAGAATGAATGTAAGAAATAGAAAGTCATGCTACATTGTCTAGTACACACAGTAATAATTAGTAATGAAAAGCATGCAAGAGCATACCTCATAAGTCAGTAGAGGATATGGGCTTTTTAGTCTAAATAGTCAACATACACAACTTAAAAGTTTAGTGACATCCACCCCTCGACCTGTTTATTTCGAATTCTTGAGATCCATATCATGATGTAAATTTGTTTTTGTAATGAATATAACTGGTTTTTGAAAGATTATCATTAACTTGTGAAGTTCAAACCAATTTTGTATATACAGGGTGATTCAAAAGTCATGTTCCATAGGGAAAATAGGGTGAACCAGAACTTCATTGACAAACTTTAAGAGGTGGTGGTGTTGATCAAAACAAGAAAAAAAATCTAGTAAACATGGACTTTAAAATGCATACCTTAAGAGCTATGAGCACTTCTTCGTCTTTGATACTGTGAAATTTCTTTTACTGGAACCCCTTGGCTTTTCATATTTTTAGCGTTGGCAGTATGGACCAAAACAAGAAAAGTATCTAGTAAACAAGGGCTCTAAAGTGCGTAGCTTAAGAGCTATGTGCACGTGTTCATTAGAAGAGATTTGTTTCACAGCACTGAAGATGGAACGCTCATAGCTCTGAAGGTAAGCTCTTAAGGTAAGCCCATGTTTAGTGACATTTTTTTCTTGTTTTAGTCAATACTTTCTCCTCTAAAAGTTTGTCAGTGGAGTTCTGATCCACCCTTTTGTCCTTTGGGACATAACTTTTGAATCACACTGTAGAGGAACACACTGATGAAAATGTGGACAATACCTCTTTGTAGGGCCATTTCTACCATTAGGCAAGACTAAGCAGCCATGTAGGATGCCACAATTTTAGGGGTGGAAAAAAATAATTTCAAATCAAACATCAAAAAAATTGTGCAGATGAGGAGAAAAATTGAAAAAGAGAAAAAAATTAAAACACTGAGGTGGCTAATAAAAGTTGTAGAACTCTCAACAGAAAATGCAAACAAGGTGTCAATTATTTATCTAATCTCAAGAATGTGGTTACTGAAAAATGTGAGATTTATTCCCCTTTCTAAAAATATTTAAATAAGAATGGAAATGAAATAACACCACAGTTATTCAGATGACCTAGTTTGATGCTTCAGCATACCTCTCATGAGTATAGCGTAACTTCTAAATTCAAGGAAAAATTCATTCATACCATAAAATAGTTCCACACCTCTACTAGCCCATTTTCTTGCAATCAAATAAAATAAGTAATTGAGTCCAGATTTAGTCGCACTGGTAAATTCAGTTGCGTTCTAGTTTAAAATGTTCAGCACATCCTTCTTATTTCAATTATTTTGGGAAATCGCAAAGATTGAGGACAAAAAGTAAGAAATTGAGGACCTTTGTTGTCCTCAATCCGTTTTAAAGGAACTAAGGGCAAAACAGGAAAACTGAGGACTGTCCCCAGATGATGAGGACTCTGATCACATTAGTTTAATGATTAAAAATATAATAGGAGATTTGCATTGTTGTGCCATTGGATGTTGGTGATGGTGGAGGGGGAGGAGGGATATCGGGGAGGCTGATGGTAGTAAAAAAGAGGGGGCATTGCTTTTCATTTCTCATCTTCTTCTTCTTCTTCTTCTTCTTCGTCTGTAGTGGTCAATCCAAGGATTGGTTTGCAACAGCAACAATGGCAGCTTGTTTCCATTCTGTGTGTCTTTCAGCTTTTCTCTTCATTTCTTTATAGGTGTTACATCCCACATCTTTCACGATTTGATCCATGTACCTCAGTCGTGGTCTTCCTCTTGGTCTTTTTCCCTCGACATATTCCTCTATGATTGTGTTCAGGAGTCCTTTATGTCTTAATAGATGGCCTGTAAATTGCACTCTTCTTTTAACAATGAAACTCCAGAAGCTTCTCTTCTCACCTGCTCTTTCCAGAACCATCACATCACATCACAGCCTGGATATGATCTGTTGTCCTTAACTTGGTTTTTAAATCTTTGCTTCATGAATATGAAGTCAATTTGATATCTGTTAATGCCACCAGGCATTTTCCAAGTATATCTTCTTCTTGGATGATGATTAAAGAAGGTATTTGTAATGCAAAGTTTATTTCTTTGGCAGAATTCTACAAGTTTATCCCCTCTTTCATAATCCAAAATTCCCTGCCACATCCTCTTCTTTACGTTCCCCAACAACGGCATTCATATCTCCCATGATGACAAGGTTTTCAGCTCCTTTAATTCTGCCAATTACTTCTTCAAGGTGGTCGTACATCATGTCGATTTCATCATCCTCATGCCTTGTAGTTGGCATGTATACTTGGATTATGATTGTGTGTCTTGGTTTAGTTTCCAATCGGACATAAATTATCCTCTCACTATGTTGAACAAATCCTTTTACTCTTAACCCCATCTCTTTACTGAGGATAATTCCCACTCCTGCAATCCCGGGATTGTCTTGTGCTGTTCCAGTGTGTATGATTCTGTAACCCCCTGACCAAAAGTCGCCAGCATTTGACCATCTCATTTCTGAGACTCCCAGTACATCAATATCCATTCGTTTCATTTCTATTTTCAAGTTTTCCAGTTTACCACATTTAAGAAGTGAGTTGACGTTCCATGTTGCTATCCTTTTTACATTAATGCTTTTGGATTTTGGTATCTCTTTAGTTGTCCCCGCCTGGAGATCCGAATGGGGGACTATTTTACCTCCGGAGAATTTAACCAAAGAGCTTTCCATCATAAGCTGTTGATACTTGGGATACCCGCCCGGGTCTTTAATGGAGTGGTTTCCCGTTACCTTCTCCATTCTATGCTGTTGGCCACCTTGCGGCTCCTCCACCTTTAGGAGCAGTTTCCCACCCCAAGGGCAAGAGAGTGCCCTTCCTTCTAGCCGCTCATCTGCCCTCCTAGAAGGCCATTGGCAATTGATAGAAGGTTATCTCCTTATCCCGGGAAATATTCGGCTCAGTAGAAGTATAGGTTGGAAATGGAAGACCCCTAGCCCTCGAAACCTAATAGCGTCAGGGTCGGAAATGAACAAGAGTTGGCCGAGGGTGGCCAAATAGGAAAGATAAAAGTGAGGAGCCTGGCATAAGTAAGTGGAAGCAATGCCAGGACTCAGTTTGGGGCCCCATGGTCACCAGCCACGTACTCACTAGGTGTGAGTCCCTGAAGTTATTTCTCACCTATGGCAGCAAAATGCCTAGTAATGACCTTGCGTGCTTTATATGCTTGTGTTGTCAGAAAACAAACTACCGTTGGTTGAAATCTCAATGTCATTTACATAAATAAAAAATGAAAGTTCCTGGGGCAGTGCCTTGTGGTATCCCTATTGGTACGGTCTTAATAGGAGACCAATAAACAATACTTTGAGATATAATTCTACTACTTGTGTCCTATTTTGTAGATGTTACTGAAACCATTTAACTGCCATTCCTCATATACTTATACCTTCACCTTTTTCTAGCAAAACATCATATTGGACAGTATTAGACCACTTGGTTAATTTGAAATTGTCTGCCCCCAGTAGCTGAGTGGTCAGCGTGACAGAATGTCAATGCTAAGGGCCTGGGTTCAGTACCTGCCTGGGTCGGAGATTTTCTCTGCCCAGGGACTGGGTGTTGTGTTGTCCTAATCATCATCATTTCATCCCCATCGATGCGCAAGTCGCCAAAGTGGCGTCAAATTGAAAGACTTGCACCCGGCAAATGATCTTCCAGATGGGAGGCCCTAGTCACATGACATTTCCATTTTCAGTTGAAATTTATTCCTGTTGAAGTGTTGTTTCTATCAAGTCTCATTCAATATTTTCATTAAATTGAATAGTGCCTCTGCGAAAACTGTGTTGGATAACAGACAAGAGATTGAACTTTTCAAATAATTTGGTACTCTATGTTTTATGACTTTCTCTGACGTTTGAAACTGTCAGTAACAAAGCTATTAGTCTATAGTATCCCACTTCATATACACACTGATTGATAATTGCTAAGGAACAGAGACATTGTTGGACAGGAATAATCACAGGCAATAATGGACACCATTAAACACAGTAAATACGTAACTGAGGTGGAGTGATGTATGCATAACAAAAAATGGTAAAGATTTCACCACATGGGAAAGTAAGATAAAGACATAAATAATGTTTATATTTGACACAGGTCAGACTCCCAACATAAAAGTCATTATCAGACTGTTGAAAAGCAGTATGCCTTCCTCATGCACTAATGCACATTTTGTACCTGTTATGCTCTATAGGGTTTAGGCCTGGGGAGTACACAGGCCATTCCATATGTTTGTAAGGTGGAGATGGGATGGAGGGATGCCTTGCGGTACCAATTAAACAGCCTGTAATTTCAAATAGTTTATCATGGCATAAGAGCAGAGCATTGGCCGGACAGTTGCCTGTGATACAACAGCATCCATCAGCTGCAACTCCAGCTCTGGGCATCCTCGGCTGCCTGCGACCACTTGTGTTGTGGCGTGGCTTGTGCACCCTACGCTGTTCAGAAGGCAGCAGGCTGGTGACGTAATGGAAGTGAACCCCTGCCCCTGCTCCTAGCTGTGTGCCTATATAATACTTACATGTGACACACACTACTGTTACTGATTCTGCACTTGAAGCTTACATCTGACAAGTACTAGCCAGTCACGTTCCCCATTATCTCTACAGTGTAACAAACCCACCGCCTCCTTACTTAAACAAATTTAACCGTACAAAAAGCATGGTAGTCAAGTTTATTTTCCATGACAAATACACTTTGACAACAACAATTAAATTTCTTGACTCACCATACTCTAGACCTCTGGTTCCGATATTGCATTAAAAGGTGATATCAGTACTCTGAAACCAGTTGGAGGTGGACTGGTGGAGATGGGTTGGGGGTACACTGTGCAGCACCAACTAAACAGCTTGTAATTCCAAATGCTGTATTATGGCACCCTGCTGTGGCTCAGTACAGGAAACCACAGCTTGACAGCATCATCCAGTGGCCTCCTGCATGTTGACAGAGCGCAGCATTGGCCAGACAGAGGCCTGTGACACAACAGCTTCTGTCAGCAGTGACTCCAGATTTGGGTGGCTTCGGCTAGCTGCAACTGTGTGCATTCTGGCATGGCTTGTGCATCAATGTGGCAGGCTGATGACATAATGGCAGTGACCTACTGCCCCCGAGCCAGTGGCCGGTGAGCTGCTTTCCGTGACTGCTGCTGGTCCATTGTGGTGGAGGCTCCAGGTCCCAAGGTCTCGGGGTATACTGCCCTAACATAGAGTCAAACTGTGGTCCGTGAACAGCATTCCAGATGGCAACCAAGTGACACTGTCTGTGGTATTAACATAAGTCTTTTTAGTATAAAATTGCTAGGTGTTTATAAGTTGTTGAGCTTTACTTGTTTGGACTTTGCTATGCCTTGCAACATGTGTACTAAGCATTTCGGCGGGTGCTAGTGTAGAAAGGTGTATTGACCTACTGCTTGTATACTGTTGTGACAACTCCTTCCACACTCTGCCAGGCCAGCTCACCTTGTAACATTGCGATGTCCATTATGTCTTGTAAAGCATGACACCCATGCTCGCCTGGGGCTGATACTACTGCAATTCACTTCCAAATTTGCGCATTTATGATCAAACATGGTTGATGAGTTATACATTCAAAATTTTCACTTTCCAGTGTGTCTGACACCTCAGCGGCCCTGCACGGGTGTGCGTTGTCATTCATGAACAGAAAGTTGGGACCTTCTGCACCCCTTTAACAGTCAGACACAATCCAGAATAATTTTCGTGCAGTATCATTGTGCTGTGAAGGTACCTCACACAGAGATATGGAGCAGTGTTCAGGCATTTTGCATAATGCATGGCAATACCATAATGCTATGGCTGTATCGATGATGTTCACAAATTTTCTGTCTTGTGTAATTTTTGTATATGATAGTTATTTGGACCCCCCACATAGCTCACACTTGGACATGTGAGAGGTACTAAGGGTGTGAGTGGTAGCCGCAGGCCACCTTTGTAAGCAGAGCCACCATCGAGATGTGCAAATCGTGTGGCAACAGTTTTCCACTGAACCTGTGACCCGTCTATACAGTGTCGCGCATTACTTGCTGTACTTCTTAGCCATTCATATTGTGTCCCTTCACAATCATGTTGACTCTGTAAGTTATCTGGTCTCAAGTGGCTACTGAATTGGAACTGTTGTATTTTTACACTGACTTTGCTACATTCCAGACATGATGGTGCTTCATTCATTTCATGAACATAGTCTATTGAGGACTTGTAAGAATGTGTGTTCGTTTCCCTGTGGTTTGATGTGCCATTGGAACAAGTGACAATGAACAGTCTACCTACGCCACACAGGATAGAAAACTATTGTGTTCGTCTCTTTCTCCACACTAACTGGTGGCCAGAATCACTTGCCACAGTGAAGTGGGGTTCGGTCGAAAACATAACTCTGGACCATTGTTGCTGATCCCTACCAACCTGCTCTCTACACCAATGAACTCTCTCTCTCGATGACAGCATGCTCAAAGTAGGATGCATTTAACAGGCTTCTGAACATGCAAACCATCCTGATTTAATTGCTGTCAAATGGCTCTGGCAAAGCCATGTGTGCCTGTAGTGGTTGCAAGATCTCCAGCAATCTGCCTATGAGCAGAGATGCTGAGTCACAGATAGGCAAAACAAAAAGACTGTCACAAATAATAGCTTTCGGCCAGTAAGGCCGTCGTCAGAATGAGATGGAAAACACACACATACACACTCACGCAAACACAACTCACACACATGACTGCAGTCTCAGGCAACTGAGGCCTCTGATGAAGGCCTTACTGGCCGAAAGCTATTATTTGTGACAGTCTGTGGCCTCAGTTGCCTGAGACTGCAGTCATGTATTTGTGAGTTGTATTTGCATGAGTGTGTATGTGTGTTTGCCGTCTAATTCTGATGAAGGCCTGAGTGGTCAAAAGCTATTATTTGTGATAGTCTTTTTGCTGTGCCTATGTGTGACTCAGCATCTCTGCTTGATGGCGAGTTGCAACGTTTGTTTTAATAATATTGTTACATTCCATCCGGGATTTTCCATTTGCAATCTACCTATGAGTGAGAAATCTGTTCCTCTTCACCACTAGGGCTATATACTGATCCTCTTGTGATGTGGTGGACCATCTTCAACCACCAGCATGCTTTCACATAGCATTTCCATTTTTAGCGGTCTTTTTAAATCACAAGAAGACACTTTGGACACACACCCATTACTGTGGCCACTGTTGTGACATTTTGATCAGCTTTGACCCATCCAACTGCTCATCCACAGTCATAAGCACTAAAATGATTTCTTGCAGACATGTTGCTGTGCCTTGTTGGAGTGGTAGCACCAGTTCCTATCATATCACCAAAATCAAGCACTGTTGAGCTTAGTTAGCATTTGTATGGGTGACCATTTGAGCCTGCTGAGCACTGTTGGCAAGCAGAATGGACTCACTCCTTGTGAGGCCAACTGAGGAACTACTTGACTGAGAAGTGGTTGCTCTGGTCATGAAATCTTATCACGGCCAGGAAAGCTCTGTGCTGACCACAACCCCCTCCATATCCACTTCTAGTGATGCCTGTTGGCTGAAAATGATACAGTGGTGGTCAGTCGGTACCATTGGGCCTTTCAAAGCACGATCGGGTGGAGTTTAGTGTCGTTAGATGTGTTGCTGTACCACTTAGAATGTCACACTAATCGGTTCGACTACGACCTTTGTCAGCGTTGTACTGCATGAATTGTCGAATGCATGCAGAACGTTCATGCATGGACTTCAATGCAGTTAAAAAGTTCTGCTCTCTATATTTCCTTTTACTGTCATTGATTGGGTGTTCAGTAGCAGTTGTTGGTTGTGCTGTTGCAGTTGGCGCTTGTTTCTTAGCATGTGTCAGTTGTTCCTAAGAATTGTCAAGAAGTGTATTTATACAGCGATTTTATTCTTAAAATTTTTAACATTTGTGGAAATGTTCCTTCAGAAAAGTATAATGCCATGAGTTGTGGTACATGCAGTGTATTAGCAAGCATAATGGTTATCATCACTGGCTGGCATACTGCGGGTTGTCAGTACAAATCCAACCACCAATAATTATTTTTATTTATTATTTGTCACTTCTGGAAGGTTCTTGAAATATTTTTTGTATGTATGTATAATGTGGCATTTTGGAGTGTCCAATGACTGTACAAAAAGGAGCATATACTGTCCAGAAGTTCATTTCTGTTTTGGCTGTATTATGGTATTCATAATGAATGTGCTTTCAATTCTAAGTGCTGTGCTTCATTGATGACCCTACTTTCTGGGTGGACACCCTGGACACATTGTGCACTACTGCAGGGAAAGATGATGAGTGTTCAATAACTCTTATGCTCCAAGATATCAACCAGCACAACAACCTTACTCATGCGAGTCAACTGCCAATGATTATAGTTGACCTGTGGGCCAAAGCTCATCTCCATGCCCTGGAAAAGGACACTCCCAACATGCCACAACCATTCCCCATCACTGTGCAGAGGTACCAGTTGGTCACCTAGCCACTTAATTCAGGGTAACTAAGTGAGGCAAACCACCTACGAGGTCTGTTCAAAAAATTCTAGAATATTCTTAATTTCGTGCAAATGGTGTGTTGGAGTGAAATGTGGTTGGCATCCCTGCGCATGCCTGTGTTTAATGTGTAACTGCTGGAAGTTTCATTGTTATATGTCTGTTAGTTATCATTCAGTGCTGTATTCAGTAGAACATTGTGTCACACAGTTTGCGAATTCCAAGATGGCAGGGTTAGAGGAGTGTCTCTACATTAAATTTTGTGTGAAACTCAAGGAAACCTTCATAGAGATACACCAAATGAGATAGGAGGCCTAAGGTGATGATGAGTGCTTAAGCTGTACTTGGTGTTACATCTGGTTCACACAGTTTAAAAATGGCCAGAGCGAAGTTGAACATGGGCTTCATTTAGGACACCCTTTGATGTTTGCTGATGATGCTCATGTCATGAATGTCAACAAAATTGTGCCTACCAATTGAAGACTAACTGTCCGAGAGACTGCAGAAGGATGTAAAATTTCAGATGGATCATGTGATGAAATCCTGACACAGCATCTTGGAATGCATCATGTTACTGCCAAATTCATTCCATGGCTCATGATTCATGACCAGAAAGACCTTTGCCTCACAATCTATGAAGAGCTTTTGTATTGTGCAAATGAGAATGAGACGTTCCTTAAGGGTATCATAACTGGTGATAAGAGGTGGGTGTATGGTTGTGATGTTGAGACCAAATTCCTGTAGTAGTTGGTGTTAGAACTGAACCATTTAAGATTGAATTCAGCTGATAGGTATACCTGCTTAAAGGAAGTCCCTCTCACTAAAGGCGTACATTCAGAGGAAGTCATGTTTCCAAGTAGAGAAGGAATTAGCATATTTCATCAAAATATAAGAGGGTGAACTGCTTATAGATGTTGACTCTGAACTCATTGATATATCGGAGCACCACTTAAATAATTTGACAATTCAGAATCTTCCTTTACCAGGATAAAGATTAGCCTGCTGTTTTTTCACAGAGTTCCTTGGGGTAGTGGCTATGTACATAAAAAAACAGTATTCCATTTGAGTCCATAGACATATCATGGTACTGCACTGAACAGATATTTGAATGTTGTGCAGGGGCAGTTGAATTTAGTGAAACTAAACTTGTAATTGTTCTTGTTTATAGGTCCCCTAACTCTGACTTAAAAGCATTTCTGCTCAAGGTAGAGAGTGTTCTTGATTCACTTTGTAGGAAGTACCAGAACTTAGTTATATGTGGTGACTTCAATATAAATGTTGTATATGATAGTGCAAGAAAAAGGATGTTGGTAGATCTCCTAAATTCTTATGATCTGATGCAGACTGTGTTTTTTCCAACTGTGTGCAGGGGAACAGTAGCAAAGCCATAGACAGTATTTTTATTCATTCTTCATTACTAGATGGGCATACTGTTAGTAAAAGGGTGAATGGTCTTTCAGACTATTATGCACAAATTTTAACACTAAAAGTCTTATTTACTCGAACAAATGTCACATATAATTACAAACTACACTCCTGGAAATGGAAAAAAGATCACATTGACACCGGTGTGTCAGACCCACCATACTTGCTCCGGACACTGCGAGAGGGCTATACAAGCAATGATCACACGCACGGCACAGCGGACACACCAGGAACCGCGGTGTTGGCCCTCGAATGGCGCTAGCTGCGCAGCATTTGTGCACCGCCGCTGTCAGTGTCAGCCAGTTTGCCGTGGCATACGGAGCTCCATCGCAGTCTTTAACACTGGTAGCATGCCGCGACAGCATGGACGTGAACCGTATGTGCAGTTGACGGACTTTGAGCGAGGGCGTATAGTGGGCATGCGGGAGGCCGGGTGGACGTACCGCCGAATTGCTCAACACGTGGGGCGTGAGGTCTCCACAGTACATCGATGTTGTCGCGAGTGGTCGGCGGAAGGTGCACGTGCCCGTCGACCTGGGACCGGACCGCAGCGACGCACGGATGCACGCCAAGACCGTAGGATCCTACGCAGTGCCGTAGGGGACCGTACCGCCACTTCCCAGCAAATTAGGGACACTGTTGCTCCTGGGGTATCGGCGAGGACCATTCGCAACCGTCTCCATGAAGCTGGGCTACGGTCCCGCACACCGTTAGGCCATCTTCCGCTCACGCCCCAACATCGTGCAGCCCGCCTCCAGTGGTGTCGCGGCAGGCGTGAATGGAGGGACGAATGGAGACGTGTCGTCTTCAGCGATGAGAGTCGCTTCTGCCTTGGTGCCAATGATGGTCGTATGCGTGTTTGGCGCCGTGCAGGTGAGCGCCACAATCAGGACTGCATACGACCGAGGCACACAGGGCCAACACCCGGCATCATGGTGTGGGGAGCGATCTCCTACACTGGCCGTACACCACTGGTGATCGTCGAGGGGACACTGAATAGTGCACGGTACATCCAAACCGTCATCGAACCCATCGTTCTACCATTCCTAGACCGACAAGGGAACTTGCTGTTCCAACAGGACAATGCACATCCGCA
This sequence comes from Schistocerca nitens, assembly GCF_023898315.1. Classification (NCBI taxonomy): domain Eukaryota; kingdom Metazoa; phylum Arthropoda; class Insecta; order Orthoptera; family Acrididae; genus Schistocerca; species Schistocerca nitens. Next base: position 924,076,394 of record NC_064614.1, on the reverse strand, counting down.
TGTATCCCGTGCCACCCAACGTGCTCTAGAAGGTGTAAGTCAACTACCCTGGCCAGCAAGATCTCCGGATCTGTCCCCCATTGAGCATGTTTGGGACTGGATGAAGCTTCGTCTCACGCGGTCTGCACATCCAGCACGAACGCTGGTCCAACTGAGGCGCCAGGTGGAAATGGCATGGCAAGCCGTTCCACAGGACTACATCCAGCATCTCTATGATCGTCTCCATGGGAGAATAGCAGCCTGCATTGCTGCGAAAGGTGGATATACACTGTACTAGTGCCGACATTGTGCATGCTCTGTTGCCTGTGTCCATGTGCCTGTGGTTCTGTCAGTGTGATCATGTGATGTATCTGACCCCAGGAATGTGTCAATAAAGTTTCCCCTTCCTGGGACAATGAATTCACGGTGTTCTTATTTCAATTTCCAGGAGTGTATGTAGGAAAATTAATCCAACAGCAATAGAGAGTTTTTTAAACCTTGTCAAGGAACAAGAGTGGCAGGATGTTTATAGTGCTGATAACATAGAAGATAAATATAATGCTTTCCTTGAAACATATCTCATGCTCTTTGAGAGTTGCTTTCCATTAGAACATTCTAAACAAGGTACTAGCAGTAATAGGTAGCCCAGGTGGCTGACTAGCGGGATAGGGATATTGCAGTAGCCACCAGAAAGATCGCGGGAGGTGCACATCGGCACGGCGCGTCACGAACGGTAGTTGCCGCAAGTAGAGTCCCATCCACCAGAGGGCACGCGAGAATACGGCCGCGACCTCTGCCGGCGGAACAACAACAACAACTCAGGCAGCACGGGTCGTGCCCAGTCAGTGACATCGGGCAGGCCTAGAAGACAGTTCCCGGTCTACGCTATGTGAAGTGCGACGGAAGACGTGAACCGTGTTACTACACAATTGGCGACGAGTAGGGTCATTCTTTCGCATGTTGCGTCATTGTTCCGGTTTCGCAGCTTATCCACGGCATGGAGGATTTAGTGCGGGTTTTGGTTGAGCAGCAGACGGAGCTCATGGCCACCGTGAAACAAGTGCTTCTGGCGTTGCTCTCCACCCAGTCTGCTCCAGCGCCGTTCCCTCCTCCCTTTCCCCCATATGACGAGACGGCAGAGGATTGGGACGCATATGAACATCGCCTTCGGCAGCATTTCCAGGCGTTTCATGTTGCCGATGCGGAGATATGTCGTGCTCTCTTCTTGTCTTGGATATCTCCCTCGCTGTATCAAGTTTTGCGGCAGCTAGCGCCGTTGCAGGAACCCTCGTCCTTATCTTTTGACGCATTGTGTTCATTGATGTCTTCATATTATCACTGCCGCATGCATGTTGTGGCGGTTAGGGTCGAGTTATATCAATGCAAGAAGCAGCCCCATCAGTCTTACCGGGCGTGGGCCGCTACCCTGCACGGTCTTAGTCGCAAGTGTCATTTTGTCACGGAGCAGTCGTGAGAGTCGTATGCCCACATTATGGTGCGTGACATCATTGTTCGTTCGGCCCCTGATAGGGAGGTCCGGCAATGGGCCCTGCAGGACCCTTCCCTTGAGGAAGTCCTGTCCATTGCTCAATCGTATGAAGTCTCTCACGCCGCAGGTCAACAGTTGGAAGCGTGGTGCGACGTTGCAGCGGTTCAGGGCGGCGCGGCCGCATCCACTGTGTCCGGGGTGGACGACGTATGAGCGGTACAATCCGGCCATTATGGCTGCTCCTGCACGGCGCGTAAACAGAGTTCCGGCTGCCGGCCCTTGTTACCGTGCTGTGCATCGTGCTATACACATCATGATCGGTCAGAGTGCCCCCAGCGTTGGGCCGTTTGTCGCAAATGTAATAAAAAAGGACACATTGCTAAAGTTTGCCGCTCAGCCTCAAACGAATTGAGGGAAGCAGGTACAGAGGACATGAACATTGACATTCAGGAAGTTTCATCGGGCAGGCTCCCGACGCATCGGCACACAAACTCTTTATCGAGGTGTCGGTTCGGTCGCCCCGATTACAACTGCAAGTAGATACGGGTGCGGCAGTTTCTTTGTTGAACACAGAAACTTACTCCGACCTTGGGTCGCTCCCGTTGGCGCCAGTTTACCGACGTCTACGCTGTTATGGTAAACAGTTCATTCCCCTACTGGGTCAATTCACTACCGACGTGACTTACAAATCAGTCACTCGGCCTTTTACTTTTATTGTTGTCAGTGATGCGAGCTGCGCTAACCTTTTGGCTTGGATGCATTTCAGGCTTTCGGTTTTTCTATCACTGACACCGTACAGTTGGTCTCCGAAGACATTCCCTATCAATCATTGGAATATTTGATTTCTGACCTTCCGGGTATCTCTGAGGAGGGCCTGGGGCGTGTTTCAGACTTTGAAGCTCACTTAACGTTGAAGGCGTCGGCTCACCTGCGTTTTCTACGCGCAAGGCGGATCCTCTTGGCTTTCCGCCCTCAGGTAAAAGAAGAGCTAGACTGGCTGACAGCCCTAGGGGTCGTTCTTCCCATTTCTTCTAGTGACTGCGCTTTGCCTCTCGTTATTGTCAGGAAACCCTCGGGAAAATTACGTCTTTGTGGCGATTTCAAGGCCACCATTAATTCCCAATTGGTGGTGGACACCTATCCTTTGCCTCGTGCTGATGACTTGTTCTCCACTGTGGCGGGAGGCCAATATTTTTTGAAATTCGATCTTTCGGAGGCTTATCATCAGATACCACTTGATGAGGACTCCAAATGGCTGGCGGTCATCAACACCCCGTTTGGCCTTTACCAATACCAGAGGTTGACCTTCGGAATATCCAGTGCCCTGACAATATTCCAGCATTATCTTGAGCACGTCACGTCGACAATCCCTCATTGTATTAATTACCTGGACGACATAATTATCACAGGCCGCAGCACGAAGGAACACTTGCACAACCTTCGCACCCTCTTTCTCAAATTCAGGTCCGTGGGCTTGCGTTGCAACCTGCGTAAGTCAGACTTCTTCCAACCGTCCATTGAGTATGTAGGCTACACCATCTCTCGGCACGGCGTCCAGCTGCTAGGAAGTTTGGTCCAAGGTATCATCGACCTTCCACGGCCCGCTTTGCTGAAGGAGTTACAAGCTTTTTTAGGCAAAATTGCCTATTACCACCGGTTCATTCCCAGGGCTTCCACCATAGCCCGCCCCCTGTACTGCCTTCTGCGCAAGGGTGATCCTTTCGATTGGTCGTCTGCATGCGAGCGAGCCTTCACCTCATTGAAGGGCCTCCTCATGTCAGCACCTTGTTTGGCTTCTTTTGACCCCCATAAGCCTTTGGTCCTGGCTACAGATGCTTCACAGTATGGGGTGGGTGCGGTCCTGGCCCATGTCAACGCGGATGGGTCCGAGTAGCTGCTGGCGTTTGCGTCTAAAACTCTTAGTCCTGCACAGGCCCATTACTCCCAGGTGGAAAAAGAGGGTTTGGTCATTGTCTATGCTGTTACCAAGTTTCACCCTTTCTTGTGTGGTACGAAGTTTCAGTTAATCACTGACCATAAGCCGTTAATATCGTTATTTGGCCCCGCCTCTCAGATTCTGGATAGGGCAGCCCACAAACTACAGTGCTGGGCCTTGTTCCTCTTTAAGTACCATTATGACATTCATTTTAGCCCTACCAGACAGCATGCCAATGCAGACGCTCTTTCCCGTCTTCCAGTGGGCCCGGATCCTAAGTTCGATCGAGAGGAGATTATGTGTTTTCATTTGGATGTGGCGTCCCGCCAAGCAGTTGATGGCTTCCCGATCACTAGTTCTCGAGTCGCCAGGGAAACGGCAGCTGACCCGGTTCTCTGGCAAGTAGTTCGCCTCATTCAGCAGGGGTGGTCATCCCGACCTCCAGGCCAGGCCTCGGACCCTCTTCATAATTATTTTGTTCTGCAAGACCGCCTCTCCGTCTTGGAAGGAGTTTTCCTTCTGGCTACCAATGATACAGCTCCTCGCGTGGTTGTTCGTGCAAGTTTGCAAAGGGAAGTCCTCACGTTATTACATGAGGGGCACTGGGGTGTTTCCCGTACTAAAACCTTGGCTCGCAGACATGTGTACTGGCCCAATATTGACAGAGAAATTGAGCACTTGGTGCCCGCCTGTTCCCAGTGTGCGAGCCAACAGTCATCTCCCAGGTCAGCGTTCTCTTCATGGCCACCTGCAACCCATGCATGGGAACGTGTTCACATCGACTTTGCGGGCCCGTTTCTCAATGGCTTTTGGCTCATTGTCATTGATGCTTATTCCTGATTCCCATATGTGGTTCGCTGCTCCTCAACCACTTTCGAAGTTGCAATCCAGGCACTAGCAAAAATCTTTTCGGTGGAAGGTCTACCAGTCACCCTGGTCTCGGACAATGGACGTCAGTTTATTTCGCAGACCTTCTAGGATTTTTGTAGGCACTTCGGTATTCGGCACGTTTGCTCTCCCCCCTTTCATCCACAATCAAATGGGGAAGCAGAGTGCATGGTGCGCACATTTAAGACGCAGATGAAAACGTATGTGCACGAATTTCCTGCAGAGGAGGCGTTGACATTTTTCCTGACGGCATACCGGACCACACCAATGGGAGAACGCAGCCTCGCAGAGCTCCTCCACGGGCGCCAACCTAGGACTCTGCTGCACCTCCTCCGACCTGGTCCTCGCCAGTCTTCACAAAACGGAGCTTTCCACTGGGTATATCGGTCTGGGCACGTGGATTTGGTCGCAATCCACGTTGGATACCGGCGGTGGTCCTGTGCCAAAATGGCCACCGGCTCTATACCTTGCAGGCAGGGAACCGGGAGGTATGTCATCACCAAAATCATCTACGTCCACGTTTGGGCACCCACCCTCCGACCCCTCGGGCACCGGCTTCCCCATTGCTGGCATCCGTGTTGGTTTCTCAGGGGACACTACCGCCCCTCCCCCCTGTGACTCAGCCGCACTGCGATGGTTCTCAGCTTTGGCAGCCTCTAGTAGCTCCAGCACCGGCATCGCCATCGTTAGAGATGCCCCAGCGAGAGCCAGCCCCCATCGCAGGCCCAGTTTCTCAGGAGGCTGGTTCACCTGTGGTCGTCCCTTCCCCATTGTCCCCACCACTGGGTCTTGCCCCTCCCGAGATGAACCAGGATCCGGAGTTCGACAGCTTGTCTCCCGTTAGGTCTCGGGCTCCAGTGGTGGGATGATGGGGGCCTCTTCATGCGGGTCACTTCCAGCTGTATTCGAAGGGTCCGGCTCGAGGGTTGGCAGATTCCCTCGACTCCGGCCTGCCAATGGACGTGGAGGTCACCGCTCCTGCACGACGCTCCACCTTCCAATGCAGGGGACCACAGTGGCTTCACCCCCCGAAGGAGGAGTGCAGTAGCCACCAGAAAGATCGTGGGAGGTGCACATCGGCACGGCGCGTCACGAACGGTAGTTGCCGCAAGTAGAGTCCCGTCCACCAGAGGGCACACGAGAATACGGCTGCGACCTCTGCCGGTGGAACAAGAACAACAACTCAGGCAGCACGGGCCGTGCCCAGTCAGTGACATCGGGCAGGCCTAGAAGACAGTTCCCGGTCTACGCTATGTGAAGTGTGACGGAAAACGTGAACCGTGTTACTACAGATATAATGTAGAATAAAGCGGGAATTATATCAAAATGTTAGTAACAGACACAATCACGCTACAGTAGCCCATTACAAACAGTATTGTAAGGTGTTTAAAAATGTTATTAGGGAGACAAAGAGTATGTGGTATGCAAATAGAATAGCTAATACACAGGATAAAATTAAAACAATATAGTCAGTTGTGAAGGAAGTGTGTGGTCAGCAGTAGAAAGTCGTCGATATAAAGTCAGTTCGCAGTGAAAATATTTCTGTTACTGATAAATCAGATATTTGTAAAGTATTTAACAATCATTTTCTGAGCATTGCTGGTGAATTAAATAAAAATTCAGTTTCTACAGGGAATCATATAACTTTCTTGGCAAATACCTTTCCGAGATTGATGTCTGAAATACTCCTCTGTGATACAGACAAGGGGGAGATTGAGTCAATAATTGCCAGCAGGAGTGGCCGAGCGGTTCTAGGCACTACTGGCTGGAACCGCGCGACCACTACAGTCGCAGGTACAGGCTGGAACTGCGCGACCGCTACAGTCGCAGGTTCGAATCCTATCTCAGGCATGGATGTGTGTGATGTCCTTAGGTTAGTTAGGTTTAAGTAGTTTTAAGTTCTAGGGGACAGATGACCTCAGAAGTTAAGTCCCATAGTGCTCAGAGCCATTTGAACCATTTGAGTCAATAATTAAATCAATGAAGACTAAGGACTCTCATGAATATGATGGAGTGCCTAGCAGAATATTAAAGTACTCTGCTGCGCATGTTACCCTGTATTTAGCTATATTTGTAAATTTTCCTTTAGGAATGGTCAGTTTTGTGAACAATTAAAGTACTCAGTTGTAAAGCCGCTTTATAAAAAGGGAGAAAGGGATAATGTAGACAATTTTAGACCTATTTCTATGCCATCAATGTTTGCTAAAGTTATTGAAAAGGCTGTGTATGTAAGGATAATTGATCATTTTAGATCACACAATTTGCTATCAAATGTTCAGTTTGGCTTTAGAAGTCGTTTAACAACTGAAAATGCTATATTCTCTTTTCTCTGTGAGGTACTGGATGGGTTGATCAAAAGGTTTCAAATGCTAGGCATATTTTTTGATTTAACTTAGGCATTTGGTTGTGTTTGTCACAAAATATTGCTTCAGAAGTTGGACCATTACAGAATATGGGGAGTAGCTCACAATTGGTTCACCTCTTACTTTAGCAACAGACAGCTAAAGGTCATTATTCACAATGTTGAGAATAGCTGTGATGTGGTGTCTCAGTGGGGTACTGTGAACTGGGGGGTGTCACAGGGATCAGTGTGGGGGCCACTCCTGCTCCTTATTTATATAAATGATATACCCTCTAGTATTACTGGTAACTCTAAAATATTCCTGTTTGCTGATGATACTAGCTTGATAGTAAAGGATGTTGTGTGCAGCGTTGGCTCAGTTTCAAATAGTGCAGTTCATGACCTAAGTTCATGGCTTGTAGAAAATAAACTAAGGCTAAATCACAGTAAGACCCAGTTTTTACACTTTCTAGCACAAAAAAATGGTTCAAAGGGCTCTGAGCACTATGGGACTCAACTGCTGAGGTCATTAGTCCCCTAGAACTTAGAACTAGTTAAACCTAACTAACCTAAGGACATCACAAACATCCATGCCCGAGGCAGGATTCGAACCTGCGACCGTAGCGGTCTTGCGGTTCCAGACTGCAGCGCCTTTAACCGCACGGCCACTTCGGCTGACTTTTCTAGCACACAAATCAACAAAACCTGACGTTTTAATTTCACATAATGGGCATATGATTAGTGAAACTGAACAGTTCAAATTTCTGTGTGTGCAGATAGATAGTAAACTGTCGTGGAAATACCACGTCCAGGATCTTGTTCAAAGACTTAATGCTGCCATTTTTACTATTCGAGCGGTATCTGAAGTGAGTAATCATTTGACATGAAAATTGGTCTACTTTGCTTATTTTCATTCGCTTATGTTGTATGGTATTATATTTTGGGGTAACTCTTCCCATTCTAAATGGATATTTTTGGCTCAGAAATGGGCAGTTCAGGCAATAAGTGGTCTAAGTTCACAAACCTCTTGTTGAACCATGTTCACGAGTCTGGGTGTTTTGACATTGGCCTCTCAATATATACATTCCTTACTGTCATTTCTTGTTAACAGTATTGGCTTATTCCCAAGAGTAAGCAGCTTTCACTCAGTTAATACTTGGCAGAAACCAAACCTGCATTTGGATCAGACTTCTTTTACTTTTCTGCAGAAAGGTGTGCAGTATAGTGCTGCATCCATTTTCAATAAGTTACCATTCTAATCCATCCTAATTCAAACATCTTAGCAGTAATCCACGTGCTTTCAAATCAAAACTGAAGAGTCTCACTCCTGTTCTTTTGAGGAGTTCCATGAAAAATGAAGCTGATTCTTGTTGCATTGTTGATTGTGTTTACTTAACTTATGGATTGACTCTTTTCGGGTTCATAAACATTTTATTTTTATCTGTTATTACTTTTATGTTGTAATTTCATGTACTGACAGGTTCCATGACCTTGGAGATTTGCTCCTCAATTGGGTCCTGTAGAACTTAACATGTAAATGGAAATGAAGTCCCATGCTTCTTGACAGAGCATAGGGGTATGATGCGGGAGACCCTCACCGCCATACTGGGCAAAGTCCTAATGGAGGTGGTTTGCCGTTGTCTTCCTCCGACCATAATGGGGATGAATGATGATGAAGAAGATGACACAACACGCAGTCATCTCGGGGCAGGTGAAAAACCCTGACCCCTGCCAGGAATCGAACCCGGGACCCCGTGCTCAGGAAACGAAAACGCTACCGCGAGACCACAAGCGGCAGACGGAAATGTAAATAAAAAATAAAATAAAACCAAGGTTCACTCTTGACAGTGGGTCAGGAAAGGTTCTCAAAGACCAAAAATGCTCATCAGGTCAGGTCAAATGTCGAAGTCATGCTGATAGTTTTCTTTGACTTTGGAGGATTAGTTCATCATGTACTCGTGCTGCAGGGACAAACTATTAATCAATGGTACTGTCAGGACTTGTTGTGATGCCTGTGAGAAAGAAGGAAACGTCCTGAAATGTGACAAGACAGTTCATGACTCTTGCATCATGATAACAAAAAAAAATGGTTCAAATGGCTCTGAGCACTATGGGACTTAACATCTATGGTCATCAGTCCCCTAGAACTTAGAACTACTTAAACCTAACTAACCTAAGGACAGCACACAACACCCAGCCATCACAAGGCAGAGAAAATCCCTGACCCCGCCGGGAATCGAACCCGGGAACCCGGGCGTGGGAAGCGAGAACACTACCGCACGACCACGAGATGCGGGCATCATGATAACACACCCATACATTCATCCCTGTTGGTGTGTGATTATTGCACAAAAAACGAAATCCCTGTGCTGCCTCATCCTCTGTACTGTCCAGATCTGGCCCCTGTGGACTTTCTTTGGTTTGAAAATCCCATTGAAAGGATGAAGATTTTCAATAATAGACAAGATAAAAGAAAAATCGCAGAGGGTGCTTCACGCGATCCAGCAAGGGGCGTACCAAGACAGCTTCCAGAAGTGGAAATGGTGTTAGGAGTGGTTTATCAGTTGTGGAGGAGAATATTTCAAAGGAGACCATGTTAGTAAGTAAAATGCAAACGTAGAAAAATTTTGTAGCCGAAGTTCTGGAATTTTTTGAACAGAGCTCTTACGGAGGTGAGGCCACCAATGTGCACAACAGTGAAATTTATAATCGTGCTTGTCAGAAATACTCAGCTGCTGTTATTTATGCTGTGCTCATAGGATCCTGCCTAACCATACCCTCAGAAAACAATAGCAAAAAAATTTTGATGACCAGTATTATACGTGAAAGCTTAGTTTTTCTTGTAGCTATAATGTATGTGTATTAATTTACAGCATTAACTTTTCCTATTCATGTGTTTACACTACTTAACAGTGATGTTGCTGCTGGCTGACTACATCAGGTGCACTGTGCTCTAAATATCTGCTGTCATTGGCTGGTGAGATCATGTGACATGATCTATGATTGACTGACAAAAGTGTGTCACAATTTTGACTTCAGTGTTTTGGAAATCGCAAGCTACATTCTTTTTTGGTGGAATTTGGGTTAATACTTTTGCAACACAAAACTATGCAGTGTAAGTGTTACCATGAGTCAAAGATATTTCTAAAGCACGCTGTTTTTTGCTGGATTTTGTTTCTTAAGGTGCTGGGAAGTTTTACGCCAGTGTATAAAACCTTCAAAATTCAAAGTGTTACAGATCTGAGAGAAAGTATATTGTCACTTCATACAGAAAAAATGTATTTTCACTGGGGGTACAGTGCATTTTAACCTGGGAAACATTCTGGAATTATTTATTTATTTATTTATTTTTTCTTTGGATATACACCCTGCAGTTGCTTTCAAATCTAGAGCGATGAAAAGATAGATCAAGGAGTCTATGGTACAACACCAGTTTCGACAATGGGGATAATCCACCAAATATCCAGTGTTCATATAGTGTGTCACTGTTTGGACAACAGATAATCTGGGAGGAAGCAGAAAAGATGTTGCAAGATGACATCATTGAAGCTTCTGAGAGTCCTAGGTCTTTTCCGATCCTTGCAAAGAAGAAGGATGGTACGTGGAGTTTCTGTATTGACTATTGACAACTGAACAAAATCTCAAAGAGACATGTTTATCTATTGCCACACATTCATTGCACCCTATACTGCTTGAAAGGAGCAGAGCATTACTGAACTTGGGACATGCAAATGGACTACTGGCAAATCAAGGTTGACTATAATGACTGGGGAATGATTGATTGTCTTCATAACTTCTGGTGGCCTCTGTGAATTATCCTGTTTAGACTATGTAACACTCCAACTACCTTCAGATGTATGATGGACAACCTGCTTTGATGTCTTAAATGGATAACTTGTTTTAGCTATATCAATGAAATTGTCAATTTTTCAATGAAATTTGAAGAATGTCTAAGCCAAGTAATACCCGTGTTGAAGTGTGTCCAGCCTGCAGGTCTCCGCATGAAATCCAAAAAGTGCTTCATGACCGACCAAGAAATAAGTATTGTGGGGCACCTAGTGAATGACGCTGGAGTCCATCCCGATCCTGAGAAAAGAAGAGTAGCTACAGATTTTCTGACTTATCGTTACAGTTGTGATGTGAAAAGTTTTCTCGGAATACACTCATACTGCCAGCGATTCTGCATGAGGCACATCACTTGCAAGAACTACTGCAGGGAGATCCTAAATTTTCCTGAATGCATCAAGCAGGACACTACTAAGGCTGTATCCGAAGCTTATGAGTTTGTTTTTCCTACTAATCGACATTAGCTTACATTTTTCTACATAAAGAGCCAGCTGCCATTTATCACACCAACTAGAAGTTTTGTCTAGGTCATCTAGTATCACTCTACAGTCACCTATCTTCGACACCTTTCTGTGCACAACAACATCATCAGTGAACAACTGCAGATTGCTGCCTACACTTTCTGCCAGATCATTTTTGTATATAGAAACTAGCAGTGGTCCTGTCAAACTTCCCTCGTGCTCTCCGATGTTACCCCTGTCTCTGATGAACACTCATTGTTTAGGACAGCATACTGGGTTCTACTACTTAAGAAGTTTTCGAGCCAGTCACATATCTGAGAGCCTATTCCATATGCATGTACCTTTGTTAACAGTCTGCAGTGGGGTGCCATGTCGAATGCTTTTCAGAAATCTAGAAATATGGAATCACCTTGTTGCCTTTCATCCACAGTTCACAGTATATCATGTGAGAAAAGAGCAAGCTGGATTTTACATGAGCGATGCTTTCCAAAACCATGCTGATTCATGGACATGAACTTTTTGGTCTTTAGGAAATTTATTATATTCGAACTCAGAATATGCTCTAGAATTCTGCACGCAACCGATGTTAAGAATATTGGTCCGTAATTTTGCGGGGCTGTTCTTTTACCCTTCTTATGTATAGGAGCCACCTATGTTTTTTTCCAGTTTCTTGGCACTTTGCACTGGTTGAGAGATTCAAGATAAATACAAACTAAGTAAGGGGCCAATGACGTAGAGTACTCTTTGTAAAACCGAATTTGGATTCCATCTGGACCTGGTGGCTAATTTGTTCTCAATTGTTTCAGTTGTTTTGGTAAGCCAGGGATGCTTATTACTATGTCATGCATATGGAACTCTGTGCAATGGTCAAATTATGGTATGTTTGTACGATTCTCCTGCATGAAGGATTTCTTAAACATGGTATTTAAAACTTCAGCCTTCCTTTTGAAATCTTCTACTGCCAAATCAGACTGGTCAATGAGTGACTGAATGGATACCTTAGACCTGCTTAGCGATATTGCATAGGACTAGACTTTTTACAGGTTCTCCATCAGGTATTTAGCCAAGGTGTGACAGCAGTAGCTGTTGTATGCATCATGCATAAATCTTTCCACAGATGCTACTTCTGAGGTACTTCATTTCATATTCCAGTAACCTACTTGCATCTTTTCTTCACTACCCTCATTTCAGATGCATAGGTCAGTATTGGGATGTAGCAACTTCTTTATATTAGTTCTTTGCTTTTTTGTGGGATGTCTTTGTTCCAAAACAGGCACCTAACACTTCGCAAGAATGCTTTTGCCTTTTTGCCACATTCATTTATCTCTTTCTCATTTCCTCCATTTTGCTCTAACAGACTTCCCAAGTACTTCCCACCTTCCACCTTGTTCAGTTGCTCACCTACAACCATTATTCTGCTAGTTGGTATATCTTTCTTTGTGGTTATAACCAGGCTGTCGTCACATTTGTTACAATAAATTTCATTCCATAATGCCTCACTGTTTCTTCCCAAGTATTCAACAGTTCCTGGATCTCCTCCTCCCTGTCTCCTCAGATCATCAAGTCATCTGTGAACACCGTTGTTTTCATCTCCCATTGCTTTCATCTTGTCTTATCCAGTTTTTTCTGCTACCTTAGTCATTATCTCATCTGAGACCGCTGTGAAGAGGAGAGGTGACAAGATACTGCCCTGTTTCATACCACTTGTTCGCTGGAACCAATGTGTCTTTTTATTTCCCATATTCACACAAGTCAGACTTTCACAGTACATTTTCTTCCACTCTGCTTTTTGTCTCTTTTTCTACTCCTTTACTAGTGTTTCCCAGATCTTTCTTCTACAGATGCTATTAAAATGCCTTTTCTGTATACAGAAAGGCCATCACAAGGTCTTCCCCAAATGCATAGTAGTGCTCCTGGAGTTGCCTCACTGCAAAAACGAAGTCAACAGTTGACCTCCCAGGCCTGAAGCCTTGATGTTCCTCTCTCAGTTTGTACTTAACCCTTGTTCAGATTCTCCTTTCCAGAATCTTTTGTATACCTCGGCACAGTGTGGTATCAGTGTGACTCCTCTATAGTTTCTACAATCTTTCCCAGCCCCTTTCTTGATAATAGGGACAACTGGTCCCCTCCCCTTCTTCTGGAGTTTTCTTCTCATTCCACACTGTCCTCAACATATCATTCAGCCACTGTTTCTCAACCTCCACTTCATCATGTCCACTGCCAGTTCCATTTCTTTCCATGTCACGTCCTGTGCCACCCTCCCCACCCCCTTCCCCCAGAGTTTACTTCTACCTCCTTTACCCTATTATTATCCTTGTCTCCAAGTCCATTTGGGTTTAGCAGGTGCTGAAAGTATTTCTTCCACACTGTCTTCAGCGTCTGTTTATTATTAACCTCTTTCCCATTTTTATCCATCATTGTTGCATCCTCTCTCAAACCTCTCCTCTTACTTTTGACCATTCTGATAGTACTTTCTTACTTCCTCTACTATCTTCCTCCATTATCTTGGTCTGTGCTTCCATACACTTTTTTCTCTCCTGAGCCACTGTCTTATTTGCCTCTTTCTTCTTCTTCTTTTTTTTTTACACTCCTCTCTTGCAAATTTGACCCTTTCTTGGAACCACAGTTTGAAGGCCATAGTCTTCCTTCCCACTACCTCTTTGACTTTTTCATTCCCACATGGTGCCTTCTTACACCATTTTCTGCCACTTTTCCTACCACATACAGCAACTGCAGTTTCTGCCATTGCACTTTTAAATTGTCCCCAGTCCTCTTCTCCTGTTTTTCGTTCATCCTTTCGTAACCTTTCCCTTATAATCTCCTGGAATTCTTCTTCCTTGACTTCTTTTTCCTTCACTTTTTACACTCCAATTCTCCTTTTCTGGTTCTCCATCTTTTTCTATTTTTTCATGATACTCATGCTCATCTGCAGTAAGTGGTCACTATCCAATGCTACAGATGGTAGCACCTGTGTAACTGTAATGATACTCTTCATTTTCCAGCCTTAGAGCATGTAATACACCAAAGATTTCTGCACTAGATTCCTGTTGTACAACATTTCTTCGTGGTTCTCTTTCTTCTGAAACCAGATGTTACCTATCACTAAACCATTTCTCTTGCAGAATTCAAGCAATCTCTTTCCTTCTTCATTTCTACTTTCTCATCTTTCTGCATCCATTACGTTTTCATACCCTTGTCTTTCACTCACTCCTCACAAACTGACACTAGTATCAGAGATACAACAATAAGGGAAGTGTGAGTCTGCCTTGATGTGAAACACTTTTTGTTATTAATACAAGCGCATTCCCTTTGTCTGCTTTGGTGATGAGAGCATTATATTGTTTTAGTTTTTTATGTATATTGTTTGTGGTTTTCTCAGCTGATTTTTTTGTGTGTTTGTATTTATAGATGGTTTATTCTTTCTAATTAATTGTTTCATTTCCTCTGTCACTAGTTCTCTGGTCAGGTTTGGGTTGAAGCCTGTTGTGTTAGTTTTTTCATGTTGCCATATGATGAATTCAGTCTTAGTAACAAGATTTTCTATGGTCTTATGTGTTACCTGGGTGTTCAAATTGTATTTGGGGCCTTTTCAAGTAGTTGCTGTTCTTGTTTTGTGAGTGTTAAGTCAGTAAAATTAATCAAGTGTTCTAAATCAAACAAATGTGAACATCAAGTATAACAAAATCTGCTTAGCCAACATCATTCTTAATTACATTAAAATTAATGTAAACAACATGACAGCTGCAGCACAGCAGGCTAAGCAAACAGTTAAACAGAAATTAAATAAACCCATGAACAAAAACAGCTCTGAAACTGAGACACTCACACAACATATATCCCGTGAACACTTGATTAGTTTTACTGACATAACACTCACAAAACAGTGGCTACTTGAGAGTGGCACCAAATACAATTTGAACACCAACATAACACATCAGACTAGAAAATCTTATTACTGAGACTGAATATATCATAGGGCAATATGAAAAAATTAACACAGCAGACTTCAACCCAGGCCTAGCAAGAGAACTAGTTACAGAGGAAATGTAACGAATCACCAGAAAGAACAAACCACACACAATCACAGGTACAAAAACATCAGATGAGAAAACCATAAACAATATGCACAAAAAACTAAATCAACATAATGCACTCATCATCAAGGTGTATAAAGGGAATGCTCTAGTCTTAATAACAGAGGCAGAATACATTGAGAAAACAGAAAAATTTGTGGAAGAGAATAAAATAAGCAACCTAACCAGTGACCCAACAGAAAGATATGAAAAGAACCTAAGGACTCTGTTAAAAATCATCCCACACACACACACACACACACACACACACACACACACACACACACACACACACACACACACACTAACACAGAACCAGACAAAAACAATGGCACAAAAGAACCCTAAAACTCCACTCTTAACAAACCTGCCAAAGGTCCATGAACATCTCATCCCAGTCAGACCAGTGGTGGAATTCAGAAAAGCCCCATCTTAGTTGCTAGGGAGACACATGCATATATTCCTACAGAAAATATACAAATACACAAACAACAGAAGCCTAATAGAGAAAATTAAGAATATCAACTTCTCACCAATAGCAAAAACTGGTAACTTTTGACATTACATACCCACAAAAGAAACTATAAGCAATATAGAACAACAGCTAAATTGCAAGAAATTCCCAGACATACAAATGAATAAAATCTCATCCATTCTGAGGCTTATCACAGAACAAAACTACTTCACTTTCAACAACAACTTCTATTTACAACAAGTGGGGCTACCCATGGAGTCCCCCGTTAGTGGAACCTTAGCCAACATTTTCTTGGATCATATAGAGAACACAATGTTGGGGTTGGGGTACAAAATAATCTACTGGTACCAATATGTGGATAGCATAATCTGTTTTTTTGGATGAAACACAAAATACAATAGAAGAGCCACACAGCAAGATCAACACAGTAAACCCACAAATCCACTTCACAATGGAAACAGAAAAACATAAGAAACTAAATTTCATGGATCTTACAGTCACAAGGAACAACCACCAACATGAATTTTCCATCTACAGAAAACTCACATCCACCATCACTGTTATCCATAGCTCATCCAAGCACCCAATAGTGCATAAATATGCCAGTTTCACACACAGGCTCCACAGAATATACAGAACACTCCTCAAACCAGAAAATTACACACAGGAACTAAATATAATCAAACAAATTGCTGTTGAAAAGGACTACAAAACCGACATCATAAACAAGTTCAACAACAAGGTGAAAATGAACACAAAAATAGCGTCTGCCCACTCAAGACCACAACCGAAGGAACTGAAAACCTAGGTTCAAACGTACAGACAACACAACAGACCATACCACATCAAGAGAAAGGGACAGAGGGGACACATTAACATACAATAATAAAATATCACATAGAATTGGAAACATCTTGAAAAAGCAAGGGATCCCAATAACATTCAGAAGAAACAACACAGTACTAAAATGGCTAAGACCAGACAAAAGAACCTCAGACAAATTCAGCAATGCTGGAATATACCAGCTCACATGTAACTCCTGTCAGGCCAAATACTTACGACAAACAAACAGAAATTTCTGAATGAGGTACACAGAGCACATGAGAGCTCCAAAGAATGACAGCACACATTCAACTTTCGCAGAACTCCTGATGAATAAAAACCATAACCTTACTAATATTAAAAGCGATCCACACATCCTTAAGCACAACAACAGTTTATACCAACAACTAACAATACATGAAAATTACTACATGCAAAAGGCTGTAGTCAAAGGGAAAAACATAATAAAGGAAACCACAACACTTTTGAACAATACATGCTTTACTGCTCTGAGAGAACAGACCCACAACACAGAACAGAAAGAAGACACACACAAAAGAACCCTCCCCCATCACACACACACAGACACATAAATAAGGAACAGAAGTCATCAGTACTCCTGCTGCAGTTTTCATAGTCTTCTCAGGACTTGCGATACGTTCCTCAGAACATGTGAGAACAGCAAGATGGTGTAATGTTTTGGATCATAATCAAGCATGAAAGTTTTGTTTTCTTTGTATAAAATTAGCTGCAAGCTGTCCAACAAATGTGAGTGCATGACAAACTGAGTAACAGCCGGGTACACACCAAAACTCTATCCACAACACTACCACACTCCCAATAATGGTGACATACTACATAAGTACACATTTTAGTATTTGTTTACTAACAGCCACTCACACAGTTGCAGATGACATAATGTAAACTGAGAAAAATGACAACAGAAAAAGCACAGAAAATATGCCGAAAACAGCGATAACAGTTCTTAAAACCATGCTGTAACGTACAATAAATAAGGTAGCATGAAAGTCTCCACAGAAAACAATATTTAAAAAACAAACAGTACAAATGTAATAATGTGTTACAGTGTTTTATGGCTTTACTATTTTCTGCATGTCTTATATTTAAAGAACCCACTAATGATGGCGATATTTGTTGCTGAAACTAGTTTGGGAAATAAACAAGTAAATAAATAACAGTAAAGTATCAGAGATAATTTCATATTGTGGCATCACTCAGAGAACAGGGCCGATGCTAGGTGTTTTGCTGGCCTAGACGAGAATTGAAAAACGATTTCCTCTCCTTTTTACTACCATTGGTCTCCCCGATTACCCCCACCGCTCACTCCCCACCCTCTTGTCCACCACTAACAACATTCAGTGGCACAACAATGCAAATCTCCTATTCCCATTAAATTAGGGTGTCCAGATATCCTCATTTTCAGGGGTCAGTCCTCAGTTTTCATGCTTTGTCTATAGTTCCTTTAAAACTGATTCAAGACAACAAATCACCTCAGTTTCTCATTTTTTGTCCTCAGTTTTTGAAATTTCCCAAAACAATTGAAATAGGTAGACTCTGTTGAACATTTTAAATTAGACCTCAACTAAATAAACCAGTGCAATGAAATTTGACATCAGTTACTTATGTTATTAAATTGCAAGATAATTGATTAATATAGGTGTGGAACTATTTTCTGATGCAAGTGAATTTTTCCTGAAATTTAGTCATGCTGTACTGATGGGATCTGTTTTAACTGAAATATTTTTAGAATTATGAATAAATCTCATCTTTTTCTACATACATTTTTGTCAAAGTAGGAATAGATCTTTTAAGTAAATGTTTTATATGCTTTTGAAAACAATTCGGTGTTTTAATTGTTCTTCTTTTTCATTTTTTCCTCCAGATCTGCTCAATTTTTTCACTGTTTGATTTGAAATTAATTTTTTCTGCTGTTTGTCATCACTAACATTTTACCATACTAGGTGTCTGCCTAGTCTTGCCCAATGGTAGAAACAACCATCAGAGGATGACAACCGCTGCCTACCATCTGCTGCTGAAGGGTTTCACACAACACTTCAGTAAGACATTGGCAGATATGCTCTTGATGTATATTGATGTCAAACAAAGATACTGGGATAAAATACTGTGTGTCATAACATTTATGTACAACACAGTGAAGCAAGGTACAACAATCTTCATACCATTCTTTCTGCTCCAGTCAAGAGGCCAAAACAACAATGGATACACTTTTACCATTTCAACCAGACAATACTTAGGATGACTATGTGAAGCATCTCATCGCCAGGATTGAATAAGCAAGAGAGCTGGCTCACATATGGAGTGTGGATGTCCAGGACAGAGACTGAAACCACTATAATGCCAAGCACTGGCCATTGAGACAAAGCGCAATAGACTTGCTTTTGACTTTCAAACCTGTGTGGCTAGTGAAACTATCAGAATAGTTACTAAGGCACTACTTTGGGCTGTATGGTATCCTTCATTGCTTGTCAGATGTCTGAAGTTGAGAATTACAACCCTACATCAAGATTAAAGTGCAGAGACATCGTCCATGTATTCCGTACGAAGCATTGCTACAGGCCAGAGACACATATTGTCAATGGGGGTTCAAGGAAACTAAAGACCCACTCAGTGATTGCAAAACCTGGATGGGAGGGGCTGCCTTCAATGCTCATCATAGTGAGGACAATATAATAACATGACCAGAGTGTGAGGACCTGCCAGTGCCAGGACATGGAGGTCCAGTGACAAACTATAGGTCCAGGATGCTGTAGTTGGATCCAGTGAGACCTTCTGAAAAAGTGGGTTGCTGTTTCTTCAGGAGAGGGAGCAATACCGAGGCAGTGTAGCATACTGGTTGGCATCACTGGATGGCGTACTACGAGTCCCCGGTTCAAACCCCATCACCAGCAGTTATTTGTTTTATAGTATTTGTCATTGTTCTTTAAATGTCTTATGTTCGTAATGTTTTTATATGCTGGAATATTCTATGTGTGTGTAAATAGGAGCATTTTGGAATATTCATTGGCAGTATAAGTAGTGGCACTCTGTGCTCTGGAGTTCAGTTCTGTTCTGGCTGTACATCGGTGTTTGTAATAAACCTGCTCTCAGTTCCAAGTATTGTACTTCATTGACAATGCTGCTTTTGGATTTGGACTTGATTGTGGTTACACCATGACAATATCTGACCCTGTAATTGCTTTGTCACTGTGCTTTACCTTAGCTTTTTTAATCACTTTCTTATTAATTTTCTTGTATCCTTTACCATATTCTGTGAAACATTGATCCTTTTTGTCTTTTTTGAGCTGATTGAGATGTTTTAGCATGATCATAAAGTGATATCCACTGGCTGTTGTTTCTTGGTATGACAGTGATATTTATGAGATTTTTTGCAAAACACATTTCAAATAAGGACATGAAAGTATTAGAAAATACAATGAATGATTCATCAGTTGTTGGTTTTTAAAATACTTTTTTTTCCAATAAGGGCATTATATGCAAAGTTGTTCAAAAAGTCATGAAATATATTTTTTTGCTGTTCCACGATTGGTCGCAGTGTGCTCAGTCCTGTTGGGTTAGGTGTGGGGACCTCCAGCTTTACAGTGCACCAAAGCATCAGTGCCTTTGCGTAAGTGCATTTCTGTTTTGCATCTTTGTCATGACATGTGATGGTTGATTCAGTCGAACAACATTCACCGATCAAGTTTTGCACAAAATTCGATAAAAAGCCTTCCGAGACTTACACAATGTTAAAGCAAGCCTACAGGAAGTCTACAATAAGGTACGTGCAAGTTACAGTGTGGGTGAAGAAGTTTGAGGACGGCGAGGAAGGGGTGAACAGTGACCCTCACTCTGGAAGGCCATCAGCAAGCAGAAACGAAGACAATTTGAATCATGGTCTAGAATTGTTAAATTCTGGCCGCCAATCAAATGTTCGGGTTTTAGCTGATGCTCTGAGTAGTCTAGAAAGTCCTGTGTTCAACATTGTTATGGAGGAGTTGCACATGAGAAAGGTGTGCACCAAGCTGGCGCCAAAGGCCAATTAAGTGTCAATTGTGGCTGAACTGTTGGAACGCACGGCCACAGAACAGGATTAATTGGACAATATTATTACTGGTGTAAAGACATTGACTGTTGCATACAACTCGGAAATGAAGCACCAAAATTGAGAATGGTACACTTTAGAATCCTTAAAAACCAAGAGGGTGAGGATGAGCAAATCTGAGGTGAAAACAATGCTGATTGGCTTCTTCAGCAGCAGTTGTGTGGTTCATGAAGAGTTTGTGTCCCAAAGACAGACATTAATGCACTTTACTACGTAAATATCGTGTAAAAGGGTCCTCCAAGTGCGAAAAGACATTGCTGTTACTTGGCTGCCTCATCACAACAACGCGCCCAGCCACACATCTCTGTGTGTCTGCGAGCATCTGGCTCAGCACAGCTTGGCAAAGCCGCCACAGCTGCCCTACAGTCCTGATCTCTCTCTGCCGAACTTCTTCCTGTTCCCCAGGATCGAAACTGTGTGCAAACGACACCATTTTGAGAGAATAGAGGACATACAAAAGACTGTGACAATGCTCTTAAATGATGCTCCAGTCAAGACCTTACAGGGGGCGTACCAGTCATGGGTGAAGTGCTGGAAAAAAAAAAAAAAAAAAAAAAAAAAAAAAATATATATATATATATATATATATATATATATATATATATATATATATATATATATATATATATATATAAAACAGAACCACTTCCTCATCCTCTCAAACCCAGAACCTCCCACAGAAGAACCACAAAAGTGCCCCACTTGTGACAGGATACTTTCCGGGACTGGATCAGAGTCTGAATGTGGCTCTCCAGCAGGGATACGACTTCCTCAAATCCTGCCCTGAAATGAGATCCATCCTTCATGAAATCCTCCCCACTCCACCAAGAGTGTCTTTTCGCCGTCCACCTAACCTTCGTAACCTCTTAGTTCATCCCTATGAAATCCCCAAACCACCTTCCCTACCCTCTGGCTCCTACCCTTGTAACCGCCCCCAGTGTAAAACCTGTCCCATGCACCCTCCCACCAACACCTACTCCAGTCCTGTAACCCGGAAGGTGTACACGATCAAAGGCAGAGCCACGTGTGAAAGCACCCACGTGATCTACCAACTGACCTGCCTACACTGTGACGCATTCTATGTGGGAATGACCAGCAACAAACTGTCCATTCGCATGAATGGACACAGGCAGACAGTGTTTGTTGGTAATGAGGATCACCCTGTGGCTAAACATGCCTTGGTGCATGGCCAGCACATCTTGGCGCAGTGTTACACCGTCCGGGTTATCTGGATACTTCCCACTAACACCAACCTATCCAAACTCCGGAGATGGGAACTTGCTCTTCAATATATCCTCTCTTCCTGTTATCCACCAGGCCTCAATCTCCGCTAATTTCAAGTTGCCACCACTCATACCTCACCTGTCATTCAACAACATCTTTCCCTCTGCACTTCTGCCTTGACTGACATCTCTGCCCAAACTCTTTGTCTTTAAATATGTGTGCTTGTGTCTGTATATGTGTGGATGGATATGTGTGTGTGTGCGAGTGTATACCCATCCTTTTTTCCCTCTAAGGTAAGTCTTTCCGCTCCCGGGATTGGAATGACTCCTTACCCTCTCCCAAAACCCACATCCTTTCGTCTTTCCCTCTCCTTCCCTCTTTCCTGATGAGGCAACAGTTTGTTGCGAAAGCTTGAATTTTGTGTGTATGTTTGTGTTTGTTTGTGTGTCTGTCGACCTGCCAGCACTTTCATTTGGTAAGTCACACCATCTTTGTTTTATATATATATAATAGAGGGAAACATTCCACGTGGGAAAAATATATATCTAAAAACAGAGATGATGTGACTTACCGAACGAAAGCGCTGGCAGGTCGATAGACACACAAACAAACACAAACACACACACAAAATTCAAGCTTTCGCAACAAACTGTTGCCTCATCAGGAAAGAGGGGAAGGAGAGGGAAAGACGAAAGGATGTGGGTTTTAAGGGAGAGGGTAAGGAGTCATTCCAATCCCGGGAGGGGAAAGACTTACCTTAGGGGGGAAAAAGGGGAGGTATACACTCGCACACACACACATTTCCATCCACACATATATAGACACAAGCAGACATATTTAAAGTTTAAATAATATATATATATAAATTAATAGAGGGAAACATTCCACATGGGAAAAATATACCTTAGGGGGACTTACCTTAGGGGGAAAAAAGGACAGGTATACACTCACGCACACACACCCATATCCAACCACACATACACAGACACAAGCAGACATTATATATATATATATATATATATATATATATATATATATATATATATATATATATATATATATATATATATATATATATATATATAATGCCGTGCACCAAGGCATGTTTAGCCACAGGGTGATCGATCACCCTGTGGCTAAACATGCCTTTGTGCACGGCCAGCACATCTTGGCACAGTGTTACACCGTCCGGTTATCTGGACACTTCCCACTAACACCAACCTGTCAGAACTCCGGACATGGGAACTTTCCCTTCAGTATATCCTCTCTTCTCGTTATCTGCCAGGCCTCAACCTCCACTAATTTCAAGTTGCCGCCGCTCATACCTCACCTGTCTTTCAACATCATCTTTGCCTCTTTACTTCCGCCTCGACTGACATCTCTGCCCAAACTCTTTGCCTTTACAAATGTCTGCTTGTGTCTGTGTATGTGCGGATGGATATGCATGTGTGTGCGAGTGTATACCCGTCCTTTTTTCCCCCTAAAGTAAGTCTTTCCGCTCCCGGGATTGGAATGACTCCTTACGCTCTCCTTTAAAACCCACATCCTTTCGTCTTTCCCTCTCCTTCCCTCCTTCCTGATGAAGCAACTGTTTGTTGCGAAAGCTTGAATTTTGTGTGTATGTCTGTGTTTGTTTGTGTGGCTATCGACCTGCCAGTGGTTTTGTTTGATAAGTCTCATGATATATTGTTAATTGTCAACACAGCTGTCAAGTGACGTCATTATGAAATAAACTTTCATAATTTGACAACTTCACAAATGACTGCTTCAGCAAAAGTTTGATGCCTACTATAGCTCCACCAACATCAAAGGCAAAGGAACAAACTTGTACAGCAGTGTGACAGTAACTAAGACATCAATGTGATATGGATATCAAGAGCACCTGATGTACATAGCAAACCATAATTCAATAATACGTTAAATTATCTACTTCAAAATTTGAAATATGATATCAAACTGTGTACTTTCCACAGATAACCTGAAGGTGTTAATCATGAAAAAATAGGCCTATTGTAATAAAAGCTATAATTGAACTCAGCAGCATCTTCGGCTCATAGTCTAGTACACACACATCAAAAAACGTTTTACGTCATCCCGGTTCCCAGAACTCCTGAAGATAGATGTTGGCTCTGGATATTGTACCACAGACACAGTCCCTTTGACTGTTCAGAGACGTCACTAAACCTGCCCAGAGATGTAAACAACCATCCATGAGCAGCACCTATTAGACGGAGGGGGTCCAACAGCCGATCAGTAGCAGTCATTCCACCAGGAAGGAGGTACACGGCTCATGTTGTCTGTAGTTCAACTGTGCCTAGATGGTCAATACTGTGGTTTGATAGTGTCCTCATTGTTACTTTGTGCCAGGAAGGGCTCTCAACAAGGGAAGTGTCCAGGCATCTCAGAGTGAACCAAAGCGATGTTGTTCAGACATGGAGGAGATACAGAGAGACAGGAACTGCCGATGACATGTCTCGCTCAGGCCGCTCAAGGGCTACTACTGCAGTGGATGACTGCTACCTACGGATTACAGCACAGCACCATGTTGAATAATGCTTTTTGTACAGCCACAGGACATCATGTTATGACTCAAACTGTGTGCGATAGGCTGCATGATGCACAGCTTCACTCCAGACGTCCATGATGAGTTCCATCTTTGCGACTAGGACGCCATGCAGTGTGGTACAGATGGGCCCAACAACAGGCCGAATGGACCGCTCAGGATTGGCATCATGTTCTCTTCACCGATGAGTCGCATATGCCTTCAACCGGACAATCGTTGAAGACGTGTTTGGAGGCAATCCGAAGGGGCTGAACGCCTTAGACACACTGTCCAGTGAGTGCAGCAAGGTGGAGGTTCCCTGCTGTTTTGGAGTGCCATTATGTGGGGCTGACGCCAGCCGCTGGTGGTCATGGAAGGTGCCATAACGGGTGTATGATACGTGAATGCCATCCTCCGACCAATAGAGCAACCATTCCGGCAGCATATTGGTGAGGCATTCGTCTTTATGGACAACAGTTAGTGTCCCCATCGTGCACATCTTGTGAATGACTTCCTTCAGGATAACGACATCACTCGATTTGAGTACCCAGCAGTTATCCAGACATGAACCCTATCAAACATACATGGAATACATTGAAAAGGGCTGTTTATAGATGACATGCACCACCAACCGCGCTGAGGGATCTACCCCCAATCGCCATTGAGGAGTGGGACAATCTGTACCAACAGTGCCTTGATGAACTTGTGGATAGTATGCCATGGCAAATATAGGCAGGCATTAATGCATGAGGACATGCTACTGGGTATTAGAAGTACCGGTTTGTACAACAAAGTGGACCATCACCTATGAAGGTCTGACTGTATGGTGGTACAACATGCAGTGTGTGGATTTCAAGAGCAATAAAAAGGGCAGAAATGATGTTTATGTTGATCTCTATTCCAATTTTCTCTACAGGTTCCGGAACTCTCGGAACCAAGGTGATGCAAAACATTTTTTGATGTGTGTACTATGTCCTTATATGACGTATATGATGCAGTGGGCCCAGATGAGTAAAAACTTTTTTCCAAGTCTCATTTGCTAAAGTTTGAATGAAAATATTAACATTTTCATTTTAGAAGTACCTTTTATATTCCCACTTAATTTTTGCTATCTTGTGTATAGTGGAACGTATGTGTGTTACTTGTGTGTTGTGACCTGACAGACCTAATTTGGCATATAGAGCCTCAATGAAACATTATCGATATTTGTGGAGAAATGATAATTCTGTTATTCTCATGGGGCCTGAAAAAGCATCTAATAAGGTGGAAACTATTTAGGATATTCAAACGCTGTTGATTTCTTCCCTTTCAGTTGATAGATTAATATTAAAATCACTGCATAGTAAAAATTTTGTTTAGTTAGTGTAAAAAAAAGTTATCTCAACTTGTTTTTTAAATGTATATTTAGTGTCCAATGGTGATCTGTGTATTGCTAAGAAAATTAGTTTTTTATTCTTAGCTTCAGTTTTTATCTCTGTGGTGTATGATTCAAAATGTTTTTCAGTATTTAGCTGGTCCTCTTCTGTTTTTGATTCAAGCAGCCATACTGCAGTACATATTCATTTCCACCATTTTTAAGAATATTAGACAGTTATGAGGTGTTAATTTAAAATTAAGTGATTAACCTTGCACAAGTTTTCAGATAAATAAGTCCAAGAAATATCAGCAAAATTGCTTCATTGGTTCACAGGGATCGCGTCGGATAATGTTGTGGAAGTTGCACAATATTTGAACGAGGCAGCTGCTCGTCATCTTCAGGTGCTTACTGACATATTGCTGCAGTGGTTCACAAATATACACACTGGCTCGCTATAAAAGCACAGGCACCAAGGGACGAGGCTATAACATTATCATAGACGTGCTCTAAGATTCATCTGTGATGACATTAGAGCCCCACCCCTTAGTGTCTGTGCTTTTCTAGTGAGCCAGCATGTACAGGGTGATTATAATTAAAATTAAACTTTCAAACTGCCTTCGAAATAACACCACTGGTCAGAATGACGTCAAATTTCAACGGAATATTATTGGAGAAGGGGGAAAATGTATGGCAGAAGAAAAATAAATAGTTACAAAATGTAGCAATAGATGGCGCTGTAAGCATCACAATTTAATAGTGGTCAACTACAAATGACAAATGAATAATACAACAATGCCTAAGGTGTATGTTTGATGTTAAATAAACTGCACTACTCAGTGTGCATGGGTGTACAGGTGTGATATTGTTAGTTACGTAAGCCCATCCACCATGGCAAGGTCATATCACATCGGATAGGAAAAATCGGTTTTTAATTGTCCTGAGGCCAAAAACTGCATAAAATGCATCACTCACGTTGGTTTTTAATTTTCCTGAGGCCAAAAACCATATAAAAAGCATCAATCACACCAGTTTGTAGTTGTCCTGAAGCCAAAAACTGCATAAAAAGCATCAATCACATCTATTTTTAATTGTCCTGATGTCAAAAACCACATAAAAAGCATAAATCAAAATAAAATTGGATTATTAATTTCTGTGTGCCTGGCACAAAACATGTTCAGTCTGCTACCCACTGTTTTCTGCAACAAGTTGAAATCGAGAAACAGCATGTTCCACAACTGATTGAAGTGTTTCTGGGGTCCCATTCAGAATGTGTTGCACAATGCATGCCGTCAATGCATGTAAGTTTGCAATCAGAACACTGAACACAACATCTTTCAGAAAGCCCCACAGCCAAAAGTCACGCAGGTTCGAATCCTGCCTCGGGCATGGATGTGTGTGTGATGTCCTTAGGTTAGTTAGGTTTAAGTAGTTCTAAGTTCTAGGGGACTGATGACCTCAGATGTTAAGTCCCGTAGTGCTCAGAGCCATTTGAACCATTTTTTGAAAAGTCGCGCAGATTAAGATCAGGTGATTGGGATGGCCAGGCTGTAGGGAAATAGACGCTGATAATTCTAGCATTTCCGAAATGGCGCTTCAGCAGCTGCTTAATTTGATTTGCAATGTGTGGAGGTGCGCCATCCAGCATAAAAAGATCCAGTCCACACATCCAAGCTGTTGGAGAGCATGAATGCCATGGTTGCGGAAGAGACACTCCTAGTGTTTACCAGTGACCGTTCAGGAAACAGAATGGGAAGCACCTGTCTCTTCAAAACAATATGGCCCTATGATAAATGATGCTGTAAACCCGCACCACACATTGACCTTTTCAGGATGAAGTGGTACTGCTTGATTTGCGTGTGAATATTCTGTTGCCCATACTAGACAATTCTGTGTATTGACATATCCTGTCAGATGGAAGATGGCTTCGTCTGTCTGCAAAATCTTCCACGGCCAATCATTGTCCACTTCCTTGGAGCAAGAAATTGTAAAGCAAAAGTCTCTCTTGCTGGCAGGTCAACAGGAAGCAACTCATGCATGTGGGAGATTTTGAATGTCGTCGTAACTGCCGTCCGCTTCACATCTGCTGTGCAGCGAGCTACCTTAGTATTAACTGTATTTTTCTTACTTGCCACTTCTTCTTCCATGTGTTTTTGCTTTTAGGAAGCTTTAATTGTTGAGTGCTAGTAATAGTGTTCCATAGATTTCGTGTTTGTTTTGAATACAGTCAAAGAGTCCCTTTAGACAACCATAGTGCCAGTAGTGCTAGTGTTTGTTTTCAATACAGTCCAGAGACAGGTAGTGCTTATTCATTGTTTTCTACAAGAAGTGGCTAGCAACCATAGTTTAGTCAGCCGCCTTTAGTGAATTAGCAGTCCATTTAAATGTTGATTAACTCTCTACAGTAAATTGATTTCTTAGGATGGATAGGATGTGTGACTGCTGTGTACGGTCGCAGGAGGAGCTGGCCACTGTTCATGAACAGCTGAACGTGTTGATGGCTGCAGTCAGCCGTCTTCAGGCTGCTGCCTCAGAGTGTAGCGGCAGTGGGGAGTCTGGTGCGTCGCATTGTACACGCCAGGTGTTACATGCTTCACCCACTGTCCCTGCTGTCGAGACATCTTCGCGGGTACCGGGCACGGTTGGGCCACCCTCTCCCCAAGGGGAGTGGCGGGTTCAGCGGCATTCACGGCGCACAAGGCGGAGGGTCAATGTGGAGGCTGGCCGTGTGACATCGCCCGCTCTGCCTGTGAGTGGACATGTGGCCGCTCCTTCAGCAAGGTCCTAGCAGGCACACGGGGGGAGGGGTTTATTAGTTATTGGGAGCTCCAATGTTAGGCGGGTGATGGAGCCCCTTAGGGAAATAGCGAAAAGGTCGGGGAAGAAGGCCAGTGTTCACTCTGTCTGCTTGCCGGGGGGTCTCATCCGAGATGTGGAGGAGGCCCTGCCGGCGGCGATAGAGAGCACTGGGTGCACCCGACTGCAAATTGTTGCTCATGTAGGCACCAATGACTCCTGCCGTCTGGGTTCAGAGGTCATCCTCAGTTCGTACAGGCGGTTGGCGGAATTGGTGAAGGCGGAAAGCCTCGCTCATGGGGTGGAATCAGAGCTAACTATTTGTAGTATCGTTCCCAGAACCGTTCGCGGTCCTCTGGTTTGGAGCCGAGTGGAAGGCTTAAACCAGAGGCTCAGGCGATTCTGCGGAGATCTGGGGTGCAAATTTCTCGACCTCCGCTATCAGGTGGAGAAATGTAGGGTCCCCCTGAATAGGTCAGGCGTGCACTACACGCCGGAAGCAGCTACAAGGGTAGCAGAGTACATGTGGAGTGCACATGTGGGTTTTTTAGGTTAGAGAATTCCCTCCCTAGGCCCGACAAGACGCCTCCTGAGACACAGAAAGGTAGGAGTAGGCAAAATGCAACAGGGAATAACAATATTAATGTGCTAATAGTAAATTGCAGGAGCATCTATAGAAAGGTCCCAGAACTGCTCTCATTAATAAACGGTCACAACGCCCATATAGTACTAGGGACAGAAAGTTGGCTGAAACCAGATGTAAACAGTAATGAAATCCTAAACTCAGATTGGAATGTATACTGCAGAGACAGGCTGGACAGTGAAGGAGGAGCCGTGTTTATAGCGATAAGAAGTTCAATAGTATCGAAGGAAATTGATGGAGGTCCGAAATGTGAAATAATTTGGGTGAAGGTCACGGTTAAAGCAGGCCCAGATATGGTAATTGGATGTCTCTATAGGCCCCCTGGCTCAGCAGCTGTTGTGGCTGAGCACCTGAAGGATAATTTGGATAATATTTCGAGTAGATTTCCCCACCATGTTATAGTTCTGGGTGGAGATTTTAATTTGCCAGATATGGACTGGGAGACTCAAACGTTCATAACGGGTGGCAGGGACAAAGAATCCAGTGAAATTTTTTTAAGTGCTTTATCTGAAAACTACCTTGAGCAGTTAAATGGAGAACCGACTTGTGGCGATAACATATTAGACCTTCTGGTGACAAACAGACCCGAACTATTTGAAACAGTTAGCGCAGAACAGGGAATCAGCGATCATAAAGCGGTTACTGAATCGATGATTTCAGCCGTAAATAGAAATATTAAAAAAGGTAGGAAGATTTTTCTGTTTAGCAAAAGTGACAAAAGGCAGATTACAGAGTACCTGACGGCTCAACACAAAAGTTTTGTCTCAAGTACAGATAGTGTTGAGGATCAGTGGACAAAGTTCAAAACCATCGTACAATATGTGTTAGATGAGTATGTGCCAAGCAGAATCGTAAGAGGTGGAAAAGAGCCACCGTGGTACAATAACCGAGTTAGGAAACTGCTGCGGAAGCAAAGGGAACTTCACAGCAAACATAAACATAGCCAAAGCCTTGCAGACAAACAAAAATTACGCGAAGAGAAATGTAGTGTGAGGAAGGCTATGCGAGAGGCGTTCAATGAATTCGAAAGTAAAGTTCTATGTACTGACTTGGCAGAAAATCCTAAGAAATTTTGGTCTTATGTCAAAGTGGTAGGTGGCTCAAAACAAAATGTCCAGACACTCTGTGACCAAAATGGTATTGAAGCGGAGGATGACAGACTAAAGGCCGAAATACTAAATGTCTTTTTCCAAAGCTGTTTCACAGAGGAAGACTGCACTGTAGATCCTTCTCTAGATTGTCGCACAGATGACAAAATGGTAGATATCGAAATAGATAACAGAGGGAGAGAGAAATGATTAAAATCGCTCAAAAGAGGAAAGGCCGCTGGACCTGATGGGATACCAGTTCGATTTTACACATAGTACGCGAAGGAACTTGCCCCTCTTCTTGCAGCGGTGTACCGTAGGTCTCTAGAAGAGTGTAGCATTCCAAAGGATTGGAAAAGGGCACAGGTCATCCCCGTTTTCAAGAAGGGATGTCAAACAGATGTGCAGAACTATAGACCTATATCTCTAACGTCGATCAGTTGTAGAATTTTGGAACACGTATTATGTTCGAGTATAATGACTTTTCTGGAGACTAGAAATCTACTCTGTAGGAATCAGCATGGGTTTCGAAAAAGACGGTCGTGTGAAACCCAGCTCGCGCTATTCGTCCACGAGACTCAGAGAGCCATAGACACGGGTTCACAGGTAGATGCGGTGTTTCTTGACTTCCGCAAGGCATTCGATACAGTTCCCCACAGTCGTTTAATGAACAAAGTAAGAGCATATGGACTATCAGACCAATTGTGTGATTGGATTGAAGAGTTCCTAGATAACAGAACACAGCATGTCATTCTCAATGGAGAGAAGTCTTCCGAAGTAAGAGTGATTTCAGGTGTGCCGCAGGGGAGTGTCATAGGACCGTTGCTATTCACAATATACATAAATGACCTTGTGGATGACATCGGAAGTTCACTGAGGCTTTTTGCAGATGATGCTGTGGTTTATCGAGAGGTTGTAACAATGGAAAATTGTACTGAAATGCAGGAGGATCTGCAGCGAATAGACGCATGGTGCAGGGAGTGGCAATTGAGTCCCAATGTAGACAAGTGTAATGTGCTGCGAATACATAGAAAGATAGTTCCCTTATCATTTAACTACAAAATAGCAGGTCAGCAACTGGAAGCAGTTAATTCCATAAATTATCTGGGAGTACGCATTCAGAGTGATTTAAAATGGAATGATCATATAAAGTAGATCGTCGGTAAAGCGGATGCCAGACTGAGATTCATTGGAAGAATCGTAAGGAAATGCAATCCGAAAACAAAGGAAGTAGGTTACAGTACGCTTGTTCGCCCACTGCTTGAATACTGCTCAACAGTGTGGGATCCGTACCAGATAGGGTTGATAGAAGAGATAGAGAAGATCCAACGGAGAGCAGTGCGCTTTGTTACAGTATCATTTAATAATCGCGAAAGTGTTACGGAGATGATAGATAAACTCCAGTGGAAGACTCTGCAGGAGAGACGCTCAGTAGCTCGGTACGGGCTTTTGTTAAAGTTTCGAGTACATACCTTCACTGAAGAGTCAAGCAGTATATTGCTCCCTCCTACGTATACCTCACGAAGAGACCATGAGGATAAAATCAGAGAGATTAGAGCCCACACAGAAGCATACCGACAATCCTTCTTTCCACGAACAATACGAGACTGGAATAGAAGGGAGAACCGATAGAGGTACTCAGGGTACCCTCCGCCACACACCGTCAGGTGGCTTGCGGAGTATGGATGTAGATGTAGATGTAGAATGGATAGCAAAGAAGGGTATTTTGTAGGATTTTACACACTGTGGTCACGGGTATGTCCAGTGTTCGGGCAATTGTCTGTGCTCTTCATGTTTGCGCACCACTACTCATCTCCTCCTGCATTGCTGTGGTCATTGCTTCCACTGACGCCGAATCAATTTGTTTCCTCCCTCTACCAGGTAGCAC
The DNA here is from genome assembly GCF_023898315.1 of Schistocerca nitens. Classification (NCBI taxonomy): domain Eukaryota; kingdom Metazoa; phylum Arthropoda; class Insecta; order Orthoptera; family Acrididae; genus Schistocerca; species Schistocerca nitens. The sequence continues at coordinate 924,044,426 of NC_064614.1, read as the reverse complement.
ACCAGAAGAACCCGTCTTTTCAAATTTCTGAATTGTTTTCTCCAGACCCATGGCAATCATCGGGACAATGCCTTTTTCAAACCCTTCAGTGTCCTCAACTTCTGCAGAGCAACGTTTGCAAAGTCATCATTCTTGTAATACAGCTTTACAAGCAGAGAGCGATCCTGCATTGAGACAGTCATGGTGAACGTTGCAGACACGAAAGGAGGAAAAGTCATGTACCTGGCAAGTTTATACCAACTTCAATGGGTCATGCGCATGACAGATGTTTTCATTTACACATTCTAACTCTAAAAGTGCCATCTATTTATCAATTTTCACACTATTTTTTTCTTCTTCTGCCATATGTTTTCCCCCTTCTCTGATAATATTCTGTTGCAATTTGACATCATTCTGACCAGTGGTTTTATTTAAACAGCATTTTGAAAGTTTAACTTTAATTATAATCACCATTTAGATTGGTGAGCCACTGCAGAAATGCATCAGCAAGCAGTTGAAGACAAGCATCTGTCTTGGTGAAATATTGTGCAGCTTCCACAGCATTATCAGATGCGATGCCTGGGAACCAATGAAGCAATTGAAAGTCTCAAACAACACAGCAGCAAAATTATTTAAAGCTAATTCTAGATCTTACACTTTGTTCTTGAGGCATCGAGTGTTCTAACGTATTATTCTGAACATTTTGCAAGTATTTCTATTTCTGATTGCCTGTTAACCTAATGTTTATTATCGCTGTCACTTGGCTGTAAGTCTGCCTTTTCTGCTGATTCAGCCATTACAAATGTACAGTATAACATCAGGGAGCCTTGTTCAGTGGCTTTGAAGCACATGGTAGTGCAGTGCTCTTAGCATCCTTTTGGTTGTGTTCAGTGACTTCACAATTGTACAAGGATCATCCACAATGTGGTTGACAGTTTCCAAAAGTAATGGGGAGTCACTGGAGTCAAATGGCAGCAATTGATTTTGCAATTTGACTTGTGTTGATAGAATGGCAGGTTACCTTTGTTTATGTACAGTGCCTAATGAACTTGCTTAATGCAATTGGCAATAAACATACTGGGGTATATCCATTAATTTTTCCTGGTGCCATAAGACTCTCATTTGCTACAATATTTGCCGGCCAGAGTGGCCGAGCTGTTCTAGACGCTACAGTCTGGAGCCACATGACCGCTACAGTCGCAGGTTCGAATCCTGTGTCGGGCATGGATGTGTGTGATGTCCTTAGGTTAGTTAGGTTTAAATAGTTCTAAGTTCTAGGGGACTGATGACCTCAGAAGTTAAGTCCCATAGTGCTCAGAGCCCCTTTGCTACAATATTTTGAGTCAGTGAAGACTAATTTACCTCCAATGTCTCACATGCTGTGAGCGAACTGTTGTTCACATTGTTTGTCACTTTACCACAGCCAAAAAGCAAATGACCAGTGCAGATACTGAGATGCTCTGAGATGCACTGGTGAACAAGTGCTTTGAAATGTGAAAGCAGTAAACTGTCTTTGCTTTTCAAGTGGAAGGCTGCATTAAAAGCTTACATGAAATTATGAAAGACCAAAATGTTGAGAAACTGTTACACAAAATATGGAAATCAGGTCGTTTAAATTATTTTTATAAGGGCTACATATAACTAAGAGGTTACATTTGAAACATTGCCTTAAAACTTCAGGAGTATCTTTAAAACATTCGCATATATTCATGTCTCACGATTTTAAACCTATAAAATTTAAGCAGAATCAGACAACATTATATAATTATACAAATTTAATGTATTCACTTATGCATGCACACTGTTACATGCGTTTCTCGCAATATGATGAAAATGATATTCATGCTTTTTCCTTAGCTGTGTAGTCTATTGTCTGACTGTGTCAGCACTAAAATAATGAATCACATAATACAAAATTTATATTCACATTATTCTGTGCTGCCTGGTAAAAACCTCAATTGCGCAGACATGATTAGCCGACAAGTTAACACAACAAACAGAAATTTTACTTAACATGTTGTCCTCCAAGCATACAAAGAATTATTACAAATAATGCAGCAAGAAACAGAGTCCTGCTCATACAGTAGCAACAAGGATGAGTGTGTCTAAGCTAAAGGACTAATAGTGGTGTCAGAGTCAGGCTAGGCAGCATCTACATACTGTCATGTAACAAAGTGGCTCCAAGTGCTAGTAGGCTTTGTGGTTGCTGCCAGCCGTTCTGTATTGTGGTGGCAGAGGGTGCTCACGGTACAGAGCCACTGGAGGTGTGGTGTGGCTCAGTAGGTGTGCACCATTGTCTCCAACAGATCCTACATGACTGCTATTAACACGTGACGGAAACTTGCAATTCTGTCGGCAACTTTAACACCTGTGGGGTGATATTAGTATGTGACACTACATCCCTCACCCTCCCCCAAATCTCCTCACTGTTATCGTGTATCACAGATGAACAAACAGATCAGGGAGGGGGGGGGGGGGTTGCTGGATGTAGGCGGCAATGAGGAGATGAGAGCTGAAATTGAGGCTTGTGTTGAGCCCCCCACACCCCAGCGTATGCCCTGAGCCCGTCCAGGAACACCAGCCAAACAACTGGGCATGTGCAGAGGGCACACACCTACATCCAGTGGCAGAGCAGCAAATGAATACAGAGGCATCTTGACAACTGCATAGGAACCTGAGGCACAATTTGGGACAGCCACCGGGAAGAGGGGCCCATCCCCAGACAATGGTGGCTGTCGAGAAGGTGAGGACTGTGAAAGGGCATTGAATTCCTTCGGCTACAGGACCAGCACTGATAGCACAAGGCCCACAGGAGCTGGATGCAATGAGGGCTGCTGTGTCAGGCAGCCATGGATCTGAAAGCACGAAGTCTCAGGCAAGATCACACAGTTCACATGGATGAATTTGAGTCTGGTGGCATCTCTGCATTCCTCTCAGTCTCTGCATCAGAAACAGAGAACGTCCAAAATGTACAACGATGCCATGCTCCCAGCACCTCCATCCATGATACAACCTGTAAAAGAACAAATCGTTAGTGTGGTACTTCGCTTGTGTGAGCGGAGTGGGTGTTGCACGCCGTTGTGGTTGCAGCAACTGAAGCAAGATGTGGTGGCACCATCCACATAACAATCGTCATACAAAGCATTCAGCTTTGATGTGGGATTGTGGATGGACTGGTGCACTTGTTATATGGTTGATGCCAGAGGTGGTACAAAACTGTTTAAACTTGGTGGCAACAAATTGGGGTATTTTGTCAGTCAGTCACAGTCACTTATGGTAATCCATTGAGGCAAAAGATAAATGACAAGACCTAGATTGTGGAATGAGCCATAGTAGAGTGCTTAGGAACTATGAAGGGAAATATGCTGAAAGCCAACATGTATTGTCAAAGTGCTTGTGGTTTGGGACATGAAAGAACTGCTGAGTTGGAGCTGACTGATGTTCAGCACAGGCTTAGCACTGAAAAGTGAACTCTTCAATTTCACGTCAAAGCTGTGCCAAGTGCAATGAGTTTGCTCCATCTGCTTGATGTGAATGACACCACGATGACATTGGTGTAACAAATGAAGCACTTCAAGCTGGAGAGCCTGTGGAACCACAACATAAGACTGGTCATTGATGGTGCGAAGCAAAATCAGTGAACCACAGAGCTATGAATCTGTGTGGAAGAAAATGGCCAAACGTTATGGACGTAGTGTAACAGAATCTGCAAACCAGGATACACAGCTGTGGCCTGGGCAATTTTCTGGTGATTAAGTGGAAAGCTATGCAAAACATCTGTGTCTTGTCCATCAGTGTAGCAACAAGAAGCAGAGAACTCAGTGAATGTTGAATCTGGGCCAGCTGGGAGGTGAGAAAGAGCATCTACATCGGCATGCTTAGAAGTGGCCCGATATGCAATCTCATGTTGGTAAATTGACAAAAAAAGAGCCCAGTTTGGAGCTTCTGTGCTGTGCAATTTGGGACTGACTGAAAAGGATTAAACAAAGTTTGCGGAGGTTAATAGTCAGTCACCAAGTAAACTTTTCTGCCAAAAAGATACCGGTGAAACTTAGTAACACTACAGACGATGGAGAGAGCCTCCTTTTCATTTTATGAATAACTACATTGCATTTTGGTCAACAACTTTGAAGCAAAGGCAGTCAGCCTCGACAGCACCAAGTTTATGTGAAAAACTGCACTAATATCATAAGAGGAACCATCTACAGCCAAGACCTTGTGTTTGGGTAGATCAAAATGAACAAGGCATTGATCACCAAGCAAAGTGTCCTTCAATTTTTGGAAAGTGGATTGACACTCTTGCGACTGAATCAAAGGAACATTCTTTCTGAGCAAGCAGTGCAACGGACCCATGATTTGAGCAGTGTTAAGAATAAACTGGTTGTCATATGCGAGCTTCTCTAATGCAGACTGTAATTCTCACATATTGCGTGGGGCTGAAAGGTCATGGATAGCAAGCAAGTGTGATTGCAATGGGTGAACAACCTTGCTATTAATGTCTTGTCCAAAGTATTCAAGTTCAGTCTGAAAAAACACACATTTGCCTCTGTTACATTTGAAACCAGCAGCAGACAACACTTGAAACAGGTTGCAAAGGTTGCTTAATGTGTTCTTCAGGAGTGTGACTTGTGACGACCGTGTTATTTAAATAATTCGAGCAAATGGGAACTTTTGCAGTCAGCTACTCCAGAAAGTGATGAAATATGGCAGATGCGGAAGCACTGCCAAACAGCAAGCTCAAAAATTTGAAGAGCCCCAGATGAGTGTTAATGATGAAGACCTCTTGCGACTGCTCATCCAGAGGAATTTTCAAGTAAGCATTGTGCAAATCAGTTTTGGAAAAATAATGACCTCCACTAATTGTATCCATCAATTCTTCCATGCACGTCAAGGGATAACTATCAATGACTGGAATGCCTTGGCCATTATATACCATCAGCGTATGGCGCAATGTGCACAACTTAGGTTTGCCAAGCAATTCAGAAGTACTATTGTTAAGCGAAGTCAGTGAAGCTTCATAGTCAAGTAGCAAAGGGACTGATTGTCCAGAAATACTCAAAGACACAAAAAGTTTGTTATCCTCATGTAGCACCGCAGATAAAATGGGAGTCTTTTGTGAACAGCTGTTACACTGTTGTTTTGCACTAACAATGCTGTGGGGCTATGAAAACACACTACACACTGTTTGTGACTAAGACTTGCGCGAAGGAGTAGCAGAAGGGGGTGCCTTACTCTTCTGTAAGTACATGGACCGCACATGTCCCCAATTGCCGCAAAAAGGAAGCAATTCTTTTCAAACGAGGGGCAAGATAGGCGATCTTGTGCTGTATTACACTGCAGGCATGATTCACAATTTATGCTGGGCATGAAACGTGTTTATGCAAGTGCTGTGGCTGTGGCTGGCTGACTGCTATTTATGACTGTGATATCTGTTTGTCAGGGCTGTCCACGGCATGGAACAGACAGGCACCACTTCAAAACTGTGTTCTGTGCTTTCGCAAGAATCTTGACAGTCTATAATCTGCAGAACCTGTTGCAAGGAAGGAGCTGGGTATTTAAGACTCCTTTCCTGAATTTGACAGTCAGCTACATTGTGCGTGATGGATCACAAATAATTGCATTACTGTAGTATTTGCCACAATCACATTTGAATCTACATTGTTTAGTAAGACCTTGCAATTCGGTAACCCACTGATTGCACGTCTGCCCTTGTTGCTCACGCAACCTAAAGTATTTTTAACGGGCATCTTGTATCGTGTCCACGTAACACTTCATAAGCATCTGCAATAGGTCCTCATATTGTACTAGTTCAGGGTCTGATGAAGGAAAAAGTTTTGCGCAATGTCTGTAAACAGTCAATCCCAACATGGCCAAGAAATAAGAATGTTTCTAAGTGCCTTGTATGTGATGTGCTGTGAAACGTATTTTGAATTGTGTGAGGTCCTATGTCCAGTCTTCCTTCATTTCTTCAAACTCATGAAATGGTGACACACATGCAAATGGTGGTGCTGCCATTGGGTTCTGTGTCTTATGTGAAGTCATCTATGCCCTCATGAACCGATTCATCACTTGAAGCAGTTGTGCCATTTGTTGATTCTTAAACTGAATAAACTGAGTTAAATCAGCTGCAGGCAGTGCAGCAGGCAATTGTGGCATAGCAGCCATATTAATGGAGCAATGAGCAGAATAACAAGACAAATAACCACAGAGAAAGCAGAAGGGGGGGGGGGGGGGGCAAAAGCAGCAACCTCAGAACCTTGAACATAAAGAGCACGAAAAGGCAAACACTGGGGAAACAGAAGATAATCAATAACAGCAAAAACGAACTAAAAAGATGACACAACAGGAAGAAAGCACACACAGGCTCTAGCACTCATTGCATCGCCAGGTATGTTGTGTATGGCTTTGTACACAATGATAGGGAGAGATGTGCTACAAAGTGGTGTGCCAACTGTCATCATAGGGAAAGTGGATAGGAGCAGAAATGATTAGTGAACAAGTAAACACAACAAACAGAAGATTTACTTAACTTGTATTTCTCAAAGTGTATGAAGACTCATTACAAATAATGCAGCAAGAAACAAAGTCCAGCTCATATAATAGCAACGTGGATGAGGCTCTCTGAACTAAAGCACGAGCGATGGCGTTGAAACCACAACTAGGCAGTGTCTGCGTAGCGTAAAGTAGCGAAGTGGCAAGTGTGAGTGTGCTGTGTGCCTGCTGCCAGCTGTCTGGTACCACAGCGGCAGAGGGTGCTCATGGTACAGAGCTGCTGGAGGTGTGTCTCTGTGGGTGTGCACCATTGTTGCTTCTGGATCTTGCATGACTGCTGTTGGCATCTGACAGAAACTTGCAGTTTTGTTGCCAATTTTTGTGGTTGTGGGTTGATATCGATATGTGATATCACAGTTAGCATTGCCTCCTTTATCAAGTTCAGTTTTGGTTAGTTTGTAACTACTGCTTCATCTCATAAATGATGAAAAAGGGGCATAGTCTTAGTGCTTAAATACAGTTCAGAGGATGATTGCTGCAAACTATTTAGTTAGTGTTGCAACCATAATCAGAATTTTCACACAAGTGAATGACTTGGTATTTCCTCAGAGAGAAGGGAAAGTATACGTGCCGAGTTTGTCACCTGAGATAAAGAAAATAACTCATATGCTGTTAGCTGCTGACTTGACTGATGAAGTAGTGAAGCTTGCAATGTGGAGAAGACTGTTGAAAATTGGAAGAGGACTTGTGTGAATGGAAAATATTGTCATCCCATAAAAAAATGTAAAATAAATACTTCAATTCAATGAAAATATATTCACTACGGACTACTGCACATGAAGTATTTTATAGCAAAAGGCAGAGAAAAAGTGAAACGGAAGTTTAACTTCTCTTTCTAACTCCTGCATTTGATGGCCTGGAGGTATGGTTATCAACTGCGGTAGTGACAATATCAGACGTTACACTTAAACCATAAGATAAATGTTGGTGAATTTCTGCAATAGGTCTACCCTAACCAAAGCACACCAGGCAAAAAATTAGTATTAAGCCAACCATAGAAAATATTAGTTTTATATATGTTATAACAATATTATGGATGTTATTAATAGTGGGTCAATTTGGTGAGGAAGAGAATGCACAAGTGTCCTCAGATATGCCAGATTATGTGGATGTTGATTGATAATGTTTCATCCTCTGTTTCCAGTAGGCCTAGATATTTTCTCTGCTACTACAATCTGTTGATTTAATGGGTAACTTGAGGTATGGTAGGTGCCTGAGTGTTTGTCAGACTAGGAATGTGTGCATGCAGCCCTGTGGACATGGCTGTTGTCTCTTGAAAGATGGGAGTGTCCATAAAATACTCATCATTAAGATGTAGAAGAAAGGGCAATATTTTGTCAGCCAGAATGGTGACCTAAATGTCCTAGTTCATGTTCATAATAACTTGAATAAGTGAGCCCAAGCTATGGAATGAACTACACCTTCCACATGCTACAGGTTAAAACCCCTCATTGGAACATCAGTGCACTCAACAATTTGCATAATTTGAAAAGAGGCAAAATTGTGACCTATTTTCCCTGGCTATACACCTCCTGTCAGCTGCTGTCCAGTTACTGTATTGTTTGGCCCATTCAGGCTGTGTAGTTTTATGTAGTGCTGTATACAATCGTCTTTTTGGAGGCACCCAACTCCAGATGTCCATTGTGTGCCATTACGTTCACTCATAATCTACTTGAGATGGAACTGGTTTCACTGACAACAACAACAACAACTCCCTTTTGCTTTGGAACTGATTCTTACTGACAAGATGTGGCACTGGCGTTCAGTCATTGTTGGCTAGAATTTTGTATTACTAGTATTTGTATGCCATGTTATATGGCTGTAAGTGGTACACTGTTCCTTGTAGACATGTTGGATAGTCCACATTGATACACCAGATACTCAGGAAACTTCATTCACAGTGTGGTTATGGGCATGTCTAACACAATAACTCCTTTTTACCATTATGTAACATCTCCACGTTCACTATACTGTACTGCATTGTTTCCATAAAACTGGCTGGGATATGCATGCATGTACTCGCCCCATGCCTCCCCCCCCCCCCCCAATTCACACACACACACACACACACACACACACACACACACACACACACACACACAAAACTCTTCGTCATGATGCCATTTCAATCTCATGAATTACATGATACCAGTTCTCCTCTAATGGGGTGTTTAATATTTTGTCTTGTGATCTTATATTATACTAATAAACCTGGCAATACTTGCTAAATATGTACGGTAATTCCTTATACATCCTAAATTACTTGCACCCTCTATTTGTCCCTCTCCTCCTGCACCTTCTCTTTGTCCATCTCCTCCTCTTTCCTCTCTTTGTCCATCTACTTTTCCCCTCCCCCTCTGTCCAGTGTGTTGTCCTCCCTCTCTCTGTCTATCTACTCCTGCCCCTCTCTGTGTCCATTTCTTCCCTGTCTCCTCTCTGTCCTCTTATCCCTCTTCTAACCTTGAGCTTTGGTTATTGTTATTGCAAACAAAACCTCGATTGGGAATTGAAGTTGCTTAACACTTTGGAGATGAGCGACGTAGCTCCTATGTCACACATATTATACTCCAAAAAGACTAGCAGTGTAGGACTTACGACTGCTTTTTATCTATCAGCTTTGTAAATGCATTCCAACGCTTGTCTTATGTCTGTCATCTTTGTAAATGTACTCTGTGATGCTTGTACCATCCCGAGAAAACCACAGATGGCCACACCTGTTGCTTGTATTGGCAGGAAAGGAATACAGATAACACACAGTATTAACTGTAATGTGCTTTGCAGTGCTCACATTCTCCTTTTTGTTGCTGCTTTCCATGCCTCACAATGTCACCCACAGTGCAAATGGCCTAAATTTTTGTCTGCTACATGCTTTGTATATCTATTTATGATGACCACAGGTAATGAGGAGGTTATTGAAGAATGATTGCACCCAATGTAACTGTAAGAACAAAATTGGGAATGATAGAGAAGGGACCTGACTGTATTTTAGATTATACTAAAAAAAAATGTTAAAATGACTGGGTAAACTGGTTGGGATAATTGGTATCAATGGATGTGTGAAGACAATGACAGTACAGGGTGTTCAATAAAGAACTTCCTAGTTTTATTGTGTCCTAGAATCTGTACAAAGCGACATACACTATTCTAGTTTGTGGTGTTTGATTCATCATCTCTCCAAGTTTGGCTCCCCTGCTTGACCTTGAGATGGCACCAGTGCTGATTTTTTTCTGACAGTCTGACAGTGTACATGCCCTGCAGGGTAGCTGAAACTGTCCCTGAGAAAGAAAATGTTACCATACATTTTCATTGCACAGAATTTTCTGTCTTGCGGCCAGTTTTAACAGAAAACTTCTACATTGATGTTTGAGAAAATATAAAGCCTCTGTCCATCTGAATTATTATTTACATATTGTATAAAAATTTAAAGTAAATCACTCAAGAACTTTTTGGGGTTTTGGTAACATTTCCCCTTCATATATATTATCTATATCTCTGCACATTAAAGAATATGTAGGCTATGTCTGTCCACATTTTCAATCAATTTGGGGGCTTTCTGAGATTTTTGTTAACAACATTTTCCCTTCTTATATTACCTAAATATTTGTTATATGTATTAAAAAATATGTAACCTATGTCCATCCGAATGTATGTTAGAATATCATTTCAAAATTTAAGGTAAATTGGTCAAGAACTTTTCAAGAGTTTTGGTAACAACATTTCCCATTTACATTTTGCATATATAAATACTATTAAAAAGTATGCAGTCCATGTCCATCCAAATTTTGATTAGAATATCATTTCAAGTAAATCAGTCAAGAAGTTTTTGAGGTTTTGATAGCAACTTTTCCCCCTTGCATATTACATATATATTAATATCTTTCATGTATTGCATAATGTATAGCATTGTCCATCTGAATGTTCATTAGAGTATTATGTAAAAATCTGAAGTAAATCAGTCAAGTACTTTTCAAGATTTTGGGTAGCAACATTAAACGACGACTTATCTTTATATAATAGTAAGATGAGCTATCAGTTATTTTCTCATATGATTGGTACAAGGAAATGCTTTCATTTGTCTTGGAGAGGGGACCACCAGTTCTTCAAATTTGTTATGCAACTGCAAATGAAAGAAATGACTTACTGGTAAGGAAATGGTTGTATTAAAATTCAGCAATTCTCCAAATTTAAATTTAGTGGAATGTCTGTGGGAGATTTAATATGAGTACATGAAGACTGTGACCTAGGTTATTGAGACCCTTGCTGAAATGTTATCTCCTGATGAGAAAATGATATTCATGTACCAAAACTCATTGCATCATTATCTCAATGTTATGATGGTTAAGATCAAAATCCAACCATACAATAGAAGATGTTATATGTATTATGCTACAAGGGCAGTTACTGGGATAAAATAACTTTACAGATTAATTTAAACAGTACTGTTTAATGTTTAGTGAGAAAATACCATCAGACGTGTTAGCTGAATTGACAGACATGCATACATATAAGTAGATTAACTCCCATTTCAAATGTTAATAGTTGTTTTTTACTCTTATTTTGATTTAGTATTCATCATTGTCTTTTGCACAGAGTACGAGGTGTGATTGGAAATTTTTAAGAATGGGCTTGTAATTGTACAGTGGTGCTACTTACATGCTACTGTGATGCATCTCCTTCAAAATAGTTCCCTTCTGACTGAACACACCGACTCCAATGGTGTTTCTACTTTTGGAAACATTCCTGGAAATTTTTTTCCTGAAGTGTGTTAAGGACGCTCTCCGTATTTGCCTGGATGTCTTCAGTTGAGTCAAATCACTTCCCTTTCAGTGAAAATTTCAGTTTAGGAAACAGGTAGAAGTCTGCAGGGGCCAAATCAGGGGAATACGGCAGTTGTGGAAGCACAGGAAGTTTGAATTTGGTGAAAAATTCAACGATGGAGAAGGCACGATGAGCTGGAGCATTGTCATGATGTAGCACCCAACTCCTGTCTTTCCACAATGCAGGCCTTTTCTTCCGCACCTTTTTGCGCAAACGCTCAATGACACATTTGTAGTATTCCTGGTTAATTGTCTGTCCTCCAGGGGTAAATTCATGATGCACAATACCGGTAGAATCAGAAAAATCACCAACATTGTCTTCACCTTTGACCGGCTTTACCGTGCTTTTTTTGGTCGTGGTGAACCTGGAGTCTTCCACTGCGAAGTCTGCACTTTGGTTTCAGGATCATATCCATGTACCCATGATTTGTCACCTGTAATTACCGTATTTAACAACTCTGGGTCATCTTTAATCCAATTAATCAGTCCTTGGCACACTTTAAGTCTGTATTGTCTCTGGTCACTTGACAACACTTTTGGAATGAATTTTGCAGACACTCGACACATGTTCAGATCTTCAGTTAAAATTGTCTGAACTGAATAGAAACTTCAATTAAGTTCATCGGCCATCTCCCTAATTGTAAATCTATGATCAGAGCACACTAAGTCATGATCTTTCACAATATTGTCATTCGTTTTTGAGGCAGAAGGACAGCCAGACCGTGGTTCATCTTCAAATGAAATGCAGCCATTTTTAAATCTGTTGAACCAGACAAAAACATTTGACTGGCTCATACAATTATCTCTAAAAGCTATTTTTAATAGTTCGTAAGTCTCAGAAGCTGATTTCCCATTTTTAAAACAAAATTTCACACAAATTCGTTGCTCCGTTTTTACGTCCATTTTCATGCAGGTAGATCTGCACCCAACCAGCTGCCACAAGAACTGAATGAAGGAAACGCAGTTTCCTGTAGGAGGGCGTTCAAGGACAAGGCAATGACTCACTCCCCACCCTCCGTGCACGTGCTCATCAAGCCAGTAAGCAGTAGCGGATCCATTCTTAAAACTTTCCAATCACACATCATACAAAATGTTAATTTTTTGCCTATTTAAATGCAACAATTGTGATTTTATGTCTTGAAAGATACTGCTGTTTTTGTATAAACCAGTCTGTTTTTTTTTTTTTTTGTGAATAATACCATCAGTGTGACTTACTGTATGTTGTCATTAATTACATTAGTGTCTCATATCAGCTACTGCTATGATCAGGTCTGAAGGAAAAAAAATTGCATAGTTTTTATTGCAACTGGTGTCAGTTTCATTTCACAAATTGTAAACTTAAGATCTGACAATGGCAATAGCCGAAATATGCCACTTGTGAAGTAACTAAAAAATACATTACATAGTATAAATGATACTATTTGCCAAAATTCATAATGATTACAGACTCAAGGAGTTTATTATCTTTCTTAATAAACTTATTGTTATTTGTGGTGCTGTTTTTGCTTCATAGCATATGCCCTGGAACAGTTTGTGTTCTTCTTATTATTCAGGAATTTAGAGGACACTTCAAACCCAGTGTACACAGCTTCAGCACACAAACAAATTATCAACTGTATTGATGGAATTGGTGGATTAAATGTGGGATGTGGTGCTCCTGAAATAGTAACTGGAAGTCGTGATGGTAAGTAACATAATTTCTACATAGTTTCTCATGGTTTCCTGTGGCTTCTATATAGTAACTGGAAGTCGTGATGGTAAGTAACGTAATTTCTACATAGTAACTGGAAGTCGTGATGGTAAGTAACATAATTTCTACATAGTTTCTCATGGTTTCCTGTGGCTTCTATATCTCAACTAATGAAACCATACATGGAAACAAAACATTAAACTTTTAAGAAGCTATTGTTAGCATAACATGTAACATCTTAATAGTACATCATCTTTACAAAAACTTTTAATAACACAGGTGATAAAGATTGGTCTGTCTTTCTCAGCTCCATCCAATATCCCTTTCTGTTGATGACATTATTATTGGATTTGTAAGTCTCTCAGGAAAAAACCTATCTAAAAGGATACTTAAAATTGTTAGACATTGCTTATTGTAGAGTTCATAAACCATTAGTATCCTACTTAGTATCTGATCATACCTGTTCACCTCAGTGAATTTATAACTCCTTCAATTTCTTTGCTATTCATCTCCCCCTGTACACTAATTTTGTATGAAATTTGTATACTGGGTCATGTGAGAGGAATTATAATTCTGTCTACCTTTAGTTGACAAGAAATGACCACCAGAGATAATGAATTTTAAACTTGGACTCCTCATCCAGAGAATATGTTAATTAAGAAGGTCCCCCTCCTTGCATGAACATAACTTTTCTTATCCATCTCAACATTTCCTTCCAGTGTTATTCATTCTCAGTCAGCATTGAACTACTTGTTCAGGAGATTTAGGTTGTATGAACTGAGAATGTGATTGCATGAAACTTATCGCTATTGATTACATTATACTTATGTATGTTGTTTTCTATCGTAAGCTGTTGTTGTTGTGTTCTTCAGTATGAAGATGGGTTTGATGCAGCTCTCCACACTAGTGTATCCTGGGCATGCCGCTTCATTTCTGCATAAATACTGCAGTTAACATCTATTTGAATGTTCTTACTGTAGTCAAGCTTTGGTCTCCCACTACAATTTTTACGTCCCCCACACTTCCCTTTATCACCAAACTGATGATTTTTCTATCCTTGTAGATGCATCCTATCAACTGATCCTTTCTTTTAGTTAAGTTGTGCCATAAATTTCTATTTTTACAAAGTCAGTTCAATACTCCTTCATTATTTGTAGAATCTACTCATCTAATCTTCAGTAATCTTCTGCTACATTACATTTAAAAAGCTTCTGTTCTATTCTTGTCTAGTTTTAGTGTCTCATTTCCTAATCGAATTTCCTCAGCATCATCACATTTAATTCGACTCCATTCCATTACTCATATTTTAATTTGATTGATATTCATCTTGCAACTTCTTTTCAAGACACAATTCGTTTCACTCAGTTGATCCTCCAACTCATTTGGTATCTCTTACGGAATTTCAGTATCATTGGCAAACCTCACTTTTTTTCTGGGGGTCCCACATCTGTTAAAGTAGATCCACTTGAGAATGGGCAATGCCAAACTTAGTAGTGCAAATCAAATATTTTAAACACAGCCAGGTAGATTAATGCCCTTCTTTCTCAAAATTTTTATTTCTTCTCCCTGAACTTTAATTCCCTTTCCAAATTTTTCCTTCGTTCCTTTTTTCTTATTGTTCAACATACAGATTGAATAGCGTTAGACATAGACCACAATCTCGTGTCACTCCCTTTTCAGCCTTTGCTTTCCTTTCAATGACATTTAATTCATAGGACTGCACTCAGGATTCTGTACAAGGTAAAATAGTCCCCCATTTGGATCTCTGGGTAGGAACTGCTCACGAGAACGTCATTATCAGGAGAAACAAAACTGGTGTTCTACAGATCAGTGTGTGGAATGTCAGATCCCTTACTAAGGCAGGTAGGTTAGAAAATTTAAAAAGGGAAATTGATAGGTTAATGAAGTTAGATATAGTGGGAATTAGTGAAGTCTGGTGGCAGTAGGAACAAGACTTCTGGTCAGGTGAATACAGAGTTATAACTACAAAATCAAATATGGATAATGCAGGAGTAGGTTTAATGCATTTTTGTAGCCATGGTAGACACGAAGCCCACATCTACCACAGTAGCTCTAGTTTACATGCCAACTAGCTCTGCAGATGATGAAGGGATTGAAGAAATGCATGATGTGATCAAAAAATTACTCAGATAGTTAAGGGAGATGAAAATCTAATAGTCACGGGGGACTGGAATTCAATAGTAGGAAAAGGAAGAGATGGAAAAGTAGCAGGTGAATATGGACTGGGGGTAAGAAATGAAAGAGAAAGCCGCCTGGTAGAATTGTGCATGGAGCATACTTAATCATAGCTAACACTTGGTTTAAGAATCATGAAAGAAGGTTGTATATGTGGAAGAGGCCTGGAGACACTGGAACGTTTCAGATAGATTATATAATGGTAAGACAGACATTTCGGAACCGGGTTTTAAATTGTAAGACATTTTCAGGGGCAGATGCGGCCTCTGACCACAATCTATTGGTTATGAACTGTCGATTAAAACTGAAGAAACTGCAAAAAGTTAGGAATTTAAGGAGATGGGACCTAGATAGACTGAAAGAACCAGAGGTTGTAGAGTGTTTCAGAGAGAGCACTAGGGAATGATTGACAACAGGGGAAAGAAGAAGATGGGTAGCTTTGAGAGATGAAGTTGTAAAGGCAGCAGAGGATCAAGTAGGTAAAAAGATGAGGGGTAGTAGCAATCCTTCAGTAACAGAAGAACTATTGAATTTAATTGATGAAAGGAAAAAAAAGTATAAAAATGCTGTAAATGAAGCAGGTGAAAAGGAATGCAAATGTCTTAAAAATGAGACTGACAGGAAGTGAAATATGGCTAAGCAGGGGATAGAGGACAAATGTAAGGATGTAGAAGCATTTATCACTAGGGGTTAAGATAGATACAGCCTGCATAAAAATTAAAGAGGCATTTGGAGAAAAGAGAACCACCTGTATGAATATCAAGAGCTCAGGCAGAAAACCAGTCCTAAACAAAGAAGGGAAAGCAGAAATATGGAAGGAGTGTATAGAGGGTCTATACAAGAGCAATGTACTTGAGGGCAATATTATGCAAATGGAAGAGGACATAGATGAAGATGAAATGGGAGATATGATACTGCGTGAAGAATTTGACAGAGCACTGAAAGACTAAACTCGAAACAAGGCCCTGGGTGTAGACATATTCTGTTAGAGCTACTGATAGCCTTGAGAGAGCCTGCCATGACAAATCTCTTCCATCTGGCGAGCAAGATGTATGAGACAGGCAATACCCTCAGACTTCAAGAAGAATATAATAATTACAATTCCCCAGAAAGCAGTTGCTGACAAGTGTGAAAATTACCAAACTATCAGTTTAATAAGTCTTAGTTGCAAAATACTAACACAGATTGTTTACAGACGATTGGAAAAACTGGTAGAAGCCAATCTCAGCGAAGATTAGTTTGGATTCTGTAGAAATGTTGGAACAAGCAAGACAATACTGACCCTACAACTTTTCTTAGAAGATAGGTTAAGGAAAGGCAAACTTACATTTCTAGACCTAGAAAAAGCATCTGACAATGTTGACTGGAATATTCTCTTTCAATTTCTGAAGGAGGCAGCTGTAAAATACAGGGAGCAAAAGGCTATTTACAATTTGTGCAGAAACCAGATGGCAGTTATAAGAGTCAAGGGTTGTGAAAGGTTGGTTAGGTTGGGTTGGGGGAAGAGACCAAAGTACGAGGTCACCGGTCTCATCGGATTAGGGAAGGACTGGGTGAAAAGTTGGCCATGCCCTTTCAAAGGAACCATCCCGGCATTTGCTTGGAGCGATTTAGGGAAATCACGGAAAACCTAAATCAGTATGGCCAGATGCGGGATTGAACCATCATCCTCCCGAATGCAAGTCCAGTGTGCTAGCCACTGGTTATGAAAGGGAAACAGTGGTTGAGAAAGGAGTGAGACAGTGTTGTTGCCTATTCCTGATGTTGTTCAATCTGTATACTTAGCAAACAGTAAAGGAAAGAAAAGAAAAATTTGGAATAGGAGTTAAAATCCATGGAGAAGAAATAAAAGCTTTGAAGCTTGATGACGACATTGTAATTCTGTGAGAGACAGAAAAGGACCAGGAAGAGCAGTTGAATGGTGTGGACAGTGTCTTGAAAGCAGGATAAGAGATGTTCATCAACCAAAGAAAAACGAGGATAATGGAACGTAGTTGAATTAAATCAGGTGATGCTGAGGGAATTAGATTAGGAAATGAGACACTTACAATTCGTGGGGCTAGTAGATCACTTTTGCTATTTGGGGAGCAAAATAACTTATGATGGTCAAGCTAGAGAGGACATAAAATGTAGACTGGCTATGGAAAAGAAAGCATGTAGCCATGTGTGGAAGTGAAACATGGATGATAAATAGTTTAAACAAGAAGAGAATAGAATCTTTTGAAATATGGTGCTACAGAAAAATGCTGAAGATTAGATGGGTAGATCACGTAACTAATGAGGAGGTACTGAATAGAATTAGGGAGAAGAGAAATTTGTGACACAACTTGACTAAAAGAAGGGATCGATTGGTAGGATACATTCTGAGGCATCAAGGACACACCAGTTTAGTATTGGAAGAAAGTGTGGTGGGTATAAGTTGTAGAGGGAGGCCAAGAGATGAATATGCTAAGCAGATTCAGAAGGATGTAAATTGCAGTAGTTGCTCAGAGATGAAGAGGCTTGCACAGGATAAAGTAGCAAGGAGAGCTGCATCAAATCAGTCTCTGGTCTGAAGACCACAAAAACAACATCCATATTGGAGAAGGTATACTGTTGCTACTATTTTCTGGCCTGTCATTTAGCTGCCACAGCCAGTTTTAAAGGCATTTGAAGTTTCATGTTGAAAAGGAAGAAGGTGAAAATTTAAGATCCTGTCAACAAGTATGCTATCAGAGATGGGGGCACAGACTCAATTTGGATTAGGGCAATAGAGAGAGGAAGCTACATTTACATTCATGAAGTAATTTGGAAAAAGTGTGGATAACTTGAATCAGGATGGCAGCTTGGTATGTGCATCCAAGTCCTAAATGTGAATCTGTGCCCCAAATTGATCAGAATTTTTTTGTGGATGCTGAATCATGATGTACATTATTGTTTTCTGTCTTTCACCCCTTTTTGTATTCACAAAGTATTGTAAAGAGCTGAAAAATAACATTGACTTGTCGAAGAAAACTCCTGACATTGAATAGGTATTCAACCTTCTTGCTTTTTTATTACTCAATTTTCACTTAAAAGAAAAAAAGACACACATTTACTTACCTATGTTTTAGGTAGCAGAAGAGCCACTTAAATTATTAAAAAAATTGCATTAGCAAGTAAGCTTTCACTTCTTTTCTGCCTGTACTAATTGCAATAACACAAGACCTCCATGAAGTAACATTGTTGCAACAATAAGGACTATCTTTTGTCCTTTTTTTTAATGACTTTTATGGAGGCCAAACACCTCTTATGTGAGAACCAGCATGTTTTGTGCAAGTACGCATCATGTAAACCCCAGCTTGATCTGTTCATTCATGAGATAAGTGGGCTGTAGATAGAGGCATCTAGGTTGCATTACTCATCACTTCCTGGTGTTGCATCCATTGACAGCCCCACTAATTGTACTTATGTTGACGTGCGTGTGGTTTTTGTTAGAAATTATCTCTCAGTGGTCATTGTTTTTAAATGTTCATGAGATGTTTTTATCACTATCATTGTTTAATACCAAATGTACATAACAGAAATTTTATGTTTATTGTTATTATTACTATTACTATTACTATTACTACACTGAAGAGCCAGAGAAACTGATACACCTGCCTAATATCACGTAGGGCCCCTGTGAGCATGCAGAAGTGCCGCAACACGATGTGGCGTGGACTCGAGTATTGTCTGAAGTAGTGCTGGAGGGAATTGACACCATGAGTCCTGCAGGGCTGCCCATAAAGGGTGGAGATCTCTTCTGAACAGAACATTGCAAGGTATCCCAGATATGCTCAATAATGTTCATGTCTTGGAAGTTTGGTGGCCAGTGGAAGTGTTTAAACTCATAAGAGTGTTCCTGGAGCCACTCTGTAGCAATTCTGGATGTGTGGAGTGTCTTGTTGATCCTGCTGGAATTGCCAAAGTCCATCGGAATGCAGAAAGGACATGAATGAATGGATGCAGATGATCAGACAGGATGCTTATGTATGCATCACTAGACATATCGGGGGTCCCATAGCACCACAACTGCACACAACCCACACCATTACAGAGCCTCCACCAGCTTGAACTGTCCCCTGCTGACATGCAGGGTCCATGGATTCATGAGGTTGTCTCCATACCCATACACGTCCATCCGCTCAATACAATTTGAATCGAGATTCGTCCAACCATGCAACGTGTTTCTAACCGTTGACAGGCCCAAGCAAGGTGTAAAGCTTTGTGAGATGCAGTCTTCAAGGATACATGAGTGGGCCTTCAGCTCCAAAACCGCGTATTGATGACATTTCGTTGAATGGTTTGCACGTTGACATTTGTTGATGTCCCGGCATTGAAATCTGCAGCAATTTGTGGAAGGGTTACACTTCAATCACAATGAATGATTCTCTTCAGTCATTGTTAGTCCCATTCGTGCAGGATCTTTTACCAGCCACAGCGATGTCAAAGGTTTGATGTTGTACCGGATTCCTGATATTCCAGGGTCACTTGTGAAATGGTGATACGGGAAAATCCCCACTTCGTTGCTACCTCGGGGATACTGTATCCTATTGCTCATGTGCCAATTATAACACCACATTCAGACTTGCTTAAATCTTGATAAACTAGCACTGTAGCAGCAGTAACTGATCTAGCAACTGCGCCAGACACTTGTTTTCTTATATAGGCGTTGCTGACTGCAGTGCCATATTCTGCCTGTTTCCATATCTCTGTATTTGAATATGCTTGCCTATACCAGTTTCTTTGGTGCTTCAGTGTATTATTATTATTATTATTATTATTGCTGCTGCTGCTGCTGTTGTTCTTCCTTTCTGAAGAAATATGTTTGATTATAACAAGGCAACTCTTTGGAGGAAGGTTAGGAGAGAAAGGGACATGTCTCAAATGCACTATGGGTAGGCTTCTAGTCTACTGCCTTAGCCAGGTGCACTACCACTGCTGGTCGAGAGCTGGCACTCTTGTATGGTTCTCAACAGCCTTCTAAAACTGTGAACCTCAGTTTCTTGACAACACATCAACACATGACAAGTGCATTGTGCTACAGCAACATTTGTTACATTTAAGTTAATTATAGAACCATGTCCTTTGTCAGGAGTTTGACTATGTTTCATCATGTCCTGAAATGAAAGACATTCTAATCAAGATCTTTCCCACACCCCTAAATTCGTGTTCCAAAGCCCACCCAACCTACACATCATCCTAGTTAATCCCTATGCCATTCCTGCTCCCATCCTCTTGCCACAGTAAATATATCCCTGCGGAAGAGCAAGGTGCAAGACCTGCCCAATCTATCCACACAGCACTTCCTGTCAAAGGCTTTTCCTACCCCACCATGGGACAGGCCACTTGTGAAAGAAACCACGTCATATATCAACTCTGCTGCAAACACTGCACAGCCTTTTATTTCGGTATGACTACCAACCAAGATGAATGGCCACTCCCCAATCTGTTGCCAAGAATAAAGTTGACCACCCAGTGGCACAACATGCAGCTGAGCATAATATGCTTAATTTCAGTGGCTGCTTCACAATCTGAGCCATCGGGAGCCTTACCGCCACCATCATCTTCTCTGAATTACACAGATGGGTGTTATCCTTGCAACACATCCACCACTCTTATAAATGCCCTGACCTCAGTTTCTGGTAACCCAAAACCCCAAACTCTCCACCCAACAATTTTCCTCTCCTCCATCCTATTACACTGTCCCAATTTACATCCCCATGTCGCTTTCTCATATTACACTGTTCCAATTCACATCCCCATGTTGCATTCAGCATGTGCTGCTCCCAAGTGGCTCAGACACATGTCCAGACTGTGCAACTGCCACCCCTCATGTTCCCAGCCAGAAAAACAGTTACCAACCTCTGAGCAGCTAGCCACCCACCCTCAGTCCCTCTCCCTGCCTCCCACCTTTCTCTCCTTTATCCATCCCACATGACACAACCCCACCCCTACCTAGTCCACCTGCCGAAACGCGGCGCTGGCATCTTGCATCCGGCCGGCACAATGTAGGGACATAGGTGTGTGTATCCATACATTGTGTGTGTATATGTGTGTGTGTGTCCTAGCTCAAAAGGTATTACTCCAAAAGCTAGCAAGTTTTCATTCCTTTTTGTGTGTTCCAGTTGATGACTCAACATATCTGTTTTTCGATGAGTGATCTCCTTTACTCTGAAGTGGATATTTACGTTTAAATGTGTGCTACAATCTTGCAAAAGATGAGAAAAATCAGTGACATATGGGGTCTATGCTTTTCTTGTCAAAAGAGTAGTTTTTTTACAACTACGTGTTACTGTGCTAGAACTAAGTAGCAATTTCTTTTTGTTACGAATTAGTGTAGTTGTACCCCTTCCTTTTTTTATCTTTTCATCTTCTCAATAATCTAAAAGAATAGTATTTGTTGTCATTTGCCATAATTTGTTAATATGACCTGTTATCAACTATTACGATGTACTCTGGGTTTCCTTACAGAAATTGGTTTCATTGCCTGATGCTCTGACATGTCCCACAGTTGTCACAAATATGGTCAGTGAGAAACTTCGTGGCATATTAACGCTACGTGCCAGACCGGGACTCGAACTCAGGACCAATTGCTTTAAAAACTGAGCTACCCAAGCAGGACTCACAACTAATCCTCACAGCTTTACTTCTGCCAGTGCCTCATCTCCGACCCTCTAAACTTCACAGAAGCACTCCTGTGAAACTCGCAATACTAGTGCTCCTGGAAGAAAGGATATTGCAGAGACATGGCTTAGCCATAGCCATAGGCTTGACCATAGCCTGAGAGTTGTTTCGAGAATGAACTTTGACTTTGCAGTGGAGTGTATGCTGATAAGATACTTCCTGGCACATTAATACTGTGTGCCGGATGGAGGTTCAGACTCAAGACCTTTCGCTTTCATGAGCAAGTGGTCTGCCAACTGAGCTACCCAAGCATGACTCATGGCCCATCCTACAGCTTTACTTCCACCAGTACCTCATCTCCTACCTTCCAAACTTCACAGAAGCTTTCCTGTGAGACTTGCAAAACCAGCACTCCTGGAAAAAAGTATGTTGCAGAGACATGGTTGAGCCACAGCCTGGGAAATTGTTTCCAGAATGAATTTTCAGTCTGCACCAGAGTGTGTGGATATGAAACTTCCTGGCAGATTTACTGTGAACTGAAGAGAAACCTAAAACATGTATAATAAGACTTTGACTATTTTGTTTGTACGAGGGTGGTTTCAAAAGTTCTTGGAATCGCCAGCAGAGGTCAATGCTAGTGCAACGAGTTGTTCACTTGATATTCATTGGACTGTTGCCTGTAAACATGTGCCACATCAGTGCTCTTGGAAGAGAGATGTGGTGGTGATGTGGATCTGTTGTTGTTCCCGTGTAGTGATTTGCAAAGATGGAAAAAATCGAGATTTCAGCAGTGATTAAGTATTTTGTAGTATGAAAGCAAAGGACATTCAAGCCGATTTCCAGAATACACTGAGGGACTCTGCCCATTCATACTCAACTGTTGCCAAGGGGACAAATGAATTTAAATTTGGTCGGGAGAACTTAGATGATGATCTGCCCAGTGGTCGGCCAAGACGTGTCAGTACTCCAGAAATCATTGCAAAAGTGCACAAAATGGTCATGGAGGATTGCTGATTGAAAGTGCATGAAATTGCTCACTCTTACCATATGTCATCTGAAAGGGTATATTACATTTTAAGTGGAGAATTAGAAATGAAAAAATTATCTGCAAGATGGGTGCCACAACTATTGACGTTGGATCAAGAACGCATGAGAATGGACATATCGGCACAATGTTTGGCCCATTTTAGGAGAAACAAACAAGATTTTTTGTGCTGGTTTGTGACCACAGATGAAATTTGGGTGCACTACTATACCCCAGATACAAAACAACAGTCAAAGCAGTGGAAACATGCTGATTCTCTGCCACCAAAGAAAGCAAAGACAATTCTTTCGGCAGGAAAAATCATGGCATCAGTGTTCTGCGATGCGAAGGGGATTCTGTTTGTAGATTATCTCCCCACTGGGCAAAGAATTACTGCAGAATACTATGCTAACCTCCTGGACAAATTGCAACAATGGATACGCAAGAAAAAACCAGGTTTATGAAGGAAAAAAGTAGTCTTCCATCGAGGCAATGTGTGCCCGCACACATGTGCCATTGGCAAGGGAAAATTACACAAACTAAGGTATGAATTGTTACCACACCTGCCTATTCACCTGGTATGGATCCGTCAGACTTCCATCTCTTCACAAAACTGAACATTTTCCTTGGTGGACGAAGATTCATTTAAGACAAAGAATTGATAGCTGGAGTTGACAACTATTTTGCAGGCTTGGAGGAAACTCATTTTTGAGATGAGATCAAGGCACTGGAACATTTTTGGACCAAGTACATTAATCTACGAGGAGACTACATTGAAAAATAAAAAAAATGTTTCAGTGATGTAAATACTTTTTTCTATTCCATTCCAAGAACTTTTCAATCCACCCTCATACACCACATTCCAATAAATAAAAATTAAACAAAAGAGAAGTAGCTTTTGTAGCTTCCTACATGCTACTGTAACAAGGGCTACATACACTATGTGATCAAAATATCTGGACACACATAAAAACACACGTTTTTCATATTAGGTGCATTGTGCTGCCAGGTACTCCATATCTGTGTTCTCAGTAGTCATTAGACATCGTGAGGGAGCAGAATGGGGCACTCTGTGGAGCTCACAGACTTTGAATGTGGTCAGGGGATTGGGTGTCACTTGTGTCATATGTCTGTAGGTGAGATTTCCACAGTAAACATCCATAGGTCCACTGTTTGTGATGTGATAGTGAAGTGGAAACATGAAGGGACACGTACAGCACAAAAGCATACAGCATCTTGTCTGTTGACTGATAGAGACCGCTGACCGATGAAGAGGGTTGTAATGTGTAATAGGCAGACATCTGTCCAGACCATCACACAGGAATTCCAAACTGCATCAAGATCCACAGCAAGTACTATGACACACTGGACTCGCATTCGGGAGGACGACGGTTCAATCCCGCGTCTGGCCATCCTGATTTAGGTTTTCCATGATTTCCCTAAATCACTCCAGGCAAATGCCGGGATGGTTCCTCTGAAAGGGCACGGCCGACTTCCTTCCCCATCCTTCCCTACTCCGATGAGACCGATGACCACGCTGTCTGGTCTCCTTCCCCAAAACCAACCAACCAACCAAGTACTATGACAGTTAGGTGGGAGGTGAGAAAACTTGGATTTCATGGTCGAGTGGCTGCTCATAAGCCACACATCGCGCCCGTAAATGAAAATGACACCTCGCTTGGTGTAAGAGAGTTGGATGTTGTGTGAAATTACCAATCATGGTACACAATGTGGTGATCCAATGGCAGGGTGTGGGTATGGAACATGCCCGGTAAACATCATCTGCCAGCGTGTGTAGTATCAGTAGTAAAATTTGGAAGCAGTGGTGTTATGGTGTAGCCGTGTTTTTCATGGAAGGGCCTTGCACCCCTTGTTGTTTTCATGGCACTATCACAGCACATGCCTACATAAATGCATTTTGGGGATGGTGAATGCATCTTTCAACAAGATCGAGCACCTGTTCATAATGCACGGCCTGTGGCAGAGTGGTTACACAACAATAACATCCCTGTAATGGAGTCCTGACCTAAATCCTATAGAACACCTTGGGGATGTTTTGGAATGCCGACTTCGTGTCAGGCCTCGCTGACCGACATAAATACCTCTATTCAGTGCAGCACTCCATGAAGAATGGGCTACCATTCCCCGAGAAATCTTCCAGCGCTTGATTGAACATATACTTGCAAGAGTGGAAGTTTTCATCAAGGCTAAGGGTGGGTCAACACCATACTGAATTCTAGCATTACCGATGGAGGGTGCCATGAACTTGTAAGTCATTTTCAGCTATCTAAATTATTTGGCTGTTTGAAATGTATGTTACTAGTGTTGTTTGAAGAACAAAACCAATAGTATTAATATGAGAAACAAGAACCAGGTGGGACTAAATGTATTAATCTGCAATTTAATTAATTAGTAATTATATAGCTTAAAATAGAAGTAAATTAAAATTTTCTTACTTCCCTTAAAATTTGTTAAAATGGGACTACCTTATTCTTCCTTCTAACCTTCACTTACGCTTAGTTCCTTTATAGACATGTCAATTGAATATTAGATAGTCAAACTCAAGATAAAGAACTGTTATTCTGAACAGCTTGTTATTCTTACAGGTAGTGTGAAGGTATGGGACATTCGACAAAAGGGGAAACCAGTGGCTGTCATGGAACCAGAAGAAGGTGAAGTTAGAAGAGACTGTTGGGCAGTAGCATTTGGTAGGTTAAGCACATTTAAAGGATATCAGGCAAATCACAGTATTTTAAATATTAAATCCAAATTCAGTTCAGTTAAGTTCATTTCCCAAACAGAGGTGTCTTTTGTGATACTTTAATCTGTTATTAATTGTTAGACACATAGTAACCAAATCACCCCTACTAATTCTGCTGTAGAGTGAAAACTAAGAGTACAATATTTTAATGTCCATTTTATATAATTTGGAATTATTATTCAATATTGTTCATCTAGTGGATGACAATTATGACATTTTCCTGCTTAATATATACCTTAACTTCTTTAATATGTAAATGTAAATCGGAAGTATGAAACAGCCGTAAAATTATGCAATGAAACAAATAAATAACTGATGATAGTCATACATTCTACATGAAAATGGGTGAATGGAAAGTCCCCAGTCTGGCTGAGAATCAAACTCAGGGGGCCCATGAATGGCTGATGCAGATTCCCATGAATCAAGAGGGATTCCCAAAGACAGCTATTATGAACCCTTTTAGACTTTATGAATTCCTTTACATGCCATATGGACTCAAAATACAGTGCAGACGTGGCAGAGGTTCATAGACAATTTTCTTTTCAACTTTTCCTTTTGCTATACTTACTTAGATGATATTTTTGTCTTCTCTACTTCTCAGCACAAACATGAAGAACATCTCAAACTAGTTTTTGATGCCTCAAACAAGCTCAGAGTGACACAGTGATGAGAAATATCAACAGCAACAATAAGAAGTTAAGTTCTTTGGCCATTCAGTTAGCACTGAAGGCTTACAGCCTACAATGCAATGGGATGAACTCATTAGTCAACTACAGCAGTCATGAAACTTTCAAGAATTATACCAATTTCTCGACCTGTTTAATTTTTGTTGTAGACAGCTATCTCACACAGCAGCCATCCAAGCACTGCTGATGAATGTGTTAGAAGGCAAGCACATAACAATCAAGCAAGACATTGAATGGTCCCAAGAAATGGAACAGGAATTTTAACAAATTAAAGACTGCATTTTTCATGCAATGACGTTGCCACACCCACTACCCACCACACTCATTTCAGTCAGTTCTGGTGCAAGTGATTCCACAATTTGATCAGTTCTTCAACAGTCAATAGCTGGAATACAACCACTACTACACTTCTTTTCCAGGAAGTTGACTGACTCCCATTGCAAGTGATCAATGTATAACAGGCAGTAGTTGGTTGTGTATGAAGCAGTACATCGGTTTGAAAATGATATGGAGGGGAAGCCTGTGACATCTGCACAGATCCACTGACAGATTCCATTTGCAATCTTTGAAACTGATGTTTGACATCTCCATGGCACAGACAAAGCCATGTCAGACCATCTGTCTTTGATGCCACTCTCAGTGGATACTGATTATGACAAACTAGCAGAATCACTACAGTACACACAGTAATGCAAACTCTTATGCAACACCACAATAAGTTTGTGCATAGAATGCTGCATCATTCTTGGCTTTTCAGCACAAGTATTGTGTGATTTTTCCCAGAATCATCATTGACAACTCATATCCCTCAGTATGAGGAAAGTCATTTGATAAACAATAGGGGCTGTCCCATTCAAGGATCCATCCAACAAGGAGACATGTCACAGATGCATTCTTGTGGCCAAATGCCAAGAGAGACTGTAAAATTGGACCCAAGCATTTTCTGCGTGCCAATGCTCTAAGATAGGATGCATGCACGGCCACAATACAGCCTTTATTCAATCCCTAAGGGCTGCTTTCAGCATATCCACCTATATCCCATTTGGCCCCTCCCTGAATTAGGTAGTTTCTCTTACATCCATTCAGCACTTGACAAGGTAACTCACTGGGTTGAAGCTACACCAATATCTAACATCTCAGTGGAAACCACAGAGAAAAGCATTTGTTCATTTATGGATTTCCTGTTTTGGCTGCCCTGTTTACATGACTAATCAAAGCAGACAATTTGAACTGGCACTTTTTACCAAACTGTTACTTCTAAACCACAGTATACCATCCTCAAAGTAATGGTCTCATGGACTGTTGGCACCACACACTCAAACAGCCCTTATGTGCCACAGAGGAGAATGGACAGAGGCCCTACCTGATGAAGTGGGGCAAAAACACATTTGAGATCTTACTTCAAGGGAAGACAATGAGTGTTACCATCAGTAGACTCAAGCTTGCGTGAATCCTACAGGATACCTCTGACTTGACCAATAGTGACACCGACCACACAGATGAGTGCATTCACATCATTACAGATGACGATGTATTTGTAGTACTGCAGACGTGCAACAGTTTAGGCCCAAAGATATCTTGGTTAAACTCATCGATGACATTCTCATCGTAAAAGGACAGCACAGAGAGTGGTGGCTGATGAAGGGACACTTTAAAAAATAAATTAATTAGTTAATTCATATCACTTAATTGCTCTCGGCTTGTGAGAAATATTCTCTCATAACTACAGATTCCTGCAGGATGTCGACCCATATACTATCACTTCTCAGCTTTTGGCGGATGGAACCATCACTTTCACAGCTGCTAAGAAACAGCCACAGTTTCAACATTTGTAAGTGGCGCAGGATGCGTCAGTAGCCATGACATTGCCACCTCTACCACTTAACCCCCTCCCTCTTTCCAGATCTGAGCATCAGTCTTGTTACATGTGACTGCACCATCTCCCCACTCACCTCAAACATTATCATCTTCATTTATCAGCAGCTATCACATTTTGCTTTATTTAGCTGATGTGCTGAGAAATGGCCCGGCCCCCAGGGCGAGTCTCTGTGGTGACGCAGCAGTGGTTACATTAACTAATATATCAAAACTCTGCTACAGCACTGTCTTTGGGACCGTTCGATCTGAGCTTTCATTGTATTCACACAAGTGTTTTCAGTGTATTATTACTGGGCAAAAAGTGTATATATTTCACATTTTCTATCACAATCATTCAACCATGAACACCCTCACCTGGATCTTTACACAAGATTCTTTATTAAAAGATTTTTCACTTTTTTTGAAAAATTACATTCATATTGACTAGTGAGAAATCACTATGCAGTAATGCAGCAACAGCTCACATAGGTCCTGTTGTTCCATTCAAAACTTTGACCTTTTTTTACTTTAGAGATGAAAATTTCCTTATATAGGGACAAATCTATTTCCTACTAGTTACCTTGATTCTGTTCGATTTCAGGTATTTTATATTTTCAAATATTCACATTCCCTCATTTTCTAAACTTAATGGAGTTTCTTCCTCTAAGAAGGGAATGATTACATCTTTCTGATCATCATATACAGGGCAAGTCACGAGGTTTTCCCCCAGGTGCTGGTGGTTATTCCTTAGGTTATTTGGAACAAAAAATTTAAATACAGTAATGTGATCAGATCCATAGTTAAGAAGCTACAACAGACTTCTGGAACATGCCACAGTGCATAGAGTGCTACACTTGTGTTCACAGGACACACGATCAGTCTTAGGTAGACAACTAGTAAGTTTGCGTAACAACCACGTTGTTAATTCTGCAGTCACTGTTTTCTGTTATTGTCTCCTGTGTACAGTACACTTTTTGATGCTGTACAAATTTTCATCGTAGGAGTATTGTACATTTTGGGCTTATATGGTGGTAATGTGAAAGCTGCTGTTGCCGAATATCACCATCGGTATCCTAACCATAGGATTCTGAGTGCCAAAACATTTAGTGGAACATATCGAACATTGCTAGAAACTGGTACTCTTCCCAGTATTTGTATTCACTCCAAAAGACATCATAACATTCAAGAAGAGGAAAACATTCTTAATTCAGTAGAGCACAGTACCCATTCAAGAACAAGATGCCTGGCTACCTGACTGAATGTTTCACAATCTAAGGTAGGTATGTAGGATTCTTCATTAGAATGGATGGTATACTTTTCATGTCCAGAAAGTTCACCACATGATTGTGTCAACCTGTGCGGTTCTAGGTGCTACAGTCTGGAGCCGAGCGACCGCTACGGTCGCAGGTTCGAAACCTGCCTCGGGCATGGGTGTCTGTGATGTCCTTAGGTTATTTAGGTTTAAGTAGTTCTAAGTTCTAGGCGACTGATGACCTCAGAAGTTACGTCGCATAAAGCTCAGAGCCATGATTGTGTCAACCATTTTCACTTTTGTAACTGGTTAAATGGAAATCGGCAGCTCTATCACTTCATAATGTTCAGTGATGAAGCAGCATTTGCAAGAGATGGCATCAACAGCATGCATAACATGCATGTCTCAGCAGATGAAAATCCCAATGCCACGATAGTATGTCAATTTCAACGCAGATTCAATCTCGATGTCTGGTGTGGTGTTTTTTGTGGCTAGTTACTGGGGTGGTTTATTCTCCTGGGAAATTTAAATTGTCAGATGTACAGTAAATTTTTATGAGAAGACTTACTGCAGCTTCTTGAAGATGTTCATCTGGAAACAAGATGCCACATGTACATCCAACAGGATAGGGCACCTGCACACTTCCACCATGTGGTAACAGCTTATCTTAATCAGTAGTTCCCACATTCACAGGGGCCCTATTAACTGGCAGATTTGACACCCCTAGATTACTGCATCTGGGGGTGAATGAAAGGCACTGTGTATGAAGTTAAGGTGGGAACATGAAAAGAATTAATATAACACATTTTCGATGCCGCAACATTAATAAGGAACAAGCATGTGAAATTACAAAATGCTACTCTCGTGGTTACTCCAGTGAAAATCTTTGCCTTCAAATGCAGGGAGGAAATTTTGAACACTTGCTTTAAATCCACTCTGAATGCAGGAAACTGCTACAAAATTGTTTAAAGTAATTATTATGTGCATTTTTGGTAGTGAAATCCTACAACAAAAGTTTTTTCTGCTGTTTTCCTGAGTTTTTCAATTACTGTAGCTTCTTAATTATGGATCTGATTCCATTACTTTATTTACATTTTTTGTTCCTCCAGAAACTGGGGAAAAACCTCGTGACTCACCCTGCAGTATTAACGGCTTTAGACAGAAGTTCAGCACTGTCGCACATTGACTCAACCACTACTGCCGTACATTGTCCAACCATTCTGTTCCCAAGAGTGTTTTGGGTACAACTGAAAATGATTATTCAAAAGATAGCTCATATGAGAAATTTGAGGAGAACTTCTTCCCTAATAGGTTAACCCTTTTATCTAGCAATCCCTGGATACTGGAAGCAAGCTGAAGTCCCATTTCTGTTGTTTTTGATCAGTTATACTGTCTGAAACTATGTCACTTCACTACCCAAATCAACTACCATATTTATTATTTCACCATACAAAATGACTTCAATTATGCCTTTTACACTGGGCTGCCCTCTCTGGCACTACTTATTGTAATATGGCATCTCTAAGTTCTTGTTTTTCCTCCTAAATCACTGTCCTAATATCGCTGTCTTAACTCTGACATACCCATCCCCTAGGAACGGCCTCTTCCTTAGGACCTGCAGCATTTTCCATATATTTTATCTCAAAAATTCTTTTTGTGTGTCCTTCCCCTTCGTTTGCTCTGTTCCCAGTTGTTTTTCTTGCTTTATTGTTGTATCCCCTGCATGATCTCTCAGTATCCCTTACCTTCACATTACAGAACTAGCTATTTTTGCTTACCTTCCGTCCATGATGGGGTTTAGTCTCTCTTTTTGGACTCTGACCATTCTTTCTTCATTTCTGTTCTTCATAAGCATGATTAAGAATATCCAGTTGTTCCAAGTAACTTAAAACTGAACTGACTCTTGACCATTCCTTCCCAGCAGTTTTCTCATGTACGTAGTTTGACGTGCAACTGATTAATGATCTTAGTAGACGGATCTCACTTATTGGTTCATCTAAGAGCTTTACCTTTGTCAGGTGCCATTCAAAATAGTTTGAGAATCCTTTCCATTTGGGGTTGTGTGGTATTGCATCCAGTAATTCTACGTTTGGTTTTTGCTGGTCTGCCGCAGACTAATATTTCTCTTGTTGCTTCTCAAAATCATTCTACTTCTAAAAAGGCTATAGGATGTATTTCCACTTCAGGCTTGAAATATGGGAACTTAATAGGTAAATTAATTCCATTTTCTAGATGGAATTCTGCCCATCAGTCATCACATTTCCTATCATCCTTCTGTGGTGTGAGAGCATGGCACTTTGTTTAACTTCTCCTATGTCTTCAGATTCATCAAATTTCTCCTTTAAACCAGCAGTGTGGGTCCAAAAATCTCTGCCATCACTATCTTTACTAACAGTCATTTCAGTTCATTTAATGTCTGTTTGGTTAGCTGTAGCCACCTCTGGCATGTGTCTAGTAATTTCCTGTAACACATTCTCAGTATGTTCTATTCTGTGTACAAAATCGAAAGGTACTAAACGTGCTATTCCCATTTTCCTAGCCAGGTGTTTTTGGGCTGTTGGTTTCAATTCAGTATAAAAGTTACTGTTACAGTTCAACTGTTCCTTTAGAGTTTAAAATTACTGTTTTCTCTTAACTCAGTTGCTACATCCAAGAAACCCTCTTCCTGTAATTTTCTTTGGGTATTTGCATCAGATGACACTTTCTGCACAATTTATGTGACATCATTTCACAGTACTTCTAAAGTGTTGCAAAACTCCTCATTCAAACACCTGTTATTTTTAATCAGCTCTTCTTGTGATGTTTGTTTTGAATTGTTTGCTGGATCAATAATAGTAATATCATTATATTATATTAATATATGGTTTTAAGTCTGTTTTCTCTACTCTCAACTCTGTAATATGATTTTCCAGTTGCTTTTCATGTTTTGTCATGTTAACGTCTAATTCAGGAAGTCTGTCTGTTAGTTAAAAACATTGAAAATGGCTTACAAATTCTGTAATTTTTTATTTCTGTCCTTCCCCTGTGTTTGTTCTTTTTAACTTTTCAACATTGGCCTATAAAAACTAAATGAAAAAACAATAATTAATGTTAAAAAAAGAACAGTATCTATGTGGCATTGTGAATCTTGTTCTATCAACATCTGTGACCGACACAGCAGGCACAACAGTAGGCAGTCCATGATATGCAGTGGGCAAACCCTAATTGGCTGCTGCACTTGCTCACCTCACATGAAATAAAAGGAAACATCAGCCAGAACCAAATCCTAGTGAAAGAAAAAATGTCAATAAATTGAATAATAGCTCATTGAAACAAAGCACAGCCAAATTAAATATTACTTTTGATTGCACCAGCAGGAGGAGTACGAATGCTGTTGTTATACGCTCTCATCAAGCATCAATTTTAGGCTAATGAGTGGTATCTCCATGGCTGTGATGCAGCAAGACTTCAATCTGCACACACAGGGTGGAGGGATGACCATGTGATTATGTGTGCTCTCTTTGCTGAGGAGTAGGGCACTGTTGATTAGCCCTAGCTTGCAGTTGAGCACAAAATAATTTTGCAAAGCTTTGCTGGGCTGGTAGAAGTTGGTAAATGCTGTAGCCTCTCGCATTTGACATATTCGCATTTGACATATTCATCAACCTGTCTTGGGTGTGAATTGCTAACTGTAGCATGAGCAGTGATACTGAATATTGTGTGAAAGACTAGAGACAGTGTCAGCATTGGCATTTGAGGATTTTGATTCCAAATGGATCTCATAATTATATTGACCTAGTATTGTAATAATTGTCTCACCCTGTCCCATAAATGCACACAGAGGCTGGAAAGATCTAATAACGGCTTATGATTGATTACAAAAAGAAATTTATCTGACACCTGAAAATGTGGCCCTACAAATCATATATCCTGCCTATTGCTTGTCTTTAAAGTGGATAGAATTGTCATACATATGTAATTCAATGCAAGGTTCGATCGGAATGTGTATGGGCCAGGATTGTGCTGATGTCATTCTCAGTCACTTTCATTGTGTGGACTAAACTTTTACCTGTTGCGAATGTAGCTAAACAAAATGTGGCTGTGAGTTTCTACTTCACTGATGGAAACACACTGTCATGTGCTTGTAGGGCAGCCAGATTTTCGAAAATAAAAAAAGAAGTGTTCCGTAAGCATTTTAATGAGCATGCTTTCCAGCTCACATTGGTACATTAAGTTACATATGGACTAAAATGGGGACATTGGTGAAATTAATACTTATTCTTTGAAGTTCGCATCAACAAAGCCACATTTTTCAATAAACAGGTAAATGAAAAACAAAATATTACATAAATACTAAACACATAGTTACTGTGATTTAATAAACTAGAAGAGTGAAACATTACCTTTTGATGTCTTGTTATACTGCACAAGAGTAAATCCTGATATATTTCATATTCTACTTTTCTTCAGTTATACTTTGTTGACAGCAATTTTGTATCACCCTTTACAAATTTATAAAACTCTTAACAAGATTAACTACCATAATTTACCACTGTTTGGAGTTCTGCATTGATTAAGTCTATAGAGCACCTGTTTCTTGTGTCACTCCACTTGCTTTTCTTAAGCGAAAAGACTATCTCCACAAAGGCATTGAAGCCTGGGACACTAAACGAAATACAAGAGTAAGTCAATTATTATCCACAATTTAGTTATATTTTTGTTTAGTTTGGTAGTACTGTCATTTTACATTGATGATGCAGGCTTTGTTTATTTGTTGTTATATCTTTTCACCATAATTTACCACCGTTTGGAGTTCTGCATTGATTAAGTCTATAGAGCACCTGTTTCTTGTGTCACTCCACTTGCTTTTCATAAGTGAAAAGACTATCTCCACAAAGGCATTGAAGCCTGGGACACTAAACGAAATGCAAGAGTAAGGCAATTATTATCCACAATTTAGTTATATTTTTGTTTATTTTGGTAGTACTGTCATTTTACATTGATGACGCAGGCTTTGTTTATTTGTTGTTATATCTTTGCAATTTTCAAGCTGCTAGGTTAGTTTTGTTATCACTGCTGTGCTGTTAATCATGGCTGCTCCGCTGTCTGTTTGCACCTAAGAAGAGCAACATCCAGTAATCTGTTTTTTGTAGTCATAAGGCATATCACGGACTGAAATTCATCGATGACTTTCAGTACAGTACGGAAACAGTGTTTTGCCACAATGGAGTGTCTATGAAAGGATTGAAACATTCTGAAATGATCACACAAGTGTTACGCACAATGAAGGAGCCAGAGGACCGTCTAGTGCCACAAATGAAGAAACCATTGAGCGTTCACGTGAAATGATTCTCGTAGACAGACGATTAACTATTGACAAAGTGGCACATAATCTGCAAATTAGTCGCAGTTCTGCCTACGAAATCATCAACAACAGACTTGGGTTTCATAAAGTTTGTGAAAGATGGGTCCCAAAACAACTCACACAATTGCATAAACAAAAATGCTTGGACATCTGGAAAAAACATTTGGATTGCTATGGTAACGAAGGAGACACCTTCTTAGACAGGATCATTACTGGTGACAAAACAAGGATCCATCATTATGACCTGGAGAGTAAACGGCAGAGTATGGGATGGAAACATCCAAATTTGCTGTGCAAGAAAAAGTTCAAGACCCAACCGTCCACAGGAAAACTTATGCTTATGGTTTTTTGGGATGCACAAGGTCCAGTACTGGAACATTATGGGGAAAGGGGCTCAACAATAAACAGTGTACGTCACAGTGAGATGCTTACTGCCAGGCTAAAGCCTGCAATTCAAAGCAAACGCCAAGGATTGCTGTCAAAAGATGTTGTGTTGTTGCACGACAATGCCTGTCTGCATAATGCTGCCCACACTGCTGAATCGCTCCAGAAACTCAAATGTGAAGTACTGGATCATCCTCCATATAATCCCAATCTTGCCCCTTCTGACTGTCACTTGTTTAGTCCACTCAAACAGGCATTAAGGGGCCATTGATGTGCCTCAGACGAAGCAGTGAAAGAAGTGGTGCCTTCCTGGCTCACTGCTCAACTCAGGACCTTCTTTTATGAGGGCATCAGGAAGCTTGTACAATAATGGACCAAGTGCATTGAAACGCGAGTAGACTCTGTCGAAAAATGATGTTCTTATAAGTTTCCTATTTGATTACAATAAAATTTTATAACTATTTTGTGGATAATAATTGTCTTACCCTTGTATTAACAACTTGAAACAAGTTTAAGGTATCAAGATCAGTCACTGTAAAAAAAAATATGAACCCAATTTGATATGCTACAATGTTCCTTGTTTACACTTTCTGAGAGATTATCACTGTAACAAAATGGTTCAAATGGCTCTGAGCACTATGGGACTTAACATCTGTGGTCATCAGTCCCCTAGAACTTAGAACCACTTAAACCTAACTAACCTAAGGACATCACACACATCCATGCCCGAGGCAGGATTCGAACCTGCGACCGTAGCAGTCGAGCGGTTCCGGACTGAGCGCCTAGAACCGCTAGACCACCGCGGCCGGCTATCACTGTAACAGCTGAACACTTCATACATGCTCACTAAAATGAAATATTTCCACTGCATTCTCAAAATTGTGAAAGCAAATTTCCTGTAATAGAGCAAATGCTTCTAAAAATGCATACTTACACTGTGTGATCAAAAGTATCTGGACACCCCCAAAAAACATATGTTTTTCATATTAGGTGCATTGTGCTGCCAGCTACTGTCAGGTACTCCATATCAGTGACCTCAATAGTCATTAGACATCGTGAGAGAGAGCAGAATGTGGTGCTCTGTGGAACACATGGACTTCAAACATGATCAGGTGATTGTGTATCACTTGTGTCATATTTCTGTATATGAGATTTCCACATTCCTGAACATCCATAGGTCCACGTTGTGTGGAGTGTCCTATCACGGTACACAATGTGGTGATCCAGTGGCAGCATGTGGGTACGGTGAATGCCTGCTGAATGTCATATGCCAGCGTGTATAGTGCCAACAGTAAAATTCGGATGTGGTGGTGTTATGATGTGGTTGTGTTTTCCATGGAGGGGGCTTGAACCTCTTGTTGTTTTGCATGAAAC
Organism: Schistocerca nitens; assembly: GCF_023898315.1. Taxonomy (NCBI): domain Eukaryota; kingdom Metazoa; phylum Arthropoda; class Insecta; order Orthoptera; family Acrididae; genus Schistocerca; species Schistocerca nitens. The sequence goes on along the minus strand of NC_064614.1, from coordinate 924,007,883 downwards.
TATCACAGACAGCCCATCCAGGAGTTCCTTTGCCTTACTGCCATACAAGTTATCCTTCTTTCTTTGTTGGATTTTTATGATGAGAAGTTTCATTGCTTGTATGTTTCCAAAATACTTTTTCCATTGTTTTAGTCACTATTTTCAACTGGTTTCCAACATTCCTACTAAAATATAAGTAAATTTCAGTTCAAACTACTTTCTTAGGGCCATCATTAATGAAAACTTTTGATAATAACTTAGAAAATCACGAATACTCTGGAGATAGCTTTTAACTGCATCCCAGTTGTCTAGCAGTCTGATTATGGCAGAAGTCAACAGAAGTGATCTTGTGGGTATGTGGCATAGAATTTCAGCTCATTCCAAGTTTACAAATCGGGAAAATTATTTTATTGCTCTCTTCTCATGGCAAAGACTGGAAAATGGTTATGAATTTTCAGTACAAGGTTCTCCAAGTCAGTATCTAATTTATCTATAGGAAATTTCATCACGTTGTCGTCCACACCAACCATTCCAATTTATGCAGAAGACTCCTGATTATCCTCTTTTTCTCCCACTTCTGTATTATTCCATTATTTCTCCCAATTTTTAGCTATTTATTGCCAAACCTCTAAGAGATTTGTTTTGAAAAGAGTTCATTTTCATTTTTGGCCAATTGTTGAAATTCCTTCATTCATCAGTTGTTTTTAGATGATTTTTGATCATTCATACCTCCTGGTTTTTAAAACTAACTCTGATGATTTTTGTTCTTGTTGTTGTGTGTTTTTTTTTTTTTTTTTTTTTTTTTTTTTCAGTTATACATTGTGTCCAATATGGTTAGAATAATTTACCTTCAAAATGTTCTCATTCCTACTGCATAGCAACTGACTGTTTTATCTGAAACTGAAATTAACATTTGCATTATGATCACTGTATGATGATAACCTGATTAACATTCAAGTTATGGGTCTCCGACCTCTGTAACACTAAATCAGTTATAGCTACCAAAATTTCATCAGCATTCTTGACAAAATCCCTGTGGAGGACCAAATTAGCATATGCATACTAGGAACAGTTTTTTGTTGTTTCTATTCAATGCATCTGTTGCCAGAGTAAAGAATTTTGCCTTTTTTGTGGTTTAAAGCTTCTAAAAAGTCTTACTCATGGAAGCTAGCACATTTTCCACAAGCACTTCTGCCTTCATACATCCACATTTCAATTTTGAAGCAATAGTTGTTGGATTGGTGGAAATACAGGATACTAATTAATTGCCACAGTCAAGGCTGGAATAACTTAAATTATGGTTTACAGCATTTTAAACTAAACCCAGTTCAAATACTGCAACACCATCACATTAGTTTTTGTTATTTAAGTTTAAAAAAAATAGTTTGAGAGTTTAAAATTGCCTACACTTCAACTTTTCTTCAGTTTATGTTCTTTATATGGAGAAAGTTATTTGAAAGGTCATTTTATCCACCCTGAACAATGTTAAAATCCTTTCTGCACACCTAGCAGTATGACCCATCTTTATTTTCCCCCCAGTTTTACCTCTTAAAATAATTTTATCAACCCCTTGAAATACACCTGCTGATGTTGAGATTTTACTTCCTTCTTGGGAGATGTTTTTGAAACATTGTTTTCACCACCACTCATTTTTAATTACCATGTGTAAAGGACTGTAAACTTGATCCAGCCATTTGCTTGAACACAATGCAATTGGTGAACACAGAATAGAAACAGTGCCAGTGGTATTGTATGGGCTTAAACACTACAAGCAAATACCAGAAGGATGCTACTTTCAAACCACTCATTTGTTTTGCTTGCTGTTGTTGCCAATGTTGGTATATACAATAAAAAGGAAGGGGGTGAGATCTCTGACCAGGGATAGTCACATTTCAGAATGAAAAATATCTTCTCTTTTATGGGCCACATTTAATCTCACTTTAACTAAATAAACACTGTTTTTGTCGTGTTTCACAATTTTTTTTATTGTTACAGCACAACCTAGGTTTTTATTATAAGTCCATTTTTAAGTACCTTACTGATTCCCAAAGTTGATAATGCCCAGATAAACATGATGATAAGGCAAAAATAGTCATCTCAACTTCTTAATATTTTGATCCATGGCTTCATGTAAAATTACTTCAGTGACTTTTTTTTTTAACAATTACATACAGAATTACAAAATTCAGCAACTACACTAACATGACGGGACTAAAGTTATGCATCAGCCAAGAACTTTTTATCTGCTGATGGACTGAGGTCCAAAGTTTTGCTTCTGTTCTGGAGATGTGATATCATCTAAAATCGGTAAATAATTCAATTGGATTTTCTTGTTTAATAATAGGTGTGGGGATGTACACATCTGCCTTTGAATTTCTAAAATTCCTAATTGGTTGAGTTTAGCCCCTTTTCCTCTGTGTGTAAACCTTGTACATCTATTATGTTTTTGTAATTATTGCTCAGGCAATGTTCTGCAAAGGCTGAATCAGGGTTCTTCAATCTCCAGCTTCTATGGTATTCTTTAAGCCTGGTGCAGATTGACCTCACCGTCTGTCCAATGTACAAGACTGACACTCATGGCATGTGATTTTATAAACCCCACTTTTTAAGGTGATTGGTTGTTTGTCTTTTGCAGTGAACAAGCAACTACTCATTGTCCAAGGGACATAGAAAAATGCAGAGAAACCATTTTCCTTCAAAATGTTACATATTCTATTTGATGTTTTCCCTATGAAAGGTAATCTGCACCATTTACTTTTCTGTTTGTCTGTGTTTTTCATTGAGGACAGTTGGGGCATGGCTTGCTTCTTCATTTTTTTACCTAGAATTTTATCAATGATGTTGGGATTAAATTCATTAATTGTGGCTATTGTTTTTATTGTATTAAGTTCCTGGTCAAAGCTTTCTTGGGACACAGGGATAGAAAGTAGACAGTGGATCATGTGGTGGAATGTTGCACGTTTATAGGCTGTAGGATGTTGGGAGAAAGCCAGATGAATGTCTCAGTGAAGGAGTCTATTCGATACAGTATAAGTTTATGGTTACTGTCTTCTATTTTTAAGCTAATGTCCAGAAAATTTATGCTGAAACCCTTCAACTCAATTCTGACCGTTATGTTAGTGTGCCACTGGTTCATATTTTCCACAAATTTGTGAAGTTGTCTATTGGGACCTATCCATATACAAAGAATATCATCTACATATCCGTAACAATACACAGCATGTTTTGTCATTGGTTCCCTCGTAAGAAAATCAGTCTCTTACTTGTCCATGAACATTTCTGCTGGTAAAGAGGATAAAGGTGAGCCTATTGCCAGACCATCTGCTTGCTGACACTTGCTCCCTTGAAAATAGAAATAATTTTGATTTAAACAACATCCCACTATACTAACGAAAAATAAGAAAAAGTCATTGAACTAATTTCACATTAAGCCATGGATCGATACTTTAAGTAGTTGAGATGACTATCTTTTGCCTTATCATCATGTTTATTTGTGCATTATCATCTTTGGGAATCAGCAATGTACTTGAAAATGAGTTTATAACTCGAAACCTGGGCTGTGCAGTAACATAAATAATAATATTTGTGAAACAAGGCACAAACAGTGTTTGTTTATTTAATTTACAGTGTTTCACCAAGAACCCACAGTTGATTCAATTAAAATCTCACATTTTTCACAACTTTAAAAAAACAGGAAAATTAGTGACACCGAATAAAGAAAAAAATGAAGGGGTGAAATTAAAGCCAAAAAATGAACGAATCCATTACAAACGGATTATCTGGCTACTCTGCATGCTGATGTCTACTTAAAATAAGTTCACTCATGTACAAGGGGCATTCAAGAAATATAATATATCTAGTCCTTCTGAGAGCAACCCAGTTTACTGATTTATTTTTGCTCAAAATAATTGGACTTCCTAAAAATGAGTGGATGGTTTTGAGAGGCTGTGTAACACAGCAACTTGAACTGTGTGGGCTGAATGGCCCCATACTTAAAACAAACCTTAGGTACTAAGGTTTTTTAATTGATACAAGTAGAGAAGCTGAGAACCTAGATGAAATGGGCTGAAGTACTCCTAGAGCAATCTGGTGATCTAATTATGCTTTACAGAACCTTTAATTGCATAGGGAATATGGTAGGTGCAGAAAAACCTATGCTTTTTAAATGGTTACAATATTATTTGGGCTTAAAAAGACACTGACTGACCTAAGCTATAGTAAAATACAAGGGTAACCCCAAAAGTAAGGTCTCCTATTTTTTTATGAGTACATAGACCTGTTTATTTCTACAATGGCTTACATCAGTTTACAGCTTGAACATTTAGCTACTTTTCAACATAATCACCATTTCTGTCGATGCATTCTTGTAGGCGCTGTGGCAGTTTTTGTAGCCCATGTCATACCAGCGCGCCGCCATGCTGTTCAGAAAGTTATGAACCTCTTCTTTCACCTTGTTGTCGGAGCTGAATCGCTTTCCGGCCAAATGTTCTTTGAACTTAGGGAACAGGTGATAGTCACTGGGTGCCAAGTCAGGACTATAGGTTGGGTGGGTGATTATGTTCCACTGAAACTGATGCAGGAGAGCAACGGTTTGTCGAACGATGTGTGGGTGAGCATTGTCATGGAGAATGTGTACGCCCTAGCTCAACATTCCTCTTCTCCATTTCTGATTAGCCCATTTGAGTTTTTTCAGAGTCTCACAGTACCTGTCAGAGTTAATTGTGGTCCCAGTGGGCATAAAGTCGACCAACAATACCTTGTTCTGATCCCAAAAAATGGTTGTCATGACTTTACTGGCAGACTGTGTTTGTTTGAATTTATGCGGATTTGGCAAAGAAGGATGCCACCTCTAGTGTGATTGTTGCTTGGTCTTAGGTGTAAAGTGGTATGCCCAGGTTTTGTCACCCATGACAATTGAGTCCAGAAAGTTATTCTGTTGGGCTTCAAGGCGGTGAAGAAATGTGCAGGAAGCATCAACTCGTTGCCACATGTAGTCCTCAGTCAGCATGCGTGGCACCCATCTTGCGCACACCTTCCGGTAGTTCAATGTTTCCATTAAAATCTGTGAGCGGTGGTTTGGGAAACCTCAGGAACCAACGTGCAGAGATCATCCAGGGTGATCCGTCGATGTTCATGCATGCTTTGCTCAACCTTCTACACTGTCTCCTCAGGAACTGACGGTCTCCCACTCCTTTGTTAATCTTGAACTTCGGTCCGACCAGCTGCAAACTCTCTACACCACTTATGAACATTTTTGACATCCACGCACGACTCACCAAACACTTCTGTCAATTGGCGATGGATTTCAATTGGCGCAGTGCCCTTTGCGTTCAAAAACTGAATAACTGCGTGAGGTTAGGTTAGGTTAGGTTAGGTTAGGTTAGGTTAGGTTATTAGTTAGCCCATTTGAGTTTTTCAGAGTCTCACAGTACCTGTCAGAGTTAATTGTGGTCCCAGTGGGCATAAAGTCGACCAACAATACCTTGTTCTGATCCCAAAAAATGGTTGTCATGACTTTACTGGCAGACTGTGTTTGTTTGAATTTATGCGGATTTGGCAAAGAAGGATGCCACCTCTAGTGTGATTGTTGCTTGGTCTTAGGTGTAAAGTGGTATGCCCAGGTTTTGTCACCCATGACAATTGAGTCCAGAAAGTTATTCTGTTGGGCTTCAAGGCGGTGAAGAAATGTGCAGGAAGCATCAACTCGTTGCCACATGTAGTCCTCAGTCAGCATGCGTGGCACCCATCTTGCGCACACCTTCCGGTAGTTCAATGTTTCTGTTAAAATCTGTGAGCGGTGGTTTGGGAAACCTCAGGAACCAACGTGCAGAGATCATCCAGGGTGATCCGTCGATGTTCATGCATGCTTTGCTCAACCTTCTACACTGTCTCCTCAGGAACTGACGGTCTCCCACTCCTTTGTTAATCTTGAACTTCGGTCCGACCAGCTGCAAACTCTCTACACCAATTATGAACATTTTTGACATCCACGCACGACTCACCAAACACTTCTGTCAATTGGCGATGGATTTCAATTGGCGCAGTGCCCTTTGCGTTAAAAAACTGAATAACTGCGTGCAATTCGCACTTGGTGGTAACATCCAACGGGAGCTCCATTCTCAATGGCTGCCTAGCCAAGAACACCTCAGCACGGCGTGTGCATGTTTACACACAGTGCATGAAGCACTCTTCATAACAGTGTGGTCAACTGCCACACAAACAGAGTTTTGTACTTATAAAAAAATAGGAGACTTTACTTTTGGGATTACCCTCATAGATCAGGTCTAAGAAGTAACCTTAAGTGTATCAAGATCCAAATATTTTATGACATCGTACTTGAAAATGCTAAAAACAATAGCATACAAACAACTCTTTTGAATTGCATTTCTATTTTTATTAGGCCCTTAACCTGTTGGTATCCTCCTCAAATTAACAAACACCATTATTCTATTGCAAGCATGACTTACGCTCTGAATAAAGTAGTTTTCTGACTTATCTTTAAGGGGACCACTCTGTGGTTCAGGTCAAAAAAAATCAATTCTCAGTTTTCATCATATTTCGATGGATTAAGGTTTTATTTAAGTACTCTGAAAAGGATTTTTCTGAAAAAATTTTTTTCGAGCGTTTCAAGAGCATTTTCCTACCATGTGTGTTTATGTGCCACGCCCACTTTTGTGTCACCCACTTTTCTACATATATTTTAGATCTTTATATCCACTACATTGCATGTTAGGGATTTTTTTTGACTCCTGAGTGTGTTAGCTATCCTTGGAATGCAATGGTCGGCATTCTTTTGTTTCTGCTGTTTTTAAACAACACACTTTCAAACACGCTCTTAGTTTTGTTCAAGTTTGATTGCGAGTAGTTGTTATACTTACGTTTGCAGTGCTTCTTTAGGTGTATTTTGTTGTGTTTATTGAAGATGACGAAATGTAAAGGCATTTTCAAGAAATGACAATTTAGAGGAAACAAGTTTAGAAAGCTTTCTGTACAAGAGGTTATGTCACCTGGCAGTGATGTTTCTAATTGTACGAGGATGAATCAAATGAAAACCTTAAATATTTTTAAAAATATTATTTATTGTGCAGAAGTGGTACAAAGCTGTATCACTTTCCAACATAATCTCCCCCATGCTCAATGCAAGTCCTCCACCCATCGCATCTTTGAGTGGTCCAAACATATGGAAATCACTTGGGGCAAGGTCTGGTGAGTATGGAGGATGAGGAAGACACTCAAAATGCAGGTCTGTGATTGTTGCAACTGTTGTACGGGCAGTATGGGGCCTTGCATTGTAATGTTGCAGAAGGACACTTGCTGACAGCAATCCATGTCGCTTTGATTTGATTGCAGGCCGCAGATGATTTTTTAGGAGATCTGTGTATGATGCACTGGTGACAGTGGTCCCTCTAGGCATGTAATGCTTCAAAATGATGCCTTTTTTCATCCTTGCTCCCTCTTCATTTCTGGTTGGTGGAAGCGAACCCAGTTTTCGTCCCCAGTAATGATTCTTGCAAGGAAGCCATCACCTTCTTGTTCGAAGTACCAAAGAAGTTCTTCACAAGCATCAACACGTCGTTCTCTCATTTCAGGAGTCAGCTGCCGTAGCACCCAACTTGCAGACACTTTGTGAAACTGGAGCAAATCATGCATAATGTGGTGTGCTGACCCATGACTAATCTGTAAACATGCTGCAAAGTCATTAAGTGTCACTCGGCGGTTTTCCTTCACTATGGCTTCAACTGCTGCAATGTTCTGTGGAGTCAGAACTCGTTGCGCCTGACCTGGACGATGAGCATCTTCCACTGAAGTAACACCATTTGTGAACTTCCTACTCCATTCATAGACTTGATGCTGTGTCAAACATGCATCACCGTACTGAACCTTCATTCGTCGATGAATTTCAATAGGTTTCACACCTTCACTATGCAAAAACCAAATAACAGAACGCTGTTCTTCCCTGGTGCAAGTCGCAAGTGGGGTGGCCATTTTTATACTGATACCGCGACAGTATGTGTGCATCTGCACTATGCTGCCACCTTCAGACCATTCTACATGCTGTTTGTAGCACGCTTACCAACTTGCAGGATAACGGTGCAAAATTTCGATTTGTTATTACAAATTTATGGTTTTCATTTGACTCACCCTTGTAATTCTTCAACATGTGTGTCATCAAAGCAGCTCACCATTTCAAGAGAGTTACAACGAATTTCTGTAAGTGACAAGGGGTGCAGTAACATTATTATAAATTTGATAATGTTATCAGATGTAATTTCTAAATTTGTACACTGTAGACAGTGTGTTGAGTCGCAGAGTGTGAATATTTGTGAGAGTGGCCAGTGGGAGAAAAGGCCTAGCAATTGCTTCTCATTTAATTTGCACTAAATGCTCAGCTGTGATTTCATTTATGAGTTCTTCAAAACCAGATGCAAGTGCCCCTTGTGAAATCAATACTAGATTAGTTTCTACATCTACATTTATACTCTGCAAGCCACCCAACGGTGTGTGGCGGAGGGCACTTTACGTGCCACTGTCATTATCTCCCTTTTCTGTTCTAGTCGCGTATGGTTCGCGGGAAGAACGACTGTCTGAAAGCCTCCGTGCGCGCTCGAATCTCTCTAATTTTACATTCGTGATCTCCTCGGGAGGTATAAGTAGGGGGAAGCAATGTATTCGATACCTCATCCAGAAACGCACCCTCTCGAAACCTGGCGAGCAAGCTACACCGCGATGCAGAGCGCCTCTCTTGCAGAGTCTGCCACTTGAGTTTGCTAAACATCTCTGTAACACTATCACGGTTACCAAATAACCCTGTGACAAAACGCACCGCTCTTCTTTGGATCTTCTCTATATCCTCCGTCAACCCGATCTGGTACGGATCCCACACTGATGAGCAATACTCAAGTATAGGTTGAATGAGTGTTTATGCCTTACGCTCCATTGGCAAGGGCATGGCTGCAGGGAGAACATTTTGTTCAGTGATGAACTTACATCAACCACCAAATAAATTTGAAAAACTGACTGCAATATTAGAGAAAGCTCTATGTGAGGCCAGTGAGGAAAGCATGAAACTGGTGCTAGGGAAGCAGTGGGAGGAAATGATGGATGTTTGGATATTGCAGTTGCACTTGATGGAAGTTGGCAGAAAAGAGGACATACTTCTCTGAATGGAGTAGTGACCGCCACGAGTGTAGACACTGGTAAATTGTTAGATGTGGAGATAATGTCTAAATATTGCAAATGTTGTAAAGTCAATGAACATAAAGAACACAACTGTGTAGCTAATTTTAGAGGAACAAATGGTGGTATGGAAATTCATGGAGTACAACAAATATTTCATCGCTCTGTAGAAACAAGAGGCTTAAGGTACACCAAAAATTTGTGCGATGGTGACAGTAGGGCATACAACAATGTGGTGAACTCTAAGCCATATGGATATGCCATTATTAGCAAAATAGAATGTGTAGGCCATGTTCAAAAATGTTTGGGAACAAGGCTGAGAAAACTAACTGTTGATATGAGAGGAAAAACAAATTAGAAGATTGAAAATTGTTGACCGGACAGGGTCGGTTGTCTAAAACTGAAATAGAAAACTTGCAGGTATACTATGGGCAGGTAATTAGGAGAAATAAAGAAAATATGGAGGCAATGAAGAGAGGTGTTTGGGCCATATTCTTCCATAAGTCCACTGCTGATGGTAAGCCATGCCATGGATTGTGTCCATCAGGAGAAAATTCGTGGTGCAAATACAATAGGGCTCAGGCAACTGGAGAGTTTTATTCTCACCAGCATTCTCTTCCTGATGCTGTTATTACAGCAATTAAACCTATTTTCAGAGACTTGGCTCATCCTGACATAAGGAAATGTCTGCATGGGCAGACACAGAACCCAAATGAATGTTTCAACAGCATAATCTGGAACCGCATTCCTAAACCTGTATTTGTAGGCATGCATACAGTGAAACTAGGAGTTCATGATGCTGTTATTACATTCAGTTGTGGTAATATTGGAAAGTGTTGGGTACTGAAAAAGCTGGGAATTAATCCTGGTGAAAATATGATCACTGGGTTGCAACATTTTGATAAAATGAGGATAGTCAATGCAGACAGGTCTGCATCTAATATGGCCAAGAAAGCAAGACAAACATCCAGGAAGGTGAAAAAGAAGCTGGAAGGCCTGCTAGAGGCCAAAGAAAGGCCATCATATGCAGCAGGACAGTTTTGATTAACTGTAAGTAACAAATTTCAAAAGTTTTTCTTTAAAGTCAATTTCCCGCAAACTAAAATTTTCAATACGTATGCCCCATTATATCAGAAACTATCATAGATAAATGAATGACATTTTCAGAGATTCTAAATAACATAAAAAGCCACCTCTGGTACTACATTCATTAATATTCCCCCATTAGGAAGTTCACAAAAATATTTTCTGCAGAAAAAACTTAATTTTTGGTTAATAAATTTAAAAAAGTATTTCTTAAAAACTATAAAATGGATAAAGTAGATTTTAGTACAGTTGACTCTATTAGTATCATGTAACATACAGTAAAAATATTGAGGTCCTGCATCAAATAGTGTTTTCAGAAATGGGTCAAATACTTGCCTTAATGAACATGGGTTAGATAGGCAGGGTGTGGTCCCCTTAAGCTGATAACTATTTGAACAACACCATAGCAGCTCAGTTCTCAAAGTGTTAAACAGCTTGATACACTTAAGAGCCAAAGAAACTGTTACATCTGCCTAATATCATGTAGATCCCCACGAGCACTCATAAGTGCCACAGTACGACATGGCTTGGACTCAACTAATGCCTGAAGTAGTGTTGGAGGGAACTGACACCATGAATATTGCAAGGGTGTCCATAAATCTGCAAGATTATGAGGGGGTGGAGATCTCTTCTGAACAGCACATTGCAAACATCCCAGTTATGCTCCATAATGTTCATGTCTGGGGAGTTTGGTGGCGAGCTGAAGTGTTTAAACTCAAAAAATTGTTCCTGGAGTCACTCTGTGGTAATTCTGAACTTGTGGGGTGTCGCATTGCCCTTCTGGAATTTCCCAAGTCTGTCGGAATGCACAATAGACATTAATGGATGCAGATGATCAGACAGGTTGCTTATGTATGTGTCACCTGTCAGAGTTGTATCTAGATGTATCGGGTCCCATATCACTCCAACTGCACACACCTCACACCATTACTGCAGAGTGCATGGATTCATGAAGTTGTCTCCATACCCATACATATCCATCTGCTCTATACAATTTGAATCGAGACTCGTTTGATCAGGCTATGTGTTTCCAGTCATTAACAGTCCAATGTCAGTGTTTATGAGCCCAGGTGAGGCTTAAAGCTTTGTGTTGTGTAGTCATCAAGAGTACACTAGTGGGCCTTCAGCCCCAAAACCCCATATCAGCAATGTTTCATTTAATGGTTCTCGTGATGATACTTGTTGAAGGCTCAGCATTGAAATCTGCAGCAATTTTCAGAAGAATTTCACTTCTGTCACATTGAATGATTTTCTTCAGTCATCATTGGCCCTGTTCTTGCAGGATCTTTTTCCAGCCATGGCAGTGTTGGAGATTTGATGTTTTACCTGGTTACTGATATTCATGGTACACTTGTGAAATGGTTGTACTTCATCGCTACCTCAGAGATGTTGTGTCCCATCACTCATGTTCTGACTATAACACCACATTAAAACTCACTTAAATATTGATAAACTGCCATTTTAGCAGCAGTAACCAATCTAACAAATTTGCCAGACACTTGTTGTCTTATATAGACGTTGCTGACCGCAGTGCCATATTATGCCTGTTTACATATCTCTGTATTTGAATACATATGCATATACCAGTTTTTTTGGTGCTGCAGTGTAAGTAGTCGTTGATTAAGGAGTCTGTTTAGTATTGTTTAAACTTGTAGTTAAAACACCCAGATTTACTATTATGACCATGACTGTGTATCAGTAACAACTGCTTTATATAACTATGTTGCTGTCTTGTGGTTTTGACAAAATTCAAGTGGTATTTTGGGTGCATAATGTGTGGAGAGAAGATCACAAAGATAGAGCCCTGGGTTCAACATAGGGGCAGAGTGAAAGATCCAAAAGTGACCATGTCAAAAAGAAAGAACACTACCCTTTAGGGGTGGTTACTTGAAACACATGAAAATAGTGTTGAAGGTTCACAAGTTAGTTGCTGTAGCTCAGTTCGTAAAAGCATTGCCCATGCAACACAAGGCTTAGGTTTGAGTTCAATTGAAACTGCCACAATTTTCATTATAATTGTTATTATATTGCTGCAATAGCATTATCAAGAGTGCAGAGACTGTAACGAGCAGCTAACACTGTGCCAATCTTTACAAAAAATTATTTTCATAAAGAAGCTAAAAACATGAAATTAAAACATATTCTCAGTATAAGTAGTTTTTGTATTGACAACACAGATCTCTGCAGCAATCAAAAATTAAGATTTTTCCTTTTTTATTCTATTATAGAGGCCTTACTTAATACCATATCAGCACCACCTCCAACATCCATTTGACATTTATTGCTGGATAAATACCTCCTACAGGTTTTGTGCATATTTTGTTTGCATCTATGTTGATTCTGCATGTTTTATGTCATGTACCCATCTCCAATTATGTCATCATCTCAGTCTTTTATTGTCTATATGAATCCAGAAAAGTACCAAAGAATTTACTTAGTCCAACAACCATCATTTTGTGAAGCCACAGGTCCCACCACACTCCATTTCATTTTCACTACAGTCATAATTATGTCTTCCACTTCCCTGATCGACTTGTTTCTCTTTGTGTCCCTCCTTGTAATTTCCAAAATACATCTCACCGTTGTTCACTGAGCAGCCTTCAGTTTTTGAATGGTTTTCACATTAAAAGTCAATGTCTCACTGCCATAAATCAGAATGGATAAGACACAGTGATTGTTAACTTTTCTTTGCAGTTATGTTGGGATCTTAGTTTTACAAACTCTATTTAGTTTATCAAAAACAGTCCAGGCTATTTTTACATATCTGCTTATATCTTTTGCTCTCTGTCTCGTCAGTATCCTTAACTACTGTTAAAACCAAAACAAATTAACTGTTCTATAGCTTCACTGTTAATTTGTACAAATTTTTTGCCAGTTGCATATTATTTTAATCTTGTTGTAACTACTTTCAGTCAACTAAACAATCATTTAGTTGCACAAAACTCTCAGCCACTGTAAAAGTTTTGTAGGACAATATTGTATCAATCCAAAGTGTCATGCTCTGGGAACCATAGGAAAGAAGAAGAAACCTATATAGTAAATGACAGACAGAAATGGGCAAGGGTTGGTTTTTTGGTATATTTTGTCATCTGAAATACAAGGATAATGATGGAAGGGAAGAAAATACAAACATATGGATATAAGAGACAAATTTCAAACCTTGGCACAGTGAACAACAGACTGTAGAAAAAAGAACACTTGTTTGAGTTGGTGTGGAATATAACCTCCCCATATTCATAGTTTTATGAATTTATGTGCTAAATTGAGATGCACACTACACTGTTTCCCAACACCATGAGGTTTTTGGTAATTTTCTGTGTTCCCCAACATCTAGTCTAGTACTGTGACCCCCACCCAACCCATTTTTCTGGCACTTGATTCATATAATGACTATCTGTCTTGCCATATTTGTCATGAGCATCTTTCACCCATTTCCTAATCCAATCTGATCATTAATAGCATGAAACACCATTTATCAACTGATTGATAACCAAAATTTAACATTTTTGGTGGTACAAAGATCGCTGGCAGGTGGGAAGATGGGTGAAGGCAAAGACTCAATATTGGTAACTTGTAATGAAACATGGTTAGCAAAATTACAGCCATGATTAACACATTTGTGTTTTGCAATCTTACCTCCATTAACACCATAACTTGGTAGGACTGACCTCTCTCTGCAGAAGTTATTGTTGATATGGGCATTTCTTCTTTCCCCTTCATCTAACAACACCCTAACCCCACCCTTTTTCATACAATTTTTTTTTTCAAATTTTCACATTTATTCCTGTTACTTTTCATTTCCCTTAGTATTTTGTTACCTTTCTTCACAATTTTATTTCATCAATAATTGTTTCTTTACCATTTTCTCCCACTTTTATTTTGCTCTGGTGTTGTCCACTCTTGTCTGTGGTTCTGTTTTTCACTGCCACTAACTTGTTGTCACCACCCATTGCATTAATTACCTTGTTATGTAATTCATCCATGTTTAAGTTTTTGTGTTTTGAAATTCTTTCTTCTAATTGCATTACGACACTGATTTCACTCTCAACCTGCCCAGTTCCAAGTGAATTCCGACAACTTCCCTCCAGCATTTTATGTTGATTCACTGAGTAAAGCACCTTGTACACCTGAAGGCTAACATTTGTGTCAGCTACTTCATATGTGCCCATGCCTCCTGCTTCTTGATATATTGGTGTCTTTATTTGGTATTTTTCTTTGTTCTTAAATGTGTCTTCTTGGATCTACATCTACATTTACCTACATTCTCTGCAAACCACTGTACAGTGGGTGGCGGAGGGTACCATGTACCACTACTATTAACATCCTTTTCTTTTTCACTCTTAAACAGAGAAAGGGAAACAACTGTCTATGTGTCTCCATATGAGACCTAATTTTTCTTATCTTAGTGGTTCTTACTCAAAATTTAAGTAGGAGGAAGTAGAATGATTCTGCAGTCAACCTCAAATGCTGATTATCTAATTCTCAATAGTGTGTTACAAAAAGAACAACATTTTCAGCCGGCTGCTGCGGCCGAGCGGTTGTAGGCACTTCAGTGCTGAAACGCGCTGCTGTTACGGTCGCAGGTACGAATCCTGCCTCGGGCATGGATGTGTGTGATATCCTTAGGTTCAAATGGCTCTGAGCACTATGGGACTCAACTGCTGAGGTCATTAGTCCCCTAGAACTTAGAACTAGTTAAACCTAAGGACATCACAAACATCCATGCCCGAGGCAGGATTCTAACCTGCGACCGTAGCGGTCTTGCGGTTCCAGACTGCAGCGCCTTTAACCGCACGGCCACTTCGGCCGGCGATATCCTTAGGTTAGTTAAATTTAAATAGTTCTAAGACAAGGGGACTGATGACATCAGATGTTAAGTCCCATAGTGCTTAGCCCCATTTGAACCATTTTGAACAACATTTTCCCTTCAGGGAATCTCATTTGAGTTCACCAAGGATCTACCAGTACTTGCATGTTGATCTAACCTACTGGTAACAAATCTAGCAGGCCAACTCTGAATTGCTTCAATATCTTTCTCAATCTGACCTAGCAGGAATCCTAAACGCTTAAACAACACTCAAGAATGGATGGCAGTAGTATTCTATATGTGATCTCCTTTGTAGATGAACCACACTTCTGTAAAATTCTTCTGATAAACTAAAGTCGGCCAGTCACTTTCCCTGCTACTGTCCTCAAAAGCTCATTCAATTTCAAATTGCTTTGCAATGTTACACCTGGGTTTTAATGAATGTGACTGTCAAGCAACACACTAGTAGTGCTGCTTTCAAACATTATGGTATTGTTTTTGTACTCATAAGCTCTAATTTGCATTTTTCCACATTTAAGGCAAGATGCTATTCATCAGGACAACTAAAAATTTGTCTGAGTCATCTTGAATCTTTCTACAGTCACTCAGTGACAACACTTTTCTGTACACCAAAGCATCAGCAGCAGCCACAGGCTGATGCTCACCCTGTCCATCATATAATTTACGTATGTTAAGAATAAGAGTGGTCCCATCTCACTTCCCTGAGGTGCTCCTGATGATACCCTCATCACTGATGAACACTCACCACCAAGGACAACGTATTGGGTTCTATTACTGAAGAAGTCTTTGAATCACTCACATATCTGGGAACACATTCTATACACTCATACCTTCTTCAACAGTGTGCAGTGGGGCACCATGTCAAATGCTTTCTGGATAATCTAGGACTGTGGATATTGCCTGTTGTCCTTCAACCATGGTTTACAAGATATCGTGCAAGAAAAGGACAAGCTGAATTTTACTCAAGTGATGCTTTCTAAATCTGTTCTGATTTTTTGATAGGAGCTTTTCTGTCTCCAAACTAAAAAATATTCAACAATTCTGCAGCAAACCAATGTTAAGAATATTGGTCTGTTATTTTATGGGTCAGTTCTTCTACATTCTTATCTAAAGGCATTACTTGTGCCTTTTTCCCCATAGTTTGGTACTTTTATTTTGCTAGAGATTTGTGATAAATGCAAGCTAAGTAAAGGTCCAATGCCCCTGAACCAATGGCCTGTGAAACCAAATTGGGATTCCATCTGGACCTGGTGAATTTGACCTCATTCAGTTGCTTCTCTATGTCAGGTAAGCCTTTTACTATGTCCTCCACATGGGAGTTTGTGCAACAGTCAGCTATCATTTTTTTGTCTTCCATTGCCACACAAGACTGGATAGGAATCTTCGACCTGCTTAGTGATTTTACTTTTCTCGAGGCCTCTGCAGTTTTTTTGCTAAGGTACGATGGTGATAGTTGTTGTATGCTTCACTCATTGATCTTTTTACAAATATATGAATGTCTACCAACTTTTGGCTGTTGTCATCCACGCATTCTTTTTTGAATGAAACTGAGAGTGCAATGGTCTCTGCTTCCTCAAAATTTTTGCAAATTTTGTTATTAAACCATAGTGGGTCTTTCCTGTCCTTAATCCACTTACTCTACACATTCTTCTCCAGAGCATGGCTTAAAATCCATTTAAAATTTGGCCATAATTCCTCCACATCCATCATATTGGAAGTAAATGACGTCCATTCATTGTTTAAATGGGATGCTAACAACTAATATCTGCCCTTCCTAGAAAAAAATAATCTCATAGCCTTCCTGGTGGATTTATTAACTTTAGTAACCATCATTACTATGGTGACAATATGGTCGCTAATCCCAACTCTATACTGCATACTTTATCAGAAGAAGGACCACATGTGGAAGCAGTTTCATGATTTGTCAAGTCTGATGTAACTTCTACACAAACTTTTATGTGTGCATGCCCACCAACCAATTGTTCACCAGAAAAGATGACCACTGACAGATTGTTTCCAAGAGCAGAGTTGACTGCGTGAGGCAGAACATGCCACTCCGCTAAACATGCTTGACTCCAGTGGCTGCTTCAAAACTAGCATCTACCTCCCCCCCCCTCCCCCCCCAACTCCCCATGCCCCCACCTCTCCCCACTCCAGATAGAATTACGTAAATGGAACCTGTTCATACAACACAATCCTCCTAGCCTCATTCATTACTAACCCTCGCCCCATTCTCACCTCCATCCTTGTCCATGTGCCTCCCACTTCCCTTTGAGTAACTCCATTCGCTGTTCCTTCTGTGTCAAGCCCCCTGCCCACTCGCCACGTCTCCCACCCACCTTGCTCCCTCCTGATGACCCACACCTTCATTATTTCATGTGTCATATGCAACTTTTCCTGCCTTCACAAAGACTGTCTCACCAGTGCCACATTTCTTTCCCATTCACTTGCCACCTCTCCCTCTGAGCTTTCAGCTTCCTTTCCTTCCAACTTTTCCTTCCTCTCTCCCCTCATTCTTCCTTCTCACACACTCAACTTAATGCACCCTCTCACAGCAGTTGGGCTGCAGAAGTGAGACAAGAAGCCAGTCAGGGTAGTGTAGTCACGCATGTGTATTTTTCCAGAATGAGATTTTCACTCTGTAGCAGAGTGTGTGCTGATATGAAACTTCCTGGCAGATTAAAACTGTGTGCCGGACTGAGACTCGAACTCGGGACCTTTGCCTTTCGCGGGGCAAGTGCTCTACTAACTGAGCTACCCAAGCACGACTCACACCCGTCCTCACAGCTTTACTTCTGCTAGTACCTCGCCTCCTACCTTCCAAACTTTACTGAAGCTCTCCTGTGAACCTTGCAGAACTAGCACTCCTGAAAGAAAGGATATTGCGGAGACATGGCTTAGCCACAGCCTGGGGGATGTTTCCAGAATGAGATTTTCACTGTGCAGTGCAGTGTGTGCTGATATGAAACTTCCTGGCAGATTAAAACTGTGTGCCAGACCGAGACTCGAACTTAGGACCTTTGTGTTTCGCGGGCAATTGCTCTACCAACTGAGCTACCCAACCACGACTCACGCCCCGTCCTCACAGCTTTACTTCTGCCAATACCTCGCCTCCTACCTTCCAAACTTTACAGAAGCTCTCCTGCGAAACTTGCAGAACTAGCACTCCTCAAAGAAAGGATATTGCGGAGACATGGGTTAGCCACAGGCTGGGGGATGTTTCCAGAATGAGATTTTCACTCTGAACCGGAGTGTGCGCTGATATGAAACTTCCTGGCAGATTAAAGCTGTATGTCGGACCAAGACTCAAACTCGGGACTTTGCCTTTTGCAGGCAAGTGCTCTACCAACTGAGCTACCCAAGCACGACTCACGCCCAGTCCTCACAGCTTTACTTCCGCCCCGTCCTCACTGCTTTACTTCCGCCAGTACCTCGCCTCCTACCTTCCAAACTTTACAGAAGCTCTCCTGTGAGGTACTGGCAGAAGTAAAGCTATGAGGACGGGGTGTGAGTCGTGCTTGGGTAGCTCAGTTGGTAGAGCACTTGCCCGCGAAAGGCAATGGTCCCGAGTTTGAGTCTCGGTCCGGCACACAGTTTTAATCTGCCAGGAAGTTTCATGTGTATTTTTGTTAGTTATGAAGACACACACATTGTTTGGAACATTAGAAACACAACTATTACAGAGCAAGGTGGTGCAGTGGTGAGACACTGGACTTATATTCATAAGGATGTGAACTGAAATCCCATCTGACCACCCACATTTATATGTTACCTGGTTTTTTAAATCCCATAAGACAAAAGCTAGCATGGTTCTATGAGAAGGACATTGCAATCTTCCTTCCTAATCCTACATCAAATTGAGATTGTGCTCAACTTCGAATGACCTCATTGACAACCGGATGCTAAATCCTAATCGTCGTACCCCATTGTTGTCACTATTAAATGATTTGAATGCTTTATTTCTTATTGCAAGTTTTTAATTGTTCATTCCATTGTTTGCACTACTTTTTTTCTCTTGTATTTATATTTAATTGATGTGTTTCTTTCCTTTCCTTTGACATCTCTCTACATGTCTATGTTTGCTTCAGAAGAATACATTTTCTGAGGCATAGAGTCTTTGTCAGCCAACTTCTATAGCTGTTATTCTGTCATATGTGCATACAGTTGGGTTTAGCTAAACAGTCATTGGTTTTCTATAACATTTCATTTTGAATTTACTCCAAAGTCCCACTGAATACTTAATAGATACACCTCAGTATTGAGTATGTATTATTAAATTATTATTTTTTGGCATAAAAGTTGTAAACCTTGTCATGTACCATTTTTCAGGCAATTCATACAACTCAGAGGAAAGAATGGTATGTGCTGGTTATGATAATGGTGACATTAAGCTGTTCGACCTAAAAACAATGGAACTTAGATGGGAAACAAATGTGAAAAATGGTGTAAGTATATATTGAACAAAGGGGGAAAATACAAAGTAAAATCCACTAATTGTCATGATAATTTTTCTGTTCTTTTACATATGATTTTGCAAGTATTTTTACAGTATCTTTTGTCACAAGAAATTATTTTATGACTACCTAAAGTTTTCTCTTTTGTTGCATACCGGAGACTAGTGATACACTTATTATGACAGACACTTACTACATTAATCTCTTTTACAAATGGAAAAATGTGAAAGACTCAGAAACTGTGAGTAATGAACAGCTAAGTAGAAACAAGGTCAAATTACTCACACAAGTTTTATGTTTATTACAACTTTTAATAGTTAACTGAAACATGTGAGAATGGTGGAAGGGGAAGGGGAGGAATTATGCAATAGGGAGCACATATCACCACTCAAAAAACTTCAGGTACTGAAGATGGGCAATCCATCTGTCACACCTGGCTAACCATTATTATTGCCTGGGAGTTCAACAAGAGTGTAACTCAAAACAGTTTAATGTAATATATAAGGTATGCCTAATTAAAAAGGAGACCTTTGTTGTAGCAGCATTGTATGAAATCCCAGGGGTGAATGTGTTTGCCGACAGATGGCGTAGTGGTATTCCCAGTTGCACAAACAGAGTTAACAGCTTCACATTAATTTTCTCTTTTCTGGAGATTTATTTCCAATCCAATGTTCCTTGCATGATGGATTCCTCCCAATCAGCACGAAGAGCAGTTATCCAATTTCTTTGTGCAGATGTGAAACATGCTTCACAAGATTATTGGAAGATGAAAGAAGTGTGGGAGAACAGTCTCATATGGTGCACAATATTCTGGTGGTGTCAGCATTATGAAGCAGGACAGTATACAACCAGAAAATACCACAACCTAAGGAGGCACATGTTGTTACCACCAGTGCTTTAATGATTTCAGCTGTGGAGGAGCTCATATTAACAAATCATTGGATCGTGACATGTGACATTGCTGTTGAACTTTTAATAAGCACAGGAACTGTGCATCACATAAACCATGAGAAACCAGATGGCAGTTATAAGAGGCGAGGGGCATGTAAGGGAAGCAGTGGCTGGGAAGGGAGTGAGACAGGGTTGTAGCCTATCCCCAAAGTTATTCAATCTGTATATTGAGCAAGCTATAAAGGAAACAAAAGAAAAATTCGGAGTTGGAATTAAAATCCATGGAGAAGAAATAAAAACTTTGAGGTTTGCCGATGACATTGTAATTCTATCAGAGACAGCAAAGGACTTGGAAGAGCAGTTGAACGGAATAGACAGTGTCTTGAAAGGAGGATATAAGATGAACATCAACAAAAGCAAAACGAGAATAATGGAATGTGGTCGAATTAAGTCGGGTGACACTGAGGGAATTAGATTAGGAAATGAGACACTTAAAGTAGTAAATGAGTTTTGCTATTTGGGGAGCAAGAGTAGCATGGAGAGCTGCATCAAACCAGTCTCTGGACTGAAGACCACAACAACAACAGTTGACAAATGAGAGCATGGCAGTACATTGTATCAATTAAATCTGTTGCAGCTGTTTGCCATATGACCTAGCACTAGCAGATGTATCTTTCCGCACTGTACATAGTGACTTCGCCAGATGTGTACATAATTAATAGAGTGATCCATTCATATGTCTTGTAGCATTAAAAGACTTGGTAGTGTTCTTGCTGTTCCATTCACATCTGTTACACAAAAAATCCTCTGTTTGTAGAATGCCCTGTCCAAGTGTTGTGCATCACAGTAGTTTTCAGAGTATGGTTCATGGATGTAGAGAATAGGTTACAGAATTTTGAAAGCAGCTATTCACTTGATACCTAATACATTTCTGGTAGGGAATGTCATAGGAATTTGTCTGGCAATGGAAAATCCATTATGAAAATCCTAAATTGCTACTTAATGTATAGTGGAAATGTGGCGTCACAGACAGGCAAACAAAAAGACTGCTAAACAAATAAGCTTTTGGCCAAAAGGCCTTCTTCTGAAGGGTGGGGCAGCTAGATGCAGAAAGGAAGTACAATGTGGCATCGGGTGGGAGGGAGATGGAGGAGATTGGAAAAGGAGAAAAGTGTTAAGACTGTGGGTGCCGGGCTTGAAGCTTTGTTAGTCACTGTTCTTCACCAATCTATCCCCTAGCCTGTTTCCACTCCAGCACTACCAAGCTTTCTATTTCACCAACACACCCACAGTCTTTATACTTCTCTCTTTTTCCACTCCCTTTCCCCCCGCCCCACGTTTTTCTTCACGTCTGCACCTAGCTGCGCCTGCCCTCTCCCCACCATGTCCCTGCATGCTCCCACAAGCAGCACTTTACTGACCCCCAATGGTATCCTGTTATCCCTCCCCCTCCCCACCCCAGCCTCCTCCTTACCCCCATCACACAGGCTGCTTCTCCCATCATTCTCAGTTGCTTGCAGTCTGGACTCAGCGGCCAGAGACAGTCGTCATGTGTGTGAGTTGTGCTTGCTTGAGTGAGTGTGTGTGTGTGTGTGTTTTTTGTCTACTTCAGAAGAAGACTTCTTACTGTGCCTCTCTGTGACTCAGCATCTCCACTATATGGTGAACAGTAGTCGATCCTTTTCATAATATTATTATAGGAATTTGTCTTTTTTTTATATATATATATATATAGTAATCATGCATATAGAGTAGACCCAACACATAAGATATAAGCATTTTTCTGGAATTTTTCAATTTATTTAGTCATTCCCACTTGTCAAAGATCCAAGACAGAGTTGCTATGCTCAGTGACCAATCAGCACAAGTGCCTGCCTGCTACTCATTATTAAGAATATACAACACCTCAGTAACTTTCAAATGAATGACACTGTTACGTTTGTCTTTCCCACTACGTAATTAATATAGTGATTCCTTTACATATATACTGAGTGGCCACATCAATCAATATAAACAATACCCTGAGAATTTAGGAAACTGTGTTTTGAAAAATATGGAAATTTCACGTGAAGGTTTTCCTAAAGGACTAACTCAACAACAGTGTCAGACAACTTCATTCACCTTTTGGTAACTGGTCATCTTCAGGACAGACTCTTTACTAGTAGGTGTTGCTTGAGACTTTCCTGATGGACAAATCGTAAATATGGTTCTAAGGTGGGACGTCTAATGTTGTTAAGAAATTTCCACAATATTTCATCAGCACAACTGACTGACATCTTCAGCTGTGACAAACACACTGCTGAGGCTGTGACCAAAGCCTCCAATTTCTGCCAGTCTGAGAAGAAACTGCACAGGTGTGAATGCATGTAATTTGGTGACCATTAGCATGGATATCCTGATCAGTAGCAAGAGAGGCAGCTACACCACCTGTCATTTTGTGTACTAACAGCTTCAATGCATGTGCAGAGGCTGTCATTCTTACTGTGCGCTGCTATTGCCCACCTCAGTTCCCTCTGTTGGGAGTCACCTTCTGCTGTGTGTGTCCTCACTAGCATGTGCCCATCCTTGCCATTGTCATCTGAATATCTATGTCACCACTGCAGTGTCAGCCCTTATGTGACCAACAGTTCCTCTTTGTGTTCACTGTGATTTTAACATGGCCAGCACTGGATCCTCTGCTGTGCTAAGTTCATGTCCCACGTCCCTGTTCAGCAGGTTAGTTGAGTTGCAAATCTCCACTGCTTCTATAATAATGTAGTTTCAGTACGAACACGTCAGTGACAGTATTTGGTGTTTTTGTGTTCCATGCTGTCTCCTGTTCAGAGACAATGCTTTGCCACTGCAGTTTTCTCTGGCTGGTCCAGATGTGTGTGTCATCCATGTTTGACGTATCTGTCCTCCATAATATAACAAATTTGCCCAATGTATGATTTCCTGCAGCGACATGGAATCTCATAGACACCAAGCCTTCTTAGACGAAGATTATCTTTCACTGAGCTGTAGTTTCATTGGCAAATGATGCATTTAACTTTTTATTATTAGTCTGCAGGATTTTACCATGGTCATCCTTCCTTCAGTGATGTATTGTATGAAGGTTGATCAAAATTAGTTTCTCCCAAAAGACAAAATTGCTGTGCACAGTGTGACTGAAAAGGATGTACATGGTGAGTCCACCATGAGATATAGATGCCCCCAGGTATATCAAAGACTTCAGTACCTTGAATTTTGCTTGAAAATTTAACTGTGAAAAAGATCTGTTCCTAACAGATTTTGCACAGTTTGACTGAAGCTCAGAAACATGAGGCTTGATGTTAACTGGTGTAACAAATTGCTTCTTGTGAGCTCTTTTGTGTGCCACATCACATGCACTCTGGAAAACTGAAGACAACATTAGACTTTAGATTAGATTAGATTTACTTTCATTCCAATTGATCCGTAGTGAGGAGGTCCTCCAGGATGTGGAACATGTCAGAAAAACAACAATACATGACAAATATTTACAACTAAAACAAATAAGCTGATGTACCATTCCACAGGTCCCAAGTGGAATGATCGTCATTTTTAATGAACACTAAGAGTCATTTTACAAATACTAATGCACTGAATTTAAAATAAAAAAGTTTTTTATTTATTTATAAGGTAATAAACATGTAATACAACTACTGTAATACTTATTTACAATGAACACATTACTGCACTGAAATGGTACAGAAGTTAGATTATGCTTACATACACACACACACACACACACACACACACACACACACACACAAATTTTCAATGAACACATTACTGCACTGAAATTGTGCAGAAGTTATGTTGTACTTATATACAAATCAGTTGGTTTTACTAAGAAATTCATCAATGGAGTAGAAGGAGTTGGTCACCAATAAATCCTTTAGGCTTCTCTTAAACTGAATTTCATTGGTTGTTAAGCTTTTTATGGCTGCTGGCAAGTTATTGAAAATGTGTGTTCCTGAATAATGCACACCTTTTTGTACTAGACTAAGTGACTTTAAATCCTTGTGAAGATTATTCTTATTCCTAGTATTGATTCCATGAATTGAGCTGTTGGTTTGAAAAAGTGATATATTTTTAATGACAAATTTCATCAAGGAATAAATATATTGGGAAGTAGTAGTTAGTATCCCTAGTTCCCTAAACAGGCTTCTGCAGGATGTTCTTGAGTTCACACCACATATAATTCTTACTGCACGTTTTTGTGCCCAGAAAACTTTAGCTTGGCTTGATGAATTACCCCAAAAAATAATCCCATATGACATGGAATGAAAGTAAGCATAGTATGCCAGCTTTTTCATTTTTATATCCCCTATGTCTGACAAAATTCGCATTGCAAACAGAGATTTGTTAAGACGCTTCAGCAGTTCTGTGGTGTGCTCCTCCCAGTTGAATTTATTATCAAGCTGTAATCCTAAGAATTTAACACTGTCCACTTCTTCTATCTTCTTGTCATCGTATGTTATACATATACTCTTGGGACACCCCTTACAAGTTCTGAACTGCATGTAGTGTGTTTTTTCAAAGTTTAGTGACAAAGAATTGGCTAGGAACCAGTGATTAATGTCCACAAATATTTTATTGGCTGATCTTTCTAAGACTACACTTGATTTGCTATTTATTGCAATGTTTGTATCATCGGCAAACAAAAC
Organism: Schistocerca nitens; assembly: GCF_023898315.1. NCBI lineage: Eukaryota > Metazoa > Arthropoda > Insecta > Orthoptera > Acrididae > Schistocerca > Schistocerca nitens. Next base: position 923,982,798 of record NC_064614.1, on the reverse strand, counting down.
AAACTTGGCATCTGGTAATGTTACTGATGAAAGGTCATTGATATACACAAGAAAAAGTAAGGGCCCCAAAATGGAACCTTGTGGGACCCCACATGTAATTAGTTCCCAGTTGGATGATGCCTGATAGCTTGATACATGTCTCTTTCCTAATAACACCCTTTGTTTCCTGCCAGAGATATAAGATTTGAACCATTTTGCAGCGTTTCCTGTTACACTATAATATTCTAGTTTACTTAAAAGGATATTGTGATTTACACAGTCAAATGCCTTTGACAGATCACAAAATATACCAGTTGCCTGCAATTTTTTGTCTAATGAATTAAGCACATTTTCACTGTAAGTGTAGATAGCCTTCTCAATATCAGAACCTTTTAGAAATCCAAACTGTGACTTTGACAGTATGTTATTTGAGATAAGATGGTTATAAAGACGACTGTACATTACTTTTTCGAAAATTTTTGAGAATGCTGGCAACAGTGAAATTGGACGGAAATTTGATGCTATTTCTTTATCTCCCTTCTTAAACAGTGGCTTAACTTCAGTATATTTCAGCCATTCAGGAAATATTCCACTGATAAACGACTGGTTACACAGATAGCTTAATATGTTACTTAGCTCAGAATCACATTCCTTAATTAACTTTGTTGATATTTCATCATACCCACTAGATGTTTTTGATTTTAAAGATTTTATGATGGACATTATTTCTGTTGGGGTAGTGAGGGTCAAATTCATATTGTGGAAGTTACTTGAAATGTCTGGTCTAAGGTAATCCATAGCAGCATCTACCGAACCTGACAACCCCATCTTTTCAGTAACAGTTATAAAATGTTTGTTAAAAAGTTCTGCAACACTATACACATCTGTCACCAATGTATCATTTACTCTTAATGCTATTTGTTCCTCTTCATGTCTGGTTCTACCGGTCTCCTCCTTCACTATATCCCATATTGTCTTTATTTTGTTATCTGATATGACTATCTTTTCCTTGTAATATATTTGCTTTGACATCCGTATTACAGTCTTTAATATTTTGCAGTATTTCTTATAATGTGCTATAGCATCAACATTGGAAATGTTTCGGATTGACAGATACAGTTTTCTTTTTGTTTTACAAGATACCCCTATTCCTCGAGTAATCCATGGCTTCTTTGTAGACTTTGCTCTAACCTTGGTAAGTTTTGGGGGAAAGCAGTGTTCGAATAAGGTAAGCGCTTTATTAGCAAAAATGTTATATTTTTCATTCATGCCATGAGCACTGTAAACATCAGTCCAGTGAATGTCTCTGAGGAGTGTCCTAAAATAATCAATTTTTGGCTTACTGATTACCCTCTTGAGCTCAGATTTAACAGATTTTACATCCTGTTCAGTATTAACATTTAACAGAAGGAACTGCATGTCATGGTCTGAGAGGCCATTGACTATTGGTTTTGTAATATAATTTTGTTCATTGGACTTTTCTATAAAGATATTATCAATGGATGTTTGTGAGCAAGTGGCTATCCTAGTGGGGAACTTTACTGTGGGAATTAAGTTGAATGATAGTGTTACTAACTCAAATAAGTTCTTATTGGGAGAGTCTTTAAGGAAATCTACATTGAAATCACCAGCAACCACTATTTCTTTGTTTTTGGTTGTTAAATGGGCCAGTACAGCTTCAAGATGGTTGACAAACAGATTAAAGTTACCTGCAGGTGCTCGATATACACTTAATATTATGAAGGATTTTTTGTGAAAATCTAATTCTGTTGCACATGCTTCCATATGCTGTTCTAGGCAAAATTTATGAATGTCTGTGTTCTTAAATTTATGACAGTTCCTGATGAATGTGGCAACTCCTCCTTTCTCCATTTCTGATCTACAAAAGTGAGATGCTAACCTAAACCCTGTAACACTTAAGAGTTCTATACCAATGGTCATATGATGTTCAGAGAGGCAGATTATGTCAGCTGGGTTTGAAGACTCTAATTCATCTATGCAGATAGTTAATTCATTAATTTTATTTCTCAGTCCTCGAATATTTTGATGCAATAAAGATAGCTGACATTTCACATTGACTGAGTTAAAATTGGGTGGAGTTAAAATATCTGCTGACAGTTGAAAATTCTTAACCAATGGCTGTTTATGCTGATGTAATAAGCTGGAATTATGTTTTTTTGATTTCTTTCCCAAACTGAAGGTTTGTCTCAGTTCTAACCTCTCTTAAAATTTGCTTTCTTTCTGTCCTCCCTACCCTAAAAAAGGGTCTTTTCTGAATCCTATAACCACTGGTATTTTACCACTCATGACAGTGCCTCCCCCCTTTAACTTTCCTGCTATTTCCCCAGCCAATTTACCCTTCCCCTTCCTGTTGAGGTGAAGGCCATGCCTAGTATAATCCCGCCTACTGAGAGAATCAACATGAACCACACCAATGTGTGACCCCGCACCTGACATGAGCAGCCGTTCCAGCTCCAAATTAACTCTCTTGACAGAAGAGTTCAAATGAGGTCGGTCATGGCGCCCAAGAACAGATACAAACTCAACACTAGTATGCTTCGATGCTGATGCAATCTTCGCCAGGTCACACTCTATACTGTACCCAGGATCTCTGTCAATACTGTTACCTGCCCCACCCACTATAACCACGGTGTCTTCCTTAGTGAAATCTTTGCAAAGTGATCCTAAATCCTCTGTCAGCTGCTCCAGACCAGCACTAGGTTTAAAAAAATTGGTGACCTGGTATTCTGATCCTAGTTCATCCTGCAAAAGTTGGCCAACACCTCTTCCATGGGAACTACCTAACAACAACACTTTCTTTCTCTTTACTGATTTCCCTAAATTCTTACTTTTCAATTTGCTGCTGAAAGTTTGTTGTGCCCTGTCTACACCTGCAACTGCTTGAGGCTCACCAGCTTCTAACTGAAGCAGCAGGTCAAATCTATTTTCCACATTCACCATAAAGCTGTCAGACAAAGTTCTAGGCCTGTTCCTCCTGTTGCCTGTTGCCACTTCCCACCTCTCTTTACCCTTCTCCCTCCTTAACCTGTCAAGATCTCTCCTGGCCTTGTCTAACTCAGCCTGAAGGGCGGCAATTTTCCCCCTCCTGTTCTAGTATTGTCCTATCTCTACTACAAATCCTACAAAACCACTGATGAGTCTCATTTACTTCCCCTATTCCCACACCACTACAGTCACCCACATGGAAAAAACTACAGCACCCATCACACCAAAGCCCCGACCTAACAATTCTATGGCAAGTCAAGCACTTTTCACTCATGATAAACGTAATAGTTTATTAAGAATAAGTCAGTTAAATTACAGATAAACACGAAAATATGGTTACACAAATTTGGCCTATACGCAACTGTGTGTAAACAAAAACAAAAGTGCAAAGTTTCTGAAACAACAACTTAAACTTTACGCTACTTTCCGGAAATGCTAGTTAAATAATGAAGAGGTACGCCAAGTTAAATTGCTGGAGAGAGCAAGGAACAACTAAACGAAATTCTATAGATTTGCTGCAGCAGAACGTAAACAGAAAATACGACTGTACGGTCTTTTCGCGTTTTCTGCTATATTACGTAAAGAAAAATGAAACCTTTAATGGTACACTTAATCGGTACACTAATACACTTATTTACCACGTAATCAGTACTAATCTATATGTTTTATAATCTAAAATGACTTATCTTTACGAGAACACCAAAACTCGCGCTAGTCGCCTGGCTGCAGGGCTTTGCTTCAACAGTGGGAAGAGATGAAACTTTTCAAAAGTACAGAGATGTGTTCCCCTGAACTTTCATCTTACTGATACAAAAATAAGAATCAGATCTGCCATTGTTTGATGATTCCAAAAACAACCCAGTGCTCTAACCACATTATGCACTTGGATGAAATTATCTTTCATTACTGAGAAGTTCATGTTTATGATGCCTGTCACTCATTAACAGTGCTAACTTTTTTGGTAGGAACTTCCACAACAGGCAGTCTGTAATTTAACTACATTCCCATCACAAATGAAAAGTTTTGTAACTCCACTGAGTCACTTCTTGAAAAATACAAGCATCTGCACATATTGACACTCATGAGGGCAGCAATTTCTTTGAAGATAATGATTAGAAAGGCCAACAAAAAAATTTTTTTTTGATAAGATAAGCTGATTTTTGTAGATTTATATGAGCTGAATCCAATTCTAGCCTTAGTTTTTTTGTATCACTCATAGTTTTTGAGCAGTATGCTTTTTATTACAATGATACGTGTTAATAGAGGTTTCACTTGTCAACTGGAATTGGTTTATATTTTCTTTCTCTTTTTTCTTTGAAGCTTCTTGCGTAGCTTTTTCTATGATGTGTTGCTTGCTGAACTTCTCAGTGAAGTGACCAACAGTAGTCCCCCATCATGTTTGTGTTCCAGTGGCCTTGGTAGTGTTTTTCCATCACTTTAATGTCCTGGTGAAAACCCTCTCCCTGCTCCTCACTAACATCTCCCATATTTCTGGAAAGTAATCAAGGTGACTGTTCAAAAAGTGAACGTTCAGGCTCATTAAACATCCTAAAGTTTTAAACTTCTTTAACCTCATAGCTATAATAGAAACATATTCTGGGTCTTTCTCATGTCCTGAGAACTTTGTAACAACTTGCTTGAATGATACCCATGCTTCTTTCTCAATTAAGGTCATTGTGGATTCAAAGTTAACAGCAAACATCAATTTTCTAATGTCAGATGTGACAAAGACGCCCTCCTTTAGTTTAGCTTCTGAAAGATGTGGAAACTTTTGGCAGAGATATTTAAAACACGGTCCATCTTTAGGCAAAGCCTATACAAACTGTTTCAATAGGCCTAACTTTATATGTAGAGTCTGTAATGTTTCTTTGGTATTTTTTAATCACAAATTCACCACAAACATAACAAAAACTGTCAGCAGAGTTTTTTCAACCACTGTTAGACATTGTACTGAGCACATGTACAGGAAATGGAAAAGTGAGGTTAGGTTGACAGTAAACAAAACACCATCTGTTAACACAAAAATAGAAGTGACCTTTTTTGCCAGCAAATGTTTTTCAGCAGTGCTACCAATGTCATCTACATTCATTATACCTCCTTTTTAAATTAATTTAACTGTATAAAAGCTGTTAAATTCTTTAAAAATCTCTTAATTTAATAAATTTTACTGTAAAATGTGAAGAAATTCTGGATGATACAGTTTTCTGAGTATCAGATTTGGATTTCCCACCCTAAAAAACATAAGAATAAGATATTTTCAGCAAAAAAGTTTCTCCATCGTTAAAAGCAAATGTAAAGGACAGGGTGTGTTCGCTGCAGTGGAGCCTGTGCATATACATGCAGTACAGTGTTTGACAAAGTTTGTCGTGAAACATATTAGTGTGATATTCCATGCAGTATGGCAACATGTATGCAAGATATCATTTGAGTGTTTACAATTAGGGACAGGCAGTTGGACAGCTCAAAGACAAAGTGTCCTTACTGTAGCCACAGTAATTGGTGTGTCCAAAAGTGTCATCTTGGATTAAACAAGGCTGCTGTAGGTGGAAATGCTATGCTAAAGTATGCTGCTGCTCTTAAATGGCACACCACATTGCAAGAGGTTTGATATGTAGCCCTAGTGGTGCAAAGGAATAGACATCTCACTACTAGACAGATTTCTGTAGACCTTGCATCTTCCAGTGTTATATATGTCTCTGCCAGAACCATTTCATGGCAATCAAATCAGGCCAGTTTGTCTGTTCAGAAACATGTTAGATGCATCACACTTCAACAATGTCATCGTCGGGAAAGAGTTCGTTGGTGTAGGTGTCTTGGTGAAAATTGATTTATTGAATGTCGAAGTAACCATGTTCTTAAGAAAATTGTTGCAATAATTGATAGGGATCAGCAACAGCAGTCCAGAGTGATGTCCTCTGATGGATCACATTTCTTTGTGGCAAGTGATTCTGGCCACTAGTTAGTGTAGAGAGAGAGAGAGAGAGAGAGGAATACATTGCACAACATAGAATTTTGATGAACAACATCGTTATGGCCTAGGCATTATGGTGGTGACTGACACTACGGACTACGGCCAAAAATCACAGCATATCTTTGCATGAGACACTTTTACAGTACACTGGTATTGCAGGGAAATTAGTCTGGATCATGTCCTTTCTATTTAGAGGTGCGATAGGTCCTGACTTTCTGATTATGGACAACAATGCCCACCCACACAGGACTGCTGAAGTGTCACACTCATGAAAAGTGAAAATGTTGAATACATGAAATGGTTTGCGCACTCCCTGGGCCTCAACCATATAGATTACACCTGGGATGCCCTTGGAAGACGTGTTTCTCATTAAATATGCCCTTGTTGAACTGTACAAGAACTGAAAACAACCTTGAGAGAGGAATGGGACAATGTTTCCCAAGTACTCCTGAACAGTTTGGTAGCCAGCACGAATAACAGGTGCAAATGTGCATTATGAACTATTTCCTCCCTTCACTTTCTCTGAGGTAGTGGAAGTCTGAGATGGGTCTGACATGTGTCAAACATGAACGTTGTTTATGTCTGTTATCCTGCTTTCCCATATGATGAAATGTGTATCATTTTTTGTTGTAAGTATACCACTCCACCTCTGTTATGTAAGGTAGTGTGTTTCATGTTGTCTGTCATTTCCTGTGATCATTCCCATCCAACAGTGTCCCTGATCCTTAGTAACAGTCAAGCAGTGCAATATTATGGTGTGTACTAGGCCACAGTGCCACACAGGTGTAATGTGGAGACATTACTGGTTGCAGCAAACCGGGGTGTGGTCAGAGCACAAAAAATATGTTGTGACATAAACTCATCAGATATTGCTACTGTACTCGTATTTGACAAATATGGATTTAAGTAAAAGCACACTTTTGTATCTGCATAAGCGTGACAATGCCACAAAACCATCCTGTCGGCACAAATGTCTTTACTCTAGCCTACAGTGAGTGTTCGTCCATAAGCTGGGGAACTGGACCCCAGAAGAGGGAAACTTGATGTGCATGTTGTTCTCTGGGGTGGTGGGTCCGAGCACAGCTTAGAGACTGGCACTGAGAAAAGCACAAGATGCGACGAGTACGAATGCTTGAAACAAGCAGCAAGAAAGACCAAGAGCACAGCATGATCCTAAAGCCAGGTCCATGTTAGTCAATCTCAGCGTAAGAACTATCTGGTCCAGCCTATTTCCGCATACAAATAAACATCTTGGTCACTGGTTCTGCCCATGTGATTGCTTTCTGCACTACTCTGCCACAAGTCTCACACCAGCTCATGTGTGTCTGTATGTGTGTCTGCCAATGGGGATTCTAAATTCCTACCCCTAGAAAAGGCTGTGTAGGGCTGAAAAGGCTTAGTTTCTGCTTTGACCTTCATTGCAAAACTGAAGAGGGTCTGAGATTCTGTTGCAGTGGGTCTGTCACCAAAGTAGACGGCAGCAAATTGATTGACTATGGTCAAATGGCAGAAAGTTGTGGAGTCAAGAATAATGGTTGGTCTGCCTCCATTGGTAGAGATGAGGGTTCATCTGCAGACAAATGGGAAAGGAGAGTGCAGATTCCAAGTCCAAGGACTCAGCATTGGGTGTACTGGGAGAGGTTCCTGCTGGCTTACTATTATGCAGATGAAAGTAATGTGGCAGAGAACACAGTGGGGATGCCAGTGATTTTCACACTGCTGCAGTTGGGAGCCTCGCACCAGGAAAATATCTGGCTGGCATGGAGACAACAGTGTTGGAGGTCCATTTGGGTCACAGATGCAACTGATTTGAATAATGGGTTAGCTGCTTCCAACTGACATCCATCACAAACAAATGCCAACCTTTCTGTACCACACCTGGCAGTCTGCCTGGCTGCCAAAAAGACCAGACCCAAACAGCAGCCGTACAAGGTAAACACAGGAAGCCATGACATTCCAGGCCTTGCAACTCAAGGTTCCCATGCAAATGTTCTGCAGGCCTGCATACATTGACTGGCATCACCTGGTACATGACTAGAAAGTTGGACTGTGCATTGTCATGGGATGAGACAGACTGGGACTTCTTCATTTGGGTCTTGAAAGTTTGCATGGATCGCTCCACCTCTGTGTTAGAAGATGGTCTAACGTTTCCAACATAAAGTGTGAGTGTGAACCTGGGTTATTTAGGGTTATCCCCCCAAACCAACTTCCACTTCTTTACGAGGTGACTGACTTGGAATTTGCAGCCACTCTTCTTTACTAGATAGCCAGCTGCTGGAAACCCTCTTGACTTCTTCTCTATTGAATAACACTAGGTACAGGAATTTTTAGACTCTTTCTACTTATGAAATAAGTAGACATACAAACTTTGATTTTCATCAATTAATGATGTATTTGACTTTCATACACAATAAAACTCTCACTTTCAACATAAACATATAACTTCCAGTAAGTCCCCCGTACTGCCGAACATCAGAAGCAGATTAAATTACAGTCAAAAGAAAGTTGGCTTTGATACCATAACTTTTCTGAACATAAATCAGAAAATAAGTCTTGCCTATAGCAAGGTTACGTCAAGAGTTTTCAAGAGTTATTTTTCAACTGTCTTTGTTTTAATAACAATAGTCAGTGTCCCAATAAGCACAGAGCTCCATATAAACTCCATGGTTCTTCCTTACACACTCACTAAAACATCTACGGATTGCCCGACAGGTACTTGTTGGCGCCATTCGTCCGCCGCGTCTACTTTCTTCTCGCAACTGATTTTAAACCTGCACATAAAAACATGTGACATGCAGTAAGTAGGATTCTACCATCCCACACTCATATCCAGAATATCGTGTGTTAGAGTCAGTAGAAGGCTGAGTGGGCCTAGAATTTACACAGAAATTCTCGAATGACTTCAATGGGTGAAACAGGCATTGGTCAGATACTGAATACCATTTCAAATTCAAAAATCTTCAAATTTCTGTGACATAAATTGCTGATCGTTATCAGATACGATAGTCTGGAGGGCAGAGGGGGAGGGGGCAAGACCGCAATAACAAAAATGACTGACAACATGTGAGTAGTTGCTGTTGACATTGTGGAGGATGTTTTGACTACATGCAGGGAACTGGACAATACATACACCATGAACAACTGCATGCTTCCCTAAAAAAGGCTTGTGAAGTCAATGTGCACCCTGTCTCAAAGGTTCTCCAAGACTGCCAAAGAGGAAATCTGATGTGGCAGCATAGGCTGGTTCTGTGCATGCCATGCAAGCCACACAAGATGTTCAATGTCTCAGTGCCAGAGCCTTCGGGACATACCCAAGTGTGATGCATGTAGCAGCTGGAATATGTGAGGACACAATGGCAGAGAGATGATTGCTCAATAGCTTTGCTCCTGTGTGGCAAATATGAAGACCCCTAGGCAACTTTAAATCAATATTGAATAAAGAAAAACTTGTGCTGTGACAGATGTGATACTGAAGGAGCATGCTTGTGCTATCCCATCTGGATGGCTGAAATGATTTTCTGTCGAAGGAAAAGCCAGCAATGTGTGCTGCAAGGTATTGTTCAATGTGAAAAATAGATTCCCCTGTTGATCAAACTCCAGATCAGGTACCACTGGCAACAGCGATTATGAATCTGCACTATTGTTCCGGGCAGTGGACGAGTAATGAATGTCTTAACAGTAATTACTGAGAAAGGATGCCCGTCTCTGAATCAGCAGTCCTATGTGGTAGCTTAGAACAAGGGTCAAATAATGAAATCAGTTGCTTGTGGTTGGTGATAAGTAGGAACTTTGCCCCATACAAAAAACAAGGAACTTTTTAATGCCAAAAGTGATAATACCTTTTTTTCCTCCTGTGAATAGTTACTTCATACTGCTGAGAGCATATTTGATGCGTAAGCAATGGGCGATTTGGTGCCACTCATGTTCTGATGTGACAGAACCACGCCAATGACACACAAGGATGCTTCGGTGGCCACAGTTAACAGGTTACCCAGCATAAAGGAAGCCAAATGGAGATTGGTGCACAAATGCTGCATGAGGTGTGAAAATCTCATTGACAGTCCACAGACCACACCAATTTGATGCCTTTTTGTTGAAGCTGGCTAAGAGGACATCAGGTGTGCCTAGCTTGAGGAATAAACTTAACGAAACAAGAAATCTTGCCCACCGAAACCTGGAGCTTCTACAGGTGGATCTTGGCTTTGATGTACTTGTCCACACCTTGTGTGTGTGTATGTGTGTATGTGGAGGGGGGGGGGACATTTTTCCAAAAACGGTCATTCTCCAGCAGGTGATGAAAAAGTGCCAGCGGATTTTGTAAGTGCCCCTATTGCGTGGAACTAATGACCTGGATGTCATCAAGATAGCTGACACAACAGGAAATGCCCTTAATCAAATGCTCCTAATATCTTTAATAATTTCCTGGGGCAGATGAAAGTCCAAAGGGCAAGAGGTTAAAGCATCCAATTGCAACTGCAGGTGTAGGACCGAAAGTTGGCGCAGGCCAACAGCTTTGTCAACAACTACTCCGGACATGGAATAGAATATGAGTGCATGACACATTGCATGTTGACTGTCTCTTTCAAACAACGCAAAAGCATGTGGTGTCATTTGGCTTCTGTTTCGCCACCAAAGAAGTGGTCCACTGATTAGATAAAACAGGAGAGATGATGCCAGTTTAATTCCAAGCCTGCAATTTGGCCTTGACCATGTCATGTGTGGCAAAGGGAATGTGGTGCAGATTAAAAAAATTTAGGTATTGCTGAGGGTTTAAAGGAGACATGGGCATCAAAATTGTCTATCCAACCAAAGATATTCTCAAACGGCAGGTCTTACGTCCTTAGGAAAGAGTCCAGATCTTGAAATGGGTCCAACTGGGACGCTGATTAGTTTTTGTTAATGATCTGGAATCCAAAAACAGAAGAGGCATCTAGCCCAAAAATATTTTGCACCAACAGTGAATTTACCATTAACAAGGCAAGTTGCCATTCCACTATTTTATAAAGTGCTGATACAGAGAATTGCCCCTATAGTGGGATACACTATCTACTATAAGATAACATTGAATGTAGCCGTCATTCAACATAATGCAGCCCAAGAGAATGGGTGTGTTTTAAGTTAATTAGGCTGACTGGTGGCCAAAGACTTCCAGCATAAGAGGTCACCCTCATTTAGCCAACATCCATGTCAAAGAGAACAGACAAGCAGACAGAGGTTCAGGGGTGGGAAACTGCCCCTAAAGAGGGAAGAATCAGCAATAATCAATGTTGTGAGGATGCAGAAGGTAATGGAAACTACTGCACAGGACATGCGGCCTATAATGAAAAATTGTCATGATGAGCTCTGCATTGTCAAAATTTTTTGGAATAGTCCTCCTCTCAGATATCTGGGAGAGAAATGTCAAGGGGAGGGAACATGATTGAATAACCAATGAATGGATAGTGTTCTATGAGTCAGGATGTGGAATGTCAGAAGTTTGAACATGGTAGGGAAGCTAGAAAATCTGAAAAGGGAAATGCAAAGACTCAGTTTAGATACAGCGGGGGTCAGTGAAGTGAAATGGAAAGAAGACAAGGATTTCTGGTCAGATGACTATAGGGTAATATCAACAGCACCTGAAAATGATATGATGGAAGTAGGATTTGTTACGAATAAAAAGGTAGGGCAGAGAGTGAGTTACTGTGAACAGTTCAGTGATGGGATTGTTCTTGTAAGAAACTACAGGAAACCAATACTGACAATGATAGTTCAGGTATACATGCCACATTGCAACCTGAAGATGAAGCGATAAAGTAAATATATGAGGGTACTGAACAGGTAATTCAGTACGTAAAGAGAGGCGAAAATCTAATAGCCATGAGGGTTTAAATGTGGTTGTAGACGAAGGAAGAGAATAAAGGGTTATGGGAGAATATGGTCTTGGTACTAGAAATGAGAGAGGAGAGACACTAATTGAGTTCTGCAATAAATTTCAGCTAGTAACAGTGAATACTCTGTTCAAGAGTCACAAGAGGAGGAGGTATACTTGGAAAAAGCTGGCCGATACAGGAAGATTCCAGTTAGATTACAGAATGGTCAAGCAGCAGAGATTCTGAAATCAGATGCTGGATTGTAAGACATACCCAGGAGTGGATACAGGCTCAGACCACAATTTAGTAGTGATGAAGAGTAGGCTGAAATTTAGGAAATTAGTCAGGAGGAATCTCTGTTCAAAGTGGAACATGAAAGTACTGAGGAATGACAAGATACACTTGAAGTGCTCTGAGGTTATGGATACTATGATAAGGAATAGCTCAGTAGGCTGTTCAGTTAAAGAAGAATGAACATCTCTAAAAAAGTTTAATCACAGAAGTTGGAATGAAAATCATAGGTACAAGTTAGGTAGCTGCGAAAGAACAACGGGTAACAGAAAAAATACTTCAGCTGATCGATGAAAGAAGTAAGTACAAAAATGTTCAGGGAAGTTCAGGAATACAGAAATATAAGTCATTAGGAATGAAATAAGTAGGGAGTGCAGGGAAGGTAAGGCAAAATTGTTGCATGCAAAATGTGATCAACTTGAAAAAGAAATGGTTGTCAGAGGGACTGACTCAGCATACAGAGAAGTCAAAACAACTTTTGGTGAAGTTAAAAGCAAGAGTGGTAGCATTAAGAATGCAGTGGGAATTCCACTGTTAAATGCAGAGAAAGAGCAGATTGGGGAAAGAGTACATTCAAGGCCTCTATGAGGGGGAAGTCTTGTCTGATGATGAGGTAGAAGAAGAAACAAGAATTGATATAGAAGATACAGTGAATCCAGTATTAGAATCAGAATTTAAAAGAGCTTTGGAAGATAAGATTGAATAAGGCAGATGGGGTAGACTACAGTCCATCAGAATTTCTAAAATAAATTGGAGGAATGGCAACAAAATGGCTATTCATTTTAGTGTGTAAAATGTATGAGACTGGTGATATAGCATCAGAGTTTTGGAAAAACACCATCCACACAATTCCGAAGATTCCAAGAGCCAACAAGCATGAGAATTATTGCACAGTCAGCCTTATAGCTCGTGGATTCAAGATGCTGGCAAGAGTAATATACATAAGAATGGAAAAGAGAATTGAGGGTGTTTTAGATGATGATCAGTTTCGTTTTAGGAATGGTAAAGGCACCAGAGAGGCAATTCCGATGTTCTGGTTGATAATGGAAGAAACACTAAAGAAAAATCAAGATAAGTTCATAGGATTTGTTGACCTGGATAAAGTGTTCGACAACATCAGATAGTGCACGATATTCAAAACTGAGAATAATAGGGGTCAGCTATAGAGAAAGACAGGTAATATACAATACGTACAAGAGCCAAGAGGGAACAATAAGAGCGAGTGACCAAGAACAAAGTGCTCAGATTAAAAAGATGGAAGACAGGGATGTAACTTTTCTCCCATGTACAATCTGTACATCGAAGAAGCAATGATGGAAATAAGAGAAAGGTTCAAGAGTGGAATTAAACAAGAGTAGAATTAAACAAGAGTGGAATTAAAATTCAAGATAAAAGGATATCAATGATAAGATTCTCTAATGACATTGCTATCCTCAGTGAAAGTGAAGAAGAATTACAGAACGTGCTAAATGGAACGAACAGTGTAATGAGTAATGAATATGGATTTAAAGTAAATCAGAGAAAGGCAAAAGTAATGAGAAGTAACAGAAATGAGAACAGTGAGCAACTTAACATTAGGATTGGTAATTATAAAGTACATAAAGATAAGAAATTCTGCCACCTAGGCAGTGTGCTCCCTGCCACCGTTGGATAAGCAGCTGCAGCAGCAAGTCGTATACTCCTAGCTCACTCATTTGTTACATACTTTAATTCTTAATTTCTTTGCGTGTTTTTGGTACTTGCATTGTTTAATTCATAAATTTCGGGCGTATTATAGTATTTGAGAGTTGTAGCATCGCGTTTTAGTACCTGAATAGTGTAAATTCGCGTAGTCTCCTTCTGCCGCCGAGCAGTGTGTCAGCAGTGCGGAAGTAGCAGCATTACTGCATTTACTAGGCAATCTTGTATTTTAATAATCGTTTAAATTTTGTGTCGATTTGTTTGCGCTCTCTGTTGATTAGTTCAGACATTCTTTGCACAACAGTTTTTAGCATGGATAGGGACTGCAACTGCTGTGTTCGGATGCAGGCTGAGTTGGCATCCCTTCGCTCCCAGCTTCAGGCAGTGTTGGCTTCGGTCACACAGCTTGAGGCTGTTGCCAATGGGCATCACTGTGGGGGTCCGGATGGGGGTTTGTCGGGGATGGCCATCTCGTCCCACGCATCCCCTGATCGGACTACGACTGTGGTTGCCCGGGATACTGCCCGCATTGAGGCTGATCCCTCACCTGTGGTAGAGTGGGAGGTCATCTCAAGGTGTGGCAGGGGGCGAAAGACATTCCGGAGGGCTGAACGGAAGGCCTCTCCAGTTTGTCTGACGAACCGGTTTCAGGCTCTGTCTCAGGCTGATACTGATATTCGACCTGACATGGCTGCTTGTCCTGTTCCAGAGGTTGCCCCTCAGTCTGCAAGATCCGGGCGGTCGCAGAGGGTGGGCTTACTGGTAGTTGGGAGCTCCAACGTCAGGCACGTAATGGGGCCCCTTAGGGAAATGGCAGCAAGAGAGGGGAAGAAAACCAATGTGCACTCCATGTGCGTACCGAGGGGAGTCATTCCAGATGTGGAAAGGGTCCTTCCGGATGCCATGAAGGGTACAGGGTGCACCCATCTGCAGGTGGTCTCTCATGTCGGCACCAATGATGTGTGTCGCTATGGATCGGAGGAAATCCTCTCTGGCTTCCGGCGGCTATCTGATTTGGTGAAGACTGCCAGTCTCACTAGCGGGATGAAAGCAGAGCTCACCATCTGCAGCATGGTCGACAGGACTGACTGCGGACCTTTGGTACAGAGCCGAGTGGAGTGTCTGAATCAGAGGCTGAGACGGTTCTGTGACCGTGTGGGCTGCAGATTCCTCGACTTGCGCCACATAGGGTGGTGGGGTTTCGGGTTCCGCTGGATAGGTCAGGAGTCCACTACACGCAACAAGCGGCTACACGGGTAGCAGGGGTTGTGTGGCGTGGGCTGGGCGGCTTTTTAGGTTAGATGGCCTTGGGCAAGTACAGAAAGGGCAACAGCCTCAACGGGTGCGGGGCAAAGTCAGGACATGCGGGGACCAAGCAGCAATCGGTATTGTAATTGTCAACTGTCGAAGCTGCGTTGGTAAAGTACTGGAACTTCAAGCACTGATAGAAAGCACCGAAGCTGAAATCGTTATAGGTACAGAAAGCTGGCTGAAGCCAGAGATAAATTCTGCCGAAATTTTTACAAAGGTACAGACAGTATTTAGAAAGGATAGATTGCATGCAACCGGTGGTGGAGTGTTCATCGCTGTTAGTAGCAGTTTATCCTGTAGTGAAGTAGAAGTGGATAGTTCCTGTGAATTATTATGGGTGGAGGTTACACTCAACAACCGAGATAGGTTAATAATTGGCTCCTTTTACCAACCTCCCGACTCAGCAGCATTAGTGGCAGAACAACTGAGAGAAAATTTGGAATACATTTCACATAAATTTTCTCAGCATGTTATAGTCTTAGGTGGAGATTTCAATTTACCAGATATAGACTGGGACACTCAGATGTTTAGGACGGGTGGTAGGGACAGAGCATCGAGTGACATTATACTGAGTGCACTATCCGAAAATTACTTCGAGCAATTAAACAGAGAACCGACTCGTGGAGATAACATCTTGGACCTATTGATAACAAACAGACCCGAACTTTTCGACTCTGTATGTGCAGAACAGGGAATCAGTGATCATAAGGCCGTTGCAGCATCCCTGAATATGGAAGTTAATAGGAATATAAAAAATGGGAGGAAGGTTTATCTGTTTAGCAAGAGTAATAGAAGGCAGATTTCAGACTACCTAACAGATCAAAATGAAAATTTCTGTTCCGACACTGACAATGTTGAGTGTTTATGGAAAAAGTTTAAGGCAATTGTAAAATGCGTTTTAGACAGGTACGTGCTGATTAAAACTGTGAGGGACGGGAAAAATCCACCGTGGTACAACAACAAAGTTAGGAAACTACTGCGAAAGCAAAGAGAGCTTCACTCCAAGTTTAAATGCAGTCAAAACCTCTCAGACAAACAGAAGCTAAACGATGTCAAAGTTAGCGTAAGGAGGTCTATGCGTGAAGCGTTCAGTGAATTCGAAAGTAAAATTCTGTGTACTGACTTGACAGAAAATCCTAGGAAGTTCTGGTCTTACGTTAAATCAGTAAGTGGCTCGAAACAGCATATCCAGACACTCCGGGATGATGATGGCATTGAAACAGAGGATGACACGCGTAAAGCTGAAATACTAAACACCTTTTTCCAAAGCTGTTTCACAGAGGAAGACCGCACTGCAGTTCCTTCTCTAAATCCTCGCACAAACGAAAAAATTGTTGACATCGAAATAAGTGTCCAAGGAATAGAAAAGCAACTGGAATCACTCAACAGAGGAAAGTCCACTGGACCTGACGGGATACCAATTCGATTCTACACAGAGTACGCGAAAGAACTTGCCCCCCTTCTAACAGCCGTGTACCGCAAGTCTCTAGAGGAACGGAGGGTTCCAAATGATTGGAAAAGAGCACAGGTAGTCCCAGTCTTCAAGAAGGGTCGTCGAGCAGATGCGCAAAACTATAGACCTATATCTCTGACGTCGATCGGTTGCAGAATTTTAGAACACGTTTTTTGCTCGAGTATCATGTCGTTTTTGGAAACCCAGAATCTACTATGTAGGAATCAACATGGATTCGGGAAACAACGATCGTGTGAGATCCAACTCGCTTTATTTGTTCATGAGACCCATAAAATATTAGATACAGGCTCCCAGGTAGATGCTATTTTTCTTGACTTCCGGAAGGCGTTCGATACAGTTCCGCACTGTCGCCTGATAAACAAAGTAAGAGCCTACGGAATATCACACCAGCTGTGTGGGTGGATTGAAGATTTTTAGCAAACAGAACACAGCATGTTGTTATCAATGGAGAGACGTCTACAGACGTTAAAGTAACCTCCGGCGTGCCACAGGGGAGTGTTATGGGACCATTGCTTTTCACAATATATATAAATGACCTAGTAGATAGTGTCGGAAGTTCCATGCGGCTTTTCGCGGATGATGCTGTAGTATACAGAGAAGTTGCTGCATTAGAAAATTGTAGCAAAATGCAGGAAGATCTGCAGCGGATAGGCACTTGGTGCAGGGAGTGGCAACTGTCCCTTAACATAGACAAATGTAATGTATTGCGAATACATAGAAAGAAGGATCCTTTATTGTATGATTATATGATAGCGTAACAAACACTGGTAGCAGTTACTTCTGTAAAATATCTGGGAGTATGCGTGCGGAACGATTTGAAGTGGAATGATCATATAAAATTAATTGTTGGTAAGGCGGGTACCAGGTTGAGATTCATTGGGAGAGTGCTTAGAAAATGTAGTCCATCAACAAAGGAGGTGGCTTACAAAACACTCGTTCGACCTATACTTGAGTATTGCTCATCAGTGTGGGATCCGTACCAGATCGGGTTGACGGAGGAGATAGAGAAGATCCAAAGAAGAGCGGCGCGTTTCGTCACAGAGTTATTTGGTAACCGTGATAGCGTTACGGAGATGTTTAATAAACTCAAGTGGCAGACTCTGCAAGAGAGGCACTCTGAATCGCGGTGTAGCTTGCTCGCCAGGTTTCGAGAGGTTGCGTTTCTGGATGAGGTATCGAATATATTGCTTCCCCCTACTTATACCTCCTGAGGAGATCACGAATGTAAAATTAGAGAGATTAGAGTGCACATGGAGGCTTTCAGACAGTCGTTCTTCCCACGAACCATACGCGACTGGAACAGGAAAGGGAGGTAATGACAGTGGCACGTAAAGTGCCCTCCGCCACACACCATTGGGTGGCTTGCGGAGTATAAATGTAGATGTAGATATAGAAATTAACCCATGATGGATGGAGCAAGGAGGACATAAAAAGCAGAATAACTGGCAAAAAGGGGATTGGCCAGGAGAAGTCTACTAGTATTAAACATAGCCCTTAATTTGAGGATGAAATTTCTGAGAATGGACAACTGGAGCACAGCATTGTATGGTAATGAAACATGGAGTGTGCAAAAACTGGAATGGAAGAGAGTCGAAGTATTTGAGATGTGGGGTGCAGAAGAATATTGAAAATTAGGAATTGGAATACAGCCAGCAAATACTTGAGGATGTAACCTGCAGATGCTACTCTGGGATGAAAAGGTTGGCACCACTGGAGAGAGATTCATGGTGCCCACATCAAATCAGTCAGAAGACTGGAAAAAAAAGGAAGAGGAAGAAGGCTGACTGTTGCCCTCATGTCTACCTGAAACTCAGTCAGTCACCAATCTACAATCAACATTAGCAGAATACACTGGGGTGATGCTTGTGAGGCATCGGAGAGAACCCCCAAGTCTAGGAAGAACACTGGGCCATCCTGTGCATACAGATTGTCACAAACTTATACTAAGAGGGCCTGCTTCTCAGCATACCCCATACATGGTATCTACGTACAGGCAGTCCTGTCTAATATGCACCAAACTGCAACTGGGACAAGACCACTGACTTGCCTATTGAACAGAAACAGATGCAGAAGGAGAGCAAAATCAAGAGCCTGAAAAAGTCTAGAGTGGGGATCATGATTTTTTTTTACTTACTTTGACCCACTGAGTTTTCCACAGATGAAGATGGACAGCACTGTGACATTTACACACTCAAATCATCAATGGAATTATCACATAGTGTCTTAGCCAAAGGCAAGGTCACTGAGGGTTTTTCACATTGTGTATTGAACTACATAAGTTTACGCGATTCAGCGATATCGGCAACTTCAGATAAAGAAGGGTCAGAGAAGGTCAATGGCTTAGTTTGGACCTAGATCAGTTTCTAATCGGATGATCACATCCGTAATTAGCGAGTCTGCATATGAGACAGAACATTTGGGAAACTGAAACCGACACTTTCATGAGAGGCCTCGCAGATCAGTGATCATATTCATATGTGACTGCCCGTAATGCTTGTGGCATTGATTAAACAGCAGTCAGGCTGCCAACACAAGGGTTGAGTCCAAGACACTGCATGACCAGTTCATCAAAGTTAAGTTACTCAGGCTCATCAGATGACTTCAAATTTTGCACCATGTATACAACCCAACACTTCTGGCCAATAACAATCTGCCCTTATCAGCATGAAAGTGCAGCAAGAACTGATGAAGGTAGTTTTCCCATCTTTGTTGTAGACTCACTGAAACTAGTGAATGGTGTGGTGAGGGGGGTTGGCAGGGGAGAAGGCATATTGCAGGCCTTGGCCAGCCACCAGCACAGCATCATAGTGGATCAATTCTGAATTCTGCTTGAGCATCTCCTGCATCTGCTCCTGTTGTTGTTGTTGTTGTTGTTGTTGTTGCTTCGGGAAGTACAAATGTTCCTGCCAGCATTGCAAAAATAGTGGGTCCATGGTGGCCACAAATATCAACTGTGGGGAAAAAAAGTTTCATATCCAGAAAAACATCCTTCATTATCACTTTTGTTTCTGCACAGGCGTGATAATACCGCAAAACTACCCTTTCAGCACAAGTGTCACTGCTCTAGCCATTGGTGAGTCCTCGAGCTGGAAGCAAGGGAGCTCAAACCTTGAAAAGGAAATACTTGATGTGCGGGTCAGTCTACTTGGGGCAGAGAGCCCGAACACTGCATTAAGAATGGGATAGAGAAAAGCATAAAATGCAACATATGCGAATGGCTGAAACAACTAGTGTGTGGAACAAAGCGCACAGTACAGTATGAAAGCCAGGTCCATGTTAGTCAATCTCATCATAAGAATCTACTGGCTTGACCTATCACCACCAGCAAGTAAATACCTGTGTGTGCAGTTATGCCCATATGGTGCTCTGCATGTGCCTTCTGTGGCAGCTTCCTTCACTTCTTTGCTACATAATCCATGACAGCTAATCTGCATCCATGTGCATGACTGCTGGTGGGAGTATTAAACATACAATTAGGTAAAAGCAGTTCTGGAGTTACAAAGTGTTATAAGTTTTTACAGTAATAAAAATAAATCAATTAAAAATGCAAATAATATTAATTTTAAAAAATCATTATTAAGGAAAGAGGTAAGTGACCACATGTGATTCTGAAACACTATTGCGGTATCTTCAGATAAAGAGTAATAATTTTTATCCAAGTATCACATTTAATGAGCTAACAAAAATACATAAAAATGATAAAATGATTACTGAAAAAAAGTTAAGTGAGCAAAAGTTAAGAGAGGAGCAGGTAATAGGTGATCAATGTTGGTACAGCCATCAGATATAGCATAGGCAAGTTCTGACTGAATGAACACACCTGCCTGAGGGCCCCTCATACATCGCAATACATCTTATCCAGAAAATGATCATAAAACATTTTGCCAGTCAGTCAGAAAGATTAGATAGCTAATAAATACATTACAAACACAGTCAGAGAGTCAAAAAATGGGGTGACATGAGCAGTAGAACAAAATGAAGCATATATGTAAAGCATCCTTAAATCAGTCACAAACTTTGAACCAGTGAGTGACAGATTATCCATACTGACAGTCAAATGTGCAAACAAAATCTACTCCCTAGGAAACGTGTGTGCCCCTACAAATGATGAAGACAGATCTGACCCAGAAGAAGTGGATAACTTCTGGGACCTACTGGATGAAAGACTATCTAAAATTCCTAAACTCCATGTGAAACTCCTTGTGTGTGACTGCAATGTTCAACTTGACCAAGAACGCAAATACCAGAAAATGATAGGAAATTACCTGCCCATAGAAAACCAACCAACATGGCAAAAGATTTGCATCTATCTGTGAAAATCACAACCTGCAGGTAATGTCGACTCATTTTCGCCATCTACCCAGAAAGCAGACCACTTGGCGATCTCCCGTCCAAACAGGCAGCGAGTTCCAAATAGACCACGTCGCGATCTCCAGGAGGAACAGCCCTGAAATTATGATTGTCAAAGGAAAGAAAAACATAAATGTGGCTTCAGATCATTACATGTCCATAATTATATTCAAACCTATACCTGTAAGCACCAGAAAGGCGACCAAAAAAATTATACGCTTTGACAATGATAAACTTCGACAAAGGGTCATGGAGTTCCAAGAAAAGGCAAACTGTGACTTCAGTACCACCAAAGAGTGCCCTATGGAGGTTGCAAAAGAAGTTGCAGAAATCAAAAGAAGCAAAAGGCATGCCTGGTGGAATGACACATGCAAGTCAGTCCTCATGGAAAGGCTCACCACATGGAAACAATACTACTGAACTAAATTGGAAACTGACTGGGAAACCTATAAAATCCAACATTTCCCAAACAGCCAGGGCATCAGAACTGAGAAACATAAGTACGAAAAATCACTCATTGATGAGATAGAACAAAATTTTAGGAAGAATGAAACAAGAGAGTACTACAGAGCCTTCAAACGCAAACTGATCATTTACAAACCACTTTCACTATGCTTTCAGTGAAAGGACAGTACACTGGTGGCTTCAAATGAAGAAAATTGTCAGATTCTAGCAGATTACTTTTGAGACCTACTGAACTGTAATAAACCGCCAAACCCCACTGAGACCAAAGAACCACTGCTCAAGTGCCCAGAGTCCAGACCACCTGACAAAGATGAAATCAAGTGCCACATTGCCCGTCTCAAAAACAACAAAACACCTGGAGAAGACTCAGTTGTAGCAGAACTGTGGAAATATGCCCCAAAGGAATCACTCGAAATCTTATAAAAACAAATAGAAAAAAAATTGGAATGAGGAAACATTGCCTGAAGATTGGAAAATGGTCCTGATCCATCCCTTGCACAAGGAAGGCAGCATGAAAGACATTAACAACTACCGAGGAATATCCCTGCTACCTGTAACCTATAACATTCTCTCACTCGCCATTCTAGAGCATTTAGAAGCCAAGTCACACATCATATAGATGAATACCAAGGGAGGGGGGGGGGGGGCTTCATAAAAAGTCAGTCAAAAGCTGAACAGATCTACAACCTCAAAACAATCATCAGATATTATACCCTAAGGTCCAAACACTACGTGTCACTCTTTGTGAAGTTCAAGAAGGCATACGACTCCATAGACCGGAAGGTCCTGCTGAACATCCTAAATGAGTTCAGAGTTGACCTTAACCCTTTGACTGCTGGAGGTGCACGATCCGCTTGGCACGCTGAGGCGCTGCGACCTGCACTGTCATCCGTATTCCTGCACTAATGTGCCTGACCCTCGAGCTGCCGTCTGGGGCGGAGCGACCCTCGCTGCCCCACCCGCCCTTTGCTGAATATTTCTGCAGTGACTGCGACTCCACGCGAAATATTGTGTCCTCTCACGGATGATACAGAATACTCGTAAATGCTCTCACTACGTAGTTCCCCTGCAGGTGAATTACTACAGACTCAAACTGTCTGGTAAAACTATTTTCCGTCACCAATAATGATATCTTGCTTGTAGTTTTCTTGCACTATTTTTGTAGATTATGCCAAAAGCGATGTGATTCGTTAGCTTTACATCAATAGTTTATTGTTCTTTCTTGGATACCCATTTATAATGTCTGCATTTATCTATGCGTTCCTCACCGTACTAACTCAAGAATGAATAAAATAAGCCATAGATTATAGATTACTGTATGTTATTTTCGTTGCTCAGAACATCGTATTACGTCATTTATAGGAGAAAGAGACATACAGATCATCTTTCATATTGCACTACAACATCGGAATTTACTTTGAGCGATGGTAAGAACAATTTTACTTCACGTCGTTAAATTCGTATTCTGGTCTGATAAGAAATTTCACATGGCCTACTGTTTGTATCGCTGAATTGCCTGAATATTTGTTACACTTTGCAATTACCCAATTATGCGTAATTTTGTTTCTTTGACGAAATTTGTACAATACTTGTGATTGTTGCACATAAGTATTAAACAGATTTTCAAACATTTGAAAGCTGTGAAATCTCTGTCTTTCTGTTAGCACATTAAATTCACTTATAGAGAAAATTCAAAGTCATGAACTGTAAATTTAGGCGTTACTTTTACACTTTGTGAATATGTTTCCCATCCTTCTTTTTGATCCAGGCTTTGGACCGGCAGTGGCAAAGTTAAAAACATTTTTATTTTGTTTTTCCCTTTTTATATATGTTTTTCGTTTTCGAAGTTTTTTTCTAATAACATTATTGTATTTGTTCTATGCTGCAATTAGTAATTCTGTTTTGTGTGGTATTTTTCAAAACAGGGTACGACACACAGTGGTACCTTGCAAGTTATATTCGTGCCTGCTTTCTCGACGCACTTTTAGTTTCCAGCAAACAATGCATCCACGCTTTAGCGCACTTTTCTTGGATTGCTCACTTGTTATAATGTGTGGAAAATGCCTTCCCACAAATCTTAGAGGATTATCATCAGAACACCTTCCTCTGCCAGCTTTTCTGCACTCTAACGCATACGTTTCTGTAAGTTCCCTTACCAGTGACAGATGAAACTCTGCTATCATCATTTTATGACCTGTTAGTGATCTGTGTAGGACATGAGCATTTAAAACACACAGATCTCAAAGAACTTTTTATACCACTTCATTGTTTTCCATATACATCTGACAGAGCTAAGCAGGATATCAGCACGGTCAACTGCTTCCATATTCAAGTTATAATCTACAATGCTTTGTGGTTTCTTAATTTTTTCTCCAGTATTCCTGTCAATCTTTCCTGTGTCAACCATTTCTGTGGTGTTACATGTGGTCAACATCCACACTTCCCTTTTGTCACACCACTTTATAGCATGCATTGTGTCAGTATACATAAATTAAATATGTCCACGTTCCAGTTTCTTCTGAAGTTTCGGCATGTTGCGTCTGTTCTTACGGATAGTACCACATGCGTTCATGACTGTGAAGCCAGGCAAACAAGTCTGGGATTGACTACCAGTTATCGACGTAGAGGGTACATCCACGTTCTAAATAGAGCTTCATAAGTGTAGCCACTATGTCACCACTTTTCCCCAAATTGTGGAACCCAGTTTCTGTTGATGCCCCTGTATAAACAATGAAATCCAAGACGTAGCCAGTCTTACAATCACATAACACAAATGTTTTTATACTGAATCTACTCCGTTTCGAGGGAATGAATTCTCTGAAAGATACTCTTCCTTTGAATAATAACAAACTTTCATCAATGCAGAGTTTCTAATGTGGATTAAATGCACAACGGAAAGCTGTACGAACTTTATTGACAATGTTCCTAATTTTGAATAATCTGTCAGCTCCAGTATTGGCAGAGTTGTCACTGAAATGTAACATTCTCATAAGTAACAAAAAGTGGTCTCTTGACATGAGTTCACTAAAAATTAGCGTATTTAGAAGAACGTTTCTGGTCCAGTATTCGCTAACTTTTCACACGAGACATCAGAAGACAAACAGCTATGAATCAATACATTTCTTCATATCCAGTATCTTTCCACTTTGAGATTCGAGAATGCACTGATTCGGGAGTATTCTCCTTGTTGAATAAATTAAACCGATTCGTTTCGTCAGCTATATATTTCATCAGTTCTTGTGTAAAGAATAACATGAAAACTGACAGAATACTTGACACATTCCATATTTGACACACGTGTCCCGACAGCATATCATCAAATACATGATTAACTGGCTGAAAGTCATTTTCTTTCCAGTCAAATATATCACAAAGACGAGCTTTCTTCATAGGCGTTTCACTATCACTTTCTGATTCTTCAGATTCAGAACAACTAACATCTCTTATTGAAACATGAAACTGCTTTGACACCCCTGCTGTCTTGGATGGTTTATTAATAGAGCTTTCGGACTCTGTGGAAGAGCTATCACTTTCGTCAAAATCAAGTAATATGAACAAGATATAAAATCTACTAAATCTGAATTCAGGATGGTAATCAGTAAGCCAAAAATTAATTATTTTAGGACACTTCTGAAAGACATGAACTGGAGTGATGTACAAATCGCTAAAGCCATAAATGAAAAATACCTCGCTTTTATTAATAAAGTCCTTACTTTGCTTGAATACAATTTCTCCCAAAATTAACTCAGATTAAACCAAAATCTACAAAGAATCCATAGATTACTCAAAGAATAAAGGTATCTTTTGAACCAAAATTGAAACTGTATTTGTCAGTCAGAAACAACTCTGATGTTAATTCTGTTGCTCATTACAAGGCATACTTCAAGTTATTAAAGACAATAATATGGCCTTCAGAGCAAATGCATTATGAGGAAAAGGTAATCACATCAAATAACCAGACAGAATGGGATGTAATCAAGGAGGAGACTGGCAGAAGCAGATATGAAGAAGAGCAGGTAGCATTAAGAATAGGTAATACACTGGTAACAGATGTGTGCGGCATTGCAAAACATTTTAACAATCATTTCATATCTGTTACTGAAAAGGTGGGGTTGTCAAGTTCAGTAGAAGATGGCGTGGAATATCTCTGACCAGTAATTACAAATAACTTCAGTAATTGAATATGACCCTCACTACACCTGTAGAAATAATGTCCACCATGAAATGTTTAAACTCAAAAGTTTCTAGTGGTTATGACAAAATGTCAACAAAATTGATTAAAGAGTGTGCCTCTGAGTTTAATAACATATTAAGCTACCAGTAAATTTTTAGTGGAACATTTCCTGAATGTCTTAAGGGGCTCCGGAAAGGTTCAAAATCTTGAAAAGTTCAATTTTTACTTTTTTGCATTTTCTGAATCTGCAGACTATTACCTTTTAATAGATATATAATTTATTCAATTCCGAAGACTACAACTATTTTTAAATTTTTTCTGCAACTATTTTTAAATTTTTTTTGAAATGTGTTCTACATGGGCGTGACCCACTGTGGCGCTGTTAAACTGCTGTCAAATGGTGTTATTATTAACGTCCGTGTTCATCAGGTACATTTTAGTGATGTGAGATAAAGTATGTGTTGTGGCTAACCTGTGATGGTTCAATATATATCATTGGTGTGATTGTCGATTGTTTCATGTTTATTTACTCTGTCGTTATCTCGAAAATATTCGTAATTAATTCTGTTTCTTGAGTCTCTGTTTTGTTGAAGTGTAATAATGAGTAAAAGTAAAGTTATTAGAAATCCTCTGAAGGCTTTTAAGAAAAGGAGAAATGTTGGAAAGCCAAAGGTATGTGTTATTACTGTAAACAATAAAGACGATAACCAAGTGAGTGAACCTAACCTCTCAAGTACACCTGCCCATAGCAGTCAAAGTGGGAAAGAAAATACTTCACAGAAGAAGCTTGGTTCAATGAGTGAAAACTATGAATGTTTTGTGGGAGAATCGGATGTGAATGAAATATTTGATATGTCGGTTCTCAAAGGAATTTTTTCAAACTGTGTAAGATGTATTCATTGTAGTGAAGTTGGTCTGGAACTCTCCATAATAAAGCACGTAGGACTTGCTAGTGAAATACAACTGAAATGTAATAAGTGTTCATACATGACCAACTTTTGGAACAGTGTTGCAGTAACTGCAACTGAAGAAAATGGTAGCAAAATCTACGAACACAACATTAGATTTGTTTATTCCTTGCGTTCAGTTGGTAAGGGTGCTACTGCAGGTGCAATTTTCTGTGGCATCATGAATCTTCCAAATCCCCCAACCAAGTTTATGACCTATAATAAATTAATAGGGTCTAAAGTAGAAGATGTCTGTATAGAATCTATGAAGAATGCTGTGGAAGAGGCAGTAATGGAAAATAATGGTAACAGAGATTTGACTGCAGCGTTCGATGGTACCTGGCATAAACGGGGACACACATCTCTTCATGGTGTAGTATCTGCCACCAGTATGTATACAGGGAAAGTTTTAGATGTAGCAGTAATATCAAAGTATTGTAGATGTCCACAAAAATATAAAGGTACACATGAAAATAATTGCAAAGCTAACTATAGTGGCAGTAGTGGAGGAATGGAAGCGGCTGGTGTTGCCAGTATATTCCAGCGTTCTGAGGCGTGTGATAAAGTGTGATATGTTAATTACCTTGGTGACGGTGATTCTAAAAGTTTCAAACATGTTCAAGGACTGAAGCCCTATGGTGATGATGTTGTAGTGCAGAAATTTGAGTGTATTGGACACGTACAGAAGCGAATGGGAACAAGACTTCGGCGAGTGAAAGCTTCGTACAAAAAACAAAAACTCAGTGATGGTAAAGGGTTGGATGGGAAGGGAAGGTTAACTGACAGTGTAATTGACAAAATACAGAACTATTATGGAATGGCTATTAGGCAAAATACACAAAGTGTCGACGAAATGAAGAAGGCTGTTTGGGCTCTTTTTTTTCATACTTCTTCAACCGATGAAAATCCCCAACATAGCTTGTGTCACAAAGAAGAAGACAGTTGGTGTAAATATAACAAAGGATTGCTAACTGGTGAAGTGTACACTCATAAGCATAGTCTGCCTCATGCAATAATGGAGGTGATAAAACCTATTTTCAGAGACTTAGCAGCACCTGAACTGTTGAAAAAGGGTATTCACGGAAAAACTCAAAACCCCAATGAAAGTGTAAATAGTGTTATATGGTCGAGAATCCCCAAGACTGTATTTGTTGGAATAGAAACACTTCACTTTGGTGTGTATGATGCTGTTGCGACTTTCAATGATGGCAACATTGTAAGGTGCAAGGTATTTAGAAATATGGGAATGAAGATAGGTTCTAACATGGTACGAGTGATGCTTGCTTTAGACAAGGAACGCCTTCGGGCTGCACACAGGGCTGTAAAGAGTCTAGAAATACAAGCAAGAGTAAACAGGAGGAGGAACAAGAGGAAGCTGGAGGAGGAGTTTGCAGAGGATGAAGATAATCCATCCTATGGACCTGGAATGCACTAAAAAGTTAATCCAATCTTTGTCGCTCGATTCCCAAAACTTTTATTTTCTCATACTAATTACATGTTTTCTAAGGATCTTCCAAACATATTTGTTTCAAACTTTCAGTAAATGTTACACAGTACCTTCTGCATAATTTAACACAGCCTTTTTCCAAAAAACTGTATATTTTTGAATATATAAATAAAAAATTGCAAAAAAATGTTGTGAATTTTCATTACAATTGAAAAAAAATCATCTTTAATAACTGAACTAAAATTTTGTAAAATCCCTGTGTTAAGTTGTAACCCATATTCCAATAAATAATCTGTAAAAAGTTCAACTTCCTACCTCAAATACTTTGTGAGGAAAGATGTAATTTATAAGCGTTATTTTAACATTGCAAGTATAGGGCGTTCCGGAGCCCCTTAAATATGCTAAGGTTAAGCCTTTGTTTAAGAAAGGAGATAAAGAAATACTGGTATTTTCCACCCAGGTTCACTTTTGCCAGCATTCTCAAAAAATTTAGAAAAGGTAATATACAATTGGCTTCTATCCATCTGACAGCAATTAATATATTGTCAAAAAAACAGATTTCTAAAGGGTTCTGACTTTAAGAAGGCTACCTACACATACAGCAAGAATGTACAGTAGTTAATTCATTAGAACAATAAATTACAGGCTACTGGTACATTTTGTGATCTGTCAAAGGCATTTGACTTTATAAATTACAGTAGCCTTTTAAATAAATTAGGATATTATGGTGTAACAGGAAATTCTGCAAAATGGTTCAAATCCTCTATCTCTCTGACAGAAAACTAAGGTTATCATTAGGAAAGAAGCATGTACTGAGCTATGATGCATCATTGAGCTGGGGACTAATTACAAGTGATGTCCCACAAGTTTCCATCTTAGAGCTCTTACTTTTTTTGTGTGTATCAGTGACCTTTCATCTTTAAAATTACCAGAGGCCAAGTTTGTTTTGTTTGCAGATGACACAAACATTGCAATAAATACCAAATCAAGTATGATCTTAGAAAAATTGATTAATGAAATTTTTATGGACATTAATAAATGGTTCCTAGCCAGTTCTTTGTCACTAAACTTGAAAAAACTCATTACATAAGTTTAGAACTTGTAAAAGGTTTCTCACCAGTATATATACCCAAAATAGGACAACAATGCGATAGAAGAAGTTGACAGTATTTAATTCATAAGATTACAGCCTGATGATAAATTCAACTGGGAGGAACATACCAAAGAACTGTTGTAGTGCCTAAACACATCTCTATTTGCAGTATGAATGTTATGAGTTGTAGATGATATAAAAATATAAAAGCTGGCAAACTATGATTACGTTCAGTCTATAGTGTCACGCAGGATTATTTTTAAGTAATTCATCAAGCCGAACTAAAGTTTTCAGAGTACAGAAATGTTTAATAAGAATTATTTCTGATGTGAGCCAGTGGCAGATACAGAAAAACCTCGAGGAGGGGGCACTAAAGATATCCTGAGATACCTTTACTTTTACCTTAATAAAAAATAATCAAGTTGCATGCAAAGTTTAAGAAAGTTTTATTTAAACTTATTATACACATATAAAAGACATTGCCATCTTATGACATAAAAAATTACAATTTGGTTCTCTTCCTTAAATGATGAATTCCAAGTGCCTATTCTTCCTGACAAGTTGATTACTTACTTATTCATTCTTCAGTCTTAATACTTCTGTTTCTGAATGTAAACTACCTTCCTATTCGGCGAATAGTCCATATTTATAACACTATGTATCGGAGGTTCTCTGTACAAGAAAACAGTAGAATAATCGCGACTTTTCTCAGACATATGCCAGACAGAATAACGTATCAAGATCACTAGACTGGCTGCAACTTTTCTCATAGGTATATGTTAGCTATCTATGTGCCAGACAGAAATGTATAAAATATGATGACGTGGACGTGCATGCTACATAGGAAAGTACACATACTCAATAACTCGATTCAGTCAAGTTAACTGACAAAAGAAATGAACGAATAGCGTGTGGGCTGACTTGTGAGGGTGGCGCAGGTGGCAATGCATTTGGTCCCACGGGGTGGGGGGGCGGCGAGTTCCCATATATATCCGCCACTGATGTGAGCTGAAGAGGCCTATTTATGGAACTAGGGTACGAACTATTGTTTTCCAAAATATATATTCCTTAATGAAATTTTTCATTAAAAATATATCTCTTTTTCAAACCAACAGCTCAGTTCTTGGAATCAATACTAGAAATAAGAATCATATTCATAAAGATTTAAAGTCACTTACTTTGGTCCAGAAATGTTTCCATTAATCAGGAACACACATTTTCAATAACTTGCTAACAGCCATAAAAAGTATAACTACTAATAACGTTCAGTTTAAGGGAAGAGTAAAGTATTTATTGGTGGCCAACTACTTGTACTCTGCTAATGAATTTCTTGTAGAATCAACTGATGTATATGCATTACTTATAATATCAAATAATGTGAGTATTTGTACAGTCTGACTTCTGTATAAAAATTCAGTAGAATGATACTGTTGTTATAAATTTGTGCAATAAAATGATTATTCTGTTTGATGATGGTTGGTTACAATAAGCTATGAGTGATCATATTCTCCTCAGTGTTATTGAACATTTACAGGCTTTGTGACTAGTTATTTATTACTTTTTAAATAAAAATATGTTTAAAGACTTTTTTTTATTTATTCCACTTCTATTAGGGCCATTGCACTTGACATCTGTGGAAGGTACGGTAGCATATTTGTTTTTCTTAGTAAATGTCTATTGTGTATTGTGGCTTTCCTGACATGTTCTACATCCTGGAAGATACCCTCACTACAAATTCTTCTGCCTAGGTTAGGTCAATCTTGATGTCCTCTGTGTCCCCACAGCTCCCATACCCAGGCTCCTCATTTTCCTCTTCCATATTTCAATTTGTGTTAAGTAGCTCTTTAAAATATTCCTTCCACATCTTGATTTCTTGTATCTTTTCAGGTTCCTCTTCTTATTAGCCATCTTCTTAGACTTAACCATCCTATCACTGCTTTTTACTTCCAGATTCGTATTCTTCTTTCCTGTCTGTCTGCCAGGTTTTTAATAATTTAAAAGAAAAATTCACTTGTGTTTTTTATGTATGTCATTTTATTGCTGTAAAAGTTTTTAGAACATCTTGTAATTCCAAAATAGTTTTTACCTAATTGTATGTTGTTTCTTAATTGCATTTTTGTCAGATATATTTACAGTAATGATACATGATGCATTTGCATCACAAACATATTTTTTTTGCTCCCGCCGCACCTCAAATTGCTGCGAACAGTAGTTCCATTCACATTATGACTGTTGGCATTGTGGCGTATTTTCATCATAATATTAGTTTTATTTGACAATGCTTAGCTAACTCTGTTTGCATCCCTTGATGATGCCACTCTGACTTTATTATAATAGTACATGTTTGATGCAGGTATTTTTTGTCGCATTTTTAAACTCATGTATTTTATATTTGTGAAATTAATAGCTTTAGTTGTATCATAATTTGCTATTTGCAAGATGTAGATTAATTCTCTTCTTGTACAACCCTTTGTTCTCCTCAGGAACCTCATTTGTGCTGTCCAAATGTTGTTTTCTTGTTATTCTTTGTGGAAACCGAGCTTTCACTTCCACAGGATACGACAGGAACCGCCATCTCTTTTAATAATTTCATGGTGAGCTCTTTTTATACTTTATGGCCCAATGTTTGAATGAATGAAATTATCCAACAGTATCATGAACGTTAGACAAAACACTTTGTGAAAATCCCACATCATCGATTTCCCCAGAATATCATGAAGAACAAGCCAGATGGGAAAACAGTGGGGAATGATTTTGTGTGTGAGTTCAGAACAGGCAATAGCCTAATCCTTGAAACAATGATTATGATGATGATGAAGAAGAAGAACATAAGATGTAGACTGTAAATTAGTTATATTTGGTTCCTCTTTTTTGAGTATCTGAGGATGGTCAGGACAATTTGAAATCGATAGTCTAAAGACAGTATTAGTGATCATAGACTAGAGTTAAAGAAACAAATTTTAAAGTAAAAATTGTCACTTAAGAACACTTACATTTTTAAGAAAAATATCCATAATCTATCCCCAGATACATATTTTTGTTCCACTGCCAATCCAATTTTCCATCAGTTTATAAATAACCAATACTAAATATGAAACTTCCTGGAAGATTAAAACTGTGTGCTGGACCAAGACTCGAACTCGGGACATTTGCCTTTCACGGGCAAGTGCTCTACTAACTGAGCTACCCAAGCACGACTCATGCCCCGTCCTCACAGCTTTACTACTCCAGTACCTCGTCTCCTACTTTCCAAACCTTACAGAAGCTCTCCTGCGAACCTTGCAGAACTAGCACTCCTGAAAGAAAGGATATTGCGGAGACATGGCTTAGCCACAGCCTGGGGGATGTTTCCAGAATGAGATTTTCACTCTGCAGCAGAGTGTGCGCTGATATGAAACTTCCTGGCAGATTAAAACTGTGTGCCGGACCGAGACTTGAACTCGGGACCTTTGCCTTTCGTGCGCAAGTGCTCTACCAACTGAACTACCCAAGCACGACTCACGCCCCGTCTATATGAAACTTCCTGGCAGATTAAAACTGTGTGCCGGACTGAGACTCGAACTCGGGACCTTTGCCTTTCGCGAGCAAGTGCTCATTGGCCGTGAGTCGTGCTTGGGTAGCTCAGTCGGTAGAGCACTTGCCCGCGAAAGGCAAAGGTCCCGAGTTCGAGTCTCGGTCCGGCACACAGTTTTAATGTGCCGGAAAGTTTCATATTAGCGCACACTCCGCTGCAGAGTGAAAATCTCATTCTGGAAACATCCCCCAGGCTGTGGCTAAGCCATGTCTCCGCAATATCCTTTCTTTCAGGATTGCTAGTTCTGCAAGGTTCGCAGGAGAGCTTCTGTAAGGTTTGGAAGGTAGGAGATGAGGTACTGGCAGAAGTAAAGCTGTGAGGACAGGGCATGAGTCGTGCTTGGGTAGCTCAGTTAGTAGAACACTTGCCCGCGAAAGGCAAAGGTCCCGAGTTCGAGTCTCAGTCCGACACACAGTTTTAATCTGCGAGGAAGTTTCATATCAGCGCACACTCCGCTGCAGAGTGAAAATCTCATTCTGAATACTAAATATGTTTTCCTAATTTGTATGCTGATGATGTGTTGTTGATTTTTGTGACTTTGAAATGAAGCAACTATGTAGAAAGGGAAAACCAGAGTGTTTTTTTTTTTAGGAATTGTTTTCAAACTGGCTTCCCTAATTTAGATTTCACTGAAACAAGTCAATTTTGGAAATTCTAGCTGCTAATGTTGTCTAAACTATTCTGAGTTGTGCTAATGAGCTCACTGCAAACATAGCTTTAAGATCCAAGAGGGAAACTGGGTTGATTATGACATGGAACCATTCTTCTTTTCTTTTTACCTTTTAGTCAACAGTTTTTAATAACTTATTTTCTGTGAAATTTTCCAATCAAAACTTTTTTTTTTTTCAGGTTTGTGGTCTTGAATTTGACCGAAAAGATATTCCAATGAATAAACTTGTAGCTACAACTCTTGAATCAAAATTTTATGTGTATGATACAAGAACATTTCATTCCAAGAAAGGTTTTGCAAGT
Source organism: Schistocerca nitens (assembly GCF_023898315.1). Lineage (NCBI taxonomy): Eukaryota > Metazoa > Arthropoda > Insecta > Orthoptera > Acrididae > Schistocerca > Schistocerca nitens. Next base: position 923,949,215 of record NC_064614.1, on the reverse strand, counting down.
CTGTCAGAAAGGGTAAGTTGTTTTTAATCTTACTGAAAAATATGATTGAAGGATACAGTTATCTGAAAACGGTTTCATTTAGTTCATTAAGTTAGTACACACTGAGCTAAGAACTGAAAAGTTTTATTTATTTTTTGTGCATGGAACTGTCTCCAGTGAGTAACTTTGTCTGTCATAGACATTAAATGATGCATGCTGTTAGAATGAACATGCAGCTAGCTCCCTTTTTTCTGTTGGTATTATTGGAAAACGTGTGGATGATAGCTGTTTTAAGAATTTCATTACAAGTACACATTTTCTTTTTTATTGGATTTTGGTCACTGCCATTTAAGCAGCTGCTTCACAGATGTGTTGTTTCAGTATTTTCATCCAAGCACACTGGACAAAAAATTATAAAGCCCCAAGAGACATCACACTAATACCATTTAGCATTGTTCTAGACTTGATAATTTATTCAGTTTGGCAAAGAAGAAAGTCCAGGTAAAGAGATCAGGTATGCCATATCCAGCTGAAACTCACATGACTAGATTCTGTAGAGCTACCAATTTGTGGAGATGTTGTATGCTATGCTTCACTCACTGTTCCAAATAGTGCCAGACATTTTCTGTGGGGTTATGATCAGGTGCTTTAGAAGACCAGTTGAGGTGCATAGGGCATGCTCGTCCAAACTGTGCCCCTGGGGTGCTAGTGCCCGCGATCACCTGCGGCCAGCGCCCCGGGCGAATTCGTTTGTTGTTGCAGTGGCCGAGCCGAGCCTCGCCATGCCGCTGTACACGCACTTCGTACGTAATTGTCTTCTTTAAGAATGTTGATTGTAAGAATTAAAGAACTTTATAACCTTAATTCTATTTTTTAATAAGTATTCAAACATGGTCGGTTAAAATTATTATGTACAAAACAGCAAACTAAGGATCCGATTTCTAAACTCTGAAAAGGGATACAAAAAGATGTAGCCCGAAGTAAACAGTAAGAATCAGACTCTATATCCCTTACATAAAATTATTTCTAAAATAGAATATTTATGACTCTAGTCTATTTAAGAAACTGATATATTTTTCAGAAGAGGCCTATTGTACATAAATGATGAGTGTACATGTGCAGTACTAATAGAATGAACCTTTGGGTCAGAAAACAACTAAGATGTTTTTCGATTCTTGTTTTGGATATTGTTTTCTAAAGCTTTGTGTAGTAATTCTGCCAGACGAACACTAGTTGTTACCTAAACAGTAGATGGTTTGCTTGTTTTACCGATCATCGACCTCTTTTACAGAGGTGCGCTTCCTCTGTTACTTTGTTTACGTTGGATCTGACTGCGGGACAGTCCAGGGCAGCACAGTGTTGTGCGGTCTCATTCGCTCTGCAGCTCCTATGCCGACACTAGCGACACACGGTCGCGGACGGGGCGCTGAGCTACACTGCCTTGCGCCCGTGGGGCGTGGGCGCGCCCGCTGGGCGCAATTCTTGGATGAGCCTGGCTTAGGGTGATTGAGTGTATATATGCAGCCCTGAGAACACAGCTGTTGTGTTGTTGGAAGATGGAAGTGTCCACAGGCTGCTCATAATGAAGATTGTAATGAAACTGGTTATGGAGAGATAAATGTATTAATCGACCTTGGATTATATGAAATGACCGATTCCCAAGACGAAGACTCAAAACCCAGAAATCCACTACCATATAGCTATTTGAAACTGTATAAATGTCTGGCTTCAGCTGCCAGAGAGTGCAGTTATGTGTGTGTGTGTGAGAGAGTTTTGTGTGTGTGTCTTTGTGTGTGTGTGTGTCATCTATTTTCAACAAAGTCCTTGTTGGCCGAAAGCTTATTTGTGATAGTATTTTTGTTGTGCCTATCTGCAACTCAGCATCTCTGCTGTTTGGTGAGTGGCAACTTTCCTTTCATTTTATTGTTACATTTTAATATCCTGGATTTTCCAATGCTTGCTAGAAATTGAAATTAAATTTAGCACTGAAAGTCAAAAATGTCAAAAATGAGGTCGCTGAAGGTAGGAAAAAAATTCATTCAAAAAAGTGTAAGAGGAAATAAGTACTGTTGAAAAAAAAATCTATATAGTTGAATTTCAGCTTTGGAAACTAATGTTGATACTGAACTGGTACTTGCTGAAAGCAGTTTCATTGAACATATTGAAGACAGCAAACTCACAGAAAATGTATTATTTTGTAACAACAAAACCAGCACCCTAGAAAGTAGTGTTTATGTTCCATGCAAAAAGGTTAAAGAATTGTACAATGAAGTTGTTAATAGAAATCTTATAAACAATGTTGGTGCCATGTGTGTGCAACATTCTAGTAAAAAACTTCTCAGGTGAAGATAGTTTACATCCTGTAGATTTTCCGCAGCATTGCAGAGATAATTTTGTGTTTAATATGACTGATGTTATGAAAATCAAGTTTGTTAAGAAGTTTCTGGAAGGTGAAGCACTAAGTTGGGCTAATCAGTATACTTAGGATGATACAACTATGCAGATTTTGAGAGAAAGGATTTTTAGATAGATTTTGGTCAGGGACAGAACAAGATAGAATAAAAAGCGAATTTCTCAGTGGACCAAATCACAGGGATGGACGTATTAGCACGAAACAGTTTTGCAAAAATCAACTTAAAAAATTAGCTTATTTGAGCAAACTGTTCAATGAACTCATCCAGATAGATGCTATAAAAAAAAAAGAGCTAACCAGCTGTAGTACAGTGGGTCCTAGTCTATGAGCCAGATGACACAATAGACCAGTTTTTGAAATATGTAGATAAATTAGAGTTTTGTAAAAAGCAGGGAAATACAGCCACAATAGGCACACACATTTTGAAAGTGGTAGTTATCAATATTGGCGCAGTAATAATCACAACTGGAGCAAACATAGTAACTACAATGGTAACAATTATCAACAGAAGGAACATTGTATGATAAATGGTAACAACTTTTACCCTGAGGAGCAACATGGCAATAGTTGGAACAGAAATTGGAATAGAAATGATAATAAAAATACAAGGAAACGGGATGGGGTATTAATTCAGGAAATAAAAAAACTAGCATGGGCCCTTTTGTTAGTCCATAAGTTGGGGCTCATGAAACAAATAACAAATGGGCCAGAAATTACATAAATACTGACACACAAGAAAAACACTTTAGTGAAGTGAACAGGATCTATCTTGAAGATATGTACTATTCTGTTTAATCTGTTGAGAAAGAGGTACGCTCACCAGGAAGGGCAAAACACTTGAATAAGGTAAGTGAGCACATAGAAATTAGAAAAGAAGATATAGGAGAATTTAATTTATCAGAATTCTATAACTGGATTGAGATGTTTCATTTGTTAAATGCTGAAGGAACTGATTTTTGTGAAGATTTTGGAATTCAGAAATTAATGGAAGAACCAGGTGAGGAAAAAAGTGAATATTGTGTTAAAGAACAGAAAGTTGAGTGAAAGTAAGTATGTAAACAGTAATGAAATAGGGAATTAAGATATTGGTTATTTGTGTGGTAATATTGAAGATGTTTGTGGTATTATTGAATATAATAAATTAAGGGTAAGTGATGATGAATACACAGGAATTAGGTAATTATAAGGACATGTGTAATTGTGGTTATGATACTGTAGAGGTACCCAAGGACACTGTTACAGGATTAAGGGACATTAGTATGTATAGATGATCATACTAGTTCAGTTACTAGTTATGAAATTCACAGTAAGATGCTTAATGTTATGAATGAGAATGAATCTTTTTTATATATGTGGCTAAATAGAGGTGCTATTGAAAAAGATGAAAGCTTTAGAATTGTGAAAAAAAATCTGTATTTAACTTTATATCCAGACTGGTGGCATAAAATTAAATATGTTATTGTAAAACAACTTACAGATAAGTACCATGTTGTTGATCTACATAAAGTAAGTAAGTGTGCAAGGATTGATAAAATTCTTAGTGACAGTGATAGTGATGCCTGTGCTAATTTAATGAAACTGTGCCAAGGCAATTGAAATGGTAAGAATAGCACTGATTTTGGTGGATTTAGTTCTGAAGAGAGAGAAGATGACCTGTCATATGAGGGTATTAAGACTGATAAATGTACTGATGTTTCTTTTCTGTTCATTAAACTCAGAATAGGTTCATGGGAAGGCAGGTGTCATGTTGACACAGGCAGCCAAATTTCAGGAGTGTCTGAATCCTTAAGTAAAAAAGTAAAACATAATGATGACTGTAATTTTAGTACAGATGAAAGGTGCAACTGGGAGACATAATAAAGTGGTTAAAAGGCAGGCTTTAATAGTTTTTACAATTTATGGAGTAACTTTTACACACATATATATTTAATAATTCAGGATCTCAGTGAGGATCTTATCCTCAGCCTGTCATGGATGGTTAGTGTGAATGCAGGTTCTATCTGGGGAGGACAGAAGTTGATTATCAACGCATCTGATGGAGATTGTATTTGTACTAATTTTATGAAGTCAGTTATATCTTATGAGGAGGATAAAATAAATAGTATACAATTTTTAAAATTGTCAAAGATATCCCAGAATTAGATACAGAATTTAAATAATTAAGATTTCAGAAGCAAAAAGGGTAACTGATAATCAGAAATGGGCGTTGGAATCTTTGTTGTGGGAGTATAGTTACACACACACACACACACACACACACACACGACTGTGTTGCCCAAGACTACAGTCATGTGTGAGTGAGTTGCATTTGCATGTGTGTGTGTGTGTGTGTGTGTGTGTGTGTGTGTATCTCTGGCATCTGTTGTTGATGAAGGCCTTACTGGCCAAAAGCTTTATTTGTGACAGTCTTTTCATTGTACCTGTCCGCAACTCAGCATCTCCGCTATATGGTGAGTAGCAACTTTCCTTTTCATAATATTGTTTCATTCCATCCTGGATTTTCCATTGTTTGATTCTAACCAATCTTGGATTGTATAAAATAACTGATTCCCAAGTTGAAGACTCAAAACCCAGAAATCCTCTACCATATAGCTATACGAAAATGTCTAGATATCAATATAATGTAACCACTTAATGTAATACATTGATGATTATGGACTTCTTAAAAAGATAAGCAATGATAAACAATTATTTTATGTTTGAACTGTATGTTTCAAAGATATTTTGCACAAATATATCGACATATGATAGTATTTTCCTTGCTACATGCTGTTAGATGTAAATTATTGTCTTTGGGTAGTTAGTAGTATGAGTTTGAAGTGCGAGGATGGAGTACAAGTTATATGTGCTGTGTTAGCATTTGGTTGATGTTGATATGTATTGTGAAGTGAAATGACTGAAAATATTTGTGTTCAACACCAGAAAGTCCACCAGTGTTCATATTATTCAACAAAATGAAGCTGAACTTCCTCTAGACCAGTATAAAAAGTTACATTTTAGAATGGACTATGAGCCTACAATTTACAACAAAGAAGAAGAATAAAAGATGAGTATTATGAAAACTGTTTATTCAAATTCTACCATTGCTACTTCTCTCTGAATTAACCAGCTACCCAAATTATTAACTTACTTCAGAATTAATAAATATTTTAGAATTCGCACAACGTCATCCAGTGGCAAAACCATGAAGACTATTTACAACACATCCACTGGGAAAGCTTGAAGATTCATGTTACTAAATCAACTTTGGGTTACAAGAAGGTGGTGGTGATCAGAAGACGTAGAAGAAAAGGCAACACTCAGTCGACAAGAATATTGAAATAAACAATTCAGTTCTTGTTCATGGTAACCTGAGTGAATTGGCCCAAGTCGTGGCATGAAAAATACCCACAGAAAATCACAAAACTATTTCTGGCCTGAACTACACTCACAGCATGCAGTGGATTAAATGCTTCTTTAAGCTGTTAGTGTACTCAACACCTGTCATCTCTTGCAAAGGTGAAATCCTGACTTCTCAGTCAACATTACAAGCCTGTAGTCAGCCACTACTCAGTTACTGTGTCGTTTGGCTCATTGAATATATGCAACTTCACATGATTCTCTAAACAATGACCTCTTGTGATGTACTCGACTCAAAATGTCCATTGCATGCTATTCCCTTCACAATGTTAACCCAGAAAATAGTTGACATGGGCCTACATCACTGACAGCAGCTTTTACTGTGTCTCTCGTCTCCAGTACCTGTCACAACCAATGAAATTCAGTTTAAGAGAAGCCTAAAGGATTTATTGGTGGCCAACTCCTTCTACTCCATTGATGAATTTCTTAATAAAACCAACTGATTTGTATATAAGTACAACATAACTTCTGCACAATTTCAGTGCAGTAATGTGTTCATTGAAAATTTGTGTGTGTGTGTGTGTGTGTGTGTGTGTGTGTGTGTTTGTGTCTTAGTATAATCTAACTTCTGCACCATTTCAGTGCAGTAATGTATTCATTGTAAATAAGTATTACAGTAGTTGTATTACCTTATAAATAAATAAAAAACTTTTTTATTTTAAAATACAGTGCATTAGTATTTGTAAAATGACTCTTAGTGTTCATTAAAAAATGACGATCATTCCACTTGGGACCTGTGGAATGGTACATTAGCTTATTTGTTTTAGTTGTAAATATTTGTCATGTATTGTTGTTTTTCTGACATGTTCCACATCCTGGAGGACCTCCTCACTACGGATCAATTGGAATGAAAGTAAATCTAATCTATTCTAATCTAATCAGCTAGAATGCTGTTAATTGTAAACCATTCATTGTAAACATGTTGTACAACTGCATTGATACACCAACAAATCTGGCACTGGTCATGGGCACACCCAAACATGTTAGTTTCTTCCTGACAGTCTGTCATGTCCCCTTGTCAATTCATCTTGTGGTACTGATTCCATACAACTGGCTGGCTTATACATACGATCTCACTGCCATGCCTTATGTCAGTGCTGGAGGCTCACAAAGTGGTCTTTTCAAGGGGGTAACAAATATTTTGTTTGTTAACTTATGTTGACTGGTAAACTCCATTACATTTGCTTCATTAGTTATTTACTCAACAACTACTTTTTAATATGTGAGAGAATAGAGACCCCATCAGCACCCATTGTAATGTGAAATAATTTCTTCACTAGCTAGCGATGTTTATGTAGAAATAAAATCTGGTATACAGGTAATAGATACGTTGTTGTGAAGCTGTTATTGGGAAAAATAAGAGTCACAGATACACTTAATAATTTTTCAACATTCTCACTTTTTTTAAATACATACACAAGGTGTCATTATCTCCAGCAATTGTTTCATGACATCAAAAGTATACCATTAGGATCAAATGCATCAAAACTGTATGATGAAAAATCACACCCAACAGCAGCTGATATTTTATCAGAAGTCACAACACTGCGGGAATGTTTTGCGAATACAGATGTCACATAAAATACCTGAGGCACATGAGCACCCCCCACCCCTTCCCGCCCACGAGATGCCAGTTTCAATATTCAGCTAAGTTTTGTCAGTGATTAACAAGGTAACAAAGCTTAGCAACATTTTAATATACCATCAGTAACACTAGCAATGTGACATCATGTATTTGGTAGTTGCTTTATTTCAGACTTGCCTTGTCACACACTGACTTGATATTTATGTAACTTCTGCTCCCTATAGAGATAAAAGCACTTCAGTTGTTGACCGTGTTTATTTTGGAAATGTATTGAATCTATTCATTATTAGCTGTAACTACATAATATTATAACCCACAAATACATGCTCCACTAACATTAATGCGTCGACCACCTATGCTTGATGTCAGCGTGCAGTAACGCCTTACAGATGGACAGGTGGCAGCATTAGCAGTGGAAGTTATATAAAGCATGACAGGGGGATGCGGAAAACAGTGTAATCCTGTGCAGTCCAGTCACATTAATGTGTCCTCCACCTATGTTTTACATCAGCGTGCAGTGATGACTCACAGATGGCAGGTGGCAGCATTAGCAGTGGAAGTTATATAAAGTATTGTGGGGGGAGGGGGGCACGGAAAACAGTGCAGTCATAATGTGGAAACCAAATTATTTATCTCACATCTGAAGGGTCATAATCACTGACTTTCTGGCCAAGGGTGGAAGCTAGAGAACAGCAGCTGCATGGAAACTGTACGTGAATAACACTCGTCTACATTACTCTCTATTAATGTGCACGCGGAGGCATGCGACCGGAGTTCACTCACTTGGTATTATGCAATGCTCACTCATGGACTGACAGCAAACAGCCATGTATCCTTACAAAGCAGGTATAAGGAAACATAGCTTCTACATATACAGCTACAGTCACAGCTGCAGAACAGGAGCCACATGGCAAATCTTCCCGAATAGTGCTCGAGGCTGCCAGTTGACTCACTTGGTATAAAGCAATTCTCACTCATGGAGTGATGGGCAACAGCCGTTTGGCCCTACCAAGCAGGTATAAGGAAACACAGATGCTACCTATACAGCTTCAACACAACTTAGCCACACCAACAAATGGGAACCCCCAGGGGGTCCACAACTCTTTTGTGGATACGTGCGTAGCAAGCACGGGACCCCGAGATAATGTGGCCCCCCTTCCTTTCTGGGCTGCATACCTTCCTTTTCCGCATCCTTCCCTCTCCCCCATCTTCGCCCCTCCTCCCCTCACCTCTGGCTCTTTCCTTCCCTTTACCCCTCTGGGAGTATGGTTTGTGCCTACATCCGGAGACGGATGCTCGTAAATGTACCGCATTCTTCGCCTTCATCCTTCCCTGTCCTTCTCTTTTCCTTACCTCTTCTCTTTACCCTTTTCTCCGCTGCGGCGTTTGAGACCCCTCCTCTTTCCTTTCTCTTTCTTTGTTTTTCCCTTTCTCTTTCTTCCTCCCTGTGCATGTCTGAAGGCCGACCCACACATTTTTGTGCGTAGCCGGTGACGGGGTAACGCGTAATTCCCCGCCCCGCGTAGACAGGTAGTACACGTACGTACCCCCTGGTAACGGCCAGGCCCAGGGAGGGGTGATTACCCGAGCTGATACCTTCCAAAAGTGCCGATTGGTCTCTCCGTCCGTTTGTTGGGAGGTGTGAACAATCACCTAAGGCGGGAGTGCCCTCAGAGAGGGCCCCCACAAGGGAGGAGCGCACCATCGGAGACGCCGGTAATCATGGAGGATTCTTCCGCAATGGTTTCCTCACCTTCCACTATGTCTGCTTACAAGCGTTAGTTCACTGAGTCTCAGCCACAGACAGTTCTTCCATCGTTGCCACAGTTCCTTGTTGTTTCTCGGTCTGACGAAGGTCACGACTTCTCCACGGTCAACCCTTTCATTATTCAGAAAGGTGTCGACGCAATTGCAGGTCCTGTAAAGTCTTGTTCCAGATTACGGAATGGCACCTTGTTGTTAGAAACAGTCAGTGCCCTCCAGGCACAAAAATTGCTGCATACTTCACTGCTCCACACCTTCCCCGTCCGGGTTGAAGCGCACCGCACTTTAAATTCCTCGCATGGAGTCATTTATACACGCTCCCTCGATGGATTGTCTGACGAAGAAATTCAGCACTACCTGTCTGACCAGGGCGTAACAGCTGTTCATAGAGTTATGAGAAGGGTTGACACGAACATCATTCCAACCCGCACTGTCTTCTTGACATTTGACAAAGTTCAACTCCCATCGAAAATCAAAGCAGGCTATGAGATAATTTCCGTTCGCCCTTACGTCCCAAACCCTACGCGTTGCTATCGGTGTCAGCGGTTCAGTCACACCAGCCAGTCCTGTTCCAATCCGGCCAAATGTGTTACGTGTGGCAAGGATGCCCATGAGGGTGCTTGTCCGCCTCCATCCCCTCGCTGCATCAACTGTATGGGTGACCACGCTGCTTCCTCTTGAGATTGCCCCGTTTTTAAGGACGAAAAGCTCATCCAGGAAATCAGAGTGAAGAAAAAGGTGTCGACCTTTGCTGCACGAAAATTATTTGCCAGTCGACAGCCCACCGTGCCTCAGACAGAAAAATACAGCACTGTCCTTGCTTCTCCTCGGCCAACAAAGGAGGCGGCCACGCAGACTTGTGACCTCACCTTTAGTGCCACGGTCGTCAGATCGGCCAGTGCAGTGATCGCCCGTTCAACCTCACCACTTTTGCCTGCCCACTCTATGGCTCACCCTTCATCGGGTTCTGCTAAATCTCGAGCCCAAAAGTCAGACACCAAGACTTTGAAAAAAGAGCATACTCGTGAAGATTGTTTACGTACCCCAACTTCACAACCATCGGTTCCTCCTTCTTCTAAACATCATATTTCCAAGAAGGCTACAAAGAAACCCAGTTCATCTCCTTCTCCGCCAAGGCGTGTCCCATCTACAGCACCACCTGGCGGAAATCGCCCTCGGCCGTCTTCTGTGTCGCCGAGGCGCACTGCTGGCGGCCGATCAACCGGCCGATCGCTGGTGGCAGGAACTGCTCCTGAACAACCTATGGATCAGGATCTTCTGCCTTCGGCTGAATGCCATTCCATGCTGTCGGTCGTAATCTCTGAGCAGTCGTTGAGTTGACAGCAACCTTGGTCACATTCCTCCATTTTCTGTTCACCCTATGTCCATTATCCACTGGAATATCCACGGCATTCGCGCCAAGCGGGATGAATTGTCGATCCTCTTACGATCCTACTCGCCGGTCATCTTCTGTCTTCAGGAAACAAAGCTGCGTCCCCATGACCGCTTTGTTCTCCCTCATTTTCAGTCCGTCCGATATGATCTCCCCTGTGTTGAAGGCACTCCAGCCCATGGAGGACTCATGATTCTTCTCCATCATACTCTCCATTATCACCCAATCCACTTAAACACTTCCTTCCAAGCTGTCGCCATCCGTCTTTCCCTTTCTGGATACACGTTCTCTCTTTGTACTGTATACATTCCATCGTCCACACCAATGGCACGAGCTGATCTCCTTCATCTTCTTGGTCAGCTTCCAACCCCCTATTTGCTGGTTGGGGACTTCAATGCCCACCACCTGCTTTGGGGATCTCCACATCCTTGTCCACGTGGCTCACTATTGCTAGACGTCTTCCACCAAGCGGATCTAGTTTGCCTCAACACTGGGCCCCTACATTTTTGTCTGCCTCCACGACAAATTTATCTCATTTGGACCTTGTGGTCGGTACTGTTCCGCTAGCTCGGCGCTTCGAATGGTTCGCCCTTGATGATACACACTCGAGTGACCACTTTCCATGTGTCCTTAGACTGCAGCCTCAACTGCCATATATGCGCCCGCGCCGCTGGATGTTTGCCCAAGCCGACACTTTTTTCATCTCTAGCGACATTCGATGACCGTCACTTTCCCAGCGTCGATGATGAGGTCACACATATTACCGACGTTATTCTTACAGCTGCAGAACGTTCAATACCACGCACCTCTGAATTGCCCCGGCGCCCCCCAGTTCCTTGGTGGAACGAGGCATGCCGTGACGCAATACGTGAGCGGCGACGTGCTCTTCGCGTTTTCCGCCACCATCCTACTTTGGCCAACTGTATGCACTATAAGCAGTTCTGTGCGCGATGCCGTCGTGTCATCCGCGATAGCAAGAAGGCAAGCTGGAAATTCTTTATTAGCTCATTTAACACCTTCACTCCCTCCTCGGAAGTTTGGAGTCGGCTTCGACGGTTCTCAGGCGCGCCTAGTTTCTCCCCGGTATCTGGGCTCACTGTCGCGCATGATACATTAGTGGACCCCGTCACAATTTCTAACTCACTGGGTCAGCACTTTGCTGAGATTTCGAGCTCTTCAAATTACCCGCCAGCATTTCTCCCGAAGAAACGTGCAGCGGAAGTGCGACATCTTGCTTTCTCCTCTCAAAATCGAGAAAGCTACAATACTGTTTTCTCCATGCGGGAACTCCAACATGCACTCTCTTCTTCTCGCTCCTCCGCCCCAGGACCGGATGGTATCCACGTCCAAATGTTGCTGCATTTATCAACCCATAGTCTGCGTTACCTTCTTCGCCTTTATAATCGAATTTGGACCGACGGTACTTTTCCCAGACGATGGCGGGAAGCTATCGTCGTTCCTGTTCCGAAACCTGGAAAGGACAAACATCTGCCCTCTAGAATGAGATTTTCACTCTGCAGCGGAGTGTGCGCAGATATGAAACTTCCTGGCAGATTAAAACTGTGTGCCCGACCGAGACTCGAACTCGGGACCTTTGCCTTTCGCGGGCAAGTGCTCTACCATCTGAGCTACCGAAGCACGACTCACGCCCGGTACTCACAGCTTTATTTCTGCCAGTATCCGTCTCCTGCCTTCCAGACTTTACAGAAGCTCTCCTGTGAACCTTGCAGAACTAGCACTCCTGAAAGAAAGGATACTGCGGAGACATGGCTTAGCCACAGCCTGGGGGATGTTTCCAGAATGAGATTTTCACTCTGCAGCGGAGTGTGTGCTGATATGAAACTTCCTGGCAGATTAAAACAGGCCGCCCCTCCTCCCTACTACCAACGCGAGTCCTCTTCTGTTAACTGCTCCATTCTCTTTCCTTCTGCTTTCCTAAAACCTTCTTGACAACTTGGGGTACAGCACCGCCTTGGCTCCATCCCCGGATCTGCCTGCTATGTGACCTTTGTCGATTTCCCAAGGATGGTACCCCTTCACTTGTTTATCGTTGGGCATTTGCTGCTCTATGTGCACAAATGACGGAAGCCACATTTATTTACACCGATGGCTCGAAAACATCGTTAGGTGTAGGGAGTGCCTTTATTGTTGGCGACACCCCAAATCACTTTCGGCTTCCTGACCAGTGTTCGGTTTATATTGTGGAGCTTTACGCTGTCCTTCAGGCTGTCCACTACATCCGCCGCCATCAGCGGATACAGTACGTTATCTGCTCAGATTCTCTCAGCTCTCTCCTCAGTCTCCAAGCTCTTTACCCTGTGCACCCTCTGGTCCACCGGATTCAGGACTGTCTGTGCTTGCTCCACCTGGGGGGCGTCTCGGTGGCGTTCCTCTGGCTCCTGGGACACGTTGGTATCTGTGGAAATGAGGCGGCCGATATAGCACCCAAGGCTGCAGTCTCTTTTCTTTGGCCAGCTATTCAATCGATTCCCTTCGCTGATCTACGGAGCGTTTTATGTCGTCGTGTTGTTTTTTTATGACATGCACATTGGTCGACACTTCCCCATAATAAAATGCGGGACGTGAAAGCTCTTCCTTGTGCTTGGACCTCTTCCTCCCGAACGCGTCGTCGGGAGGAGGTAATTTTAACTAGACTCCGGATAGGGTACTGTCTTTTTAGCCATCGACATCTTTTAAGAGGCGATCCTCCCCCACTCTGTCCCCACTGCTCTCAGCTGTGGACGGTAAGACACCTTTTAATTGAGTGCCCCTATTTTAATCCGTTACTCTCCCGTCTACAGCTGTTGCCAGATATATCGTCAATTTTAGCAGATGACATGCGCTCAGCCGATCGCATTCTCGAGTTTATTAGTGCCAGTGAAATGACGTCAGTCATTTGAAGCTTTTTTTGGGGTCAACCAACCCCTTTCTGTAGTGGATTTTTAAGCCTTCCTTCTGCTTTTAGTTTCTCCAATTTTAAGACTTTCGTTCCCATTGCTGCTGGTTTCCATTTTTGGTTTTTTACTGTTTCCTAAGTCACGGACCGGGCGCTAATGACCATAGCAGTTTTGCGCCCTAAAACCAAAACAAACAAACAAACACTAATTGGTATAGCAAGTGTTTGAATGAATTTAGAATTAGAATTTCTTTATTAGCAGTCGATTTTCCATGTTTTCTATGGAGAAGGTATGCACTGTACACGTGAGATTCACCACAGTGTAACAAAAATTAAAGTGAGAACAAAATATTGAATGAACTTCAATACAGCAACAACAATGGCAGTAACCCCATGGCAAGTTGCACCATATTTTGGAGTATGTTTTGAAATGTAGGTCTCCCTTTAACTGGCTGTATCTGTTCATAGGTGGGAGGAAGTCAAGGGCACTAGTAAGTCACTGCAGTGCTGAAACCACCCGTCAAGTTGAGCACTGCTTTACTTGATTTGCAGTGTAACAAATAAAACATAAAAATACTTATCGGCAGTCAGGCTCAGTGGTTTGGGCCGTAAAGCACTAGGCAGCCCCAATGTTAAGCAGCCAATTTAGTCAGCCAGCTGACAGTCAGTCATGACCGATAAGCTGAGTGAGATGGATGTGGAATATGTTATGCCTTTTTTCTCATATCTGATGTACTTTACAATAATTGTAAAATTTATTTTTCCATCATTTTATTTGCTTTATGCACTGTGGTTTATAACTTCATGTACATAGGAAATATAGTGACTCATCTATTTTTCCACAGTTTTGCACAAAGCTCTCATTAGTAAAAATTTACAAATATCGGAGAAAAGCCCCATATCAAACAACAGAGTACCAACACCATGCGTCATTGTCGCAGGTGAGGCATTTGGTATATCTGAAAATTTAATGCATACTTATGGAGGAAGGAGTTCAACAAACAATAAAAGGACCTTTAAAAACTGACTGTCTCAGACTAAGCAGTTTATAGAATACACACTGACAAATAAATGGAGAACAGAAAATTTTTCATCACCCAATGGATGTTTGAGATGAATTTGCAATTGCTGCAATAAATGCTTGCTGTGTTTTACAAGCTAACATGCTAGAAAGCAATGAGTGAAAATTTTTAGACCTATTGTATGTCCCTTCAAAATGGAAATTTCCCCAAGTCCTACAAGTTATTGAAAGTCATCATGAAATTTGTTTCAGGATTCAGGGAATGTCTGGTTACTTTGACAAGTGCACGGACATTGAAGGCAGCCACATAAGTTCTCCATGAGACAGCCTGCTCATAAATGGCAGCGCGGAGCCAGCTAGCTGTCGCAGAGGCCCAGTATGCGGGCTGCATCACTTCAATTTTATATTGGCTGATGCAGAAGGCCTGCCTAGAACATTACAGCCCCTTTCATTTCTCTGTGCACCAGATAATATGTCTCCCCATCTCACTGCTAACATGGTGCAAAAACTCTGTGTAAGCAGCCAGTGATGAGAATGCAGCAGACAAAAACTCCTTTCTTAGACTGCTAACACTATTGAATATGTGTCTCCTTAGTATAATTATGCAGTTTGTTGTTGTAGTGCTACAGAATGAGTGAACCAAGCAAGAATCCAGTGAGTCTTATTAATTAACATCTCCAGACTTTTCATATTAAGTCTCCTGATAGTTTATGGAGTGCTGCTCAATATCCAGAATCAACCAGAGTGTTTCAGGATTAACTCTCTGAGTGAGCTTGCCATTAGAATATGGAATAGCTTTCATTTAGACATCCGTCTGTGCAATTATATAAGAGTTTTGAGATTCAAAAATTTCAGAAGAGACACTGGGTGTGAGTATATAAAAGAGACAAACTGCCTATTGGCTTCTGTCTCGGGTTCTTCAGCCGACGTTCATCTGATGATATTGCTGATGTTTCGCCAGTACGAGTGGCTGGCATTGTCAAAGCTTCACCCTCCATTGCCAGTGGTGAACTGGAGCCGAGCTCGCGGCCGCAGACTATATATACCTGGTTGACCAACGTCCAAGGGCTTCTCTGTGGTCGTTTCCAGTGCGTTTCTCCTCTTGCTACCTGGAGAAACACACCGGAAATGATGACGGAGAAGCCCTCAGACGTTGGTGCGCCAGATACATATAGTCTGTGAACGCGAGCTCGGCTCCAGTTCACCACTGGCAATGGAGGGTGAATCTTTGACAATGCCAGCCACTCGCGCTGGCAAAACGTCAACAAAATCATCAGATGAATGTGGCCGAAGAACCCAAGACAGAAGCCAATAGGCAGTTTGTCAACAAGTGGCCACGAAAGCCTTAAAAATTTTGTGTATAAAAGAGTTCGTAATATTGCAGCATGCTTGCAACTTGCGTGTCTTGGAAGTGTCAAATGATGATTGTAAGACTTTTTTCTCTCTATATACTGAGTGCATTTATTGTTACAGAGACATTCTCATGATTTAAAAAGAAGTAGTTCATCTCTATTGGTGGCTGTGACCAAGGGAGGCTTAAACAATTCAGACATATAGTAGCCAAAGAAATGTCAAAGAAATCTGGTCACGAGTTTCAAATGACATTAAGACATAAAAAGAAGATTTTATTAGGAATGTGATTTGAGAAGTGAAGTAAAATTCTCCATATTTGCTGAAGACATTATGAGCTGAAACTTGTACATTGAAGTCATGATTAAAGATCAATCCAGGAATGCATTGCATGTGTAGAATGTATTTTCTTTAGTCTCACAATGGTAAATCTTTGTAAATCAAATAAAGTTTATGGTGGAATGTTTCAAATAAAAGAGTTGTTCTGAAAACTAATTTAAAAGGAACAAAAGTTACATTTGTTTAATAAATGACAAAGAATTGGCACTATAAATGCAATTGGATTCCAAATTCATCTGCAGGTATTATCCTTAACACTTTTTACCCACAGATGACTTCTAATTGTTTTTATTTGTGTGAGTGAGTAATATTTCAAACAATTTTTGTTATTCACAAATAATGAATAGCAATTTATACAATATTTGTCATTCACATAAATTTTGCCCAAGTGTGGAGTTAACAGAAGTGCATTGCACGTGCTCACACTGTAAATTCACAGCCTATGTACAAGTAGGTGCAGGTGCAGGAAATCCGTGTAGTAATCTTTGGCAAACATCCACCAATGTTTGCAAAGCGTATTAGCGCTCTTACTCGCACACCGCAGGTGCATGTGAGCCATGTGCATAGGGTAGGCAGTTGCAGGGCTCTAGTGGAAGCATTTCGAAATGGCTCAGTTCGTGAACCATTTTCGTGCCACTGTGCTTCAAGTATATACCGTCTGTAGCAAAATGGCGATATCCAAAACTGCTGCTGAGGCAACTGTGGTGCACCACAGGCCATAGGTGACTGGGGTGAATGATGGCTGCAGAGGTGTATGTGGGCAAATAGACATGAAGCTGTTGAGCAACTGATTGCCCAGATGAAGCAAGGGGCTACCAACATTGTTTCCGCAATGACCATTGAGCGAACATTGTTGCATATCGGTCTCTGAAGCAAGCACGTGGTTCAGGGGCAATGAAGGCTGGAGTTTGTGCACTAATACCACAGCTGTATGTCCATTGAATGGTGATAACTGGCTTCTTCGAATGAATCATGTTTTATGCCTCATAGCACAGATGGCTACTGGCATGTACGCTGTGAAATGTCTGAAAGTAAACACTCTGCAACAATAATCAAAAGGGCTCAGGCTAGAGGACATCCCTGGATGATCTTGTTAGTCTGGAAGGCACGGTGGATCAATACAAGTATGCATCTATACTTGGGGACCATGTCCACTCCTACATGCAGTTTGTTTTTCTTCAGCACAGTCTTCTACCGCAGTTTCCTCGGCGGAAAGTCATCTACCGCAGTTTGTTTTTCTTTGGCACAATGTTGCAGTTGATGTGCATGGTTCGAAGAGTGCCAAGATGGATTCATCATACTCCCCTGGCCAGCAAACCCTCTGAACTTAAACCCAATGGAGAATCTGTGGGACCCCCTTGATTGGGCTGTTTGTGCCATTGAACTTCAGATGAGAAACCTAGTGCAGTTGCCAACAGCACTAGAATCGGCATGGCTCCACATCCCTGTCAGTACCTTCCAGAGCCACACTGATTCTCTTCCTGCATGTCTCGCACGAGTCTGTGCTGCAAAGGATGGTTATTCAGGCTTTTTCCAGGTGATCACATTATTTTGACTGGGCGGTGTATTTGCCTAATGGTGCTCTGCTAATGACATTATATGCTTTTTGGTTGGGTGTTGATGTATTCCCATAGCTTTGTTTAATTATTTAAATGCTTAAAGTGTTAAAAGCTTCTAAACAGCCTTGTCCTTATCAGTAATGCCTTATTCATGACTATAAATATTTCTTTTATTTTCCATTGAGGATCCTTTATGTAAGATTAGGTAGTGTATGTGGTTCTTTGTTGCTGGTGTTCATTGTTTTTTATTATCTCTGAAAATTAGTTTAACCCATTGTAGGAACTGAAACAATATTTTTTGTGTTTATTCTTGTTCCAGGCTCACAAGTCAACAATATGGTTAGCGCGCCATTTACCACAGAATCGTGACATTTTTGTCACTTGTGGAGGAAGTGGCTCAGTATGTTTATGGAAATAGTAAGTTTCATAATTTTACAAGTTATGAAAAGCAACACTTTAAGAGTCTTCAAATAAATTTCACAATTTCTTGAATTTAGGGAATCATAGATTTCATTGTAATTTTTGCAAGTATAAAATGAAGAAATGAATGATTTTTACTTCTCGAGTGAATCTTTCTTGGAACAGATGCATGTTAAATTAAAGAAACAATAGTTTGTACGACACAGCAGAACTCTGATAACCTTGTCAACAAGATCTTCCTACCAGAGGTACCTCGTCTTTAGTTAAATTTTGTGATTTCTCATTAGCAAAGATGTCAAGGCACTTTTTTTTTTTTTTTTTTAATCAGCATATAAAATTAAAATTCATTGACAGTTAACAACTGGCTGCTTGAGAAATAATAGTTGATTGCTGAGGTTAATACTATATTAAATTGAGTAGGTAAGTCACAGTTTCAAAGAAACAGTGGGCAAGTTGTATAACATTTTATATTCTTATTTGATATCCCTCCTTTATATCTGCAGGGTTCCATTTGATATCGTACTAATGTTGAGTGGTCTTTATCTTCATACACCCTGCATCTGTAAGTTGCTTAGAAAACAGAAGCAATTTGAACACTTAATTACCATTCATACTTCAAAAGGTTTCAAACTTCCCTTGAACTTGAATTTTGCTTGTTTCAAACCTTTATTTGAATCTCATTCCAGTTGTGTGCACCAACCCTGTGTATTGCAAAAGAATCTGATATTAATTGGCCTTCTGTTTTCTTATTCTGCCATTAACAAATATTTCTTTCTGTGTTGTACTTTTTAGTGCTTGATGAATTTGATTCCAAAAGGTGAAGATTCAACATCTTTCATCTTGTCTTCCTGCCACCCATAAAGTAATGATTTTGTTTGGACCAAGTAGTCTAACTTGGATCGAGACTCAATTAATGGAATTTGTAATTGAACCGAATGTCTTAGAGTATGCCCAATGCTTAATTCTTCTAATACCATATTGTACACATTCACCATGTTTTCATCTGTCATTTCATTTTTGATTGTCCTTTATATTATAATAATAATAATAGTAAGAGTAATGATAATAATGTTGAATGGTTCGACAACCTAGTGCAAGTCTCAGATGGACACATCTTTGGGACTGAGTCAACAGCACCTGTTGTTCCCATCCAAGCCATGCAATTACTAATTGCAATATTGAAAAGTGCCTGAGTTATTCTGAACACGATGGACTGTGGCACGGCCATTGTGAAACACATCAAATGAATTCACAATTGTGAATAAGGATTACCATCGGCTGTTGAATGGAATGACGACAATGAAAATTTGTGCCGGACGGGGAACTCAAACCTGAATTTGCCGCTTATCATGAGTCTTACCATCTGGCTATCTGTGCATGGCTCATGGCCAGACCCAAACTTACATATTTTGTCAACCATGCATCCTTATTTGCAATTGCAAATTCATTTGCTGTGTTTTGTAAGGGCTGTGGGCGCCGCAGTGCATCATGATCAGAATAACACAGGCACTGCAATATCGTATTTCCTTGCCGATACTGGGCAAGCGACTTTCGAGTACAGCATCTGACCTGTACGGGAATATTCATAATGGATGTATGAGTACTGGTTGTAGATGCATGGTTGACGACATATTGAAGTTTGGGTCTGGCCGTGAGTCGTGCATGGATAGCCAAATGGTAAGACAACTGCTCACGATAAGTGGGAAATCCGGGTTCAAGTCCCAGCCCGCCACAAATTTTCATTGTTGTCATTCCATTCAACAGCTGATGGTAATCCTTATTCGCAATTGCAAATTCATGTGATGAATTACTAATTGGGTTCAACATCGCTGAATTTCATCCTTCATGTGAATCACATTGATAAGAAGTTTGCACTTTTGAATTTAGTGATCCAAGTCATAAGTATTGACAGTGAAGAAACTGAATGATTGAAAGCCTCCCCAATGTAGGAAAAATATTTGTCAACAATAAACCATGTAAAACAATAAATTTTGTGATGGCATGATATTCCAGTGTATCTGTTTGAATAAAAAATACACAAATATCTATCAAGGCTGTATAAACTAAACTGTTCCACATATCAACTTGATACATTCATTCATTCCTGGTGGAAGATAGGCCTCATTTTGTCTAATGTTTGGGTGTATTTAACAGTAAATGAGCATATTTTTTCAAGAAAATGTACTGGTTGTGGCTCTATTTAATGTCCATTATAGCATATACTGGTAGTGTCTGAATGTAAAGATAGGATCCAGGATTGGGTGACTCACACATCAGCAGCACAGCTTGCCATACAACTGATACATCAATTCCAAAGTTTTCAAGACAGCTAAGAAGGCACCCTGTTGCTGGATACAGTGAGCTATGGATCTGTAGAAATTCAGTTGCAGACCAACTGCTCAGGACCAAGGTGCCGTACAAGCATTTCAACAGACAAAATTGAGCCAGAAGGATATTTTTCAGTGTGTATGTGTGGGAGGGCAGAGAGTCACTGGACAAGAGAGAGAGCAAGCTACAGTCACTGAAACTAATTGCTCAGTTTTTGTGTTCCTCCCTCAGATCACAGAAATGGGACAAAATGATAATGACCTGTCTTTGTGTAAGGAATTTGTTCACTAATCTATGGCTATCTGCAGTTATTAAAAAGTCCACCTGTTTGTACTTCCTGTGGAATACTCCTTGAGCTCGCCATGTTTTTTGTACACCTGCTTGGGGTTGAAGTCAGGATTGGAAAGCAGTGTAGACTCATAATTAACTTATGGTACTCACACTTAGAAAAAAGCAATCGTAGTGGTTTATTATTCATTGGAGTTACACAGTGAGGACTGTCAAGGGAATGACAGAAAGTAGCACCAGGTGCCCCTAACTATCTCAGAGGAGAAGGAAAATGCAAGGAGAACTAAGTCATTTAGCTTCTGTGTTAGGCATTGGCATGGAACACAAGAGAGAGAGAGAGAGATTCTCAGCTGCTGCTCCGAGAGTGCACAGTTTCACAAGTCAGACTCTGCAGCATGATTTAATGGCAGGGCTTCACCAATCTCAGTGGGGCCTTAATCTAGGGCTAACAACGTTTAACTTTGTTTGACAATTCATTATTTTAATTTCATTTAACAACTGAAATCTTGAAATGTGAGTTTAATTGTTACATCACTCAGCAGTGTCTATAATTGGCAGCACAGGACTGTGACTGTGGCAGCATCCCAAGATAGCCAAAGCTGGTTTCAGAGACAGTTTTAAGAAGTAGAGGAAACTGAGACACTTGGGTTACAAAGATTAAAACATTATTTAAAATAAGCAATACATATTTACAGGTCAGTTTTACAAGATTAATGAAAGCAGTGACTGAATGACTCCTAGCATTAGAAGAGTTAATGGACCCACTGATAGGGGCCACTTGATGTTTAAAGGCCTCCATGTCAGACTGCTGTCGAATTTTTGAAGACAACTTGAGCACACAGTCTCTTGTCTTTATTGTGGCCAGATAATCACCAATGTGTCCCCATTTGGTTGCCAGCCTGACAGTGAGGCAGACTAAAATCACGAAACAGAATTTTGAAACACAACAGATATTTTAACTGTAATCAGGGAGGTTGGAGGGAGGATTGAAGTGATGTAAGTAAAATTTATTTCAAGACCATTAACACCACTAATTATGTCCTATAAATAATGTTGTAACTATTTAACTGACCAAAGAAAAGTTGCAAAACTGGAAATATATTAACATATTAATGTGATTAAATCTGACTGATCACCAACCAGAATGCCATATGAAATTAAATAGATTGAACTAACAAAGTATAAAATGACAACTGCAAACATTTCGCTTCTCATTGGATTAATGCAGCCTATAAATAAATAATAAATGATTTACAATAAACATCTGAAGTGTATATATGTACACACTGCACCCTTCAAAAATAATTAAAGAAAATGATCAGCATTGAAAAGTATGAGTTTATGATTACCTACTTGTGAGAAGCCAGGCCTAGCAAAAAAGATGAACTTACAAGTTTGAGGTTTTAAAAAAGTCTTTGTTTCCCTCTTTTAACACCCTTCCATGCTGCAGTATCCCTTCACTTATGGAAACAGATGATATCAGTTGGTGTTACTTCCTCCGGCTCACCATTGTACTGCAGCGCTGCCTCAGTCATCTTGGATGCTTCCGATTCTGGGATGAGATTTCTCCAGTCATCTAAGTTGGCCTTTTTCTCCTTTATTAGTTCCCCCTGCATGCCTCTTTCCACAGTATTATTTTCAATTAGTTCATCAGCTTCATCATTTCCCATCCATTCTATGGTGTCCTCTGCATCGACAGTCTCACAGCCCGGTATATTTTTTAGTAACAAAATGATATCATCGTTTCCCTCTTTGACTTCAGTTTCACACATGGATTCCAACTTGAAGTGTCCACCTTCTTGGTCTAGAAGAATTTTCCGAGACCTTACAAGTGATGTGTTTGGAATCTCTTTCCGTGCTTTGGCCAACTACCTTATGACATGTAACAAGTCATTTCTCTCACAGATGGTTACACAATCTTCATTATCAATCATTGATATCAATGAACTGAGAAGACAGTAGCAATATTTCTTCTTTAGTATGTCAACGATGCCCTGGTCCATTAGCTGACAAAGAGCTGTCACATTTATTGGTGAAATTAATGCTTTGATTTCTCCATGTGTGAGGTCATCAGTCTTAGGATGTGAAGGCGCATTATCAAGAGCTGTCACATTTAGTGGTGAAAATAACGCTTTGATTTCTCCATGTGTGACATCATCACTCTCAGTATGTGAAGCCACATTATCAAGAAGCCACAGAGCTTTCGTCAGTAAATTGTTGTTTTACAAATATTTCTCTAAAGCTGCTACAAATTCATGTGTAGCCACATTTTACATGTTTCTGAACTCATCTGTCCTTTTTCTTGATGAGTATTATATAAGGGCACTTATTCCTGATTTTTGGGGTTTTTGAAAGCCTAGGTTTCTGTGATTTCCCTACTAATGTAAGCCTAGGTTTATGGTTACCAGTTGTATTACACATGCCAGTACAGTAACTTGTTCCTTACATGTATTGTATCTGGATGCTGCAGTGTCCTTTTTTGAAGCAAGCATTTTCTTAAGGAGGACTTTATAAATTTAAATCACTCTCATAGCATTTGTACAACTGTTTGCCATAAATTTCCCCTCATTAATTAAATCCAAAAGATAGTCTTTAAAAAATGACACAGCCTCTTTGCCAGTGGATAATGTCTCTCCACTAATTGTAATCTGGCAAATACCAAATCGATTTTTCAATCAGTCCAGTAATCCACCTCTGACAGTAAATTCTGAATCTTCTCCTTCTATTTGCTGCTGAAACTGTAATGCTTTTTCCTGCAATATTGGCCCAGTAATGGGCAAACTTTCCCCTCTTAAATATTAATGTCACAAAAGTAACATTTCCTCAACTTCTTTATGCTTACCTTCTGACTTTGTCTTCATTGCTCTTATTCCACTTCCATTATCTTGGGAAACATACCAGTTTTCAATTTGTGCTCAATTTTTCTTCCAGTCTTTAACAGTATTTTTTCCCATTCCAACCCCCCACCTACCCCTAGGAATAGTTTTGGCTGCTACCCCAGAATCCAGTCACAGTACAGCACATAGTTTTTGATCCATAGATGCTACAGTTTTTTCATTTACCACCCATTTTGGACTCTAATTAAAGCATAAAGGATGACACAAAACAATGATTCAACAATGCACACACATTTTGCATCTGATATACAACTGAAGAAACAAGAACAAAGGTTTGCCAACACAGCTGCTCTCTACGTGTTATAATTTTAATTAATATTGTGTTTATACTGGTTGCTGGTGAGGAAGAAAGTTAGTTATCAGTATTTTATAAATGATCTCATTCATAAGCAGCCATATCACAGTCATCACAGTCCCTCCAGAAAGTTATAATTAAGCTTTACTTGTTTAATCAGAATTGGACGATGACTCTCCTTGTCCGCAGTCTCAATGATTCGAAGCGATCTGCAATCCTGTGTAAATAAAATGTCTTGGTTTTCTTGCATTGTGTAGTTAGTCGGGAAACGTCAGATGAAGCGGAAAGTTTGCTTTGACAGAGTTTAATTATCCGATGAAATAATGGAGCTCTTGGATCTAATAATTGCAGGTTCATTTCTAATTAATCGGAAGTTCCCTTCTGATTACCAATGAAACGACACCTCTGTGCAAATTTCCAATTAGAGAATACATATGTAATGAAATTCCTTACACACCTTTGATGTAAATGCTCAATATATATTTTATTGAGTAGCATACAATATATTTTCAATCTCTTTCTTCCAGTAATCTCGATAGCAAAATTACAGTTATTCAATGCGGATATTCGGCAAGGAGAAGATCCTAAAAGTCCTCTCAACACACCAGAGAGAATATTACAAAGAGTAATTATGCGCTCATGGATTATTAATACTACTGTACTACTTTGCGAATTGATTCTGCGAGTCTATAGATGGTCAAGTAGGAAACATAATTCACTCATAGAATTGCGCAGGGATAATTAGTAGAATATAAAGAGATATTACAGTGTGTTCATTCTTGTTTGTGAGCACTGGAAGGAGGCGTCTAAGGATTGTTTGTTGAAGAGTGGTTTTGAAAATTTATTCATTATTAACAACACAGTATTTACCTTATAATTGTGAATCCAGATGTGCTAGAAGCACAAAAGACACGTGATACATTTTGAAAGGCCACACGGCACTGTAGCGGGCATCCTCTTGCTAAAGGTTCAAAAAAATTATATGAATTAAGTAGGTTGGATAGTACAGAGGGTGGGTAGTCATGGGCCAGACAGTCAAGAGAGTACTGTAACCTGCTGCAGGAATGCCATAACATGGGCAGCATCTCAATCTAGTGATACGTTTCTGGTCATGAGCCATCAGCTGATCTGAGGACTTGAGCAATTCAGTGTTGTTAGTATCCAAAAGAACTGATCAGACAGGATGCGTACTGAGAGGGAAGTTAAATTCCAAGGATGCATAACAAGAATGATTCAATAGTGGCATTCAAAATTTCTTTCCATTGTGTGGAGAACCGAAATCCAGACCCCAGGATATCATAACGGGATGCTTCGAATAGTACTCCTGTATTATGTGGTGTTACTCAGTAGTTACAGGGAGTGAAATTCCAATTGGAGCACACAAGTGGAACCATAATGGAGCATATAACAAGCTGATCCTTGTGCGGGGTCAGCAAAGGTTGCATTAACATAACAATATCAACGTATTTTCCATAACGCGCATTACCAAGAGGGGAAAGGGGACAATACTATATGCCCAACCTAAAAAATGAAAATAAAAAAACTGTAATTGTATCTGACCTATATTAACAACATACTTTTTATCATGCTCTTAGCAATATCAACACACTTTCAAAAACATCTTCTACCAACAGTCTGGGATGCTGGAGATGATGGTCACGTGTGTGTGCAGTGTAATTGCTTGTGTGAATGAATTTGTGTATATGCTTATAGGAAGGGGGGGGGCATATTTATCAAGCTATTTTATATGTACTTCAGAAGGAATTTTAAACTGTAGCATAGACACTAAGTTGCGAGTTCGAGTCCACAAATTCCCCTACTTTTAAACCAGAGTCCGGCTGTCTGCTAAAGATAATGTACATACTTTCTAATCCACCAGTAACAGAAAAATCTTCCAGAAACAATTTGTCAAAACAGCTCTTGGCTGCTTCAAGATCAGAACATCCATGTTTGATAGTTGTCTCACCCTTCTGCAGCCACCAGCCACATGCCGCCTTCCACCTTCCACCAAACACTGTCCACAGTTGACCATGGTGCATCACTACACATGAATTTATCAACTGTCATTCCCTTGTTTGAAGTTCTAATATTTATCTTGCTGTTATGTTTTATATTTTAAGTACATGAAGCTTATGAATGATGTTTAAGCATTGTAAAATGGAGCTGCATGTTGGAAAAAGCCTAAAATTTGTGAGATATTGTTTGTTTTTGGTTTAATAAAGAGTTATTGTAAACCTTTCTTTTAAAATTTTTGGGGATACTCAGTTTACAAAGAACGTAACCAAGTTTCCCAAATATCACCCAGATGAGGCCAATGCATGGCATGATCTCTGTTCTCTGGTTATCTTTCCCAAGTTAGATTTTGTGCCCCAGATAAAGGTCTTCATTTATTACTTCCAGAGCATAGCTTCCGATGGAGCCCACAATACTGACAGAGCTCATGTTTTTTGTCTTTTGAAAGTTAATTTTGAGACTAAAGCATGGAAAACATCTTTCCATTCTCAGATCATATTTGACAGTTCATTTGTGCCATTCTTAAAGAGGATGATATCCTCTGTGAAGCAATGATGACTTAGAAATTTTTCATGTTGGTACCTTGATATCCACAGGATGGATAATTTAAAACATCCCCCATAGTGAAAATGAATAACTTAAGTGAGATTGTCCCTCCTTGTATGATGCTACTTCCCACAGGAATGTTTCCAATAATCCAATTGTCCTATATTTTTCATATCTAGATGATCATTCTTGTAAATGTAGCAGGTTAATTTTATGAGAAGGAAAGTTGCTACTCACCATATAGCGGAGATGCTGAGTCACAGATAGGCACAACAAAAAGACTCTCACAATTATAGCTTTCGGCCATTAAGGCCTTTGTCAACAATAGGCACACATAGACAAAGACACCCACACTCACACAAATGCAACTCACACACAACTGCTGAAACCACACTGCAAGCAGCAGCACCAGTGGATGATGGGAGTGGTGACTGGGTTGGGGTAAGGAAGAGGCTGGGGTGGGGAGGGACACAGTGAAGTGCTGCAGGTTAGCTGGGGGGGGGGGGGGGGGGATAGCAGAAAAGGAGAGAAATAAAAAGACCCGTTGCAGTTGTGGAATGATGGCTGTGTAGTGCTGATGGAATGGGAACAGGATGGGTGAGGATAGTGACTAACGAAGGTTGAGGCCAGGAGGGTTATGGGAATGTAGGATGTGTTACTGGGGAAGTTCTGACCTATGCAGTTCAGAAAATCTGGTGTTGGTGGGAAGGATCTGTATGGAACAGGCTGTGAAGCAGTCATTGAAATGAAGGATATCGTGTATGGCAGCGTGTTCAGCAACAGGGTGATTCACTCTTTTCTTGGCAACAGTTTGTCGGTGGCCATTCATGTGGACAGACAGGTTGTTGGTTGTCATGCCTACATAGAATGCACTACAGTGGTTGCAGCTTAGCTTGTAGATCACATGACTGGTTTCACAGGTTTTATGGGATACATTATGTTAGTGATCGGACTGGAGTAGGTGGTGGTGGGAGGATGTATGGGACAGGTCTTGCATCTAGGTCTATTACAGGGGTATGAGCCTTGAGGTAAGGGATTGGGAGCAGGGGTTGTGTAAGGATGGAGAGTATATTGTGTAGGTTCAGTGGATGACATAATATCATTGTGGGAGGGGTGGGAAGGACAGTGGACAGGACATTTCTCATTTCAGGGCATAACAAGAGGTAATCAAAACCCTGGCGGAGAATGTAATTCAGTTGCTCCAGTCCTTGATGGTACTGAGTTACGAGGGGAATGCTCCTCTGTGCCGAATGGTGGGACTTTGGGAGGTGGAGAAAGACTGGAAAGACAAGGCAAAGGAGATTTGTTTTTGTACAAGGTTGGGAGGATAATTGTGGTCAGTGAAGGCTTCGGTGAGACACTTGGTATATTTTGAGAGAGACTGCTCGTCAGTGCAGATGCGGTGACCATCAGTGGCTAGGCTGTACAAAAGGGACTTCTTGGATGGAACAGGTGGCAGCTATCGAAGTGAAGGTATTGCTGGTGGTTAGTAGGTTTGATATAGATGGAGGTATTGATGTAGCCATCTTTGAGGTGGAGGTCAACATCTAGGAAGGTGGCTTGTTGGGTTGAGTGGGACCAGGTGATGCAAATGGGGGAGAAGTTGTTGAGGTTCTGGAGGAATGTTGATAGGGTGTCCTCACCTTTGATCCAAATAGCAATGAATCTGAGCCAGGTGAGGGATTTAGGAATCCCAGAATCCTAAGCCTAGGAACCCTAGGATCCTAGGATTCCAGAATCCTAAACCTAGGAACCCTAGAATCCTAGGAACCCAGAATGCACCCTGTGTGTGTGCGTGTGCATGTCGTATTGTTGACAAAGGCCTTAATGGCCAAAAACTATAATTGTGAGATTCTTCTTGTTGTGCCTATCTGCGACTCAGCATGTCCACTATATGGTGAGTAGCAACTTTCCTTCTCATAATGTTGTTACATTCCATCTTGCATTTTCCATTGTTTGATTTTAGCAGATTAATTTGGTATCTGTTTAGTCAACATGGGGTCTGTGTGTTGTCCTCAATATTGTCCAGGTTTCAATTTTGTGAATGCCTTCTCATGTCTCTGGAGTCCATGGAACATTGTACCTCATATATTTCTCTATCATCTGTGTACTGCTTGTATATGGTTAACAGCACTGATCCTTTTCTGAATCCTGCCTGTTTGGCTGGCTGATAAAAAGTCAAATTTCTGATACAAGTGGTTCTTAATGATTTTTGTTAGCAGCTCGTAAAATATAGATAAAAGACTAATATGCCTGTAATTCTTGATGTTTGTGTTGCCACCTTTTTCAAAGGGGAGAATGAACTCTGCATTTTTCCGTGACTCTAGAATCTTCTGTTCCTCAAGTCATGTAATATAGTTAAGAGTGCTTCTTCATTATTCTCCCAATTTTAAGCATCTCACACATGACCTGATCTTCTCCTAGTTCCTTACAATTCTTGAATTATTCAGAACTGTTTCCATTTAATTTTTGTTGATGGGTTCCAATTTTTCCAGTGCCACATTCATAACATAACTTTGTGATTCATTATGCAGGCTTTGGCATGATAGTGATTGACTGCAGAGCTTTTGATGAAAGTCATCAACAGCTTTTATAATTTTGTCTCTTTTAGTGACAATTCCGGCTTGGTTGTTCCTAATATTGTGCATGATAAGCTTGCATTTTGATTGACTGGAACAAAATACTCTCATGTTCACATTTATTTTAATGGCCTCCTCTATCGGTCTTGTGTTTTGCATTCTCTGATCTCTTCTGATCACCTTCTTTATGTTTTTATTGATGTCTCTGTATTTGGGTGCATCTCTGTCAGTGTTTCACCTTTCCTCTGTA
Organism: Schistocerca nitens; assembly: GCF_023898315.1. NCBI lineage: Eukaryota > Metazoa > Arthropoda > Insecta > Orthoptera > Acrididae > Schistocerca > Schistocerca nitens. The sequence goes on along the minus strand of NC_064614.1, from coordinate 923,919,901 downwards.
AGGTGTTATGTTTCAAGGTCGAATCTTGAATTTTTCTGTTTTTGGAGTGCACTGACTCTTTACTGCTGATCAAATACTTCTTGTAATTTTTTATTGCAAGCTCATTCAATTCCATTGCTCTTCACATTTCTGTTGGTTGTTAAGAATACTCACCATCATTTGTTCTCTCACGTTTCATATGGAGAGTCCAAAGTTTGCACTGAAGAGATCAGTTCGTGTGAACTTTACTCATATCTTTTTATTAAAATCACTGAGTATTAATAAAAATGTGCTGGTGTCTGAATTTTTTGCTGTTGTCAGATTTTCACAGAACTGTTCTGTTTCTTTACCAGTTGAAGTGTAAGTAGGTGTGTATAGGCACAAGTGATTTGGCTGCTAATTTTACCATTCAGCTGAAGAGTTACATAGATCACTCTGTCTGAATTGATCATGGTCTTGGTGATAAAATGTTCCCTCCTGTTGTGAATTAACAGACCTACCCGGCCAATATGGGAATTTATATCTGAGTTATTCTGTAATAGGATGTGGCCAGACTTGAGGACAGCAATTCCTTCGTCTTTGAATCTTGTCTCACTGTTTCTGAGTATGTCCCATTTGAAGTTCTGTAATTGGGTCAATAAAATATCAATTCACCAAGCAGTGGCAGGAGAACACACATATAACGGCTGAAAGGTTGATCAACACCTGCAACCTACAGTATAAAGACTTTCCTTCTATATTAAAGACACCAACCATTTCCTAGATTGTCTGAGATCTGTGCCTATCCCTCTCCCACCACACACCTTGCTTGTCACCATTGATGCCACCTCTATACCAGCATCACACATGTGCATGGTCTGTTCACTGCTGAACAGTTCCTCAGTCAAGGCCCACCTAATTCCAAATATAAGATGTCCTTCTTGCTCAACTGAATCAACCTTATGACTTACGGACAGATCAGGGGCACAGCCATGGGAACCGAGATGGCTCCTTCCTATGCCAACTTTTTCATGGTTTGCTTGGAGAGGGCTTTCCTGGAATTCATAAGCCTTCAGCCTCTGGTTTGGTTTACATACATTAATGACATCTTTGCCATACGGACTCATGGTGAGGCTGACCTGTTAGAATTCCTTGACTCTCTAAATACATCCTCCCAATTAAGATTCACATGATCCCATGCCACTTTCCTTGATTTTAACCTCATCCTTACCGAGGGTCAGATACACACTTCTTTTCACTTAAGATACTAACAAACAACAGTACTTACATTTTGACAGTTGCCACCCTTCCCATGTCAAATGTTCCCTCCCATACAGCCTTGGTATTCAAGAAAAATGTATTTGTTCCAGTGCTGGCTCTTTACAGCAATACACCACCATTCTCAACTTGGCCTTCACTGGACATAATCACCCAACCAGCCTACTTCAAGAGCAGATTTCCCGTGCCATCACATCCAATCCTGGTACTGCTGATCCCACCAAATAACAACTTAGAAGTACACCTCTTGTGACTCAGTATTATACGGGTCTTGAATGTGTTAATCAGCTACTTTGACAAGGCTATGACTTTGTAAAATTGTACCCTGAAATGAGACCCCATTCTGTCTTGACATTTTGCCCACCACATCTAGAATAGCTTTTCACTGCCGTCCCAGTCCCCGCAATATTCTTGTCTGACTCTATACTCCTTCTGCACCCATTGCCCTGCCCTATGGCTATTACTGCTATGGCTGCCCCACTGTAAAACTTGCCCTATGGATCCTGCTACCACCACCTATAACAACCCTGAAACTTTCAAAATATGTACTATGAAAGGAAGAGCCACCTGTATAATGACACATGTTATGTAAACACTGTTTGGCCTTGGCATTAGCATGACTGCCACCAAGTTATCAGTTAGGATGAATGGCCCTAGACAGAGGGTGTATACTGGCAACACACAATATCCTGCAACAGAGCATGCTTTACAACATGACAGTTACAACCTTGGTGCCAGTTTTACCACATGTGCCATCTGGATTCCTCCCCAAGACCCCAGTTTCTCAGAACTACACGTAGGAAAGTAGAATTACAATACATGCTTGGTTCTCGCCACCCACCTGGCCTACTCAGTCTCAGCATTTCTTCTCAATAACTATTCCTTTCTTCGCTCCCTTTCAGTTTTCTGTATCTTTTATTTTCTGACCTGCCATTACCTCTGCCTCCCTTCTCCCACATCTACCATATATAATCCACTTAGCTTATTGCTTGTGCAAGTGTATTGTCAGTAATCTCTGTCTTGGATATTATCCTATCTTCTATCTTTGAGCTCTCAGGTTTTCATATCTCATCTGGTACAGTCCCCAACAGTCTGTCTTTCCTCAGTCCAGTAAATCTCCCCTGACCCAGGGTTCTGGGTTACTTTACAAAACTTTCCTTATTTCCTAAAACTCACTAGTCCTCTTCTTTCACCCCTCTTCCTTTCCCTTTAACCTTTCTGCCAGAAAAAGGAGCCACTGGCTCCAAAAGCTAGCAAATGTCAATGCCTTAACATTTGTGTTCTTGTGCTGCCAGGACTTATGACCTAAGATGTTGAGTCCCATAGTGCTCAGAGCCTTGTGCTGCCATCTATACAATTACATTATATTTTCAAAAGTTGATTATTAACATTTGATGTTCTGCTGTTCATGTTGCAAACGGCCAAAATATTCTTCTTGTGCATTTATTGTGTACTTTAATATGAGTAATTGATCTTTTGCCTCTCCCCTTTCCATCATTTGGAATCTGTGGGGCGGACTGCTATTTCAGTGAGAGATTCCAAGTCTCCAGCTGTACTTGCCTGGGGTGTGCTTGTTTTAAGTTTCTAAATTTTCATTCAGGGAAGGTTTGGACCATATTTTCTTATTTTGGTCCAATGTGGGTTGACAAGAGGTGGAGTTTCTGTGTATGATTTAGTAGATATTTGAATATAATAGAGGGAAACTCTCCACGTGGGAAAATATATCTAAAAACAAAGATGGTTATAATAGAGGGAAACATTCCACGTAGGAAAAATATATCTAAAAACAAAGATGATGTGACTTACCAAATGAAAGTGCTGGCAGGTCGACAGACACACAAACAAAACACAAACATACACACAGAATTCAAGCTTTCGCAACAAACTGTTGCCTCATCAGGAAAGAGGGAAGGAGAGGGAAAGACGAAAGGATGTGGGTTTTAAGGGAGAGGGTAAGGAGTCATTCCAACCCCGGGAGCGGAAAGACTTACCTTAGGGGGAAAAAAGGACGGGTATACACTCGCACACACACACATATCCATCCACACATATACAGACACAAGCAGACATATTTAAAGACAGAGAGTTTGGGCAGAGATGTCAGTCGAGGCAGAAGTGCAGAGGCAAAGATGTTGAATGACAGGTGAGGTATGAGTGGCGGCAACTTGAAATTAGCGGAGATTGAGGCCTGGTGGATAACGGGAAGAGAGGATATATTGAAGAGCAAGTTCCCATCTCCGGAGTTCGGATAGGTTGGTGTTAGTGGGAAGTATCCAGATAACCCAGACGGTGTAACACTGTGCCAAGATGTGCTGGGCATGCACCAAGGCATGTTTAGCCACAGGGTGATCCTCATTACCAACAAACACTGTCTGCCTGTGTCCATTCATGTGAATGGACAGTTTGTTGCTGGTCATTCCCACATAGAATGCGTCACAGTGTAGGCAGGTCAGTTGGTAGATCACGTGGGTGCTTTCACACGTGGCTCTGCCTTTGATCGTGTACACCTTCCGGGTTACAGGACTGGAGTAGGTGTTGGTGGGAGGGTGCATGGGACAGGTTTTACACCGGGGGCGGTTACAAGGGTAGGAGCCAGAGGGTAGGGAAGGTGGTTTGGGGATTTCATAGGGATGAACTAAGAGGTTACGAAGGTTAGGTGGACAGCGGAAAGACACTCTTGGTGGAGTGGGGAGGATTTCATGAAGGATGGATCTCATTTCAGGGCAGGATTTGAGGAAGTCGTATCCCTGCTGGAGAGCCACATTCAGAATCTGATCCAGTCCCGGAAAGTATCCTGTCACAAGTGGGGCACTTTTGTGGTTCTTCTGTGGGAGGTTCTGGGTTTGAGAGGATGAGGAAGTGGCTCTGGTTATTTGCTTCTGTACCAGGTCGGGAGGGTAGTTGCGGGATGCGAAAGCTGTTGTCAGGTTGTTGGTGTAATGCTTGGATTCCGGACTGGAGCAGATTCGTTTGCCACGAAGTCCTAGGCTGTAGGGAAGGGACCGTTTGATGTGGAATGGGTGGCAGCTGTCGTAATGGAGGTACTGTTGCTTGTTGGTGGGTTTGATGTGGACGGACGTGTGAAGCTGGCCATTGGACAGGTGGAGGTCAACATCAAGGAAAGTGGCATGGGATTTGGAGTAGGACCAGGTGAATCTGATGGAACCAAAGGAGTTGAGATTGGAGAGGAAATTCTGGAGTTCTTCTTCACTGTGAGTCCAGATCATGAAGATGTCATCAATAAATCTGTACCAAACTTTGGATTGGCAGGCCTGGGTAACCAAGAAGGCTTCCTCTAAGCGACCCATGAATAGGTTGGCGTACGAAGGGGCCATCCTGGTACCCATGGCTGTTCCCTTTAGTTGTTGGTATGTCTGGTCTTCAAAAGTGAAGAAGTTGTGGGTCAGGATGAAGCTGCCTAAGGTAATGAGGAAAGAGGTTTTAGGTAGGGTGGCAGGTGATCGGCGTGAAAGGAAGTGCTCCATCGCAGCGAGGCCCTGGACGTGCAGGATATTTGTGTATAAGGAAGTGGCATCAATGGTTACAAGGATGGTTTCTGGGGGTAACGGATTGGGTAAGGATTCCAGGCGTTCGAGAAAGTGGTTGGTGTCTTTGATGAAGGATGGGAGACTGGATGTAATGGGTTGAAGGTGTTGATCTACGTAGGCAGAGATACGTTCTGTGGGGGCTTGGTAACCAGCTACAATGGGGCGGCCGGGATGATTGGGTTTGTGAATTTTAGGAAGAAGGTAGAAGGTAGGGGTGCGGGGTGTCGGTGGGGTCAGGAGGTTGATGGAGTCAGGTGAAAGGTTTTGTAGGGGGCCTAAGGTTCTGAGGATTCCTTGAAGCTCCGCCTGGACATCAGGAATGGGATTACCTTGGCAAACTTTGTATGTGGTGTTGTCTGAAAGCTGACGCAGTCCCTCAGCCACATACTCCCGACGATCAAGTACCACGGTCGTGGAACCCTTGTCCGCCGGAAGAATGAAGATGGACCGGTCAGCCTTCAGATCACGGATAGCCTGGGCTTCAGCAGTGGTGATGTTGGGAGTAGGATTAAGGTTTTTTAAGAAGGATTGAGAGGCAAGGCTGGAAGTCAGAAATTCCTGGAAGGTTTGGAGAGGGTGATTTTGAGGAAGAGGAGGTGGGTCCCGCTGTGATGGAGGACGGAACTGTTCCAGGCAGGGTTCAATTTGGATAGTGTCTTGGGGAGTTGGATCATTAGGGGTAGGATTAGGATCATTTTTCTTCGTGGCAAAGTGATACTTCCAGCAGAGAGTATGAGTGTAGGACAGTAAATCTTTGACCAGGGCTGTTTGGTTGAATCTGGGAGTGGGGCTGAAGGTGAGGCCTTTGGATAGGACAGAGGTTTCGGATTGGGAGAGAGGTTTGGAGGAAAGGTTAACTAATGAATTAGGGTGTTGTGGTAGCAGATTGTGTTGATTGGAATTTTGAGGTTTTGGAGGGAGTGGAGCTGGAAGTGGGAGATTGAGTAGATGGGAGAGACTGGGTTTGTGTGCATTGAGAGGTGGTTGAGGTTCGCTGGAAAGGTTATGAAGGGTGAGTGAGTTGCCTTTCCAGAGGTGGGAAACCAGGAGATTGGATAGTTTTTTGAGGTGAAGGGTGGCATGCTGTTCTAATTTGCAGTTGGCCTGTAGGAGGATGCTCTGAATAGCCGGTGTGGATGTGGGAGAGGAAAGATTGAGGACTTTTATTAAGGATAGGAGTTGACGGGTGTGTTCATTGGCTGAGTTGATGTGTAGGTGAAGGATTAGGTGGGTGAGGGCAATGGATTGTTCAGTTTGGAACTGGTATAGGGACTGATGGAAAGAAGGGTTGCAGCCAGAGATGGGAACTTTAAGTGTGAGGCCTTTGGGGGTTATGCCAAATGTCAGACAAGCCTGAGAAAATAAAATATGCGAGCGTAATCTGGCTAGGGTGAAGGCATGTTTGCGGAGGGAATGTAAATAAAACTTAATGGGGTCGTTGTGGGGGTGTTGTGAGGGTGACATGGTATTAGAAGGTGGAAAGTGTAACATGAGGTTGAAATGAAAATGAAAGATAAAAATATATGGGGAGAGATAAAGGTGAACTAGAAAGCAACTGGAGATCTGGTATGGAAAAAGGCGAAAGCTTGAATTCTGTGTGTATGTTTGTGTTTCGTTTGTGTGTCTGTCGACCTGCCAGCACTTTCATTTGGTAAGTCACATCATCTTTGTTTTTAGATATAAAAACAAAGATGATGTGACTTACCAAACGAAAGTGCTGGCACGTCGATAGACACACAAACACAAACATACACACAAAATTCTAGCTTTCGCAACCAACGGTTGCTTTGTCAGGAAAGAGGGAAGGAGGGGGAAAGACGAAAGGATGTGGGTTTTAAGGGAGAGGGTAAGGAGTCATTCCAATCCCGGGAGCGGAAAGACTTACCTTAGTGGGAAAAAGGGACGGGTATACACTCGCGCACACACACACATATCCATCCACACATATACAGACACAAGCAGACATATTCAAAGGCAAAGAGTTTGGGCAGAGATGTCAGTCGAGGCGGAAGTGCACCAATTGTGAAGTACTGCATAAACAATTAGCACCACAATTAACTTTGTTCTCTCTATCTAAAGTGTACTGCCAATTGATAAGTTGTTCAAAATAGATGCTATTTGCATTTATTGAGTAAGCATCAGAAGTGGTGGTGTTATAATCATGACGAATAGATAATTTTTATTATGCTTTCAGTGTTTATAGACTGGAAGACAGTTTTGCTTAAGAATGACTTATTCTAGTCATTACTGTGAGCGTTCTGTGGTCCTTGTTCCATGTTCTCATAACAGTTGCTTCTCCTTCCATGTTGGCTGGTTTGACTTTCTCTACTATTTTTGAGACTGCCTTTTTTGGTCATGGCTTTGGGTCTTTTGGTCATGGCTATCAGTTCTGTGCACAGTAAACCTTCTTGATATGGAATTTATATTATTCATACCATTCAAAGTCCCTCTGTGGATGTTTACACTCTGTAATCAATGCTGCCAGGAAGTTTCATATCAGCGCACACTCTGCTGCAGAGTGAAAATCTCATTCAGGAATGCTGAGTCGTGTTCTCATATTTTGGGAATAGTGCCTGTGACAATGTTGCTAAGAAAAATACTTTCAAAGTCTACAGTGATCAAAAGACCCATTGCCTACTCATAATGGAAGGCTCCAAAAATGTGAACCCTGGTTGGTGAATGTGAGTGTTTTAGTTTTCTATACACTTAAGACAGAAAAACACACTTAATTGTGACAGTTACAGACTTATGATGTTTATTTTGCAGTCAGTGCATCATTGTATTATTCATAACTGCACTCTAGTCCCGAAAACTAGTTACAGAAATGAAAGTAAGACTCATTGGCTCATACTTTGGATATTCGAGCCCTTGACAGTCGCATCTTTGAGAAAAGCAAACTGCAGCCACTTCCTAGCCTGCTGAGGGAGCTTATGAGCTGGTATCTTTCCTGATAATAGTGTAGGCTAATGGAGAGACCAATACTTCAGCTCTGAGGTGACATAGTTGCCTGTAACATTAAGGCTGCTTTGGCTCGCTGTTTCAGTCTCGCTGAAGACCAGATTTCTTAACTTTTTTGGGACAAAGCTACAAGCAGCCAGATCGAAAATCAGAAATCTTCTCCATCAAAAGTTGTCTCACTATTTCCAGTATTTCGTAGTGTAAGGTTGAATAACTCATGTTAGTGCAAACTTGATAATGCCTCCATCCACTTCTGCTGAGATAATTTTTGGTAGCTGTGAATACACATTTTCTTTTTGAAATGTCAAATTTCCATTGTATTTGCTTATGACACAAGATGACAAGTACACATAGACCATTTTGAAGTCCAAGGTTCTCATATTTTGAGAGGTGGTGATGTGGACCAAAACAAGAAAAAAAAGTCCAATAAACATGGGCTCTAAAGAGCATACTGTAATGTTGCTACGGTGGAACATATCTCTTCTACTGAATAAGTGTTCACAGCTCTGAGGGTATGCATCTTAGGGTCCATGTTTACTAGCCTTTTTTTGTTTTAGTCCATATTAAAACCTCTAAAAATATAGAAAGCAAAGAGCATGCAGTAGAAGAGATTTTTTTCACAATATTGAAGATAAAGAAGTGCTCATAGATCTTAATGTTTGGTTCTTAGAGCCCACATTTACTAGACTTTTTTGCTTGAAATAATCATTCCAGTTATATCTGCGAATGCTGAACATTCCTCCTGGGGCACCCTGTATATTCTTTTGCTTTATCTAACAGAACGACAGAACTCAGGTAGTTCACTAACTCCATGCCTGTAAAAATCACCTGGTTCTCCGATAAAGAAGTTATCAGATCAGGTTTGAACAGCATTACAGTAATATCACAAATTGAGTCTGCCTTGATACAAAAGACCTTGTTATTCATTTATTTCTTAATTATCCCAAACTAGTTTCGACAACAAATATCACCATCATCAGTGCGGTTTTTTAATCTAAAAAATGCAGAAAATGGTATGGTTGTACAAACACAGTAAAACATTATTACATTTTTACAAATCGTCTTTTGAAATATAGTTTTATATTGATACTTTCATACTACCTTATTTATTGTATGCTACAGCATGTTTTAAGCAATTATTGGCGCTGTTTGTGACATATTTTGTGTGCTCATTTTTTTTTCTGTTGCCATCATTTTACTTAGCCTTTGGTTATTAACACTGGTCCCATGAAAGCCCAGGTGAATACAGCCCCCCCCCCCCCTTTTTCACTTCCAGTGCATAATGTTGCTCCCACTGGCCTGTGTGTGTGTCATGGCGCAAGTTCTGCGCAGCCAGTCACCTAGATGACAACCTGGTGTAACAAGACCTGTGATTCATCTGACTACGTGACATGTTTCCATTGATCCACAGACCAGTCCTTACAATCCCATGCCCACTGCAATCATGATGGTATCAGTGGGCTAACATGGGAATACATAAGGATCATCTGCTGTGGACCTCCATGTTCAACAATGTGTGCAGAACATTGTGCTCTGAAACACTTGTGCCAACACCAACACTGTACACTGTTATCAGATCTGTGAGAGATTGCCATCTGAGCCTCTTCACAGGGCAAAAATGCATTGGAAATCCACATTCTGTAATGAAGCATGGATGCCCATCACCTACTCACGAGCTCACTGTACTTCAACCACATTCCATAAAACAGCCAACCATCTTTGCAATTTCCAAGGTGCTTGTCTCCAGACGCTGGGCCATGACAATCTGCCATTTGTCAAAGTTGTTTATGTCTGTGAATTGCCACATTTGCACCCTGTATTGTCACTAGAATGATTCCCCATTCATCTGTGCTCTGCTTATGTATTTCCTGACCATGTCATGTGCCCACATTACCACTATGTTCGTTCAGTCTCATGGTGGGCAATGGTGATAATGTTTTGACCCATCAGTGTGTATTGATGTGCATAGCTAAATCTTAATTGTAAAACCTTGTAAAAAATAGAAAGTGTGTCAAATGAAAGCCATAAACATGTCACAAAAAATCAAAATGTGGCATCTGTAGCTTGTAAGTTTGTAAGCTTGTTACAGTGCACTGAAGGGTCATTAATTTATTAAGTACTAGCTGCACCCAGCCACACTTCATTGTAGCTTAGTCTGGTTAAATGGAAAACAGAGAAAATAGAAAGGACATGTTTCTAATTTATGTGGGAATTGGATATACATCATAATCTCTCCCTGCCCCTTTCTCTATCCATCTCCTCCTCCTGCTATCTATGTCCATCTCCTCTCACCCCTTCCCTCCTCTTCTCTGACTATGAGCTTTGTTTATTGTTATTGCAAATTCAGATTCTGTAGCAGTTTTCTAATCACAAGCCAGAAATACAACTTTCCTTTTTTTCCTGTACAAACCATCTGTGAGAAAGAAACCAAAATAGCACATTGTAGTGTGTACAGTGTATGTTTTAAAATATATATAATAAGGAAGAATATTTGTGTGTGAGAAACAGTTTAAATGCTCTGCTATTGTGATTAAAATTGCCTGTAATAAAGGCATAAAATCCTCACATTTTTACAGCAGAGAATTTTCTTTCCTACAGACAGTTTCATTGGAAACCGTATATATTGTTGTCTAAAAAATGATATAGTCTATGTCCATCTGAGTGTTTAGTAGAGCATCATTTAAAATTTGAAGTAATATTGTGAAGCATGGCCGGCCGGTGTGGCCGAGCGGTTCAAGACACCTCAGTCTGGAACCGCGCGACTACTACGGTCGCCGGTTCGAATTGTGCCTCGGGCATGGATGTGTGTGATGGCCTTAGGTTAGTTAGGTTTAAGTAGTTCTAAGTTCTAGAGGACTGATGACCTCAGATGTTAAGTCCCATAGTGCTCCGAGCCATTTGAGCATTTTTGTGAAGAATGTTTTGATATTTTTCATAAAAATGTTTCTCCCTTACATATTACGTATCTGTATAAATAAAAATGTTAATGTTTATTTGTACAGAATCATAAATCTCTGAAAATTACACACCAATTGCTTTGAAATTTTGACAAAATTTTATATTCGAATAAGCGCGTGTTTTTACATACCTTCTGGAACACCATGTGCTATATAAATTATATACATATTAAATAAAAATGTAAATATATACGAAGTCTGTCTAAAAAGTATCCGACCTTTGATTTTCCCGTGCAAAATAGAGACGATAGCATGGTACTGCTGTACACAGTAAAGGAAGAGACCTTTATGGGCATGCGTGAATTTTGTCCCTGCTTTCCAGCACGTCAGTTGCTGCCTGTCGGTCGCTGAGTGAGATGCTACACAACGTGTTCGTAGGATTACCGATTCTCTCAAGATGACTGAACACGTTGAGCAAAGATACTGTATCAAATTTTGTCAAAAGCTTGGTGATTCTCAAAGCGAAACAATTCATAAGATTCAGCAGGTGTTTGGATGAGATGTGATGGGTGTAACACAAAAAAATTCAAAAATGGCCGCACATCAGTGGAGAGTGACCAGTGTTCTGGCAGGCCCCAACTACTTGTAGTGCAGCTGTTGTTGAGAGGGTGCAAAATTTGGTGATGCCAGATCATTGTTTGACTGTGCAGGAGATTGCCCAAGAAGTTGGAGTGAGTAAAGATTCTGCACATGCAGTTTTGCATGGTGACTTGAACATGCACTGAGTGGCTGCGAAATTCATGCCCAAGTTGTTGTCACCAGAACAAAAGACCTCCATTTTGACGTTACACAGGACACCACCAACACTGATCCTGGGTTTCTGAACACTGTGATAACTGGAGATGAGTCATGGGCGTACAGGTATGACCCAGAAACAAAAAGACAGTCGTCGCAATGGAAGCATCCCGAGTCTCCAAGGCCGAAGAAAGTCCGGCAGGTGTGAAGCAAAATCAAGGTAATGCTGACTGTCTTCTTTGATGTCCGTGGAATTGTGCATCATGAATATGCACTGGAAGGACAAACAGTAACAAAGGAGTACCATCAAGATCTTCTTCTGTGACTCTGTGACGCAGTTCGGTGCAAAAGACCAGACATGCGGATGACAAAAAACTGGCAACTACATCACAACAACGCTGCCACACATTCATCCCACTTGATCCAAAATTTCTTGGCCAAACATGCAATTATAGCTGTTCGCCAACCTTCCTACTCTCCAGACATGGTTCCTTGTGACTTCTGGTTGTTTCCAAAATTGAAGGCCGCTGAAAGGATCCCATTTTGAGAGCAGAGAAGAGAGCAGAGAGAGAACACAATGGCAGAGCTGAACACCATTCCAAAAGAAAACTTCCAGAGGTGTTTCCGGCACTGGAAGGATCGGTGGGGTAAGTGTGTGCATGCACAAGGGGCCTACTTTGAAGGGGATTAGGGTCCCAACCCCATCAGGTATTCGAAATATTTTTTCTGGCCAAAGGTTGGGTACGTTTTAGACAGGTCTCGTATACCGTATGGTGCTCCAGTATGTATATAAAAATATGCACTTACTCAAATGCGGCAGTGCTTCAAACTTGCAAAGGAATCAGTGAAGAACTTTCAGAGACTTAAAATTTTGAACAAACGAACATTCATATATAGACACATACACACTATATGCCAGTCCCATAAGTATATAAGAAATGTGTGCATTCTAATGCAACATTGTGTCAAAATTTGAAAGTAGTTGTCGAACATCTTTGGAGATATAAGACTTCGAACAAATGAACATTTACATTTTTATTTATATGTGGGTAAATGTTCATTTGTTCAAAATCTTAAATTTCCAAAATTTGTTCACTGATTCCTTTGAAATTGTGACACAGTGTTGCATTTGAATGTGCTCATGTTTTTATATGCATCTTGGAGTGTCATAGAGTGTGTAAATATGTATAGTGTACATACGAGGGTGGTTTGAAAAGTTCTCGGAACCGCCATGAGAGGTCAGCGCTAGCGCAATGAGTTGCTCAAGTGATATTAATTGGACTGTTGCCTGTAAACACGTGCCACATCAGTGCTCTTGGAAGAGAGCTGTGGCAGTGACGTGGCTCTGTTGTTGTTCCCGCGTAGTGATTTGTGAAGATGGAAAAAATGGAGATTCAAGCAGTGATTAAGTACTTCGTAAAGAAAGGTATGAAAGCAAAGGACGTTCATGCCTATTTCCAGAATACACTGGGAGACTCTGCTCCTTCATACTCAACTGTTGCCAAGTGGTCAAATGAATTTAAATTTGGTTGGGAGAGCTTAGATGATGATCCGTGCAGTGGTTGGCCAAGATGTGTCACTACTCCAGAAATCATTGCAAAAGTACACAAAATGGTCATGGAAGATTGCCGATTGAAAGTGCATGATATTGCTCACGCTTGCCAGATATCATCTGAAAGGGTATATCACATTTTAGCTGAAGAATTAGAAATGAAAAAATTATCTGCAAGATGGGTGCCATGACTCTTGACACTGGCACCCGCACACATGCTGTTGCTATGGCAAAATTACACGAACTAAGGTATGAATTGTTGCCACACCCACCTTATTCACTCGATATAGCTCTATCAGATTTCTATGTCTTCCCAAAACCGAAAATTTCTCTTGGTGGACGAAGATTCACTTCAAACGAAGAATTGATAGCAGGAGTTGACAACTATTTTGCAGGACTGGAGGAAACTCATTGTCAACTGGAACATCGTTGGACCAAGTGCATTAATCTACAAGGAGACTACATTGGAAAATAAAAAAAGTTTCAGTGATGTTACTTTTTTTCTATTCTGTTCTGAGAACCTTTCAAACCCTCGTATTATACAACATTGTGGGAAAATTTCAAAGCAATCAGTGAAGAACTTTTGGAGATTTACAATTTTGTACAAACGAACATTTATATTTTTATTTACATAGATTAGCATTGTACACATAGCCACATGACACTGGGAAGATGGCTGCCCCATTAGCAACTTGCATCAGGGATGAAAATTGATTTCTTATTTGAATTATGTATAGTTAATGTCTACTGAAATTAATTGGAGAATAAAGGTCCAGTACAATGATGCATATGTGACAGCAACGAATCTACTATTGGAGTTGGAAGTTCAGAAACTATATGACACTTGTGGCACCTAGAGCCTTCTCTGGATCAGGCAGATTGCATTATGTTTTCAGGATTGCTACAGCCATGGGATTGACTGTAATGAAAAACTGCTGAACACTATTGCAACAACTCTAAATGTTAGCCATGTTTATACTTTCCATATGAAGGATTAAGTACTCAATTTTCATAAAGTGTCTGGAAGATGTACGCTGCCGGAGCTGACTCATGAGGTGAAAGAGCAATGTATTAGCACATGTGAAAAGTTTTTGTAAAGAGAAGAACCCAGAGACAAGACCTGGGTCCATTATAGTCAATCAGAGATGAAGAGAGCGAGCAAAAAATAGTGAAATTGCTCATTACGCAAACTGTGTAAGTTTTCATACAGCTATAAGCAACAAGTTTTGTGCTTGCCCTATTCTGGGACAGAAAGGCACCATGTTGTTGTCCATCCCACCCCTCCTGCCAGTGAAGTCATTGCAGTAGTCAATATCTTGGAAACTCATAGAAGCAGTGCATGTCAAGAAGTTCCATTTTGATGCAGAGGTAACTGATATATATTTACTGTTTTAATTTTTACTAGCTTTACATTTGGGTTCTCAATATCTACCAGAGCATGCACGAGAACGAGAATTGTGGAATATTTTTCTTGTGCCTTCTAAAACAGCTGTAGTAAATTAGTTTTTACAATTCCTCACTTCTCAAAATTTCATTGGCAGCTCTTGGTTCGGTTACACCCTCAGCAGCCATCTGTGTAATAGTTTGGGGATAAAGAAATGCCTCATCCTTTTGTTGCCTACATGGCAAAAAACTGTTGTGTGCCTCATTTAATAATCTTTAAAAAACTCTATTTTATCACTTGTCTACTAATGGCAGTTTCTTTTTGCAGTTGCTGGGAAAAGGTATAAGACTCTCATGCAAAATTCACTTATATGATTTGTAAATTTATTGGATGATCACTGTAAACATAATTAATTGCTCAATGTGATTTGTGTGCTTACTGTGAAACAAAGGTTACTGATTTCTCCTGTTTCATACTAACATTCATGTGTCACTTAAAACACATTTGTAATACAAAAACATCAATTTATGAGCCTAGTGATGATGTATAGGTATGTTAGTCTAATAAAAGGCTAAAACCAATTTTTGTGTAATTTCTTAAATGCTGTACCCATTGTCGTGGAAACTCTTGGAAGGTGCAACATGTGAAATAAGGGAAAGGTAACCACTCATCTATAGTGGACAGATGTGTGGTGCATAGAAACACATAACAGGAAACACTATTCACATGACCTTTCATGCTCATGCTCCTTTTCTAGTAAAAGTACACACAGACACCCAAATGCACACTCCCATGGTCACGAAAGTGTGCATTTTGGTGTCTCTGGGGTTGTGTGTACTTTCACTAGAAAAAAGAGCAAAAGTTTGAAAGGTAGTGAGAACTGTGTTCTCTGTTAAATGTCTCTATGCTCCACATATCAGTCTGCTATAGGTGAGTGGTTGCCTTTCTCTTATTTTACATACTCATTATAATGTTATAAGATAATTTATTTGGCATTTTTAAGCAAATTTACATTTTTTTAATGACTAACTTCAGTAAGCTACTTTTGAATTACAGCTAGCCTTACCATGCTTATGCTGTAATTTACTCCTTTGATGTTGCATGACTGTAACAAGGGAGCCTCATATGTCATGTACTACCATATTGTTTCTAAAGAAGAACAGTGAATTTTTGCCTTTTCTGCAGACAGTCTCCAGTGTCACACATGTTTCTCTTGCATTGTGGTTGATATTTTGATTGTTGAGAATTGGCCATAAAAGAGAGTTATGGCTATTTTAATATATTATAGCCAATAGGATTTTCATGTGAATCATTCATAGCATTGCCATTTATTACCTCTTAGCTTGCATATTAATAAAGTCACTCCAGAATAGTAAAATTATTCATTTTGGTTGTTCCAGCAATTACCCTGCACAGCGAGTGAAAACAACAGATGATGGAGCAGTAGGTGTAGTGGGGACAGTTAGTTTACTGCAAAACAACACATTGTCCAGTCAGCCAATCTCAAGCTATGACTGGAATCCAGATAAAATAGGACTGGCCTTATGTACAGCATTTGATCAGACATTACGTGTTGTCATTGTAACTAAATTAAATAACTATTAAGCACCAAAATAAAAAGTAAATTTTATGAAAGAAAGACTGATTCATAACTTTAAAACAAATGATTCAATGTGCAGTCTGTAACCTTCTCCTTTTTGTTGTCATTAAAACTTCTGCACTGCAACCATTTGTAAGTGTGCTATTTGCAGCAGTATCAACACAGGTCTTACGATGATGATTAATGGTCATTTGTCATTTCAAAGAAAATAAATCCAGAGAAGAGAAGTTTATGCTCAAGAACACAACAGTAATTTATTGTAAAATTATTTTTGCCAACCTTCTGGCAGATAATCAGGATAAGTGAGGTATTTTGTAGATTTAGAAGTAAGCCAAAGGGTAGTGTTCATATTGCTTAGATCGCTTTAGGAGAAAAATAGATTCTCCATACATTATTCATGAAATATGAACTAATATTCATACCTTCATTATTAATGATTTTCTTTCCAAAGTCATCAGAATTTTGAGTAGTTTGTGAGGAGGTGAGTCATTATATGTTTGATATTGGTAATTTATATAAGCGTAAGAGAAATTAAACAATCTGGAGTTATTTCTCTCACTTGAAGTCCCTTAATAGATTATATTACATGTTATTAATTTGAGTGAAACAGTTTTACAAAGAGACTATGACATACACATAAATATGATGATAGATATCTGAGTACTGGCACTGCGTGGTTCTATTGTACTTGCATATTGAGCCTCTGGGCATTACACTCACATTAACATTTATTAGATGTACTGTGTATTGCCAGAAACTTTATTTTGCTGTAGTAATTGTGGACATGGAGTACTAACTGGCACTGAATTGAGTGCTAAATTGGCGAGACCTTACCAGGCTGTGATTCTAATGGATATAAAAATCTATGTTGTTTCAGCTATTATACAGTGTTTCACCCCTCTGCTTCTGGCAGATGCAAGTGTACACAGAGCGCAACAAACTTTCAGCAACAAGAATGTAGAAAAATTAGTAATTTTGTTGTTATGTAGCTCTCATACTAGAAATGTCAGCTAACTGTGCAGGATGAATACCAAATCATGTTTTTAAACGTAGTGCTATTTTGGGTCAGGTAATATGGAATATGATGATGATGATGAGAGGTCCCATACTCCGAGGAGCGTAGGGGACGATGCGGGAGACCCGCACCGCTGTACTAGGCAAGTTCCTAGTGGAGGTGGTTTGCCATTGCCTTCCTCTGACCTTAATGGGAATAAATGATGATTATGAAGGTGACACAACAACACCCAGTCATCTCGAGGCAGGAAAAATCCCTGACCCCAGCGGGAGTCGAACCCGGGACCCCGTGGGTGGGGAGCAAGTACTCTACCACAAGACCACGAGTGGCGGACAATATGGGATATAGAGTCACAGAATAAAAATTTTACAAAGCAAGACATTGCAGGTGAACTGTAGAGGGTAAACAAGTGCAGAAAGCTATCATAATCAATGTCATTTGTAATTTCTTTCAAGAGAATTAAGTTGGTGTTAGAACAGTTGTTTACGCCAGGTGGCAGAGTCACATATGGTGTCGTTCCAATTACTTCTATCATTAGGTTAGATAACACCAGTCACAGCTTGGTTAATAGCAAAGTAACTAAAAAATGGGAGTGAGCATCATTGTCATGAGGTTAAAATATGAAAGGTTGTGAGTATCCTTTGGTCAGTATAAATGTCAGCTGTCCTTGTTGCAACAGACTATTCAAAGATGAAAGAGTAAAATTAATGAGCTATTTACATTCATGAATTAGATTCATTAAACCCAGTTAATTTAATGCCCCCTCTTTGAACATATTTGATCACTAATATACATATATATTATGTTTTACAGGACTTAAGTTAGCAAATATGGTGGCAGTAGTTGTCACTTACACTAGGAATTGCTATATATTTAAGGACATTGGTACCAATAAATTTTGTCAAGCAGCATTTGTGTACATGTACAACAAAAAGGGCATTTCATAACAGATCCTATGTAACCTAGTATGCATGCTGATCTCCTGCAGGGTATTTTAACATATCCATAAATCATAAATCATCTGCATGTTCAGTGGGTCTGCTTACAGAAAAAAGTGTTTGCTGACAGTTTAAATACAGTTTCTTAAAACACTCTTGTAGCAAAAATTTGCTGCAGCAGCACAATCATTTAATTTAATCCCTTCTGTATCCTTTCCAACTAGGGTAGCAAACTTCTTCAAAACAGTAACGTGTAATGCATTGTATCAGGGCCAATGATGGGTTACACTGTCTGTACTTCTAAAAGATGAGAGATGATGGAGATATTAATTTTTTTTATTGATAGTTAAGTTTCAGGCAGCATATTGTGAGAGAAATGGTCTATTATTATGTGCAGCTAATATAAGGTATATGGACACAGCATATTATAATTCCTCCCTCTCTCTTGTGAATAACTTAAGTATCACTTGTTTTATGTGATTAACAAGAAGAGAAGACAGAATAAGAGTGGTTTTAAAAAATTGTCACAATCAGTGATTGTTGGTCTGCTACTAATATTATGATGCATGATTATGGAAAGAAATATAAGTATTTCAGTGCTAGTATTTGTGTGACATAGCAGTGTTTCTTTTAAATAGATTGGACGCCATAAAACAAATTTTTTATGGATGCAGGTTCGTTTATTGGTCATGCAATATGTATTCTAGGCTGCAGCAATGGTGGCTGATAAATAGGATCACGATATAAGTAACACTAACTCATTGATTTCAGTCCTGGAAAAAAAACATTTAAAAAGAAGGTAAGGACAGGAAATATCAGTAATGTTAAACAAAAGTAATTCAGTTTTAGATCATGATTATGTAATTAATCTAAGTTGTACATTGAATAATACTATCACCATCTGCTTTTCATGCAGACAGGAGAGGCACCAAGAAGTAAGTAGTACAAAAAGAACTGAGCTAGACCTATAACTTGTTTTAAAACAAAAATTATCATCTCAGATCTTGAAAGGCTGTGGATTCTCATTCATAATTTTCTATTACGTGGCCTCCTTGAATGGTATTGCCACAGTTTTTTGTAGTCAACTTGACAGTGCCATTCAAAGAATCACCTCCCTGCAGATATACTCACATAAGGGAGTTTGTTACTTTTCATTTTCCACTACTGTGACAGTTCACTCATATTAATAAACAGTTTCACAAACACACACACACACACACAAAGCATAGTGTGTTTATGTAACTGCTACAAGTAAACAACTGTTTGATTTTCATTTCATGGAGACTAAACATTGATGTTAGGGCTGATTTACAAAAAGCCTAAAGTAGTCTGGTTAACACATTTTCAACAGTTGACAAAATGAACGTAGGGACATATGACAGGTGATGTCAGTGGTTGTCAGATGCCAATCAGAAGGATAGGACCCAGACAATGAGTTACGTGGTTGCAATAATCCAGGTGGTCACTCATACAAGCATTAAGTTTCCAGCATAGGACAGGTTTCATGGAACAGTCATGTAGTGGGATCAGAAATGACTTTGCACAGCTCACAGTGGTAGTGCTGAAATAAATGTCGTTATTACAAAACAAAAGTTTTTGCTTACAAGTCAAACCTAGGTTATATAAGAAATACATATAAACCAAGGAGCTCTGCACATTATTATTATTATTATTATTATTATTATTATTATTGCTTTGGGTACATGGTTTTAGAGCTTATTCTTTTTTTTTTTTATAAAAGCGTTTTTGTAGCAGAATTCACTATCTCCTTGTTTATTGTGGAACACAACATGTGTTCAATCAGTCTTACATTTCACTAAGGTTCATAGTTGCAAACATTTTCACCTGACCTATTTCCGTATTAACCCTGATCATGTCATTTGAATGTCTTTTAACGGTGCCACCTCTGCATCACACCGCTAACAATCATATTCCTCTTGCTGCATGTGATTGTTGCTGGTTATGTGCATGGCCAAGGCTCACAGTCAGTTGGCGATACAGCATGATGGTTACTGTGTTTGTGTGTGTTCTTGTGTGGGATTCCATGTCAATCAATTCAAATATGTCGGTATGTCCCTCTTCTGCACACCGAACCACAGGCAACTAGCAGCCCGTGGGACTGAATGCAGGTAAGGTTAGTTTTTACCTCTTTGAAGCATCTGCATGAGCAAAACTGTCTGGTGGCATTGCACAACACATTCCAGGTATAGGATTTTGCTCACATGTTGCCCAGTATTTTAATATATTTATTCCAGTCTCAAATGTTTAATTCTTTTTTAGGTGCATAAGCAGATTTCACAATGGTTTTGTCATTGGCTTTATGTTAAATGAACATATTCCAAATGAGTCCCCATTGATCTTGTTAGTCTCCAAGAAACTCAAAAATATTTTCTTACTACATTTGTTCTTATAAATGAATAGGTAAAAAATCTATTCACCAAGCGATGACAGAAGAGGAACACATACACAAAAGGATGTAACTTTTACAGGCTTTCTGATCCAGTGGCTCCTTTTTCTGGCAGAAGACTTGAAGGGGAAGGAAGAGGGTGGAGGAAAAGGACTGGAGAGGTTTAGGGAAAGGCATACAGTTCAAAAAAAGCCGCCCAGAACCCCGGATGAGATTTGAAAACCTGAGAGCTTAAAGGTTGAAGACAAGGTAATATGCAAGACAGAGATTACTACTAAAACACCATGCATGAGTTAATAAGTGTGAAAAGCTAAGTGCATTGTATGTAACAGAGGTGGGATCATGAAAAATAGACAAGTCAGAAAATGAAAGATGTAGGAAACTAAAATGGAGTGAAAAATGGAGTAGTTACTGTGAATAAATGCCAAGATGGAAGAAATTAACATAAATTAAGGCTAGGTGGGTGGCGACAACTAAGGACATGTTGTAGTGCTAGTTCCCACGTGCAGAGTGCTGAGAAACTGGTTTCTGGGGGAAGAATCCAGATGTTGTGTGTGGTGTAGCAGGCACTGAGGTCACAACTGTCATGTTGTACAGCATGCACTGCAACAGGATATTGTGCGTTGCCTGTATACACCCTCTGCCTATGCCCATTCATCATGACCGATAACTGGGTGGTAGTCATGTCAATGTAAATGGTTGAACAGTGTTTAAATAATGACTGGTATGTGACATGTCATTTCACAGGTGGCTCTTCCTTTGATAGTATATGTTTTGCCAGTTACAGGGCTGGAATAGGTGGTAGTAGGAGGGTGCACAGGGCAAGGCTCGCAGCAGGAATGGTCACAAGGGTAGGAGCCATAGGGTAGGGAGATCTACATCTATATCCATACTCCGCAAGCCACCTGACGGTGTGTGGCGGAGGGTACCCTGAGTACCTCTATCCGTTCTCTCTTCTATTCCAGTCTCGTATTGTTCGTGGAAAGAAGGATTGTCGTTATGCTTCTGTGTGGGCTCTAATCTCTCTGATTTCATCCTCATGGTCTCTTCGCGAGATATACGTAGGAGGGAGCGATATACTGCTTGACTCTTCGGTGAAGGTATGTTCTCGAAACTTTAACTAAAGCCCGTACCGAGCTACTGAGCGTCTCTCCTGCAGAGTCTTCCACTGGAGTTTATCTATCATCTCCATAATGCTTTCGCGATTATTAAATGATCCTGTAACAAAGTGCGCTGCTCTCCGTTGGATCTTCTCTATCTCTTCTATCAACACTATCTGGTACGGATCCCACACTGCTGAGCAGTATTCAAGCAGTGGGCGAACAAGCGTACTGTAACCTACTTCCTTTGTTTTTGGATTGCATTTCCTTAGGATTCTTCCAATGAATCTCAGTCTGACATCTGCTTTACCGACGATCAACTTTATATGATCATTCCATTTTAAATCACTCCTAATGCGTACTCCCAGATAATTTATGGAATTAACTGCTTCCAGTTACTGACCTGCTATTTTGTAGCTAAATGATAGGGGATCTATCTTTCTATGTATTCGCAGCACATTACACTTGTCTACATTGAGATTCAATTGCCATTCCCTGCACCATGCGTCAATTCGCTGCAGATCCTCCTGCATTTCAGTACAATTTTCCATTGTTACAACCTCTCGATACACCACAGCATCATCTGCAAAAAGCCTCAGTGAACTTCCGATGTCATCCACCAGGTCATTTATGTATATTGTGAATAGCAACAGTCCTATGACACTCCCCTGCAGCACACCTGAAATCACTCTTACTTCGGAAGACTTCTCTCCATTGAGAATGACATGCTGCATTCTGTTATCTAGGAACTCCTCAATCCAATCACACAATTGGTCTGATAGTCCATATGCTCTTACTTTGTTCATTAAACGACTGTGGGGAACTGTATCGAACGCCTTGCGGAAGTCAAGAAACACGGCATCTACCTGTGAACCCGTGTCTATGGCCCACTGAGTCTCGTGGACGAATAGTGCGAGCTGGGTTTCAGACGACCGTCTTTTTCGAAACCCATGCTGATTCCTACAGAGTAGATTTCTAGTCTCCAGAAAAGTCATTATACTCGAACATAATACGTGTTCCAAAATTCTACAACTGATCGACGTTAGAGATATAGGTCTATAGTTCTGCACATCTGTTCGACGTCCCTTCTTGAAAATGGGGATGACCTGTGCCCTTTTCCAATCCTTTGGAACGCTATGCTCTTCTAGAGACCTACGGTACACTGCTGCAAGAAGGGGGGCAAGTTCCTTCGCGTACTCTGTGTAAAATCGAACTGGTATCCCATCACGTCCAGCGGCCTTTCCTCTTTTGAGCGATTTTAATTGTTTCTCTATCCCTCTGTTATCTATTTTGATATCTACCATTTTGTCATCTGTGCGACAATCTAGAGAAGGAACTACAGTGCAGTCTTCCTCTGTGAAACAGCTTTGGAAAAAGACATTTAGTATTTTGGCCTTTAGTCTGTCATCCTCTGTTTCAGTACCATTTTGGTCACAGAGTGTCTGGACATTTTGTTTTGATCCACCTACCGCTTTGACATAAGACCAAAATTTCTTAGGATTTTCTGCCAAGTCAGTACATAGAACTTTACTTTCGAATTCACTGAACGCCTCTCGCATAGCCCTCCTCACACTACATTTCGCTTCGCGTAATTTTTGTTTGTCTGCAAGGCTTTGGCTATGTTTATGTTTGCTGTGAAGTTCCCTTTGCTTCCGCAGCAGTTTTCTAACTTGGTTGTTGTACCACGGTGGCTCTTTTCCATCTCTTACGATCTTGCTTGGCACATACTCATCTAACGCATATTGTACGATGGTTTTGAACTTTTTCCACTGATCCTCAACACTTTTGTGTTGAGACGTCAGGTACTCTGTAATCTGCTTTTTGTCACTTTTGCTAAACAGAAAAATCTTCCTACCTTTTTTAATATTTCTATTTACGCCTGAAATCATCGATGCCGTAACCTCTTTATGATTGCTGATTCCCTGTTCTGCGTTAGCTGTTTCAAATAGTTCGGGTCTGTTTGTCACCAGAAGGTCTAATATGTTATCGCCACGAGTTGGTTCTCTGTTTAACTGCTCAAGGTAGTTTTCAGATAAAGCACTTAAAAAAATTTCACTGGATTCTTTGTCCCTGCCACCCGTTATGAACGTTTGAGTCTCCCAGTCTGTATCTGGCAAATTAAAATCTCCACCCAGAGCTATAACATGGTGGGGAAATCTACTCGAAATATTTTCGAAATTATCCTTCAGGTGCTCAGCCACAACAGCTGCTGAACCAGGGGGCCTATAAAGACATCCAATTACCATGTCTGAGCCTGCGTTAACCGTGACCTTCACCCAAATCATTTCACATTTCGGATCTCCGTCAATTTCCTTCGATACTATTGCACTTCTTATCACTATAAACATGCCTCCCCCTTCACTGTCCAGCCTGTCTCTGCAGTATACATTCCAATCTGAGTTTAGGATTTCATTACTGTTTACGTCTGGTTTCAGCCAACTTTCTATCCCTAGTACTATATGGGCGTTGTGACTGTTTATTAATGAGAGCGGTTCTGGGACCTTTCTATAGACGCTCCTGCAGTTTACTATTAGCACATTAATATTGTTATTCCCTGTTGCATTTTGCCTATTCCTACCTTGCTGCGTCTCAGGAGGCGTCTTGTCGGGCCTAGGGAGGGAATTCTCTAACCTAAAATACCCCCATGTGCACTCCACACGTACTCCGCTACCCTTGTAGCCGCTTCCGGCGTGTAGTGCACACCTGACCTATTCAGGGGGACCCTACATTTCTCCACCCGATAGCGGAGGTCGAGAAATTTGTACCCTAGATCTCCGCAGAATCGTCTGAGCCTCTGGTTTAAGCCTTCCACTCAGCTCCAAACCAGAGGACTGCGATCGGTTCTGGGAACGATACTACAAATAATTAGCTCTGATTCCACCCCGTGAGCGAGGCTTTCCGCCTTCACCAATTCCGCCAACCGCCTGTACGAACTGAGGATGACCTCTGAACCCAGACGGTAGGAGTCATTGGTGCCGACATGAGCAACAATTTGCAGTCGGGTGTACCCAGTGCTCTCTATTGCCGCTGGTAGGGCCTCCTCCACATCTCAGATGAGACCCCCTGGCAAGCAGACAGAGTGAACACTGGCCTTCTTCCCCTACCTTTCCGCTATTTCCCTAAGGGGCTCCATCACCCGCCTAACGTTGGAGCTCCCAATAACTAATAAACCCCTCCCCCCGTGTGCCTGCTCGGACCTTGCTGAAGGAGCAGCCACATGTCCACTCACAGGCACAGAGCGGGCGATGCCACACGGCCAGCCTCCACGTTTACCCTCCGCCTTGTGCGCCGTGAATGCCGCTGAACCCGCCACTCCCCTTGGGGAGAGGGTGGCCCAGCCGCGCCCGGTACCCGCGAAGATGTCTCAACAGCAGGGACAGTGGGTGAAGCATGTAACACCTGGGTTGTACCTTGCGATGCACCAGACTCCCCACTGCCGCCACACTCCGAGGCAGCAGCCTGAAGACGGCTGACCGCGGCCATCAACACGTTCAGCTGTTTACGAACAGTGGCCAGCTCCTCCTGCGTCCGTGCACAGCAGTCACACATCCTATCCATCCTAAGGAATCAATTTACTGAAGTGAGTTAATCAACTTTTAACTAGACTGCTAATTCACTAGAGGCGGCTGATTATTGACTAAACTGCGATTGCTAGCCACTTCTTGTAGAAAACAATGAAAATAGCACTACCTGTCTCTGGACTGTATTGAAAACAAACACTAGCACTACTGGCACTATGGTTGACTAAAGGGACTCTCTCTGACTGTATTCAAAACAAACATGAAATCTATGGAACACTATTAATAGCACTCGACAATTAAAGCTTCCTAAAAGCAAAAACACATGGAAGAAGAAGTGACAAGTAAGAGAAATACAGTTAATACTTAAATTAAGGTAGCTCGCTGCACAGCAGACGTGAAGCAAATGGCAGTTAGGACGACACTGACACTACTGGCACTATGCCTGACTAAAGGGACTCTCTCTGACTGTATTCAAAACAAACACGAAATCTATGGAACACTATTAATAGCACTCGACAATTAAAGCTTCCTAAAAGCAAAAACACGTGGAAGAAGAAGTGACAAGTAAGAAAAATACAGTTAATACTTAAATTAAGATAGCTCGCTGCACAGCAGATGTGAAGCAGATGACGGTTAGGACGACACTGCAGAAGGAGCATAGGAGATTGGGAGGGCAATGAAAAGCTAGTCTAGGTGTGGTGGGCAAAATCTCGGACAGAATGGATCTCATTTTAGGAAGACATGGCCTTGTCGAAGGAGCTGATTGATTGATACATTCAAGAGCAGGATAATACTGGGTGACAAGTTGTGCGCTCTGAAGTTGTTTTTTGGAGAGATCAGCAGTACCCAGATTGGATTTGATGGCCTGATAAATCTGCTTTTGAACTAGGCTGTTGGGATAATTACTTCCAGTGAAGGCTGAAGTGAGAGTGGTGGTGTATTGATATGAAGAGTCTGCATCTGAGCAAATACGTTTGCCTCGAATACCAACGCAGTATGAGAGGGAACATTTGACATGAAAAGGATGGCAACTGTCAAAATGTAAGTACTGTTGTTTGTAAGTAAGTATGATGTGGAAGGAAGTGTGAAGCTCGTCTTTGATGAGGATGAGATCAACATCAAGGGAAGTGGCATGGGATTCGGAATAGGACCATGTGAAATTTAATTTGGAGAAGGTATTTAGAGATTCCAGGAATTTTAACAGGTCAGCCTCCTCATGTGTCCATATGGCAAAGATGTCATCAACATATCTGAATCAAACGAGGGG
The DNA here is from genome assembly GCF_023898315.1 of Schistocerca nitens. Lineage (NCBI taxonomy): Eukaryota > Metazoa > Arthropoda > Insecta > Orthoptera > Acrididae > Schistocerca > Schistocerca nitens. The sequence goes on along the minus strand of NC_064614.1, from coordinate 923,893,683 downwards.
CTGAAGGTTTATGGATCAGGAATTTTTAACAGGTCAGCCTCATCATGTGTCCATGTGGCAAAGATGTCATCAACATATCTGAATCAAACGAGGGGCTTGAAGGCTTATGGATCAGTATTGTAAACCTCTGATCCAAAGCACTCTCCCCTCACTTTGCTGCTGAAGACTTCCTCAGTCAGTGCCCACAAGATTCCAAGCCTATGATATCCTTCTTGCTTAATTTTATACTACCAACAATTACTTCACCTTTGAAGGCAGGGGTACAAACAGATCAGGGGTATGGCCCTGGGAACCAGGATGGCTCCTTCCTATGCCAACCTTCTCAGGGGTCACCTGGAGGGGGCTTTACTGGGATCCAAAACCTTCAGCCCCTGGTTTGGCTTAGATACATTGATGACATCTTTCCTGTATGCACTCATGGTGAGTGACCTTTTAAAATTCCTGGAATCTCTAAATACTTCTCCCAATTAAATTTCACATGGTCCTGTTCCGAATCCCATGCCACGTTTCTTGATGTTGATCTCATCGTCATCAAAGCCCAGGTACACACTTCCTTCCACATCAAACTTACTAACAAACTACAATACTTACATTTTGACATTTGCCATCCTTTTCATGTCAAACGTTCCCTCCCATACAGCCTTGGCATTCGAGGCAAACGTATTTGTTCGGATGTAGACTCTTTACAGCAATACACCACCACTCTCACTTCAGCCTTCAGTGGATGTAATTATCCCAACAGCCTAGTTCAAAAGAAGATTTCCAGGCCATCACATCCAGTCCTGGTACTGCTGATCTCTCCAAAAAGCAACTTCAGAGCACAACACTTGTCACCCAGTATTATCTTGATCTTGGATGTATCAATCAGCTACTTTGACATGGCCGTGAATTCCTAAAACCATGCCCTGAAATGAGATCCATTCTGTCTGAGATTTTGCCCGCCAGACCTAGAATAACTTTTCATTGCCCTCCCAATCTCTGCATGATTTCAAAAGGTATCTGCATTGGTAATAGTGATGATTGCATTCCTTTGAATCGAGATAATATAAAAGGTATAAATCTTTAATTAATGATTCATACAAAAATTTCATATTTGTATAGTTCTGTCATAGTGTATCAATTTAGGTACAGTGAATGCTGCATAAAGCTCTAAACTGTTTTTGCCTGAAATTTGCAAACATATGTGTTCCTATGTAATTGAATGAATCAGACAGAAAAAAATCCTTTAACTTTGTCTGATTGTGGAAAAGCCATAAGGTAACTCCCTGGATGCTGGATCTGGAGGATGTTATATGGTCCTATGTACAGTTGGCACTTACTATTTCTTTTCTGTAAGGCTGAAGATTTTGAAAGTGATTTATGGTTTCTTCGGCTGAATATCCTTGTGCACATCCTAACCTCTTGTATAATAGGCATTTGTTTGAGTTCTAGCCTGTCGGATGAGTGTAATCAGTGTATTCCTTACCTTTTCTCCCAGTGTTTATCCAGTTGTTAACTTCTTTTTGACTCAGTAATTAATCTGAAGGTGTGTAAGGAGTTGTGTAAATTAGAAGTTGTTAACTATGTACTCAAAGGTTCAATAAATTCCACCCAATGTCTATGTTGTGTACTTACATGTGTTCATACAGAACGATTAAATTCTCTGAAAACACGTTCATTCAGGTTACCTTGTGGATGAAATTTTGGTATAAAAATGTTTCTCATTTTACAATCCTGTTGGAAATCTTCACATTTTTTGCATGTTAAGTCTGAAGCGTTATTTGTTACAATGTGCAGTCTTACCAGCTGTTGGTATGTAGTCCGTAATAATTCTGAGACAATGACAGATACCATTGTCATGTTTATAGCATACAGTTTGACACATTTTGAAAAAAAAGATGATGAAGATCTACCATGTGCTTAACTCCACCTTTTGCAGAGGGTACTGGACCAGCAACATTGAGATACTACTTGCAGAGGTTGAGTTAATAACATAGGGTGTTACGGTATATTAATAATTTTTACTTGTGGACTGTCTGACAGCAACTGAATAAAACACAATTTTAGTTGCAAAGTCTGCCAAGTTGACACCCCTACATCTTTTCCTCCTCATGACTGTCCTCCAATGGAACATTTGTGGCCTTAGGTCCCACAAAGAGGATTTACAGCTGCTTTTAGCATTGCAGCAGCCCCTTGAACTCTGCCTTCAGGAAACGAAATTGTGCCCACATGACTGCTTTGAGCTTCCACGTCCAGACGGTCCATAAGTAAAAATTATTAATATACCGTAATATTACACGCAATTGAGGAAGACAGGACTATAAAAGTTGAACATAGGGTGTACTTTTGTATAGCAGGACTTGTTTGTTGGTTTTGTTCTCTGGCATATCTGACAAGATTTTAGCAACTGTTCTACATATCATACTAGGAAAGTTTACAATATTATGAAAAGGAAAGTTACTACTCAGCATATAGCAGAGATGCAGAGTCGCAGATAGCCACAACAAAAACATCACAAATAAGCTTTCAGCCAGCAAGACCTTCACCAAAAATAGACAATACACATACACACACGACCCCCAAGGGGCTTGCCACTCTTTGGCAGGTTTGTGCTTGGCTACCATGGGGCCCCAGTCTTTGCAGCATCTTTTCCCTTCCGTGCTGCATGTCTGTCCTCTAACTGTTCTCTTTCCTCTCCCTTGGGGAACATGTCTGGGATGTTATTGGGAATGTTCTGCATAGTCTGTCGCTGACATAAGAACAGTCTAACCTTTGTTTTTTGCTCTCTTTTCCTTTCTTTGTTTCACTTCTCCTCTCATTCCTCCGCTTCAGTTTCTCTTTTTCTACTTCCTCCCTGTGCACTCCTGAAGGCCAGCCCATACATCTGACGTGTAACAGGGGACTGGGTAACATTTAATTCCCAGTCCCGGGCTGACAGGTAGGGTTCGCACATACCCCCTGGTACACAGGCCCTGGGAGAGGTGGTTGCCTGCACTGCAACGTTCCCAAATTGGCGATTGGTCCCTCTGTCAGGTAATCGGGAAGTGTGACCTGAGGTGTGAACAATCACCTAAGGTGAGTGTGCCCCCTTGTGAAGGGGGCCTCCAATTGGAAGGAGCGCTCTATTGGAGACGCTGGCAATCATGGGAGATTTCTTCACTATGAGTCAATCATCTTCCCAATCAATGTCTACAAAATGTAAATGTAATGAGGTTAATAATTCAAAGACCCTTCCCACTGCACCATGGTTCCTCATGGTCTCACGTACGCCACGGTAAGGTGTTGATGCAATTGCCTGCCCTGTGAAATCCTGCTCTCGTTTACGGAATGACACTTTGCTTTTGGAGACTATTTCTGATTCTCAAGCACAACTACTGCCTGCCATCTCGCTTCTCCATGGCTACCCTGTTCATGTTGAGGATTTCCATGGTGTAATTTACACCAGGCTGCTCGACAGCCGAAATCCAATCTTACATCTCTGATCATGGTGTCATTGCCGTCCATCATGTAATGAAAAAGGTAGATTCCTCCTTAGTGCCCACCCACACTCCTTTCTCACGTTTGATATAGTGGTGCTGCCGTCCAAGATCAAAGCAGGCAATGAAATTATCACACGCGCTGCTACCCGTGTCATTGTTTCAACCACACTAGAATGTCTTTTTGACACCTAGCCAAATGTGTAACCTGTGGTAGGGATGCACATGAGGGTGATTTTCGTCCTCCTTCTCTCTGCTGTATCAACTGAAATGGTGGCCACGCCGCCTCCTCTCGGGATTGTCCCATGTATCTCAGTGAGCGGGCTGTCCAAGAGATTGCGTAAAGGAAAATGTTCCTTACCCAGTCTCCTCATAAGCTACTGGCTAGTCAAAAACCCTGTGTTCTCCCATCTGGCACCTATAGTTCTGTTCTTGTTACCCCTTGTTCCATGAAGGACATGGCCACACAGACATGCGATCTCAAATTCAGGTCTGAGGTTGTGAAATCACCCAGTGTCAAGGTAGCATCGCCATCCCCCCATCCAGCTGTGCAACAAGCTGTCTAACTCTCACCTCGAGGGGCAAAGCCACCAGCTACACAACTGGTAGGCCGGTAAGGATAGAAGGAGTGCTCCTGTGTAGACTTCCTCCATCCGACTAGCCAAACAATGCCCGAGTCTTCCTCTAACTGGAAAGGCTCGAAGATAGCCACCAAAGACAAACAGTCTTCTCCTTCGCCAACTCGAAGATTCTCTTTGACGGTGTCACCACTTGGTACCTTAGCTCAGTTGGCCTCTGTATAACTGGTGTGCACCACCAATCATTTTTCAGCATTGGACGCCACAGACCGAACACACAAGCAAGCTGATGCTTCTGTGGACCCCATTGAACAGACCCCATGGAACAGAATTCTCCTGCTTCTGTGCCTTGTAGTAGCAATTATACACTGGCTGTCACGCAGCAGCTGCCAAGTTGACACCCCTACATCTCTTCCTCCTCATGACTGTCCTCCAATGGAACATTTGTGGCCTTAGGTCCCACAAAGAGGATTTACAGCTGCTTTTAGCATTGCAGCAGCCCCTTGAACTCTGCCTTCAGGAAACGAAATTGTGCCCACATGACTGCTTTGAGCTTCCACGTTACTTAGCATTTCATTTTGACTTACCCCCTGAGATCGGCATTCCATCTCATGGGAGCGTCATGCTGCTCATACAGGATGACGTTCACAGTCAACCCATCTCCCTGACTACCCATCCTCAAGCTGTTGCAGTTTGCCTTTTCCTTCCTCACTTAATGTTTTCCCTTTGTAACATTTACACCCCTCTGTCATTCAATGTCACAAGGGTAAACTTTGTTCAGCTTATTGGGCAGCGACCTCCCCCATTTTTGCTACTCGGTGACTTTAATGCGCATCATCCCCTTTGGGGTTCTCCCGGGACCTGTCAGAGAGGTGCCCTCCTGGCTGACCTTCTTAACCAACTTGACCTCTTCTGCCTTAACAGTGGAGCACCCACTTTCCTTTCTGACTCCTTGCACACCTATTCCCATTTGGACCTATCCTTGTGCACTTCTCAGCTTGCGTATCATCCTGAGTGGTCCGTTCTCTCTGACACCTACTCGAGCGATCATTTCCCATGTGCTCTCCATTTGCTGACCCCTACCCCATCCACATGCATGCCCAAATCGTAGCTTACTAAGGCTGACTGGTAGCTTTACTCCTCCCTCGCAACCTTTGAAGAATAATATTTCCCCAGTTGTGATGACCAGGTCGAATATCTCACCAGCATTACCCTTACTGCTGCAGAATGTTCCCTTCCTCTTTACCACATCGTGTCCCAGTCCCTTGCTGGACTGAGGCATGACACAACACAATTCGCGCACTGAGATGTGCTCTCTGTGTTTTTAACTGTCATCCTATGATGGCAAATTGCATTCATTATAAACAGATGCGTGTAAAGTGTCGTTGCGTTCTTCGGGTTAGCAAACGAGCTGGCTTGATTTCATTCACTAGTTCTTTTAACAGTTCCACCCCTTCCTTTGTCATGTGGGCCAACCTCTGATGGCTCTATGCAACCAAGATCCATTCCCCAATTTCCGGCCTCACTGTAGCAGACGATGTTATTGTGGACCCTATTGCTATCTCCAACACCTTGGGCCACCATTTTGCAGAAGTTTCGAGCTCTTCCCACTGTCACCCTGCCTTCCTCCATTGGAAATGTTTGGAGGAGGCTCAGGTGATACCCTTCTCTTCTCCGAATCATGAATGCTACAATGCCACCTTTACTATGAGGGAGCTAGACCATGCTCTCAGTTCATCCTGATCCTCTGCCCCAGGGCGAGACGCCATCCACATTCAGACGTTTCAGCACCTTTCTCTTGTGTGCAAGCACTTTCTGCTTAACATGTACAACCACATCTGGGCAGAGGGCACATTTACCGTACGCTGGCATGAAGCCACCATCATACCCATACCTAAGCCCTGTAAGGACACAAAGCTTTCTTCTAACTACCGCTTCATTGCTCTTACCAGCTGCGTTTGAAAGGTGATGGGACATATGATTCATGCCCAGCTGGTATGGTGGCTCAAGTCTCACAATTTACTGACGAATGCATAGTGTGGATTTTGAGCCCTGTGTTCTGCAGTTGAACATCTCATTACTTTGTCCACCCATATCATGAATGGTTTTCTGCGGAAATCCCAGACTGTGGCCATGTTTTTCGATTTGGAGAAGGCCTATGACACCTGCTGGAGAACTGGTATCCTCCATAGTCTTTATACTTCTGGCTTCCATGGCCGTCTGCCATGTTTCCTTCAGGTATTTTTAAAAGATCAAGTTTTCAAGGTGTGTGTGGGTTCTGCCTTCTTGGACACCTTTATCCAGGAAAACAGTGTGCCTCAGGTTTCCGTCCTGAGTGTCGTCCTCTTTGCTATCGCCATTAACCCTATAATGGCCTGTCTCCCGCCAGGCATCTCCCGCTCCCTTTTTGTTGATGATTTCGCCATCTATTGCAGTTCTCCATGGACCTGTGTCACTGAGTGGCGTCTTCAGCGATGCCTTGATCATCTTTACTTCTGGAGCATCGACAATGGCTTTCGTTTTTCCACTGACAAAACCATCTGCATGAATTTCTGGCAACGTAAGTGGTTTCTCCCACCATCTTTACATCTTGAGCCTATTGTCCTATCGTTCATTGAAACTATGAAATTCCTGGGACTCATGCTTGATAGGAAACTCTCGTGGTCTTCCCAAGTGTCTTACCTGGCAGACCGCTGTATGTGGTTTCCCAGCGTCCTACGTGTCCTCAATTGTACTTCCTGGGGTGCCGATCGAGCCACCCTCCTCCATTCATACTGGTCCATTGTCCGTTTGAAACTCTACTATGGGTGCTGTGTTTATGCATCTGCATGTCCATCTCACTTATGCCATCTCAACACTATCCACTATCATGGCATCCGCATGGCCACGGGTGCTTTTACACAGCCCGGTTGAGAGTCTGTATGCTGAAGCTGCTGAACTACCACTGTTCTACCGTCATGACTTTCTCCTAAGCAGGTATGCATGCCATTTGTGTACCATGCATAGCCATCCATCCTATGCCTCCTTCTTTGATGATTCCTTTAAACATCAGTATGGGGCTCGTCCCCTTCTCTGTTACCTCCTGGAGTCCACTTTCAGCACTTGCTACAGCAGCTTACCTTCACACTACCCGCAACTTTCCTGAATGGTGTGAACCCTTCACCACCTTGGCTTCGTGAAGTGGCCCATGTTAACCTTGGCCTTCATTTGCTTTCTAAGGACACTACTCCAGCCTCGGTCTTTCGCCTTCAGTTTCACGACCTTTGTGTGGAACTTCATGATAGTACTTTTGTATACACTGATGGCTTTCGGACTGACTGTGGGGTCAGGTGTGCCTTCATCATTGGTACCCATGTCTTTTGATATCGGTGTCTGGCACACTCCTCAGTATTTACAGCCAAGCTCTTCGCCTTGTATCAGGCCACAAAATACAACCGGCGACACAGCCTTTTCAATTGTGTCCTCTGCTCAGACTCAATTAGTGCCCTTCAAAGTCTATGTGCACTGTACACTGCCCATCCCTTAGTGGAGCAGGTCCAGGAAAATTGTCACTTGCTCACTCGTGGTGGATCCAGTGTGATTTTCTGTGGGTTCCTGGTCATGTCGGTCTGCCAGGCATTTGAAACAGACAGGCTCCAAGACTAGAAGAAGGCACATCTGTGGCAATACAGAAGTCCAAATTCATGTCAGGATGACACAAGACTTCAAATTTACCAAAGCATTTTTATAGTATCTAAAACTGACTGAAATTTGTCTGTCCAACATCATACTGCATTTTTCTTTTACAACATCAACAGTTCTGAGCTAATTAGCAATTGATCTGTTACAAAATGATGGAAAAATGAACAGAGACCAATAAAGGCCATTAACTGCCTCTTTGTCTAAGGGCTTGGAAATTCTTTATTGTACTTATTTTACTAGGATATCACCTGAAGGAGAGAAAATGTGTCCTAAAAATTTAATTTATTCTCTGCTGAAGTTTGACTTTTGGACGTTGGCTGTCTCTTCAGCATGTTAAAATTTATGTAGTGACCTATCAAGTAAATAAAGGTGTTCCTCCCACATAGCAGTAGCAATTAAGATGTCATCTACATGCAATGTCATTTTATCTAGCAGGTCTGGTCCTAGAACTATGCAGATCAGCAGTGAACACCCCACAACTTACATTGAGTCCGAAGGGTAATACCTGAAAATTGTAGCTTCTGCCAGCATGGACAAAAGCTTTATACTTTTTAAATTCTTTGGACAATAAGGGCTACCACTGTGAATATCTGAGATCTATGCTAGTTAAACATTGCACAATGTGGAATTTCTGCAATAGCATGTCTAAACTTTAAGGCTGTGTTGGAACTGCCATAATTTTGTTGATGGCACATGCATTCAGGACTAAATGAATTAGGTTTTATCTACTGATAATAATGGACTACAGTACATTGAGAAAGGTGGTTCAATGACAGTCAAACAAAGCATTTGTTTTATTGCTCAGGCAACTGGAAGGATGTGATAGAGTAGGATTTTTGACAAAATGTATCATACATGTGTAATCACGTCCATGTGGTACACAAACATATTTGTGACACTGGATTTCTCGTCAAATACATGTTAATACTTCATAAGTATATTCCTTGTATTTTTTTGTTGTTCCGGACTGAGATAGGTGTATTTAGTTACTTTGTCATGGATGTAAGCTTTGTTATCCACATTCTTACTACAGAGACTTGAAGAATTATTCATGGGTGCACTCTTTGTTTTCAGGAATTTCACCTTAATATCCTGATAATATTTTCCATGTGCTATTGGGGTTTGCATTAAATCAGCTATGATATCTTTTCCTGATTGCACAAATAGCATTTACCCAAAGAAAAGTCTAACTTTATGTACTTTTTTCGGAAAAGTCCATGCCAAGCAAACATTCAACTATGAGACCATTCAAAATTAGGAATGGGCATAACAGGACTTAATTTCCCATTATGACAAGCTCAAGTTATGCAGCAGTTCTGTACTTCGTTGGTTGGCACTTCTGTGTGTCACTTAAACCTTATTGAATAAGTTCTGTGACATAATGTTAACAGAGGACTTGTGTCTAAAACAATTCAAAAAGGTATTTTTCCAACTATAGCATCAGTCGAAGGTTGAACTAACACTTGTAAATTATTAGAATGTGTGTTGATACATACTCAGTTCATCTCTTATATCGATACCTCCATTATACCTTAACAGGTTAACTTGATTGCCTCCACACCATAAACAACCATCCTCAAAGGGTTTAATGAGGTTGGAATTAATTTGATGAAGCTTCTGTATTGTTTGTCAGTTGTGATATTTACTGACAGGCTCTGATTCTATGACAAGGCATTCGGGAGGACAACTAATCCCGCGTCCGGCCATCCTGATTTAGGTTTTCCGTGATTTCCCTAAATTGCTCCAGGCAAATGCCAGGATGGTTCCTTTGAAAGGGCATGGTCAACTTCCTTCCCCATCCTTCCCAAATCCAATGAGACTGATGACCTCGCTGTCTGGTCTCCTTCCCCAAAACCACCCAACCCTCTATGACAAGGGAGGAGGAAGAAGTGACCGATCCACAACAACTGTGCAATATTTTCAACCAGCACTATAGTGCAGAAACTTCTAAAACAAAACATATCAGTACCAAGAAGAATGAAAATTCCCAAAACAGTGGCCAAAAGTTTATATCTCCTCCCTACAGATGAATCGGAAGTTCTTAAAAAAATTGGAGCACTAAAAAATAAAATTACAGGTCTAGATGGTATCTCAGCAAAAACGGTCAAACACTGTGCTAGATTTCTTGCTAAGCCTCTAGCATTTGTGACAAATTTAGTAATGAAGCAGGAAGTATTCCCGAAATGTTCAAAGATGAATAAAGTTGTGTCAGCATTCAAAGAAGGGGTAAAGGAGACCCTGGAAAATATAGGCCCATAAAGGTCACACTTGATGTGTCTAAAATAATAGAAGCAGAGATTAAAGATATATTTATTAACTTCATAGAGAAGCTTAACATCTTAAATAAGGCACAACATGGATTTAGAAAGGGAAGATCCACCAAGTCTGCAGTGACACACTTCATAACACACATCAGTGAGGCACTGGATCTGCAAAAGAAAGTATCTAGTGTCTAATTAGACCTTTCAAAAGCTTTTGACTATGTATGCTATAAAACTTTTCTACAGAAACTGGACTGCTATGGTATAAGAGGGAAAGCTGCTGATATAATAAAATCCTTTGTTGAAAACAGACAGCAGCATGTTGAAATAAAACATATATCAGGAAATACAGAGAGAAACGTCTACTCTGATTTTTTGCAGGTAAAATACGGAGCAGCTCAGGGTTCAGCACTAGGACCTCTGCTGTTTATCTTATATATAAATGATATGCCCACTGTTATAAATGAAAAAGTGATCATGTATGCCGATGACACAACTTTACTAATTTGTAGTGACTCAGTGAAGGAGTTGGGAAAAAGAACCATTAAGAACTTGTAAATGGCAGAAAGGTATTTTACAGAAAATAACTTATTGATTAACAGGAAGAAATCTGTGTGTACAAATTTTGAAACAAACAGAACCAACACAGCAGAGAAAAATTACTCTGTGTATTGGGGATATACACTTAGAATCAGTGGACTGGAACAGTTTTCTGGGTATAGGTGTGGACAAATTCCTGACATTGGAAAACCACATTGACATGATCCGTTACAAAATAAGTACAAATATATTTAATGAAAAAAATGTGCTATATGGCTGACACAGAAACTTTGCTTAAAAAGTACTATGAACTTATTTTCCCACATGTATGTATGCAGCAGGTGTACATCTACAGAGTGTCCTGAAACTTAAAAAGAAAGCTATCAGATGCATAGCTAAGCTATCGCCTTGGGAATCCTGGATAAACAAATTTAAGGAATTTAAAGTATTAACTGTACCATGTTTGTACATATATGAGACAATACTTCGTCTAAAGGTAAATAGTACAGCACCTCTGAACAGAGAATTTCATGACCATAACACAAGAACCAGAGAAAATTACTGCATCTGCACCAAAAAATTGAAAATGACGGACAAGGACCCTACAATTGAAGGAAACATTCTATAACAGACTACCATCTAGCATCAAGAGCATAAAGGAACTGAGCACCTTCAAAAGTAAACTCAAGGAACACCTCATCTCTGGATGCTGGTATAAGGTGAACCAGTACTTGTTGGTAAATCCATAGGTCAAATATAAGTTGGAATGTCAAATTTTCCTGAAAGAAGGAAAAGGAAAAAGAAGTGTAGTGCCAAAAATATAGAAGAAAACATGCAGATTAAGATGAACTGTTGCAGTAATTTATAAATGTCCTAATATTTCTATGCTGAGAGTTTAACATAGATGAACTAAAAAAATTAGTCGTCAGTTCTTCTAAACGTAGTATTGATTATTATTAGCAGTATGACAAAAAATAATAATTAGATTGTAGACTTTCCCTATGTGTGCTAGACTGTTGCATAAATCAATGCAGGCAATCATATATCACTGAGTAAAAATATTATCAGTGAACATTTCTACAGAATTATTTCATGTATCAAATGACACATTTCCAAGAAATTTGTTTATTTCTTTATAAATTTGCAACATAACACATCTAAAATCACTGTGAAACTATAACTATTAACTATCAACTAGCATCAAGTGGACCATTCAGCAGGTGAATATTATTCACATTTCTGTGGTTCTGATTGACATATTGTGAATTCCAGTAACCATTGCTGTTATTCCCATAAAACTGTCCACTGCATTTCCTTGGTAACCATGATGATACTGATTATTGTATTTTCTGCTGCTATTATGATTCAAATTCGGTGGTCTGTAGTGAGAACATTGTGCATTATACCCAGGTGGTGAGGGAGGTGATATCATGTGTACAACATGATATTCATTTGGCTGAGCCAAGCTTGAAACTATATTTTTATTTTGCTCCTATTTGTGCCCAGCTGGTTTTATATTGAAGCCAGTACTGCACACTAATTGCTGCACACTAATTCTGAAAGCACGGGGAAGAAACAACCTTCATACAATAAATCAAGACGCAGATTTTTTTTTTTTTTTAATAGAGTGTCAGTATAGATAGTAAACCACTGCCAAGAGTTTGTGACCTCTGCACAGATATGCTACTGGAGATACTTGCTGAAATTCCAAGTGATCCAGAGTACTGCTTTAAACAATGAAAGTGAATCAGATGAAACTGATCAACAACCACAACTAATTCCACCTGTAGAGAACATAGTTGAACTTGGAGACAAAGTGGGTCACAGTTTTTGTGTTGAAAGTGACAATAATGTAATGACAGAGCAGAACTAATGGAGCATATTGAATGGATACAAGAGATACATGCAAAAGAAAGTACTGAATTTTCTCACAATTATGGTTCAAATATCCTATCTGACAACACATACCCCATTGACATATTTGGCTGCTTATTTTGTAATGACTTACAAGACCATCTAGTATTTCAAACCAATTTGTATGTAACTCAAATGCTTAAAGGTTCTGCAGCTTTCAAACTAACTAATATTGATGAAATGAAGAAATTTATTGTCATTAATTTATTAATGGGCATCAAGAAATATCCTTCATATAGGGATTATTGGTCTTCTGACCCAGCTCTCCATGATTCCTATGTTCCAGTTCTCATGCCTTGGAACAGATTCTCATGGTTGCTAAGACATATGCATGTGAATGATAATGATAGCAGCCAACAAAGGGGGAGGAAGGCTACGATAAACTGTTCAAGATGCGCCCACTGTTGGATTATCTTACCAAGAGTTACTCTGAAAGTTATAAGCCAACAGAACATCTCACTGTGGATGAATTCCTGATTCATTTCAAAGTTAGGTCAAGCCTCAAGCAGTATATGCCGTAGAAACCCATAAAATGTGGATACAAAATTTTGGTATTTACGAATGAAACTGGTTATGTTGCCAAATTACAGCTCTATTCTGGGAAAGTTGGCCAGGAGACAGTAAGGTGCTTAGGTTTCCAAGTTGTAAAACACCTTTGTTTTGTATCCCTCATGCTTTATCTGCAGAAACCGGGAATATATGCTCGTTGGATGGTGAGGAAAGGGAGAGCTGGATTCCCAAAAACCTTCGAAAATGAAAAGAACATGTCTCGGGGAGAATCTCAGTTTCAATGTAGCAGGTGAGGTATTACAGCAGTCATTTTGAAAGATCGCAAACCAATACAGTTTTTTTCAAATTTCTACAATATTGAAAATGGAACTCAACATCTCAGAAATGTTATGATGGTGCCTCTGTAGTCATTTCACACACAGATATTGTAAAGGATTACAATGCCAATATGGGACTTGTAGACAAATATGACGTGTTAAAATCAGTCCAAGAGATTGATAGAGAAAGCAAAAAGTGGTGGCACAAGATTTTCTCGCAATTTCTTGATGTCACTGCAGTAAATGCCTTCATCATTATAAGGAACATGCAGTCACGAGCAAATATCCTTGAAGCATTTCACACTCTCTGTAATTGCTGGTCTAGTTGGAGCATCTTCATCATCTCCTAATTGCAAGATGTCTCAGATCCAGCAGAACAGATTCAAGCCATTCGTTCACCAGATAAGCACTTTGACAACACATTCCATATATCGGAAAGAGGACCATCTCGAAGATATGCACACTGTGGTACTTCCAAAGTACCGCGTCATACGCAATCAATGTGTAATACAAGCAATGTTGGTTTGTGTTTGCCGGCCGCTGTGGCCGAGCGATTCTAGGCGCTTCAGTCCGGAACCGCACTGCTGCAATGGTCGCAGGTTCGAATCCTGCCTCGGGCATGGATGTGTGTGATGTCCTTAGGTTAGTTAGATTTAAGTAGTTCTAGATCTAGGGGACTGATGGCCTAAGTCCCATAGTGCTCAGAGCCATTTGAACCATTTTTTTTTTTTTTTTGTGTTTAACAAAAACAAAGAATTTTTTCATGGAATTTCACAAAAAAATGTGACCATGAAAATCATCATAACAACCCAGTGATTCCCTTTGAAACCAATCAAAATTTTTTATTATGAAATTCAAATTTTATTGTTATTATATCACCGTATTGCTTTTTGCAACAATAAAGATAGATTTATAAAGAAATTGTTATATTTATGGCCCAAAGGATGCCATCACTCTGATTCATCCTGTTGTGAAGCAGATCTTTTGTTGTTCAGTCCAGGATGTGGGTAACCCACCATTGAAAGCCTTTATGAACACAATAGGCTGTCATACAAGTTAATATGGGAAAAAGACTGGAATTGTGTGTGTTTAATTATACATTCTTCAAGTGGTACTGAAGATAGTAAAGGCACAATTTGTACTTTGTACAGTATGTGGTTTGATGATAAATCATTGGAATTCATTTTGGTACCATACATTGCACAGTATACAGCAGGACTGCTATCACTACTGTACACTTTATCAGCAGATGATGGGGTGGCTTGTACTATGCCCCTGACCACAGACAGTTGCTGTTGCACAGTTGTGATTTGCACAGTAGCTTTGTCACATCATTCTGGCAAATCCTTGCTTAAAGTGACTTTTATCTTTGTCAATTTGGACTTTATTGGTTCACCAGGATTGTCTTGCTAGGACACAGCTGTTGTGACTGTTTCAGTTACCATGCGTTCTAATTCTGAATTTAATTTAACATTAATTTCTACATTCTTGTGCAAGAGATCTTCTGAAAAGGCTTCAGCAATACGTTTACAATCATCATTAAATTGCTTTTTTGCACCCTGTTCTTCCACATAACTATCAGCTTTATTTTCTAACTTCACTACACTTTCTTTTAATTGTTTTTGTTCTTTAGACAATATCTTTATGTCTTCTCAGAGACCACAATAAGTCTTCTTTAATTGTGGAACATCATTTGTTAAAGTATTAGACTGCACTGAAAAGTGTTAAAATTAATAGTCAGTTCCTCTAAACCATCTGATTGTTTCTTCAAATCATTGGATTGTTGTTGTAAATCATGGGATTGTTTCTATACATCTTCTAACATGTTTTCTGTTGTGTTGATACATGGTTAATGTCTGTTTGTTGTTCAATTCTAAGGTTTTTTTTTTCTTCCATTGACCCTAGACTTTGTAAGGGTCTATGGGTTAGCACGTAGCCATACAGTACATATCACGTGCTCGCCGGCCGAGCTATGTTGGAATGCTGACAAATTGCTTGGTCAGTAGATGTGCGTCCGGCCACAGTGCACCACAGGGAGTAAGCCACTGGCCACTGTCCACAGCATGTCAGATAACTAGCGCAGCCTCAGGCGCGAATATGTCTCTCTTCTTGGCTCACCATGGAGTCTTTCGATACAACCATAATTAGCCAGAGTTAGGATGTCAGACACAGTGATGATGGGTGCACATAGCATGCATGTCTTATAATCAGTTTTTTGTTAATAAACTGTTAAAACATACTTCTGGGTGTTCGCGTATTTTTTACCTCAAGGACCCACTGCTTACAAATCCTGACAAATATTTTGTGTAATTGTCATCCGGGGCAATAACACAGACAAACTTCTTATAACTTCATAATAATGTGCACATCTGATTCATGTGAAGTATCATCCATTGAAACTTTTACCTCATTTGAAGCGTCATCATGTTGAACAATTGCATTACGTGAAGAATTATCTATCAGCATCAACTTCACGTAAAAGATTATCAGTTAAAAGTAGTTGCATCGCTTTCAGAGCATGATTTTAGATTGTGTTCTGAACTGTGTAAATTCTCAGTTTCCGCATTACCGATTTCATTGTGCTCAGTGTTAAGCTTGATGCTACTATTTTCTTCAATAGCCACTTTTGTATTCTTTCCTCTTTTTACCATAACGTGAAAGTCAAGCAAAGTTGTTTAAAATAATTTTGAATGACTTATGATCTGAAAAAGCATCTACTAGTAACAATACTGAACATTCACATTTATCTCAATAAAATACAAAGCATCAGATATACAGCAGCACAGCTTGACTTTGCCATTAAATGGAGTATGTTACCAGAGTGACCATCTTGTGAAAAAAATTGTATATATAGTTAATTAATTTTTTTAAATGATGGATGAAGGTATTAATGTCAAAAACTGTACACTCTTTGAAGATAAGGAAAATAAGTAGTTGCATGTTTTAAATCTCTGTCCCAGTTCCCATTAATTTTTTCCATAAAAATCATTCTTGTTTTATTGATTTCCTGTTCCATGGAGGATTCTTCTCATTTCCAACACAATAATTTCACAACTCCAGCTATGTGTTGGACATGAAATGTATAACAAACAATGTAAGACATTTACAGATCTTGTCACACTCTTCCCATTACAATTCCTCCTCCTCTTTCATGAGTAATTAAATGTTATATGTTTTATAGTATTAGCAAGAAGAGAAGACAGAATTATCTTAATGATGGGAGTGGTATTAAAAAATTGGCACAACCAGTGATTGTTGGTCTGCTACTAATAGAGCGATGCATAATTATGGAAATAAATGTAATTATTTCCACCCTAGTAGTTGTGTTACATAGCAGTATTTCTTTTAAATAGATTAGGCTTTGTAGAAAAAAAAACAAATAGAATAAATGCAGGTTCTTTTATTGATCATGTAATACACACTTAAGACTGCAGTGATGGCAGCCAATCAATAGCTTCACCATACTTGTAACCCCAACGTCATATTTTGCTCACTGATTACAATCCTGAGAAACCCATTTAAAAAGAAGATTAGGACAAGAAATACTACTAATGTTAAACAAAAGTTAGTAGTGTGTTAATAAATTGAGAATTTGGGACTGACAAGTGGCATGCTAGGGTACTCTGTGCAGTTGTGATGACCACTATGTCTGGATGGTTTAGTGGTCAGAGCATCTGCCTAGTAAGCAGGAGATTCAAGTTTGAACCCCAGTCTGGTACAAATTTTCAACTTTCTCCATCGGTTTAAATTGATCACGACTTTCAGCCAATGTGCCTTAATTCATAGTGACTGCTGGATCAAAAACAGTGTCTGTTCTTTCAGACGTTTCTGAAAGATATAAGAGTAATTGGGTTTAAGATCATATGTAACTATTCTAAGTTGTATGTTGAATTATACACTGAAGAGCCAAAGAAACTGATACACCTTCCTAATATCATGTAGGGCCAGCGCGAGCATGCAGAACTGCTCCAATACGACTTGCCATGGACTCGACTAATGTCGGAAGTAGTGCTCGAGGGAATTGACATCATGAATCCTGCAGGGTTGTTTATAAATCCATAAGAGTACAAGGTGGTGGAGATCTCTTCTGAGGAGCAAGCTGCAAGGCATCCCAGATATGCTCAACAATATTCATGTCTGTGGAGTTTAGTAGTGAGCGGAAGTATTTAAACTCGGAAGAGTGTTCCTGGAACCACTCTGTAGCAATTCTGGATGTATAAGGTGTCGCATTGGCCTGCTGGAATTGCCCAAGTCCGTTGGAATGCATAATGGACATAAATGGATACAGGTGATCAGACAGGATGCTTACATATGTGTCGCCTGTCAGAGTTGTATCAAGACGTATCCAGGGTCCCATACTACTCCAATGCACCCACCCCACACCATTACACAGCCTCCACTGGCTTGAATAGTCCCCTGCTGACATGTAGGATCCATGGATTCATGAGGTTATCTCCATCCCCGTACACGTCCATCTGCTCGATGCAATTTGAATCGAGACTTGTCTGCCAGGAAGCATGTTTCCTCTCATCAACAGTCCAAGGTCAGTGTCGATGGGCCCAGGTGAGGCCTAAAGCTTTGAGTCATACAGTCATAAAGAGTCACGAGTGGGCCTTCGGCTCTGAAAGCCCATATCGATGATGTTTCATTGAATGGTTCGCATGCTGACACTTGTTGATGGCCCATTATTAATATCTGCAGCAATTTGCAGATAGGTTGCACTTCTGTCACATTGAAAGATTCTATTAAGTCGCCATAGGTCCCATTCTTGTAGGATCTTTTTCCAGCTGCTGCGATGTCAGAGATTTGATGTTTTACTGGATTCCTGATATTCACGGTACACTAGTGAAATGGTTGTACAGAAAATGCCCATTTCATCGCTACCTCAGAGATGCTCTGTCCCATCACTTGTGTGCTGACAATAACACAACATTCAAACTCACTTAAGTCTTGATAACCTGTCATTGTAGCAGCAGTAAACAATCTAACAACTGTGCCTGACACTTTTGGCTTATATAGGTGTTGCTGACCGCAACGCTGTATTCTACCTGTTTATATATCACTGTATCTGAATACACGTGCATATACCAGTTTCTTTGGCACTTCAGTGTAGTATCACTGTCTGCTTTTGAAGCAGACAGGAGAGAAGCCAGGAAGTAAGCGGTACAAGAAGAACTGAGCTAGCTGTATCAGTTACTTAAAAACTGAAACATAACAAACAATTTACACAGAGGATATAATTTCTGCATCTTCTCATATCTTGGGAGGATATGAATTCTCTTTCCTAACATTTTATTACAATATCTGCAAAATGGTAAAACATAACTAGCTTCCATGGCTACAATTAAGGTGCTTAACTTGCTGAATATTGACAATCTTGATTGAGGTCTGTACTTCAGTTTTGGGGCATTTTTTCCACCTGAAATAGCATCTGGGTCAACTTAAGGCATATCAAGCCTTCTGTGTCAAGCTAATCAAATAAATAGGAAAGCCATGACAGTCAAAATAATTTAAAACGTTTATTACTTCACAAATTGACAAAGGTTTCACACTGGTTTAGTGCCTAAAGATAATATGAGAATGACTGCGTATGACGACAGCCGCTTTCCCTTATATAGCATTTGAAAATCATTAAGTTACATTCTGCTTTGTTTAAATTGGTGTTCATGGAATTTAATATTAAGATTTCATTGCTTTTACAAAATTTATCTTAATTTGTTACAAGTTTCTGAATCAATTTGCTTTTCGAAATATTGCAATACTCATCATGACATTACATGACACAAGTGTCCACAATAATGTACTAATCATGTTCAGTGACAATTTTATAAGCACAGATTAGTTTTTGTTACTAACATTACAATTAGCTGAGTTCGAATCACTTTTATCTATACAAATTCTGTGAATGATAATTGAACTTTTGTTTATATTGATGTTGATATTTTTTGGTTTTGTGTTTAACTATCCTTATTTATTTTGTTTTATTTTTATTTATTTATCTACAAATTCCATAGATCCTGTTATGCGTATGACGCTAGGATGTAGAATGACTTGAGTAATATATGTTCACAGACCATGGTATCAATTAGTTTACAAGAGCAGAACTAGACATAAATTACATAAAACTTGAAAAAATAATAATGAACTAAAATAAAGTCATAGGAATAATACATTATGCAAAGTTTATCACATTGCAAAAGCCTATTTGTCACAGTAAGTATATGGTTACAAATAGGAACAAAAAGAACATAAACAAACAACAGTAACTATAAATACATACAAAGACTACTTTTCTCTGTTGAAGTATTCATCAAGTGAGTAAAACGTTTTCTCGATTAAATATGTCTTTAGATTGTTTTTGGATGATGAACTGTTACTACGTAGACTTTTTATATAGCTTGGTAATAAGTTAAATATTTTGACACTGTAGTGTTGCACTCCTTTCTGTACCCGAATTAGACTTTTTAGTTCAAAGTGGAGGTCAGCCTTCTTTCTTGTATTGTGATAATGGAGCTTTCATTGGTTTCATAGTGGGCAGGATTGTCAACCAAGAAACTCATTAGGGAAAAAATATACTAGCAGGTTGTGGAAAGTATTCCAAGTTTTTTAAAGAGTGTACGGCAGGAGCTTCTCGGGGGTACTCTGCACATTATATGGGCTACTTTTTTCTGCATCAGGAAGATTTTTTTAGATGAGGGTGAATTGCCCCAGAAGATGATGCCATAACACATAATGGAGTGGAAGTATGCAAAGTATGTGGACTTCGTGACATTTGTGTCTCCGAATTGTGAGATTGTCCTAATGGCAAAAATTGCTGAGGACAGCCTTTTTACAGTCTCGTGGACATGGTGGTCCCAGTTGAGCCTACTGTCTATGTGGAGGCCTAAGAATTTGGTGCAGTGTACTCTTTCTATCTGATTCTTGTTATTTACAGTAATCTCCTGGGGGAGTTTGTGCTCAAGGCTGAAATGGATATAATTTGTTTTGCTCAGGTTTACTGTGAGCGAGTTCACTTGGAACCAGGTTAATAGTACTGTAAGTAATTTGTTGGCATCAACCTCTATATCAGTGAGCTGTTTGTTACTATTCAAAATGCTGGTGTCGTCAGTGATGTGTCGGCAGCTGGGCCAACACCTTGTAGATAGAGGTGGCTTAAAGGGCACGCGAGACTAACGCAGACGGGCGTGAAGTACTGGAACAGGATACGTAATTAATGCTATGAAGAAAAGAACGGAGCTTCTCATATACTTATCTTTAATTTCTTCTTGTACATCTCTATGGTGAACACAAGTGAGACTCTAATTACAATCACTGTAAGGCTAATGGTGCCTTGCTAGTTCGTAGCCATTAACTTAGCTGAAGGCTATTCTGTCTCTCGGCTAATGAGAGAGAAAGGCTTCGTACGTCTAGTCACTAGCACTGTCGTCCGTACAACTGGGGCTGAGTTCGAGTCAGTCTCTCGAGACCTGCCTTGTGGTGGCGCTAGGTTTGCGATCACACAGTGGCCACACGCGGGTCCGACATGTACTACAGGACCGCGGCCGATTTAAGCTACCACCTAGCACGTGTGGTGTCTGGCTGTGACACCACATTCCTCCCCCGCAAATCGGTGAACGGTCGTGAGATAAGGCTTCCGCCCGCCGTGGGGAGGACCCCATGTTGACGTATGCGATGAGGTGGGGAGCCTAACAACAGGCGAGGCTGTGCCACCCGCACCCGGCCAATCGGTCCGAGGGGAGCTAGTCCAGGGTGCACGTCAACATGTGGTGTATGCGCCCGTAAAGAGACAGGAGGAGCCGAAGGGTCGACCTCCATGTGGTCGGAGAATCCGACGCGCGATGACGACATCTGTTCCGGAGTGGGCAAGAGTTCCATGGCGGAGGACAGCTGGTCACGGGAAGCGATCGGCGGCGCGTGACCCAGGGAGGCGCGTGGCGGCTGCAGCGAAGCGTCCACTGCGGGTGGCGCCGGAGGCGGCTGCGGCGGCGGCGCGACGCAATGAGGCAAAATGGAAGGCAGCGTCGGTAACACCTGGGGATGAGGCGAGCCAGTAGATGGGTCCCCAGGGCGCTGACCCGACGGCTCCGTCGCTGAAAGCAGACGGGGAGCGGCAGAACCCGGGCGACGACAGAGGCGCAGCTGATGGAGATGCCGACGCACCTCACCAGAGGCCCCCAAAACCAAATACATCGCGCGGCCGAGGCAGCGAAGAATGCGCCCTGCGAGCCAACGCCGTGAACCGCGATAGGTGCGATAGAAGACAACGTCGCCAGGAGCAAAAGCAGGAGTCTGCCGCTGCACAGGAACCTGATGCGGCGGATGCAGCAAAGACATCAAGGTACGATGATAACGACCATGGAGCAACTCAGCCGGCGAGCGACCATCGCGGGGCTGAGAGCGATACGAGGACAAAAAGAGCAATAATGCGTCCTCCCGAGAATGCGACTCTTTCAATTTCAACATCTGTGACTTGAAAGTCCAGACCAATCGTTCCGCGGCACCGTTTGACTGAGGCGAAAACGGCGCGGACGTCAGATGTTGAATACCATTGGCCTTGCAGAAGGACTGAAATTCTGCGGACATGATTTGTGGGCCATTGTCGGAAACAAGAGTCTGCGGAAGACCTTCAATGCAAAAGATAGCAGACAAGGCTTGGATTGTGGCAGAAGACGTCGTGGAAGACATCCGGACAACAAAAGGAAAATTACTGAAAGCATCGACCACAACCAACCAACGAGCATTCCAGAATGGACCAGCAAAATCGATGTGCAAGCGTTGCCAAGGGGAAGTGGCTTTCGGCCATGCAAAGAATTTCCGCGGCGGTGCGGATTGTTGTTCGGCACACGCCACGCAAGAGGAGCACATATTCGTAATCGCAGCATCGATTCCGAACCAAGTACAGTGCTGACGAGCAAGTTGTTTCGTACGCACTATACCCCAATGTCCGTGGTGAAGAAGCCGTAAGACAGAGGACTGTAACGAACGTGGGACCACGACTCGGGACTGATCATTATCAGAACGCAACAACAAAACACCACGTCGTACAAAAAGTCTCTCCTTGTGAGCAAAAAATCGGCGAACCAGCGGATCCTCGATCCGTGACTTTGACAAGGGCCATTGCGTAGCAACAAAACGAAAAACAGTAGCAAGGACAGGGTCAACAGCTGTGGCTGTAGCGACACGACGAAAATCAATCGGAAACGAAGCGACCACGTCATCGGTTTCCGCATCAATGAACATGCAAGCAAGTTCGCAAGAATCGAATGCTTTATCCTCAGCAACAGGCAAACGGGACAACGCATCAGCGTTTCCGTTCTTAGCAGTGGACCGATACAAGATATCGTAGCGGTACTGCGAGAGGAAAAGAGACCAGCGAATGAATTTCTGCGCCGTACGCGGAGGTACCGGCTTGTTCGGATGAAAAAGCGATGTCAAAGGTTTGTGGTCCGTGATGATGGTAAAGTGACGACCATACAAGAAATCGTGAAACTTAGTAACACCAAACACGAGAGCTAAAGCCTCTTTCTCTATCTGTGAATAATTTCTTTGCGCAGATGAGAGCAATTTTGACGCAAAGGCAATAGGGCGATCATGCGATCCATCTTTCTGCGCAAGCACAGCACCGATCCCGAAATCCGATGCATCTACCATCAACAAAAGGGGTTTTCGGGGATCGAATGGCGTAAGGCAAGTATGTGAAAGCAACGCTGATTTCAACTGGCGAAAGGCGCGTTCGCATTCCGTCGTCCAGACGAACGGAACACCTTTACGGCGTAAGCGATGAAGCGGAGCTGAAATGGAAGAAGCATTGCGCAGAAATTTATGATAATAATTTATTTTACCCAGCACACTCTGTAGTTGCGTCAAGTTCTGTGGCGACGGCAAAGCCTGTATGGCACGGAGGTGCTCCGGACTCGGATGGATGCCCTGGGCATTTATGACATGTCCCAGGTACGGCAAATCCCGAGCAAAAAACACACATTTGTCCTTCCTCAAGCGAAGACCATTTTGTCGCAAGACCTGAAATAATGTTCGGAGATTTTGCAAATGTTCGGCTTCTGTCTTTCTGGAGAGCACAATATCGTCCAGATAGTTCGCAGCAGTAGGGACCGACGCACAAACAGTTTGTAAATATTGCTGAAACAATGCACACCCGAATGGCAGTCTTTTGAAGCGATACAAACCAAGATGCGTGTTTACCACCAAGACGCGCTGGGATTCTTCGTCCACCGGTATTTGCAAGTACGCATCTGCTAGGTCCAACTTTGAAAAATATGTTCCCGGGCACAGTTTGTCAAAAAGATCTTCCGGGCGGGGCAAAGGAAAAGTGGCAGTCACAAGTTGTGGATTCACAGTTGCCTTGAAGTCCACACAAAGTCTCAATTTTCCGGAAGGTTTTGGCAAAATTACTAAGGGTGAGGCCCAGAGAGAAGCCTGCACACGTTCAATTACACCTTGAGATTCTAAATCGTTTAATGTTCTTGCGACCTCATCACGCAATGCGTGGGGAACATTGCGCGCTCTGAAAAACTTCGGTTGCGCGTTTGCTTTCAGTTCCAAATGTGCTTCATAGTTCTTAGCGCAACCAAGGCCCGGCGCAAAAATGTCCGCAAATTCTTCACATAGACTAGAAACACTGGCGGAAGGCACAGTCTGAATCACTGAGAGGACCTGATTTACTATAGACAAATTAAACAACTGAAATAAATCTAAACCAAACAAGTTCACTGCAGTAGAAGAACGAAGAACGTAAAATGACACAAGTTTAGTTTGTCCCTTGTATGTTGCAAGAAGGCTGCACTGTCCTAACACTGGTATTTTCTGGCCTGAGTAACTATTGAGCTGAACATTTGCGGCACGCAACTGAGGTTTGCCCAGTTGGTTGTACGTGTCGTGATTGAGCAATGAAACTGCAGCTCCGGTATCGAGCTGGAATGGTATCACTTTGCCTGCAAAGTCTAAGTCAACAAAAAGTTTATTGTCCTGCTGACGACAAAAGCGACTGTGTTGTGCAACTGGAACAGACACTAGGACAGAATCACGTGTGACGTGACGGGACTTCCGTCGACGTCGACGCACACTTTTTGTGGAATGAACACTGTCACCGGATGGGGTGGAATGAACTACATGAATATCCATGGGCGAAGGTTCACGAGCCTGAGTTTCCTTGGTTCGATTCCGGCGCAAAGCAAAGGGCCTGGAATTGGTGTGAGTGTCGGATCTGAGCTTTTTCTGGCAAACACTTTGGACATGTCCTTTCTTATGACAGTAAAAGCAAATAGCTTGGCGTGACGGGCAATTTTCACGCGAATGTCTAGTTGCACACCGCGGGCATGATTTCACTGCATTAGCTTGCTTACGCGGCGCACGTGTTTGCGAGCTAGGCTGCCGCTGCGCTGACGGGCGCGAGGGCCGCCTAGCGTCCCGTGCAGCGGGCCCGGCGGGCCGGTTAATGTGACACACTGCTGGCGAAGTTTCAAACGAGGCCTGAGCAAAGTCAAGTGTGTCTTGCCTGTCCAATATGTCTATCACTTGTTGAAGGGAGGGATTAACTAGTTTCAAAATCTGTTCCCGTATGCGAACATCAGAAACGTTCTGACCTATTGCATCACGCACCATAGTATCTGAATAAGGAAGTCCACATTCGCATTCAAACGCACACTCCCTAGTAAGTCCTTGCAATGTTGCAACCCACTCCCTATTAGTCTGACCAGCCGTACGTTTTGTACGAAAGAACATATATCTTTTTGCAATGACATTTACTGTTTCCTTGAAATAGGCATCTAAAGCAGACAAAAGTTCTTCGTAGGACAGAGTTGCTACGTCGCGCCGGGGAAACAACTTCACTATCACTCGGTAGGTGGACACACCGACACAAGAAAGCAAAAATGGCTGCCGCTCATTACCTTGAATTCTGTAGGCGGCTAGATGAAAGCTGAACTGGCGGGACCACTCCTGCCAGGACTCTTGGGTTGCGTCAAAGGGTCTGAATTGAGGTGCAACAGCATGTTGTGGCGGCGGTAGCGATGAAGTGGCGGCGGTAACGATGAAGTGGCGGAGGCCGCATCGGTGTGCAGCGCACGTTGACCCTGGACGAGCTGTCCAAGAGCATCCAATAACGCCTGCGTCTGCTGATTCTGCAAGCGATAAAATTCGGACAGTACATCTGGAGAATGTAGCGAAGCCATGACACAAAGAAATTAGGGCAAAGTAAAACACAAGATCCGTTGTAGACTCGTCGCCATGTGATGTGTCGGCAGCTGGGCCAACACCTTGTAGATAGAGGTGGCTTAAAGGGCTCGCGAGACTAACGCAGACGGGCGTGAAGTACTGGAACAGGATACGTAATTAATGCTATGAAGAAAAGAACGGAGCTTCTCATATACTTATCTTTAATTTCTTCTTGTACATCTCTATGGTGAACACAAGTGAGACTCTAATTACAATCACTGTAAGGCTAATGGCGCCTTGCTAGTTCGTAGCCATTAACTTAGCTGAAGGCTATTCTGTCTCTCGGCTAATGAGAGAGAAAGGCTTCGTACGTCTAGTCACTAGCACTGTCGTCCGTACAACTGGGGCTGAGTTCGAGTCAGTCTCTCGAGACCTGCCTTGTGGTGGCGCTAGGTTTGCGATCACACAGTGGCCACACGCGGGTCCAACATGTACTACAGGACCGCGGCCGATTTAAGCTACCACCTAGCACGTGTGGTGTCTGGCTGTGACACCACAGTCAGCAAACATGGTGAACTTGCACATATTGCATGAAAAAGGTAGGTCATTTACGTATATCAGAAACGGCAACAGACCAAGGACAGATTCCTGGGGTACTCCATGGAGTACAGTGCTCCAGTCTGACTCTACTACCTCTCCCTCTTTATTGCTCCCATTGAGAATTACCTTCTGCTTCCTGTTTTAAGGTAGGATTTTAGCCAGCTTCCCAGTGCCCCAGTGATCCCATAGTGGCGTGCTTTGTTGAGGAGTATTCTGTGGTCCACACAGTCGAAGGCTTTGGACAGATCACAAAATATTCCAACTGCCTTCATTTTATTATTTAGGGATTCCAGTATATCATCTTAATTTTGTCTTGATATGTTACAAATTGACCTATTTTCATAAATACAGTAATCCAGTATTATTATAATACAGCCTCTTTCATTTAAATAACTTTGCAACCTACTATCACATACTTCTTTATTCTCGGTATCATAGTTTTCATTAAATGTTTTACTGTTCTGCTACATTAGAATGAAACAACAAATTCAGGGTCTCCACCTGCTGTGGATCATTTATTCTTTGATGATGTGGCTTAGAGGTGTGCTGTGACAATGGAAGAACAGCATTCACAGTAACAATAGTGATGTCATAGAAGCAAAAACAGAAGAAATTTTAACACAGTCATTCTGTCATTCATTATCAGATGTTTTGCTCTGTTAAAATTTATTCATGTTGTGCAATCTAATGAAACAAGACATCTGTAATTCAAGCAATTTTGATATGATTGTATTATTTGTGTCAGATGGAAGTTGTGTGCCTGTTTATAAAGAAGTTTTAGTAGATTGGGACTGAAAGAAACAAATTTCCTTGGACAGTACATAGATTTGAGGAGGATTCCAGCTTGCTTTCAGCCTTGAGCACCGAAGATACTGCAGAGGAAAAGAAGACCACTAAGAAGAATAGAAGCACCGTTATTCGGATCTGATTAGCAGCTCTGAATTGTAATTCATGACATTGGTGTCCATGTGAAATACCTCATGTACCATTCATTGATCAACCAAAAGACACAGATAAAAAATAAACATTCTGTTTTGGTGTCCTAGGGAAGGATGCTAATACAGCTGTGCTAGAGAAGAATAAGATTTTTTTTATAACTTTATCGAGAAGAAACTGGAGTAATATTATGATGATCTTGAAAATGAGGATCAACAGCCACAATTAAGTTACAGTGTAAATGTTACTAAAACGCACTGCCTGTAAATAAAGAGAAGAAAATATATTTAGTTGATTAACTAACAGTTTTTTTTATTATTACAATGACAGATTGCAGTATGGAACTAGTTTGATAAGTCCACGAGTCTGAAGAGCAACAACAGATGCTTGTATGAGCTCCAATTGTCACAACAGCTTCACCATGATGCAACACTAGTGGACTACTGTGGAGCCATGCCACAACCCACTGCCATTCAAACTTTGGCAATGCAGTTAAATCTGTGATGGACAATTTGTTGTTGTTGTTGTTGTTGTTGAACAATGGGTGGACTTCTTGTGAATTAGTAGTACCAGCTAGTGATTTGGTGCTGCTATAATACCAAGTTAATTCTTTTTAGGAGTGTATTTTTGAATTTACTGTACACCTGTAGTTACCCATTGCATTGAGAGCAATTTTCAAGAAATGTTTTAAAAAATTGGAAGAATTATTCAGTCTAATTCTGACTTAAGAAATTATTCTGCAATCTCTAATGATGAATTAAAAAATGAGTTAAGTACTAATATAGAGAACAGTAAAGATGAATTGTCTAAGGAGTCCAGATGGGAAAAGAAAGAGATTAGTGTTAAGATTTCAGAATTGCTAACAGCTATAAATACTTCAAAGGGCGAATTACATAGAGGTGAACAATTGATTTGATTTTAATTTTGTAAATTACATCATATTTGAAACAAATGAAATAATTTGCAGAACAAGAGTTTAACAATGTTCATGAGCAAATCTCAGATTCTGAGCTAAGCCCGAATGTATTTGAGTAGACTAAGGATTTGAGCGCAACAATTAGGCCCCACCCTGCTCTTACTAGTTTGGAGGAACAAATAAATGACCTAGTTGAGCAGAAGGTGCAAGCCAGAATGGACTCAACTGTAAGCACACCAAATTTTGTGGGTGATTTAGTTAAAAATTAGTATGTTCTCTAGATCCTAACCAAAGAGGTGAGGATATTCCAAGAAAACTGAATTGAATTGAATTGAATTGAATTTTATTTGATCCTGTAAGATTACATTGTGTACAGTAAATGTACGTGTAATATAGGACATGTCAAAGTATTAACATTCATTATCACTTATTTTTCTACACCTTTAGCTTACATTTTTACATCATTGATAATGAATAACAATATATACAAATTTAATGGCATAAGTATTCTGCAACACTGTAAAACTCTTTTTCAATGAGATAGTCCTTAAGTTTCTTTGGAAAGTCATTGTGAAGTAGGCTATCTTGCAGGTTTTTAGGCAGACTTCTTAGTAGTCTGATACCAGAGTACTGGGGTCCTTTTTCTAGCGTTCCCAGTCGGTGGGGTAAGCTCCATACTTCATTCTTCCTTCTTGTATTGTGGGTGTGTACACTAGCATTTGTAATCCAGTCCTCACTACCTTTTATGATGTACATTATTGTTTTGTATATATACAATGATGAAAAAGTTAAGATACCTAAGTTCTTGAAAAAGTTTCTGCACGTTTCAGAGGTCTTTCTTCTTAAAATGGCCCTAATTGCTTTTTTTTTGTAATGTGAACACTCGTTTTGTCTCTTGTTTGTTTGAGTTTGCCCACACAGTCACTCCATACTGTAAGTATGGTTCGAAAAGTCCATGATACACTGTACCTAGAAGGTTCTTGTCTGAATACTGAGATAGCTGCATCATTAAGAATATGACAGACCTCAGTTACTTACAGACATTATTAATATGTTTTTTCCATTTCAGTTCATTATCCACAAGAATACCTAAGAATCTAGCAGATTCTACTTCTTTCAGCCTTGTTCCATTAACCTCTAAATCCATGTCTACAGCCTTTTCCTTGTTTTTAAACACTGCATACATAGTCTTTTTTAGATTTATTACCAGTTCATTTTCCAACAGCCATTGAGCTGTGACATTTGCAGATATGTATGCTCTTCTCTCAAGCTGTTCCATATCTTGGTCACTATTTAATATTGTCATGTCATCAGCATACAATATTTTCTTTTCTTCCTCCTCAACACCTATATCATTAACAAACACATTAAATAACAATGGCCCCATTACCGAACCCTGCGGCACTCCATATTTGATGGGTTTGGTTTCTGATTGGTATGAGTTTTCTAATGATACATACTGCTTGCAGTTGCACAAGTATGTTTTTATCCATTCACCTGGTTGCCCTCGAATGCCATAGTTGCTTAATTTTTGTATCAGCATTTCATGGTCAATGGTGTCAAATGCCTTTGAAAGATCCAGAAACGTTGCAGAGACAACCTTTTTCTCATCTAAGGACTGTAAAATGTATTCTGTTGGACTGGCAATTGCTGATTCTGTAGATTTACCCTTTTGAAACCATGTTGTGTGGGTATGAGAATGTTATGTTTGTCCAAATAGTTAACTAATCTGGTATACATAAGCATTTCTAGGATTTTTGAGAAACCTGATATAAATGAAACTGGTCTGTAGTTGTTGGGATCATCCTTATACCCTTTCTTGTACACTGGCACTACCTTCGTTATCTTCAGTTCTTCTGGAAAAATTGCATCTCTGAAAGAACAGTTTGCTATGTTCAGCAGTGGTGTTATTATCTCCTCATTTACCAGCTTTATTACATGATTTGATATTTCATCATCACCAGCTGATTTCTTTGACTTCAGTTTCTGTATAGTTTTCCGCAATTCATCTTCCGTGACTGGTCTTAAGAACAAAGTACTGCATGATCTTTTTGGTACCTTAATACGCTTCTGTTTTTGACTATTTCTTTCCAATCTTAAGTTTTCTACTACACTGATATAGTTATTATTCAGTATGTTTGCTATTTCCATACCATCTGTGACCACTGTGTTGTCTATTTTACTTGACCTAATAACTTCTCCTTTGTTTGACCCATCTTTTTCCTTTCTTTCAGCATTGATTGCATTCCAAGCTGCCTTTGCCTTGTTTTTTGAGTTCGTTGTGGTGGTGTCAATTGCTCTTGCTTTGGCTTCTCTTATTGTTTTTCTATACTTCTTTTTTAACATTTTATAATTTTCAGCTTCGCCCATCTGTCTCATATCCTGAAGCTTCCTTCACTGTTCTAGTATTTCACTGGTAATCCACTATTTTTATCTTGCTGCCTTTCTTGTCTATTTACTTTGGGAAATCCTACATTAAAATGGTACTTAATTGTTGAAATAAATGCATCATATTTTTCATTTACACTCTGGGCCTGTAGGATTTCATTCGAGGTTTCCTTACTTAACATTGTTCTGAAGATGTTGATATTTTGTTCACTGATGATCTCTAGGCACTCAGTCCGGAACCGCGCGACTGCTATGGTCGCAGGTTCGAATCCTGCCCTGGGCATGGATGTGTGTGATGTCCTTAGGTTAGTTAGGTTTAAGTAGTTCTGAGTTCTAGGGGACTGATGACCACAGATGTTAAGTCCCATAGTGCTCAGAGCCATTTGAACCATTTCACTGATGATCCTAATTTCTTTGGTTGTTTGTTTTGGTTCTGATACTGTGTCATTACTTCTGCAAAAGCTGATTAGTTGTCCATGATGATCAGATATTTCTGTATGAACTACATGTGACTCATAGTTACACATATTAGTAATTATGTTGTCAATAACTGTCTCACTTTGTGAAGTCACTCTTGTTGGTGCAGTTATTGTTACTTTCATGTTATGCTGTATTAACAATTCTTCAAAATCCTGTCTTATTTTTGTGTCTTTTCCCATGTCAATGTTGAAGTCTCCACATATAATAAGATTTCTCTTCATATTCATTCTCAATAAGCTGGCAATTTTTTTCAGAAAGATGCTAATATTGCCACATCGTGACCTGTACACGCAAAACACTCTAAAATGCTCTGTCACTATACCAGTAACTTCAAAGTCTTTTTCTCTAGCTATGGGCAATGTAGCAGCTTCACTGTTTACATTCTTTGATAGAGTACTTGTTTTAATATATATACAAACGCCACCACCCTTATATTTAGATCTGCAGAAGTAACTAGATAGTTTGTAGTCCTTTATTGCAACATTATGTATTTTACTTTCAGTTAGTCCGTGTTCACTTATGCATAATATGTCTGCTCTTACTTCAATCAGGAGTACTTCTGCTTCTAATTTTTTGTTACTTAAGTATTGAATATTTTGATGAAGTACTTTTATGTAATTTTTCTTTTGTTGGTTTACATGTTGTGAGCTGTATTCTGGGGCAAATTCTTTAGTATCGTATTTTTTTGTATGGTGCTTATATTTTTCTTTTCCAGGTATAGTATATGATTTTTCACCCCCTTCAGGCCATATTAGTTTCCCTTGCTTCTAATTATTTTGCAGACATCTGCAAACATTCTACTGAATGTTACAGACCCCAGTCTATTTAAATGCAAGCCATCCTTCACTAGTGAGTTTTCACACAGTAATTTGTTTGGGTCTATAAAAATTGTCCCAAGACGATCACATTGTTCTTTAAGAACACAGTTTATTTTGGCGATATATTTTTCACTCACCGACCTTCTGTTTATAATTCTGCTAAGTATCAGCCGAGATCCTGCATACATATTTCTTGCAGAACGAATCATGTTTCTTGTTTCGTTTGCCATTTCTTCCTCACTGCTGCTCTTTAACGAATTCATTCCAATATGTATAAACACCCCTTTATAATTATGTCTGGTTTCAGAATCTGGTTCTGTAGTATCTTGTCTTGCATTTACCATATTTTTAAAAAGTTTACCGAGTTGATGCGTTCTAATTCCAGGTCGTACGTCGATCTTGCAATTGGGGACAGCGATATTCTTCAGCAGCGAATCGCCAATTATTAAAAAGTCATTTTCCTTTTGTTGTGTATCTGTCACTTTGTTTTTCCTTTTGCTGTATGTCACCACCTTCCATTTATATTTATCTTCCGGTTTTTGGCTTACTGAGTTTACCGATACATCAACGGGAACACTTGAAATGTTGTTGTTTTTAAAGTCCGATCGGTCACTCGTGCCACTCAGTTACCTGTTAGGTGGTGCAGCTGAATAGGGAACCATTTATTCAGAAGAGTTTTAATCTAAGGAAGAATTCCATGAAAAATTCAAAAGGAAATATTGGTCATTTAGTATACAGGAGAAATTGACACTGGAATTGCTTCTTCCCATATACTATAATGGTACATGGGGCAGTTACATGAAATACACTGAGTGGCACTTGACTAGGTCTAAATATTTAGATAACCCACTTGAGAAAACACTTTTATAAACATCGTCATTAGGAGACTATCTTACTATGTGGGGAAAGAAATATAGCATCAGGCTGGAACACTATTCGATGATCTGTTAACGTTTACTGAAGACGTGGACACACACAACAAAGAATGCGGGGATTACACAAAGGGATAAAACTTCCACAAAAAAGAGGAAGTTAGTTGTTATTCATGTAAATTTCAAAAGAGGAAATAAAGTAACTTCTGTCAAGTAAATAAAAGGAACAGCAGTCACAGAAACAAAACATGAAACAGCCAGCCAAATAATCCGTTCCAAGTATGTATACCCAACACAGCAAATAATCCAGAGAACCATGTATCCTCTAAAATGTCTTTTCCAAATTATGTGTCCTCAAATGGATCATATCCCATGACAATGTCAGGACAATGGAATGTCTTAGTGTAGGGGCCAGGATCAAGGATGTTACAATGTAATCATAAGGAAGACTAATGGCATTCACCCATGCCATTTTGACATGTGTGTGGCTGTCAGAAGAAGACAAAATAAAATGTGAAGAACAAATTAATCAAATTAAGTATCAGAAATGTATTTGGTAATAATGTCAGTATCTACATATATTCTGGAAGTGAAACTTCATTAATATGCCAAGATTTCCCAGCAACAATCTGATGCAAGAAAGTGTCCATTGCTACCTCTAACTGCTGTATATATTGTGGGAATTGAAGGAAATACAGGAAAATTAATAAATGAAGAAATTAGAGTACCAGTAAAAGTAAATAATTATAATTTATGCAAATATTACTAGTGATACCTAATACTCCCCCCCATGAACCATGGACCTTGCCGTTGGTGGGGAGGCTTGCGTGCCTCAGCGATACAGATGGCCGTACCATAGGTGCAACCACAACGGAGGGGTATCTGTTGAGAGGCCAGACAAACGTGTGGTTCCTGAAGAGGGGCAGCAGCCTTTTCAGTAGTTGCAGGCAACAGTCTGGATGATTGACTGATCTGGCCTTGTAACATTAACCAAAACGGCCTTGCTGTGCTGGTACTGCGAACAGCTGAAAGCAAGGGGAAACTACAGCCATAATTTTTCCCAAGGACATGCAGCCTTACGGTATGATTAAACGATGATGGTGTCCTCTTGGGTAAAATATTCCGGAGGTAAAATAGTCCCCCATTTGGATTTCCACGCGGGGACTACTCAGGAGGACACCGTTATCAGGAGAAAGAAAACTGGTGTTCTACAGATTGGGGCATGGGATGTCAGATACCTTAATGGGGCAGGTAGGTTAGAGAATGTAAAAAGGAAAATGGATAGCTTAAAGTTAGATGTAATGGGAATTAGTGAAGTTTGGTGGCAGGAGGAACAAGACTTCTGGTTTTGGTGAATACAGGGTTATTAATACAAAATCGAATAGGGCTGATGCAAGAGTAGGTTTAATAATGAATAAAAAATATGAGTACAGGTAAGCTACTATGAACAGCATAGTTAACACATTATTGCAGCCAACCACAGTGGTACAAGTTTATATGCCAACTTGTTCCACAGATGATGAAGAGATTGAAGAAATGTATGTTGCGATAAAAGAAATTATTCAGGTAGTGAAGGGAGACGAAAATTTAATATTCTTGGGGGACTGGAATACGACAGTAGGAAAACGAAGAGAAGGAAAAATAGTAGGCATAAAAAGGAATGGGGATAAGGAATGGAAGAGCAAGCTGCCTGGTAGAATTTTGCACAGAGCATAACTTAATCGTAGCTAACACTTGGTTCAAGAATCATGAAAGAAGGTTGTATACATGGAAGAAGCCTTGAGATACTAGAAGGTATCAGATATATTATATAATGATAAGACAAAGAGTTACAAACCAGGTTTTAAATTGTAAGACATTTCCAGGGGCAGATGTGGACTCTGACCACAATCTATTGGTTATGAACTGTGGATTAAAACTGAAGAAACTGCAAAAAGGTGGGAATTTAAGGAGATGGGATCTGGATAAACTGACTAAACCAGAGGTTGTGCAGAGTTTCAGGGAGAGCATAAGGGAACAATTGACAGCAATGGGGGAAAGAAATACAGTAGAAGAAGAATGGGTAGCTCTGAGGGATGAAGTAGTGAAGGCAGCAGACGATCAAGTAGGTAAAAAGACGAGGGCTAATAGAAATCCTTGGGTAACAGAAGAAATATTGAATTTAATTGATGAAAGGAGAAAATATAAAAATGCAGTAAATGAAGCAGGCAAAAAGGAATACAAACGTCTCAAAAATGAGATCGACAGGAAGTGCAAAATGGCTAAGCAGGGATGGCTAGAGGACAAATGTAAGGATGTAGAGGCTTATCTCACTAGGGGTAAGATAGATACTGCCTACAGGACAATTAAAGAGACCTTTGGAGAGAAGAGAACCACTTGTATGAATATCAAGAGCTCAGATGGCAACCCAGTTCTAAGCAAAGAAGGGAAGGCAGAAAGGTGGAAGGAGTATATAGAGGGTTTATACAAGGGCGATGTACTTGAGGACAATATTATGGAAATGGAAGAGGATGTAGATGAAGACGAAATGGGAGATAAGATACTGCGTGAAGAGTTTGACAGAGCACTGAAAGACCTGAGTCGAAACAAGGCCCCGGGAGTAGACAACATTCCATTAGAACTACTGATGGCCTTGAGAGAGCCAGTCATGACAAAACTCTACCATCTGGTGAGCAAGATGTATGAGACAGGCGAAATACCCTCAGACTTCAAGAAGAATATAATAATTCCAATCCCAAAGAAAGCAGGTGTTGACAGATGTGAAAATTACCGAACTATCAGTTTAATAAGTCACAGCTGCAAAATACTAATGCGAATTCTTTACAGACGAATGGAAAAACTGGTAGAAGCGGACCTCGGGGAAGATCAGTTTGGATTCCGTAGAAATGTTGGAACATGTGAGGGAATACTAACCTTACGACTTATCTTAGAAGAAAGATTAAGAAAAGGCAAACCTACGTTTCTAGCATTTGTAGACTTAGAGAAAGCTTTTGACAATGTTAACTGGAATACTCTCTTTCAAATTCTGAAGGTGGCAGGGGTAATATACAGGGAGCGAACACTATTTACAATTTGTACAGAAACCAGATGGCAGTTATAAGAGTCGAGGGGCATGAAAGGGAAGCAGTGGTTGGGAAAGGAGTGAGACAGGGTTGTAGCCTCTCCCCGATGTTATTCAATCTGTATATTGAGCAAGCAATAAAGGAAACAAAAGAAAAATTCGGAGTAGGTATTAAAATTCATGGAGAAGAAGTAAAAACTTTGAGGTTTGCCGATGACATTGTAATTCTGTCAGAGACAGCAAAGGACTTGGAAGAGCAGTTGAATGGAATGGACAGTGTCTTGAAAGGAGGATATAAGATGAACATCAACAAAAGCAAAATGAGGATAACGGAATGTAGTCAAATTAAATTGGGTGATGCTGAGGGAATTAGATTAGGAAATGAGACACTTAAAGTAGTAAAGGAGTTTTGCTATTTAGTGGGTAAAATAACTGATGATGGTCGAAGTAGAGAGGATATAAAATGTAGACTGGCAATGGCAAGAAAATCGTTTCTGAAGAAGAGAAATTTGTTAACATCGAGTATAGATTTAAGTGTCAGGAAGTCATTTCTGAAAGTATTTGTATGGAGTGTAGCCATGTATGGAAGTG
The DNA here is from genome assembly GCF_023898315.1 of Schistocerca nitens. NCBI lineage: Eukaryota > Metazoa > Arthropoda > Insecta > Orthoptera > Acrididae > Schistocerca > Schistocerca nitens. The sequence continues at coordinate 923,857,594 of NC_064614.1, read as the reverse complement.
AAACATGGACGATAACTAGTTTGGACAAGAAGAGAATAGAAGCTTTCGAAATGTGGTACTACAGAAGAATGTTGAAGATTAGGTGGGTAGATCACGTAACTAATGAGGAGGTATTGAATAGGATTGGGGAGAAGAGAAGTTTGTGGCACAACTTGACTAGAAGAAGGGATCGGTTGTTTTGAGGCATCAAGGGATCACAAATTTAGCATTGGAGGGCAGCGTGGAGGGTAAAAATCGTAGAGGGAGACCAAGAGATGAATACACTAAGCAGATTCAGAAGGATGTAGGTTGCAGTAGGTACTGGGAGATGAAGAAGCTTGCACAGGATAGAGTAGCATGGAGAGCTGCATCAAACCAGTCTCAGGACTGAAGACACAACACTGATTCAAATAATTCTGTTACCAAGCACCAAGTTGTAGCTGAACATTTTATGGAAAATTATATAAACTGATGCTGGTTATACCAGTATCCAGGAAGTGCAAGTGAAATGCAGACTTCCAGCGAAATGACTAGTCCATTGACATACTAAGCACAGTGAGCATTGAAGTCCAAGTTCCAGTTTAGCATTCAGAGTCTAAGTCCAGATTACTGCCAAATCAACATTGAAGAGCAGGTCCACCACAGCGTAGCACTCTCGAGTAGTGGAGCAGAACATAGCACGATGAGAATTGGCTTGAAGACATCAGTAGCAGCGTTAAATAAGGCTCCCTAGTTAACGGATCTGGTGCCTGAGGTCGCTGTAAATTCTGGGTGACCAATCACTGAGTGTTATGAGTGGCCAATGACTGTGGTTTGAAGCATGTGCACGTGAAGGTGCCTTGTGATGTTAGCAGTGGGCCGCGCACAGAGAAATGGCCAACAATGCATTTCTTGGCTGGTAATGGAGCACGTCACTGTGAGTAAAATATGGTGCCTGTAGGATTGTGTAGTGTCACAAAGCTCCAGAAACAGTCGAAATTAAATAGTTCTTCATGTAGGAAGTGTAATAAACGTGTAGCAAAATGAATGCGGTGCAAAGTGTGTAACTTCTGGCTGCATGATAAATGCGCCAAAGTGTGTTTAAAATTTGTAAGGAAGGATACGCAGTGGACATGCTCCGAGTGCTTAAGTGATGAACAGCTGTGATTGACTTCTGCCATAAGTACAAAAGACGAAATTATTCGTATCCTGCAAAATGATATAAACACATTAAAAGCAGAATTGTCATCGCTACAGGAAGAAAACAGTGCACTGAAAAAGACAAAAGATTGTGTTTGTAAAAAAACTGAAGAGCAGAGTGAGACATGTGAACAAAATAAATATAAGTGGACAAGTGCTAAAAATGACGAAAATGAAAGAAGCACCCACTTAGTGGTGAAACAACTGAAGTGATAGAAGAAAATGGGCCCAAATCCTCGCACTCGCGGAGTGATACACATGATCAAAAGTCAAAACAACTCAATCGCCATTACAGTAGAAAATGCTGTAGATACAAAAAACAAAAGCATATATAAGTGGGCAAGTGATACAAATGCCGAAAATGAAACAAAAGTCCTCTGAGTACTGCAAAAGAAAATGAGTTATTATTAAAAAACATCATAGTTCCAAACTCGAAAATAGACATTCGCCCTGGAATCAGGACTAAGCAATTACAAAAACATTTCAGCAATATCCTAAAATCAGCAGCAAGCGCTACAAAGATATGTGATAGAAATCCCAAAGGTGTATTTATTCACGTTGGAACTGTCTACGAAGCAGCAGTGAAGAAGAAATCATTAACAACATGAGGAACCTAATAAGAACTGCCAGAAATATCTACAACACCTCAAGAATTATAATCAGTGGCATCGTGTACAGAAGGTCGGTAAGTGACAGATATAGACACAGAATAAATGACAATATTAAAGAGGAATGTAATAAACTGAGTGTAATATTCATTGATCCAAATAAATTTCTTAATGACATGAGTGTTAGTAAAGATGGATTGCATCTTAAAAGATTAGGCTCTAGAATATTTAGTAAGATGTTCATAGATGTTTGTCAGACTATAATGAACAAGGGAAACTTATAAGCAGTAATAGGGGTGAAAATACATGCATGCAAATATATTCCAGAGAAATGTTAAATTCCCATTGTAAAACATCTCCCTGGAAAGAAAATTCAAAAAATATCAGAAATAGTGTATCAGATGAAATCCAGCCCTCCACCTCATAGCCAGTATTTTCTGTGGGGACACAAAATAAAAACTCACAAGTAAAACACAAAAATATGAACTTGGTTCTTTTTCACCAAAATGTGCCATCACTAACTACTAAAACAAGTGAAATCCAAATCCTATTAGAAAGCAAATTAAAAAGTACTTCATTATTGTGTCTCACAGAACATTGGCTTGATGAGGACAAGTTACATATTGTGTCCCTACCTAACTTTGCTAGGTGGTTATTTCTGTGGAAAAAATATTAAACATGATGGCAGTTGTATATTCATAAGAAATAATATAAACTTTGTAAATATAAAATTTCCTGTTGAAATAGTGAAGGAAAAAGATGTAGAGCTATTAGGAGTTAAGATAGTAGACATTAAACTAGCTGCTATTTGTTTATACGGAGCTCCAACTAGCGACATAAATACTCCCCTAAAAAGTTTGGAATATTCACTTAACAGACTAACACAAATAAACAGAAGAGTTATTCTATGTGGTGATTTTAATATTGACTTTGTGTAGGACACCAAAGAAAAGAATGAATTACTGAATCTCTTGCAAACTTTTAACATGAAATCCACCATAGAAACAGCAACTCGTATCACAAAGACTTCATGTACCACGATTCATCATATATTTGTAAATGTAGAAATGAACTATACAATAGAAACACTAAACACAGGCTTTAGGGATCTCACAGCCCAAAAACTCTCTCTGAGTATGGAAACCGAGCTACAGCTTAAACACGCCTAACAACCACCAGTAGAAACTACAGTAATGAAAATATAAATCATTTTCTCCATTACTTGAGCAAAGAAAGCTGGGAAGAGATTTATAACTGCGAACACACAGATGGAAAATGTAATAACTTTATTAACAATTTTTCCTACTATTTTGAACTGTGCTTCCCTCCAACCCAGAGAAAAACATACACAAGGAAAACAAAAAATAAATGGATTACTCCTGGGATTCTAGTATCTTCAAACAAAAAAAGATTACTGCACAGATTGTCCAAACAACTCACATCACCAGAATTTGACTCTTATTACAAAACCTATAAAAAGATATTCAAAAATGTTGTCGAACAAGCAAAAATAATGACAAATTACATATACATAAAAAATTCCACCAATAAGATGAGAGCCATTGGGAATATTGTCAGGAAAGAAACTGCAGCAGAACAGATAGACTTCCATAACATTAACTGGCTAATGAAGAACTCAACTGTGATAACTAAACCTAGAAAAATTGCAGGTAAATTTAATTCCTACTTTACACAGATAGCTGAACATTTTATAAATCAAACATTACAGCTTAATCCCTGACTATATCTTGAAGAAATGTGCTCCCCTCATAGCCAGGCCACTTGTCAACATCTGTAACTGGTCTCTATCAGAAGGAGTGTTCCCAGAAAAATTGAAGATAGTGAAAGTAAAACCTCTGTTCAAGAAAGGGATAAAAACAGAAGTGTCAAACTACAGGCTAATCTCACTATTATCTGGTTTTTCCAAAATAATTGAAAAATCTATAATAAAAGACTAATAAGTTTCATATAAAAAATAATTATTTCTCAAATACTCAACATGGATTCCAAAAATCTAAAAAGGCATTCAATGTCATCAGTCACAACATCTTGCTTCAGAAACTTGAATCCGTGGTATTAGGGGCCCGGCCTATGAATGGATAAAATCATATCTCCAAAACATAGAGCAATTAGTTCAGCTCACTATGCAAGAAGGGAACAAGATAAAGCCCTACTGCTCAGAAAAGCAGAGCATCAAGTATGGTGTACCACAAGGCTCCATTCTAGGACCAATTCTGTTTCTACTCTTTGTAAATGACTTGGAACCGACTAGCCCATGCCATAATTACATAAAATTTGTGGATGACACAAATGTGATAATAAAAGGAAGAACCAAAGAAGAATTACTACATGAGATTAAAAATTGTACCACCCACATTACAGACTGGTTTTCTGGAACAACTTAGTAATAAACACAGAAAAAACAGTTAAAATGCATATATACACAGTGCAAAATAAATGTCCACTATCACCAGACGGAGTTGTTTACTAGAACCCTCGAAAATGTAAGCTCTACAAAATTTCTTGGGATATGGATCCAAGAAGATCTAAGATGGCCCCAACATACAAAATACATTACAAATAAATTAAATACCATTTGCTATACTATCAGAATTCTGTCTGATTGCTCATTGAAAGAGACACTAAAAGATGTATACTTCGCCCAGGCAGTACCCTTACTGCGAAATGGCATAATATTCTGGGGAAATGCATCAGCTAGCAAAAGTTGTTTTGTATGCCAAAAGAGAATTGTAAGGGCCATAGAAAATACTGCATCAAGAAGCTCATGCAAGCCCTTATTCAAGAAACTACATATCCTTCCATTACCATGTCTGTACATTTTACAAGTAATCATATTTGTAAGGAAAATCTTAGAAAATAGCAACAATCTTGTGTCAACTAACCAAAGTATCCACCTGTGTAACACAAGGAGAAAGCAGGACTTACATGTTCAACATGCACACCCAACACTAAAACAGAAAGAACCACTTCAAACAGGAAACAGACTGTACAATAAGCTACCTACAAACATTAAAACAATAAAAGAAGCTTCAAAATTTAAAACTGCTGTCCATAAATATTTATTGCAAAAATGCTATTATACACTACTGGGCATTAAAATTGCTACACCAAGAAGAAATGCAGATGATAAACGGGTATTCATTGGACAAATATATTATAATAGAACTGACATGTGATTACATTTTCATGCAATTTGTGTGCATAGATCCTGAGAAATCAGTGCCCTGACAACCATCTCTGGCCGTAATAATGGCCTTGATACGCCTGGACATTGAGTCAAACAGCACTTGGATGGCGTGTACAGGTACAGCTGCCCATGCAGCTTCAACACAATACCACAGTTCATCAAGAGTTGAAACTGGCGTATTATGACGAGCCAGTTGCTTGGCCACCATTGACCAGATGTTTTCAATTGGTGAGAGATCTGGAGAATGTGCTGGCCAGGGCAGCAGTTGAACATTTTCTGTATCCAGAAAGTCCCGTACAGGACCTGCAACATGCGGTCGTGCATTATCCTGCTCAAATGTAGGGTTTCACGGGGATTGAATGAAGGGTAGAGCCACGAGTCGTAACACATCTTAAATGTAACGTCCACTGTTCAAAGTGCCGTCAATGCGAACAAGAGGTGACCGAGATGTGTAACCAATGGCACCCCATACCATCACACTGGGTGATACGCCAGTATGACGATGATGAATACACGCTTCCAACGTTCGTTCACCGCAATGTCGCCAAACACAGATGTAACCGTCATGATGCTGTAAACAGAACCTGGATTCATCTGAAAAAATGACGTTTTGCCATTCGTGCACCCAGGTTCATTGTTGAGTACACCATCGCAGGTGCTCCTGTCTGTGATGCAGTGTCAAGAGTAACCGCAGCCATGGTCTCCGAGCTGATTGTCCATGCTGCTGCAAATGTCGTCAAACTGTTCGTACAGATGGTTGTTGTCTTGCAAACGTCCCCATCTGTTGACTCAGGGATCGAGACGTGGCTGCACGATCCATTACAGCCATGCAGATAAGATGCCTGTCATCTCGACTGCTAGTGATATGAGGCCATTGGGATCCAGCACGGCGTTCCATATTACCCTCCTGAACCCACTGATTCCATATTCTGCTAACAGTCATTGGATCTGGACCAACGCGAACAGCAATGTCATGATACGATAAACCGCAATCGCGATAGGCTACAATCTGACCTTTATCAAAGTTTGAAACATGATGGTACGCATTTCTTCTCCTTAGATGAAGCATCACAACAATGTTTCACCAGGCAACGCCGGTCAACTGCTGTTTGTGTATGAGAAATCGGTTGGAAACTATCCTCATGTCAGCACGTTGTAGATGTCGCCATTGGCACCAACCTTGTGTGAATGCTCTGAAAACCTAATCATTTGCATATCACAGCATCTTCTTCCTGTCAGTTAAATTTCGTGTCTGTAGCATGTCATCTTCGTGGTGTAGCAATTTTAATGGCCAATAGTGTAGTATAGATGAATATCTTGAAACATAAAAATTTATTGGCAAATACAAAAATAATTATATATAATTACTTGGGTTAAATATAATGTATGGAAGCTGAATCATCAGTTGTTATAATACTAAGCCTAAATCAGTGTAAATATTCTTGTATGATTTAAAAACATGTATTGTAAATCATGATGGCTTGTCCAATATAATATTGTATACCTTGTACAACAAATGATCAAAAGGACCAATAAAAAAGTAGTGTAATGTTCAGTATGGAGCTTTAATAGTGATGGATACCATACCCCTTCCCCCTGCAGAAGCAGGGAAGCATCTGCTGCAAATGAACACTACATCCATGGGGTCATCTTCCAGATCTTCAGTGGTGTTAGTGACTCAGGACACAGGAGCGTACGGATGAAAATGCCCCAACCAGTGGTGAAGGTTGTGTGGTGCTGACCTTGGCAGCACAGCAGGAAGAACCAGTGGCATGTCTTCATTGTCATCCTGAATTACTCTTGGTTGGCTGTCCAGGAAGTGCAACACCTGGAGTTAGTTGCTCATATTGGGGTGTGGTGTTGGTCAGCTGGCTGGGGGCAAAAGGCATGTATAAGTCTGGTGTTACACTGTCTTGGGGGGGGGGGTCAGGGTAGGATGGGAACTAGATGACTGGTAATGGTGGTGTGGGGAGGGGGACAGAAAAAACTGTTGGGAAACTAGGCAGAGACGAAGTTGACTGGCATGTCACAGAACCTTCTGGTCTGGAAGTAGCACCTGTGCTGAATGATTGTTCCCAGAATCCAGGCTGGGTTTTGCTAAGACCAAGGTCCCAGGGTGGAACCTGAAAGCAGGCAATGGTGGTGCTGGCCGTGGCATTGGCATGAGCAGGGTCAAGAGGGTCCAGGGCTACCGTCAGTGGAGAAGTTCTGCAGAAATTTTGTCTCCAAATGGTGTGAACCTATAACTGCTCAAAAAAAAAAAAAAAGTTAGTAGCGCATAAATGGAGTGATCCTGGAGGTATTTCTTCATCTGAATTTTGAAAGTTTGGACCATCCTCTCGGCTTCTCCATTAGATTGTGGATGGAAGGGGGGCATTAGAGTGTGGCGAATGGCATGCTGGGCACAAACCGTTTAACGCCTCACTACAGAATTGTGGACCATTGTCAATTGTGAGCACTTTTGGCAGATATTGACTGCAAAATTTTTTCTAAGGCTGTGATGGTGTTGGTGGTTGATGTGTCATTGCAGTGGACAATGTACAGAAATCAGGAGTAAGCATCAATCACTATCAATAACATGGCAATAAACACTGACCCGGCAAAAATCGATGTGTACACGCTCCCAAGGGTGAGTACGTTGTGGCCAAGAAACAAATGAATGTCGTGAGGCTGCCTGCTGGCTTTGGCAGAATGGACATGTTTGGATGAGTCATTCAATATCCTGGTTCATGCCCGGCCAGTAAGTGAACCTGCAAGCCAGGAGCTTAGTTTGGGATACACCCCAGTGACATTGATGCAATAGTTGCATGATGTGAAGATGTAAAGAATAAGGAATGATTACTCATGGGTGTCCCTTGTCAGAAACGAGTAGAATTACACTGTCGATCAACATGAGCCGATGCTGGGCATTAAAGAACTGACGGAATGCTTTGGGAGGTTGTTGTCCAGGCCATCCATGAAGTATGTGACTTCAAACTTGTTGGAGTACCTCGTCATTAGCAGTTGTGTCTGCAGTCTGGGAGCTGGTAATGGGAATAGAATCTACGGCAGCTTCTGCTTCTTCATCGATGTGAAAACACAGAATTTTTTTCTTGTCCTTTGGATTGGGTACCAATGAAAGGCAGCGGAGGGCATCAGCATTGGCATGCTCAGTTGTGTTGTGGAAGTCAATCTCATACTGGTATTGTGCCAAAAATAATTCCCAGTGCTGGAGACAGTGAACAGTCCTGTCTCGAATCTTTGCTGCTGGATTGAATAAGGGGATGAGCAGTTAATGGTCTGTGATGAGGTGAAGCTTTGTGCCATAAACAAAAATGTGAGATTTCTTTAATGTGAAGATGATGACCTGCACTTTTTTTTCTATTTGGGAATACCTGCATTGGGCATCAGTCATGTTTTCAATGCATAGGCCACAGGGTGCTCAGAGCCATTTGCCGCCCATGTGTGCCAGAACTGCTTCTGACCCCTATCTGTTGCAATAACTATCTGCTTTGTAGGATCAAAATGTACAAGGCACGGGGTCAACAACTGGGATTTCAACCTGTGGAAGGCATGCTCGCAAGTTGGTGTCTACTGGAAAGGCATCCCTTTTTTGCATAACTGGTACAAAGGAGCAGTTTTTGTTGCTGCTGTGGGTAACAACTTTTAGTAATATAATATCCTCCCCAGAAAGGAATGAAGTTGCTTAAGTGTTGTTGGCCTGGGAAGTTTGATTATGGCTTTGACATGTTTATCCAGAGGATGAATGCCCGAGCTGGAAAGTATATGGCCGAGGTACTAAATCTCAGGCTGGAAAAAAGAACATTTTTCTTTTCTGCATTTTAGGCCAGCCTCCCTTAAGATGCTGAATAAAGGTTTCAGATTGTGAAGGTGTTCCTCAATGGTGCTCCCTGTTACAGTGATGTCATCTACATAGTTAATGCATCCATCCACTTTAAATACTAATTGTTCCAAAAACCATTGAAAATGATGGGAGCACTTGCTATACCTAATGTAAGGTGTTTCAAATGATTAAGCCCATGCGGCATGTTAAGTGTAAGAAACCATCGAGATTATGCATTGAGGGGACGTTGGAGGTATGCATCCACTAAATCTGTTTTGGAGAAGAAGTTTCCACCTTTTAATTTTGACAGTAATTCTTCTGACTTTGGAATAGGATATGTCTCAATCTCTATGTGGGTGTTGACAGTTACTTTAAAATTGCCACACAGGCAGATCTTCCCTGACGGCTTTCACACTATGGTTAGTGCCATAGCCCATTCATTAGAAGGAATGGGTTCCAGAACTCCAGTTGCAGTTAGGCAATCCAATTCTTCCTCTACTTGGTCCCTGAGAGCTAACGGAATAGCATTGACTCAAATGCACCAAGGCCTTGCATTATGTTTCAGTGCAATGTGCACCTCAAAATCCCTTGTGGTGCCAAGTTCCTTATAATTCTGGCACAATGTTTCTAGGTCCGAGTATGGAATATCTTCAGATACCGAATTCACAGAACCATCTGTTGAAAATCCAAATTTCTGAAAAGAGTCAAGTCCAAACAAGTTCTCAGCTGAATCACTTTTAACGACTTAGAAGGTTATGTGGCAAGTGACATTATGATATGTCATTGGCAGTTCAACTTGACCATGCACTGGGATGGTATGTTTATTATACACAATTATATGTCTCTTTGTTTCTTGGAAGGGACAAGCTCCACATTTCAAATAGGTACCGTAATTCAGAATGCTCAAGCTGCACCAGTGTCTACTTGTAATTGAACTGAATTCTATGCAATTTACACTTCTACATAAAGCTTATTGGAAGTCTCTTGATAGTCTACAGCCGCTACCAGATTAATATCCATCTGGTGGGCAGGAAGCTGTCGTGCCAGCTGGGACTTAACAACATACAGAAGCTAAATGGCGCTTGGCAGAACAGTTTTGCCTATAGGCCCATGTGTCAGGAGAGTCTCCACATTGATGTTTTCTAAACAATCTGGACATGACAGCAATTATTGCAGTATCCAAGACCAATTTGATCAGCTCGAGCAGTGTGGAGGACAATTGCCAATAGTGTGGCCATTGGCTGCTGGCTCGGATTTGTTTAAATTAACAGTTGCTATGTCAATCCAGGTTCTTGCTTGCTGCTCAGGTCACTTCAAAGCTTTGTGCTAAGTCCAAAACAATGTCTAATGATGGATCTTCAAGTTTAAGTGCCTGGTGCTGGAAATCCCTGTCTGGATTACCCAGCTGATCACGTCCCTGATCATTTCTTCTACATAGGACTCCCTACTTTTGTTGTTGTTGCGGTCTTCAGTCCAGAGACTGGTTTGATATAGCCCTCCATGCTACTCTATCCTGCGCAAGCATCTTCATCTCCAAGTAACTACTGCAACCTACGTCCTTCTGAAACTGCTTACTGTATTCATCTCTTGGTCTCCCTCTATGGTTTTTACCCTCCACACTGCTTCCAATACTAAATTGGTGATCCCTTGATGCCTCAGAACATGTCCTATCCCTTCTTCTAGCCAAGTTGTGCCACAAATTCCTCTTCTCCCCAATTATATTCAGTACCTCCATATCAGTTATGTGATCTACCCACCTAATCTTCAGCATTCTTCTGTAGCACTACATTTCGGTAGCTTCTATTCTCTTCTTGTCTAAGCTAGTTATTGTCCATGTTTCACTTCCATACATGGCTACACTCCATAAAAATACTTTCAGAAGTGACTTTCTGACACTTAAATCTATACTCAGTATTAACAAATTCTCTTCTTCAGAAATGCTTTCCTTGCCATTGAAAGTCTACATTTTATATCCTTGCTACTTTGACCATCATCAGCTATTTTGCTCACAAAATAGCAAAACTCATCTACTACTTTAAGTTTCTCATTCCCTAATCTAATTCCCTCAGTGTCACCTGATTTAATTCGACTACATTCTATTATCCTCATTTTGCTTTTGTTGATATTCATCTCATTTTCCTTTCAAGACACTGTCCAGTCTGTTCAACTGCTCATCCAGGTCCTTTGCTGTCGCTGATACTGAAAAGGCTGCTGCCCCTCTTCAGGAATCACACGTTTGTCTGGCTTCTTGACACATACCCCACCATTGTGGTGGCACCTACGATACAGTTATATGTATCGCTGTGGCACGCAAACCTCCCCACCAGTGGCAAGGTCCATGGTTCGGTAGGGGGGTTGGGGGTAGTAATAAAACAACATTTTTGCCCTAAACTTTGCAACTCTGCATCCATTCTCTAAAAGTCTGGTTTGGCTATTTCTTGCATTAGTAAAATGCTACCCGGGAGAAAATAACTTAGGTAAGCCACTGGTAATATCTAGTAAGCAACAAACAAATATTTGAAAAGGTGAGATCTGAAGGGTTAGATAACAGGGCCAGTTTGTGCAGTAGCCGGGAAATCTCGGGTTTTGACCAAGACAAAAACAAAGATTTCATGAGGCTGGCATTGGTTACCTTGAATGCGTGGAAATGCTCCAGAAGTCTTGATTCCTAGGCTTCTCAATCATCTAAAACCTCATCAAAAGAAGGGATAGCTGGCACTTGCTGTGTTGCGTACATCTGCAGTAAGCTTTGAAGAAGTGGTTGGAGGGTGTTCAGTGGCAGCTTGCAGTTCTCGTCCTGCTGATGAATAAGTTGTGTGAATAGAGCTTCCAATGTGGATGGTTGGTGGCTTGTCACCACTTTATTGTGTTATATCAGGAATAACACAATAAATATATCACCATTCTACAGTTTATTGACACAACATTGATATAAATAATTCTGTTACTATGTGCTAAGTTGTACCTGAACACTTTATGGAAAATTATATAAATTGATGGTGGTTATACCAATGTCCAGGAAGTGCAAGTGAAATGCAGAATTCTGGTGATATCACTAGTACATTACATACTAAGCCTAATGAATGTTGAAGACCAAGTTCCAGTATAGCATTCATGCAGCCAAATCAACACCAAATGGCATTTCACCGCAGCATAGCACTGCCGAATTGTGGAGTAGAACATAGCATCTACATCTACATCTACATCATTACTCTGCAATTCACATTTAAGTGCTTGGCAGAGGGTTCATCAAACCACAATCATACTATCTCTCTACCATTCCACTCCCGAACAGCACTCTGGAAAAACAAACATCTAAACCTTTCTGTTCGAGCTCTGATTTCTCTTATTTTATTTTGATGATCATTCCTACCTACGTAGGCTGGGCTCAACAAAATATTTTCGCATTTGGAAGAGAAAGTTGGTGACTGAAATTTCGTAAATAGATCTCGCCACGACGAAAAACGTCTTTGCTTTAATGACTTCCATCCCAACTCGCGTATCATATCTGCCACACACTCTCCCCTATTACGTGATAATACAAAACAAGCTGCCCTTTTTTGCACCCTTTCGATTTCCTCTGTCAATTCCACCTGGTAAGGATCCCACACTGCGCAGCAATATTCTAACAGAGGACGAACAAGTGTAGTGTAAGCTGTCTCTTTAGTGGACTTGTTGCATCTTCTAAGTGTCCTGCCAATGAAACACAACCTTTGGTTCGCCTTCCCCACAATATTATCTATGTAGTCTTTCCAACTGAAGTTGTTCGTAATTTTAACACCCAGGTACTTAGTTGAATTGACAGCCTTGAGAATTGTACTATTTATCGAGTAATCGAATTCCAACAGATTTCTTTTGGAACTCATGTGGATCACCTCACACTTTTCGTTATTTAGCGTCAACTGCCACCTGCCACACCATACAGCAATCTTTTCTAAATCGCTTTGCAACTGATACTGGTCTTCGGATGACCTTACTAGACTGTAAATTACAGCATCATCTGCGAACAACCTAAGAGAACTGCTCAGATTGTCATCCAGGTCATTTATATAGATCAGGAACAGCAGAGGTCCCAGGACGCTTCCCTGGGGAACACCTGAATCACTTCAGTTTTACTCGATGATTTGCCGTCTATTACTACGAACTGCGACCTTCCTGACAGGAAATCACGAATCCAGTCGCACAACTGAAACGATACCCCATAGGCCCGCAGCTTGATTAGAAGTCACTTGTTAGGAATGGTGTCAAAAGCTTTCCGGAAATCTAGAAATACGGAATCAACTTGTGATCCCCTGTCAACTGATGAGAACTGGCGTGAAGACATCAATAATGGTGTTAAACAAGGCTCCATAGTTAATGGAGCTGGCAGCTGCGGTCGCTGTATATTCTGGGTGGCCAATCAATGAGTGTTATGGGCAGCCAATCGCTGTAGTTCGAAGTGTGCACATGCGAAGGTGGTCTGCGATGTTAGCAGCAGACCGCACAAGGAGAAGTGCAGCCAATGATGTGTTTCTCAGCTGTGCTTAGTGCAGAGCTTTAATAATGGTGGATTGCACAGTTACTCACACATTAAGTATTGTTAAGTTTTGAGAAAAAATGAACTGTACTGTGTATCAATGCTAGCATAATTTTCTCTCTTCCAAATTGACTTTACGTACACCAGTCCTCATTGTTAATAAATCACTTCATACCACTTTTGTCGATATTCACATAATTCTCAGCTTTTGCTGACCTCCTTTTTATTGTATTTATTCATTATTTCTAGTCCTTTATCCTATCAGATGGTTATCGAAATATTCAATGTGTATGCTTTTTATACAAAATATGTACCTTTTGAAAACTAGTCACCCAGGTATTTTTACTTTCATCTTAAACAAAATTGGTAAAAGGAGTTATTGATGTTATAATAAATTAATTTTATAAGCTTAACACAAATATCTAAATGTAACAAGTATCTTTGACCTCATTTAACATCCATGATGCATTTCAATTGTCAATTAAAAAAAGAAGTACATTGCAGTTTGTAATTTACTCAGTGCAATACAATACAGAGGTGTATTATTGGAGGAGTCTTATGATTCATTTCTCCTGTTTGAAGAAGGCGAAATTCAGCCTTATTAATGCAGTGGCAGAATGTTTATATGTATATTTGTATTAATAATTTCTTATGAGCCTGTTTTTTCCATTATCTTATGTACCTTTATTGTAAATGTGTGTGCATGTAATGATGACATCCATACAAAGAAATCTATCTGTGGATGAATGAAAAAACAAATAAATAAATAATTGAGGCACATATTGCCTCCTGATTGTTATCATTCTTCTCTCATCTTGCATAATGTAAGTACATTATTTTATTCCTCATTGTAAATCTGCAATAATAATTTTAATAATAGCATCTGTCTAGAAATTTGTTTTATTTCTCGGTAATGATACCACTATTCTTTACTATAATGAAATGGCTTTTTCATTGGTGGTGGCAGGAATTCATGGATGGGCCAAGCCCAAGATTCAATGTCACTCGTGGCTGACGACATCTAATTTATTTCATGAAATCATCTGAAATTTTCATTTACAACAGAATGAAGAAAAAAGCCACTTAAAAACAACCAACAATCACAGGGTGCCAGAAGGACTTAAAAATTTTGCTTTGAAATTAATCCCCCTTTTTAAAAAGAAAAAAAAAATACAGTAAGATCAACATTAATAATCACAGAGCACCAGAAGGCTTAGAGTTTACTTTAAAAATCTCTCTTAGAAAAATTTATAAGAAGATCAAAATCAGTAATCACCAAGCAAAAAAAAGCTTAGAAGTTCCCTTAGTATTTTTAGATATTACAACAAGGTCAATATCAAGACAGAGCTCCAGAAGGCTTAGAAATATTTGCTTTAAAAAAATTAAAAAAAAAAAAAAACACTTCAATGAAAATAGATTGAGATATTTTATAATACTTCCAAAACAATTTAAGAGAGTAAATGCCCCACTTGTAAACAACTAGGCCACAGTGATGGCTACCAGGAATACAAGAAATGTAAACACAGTGACAGCAAACTGGCCTGTAGGGGCCTAAATGTTTGGTAAATTGGCAAAAATTTCACAATTAAACTTGCAACAGAGTTTAACTTGGTGAAATTTAGTAACTGTGTGATGGCTTCAAACCTTCCTATTTGCACAGTTTTGAGGCTTGATTCCAGGAGGGAAGGCATGCAAGGGTAAATTTAATGAGGAACAGAAAATTAAGATCCCGGGACAGAATGTCAGAATAAGTATAAGAACTTAACTTAGTGACCGACGACCCACAATCACAGCTCGGCATAGAAAAGTGGTTCCAGTGAGGTCCTAGCAACAGCCTCTGCCCAGAGCTGGGCCTGCATCTTCTCCCATTATCAAATTGGCCGGCTGGTGGGGTGCACTGGAACAATTTGTTGGCTGGTTGGACAACCAGGAGCAGAATGAGTGTACAGTATTACTAACTAGCCCAGCCTGCAAAACTGACAACCTGATATTGTGTATGTGTGTGTGTGTGTGTGTGTGTGTTTTAAACAAGAGGGTAGTAGGTAAACACGGGATTAATCCAAGGTTATTAAAGTTGCCTCCACAAATTCAGTACTCAGAAAGCACATTAAGATTGACTGCTCATTCAAAAATTTCACTAGAAAGAAATGCTGCACCTTACCAATATGGGGCATTCATACACAGTCCACAGCGTCCGCTACATGACAGCCATCTCCCTGTGTGGCTAGGGCTAATGGATGCCCCATTGAACTGTGAATGTAATTCTTAAACACAGTTAAAAAAAGAAACTTGGTGCAATAATTGCCCTGTCTACCCCAGTAGGACTCCTATTAGTTGAACCCCTTCGCAGATTCACTAAAAAACAGTACCAAAAGCAACCCAAACAGTACTAAAATCAGTCACTGTGCAGCAGCAGAGATGAATTGCAAGTGATCAGGGCACATACAACCCAGAAGCAGCCAGTGGACCCAATACACATCATCCGCTGAGACGCATGACCAACCAACTAATGTTTGTTCCTGATAAAATCACAGGCAAAGGAAAAGGTTGCAAGTGAATTGCCAACTGACAGCTTATTACCAAGAGGTCACTCTGATGGAGGGCAGCACAGTGGGTGGTGGCAGCAACACACTTTCAATGGAAAATCAATAGCCAACAGCCTCTCAGAGAACAGAGAGCCTTTAGTCACTCCTCACATAATTGGCCAACCATTGTCCCAACCGCTTCAGCTCGGAGCCCCGTCTTCCTTCCAGCACTGTCCAAATGAGACTTGCACACTGTAAAATATCAGCTGACTGGCCGCAACATGGTGACAAGGCCACCGGACAAGCAGAGGAGAAACGAAGCAGAGGAAGTCACCCAAAAGAGAAATCGATACAAGCTGACATGGCTCAGTAGATGTAAAGTTTCTTTTAATGTTATAGGTTTTAATCATGTTGCAAAGCAATTGGTTTGGTGACATTTCATTGCACACCATTATGTGCAGATTCACACTTTATCAAATCAAACCTTGCAGCCTAAAATTCATGTCATAAAGTCCAAACAGGAACGCAAAATATTTTGTCTCATTATACTTAATATTAGCACAGTCGGCTGTCACCAAGTTTTCCCACTCTCCACTGATGACTCTGAATGTGACAACTACAAAATCAGGTAATGAAGAATTTCACTAACCATCAGTATGAAGATTAATTAAGAATTGAACTTATTACACTGTATCTTCCCAAGGTCTTCTCCTGCTGTGATCACTGTGATATACTCCACTTTCAAACAATTAACCTTTGGAAGAATGCAACATTAGCATTTTAAGTCTATTACATTTCTCCTATTTTTATTGTATGGATACATTAGAAGGTAAATACCAATTATATTTTACAATAATACAGGAAACTCTATTTTTCTGATGTACAAAATTTGTGTCTCAGAATGATCAGTGCAACTTCTTTTAAAGTCATTTTTGATATTGAGAATCTTTGGTTGTAGGTTGATTCCAGGTGCTGAGGTGCAGCTGTCTGTTTTTTGTCTTTGAAACAGTCTAGGTTAAGTTTTGAGAATGCTACCACCCTGTTTAGTTTTCTCTGTCATATGAAATAAAGCTGAAGGTTAAATATATAAATCTGATTTGAAGAAACTATGTGATGTAAAGTTTCACAAGTATTATGTTTGGATTCAAGAAAACCAGAGAAATAAACCAGCAATGGTTAAAGAAAATTAGTGTTTAAGTCATTTCATAAAAAATCTGGACCTCATTTGAGGAATACCTGAATGAAATTTAACTACTGCTGGACACTGATGCTTCAATGAACATAAGTTGAAATAATTGTTTTCTGTTTTCTACCACTGCTGCAGTCACAATATTCACACCATTGCAATACATGTGGTATACACATAATATACAATGTTAATAATTTATCTGCACATATGATTATTAACAATAACGCGCCAGTAATGGTGTGTATACCATCTATAGAATGCCCCTAAAGAGTACATAACTAAGAACAAAGTGAAATTTACCAAGGTAGTGATGATAAGCCGGAGGACTCCAAGGAACTTAGTAAACAAATACACGTCAAAGCTTTGCAGTTAGTTCTAACAGCTAAACAAGAAGATGAATTCTCTAATATTTTACAATGGTGCAGAAAGGTATTTTCTGACAGATCTGGAGTGATAGGTGAGTACAACTATAAATTTAAATTAATAGATAATAGATCTTTCTTTTGTTAATGTCATCCAGCATCAATAAGCTTAAGGCCAGTAGTACAGGAAGAAAATAGTTAAGAATGGAATCATAAGTATATGCAACAATCCTTTGGTAATTCTAAGAAAATTTTCTGGAACATTGTACTCTATGCTTATACCCTTAGTAAGCATATAGACACCCTCCCCCCCATGAACCATGGTGGACCTTGCCGTTGGTGGGGAGGCTTGCGTGCTTCAGTGATACAGATAGCTGTACCGTAGGTGCAACCACAACAGAGGGGTATCTGTTGAGAGGCCAGACAAACATGTGGTTCCTGAAGAGGGGCAGCAGCCTTTTCAGTAGTTGCAGAGGCAACAGTCTGGATGATTGACTGATCTGGCCTTGTAACACTAACCAAAACGGCCTTGCTGTGCTGGTACTGTGAACAGCTGGAAGCAAGGGGAAACTACAGCCATAATTTTTCCCGAGGGCATGCAGCTTTACTATATGGTTAAATGATGATGGTGTTCTCTTGGACAAAATATTCTGGAGGTAAAATAGTCCCCTATTTGGATCTCCGGACGGGGACTACTCAGGAGGACATCATTGTCAGGAGAAAGAAAACTGGTGTTGTACAGATAAGAGTGTGGAATGTCAGATCCCTTAATCTGGCAGGTAGGTTACAAAATTTAAAAAGGGAAATTGATAGCTTAAAGTTAGATATAGTGGGAATTAGTGAAGTTCGGTGGCAGGAGGAACAAGACTTCTGGTCAGGTGAATACAGGGTTATACATACAAAATCAAATAGGGGTAACGCAGGAGTAGGTTTAATAATGAATAGGAAAATAGGAATGCAGGTAAGCTACTATAAAGTGCATAGTGACCGCATTATTGTAGCCAAGTAGTACAACTTTATATGCCAACTAGCTCTGCAGATGATGAAGAAATTGATGAAATGTATGATGAGATAAAAGAAAGTATTCAGATAGTGAAGGGAGACGAAAATTTAATAGTCATGGGTGACTGGAATTCAGTAGTGGGAAAAGGAAGAGAAGGAAACGCAGTAGGTGAATATGGAATGGGGGTAAGAAATGAAGGAGTAGGCTGCCTGGTAGAATTTTGCACAGAACATAGCTAACACTTGGTTCAAGAATCATGAAAGAAGGTTGTATACATGGAAGAGGCCTGGAGATACTAGAAGGTATCAGATAGATTACACAATGGTAAGACAGAGATTTAGGAACCAGGTTTTAAATTGTAAGACATTTCCAGGGGCAGATGTGGACTCTGACCACAATCTATTGGTCATGAACTGCAGATTAAAACTGAATAAACTGCAAAAAGGAGATGGGATCTGGATAAGCTGACAGAACCAGAGGTTATAGAGAGTTTCAGAGAAAGCATTATGGAATGACTGACAAGAATGGGGGAAAAATACAGTAGAAAAAGAATGGGTAGCTTTGAGAGATGAAATAGTGAAGGCAGCAGAGGATCAAGTAGGTAAAAAGATGAGGGCTAGTAGAAATCCTTGGGTAACAGAAGATGTATTGAATTTAATTGATGAAAGGAGAAAATATAAAAATGCAGTAAATGAAGCAGACAAAAAGGAATACAAATGTCTCAAAAATGAGATCGACAGGAAGTGCAAAATGGCTAAGCAGGGATGGTTACAGGACAAATGTAAGGATGTAGAGGCGTATATCACTAAGGATAAGATACATACTGCCTACAGGAAGATTAAAGAGACCTTTGGAGAAAAGAGAACCGCTTGTATGAATATCAAGAGCTCAGATGGAAATCCAGTTCTAAGCAAAGAAGGGAAAGCAGAAAGGCGAAAGGAGTATATAGAGAGTCTATACAAGGGCGATGTACTTGAGGACAATATTATGGAAATGGAAGAGAATGTAGATGAAGATGAAATGGGAGATATGATACTGCTTGAAGAGTCTGACAGAGCATTGAAAGACCTAAGTTGAAACAAGGCCCCGGGAGTAGACAACATTCCATTAGAACTACTGATAGCCTTGGGAGAGCCAGCTCTGACAAAACTCTACCATCTGGTGAGCAAGATGTATGATACAGGTGAAATACCCTCAGACTTTAAGAAAAACATAATAATTCCAATCCCAAAGAAAGCAGGTGTTGACAGATGTGAAAATTACCGAACTACCAGTTTAATAAGTCACTGCTACAAAATACTAACATGAATTCTTTACACACAAATGCAAAAACTGGTAGAAGCTGACCTTGGAAAATTACCGAACTACCAGTTTAATAAGTCACTGCTACAAAATACTAACATGAATTCTTTACACACAAATGCAAAAACTGGTAGAAGCTGACCTTGGGGAAGATCAGTTTGGATTCCGTTGAAATGTTGGAACACATGAGGCAGTACTGACCCCACGACTTATCTTAGAAGACAGATTAAGGAAAGGCAAATCTACACTTCTAGCAATTGTAGACATAGAGAAAGCTTTTGACAATGTTGACTAGAATACTCTCTTTCAAATTCTGAAGGTGGCAGGGGTAAAATACAGGGAGTGAAGGGCTATTTACAATTTGTACAGAAACCAGATGGCAGTTATAAGAGTCGAGGGGCATGAAAGGGAAGCAGTGGTTGGGAAGGGAGTGAGACAGGGTTGTAGCCTATCCCCGATGTTATTCAATCTGTACATTGAGCAAGCAGTAAAGGAAAGAAGAGAAAAATTTGGAGTAGGATATAAAATCCATGGAGAAGAAATAAAAACTTTGAGGTTCGCCGATGACATTGCAATTCTGTCAGAGACAACAAAGGACCTGGAAGAGCAGTTGAATGGAATGGACAATGTCTTGAAAGGAGGATATAAGATGCACATCAACAAAAGCAAAACGAGGATAATGGAATGTAGTCAAATTAAATCAGGTGGTGCTGAGGGAATTAGATTAGGAAATGAGACACTTAAAGTAGTAGATGAGTTTTGCTATTTCGGGAGCAAAATAACTAATGATGGTTGAAGTAGAGAGGATATAAAATGTAGACTGTCAATGGCAAGGAAAGCATTTCTGAAAAAGGGAAATTTGTTAACATTGAATATAGATTTAAGTGTCAGGAAGTCATTTCTGAAAGTATTTGTATGGAATGTAGTCATGTATGGAAGTGAAACATGGACAATAAATAGTTTGGTCATGAAGAGAATAGAAGATTTTGAAATGTAGTACTACAGATCACATAACTAATGAGGAGGTATTGAATAGAACTGGGGAGAAGGTAAATTTGTGGCACAACTTTACTAGAAGAAGGGATCGGTTGGTAGGACATGTTCTGAGGCATCAAGGGATTGGATGGCAGTGTGGAAGGCAAAATTTGTAGAGGGAGACCAAGAAATGAATACACTAAGCAGATTCAGAAGAATGTTGGTTGCAGTAGGTACTGGGAGATGAAGAAGCTTGCACAGGATAGAGTAGCATGGAGAGCTGCATCAAACCAGTCTCCAGACTGAAGACCACAACAACAACAAGCATATAGAGACTGAAGGAGAGAGACCAGTGTGCATCAAAGAATTATTGTACATATTTGAGCAGGCTAAATATAGTAGCTTTATAGATTTGATAATCAGAAATTGGCGGGTATGTCTGCTCAAAGATTCTGCAATTTTATTTGAGGCTAAATCGTATCACTTTCAAATACTTACACTTGGTTTGGACTTCTCAGAAGTGGTATTTATACAAACTAGATAAAGCCCTAGGTAATTACCTAGTGCTAGCATTGAATATATAGGTCAAAAGCACCTTAACAGTGTCAGAAACAGAGAAGCAAAGCTGTGCCTTACTAACCAAAATTTTACATAGATGTTATGAGAAAGATGTCGCAATTAAATTATCAAAATCACTCTTTGTTCAGGATGAACTGAAATTTTTAGGCCATGTTGTAGGAACAGAAGGGTTAAAGCTTGATCCTAAATGTATAAGAGCAATCGAAGTTTGTTATGATCCAAGCAATGTACAACAATTATGTTCATTGCTCAGGCAAACTGGATTCTGTTGATGTTTCATCAGAGGTCAATTTGTGAATGATCCTCAGTTGTTATTCCTTTTAAGGAAAGATCAAAGTGGATATGGGATGAGGGGACATTGGAGGTGTTCCAGTATATTAAACAAGCTTTACTGGAGGCACCCACACTGAAACACTTGATATTACAGGAACCATTCAAGTATGCTACTGACGCATCTGAGTATTGGATAGCATGTAAATTTTTTCAAGGTGAATGGGACTGAGAACTAGGGGAGCACAATACAATGGCTTTTGCAAGCTGAAGTTTTAATAAACATGAAGTAAACTATACAGCCGCTGAAAAACAATTATTGGCTCTCGTGTAGAGCATACAAAAATTTCATGCTTTACCTGGGTATCAAAGTTAATTATTTATACTGACCATCTAGCATTAGCATTTCTTATGGGAAGCCAGTTGTTACACAGTAGATTAATGCAATGGGCTGTATTCTGATGAGAATTTAAAATAGAGGTAAATCATATAAACGGATCACAAAATCAAGTCCTAGATGCTTTATCACAACTCCCATTACGAAAGAACAAAATGACATTAACATAAGAACTGGAAGTTATTTTTGCTATAAATTTTCCCTCTATTAGTTGAATGAACAACAAAGTAAGGAAAGTAGCTTTAAAAATAAAGCAGGACTATGTACAGATAACAATTTTGGGGAGAAGCTATTGTAGTGTGAACACGCTCTTTTGCCCCTAGTTAAGAGCATTTGCGAATATACATGGAGGTGCCTTATTCTGACAACTGAATGAAAATTCAATACATAAAAAATTGTTTATCCCCCATACTGTCGAAGTAGAGTTGATATGGTTTATACATAAAGAATATGACCCTTTTGACATTTGCAAATGCATTAAGCATATGAATAAATTTTATTACTTTAAAAATTTGAGTAGGAAGGTCATAAGCAGGCTAATAATGTGTGAAGTTTGTCAAAAGGTAAAAGAAAATAACAGTCATGTATCATACAAATTATATCCATTTATACCTAAGGCTTTACATGACTTAACCACCGCAAACTTACGCATTTCTTTGCGAAATGGTAGAGATGTGGTTACCTATATTCTTATATTAACTGAACCTGGTTGAAGCTTGTAGTTATAAACTGTCTGACAGAGTATTTTACAGATATAAGCAAACCTCAAGGATTACTAACAAATAATGGATCACAGTTCACTAGCAATAACTTCAAGGAATTCATGGCTTAGGAAGCCATAAAACATGTGCCGATTTCCAAATACCATCTGCAATCAAACCCCTGTGAACGGGTTATGTTGGAAGTAGGGAGATTGTGTAGAACATATTGCTCCAGGAGACGCACTATGTGGGCACATATGATGCCTGGATTTTAGGTAATCTTGAACGAGTTACAGCCTTTGCCTACTGGACTATCTCTAGTAGAAATAATTAATAGTAAATCTGTTGGGGAACTACTATTTAAGTTATTTACTTGGCCAAAAAACAAAGTGATACAGCCTGATGAAGTACGGAATCTTGTGAGAACATCTGAGTAACTAAGAACAACTCAGGGTGCAAAAACATAATAGGGGGGCAATTACACCTGTATTTAATATTGATGATCCAGTATTACTCAAGGACAGGTCAAGAGAAAGGTTTGAATAATATTGATATGGTGGAGAAATTAAAAAACTGTCAACAAAGTCTGCAGTCTTTGCACATTCAGTTGATGGCCGCTCCAGTCATTCAGATTCCATTTTCCTCTTAGCAATTTCTTGTACTCTCACCGTTTCTATTACCTATGAATGAATTTTTTCTACTGTTCTATAGTAGTGACATTAACCATACATAAGATGATTAGGATCACAAAAATGATTATTCTGACACAGGCCAATACAAACTACCACAGATGTAAAATTATATTAATTAATGAGTAAATATTAATATTTACTATCTTTGATTATAAGTACCTAGTTATTTATTGATGTCTATGATGTAATAAGTGGATCCACACTGGAGTCATCAAGATTATTACACTAACAAGCAACTAAACTACTTTCCCACAATTGAATACTGCACTCTGGGTCAAAAAGTATAGAGCCACAAAACCCTCAGTTTGTAATATTCTTTGTAGGGGAGATTAAATACTGTAATTAAATGGGTAATTCCGATCCACTAGATGATCTCACTTGTTGAAAAATTCACACTGTTAAACATACGATGACAATGGCCATATTTGATTACAAAATACATTTTCTTGGTGTATTATTACTCACTCTCCTTTGGCTATGATAGGAGGGTGCCTATATAATATCTTCATCCTCTGGCTTCTCGGTGAAAATGTGTCAGGGGAGGGGATTCCTGGGATGGGGGTTGGTATGGTAATCAGTCTTTGGGGTCTCTCTTATATCCTTCTTCAGTTACAACACTCCTGGTCCTACTTTTCCTTTCTTCCTGCTCCAACAGGAGTACCGGCTCTATCCTCCTCCTATCCATATTCAGTAGTTTCTATTGCAGACCCCGTCTTAATTCCGTTTCACATAGTGATAGACAAATCAAAAAGGAATACACACGTACATCATAGTAGCCCAAATTATGCTCTTTTGCATTGGTACCATTGTGCAATTTATCAGCATCAAATGTATGACTGTTGTGGGAACTCACGTCACTCCTATGTTGAAGATTTTTATTTATTTATTTATTTATTTCTTGTTCCGTAGATCCAGTTAGTGAGTCAATCACAAGGCTATGGAACGTGTCAAATTGTACAGGTTTCAATTTAAACTTACAATAAATACAAGGGCAATTCAATGGCAAATTGTACATAGTTTAAGTAAGACATACTATAAATACAGTAACAGATACAATGTCAGCTAGACAACATAACAACCATTTGACAGAAAAAGGAGTTTCAAATAAAGGTTAAAGATAAGAGCACAAAGTTAAATCAGATATTAGGCCTACAAGAGTAAATACATGCACAGCCAATCTGTTGTTACAAAAAGTGTGCTAATGCCCAAATGCACAATAAAATCAATTGAACTACTTCTAGACACAGTAAGTTTAGTGATGGTATACATTTTCTTTCAGATATTCATCCACAGTATAATAAGATTTCTCTGTCAGGTAATCTTTGAGAAATTGTTTAAATTTTGGCAGTTCTGTATGAACACATTTGATATGTAGTGGTAGAGCATTGAACAGCTTAATGCTGGAGTAGTAAACTCCTTTTTGTACCAGAGTGAGACGTTTCATTTCTAAATGTAGATTGTTTTTGTTTCTGGTGTTATAACCATGGAATTTACTGTTGTCTTGGTAGATGGAATAATTTTTGCACACAAAGGTCAGCACGGAAAAAGTATACTGTGAGGCAGTTGTTAGGATACCTATCTTCCGAAACAAGTGCCTGCAAGAGTGTTTTTGATGGACCCCACACATTATTCGATTGCTTTTTTTTGGATGGTGATAACTTTTTTTGCAAGTGGTTGGTTCCCCCAGAATATGATAGCATATGACATCAATGAGTGGAAGTAGCCAAAGTAGGCAACCTTAATAGTGTCAACTTCAGCCACTGAAGAAATTACCCATAATGCAAATGTTGCCGAGCTAAGTTTTTTAGGTAGATGAAGAATGTGAACTGACCAATTACATTTACTGTCTATGTAAGCACCCAGGAATTTTGTATCTTCAACTTTCTGTATTGGTTGATCTCTACACTTTATGTTAATTTCATCGGGATTACTTTGTGATGTATGGAACCTCATATAATGAGTTTTATCTGCATTGAGTGAGAGACCATTTGAGGAGAACCAATTTAAGATGCCATTAAAAACAGTATTTGTAGTTTGTTCAAGATCATGATCAATCAAATCGTCAATTGGAATTGTGGTATCATCGGCAAACAGGGTAAATTTGCTGTTTGTCTCAGAACAAAGAGGAAGATCATTAATAAAGATGAGGAAAAGCAGTGGGCCTAAAACGGAGCCTTGAGGCATACCACACGTTATCGTGCCCCATTCAGACGAGGCAGGTTCTCCAGAAGAGCCATTTAGCATTACAGTCTGCTTCCGATCCTGTAGATACGATTGTAGCAACAAGCCAACAGTACCACCTAAACCATAATATTCTGCCTTTTTCCAAAGAATTTGGTGGTTTACACAGTCAAAGGCTTTCGTAAGATCACAAAAAATACCCACTGGAGACATTTTTTTTTGTTAATGGCTTCCAAAACTTGGTTGCTGAAAGAGAATATTGCCTGTTCAGTACAAAGACCAGCACGAAAACCAAACTGATTT
The DNA here is from genome assembly GCF_023898315.1 of Schistocerca nitens. Lineage (NCBI taxonomy): Eukaryota > Metazoa > Arthropoda > Insecta > Orthoptera > Acrididae > Schistocerca > Schistocerca nitens. Next base: position 923,831,802 of record NC_064614.1, on the reverse strand, counting down.
TTGCTTAAGATACTGTGGAAGTTGAGATGGTCTACAATCCTCCTGTGCATGAGTTTTTCTAGAATTTTCGAGAAGGTAGTTAATAGGGATATTGGGCAATAGTTTGTAACAATGCTTTTATCACCTTTTTTAAAGAGAGGAATCACTACAGCCAACTTAAGTCTGTCAGGGACAATCCCATCTTGTAGGGATGCATTGTATATGCTGCATAAGATGGGACTAACAAATTTATAACAGTGTTTCAGTATTTTACTAGAAATATTGTCCACACTGGCAGAATTTTTATTTTTTAATGATCTAATTACTCTTATGACTTTGCTTACAGTAACTGGAGGTAAGGATAACTGTGGGATTCTGTTGCTAATAGCTTTCTGTAGGAGGGACAATGATTCTTCCATAGAACCATTACAGCCTGTCTTCTCTGCTGCTCTCAAAAAGTGGTTATTAAATATTTCTGCAACCAACTCAGGTTTCTTTATGATACTGTCCCCTGTTTTAATCTCTACCTGAGACATGTTCACTGTTGTCCTGCCAGTTTCCCTCTTTATTACATTCCATATAGTTTTAATTTTATTTTCTGAGCTTTCAATTTCTGATTTTATGCACATACTTTTAGATTTATTTATAACCTTCTTGAGAATGCTACAGTAAAGTTTGTAGTGTTGTCGTTTCTTTGGATCATTACAAGTCCTGAGAGAACTGTATAACATCCTCTTTGTTCTACAAGATGTTATTATCCCTGTAGTGATCCAAGACTTCTTGGCATTGCCTATATGACTATTTCTAACTACTGTTTTGGGAAAGATGGACTCAAATACAGACATGAATTCATTTAAAAATGAATTGTACTTTTTGTTTACATCTGTTTCCCTATAAACTCTGCTCCAGTCTATCTCTTTTAGGCTATCATTGAATTTTTTAAGGCCCTGTTCATTTATTATCCTAAAAGATTTCCAAGAATGCTCGGAACTGTTGCACACACTGATGTAATTGAGCCTAAGCAATTGACCACCATGATCAGAAAGGCCAAGGATTGGATGTACAGTGATCTCATTGCATTTAGACTTATCTTTAAATATATTATCTATCTGAATGTTTAGCAATGAACACTAACAAGGAAATGGAAGCTATAGCAAAAAAGGAGTGAAAAATCATTATAAGAGTACTTGGGCCGAGGTTTGAGAATGGAACTTGGAAGCTTAGAAGTAATAGAGAAGTGTATGACAAAATTGAGAAAGTGGGAGATACTATGAGGAAGAGAAGAGTAAGCTTTTACGCCCATTTGAAAAGAATGAATGATGAAAGGCTGACAAAGAAAATATTCAAGTTTTTTGACAAGAACCCCAGAACCCAAATTACCTGGTTCAAAGAAGTCAAAGCAGACTTAGAGGAGATGGGTATAGGAGAAGATGATATAACCAACAGAGACTTAATGAGAGACAAAATTCAACATTTTGAAGGATTTGAAGTGAAGAAGAGAAGAACTGGAGGAACAGTGTGGACAGAAGACCGAAGGGAGCAGCACAGAGAGAGGATGAAGACATATTGGCAGAAGAGAAAAGAGGAGGAGCGCAATAGGAGAAATGTACATTGAAAAATAGTTGTTTAAGGCGGTCCCTAGACGGGGGGGGGGGGGGGGGGGGGGGAAGATTATCTATCAGACTTTTACTGTTAACAGTAACCCTAGTTGGGAAATCTACTATTGCCATCAGATTATGAGACTCCATTAAATGTACTAAATCAGCTTTACTATTGCTTTCATTTAGGAAATCAACAATAAAGTCACCAGTAATTATCAAGTTCTTGGACTTTGAGTACAGTATGGATAATAAAGAATCTAAGTGCTTAAGAAATACATTCAAATTCCCTGAGGAAGATCTATACAGTGCTAACACTACAGCCGTGAAGTCATTTACAGTAATCTAGACACCACATACTTCAATTTGTTGTTCTATACAATGGCTCTTTAAATCTAATGCATTGTAAGATATGTTGTTTTTTACATAAATTACCACTCCACCTTTTTCCATGATGGTTCTAGAGTAATGCGCTGCCTGACAGTAGCCACTTAGCTGTAACCTTTCAATATCTTTCACATGATGTTCACTAAAACATAATACATCAGTATCTTTTATTCCTTGTGGTTCCTCTAACAGAACAGTAATGTCATTTACTTTATTACCAAGTCCTCCCACATTTTGGTGAAAAATCGTCATTTCTTTGGAATTAGAGACAGATCTAAACTTTTGCCTAAAAAATTATCTGCAGCTACAGACACAGTACGTTCATTACTAACAATTTCCTGAAACATTTGAGTTTGAAACCGAGTCTGACTTGATGGTTGGAGCCATTTAAGTGCGATTGGTTCCAACTTTGGGGTACGTTTGTGGACTTCTTCCAATATTTTTGTTTTTAAGAGGGTACCTAATGCTTTTTTTTCCTGATCTGTTCAGGTGCATACCGTGTCTTGTAAATAATTCTCATCCAAAACTGTTTATATCTACAACACAAGTATTTTTAAAATGCTTACACAACTTTGCTAACTTAGAGTTCGTTTGTGAGATAGCCTCATTTACACAGGACTGTGGAATTAAGTCATGTCTCTTTGGAATGTTCACAACAAATACGTTAGACTGATGAAGCGCCGATATTTTCTTCCTGAGCGACTGTATGGCATCATTCCCTTCGTTGCAGGCAACGTTGTTTAAGCCACCTACTAAGATCACACACTCATTTTTTCCTTTTTCAGGATCACACCCCGCTACAACTTCTTGAAGTTTAGCACCTGGCTTCACAATTCCACAAACATCGGCAGCATTAAAACTGCTTTTCCCTATATCAGCCATGCCTCTACCATGACTATCAGCGAAAATGTGGAAATGATTTGTTGATGTTTCACTCACAGCAGACTGGATCACACCACTGCCACTTTCATTGCTGTTAACTGAACGTTGTGGCTTTGGAAGATCAAACCTAACTTTTTTCCGATAGTTTATCGGTACACTCTTCTTATGATTGTTTTCACTTTCAGTGAGACTATTACTAGAACAAAGAACATCAAAATTGTTTACATTCTCGAACCTCGAAACATTTGCTGTAGACGAAGTTTTAGTGCCGATTGTTTGACGCCTGTTGTGTACTACCTTCCATTCTGATGATTTATCTGCGTCATTTTGCACCAATGTAGCCATGTTCTGGCGAAAGTTTTTGTCCTTCTGTCTGTCTTGAAGCAATGGATCCATGTTTCGCTTCGACTTCAGATCCATATTTTCGGACTTCAGGCTGTCGATTTCTATTCTTAGACTGCTGATTACACATTGTAAACTAGCAATACGCTCATTATACTTTAATAATTCACTTTTTTAAAACACCAAAGTTAACAGAATCCCTACTGTAATATGTTTCTTGCTAGCAACGTCTTGTTAACTGGGAGAAAGGAAACAGAATTGTTCCCATTCTCTAAATTTAGTTATGACATGCTAACATCCATGCAAAATGGTTGAAAATTGTCTAGGAGTACAACAAGAGTGTGACAGGGGAAGAGTCAAGTAACATATGACTGTCCACCATCTGCCCAGAACATTGCCAGAGAAACGTAGGTGGCAGCTTTTCTAGTGCAGAGGAATCAGGACACTGTCATTTGTAAACAGGAGTAAATAGCTCAGGTGAAGTCATATTTACAAGGAGAAATTTCTTGAAATAGATAAATAAGGAGGGTTATTTTTTAGGTGTATCCATAGAAGGGATGACCTCAACCAAGTGAAGAGGATGGATTTTGGATTTTGAGAGAAACACCAGCACTGTAAGGATTTTTAGTGACTGCATCCTAAAGAAGAAGGTGTCTAAACTGTTCTTACAGAAGTAGTTTGCTTCCCAATTTTTGAAGTGTACTCCAAATTAGTAAAGTACAAGAAGACTTACCTTGATTGTGCAGCTTAGAGAAAGATATGAGTCCATATATACATGAACATAAAAAGCAGGTGTCAGGGCTTTAACTCCACAGATATGATGTAGAAATGTTCATTCAAAAGAAATATAAATGGCCTATGTATAAGATACAATAAATCATATCTCAATAAACATAAAGAGGTGACATAAGTAATTTAATATAAGGTGGAAAACTAAAAAGATTATGTAATTTGTCTCATATGTGTATCTGATGTAGTGTAATGGTACTGATGTAACAATTAGTTAACCAAGTGTAAATGAAACCTATTGACTGTTTGAATATATGGAAACAAATAACTCATCTTACCATAAGCAATAAAATAAAGTGGATATTAATAAGTAATATATAAATAAAATAAGTTACACTTATAGAAGAAGAACTGAAAAAATATAGTAAATTAATAGAAGTTAATATAAGATTAACCACATTCATGTACTCTATAGCATGTCACAAAACTGGAGACAGGAACAGAGATTAGTAGAGGTTATTAACTAAAACGAGTTGTTGAGCATGCCACCCAACATAGTGTGCTTCACTTCAGTGACTACTTCACAGCCTGTACCAGCATGCACTCTATGGCCTGTCACAAAACTGGAGACAGGAACAGAGATTAACATCTACATCTCTACATTTACATCCATACTCCGCAAGCCACCTGACGGTGTGTGGTGGAGCGTACCTTGAGTACCTCTATCGGTTCTCCCTTCTATTCCAGTCTCGTATTGTTCATGAAAAGAAAGATTGTCGGTATGCCTCTGTGTGGGCTCTAATCTCTCTGATTTTATCCTCATGGTCTCTTCACAAGATATACGTAGGAGGGAACAATATACTGCTTGACTCCTCGGTGAAGGTATGTTCTCGAAACTTCAACAAAAGCCCGTACCGAGCTACTGAGCATTTCTCTTGCAGAGTCTTCCACTGGAGTTTATCTATCATCTCCGTTTCAGTACCATTTTGGTCACAGAGTGTCTGGACATTTTGTTTTGATCCACCTACCACTTTGGCATAAGACCAAAATTTCTTAGGATTTTCTGCCAGGTCAGTACCTAGAACTTTACTTTCGAATTCATTGAACGCCTCTCTCATAGCCCTCCTGATACTACATTTTGCTTCATGTAATTTTTGTCTGTCTGCAAGGCTTTGGCTATGTTTATGTTTGCTGTAAAGTTCCCTTTGCTTCTGTAGCAGTTTTCTAACTCAGTTGTTGTACCATGGTGGCTCTTTTCCATCTCTTACAATCTTGCTTGGCACATAGTCTTCTAATGCAAATTTTACAATGGTTTTGAACTTTGTCCACTGATTCTCAACACTACCTGTACTTGAGATAAAACTTTTGTGTTGAGCCGTCAAGTGCTCTGAATTCTGCTTTTTGTCACTTTCGCTAAACAGAAAAATCTTCCTACCTTTTTTTAATATTTCTATTTACAGCTGACATCATCGATGCAGTAACCGTTTTACGATTGCTGATTCCCTGTTCTGCGTTAACTGTTTCAAATAGTTTGGGTCAGTTTGTCACCAGAAGGTCTAATATGTTATTGCCACGAGTCGGTTCTCTGTTTAACTGCTCAAGGTAGTTTTCAGATAAAGCACTTAAAAAAATTTCACTGGATTCTTTGTCCCTGCCACCCGTTATAAATGTTTGAGTCTCCCAGAAGCTATTAACTAAAAGGAGAGATATGTTCTTGGTTTTTTAAATATATTTTAATCAAAGTTTTTATTTTTGGCTGAAAATATGTTAGAATTACTAGAAAAAGACATTGTGCTAACATTTATTTTTTATGTTAACTGTATGAAAAGAATAAAAATAAAGTAACTTTCATGACATATTTCATCTAAGTGGGGGGATATTAGATGTAACGCTTTATTTTAGGGAAAGGGTAGGTTACACCTTCTGATGAAATATGATCATGATACTTGTTCAATGTTTTTATTAATAGCCAAGTTTTGGACAGCATATTATGGCAGAAATGGTTGATTATTATGTGAAGGAAATACAAGGTATACAGGCACAGCATATTTGCAGGACAGCATGATGAGTTTAGCATCTCCACGTGCTGTGAGCCACTTGTTCTTAGACATCGCAGCTTGGAGATGTGTTATGGCCATGGAAGAACAGCACTTGCAGTAACAATAGCGATGTTGTAAAAGGGAAAACAAAGGGAGTTTAAAAACTTCTTCTGTCATTCATTCTAGTTCTTTTGCTCTGCTAAAATCTATTCACAGTGTGCAGTCTAATGAAACAAGGCATCTGTAAATCAAACAATTTTAGTAAGATCATAGTATACATGTTGGATGGAAGTTATCCATCAGAGTATAAAGAAAAATATATCTAAAAACAACGATGATGTGACTTACCAAATGAAAGTGCTGGCAGGTCGACAGACACACAAACGAACACAAACATACACACAAAATTCAAGCTTTCGCAACAAACTGTTGCCTCATCAGGAAAGAGGGAAGGAGAGGGAAAGACGAAAGGATGTGGGTTTTAAGGGAGAGGGTAAGGAGTCATTCCAATCCCGGGAGCGGAAAGACTTACCTTAGGGGGAAAAAAGGACGGGTATACACTCGCACACACACACATATCCATCCACACATATACAGACACAAGCAGACATATTTAAAGACAAAGAGTTTGGGCAGAGATGTCAGTCGAGGCAGAAGTGCAGAGGCAAAGATGTTGTTGAATGACAGGTGAGGTATGAGTGGCGGCAACTTGAAATTAGCGGAGATTGAGGCCTGGTGGATAACGGGAAGAGAGGATATATTGAAGAGCAAGTTCCCATCTCCGGAGTTCGGATAGGTTGGTGTTAGTGGGAAGTATCCAGATAACCCGGACGGTGTAACACTGCGCCAAGATGTGCTGGCCGTGCACCAAGGCATGTTTAGCCACAGGGTGATCCTCATTACCAACAAACACTGTCTGCCTGTGTCCATTCATGCGAATGGACAGTTTGTTGCTGGTCACTCCCACATAGAATGCATCACAGTGTAGGCAGGTCAGTTGGTAGATCACTTGGGTGCTTTCACACGTGGCTCTGCCTTTGATCGTGTACACCTTCCGGGTTACAGGACTGGAGTAGGTGGTGGTGGGAGGGTGCATGGGACAGGTTTTACACCGGGGGTGGTTACAAGGGTAGGAGCCAGAGGGTAGGGAAGGTGGTTTGGGGATTTCATAGGGATGAACTAAGAGGTTACAAAGGTTAGGTGGACAGCGAAAAGACACTCTTGGTGGAGTGGGGAGGATTTCATGAAGGATGGATCTCATTTCAGGGCAGGATTTGAGGAAGTCGTATCCCTGCTGGAGAGCCACATTCAGAGTCTGATCCAGTCCCGGAAAGTATCCTGTCACAAGTGGGGCACTTTTGTGGTTCTTCTGTGGGAGGTTCTGGGTTTGAGAGGATGAGAAAGTGGCTCTGGTTATTTGCTTCTGTACCAGGTCTGGAGGGTAGTTGCGGGATGCGAAAGCTGTTGTCAGGTTGATGGTGTAATGCTTCAGGGATTCCGGACTGGAGCAGATTCGTTTGCCACGAAGACCTAGGCTGTAGGGAAGGGACTGTTTGATGTGGAATGGGTGGCAGCTGTCGTAATGGAGGTACTGTTGCTTGTTGGTGGGTTTGATGTGGACGGACGTGTGAAGCTGGCCATTGGACAGGTGGAGGTCAACATCAAGGAAAGTGGCATGGGATTTGGAGTAGGACCAGGTGAATCTGATGGAACCAATGGAGTTGAGGTTGGAGAGGAAATTCTGGAGTTCTTCTTCACTGTGAGTCCAGATCATGAAGATGTCAAAGTCCGTCCACATCAAACCCACCAACAAGCAACAGTACCTCCATTACGACAGCTGCCACCCATTCCACATCAAACGGTCCCTTCCCTACAGTCTAGGTCTTCGTGGCAAACGAATATGCTCCAGTCCAGAATCCCTGAAGCATTACACCAACAACCTGACAACAGCTTTCGCATCCCGCAACTACCCTCCCGACCTGGTACAGAAGCAAATAACCAGAGCCACTTCCTCATCCTCTCAAACCCAGAACCTCCCACAGAAGAACCACAAAAGTGCCCCACTTGTGATAGGATACTTTCCGGGACTGGATCAGATTCTGAATGTGGCTCTCCAGCAGGGATATGACTTCCTCAAATCCTGCCCTGAAATGAGATCCATCCTTCATGAAATCCTCCCTACTCCACCAAGAGTGTCTTTTCGCCATCCACCTAACCTTCGTAACCTCTTAGTTCATCCCTATGAAATCCCCAAACCACCTTCCCTACCCTCTGGCTCCTACCCTTGTAACCACCCCCGGTGTAAAACCTGTCCCATGCACCCTCCCACCACCACCTACTCCAGTCCTGTAACCCGGAAGGTGTACATGATCAAAGGCAGAGCCACGTGTGAAAGCACCCACGTGATCTACCAACTGACCTGCCTACACTGTGACGCATTCTATGTGGGAATGACCAGCAACAAACTGTCCATTCGCATGAATGGACACAGGCAGACAGTGTTTGTTGGTAATGAGGATCACCCTGTGGCTAAACATGCCTTGGTGCATGGCCAGCACATCTTGGCGCAGTGTTACACCGTCCGGGTTATCTGGATACTTCCCACTAACACCAACCTATCCAAACTCCGGAGATGGGAACTTGCTCTTCAATATATCCTCTCTTCCTGTTATCCACCAGGCCTCAACCTCCGCTAATTTCAAGTTGCCGCCACTCATACCTCACCTGTCATTCAACAACATCTTTGCCTCTGCACTTCTGCCTTGACTGACATCTCTGCCCAAACTCTTTGTCTTTAAATATGTCTGCTTGTGTCTGTATATGTGTGGATGGATATGTGTGTGTGTGCGAGTGTATACCCGTTCTTTTTTCCCCCTAAGGTAAGTCTTTCCGCTCCCGGGATTGGAATGACTCTTTACCCTCTCCCTTAAAACCCACATCCTTTCGTCTTTCCCTCTCCTTCCCTCTTTCCAGATGAGGCAACAGTTTGTTGCGAAAGCTTGAATTTTGTGTGTATGTTTGTGTTCGTTTGTGTGTCTGTCGACCTGCCAGCACTTTCATTTGGTAAGTCACATCATCTTTGTTTTTAGATATATTTTTCCTACGTGGAATGTTTCCCTCTATTATAAGAGTATAAAGAAACTTGAATATGTTGGTATTAAAAGAAGAAATTTCCTTGGTCTGTGCATAGAGTGGAGAAGGATTCCAGTTTCCTTCAGGCTCAAGCATTTAAAGTACTGGAAAGGAAAATAAGTCCAATAAGAAGAAGAATCTATTAGCAGTTCTGAATTCTATTTATGTACCATTAATTGATCAACCAAAAGACACAGATCAAAAAATAAATGTTCCCACAGCCACTGATAATATCTTTGCCGACTTGTTCAATGAACAAAAATAAAACTATAAAACCAAAAGATAATGGCCTTTCAGACCAGTCAAATGTAGTTCATTATATTAAGGATTAATACCACATGTGTGCAGCCATGTGGTCTACCTACTTAGTGTCAAACACTGCACAGCATTCTATGTGAGGATGATCACTAACAAATTGTCTGTCTGCATGAACGACCACTGGTAAACTGTGCCTAAGAGATAGCTGGACCACCCAGTTGCTGAGCACACCACCTAACATTGTGTGCTTCACTTCAGTGACCACTTCACAGCCATTTCCTGTTCCCTCTCCAGACCCAGCGTCACACAACAGGCTGCCACCTCCTTATCCCCCCCCCTCCTCCCATCCCTCACCCAGTTCATCTGAGTAGTACTTTCTTCTCCTCCCCCCACATCCCCCCCCCCCCCCCCAGCCACCCCAACTCAGCACAGTCCTCTTGACTGGACGAACACAGAAAGAGGGTAGACACAGGAACAATCAATATTGCAGTTTTCAACTGTCATAGCTATGTTGGAAAAGAATCAGAAATCCAAGCATTAATAGAAGGCACTGAATCTCAAATCATTATAGGTATCGAAAGCTGGCTGAAGTCAGAAATAAGTTCAGCCAAAATTTTTACAAAGGATCTAACCGAGTTTAGAAAGGATAGATTAAATACAGTTGAGGTGGTGGAGTGATTATTGCTGTCAGAAGTATTTCACCTTGTAATAATATATCTAAAAACAAAGATGATGTAACTTACCAGATGAAAGCACTGGCATGTTGATAAACACACAAACAAACACAAACATACACACAAAATTCAAGCAACCAACGGTTGCTTCATCAGGAAAGAGGGAAGGAGAGGGAAAGACAAAAGGATGTGGGTTTTAAGGAAGAGGGTAAGGAGTCATTCCAATCCCGGGAGCGGAAAGACTTACCTTAGGGGGGAAAAAGGACAGGTATACACTCGCACACACACACACATATCCATCTGCACATACACAGACACCAGCTTGTGGACATCATGGTGGAAGACATATGAGCTAGCATGTGTAGCACCACACAGTAGTTCAGAAATCAACCATGGAGGGTGCATGCAATGGGTATTATGGGCTGACCCACTGATGGAGGTCTCTACCTGAAAGTGGCAACAAGTCAGGCAGGCCAGTGCTTACACTGAGTTAAACTAACACAGACCTCACCTTGCACGCTGTGCCGAGTTTTGTTGCCAAGTGCTCAGTTGCCAGCTGCATGGTGAGTTATCCCTGTCCATTTCCCAATTAGGTTTCAGACTTTCTGCTTCCATAGACTGAATCACAAGGCGAGCTTCCATTTGGTGTCAAGGCATTCTGTTTTTTGGTTATTATCAAGCCTCTGTTAGCCTGTGAAATACCCATGTCCACTGGGTAGTGAAACGGCATTGTCACACTAACGCAGATACTAAAGTGAAGATGAAGATCATTCTTATGTGTGCAATGCCATGATTTTTTTTTTTTCACTTTCCCCGGTGTTAATTTTGGGCCACCACGAACCCGGCATTTCTGCAATGCTAGTAGCAATAGTTGTGGGGAGGAGGGGGGGGGAGGGGAAGTAGCAGCGAGGGCAGCTGCAGGTGCTGATAACCCAGAATGTGGAGTTGCGTCCTTGACCTATCGATAGCAGGCCAGGCACCCATTGTGTAGTTTTCTTCAGAATCCCCACCCCCATTTGCTGGTTTCAGTGAGTCTATAGAAAAGTTGGAGAATTACCTGTGTCAGTTCTTGCTGCATTGCCTGCTAAGGTGATAATCAGTTCAGCTGATAAGGCTACCTCATTGTGCAGCAGTGCGGGTTTATACAAATTTGTCCAGAATATGAAGCCCTCCACTGAGCCAGCAAAACTTCCCTTTGATGAGTGTTGCCAGTTGCTACCACAGAATTTTGGACATCAAACCCATGTGATGGTGGCACAGTTGCAGTTTAACCAGCACGACAAGTACTACGGGCCATCATATGTGGGCCTGGAGCGCCAATTTGTAGCATCTCTTGTGCAAGTGTTATTATGACTGTCCCAAATGTGCTGCCACTTATGAGGTCTTATTAACTCGGAATGTGGCTGTTAGTATAGCATCATCTGATCCTGAGGTTCAGACTAGGGCGCTGATGTAGACAGACCCTTCTTTAGCTGAAGTTGCCCAGACTGTGCATTCGTATGAGTTGACAGTAATGGCAAGAGATGTCTCTCATTATTAGTGGGTGGCTCAATTAGGTACGCACGGTAAATAGCCACAGTGTCCCACAGGATACCCCAGATGGCATCACTTCCAACCAAATGTTGACAACTGTGGCCGTGGCATTGCATCATTACCAGTCTTTGCCTGCACCGAGCTTTGGCAGGTTTGTATTGATCGCAACCACGTAAATCCTGTCTGCAGCAGTTTTCGGCTCTTCAGCATTGATCTCCTTCTCCTCATTGGGCAAGCAACTGGTCCTGTCCTGACTTGTCATTTGTTGCATATTCGTTGAAATTTCCCACACTTGGAAGCCATGTGTGGGGTATGCCATCAGATAGGCCATTTGGCAACTGTTTGTGGCAGTTGCTGAGCCCCAAGTTAGTCATTGGAGGCCCCTGTGTTTTTACTTGACTCTGGGGCTGTCTGCAACACCATGTGGAAGTCAGGCCAAGGAATTATTGCTGATGTTGTTTGTGGGGGTCAGCAGGTCAAATTTTAAGTTGGCACGGGAGTGACCATCAGCCTCATGCACAGGCTCTTCGGGTGCCCAGAGCTGCAATGGTCGCTACAATAAGATGTCTTATAGTAAACAATACATTCCTTTGCAGGGGCAATTCTCTGTCACCACACTTTGTAAGACTGTGGAACAGCAATTTACACAGTTGATGGTCAATTCACTGTTGGCACAAAATAGATTGTTAACACAGTTTAGTTAGTGTATCAATACTTTCCTTTGCATAATTTGGACTCCTGACTGTGTTCATATGGCCTGATATTTGAGAATGCTTTGGACCTGGAAGAAAATATTGAAGCATATGTTTCTCTTAAGTCATCAGCAGCACCTAAATTATTTCGACCCTGCCCCATTCCCTTTGCCATGTGTGACAAGGTAAAGGCCAAGTTGCACTGTTGCCAGGATCAAGGGATTATTCCTCCTATTTTGTTGAGTCAGTGGGACACATCTTTGATGTGATTCAAAAGCCCAACAGCAACATGGGCTTTGTGACAATTTTAAATAGATGGTCAGAGTGCAATGTGTCACGTACCCAATTCTGTAGTTGATTGAAATGTTTGTGAAGTCGTCAGGCAGCCAATGTTTCTCATACAATGCTTACCTGCACCTGCCATTGGACACAGTCTCCTGGACATTCTTCAACCTCAACGCTCGCCTTTGGGCTTTACCTGTTTAATAGCTTGCCTTTCAGAATCTTATCTGAGTTGGGAATTCATCAATGTTATTTGGAGCAGTTGAATCAGGAAATTTCCTGTTGTGTCAGTTACCTTGATGACATATAGGTAATGGATCCTAATAGTTAGGACGATTTACATAACTATCAGTCAGTTTTCCGAAAACTCCTGGAGAAAGGCCTTCATTGTAAACTGGAAAAGTGCTTCTGTTTTTCCCCAAAAGAGCATTTTTTGGGATGTGCTTGGCAAAGATGACCTTGCCCAATGGATGACCACATCAAAGTCATCAACCACCTGCAAGTGCCCAAGAACCTGAAGGAGTCTGTCTTTTTTAGGTAACATTTTGTATTAAATTCAGTTCATTCCATGGGCTACGATCATTGCCATCCTCTCAACCAGCTTCATCATAAGTGTGCTAAGTTCGTCTGGTGTGTAGATTGTCAATGGGTTTTTCAGTCTCTCAAGCAGTGATTTTGATCTGCTCTCCGTGTCTCGCTTCTTTTACAATGGGTAAAACTGGCCTTTGATGTGTCCCAGTATGGCATTGGTGCAGTCCTGTCCCATTGGAACCTAGATGGCACCAAATAGCCCATCACTTATACATCAGAGACGCTTTCTGCTGCACAGAATAATTATCCATGGCTGGAAAAGGAGGCACTAGCTATTATTATTGGAGCTAAAAAGGTTAACACTTACTTGTAAGGGGCAAGGTTCCTCCTCATCATTGACCATAAGCTGCTGGTTTCCTTATTTGGCCCCCATTCCTATCTGCCTGATAGGACTGCCCACCAGTTGCAGAGGTGGACCCTCTTTCTTAGTAACTATTGGTACTGCATTTGTTAATGCTCCACCACCCAGCATGCCAAATGCTGACACACTATTGCAACTACTGCTGGGGACCAATCTGGAGTTTGACTCACAGGAGGCTCCCATGTTTGCGTTGGATGATGCCTTGCAACAGTCTCTGTCAGATTTTCTGGTGACGGTGTGGGAGGTCATGACTGCTCTGTGGCTGCTGACCAGCTTTTCCAGAAAATCATTTCAACAGTCAAGATGGGTTGGCTGGAGTGTCTTCATGCTTTGCTTGCCATGAATAAGCAATGCTGTTGAGCAGTTATCACTACCCCTGCCCCCCCATCCCCCCCCCCCCCCCCCCCCGGCATTATACCATTGTGTACTCTAGTTGTCCTCTGGGATATGGCTCATATGAGGGCATTGGCATCACAGCACATCCACTGGCCCACAATTGATCACAACACTGAATGACTGGTGTGGGCTTGTGTGACCTGTGCACAGAACCAGGCTGCATCACTGTGCTGGTCCTGGAGCACACTGGGTTCAGTGTGCATGTTGATTCTGGCAATCTGATTTTGGGCAGTATATGGTGGTAGTGGTTGATGCATTGTCCACTGTTCTGTACGTAGCCGAGCTGTCCTTGATATTGTCAACTGCCACTGTTCACACATTGTCAGTTGTTTTTGACATTGAGGGATCCTGCAAGACCCTTGTGTCTGATACCAATAGGCAGTTCATAGGAGTTTGCAGGCTTCTGCATTCATAACAGTATATGGCATCTGACTACTGCCCCATTTTACCCAGTTTCTGACTAGGACATGTAGCATTTTGTGGATACATTCAAGACTCAAATGAAGATTTCAGCCCATGCCTCTTTCCATGGTGGTGCAGTATTGAGTTTTCTGGCTACATACTGGTCAAACCAGTCAGCAGGTGCAGTCTGGTGGAATGTTTGCATGGGCACCAGCCATGGAGTCTCCTGGATTTGTTGCACACTGAGTCGCATGCCACAACCACCATGATCCACCGTGATTTTCCTCCTGATGTTACCATTTGGTTGGGGCAGGGGTGTTTGCCAGGTACCACAGTGGGCCACAAAGATTGGCTGTTGTTTGTGGTGAATTTTGGTAGGTACCAGCTGACCTGTCATGCAAATCAGTTGCACCATATTGGGACAGCACTGACACATTCTTCTTGTCTGCTGTGTGGCAGGGGTGGTTACGATGTTCCATGTGTGGGCGAAAGCTTGCAGTGGTGTGCTTTAATGTTGCCAACCCCTCCCATTGCCTGCAGATAGACCCCGAGTGAGACTAACACTTGCACCTGCTGATGTGGAGCCCACGGATTTTGATCCCCCCTTTGCTGATGAGCATAGTTTCATTTCAACTGCTGCCGATGGATCTGCCGTTGACTGAGCCTCCATGCCCTTCCAGCAAAACCAGTGTTGAGTGTTTGTTGCCTCCTTTTGTAGTTGATCCACTGCCAGGTTATCCAGAAGGTTCTCCAGTTCTGCGCCAGAGCTCGTGGCCAAAGTTTGGCCATTTTTGCCCCTATGTGGCCTTTTCAGGGGGGATTGATTTAGTATTTCAAATGGTATAGAATAGTGTGGAAACCTGCCATGTAGGACAGACCCACTGCCAGAGGTGTTAATGTGTGGGTAGCAATAAGCCAGGCTGGCCAACTCTTATGCAGAGCTCAACTACCATGGACCTCACATTGTGCATTGTGCAGAGTGGTGTCACCGAGTGCTCAGTCAACCACTGCCCATGCCAGTCTTGTGTTGAGTTATTTCTGTGCATGTCAATATGAGATTTCGAAATTTCTGCTTTCTGTAGAATGACTCATACAGTGGGTTTTCGTTTCCTCTCACAGACTTCTATTCTCTGGTTATTATTGAGCTACCATTGGCCCATAAGTACCTGCACCATCAGTGAAACTATTGGTGTTGTCATGTCAGTGCAGATACTTCAAACATCAATGAGAAAAAAGGTATTTGATTAGTCTGATACTGCAAGGCAAAACTAAAATGTTTGTGAGTTGTTAGATGAGGAAGGAATTTTTTTTCAAGCTCTGGGAGGTTAGATAGGTTTAAAATAGATATTGCTTTAGGTTGGAGTTTCCAAAACAGAGTTTGATGATTGCACCCAAGGTTACACTAAGGACCAAATTTACAGTGCTGATGAAATGGGTGTTAATTTTAACATGTTGCATATAAAATCTTCAGCTTCCTCAAAAGAAACTTCTGTCCCAGGACACAAACCGAAAAATAATGGATAACTTTTTTGCCACGAAATGCTTCTGGCACACACAGATGGCTCCAATGTGTATCAGGAAGTCTGAAAAAGCCCTGAGCCTTGAATTACGGTATGTTGGCCAAAATGCACAGTCAGATTTTTTTTATTTTATTTTATTTTTTTTTTTTACAGAGCCCAAAAAATTTTTTAATGACAAAGGTCTCCCTAAAAAAGTGATCTTATTAATTGGCAATGCACCCATGCATCCTTACAAGTTAACAAGGGGTGATATTGTTGTTAGATTCCTTCCCCCAAATGTTACCTATCCAATTCAGCCAATGGATCAGGGCATAATGGCAACATTTAAGAGTCACTGCCATGTGCTGTTTGTGAGACCGATCCTGCAAGACAGTGACATGAAAAAAGATTGAGGTGCTGAAGACAGTAAATATGAAGCACGTAATTTACTGGTGTGTGCAAATCTAGGATGATACGAAACCAGCAACTCTTCAAAGGTGCTGGAGGAAACTGTTATGATGGGCTTGAAGGAGGAGACTCAGAAAATTTTGAAGACCTGGATACATGTGATGATCGATAAATGGACTGTCACAGATGACTTGCAAGAAACTGTAGAAGCAGTGTTGCCATCAAATGCTGAGGTGAGCAAAGAGCCTGAAGTAGATGACATGGATGACAGTTTGGCAGTTGATAATGAGCTTTGAGCACTAGAGGTAAGCTTAAAGTAAGATTTTGATTCAAAAATGTGCTGTAAATTACAGTACATGTATTGTTGTTTTAGGTTGCCCAAAGTTTATTGAATGACAGTGTCAGTGCAGGTTGACACCCTTCTGATGAAAAGATATGGAGTGTCACTGCTTGAAAATATTTTATGGCACACAAAAATAAACAAAAATTACACTTTTTTTAATGAGTAATTCATATAATACAAACAATTAAATACAGTATATTGACATACTGTAATTTTAGCTCCAATAAGAATGTAACAGCCTGCTCAACTTTTATTTTTTAGGTTTTCTTTACAGTTTTACTGACTTCATGTTCCATGGTTCGTAATAACATGATTGTAATTATGAGTTTAATTATTTATAGGAGTTGTATTTGTTATTTTACTCATAGCTTTTATTTTTCAACAAATGTATTACTTATTTCAGCATAAAAGTCACTTGTCAGTTGCCAATATATTTTTATCTTACTTTACCAGTTCTGACAAATAAATTTATAACTTTCAGAAGCCTTCAAAATTAAGGGTATTGCGAAACTTCAGATCTGGGCTATACATTTATGTAAAGTATATGAAGTGTGTTACGGATATATCAACATTCCCACAGAAACTCAAAAGATTTGTTGAATGATCAGTTTGCATTAAGAAACAGACACTATTTTGACTGCATAGCATCTCTTATAAAATGTGGAATTCTGACCATTTCTTTTATATATCACAACCAAGTGCCATGTTTTTCAAATGTATTGTACATAACTTGCTTATAAATCTTACATATACTTTTTATATACTTTTATATATGTTTGTTGCTGCTGGCACAACAGCCTGACATGTACATAGATGTGATTCAGTTACTATAAATTAGCAATTAGTTAATCTGTGTTTACAATAATCACATACAATATGCACGTTTTTGCACATATCATGGCATTATGCTTCTACGAAGAAGATACTGACATCTGCTAAACCAATACTGAGTAAGTTTCTCAACTTTACATCAATGTATGAATGATTTATAATATCCCTAATTATGTAGGCTTCTGAAGATGACAAATTAACTTGTCAAATTTGGTACAGAAAAATAAAAATATATTTCCAACTGACAACTAAATTTAATTTTTGAAATGTTACATTTGTCTTTGCAATTTTTGTACTAATGTGTGAAAAATGTTCATTTACAAAGTTTTTAGCTGCCTTATCTATTACTGTATCATTAATGACTTTCTTTGCAGCAATCAGCAGCCTTCTATAAATCATTTTTGTACCTTTGATATAAACTTAATATCTCTGGTTTATCATGACATTTTTCACCTAACTGTGGTTTTTAAGGGTCTGTGGAGGCTTCCAAATACCTGCTGTTTTCTTTTTCTTTATATATATATATATATAAAAAAATTAATAGAGGGAAACATTCCACGTGGGAAAAATATATCTAAAAACAAAGATGATGTGACTTACCAAACGAAAGCGCTGGCACGTCAATAGACCCACAAACAAACACAAACATACACACAAAATTCAAGCTTTCACAACCAACAGTTGCTTCATCAGGAAGGAGGGAAGGAGAGGGAAAGACGAAAGGATATGGGTTTTAAGGGAGAGGGTAAGGAGTCATTCCAATCCCGGGAGCGGAAAGACTTACCTTAGGGGGAAAAAAGGACAGGTATACACTCACACACACACACATATCCATCCGCACATACAGAGACACAAGCAGACATTTGTAAAGGCAAAGAGTTTGGGCAGAGATGTCAGTCGAGGCGGAAGTACAGAGGCAAAGATGTTGTTGAATGACAGGTGAGGTATGAGCGGCAGCAACTTGAAATTAGCGGAGGTTGAGGCCTGGTGGGTAACGAGAAGAGAGGATATACTGAAGGGCAAGTTCCCATCTCTGGAGTTCTGACAGGTTGGTGTTAGTGGGAAGTATCCAGATAACTCGGATGGTGTAACACTGTGCCAACATGTGCTGGCCGTGCACCAAGGCATGTTTAGCCACAGGGTGATCCTCATTACTGCTTTATGATTACAATGGTATCCTCCATTCAGACATATATGTCAAAATTATTTACTGTCATCTTTTGAATTTTTTTATGATTTACAGAAAATAATCTTATTTTCAAAAATGCCAACCCAAAAAAGTTAGATTTTTGTCTGTTGATTAGTACCATGTAGTAAGTACCATGTATTCTCTGTAAAGGAGAGCTTCCACTTTTAAGTTGGAGAGGCTTTATTTTAAAAAATATTTTTTTTAACTTTCAAGAGTAATGTATGTCTTCACTGAGTTGTTTCTTACTAATTTCGTTATTACAATGTTTACTTCTATTGTCTTTGTTGCAGTTATATCTTACCACTTTCTTTGTTGCAGTTATTTCTTTTCACTTTCATTGTTGCAGAGATTTCTTACACTTTGTTGTAGTTTCCTATCAGTTTCTTTGTCATGGTTGTTCACTGCATGTTTCTGTATTGTAGTTTTTCAGTGCTAATTTGTTTTCTGAAGAGGCTTCTAAGAAATCTGTGAACATCCAGTGAGTTTTGTGTTTTCATGAGGAATTTGCCAGTTGTCACAGTTGCAGTGTGTTTTGTGAAAAGGACTCTTTGAAATGTCTTCTGTCTTGGGCCACAGGACAGTGAAGTTTTCTGACTATTTGCATATCCATAAAAGAGTGATATATAAGACAAACATAAAAACAGACTTTGTTCACATTGGGAATAAGTGATCACATTGGAAGACTCTGTTTCAAAGTGAAGATGTTTCCAGTGACAACTTTTTGTGTTCTGAATGTTTTGACAGAATAACAACAATGATAGTATCTGAACAGGGTGAATTTTCCCATGATGCGGATGATGCAGATTTTGCATCAATAGAGTAAGAATTTAATACTCTGAATCAGTCAACTACAGAAGTAGGCATTAGTCCTGTTAAGAAACCTTGGTCAGTGAAGTTGAGTCACAAGCTCTATGCATAAAAAAGTGCAGAGAAATTACTAAAGCTATGGATGAAAACACTACAGCTAAACTGATCACACTCTGCAAAGTAGAAATTCCATCTTCAGAAGAAAATGAACCAAAGCAATCTTGCATCTCTTGCCAGGAATTTTTCACAAATACCAATTCAGCTGTTGAATATTGTGCATCCTACAGTGGTTGGTTGGTTTTTTCGGGGAAGGAGACCAGACAGCGAGGTCATCGGTCTCATCGGATTAGGGAAGGACGGGGAAGGAAGTCGGCCGTGCCCTTTGAAAGGAACCATCCCGGCATTTGCCTGGAGCGAGTTAGGGAAATCACGGAAAACCTAAATCAGGATGGCTGGACGCAGGATTGAACCGTCGTCCTCCCGAATGCGAGTCCAGTGTCTAACCACTGCGCCACCTCGCTCGGTTACAGTGAAAAGGTGCAAGTTTTAACCATTATTCCAGAAACATTTTCAAAGAAAACAATTCTGAACCACGTTCCATCAGCATCAAAGTATGTGGTAGACAAATCAAGAAATGTGAGGTCTGTAGAAGGCGTTTTTGGAAGAGCAAATCCCTATTATGGTCATCCTGTAGAAGCAGCTCAAGCCCAAATAAAGCAGTCATTTTATCTGGAAGATAAATGGGACTGTTCTTGCCAGAGTGCCAACAAAAAAGACACTGTAACAATTGAAGATCAAAAAGTTGTGAAAGTGAAGAGGTACATGATTCACAGTATTAAAGAAACTTTTGCAATTTATAAGAGCAACTTTATAACTTCACATATTGGAAGATCAATGTTTCATGCACCATGACCTAAGTGGATAGTTCCACGCACACCTAGAGAAGTCTGTTTATGTGTGGACTGTGCAAATTTTGAACTTTGTGTGGTAACTTTGAAGAACTTACTGGAGCATGTAACATATGACACCTTGGATGGGTGTGAGAAGTCATTAGTAGTCTGTGATGGAAAGTGAGAGACTTATTTGTTTCAAGAAAGTGGTGACTGCCCTGGAAAGGGAGGACTGTCTTTACAGACACTTGGCCTGGAAGGTGTAGCATATAACTCTGCAGAAATCACGTATGCAACATGGGAGGAAAATAAACTAATTAAGAAAACTGTTGCCTTTGACAGTTTCATTGATGAACTTGGTAAATGGTCAGTGAAAGCAGTAACACACCAGCATCTGAAGAAATTGCAACAACACATTGCAGAAGTGAAAGGTTGTGTACAGGCTGAAGAACTATGTTTAGTGATTCACTGTGATCTTGCTGAGAACTGGTGTGTGATTCTCCCACAAGAAGTACAAGGGCACGATTGGAGTAATGACCAGGTTTCAGTTTTTACAGGAGTGACATATTTTCAAAACAAGACCACATGTGTTGCAGTTATAAGTGATGACACAGGGCACAACTCAGCACATGCTTTGCTAGCAATGTGCAAAATTCTTCAACTGCAGCCAGGGACAGAGAAGATCATCATTATTTCTGATGGTTCCCCCAGTCATTTTAAAAATTACTACCAGCTGTTTGAATTTAGTAAATCGCTTGTGCCAACTGACTGGTTATACAGTGCTACTGGTCACGGGAAGGGGCCTTATGATGGTGTAGGAGGCCTGCTGAAGCACAATGCTACAAAACATAATCTTTCCAGACCAAATACAACTGTGATTCAGAATGCTGAGGATTTTACGAGAGTCATAAAATCTTACACATCCACAGCTCTCATTCTTTTATCAAAAGAGGAAACCAAAGAATTCCAGCAGAAAAAAGAAGAATGGTCAAAACAAACTACTCCTGTCAAAGGAATCCAGAAGACACATTTTTGGACTCAAAGTGATGGGCGAACTCATATTGCACACACTTTAAATAGCAAGAAAGAAGAAATTTCATTCGTTTGGCCAACACCTCAGAAACAGCAGCATAATATTCAGATTCACAACCTGAAAAGGGAGATGTTTGTGGCGTGTTTGTATGACTGTGACTGGTGGATTGCAGAGATTATAGATGCAGAGATTATAGACACCAGTTATGAGTTAAACAAAATTGTAGTGAACTTTATCCTACCACATGGATCAGCTGCTGGATATAGGTTTCCAGCTGAAGGACAGCAACGATGCCATCAGTGTTCACTTCCTGTTCACAATGTTTTGAAGATTTTAAGTGCTCCAGTACCTATTGGTTCAACAGGAAGGCATCACTCTATATTGAAGATACTGAAGCAGTGGAACACATTTTTAGTTCATTGACTGGCTAATTTCAGTACAAAACAGAGTGCACAGAAGTTGTATAAATTGAAACCTTTAAGTCTTTGGACCTTTCACATACATTTTGGAACCATTTAAAATGCTTGAAAAATGAGTATAATACTCATCTTTCAAAACCAAAATTATGTTAAATAAGGCTAGGTTTTGATTTTTATGAGCCTGTTATGTGATAATGTCGTAATAAAGGGTTTTATGTATGGCAAAAATTTCAATTGCTTATAAAACCTGTTCAACCGAAAAGTGGGAGCTCTCGTTTTCGGGGCATGTAGAACTACATGGTAAACAGAAAAAAAATAACAATTTTATGGATTGGCATTATTGAAAAAGAATCCATAAAATACAAAAAAAGTTCAGAACGCTATAGTAAAAGAACTTTGACAGATAAGCTCAAGTGGAGGAGTTCTTTGTAATCACAAAGCAGTTATCTTTGAAATACAAAAAAAACTCCAACAAATTATCTACAACTGTTCCAGAGATACAGCATTTTAAAATTTTTTCCAAAATTTGCATCTTCAAAATGGTATGCTCCAGTGTCATTTTGGAGGGCTGTATATCGGAGCAGAACTTTTTTTGGAGAAACAAAAATATATGTGTGCCTTACTTAGTCCTTCATTTTAACATATGCTAAATTCAATAACACCTGAGACTATGGAGGTAATACTTTTTCCTAGCCTGCCTGAACTGATATGGACCATGCCTAAGTTATTTATACTACCAGTCATTTGATATTGGAACATTTCTAGACTGAAGTGTAACAAATTTAAGACTTTATGTGTGCTACAGAGGAGAATGAATAAAAATCACTGAAGCAAAAGTGTACATTTTCACATGCAACAATGTAACCACCACCAGGAATGGCAAACATCTTCCAAAAGCCATTACTTTGAAAAAGATGATATTAATGATAATAATTTCATGTTTCTTAGAGGACTGGTGCAAGTCTTTCAATTGGACACCATATCAGTGTCTTGCATGTCCCTAACTTGCCCCCGTTATCCAACCAGACAAAGGAGACCTATAGTTTAATGCAGAATCCAAATCACGTATCTTTTCTGGCAACTTGTCACATATTTGAGAGGTGAAGGCCAGGTTAAGGAAACTGAAAAATCTGTGGTCCGATTGGGATTCAATCCCATGAACTCCCAATTTCTCCATAGACACTTTACCTATAGACCACCAAGCCCAACAAAAGATAAAATTAATTAGGTTCCATTGCAAGTCAACAAAATAATACTAAAGAGGTTTAGTTTCATTTTGGATAAACCATCTCCTACCTCTCTCATTACATCATCATTGATGTATCAATGGTCAGCCACAAATTCATCGATGCTTAATCCACAGAGTCATGAATTGTATCTAATGCCACCTCTAATTATGAAATTTGGTAAGGCCAAGCATGATCAACAATAAGTTTCCCTTTAGATAGTGCTCAGCTATGAAGTTGTTTTACACTCTTGCAACCAATGTTCTTTCACTAGTTGAAATATTTATCGCCAGTCTTCTACTCCAGTTGCTCGGTTGTGGTTATGAGCTCTCTCCCCATTCTCCATTCTTCTCTCAGAACTGTCCCAGCAGTTTACTCTTGGTACTATATCTTCCTCTATGTGGTCCAGCCACTCATATGTGAAGCCATAGTGTTTACTATCTTTTTGTCATCCTTCTGACATGATCAACCCATCTCTAATAATCACTTTTTCTTTCAGAGATTAGAACAATCCAGCTTCTTTCCTATTTTTTTCCATACCTACCCTTCCTAATTTTCTGGGCTGTAGTTCATAAGAACTTCAATAGTGCAGCTTGCATTTTGTCAATCTGCTTGGTTGTCATGTAGGTTTCTATGCCATATGTTACAATGGGGATAAAGTATGACTGAAAAAGAGTCTGTTTTGATATGTTCATTCCATATTAGATTCTGAACTTTATAGTAAAACTAAGTTGATTTTCTAGTTTGGCTAGTGATATCATGCTGTACCCCGTTACCAGTTGAAATGATGCAGTGGAGATATTTGGAATGGTCTACTATTTCCTGCTGTCAATCTTCCAGCCTTTCTTGTTCTATTCATTGATCAACATTGCAACCACTTTTGGTTTATTTGCTGTTAATCACTGTGCTTTTAGGTGGTCATTTCAAATGGCCAGCCTCTCATCGACTTCCTTCTCTGTATTACCTCATATTACTACATTATTTGTAAATGCATTGATGTCATTATTGTTGTGCTTCCTTTCATAACTTCATTCATGAAAGTGATAAAAACTAAATGAGAAAAGGGCACTGCCTCATTGAACTCCTTTAATTGTTTCAGACCAATCAGAATTATTATTTCCTTTCTGTGTGCTACTGCAGCAGACTTTGTAAGGAATGTTAACTTTCTGAATTAGCCTTGTGGGTACATTTTTCTTTTTTATGGTTGTAGTAGCCTTTCACCGCACAGCTGTCCTATCAGTTCCATACATCTGTAGCTCACTAAGCAGCAAAGGTCGCGAGTTTCTTCATTCACATGTTTATTTCTGTCCCAAGCTGTTGATTCAGCCATATGACTGGATACCTGCACACTATGATCACGCCCTACTGGGACAGAATGAGAGCTGGTTGTCTAATAAGACTGCTGCCAATCTACCCTAGTTCTCAGTTTTCATCTGCTCCTCGCTGCGTCAACATTGTCTGCTCCTCCACACAGCGATGTACACGCCACATGGCAATGCTTTATCGTGAAGTTCGAGACATACCTGTGCCACTCTATAGCTGTTACACAGCCGGGCCTGTAAATCAGTGTTCAAGCTGCATCTTCCACCAGATACAATTAATTCAGAGTTTCACATAGAAAATTATCAGTGTCATACTGATGATACTTAGGGATGAGTTTGCGACTTCGCTTAGTGTCATTATTCCTAACCTCCTCTGTCTAGTGCAAACCAGCAAGTGACCTTTTCCAGCGTTTGTAAATTTTGATGCGATCTCACGTTTTTCATATTAGTGTAGTTGATAAATAAATGTATTTCTTAACTACGTGTGGACACTTCTTTGCGTGGTGCCCACTAAACCTTGTTTCACTATTCTGTTATCAAACTTCTAAGTTAGGTAGGGAAACATTTCTACACTGGTGACCCACAATAAGCTCAGTCAACTTAATTTCCTAGTTCTGCTGTTGATGGCAGCCTCATCCCATTAACACTCATTTTGATTCCCGTGCACTTGTGCACCCCACTAGCAGCTTCCATTTTTGCACTATGGACAACAGTGTGCTTCACATCAAGTTTCTCTTGTATGTGTTCATTGGCTCTTGTGCAACCTAACAGCCATTGATACACTGATGCTTTGCTGCACTCAGCTACTACTCCAGAGCCACATGAGATCATCACTGAGCTGACTGCATTTCTCACAGAATTAGAAGCAATGCCGACCTGCAGACACAACTTGCTATTGCCACCATCTCTCCTGGTCTCGATGCTCTGACATCTGAATCTCCGCATGCTGCCACCACTGTCTCTGTGTGTCTGTCTGCCCTTCAATCCTAGGGAGCTATCCCTATGGTTTTCCTTGGCAGAAACCATCTTTGCCAGATGTGGCATTGCCTATGCCAACAATTTCTCTATGGTTATCAGCCAGCTCGAGCCAACATATGAGATGCCCTAGCCACCGACTGTTATGAGCCATTTCTGCGCCACCTCGTTACACAACTCACGTCATCTGAAATGCAGTGCATCCAGGTCCTTGTGCAGTGTGGGGATTGGTAACCCTTGCAATTCCTGCACCATCTCCGAAGCCTGATGGAGCTACAAATGGTTTCCGACAGTTTCCTACACAACACCTGGCTGGCTTGTCTCTCAACTCCATACAGACAGCTGTGACATCACACACACTGACCTTACTCTCATCGAGGCATTAAGCCTTGCTGACAGGGTGTAGAAGATGCTGGCTTCCCTGCCTGCGATTGCCGCCACTGCATGCCAGCCTCAACCCCACCTGGCACAGTCAGGTGGTCGTCACTCTGCCAGCCACCCTGTCTGGAGTTCCCCCTCGCCACATGGAACACTGCTGATGATGTCACTGGCTGCTCCCACTCCTACTGGCCTGCAGCACAGCACCCAGCAGCCAGAAGTATATGACATGCTAACCTACCACAGCACTGAAATGACAACACTGCAGGGTCCCATGGCCCGCCTCAATTCCAACTGCCACCTCATGCACAGCCCCACCTGATGGTGCAACAGCTACCACCTCTGCAGCCCTAGCCGTCCTGTTGACACTTCTCATGATGTGGCCAGCCTCTGCTGATACCATGGACACTTCGGGCCACATGCTGTGAACTGCAGGGAGCCTTGCTTTTGGCACACAAACACTAAAGGCTGCTGGGATTAGGCATGCTTGAATGTCTCCCAGCATATGTTCGTCCGTGATGCTCACTCCGTCACACCATTTCTGATCAGCACCGGCTCTGAGTTGTCTACCACCCTGCAGTGGTTAGTGCGAGACACCGGCACTACCTCAGTCATCCTCCTGATGGCAGCAAATAACTCCACCATTGCTACCTACAGCACACATCATTGGGTCCTTAGACTCATTTCAATGGAACCTTGGACATTCACCACTGACAACATCACTACCTCAGTATAGGAGCGGACTTCATCGGGCACTACTGCCTGCTTCCTGACATCACCAGCTACTGCATCAATGACATCAATACCACATCAATGTAGTGCACCATTCATTTTGCTGTTTTCTTCAACGTGAAGCAGGTGCCACATTTCAGCCCATATGCTGTTTCCCGGTGCAGTTTCCTGCTCTCACATACCAACTGAGTGCACCTCCAGAGGTTCGCCATTCAACTGTCCACTATCTTGACACCAACATCTGACCAACTGTCTTCTGCTGGCCATGGCCCCTAACACCATACAAATTCAAGATCAGCAAGGCTGAGTCTGATGAGCTGCTTGCAACCAGCAAGTTGCATTCTCCGAAGTTCCTGTGGGTATCTGCCCTTCACCTTGCCAAGGAGGAGGATGGCTCCTGACACCCGAGCATCAAATACCAGATGCTAAATGACCACACCACATTGACCGGTGCTCAGTGCCACTCATATGCAGCTACAACATTTCAGCAGAATTGACTATGCAAAGGATTTCACTCAAATTCCAGGCACACCCAAGGACATCCTGAAGACCACTATCATCACACCATTTGGCCTGTACGAGAGCACCTTCATGTCCAATCATGGCAGCATTTCTTGGACACCATCTTCTGAGGTTTGCCCTGCTGTTTCGCCTACTTGGGCGATATACTAGTTTTTCTCGTGACACCTAAGGAACACCACAAGCACCCCTGCAGTATTTTTAATCCCACCAGGACGCCAGCATCATCATTAACACAGCAAACAGCATTCTTGGGCAAGCAAGGTGGTATTCCTGGGCTATGTCATATCTGTTACTTGCTTGTCCCCTGCCCAACAAGGTGCTGGCTATCCTTTACTGTTGTGCCAAGACATGCCCAAGGACCTTTGCTACTTCCTTGGCATGTTAAACTTTATCTGCCAGCAACTGAGGAATGGCGCTGCTTGCTACACAAGAACCAAGTGTAACTTGACAGTGGCTACACCTCTCACCCACCCCACTACGCCACTGCCCCACTAGCTGTTGCGGTCCCTGTCCTGCATGAGCACACCGGCTACACCTGGTAGCCTCTCGCTTTCTCTGGCAATCTTTTTGCTGCTCAATAGCATCACCATCTATATGGCAATCAAATACTATCAGCCATCAGTGGAGGGCCTTCACATCACTGACCACAAGCCTATAACGTCGGCTCTCACAAAATACTTTGACCAGTGTTCCTTACATCAACTCTGGCAGCTGTCGTTCATCCTCTGAATTTACTAGTGATGTATGCCAAGTCACTACAATTGTCATTGTCACCAACTGCGTCAGCTGCACCTGCTCTGTTGTCTCTTTCATGGACTATGAGGCACTTAGCACCACCCAGGATCATGACACAGAACATGACTGCCTATGCCTGGATGCCACTTCCTGACTCCGATTTTGATGTATGTCAGCTGCTTGCCCAAACAGCAGTATCTGGTGTGACATTTCCACCAGCTCGACATATCCCTTCTTTCCCACTGCCTTCTTCAAGACTGCATTTGATTGGTCATACAACATGGCACACCTGGGTGGCCCTCTACCTTCCTCTGAAGGTTGCCACTACCTCCTCACCATTACGAACAGGTCACCCAGTGGTGAGAGACAATGCCAATACCCAGTGTCACTGCTGCCATGGTAGCCATTGCCTTCGTCTCCACGTGGATTGCCTAATTCGGATGACCACACTGCATCACTATGGACGCCAAACTACATTTGCCTTTTCCTTGAGCTGACCTGCATGTAACATCGGCATAAGATCCAGCCACTGATGGCTCCACCGTACCTTGAAGGCTGCCCTCACCTGCCACAAATACAGGTGGACCGCTGCTCTGCATCTTGGCCCTTGGCCTTTGTATATTCACAAGCCCAACCTAGAGATGTATGCTGCTGACATAGTTTGTAGCCAACTGCTTGCCGTTTCAGACAACTTCCTGGAGCCCGCTCACGTGCCTGCGGAGGATGACGTCATCTCGGAGAGTGTCGCTGCCTTGCATGGCCAGACTGCATGGTTCACCTGTAGCCCCTCCCTCCCTTCATTCATTCATTCACAGCAACTTCACATCGTACAGTCATGTTACATTGCGCACTAATGTTCACCTGAGCCCCATTCACCTGCACAACCTATACAATGCCCGATTGCACGCCACCCAGCCTGACTAACATTCTTGTCAGTGGCTAGTGCAACCCGCCTCCCCCCCCACCCCCGACACCATCACCACCAACTTGCCAAGCACCCCTGCCACCAAGATGCCAGCTTCCACACTATGACCAAGGACACCATAGGTAATCCACAATGCTAAGCCGGTGCCACCCATAACCCACCAGCCATTGACAACTTGGGCATCAGCATCCCCAAAGCACAGTATGCTCTCACCTCTCCCCCATCTACCTTTCCTGCAGCCTATGCCTGATACAGCAATTTCGCCTCAGGCACTGTCAACAGCTGGGTACACCCCCGATGTTGCATGGTGGCCTCCACCCCTTCCATAACAGCATTATTTCACAAATTCCCTGTGCCACAACCCAGGGCTACCGCAGGTCATCCTCACAATGAAGGCACCAGCGATTCATGCTCGCAGTGCCCAGCGCATCCACATTCCACTGTCAAACACGACCACCAGGCTGTCAAGCCCTGCTCGCAGCCACCCGGCAATGACGCTGTGCCCTTGTCTCTGCAGCCCCACATTGGTAAACTGTACCTAGTGCCTGCCCAAACCTAGACATAGCAGACTTGTACTACTGTCAACCAGCCATCTTGCCCACCTCACACCAGGTGTCCTGACATCCGGTACCTGGCTCTGTCGCATGACCAGCAACTGTAACATTGATGCCACAGCCCGTGCCCTCACTGCTGTTACAATACAGTCCTCCATCAGTTCCAGCCTTCAATGTTGCCATCTCACTCACCAACTGAGCTCCGCACTGCATGGAGCAGGGTGAAGGGGATGGGAAAGGAACAGGGCGGCACCTGTGTGACAGCCTTTCCCTCCACAGCTTAGTTCTGTATGTCTTAGCATGCTAGGGCTTTCTACTAAGCCAATGTGTTTCTTCCTTCCTACATTTAGTTCTGTCACAAGCTGTCAATCCTGCCATACCATCAGATACCATACTAAGATCGCTGGCTAGCGGGACATAATAGCTGGGTCCCTAACAAGGCTTCCATTGACCTAACCTCAAGCTCAGTCTTCACCTGCTCCTCGCAGTGTCAACATCACCTTCTGCTGCACACTGCGACAGGCACAGTACATGGCAATGCTTACTGTGAGGTTCGAGACCACCCATGCCATTTTAACATCTGCTACACAGCCAGGTATGTAGACTGGTGTTCTGTGTTGCTTCTACCACCATGTACAATTAATTCCATGTCTTAAGTAAAAAATTATCAAAACAGAGCTGGTGATGCTTGGGCTCAAGGTTGCGTTTGCTTAGTATTGTTATTCCTACCATGCTTTTGTCTAGTGCCACATCAGTGAGTGACTTTTTCCAGCATTTGCAATTTTTGAGACTATTTCATGTTTTCATAATAGTCATTGGACATACGTGTGTGAAATGCTGTTTTTTGTGCAGGGTCTGCAACATCTTGTTTCACTATTTTGTAATTAAAATTGTAAGTTTGTTAGGGAAACATTACTACATTTACATCTAAATCTATACTCTGCAGCCACCATGAGGTGTGAAGCAGGAGTTATGTCCCAGGGGTGAATGCCCCTGTGTGTGCAGTAATTATTCTAATCTTATCCTCATGATCCCAATGTGAGTGATAAATAGGGGATTATAGTATACTCCTAGAGTCATCATTTAAAGCCGGTTCTTGAAACTTTGTTAGTAGATTTTCTCAAGATGGTTTTTGTCTGTCTTCAAGAGTCTGCCAGTTCAGTTCTTTCAGTATCTCTGTGACACTCTCCCACAGACTAAACAAATCTGTGACCATTTGTGCTGCCCTTCTCTGTATATGTTCAGTATCCCCTGTTAATGCTATCTGGTACAGGTCCCACTCACTTGAGCAATATTCTAGAATGGGTCACATAAGTGTTTTATAAGCAATCTCCTTTGTAGGCTGGTTGCATTTCCCCAGTATTCTACCAATAAACAGAAGTCTATTATCTGTTTTACCCACGACTGAGCCTATATGATCATTCCATTTCATATCCCTACATAAGGTCACATACAAGTATTTGTATGATTTGGCCAATTACAACTGTGATGTGCTGATATTATAGTCACAGGATACCATGTTTTTTCATTTAGTGATGTGCATAATTTCACATTTCTGAACATTGAGAGCAAGTTGCCAATCTTTGCACCACTCTGAAATCTTACCAAGATCTGACTGAATATTTACACAGCTTCTTTCAGATAGTACTTCACTGCAGATAACTGCATCATATGCAATGTCATCAATATATAACATGAACAGCAAGGGTCCCCAACATACTTCCTTGTGGCACACCCGAAGTTACTTATGCATCTGACAATGAATCTCCATCCAAGATAACATGCTGCATCTTCCCTACCATAAAGTCCTCAAGCCAGTCACAAATTTCACTTGGTACCCCATATAATCACACTTTTTACAATAAGCATAGGTGTTGTACTGAGGCAAATTTTTTGGAAATCTAGAAATACTACATCGACCTTGATCCAAAGCTTTCAGTGTGACATGTGAGAAAAGTGTGAGATGGGTTTCACACGACTGAAGTTTTCGGAATCCATGCCAGTTGGCATCGAGGAGGTCATTCGGTTCAACATTTGTCATTATGTATGACCTCTGAATATGTTCTAAGAGTCTACAGCAAATCGATGTCAAGAGTATTGGACAGTAGTTTTGTGGGTCACTTCTACTACCCTATGTGTAGATAAGTGTGAACTGCATGTTTCTCCAAGAAATGGGCACAGTTCTTTGTTCGAGCGATCTACAATAGCTCATAGTTAGAAGAGGAGCTAACCCAGCTGCAAATTCGGTATTAGGTATCAGGTGCAAGATTAAGAACATAAAATCTCAGCTCAGAAACTAGTTTTTTGTTTCACACACAGTCACAATATTGTGATCTGCAGGCCTGAGATAATAGAGACGTGTATTCTCAAGAAGAATGTGAATTCATAGGATAAGCTGAGGCATTCCGTTTTCTGTCTGTGTGTGTGTGTGTGTGTGTGTGTGTGTGTGTATCCAGCTCATTGTCTCTGCCACATGGTGAGTTACTTTCTTTACTTGGTCCAGTGTTAGTACTCCACCCAGGATTTTCCAGTATCACATAACAAATGTAATCTATTAATAACAAGTGTACCCGTACCTTCAGTTTTCCTGATCACATGGCAAGTGGAAATGTAAGTGGTAATAGTGGATGACAAGCAGAATTATTTGTAGGAGAAATTGAGACATGTTCACAACAGAAATTTTGAGGTATGTAGCTGTATTTCATTGCTGCGCTGCTGACATAGCAGGCATTGCCAAGTGCCCTGTTAAAGCTGTATAAGAGAAGTTACACTACTGGCCATTAACACCAAGAAGAAATGCAGATGATAAACAGGTATTCATTGGACAAATATATTATACTAGAACTGACATGTGATTACATTTTCACGCAATTTGGGTGAAGAGGTCCTGAGAAATCAGTACCCGGAACAACCACCTCTGGCTGTAATAACGGCCTTGATACGCCTGGGCATTGAGTCAAACAGAGCTTGATGGCGTGTACGGGTACAGCTGCCCATGCAGCTTCAACACAATACCGCAGTTCATCAAGAGTAGTGACTGACGTATTGTGAGGAGCCAGTTGCTCGGCCACCATTGACCAGACGTTTTCAATTGGTGAGAGATCTGGAGAATGTGCTGGCCAGGGCAGCAGTCGAACATTTTCTGTATCCAGAAAGGCCATTACAGGACCTGCAACATGCGGTCATGCATTATCCTGCTGAAATGTAGGGTTTCACAGGGATCGAATGAAGGGTAGAGCCACGAGTCGTAACACATCTGAAATGTAATGTCCACTGTTCAAAGTGCCGTCAATGCGAACAAGAGGTGACCGAGACGTGTAACCAATGGCACCCCATACCACCATGCCGGGTGATACGCCAGTATGGCGATGACGAATACATGCTTCCAATGTGCGTTCACCACAATGTCGCCAAACACGGATGTAACCATCGTGATGCTGTAAACAGAACCTGGATTCATCCGAAAAAATGACGTTTTGCCATTCGCGCACCCAGGTTCGTTGTTGAGTACACCATTGCAGGCGCTCCTGTCTGTGATGCAGCATCAAGCGTAAATGCAGCCATGGTCTCTGAGCTGATAGTCCATGCTGCTGCAAATGTCGTCAAACTGTTCGTGCAGATGGTTGTTGTCTTGCAAACGTCCCCATCTGTTGACTCAGGGATCTAGACTTGGCTGCACGATCCGTTACAGCCATGTGGATAAGATGCCTGTCATCTCGACTGCTAGTGATACGAGGCCGTTGGGATCCAGCACGGCATTCCGTATTACCCTCCTGAACCCACCGATTCCATATTTTGCTAACAGTCATTGGATCTCGACCAACGCGAGCAGCAATGTCGCGATACGATAAACTGCAATCGCGATAGTCTACAATCCGACCTTTATCAAAGTCAGAAACGTAATGGTATGCATTTCTCCTCCTTACACGAGGCATCACAACAATGTTTCACCAGGCATTGCCGGTCAACTGCTGTTTGTGTATGAGAAATCAGTTGGAAACTTTCCTCATGTCAGCACGTTGGAGGAGTCGCCACTGGCACCAGACTTGTATGAATTCTCTGAAAAGCTAATCATTTGCATATCACAGCATCTTCTTCCTGCCGGTTAAATTTCGTGTCTGCAGCATGTCATCTTCATGGTGTAGCAATTTTAATGACCAGTAGTGTACTATCCTCATCAGTTACATGAGTACTAGTTTTTGTGATATGCTATTGTCAAGCTCAATTCTGAGCTGACAGCTGTCTACATCACCATGAATGAACTACTGGAGCACTTCGTGATGATAACATTCTAAAAATCAAGCTTCATTATAAGGCCACCTGTTGTTTGTGAAGCAGACACTGGTTGCAAAAATGTATGCAACTTCCACAATAAGATGCTATTCATACCCAAGCTCAAAAAGTTTCAGTGCAGCTGAGAGTAGTCACCTGTAGAACTCTGTCTCATACTGCTCTCTAAATTTAATATTCAAAATCACAGTCCATCCAGCAGTTGAAAATTTAATGAACTCTAATGTATTATTAAATATTACTCTTATTTAATGTCCGGAAAAGGGAGGAAGTATAGTGGATAAAGGAATAAATTGAACATCAACACAAAAATTATGATCCATCATATAAAAACCACACATTTTATTATATTACTTACAGAAGTATTTTTTATTTATCTGGCATCACTTTTTCAAATGTGGTAACTGGGAAATGTAGCAACAGGTTACATTTCATGTACAATACAAACTGGCAAGGGAAGAAATTTGGGACATATTCTTACACTCTTAATACGAGGCAGCAGTGTGTATTACGAGATTTTTTTGAGGTATAGGCTAACACAGATCAATACCATTTTCACATAGAAAAAACACAGAATTCATACATCATATGCACATTTGGTATACAAGAGCAATAAATGGTAATAAATGTTAATAAAGGGCTACACCCTTTTCACGATGTGTTACTGCATCCCTTACAATATAAAGTGTTAGTTTTTTTGTAACAAAAATACTAAGTTCAGGATATATAAAGTTTGCAAAAATTCATCTCATGTATTTGCAAGGAACATTAATGCAAAACACGTTATGTAACCTGCTGCTCTATACATCAATCTACATGAAGTTTGCTGGGATCAGTAAACCTGGCAGTCAGGATGTAGAACACTGCAGGTAAAGGCACCAATGCTACAAGAGAGGAGTGTAGAACTGGATCCTGGAGCTGAGTTATTGCAATTATTCCATATGCATGAAGCAGCCAATGACCTATCAGAATCACACCATTACGTACTTCTGTTACAGTGCTGACAACCAAGTACCGCATCGACTGTAACACACATTAAACAAATATTTCAGCCAGCAGAAGAAAAATGCAACATGTTTACAACATTTAACTGAGTAAAATGAAGTACATCTTGCAGGTAATATTACTGCTTTTCATGTATGGTAAGTATTTACATACATCAACATGCTTAAAAAATATATTGCATTATTACACTGATGTCTGAATGCAAATTTCTTTTCCTACTCTCTTCTTCTTCTTCTTCTTCATTTTCTTAAGTAAAGCTGAAAGGACTACACTGCATATTCTGGTACTGTAATTACTGAAGAAAGGCATTGACTGTGTTTATTGTACCAGTGAGATGTAGTATCAAAAATTATGTACCAGTGAGATGTAGTAACTCTGATTCAATTGTTAGTATCTCTTTTTCAATTTCAGGCACACTAATATTCATGTTTATGTACAAAACATACTTACAGTAGAACCTTGATTACCAGACTTATGACTAACCAACTCCTCGAATTATCCAATCACATGTTCAACTAAAAATGGCTACAAATCTGAAATGGAAACATGCTATGTGTACAATTGAACAGAAACTTAAGTGTTCTGCAAAGACTTGATGAAGGTGAGTCAGTTACTAAATCAGTCTCTGAAATGAATGTTGCACTGACAACCTTTAAGGGCTGGAAAACGAACTGAAAAGATCTTGAAGCTTTTTCATTACAGCTGTAGATGGTGGAAATGGTTGAAAAAGCCAAAACTATAGTTCTCTGATGACACTTTGTCGGTTCGACTTTGTTAGGAAAGACATAACAGGACCCTACTTTAAAGAAAAAGTTTTAAGTGGCACCAATATCTGGGGAGGGAGAGAAGAAAATGAATTCCAAGCTAGTGAAGGTTGGCTTGACCAGTGGAAAAGCTATCATGGCATTAGGCAAAAAAACTTTCTGCTGATGATCATATACATGGGGAGTTTGTTGAAAAATTTGAAAAAAAAAGTCTCAGAAAATAAATTGGTAGCTGATCAGTTATACAATATTGACAAAATGGGGCTAAACTATAAAATGCTCCTTCAAAAACCTCTCGCCTCAAAGAATGAAACATTTACAGGATCAGCACTTCCTGTTTACAAATCTCGAAGTACTACTAGAATGAATGGTAATTTGTTTAAGACTGTCTTTTTGATGCATTTGTTCTGGATGTTAAAAAATACTTTAAATCAAAAAACTTACCACCCCGTGCAATTATGTGGCTGGACAATGTCCCAAGTCACCCCTCTGAGTATGAACTCCAGCAAGGAGACATAAAAGCTATGTTTTTGCCCCCCCTCCAAACATGTCCTCAATAATCCAAGCAATGAAGCGAGGTGTTAATGAATGGTTAAAATGATATTACCAAAGGAAATACATCAGAGTTTTGTTAGAGACAACAGAACAACAGAAGAGGATTGTGATCTGTTTGTAGCAATGCAAAGCCTCAACATAAAAGATGCAATTTACCCAGTTGCTTAAGCTTGGGAAGAGCATAAGGAAACCAATCTAAGAAAATCATGGAAGGAGGTCTGTCTTAGCCTAAACTAGGAGCAACAACTTCCACAAACTTGAATCAGATACTGCAGATATAGTCACAGATTTTCAAACCCTTCAGAATGATATTCGGCCAGCTGATACAGAGGAATGGCTAACAACCAATGAAGAACTTCGAGATCAGTGATCTGATCACTGATCTTCTTTTCCAACAGCACAGTGTTGAGCGAGAGGAGTCAGATGAAGAAAGGGAAGAGATGAAAACATCAGCCACTCTGCAGCAAAGCATGTGTTTGAGACTGCCCTCAAATAACTGGAACAACAGTCAACAGCTATGGGCATGAAAATATTATGGGAAAAGAAGTGGAGTGATGCAGCTGTAAAGTCATGGTTTAGGATACTAAAAGAAAAACATTATAAGTATTTTTAAGTAGATTTTCAGTGTCCAAAATGTTCTGTTTTCCATTGTCTTTATTAGAAATGTAGGGCTTTTTAAAAATTTTGATATATTATATCTGGTTGAGCTCTGTAAATGACTTGTTTCATTATCCTCAGATTATCTGACCTTTTTAGTTTTCTAACCAACCCCTAGTCCCCAAAGAGACAGTTAATTAAGGTTCTATTGTATTTGCAACATGAAACAAAAATAAATGCATCTGCAAATTATGCATAAAATGATGTGAATGTTTATTATTGCAGAGAACAGGCCATGAGCATTCATTCTTTAGGCTGACTCTATTTACACATCAGAAAAAGCAAAACTGAAAATACATCCCCCACCCCACACCAGCTTCTCTTTATACTGTAGATTTCAGTTATCCTTGCAACATATCTCTTGTTCCTGTAAACTTCCTGATCTCAATCTCCACTAACCCTCAAGCCTCAAATCCACTCACACTTTGGCTCGAAATCTTAACTTCACCCATCTTGCATCCACAACCTATTCCCTGCAGTCTCACCTTCCTTTGTTCTGCTTCCTCCCTCCTCATCCACTCCTCCACCTCACTGTCATCAAGCACTGCATGAACTCAGTTATGCCTGTGCCTGAGTTGCATATATATCCCATGCACCTGCTGCCTCCCTCTCAGTGTCAGCCATCAACCCCTAACAGTCACTCCTGCTTCCTGCCTCCTTTCACCCCTCACCCACTCTACTCAAAACAACCCCTCAATGACTCAATGTGTTTCCTATTTGGTGAGTTGTTTTCTTTACTCCTAACTATATAGAAGCTAAAAATATCTTCAGAAACCCAAAGTAATTGCATTAAAAACTTAAAAGCAGATCTCTAGATTTGAAAGGGAGTAAATAAAATGTTCATAACAAGACGATCACATATTTTAAACCAGAAAACATTAATCATGAACACAGCAACTTCACCATTTCTTTGTAAAACACAGAAACCATAGTAAACAATGTACGCAGTTTGGAGACAGAGAGTGGAGGGAAGTAAATAAGAATGCTTGGAATAATAAAGTATACGACACATAAGCAAGATCATCACAGGAACATGAAACAACTTGTTCAGTATGATAAAAGCAGATGTAAAATGGCACTATGGAAAGAATGAAGAGAGGACACAATCAGCAGACATAAAAAAAGACAGCAAAATTTTAAACTACTGCTGACAAAAAGGGTGGAAATTACATTAAGAACTTGGAAAAAGAAAAGAATACATACAGAAGAATAATTAAAAAATTTGCAAAAGTGGTAGATGTTTAAAAGAAGAGATCGTGAAGGGCTATGAGAAGCTGCTGCACCATGGTGCTATATTCATGTGACCTGAATCTTTAGTATGTTGCCACTTATTTGTTAGCATCTATTTTTATCTACTGACATTTTTGTTAGTTCATTTAGATTATTCAAAACTGAAAAAAAAGTGACCATCTAAGATTCCTTTATTGACTAGAAAGTGCAACCAATGGAAGGAGTGAAGATAATCACTGCATGCAGCATGGGCAGGGTGAGCTTGCCCAGTGAATGCACAGACAGGGGAAGTTGTGTGTGGTAACTGAAGAAACAGGGTGTGTGTGTGTGTGTGTGTGTGTGTGTGTGTGTGTGTGTGTGTTTTGGTGATTAGATGTTATGTGATCAAGTGGGTGGGGAAGTAGAGGTAGCTTGATAGTACATAGGAAGAGAGAGCTAGCAAAGAGGACATTTTAGTTGAATATTAATGGACAGATCATTGGACAATGATGAAGAATGGGAGAGGGGGAAGGAGAGGGGAGGTAAGGAGTAATGGCAGTTGTTTCCTATGGGCTAGTGAAGACTGAGGACAGAATCACTGCGGGATGTCGGATCAAAGGATGTCTTAAGGATAAATCCAGTGTATACAATTCAGAGAAGCTGGTACTGACTGTAGTATCCAAATGGCACAGGTTGTGAAGCAATAATTTTAGTATAGCACTGTGAGCTCAGTAACCCTCTCTGACATTGGGTGGTCAACTTTGCTCTTGGCAACAATATGGTCTGGCCATTAATCCACATGGGCAACTAGTTGATGGTCAAGCTCACAATAGGATGCACACAAATATCAACAGAGTTAATATATGACTTGACTGCTTTCACGGGTGACCCTGCCTGTGATGGAATAGGACATGCATCTGACAGCACTGGAATAGAATGTGCTGGATTGGCATGTGGAATAGGTCTTGCACTTGAGTTTTTCATAACGATAAAACCCATGTGGTAAGGAGTTGGGGTTAGGCATGGCATAAAGTAAGATAAAGATACAACATAGTTGTGTGCGTGGCAGAATACTACTTTCATCATTTCGATGCATGGTGTAAGGTATCTGAACCCCAGTGGAAGATGTGGTTAAGTTGTTCCAGTCTGAGGTAGTAATGGGTAATAAAAAGTCATTACAATATTTGGTAACAATGTGGATGCTCTTTTGCAACTGGTTAGTGGGTGTTGAAGAATTAGGAGCATGTGTGGATACGATACAGGACATATGTTTGTGGATTAGATATGGAAAGAAGTACTTGGCTGTGCAGTATGGAGCTATCTGAGAGATGGAGGTCAACATCCAGGGCAATGGCCCACTGAGATGAAGAGGATCAGGTGAGAAGTGTTAAGATTATGCAGGAATGAGGAGCATCTTGGTCCTGGTTCCACATTTTGGAAATATCATCACTCAGTATGAGGCAGTTTAGGGTCCTCATAGCTAGAAAAAATTCCTTCTAGATGGTCCATAAAAACGTTGGCATTAGACAGTGCCCATAAATGTGCTCCAGATTTGTTTACGTATTTTCTCATTTTGAAGGTTCAGAGCAATATTATCTTTGCTACATTTTGGGAGAAAATTCATTTTGCACTAATACCTTTGGCAGCTTGTGTGGCATTTTATTATAACTGCTTTTACATTTTTATTTTGCCAAACAAACAAACAAAGTTTGTATATTGCAGCACAGTCTGCTGGTATCACTGAACTCTCATTGTAATGCTCAGGAAAAGGGGTTGCACGCATACATGTCTGAAGGACATTTGCAGAGAACATCATAAAGACACAGGCACTGCAATATAGTATTTCATGCCACGACAATAATCATAATTCTCACCCTGTGCAGGAAACACAGCAATTGTGAGAGTACAGGATGTAGACACATAGTGACCTATGTAAGTTTGGATCAATTCTGGGGGCATGCTCAGATGGCCTATGCAATTACAGTGACCACTCACATAAAGTGGTACATCTGGGTTCGAGTCACAGTCCGGCACAATTTTCATTTGTCACTAATACATCGTGTAGCTGTAATCACATCATATTTGCAATTGTGAATACATTTCTTGAACAATCAAGAAAGTAATGAAACAGTTGCAGGCTAAGCACTATTGAGTGAAAATATTATTATATTTAGTGTAGGAATTCTACATGCTTGCCAAAAGGTGCAGGATCTCATAACTGCGAATTCAGATAGGTAGATAATGGTGTTCATGGGAAGTCAATAGACAACCCTGATGAAACACCAAAACAAGCACAGGCAACTGATATTACAGAAGTATAATAAGCCTGATACATTCGAAGTAACCTTTCGGATTTTCTCTCTCTCTCTCCCTCTCTCTCTCTCTCTCTCTCTCTCTCTCTCTCTCTCTCTCTCTCTCTCTCTCTCTTCACAAACAAAAATGTGAGGATTGGAAATGGAGGAGAAACATTAAGAAAGAAGCTTATCAGAATGGAAAAGCATACATTAATTCAAGTGAAAAAGAAATGCACGAATAGCTGATGGATTTGATGGTGGAATAACTGCAAGGTGGAAGTGTAAAGATAAATTATCATTAGATCATAGAAAGAAATGGTTTGAGAAATTTTATGGTTTAGAAAGTACAGATAGGAACCAGGATTATCTGAGCAAGTTGATCACGAAAATTCCACGAATAAGAATTTATAACAGTTTGGAAGATGGTATCTTGTCCAGGTGTACTTGCACACTACGGTATACATTTATTCTTAAAAGTAAAGAAGAAAAGGTATGCAGAACTATGTTTTTTGCATACCTTTGGTATTACTGATCTGTGGGTACAAAAATTGTAGGGAAAACCATCCAGAAGGTGTTGTGATTGAGAGCAAATGTGATATGCCCACTAATTATCAATGATCATCATATCAAATTATGGAAGGAAAAAAATCACATAGATTCACTTCAAAAAGCAGAATCACACCATATTATAAAGGACAGTTCACGGTGTGATGAAGCAAGCTGGGATAATTTTAATTCCCCTATTATTTTGCCATCTGCCTCCTTAAATTCATTTTGTTACTTTTAACTATTTACCATTAATGTACGTGAATATTATCTACGTTTCCATAAAAGAGAAAGGTTGGCCCTCAGTTTTAAAGAAGATAACACCAGATCAAGTTTCATGCTTAGTTTTATGTATGTAATTGATTTTCTAATTTGTTTTGACTATTCCAAGTTAGTATCTTTCATTATAGGGTGAAATCAGTAATTGCTTTGCAACTTAAATTCTATTGTTGACATATAAACAAATATAAACTCTGTACTAATTATAAACATTTGGAAGACGAAATACTACTCATCTTAAAGTATCTATTTGGCTCTATTCAAAAACATGTTAGCAAAACCTGCACTGAATTAATTCCAAAGTAATTAACAGTTTTGTCAGAAGTATTGTTTGAGTGCTTATATTTGTTAATTTCTTAACTCATGCAGTCGAAGAAACTGTTAAAAAGGACCATTTTTTCGATGTATTCAGTTGATCGAATGAGTTAAGTTTTAATTGAAATTTCTGTAAAAATTAACTCTGAACAATGTGTATTTTCAGTACCTATTACTCTGAAGATATATAAGAGCCCGATTTTTGGTCCTGAAACAGTCAGTCCATGGGCGAGTTTCAGACGAGCAACCTGTGTTGGTTAGAACAACAACAATGCTTCAACTGTGGAATAAGAGTAAAACAATTAGGCCGTGTGTAAAAACAATGACAGTGTCTGCTCCATATGTACCTTTCTATTCTTCAAGAACTGTGAACTTTGTAGTTAGGGTTTTACTGCTCGTAGATGTTCAGTAGTAAACTACTGTAGCAGTATGTGGGCGTTCGCCTGCAACCTATTAATGAGGCTTATCGAAAGATAAACAATATTACACTGGCCATATAACTGTGTATTATTAGGGAGTTGTGAACAGTGAAATTAAAGTACTGTGAAATGCAACTGAGTGCCTGTCAGCTACATTATTTACAATAGTCAGTGCCGGAATCCACAACCCATTTTTCAGCCAGTGTAGCAATGCAGTATGTCGACACCGAGGACAACAAACGAAGAAGAAATAAAAGCAGGCAGAACCGCTACAATGGCTATACCAAGTTAGCACCCTCAGCACTTGAAAGATGCATGGAATGTTCATTCAGAAGTACCGATAGGAGAAGAATGAACATGCATCAGATTAGGTGTATGATAAGGTTTTTAATACAGAATACAATCTTGAGTTTTTCAAACTTAAAATGGTTGAGTGCTGAACCAGAAAATAAGACTGTTTTAGAGGAAGAAATGCAAAGGCATCAGTAAAACAAATACATGGCTCAAGCAGAGGAAGATGCTGACAAGTTGAAGGTGCAAACTGACAGTACGTTTGCCGGCCGCGGTGGTCTAGCGGTTCTGGCGCTGCAGTCCGGAACCGCGGGACTGCTACGGTCGCAGGTTCGAATCCTGCCTCGGGCATGGGTGTGTGTGATGTCCTTAGGTTAGTTAGGTTTAAGTAGTTCTAAGTTCTAGGGGACTTATGACCTAAGATGTTGAGTCCCATAGTGCTCAGAGCCATTTGACAGTACGTTTCTATGTGCCTATTTTGATTCACAGTAGGTACTCTATCCTCCACACTGTGAAGTATCCTTGCTCTATTACAAAAGAAACCTGAGCACCTGCAATCTGACTACCTACGACATGGGAATACAAAAGGGAATGTGATTCATGCGGCACAAGGTAAGTGGACATAGAAGAAGCTTAGACATACCTATAAATTCCTGAAGCAGCAAAGTGAGAAAGGCTAGAAGATGTATGTTTCTTTCTTTCCTGACAATTGGAATAGTCAGAACCG
Source organism: Schistocerca nitens (assembly GCF_023898315.1). Taxonomy (NCBI): domain Eukaryota; kingdom Metazoa; phylum Arthropoda; class Insecta; order Orthoptera; family Acrididae; genus Schistocerca; species Schistocerca nitens. The sequence continues at coordinate 923,789,386 of NC_064614.1, read as the reverse complement.
AAAAAGATTTATACACTCATGTTCATAAAAAGCAGAATACTATGAACAACTAGAAATAGGATGTTCATATTCACAGGACGTGTACATCAGTATGTTCTGTACAAATGATTAGCATTTTAACTGTGTCAGCCTGTGGGCTCAAGGTCAACATTGATACTGTAGCGCAACGCCAACTACCGGTAAAATGTGCCTGTGTCTTTTGTTGTTGTTATAAAGCAAATGTAATGGATCAGTGTGACTTGAGCAGACGCGCAGGATGCTTCCCAGACATATGCTCGAACTATACCGTCATATCGAGTTTAAAAGAGGGTGCATTAGTGGCATGAGAGAATGTGATGCAGCCATTTGGGAAACTGCTGCTCATGTGGGATAAAGTGTTTTGGCAGTACAACAAGTGTGTACCAAATGGTTCACAGAAGGTAGAACACAATGAAATGGGTCAGGTCACACCACCCATACCACCCCCTGGGAAGGTTGACATCTGATCCAAAAGGCATTGCAGGACAGATCTGTGTTCTCCTCGGCAACACATCATGCACTATCAGGGGTAACAACCAGTTGCTGTTTATTAATGCACAGGTTATGTGTCCATCATCCACTTCTCTTCACGAATGTGCAGAAACATGCTAGGTGGTAATAGTGTATGGAATGATATCACTGGGGACAAGACTGGCATCAGATAGCATTTTCAGATGAATGCTGGTTCTGTTTGTGTGAAAATGATCGCCACATTTTGGTTTGCCACAGATAGGGGGAGAGACTTCACAGTGACTGCATTCACATTAGATATACGGCACCAACACAAGTCCTTATGGTATGGAGTGCTATTGGGTACAGCAACAAATCACAGTTGATGCACAGGGCACTGTCACCGGTGTGACCTATGTGAATGAAATTCTGTGAATGACATCTTGTGACCTATAGCCATATCAGTTCTGCACAACACCCAAGACGTGATTTTTCAGCAAGATAATGCATGACCATATGTCGCATCATGAACACGTACCTTCTTGGTGTCACAGGATATCAACATTTTGCCCTGGCCCGGCAGATCACCAGACTTGTCACCAACTGAAAATGTGTGGAACATAGTGAAATGATGGGTGCAGTGCTGTGACCCAGTGCCAACCACCACAGATTAACTCTGGAACCAGGTGAATGCAGCATGGGTGGCTATTAGACAGGGTGCCATTCACACCTTATATGCGTCAATGCCATCATGCAAGGAACAAGTTATCAGAGCCCATGGCAGACCCTGTGCCTACTAGGTAACAGGACACATACTGAACCGAGGTGACTCCAATGCTAATCATTTCTGCAGAACAGACTAATGTACATGTCCTGTGAATATGAACGTCTTATCTCTAATTGTTTAAAGAGGTTTTTTTTTATATAACATGAATGTGTTTCTCATTTATCTGTACAATGGGCATAATCTACAAACTGATTTAATTATCCTTAAGGATGAAAGAGACAGCATGCACAGTGTTATAAAGGGGACAAAAAAAAATGGCTTGAACATTTATGTACCAAAGCTGTGGTACACTCTAATGGCCACAGCCAAGCAAAACGGACACCGAGCGAGGTGGCGCAGTGGTTAGACACTGGACTCGCATTCGGGAGGACGACGGTTCAATCCCGCGTCCGGCCATCCTGATTTAGGTTTTCCGTGATTTCCCTAAATCGCTCCAGGCAAATGCTGGGATGGTTCCTCTGAAAGGGCACGGCCGACTTCCTTCCCCATCCTTCCCTACACCGATGAGACCGATGACCACGCTGTCTGGTCTCCTTCCCCAAACAACCAACCAACCAACCAAGCAAAACGGAAAAAGGTATTATGTGTGTGAGAGTCACAGAAGGAGTTTTTTGATTTCAAAGGGGCTTCATCAAAGATCCAAAACTGGACTAAAGCTGAAAAATGGGAGAAAAGGTAAGATGGTCTGATATACGAGTAATAATGGTGAGGAAGGAAGAACCATGGAAGATGTCATTTAAATATGAAAGTGACTCAGACTACAAAACAAATGATTTAATGCACAAGTTCCATGATCACAGGCCAAATGTAGAGCACGTGCTAGAAGACTCACCATATGCATACTCATCAACACTGCCAATTACAGAGGAAAAATGTTCTCATCTGTTGCTCCTCTGCCAGAGGAACATTATTTCTACAGATTACCATGAATTCTATCACAATCTGAAGCGTGAGGAAGCTCATAATATTGAAAAAGATGATGAATGAACTGTTCAATATTAATTTTACATACAGCCTTTATTTTTTCCTTGGAAACTATTTTGTTTTAGTTTTATTGTGCATACATATTATCATATTCATGTGCAAGAAAGCTTTGGAAATAGGAAATTTCATAGAGGCATTGCTACTACCTAATAACAATATGACAATAGGACATTCTACTCAGCAGTCACAAGTGCACATTTCCAGGATGATTTATTGTAAATATTGGAACTTTCAAAGAAATTCTAGTTATGGTAGTTTTGCTCTGAACCATTGGTTTGAGGAGACGTACTTATGGGGAGTAGGATCTTTGGTCAAGCATAGAAGAATGTTGGGATGTGTGGTGGGTTTGGAATCTGCAGGTGTTGTAACTCGCCGATCTTTCAAAGTGTCGCCACGCAGTTACGCGCGTCCTCTACATGCGGCGTTGTCTGCCAGCCATGCAGCAGCAGCACCACCTAAGCGGCCAGCCAGCCAGCGGCCTCTAGACTCAGACTCAGTTATAATTTGACTGTTAAAGTGTACACATGTCTTACTCTGTTTACTTGATCTGTGACTTTCATGTATTGCGTCTTCCTTGAAATATATTTGTTGTCAAAAACAACCAAATCAATCCTATCGTGCTTGGGCTGCTGACTTCACGGCCTCAGTAGAAAGTTTCAATTTATTACTGAAGTTCACAAAGAATCCTACGCCGATTCCATGGTACGGGATGCTATTATCTGATCGGCGCCCGACAAAGAAGTTAGGCAACGTGCCCGTCAGTTGGCAAATCCGACTCTAGATTAAGTCCTATCCATCGCTCATTCTTTTGAAATTTCTCGCGCAACTGGAGCACAAATAGAGGCATGGGGCGACGTCGGGGAAATACAACCTCTGTGTGATGTTGACAAAGCATGTGGCGTGTCCCCACCAGCTGACGTGGCCGCAGTACGCTCCCAAGCGCAGCCTCGGCCTAACCGTAAACAAATCTCAAAGAAATTGCAGCAGGAAAACCCACGGCAACTTCCTTCATGTATGTGGTGTTTTATGAAACATTTACGAGAAGATTGTCCACACCGTTGGGCCGTGTGTCACAAATGCAATAAAAAGCGTGATGTGTCATCCGTTTGCAAATCCGACCACGTACACAATGTTCATGACCATGATGCTGATTCTGATTCTGTGTTGTCTGTCAATAGTACTTCCTCCCTTTCAGGGAAGTTATTCCTCACTGTCCAAATACTTGGTCGAGATGTTCGCATGCAGGTGGATACTGTTTCTGCTGCCACTATCATCAATTCTCAGACGTATCTTCAGTTGGGTTCTCCAATCCTGTCACCTGTCACTAGGCAATTACAGACTTACAATAAACAGAAGATTTCTCTCTTGGGACAATTTATGTAATCTTCAGAAATCCAAATTTTTTCAGGCATCTATCACGTACTTGGGGTTTCACCTCTCTCGGGATGGTATTTGTCCGCTTCAGCAAACTGTCGCTGTGATCGATGTCCTTCCTCTGCCCTTCCTCGCCCTACATCTGTTAAGGAACTGCAGGCCTTCTTGGGGAAAATAGCATACTATCACAAGTTTTTACTGTCTGCTGCATCGGTGACTCAGCCATGGCATCACCTGTTGCATAAAAACGTGCCTTTTTACTGGTCCGCGTCATGCGATGCGGCTTTCCAGAAATTGAAGACTATGCTGAAACAGGCCCCATGCCTGACTACTTATCGACCTGGCCAACATCTTGTTCTTGCCACGGATGCCTCTCAATACGGGGTCGGTGCAGTCCTTACGCACCGTTTTTCTGACGGTGCTGAACAACCCATTGCTTACGCCTCCAAAACGCTCACTGATGCCCAACAAAAGTATTCCCAAATTGAAAAAGAAGCTTTGGCAATTATTTATGCTCTTCATAAGTTTGGTGTTTTTCTCTATGGATCCAAATTTCATCTTGTTACGGATCACAAACCACTTGTTTCCTTGTTCCATCCATCAACGTCACTTCCCAACAAGGCTGCACACCGCCTCCAGCATTGGGCTCTTTACTTGTCTCGTTTCAATTATGAGATTCATTTCCGGCCGACGGCTCAACATGCGAATGCAGATGCACTGTCTCGCCTTCCCATGGGTCCTGATCTAGCATTCAATAGGGACGAACTTTTGTGTTTCCACCTGGATGTTGCCGAGCAGCAGGTTGTGGACGGGTCCCCCATCACCGGGGACCGGCTGGCGGCTGCTACGGGTTCTGACCCTACCCTCTCTTGGGTTTTACGCTGTATTCAGAAGGGTTGGCCAGATCGTCCATCCGCTAAGACTTCTGATCCGTTGCAGGACTACTACGATTTGCGTTACCGCCTCACGGCTAGGGATGGTGTTATCCTCCTTTCCACCAAAAATGCTTCGCCGCATGTTGTGGTACCTGCGTCTTTGCATGCTTTGGTCTTGCGCCTCCTTCACCAAGGGCACTGGGGTGTCTCTCGCACAAAATCTCTGTCGTGCCGTCATGTGTACTGGCCCGGCACCGACTCTGAAATCGCACACATGGTCACTGCCTGCGGCCCTTGTGCGTCACAGGCCGCCACCCCGAAGTCATCTTTGTCACTGTGGCCTTCGCCTGAGAAGCCCTGGGAGCGTATTCATGCTGACTTCACGGGACCTTTTTTATGTCTAACTTTCCTTTCATTGTCCGTTGCACGTCGCCTACCACTGCGGCAACCACCAATACTCAAGCTCGCATTTTCTCTTTGGAAGGCCTTCCCTCTACTCTTGTTACTGATAATGGTCCACAATTTGCCTCTTCCGATTTTGCAGATTTTTGTGCCCATCACGGCATCATGCATGTCACGGCCCCTCTGTTCCATCCACAGTCAGGTGAGGCTGAACGACTGGTCCGCACATTTAAGGCTCAGATGAGGAAACTCCTGACTTCTTCTGCTGCTGATGATGCACTTCTCCAATTTCTGGCTTCTTACCGTTTCACCCCCATGGGCGACCACATCCCAGCTGAGCTCTTACATGGCCGACAGCCCCGCACGCTACTTCATCTTCTGCGGCCTTCCACCTCATGGCCGCGGGTGCCTTCGCTTGGCCGGTTCACCACTGAAGACCTTGTGTGGGTACGGGGATATGGCAGGCGGCCAAAGTGGAGTCCTGCCCGCATCTTATGACACCATGGCCAATGCCTGTATGAAATCAAAACGGACACGGCTGTTGCAGTGTGTCATTCGGACCAGCTTCGGCCTCGTGTGCCGGCAACGCCTGTTCCGGATGCCGCTACACCACCTTCGGCTCTACCTGATGCTCGGGATACTGGAATCTCTCATTACTCACAACGCAGTCCTTTCACCATCATATCGGTGCCAGCACAAGAACTGACGCCACCAGGAGAAGTGCCCATGCAGGAACCAGATGACCATCATCTATCGGAGCAACTCTACTCGCCTCCTTCTCCTACGGATGCGGACACATTGTCCATGTCTCCTGTTATAACAACCAGACTTGCCGCAATGGGCAGATTGGTGCATGGGACCCCAGCAGGTTCGACCCCCACATCTCCTGTCATCTCGACCTGTTATCATCGGGGACACTTCCGTACGTACAGGAAGCCTCCTCCTCGAGACTTTACGGCCAGTCAAACAACACCTATGGACGTTAGCAATCTACAGGCCACCTCCATCAAGACCTGTGCAAAAACTTCAAAGGGGGGGAAAAGTGTTGTGACTCGCCAATCTTTCAAAGTGCCGCCACGCAGTTACGCGCGTCCTCTACATGTGGCGCTGTCTGCCAGCCATGCAGCAGCAGCGCCACCTAAGCGGCCAGCCATCCAGCGGTCACTAGACTCGGACTCAGTTATGATTTGACTGTTAAAGTATACACACGTCTTACTCTGTTTACTTGATCTGTGACTTTCATGTATTGCGTCTTCCTTGAAATATGTTTGTTCAATTTGAAGTGATAACAGCAGGACACTGGGAGAGGCAGTGTTAAATGGTAGCGAGGTCATGAGGTGTTACTGCATAGAGCGGCGGTTTCTCAGCGACAAGCAGGAAGCCAGGTGGAAATTTGGTAGGGCTGATTGGAAAGACAGCTGGAAATGACCAGTGACTTAGGAAGTTAGGTTATGGGCAATGGGGCTGACAAAGTATAAAAGACATTTTGTAGAAAGAAGTCAATGACAACTTGCTAAATAAGGATTCAGTAAAGCATACTACTGCGGCCTACTACTTTGCCAACTGAGATTCCTGTAAATACTTTCCTGACTGAATACACATTGTTCTACTAAATCCCGGTGAGCTGTGTATGGAAGATGTACATTTACCACTGAACAGCAACCAAATTAATTCACCAACAACTGATCTAGTTCTTGTTTTGTAGTGGTTTGACAAGCCAAACAGAAATTAGCTATTTTTGTTTTGTTTAACAACCACTATCCATTTTCTGTTATTGCCCTGAAGTGTTTGTATGTTACATATGGGTATTACAGTAATACTGTAAATTAGCTCTATAACTTTGCTTCCATTGTTTCGCAACAGATGGCAGTAGTGGCAAGTGGCAAGTGGTGGTGGTGGTGGTGGTGGTGGTGCAGGTGGTAGGTCACACGTGTCACACAATATGCCTGGGCATGTTTAAACATAACACAATCAAAATATTAGTCAATATGTGATTGCATCATAAAGTTATTCTTGATTGAATATATCAAATTATAATACCAATTCTCATCATTTGAGGGAAGTTTTAACTTTATGATTTAACATGAAGAAATCTACAATGCTCATAAAATGTATCATAAGGCCTGTCGTGAGGCATCTATTAATGAAAGAACATCCTGAGAAAGGTTTCAACCCTTCAAGAATGGTGATTTTGACGTTGAAGACAGAAGGTTCACAAGCAATTGATGTGTCTCAGCTGAGCACTTAAAGACAAACAGCCACAATGCAGTGACAGACATGAAAAGGTGATTTTGCGGAATGACAGTGCTACACCCCATTACACAAAACCAATCAAAACATGGTTGGAAATGTTGAAATGGGAAATCCTACCTTATCTGCTATATTCTCCCTTCGAAAACTATCTTTTTTATCAATGCCAGACAGCCCGGATGACGAGCCCCTCCAGTCACAAAATGAGTGCAAAATTGAATTGATTCACGGGTCTCCTCAGAAAGACACGCAGTTCTTCCACCACAGGATGTGTGTGCTGCCAGGAAGACAAGAGAAAAAAGTGGACAGCAACGGCCAATACTTTGAATTGTAAATTTTTTTCTAAGGTTTTCACAATAAAGCCTCAAACTTTGAGCAAAACAGTGGAAGCAAAGTTGTAGACCTAATAGAAAAATACATTTCTACTTTTATGATATTGTTGTGACTAGTGCCTCAACAAAATCTTAAAAATGTGATCCACAGCCACATGGCAATGGCGATGTACAAAAGTACAAGTCATGGGTAATGACCCCTCTGCATGGTACAAAGCAAAGGCTTAATCTTATATTAAAAAAGAAAGAAGTAATTCTACAGACTGGAATTTTGGATGTTTTAAGTTTGACTGTTTTGCATAAATGAATCATCAATTAAATATTTTATTGTCCAAGCAATAGCATCGACAATACTATTATTTTCAATTTTGCTGATTCAAATAAAATATCCAATAGGATGAGAAACAGAATTTATTCCATCAATAATAATTAGATCTAGATTATTATTAAAGATCGGGGCTGCACCCTTTCATTTCTGATTTCCAGAAGTAATAGGAGCTTCAAGATGAAATAACTGTTTAACACTAATAACATGACAAAAAATTGCCCCAACAATAGTATTATCTTATTGTATTCAACTAAGAACAATTTATGCACAGAAAGGGACGGTCCGAAGTCAAACTTAATAGACTTTAGTGAAGTGAAATGGAAATAAGATAAGGACGTGATCAGGTGACTTTTGGGTAGTAAAAATAGTATTATCAAAGATGCACCAGGTACTGATGACCTGTGGATTGGTAAGTGAGTCACTATGAGAAATCACAATACTAAACTTTTCTTCTCAACATTGAAAAATGGTAAGTAAATGCCCATCAACAACATACAAGTTTATAGGACTATGCCACAAATTGACAAAAAACAATGAGAATTAAAGGCACCTGGCTATGGCACAAGTTGACGACAAAAAATGAGAATGTACAAGCAACTGGTAAAAGATGTAAAAGAGAGGGTTAAAACTAACAACATTTGGTATTGTAAGTAGGGAAAACACGAGACAGTTACTGCTGTATGCTGAAAAAATGAGTTGATACAGGCTTCAAATGTTGGAAATGACTGAGATATATGTGAAGGTATCAACAAAATTACATCATGCCTAGATAATTATTTAGCAATGATATACTGGACTATATAGCCCACCAAAGTAAGATAAATATTATTATTAGAACCTTGCAGTGATGGTTAAAAGTCTGGAAATCAGGAAAATAAAGAGGAGATATTGTACGTGGAAGTGGGATACTGATAAATTGAAAAAATAACCAGATGACTTGGTAGTTTCTAAATCAGTGATCACTGTAGAAAATATTGTAGTTACTTTGGCAGAAGAGAATAATATATACCAGTAAGGAATATTTAAAAGTTTTAGCAGCCGATACCAGCACAGAAAAGACGGAAGGAAAAAATCATAGAATTGTTCCTGAAATAACCCAGCTTAACCAAAGAAGGAAACTGAGAGGGTATAATTGAAAGGTGAAACAGGAAATGCTGGGGACCAACCATCTGGACGAGAGAAGGATGTGAAGAAATAAAATATGGTAAGGTCATAGGAAAATTTGACATTGTACAGTTAAATAATAACTTAGTTAGAGGGAATAAGAAGTAAAATTACTAATCCATTAATAAAAAATGGGATACCTATTACATATGGAACAAGGGACATATTATTGGCCGGAGTGCACAAAAAAATCTACACAATGCAGGGAGTTGCCCCCTCAGTACCATAGATAGGAAGAAAAGATATGCAGGTGAGCTAGTGATGCAGCCAGAGTTTGACAGTGTGCTGAATGGTTTGAGTTCAAACAAAACAGCGGGAGGCATCTAGAGTTACTAAAATCTGTGCTCGGTGTAAGAATCATAAGCTTACTTCATTATAACTGAAACAAAAAAACATTCTCACCACCCTGCTGGGAAAGGTGGGGACAGTCTGACATTTTGTACTTACCAAATATTAGATTGAATAGGAAACAGATAAACTAGAGGAATAACGGAATAGGTATGGTATGGATGTCAGTTTGACAAAAGCAATACTGATCTTGCACTAATGGAAGAACTGATTAAGGCCACAATACCTTGGAGCAAGGGTGAGCAAATGTACTATCGCAGATGCATATGCCCATGGGTGCTGTCAGCCAACAGTTCCCCCTCCACCTTTCGCTCATTTGTTACCAACATGTGCACGGCAAGACAGGCCTGTTTACTTTGTATCATTAACGGTGGTGTTGAAGTCTCTTTGGGATTCATGGTAAGACAAAATTAGTGATAGGATAAATGGCTGATAACATAAATCAACTGAACATATACACTACAACCCACCATGGGAAGAAGATTACTATTTTATTAAAACACAAACGGGCCCTCAGGGTCTGTTTTGTAATGCTATTTTATCAGCCTGGGATAAGTACAATGTGAGTGACATTTTCGACTCCTTCATGAAAAATTTGTGATCACTCTGGATACTGAGGAAAGGAAGGAAAAACTTCTTGAGCTACAGAAAGAAGAGAGAAGTAAGTTCATATAGATACATGTCATTTCTTGAAAATATTACTATTATTTATAAACCATTATGTGGTTTTGCCCTTGAGTTTACATCTTCCTTGTAACGCATTTACAGGAACAGAACCATGTCATCCACAATGATAACGTAATGAGAGTGAGCAATCACATAGCTCATAAAATTGCTGAAACAACAAATCCCTGCAGTGAAGGAAAATTTTTTAAAGAGAACTTCTGTTATTTAAACAGTTCCTCTTTCATGGAGATCAGTTTGCATACGCATCGAAGGCATGGTAAATGACATGGAAACACAACTGAAAGATAAGACTAAAGATTTTTTTCTCTTTGGTTTTGGATAAAAGCACAGATGTTGCTCAGCTAGCTGTATCTGTGAGAGGTGTTGGTGCCGAGTTCAATATGCAGGCAGAACTGCTTGATTTAGTGTCAATGCACGATACCACTAAGGCTGATAACACATTTTCTTGCTTAGGAAACACTGTTGACAAATATTACCTATCCTGGGAAATACTTTATTCACTGCAAGAGGTAGAGCTCCTGCAATCATTAGTAAAAAATGTGGGGTCATTGCTTTTTCAAGCAAAAAGACAAAACAAGTTGGTATCCAGCAAGAAATGCCAGTGATTCACTGCATCCTATATCACATTAATCTGATGGCAAAATGTGCCAAAATAGGTAGTTTCATGGATTTTGTAGTAAAAATAGTTAATAAACTGAGGTAGCATGGTTTGGGACACGGTCAATTTAAATCCTCGCAAGTAGAGCTACAGTCTGATTATGTTGATATGCCATATTTTTGTGAAGTATGCTGGTTGTATGCAGGTGTTATTTCAGAACATTTTTGCAACTAGTGTAAAGACAAAGCATTATTCATGAACAAGAAAGGAACACCAGTAAAAGAGTTTGATGATCCCCAGTGAATATTAGATCTGGCATTTCTGACTGACCTTACAAAACACCAGAATGTCTTGAGTACAAATCTGCATGGTAAACATAAACTACCAAGTGAAGTTTTTGATACTGTTTTGAGTTTACAAGAAAATTGCTGCTGTGGATAAAGCACCATGTTGCACTAGTTATAAATTTAAAAAAAAATCTTGAAAAGGAAACAATGAGCGAAGATTTTGGTGAATTATTTATGGTGCTAGAGGCTGTTTAAAAAACTTCGATAGTATTTAAAGAAATAGTGTCCAATTTCACTTTTGCCAGCATTTTCAAAAATTTTAGAAAAGGTAATGTACAATCGGCTTTATAACCTTCTTATCACAAATAACATACTGTCAAAGGGGTTCTGACATTGAGAAGGCTATCTACACTTACAGTGAAAATGTACGAGGGTCACTCTAAAAGAAATGCACACTATTTTTTTTCAAAATCCATCTTTTATTCTACACGTTTAAAAGTTTTACAGTGTGTAGATACATCCTTTAGGGACAATATTTTTATTTCTCCACATAATTTCCATCCCTCTCAACTGCCTTACACCATCTTGGAACCAACGCCTGTATACCTGTACGGTAAAATTCTGGACCAACCTGTTGGAGCCACTGTTTGGCAGCGTGCACAAGGGAGTCATCATCTTTAAACCTTGTTCCACAAAGAGAGTCTTTCAGTTTCCCAAAGAGATGATAGTCACATGGAGCCAGGTCAGGACTGTAAGGCAGGTGTTTCAGTGCTGTCCATCCGAGTTTTGTGATCGCTTCCATGATTTTTTGACTGACATGTGGCCGTGCATTGTCGTGCAACAGCAAAAAATCCTGCTTTTGCTGATGTGGTCAAACACAACTCAGTTGAGCTTGAAGTTTCTTCAGTGTCATCACATATGCATCATAATTTATGGTGGTTCCACTTGGCATGATGTCCACAAGCAAGAGTCCTTTGGAATCGAAAAACACCGTAACGATAACTTTTCCAGCAGAAGGTGTGGTTTTGAATTTTTTTTCCTTGGATGAATTTGCATGATGCCACTCCATTGATTGCCTCTTTGTCTCTGGTGAAAAATGATGGAGCCATGTTTCATCACCTGTCACAACTCTTCCAAGAAATTCATCTCCACCATTCTCGTACTGTTACAAAAGTTTGCTGCATACCGTTTCTCTTATTTCTTTGTGAGTGTTGTGTACATAGTTCCACGTAGTCAGCGCGTACACAACTTTCCCAATAGAGTGCGCCCCGCTAAGCACAACAGCGCAGGCGCAGCGCTCGTCCCTCTCCGCTCTATGAGATGTCGCTGCCATAAAGACGGACAAAATTCTGCTTCCGCCAATCCGGGTATTAATATATAATGCAGCCAATGAGATTGTTGCTAATGTATAACCTTTTCTCCTCGCGGATCACACTCGCACAGTGATACCTGAACGCTCGAGGTATTATAACGAGTGTACAGACCTCCTATTAGTCAGTCTGCATTAGTCTGCATTTGTCTGTAGTCAAGTTTCAGTCTGCGCCTAATAAGATTATCATATTCCTGTACATAGCCATGAAGATAAATGAATAGACACTTTATCAAGTATCAGAGATATGTGAGAATAAGATTAACGTACCAAGACCACAGGAACTTCAGATTGTCAATTGTAAATAGCATCCAGAATCAAGTTAAGTAAGGTTTACGATTCTTATTATTTTAATAAATGTGTGTGAAAATTAATCAAGTTCTGTTTAAAGTTGGTCACCGTCAATCTGCTACTCTAAGCGTGCAAGTGGCATTTCTATCGTCTGACCTAACGGCAGAAGATAAACACGCCACGATAAGACGACGAGACATATTGCTGACACTCGCCTACTTCGCTAGAGCGACAAGTCAAATAATCTGATGGTGTGTGTACTGAATGTCTTACAGTACGCACACTACATTGGCGACGAGATACTAAGGAAACAGATGATTTCAGCACAATTACGGATGACCACGTGTGAGCCTGAAATAAAATAGAATTACAGTGGACTTCGGGTAGCTACATACTTGCTGTTAACCCGCTCTCTTGCAGCTAAAACATCATTATTGCAGTAATCTAGTCGCACCTGGAATTTTCAGATAACCATGGACCTCACGGCACAGATCGTAAATCTCATGGCACAAATACAACAGACGCAACAGGCGTTGCTTACAAGAGTGGAACGTTTGGAGTCGCAGCCTGCCGTAGCGTCTCCGCTACAAATTAAACTTCCGCCACCACCTTTCGCAGTTTACAACAGCAAGGAAGAAGCGTGGCTGGACTATGCAGCACGCCTGGAACAGCACTTCCTCACACACCAGATATCAGGTGATATAGAAAAAAGATCTTAATTTTTGGCAAATTGCGGTGCAGCTATCTACAACATTCTCTTAAAACTCAGTCCGACTTGTGAACCTACAAATTTGTCATTCCCAGCTATTAAAGACTTGCTTGAAAAATACTTCGACAAGCAAACACATGTCGCTGCTGCAAAGGCATAAATTTTACTTATGCAAGAAAAAGGCACAGCAGACATACACGGAATGGATTACACAGTTGCAAGGATTGACTAGGAACTACAAATTTATTTGTGAAAACGAAAAGTGTAAAAAGTCCTATGCCAATTCTTTAACAAGTGATATGCTCATAATGCATTCATCAGATGAGAAATTAAGGAAAGAGCTCCTTAGTTTAATCAATGTGTCCTTGCAAGATTGTTTACCAATCATTCGAGCACACGAACAAAGCCAAGCTTCTGTGATTGTGGTACAAGATGACAGCTGTGACGTGTTCGCAACACAGGCACGCGACACGGGGCAATGCGTCCCGCGTACCCAAGACCATAAGCAGAACAGCATGGCTAGGCTCATGCAATCTAAGAACAGATCACACACCCAAACTAACAGACTAAAGTTGAAATCATGTCTTAAACGTGAAATCAATCATCACAGAGACAATTGTTACTATCGTAACGCACATTGTGGCTTTTGCAAACGAAAAGGGCACAAATCAGAAGTGTGTAATAAGAAAAGTGTACAGTCTAGAAATAAGTTTAGCAATAAGAAAGTACTTAATTTTAAGAAGTATACCTCCAATGCGTGTGACGATATGAATAGGCAAGACTATATTCAGGTTTCAAAAGTTAAACATAAAGTTAATACTATTGTACAAAATAGGAACAAATCTTTGTATGTCACATTACTGGTGAGCAAAATACCTATCAAATTCCAGATTGACACAGGATCGTCGATCTCTATCATAAATCTGCACGTGCATAAATGACTAGGTTCTCATAAATTGCAGCATTTTGACAGCTCACTGTACAGCTACAGTAATGAACAAATTCCAGTCAAAGGTGCACTGACGACGGAAGTAACTTACAAACATGTGAATGTATGCTTTCCCGGCATATACAGCTGGCGAAGAGTTCTCGGGCTTCCAGCCGGCTGGAAGCCCGAGAACTCTTCACCAACTTACAAACAGTTTACCAAGACAGCTACTTTAGCAGTAGTTAACACCCATAAGGCATCAAACTTGCTGGGTCTGGATCTCTTTAACGAATTAGGCTTCACTATCCATGAAGCGAAACAGGTCACACATGAAGTTCTCAAAGGAAAATTAAAAACAGTGTTGCAGAAGTACGAAGATATTTTTTCCTCCGCGACAGGCAGTGTAACTGATTACCAGGCACACATTACGCTGACACCGAATGCAGTGCCGAAGTTTTGCAAAGTTAGAACTGTACCTTACGCAATGAAAGAATGCGTAAAACAAGAACTTGATCGTTTAGAAGGCAATGGTATTATCGAACCAGTCACATGTAGCGCCTGGGCAACACCAATCGTTGTCATAGAAAAGCCAAATGGATCATTACGTATCTGTGGAGATTTCAAGAATACTGTCAATTCACAGTGCATTATAGATACATACCCGATTCTGAAACCGGAAGAACTGATGTATAACTTAGCAGGGGGTGTGTATTTCGCCAAACTGGATTTAAAGGAAGCATATCTGCAGATCCCTTTAGACAAAGATACACATAAGATTACGGTAATAAATACTCCATTTGGATTGTACAGATACAAGCTCTTACCATTTGGTATCGCAAGTGCACCAAGCATCTTTCAACGTTACTTGGAACAATTACTTAGAAACTGTCCTAACGCAGTTAACAATCTTGATGACATAATCGTCTCGGGAAAATCTCCACAAGATTTACTAGATAACCTGGAAGAACTGTTCAAGGTACTCAGAAAGGCCAATCTCAGGTGCAACAAGGACAAATGTATATTTTTTGTCAAGAAAATTCAGTATTTAGGACATATATTGTCAAATAACAGAATCAGTCCGACACCACAGCATATAGAAGCAATACAGAAATTGCCAGCTCCAAAAGACTTAAAGCAACTAAGAGCTTTATTAGGCCAAATTAATTATTACCAGAAATTCATACCGAAAGCAGCTGAAATTTCTGAACAGTTGCACAGATTGCTTCGCAAAGGAGTCGCGTGGAATTGGTCCAAAGAATGCCAGCGCACATTCAACTAACTGAAACACAGTTTAGTAGACGTCAAATGTCTTATGACATATGACCCGCAAAAGTTGATCACTATTGCGGTGGACTCGTCAGATTACGGAATCGGTGCAGTCATGTCCCATAAACATCAAGGAATTGAACGACCGATTGCATACGCATCGAAAACATTAAACTCAAGTCAACGAAACTATAGCCAAGTAGAAAAAGAGGCACTAGCGACTATCTTTGCAGTGAAGAAGTTACATGACTACATATACAGACGAAAATTTATTCTCCTCACAGACCATAAGCCATTGGTGACAATATTCGGCCCACATAATTGTGTATCCCCTAAGACAGCACAGCGTTTACGACATTGGGCATTGCTACTATCTACTTACAACTACGAGATCTTATATAGATCGACGGCAAAACATGCCAACGCCGATGTACTTTAACGTCTACCGGCGGGTCAAGATGAACATTTTGACAAACCAGAGGATGTATATTTTCAGATAGACGTAATCAGTGAGGACGTAGTGGAAAATTTCCCCGTCAATGGCACCTTAATAGCTAAGTTAGTGCCCAAAGAGCCAGTGTTATCAAAGATAAAGCAGTATATTCTTACGGAATGGCCAACCGATAAGAACATGTTAGCTCAGCCTGAAGTGAAATCTTATTGGAACATGAGACATGCTCTCACAGTGCACAAAGGCGTCATATTAGTTCACAGTGAAACGGGAAAAACAAGAGTAGTTATACCCAAAGTTCTCAGGAATAAAGTGTTAAAAATGTTACACCAATGTCATCGGGGCATAGTACGCACAAAATGCATGGCCAGAGAACATTGCTACTGGAAGAACATTGACAAAGATAATGAAACAATGCTTTCTAACTGTAAATTATGTCAGACGCATCAATCAGCTCCGCCAAGACAATATTTTCCATGGCCACAGGCAACAGAACCTTGGTCAAGATTGCATATTGACTATGCAGGTCCTTTTCTTGGAACTTCTTGGTTAATTGTCATTGATGCATTTTCAAAATTCCCTTTTGTACTACAAATGCGTACAACTTCTTCAGCGACAACAATTCACGCGTTGTCAAAGATCTTTTCAATTGAAGGATTGCCTCAAACCATAGTGACCGATAATGGCACACAATTTACGTCGCAAAAATTCCAGTCATTCTGTCAGATGAACGGAATTGCACATTACAGTACGACACCATTTCACCCTGAGGCTAATGGACTCGCCGAACGATTCGTACGGACGTTCAAGGCACACATGACAAAGTTGGTACAAAGTTGGTGCAACAGTACAACAAAATTAATTTTTCTGTCACAATACAGAGCTACTCTGCACGAGGCACAGTCACCAGCAGAAAAACTGCATGGACGACAACACAGGAGTTTGATGTCTATCCTAAAACCCACAATGCATCCCGAAAACGATCAACGACCGTCGAAAGGACGACGATTCCACGTAAACGACGAAGTCCTCATAACTGTCTACAGTCGAGGAAAGAGTACTTGGGCACAAGGAATCATTGTAGAATGCATTGGCAATGTCATGTATAGAATAAGAACGCAAAGCGGCATAGTTATTCGCCATACTAATCAATTATGGCAGCGCAGACGGCAGTCACATGTAGGCAGAACTCCTAGGCTGTTTCATTTTGCAGACTCAGAAGCCGATGTCAACCCCGAGCAGCTTGCAGGATTCCAGACTCCATCACCGGCAGCCGCCGCCGCCGCAGCCAACGCAGACACTGCCGCCGACGCTGATGTAGCACCTTCATGGGCAGCCGACTACACCAGCCGTCCACACAGAAGATGGACGTCGAAGAAGAATTAGATTTAAGCTATGACCAATGTACCGATGTTCACATGCAATTACGTAACAAAATTTTTGCTTCTCCGGTTCCCTGTTCCGTAGGTTTTGAGTGGGTTTTCCTAGTGGACCGCGGGTGAATGCCACGGGGAGCAACATGTGTGCACCCACAGACATACGCACGCCGGAAGGCAAGGAAGCAGAAAAAAAGGCTTTTCAAGCACACTTCAAAAGCTTTTTTTCTTCCCCCGGAAGGGAGGGATGTTGTGTACATAGTTCCACGTAGTCAGTGCGTATACAACTTTCCCAATAGAGCGCGCCCCGCTAAGCACAACAGCGCAGGCGCAGCGCTCGTCCATCTCCGCTCTACGAGATGTCGCTGCCATAAAGACGGACAAAATTCTGCTTCCGCCGATCTGCGTATTAATATGTAATGCAGCCAATGAGATTACTGCTAATGTAGAACCTTTTCTCCTCACGGTTCACACTCGCACAGTGATACCTGAATGCTCGAGGTATTATAACGAGTGTACAGACCTCCGATTAGTCATTCTGCATTAGTCCGCATTTGTCTGTAGTCAAGTTTCAGTCTGCGCCTAATAAGATTATCATATTCCTGTGCATAGCCATGAAGATAAATGAATAGACACTTTGTCAAGTATCAGAGATATGTGAGAATAAGATTAACGTACCAAGACCAAAGGAACTTCAGATTGTCAATTGTAAATAGCATCCAGAATCAAGTTAAGTAAGGTTTACAATTCTTATTACACTCCTGGAAATGGAAAAAAGAACACATTGACACCGGTGTGTCAGATCCACCATACTTGCTCCGGACACTGCGAGAGGGCTGTACAAGCAATGATCACACGCACGGCACAGCGGACACACCAGGAACCGCGGTGTTGGCCGTCGAATGGCACTAGCTGCGCAGCATTTGTGCACCGCCGCCGTCAGTGTCAGCTAGTTTGCCGTGGCATACGGAGCTCCATCGCAGTCTTTAACACTGGTAGCATGCCACGACAGCATGGACGTGAACCGTATGTGCAGTTGACGGACTTTGAGCGAGGGCGTATAGTGGGCATGCGGGAGGCAGGGTGGACGTACCGCCGAATTGCTCAACACGTGGGGCGTGAGGTCTCCACAGTACATCGATGTTGTCGCCAGTGGTCGGCGGAAGGTGCACGTGCCCGTCGACCTGGGACCGGACCGCAGCGACGCACGGATGCACGCCAAGACCGTAGGATCCTACGCAGTGCCGTAGGGGACCGCACCGCCACTTCCCAGCAAATTAGGGACACTGTTGCTCCTGGGGTATCGGCGAGGACCATTCGCAACCGTCTCCATGAAGCTGGGCTACGGTCCCGCACACCGTTAGGCCGTCTTCCGCTCACGCCCCAACATCGTGCAGCCCGCCTCCAGTGGTGTCGCGACAGGCGTGAATGGAGGGACGAATGGAGACGTGTCGTCTTCAGCGATGAGAGTCGCTTCTGCCTTGGTGCCAATGATGGTCGTATGCGTGTTTGGCGCCGTGCAGGTGAGCGCCACAATCAGGACTGCATACGACCGAGGCACACAGGGCCAACACCCGGCATCATGGTGTGGGGAGCGATCTCCTACACTGGCCGTACACCACTGGTGATCGTCGAGGGGACACTGAATAGTGCACGGTACATCCAAACCGTCATCGAACCCATCGTTCTACCATTCCTAGACCGGCAAGGGAACTTGCTGTTCCAACAGGACAATGCACGTCCGCATGTATCCCGTGCCACCCAACATGCTCTAGAAGGTGTAAGTCAACTACCCTGGCCAGCAAGATCTCCGGATCTGTCCCCCATTGAGCATGTTTGGGACTGGATGAAGCGTCATCTCACGCGGTCTGCACGTCCAGCACGAACGCTGGTCCAACTGAGGCGCCAGGTGGAAATGGCATGGCAAGCCGTTCCACAGGACTACATCCAGCATCTCTACAATCGTCTCCATGGGAGAATAGCAGTTTGCATTGCTGCGAAAGGTGGATATACACTGTACTAGTGCCCACATTGTGCATGCTCTGTTGCCTGTGTCTATGTGCCTGTGGTTCTGTCAGTGTGATCATGTGATGTATCTGACCCCAGGAATGTGTCAATAAAGTTTCCCCTTCCTGGGACAATGAATTCACAGTGTTCTTATTTCAATTTCCAGGAGTGTATTTTAATAAATGTGTGTGAAAATTAATCAAGTTCTGTTTAAAGTTGGTCACCGTCAATCTGCTACTCTAAGCGTGCAAGTGGAATTTCTATTGTCTGACCTAACGACAGAAGATAAACACGCCACGATAAGACCACGCGGCATATTGCTGACACTCGCCAACTTCGCTAGAACGACAAGTGAAATAATCTGATGGCGTGTGTACCGAAGGTCTTACAGTACGTACACCACAGTGAGCCACTGTCAACATCCTGGGAACCCACCCGACACAAACCTTTTTTTTAACGCCAACACCTCCAGTATTCTGCAAACACTTCCTTCCCCTATCCCACCGTACTGTAACAATTCGTTCACTGTGATGAGCCTGTCAGCAGTCACCAATTCGTTAACTCCCTGCACATTGTCTGGAGTGGGTGCAGTACCAGGTCTGCCACTGCGAGGACAATCCTCAATATTGCCATGTCTGCTTTCATCATGTAACCTGCTTGCCCACCGACTAACTGTACAGCGATCGACAGCAGCATCTCCATTCACCTTTTTCAACCTCTTGTGGATGTTTCCCACTGTCTTGTTTTCACAGCCATCTTGAAGACATGCTGTGATGGTGTCACTCACGGGAACAGGTTAAACTAAGTTTGAAAACAAGCGGGAAGGATGTATCTACACACTGGAAAACTTTCACACATGCAGAATGAAAACTGTATTTTCACAAAAATAGTGTGCATTTCTTTTCGAGTGACCCTTGTACTTAATTCATTAGGGGGAAAAAAATGCTGGCAACTGGTGTATTTTGTGATCTGTCAAAGGCATCTGACTGTGAAAATCACAATATTCTTTTAAGTAAATTACAATATTATGGAGTAACAGCAAATGCTACAAAATTGTTCAAATCTTGTATCTCTCACAAGAAACAAAGCTTGTTACTAGGAAAGAGACATGTATTAAGCTATCAGGCATCATCCAACTGGGAACTAATTACATGTGGGGTCCCACAAGGTTCCATCTTAGGGCTCTTACTTTTCCTTGTGTATATCAATGACCTTTCATCAGTAACATTACCAGATGCCAAGTTTGTTTTGTTTGCCGATGATACAAACATTGCAGTAAACAGCAAATCAAGTGTAGTCTTAGAGAGATCCACTAATAAAATATTTGTGGACATTAATCACTGGTTCCTAGCCAATTCTTTGTCACTAAACTTTGAAAAAACACACCACATGCAGGTCAGAACTTGTAAGGGGTGTCCCACAAGTATATGCCTAACATATGATGACAAGCCGATAGAAGAAGTGGACAGTGTTAAATTCTCGGGATTACTGATTGATAATAAATTCAACTGGGAGGAGCACACCACAGAACAGCTGAAGTGTCTAAACAGCTCTCTATTTGCAATGTGAATTGTCATACATAGGGCATATAAAAATGAAAAATCTGGCGTACTATGCTTACTTTCACTTCATAATGTCATATGGGATTATTTTTTAGGGTAGTTCATCACGCCGAGCTAAAGTTTTCCAGGCACAAAAATGTGCAATAAGAGTTATATGCGGTGTAAACTCAAGAACATTCTGCAGAGGCCTGTTTAGGGAACTAGGGATACTAACTACTGCTTCCCAACATATTTATTCCTTAATGAAATTAGTCATTAAAAATATATCACTTTTTCAAACCAACAGCTCAATTCATGGAATCCATACTAGGAATAAGAATAATTTTCACAAGGATTTAAAGTCACTTACTCTTGTACAAAAGATGTGCATTATTCAGGAACACACATTTTCAATAACTTGACAGCAGCCATAAAAAGCTTAACAACCAACGAAATTCAGTTTACGAGAAGCATAAAGGATATATTGGTGGACAACTCCTTCTACCCCTTTGATTAATGTCTCAGTAGAACCAAGTGATTGTGTGTGTGTGTGTGTGTGTGTGTGTGTGTGTGTGTGTCAAGTACAATCTAACTTCTGCCACCATTTCAGACATTTCAGTAATGTGTTCATTGTAAATAAGTATTGTAGTAGTTCTATTATATGTTTATTACCTTATAAATTAAAAAAATTAAGTTTAAATTCAGTGCATTAATGCGATCTTAGTGTATGATTGTTGTAAAATGATCCTTTCATATAGTGTTCATTAAAATACAAATAGAAAAAGACAATCATTCCACATGGGACCCGTGGAAGGTACATTAGCTTATTTGTTTTAGTTGTAAATATTTGTCATGTATTATTGTTTTTCTGATATGTTCTACATCCTGGAGGACCTCTTCTCTATGAATCAAATGGAACGGAAGTAAATCTAATATATATTTAGTGATGTAAACTGATATGAACATGATTTTAATATTCTTGCAACTCCTCCAGCAGTGGAGGAATAAGTCTGCCTCCTGAAATTCACTTCGAGCTCATTGACTTTCAGTGTAGTTATGTGTTCAAGGAGAAGTTTCACATCTTACAAACTTTTTCTTTTGCAACTCAACACAGCATTCGAGTTCCATCTGCATGCTCTTGAGAGTGATGCTGTCAAATCTGTTCAAATCATCTCAGTGTGCGCGGCAACTGAGTTGATAGCAAATGACCAAAAGTTGGTCGTCATTTCACAGTTCTCCGTTTTACATGAATTCATTTATGAGGGGAACCTCATTTGTCCTTTGAAAGGAGGGAATTTTGGTATCTTCCCTAACGCTCTATCTACAGAGTATGTGATTGCTAACACCATCTGGATCCTTCCTTGAGAAAAAGCCAAGGACATACACAATAAAATCACCAGCATACTGTGTCAAGTAAAGACACAAACTTGCAATCTGAAAAGAGAAGAGTTACAAGCTCTCAAGAGCCCCAACACCAACAAGAGCATAATGGTTATGCCTGCCCAAAAGAGAAATCCTGTCCTTTTAATGAAGACTGAAGATGCATGAACTGTTAGTTCCAAAGACGTACTGAAAGCTAAGCGCAGATTCTATACACTGGATCACACGAAATTTGAATTGGTTACACACAGTATCTTCTGTCTTTGCAGACCTACAGAGGAACCTGCACAACACAGAAGACCTACTGCCTCGGCTGAATGGATTACCAAAATCCATAAATGTGGTGTACCACTACGACTGATTGCAAGCACACCTTGCTAACTGAATGTAAACCAGCAAAACACTTGGCGTCTCTGCTTTAGACACATGTCAGAAAGACCATCAAAAGCATAAAGAACTTGGGACATTTCATACAGAAGTTGAAGAAACTAAAATCTGGACCCAACAACAACCTAGTCAGCTATGGTGTTGTTTCTTTGTTCACCAAAGTGACACTCAGTGACTCTCTGGGACATGTTGTTGTTGTTGTTGTTGTTGTTGCGGTCTTCAGTCCTGAGACTGGTTTGATGCAGCTTTCCATGCTACTCTATCCTGTGCAAGCTTCTTCATCTTCCAGTACCTACTGCAACCTACATCCTTCTGAATCTGTTTAGTGTAGTCATCTCTTGGTCTCTCTATACGATTTTTACCCTCCACGCTGCCCTCCAATACTAAATTGGTGATCCCTTGATGCCTCAAAATGTGTCCTACCAACCGATCCCTTCTTCTAGTCAAGTTATGCCACAAACTCCTCTTCTCCCCAATCTTATTCAATACCTCCTCATTAGTTATGTGATCTAACCATCTAATCTTCAGCATTCTTCTGTAGCACCACATTTCGAAAGCTTCTATTCTCTTCTTGACCAAACTATTTATTGTCCATGTTTCACTTCCATACATGGCTACACTCCAAACAAATACTTTCAGAAACGACTTCCTGACACTTAAATCTACACTCAATGTTAACAAATTTCTCTTCTTCAGAAACGCTTTCCTTGCCATTGCCAGTCTACATTTTATATCCTCTCTACTTCGACCATTATCAGTTATTGTGCTCCCCAAATAGCAAAGCTCCTTTATTACTTTAAGTGTCTCATTTCCTAATCTAATTCCCGCAGCATCACCCGACTTAATTCGACTACATTCCATTATGCTCGTTTTGCTTTTGTTGATGTTCATCTTATATCCTCCTTTTAAGACACTGTCCATTCCATTCAACTGCTCTTCCAAGTCCTTTGCTGTCTCTGACAGAATTACAATGTCATTGGCGAACCCCATAGTTTTTATTTCTTCTCCATGGATTTTAATTCCTATACCGAATTTGTCTTTTGTTTCCTTTACTGCTTGCTCAATATACAGATTGAATAACATCGGGGAGAGGCTGCAACCCTGTCTCACTCCCTTCCCAACCACTGCTTCCCTTACATGCCCCTGGACTCTTATAACTGCCATCTGGTTTCTGTACAAATTGTAAATAGCCCTTCACTCCCTGTATTTTACCCCTGCCACCTTCAGAATTTGAAAGAGAGTATTCCAGTCGACATTGTCATAAGCTTTCTCTAAGTCTAGAAATGCTAGAAACATAGGTTTGCCTTTCCTTAATCTAGATTCTAAGATAAGTCTTAGGGTCAGTATTGCCTCATGTGTTCCAATATTTCTACGGAATCCAAACTGATCTTCCCCGAGGTCAGCTTCTACCAGTTTTTCCATTTGTCTGTAAAGGATTCGCATTAGTACTTTGCAGCTGTGACTTATTAAACTGATAGTTTGGTAATTTTCACATCTGTCAACACCTGCTGTCTTTGGGATTGGAATTATTACTGTATTTACTCAAATCCAAGCCGCACCTGAATAATGAGACTCGAAATCAAGGGAAAAAAAATTTCCCGAATCTAAGCCGCACCTGAAATTTGAGACTCGATATTCAAGGGGAGAGAAAAGTTTTAGGCCGCACCTCCAAATCGAAACAAAGTTGGTCCATTGTAATATGAGACACAATTTAGGTCGAATGAATGATGATACAGCTTCAGTAGTTTGGTTCGGGTCGTAAGCTTAGCAGTTAAGCTTTATCATGTAGCCACTGCCATGCGTCACGCGCTCCGTCCGTATTTATATGGGTACCCTTCCTTTTTCACGTGCTTCGTCTGGTTTGAATTGATTGATTATTTTTCTTTGATCCGATAAGTGCCGTTCTCTTTATTATAGGTGTTTACGTCACTCTAAGCTGAAAATCCATTACTGTACTGTGTCATGCATTATTTGTCACATTCTGATAATGAGTGTTTACGGCCTGTCGCCGCTCGCGGCATGGCTTGCTTTTGTGCACGCTACCGCCGCTTACAATTTAAAAAAAGAAGGAGAGGAATTGTCTCATAAGCGAAACAATGGCGAAAGACTGCTATTTGTTGTTACTTACACTGCTGCTTTTTTTTATAATGATCAACAAGAACCAAATAATAGACTGCGTATGACAGAAGATGCTCTGAACGAAAAGTTTAGCGAAAATTTTTCTCCGTTTGAAAATCTTTGCAGACGCCTCTTTAATTTCTGTGCAGAATGTAATGTACTAGAGCCATCTTAGATTTAAAAATCTAGTCAATTGCCGTGCTTCATTTCTGACTGTATTACTATTAGGCATAAGAATAATACGAATATAAACATGATATAATATGTATATTCTTCCGCGTTTGCTGTTGTCTCACTCTAGTTTCGTAGTTTATTAGGCAGACAGGATTTAAATGAGATAGCAGCAAACACGAAAGAATACATGGCAAAACGTTTATATTCGTATTATGCTTATGGTGAAGAGAATACTGAATGTGATTAACAATTCATAAAAGTTCCTATTAGCAACCATCTCTTCTCACAGGTAGGAAAATATTCAGAACGTAGAGTTGGCCATATTGACAAACATCCCAAACAGTCTTGCTAGTCGGATTTTCGTAGTACATTGAAATGCTGCGACAATCGAAGATGAACAATACAGAATTTGTATTTACTTCGTTGGATAATGTATGGAAATGCAGTGGTCGAACCTCGAGGCGGAGAAAACAGCTCGTCTTCCACCTTTTTTTTAAATATTTATTTACTGACGCAGAGGTTTTGGCGCCAGTATTTATCCTTGTGCCTGCAAAGCATGCCTGTGTAGCGCTACATATATTCGACGGCAGAAGTTAGTTGTGGTGGCACCTACCAACATTTTTCAGAACTTCCGCTTACTTTGCACTCGATTCTAAGCCGCAGGCGGTTTTTTGGATTACAAAAACCGGAAAAAAAGTGCGGCTTAGATTCGAGTAAATACGGTATATTCTTCTTGAAGTCTGGGGGTATTTCGCCTGTCTCATACATCTTGCTCACCAGATAGTAGAGTTTTGTCACGACTGGCTCTCCCAAGGCCGTCAGTAGTTCTAATGGAATGTTGTCTACTCCCGGGGCCTTGTTTCGACTCAGATCTTTCAGCGCTCTGTCAAACTCTTCACGTAGTATCATATCTCCCATTTCATCTTCATCTACATCCTCTTCCATTTCCATAATATTGTCCTCAAGTACATCGCCCTAGATTGGCCCTCTATATACTCCTTCCACCTTTCTGCTTTCCCTTCTTTGCTTAGAACTGGGTTTCCATCTGAGCTCTTCATATTCATACAAGTGGTTATCTTTTCTCCAAAGGTCTCTTTAATTTTTCTGTAGGCAATATCTATCTTACCCCTAGTGAGATAAGCCTCTACATCGTTACATTTGTCCTCTAGCCATCCCTGCTTAGCCATGTTGCACTTCCTGACGATCTCATTTTTGAGATGTTTGTATTCCTTTTTGCCTGCTTCATTTACTGCATTTTTATATTTTCTCCTTTCATCAATTAAATTCAATATTTCTTCTGTTACCCAAGGATTTCTACTAACCCTTGTCTTTTTACCTACTTGATCCTCTGCTGCCTTCACTACTTCATCCGTCAAAACTACCCATTCTTCTTCTACTGTATTTCTTTCCCCCATTCCTGTCAATTGTTCCCTTATTCTCTCCCTGAAACCCTGTACAACCTCTGGTTTAGTCAGTTTATCCAGGTCCCATCCCCTTAATTTCCCACCTTTTTGCAGTTTCTTCAGTTTTAGTCTACAATTCATAACCAATAGATTGTGGTCAGAGTCCACATCTGCCCCTGGAAATGTCTTACAATTTAAAACCTGGTTCCTAAATCTCTGTCTTACCATTATATAATCTACCTGAGACCTTCCAGTATCTCCAGGCTTCTTTCATGTATACAACCTTCTTTTATTATTCTTGAACCAAGTGTTAGCTATGATTAAGTTATGCTATGCTCTGTGCAAAATTCTACCAGGCAGCTTCCTCTGGGACATATCAATACCAATTCCCACAGGACATCACGAAGCTATTTCATACATGTTTTACCATGAGCTACTTTATGCGAAATGGCAATTTCTTCATGAGCATTCTGAAACACAGGTACTACATTAGAACCTTGTAAATATAAGGTGTAGTACAAGTACATCATCAGCATCTATGTTGGGTGGAGTCATGAAGAAGAAATGGTTGGTGGCTTCCTAAGAAACCTGAACAGTAACCATTCCAACATTAAATTTACTATGGAGGTAGCAAAAGGATTGACAGCTACCCATCTATATGTGCTGGTTATGAAGAATGGCAAGAACCTGGTGCACAACATGTATCAGGAACCAATACACATGGATTGATACTTGCACAAACTTTCATATTATCATACGCGCCAGAAGAAAGGTATGATTAATATTCTGACATAAGACAAATATGTGCCTGCAGCTCATCATATGTGAAATAGAACATCTTAAATGTGTTCTACAGAATGATGGGTACTCTACCAGTGGCACAAGAAGAGTCATGAAACCTAACACCCAGCCAGTAACATGTCACATGAAGAAATGTTAGCTTCCTGCCACAGTCTCCTGAGTGACAGACAGAATCAGTTGTTAATTGTACAAACATCGCATAAAGAGTAATTACAAACCAATCAAGAAGAGATCAGCAAAAGACAAAACAGATTCACTCACAATGTTTGGAGTATACTAAATACCATGAACTTGTGGAAAAGTGTATGCTCTCTATCAATACCAGGGTCACTGAACATAAACTGTATTGCAGGTTGGGACACAGTTGGAGAATCGGCAACAGCTGAAAACGTGCTGTGTGAGACAACCACACCAACCATAGAAACACCCCCCCCCCCCCCCCCCCCCACACACACACACAAAAGGAGCTGAGAAGCAGGTACTCACTGTGGTGAAATCTTATCATGTCTGTTTGTTCAGTGTAGCAACTGATATTCATAAACATGACAGTTTTAAAAGCAGGGAGGAAGTCTCTAACTAAACAGATTCTGGCTTCCCTTGCTGCAACAAATGACTGTTGAAGGTAACAAAGGGAGGAGACCCTCAGCTGGGGTGACAGGTACAGGCAATCTTAGACTGCAGGCTTGATTTCAGTCCACCACCAGCAATGGAGGATGATTCTATGTCAATTCCAGCCACTCACATTGACGAAATGTCAGAGAAATCATTCAGTAAAGGACAGCTAAAGATCACGAGATTAAAGGCAACATGCAATATCAATATGACAAGTGGCCATAAAAACCTCAACAATTTTGTAGCAGCTCACATGTTATCCATGCCACCGTAACCTATTTTGACCCAGAGGGTGTTCAGCTGTTGTTCTGGCCCACACTTCACCCACCGAAAACATCTCGTCATGGGTTGCCAAGACAACATCACTATGATAAACTCTGGAAAACAGTTGAATCAGCATGGAAAGACACATCTGTTTCTGTGATCAAGATCATTTAGACTCGATGAACAGCTGGGTCAGTGTCATTGTTGCCGCCAGAGGTGTTGTCTCTGTGCACTAAACTTCACACCATGTATGTTACCAAGTCCCCTACTATTTTAATCAGGTATTATTCCTACTGTACTGCATATGTGCAATGCACAATTTTGTTGTTTGTTATCCTTCTCAAATTTGGAATTTTAATGGTCAGCAGTGTAATTTAGGCATATTGTAGGGGCTGGTCATTTAAAAGAGAAAAAAGGAATGTATTGCAGACAAAGAAAAGCAAAGAGGAGACCATAAGTAAATAAGTAACTATAATGCTACAATTTCCACCAGCCAAGGAGCAATGCAGAAACCATGAACATAGTGAGAGAGACAGCTCATTGTATTACTAGAAATTTGATGGCTCATACCACCAACAGGTATACAAATAATGAAAAATGAAAAAAGGGTTACTATCAAATGCCAGTGGCAATTTGTGTATAATGTACTCCTACAATTAGATACTATCTCTCAATCACTCTAGTACTCTCTTAACGCACTGACCATATCTGAATTATGACACAGAATGTTAATGACAACACTGTTAGAGCAAAGCTTGAGATGCAAGGGGTGCAGTATTAACAGAGGGCAAAGACACAGAATGTTGGTGTGAAGAGTGAGCTCAAGAAATAAGTTCAGTTTCTAGATCATTAAGGAGAAGATGATCAAGAAAAAGAGCAAAATACTGTTGACAAACTCTCCATATTACAATCATATGAAATAAGTGATAATCATGAAAGAGGATGACAAGAATTAATGAAAGAGCTCATGAAAATACTGTGTTATGATCAACATTTTTCTAATGTTTTATTGAATTGTAGCTTGTCCACTCCTTACAGTCAACTTCTTGAAAATTACCAAGTAACATGGGAACTATTTTTCTCTATTCCTTAAGTGACAGAAAAAGAAAGTCTAGAACTAAACTAAAGAATAATGAGGTTAGGTAGCAAACTTGGGAATTCATGCAGTAATTTGTATAAGAAATTGACATTACAGATATATGTTCAATTTAAAGCAATTAACAATAATGAAGCTAAGAAATCAGTTCTTTATGAAATTCCTTACAGACATACATAACTTCTATACAGTTTTATAAATGTGTGTCTATACTTTCATATACAAATGATATTTGATTTTGCATTTGTTGGCTTATGAGAAAGCTTTTGACAGAGTTGACTGGAATACACTCTGGAATTCTGAAGTTATCAGGGAACAGAAGGTTAATTATAAGTTATAAAAAAACTGAACTAATTTGTGAACAACATATATACATGTGGCCCCTTGAGACACACGATAATACAATACATGATACTATACAGTATGGGATTTGGGGCATATTCACAATTTTATGTTAGAATGCCCAGTACTTATTTACATGGAATTTTTGTAGAGGTTTTCGGAGATTTTACTTCAATTTTTTCAGACTTCTAATACTTCTCCAATCCTATAGTGTATAACATTATGTATTGCATTATTGTGCATCTCCTGTAGGACCACTGATGATGGTCATGTAGCCTGATATCAGTCCAGCAAAAATAAAATAAACAAGCAGCCTTGTATTCATCAGCTGTACCAAGACTGCAGGACGCTGTGAATACAAAACTGAAGTAAGGTTGAAGGACACGGGAGTGTACTGCTTCCTTTGTGTTGTTCAACCTCTAGATTGTGCAAACAAGGAAAAATTTGGAAAAGGATCTATAGTTCAGGGAGAAGTAATAAAAATTGTACGATTTGCTATTCAGATTTAAATTCTATCAGTGATAGCAAAAGAATTAGGAAAACAAAAGGCATTGTGTTATCCGAGAAGCCAATGCCCCCCCCCCCTCTCCTCCTCACACTCACTCACTCACTCTCTCTCTCTCTCTCTCTCTCTCTCTCACACACACACACACACACACACATACACACACGCGCACACACACACACACACACACACACACACACACACACACACATACACACACTGATCTACTCAGAAATGACTTGCTAGGTACCTTTATTAGGACAGTGAGTACCACAGTACTCTAATCTAAGACTTCTTTGGTGGCTTGCATGCTATTCTTAACTAGCAACACCTACACTGTTAAAGGTAACAAATACGCTAGTGGGATTTATATGCTATAACCTCATTCAACATGGTATGTAAGTTTAAAATGTGTTGCTCTTTTCTCATGTGTCTGAAGAAATAGATATGATAGGTCTTCAGGGCCTGATTGTGGGGTTTCCACCAGAATTGTCTTGTGCCAAATCTACAGGATGAAAAGTTCAAACAACGCAAAATCTAGGACGGAATGTAACAATATTATGAAAAGAAAAGTTGCTACTCAGCATATAGCAGAAATGCTGGGTTGCAGATATGCACAATAATAAGTGGCGCGCGCGTGCGCGCGCACGCACCCACGCGCTCACACACACACACACACACACACACATTCTGTGTGTCTGTCATCTATTGTTGACAAATGCCTTACTGGTTGAAGGCTTTATTTGTGACAGTCTTTTTGTTGTGCCTATCTGCGACTCAGCATCTCCACTATATGGTGAGTAGCAACTTTCCTTTTCATAATACTGGATAAAAGGTTCAGTACTTTATTGGCATTCTTACAACATTCTGACAAGCTTTGCGTGCTTAAGTTAACCACATAAGAAGGTCATGTTCTTAAATGTTAATACCAACCCTTTGAGTCCCAAAAATAAAAAAATAAAAAATTTTAAAATTTTTCACAAAATTGACCTTTATCATCATAGTAACCAATTAATACAAAAATGAATAAGCAAAAAGTAAAAAAATCAAAGTTGTGCTGATTCACTTGGGACATACAGTTTTCAACCACTCATTATTTCGTGATACATATTTGAATGCTATTTTGCATTTTTCCTAGGCATAATTCCACATCTCAAAACTTCAATGAATCACATACCACAATCTCCACACCAAATGTTGCTCTGAATGTTGTGACTGCCACAATGAACTACATTCATAGAAGTACTTCAGTGCACCACTAGATATCTCTATCGCGCAATAGCATCAGTGGTTTCATGCCAAAAGCACTGATAATAATAATAATAATAATAATAATAATAATAATAATTATTATTATTATTATTATAACAACAATGCATTTAAATACATTAAAAACATGGTTTCAGGCAGAAAGCCCTGGTACTCAAAGGAGCAACTGACTGACTTCAAAATCTTATTGCGTTCAGGTAACTTTGTATGGATTTCACCCTTTTTGGCTCCACAGTGGGGAAAAAAGGTCTTGTATTACAATATAAAAGGAGGGTAACAAGAGCATCAAGTGAACACTATTACTTTATGAATCAGCAATGTAGAAATCAAGAGCAAATTTCCACTGGTATAATGTGAATAACCAAAATTTGTATATTACACAGCTTACCTGATCCAATTTGAAAGCAAAGTGCACAGCATTCGAAATAACGGATAAAATGATAACAATGTAGGGAAATGAGTAATCTGCAAAAGAAAAAGAAAAACAGAATTAAAGAATACCCATGGGATGTAGCATATATAAAAATAAATGCACTTTTCACTTGTTTCTGTTGCAAAAGAGTGAAATATATCTTTTGTAGTCATTTAATAAACATGAGGGCTGTGCCGAAGTCCTTACCAGCTCTGAAACTGGAAATCTGTCAACAATAGGATTATTTTTATTTGAAAGAGGGTTGTTTTTCGACCTTACAGCACTGGCATAGTGCTCCCTCCACCACTGGATCTCAAACATTCTGCGAACAGTGAATAAAGGACACAGGCAGTGCTGAGTCAGATGCAGTGCTCCACAATTTTTTGTGCAATGATATGACTAAAAAAGGACAATGCCACTCTTCTCTAGTACATGTTTATGGTGAGTTTGGCCCTTCTTGGGCCACCATTGGAAATTGGTTTCACAAATTTTCAAGGGATCAGGAGTATCTTGAAGATGAACTGCCTCCCAGTTGCCCCAGCAAGAAAACATTGATGCTGTGTGACATTGAAGCGATTATAAATATTGGACCAATTGCAGCACAGACCTTCCTTCAGTATCATTTAGGCCTAACCAAGAGACATGCACGTTGGGTGCCACATTTCCTGACAGAAGCCTAACACCAAACATGAACGTGTTGGTGTCTTTTATTCTTGAATAATTCAACGAAAGGTGGTCCAAAGACACTTACAATATCATTACAGGTGACAAAACATGGCCATACCACAACGACCCCAAAACAAAAAGGCAGTCATCAGTATTGTGCTTTCCTGGTGAGGAACCACCCATGCAAGTTTGGAGAAGTAAGAGCTTTGGAAAGAAGGTAGTGGCCACCTTCTTCAACAGGATGCATCATCTCATCGTGACTTTAAACAAACTTTACACAATCAGTGCTGAGTGGTATGTGACATAATGTCTGGCAAAAGTAATTGGAGGTCACAGCACCCAAAGTTGAAGAAGACAGTGCCTCAGCACACATGGTTACCAGAACAATGGACTACTTGCAGAAGGAAAAACTGCATTACCAAAGCCATCCTATTTACTTGACCTGGGCCGATGTGAATTCTTCCCATTCCCAACAATGAAGGGAAAAATTTGAGAGTGGCATTTTTTATCTGATGAAGCACCTATCGTAGCATACACAGAGCTCTATGTGACTCCCCTAAGAAAGCCTGGACTGAAACATTTTATTCTGGTCACAGAAAACAGTAGTTATATGAAATATGGTTTACTAACTGTGTAGTTTGTTTGTGTTCTTTTATTCACATATCATGTTCTCATCATGAAAAGCTTTCAAGGATGTACTGAATCACATTATATGTTAACAAACTGAATCAATCACTGTAGGCTATTACTGTAATGTATACTAACAACAAATTATGACCAATACTAATTTACCCACATTAATAACTTAAAAAAACTACTCTGCTACTGCTTTTATCTTCATCTTCATATAAGCATTTATCAACCTTCACTAACTTCAGAAACTGCAATCAGCTGTCTATATACTGGAAAGGTTAAAAGTCTCTTTAACGTGAACATCCGTGTTGACTGGAATTATATCTTCAAGTCGTAATAATCAAATAAATTAGAGAAGGAATACCCCATAAGGTACCCTGTTGCTTTGCTTTTGATTATTCAAATTCAATTTTGCACCAGAATGTAAAACTCAATTTTTAACCAAGTTAGGGATGAATATATTGACAGTATTATTACTTTTAGTGATGTGGCTGTTAGTTTCATAGGTAAGCCAAAACTACACTTTATTTTTAAGCACAAATACAGTTATGAAGTAAATATAGTGGCATATAAGTGTAAGAATCCCAAGGTCCCTCGACATTTAGTATTTTTAGTGCACACTTCTGAAAAATAGCTCTCTAAAAGAGAATTTAAACCACTGGAAAATTATCACAAATGTTCATCTTTACAGTATGGTAACCAGAGGATATTATCATCTGACATTGAGTAAAAAAGCAGCCACTGATCATTTCTTTGTGAAGGTGCCAAATGATATACATCAACTCCATGAAAATATTTCTATGGACAAATTAAAACAGTCATTACTTAGAAGGCATCTATATTCACTGATTCTTGAATTATGTTACCTACAGTATTAATTGTTTTGTTGATGACATACACAACCAACCACAAAAACTTTTAAATGCTTTATTTCAATACCTTAACTGGTTTAGGGCTACCATACAGAGGGCTAATATTTCTGGTTACACTGATGTCTTGGTCAGTAGAACACTGTCTGTTCCTACACTGCACAGGAATATTTGAGTATTTAGAACCACTTTATGAGTTGTTTCATTCATAAAAACATGCTAATGTGCCTGCATTTATTTAAATATAAGGTGCAACAGTTGTTTTCACTTACATAAGTTCCAATGGATAGTGATATTAGTTTTTGTGGTCCTTATAGTTATCAAGAACAATGTATACACTGCTGCATTGAAAACAGCTCACATATTGTAACTAAATCACTGTGGCACACTTCCTAATACTCTTCATGTCAGTTTGAGCATAATGCATGTGCTTTACACTACTTTTAAATTTGTTTATTTACTTAGTTTACAATGTAATAAGTATCCATTAGTCAAAGATATAAATGTATCCTTGTTGAGCAAAGGTGTAAACTAAGCAAAAAGAAAAAATGTGTGGCACATGTGACAGATTAATAACAGAAAATGCTTGTACTTTAAGAGTAAACTTCTTTTAACTGGTGGCTGAAATTTTAATGAAATAATATAAAGCCATCAGATTGCATTTTATAAATTAAGACATACCTGTACACATATATATAGATCTTTTTGTGATCATTTAAGTTTGTAAGTCAGTTGAGAGAAATATAAAATTACACAGGTGATGGGTGGGATCAGAGCAATGTATTTGCTCAACATTGGAGTGTAGACTTACGCAACTTTATACTGACATCATAAACAAGTCATTTAAAATGTAAGTTTTTGCAAGCTGAATTGCAGCGTGTTTAAGGAATTGTTAGGATTGCAAAGATTTGTTAGTACACTCCTCTGTTTGTGTTGATTTTGATATCTGTTCCTGGTATGTACCGCACCATTGGATGTGCAATGCAAACAATCCTGAACAAGGTCATTATTAATAAAGAAACAAATAAACTGAATCTCCTCCTTGGTGTAAGTTGTCCATGGACAGTATGTAAATAAGATTAATCAGCATTTGAGTTACACAATAACTGACTGTTGGATAGAAGGGCCCTGCAACATCTTGACAGTGCTGGATGTTGATGGTGGTGGCGGCTCCAAAATGTAAAGGTTGCTGGCTGGAGTACAGTGTTGGAGATCCTGATGATTTTTTAGCAAGAACTCTGACAGATTAACAACTATTGCCATTGGCTCATGGCCCAGAGACCTCAAAGGACTGAACTGGCCTGGCACAGCCCTGACTGTGGCCTAAGTTACATGCAGGTCCCAGGATACTTTTTGTGTCTATTTGTGGTCACATGACCAAACTGCCACCTGTTGGCCTGACAGGTGTGCAAAGCCTTCAAGCTTTCATCTACTGGAGTGACCCCAGAAGCTCTGCTATGTAGGTCCCCACTTAATGCCAGTGTGTGGTTGGTTCCGGTGTGATAGGGCACATGGCACCAACATAGCAGTTCCTTTTCTTCTGTAGCAGTTGTTAGGATGTTGTGTATTGCAGGTATTTTTAGACTGCAGTGAGTTATGTTACTGTACAGATTACTTATGACTGAGGAGTCCATGTTGTGTTTAATTTATGTAAACAGATGAAGGAAATTATGTAGAACTTGTTTGTTACCTAGTTCCAGTTGCTCATTTAGAATTTATTGAAATGAACTGAGGATGTTAATATATATATTTCTAGATCCTCTAGGAGGTCCATTTTCTTGCACTTTTTTTGGGTAGTATCTAATATCTTTAAGTTATCTTTAGTGTTAGAAACTGAGTGTCTGTGTTGATTCACATGAGTGGCTATTGCTGACTTACTTTTTTTTAAAAAAAAAAAAAGTCTAAAGGCACCCATATGTTCAGAGTATCTCATACTGAAACTTCAGCCAGTCTGGCCAAGATAAAGTTGGAGGCAGTTGTCACAATCAATCTTATAAACTCGTGCTGTTTCAGGGCCTAGGCTGGTGCCTTTGGTACTGTAGATTATGTTTAAGCTGCACAGTGTTACTGGTGCAGAAACTTATCTGAACTCCTGTCGTTCAGAAAAGATTTGCAACTTGTTATGAGGCTGTGCCTAGTAAGGGAATACATTCAGATAGTTCCTTTTCTGCTGGTGGTTGTGATTTTACTGCATGTAATTTCCCAGTTTTAAATTTATTATATAGATAACAAATTATTTGTGGTTTTTAGCCATTATTTTTTTGCTACATTTTTGGTAATATTGATTTCTTTCTCTTTGGCAGACAAACTGAGAGGAACTTTATGTGCGAGGGTCATCCACAAAGTAAGTTCCGTTTCTATTACAAACTCGCAGCGGCTTTACGATGTCAGTTCCGAGCATATGCGGCACTTATTTTGACTCAAGAAGAAGACACGTATGTCATTTTCAGATTGCTGCTGCCGACGTGACCTTTGTAGTGCTTCTTTATAATGTCAGCCATAATTGGAAATGCCGCCACGTGTGAAATCAGATCAGTGATTCATTTTCTAAATGCAAAGAAAGTTAAATCAAAGGAAATTCATCGACAAATCTGCGAGGTTTACGGACAAAATCCTTTGAGAGATTCAATGGTTAGAAGATGGGTCAGACTGTTCAATGAAGGACGTGATCAAGTGCATGATGAAGAATGAAGTGGATGCCTGTCTGTGGTTACAGATGAACTGGTTCACACAATTGAAGAGAAAATTAAGCACAACCATAACCTAGTGACTTTCATCTCTTCTTACGCCTAAAATCTGCCTTCTATGAAGAAGGCATACAAAATCTTGTGCCACGCTATGGCAAGTGCCTACAAAATTTTGGAAGCTACGTAGAAAAGTGGTTTAACAGTTGTAGATTTTTGTACAATAAATATTTTTTCTGTATCTGCACACGTTTGTTTTATATAACCAAATGGAACTTACTTTGTGGACATACCTCATATAAAAGTTTAACATTGATCTGAAACATCCATTCAGTGCTGTGTAGGGTGGTATGAATAATTATTTACACTTATATGGTGGAGTTTCAAAAAATTTCGAAGACTTGCTTTTGATTCAACTTTTTTATATTAAGATTGACAGTGAATTTGGTATTGGGGTTTATGTTACTCATGACATTTGCAAATGATTTCATGTACTGTACCTCAACATACCTTTTGTAACAAATCAGCTTATCTTTTAAGTGGGTATTGCCCATGAATATATTTTCTAAAAGGCCCGAGACTGCTTCCCTTTGCTTGACCATCTGGTTGCCTATAGATTTTATTGTTGAATGGGAAATAGTTATGTGCTAGAATGAATTCTAATATCTCTATGAGTTCATATGTCTCTGACTTGCAAGGTTGTTTCAATTTTTTATTAAACTGCACTTAATTATTTTAGTAGTGTCATGGACAGTCATATTTGTGTACAGGTTTACATGTCCAGGGATGCAAATCTAGCACTGTCTATTATACACACATTAGTGGTGTTGCATCCAGCACTGTCTATTATACACACATTAGTGGTGTAATTAAAACGTTCTTGGGGATTTCTGATGGAAAAGTTGTCTTTAAATGGGTAAAGAGTTGTTAAGAATATTTTTAAACTTCTTAGATATACAAAATGCAGGACTGCTCCCTGAATTAACAATGGGATGTGTTGGATAATGAGGTTTATGAATTTTTGGCTAAGATATTAGTTTAAGTGGTAAGGGGTTAATGACTAAGCTACTTTGGACACCAGCAGCTAATAAAATGTAGTTGGAATTCTTAATCAATTTCATAAGTTGAGCTTGATAATTAGGAGTGAGGTCAGTCTTCTTTTATGCTGTTTTGAAGAAAGATTTGTCAGGTTTTGCTGATGTAATCGTCTTCATAAGCAACTACTGCAGTATTACCTTTATCTGCTTAACAACAAGGGCTATGTTGTTCATAAGTTTTTTTTTATTAATACCGGTGAGTATTTTTGAACCAGATTTTTCAGAGCTGTGTCTTGATTATAGATTACTTGCAATAATTTG
Organism: Schistocerca nitens; assembly: GCF_023898315.1. Classification (NCBI taxonomy): domain Eukaryota; kingdom Metazoa; phylum Arthropoda; class Insecta; order Orthoptera; family Acrididae; genus Schistocerca; species Schistocerca nitens. Next base: position 923,751,591 of record NC_064614.1, on the reverse strand, counting down.
CTTAGCCTTTAAATTCATAGTATTTGTTCACTACAATCAACAAATAACTCCGAGGAAACTTATTCAAAAATACTGACTGGTATTAATAAATGTAAGACTGCAGTACTTATGCATGAAGATAACATCAGCAAAACTTTACAATTCTTTCTTCAAAATAATATAAAATAAGACTGGCCCCACATCTAAATATCAAGCTAAGTTTAGGAAATTGATTTAGAATTTCCGCTTCCTTTTATCAGATGCTGATATCCAACATAGTACTGTTACTGCTTGCAGTAAAGAATGCATGTTTGGTTGCAGACAGGCACAATTAAAAAACAGTTACAGAAAGTTTCCGGCAACATCCCTCATGAGTAAAAGAGAGACAGACAGACACCATTCATACACATGACCTAGCACACCTCATGCACACTTGACCTGAAACTCCAACCTCTCAGGCCAGAATGCAGCTATCACATGGGATGCAAGCAGCAGTCTGGAGGGGGAAGGGAAAGGGATACTAGTGTATGGGTGCAGAGAGAGACGAACACTGTCTGGTGGAATGTGCTGGGATTAGAATGCCAACAGGCACAATACCAGGAGGTTGTGGGGCAGGGAGGTGAGGGGGAAGAAAGGAGCAAAAGAGGAGAGGAGTGGGGAAAGATGGGTGGATGAGTTGGTAAAGGGCAGCAAATAAACAGAGTAGGAGGTGACAATGGGGAGAAGATGATAGGACATATGGGGTGGAAACTGTTGGGTGGAAGATGTGGAGACAGTATGTTACCGTAGGTTGAGGCTGGTATAATTACAAAAGTGGAGAATGTGTTGTAAGGATAACTCCCATCTGCACAGTTCACAAAAGCTGGTGGTGGAGGGAAGGATCCAGATGGCTCAGGTAGTGAAGCAGTTAATGAAATCAAGTGTGTTATGTTCAGCTGCATGTTGCACCACAGGATGGTCTACCTTCGCCTTGGACAGTTTGACAGTGGCTGATCATCCTGGTGGACAGCTTGATAGTAGTCATATCAATATAAAAACCTGTGCAATGATTACGGCAGAGCTGGTAAATGACATGGCTGCTTTCACAAGTGGCTTGGCCCCGAGACAGGGTAGGATAAACCTGTGACAGGACTGGAATAGGAAGTGCTGGGTTGGTGCACCTGGGTCTTCCACAGGGCTATGATACTTGGGGCAAGAAGTTGGGATTGGGAGTGGAATATGGATGGACTAGGATGTTGTGGAGGTTGGGTGCAGTGGGAAGTATCTCAGTTAGGATGTTCCTCATTGTAACATACGGTCCCCACCCTTCCCCTCAACAGTTTCCACCCCCTCTGTCTACCATCTCCTCCCCTTTTTTCATCTCCCATCCTGTTTATTTGCCGTGTTCTGCCAACACATCACTCATCTATCCCCACTCTTCTTCTTTTTTGTTCCTTTTTTCCCCACCTTCCTGCCCCACAACCTACTGACACTGTGTCTGTTGACATTCTAGTTCCTGTACAGTCCACCAGACAGCATTCGTCTCTTTCCCCAACCGTACACTATCATCCCTTTCCCTTACCAGCCCCCTCAAGATTGCTGCTTGCCTCCCACATGATAGTTGCATTCCAGCCCAAGATGCTGGTGCTGGCGGTCATGTGGGCATGAGGTGTGCCTGCTTGAGTGTATGAATGGTGCGTGTGTCTCTTTTACTAATGAACTCTGTGGCCGAAAGCTTTATGTAAATGTCTTTTGTTTGTGCTTATCTGCAACTTGACATGTCTTCTTTACAGTAAGTAGAAATCAATCTTTTCCTACATTGTTATTATTCCTACCTGGAGTTTTGATTGTTTGATATCCAACCACTTAAACTAATTCACCTTAGCCAAAAATTCATAAGCATCACTGGCCAATATATCCTATTGTTAAATCAAGTAACAGTCCTGCATATTACATTTCTAAGAAGCTCAAAGGTATTCTTAGCAACTTTTACACATCTGGAGACAACTTTTCCATCAGAAATTCCCAAGAACTTACTAATGACACCACTGATGTGCACATACTAGACAGTGCCAGATTTGTATCCCTGGACATGGTGAACCTGCACACTAATACACTTGTCCATAACACTATTGAAACAATTACGTGCAATTTAATATTAAGAAAACAGCTTTGCAAAGCAGATTTATATAAACCCACAGAGATGTTAGAATTTATTTTAGCATATGTAACTATTAAACAGCAAAATCTATATGCAGTGAGCTGATATAGCAATGAGAAGCAGTCCTGCAGGCCATTTAGCCAATATTTACATTAATCATTTGGAAAATAAATTTCCATGGCCAATTAAACAAATCAACACAGACAATCTGCTTCTAACATTAAAGATGACTTACAGATATTACATGCCACTAAAAAAAGTTAAGAAAATGGACTGCTTACACGAGTATATATTCACATCCTCTGTTCACCCCAATTCCTTCTTAACAAGCAAGTTCTATATATAGTTTCATTTGGTTATTCATGTAAATTAAACACAACATGGACACCCCCCCCCCCCCCAACATATGAAATCTGTACAGGATCATAACCCTCTGCAATAGAAAAGTACCTGCAATACATGAAATCCTAACAACTGCTACAGAAGAAAAGGAACTGCTGTGTTAGGTCCATAAGCTCTATCACACAGCAACCAATCGCACACTAACATCAAGTGGGTGACCCCACCAGAGAGCTCCAGGGACCACTCCAATAGACAACAGCCTGGCAGTTTTGCATGACTGCTAGGCCATCAGGCAGCAGCGTGCTCATAACAGAGGTTGCTGGCTCCACAGACATATTTGATTCCACAGGATCACATTGCCATAAACATTTGTGGCTGTATCCTGTTACCTGTACAGTATTTAGGCCAGCGCCCATCCTGTGCCATACCAGTTCACTCCTTCAAGTTCTATGAGCCAGAAGCAGCCAACAACAATGGTTCATCAGTCAGAGTTCTCACTAAGGAATCATTAGGATCTTTGATGCCATACTCCAGCAAACAACCTACACCATGTGGAGTTGCCAGCACTGTTAATTAGCATCATCCAGATGCACCAGGGACAAATGTGGACTTTGGTATTTGTCATCATAGTGCTTTGTGTTACTATCTTTTTGTTCAAGGTGAATCCACAAATTAATCTTGACATTTTCTTAGGGACTTCCATCCATTCAATAAAAAAGTCAAGCAAACTGCATGGTGCAGCTCAAATAAGATTTCCTGGCACCTGGTGCCACAGGTGACGTTCAGCAGCATGCATTCTTATTGTCCTATTCTAACGTTTTTGATGACTAAGAGTGTGTGAAGTGTAAGTGCAAATGCCCCACTTCTCTTACACGAGTTGACTTATGTAGGAATGTGTAGCCGATCTTTTTCTCTGGATAGCCGGCTTCTGGAATCTCAACGAATTTCTTCTCTGAAGAATGATGCTAGTCACAGAAACCTTTAAGACTCTCTTTGTGAAACAATGAGGTACTTGAAGAATACTTTTCAACAACTATCGGTAAATTTGAACTTCCACAAAGAATAAAATTCACACTTCTCACATAAACAATTGACTTCTTGTAAGTCACCCATATCGTCTCACATTAGAAACAATTAAGTTACATTTACAACAGAGTTGGCTTGCTAACCACAACTCTATAATACAGGAATCATACACATGTCTTGCCTCTAGAAAGTGCAAATTACGAGTTTTTTTTTAGACATCAGAATCTCAACTGTTCTTGTTATTTATAACAATTGTTACTGATATGATTAACACAGAATAAGTAGAAGTTTAACGGTTCTTCCATATACTTTCTCTAGAACTTCCATGGATCACCCGACAAGTACTTGTCGGTGCCGTTTGTCCGCTGCGTCTACCTTCTGCTTGCGACTGATTTCACACCTGCACACACAAACATGTGACGTACAGTAGGTAGGATTCTATCCCACTCTCACAACTAAAATATCGTGTGTTCGAGATGGTAGAAGGCTGAGTAGTTCTAGAATTTATGCAGAAATTCTCTAAACATTACATATTCCCCCCTCCGATCAAACACGCGATATTTTGTACATAATCATTATGTAAATAACATCACCCATAACAACATTACGTATCATATCATAACCATATACTTTTCTTCTATATGTTCATATACATATTTTTTTTAACTATAATTCTTTGTACTCTCTTAAACAGGCTTCTGCTTACAGTGTTTCTACTATTTTCTTATTCTACTTTGTTTAGACATGAGCACTTGTGTGAGGTTTTACTCAACTTTTCTAATATTTAGGTATTACGAGGACTCCCTTTCTCCAATTGTAAACTCCATGTGTTCATGACACATGAGTAATCTACTTTCTATTCTCATCTATTGTACTACCTTTCCTTAGTATGTACTATTTTTACTATTCTTCATAGTTTGGAGGAACTCTAGGCAACATGAAAGTGTTCTCCAGACACTCGTAAACTTCCATGAAACATATTAATGCTCGTTGTGCATAGAATTCAAACTTTCCAGAATAATCCCTACAAAATTGTGTTACTTTTGTCACGATACTGTCCCTTTCTCCTAGGATCAGTACCTATACCTTGCTTGTGGGTTGACCTTATGAGAGCACTTCCTGTTTCCTTTCTGGTAGGTACGCCCCTTTATAAAACATTCCTATTTTTTAGGCCACAGGTCATCATATCTCCACGTAAGTACACCTGTCCTTTATATTTAATAAATGCTGGGTACGCCCCCCCCCCCCCCCCTTACCCTTTCTGAGTAGGCCTCACGGTTCATTACCCTAGTATACGTTTCTATGTATACCATAATTATTTTCTGGTAAAGCTACAAATCTACTCTACACTTCACATTCACTTCTTAACATTTCATTTAATTCCTAGAGTCCTCCTCTACTTCTCAACTTCTATACTCTTAGCAGATACTATGTCTACCTATAATTCAAGTCCTATTATCTTACTATTCATCAATTTTCAGGGTATTTATTATATTGACTCTTCTTAACCCTTTAACTGCTCTGGATGTGTTAATGTGCACATAAACACTTTCAGAGCACACAGGGTCAGGTACAAAGGAGCGCACATTAACACATTCAGAGCCGTTAAAGTGTTAAATGACTATCAGAATCAATTTCATTCTTGTTTGCGTTCTCATTCTTTACTCATGCTCATGCCTCATATATATAGGCGATGTAGAACCGCCATAGTGTTTATATGCCTATATGTGAGTGTTTCCCTATGTACACATATTCTTTCCCCTACAATACCTGGCGGTTCTCACATCATGACAGGTTTCTGGTCTGTAATTTTAATGTTTGTGTATGAGGGTATTCTTTTGTGTATGTGGATGTGTGTTTGTGTAGTCTGATTCTTCGGTCTTCTTATCTAAAGATAAGATGTAGGTTACTAGAAACCATGGAAACCAGGAAGGACTTAAGCAACAGAAGTTAGTGTATATGGAAAGAGGGAAAAAATAGATAGGCCCTCAAATGAGAAGTAAGGGGGGGGGGGGGGGGAGGAGGGAAGATTTGGTTGCTATGACAGAAGAACAGAAAGAAGACAGCCCCAAAGATAGGAAACCCTTCCCACCCCCCTTCCCCACGATCCCTACCTCTCAGGTGCCTGAGTGAGATGCCGGAGGTGGTTTGGTGTTAAATTGTCTCCCATACAACGGACATTCCCACCTTCACTCTTGAGGTCACTGAAGGAAATCTTAGCAACCCTATGGAAACAGCAAATGGTGAAGAATCAGTCACACTTGTTTCCGAGGGTTGTCTGAAAGATGTGGTGTGTGTTTTGTGTTAGTCATGAGTTATCTGTTGGTGTAAATCATGCTTTACAATACCCACACCTTTAAAAATTGATACAAACCCTCCCATTTACATCCCGTCTCATAAAAGGTATAATGTATCCTATACAAAATAGAAAACAACAGACTACAGTATAATAGTCATTCAGTTCGTCACATTATATTTTTCAGGAACCTAATATTCTTATTCCGTTTATTTCGTCTAAATTGGTATTTGTTTTATTGTCATATCCAGTTTTCCAAGTAACGATTACAGGATAGTTTAAGATTTTCAAAATAGATGACAGGATAGTTTAAGATTTTCGAAATAGATGACAGAATACTTTACGATTTGCACGGAATTCGGTGCAGGAATACTATTTTGGAAGAAACATCGAAAACAACTCGGGATCCAACAGTCGTCACTCTGCCCGTTAACGCAGAATGTCAATGTCCCTGGGGGATATATGACTCCGCCCGGGTCCCATGGATCGGATATTGACTTTTCCTGCACAATGGCAGACCAGTAGTTCTTTTTAAATTTCTTTTGGAAGTCTTCCGAAGAGGAAAAATTCTCAATATTTTTGCTTCCTCATTCTGAGGCCTCTTCTAGTAGGTACCCCACAGCAAATTCGATCTTTTTAGAATCTTCCCAATTCTTTGGCAAAGCTTGATTGAATCTTTTCAAAAAATGGGTTGGATGTACATCCCCATCTGGCTTAAATGTAGGAAATTGCCTGGATAATCCTGAATTAGCCCCCCATTGTAGATCAGTCATTACCTCACTAGTTAGTACTACATTATGTGAAGTTACCCCTTTGCCTATTTTATTCTGGATAAGTTTGAATTCTTTCCACAGGTCATCTATAACTTTTTTGGTATCACTATGTTCAGAAGATAGAATAGGAGATAAGTTTCCGGATGTTACTTTCTCTAATTACACCTGTAATTTACGATTGAATTATTGGCATTAACTTATCTTGCTTTTCAACACTCTCTTTTAAAGTATGCAACCCCTGCTTTACAGCATCAAACTTAACATTGCATATATTTTCAAATGATCCTAACTTTTTATTAATTTCAGATTCGACTATATTACATTTTTCCTCAATATCAAATTCTAATTTTTTTTGTCAAACCCTGAAATTGATCATTCTGTTTCTGATTAAAGTCTGTGAACAGTTGATTTACATGAATGTCCAAGGAATTGGTTAATTCCTTCTTTAAGTCTAATTTCAAATCCTCTACTTTACTATTTAAGGTGTTAAATTCAGTCTTTAAAGCCTCCATGCCTTCGCACAGATTACTACATTCTCTGCTTTGTAAGTCCACCTCGGCATTTAACAAACCTCGATTTGCCGCCTGACTATTTAGGACATCCTTTTGAGCATTTAAAAGTTGCACTCTGGGCATCTAGTTTAGAATTTAACTGCAGACTCCGAGCATTTAAAGCTTCATTTAATTGAGCTTTTACTGAGTCTAACTTAAAGAGTGTGAGCTTTGATTAGATTTACTAACTCAAACCAGTCTGGCCCTTCTTTACTAATTTTCATAGCCATGACTGGTTCTGAAGTTTCCCCAACTTGCTGTTCATTATCCATATTCTTATGAGCTTTAGGTCTAGTAAGCATTTAAAAATTAACTTTAAGTATAATAACTACACTAATAAAGTTCATTCAACAGTTTATAACACGTCATATTAAAACAATAAAGTTCTGTTTCATGCACATTCGACATAGAATTTGGGCTGCGTCGGTGAGCGGATGTGGAATCGGCACCAGTGAACAGCAACTGGTGCTGGCGGCATTGGATGTTGGTTTCCACATCTGCGTACCCAGGATGCATGTGAGAGCTCTATATTCCCCACACCGGATCTTCTTAGTCATATCGTTCCAGGCATATCTCTTCTTAGTCTAATACGTCGAGATCTTCTCTCCAGTTTCTCACGTAGTGACTTTCCCACGTCTTCTCCCTAATTTGCATTTACAAATTCTCTCAATCAGATATTTGGGCAGAATCCAATTCCGTGAAATGGTTCTCTTGTCTTTTTACGCTCAGTTGCTACGGCAACATTTGATAGCTTTTCCTCTCTTTCTCATCTCGAAATTCCTGTTTTCTTCGGTCCTGTCACGGTCGCCAGGTTCTAGCATTTTTTGTGACTAAGGGTGTATGAAGAGTACGTGCAAACTCCCCACTTCTCTTACACGAGTTGACTTAGCTGGGAATGCGCAGCCGATCTTCTTCTCTGGATGGTTGTCTTCTGGAATCTCTACAAATTTCTTCTCTGAAGAATGATGTTAGTCACAGGAACCTTTAAGACTCTCTCTCTCTGTGAAATAATGAGGTACTCGAAGAATACTTTTCAACATCTAGCGGTATATTTGAACTTCCACAAAGAACAAAATTCACACTTCTCACATAAACAATTGACTTCTTGTAAGTCACCCATGTCGTTTCACATTAGAAACAATTAAGTTACATTTACAACAGAGTTGTCTTGCTAACCATGGCTCTATTATACAGGAATCATACACACGTCTTGCCTCCAGCAAGTCCAAATTAAGAGTTTTTTTTAGACTTCAGAATCTCAATTGTTCTTGTTATTTATAACAATGGTCACTGCTACAATTAGCACAGAATAACCTAGAAGTTCAACAGTTCTTCCATAGATTTTCACTAGAACTTCCACGGATCGCCAGACAAGTACTTGTCGGTGCCGTTTGTCTGCCAAGTCTGACTTCTGCTTGCAACTGATTTCACACCTGCACACAAATGGTTCAAATGGCTCTGAGCACTATGGGACTTCACATCTAGGGTCATCAGTCACACCTGCACACACAAACATATGACGCACAGTAGGTAGGATTCTAGCATCCCATTCTCACATATTGTGTGTTAGAGGCGGTAGAAGGCCGAGTGGTTCTAGAGTTTACGCAGAAATTCTCGAAACACTACACTATACTGGCAGTGAAGTGTAACATTTACTGCAGCAGCTCAACATGGAGGTTGAGCCACATGCCCTCCAGTGACAAAGCTTTATGTCTTGCTTATACACTATTTTGACTCTCTAGTGCATGTCACAGTAGCCTGTCACAAGTTTTCAGCTGACAAGTGGACAATGATACAGAGAGAGTGTAGCAAGGCTACAGGGTCTGTCCAGAGACTGTCGTTTTCAGTGTGCTAACTCCCGGTGCAAACAATCATACACTGTGTCTTTAATTCAGGACATAATCCTCATCCACTCACCTGATGAAGATCACCTCAAGTTAAGGATCCCTCATTGTATGTGTCTCTCTCTATCACTAGGGCTTTTGAACAATCAATTAGAACCTTGGGAGAATTGCAGGACCGGTGTCAGATGTTTGCCATGCAACCAACTCAAAAGATGCAATCTCAAGCTCGGCCTCCACACTGGCCCAAGTCACTTCCCACAGGCAAATGCAATGCGGGGAGGCGATGTCCCCTATAGCTACCCTACTACAGCAACTGTTTCGTGATGCATCAGTATCAGCAGTGCTTCTATCACCTTGCTAAATGCTTGCCCTGTGGAAAGACAGGTCACAGGGCAGAAGTCTGCCACTCACCTCCCAAACTGATCATTGATTGTGCTCCCCTAGACCATCTGGATTCAGGATCAGATGAGGCATCCACTGTTTGCTCTCCTGATGTACTACACGTACATGATGATGTTCTGATCTCAGATAGAACTCTCACTCTAACAGTAGCTGTCATCCCACTGCAACTGGTTTTGCAACTCGATACGGGCTTGTCAACAACCATTGTTGATTGGGAAACATATCGCTGACTGGGCTTACCTTTGCTCCAGGCAACCTCCAAACAACTTAAGAGCTACAGCAACAGCACCACCAGGCCAAAAGTCGAGTTTTGCGCATGAGTTCAGTACCAGGCAGCCTCATTAAAAATAGCTCATTTTCTTATGGTCGACGCACAGGGGCGACGTAAATTTTGGGGTTAGATCTATTTCAACAGCATGGGGTTGGAAGTCCATGCTTCCGTTAAAAAGTAGCCAACCTTTTGTGGCCAGCTCATACTTGAGGAATCTTTTTTCCAAATATGAACCAGTTTTTTCATGTTTCTTGATCGGCGTCACGTGATTTTAAGCACACATCACACTCTTCCCCATGGCTACACCCCATTTATTTAAAACACACAATGTTCCTTTTGCACTGCGGGATAAGCTTCAGAATAAGCTCTAATGTCTACAAGATGAGGGCTCTTGCCCCAGTATATAACAGCAAGTGGGTCGCCCCCATAGTCATTGACGAGAAACCTAATGGTTTGCTATGGATTTGAGACTTGAAAACTATGATTAATGCCCAGTCCCTTGTGGATGTCTACCCAATACCTAAAGTGGAAGACATCGCAAAAATTGATTTGCGCAATGCATGTCTGCAACTCCCACTTGATGTGTCACACAGAAACATCTTTGTCATCAATACTCCATTTGGAATTTTCTGGTACAACTGGCACCTTTTTGGCATTGATAGCGCACTGGCCATCTTTCAAGGTTACTTAGAGTATCTTACCTGAGAGCTGCTGGACCGGCCAACTACTTAAGACTACATTATTGTCCCTGGTAAAAATACTCAGGAATTAGCCGCCCATTTAGGCTTCTTATTTCAAGTGGGGATGCATTTTCACTGGATCAGGTATCCAGCCCACACCCTATTACATACATGCCAGCAGAAACTTGTGGTCCCCAGAAACAGTAAACAACTAAAATCCATGCTGGGACAATTCAACTACTACAGAAAATTCATTCCTCATGTGACAACTATCACTGAACCAGTTTGCCAGCTACTGTAGAAGCAGATGAAGTGGTGCCGGACTGCCACATGTGACAAGGCTTTCTAGGATCTCAAACAAGCTCTTTTTTTTTCCAACATGTATCACAGTATATAATCTGTCCATGTAGCAGCAGACGCATCACATTACAGCAGCCCTTCCCATGCAGTCGAAGAGGTAGAATGACCTGTTACATTTGTCTCCAAGATGCTAACACAAGCACAATATAATTGCAGTTGAACAGGGAAGCAAGCCCTGTCTATTATTTCACCCTGAAGAAGTTCCACAACTACCTGTCTGGCACACATTTTACTTTACTGACATACTATAAACCTCTTTTGCCACTTTTCAAGGTCTTCTCCAATATTTCCACCAGAACAGAACATCATTTCCACTGATGGGCACTGTTCCTGTCAGGTATACTTATGATATACACTACAGGTCCATGGTGCAACATGCTAATGCTGACATTTTCTCAAGACTACTCCAGGACCAAGACCTGGAGATTGAGTTGGAGTTAGAGGTCAGTTTGCACACAGATTCCAAAGCCAAAGTAGTGGTGGCCAACTTCCCTTTTTGTTGCCCATTGACCTTTAGAAGACCCAGTCATCATCGAAGTCATCCAATTAGTGAACCATGGATGACCAACAGATCGTAAACAATCTGACCACCCAGAATTACAAGCCTACTAGTATTGTCGAAGCAAACTATCAGCTCTCAAAAGCATCCTACTATTTCAGGTGGACAACTGTCATACCTGAGTGGTAATTCCATGAACCCTCAGACAAAGTATCCTCCAGTTCCTTTACGAAGGTCGTTGGGAAACAGTCCTAAGCAATAGACCAGCTTACCAACATGTAAACTGGAGCAATATTGACAACAATATCATGAAAATAATTGCTCCATATACTACCTGTTAGACAAAACAGGCCACTCCTGTGTGATGATATTTTCCCCGGCTGGCTACATCATCACGATGGTATCTCCTCCACTTGAACTTCACTGGCTCTTTCTTCAACTAATCCTAGTTACTTGCCATTAATGCAGACAATGGTTTCCAATGTGTGTCCTGCAAATCTTCTACATCTCTGGAAGAAAACAATCCAAGCACTGGTCCGCATCTTTTCCATCCAGGGGATCCCAAAAACCACTGTGCCCAATAATGACTCAAAATTCACATGTGCTGAATTTGGCACTTTCTGTTCAGATAATGGCATTGCCTGTGTTTACACAACATATTTCCAGCCACAGTCTGGTGGAGAGGTTGGTGCATAAATTCAAGACACAAATGGCCAAGTGGCACTAGCACCACATTTTTCCTAACCTGCTACTGATCCACATCCTAAGATGAGCCTAGTCCAGCAAAAATACTGCTCGGTAGGCCGCTATGATCACAACTCTCAATAATCTACCCACTGGTCTTTTGCACCCCTTCCCATGATTGAACCCCCACCAACACTCCCTCTGGGATAACATCTGGACACTCATTTTGTCCAAGGGCCAACAACACTGGTGCTGGTGACTGTGATGCATCTCTTAGGTCTGGCAATGGTCAAAGTACAATGCCAACATGGCTTCAGGTGCCGCAAGCACATCAAACAAGTGCACCCACACAGTACGACAAACCCTCTGATGAAAATCTCTCTCAGTTTTTTGTCCCAGGGTCAGACATATCAACTCTCAAGACCATCAACAATAAACTCTACCCACCTCTACTCTGATGACCCAGGTGCCCACAACCATAGAAGCTGACAGCAGCCTTCCAGGTTCACCAGTTCCATGGACCGCCAGCAGGGACCCCACCACTTTCAGGGATTTCGAGTTGTGCAACACCTTCTTAACCATCGGATGGGAGGGAGAGGGATGCTATGTGTGGGCTATTCACCCTACTACATAGCAACCAACCATACACCAGTATTATGTGGATGACCTACATACCACAGTTGCAGGGGTCACTCCACCAGACGAAAGTCAGAAATTTCCTGACATCTGCCAGAAAAGAGTGCAGGTGCGTGATTGTCACCAGAGGCCACTGGCCTCAAGGATATACTTGCCTCCATGGTGTGATGTGACTGCAAATAGACCTGGCTGTATCCTGGTGTCTGCATGGTATTTAGGCCAGCACCCAGGCTGTGTCAGGTCAGTTCAGCCCTTTAAATTCTCTGGGCCAGGAACCAATTACAATAGCAGTTGATCAGTATGGGAATCATCAGGATCTTTGATGCCATACTCCAGCAAGCAATCTTCATTGTATGGGGCCACCATCATCATCACCTGGCATCGTCAAGATGTGGCCTTTGCACCAGAGACATGTCTGGACTTTGGTATTGGTTGTCATAGTGATTTTTATTATTAAATTTTCAATTAAAGTGGACATATAAATAAACTTTGACATTTCCTTGGGGCTGTCCAACTAACAGCCAGTTATTGGATAACTCAAGTGCTGACTGAACTTATCTATTTACTGTCCACGTGCAACTTACTACAAGGAGGAGATTCAGTTTATTTGCTTCACTGTCAATAAACTTGTCCAGTATTGTGTATCTGATCCGTGTTCCTGTTGCACCTGCAGTGGCACAGTATATATCAGGAACAGACACTAATAGCAAATGTTACCATTTTTAACACTTCCCAAAAGATACTACACTGTAACTTGCAAATATTTATATTTGGAATAAACTGATGATAAATAACTTCATAATAAATATTTACTTCAACATATTATTACTATAACATCATGCCATTTTTTATATTTAATTATATTCTTGGTACAATTTTATTAATGTAGATGTGAAAATAAATAATAATGTTACAGTGCCCATGGCTGCAAAACCATTGTGAGTAAATAAAGATGGCAAGAGTGGTGGTGGTGGTAATGATAATATTAATAAGCATGGTTCAGGGCTAAGACCAAGAGAGGTCTCATTGAGATTGTTTGCACTTGCAATTCATTCCCTTCTGCACACTCATATTAAAGTGAAAAACCTTTGATCCTTGTCAGTGTCACACCTCTGGCATGATGAGCAGACAACTCTTCAAATCTAAAGGTTCTACATGATATTTAATAGTTTGATTAATAACACGGTCTAAAACAGAAACTATGAGTGAATGTTTACTCGCCATACAGAGAACACTGAAACATGTGGAGGCCTTCACTAAAAACTACAACTGGGATATGTGACAGGGAGCAAATCAAGCAGAAGCACATACATCCACGACAGAGACCACACCTTTCTTTTCATAATGACAGCTTTCCTGCACGTTGATCAAACATTCATATATACTCGTTAGTTATTCTGTACCTTCTACAGAGTGCTGTTCCTCTTTCATATGACTTTACATTGCTTCAGCAAGTAAAAAAAATCAGCTGAAAGATAAGGCAGTTTCTATAGCCTAAGAAGTCTTGTGATAGTGAGATAATAAGTATGTCCCACTATTGAAAGATCAAAGAAACATTGGTATGCGGAGAGCTTTTGAATAATTAAAGGAATGTAGCTTATTTCAAGAAAGTAAAATAAACATATTTGTATCATGAATGCATACTTTTTGACTGAATCCAAACACAGTTCCAAAATACTAAAACTATTTCTTATTTAATTACAATACTACTATACTCATTAAAGAATACCTACATATCAGACCTCCAAATATGGCATGTATGAGAGCCAGTGTTGGAAAAAAGTAGAGTGCTGCATATATAGACATTTTTCCATCTTTGGGAAGGAATCTGCGAGCTAGCCAGGGCCGAAAAACTAACATCAACAGCACTGACATTGCATAGAATATGAATACCATTGTATACCTGAAAAGAAAAACAGGTGTTTTAGTTTCACTAACATCCATGTAGTGGCAATTTTAAGTATTTTGGCACAGCATTTACATGTATCAGACTGAGAGGAATTGCAAGGAGTTTTCTCAGTACAAGCTTGATAACATTATTATATTCATATTGTGCAATGTTTTCTTCTTCAGAACCAGAAGACAATGTGGAAAAGTGATGGTAGTTGCATGATTAATAAAAATATAGACTGTAAGCCATCAAAATTAAGAAAACCATCTTAAAGAAAGGAAATAATGTACTTATGGCAAGGAAAGTTCTGGCAGAATGTAAATAATTTAGGAGTAGGACAGCACTTCCCAAATGTAAAAGAGTTGAGTTGTCGAAAAAAAGGATGAAAACTTGCTAGCATTCAGACAAATCATTTAACAAGTTAAATCTCTCTCTCTCTCTCTCTCTCTCTCTCTCTCTCTGTGTGTGTGTGTGTGTGTGTGTGTGTGTGTGTGTGTGTGTGTTTTTCATGCAGTGCACAATGATAATGACACTAAAGCATGGTTTGTTAGTGGGGACAAGACGGGAGAGGGAGACTGTTGGGTAGAGGGTGTGGGTGCAGTGGGTTGGTGGAGACTGAGACCAGGAGGACTGGGGAGTGCAGCACAAGTTGCAAGATAACTCCCATCTGAGTAGTTCAGAGATGATGGTACTAGAGGGAAGTATCCAGATGACATGGGTTGTGAAGCAGTCATTGAAGTCAAGCATATTGTTCTCAGCAGGGTGTTATGCTACTGAGTAGTCAACTCTGCCTCCCTGTCCACTCTTCCACATCATCACCATCATCATGTTTTGTACAAACTCCTCAGCTCCACTGTTCCTGTGCCGTTGGGTGCACGTGCAGGCCAGTATCTGTATGGAGATCACTGTGAGATTACCTATGTTTATTTTCTGACATTTCATTAAGCCTGTGTTGTCAGATATCCAAATCCATAACTCTCATGAATATAGTTATCTTTGTTGATATAGTTTTGTTCAGAGTTACAAGTCCACAGCTTCACATGATGTCTGTAATACTGTAGTTTGAATTATACAGAAAATACTTTACTGAATGTTCGTTTATGCGTCAATATCACCAATATGGGTAACATCAGTATTGGAACACAAATCATTATTTAAACCAAAAATATAGTTCCATCATACAGTACGTAAAACCAAAAATTCCTCTTCAGACACTAAATCTTCTGACTCGGTTGTCCTCAAACCATTCCCTATTTCAGCTGAAAATAATAAATATGTTTTATCAATTACTAAACACTTTTCATGTTTTTTGTTATGACTTTTTTGCAGATATGACTGCAGAAATAGTTGCCAAAGCTTTTTTGACATGTATTATTTTGCCATTTGGAAGCCCTGGAGCCATTATAACAGATCAAGGAAGTGTTTCCTTAACATCTCTTTTCACAGTTTCACAAATTATTAAAGATCAAGGAATGGTGACATACCCCACTGCATAACAACAGAAAGGACTGCATGGAGCTTGTCTATAAAATGATTCTCAAAATGATGTCATGTTATATGAATCAGAGCCATACTGGCTGTGATAGGCTGCTGTCCTACACTGTGTCTTCATGTATTGTGAAAGAGCATGAATGTATTGACTGTATTTTGTACACAATTATATATGAATGTAAAATATGTTCACTATTAGAATTAGATATGTTGCCTCCAGATATTGATGCTACAATGATAAAACAGCTGTCCCCGTGCTTAAGAACTGTCTGGAAACAGATACAGGCTAGCAAATCCAGTGCTGTTGCTAATCAAGTTAAATGGAGTCAAAATGCAACTGTTTAAGAGTATAAGCCTGGACAATGGGTGCTGATTAACAATCTGGCTTTAAAATTGAAGAAGACTAAAATATTCACTCCTATTTGGGAAGTCCTTACACAATATTACGATTGCCTCACCAGTACAATGTAGTGTTACACCAGCCATAGCGGCCAGCCAGTGTGGCCAAGCGGTTAAAGGCGCTACAGTCTGGAACCGCGTGGCCGCTACGGTCGCAGGTTCGAATCCTGCCTCGGGCATGGATGTGTGTGATGTCCTTAGGTTAGTTAGGTTTAAGTAGTTCTAAGTTCTAGGGGACTGATGACCTTAGACGTTGAGTCCCATAGTGCTCAGAGCCATTTGAACCGTTTGAACCTGCCATAGCGAATATTGCGGTGTATCATGACCGGTTGCAACCTTACCACTGACGACATGGTAATAATTGACAGAAATCAGCTGAAACAACACCCAAGAGCCGTTAAAGCCAGCCACACACCACACACTCCAAAGCTACAAACTAGTCAGCAGTCTTTTGTTATGCATCTTTTAAAATCTTTGAACAGCACCTCTGTGACATCAATGTTGCAAGGACTAGCAGCTATCATTGAGAGGTTAGCTGGATTAATACAGTTACTGTTGGCTGCCAGAATGGTTACTATTTCCAATTATATTTAATTAATGATTAAAATGTTCACAATTAAATTCATAATTTATTCATTTTGTCCCTTATAGAATAGTCAAAATACCATTATAGTGTCCAGTACTATTGTGAGAACTGTGTGAAATGTTACAACTGTTTTTGTGGTGTACATTTGATGAAAATGTATCTTTTCTGTCCAAACAATGGAAAGGCATGGCCTTCACCTCAACAGGAAGGGAAAGGGTAAATTGGCTGGGGAAATAGCAGGAAAGTTAAAAGGGGGAGGCACTGTCATGAGTGGTAAAATACCCGTGGTTATAGGATTCAGAAAAGACCCTTTTTTAGGGTAGGGAGGACAGAAAGAAAGCAAAATTTAAGAGACGTTAGAACTAAGACAAACCTTCAGTTTGAGAAAGAAATCAAAAAACATAATTCCAGCTTATTACCAGCATAAAAAGCCATTGGTTAAGAATTTTCAACTGTCAGCAGATATTTTAACTTCATCCAATTTTAACTCAGTCAATGAGAAATGTTAGCTATCTTTACTGCATCAAAATATTCGAGAACTGAGAAATAAAATTAATGAATTAACTATCTGCATAGATGAATTAGAGTCTTCAAACCCAGCTGACATAATCTGCCTCTCCGAACAAGGTTAGCATCTCACTTTTGTAGATCAGAAATGGAGAAAGGAGGAGTTGCCACATTGATCAGGAACTGTCATAAGTTTAAGAACATAGACATTCATAAATTTTGCCTAGAACAGCATATGGAAGCATGTGCAACAGAATTAGAATTTCACAAAAAATCCTTCATAATATTAAGTGTATATCGAGCACCTGCAGGTAACTTTAATCTGTTTGTCAACCACCTTGAAGCTGTACTGGACCATTTAACAACCAAAAACAAAGAAATAGTGGTTACTGGTGATTTCAATGTAGATTTCCATAAAGACTCTCCCAATAAGAACTTATTTGAGTTAGTAACACTATCATTCAACTTAATTCCCACTGTAAAGTTCCCCACTAGGGTAGCCAATTGCTCACAAACAGCCATTGATAATATCTTTATAGAAAAGTCCAATGAACAAAATTATATTACAAAACATATAGTCAATGGCCTCTCAGACCATGAAATGCAGTTCCTTCTGTTAAATGTTAATACTGAACAGGATATAAAATCTGTTAAATCTGAGCTCAAGAGGGTAATCAGTAAGCCAAAAATTGATTATTTTAGGACACTCCTCAGAGACATTCACTGGACTGATGTTTACAGTGCTCATGGCATGAATGAAAAATATAACATTTTTGCTAATAAAGTGCTTACCTTATTCGAACACTGCTTTCCCCCAAAACTTACCAAGGTTAGAGCAAAGTCTACAAAGAAGCCATGGATTACTCGAGGAATAGGGGTATCTTGTAAAACAAAAAGAACACCGTATCTGTCAATCCGAAACATTTCCAATGTTGATGCTATAGCACATCATAAGAAATACTGCAAAATATTAAAGACTGTAATACGAATGTCAAAGCAAATATATTACAAGGAAAAGATAGTCATATCAGATAACAAAATAAAGACAATATGGAATACAGCGAAGGAGGAGACCGGTAGAACCAGACCTGAAGATGAACAAATAGCATTAAGAGTAAATGATACATTGGTGACAGATGTGTATAGTGTTGCAGACCTTTTTTAACAAACATTTTATAACTCTTACTGAAAAGATGGGGTTGTCAGGTTCAGTAGATGCTGCTATGGATTACCTTAGACCAGGCATTTCAAGTAACTTCCATAATATGAATTTGACCCTCACTACCCCAACAGAAATAATGTCCATCATAAAATCTTTAAAATCAAAAACATCTAGTGGGTATGATGAAATATCAACAAAGTTAATTAAGGAATGTGATTCTGAGCTAAGTAACATATTAAGCTATCTGTGTAACCAGTCGTTTATCAGTGGAATATTTCCTGAATGGCTGAAATATGCTGAAGTTAAGCCACTGTTTAAGAAGGGAGATAAAGAAATAGCATCACATTTCCATCCAATTTCACTGTTGCCAGCATTCTCAAAAATTTTCGAAAAAGTAATGTACAATCGGCTTTATAACCATTATAGTATAACAGGAAATGCTGCAAAATGGTTCAAATCTTATATCTCTGGCAGGAAACAAAGGGTGTTATTAGGAAAGAGACATGTATCAAGCTATCAGGCATCATCCAACTGGGAACTAATTACATGTGGGGTCCCACAAGGTTCCATCTTGGGGCCCTTACTTTTTCTTGTGTATATCAATGACCTTTCATCAGTAACATTACCAGATGCCAAGTTTGTTTTGTTTGCCGATGATACAAACATTGCAATAAATAGCAAATCAAGTGTAGTCTTAGAAAGATCAGCTAATAAAATATTTGTGGACATTAATCACTGGGTCCTAGCCAATTCTTTGTCACTAAACTTTGAAAAAACACACTACATGCAGTTCAGAACTTGTAAGGGGTGTCCCAAGAGTATATGTCTAACATACGATGACAAGAAGATAGAAGAAGTGGACAGTGTTAAATTCTTGGGATTACAGCTTGATAATAAATACAACTGGGAGGAGCACACCACAGAACTGCTGAAGCGTCTTAACAAATTTCTGTTTGCAATGCGAATTTTGTCAGACATAGGGGATATAAAAATGAAAAAGCTGGCATACTATGCTTACTTTCATTCCATAATGTCATATGGGATTATTTTTTGGGGTAATTCATCAAGCCAAGCTAAAGTTTTCCAGGCACAAAAACGTGCAGTGAGAGTTATATGTGGTGTGAACTCAAGAACATCCTGCAGAAGCCTGTTTATGGAACTAGGGATACTAACTACTGCTTCCCAATATATTTATTCCTTAGTGAAATTTGTCATTAAAAATATATCAATTTTTCAAACCAACAGCTCAATTCATGGAATCAATACTAGAAATAAGAAAAATCTTCACAAGGATTTAAAGTCACTTAGTCTAGTACAAAAAGGTGTGCATTATTCAGGAACACACATTTTCAATAACTTGCCAGCAGCCATAAAAAGCTTAACAACCAATGAAATTCAGTTTAAGAGAAGCCTAAAGGATTTATTGGTGGCCAACTCCTTCTACTCCATTGATGAATTTCTTAGTAAAACCAACTGATTTGTATATAAGTACAACATAACTTCTGCACAATTTCAGTGCAGTAATGTGTTCATTGAAAATTTGTGTGTGTGTGTGTGTGTGTGTGTGTGTGTGTGTGTGTGTGTGTGCGCGCGCGCGCGCTAGTATAATCTAACTTCTGCACCATTTCAGTGCAGTAATGTGTTCATTGTAAATAAGTATTACAGTAGTTGTATTACCTTATAAATAAATAAAAAACTTTTTTATTTTAAATTCAGTGCATTAGTATTTGTAAAATGACTCTTAGTGTTCATTAATGGTGATCATTCCACTTGGGACCTGTGGAATGGTACATTAGCTTATTTGTTTTAGTTGTAAATATTTGTCATGTATTGTTGTTTTTCTGACATGTTCCACATCCTGGAGGACCTCCTCACTATGGATCAATTGGAATGAAAGTAAATCTAATCTAATCTAATCTGGGTTTGAATATCAACTATGAAAGTTAAAGGATAGATTGCTACTCAGCATAAAGATGACACGTTGAGATGCAGACAAATGACTGTTACAGATTTAGCTTTTGGCCAAAGCTTTCTTCAGAAAAGAAAATACATACACATTCATTCACACAAGAAAGCACACTTCACACATATGACGACCACCTCTGGCAGTTCAGACCAGAATTTCTGTCCTGTTCTTGTAATTGATGAGACTAATAATCTTAGCTTCAGCATATAATGGATGATGTAACAAATGCCCTTTACCTTAGTACATGTATTAGTATAGTCTCCAGAAGCACACGGTATAGTTTTGTAGCAACAGAGACACAGTAGCGAATATGCTTGTACACAGTGGCAGGCAAGAGATACGAGAGTCGATCAGACTAAGATTCCTTTCAACTGAAGGTTTTCTTCTAAAAGAAATCTTTGAGTTTTTATCTGCTATAAGGAGTAATTTACGAAAAAGAGGTGGATAATGTAGTAGTTTATTGCATTCTTGCAATTTCTAAAAATTTTCTAAGCAAGAAGACAAGGCCTAGTGTGTTACGGTAGTTTTCAGTATATCCACTGTTCCCACTTTGTTTTGGAAAATACATAAACGGCAACAGGGTTTCAGGATGATACCAACAACCTACAGTATAATATATGATCTAGATCCAGGTACTTCTTAGAGTCAAACCTTGACTCACCATTATCCATTATAACCAAATTATCCCTTTCTGCCGCAGGGTGATGTTGCGCTGAGGATGTAGGGAAAATAATTCAAACTACCAGTCCACCTCAATTTCAATTTCATGCATGCAATGGCTAAATTCTGAATCCCAGCAATATTTAAATTTTCTATTGCAGTATTTTCTATTGAAGTATAGTGTATCGATTCCCTTTTTAAGATATCTTTGTTGTGAAATCAAAATCTTTGGTTTCAGCACTTGTATTCTGTTGACCACATCTGATTTGTACATCAACGTCATATCTACAGCACAGCTAGTTGACCCACTATCACACATAATTTTCTTACCAACATTATATCTCTATTAATATTTTGTACTGCTGTATTTTTTCCTTTTCCTTGTTTTTCACTAAAGAACAGCACAGAGATGCATCAAATAGTAGAAATCATTGAGCTTATCTGGTAGCTGTCACATATTGCAACTTTCAATGCTGAATTCAACTTGCGTATGTATTCACTCTTAGAACCCAGCTGCCCGGTGCCATGAGCTCAGTGCTGTTCCACAAATGAACTGACAGCAAAAGCTGCACTGACGCACATAAGTGCACACATCTGTGTTGTGCTATTGCATCTCATTCCAGATCATCTCTCCAGCTGTTGGTACATTAGCAGCCACACACAACCTTATTTCACTTATACCTGGTTTCTACCTGTTATCCTAATATCCATGAAACATCTCAGCGGCACTATTAATGATGGTGCTCTCTTCCTTCATGGTTGCACATTGTGATGATCCAGGGAATTACCTGACTAACATCTGAAAGTCGAAAATATGATCTCTTACTGTAAGATACAAGGCCACTAATGCAAACCTTTATGCGAACTGAGAATATTAAGATTCTCATCACTTCTCATGATTCTGAGAATTTTTATTTCAATTCTCTGGCTCTAAATGTATACCAGTGTATATTGTTTTTCACATTACATTGGTGGAATAGTTCTTACACAAAGAAAAAGAGCAAATTGTTAGGAAGAGCAACTGTCTGTACTGCGGATCTGCATTATTGCAACACAATACTGAATTAAACATTATATGGTACCTCGATTACAACTGCAATTTTATTAATCAAACAAATATTTGCATATAGTTTTTATATATAGAGTTATTGTTATTGCAGACCCCATGAACCACAGACATTGACGTCGGTGGGGAAGCTTTTAGGCCTCAGCGATACAGATAGCCCTGCCGTAGGTGCAACCACAACCACAATGGAGGGGTATCTGCTGAGAGGCCACACAAACATATGGTTCCTGAAGAGGGGCAGCAGACTTTTCAGTGGTTGCAGGGGCAACAGTCTGGATGATTGACTGATCTGGCCTTGTAACATCAACCAAAACAGCCTTGCTGTGCTGGTACTGCGAACGCCTGAAAGCACTGGGAAACTACATCCGTAATTTTCCCCGACGACATGCAGCTTTACAGTATGATTATATGATGATGGTGTCTTCTTGGGTAAAATATTCTGGAGGTAAAATAGTCCCCCATTCGAATCTCCAGGCAGAGACTACTCAGGAGGACGCCGTTATGAGGAGAAAGGAAATTGGTGTTCTACAGATCGGAGTGTGAAATGTCAGATCCCTTAATAGGGCAGGTAGGTTAGAAAATTTAAAAATGGAAATGGATAGATTAAAGTTAGATACAGTGGGAATTAGTGAAGTTCGGTGGCAGGAGGAACAGGACTTCTGGTCAGGTAAATACAGGGTTATAAATACACACTCAAATACGGGTAATACAGGAGTAAGCTTAATAATGAATAAAAAAATAGGAACGCGGATAAGCTACTGCGAACAGCTTAGTGAACGCATTATTGTAGCCATGTAGGCCCATGCCTACCACAGGAGTAAAAGTTTGTATGCCAACTACCTCCGCAGACGATGAAGAGATTGAAGAAATGTATGAATAATTTCACACTTTTCTTTATTCTAGGTCAATTGTCACTTTTCGCACCATACAGATATCTTATCTAAATCATTTTGCAAGTCATTTTGATCATCTGATGACTTTACAAGACGGTAAATGACAGCATCATCTGCAAGCAATCAAAGACAGCTACTCAGATTGTCTCCTATGTCGTTAACATAGATCAGGAACAATAGAGGCCCTATAACACTTCCTAAGGGAACGCCGGGTATTACTTCTGTTTTACTCGATGCCTTTCCGTCTATTACTATGAACTGTGACCTTTCTGACAGGAAATCATGAATACAGTCGCACAACTGAGGCGATACTCTGTAGGCATGTAGTTTGGTTAGAAGACGCTTGTGAGGAATGGTGTTGAAAGCCTTCTGGAAATCTAAAAATATAGAATCAATTTGACATCCCCTATTGATAGCACTTATTACTTCATGAGTATAAAGAGCTAGTTGTGTTTCACAAGAATGATATTTCCTGAATCTGTGCTGATTATGTGTCAATAAATCATTTTCTTTGAGGTATTTCACAATGTTCGAATACAGCATATGTTCTAAAACCCTACTGAAAATCAACGTTAGTGGTATAGCCCTGTAATTCAGCAGATTACTCCTACTTACCTTTTGGGGTATTGGTGTGACTTGAGCAATTTTCCAGTCTTCAGGTGCGGATCTTTCTGTGATTGCGTCTTGCCACTGGTGTGCTTTATTATGACCAGAATCTCTTTGGGTTTTCTGCCAGATTTTGAGACAGAATTTCATTGTGGAAATTATTAAAAGCATCTCGCATTGAAGTACGCACTGTATTTCGAACTTCTGCAAAACTTTGCCAATCTTGGGGATTTTGCGTTCTTTTAAATTTGGCATGCTTTTTTCATTGCTTCTGCTACAACGATCTGACATGTTTTGTAACACTTGGTTTAAGAATCATGAAATAAAGTTGTATATGAGGAAGAGACCTGGAGACACTGGAAGGTTTCAGCTAGGTTATATAATGGTAAGACAGAGATTTAGGAACCAGGTTTTAAATTGTAAGACATTTACAGGGGCAGATGTGGACTCTGATCACAATTTGTTGATAATGAACTGTAGATTAAAACCGAAGAAACTGCAAAAGGAGATGGAACCGGGATAAAATGAAAGAACCAGGAGGTTGTAGAGAGTTTCAGATAGAGCATTAGGGAATGGTTGGAAGGAACAGGCAAAGAAATACAGTAGAGGAAGAATGGGTAGCTTGAGAGATGTAGTAGTGAAGGCAGCAGAGGAACAAGATGAGGGCTAGTAGAAATCCTTGGGTAACAGAAGAGAGATTCAGTTTCATTGTGAAAGGAAAGAGTATAAAAATGCAGTAAATGAAGCAGGCAAAAAGGAATACAAAGGTCTCAAAAATTAGATTGACAGGAAGTATAACATGGCTAAGCAGGGATGACTAGAGGATGAATGTAAGGATGTAGAAGCATATTTTACTACGGGTAAGATAGATACTGCCTACAGGGAAATTAAAGAGACCTTTGGAGAAAAGAGAACCACCTGTATGAATATCAAGAGCTCAGATGTTAAACCAGTCCTAAGCAAAGAAGGGAAAGCAGAAAGGTGGAAGGAGAGTATAGAGGCTCTATACAAGAGCAATGTACTTGAGGGCAATACTATGGATATAGAAGAGGATGTAGATCAAGACGAAATGGGAGATATGATACTGTATGAAGAATTTCACAAAGCATTGAAAGACCTAAGTCGAAACAAGGCCCCGGGGATAGACAACATTCCATTAGAACCAATGAAAGCATTTGGAGAGCCAGCCGTGACAAATCTCTTCCATCTGGTGAACAAGATATATGAGACAGGCGAAATATGTTCAGACTTCAAGAAGAATATAATAATTCCAATCCCAAAGAAAGCAGGTGTTGACAGATGTGAAAAATTACCAAACTATCAGCTTAATATGTCACGGTAGCAAAATACTACCACAAATTCTTTAGAAATGAATGTGAAAACTGGTAGAAGTCAACCTCAGGGAAGATCAGTTTGGGTTCCACAGAAATGTTGGAACATGCAAAGCAATACTAACCTATAACTTATCTTAGAATATAGGTTAAGGAAAGGCAAACCTATGTTTCTAGCATTTATAGATTTAGAAAAAGCTTTTGACATTGTTGACTGAAATACTCTCTTTCAAATTCTGAAGGTGGCAGGGGTAAAATACTAGAGCAAAAGGCTATTTACAATTTGTACAGAAACCAGATGGCAGTTGTAAGAGGCGAGTGCAAGAAAGGGAAGCAGTGGTTGAGAAGGGAGTGAGACAGGGTTATAGCTTATACTCAATGTTATTCAATCTGTATATTGAGCAAGCAGTAAAGGAAACAAAAGAAAAATTTGTAGTACGAATTAAAATCCATGGAGAAAAAATAAAAACTTTGTTGTTTGCCGATGACATTGAAATTCTGTCAGGGATGGCAAAGGACCTGGAAGAGCAGTTGAACTGAATGGACAGTGTCTTGAAAGGAGGATATGAGATGAACACCAACAAAAGCAAAATGAAAGTAATGGAATGTAGTCAAATAAAATCAGGTGATGCTGAGGGAATTAGATTAGGAAATGAGACACTCAAAGTAGTAAAGGAGTTTTGCTATTTTGGGAGCAAAATAACTGATGATGGTCGAAGTAGAGAGGATATAAAATGTAGACTGGCAATGACAAGAAAAGCACTTCTGAAGAAGAGAAATTTGTTAACATTAAGTATAGATTTTAGTGTCAGAAAGTCGTTTCAGAAAGTGTTTGTATGGAGTGTAACCATGTATGGAAGTGAAACATGTACGGTAACTAGTATAGACAAGAAGAGAATAGAAGCTTGTGGTGCTACAGAAGAATGCTCAAGATTAGATGGGTAGATCAAGCAGCTAATGAGGAGGTTCTGAATACAATTGGGGAGAAGAGGAATTTGCGGCACAACTTGACTAGAAGAAGGGATCGGTTGGTAGGATGAATACACTAAGCAGATTCAGAATGATGTAGGTTGCAGTAATTATTAGGAGCTGAAGAAGCTTGCACAGGATACAGTAGCATGGACAGTTGCATCAAACCAGTCTCTGGACTGAAGACAACAACACTGTAGACTGAAACATATCTCATCTCCTGATGCTGCCTTTCACAATCTGCATACTGATGGAAGTTACAATCCCCAAGGTTCCGCAGACACTAATTTTTAACTATGTATGATTAATCCAATATAATTTATGCTTTATGTATATTACTACAAATAAAGTAAGGGATCTGTAATGTGTAGAACCACATTTCAACTTGTACCATGTATGTCAAATGTCATGCTTGAAAGATAATTTTTCCAGAATACTGATTTCAGAGCTTTACTCTCTAGCATATGTTTGTCTTTGTTAAGCAAAAAATTGTGGTGCATTACATTTGATGTATCTTGCGCAACCATGCTGATTTACGTATTTAAAAGATGTGTATATTTTAAAATACATTGTGTTGCACTAACATCTCTCCGAGGACTTCACAATCCGTGGCCAGGCAGGCCACCTAGCAGCCTGTGAAATTCTGCTGCCAGGACCACAATCTCGGTGACTGGCATGGTGCAAAACCTTAGTCTGCCAAAACAGTGAGATGAGTTACCTCATGCCTTGGCCTGCTGCTGCACTGCCTTGATCCCTACGTGACCAGAGATCATAACAAAGATGGGAAAATCTGTACTAATATTTTGAATGCAAAAGTAACTCTGTCTGTTATGCTTTAATGACTAAATCAATGAAATTGAGTATGGAGATATCTTGGTCACTGAGCAAGAACAAAGGTTACTTTGGAAAGTGTGTAGTGCATGATTATTGTTGATCTCAAGAATATTACGCAAGTTACACAAAAATATTTACTCTTTGAAAAACTATTTACTCTTTGACACTCGAACTTTGTTATATTTGAGAAAGTGCTATTCTTGTTTGATACGTTCAATGTAATGTGATTCAACGTAATGAATACAATAATTATACAATCCTCAACATGTTTAATCCTTATTTCCATTCTAATATTATTAAAAGTGAAAATACGAGGGTTGTTTTTTAACTAAGGGCCGTTCACGCGCATAGTCCCGTAGTTCACGTGGACGCCGCAACAAGCCACCGCGCCACTTGCCAGCATCCTTCCTGTTCACACTCTGTAGCTGATGTGTACGCATCGCTGTGCTACTTTATAATGTTTACGATTATTGAATCGCCCGCCGCGTGTGAGATACGGTCAGTGATAAGTTTTTTGACCGCGAGAAGCCTATCAGCTGCAGAAATTCATCGTCAGTGAACAGAAGTTTATGGCTTGAATGCAATGAGTGAAGGTAAAGTGCGTCAATGGGTTAGAGAGTTTAAAAATGGCCGTCAAAATGTCCATGACGAAGAACGCTCAGGCTGGCCCTCTGTGATCACTGATGATTTGGTGGCTGCAGTTGAAACAAAGATTCGTGAGGACAGAAGATTCACAATTTCCACTCTTTCTTTGGAATTTCCACAAGTTTCAAGATCGGTTTTGTACAAAACTGTGTCTGAAAACCTAAACTTTAAGAAACTGTGTTCTCGGTGGGTACCCAGACTCCTCACAGAGGACCACAAAGGGAAGAGATTTGCCACTTCATTGGACTTTTTGATTCGTTACGAGGAAGAAGGGGATGACATGTTGAGTCAAATTGTCACTGAAGATGAAACATGGGTATCCCATATCACTCCCGAAAGCAAGCGACAATCGATGGAATGGCGACACACAACTTCACCCGTCAAGGTCAAAGCCAAACAGACGCTGTCAAAGCGCAAGATTATGGCAACTGTGTTCTGGGACCAGCGCGGTGTTTTGCTAGTGGACTTTATGTCACGAGGAACGACAATCAACTCAGATGCCTACTGTGCAACCCTAAAGAAGCTCCGCAGAGCAATTCAAAACAAAAGGCGCGGCATGCTGACAAAAGGAGTTTTGCTCCTGCACGATAACGTTAGGCCTCACACCTCTCAAAAGACTCGGGATTTGATTGATTCTTTTGGCTGGGAAGTTTTGGACCATGCACCATACAGCCCCGACCTTGCTCCTAGGGAT
Source organism: Schistocerca nitens (assembly GCF_023898315.1). Lineage (NCBI taxonomy): Eukaryota > Metazoa > Arthropoda > Insecta > Orthoptera > Acrididae > Schistocerca > Schistocerca nitens. The sequence continues at coordinate 923,723,408 of NC_064614.1, read as the reverse complement.
TTTCACCTTTTCCGGTACCTGAAACACCATATTGGCGGGCAGCGCTTCAATGACGACGATGAAGTGAAAGCGGCCGTGAGCTCTTGGCTGTCGGAACAGGCGGCCGAATTCTTTGAAGAGGGAATTAAAAACTTAGTTGTACGGTATGACAAGTGCTTAAATAAACAAGGCTGCTATGTAGAAAAATAGGTAAAAGTGTGTAGAATCAGAAAATAAAAGTTTTTTTACAAAAGTATTTGTATCTTTTTTAAAAAAATAAAAACGGCCCTTACTTAAAAAAACAACCCTCATAACTCTGCCTGTTACACTTCCATGACTAAACTCCTGAACTGATTTGAACGGAATGTGGTATGTAGAGAGCTAGAACCTTGAGGAACAAAATAGGCTACTTTAGAAAGCAAAAATATCAACACCTAAGAGGGTGTAACAGGAAATGGAGCATCTTTTTTTTACATCAGTGAACATAAATCATGTTAAAAACTTGTTAACTTTGTTCCATTATGTGTAGCAGCTGGAATACCACGATGCTTATATGTACCCTTTTGTACACATCCCTCTGCAGTGCTGCTGCATGTGCCACCATGTAGTGCATTGGGGCACTTGCGGAGAGAGGGTTGCACATCATAAGCTACACTTATCCAGACAGACAAACACATGTGGATGGCTGACGTTATTGCATGTAAAATAACTTACTCACCATCATTCATTATAACAAAATCACTGATATGAGAGCGCAGCTGCAAGGAAGAGCTAATTTACCATGAAGACTTACGGCCCAGACCAATGTGTGCAGGCAGATTTTTCCTAAAGATTTGGCTGTAGCCATAGGAATGACAATGGCTCTGGAAGAGATAGATATAGGGACCAAAGTTTGTGATAAAAATGGTATTTTTTCCACTGACATCAAATGTTGCTGTGATGGATGATCATCCCATGATTGCAGTCAGCCACAGTGTAGGAAATGTGGAAAAGTAGGGCACTGGGAACCGGACTGAAGGCAGAACATGGGACAGGATAAGAAGATACGGAATGGAAACAATCAATTGCTAAACAGCAATGGGAGACACAGGGCCCCACATGATGCTTCCTGTAACAATTGAAACACATGCAGAGGAAGTTTGCTTAACTGGGTTAGCAGTTGGAAGATAACACATACTTTTGTTAGAATCAGGTGTTCATGTGTCTGTGGAAAGCCTGAAACTCATGAGACACAGTTGGTATAAGTTATGTGGAGTGGGAGGTAATTACACGTATTTGTTGGGATCAGTGATACTGAGTTTTCCAGGTGCATGCAAATCATTTCCAAGAATGTATGGATGTTTTCCATCATATAGGCCGTGATGACTGCATGAATTTGGGATTAGATTTCCTGTGCACGCATTGCACTACAACTGATCTTTGGCAACACATAGTAGAACTTGATGGGGCATCGTTTCCTCTGGGGAAAACAGTTGTCATTGTCACAATGCCTCATGGTCTGTCTCTCAAGCCAATGAAACAATTAAACCACATGGAAGGTCGCTAAAGATTAATATGTGTGGTAAAGTACTGCAAGTTATTGGGAAACTGATCACTCGAGTGTAGGAAAAGATTTGTCGATGAGTGTATTAAGTATGGTTGAGCCATTGAGAGAATATGAGTAATGAGATAAAGCATAATTTTTTGTATGCAAGAATGTTGTATGCATATGGGAAATAGACAGTGAGCAGGTGATGCCTGTTGGAATAGACAATTTTGGGACCAAATACATGGACTTGTCTAAGGGTTTGTTGGTCTCGAATTTAGAGATTTTGGAAGAGGATGATCTGAATAATGTGATTTTGGACCCTAAGAATTTGCAAGCTACCAGTATAACTCCAATATGAGAGAAAGTGAAACATTTAAAAGGAATGGAAAAACCAGTGATGGAACAGTTGTTCATTACCATTTTAGTCCTTGTGATTTTTTTGCTAGTGGCCCATACACAGAATTCCAACAGGGAATGAGTCACCAGTGTTCCATAAACTATACTGTGTACTGTATCACCTGCAGCCAGTGATGGACAAATTCATTAACCAACAATTATGGGATGGCATTATTGAAGAAAATACCAGTCGTTAGTGACCACTGGTGGTAACTGTGCCAAGAAAAAGCACTGGTGGTACCAGAGCTTATCATTTTTTGTTTGACTACAGATATCTTAATAGTCACATGATTACAAATGTGTATCCAATCCCAAATATAACAGGAACCTTAGAGAATTTGAAACAGTACATCGATTTTTCCACCGTGGGTCTGCAGAGTACCTATAATCAGCTAGAAGTAGCACCTGACAACCAGCTACAAACAGCAGTTACGGTTCCTTCACGACACTACCAGTATCATGCTACGCCTTTGGGGTTGAAAAATTCACCAGCCACATTAAAATGTTTGTTGGATTGAGATTTGTAAGGACTAAAACCAAGATAGTGTATGGTGTAGTTAGATGATATAATTGTTTTCACAAAGGATATGGAGGAGCACATGCTATTGTCAAAGTAAGTGATTAATAGAAAATCCAAGATGGAATGTAACAATATTATGAAAAGGAAAGTTGCCACTCACCATATAGCGGAGATGCTGAGTTGCAGATAGGCGCAACAAGAGGACTGTCACAAATAAGCTTTTGGCCAGCAAGGCCTTCAGCAAAAATAGCAGGCAAGCATGCAAGCGCGTGTGTGCGTGCCCCCCCCCCTTCCCCCCTCCCCCCACACACACACAAACACAGATGACTGCAGTCTCTAGCAACTGAAGTCACACTGCGAGCAGCAGCACCAGTGCAAGATGAGGTTGACGACTGGGGAAGTAGGGTAGTGACGAGGAAAAGTGAAGTGCTGCTGGGGAGCAGGCAAGGACAAGGCGGAGAGGTGGGGAAGGGGGGGCGGGTAGCGGAAAAAGAGAGAAGTAAAAAGACTGGGTGCGGTGGTGGAATGAGTGCTGTGTAGTGCTGGAATGGGAACAGGTAAGGGGTTGGATGGGTGAGGAAAATGACTAACAAAGGTTTAGGCCAGAAGGTTTATGGGAATGTACGAAAGTTCCCACCTGCGCAATTCCGAAAAGCTGGTGTTTGTGGAATGGTTCCATACCGCACAGGCTGTGAAGCAGGAATTGAATTGAAGGATGTCATGCCGGGCAGCGTGCTCAACAACAGGGTGCTCCATTTGTTTCTTGGCCACAGTTTGTCGGTGGCCATTCATGTGAGCAGACAGCTTGTTGGTTGTTATGTCCACATCGAATGCAGCACAGTGACTGCAACTTAGCTTATAGATTGCATGACTGGTTTTACAGGTAGCCCTGCCTTTGATAGGATAGGTGATGATTGTGGCCGGACTGGAGAAGTTGGTGGTAGGACGATGTATGGGAAAGTTCTTGCATTTAGGTCTATTACAGGGATATGAGCCATGAGGTAAGGGGTTGGGAGCAGAGGTTTTGTAGGAGTGGACAAGTATACTGTGTGGCTTGGTGGATGATGGAATACTACTGTGGGAGGCGTGGGAAGGGTAGTGGGCGGGGCATTTCTCATTTCAGGGTATGACAAGTAGTAGTCTAACCCTCACAGAGAATGTAATTCAGTTGCTGCAGTCCTCGGTGTACTGAGTTACGATGGGAATTGTCCTCTGTGGCCGGATTGTGAGACTTTGGGAGGTGGTGGGAATCTCGAAAGATAAGGTGCAGGAGATTAATTTTTGTAAATGGTTGGGAAAATAGTTATGGTTGGTGAAGGCTTCAGGAAGACCCACGGTATATTTCGAGAGAGACCACTCATCACAGCAGATGCGACCACCACAGGTGACTATGCTGTATGGAAGGGACTTCTTGGTATGGAACAGGTGGCAGCTGTCGAAGTGGAGGTATTGTTGGTAGTTAGTAGGTTTTATATGGATCAGAGGTAATGATGTAGCCTCTTTGAAATGGAGGTCAAAATCTATGAAGGTGGCTTGTTGGGTTGAGTAGGACTAGATGAAGTAAATGGGGGAGAAGCTGTTGAGGTTCTGGAGGAATGTGGATAAGGTTTCCTCGCCCTCAATCCAGAGGAATCTGCAGTTGGGAGGTTAGATGGAGGGCAGGGGAGAGGTGAATCTGAACCAGGTGAGGGGTTTAGGATTCTGGGCATTTAGGAAGGATTCCTCTAGTGGCCCACAAATAGGTTGGCACAGGATGGTGCCATGTGGGCGCCCATAGCCATGCCACAGATTTGTTTGTAAGTAATGCCTTCAAAGGAGAAGTAATTGTGTTTGAGGATATAGTTGGTCATGGTGAGTAGGAAGGAGGTTGTACGTTTGGAATCCATTGGGCGCTGAGGAGGGTAGTGTTCAATAGCGGTAATGCCATGGGCATTAGGGATGTTAGTCTAATAGTAGTAGTAGTCGTAGATATTCTGCCTTACGGCAGGTCTTGTCATGAGTTAGGCCTCTTCCACTTTTCTGTCCATAGTCAGTCTTTTTGTTTCTGTATATTTGTCTCCTTGGATGCTGTCCAGCATTTGATATCTTCTTTTTCGTCTTCCCATTCCCCCCCACCACCATTCCTTCCTTTGTTAGTGTAAGTGTAACTGTAATTTTTACACCAAATTTTGATCACCTTCAGATTATTCTCCATTGGCCACAACACACTTCTTCAAAGGATTCTTCCATTGTTCAAAATGATTTCTAAATTCACTTACCGGGATGATGTTCTTTATGGCTTCCAGCAATTTTTGTTTTACCTCCTCCACAGTGGCAAAATGCTTTCCTTTCAGGTTCCTTTTGAGTCTGGGGAACATAAAGAAATTACGAGACCAGATCCAGTGAGCAGAGGAGCAGGGCGGAGTGGACAATTGGTGTCATGCGTTTTTGGTCAAAAATTGCTTTATGGAGAGGGCAATGTGGGCCACTGCGTTGTCATGATGGAAGAACCAGTTGCCTGTGTGCCAAAGAGCTGCCCTTTTCTTCTAGATACTCTCCCACAATCTTTTCAAAACCTCCAAGTAGAACTCCTGGTTGACAGTTTGACTTGGGGAAATGAACTCTGTGAGCACAAAAACTCGGAAATCAAAGAAAAAAAAAAAGAGCATTGTCTTGATGTTTGACTTCACTTGGCAAGCTTTTATGGGACGAGGGGAGCCACTTGTCTTCCACTGGTCGGATTGCTGCTTTATTTTGGAGTTGTATCCATAGCACCACAATTCATCACCAGTAATCACATCGAATAAATTCAGGGTCCTCTTTGAGCAGATTTTGAAGCTCAAAACATGCCTGAAGTTCAGGCTCCCTTTGCTTGTATGCAAGGAGGCGAGGGACAAATTTGGCTGCAACCCTTCTCATGTGCAAATCTTCAGATAAAATCTTCTGAATTGAACTCCATGATATTCCAGACATTTTACAGAGTTGATCAATGGTTCGGCAATGGTTCCCACTAACATGGGCATTGATTTTGTCAATGTTTTCGTCACTTCATGACACTAACAGGCATCCTGAATGGGGTTGGTCTTCAGTTGACATTTCGCCATTTTTAAAACATGAAAACCACTCGTAGACTCTGGTTTTATTAAGGGCATCATCCCCGTAAGCAGTCTTAACCATTACAATAGCTTCTGCATCCGATCCAATGGGAAATAACATTTCACAGCCACACATTGCTCTCGGCAATCTGCCATCACGTTTTCACCAAAATGGGAAAAGCTGTTTTACTAAAAAAAAAAAAAACTCGCACGGGCGAACCGATGCACTCATGACAACACAGCTTCGTACAATAACTCAGGTGGTGTGACTGTAATGGACACCTGGTTGAGCAAGGCTTCCTCCATTCTTCTTCCCCACTGCAGCCCAATTCCCGTTACTTTTGGGTCTCCCCTCATAGATTGTTAGTATTTTACACTTTCTGGAGATTTCTCTACAAGGCTCTCTCCTGTGTACCTTAGCTACCCCTCTTACTGCTTTTTTTTTTGTGGTCTGAAGAGCCTGTCTTTATAGACAGCTGGTGCCCCACCCTATATCTCAATACCATACTGAAGGTGTGGATCCATCATTCTGAAGTATATTTGTCCCAAGCTATCATGCTCCAGGAAGGCTGAGACCCTTTTCAGTAAATACACATTTGTAGTGATTTTCTCACAAATATGGTCTATATGTTCTTTCCATGACAGGTGTATATCAACAATTATACCCAAAAATACATGTTTGTATAGCTAAGGGCCAATGGAGGTGTAAATAGAGTTCTATTCATGTTCTGACTACAGCTAAGCATAAATTGAATTGTCACTGTCTTATCTTTATTTATGAGTAGCTTATTTGCAGTAAGATAACTTGACAGAAAATTATAACTGATTTCACTACAGTTTAAGGTATGCATATCACGGCCCCAGCTTTCAAAGATGTGTCATCAGCATAGCATACAACCTTGCAATTTTGGAGTTCAATTAAATCATTAACATACACAAGAAACAGAAGAGGCCTCAATATCCTCAATATACTTCCTTGGGGCACACCACATTGAAGTATCTTGTGGATTGATTTGTTGTTACCATTTGTTCATTCCTTTTAGCTTGATATATTGTTTCCTGTCTTTCAGACAGGAGGTAAATAGTTGTAAAGGTGCCCATCTCATCCCATAGGCTTCTAATTTATGCAATAGAATTGTATAATTCACAGTATCAAAACATTTACTCACATCCAGGAAGGTGCCTGTTACCTTGTCTCTTTCATATAGCTTCTTTAATTTTTCATGTATAAAAATTGCTACTGCTGTTACAGTAGAGCTTCCTTTTCTAAAATCATGTTGCAGTTTGCTAGATAGATTATGTTTGATAAAAATGCCTCAAACTGATTTAATATTACTTTCTCCAAAAATTGCAAATGGTTCAAATGGCTCTAAGCACTATGGGACTTAACATCCGAGGTCATCAGTCCTCTAGACTTAGAACTAATTAAACCTAAGTAACTTAAGGACATCACACACATCCATGCCCGGGGCAGGATTCGAACCTGCGACCATAGCAGTGTCGCTGGTTCCGAAGTAAAGCGCCTGGAACCGCTCGGAGACAGCGGCTGGCTCCAATAATTTCCCAAACTCTGAAGTTAATGATAGTCTATAGTTTTTCATGTCAGTTTTTATTCCCTTCTTATACACCCGTAGGGTTTCAGTGATTTTCAACAAATCTGGGAATTCTCCGTGGCACAGGGAGATATTTATTAGATGTGTCAGGGGCTTCACTAATTATCCTCTGCATTCCTCTAGCAGCTTAGGTGAAATGTCATCCCAGCCAAAAGACATTTTAGCTTGAAGTCTTGAAATGACTGCTACGAGGTCCCTCTCAGTAATCCCATGAATGAGAAAAGATTGGCCAGTTTTTGTAACATTTAAGTGCCTAGTCATGTGTTTCACTTGTGCCAAATGTGCTAAACATCTGTATGAATTTTTCACACACTTCTTGTGGGTGATCTGTAACATTATCATTTTCTTTTAATGTTATGCCGGTGTGTTCATGAGATCGCCATTTCCCACATTCTTTATACATTACTTTCCAGACTGTTTTACTAACACAGGTTGAGTTGCTTATCTGATAGACACATTTCTGAACTTTAAGGTTAGTCAAGGAATGTCTGTACTTTTTTCTGAGCAGTTTGTATTTTGTTAAATAGTACTGTAATTTAGTATGTCTAAAGAGTATGTAATGGTCTTTCATGTTCTCTCTCACGTCAATGATTTCTGGAGGGAAATTCTCAGCTTTGTAATTAATAGCTTTGTTTACTTTTTTTAGTAAATGACATGTTTCTTTAAAGTTTTATTGAATAGTTTATAGAAATTTTCCCATCTATCATTCACATTTGCTGCATTGTAAACTGGTTCTCATTTTTCATTGCTTAATGCCCCCCCCCCCCCCCCCCACCATGAACCATGGACCTTGCCGTTGGTGGGGAGGCTTGCGTGCCTCAACTATACAGATAGCCGTACCGTAGGTGCAACCACACGATGGCATTCAAAACCGTGTCCTCCAGGAGTTCACGGACAAAGCTGTAGTTTACCTAGCACACATTACGAATGCCATACTCAAGCACCAACACTTCCCCGCCTTTTGGAAGACGGCCAAGGTCCTGATGTTCAGGAAGCCGGGGAAAGACCACTCCCTCCCACAAAATTACCGACCCATCAGTCTGCTGAGCGCGCTCAGCAAGATCGTTGAGAAGGTAATTTTAAAACGACTCACCAGGCACTGCATAACAAACGACACCCTGAGACCGGAGCAATTCGGTTTCAGGAATCACCACTCAACAACACAACAACTCCTCCGAGTCGTTGAATACATAACACACGGATACAACACAAGCAAGGCAACTGGGGCGGTGTTCCTGGACATCGAAAAGGCTTTCGATCGTCTATGGCACAACGGCCTAATACGCAAACTTAGTGACGCAGGGTTCCCCGACGGGCTCGTACGTCTCATACACTCATATCTCACGGACAGGAGTTTCAACACTGACGTGCAGGGCAAACAATCGACACGACATGGTATACAGGCAGGAGTACCCCAAGGAAGTATCCTAGGGCCCTTACTGTTTAACCTCTACATTAACGACCTCCCAGCTACACATAACACGACGGTAGCAATCTACGCGGATGACACTGCCATCCTTGCGCAAGATTGGAAGCCGTCTAACATTAACTCACGACTACAGACCGCACTCAGAACGGCGGAGCCTTGGCTGGTGAAATGGCGTGTTAGAGTAAACGTCGACAAGTGCGAGGCTGTTCTGTTCACTAGAAGACCGAAGCAACTGCGCAAACATCAGCACTGCAACCCAATAACACTACACACACGCCCAATACGTTTCCGCGAGAAGGTCAAATACCTCGGTGTCTGGCTGGACAGGAAACTACTCTGGGGGGACCACATTCAAAACGTGACCAACAAAGCTAACGCGAGGCTCAAACAACTCTACCCTATGCTTAACAGGCGTAGCACACTGAACAGGAGGGTGTCTAGGTCCATGTACATGACACTTATTAGACCCCTGATGACGTACGCAGCCCCTGTCTGGGGATACGCTGCGCCAACTCGCCTGCGCCGTCTGCAGCTCATACAGAACAAAGTACTCAAAATCATAAGCAACGCTCCGCGCTACACACGCATCGCGGACCTTCACCGGGAATACCGGCTAGATACTATCTTGCAGGTGTTCCAAAAACTCTCCACACGACTGTACAATAACACGAGACACTCGCGCAACCCGTTTATCCTTTCTCTGGGTAACTACGACCACAACCATAGATGGAAGCATAACAGACCAAAGACATTACTGGCTAGGAACTGATCATCTATGGTCCATAGAACGCTAACAGGACAGTACTGGCGAGCCCCTGCAACACAGTCATTACTGGAAACCCAGATGTGCGACTAGCCGAAAAACAGGCAACCGCAGGGAAACCGTACTGTACACAGCACGCAAACCAGCCACACACACCCCCTACACCGTCTGTGAGTCGATCTATGACCGATCGCCCACTAATCCACAACGACCTTGAACTGTTGCAGGGACGCAGCAACTGCAGCTAGCGCCGCAACAGGCTCCAACACCGACAAAGGTAACGATGCACGATACCTCGAACTAACTCAACCACACCTTGCATGCACTGTCGCAGATAGCAAGCCGCTACTGCCCTTACTACCCGTCCTACTGTCGCAGAGGTTTTTTTCCCTTGGCGCTGGCCTTGGCACTTTTTTTCCTCTGCTCTTAAAACCGCTACCCTTCGATCGTTTTCGACCACTTCTATCTCCTGATGGACCATGTTAATGAGTAGTCTTACCCAGACGCATGGACAACATCACAGCCCGCATCCTGTGACGCCTGATTCAAAAACTAACATGTTTACGGAGGTGACAGTAGAACTTTTGTGTTGGTCACCACGTTGGTGTGGGCGTGGAGGGGCCCCATCCTATATAAAAAGGTGCAACCACAACGGAGGGGTATCTGTTGAGAGGCCAGACAAAAGTGTGCTTCCTGAAGAGGGGCAGCAGCCTTTTCAGTAGTTGCAGGGGCAACAGTCTGGATGATTGACTGATCTGGCCTTGTAACACTAACCAAAATGGCCTTGCTGTTCTGGTACTTCGAACGGCTGAAAGCAAGGGGAAACTACAGCCGTAATTTTTCCCGAGGGCATGCAGCTTCTGTATGATTAAATGATGATGGCGTCCTCTTGGGTAAAATATTCCGGAGGTAAAATAGTCCCCCATTCGGATCTCCGGGCAGGGACTACTCAAGAGGACATCGTTATTAGAAGAAAGAAAACTGGCGTTCTACGGATCGGAGCGTGGAATGTCAGATCCCTTAATCGGGCAGGTAGGATAGAAAATTTAAAAAGGGAAATGGATAGGTTAAAGTTAGATATAGTGGGAATTAGTGAAGTTCGGTGGCAGGAGGAACAAGACTTTTGGTCAGGTGAATACAGGGTTATAAATACAAAAGCAAATAGGGGTAATGCAGGTGTAGGTTTAATAATGAATAAAAAATATGAGTACGGGTAAGCTACTAAAAACAGCATAGTGAACGCATATTGTGGCCAAGATAGACACGAAGCCAACGCCTACTACAGTAGTACAAGTTTATATGGTAACTAGCTCTGCAGATGACGAAGAAATGGATGAAATGTATGATGAGATAAAAGAAATTATTCAGGTAGTGAAGGGAGACGAAAATTTAATAGTCATGGGTGACTGGAATTAGTCAGTAGGAAAAGGGAGAGAAGGAAACATAGTAGGTGAATATGGACTGGGGCTAAGAAATGAAAGAGGAAGCCGTCTTGTAGAATTTTGCGCAGAGCATAACTTAATCATAGCTAACACTTGGTTCAAGAATAATGAAAGAAGGTTGTATACATGGAAGAAGCCTGGAGATACTAAAAGGTATCAGATAGATTATACACTCCTGGAAATGGAAAAAAGAACACATTGACACCGGTGTGTCAGACCCACCATACTTGCTCCGGACACTGCGAGAGGGCTGTACAAGCAATGATCACACGCACGGCACAGCGGACACACCAGGAACCGCGGTGTTGGCCGTCGAATGGCGCTAGCTGCGCAGCATTTGTGCACCGCCGCCGTCAGTGTCAGCCAGTTTGCCGTGGCATACGGAGCTCCATCGCAGTCTTTAACACTGGTAGCATGCCGCGACAGCGTGGACGTGAACCGTATGTGCAGTTGACGGACTTTGAGCGAGGGCGTATAGTGGGCATGCGGGAGGCCGGGTGGACGTACCGCCGAATTGCTCAACACGTGGGGCGTGAGGTCGCCACAGTACATCGATGTTGTCGCCAGTGGTCGGCGGAAGGTGCACGTGCCCGTCGACCTGGGACCGGACCGCAGCGACGCACGGATGCACGCCAAGACCATAGGATCCTACGCAGTGCCGTAGGGGACCGCACCACCACTTCCCAGCAAATTAGGGGCACTGTTGCTCCTGGGGTATCGGCGAGGACCATTCGCAACCGTCTCCATGAAGCTGGGCTACGGTCCCGCACACCGTTAGGCCGTCTTCCGCTCACGCCCCAACATCGTGCAGCCCGCCTCCAGTGGTGTCGCGACAGGCGTGAATGGAGGGACGAATGGAGACGTGTCGTCTTCAGCGATGAGAGTCGCTTCTGCCTTGGTGCCAATGATGGTCGTATGCGTGTTTGGCGCCGTGCAGGTGAGCGCCACAATCAGGACTGCATACGACCGAGGCACACAGGGCCAACACCCGGCATCATGGTGTGGGGAGCGATCTCCTACACTGGCCGTACACCACTGGTGATCGTCGAGGGGACACTGAATAGTGCATGGTACATCCAAACCGTCATCGAACCCATCGTTCTACCATTCCTAGACCGGCAAGGGAACTTGCTGTTCCAACAGGACAATGCACGTCCGCATGTATCCCGTGCCACCCAACGTGCTCTAGAAGGTGTAAGTCAACTACCCTGGCCAGCAAGATCTCCGGATCTGTCCCCCATTGAGCATGTTTGGGACTGGATGAAGCGTCGTCTCACGCGGTCTGCACGTCCAGCACGAACGCTGGTCCAACTGAGGCGCCAGGTGGAAATGGCATGGCAAGCCGTTCCACAGGACTACATCCAGCATCTCTACGATCGTCTCCATGGGAGAATAGCAGCCTGCATTGCTGCGAAAGGTGGATATACACTGTACTAGTGCCGACATTGTGCATGCTCTGTTGCCTGTGTCTATGTGCCTGTGGTTCTGTCAGTGTGATCATGTGATGTATCTGGCCCCAGGAATGTGTCAATAAAGTTTCCCCTTCCTGGGACAATGAATTCACGGTTTTCTTATTTCAATTTCCAGGAGTGTATAATGGTAAGACAGAGATTTAGGAACCAGGTTTTAAATTGTAAGACATTTCCAGGGGCAGATGTGGACTCTGACCACAATCTATTGGTTATGAACTGTAGACTAAAACCGAAGAAACTGCAAAAAGGTGGGAAATTAAGGAGATGGGACCTGGATAAACTGAAAGAACCAGAGGTTGTACAGAGTTTCAGGGAGAGCATAAGGGAACAATTGACAGGAATGGAGGAAAGGAATACAGTAGAAGAAGAATGGGTAGCTTTGAGGGATGAAATAGTGAAGGCAGCAGAGGATCAAATAGGTAAAAAGACGAGGGCTAGTAGAAACCCTTGGGTAACAGAAGAAATATTGAATTTAATTGATGAAAGGAGAAAATATAAAAATGCAGTAAATGAAGCAGGCAAAAAGGAATACAAACGTCTCAAAAATGAGATCGACAGGAAGTGCAAAATGGCTAAGCAGGGATGGCTAGAGGACAAATGTAAGGATGTAGAGGCTTATCTCACTAGGGGTAAAATAGATACTGCTTACAGGAAAATTAAAGAGACCTTCGGAGAAAGGAGAACCACTTGCACGAATATCAAGAGCTTTGATGGAAAACCAGTTCTGGGCACAGAAGGGAAGGCAGAAAGGTGGAAGGAGTATATAGAGGGTCTATACAAGGGCGACGTACTTGAGGACAATATTATGGAAATGGAAGAGGATGTAGATGAAGATGAAATGGGAGATATGATACTGCGTAAAGAGTTTGACAGTGCACTGAAAGACCTGAGTCGAAACAAGGCCCCCGGAATAGACAACATTCCATTAGAACTACTGACAGCCTTGGGAGAGCCAGTCCTGACAAAACTCTACCATCTGGTGAGCAAGAAGTATGAGACAGGCGAAATACCCTCAGACTTCAAGACGAATATAATAATTCCAATCCCAAAGAAAGCAGGTGTTGACAGATGTGAAAATTATCGAACTATCAGTTTAATAAGTCACAGCTGCAAAATACTAACACGAAATCTTTACAGACAAATGGAAAAATTGATAGAATCCGACCTCGGGGAAGATCAGTTTGGATTCCGTAGAAATGTTGGAACACGTGAGGCAATACTGACCCTACGACTTATCTTATAACAAAGATTAAGGAAAGGGAAACCTACGTTTCTAGCATTTGTAGACGTCGAGAAAGCTTTTGACAATGTTGATTGGAATACTCTCTTTCAAATTCTGAAGGTGGCAGGGGTAAAATACAGGGAGCGAAAGGCTATTTACAATTTGTACAGAAACCAGATGGCAGTTATAAGAGTCGAGGGGCATGAAAGAGAAGCAGTGGCTAGGAAGGGAGTGAGACAGGGTTGTAGCCTCTCCCCTATGTTATTCAATCTGTATATTGAGCAAGCAGTAAAGGAAACAAAAGAAAAATTCGGAGTAGGTATTAAAATCCATGGAGAAGAAATAAAAACTTTGAGGTTCGCCGATGACATTGTAATTTTGTCAGACACAGCAAAGGACTTGGAAGAGCAGTTGAACGGAATGGACAGTGTCTTAAAAGGAGGATATAAGATGAACATCAACAGAAGCAAAACGAGGATAATGGAATGTAGTCGAATAGGGTTGGGTGATGCTGAGGGAATTAGATTAGGAAATGAGACACTTAAAGTAGTAAAAGAGTTTTGCTATTTGGGGAGCAAAATAACTGATGATGGTCGAAGTAGAGAGGATATAAAATGTAGACTGGCAATGGCAAGGAAAGCGTTTCTGAAGAAGAAAAATTTCTTAACATCGAGTATAGATTTAAATGTCAGGAAGTCGTTTCTGAAAGTATTTGTATGGAGTGTAGCCATGTATGGAAGTGAAACATGGACGATAAATAGTTTAGACAAGAAGAGAATAGAAGCTTTCGAAATGTGGTGCTACAGAAGAATGCTGAAGATTAGATGGGTAGATCACATAACTAATGAGGATGTATTGAATAGAATTGGGGAGAAGAGGAGCTTGTGGCACAACTTGACTAGAAGAAGAGATCGGTTGGTAGGACATGTTCTGAGACATCGAGGGATCACCAATTTAGTATTGGAGGGCAGCGTTGAGGGTAAAAATCATAGAGGGAGACCAAGAGATGAATACACTAAGCAGATTCAGAAGGATGTAGGTTGCAGTAGGTACTGGGAGATGAAGAAGCTTGCACAGGATAGAGTAGCATGGAGAGCTGCATCAAACCAGTCTCAGGACTGAAGACCACAATAACAACAATGCCCTCGTAAGTTTATTGTACTTAAATTTTCTTTTATACATAAACATGTCACTTTTAGTTATATCTAGATTACCTGCATCAATTTTCATAGCAAGAGCTCTATGGTCAGATTTGTCATTTTCTACAGTGGTTATGTTTATTTTCTCTTTTGTTGTATTTGTGAGAATGCAGTCAATGCATGTCTGTGTCTCTACAGTAATTCTTGTAGGTTTTGAGTTTATGTGATAATAGTTATAACATTAAAGTAAGCCAACATAATACAAATAATTACTGCTATTATTTAAAGAGCCTATGTTGATGTCTCCAACAAACAGCACATATTTTTTATACACTGATGTCTTCTCCAGCAGGTCCTCCACACAATTGAAAAGTTCTTCAATACTGCTTCCAGGTGACCTGCGCAGAGCTGCTATAACCAGGGTGTTGTTCCCTAGATTTAAATTTATTGCTGCAATGTCAAGTAACATTTCCTTACTCAGATAATCTATCCATTTGACTCTTTCACATGCTATATCTTTTGCGCTATAAATGCCTTCCCCTGCACCGTTTTGTGTCCTTCTACAGTACGAGTTTATGAGTTCATAATTTCTTAGCCTGTATGCATATGCTTCCTCTTCCTTGCAACCTAATTCACTCACTATGAAGAAATGTGGTTTTGATTCATTTAGGTATATTACCAAGTGCTCTGTTTTGTTCATTATATACTGAACATTCTGGTATGTAGGGATTGAATTGCTACTTTTTATTCTGCAAAAAGCATCCCTATCACATTTATGATAGATAATTTTGTTTAAGTAATCTTTCTCTGTGATAATTTTGCTTATTTTCTCACATAAAAGTTTCTTGCCTTCGAAATTTAGACGCATCTCATGTTTGATACGTAGGCATTTGTCCATTGTACCTCTATCCACTAGTCTACATTTTCCAAACAAAGCACACATCTGTTTGATTTTTATGTTCGTTATTCATGTCTCCTTGTTGACACACAAATTGTATATTAGGTCATGCTTGTGAGGTAGCGTTGTAACAATTGTGGCATCTAGAATTGAAGAGATTGTGACAGTTGAATAATTTTGTGCACAGATATTTTGGCAGTTGTTCATCTTAGGATAAAGGCAGAGAGAAAGCAGGGCTTGATTATTAAGTTGTCAGCAGGTGAAAGGTAACAATGTCAGAGAGAGCAAATTACTGTACACCCATCCAGGGTGATCCAGACTGTCACAGCAACATGTGAAATGAAGTTATTTCTAGGAGGGTCAGGTGAGGGGGATATTCACGGGACATTATTGTCACAAAATCTTGTTATCAGGGGGAGGATCTAAGTAGGACCTCACTGAATATACTCTGTATATTATTCAGTTATAGTTATCATGAACTGCTATGAGCAAGAGAGTCTAAGGGGACAGAATTAGAGCTGTGGGCTTCTCGGCTTCCAGCAACAATAACGGAGGCTATGGCTCTGACCCTAACACGTCTACTACCATATTTGCCCAAAAAACCTTTCAAAGAACTATCCTTTGAGAACCTCATCTTCCTGAAAAAACCTTGGACCCAGCCTTACTCAGCTATCTGGATGAGCTGATAGCTTCACAGAAGGGGCTAAATGGTGCAGAACAAGTGTTTCAACATAATCAGCAGTATCACAACAGATACCAACATTGAGTCATAGTAGGAACCTTGTCTTCAGCAGCCATCATAATCTTGGTTCTTGCTTGAAGGAGTACTGCTCGGAAAAGTACTGTAGGGTCTGCCTCCTGAACTCCCATTTCTCACTAGGTACGGGGAGAGGGGGGATGGGGGGGGGGGGCTGAGGGGGTAGTATACTACGTAATGTTTAAGTAATTCAGAGATTTGGCAGCAGCCTGAGATTTGGTGGACCAAATCTTCTAAAGGGGCTAGAAGTATTGCAACAACACACCCCTGAACAGAGTTCAGCTAGGTCGCTGTGAAATTCCACAGTCAGAGCCGGAGTATTATAAATCCCCAGTCCACCAAGGTAGTATCTCATGCCTTGAACTGATGCTGTGCTGCCTCAGTCCCTACACGACCAGACGCACGACCCCGTAATAACAAAGCTGGGCACATCTACAATCAAAACTCACACCCCACACCTAGTAGTATTATTGTCTTTGATTGATACCAATCCGAGACATCTACAATAAATACTCACACCCCACACCTAGTAGTATTACTGTCTTTGATTGATACCAGTTCGAGAAGTATTTGACGGCTGCTGAAGGACCAATGAGGGTTACCCAGCTTCGATTACATCCAGCTGTTGCTTCAATTACTTGTTAGCCTGTGGGCTGCTCCTAGACCTACTGCTGCCTGGACTTGAGCCAGTGCCATCTAGCTGGGTCCACCCCCAGGGTGACACCAATCTGGGCATCTCCAGAGTTCTCCAGTTTGCTGCCGAGCTGCTGCCTGTTCAGCTTACCAATCTCTGCCACCACAGGCTCAAGTCTGCTCACTGCTGACACTGCATCCTTCACCAAGGTCTCAAGTTCAGGGCATGGTGCCACTTCACCTCTATGTTGCCACCCAGTATGTGGCGTCATTGCCCACCAATGCCTTTCAGCACCATCCCATGGATCCAGTATCTGGCTGGCAGTGCCACATTAGCATCTGATGCAGTGCCACTGGGGAATGGTTACCATTCAAGGCCACTGCACTGCTATGGTTTGTTGACTGGAGCTGCTACTGTCATAATCCCAACAATGTTCCCCGCCACCAAGAGTCGCAGAATTGATGCCTGGTCTCACCTTCGAATCACCGCCAGTAGCCACTGAGTGAGAATGTCAATGAATGAAGACTTAACTGCTGAAGGAGCATTTACGATTTTATGAATGTCAATGATTAACATACATGAGTGTAATCTGCATTTTCATAAAAGAGAAAGGTTGGCCTTCAGTTTTAAAGAATATAACACCAGGTCTAATTTTGGGCTTAGTTTTATGTATGTAATTGATTTTCTAATTTATTTTAACTATTACTAGTTAGTATCTTTTGTTGTAGAGTGAAATCAGTAATTGTTTCGTAACTTAAATTATATTGTTGACTTATAAATAAATATAATTCTGTACTAATTATAAACATTTAGAGCAACAACTAATAGCATTCTTAAAGGATCTATTTGGCTCTATGCGTAAACATGTTAGCAAAGCCAGCCTTTAAT
Organism: Schistocerca nitens; assembly: GCF_023898315.1. NCBI lineage: Eukaryota > Metazoa > Arthropoda > Insecta > Orthoptera > Acrididae > Schistocerca > Schistocerca nitens. The sequence goes on along the minus strand of NC_064614.1, from coordinate 923,705,654 downwards.
TAATTCCAAAGTAATTAAGTTTTGTCAAAAGAATTGCTTGCATAAAGACATCTGTTAATTTCATCATTTAAACAAATAATTTGGCCTGACTCTTGTAGATGAAGAAACTGTTAAAAAGACACAATTTTTCAATGTATGCAGTTAACTGAAGGAGTTCGGTTTTAATTGTAATTTCTGTAAATTAAATATTGAACAATGTATAGTTTCAGTACGTATTATTGTGAGGATATATAAAGGCCCAATTTTTGGGCTCGAGACAGTCAGTCCACAGCCTAGTTTCAGATAAGAAACCTGTGTTGGTTAGAACAATAACAATACATCAACTTAACCGTGAAACATGTGTAACAAAAATAAGCCGTGTGTTAAAACAATGACAGAGTCTGTTAAATTTATTTGAAAGACAGTGAACTGTTTGGTTAGGTTGTTACTGCTCTTAGATGTTCAACAGTAAACTATTGTAGCAGTATGTGGATGTTTGCCTGCAAACTAATAGTGAGGCTTATCGAAAGTTAAACCATAGTGCACTGGCCATATAACTGTGTATTATTGGGGAGTTGTGAACAGTGAAAGCAAAGAACTGTGAAACGCAACTGTGCTCATGTCGGCTAGATCATTTAAAGTAGTCAGTGTTGAACTTCTCCCCCCATTTTTCAGCCAGTATCACAGCACAATACGTCGACACCGAGGACAATCAACGATGAAATAAAGCAGGCGAACGTCATAAGTTTCTCCTTATTATCTTTGTCAAGTTTGGAGTAATTTTTTTGAGCTTAATTAGACACTGGGAATATGTAGCTAGTAGGGTAACCTAATACGTCACATTATGATGAACAAAGTTTATTTAGTTATCATTTTTTCATGATTCCAAAAAAGCTACCGGGCTTATACGACTGTCATTTATTATTGGTGTTCTTAACATGTTGACATGTTCTCCTATCATTCTCAATGCAAAAAAGTATAAATTATAGTGACTCCTGTAAAATTTATAAATTTTCTGTTTCAACAAAACAGTTGAAAGCTCACGTATACCATAACTCATTGCACTACGAGTTCCATAAATGTTATTGTTATTTTTAATGGTCTTCTCAAAATTTATATTATACTGGAAAGTAGCAAAATCAAACTTTTTCTGTTTTCTTTTATCTTCTGTTAGTTACAGCCTCCAACCAATGCAAGATCACGTCATGTGGACTTTTGTGAAATGGGACGAGTGTACATTTTAATAACAAAATTGTAACAGTTTCACCTCTACTTTGTGAACTGATACCTTCTGCCCAGAATAGGACAGGAAAGGAGGATCCCGTACCACCAATGCTGATGTTGCAATGTCAGCACTGATGATGCGATGTTGCACAACCTATCAATCAGCTTCCTCCAATTTAGTAATGCAAGGTTCACCTGTAGTGTAGCTGTAGGCCTGATCAGTCTCTCTGCTCCTGGCCATAATCTGTGACATACTTATCCTAAATCGTGACCTCCTCCAAAGACACTGATGCCTTTCACTATGCCTCCCCCTCTTTAGGGCTCATGTATTCCTCTCTAAATAAATCACTCATATGTTAAGTGTGCATTCCTATTAACCTTATGTAGATTTCCTTAAAGACTCTCGCAATAAGAACTTATTTGAGTTAGTAACACTATCATTCAACTTAATTCCCACTGTAAAGTTCCCCACTAGGGTAGCCAATTGCTCACAAACAGCCATTGATAATATCTTCATAGAAAAGTCCAATGAACAAAATTATATTACAAAACATATAGTCAATGGCCTCTCAGACCATGAAATGCAGTTCCTTCTGTTAAATGTTAATACTGAACAGGATATAAAATCTGTTAAATCTGAGCTCAAGAGGGTAATCAATAAGCCAAAAATTGATTATTTTAGGACACCCCTCAGAGACATTCACTGGACTGATGTTTACAGTGCTCATGGCATGAATGAAAAATATAACACTTTTGCTAATAAAGTGCTTACCTTATTCGAATACTGTTTTCCCCCAAAACTTACCAAGGTTAGAGCAAAGTCTACAAAGAAGCCATGGATTACTCAAGGAATAGGGGTATCTTGTAAAACAAAAAGAAAACTGTACCTGTCAATCCAAAACAGTTCCAATATTGATGCTATAGCACATTACAAGAAATGCTCCAAAATATTAAAGACTGTAATATGGACATCAAAGCAAATATATTATAAGGAAAAGGTAGTCATGTCAGATAACAAAATAAAGACAATATGGAATTTAGTGAAGGATGAGACCAGTAGAACCAGACTTGAAGAGGGACAAATAGCATTAAGAGTAAATGATACATTGGTGACAGATGTGTATAGTGTTGCAGAACTTTTTAACAAACATTTTATAACTGTTACTGAAAAGATGGGGTTGTCAGGTTCGGTAGATGCTGCTATGGATTACCTTAGACCAGACATTTCAAGTAACTTCCACAATATGAATTTGACCCTCACTACCCCAACAGAAATAATGTCCATCATAAAATCTTTAAAATCAAAAACATCTAGTGGGTATGATGAAATATCAACAAAGTTAATTAAGGAATGTGATTCTGAGCTAAGTAACATATTAAGCTATCTGTGTAACCAGTCATTTATCAGTGGACTATTTCCTGAATGGTTGAAATATGCTGAAGTTAAGCCACTGTTTGAGAATGGAGATAAAGAAATAGCATCAAATTTCCATCCAATTTCACTGTTGCCAGCATTCTCAAAAATTTTAGAAAAAGTAATGTACAATCGGCTTTATAACCATCTTATCTCAAATAACATACTGTCAAAGTCACAGTTTGGATTTCTAAAGGGTTCTGATATTGAGAAGGCTATCTACACTTACAGTGAAAATGTGCTTAATTCATTAAACAAAAAATTGCAGGCAACTGGTATATTTTGTGATCTGTCAAAGGCAATTGACTGTGTAAATCACAATATCCTTTCAAGTAAATTAGAATATTATAGTGTAATAGGAAAAGCTGCAAAATGGTTCAAATCTTATATCTCTGGCAGGAAACAAAGGGTTTTATTAGGAAAGAGACATGTATCAAGCTATCAGGCATCATCCAACTGGGAACTAATTACATGTGGGGTCCCACAAGGTTCCATCTTGGGCCCCTTACTTTTTCTTGCGTATATCAATGACCCTTCATCAGTAACGTTACCAGATGCCAAGTTTGTTTAGTTTGCCGAAGATACAAACATTGCAATAAATATCAAATCAAGTGTAGTCTTAGAAAGATCAGATAATAAAATATTTGTGGACATTAATCACTGGGTCCTAGCCAATTCTTTGTCACTAAACTTTGAAAAAACACACTACATGCAGTTCAGAACTTGTAAGGGGCGTCCCACGAGTATATGCCTAACATACGATGACAAGCAGATAGAAGAAGTGGACAGTGTTAAATTCTTGGGATTACAGCTTGATTCAACTGGGAGGAGCACACCACAGAACTGCTGTAGCTTCTTAACAAATCTCTATTTGCAATGCGAATTGTGTAAGGCATAGGGGATATAAAAATGAAAAAGCTGGCATACTATGCTTACTTTCATTCCATAATGTCATATGGGATTATTTTTTGGGGTAATTCATCGAGCCAAGCTAAAGTGTTCCAGGCACAAAAACGTGCAGTAAGAGTTATATGTAGTGTGAACTCAAGAATATCCTGCAGAAGCCTGTTTAGGGAACTAGGGATACTAACTACAGCTTCCCAATATATTTATTCCTTAATGAGATTTGTCATTAAAAATATATCACTTTCTCAAACAAACAGCTCAATTCATGGAATCAATAATAGAAATAAGAATAATCTTCACAAGGATTTAAAGTCACTTAGTCTTGTACAAAAAGGTGTGCGTTATTCAGGAACACACATTTTCAGTAACTTTCCAGCTTAAAAACCAATGAAATTCAGTTTAAGAGAAGCCTAAAGGATTTGTTGGTGGCCAACTCCTTCTACTCCATTGATGAATTTCTCAGTAGAACCAACTGATTTGTGTGTATATATATAAGTACAATCTAACTTCTGCACCATTTCAGTGCAGTAATGTGTTCATTGTAAATAAGTATTATAGTAGTTGTATTACACATTTATTACCTTATAAATAAACAAAAAACTTTTTTTATTTTAAATTCAGTGCATTAGTATTTGTAAAACGACTCTTTCATATAGTGTTCATTAAAAATGACGATCATTCCACTTGGGACCAGTGGAATGGTACATTAGCTTATTTGTTTTAGTTGTAAATATTTGTCATGTATTGTTGTTTTTCTGACACGTTCTACATCCTGGAGGACCTCCTCACTACAGATCAATTGGAATGAAAGTAAATCTAATCTAATCTTAAATCCTCCTCCTCCTATCCTGATACCTACTGCCTAGCTTGGCCACTGCATGGGCTACTTCTGTAAAATACATTAACAACAAATCATCACGGCCGATAATCTAATACTTTGAAAAAGCTACAGCTTTTCCTTTTACATTACTCAAATGCTTTTTATAAATGTATTAAACATGTATTATATTTACTAATGTCAGAGAACACTATTGGCTGCCTATATACTGGAAAACATAAAAACATGTACAATTTGAACATTAGTGTTAATGGGACTTTAGATTTCAGAGTTGAAATGTTCTGATACATCAACTTTAGATGATTACTCTGCTGATTACTCTGCAACTGAAAGAGAATTCTTAGAACCATTTTTGGATTATTTCCTTACCATTCCACTCTAAAGTAGAAAATGGGAAAAATAAAAATCTAAATCTTCCTCTGTGAGCACCAAATCCTCTTATTTTATTATGATGGTCACTTCTCCCTATACAAGTAGGAGTTAACAAAATATTTTAACTGGAGGTGGATGTTGGTGATTGAAACACAGTGAAAATACTTTGCCACAATGAAAAATATCTTTGTTTCAATGATTTCCATCCAAACTTGCTTATCATACTAGTGAAACTCTCTTCCCTATTTTGTCATAATACAATACAAGCTGCCCTACTTTGAAATTTTTTTATGTTCTCCATCAGACCTACTGGATTAGGATCCCATACTGTGCAACAATACTTTAGGAAAGGAAGGACAAGCACAGTGTAAACAAACCCTTGAGTGGATCTGTTGCTCCTTGTAAGTGTTCTGTCAATAAAAGTCTTTCGTTTGCCTTTCCCAAAACATTTTATATTTCTTGATTCAAATTTAGATTATTGGTAACTGTATTCTCTAGGCATTTGGTTGAATTGACAGCTTTTCAATTTGTGTGATTTGTGGTGTAACCAAAATTTAACAGATTTTTTTAGTAATCATGTGCAGGACCTCACACTTTTTATTGTTTAGGATCAACTGCCATTTTCTGAACCATATGGTTACTACCACGTAAACAACAGCATCATCTGCAAACACTCTAGGAGTGCTGTTCATATTGTCTCCTAAATCATTTATATGGATTCAGAACATCAGAGGGCCCATAAAGCTTCCTTGTGCAATCCAGATATAACATCAGTTTCAGTAGACGACTTCCCCTCACTCACTATGAACTGTGACCTTTCTGATAGGAAATAATTAATCCACTTGCACAACTGAGACGATACTCCATATACATGTAAGACACTTACCTTAATTTATTCCAGCTGAACTGGGCACTCACATGTTTTAATAAAAAGGTGGTCATTTTTATCCAGGCTGCTTTTTTTTTTTTTTTTTTTTTTTTTTTTTTTTTTTTTTTTTTTTTTTTTTTTTACCTCTCAGCACCCTTCATGATATTCAAACCTCTGTAACACCCTTTTAACAAAATTCTTTTAGCAGTTTACTTGTACACCTATATCGACGTACATATTCTGCAAGCCACCACACAGAGCATGGTGGAGTGTCACATTGCTAGTCATTCCTTTTCCCATCCCACTCACAAATTGTGTGAGGAAAAAATGACTGCTTCCATACAAGTCCTGATATCTGTTGACCTTATGCGAGATATATGGTCCTCCTTGCTCCGTCTGTCATTCGTTATTTTACTGCCTAGGTAGCATAATTCCTTAACTTCATTGACTTCGTGACCATCAATCCTGACGTTAAGTTTCTCGCTGTTCTCATTTCTACTACTTCTCATTACCTTCGTCTTTCTCTGATTTACTCTCAAACCATACTGTGTACTCATTAGACTGTTCATTCCGTTCAGCAGATCATTTAATTCTTCTTCACTTTCACTCAGGATAGCAATGTCATCAGCGAATCGTATCATTGATATCCTTTCACCTTGTATTTTAATTCCACTCCTGAACCTTTCTTTTATTTCCATCATTGCTTACTCGATGTACAGATTGAAGAGTAGGGGCGAAAGGCTACAGCCTTGTCTTACACCCTTCTTAATACGAGCACTTCGTTCTTGATCGTCCACTCTTATTATTCCCTCTTGGTTGTTGTACATATTGTATATGACCCGTCTCTCCCTATAGCTTACCCCTACTTTTTTCAGAATCTCGAACAGCTTGCACCATTTTATATTGTCGAACGCTTTTTCCAGGTCGACAAATCCTATGAAAGTGTCTTGATTTTTCTTTAGCCTTGCTTCCATTATTAGCCATAACGTCAGAATTGCCTCTCTCGTCCCTTTACTTTTCCTAAAGCCAAACTGATCGTCACTTAGCGCATTCTCAATTTTCTTTTCCATTCTTCTGTATATTATTCTTGTAAGCAGCTTCGATGCATGAGCTGTTAAGCTGATTGTGCGATAATTCTCGCACTTGTCAGCTCTCGCCGTCTTCGGAATTGTGTGGATGATGCTTTTCCGAAAGTCGGTTGGTATGTCGCCAGACTCATATATTCTACACACCAACGTGAATAGTCGTTTTGTTGCCACTTCCCCCAATGATTTTAGAAATTCTGATGGAATGTTATCTATCCCTTCTGCCTTATTTGACCGTAAGTCCTCCAAAGCTCTTTTAAATTCCGATTCTAATACTGGATCCCCTATCTCTTCTAAATCGACTCCTGTTTCTTCTTCAGACAAATCTTCTTCAGACAAATCTTCACCCTCACAGAGGCTTTCAATGTATTCTTTCCACCTATCTGCTCTCTCCTCTGCATTTAACAGTGGAATTCCCGTTGCACTCTTAATGTTACCACCGTTGCTTTTTTTAATGTCACCAAAGGTTGTTTTGACTTTCCTGTATGCTGAGTCTGTCCTTCCGACAATCATATCTTTTTCGATGTCTTCACATTTTTCCTACAGCCTTTTCATCTTAGCTTCCCTGCACTTCCTATTTATTTCATTCCCAGCGACTTGTATTTCTGTATTCCTGATTTTCCCGGAACATGTCTGTACTTCCTATTTTCATCAATCAACTGAAGTATTTCTTCTGTTACCAATGGTTTCTTCGCAGCTACCTTCTTTGTACCTATGTTTTCCTTCCCAACTTCTGTGATGGCCTTTTTTAGAGATGTCCATTCCTCTTCAACTGTACTGCCTACTGCGCTATTCCTTATTGCTGTATCTATAGCGTTAGAGAACTTCAAACGTATCTCATCATTCCTTAGTACTTCCGTATCCCACTTCTTTGCGTATTGATTCTTCCTGACTAATGTCTTGAACTTCAGCCTACTCTTCATCACTACTATATTGTGATCCAAGTCTATATCTGCTCCTGGGTACGCCTTACAATCCAGTATCTGATTTCGGAATCTCTGTCTGACCATGCTATTACTAGCTGAAACTTGTTACAGAACTCAATTAGTCTTTCTCCTCTTTCATTCCTTGTCCCAAGCCCATATTCTCCTGTAACCTTTTCTTCTATTCCTTCCCCTACAACTGCATTCCAGTCGCCCATGACTATTAGATTTTCGTCCCCCTTTACATACTACATTACCCTTTCAATATCCTCATACACTTTCTCTATCTGTTCATCTTCAGCTTGCGACGTCGGCATGTATACCTGAACTATCGTTGTCGGTGTTGGTCTGCTGTCGATTCTGGTTAGAACAACCCGGTCACTGAACTGTTCACAGTAACACACCCTCTGCCCTACCTTCCTATTCATAACGAATCCTACACCTGTTATACCATTTTCTGCTGCTGTTGATATTACCCGATACTCATCTGACCAGAAATCCTGGTCTTCTTTCCACTTCACTTCACTGACCCCTACTATATCTAGATTGAGCCATTTCCCTTTTCAGATTTTCTAGTTTCCCTACCACGTTCAAGCTTCTGACATTCCACACCCTGACTCGTACAATGTTATCCTTTCGTAGATTATTCAATCTTTTTCTCATGGTAACCTCCCCCTTGGCAGTCCCCTCCTGGAGATCCGAATGGGGGACTATTCCGGAATCTTTTGCCAATGGAGAGATCATCATGACACTTCTTCAATTACAGGCCACATGTCCTGTGGATACATGTTACGTGTCTTTAATGCAGTGGTTTCCATTGCCTTCTGGATCCTCATGTCGTTGATCATTGCTGATTCTTCTGCCTTTAGGGGCAATTTCCCACCCCTAGGACAAGAGAGTGCCCTGAACCTCTATCCGCTCCTCCGCCTTCTTTGACAAGGCCGTTGGCAGAATGAGGCTGACTTCTTATGCCAGAAGTCTTCGGCCGCCAATGCTGATTATTTATCAAAATTTAGGCAGTGGCGGGGATCGAACACGGGACCGAAGACGTTTTTGATTATGAAACAGAGACGCTACCCCTAGACCATGGGTAGCCACACAAATTGCTTATCATTCATATAAATTAACAATTATATTTTCATTACAGTGTTTATTAAATGTACATTTATTACTAATATCAGTAAAACAGTACAAAAATCACATATAGGATACTGTAGGTTGCTTGTGATGTACTTTTGTCTACAAGACTGATATCAATTAGATGGAGTTTGCCTTCTCAAACCTAGAAATTCAATACTTCACATACTCATTTATCTCAAATGTGCAGTTTAATATGGTATGAAGTGATCACTAAAAATGATACAAATAACAGAAGAAGTAAGGGGAAACATCACACTGTATGGTTGATGTGTTGAGTGACCACGGCAGAAAATATGAAAGAATAACACACAAGGAGAATCAATAAACTAACTCTTACTGAACTTAATAATGGACCACATCATAAATGCTGTAAAAAAGAAATCAGGATATAACATGGGATATAAAGTGGTAAACATTATATGGTATGCTGCTGGCAGTGTACTGACAGCACATAATCAAGATAATTTACAAAGATGACTCAACCAATTCAGTAAAGTAGCTGAACAATATAACATGGAAATCTTATCTGAAAAATCAAGGGGTATGTTAAGACCAAAAGCTCCTTAAGATGTAAATTAGAGGTAGATAGTCTGTCAATTAAAAAGGAATGAGCTTTCATTACCTAGGGACTGTTATCACCAGCTATAAAGACTTAATTGTGGAAGTGAGAAAACTGTTAGCAAAGGCAATAAGAGTAGCCAGATGTCTGTAAAATACTCTATGGAGAAACAAACATATAATAACAAGAGGAAAATTAAAATATATAAAACAATGGTGCATCCTCTTGTTTCATGTGGGCAGGAATTAGAAGGGAAATGAAAAAGACATAACAAAAGTTAACAGCATTGGAAATGAAGGTACCAAGATCTAAGGAGTAACAATGTGGGACAAGACACCAAATGTATTGATAAGGAAACAGAACAGAAAACAAGATATACATAACTGGATGAAGACAAGGAAAAGAAATTATAAGAACAATGTGGAAAGAATGGACACCACAAGACTCATTAAAATTTCTAAATATGGATGACTGCAAGGGAAATGATTGCTTAGACAATCACCTAAGAGATGGGATGACAGTTGGTTCAGTACATCCACGGAATAAGGCCAACAAAGAGAGAAGAGGAGGAAGAAGCTACTAAGAGAAGCTCCAACTGTATCGGGAGCTGTTACCTTTACTTCTTCCAATATTTATATTCCACCAAGGACTTTCCATACCACATTAATATTGCATTATAATTGGTATACCAAATAAAAGCTTGACCTGTAATGAGACAATGACACTACATTTAAAAATAAAAAGTAATATGAAATATTAAAAAAGAAATAGTAAACTTACAAAGGATACACAGCCTCTTGAGTGCAGTGCAATGTTTCAGCATAATCCGGATTGGGATTGTGGAGCAAAGTATACCAGTCCGACAAATTTTCTGCTCTGCAGGAACTAACTTGAAGTGATCCTACGGGACGAGACATTAGTAACGTGTAGACTGCTGCACCAACAATTTCAAGGAATGCTGACACATGCAGAACCAGGACTTCCTTGCAGAAGCTGAAGATAAATGAGAAAGATAGGCATGAAACATATGGAACTTAAAAAAGTATTATTCTCAGAAATATCAATAACAAGTTTTATTAGGAAATCATATAAAATAAGGAAATCTGAAATATAACTTTAGTGCAAACAGAAGAAATAATATACAAAGAGCACAGATATAGATTAGTAATGTATGGAAACAAACATGTTGTTGTTTTTGTCATCATCGCTATGAAGAACAATTTGAAGCAAACAGTAAAGGGTGCGGCAATAAGTTGCAAATGATGTTTATTGATATGCAGATTTTGGTCACTGTGTGGCCATCTTCGTTGCAGTAAAAGTAAGTTAAAATATTAACAACACTTGTATAAGTGCATTGTCACAACTGGACTATTAATGTCAAAGGATGAGTCATGAATAGTCCAGTTGGGACTATGTGCACATACAAGTGTTTTTAACATTTTAATTTACATTTGCTGCACTGAAGATGGCCATGCAGTGACCAAAATATAGATATGGAAAAAACATTTGTGACTGGTTGCTGTACCATTTACTACTCGAAATGAATACAGTCAATGGACACAACTGTTTTCCTATGGAATCAAACCTGATTTGAAGCAAGTTTGACATGCAAAGTTATCTTGTGCAAGTCTTTTTATTTCTGCATAACTACCGTAACCTACAGCTATCTCAACCTGCTTACTTTATTCAATCCTCTATCATTTTTACCCCACACACTTCTCACCACTGTGAAATTAACAATCCTTGATGTCACATGATGTATGCTATCAACATATTCCTTCTTTCAGTTGAATTGTGCCATAAGTTTCTTTTCTCCCCAGTTCATTTCAGTACTATTTCATCAGCTACTCAGTCTTCTGAACCAACCTGCAGCATTCTTCTGTAACACCTCATTTCAAATGTTTCTGTTCTCTTCTTGTGAGCACTGCTCATCATCCACGATTCGCTTCTGCACAATACTACACTCCAGACAAATATCTTCAGGAAAGACTTTCCAAAGACACAATCATTCTGTCCACTGAATCTTCAAATTCTTTTTGTCTCTGGCAGAATCACAATAATAAAACAATGGAAAGTGCATGGTGGAATACAACAATACTCGTCATACAGAGATAATTGTATGTGATAGTATGAATATCAGATAATTGTATATGATAGTATAAATCTGTCCTTTTCACAACAGAATTATAATAACAGGGTTAAAGTAAGCATGAAAGACATTTTATCATGGATTAGTCAGAGAATATACCATAATATTACCAGACTGGAAAAACCAGAAATGTGGAAAAGAATAATGTTAATCATAAACATACACAACAACACTTTACTGAATTCAATAAATATTAATAATAGACATGGAAAGAGGAAGGGGTCCACCAAGGGCTATTCGATTAGATGGCGCCGATAGAGAAAGTACGTGTAGGTTCAGCTCCCAATTATGAAGATAAAAATAATAGTAATTGTAAATTGTGTATCAGAAAAGTTCGTAAAGGAATTCAGTGTAGAACCTGCAAGTACTGGTTTCATGAAAACTGCTGCAAGATCAACTTAAAACTCATAACTGATGACTATTTGTGGACCTGAGAGCCGTGCATAGCAGCCGCGTGTGAAAGTAAATTTTCAAACATTATCAAAAATAAGGACAAAATAATCAGAATACTACAAACCGATATTGAAGTGCTAGAAGTGAAATACGCTGTCCTCCAAGACTGATATACAGCTCTACAAAACAGTAGTGCTTCGACAGTGTGTGTAGATCGGTGTTATGTACGTCGTGAAAACGTAACCGTCGACGACGCCACATTTATATACAAGAAAGGAAACCCACAAGTGAATAAAGAAGCCTCAACAGTGGACAAAGTTCAGTGCTTGATAAACAGTGATAATTCAAATAACAAAAACAGTGCATCTAAAATTGTAGTAGACGGCAACACGTGTACACAAAACACACGTGGTTGCATAAGAAAAAGTTCCGATCGCGTATGTAAACAAACAAAACGGAAAAATAACGTAAAAATATTTGGAGACAGCGACATGCATGTCGAACTCTGTTCAAGATGTTTCGTGTATATCAGCAATTGTTAAACCAGGAGCAAAATTCGTGAATGTGGTAGAAGACATACACACAGAATGTGCTAAATTCACGGAAAAAGACTGTGTTGCGATAATCGCAGGAGCAAACGATGTTTATTGCAACGAGGCCAGCACTTTCATTAAAAAGCTACTGGTATTCCTGCAGTTATTACAGCATACAAACATAATACTAACAACTTTGCCCACGAGATATGACTTGGCAGACTGGTCTTGTGTGAACAGAGAAATTCGCCTAACGAATAGTAAACTGAAACACTTTTGCACTAAGTTTACGAATGTGACACTACTGGATACAGACAGGTATGAGACACTGCTTCACAAAGCATGGACTACATCTAAATCAGTTTGGCAAAAATAAACTAGCAGCAGACATTGGAAAAGCTTTTCATGAAAAATAGGCCTAAACAATAACGATCATGAAAGCAGACCAGTCATAGCCCTAACTAACGAGGGAAACTAGTGAGCTGGGCCAACTCTAGCAGGATTTGGTCCAGTAACAAAAATCTGCAACAAGTAATTAATACACAAATGAAAGTTCACTCAAACAGCAATACAATTAAAGACAAACAAAAGTTAACAGTGTTTCATCAGAACATAAGAGGCCTATACTGCAAGCTGGATCAGTTCACAGCAAATACAGAAGACACAAAAGGTATAAACAGCGCCCACATTCTGTGTCTAACAGAACACCACATCACTGCTGGTATTGAAGTGGTCCCTGTTCCCAACTATGTTTTGGCAACGTCTTATTGCAGGAACTATATGGACAAAGGAGGAGTAACTGTATATGTTGTGTCGATTCCCTAAGGTCTCGACACAATGAGTGGCTAGGTGCACGCGAAACTAACGCAGACGGGCGTAAATTCTGAAACAGGAGACTGGATGAAAACTATAAAGAAAAGAAGAGAGATTTTAATATACTTAACTTTAATGTAGTCTTGTTCTTGTTGAAATACATCTCTTGCATAGTAGTAAGCAATTAGCAATGATACACATGGCGCCTTGCTAGGTAGTAGCGATGGACTAGCTGAAGGCTATTTAATCTGTCTCTCGGCAAATGAGAGGAAGACGTGATACGTCTTGTCGCAAGCTATGTCGTCCGTACAACTGGGGCGAGGTCAAGTCCGTGTCTTGTGACCTGCCATGTGGTGGCGCTAGGATTGCGAGTACACAGTGGCGACACGCGGGTCCGACATGTACTACAGGACCGCGGCCGATTTAAGTTACCACCTAGCAAGTGTGGTGTCTAGCGGTGACACCACAGTATATGTAAAAAACAATGTCTTGTTCACGGCAATAGATGTACAAAGATTCTGCTTTGAGCTACATGTTGAAATATGTGCTATAGAGGTGCCAGACACTGTCTCCAGATTAACAGTTGTGGCAGTTTACAGGGCACCATCTGCTAATTTTAAAGTGTTTGTTAAACAATTAGATACGCTTTTGTTGTACTTAAGTAGAAAAAATAGGGGCATGGTAGTTGTTGGGGATTTTAAATAGATTTTTTGGTTATTTCTCCCTGCAAGGTGGAGTTTGAAAATCTCATGTGCATGTACAACCTTGTTCCCGTGGTTAGCTCGCCCACCTGAACCACAACCTCTTCCAGTACTCTCATTGATAACGTTTTTGTTTATCAGAGTAAAGTCAACCATATTAATATTGAAATGGTTATAAATGGTCTGTCTGACCATGACGGACAACGAGTTACTTTCAACAGCTTGGGAATGCCTCTGAGTGACACCTCACTTAGATGGAAAACAGTAAGGAAAATAAGTGAGGAAGCTATTCAAACGTTCAGATCATGTCTTCAGCATACTGACTGGACACCTGTTTATCTAGCAGAAACTGCTAATTCAAAATACAATTTATTCACAAATGAGATAGCAGGTACCTTTGAAAGTGTATTTCCAAAAAAGTCATACAGAGTCCCACATTCTAGGTCTGCAAAAAAAAAAACCATGGCTCACTAAGGGCATCATAGCTTCCTGTCAGAGAAAAAGACAACTCTACATAGCATCAAAGACTTCTAACAACCCTGCTCAGCTAAAACATTATAAACTCTACTGTAAAATTCTTGCCAAAGTAATTAAAAACTCTAAAGTATGTGTATAGCATCTGAAATTACTAATTCTGAAAATTAAATTAAAACAATCTGGAATGTGATAAAGAGAGAAACAGGGACTGTAAACTACACCAAAGACAAAAATATTGTTTTAACTGTTGACAACTCAGAGATAACTAATAAGTGAGGAAATTGCTGAAATCTGTAACCAACATTTTTTAACTGTACCAACACAGATTGGTTGCCATGGTTCTGTAGATAAAGCTGCCTGTATAATGAAAAATAGTTTTCCAGAACCTTTCAGTCAAATAAGTGTGCTTCCAATTACTGCCAATGAAATCAAAAAAATCATACAGTCTTTGAAAAATAAACATTCTGCTGGTATCGGCGATATTTCAAGCAAGCTGTTGAAGGCTTGCTGTAGTGAAGTGACCGAAGTTTTGTCTCACATCTGCAACACATCCATGCAACAAGGAGTGTTTCCAGACAGAATGAAATACTCTGTTGTCAGGCCCCTGTACAAAGCAGGGGATGCTACAAATGTGTCAAAATATCGCCCTATCTCTCTATTAACAACATTTTCAAAAGTCCTAGAAAAAGCTCTGTACAACAGGATTGTGGCACACCTTGGTGACCTGAACATCATTAACAGTCAGCAGTTTGGTTTTCAAAAGGGAGTTTCAATAGATAACGCAATTTTCTCATTCACAAATGATGTTCTAGAGTCTATAAACAGCAAGAGGCTGCCAATTGGTGTCTTATGCAACCTATCAAAGGCGTTCGACTGTGTAGATCACCAGATACTCTTCAAGAAGGCCTGTCATTATGGAATTACAGGACCTGTAGGGAACTGGTTAAAATCGTACCTCGAAAATAGGAAGCAGAAGATTATTCTAGATGTTTCAGATAGTGTATCACAATATATAGTAGACTCTGAGTGGGGAATTGTGCAGCATGGAGTGCCACAGGGATCAGTGCTTGGGCCCTTGCTGTTCCTCATATATGTTAATGACCTGCCTTTATCCATCAATAAGCAGTGTAAATTTACAATGTTCGCTGATGATACGAGCATTGTGGTGGATAATGTGTCAACTACTGACTTAGAATCCGAGGTCAATGATATCCTTAAAGAAGTTCTGGGTTGGTTTAGTATTAACTCCCTTTCAATAAACCTGAAAAAAACCAATTTTATCCAGTTCCAGACAACCCACAAAAATCCAAAAGAAATAGTTATCACACAGAATGATCAGATGATAAAGCAAGTGTACTTATCAAAATTCCTAGGCGTATACGTGGACAGTAGGCTGAACTGGGAAAATCATGTTCTACAAACACTAAAACGGCTGACGTCGGCAACATTTTCTTTACGAATTTTGTCACGCTTCAATGATATTACCATCTCCAAGTCAGCTTACTTTGGCTATTTTCATTCGGTCATGTGTTATGGCATCATCTTCTGGGGCAATACACCTGCCGCAAAGAAAATCCTCACAGCACAAAAAAGAGCAATAAGAATCATTTGTGGTGTACCCCCACGAACCTCATGTCGAAATCTTTTTAAACAACTTGAAATACTGACAGCAACATCTCAGTACATATATTCACTGATGTGCTTCGTAATAAATAACCCCACTCTGTATGAAACGAATTGCCTACATCATGAACATAACACCAGAAGTAAAGAGGATTTCCACTGTGAGTTAAAGAACTTGACACTTATTCAGAAAGGGGTAAAGTATGCTGGAACGAAAATTTTCAATTCCCTACCCAACAGCATCAAAAGTATGAGTAGTACATCAGTATTTAAACGTAGCTTGAAAAATTATTTACTTGAGACCTCACTTTATTCACTAGAGGAATTCTTTCAGAGAAATAAGTAAAACCCAGATTGGAAAGATGTTTTTAAATTTTTTGACACTGTTTACTGTTAAACTAATGTAATAATGCCCTAATGTAAAAATTCCTGTTTTTCTCATTTCCATTTTTGGGTCACTTTTAAACCCAAAGTGGGAAATTTTGATTACTGTTCAAGGTTAAAATAGATGCAATAATGCCCTAAATATGAACCTGCTATCTTCAGATTTATGTTGACTACTTTTTAAGCTAATAAGTATGACTTTTGTGCATTGTTATTAATACTATAACAATGTCTTTATTCTATGTATTTTATTATGTACATTGACACGTTCCACATCTGAGTGACTTGCTCACATGTACAGATCTATGGAACAAGTATATAAATAAATAAATAAATTCGTGGGAATCATTTCAGGATTAGCCTAGAATTCTTGAGGAAAACAAGAAAATCCCTTATTACCCACATGTATCACGGTAAAAATGTGCTCCAATGTTTCTCATTAATTATACAAAAATCTTCCAACATACTGCCTTGAGGCCCCTGATTAGTAAGTACATACAAAGGAGACTTATTATTGTACTGGGTTCTTCCACCACTGCTTGTAAGATTAATTTCATGTTTACAAATGGAAAACACATATTTATTACAAAATTTGTTTGAGAAGAAAAAAGAATTTCTGTAAAAAAATTCAAAGTTCTTGTTTTTATACAAATAAAAGGTATTTATTTACTTATTTAGTTAACAGAAATATGCCAAAAACAAATGATGCCGTACCTCCTCTTCATTGACACTGTATCTATACAAAACCAGTGCAGAACTAGTGCAATTAGAGCCATAAAGCCAAGATACAACCAGTCATAGAAAACTGGGCTCTCATTGCATTGAGAACATGCAGACAAAGGGGATGAATTGTTTCTTCTGAAGCCCCGTGGGCATGCACTGCAGTTGCTCCAAGTCCCATCTGGTAACTCTTCACGACCACAGTAAACTCCAGGACATGGTTTTAGATCGTGAGCTAAGGAGAAAAAGATGTATATTTGAAAATGCAAAGTAAATTTTGTTTTTTTCTAAAAACAGGCATACCCATGCACCACCTACTGTATGTTCTACAGAAGTAACTAATCAGTAAATAACGACACGCAGGAAAAGTCTTCTAAATTTATGTCATATGGATCACTTCCACTATGTATAGCTCTATGTCACAGTACAGTGCACTCTATTCTTCATTAGAGCTTACAACCTACAACTGCACCTTAGTCAGACATCTAATATATGCACAAATACTGACTGATATACCAATTTGTATCAATATAAAATCACTGCAATATACAAGATGATGGTCAAATGTATACAATAATCAATCCACCACACTGCATGTCAACATGAAAATTAACTGGAAAGAAGCAATTCAGGAGACCATAGGCACACAAAAACCTCAGTAACTTTTAAATGGAAATCTCCATCTTCACCAGAGCTATTTTATATTGTCTCAGCATTTAGTACAATTGCTTGACTCAGAAAAGTTTTTAAACAATCATTCATAACTCTTTCCTTAGTTTGATACAATAAACAGCTTGCCTTCCTGTTGACAACAGGGTCATTAAAGAATTATTACAGGCTACGACTGGATGATGGCGGGAAAAGCAATCACCCACATACTTTCCAAAAAGCGCTGTGATATGCATAATCACAACAGAAGGACAAAATATAGCTACCTCTGGCAAAGCACAAAATTAAAAATAACAGATCAAACCCCATACATCAATTGATTGATTTGGTTTAACAGCTTGTAAAATTCTCTAAGAATATGTAAGTCAAACAATTTTAAACCAAAATTAATAACTGTTTACATTCATTCAATGTATTTTAAGATACTGCCAGTGGTATGAACAGTATTATATAAGCTGTAAAGTAATGAACAAATAAACAACAGGTATAAGATGCAACAACTGTTGAATGTAACTTATTTTGTAGGTGTAATTATTGTAAGCCTATTATTTTTGACATTTGCAAAATACATCATTTCAACTGTTCCAGATAAAAAAATGTAACCCTAAATAAATAAATAAATAAAAGAATTGTAAAGGGAACTGCATTAGTTAAAGTTGAGAAAAAATGGAAAACTTAATTCTGGATAGAAGTATCAGGTTTTAACCATATTCCTCCAGACTCTAATGTCTTAACAATTGTTGCTTTGTAAGTCATCACACAATTTGATACCATGGTGCTAGAGAATTTCTGGAATAGTAATCTTGTTATAGAGGTTGCACACAATATTTTTATAATGTTTTGCTAGTTAGTCAGTTTCACATACCAAGGATCATTTACTTCGCATAATAAATCACTGATATGGAATGAGTCATTTTATATTCACATCCCAAACTAATTTTCAAATTACCTACATTCTGATCATTTACAACTTTTTTAAATAATTCCTATGCACTACCTTCTACATATTACAGTACAAGACATTTTTGTATCAAAGAGCATACTAAAAGCTCATAGTATTTTTCATTCATGTGTGTAACGTTTCCTAAATATAAGTTAGAGAGATTTAGAAAAAGGAAAATAATACTCATGGCTACTCAATTTAGACTTTCCATAATTTTCATCCCTTTCTTCTCGCTTCCTCTTTTTGGTTTCTGGAAAACTTTGAGAGTTTCCAGCAAAACATGGAAAATATACAATACTCACAGTAATGTTACTGGAACGGTTTAGGAAGTTCCAGCAAAATATAGTAGTGCATGAGTTTTTTGTTAGCTCTTTTTACAGACTTTGTCCGAAAGCTCAGCAACATTTTCAGTCTTGTTTATGTGCCTGCCAACTGCTCAGCTATATGGAGAGTGATTATCTTTACTTTTCCTGTACTTCTGTTCAACCCAGGACTTTTCCAGTATCATAATCAAACATAGTATTTTCTCTTTTATAATCAATTACCTACAAGCTAATAAGTATGTTATTAACAGTATTTTGACAGTAACTCCATAAACTTTTTTTGTAAAAGTCTACTTGTGTCCTTTGCAAACTGGGATACTATCTTTCTAATGCAACTGCTTTAGATTGGTGGTACAGTGTGAGAATACAATAAAAAAGGTCTAGACTATGTCTCTGACGTACCATATTGACCCTCATTTAGAGTGAAATATATTTGCTTGTTATGTTGCTTCCTAATTACACATTTCTAACAAATTCTTGCTTTGTACAGAAAGGCTTTTTCCTGGCATGAATTTTAGTCCAATCAGAAAGCATGTCTTCATATCTTAGAATAACACAGATTTGATATTTCTTGTAATAGTCATAAAATATTCACTATAAGCCACAGCTTTTATAGTAACTCTGAAATACTATTATTTTTATTTGTGGAAGTGTGCAATTTGTTTCCCACAGCAGGCCAAATTGAGAATTTAATTCCACATTTTCACACCATCTCTGTCTATATTCCTTTTGCACTATATCTGACAAAAAATTATTGAAAAATTCCCATCCAAATTTTGGCATTGAATCAAAAGTCTTTATTGAGATTGTCTTTTGCCTAGTGCTATGGAAGTGAAAATTATATTTACCGATCATATGATGATCATAAATCTCACCCATCTGACCTCTTCTCTGAAATACCATCCACTACTCATAAACCAGAAGACCTATGAAGGGGGAGTGATAAGAGTCCTTAAAAAAACTTTCTGCCTTCCAGTCACCAATGATAGATTGCCTACGAGTCGCTTACCAGAGAGGCACAGGCAACAGCCAGCTGATACACTACTTTCTACCAATCAACTACTAGAGTTGCCTTCCAGACAGCCACCAGAGTAGTACAGGCAGCAGCGTACCACATAGCCACCTCCTCTATACCAACCTCTTCAAATTGTCAAATGACATCCTGAGATGTCACACTGACACACTGGTAGCCATCAGATAACCAAAAAGTCTGTATATAAAGGAATGCACCCACCAGTAAATAACTAAGGTGAGAGATTGGTGAAATTTCGTAGTTGCCACGAAGGAAGTCTAATACCTATACAACTAAAATCACCAAGGATTCAAATACTGGCCCTGAAAGCCTGCATTTTATGGTGCTGCAATGAGACAGCCAGAAAAAGTACCCAGTAAAGACCTAATTAACTGAAGAAATAGACTGGTGAGTGCATATCTGTATCTGGGACATAAAGGGACATAAGTCCAATTTTGACATATGACAATAAGTGTCCCACAAACAAAATTCTTCATTTGTGCAAGAATAATCGTAGTCCTGCTCCAGCTCACGGCTAATTTAGGTACGCTTAAAAGAGAATATGTCTCTTTGGCTCTGCCTAAACCAGTAATGGGCTGTACAGAACTGCCACCATCCTCCTACAAGGAATGCAGTGTGTGAGTATTACAAATGTTGTCATAAGACAAAACTATGGAAATTGGACTTATGCCCTTTTAGCTCTCAGGTAAGGAATTTGCCATATGAATCATTGTTTAAAACAAAACAACAACAACAACAGCTGAAAATATAGTGGAAGGAGAGGACTGCAGGAGGATATAAAGCAGACTGTTGATGGTACAACTGAGTAGTTATGCTGAAATGTAATGGATAACCAGTCAAAACTGTGAGCCTCACTTATACACAAACCTAGATTCTTGTCTTTTGCGAGCACTGGTGTTGATAGTATGCTATGGTGAGGGTCTGGGTTTGAGTCCTGGTCTGTGACATCGTTTCATCTTGTTGCAATTTTAGTCATTACGAATTCTTCCTATTTCACAAACAAGTAGTATGTGGAATAGGTGACTGCTGATTTTTTTTATGTACATAAAGTTTGTGTTTTAGTCATCCTTAAGAATACATTATTATTCTCCAGTGCCTTCAACGCTTAAAACAAATTTTCATGAAATAAACAGTCTCTTAGCAGTCGCACACACTTCGGCAGTAATAAACTGTAGGCCACACAAGAATATTTTAAGGAGATGGACTACAATTCTTTCTTCCAAAGTCCTGCAAATATATGGAAGTGTTTTGCATCCTTTGTCAATATTTGAGTCTACATTATAATTTTGGTTGATTTCTACAATACACTAAGAATAGTGAAAATGCATATCTGCTCTTTAGGGGCGATATTGGGTTGCTTTTCCTCTTGCTATATACAAATATCAATATATTGCTATATTTTCACAGAGAAAGTGTGCTATAATTGTAAAAGTGAATAGTTTCATGCCATAGCAGGAGATTGCAATTATGAGCCATGGAAATCTAAATAATTAAACTAAACAACCATGTGTGCACTTACACCTATGAGTGCCAAGATTGTTTCGAACTGTGGTTCAAAAAACCTGTGATCAAAGACTACTAATTTCTTATTTTTAGTAGAGTGCAAAAGAGCACATTTTTATAAATTACAGCCATGAAACAAATTTGTGAAATTTTTAAATATTATCAAGATTTTCCTTTAAAAAAAAAACACCATAAATAATCATGTCATCACAAAAAAAGTCTAACATTAGAAGTTTTTACCTGTTCACACATTAATATACATCATGAACAACAGTAATTTTTTTTTCATGTCTCCTTTAAGGCAAATCAAAACATACCTCCATATGTGTTAATTACCTTGTTCTCAAGAAACGAATATGTCAATCATGAACAGCAGCAGCAGCAGCAGCAGCCATTTATCACCCATTGCTGGATAAAGGTCCCTTCCAGACTTCTCCATACACTACCACCTTAACCATTCCATATCCAAGTTTGTCCTGCTTATTTCTCCATCATCATCCTACCTTCCATTAGGTCTTTCCTATCAAGAGAACTCAACACTAATTCCTTAGCCCATTCCCATCATTTTGTGTCACTATATACCCAACCCACCTCCATTTCCAGGTCTGTAGTTTTGTTGCAGTTACTGTCAAGTCCTTAATTACTGTCTTTTCTTGTATCTACCCATTTGTTTTTCTGCCAAGTGTGCCTCTATCTATTGCTCACAGACTACCACTTAATTTTTGCAGTCTTTGAGCTTTTAACACATACATTCTGTAAACCACCATGAAATGCATCTCAGAAGGCAAGTCCTTTTGTATGTGCTATTAGGGCTTTTTTCCTGTCCTATTCACACATGGAGCATGGGAAGAATTGTTGCTCGAATGTCTCTATGCATGCCGTAGTTAATTCAGTCTTCACAATGCCTATGCGAGCAGTACATAGGAGGGTGTAATATACTCCTAAAGTCATCACTTAAAGTTGGTCCAAGAAACCTTTCAAATCAGTTTTTTGGGGGATAGTTTGTTTTTATCTTCAACTGTCTGCCAGTTCACTTCCTGTGTCATCTCTGCGAGACACCCCCTTGGGTCAAACAAGCATGTCACCATTTGTGCTGTCCTCCTTTGCATCCATTCAAAATATCTCATAAGTCCTGCTTCATGCAGATCTCACATACTTGAGCAATATTCTAGGATGGGTCTCACAAGTGTTTTGTCTTCAGTACACTGAGGTGACAAAAGTCATGGGATACCACCTAATACCCATGAAGGACCTTCTTTTGCCCAGTGTAGTGCAGCAACTCGATGTGACATGGACTCAACAAGTTGCTGGGAGCCCTGCCTCTGTAGCTGTCCATAATTGCGAAAGTGTTGAGAGTGCAGGATTTTGTGCACGCACTGTCCTCTCAATCATGTCCCATAAATGTTTGATGGGATTTGCGTCAGGTAATTTGGGTGGCCAAATCATTTGCTCAAACTGCCCAAAACGTTCTACAAACCAATTGTGAACAATTAAGGGCCAGCAACACGGCCAACTGTCATCCACAAAAAAACTCCTCATTTGTTGGGAACATGAAGTCCATGAATGGCTGCAAGTGGTCTTCAGGTAGCCAAACATAATCATTTCCCATCAATGATCTATTCAGTTGGACCTGAGGACCCAGTCCTTTTCATGTAAAAACAGCCCACACCATTATGGGGCCTGTGCCAGACTTGAATCCTGCCATCAGCTCTTACAAACTGAAATCAGTACTATCTGACCAAGCCATACTTTTTCAGTAGTCTAGGGTCCGACCAATATGGTCATGAGCCCAGGAGAGGCGCTACTGGCAATGTTGTGCTGTTAGCAAAGGCACTTGCATCGGTCGTCTGCTGCCTTAGCCCATTATTGCCAAATTTCTCTACACTGCCCTAATGGATATGTTTGTCATACATTCCACGTTGATTTCTGCAATTATTTCACGCAATGATGCTTGTCTGGTAGCACCAACAGCTCTACACAATGGCTGCTGCTCTCAGTTGTTAAGTGGAGGCCTTCAGCCACTGCATTGTCTGTGGTGAGAAATAATGGCTCAAATTTCGTATTCTTGACCTGCTCTTGTCTTCAGAATGGAATTCTCCATGCGTCTAGGTGCAACTACCATTCCGTATTCACGGTTTGTTAATTCCTGTCGTGCAGCCACTGTAACATTGGAAACCTTTTCACACGAATCACATGAGCACAAATGACAGCTCCCCCAATGCACTGCCCTTTTATACCTTGTGTACACAATACTGCTGCCATATATATAAAAATAAAAAAAATCTCGTGACTTTTTTCGCCTCAGTGTATTCTGCCAATGAATCACAGTTTGCCACTTGTTTTACATATGATGATGAATATGTGATTGTTCCATTTCATATCTGTGGTACACCCAGATAGTTGTAGGAGATGACTGACTCCCAACTGTGACTGACTGATATTATAGGCATTGTATACTATGTTTCTTTCATTTTGTGATGAGCATAATTCTACATTTTACATCCATGCTTTACTTCTGCAAGTTGTTATTCATAGTATACCATGGCTATGGGCTTTGCTTTCTTTTTTCTTTTAAGCCATTATTTGTAATTAATGAATTCATTTTCACAATTTCAAACCTACTTTATGCACATATGTATTTCTTTACTTGTCCATCCACTTGTTGTCATCTGTCCTAAGTACACAAATTTGTTAACTATTTCTACAACTTCATCTTAAATTTTCCTATTGGCATACTAGTTGTATATTATCTTGCTCTAACTTATTAATTTTCAAGTCTGTTGTCATATTTCCTCTGTCCCATGCTGAAGCATTTCTGGATCCAAAGCAAACAAAACATCGTCTGTCAATCAAGGGTGGCTCATAAAACGTCATTTATGCATGTTGTTGTTGTTGTGGTCTTCAGTCCTGAGACTGGTTTGATGCAGCTCTCCATGCTACCCTATCCTGCGCAAGTTTCTTCATCTCCCAGTACCTACTGCAACCTACATCCTTCTGAATCTGCTTAATGTTTTCATCTCTTGGTCTCCCTCTACGATTTTTACCCTCCACACTGCCCTCCAATGCTAAATTTGTGATCCCTTGATGCCTCAGAACATGTCCTACCAACCGGTCCCTTCTTCTCGTCAAGTTGTGCCACAAACTCCTCTTCTCCCCATTTATGCATATACCTTCTAAAACTATATTCTACGATTTCCACTATTGATAAATGCCAGTGGTATGAGGAGATAGATGTAGGATGGTTCTGCTGCACTTTGTCCAAGTGAATACACAAAGGTACCTGATCAAGGACTCTAAGGAAAGTTATGATTAGCTGTGGAGTTTTGGTGGTGGTGGTGGTGGTTAGTGTTTAACGTCCCATCGACAACGAGGTCATTAGAGACGGAGCGCAAGCTCGGTTTAGGGAAGGATTGGGAAGGAAATCGGCCGTGCCCTTTCAAAGGAACCATCCCGGCATTTGCCTGAAACGATTTAGGGAAATCACGGAAAACCTAAATCAGGATGGCTGGAGACGGGATCGAACCGTCGTCCTCCCGAATGCGAGTCCAGTGTGCTAACCACTGCGCCACCTCGCTCGGTAGCTGTGGAGTTTTATTCATCTGAAAATTTTGTACTGAATGTGAAGTGTAACCTGAAAGGGGCAGTGACTTCATCTCTCAACAGTATTGGTCTCACACGTATACAGCGATACTAGGACTGATTATTTATAGCAAAAAAATATTTAGAACAATTTTACAATTAAGTACTATTATGTTGTAACCTTCAGTTTCAGTCACATAAGTTCATTTTCAGGCAATTATATTTTTGTCTTTGACAACCTGAACGTAGAATATAAACTTTTTAGGGTTCTGAGAAACAACTTACAGAAGCACTTTTCTGGAATAGTCGCCAGAAGGTGTGTCCATTTTCCATTGGATAAAATTACTGGTATTTACACTGACATATTTAAGATTCTAAGCTTTTCATCAAACCCAGTCTACTAAAATTACAATCAATGACTTTTATTATTTTATAAGATTAACGTAAGTGTTGGAATGGCATGGAATATCTCTGTGAGTTTTAAATATTTAACAGGTACATATTTTTAATGTGAGATATAAACCAGAAATACATAAACAGCTCTATGTTGAACGTAAATAGTAGTGGTTCTGTTTCTTGATACTTGAAGTAACAGCATACTAAGCAGTTTGTTGAACTTCAGACTCACTTAATAGGTTAAATATCCTACCTTCACAGCAGTGTTGAAAAAATACATTACGCTGTGCTCCACTGTTCTCTTTTATGTTTTGAGCTACTCCTGCCAGTCCGTCTGGCAACCAGAACGGCACAGCTGCAGCACTTAGTCGTCACTTGAGTCTTCCACAGAAACTCAGTTCTTACCTCAGCAATTTTAAGTCAACTGCGTCTTGCAGTAAATATCAGCTCAATTTTAATTTACCCTATCCTTAATGCACAAATTTACATTTGTTGCCAAGATCATTTTGCTGTCACTATCATGTTTGGCATCCTCATATGTCCTCATAATAAACCAAGTTGGAAGTTTTCTTACCTACCTTAACCGGGGCTGGACGGAGTCTCTCCTTTTGCACATCCAATCCGGACAACACCTGATAAGAATCAGCAAATCTCTAATAAAGTCTACCTTCTTTAGCAGTCTAGTGTTAAACTGACTCCACTGCAATTTATCATATTTCTGACTACAATACAATTTTTTCTAGTGTCCTATTAAGTTATCATCAAAAGATCCCAACTCACTGGCACGAAACATCTTACTGGATTCAAAAGTTAAATTATTACCAGATTTATTTAAATGCTTGTTCTGTTACAAGATCAGCCATATCTGGAGGTACTGACAAACAGTCCTAAAACACAAATATCACACAGGAGAAAGATATTTAAATTTTTATAACCCTCCTTTCACATTTTCACACCATTTGTATGCCACAAATGGTGAAGAATCATAACTCATTGCTACCGTTCAACAGATCCCCCTCCCCTCCCTTCCTGGAATATTGTTTTAAAATTAAAAAGAAGGGAAATTTTATGGATGTAGTGCCAGGTGTTCCAATTAATATTTAAACTTTACATGGTTAGAGATTCTTTAAGATGACAGAACACACCAATTATATAACTCTAAAAACAAAGATGATGTGACTTACCAAACGAAAGCGCTGGCAGGTCGATAGACACACAAACAAACACAAACATACACACAAAATTCTAGCTTTCGCAACCAATGGTTGCTGCGTCAGGAAAGAGGGAAGGAGAGGGAAAGACGAAAGGATGTGGGTTTTAAGGGAGAGGGTAAGGAGTCATTCCAATCCCGGGAGCGGAAAGACTTACCTTAGGGGGAAAAAAGGACGGGTATACACTCGCACACACACACATATTCATCCACACATATACAGACACTAGCAGACATATTTAAAGACAAAGAGTTTGGGCAGAGATGTCAGTCGCGGCGGAAGTGCAGAGGCAAAGATGTTGTTGAATGACAGGTGAGGTATGCGTGGCGGCAACTTGAAATTAGCGGAGATTGAGGCCTGGTGGGTAACGGGAAGAGAGGATATATTGAAGAGCAAGTTCCCATGTCCGGAGTTCGGATAGGTTGGTGTTGGTGGGAAGTATCCAGATAACCCGGACGGTGTAACACTGTGCCAAGATGTGCTGGCCGTGCACCAAGGCATGTTTAGCCACAGGGTGATCCTCATTACCAACAAACACTGTCTGCCTGTGTCCATTCATGCGAATGGACAGTTTGTTGCTGGTCATTCCCACATAGAGTGCATCACAGTGTAGGCAGGTCAGTTGGTAAATCACGTGGGTGCTTTCACACGTGGCTATGCCTTTGATCGTGTACACCTTCCGGGTTACAGGACTGGAGTAGGTGGTGGTGGGAGGGTGCATGGGACAGGTTTTACACCGGGGGCGGTTACAAGGATAGGAGCCAGAGGGTAGGGAAGGTGGTTTGGGGATTTCATAGGGATGAACTAACAGGTTAAGAAGGTTAGGTGGATGGTGGAAAGACACTCTTGGTGGAGTGGGGAGGATTTCATGAAGGATGGATCTCATTTCAGGGCAGGATTTGAGGAAGTCGTATCCCTGCTGGAGAGCCACATTCAGAGTCTGGTCCAGTCCCGGAAAGTATCCTGTCACAAGTAGGGCACTTTTGTGGTTCTTCTGTGGGAGGTTCTGGGTTTGAGGGGATGAGGAAGTGGCTCTGGTTATTTGCTTCTGTACCAGGTCGGGAGGGTAGTTACGGGATGCGAAAGCTGTTGTCAGGTTGTTGGTGTAATAGTTCATGGATTCCGGACTGGAGCAGATTCGTTTGCCACGAAGACCTAGGCTGTAGGGAAGGGACCGTTTGATGTGGAATGGGTGGCAGCTGTCATAATGGAGGTACTGTTGCTTGTTGGTGGGTTTGATGTGGACGGGCCCAACTGACCTGCCTACACTGTGATGCATTCTATGTGGGAATGACCAGCAACAAACTGTCCATTCGCATGAATGGACACAGGCAGACAGTGTTTGTTGGTAATGAGGATCACCCTGTGGCTAAACATGCCTTGGTGCACGGCCAGCACATCTTGGCACAGTGTTACACCGTCCGGGTTATCTGGATACTTCCCACTAACACCAACCTATCCGAACTCCGGAGATGGGAACTTGCTCTTCAATATATCCTCTCTTCCCGTTACCCACCAGGCCTCAATCTCCGCTAATTTCAAGTTGCCGCCACGCATACCTCACCTGTCATTCAACAACATATTTGCCTCTGCACTTCCGCCTCGACTGACATCTCTGCCCAAACTCTTTGTCTTTAAATATGTCTGCTTGTGTCTGTATATGTGTGGTTGGATATGTGTGTGTGTGTGTGCGAGTGTATACCTGTCCTTTTTCCCCCCTAAGGTAAGTCTTTCCGCTCCCGGGATTGGAATGACTCCTTACCCTCTCCATTAAAACCCACATCCTTTCGTCTTTCCCTCTCCTTCCCTCTTTCCTGACGAAGCAACCGTTGGTTGCGAAAGCTAGAATTTTGTGTGTATGTTTGTGTGTCTATCGACCTGCCAGCGCTTTCGTTTGGTAAGTCACATCATCTTTGTTTTTAGATATATTTTTCCCACGCGGAATGTTTCCCTCTATTATATCAACTATATAACTCTTCTTACAATCAAATGAGTTTGGCATTTCCTCCTTTTTCTGAAGTTTTCATAAATTACATCACAAAAGAAGTTAGTAAAATGAGGCATCACAATAAGGAATCATAGATAAATGGTTAGTACATAAGGCATTATGACAGATCAAATTTGTTTTGAGTAATACATTACTGTATAAACCCCAATGGCAAGGACTGAAACATAAAGGAAGAGAGAAAGGGAAGAAAATCAGGATTTAGTGTCTCGTCAAAATTGAGCTCACTGGAGACAGAGCAAAAGCTCGGAATATTTCTAGAATGGTGAAGGAGATCAGCTGTGTCCTTTCAAAGGAACCATCCCAGTGTTTGACATGGGCAATTTAGGGAAATCATGGAGAACCTAAATCTGGATGGCCGGAGGCAGATTTGAACTACCGAACTGTTGAATGTAACAAGTCCAGCATGCTAACCATCGCACTACCTCACTTGGTGACTGAAACATAAACTGATCAATCATAATTCTATCTTGGCTTAACTATAAGGTACATTACGAATATGTGATGAAGATACTTTAAACATCTCAGTTCTTGTGCTGGAGTGTAGTAGAGTAGCATTCCTGTGGCTAAAATGAATGCTCCACAAAGAGAGACAATTAAAAATAATCTCAGGACAGTGTCCTCTGCAGTTAAAATAACCCTACACACTATTAAGGATGATCAAGGACAGATCTGACCACCTTGTACATCAACACACTACTCTCATATGCACGAAATGACTTAAATCCTGATCAGCACTATGACTTAAATGATGAGGGATCAGAGAACTTTGACTAAAAAGTGGAATGAAAGCTCTATGCTAATTCAGATCTGAAAATCATAGCCTTGTGACTCATGCAATTGGTAAGACAGTGAACAGAAAATTTACTGAAGAGCACAATGTGTTGGTTTATAGACTCCTGGCATCCTACTTAACCCTATCACACCTGATTTTTTTTCTGGAGGAAGGAAAATTTTTATTTATGTAGTAATGCTATCAGGTGGTGTAAGATTTATACAAACATGTGTATCCATTTTCAAAATATATTTTGTACACTTGGTGTCATTTTATGAACTAAAATAGCTAATTACAAAATATTCTGTATTGTAATAAATGGTAAAATGATCATTCAATAATGACCATGCAAAATAACAACAATATTGAACTATACAGAGGAAACAACCACATACACGTATGCTGGTGGTCATGAGCTTCTGCGCACTGCTACATTGACTTGCTGATATTTTCATAGTGATACTCAATAATTGGCAGCACTTTTGCTTGATGAAAATGTTGAACACTGCACAAATGTGTACCATAGGTTTCCATTGGGAGAAAATACTTCTGTTGCAGCTAAGACACAGTAAAAGTTAATGTACACAATAGTAGCCAGGAGGGCTGAAAAGATTAATCAATTTAGGAAAATCATGAGAAATCTAAAGATGAATGGATGGAACAGCTTTGGAACCTACTCCACCTCATTGTAAGTCCAATAACAACCATTCAGCAACCAACCATACTCTGTAGCAGCCCAGGGAAGAGCTAATAATATTTGTACAATCTAGATGCTGTCTCCAATGTCTGTATAATATTACTACATTAAAGTTGATAAATGTACTTCAAGTTCACAATTTTTCTTCTGCGGTGAGAAAAATCTCCTTGACTCGTGTGGACAATGATTTTACGATTTACATCTGATATCATCAGAAGAATGTATCGTTTCTGCATGGCATGAAATAGTGCTATTTTACTATGGAAGGATTTACAACTCGTCATTACTTAGGTTTGTGTGTCAACTGTTCACTATCTAAATAACAGAATTTGTTTTTTAACAATGGAAAATCAAGGACAGAACAATAACAATATTATGAAAAGGGTAATTGCTGCTCGCCATATAGTGGAGATGCCAAGTTACATACAGGCACGACAAAAAGACTGTCAAACAAAGCTTTTAGCGAAACAGGGTTGGGTTGCTTTGGGGCAAGAGACCAGACAGCGAGGTCATCTGTCTCATCGGATTTGGGAAGGACGGGGATGGAAGTCAGCCGTGCCCTTTCAAAGGAACCATCTCGGCATGTGCCTGGAGTGATTTAGGGAAATCACGGAAAACCTAAATCAAGATGGCCGGACGCGGGATTGAACCGTCGCCATCCTGAGTGCGAGTCCAGTGTGCTAGCCACTGTGCCACCTCGCTCGGTTTTTGGTGAAACAGGCCTTCAGCAGAATTAGACAACATAGATTCACGCAAATGCAACTCACATGCACATGACCACAGTCTTGGGCTGCCAAGGTCTGCTTGGCTGAAAGCTTTGTTTGACAGTCTTTTTGTTGTGCCTATCTCCGACTCGGCAAAGGCCTATCTGCTATATGCTGAGTAGTAACTATCCTTTTTTATAATATTCTCAGAATTTGTTTTTTTTGACAGGTATTTCAGGTGTTTAATGAATTACTTTTGTATCTACATCTATACTCTGCAAACACTGTGAGGTGCATGGCAGAGGGTATGTCCCATAACACCAGTTATTAGGATTTCTTCATGTTCATTCATGTAGGGAGCACAGGAAGAATGATTGTTTGAATGCCTCTGTGCATGCAGTAATTATTCTAATCTTATCCTCACAATCCCTATGCAAGTGATATGTCGGGGGTTGTAGCATATTCCTAGAGTAATCATTTAATGCTGGTTCTTGAAACTTTGTTAATAGCCTTTCTTGGGATAGTTTGTCTATCTTCATGAGTCTTCCAGTTCAGATCCTTCAGTATCTCTGTGGCACTGCCCTGAGGATAAAACAATTATGCGACCATCCGTGCCGCCCTTCTCTGTATAAGTTCAACATCCCCCCTTAGTTCTATCTGGTTGGATCCGACACATTTGAGCAATATCCAAAAACTGGTAGTACGAGTGATTTGTAAGCAATCTCTTTTGTAGAGTGATTGCACTTCCCCAGTATTCTGCCAACAAACTGAAGTCTGCTACCCGCTTTACACAAGATTGAGACTATGTGATCCTTCCATTTCATATCCCTACAAAGTGTTACATGCAGGTAAGAGTTTTTGATTTGTGTAACTTTTTTGTGACAGTAGGCTTATAATTCTGCAGTACTATTCATCAGGTTGGAACTAGTTATTTTGAGCATAAAACTTCGCCATTACTCATTCTGACCCCACAGGTGCAAACATTGAATAATATTTAAAAAGTAAATGTTTCTGCAGCGGGTATGATTTTATAAAAGAGTAAGAAAAGTAGGAAGTATTACATTTGTTTTGTTTTTCTGATTTTTCTACATTATGTTCTGTGTGTATGCTTACATTCTCTTTTAATGGAGGTACATGTTCTTTTATATGTGCCCTTACTTATAAACTACGTAGGCATATCTAAAGATCTAGATGTATATAGACATACTCCTTTTATAGAAGTATGTGCTCTTTGAAGTACGTCCTTATCTATAAACTAGAGAAACAAACATGAAAAATACTAAAAAAGAAAGATTTGAAACCACTATGGGAAATTTTAAGAAACAGGAAGAAATCTAACATGTAATTATCTTTTTATGTTGTAATGTGCTTCTGGGAGTATCTGTCTGCTACCTTTTAATGTATCTTGTTTTAAGGTATACTTAGGTACGCATATAATTACTTATGACAATCACCAATGTTTCAATCAATGTAGCAATAAAGATTTTACTCTATTCCAATAAATAAAATGTAAGCACAATAAAACTATCTTGTATGGCCCAAGAGGCATATGTGGCACCTGCCATTGCTACTGTGTTTTCTAACTAAGTTATTATCCATATTTCAGATGAACTTCATCAGAAATGTATCTTAGTTGTCATTATTCGTCCAGCAAAATTAAATAAATCACTTACTCCATCTCTTTGAAATTTATGCTTTTAAATGCCTCTACAATGCATTATTAATAACATACTTACAATATGTGGGGTGATTATTTTGGAATACTAATTAAAACTGAATACTGTCAATTAAATATGCACATTATTATTATCAGATGAGAAATCAACTTTTAAGTTTGCTATATATATATATATTTCATTACGTTGTTGATTCTGTATAATTTTATGTTTCCAGCAACAACTGTCGCTTCACTGCAAACTGAAAGGAGAATAATACCAGCGCATTTGAAAGTAAAAGAATTCTGTTAGGCACTTACAGTGCACAGTACAATTCGCAGTATGAAATTGGACATTTATCTTTAGCTAGGCCGATTTCTGTTTTACTAAGTCGGTAATCATATAAAAATATATTTTCATTTCCGTACATGCACTCCTTCTTTCAAACAACTATGGAAGTGGTTCTACATGAATCACTTTATAGCTATGTTACACTTGGAAATGATAGCCCACGTTTGAAAATGGCAAGCGCAATGCATGTCAAATTATAATAAATCTTATGTCAGTAATCATATTATCAGTTCCAGTAATCTGGTTGAATATTACAGCCCCGAAAATTTTGTTAAGTTATCTTTCACTTAGTATCTTCGTTACGATGCACACTATTCTGGTGTACGTGACAACATAGGAAAATGACTTGCAACTGTCAACTTACAACAAAATAATAACGCGTCATACAACATGAAGTGCGAAATGGATCATACGACGGATGCCTGTCATATATAGGACGATTGACGACCCATAGTATACATAAGATCAGTTGCAATGCTGGCATCTAAAAGAAAAGCAATTCATTTCAGTAAGGATATAGTTAGACATTGTACTCATATTTTTTTACTAGAATCCCCTTTCTTACTAGTCCAAAAAAATCAAATAAATCCCAACTAACTATTTTATTTACCTAATTCATCAGAGCAAACGATATATCCTACTGACAAGTATAAAACAATGGAAACTCCCAAGATGTTCATTCTTGTGTACAAACTAAATAATATTACAATGAACTCCTTCTCAATTTCAGCAATTATCAGGCCATATTTTACGTTTTTTCAACATATTTCACAACTAACCGCTACACTTTTCACATCTCTGTAAAACACCAACGCAAGATCATAAACAAAGCAAAGTACACAATGTGGACGACAGTCAGTTTCGTTTAGAAATTGAAAACGCTGAAATTAAACTTTTAAGTTACGGAAATTCGTTTTCTTGCTATTAAAAAAAAAATCTGCAGCCCGTACACCTACGATTTAGGCCCGCGGCTGACGATTATGTAATACTTTTATTTATTATTTTAACTGTAAAATGCAAAAATGCTTCTTGGAAACAGCTACGAAAATAATGAGGAAAAAATTGGTGAATAGATTTATAAGTTTGGGAATGAAGTAAATAACAATAGCGAGCATTTTCAGTCGATAACCACAGACGACTGCCCAACCCTACTTCGGGGCATGGATTGTTTCCTTCTCGTGAATTACGAGATTTCGAGATTACTATTTTCAGAACAAGGTATCTATCTCGGTTTTATTTCAAGCGTCAATGATCTCTCGGTGAAAAAGTGATATTTTATATATTTTCAGTGTAATCGGATTGGTCTGTTTGGTGCTGTTGTCACGAGGAATGTGTGAAATATACTCTACGTTGAAGCAAAATCTTTGTTGAACATGAAAATGAAGGAGGGAGTTGAAATTCAGCAGATGATGGCGGTGGAGAGCTGTTTGTGCACCTTTCAGTGCATGCGACTGAGGATCGTCTAAGCATAAGGATAGCAACAGAATCGTGCATGTGTTCTTTCAGGCACTCTAAACAATATCGTAATTCGTAAAACCTGAAAAATCTTTGTATGCAGTTGGCTACAAGTTGTGTCGTCGAATTTTGTAGTGTGCATTGTCATTAAACCGGCGGACGATAAAGCTCAACTTCATCTTTTATATGGAATTTGGCATGCGACTTATGAAGCTTTTCTTAATGTACTGTTCATTGAATGTTACACCAGGCGCAAATAAGGGTTGACCTGGAATAATAAAACGACGCATGCGTAGAAAAGTAAAGTGTTGTGCGTAAAGAATCTTATCGGAAAGAACTGTTTGCATCATAGTTAGTTACTTTTCACAGCTGAACTGAAAAACGATCCAATTTAAATTATGGAACAATTCACTCGTCGCGTACTGTAAATATCTGCTTCCCAAGACAAGTTGTGAAAGGTTATAGGAAGTGCACGATAAGACAACATGTCTTCGGGTACGTTTGTGGATAGAATAGATCCGTTTGCGAAGCGTTCCTTAAAGAAGAAGACTAAAAAATCGCAGGGCTCATCGAGATATCGGAATTCGGCAGATTTAGAACTACAGCCCCTCCCTCTTCTAAAAGGTAAGTGTACTACTGTTCCACAGTATTTGTAATAGGAAAGAATATTGTAGCTCCCTAAATGACATACCTGATGTGTACGAATAAATGATATTCGACTTTTCAGTAAAGTACAGCAACACTGCGTCGTTAATGACAGTTCTGTAGGCCTATTGGCGTCTGAGCAGGAACACATCTGTTGTTTTTGGCACAGGCTAGTGTTTTATGGCAACAGTTGCAATGGAGCATGTGCTATATATCAGAGCTATGGCAAAATTGACTCATAAGCTCGTGCCAGATTTGGCTGTAATTACAAGTAGCTGTAAGTTACTACAGTGGTAATTTAAGACAAGAAGCAACTTCTAATTCATCCAAAGATAGAAAAATATTTTGGGAACAGAACCTATAGTGCAACAATTTTTTTTTAACTTCCATCACAGATATATTAATTCCATGTGAAAACTTCTGACTTGTTGTAAACAAGATCAGCAAGTTAAGCCAATACTCACAACTCTTTCATCTTGAGTAAAGCTGCACCATCAAGTTCAATGAATTGTGTGGGGCACACAAGGGAGAAGATAACAAAAATATTTTCTCCATAACATAAGTTGTAAATGTTATGTAATACATATGATTGAAGTTTTGGGTAAACATAAGAGCTTTTAAATACATAGGAAAATACGGAATAGAATATACAATAAAATTGGTAGAAAAGATACCAACTACACAGATGAGAAGCACCAGTTATTTAAAGTAGGCCTAATACTGTATGAATATTAGTAAAATTGATCCATGTATACACATCCCACATCACTTCTTGTTTTGCAAATAGCATATCTCATAAAAAACTTAATTACATTTTTCAAAACAGTTTAAAACAAATTACCTATAGGTTTTAGAAATTGGTACTTTATTTCTGGTCACACCTTTTAGTGAAACTCCACATATAAATGTGTTAGATATCAAAATGGATAACAAACTAAAATGTAATAAACACTGGTGACTAGCTAGTCAAGAACCTTACTTTGAACCTGCTTTGCACTTGTTTTAAACTGAAGTTGAACTTGCCATTGTACTTTATTTTTATCCCTGCTACCTTGAATGCTACTTTCCTGAGGTACTGCAAGTAGACTATCACATTACTTACTGTTCTAAACAAAGCACCTAGAAAATTTGTAAGGTTGACAAAATAATTCTTGCAGAGGCGATTCTAGTGTTGTGGAGAGAGAGGACGAACCCACACACATACACATATTTACTTTGATGTTTGTTGTTGAATTATATTTCCGGCAAGTAATTATTTTTCTTTGCAAAATACTTCAATGGTTTATATTTTTGGCCAATAAGTCATAAGGAACTGTATTTTGAATAAATGAAACTATATATTTTTAAAAAGTGTACAGCTAATGTTACGTCACGGGTCAAAGCCGACGCGTGGGATCGGGCGCTTCTGTCGACCCCTAGGCTTGATGGTTAATGAGAGAAGCTGTTTCAGTAAGTTGAATGGCCTAGGTTGTGCCAACAATGTTTTTTTTGACAGAGCCAACCTGTATCTGTATAGTTAGCAGATGGTGTGTTCAGTGAATCTGCATACTCATAAACTGAAGCAGTCATAACACATGCAGTTAGAGGTCACACAAATGATTTATGTCAATGAAGAGAGTCTTCGCACACATTATTGAATCCCAAGGTTGGTAGCAATTGGGAAGAAGTCCAGTGTTCTACACCTCTTGGCAGAAAAGCTACTCCAGTCAGTCATCGTGCTGTAATTCTTCTTAGTGGACAATTAATGGAAAAAGCTTTGAGTAGGAGATTGCTATCCCCCATGTGATTGTGTACCTATTTTATGTTTCAGTGTACATCCCATAATTAATTATGGATAAATTGTACCAAACGTTTAAAGCCTCGTGATAAAAATAAATTGCAAATATGATAAAATATGTATTCATTCCTACACAAGTGTGGGAAGAAGTGTCGCAAAATTAATGATGGCCTCCCTACAAGCGCATAAGCTTAGTTTTAAAAGCTTTACAACCTTATAAAAATGTTCAGATAGGTGAACTGAAGTAGGTAGACCAAAGTGTAGAAGTATTCCTGATACTCTACAGTGCGTCTTTGATCACTGTTATATATTTGCAATCAGAAATGTTTTATCTCCTTTGTAGATAGTATAATGGAATTTGTCCCTACAAGCTTATTGTTGTGTAGGTTACTAAGTATTTAAATAGAAAATTTATATTACAAAATTAGTTTTTTTTTTCTCAAGTAATATAATACATCCTTTCTGTTGTAAATCCTCCTGACAGATTAACTGGTGATAAGGGCTAGGACTCAAAAGGCAGTACATTGCTTTTCATAGGCTGTGCAGTTACAGACTGAGCTATGTACAGCATTAATTCTGAGAATTCTTTCCTTTTTTTTTTACTTCACTGGACGATTTGTCAGTTGTTATAACTGAATAGTGAATGGAAGGCTTTATGGAAGGGCAAGGTGCTCAAGTCCTTCCCGTATTGTGTAGGTGGAAAACTTTTCTTAAATTGCAAAATTAACCTCATGTACTTAATCTGATGATGTGTGTGCAAATGTAAAACAGTGGGTGTTACTTTAATAAATGATTGAAATTGAAATGTAGTATGTTAAATTTCACTTCAACTGCATGTCTTTTTGTTGCACCACAGCTGCCAGTTTCAGACCAAAAATTTCACAACATTCTGAAGAAAATTCATGATCCAAATATTGCAGAAATAGCCACCATAATATAAATCTGCTCTATTTTGCTTGTGTATTATCCTCTATTACCAGTTAGTATAGGACTTGAATGCCTAAAATACGTGACGGCATGAGGATAGATACTTAGTATAAAGCAGAATTAAACCTAATGTATTTACACCAATGGCTACGATTATTGCAAAAATGATTAATTTTAGTTGAAATTTCTTATGTAGGCTAGTTTGCTGATGGTTACTTGCTGTAAGGTTTGCTGGTATTTACTTGTCCAGGAGATGATCCAGTACCACATTAACTTCACTCGTCACATAGGTTCTATTTATTATGCATTTCCGAATGCATCGGCCTTTACATATTACTGAACTGTTGTAGTGAAAATGTTAACAAAACACTAAAAAGAATGGGAAATATTCCATGGAAGTCTGTAGAATGCTAAGTTGCATGCAGTCCGTATTCTCTTACCTCTGAAACTGATGCAGGGGAGATCTTTGCTTTTTGTTAAAAAGATACTGTTTGCTTTACATTACAATGCAGTTTTTTCACTTTTATTGATTCTTTTTGTGTATAGCAAGAACATGCATTCCATTTACATTTAGGTCTGTACAGATGCTATAAGCCAGTGTTATGTAAACCTACTGGATGATGAGTAATTTACGTCATTATTGTTCACTTCCTCTGTGAAATATTTGATAGTAAAACAGTTTTTGGCTGTTTGATACTAGTTCCCTGTGCTTCTCCTTATTTGGCTGTCTTGATTTTCTATGCTTTCCCAAAATCACTACCGGCAAATCTTTGGAGTGTTCTGTAAATTGTATAGCTGTCTCCACTTCTCACTAACATCGTGTCCATTTTTGGTTGTGTGCAATCTCGTATAATTTTGATGTTTTATATATTGGTAGCATTTTGCAGGCTCATCACCACAACCTTTCTTCAACATTAAAAATGAAAAGTCTGTTTGCATTTGCAAGGCAATTGGAAGTAGTGCTACTACAGTAGGCAGAAGATTGTGAGGCAACACTCCTGTGATTCATTAGAAAATCTGACAAGTTTTTAGGTGCCACTTATTTGCCACTCACTTTATTGGAATAATTCTGAAGAACATAACACACTATCCATAAACACACCACCAGAGAGAACAACTGACTGCAACAATATGCTACCTATAAACACGCCATACACGCAAACTAAACCAAAAACATCACATAACACACAACACATAAACACACCACCGGAGAGCACCCCCAGTCACATCAAAACGACACCTACAAACACGCCACTCGCACAAACTAAACTCCGCAACGTCACACACCACAACAGCTTTACGTCAAGATTGAAAGCCAATAGGTGGAATCGTATGCTTCCGTTGACCCGGAAGTCTCTCAAAGTGTTAAGAAACTGACAAGTGGTACTGCAAATGTGCATGTACTGATTCAGTACAAGGAACATCACAGTATTTAAGGTCATGAGGGAAACACAGAGCATTTAAGTATCAAGAGAATGTAACGACAGGTGCCCTTGAATTTATTGATTTCATTTATTCCCTATGAGGTTTATAAACTAGAAGAATGATAAAGGTTTTTGGAAACACTTGTGTTTTTCGTGCCTTGATGAAGACCCAGTCAAAGACAAATACAAGTTTAAAAAGTACTACACTGCACTGCGTTAATAAAGGAAATAATTCCCTGAACGAGTCTGTGATCATTGTGAATATTTTGTGAATAAAGCCTTATAGATCACATAATATATTTTTTTATTTAATAAATGACTGTTAAGTGGCCTAGACAGTTTTATTTACAAAATTAATAGCAATATTAGTAATAGGATAGATAGCTACTTACCATAAAGATGGTTCGTTGAGTTGTGGAAAGGCATGCTGCCCCCCCCCCCCCCCCCCACACACACACACATTTAACAGTGAATAGTTGTCATGTATGTTTAAATTGCTGTCCCATTGTCTCATTATTTCGTTCTCCTTATTACATCCAGTTTACACTGTGAGACAGTTTTGTCAGACTATTAGCTTCTATTTTGTAACACTTCACAGGCTTCCCTTTGTGAATTGCATTAGTATTGTGGCTAGCTTCAACTATGGATATATTTACATGCCTCATTTTTGTCTCACCAAGCTTAGTACAGAGCTGAATGCACACCTATATAATTATAAGGTATCTTTTTACAAACCACACTCATTTTGTGCACTGAATAACTTGTCTTTTATGTATATAGACTGAAGTGGTGAGTGAAAATTTGTACTAAGGCAGGGAATCGATACCAGCTCCTTACTAGGCAAGTGTGTTAAGTCACTAAGCAACCTCGGCACGGTGGTTCACACAACTGTACGTATTACCCTGGCACGCCTCCCTCTTTGATTCTGATTCTCAGTGCCACCCCAGTCTACTTTAAATTCCCCCTTACACATGAATAGAATTGCTGTGGCTAGCTATTTTCTGGAATAGCAACTCATCATCGAACTTAAATGGAGGATCCAGCCCAAAACCCAGGTGTAGGTACTTACACAAATAAAATGACATGATTTCATCTTCACGTGCTGTTTCAGTCTGTATTCACAAAATCATATCTGTATGAGACCAGCAAAGTGTGATATTGTGTCATATCATTAGAATAAATTTTTCTGTAATGTATGAGCTTCGATCTGCTCCTGCCTCAACTTGATATCAAATATTTGTTGTGACAAAAACTAAGTAATTACACAGTGTGTCTCACTAGATTCCAAAATTGCAATAAATTTCACATCGGTACTCTTCCGTGAAATTGATACATTGGAACTAAGGCTACATTGTATTATCTGCAGCAAGTGGCCTTAACCTTGGAATACCAATAATACGGTGCACCATTTTTATGTAGGCTATTATTTTTGTCACTATTTCCATTACTACTACAAGAATTGCCCAGCTGGTTTTTTCTTTTACATAGTCTATGATTTGCAGCCAAATTGGGAGATTGCTGTAGCCATGACTTATTTAACAGTTATCTTTTTGGTGGGGGGTTGAATCTCAGTAATGGTAACATGGGATACCTTGCTGTCATGTTGGAAAAATAGTGAAGAGTTTCTGATTGTTTATCTTTAAGTAACTTGCAAATCTTTATGAAAATTACTTTCAAAGACATATTTGCAGGCAGTTAGAGCTCTTCCATATCCTCATTACGTAATTGGTAATGAGCAAGACACATTAAATTATCCACTGCATCTTATCTGTGTTTGAACTCTCTTGTGCTCTACCACCTACGAACAGATGTGTGGACAAATCCTCTATTCGTATAACTGAAAGAAAATAATGTCCTCTGGGAGAAAGTAGGCCACCTTAGCCTGAAGTGATCTGTTAGTGTTTAGCAAGTCACATTTTGTGTTTCAAACACAATCAAGCTGAAATGATATTAAATTTAATGTATAATGAATAGTCTCTTGTACTTTTTTGTAGTATGCTGCTTCCTTAAAAGATTACTACAAAATTCAAGAAATAAATGAAGCACAACAAAATTTCGGAGTAAAGGAGACCGCAGATTGAGTAGCTGAAGCTTCGAGTTGAGTTGTCGACAGATTCACACAGAATGAAATGAAAACATTGTAGCTTTTGGAAGAAATTCTTTGATAATCTAGCATGCGCGCGCGCGCCCACACACACACACACACACACACACACACACACACACACACACAGTCTGTCTACACTGTGCACTATGTGTGATTTATAAATAATCTGCACACAGTCTACCAAATAATTCATTAAATTCTGAGTTAGAAGGATTGTAAAGTATAATATAAGTAGCACATGACAGGAAAGTTTGTCGTTTGGCCAGTAGATTGCAACACAGTTGAGCTAGCATTGTAATGTAATGGCGCATAACATGGATTTCCAGACACAACTACTCTAGGCCTACATACACAAAAGTTTTTCACGGCAGAGGTGTGATGTATGCATCAAAGCAACTTTTGCATTTTGTTGTAGCGATAAATTAACTCATTGAATGCAAGCTGTATTTGGGAAAGTGTGTAACATTGTGTTCAGGTGTTGCGTCCTTCCTTCCTTCTTTCTTCTTCTTCTTCTTCTTCTTCTTCTTCTTCTTCTTTTTGTGGTAGGGGGATATGTGCTGTCAAAGTACACTGGATGTCACTTGCCATGGGATGGAGCCTATAATTGGTGCAAAAATTGTTCCTCAGTGGGCATGTTGGTGAAAGAGAATATCTGCAAACTGTACACCCACACAGCCATTTTGGAGTCCATACAGAAATTTCTGTGCAGGGAGCTGAGTTTTGGTGGCAGGAACTTGCACATTTCTAGACAACTTTGCAGCAGTTGGCAATTCTTGCAATTGGGAATGTGCCTGAAACATATATTCCTGCATTAAGGCAACAAGAGTGCAGTTGTGGATCACATAGTGACAACCTATGAAATGGTGTCACTGTCATTAAGATGTTCTGGGAAGGCTGTCCCTTCAGACCTTGTGGTCAGTCCATACTACACTTTCCTGTGGATTATTGTATCTGATGTTCATGTGAAATAAAAATACAAATAAAAAAAATTTAATATTAATGTTGATCACCACCATCGGCATGGCAGCCCAATGTGAGCCATGGCATTCTGAAGAAAATTCTCTTCTTTTCTGTTTAGTTGCAAACTCCTCTAATTCTGAATTCTAATTATTTCATGTTGTCCATCTTAGCTTCTACCTGCGAACTCTTCTGGTTCCTTCAAGGAGTGTGTTGAATCACTGAATATCTTCTTAATCATTATGTAATTATCTTTCTGTATTACATCATTAACTTTCAGTACATGTCCTGCCCATTCCAGCCTTCTAATCTTAATGTAACTAACAATGGCTGGTTTGTTATGTAGATTGCGTAATTCATAGTTGAATCTTCTCCTCCAGACACCGTATTCTTTCACTGGCTCGAGTAGATTGCGTAATTCATAGTTGAATCTCCACCTCCAGACACCGTATTCTTTCACTGGCTCGAGAATTTGTGTCGAGTTCTTTCTTTTAAATATAAGAATTTGGTTTTCATTGAATTTAATGTCCATGTTTCAACACTATATGTTAGCACTGGCCTCACTAAGACTTCATACAGGGTAACTGTAGTTTCTAGAATAGCAGCTGAGATTTCAAATGTTTTCTGAGAGGCTTTGGTAGCACTTGTCAGTGAACCATATTTGTTTTCGGATTGACACTGTCCTTGCTTTACTTCTGATCTAAAAAAGACTTGTAAAGGCTTTCTTTCATTGTTCTTGGCATTTTTGCATGCAATTATATCATCTGCATATCCCAGCTCCTGGACGTATTTGTACAGGGTAGTATTCCTTGTGTTGATACCTGCATCTCTTATAACTGCTTTTAAACAGAAGGCAGGAGAATGAATCCCCTTGTCTTCATAGAAGACTGATTATACTCCGCAAGTGCGATTTCCAGAGACAAACTTGTGGCTTTATGATGCCCCAAACGAAGACTTTGTACTATAGACATTAAAACATTATGGAGAGAGAGAGACCAAAATTTTTCTTAAGCACAGACATTTGGCCTTCATATTGTGCATGTGGTATGCAATGTGTTGATGCTGCAGGCAGATAGGCCTGTAGTTTTTTTGGCAAATGGAGATTTTTACCTGGCTTAAGTATAGGCACTGCCTTTGTATACTTCTGTGGTGTTAAGGTGGTTTTGTTGTTGTTGTTGAAAGGACATAAATCAGATGCTGTGACAAGATTGCATTTGCTGTAGCACCAGTAGCTACTGAGCTTGTACCTTCACTTATTTGGAAATGATTAGATTGAGGACTCAGTCAATCTCATCGTGCGCTGCTAGGAATATCAGAATACACCGTCACATTCTGAATGTCGTTGATGTAAATTGAGGGTTGCATATGAATACAGCAGGCACTCCTCACTGAAAATGTGATTCCTCGGGTTGTTCACCCATTGTGGGCTTCAAAATGTATACAGTATCTGGGAGGATGGGTGAAATGACTTTACTGACAATCTAATGTTAGGCACAAGTTGGTTGAAGACTCCCAGAAGGCATATAGTGTCTGCATGATAATGGTCATATCTCTGTTGTGGGATGATGTAGAATGCACTAGAGCAGCACTGTCTTTATGTGAGGTCTGCTTTGTCTTTGCAGTGTTGGTGACGGTGACAGTCTTTAGAATAGTGCCAGGACATACTGCAGTGATGAGTGTTTGGTGCTGCCTACCTGTGGAAAGTCATGTTTACCTAGTATATGGTTTGAAGTATAACATCTGCCCCAGTGACGACCAACTTGCACGCACTGAACTTCATGTCCTGCAAAGTTTCTTGAAATGTCTCGATCCTAACATTGAAAGCAATTCTCAGAAGAAAATTTCAGGGATTATTTATTTACACAGCTGGTGAATGACTTTTATGGAAACTTCCATTCTTGTGAAGATAGTCATCAGCTTCTCACAGTCTTGATAAGCTTGGAGTGTGATTTTGTAAGAGTGCTCTGTTTCAGCTCTAACCGAAAAGTTAGCAGTGGCTACCTTTGCCACAAGGTTGCTTGGTGCACAACACTGCCCCTATAACGACTGCTGGAAATATTGTTTTTTTTCTGTTGGCATGGTCTTCCCATCAATGACCATTGAGGTCATTCTGTAAATGTTACTGC
Organism: Schistocerca nitens; assembly: GCF_023898315.1. Classification (NCBI taxonomy): domain Eukaryota; kingdom Metazoa; phylum Arthropoda; class Insecta; order Orthoptera; family Acrididae; genus Schistocerca; species Schistocerca nitens. The sequence continues at coordinate 923,661,291 of NC_064614.1, read as the reverse complement.
AGGACCAGAAACAGACCACTGGGCATCAGCCACATAGCTTATCCTCTGCCCAAATCCCCCTGCACTCCCCTCTCCCTCCCTCTGCCCCTCTCCCTCCCTCTGCCCCTCTCCCTCCCTCTGCCCCTCTCCCTCCCTCTGCCCCTCTCCCTCCCTCTGCCCCTCTCCCTCCCTCTGCCCCTCTCCCTCCCTCTGCCCCTCTCCCTCCCTCTGCCCCTCTCCCTCCCTCTGCCCCTCTCCCTCCCTCTGCCCCTCTCCCTCCCTCTGCCCCTCTCCCTCCCTCTGCCCCTCTCCCTCCCTCTGCCCCTCTCCCTCCCTCTGCCCCTCTCCCTCCCTCTGCCCCTCTCCCTCCCTCTGCCCCTCTCCCTCCCTCTGCCCCTCTCCCTCCCTCTGCCCCTCTCCCTCCCTCTGCCCCTCTCCCTCCCTCTGCCCCTCTCCCTCCCTCTGCCCCTCTCCCTCCCTCTGCCCCTCTCCCTCCCTCTGCCCCTCTCCCTCCCTCCCTCTGCCCCTCTCCCTCCCTCCCTCTGCCCCTCTCCCTCCCTCCCTCTGCCCCTCTCCCTCCCTCCCTCTGCCCCTCTCCCTCCCTCCCTCTGCCCCTCTCCCTCCCTCCCTCTGCCCCTCTCCCTCCCTCCCTCTGCCCCTCTCCCTCCCTCCCTCTGCCCCTCTCCCTCCCTCCCTCTGCCCCTCTCCCTCCCTCCCTCTGCCCCTCTCCCTCCCTCCCTCTGCCCCTCTCCCTCCCTCCCTCTGCCCCTCTCCCTCCCTCCCTCTGCCCCTCTCCCTCCCTCCCTCCCTCTGCCCCTCTCCCTCCCTCCCTCCCTCTGCCCCCCTCCCTCCCTCCCTCCCTCTGCCCCCCTCCCTCCCTCCCTCCCTCTGCCCCCCTCCCTCCCTCCCTCCCTCTGCCCCTCTCCCTCCCTCCCTCCCTCTGCCCCTCTCCCTCCCTCCCTCCCTCTGCCCCTCTCCCTCCCTCCCTCCCTCCCTCCCTCTGCCCCTCTGCCCTCTCCCTCCCTCCCTCTGCCCCTCTCCCTCCCTCCCTCCCTCTGCCCCTCTCCCTCCCTCCCTCCCTCTGCCCCTCTCCCTCCCTCCGCCCCTCTCCCTCCCTCCCTCCCTCTGCCCCTCTCCCTCCCTCCCTCTGCCCCTCTCCCTCCCTCCGCCCCTCTCCCTCCCTCCCTCCCTCTGCCCCTCTCCCTCCCTCCCTCTGCCCCTCTCCCTCCCTCTGCCCCTCTCACTCCCTCCCTCCCTCCCTCCCTCCGCCCCTCTCCCTCCCTCCCTCTGCCCCTCTCCCTCCCTCCCTCTGCCCCTCTCCCTCTGCCCCTCTCCCTCCCTCCCTCCCTCCCTCCGCCCTTCTCCCTCCCTCCCTCCGCCCTTCTCCCTCCCTCCCTCCGCCCCTCTCCCTCCCTCCCTCCCTCCGCCCTTCTCCCTCCCTCCCTCCGCCCTTCTCCCTCCCTCCCTCCGCCCCTCTCCCTCCCTCCGCCCCTCTCCCTCCCTCCCTCCGCCCCTCTCCCTCCCTCCCTCCGCCCCTCTCCCTCCCTCCCTCCGCCCCTCTCCCTCCCTCCCTCCGCCCCTCTCCCTCCCTCCCTCCCTCCCTCCGCCCCTCTCCCTCCCTCCCTCTCCCTCCCTCCCTCCCTCCGCCCCTCTCCCTCCCTCCCTCCCACTGCCCCTCCCCTCCCTCCCTCCCACTGCCCCTCCCCCTCCCTCCCTCCCACTGCCCCTCCCCCTCCCTCCCTCCCACTGCCCCTCCCCTCCCTCCCTCCCACTGCCCCTCCCCCTCCCTCCCTCCCTCTGCCCCCTCCCTCCCCCTCTCCCTCCCTCCCTCCCTCCCTCCCTCCCTCTGCCCCTCTCCCTCCCTCCCTCCCTCTGCCCCTCTCCCTCCCTCCCTCTGCCCCTCTCCCTCCCTCCCTCCCTCTGCCCCTCTCCCTCCCTCTGCCCCTCTCCCTCCCTCCCTCCCTCCCTCTGCCCCTCTGCCCCTCTCCCTCCCTCCCTCTGCCCCTCTGCCCCTCTCCCTCCCTCCCTCTGCCCCTCTCCCTCCCTCCCTCCCTCTGCCCCTCTCCCTCCCTCCGCCCCTCTCCCTCCCTCCCTCCCTCTGCCCCTCTCCCTCCCTCCCTCTGCCCCTCTCCCTCCCTCTGCCCCTCTCACTCCCTCTGCCCCTCTCCCTCCCTCCCTCCCTCCCTCCCTCCCTCCCTCCCTCCCTCTGCCCCTCTCCCTCCCTCCCTCCCTCCCTCCCTCCCTCCCTCTGCCCCTCTCCCTCCCTCCCTCTGCCCCTCTCCCTCCCTCCCTCTGCCCCTCTCCCTCCCTCCGCCCTTCTCCCTCCCTCCCTCCGCCCTTCTCCCTCCCTCCCTCCGCCCTTCTCCCTCCCTCCCTCCGCCCCTCTCCCTCCCTCCCTCCGCCCCTCTCCCTCCCTCCCTCCGCCCCTCTCCCTCCCTCCCTCCGCCCCTCTCCCTCCCTCCCTCCGCCCCTCTCCCTCCCTCCCTCCCACTGCCCCTCCCCCTCCCTCCCTCCCACTGCCCCTCCCCCTCCCTCCCTCCCACTGCCCCTCCCCCTCCCTCCCTCCCACTGCCCCTCCCCCTCCCTCCCTCCCACTGCCCCTCCCCCTCCCTCCCTCCCACTGCCCCTCCCCCTCCCTCCCTCCCACTGCCCCTCCCCCTCCCTCCCTCCCACTGCCCCTCCCCCTCCCTCCCTCCCACTGCCCCTCCCCCTCCCTCCCTCTGCCCCTCCCCCTCCCTCCCTCCCTCTGCCCCTCCCCCTCCCCCCCTCCCTCTGCTCCTCCCCCTCCCTCTGCCCCTCTCCCTCCCCCTCCCTCTGCCCCTCTCCCTCCCCCTCCCTCTGCCCCTCTCCCTCCCCCTCCCTCTGCCCCTCTCCCTCCCCCTCCCTCTGCCCCTCTCCCTCCCCCTCCCTCTGCCCCTCTCCCTCCCCCTCCCTCTGCCCCTCTCCCTCCCCCTCCCTCTGCCCCTCTCCCTCCCCCTCCCTCTGCCCCTCTCCCTCCCCCTCCCTCTGCCCCTCTCCCTCCCCCTCCCTCTGCCCCTCTCCCTCCCCCTCCCTCTGCCCCTCTCCCTCCCCCTCCCTCTGCCCCTCTCCCTCCCCCTCCCTCTGCCCCTCCCCCTCCCTCTGCCCCTCCCCCTCCCTCTGCCCCTCCCCCTCCCTCTGCCCCTCTCCCTCTGCCCCTCTCCCTCTGCCCCTCTCCCTCTGCCCCTCACCCTCTGCCCCTCACCCTCTGCCCCTCTCCCTCCCTCCCTCCCTCCCTCCCTCTGCCCCTCACCCTCCCTCCCTCCCTCCCTCTGGCCCTCTCCCTCCCTCCCTCTGCACCTCTCCCTCCCCCTTTCCCTCCCCTCACCCTGCCCCTCTCCCTCCCCCTTTCCCTCCCCTCACCCTGCCCCTCTCCCTCCCTCTGCCCCTGCCCCTCTCCCTGCCCCTTTCCCTCCCCTCACCCTGCCCCTCTCCCTCCCTCTGCCCCTGCCCCTCTCCCTGCCCCTTTCCCTCTCCCCTTTCCCTCCCCCCTCTCCCTCCCCCCTCTCCCTCCCCCCTCTCCCTCCCCCCTCTCCCTCCCCCCTCTGCCACATTGGCACTACATAATTCGGGGCCCCACTCTACCTCCATCCCTCCCTTCCTCACTCTACCTCCATCCCTCCCTTCCTCACTCTACCTCCATCCCTCCCTTCCTCACTCTACCTCCATCCCTCCCTTCCTCACTCTACCTCCATCCCTCCCTTCCTCACTCTACCTCCATCCCTCCCTTCCTCACTCTACCTCCATCCCTCCCTTCCTCACTCTACCTCCATCCCTCCCTTCCTCCCTCTACCTCCATCCCTCCCTTCCTCCCTCTACCTCCATCCCTCACTTCCTTCCTCTACCTCCATCCCTCACTTCCTCCCTCTACCTCCATCCCTCCCTTCCTCCATTCCTCCCTCTACCTCCATCCCTCCCTTCCTCCCTCCACAGGGGCTTACAGTTCTTTTGTGAATATTTGATTGGCAAACATCAGACTGTGGGCACTTGCAGCACTACCTCTTTTTTTCCGTAATGTGGGTCAGACACTCTTACTGTACTCTCCACAGGGCCTCTCATCTCTTCTGAGGGTATGTGTTTGGCAAGTATTAGGGTTCCAAGCCATTGCAGTTCTCCTTTCTGTCCCATGCTGCAGTAATAGACTCTGAATCCATTTTCTTTCTGACTCCTTCTGTAGGACTGTGGAAGGAAAGTAAATTCAATTTTTATTGCTGATAAACTGTATCCCCAGTACATAGTTTGTACCTAAACTGATGGTGACTACTTTTAGAGTTCGAAACCTCTTTATTGAACATATTGAAAAAGAATTCATGGAAGTATCATCCATAAGCAAAATGGACAAGAGCCTCATAGTGATTCAGGATGTTCACTGAGTCTGAAAGGAGCAAAAGGATATTAGAGCAAGCGTTTTGGATTTTGAAGGAACTGTATTACGTGGAACGGTCAGAGTAATGGTTTACTGCTGTGTTGGCCCAGCTGTACTTTTGACCTGCCACCCTCAGTGCAATGTTTTACATCCAAAATGAATTTTCACTCTGCTGTGCAGTGTGCACTGATTTGATACTTGCATATTAAAACTGTGTTCCAGATCAGCACTCAAAACTGGGTGGGACCTTTACCTTTTGTGGGCAAATTTTCTATCCAAGGATGCCTCACCACCTGCCCTTACAGTGTTACTTCCACCAGTACCCTGCCTACTGCCCAGACATCATAAAAGTTCTAAGGTCTTCTGCATGGCTTGTGGGACTAGCACTCCTGAAGAAAGGATATTGTGGAGAAATCTCTTAGCCACAGCCTGGGGGATTGTTTCGAGGATGAATTTTCACTCAGCACAGGAATGTGTGCTGCTTTTCCGTGTTTTACATGTTTGTGATTTGGGCATCTTGGCATGCTGCAACCAGTATTTCCATATATGAAGACTGTGGATGGCCCCAACTTGGCAGCTCTCCAAGATGAGGAGAAGAAAGAGCACAAGAAAGAACCAAAGATGCAGGCGGACATGGTGGACTCAGCTGCGCCAAGGAGCCCACTGGGCTTCCCCACATGTTGCCAAGGTTTTAAAGTACACTGTAGAAGTTTTGCTGGGAAGCCCTTAAACGTCCTCCATACAATCCAGATCTCTTCCCATGAAATTTCCATGTTTTTGGAGTCTTGAAGAAAGACATTCGTGGCCATCAATTTGCTGCTTCAAACAAAGAGGTGTACTCCTGGCTACAATCATGATTCCTTAGGCAACCACAAACATTTTTCCATGAAGGCATCTTGTCTCACAGTGCGGTATATGTATTAGCAGTTACGCCAATTACTTTTGAAATAATGAACAGTTTACTTACTTTTTTCCATCTCTCTCTTGTTTTCATTTGACTGCCCCATATATATTCAAGGGATGTGTCAGAAAAAGAAGTAGTATTAGAATTTGACTTTCATAAGTTGTTACTGAATTATAACTTCCTGTTTATCCTCTGAGAACTGATGGAGTTAATCCCTCAAGGGAAGACAGTAGCTTTTAGCAATTGCCCTGCACTTTTTTTAATTTTTTTTTTCTGTAAGTTCAAGGTTGTGGTGAAAGTTTATAGTCTGATGTATATTTTTAGGTATTTATGGAGTCAGTCTCTGTTTCCACAGAAACCTGATATGGAAGGAAGATTAGGATGTAATGTCATGATGACAGTATCATCATGGAGAGAGGGGGAGGGGGGGAAGCAAAGGAAAGGGGGGGGGGAGAGAGAGAGAGAGAGAGAGAGAGAGAGAGAGCGAGAGCGAGAGCACAGAAGCTCCTGATTTCAGGGTTGCCACAAGTTCTGGAATTTCAAACATATCAGGGAAATTTGAAAAAGGGGGGGGAAAGTACCACTGGCAAAATTTCGTTTTTGTCTCAGTAGATGAAATTGTTTGTTTACTGAGATGTCAAGCGCCATCGCTGCCAGCTTGCAGCTGTGTAAACGCGCAACTTCCCTACTCCCTCATTCTTACTGCTTCTTCCCTTTATACCACTCCCCTCAGCTTGCAGTCAGTGCTGCCACTGCTTGTTGCCACTAGCCTAGCAGCTGCTGATGAGAGGCAGGGAGCCGTGAGGAGGGGTTTGTTTGGATCTAATTCGCAGAGACCATTGATGCAGCGGCTGGAGATGGTGGTCTTGTGTGCATTAGTTGCGTGTGCGCGTGTGCGCGTGTGTGTGCGCGTGTGCGCGTGTGCGTGCGTGCGCGCGCGTGCGTGTGTGCGCGTGTGCGTGCGTGCGCGCGCGTGCGTGTGTGCGCGCGCGTGCGTGCGTGCGCGTGTGCGTGCGTGTGTGCGCGTGTGCGTGCGTGCGCGCGCGCGCGTGCGTGCATGTGTGCGCGTGTGCGTGCGTGCGCGCGCGTGCGTGTGTGCGCGTGTGCGTGCGTGCGCGCGCGCGTGTGCGCGCGCGCGCGTGTGTGTGCGCGTGACCGCGCGCGCGCGCGCGCGCGTGTGTGTGTGTGTGTGCGCGTCGCGCGCGCGTGTGTGTGTGTGCGCGTGACCGCGCGCGCGCGCTCGTGTGTGTGCGCGTGCGCGTGTGTGTGCGCGTGTGCGCGCGCGCGCTTGTCCGCACTCTCTCTCGTTTTCATACAAAGGCTATGGCCAAAAATTTAGTGTTGCGAGTGTGAGTGTCTGTTCTATGTGCCAGTCTGCGGCTCAGTGATCATTTTTACAGTGAGTTGCTACCTATCATCATTAGTATTGATTTTCAGAGTCTTCGTGTGAGTTATCTTGTGCATGGATTGATTACTGCAGTCTCATTTCATCAACATGGTGTCTGTGACATGTGAGTAGCTGGCCACACAAGTGGATTTACATGACAGGCCAAAACTGCAGACTTTCTGTGAGGTATTTCTAATGGATCGGGCCTTCCGATATGAAGTCCATTATTTTCCTCTAACATGCAGGCCCTGCCTTTCAGATCTAGTTTCACCAATCTGCCTGCAAGCCAGCTTTTTTTGTGTGTGGCATAATATGCCATATTCTTATGGTTTATCCAAGGACCCAGTACTGCAGTGTTCCTCGGCAGGCCGGAGGACACAGGTTGTGGATTTCAGGAATTGCGACTCTCACCACAAGTACATTGTACGGGGTGCTGTGTTATAGATATTTTATTTGTTCTAGTACATTTTGGCACTTTGAAAGTAGTTTATATATTAGAATGTGTGGACAATAGGAAGAAGAAACTTGTGGCAATTGCTGGCAGTTTGTAGGCTGTGTACTCACATATTTCTTGAAAGAAAGCCACACAATATATGTAAAGTAATAGGCACAACACAGTGGGTAATAACCAACAATAACGAACGTAGTAGAACCAACATTTTATTGGTGGTCACCTATAGTATTGGTTTACACAGCTCTTCCCTGCCTTATACACTTCTTTCAAGAGGCCTATTTTATTCTGAGGTCGTTTCTGAAATCAGTGAAGGTAATTTAACTCTTTCTTGCAACTCCAATGAAATACATATTTTTGTTGCCAAATGTTTTTTATTTTATTGAAGTAAAAAACGTCAGCGGTCTTTCTGAAACACACACATCATTTGGCTTGTTTTCTCCATCTAAAAACAGATCATTACTAAAGATGTTGATGTTAGTACTTAAGATTTTTGCTCCATGTTTAGAAATATGGAACTCCTTACTTTTTTTGTCAACTTACGTCTTTACTTACCCTTGATGTCTCAAAATTTGCCTGGGAAAAATGCTAAAGCTTGTTTCAAAATTGGGGAAAAATCATGTAATTTCACTTGGGAAGCTTGTGGCAACCCTGGATGGGTTGAAGAAAATTAGCTGTGTTCTTATATTCTTAAGGACCACTGCTGCATGATGCATAATCACATTATATCATCTAAATGTGGATAACCAAACTGGGACATGAAACCCCTCTACTGATCCCAAGTCCATTTACATAACCACTCTCATCTCTCTTTTTGTTCACAGAGCAAGTGCTTTGTTGACCTCAAAGGAAAAAGTAGACTCAAGTTATGGAAGTTAGCTGGTCTGATCTACTGTTTAGTGTTTTTATGAAAAGTATGTGCATGAAAGAATAGACTACTCCATCTGTGCTTGTATTTTGTCATGTCGTAACTGGAATGAAGTTCAAATTTGAAAACAGGGTTATCAGTGAAATATAACAGTTAGAGCTGAAAGTATGTTTATTACTGACACCCACGTACTGACCTTGTAGAAGAGAAGTGCAGTTATTTATACTACCATCGAATATTCCAGATACACAAACGTAAGCTATTTCAAGAACCTTTCACAAATGATAACGGAATAACAAATAATTGCCATTGTGGTTTGAATCAGCGACATGTAGCACGCCAACCAGTGGTATTAACCAGTATACTATACTGCAGGCACCAGAGCTTGCAGTGTTGCTGTTCCTCCTGTAGAAACAGTGACCGCTGTTTAAGAAGTCCTCATTGTAGCAGACTACAGCATCCTCGATGTAGATCTTGTCAACGGTCCTCTGTATTCTGGCACTGGTCAATCCTCACATTCTGGTTATGTTGTTACATCTTTCTTCCTCCCCCAAAGAGAGCTCACCACTCCTTGGTGAGTTCATGCTTGGCTACCATGGGACCCCAGCCTTTGTAGAACCTTTTTGCTTCCGTGCTGCATGTCTGTCCTCCTGCTGTTCTCTTCCCCCTCCCTGGGGGAACATTTTGGGGATACTTTTGGGAATGTGTTCTTAATTTTCAATAACTGACATCAGAACAATGCTTTTTCTTTCTATCTTTATTTTCTATCTCCTATGCTTCCACTACTGTGGAGTTTGAGGTTTCTCTTTGTTTCTTATTTTTCCCTGTGTACTCCTGAATGCTGGCCCATGTGTCTGACACACAAAAGGTGACTGGGTAACTTGTAATTCCCAGCCAAGTAGGGTTCACACGTACCCCCCTCGTACAGGCCAGGACCAGAGGGGTGATTGCCTGAGCTGTTTCCTTCCCAAATTGCCAATTGGTCCCTCTGTTAGGAGTTAGGAAGGTGTGATCGGGGAGGTGTGAACAATCACCTAAGGCTGATGAGCTCCACTCTGACGGGGACCACCAGTTGGAAGGAGTGCGCCGTCAGATACACTGCCAATTGTGGGGTTTTCTTGCAGTGAGCCTATCACCAACTTAGTCTGCATGTACTAAACACAAACGAATAAGGCTAAAAATTCCAAGACTCACTCAGCTGCACCTCAGTTCCTTGTGGTATTGCATGCTGGAGGATGTTAGTCAGTCCTTTGTTACAGTTAATCCATCCATTATTTGGAAAGGTGTTGATACAATTGCAGACCTTGTGAAATCCTGCTATCGTTTATGTAATGGGGATTTGCTTCTGGAGAACAGTTGTGATTTTCAAGCCCATCAACTACTTATAGCTAGGCTCCTCACAGTCTATCGTATTCGTGTCGAATGCTGAATTCTTAGAATGCTGTTATTTACACATGGTGCTTGATGGTTGGACTGAGGGAGAAATCCAAATTTACCTCTGATCAGGGCGTCACTGCAGTCCATGGGGTCATGAAAGAGGTTGATGCATCCTTTGTGCCTACATGCGTTCTTTTCCTCATATTGAATGGAGGATTGCTTCCATCAAAGATCAAAGCCACTTATGAAGTCATCACAGTCTGACTGTACATTCCGAAACAGATGTGCTGTTACCAAAGTCAACGTTACACGCACATACTAATGTCCTGTCAAAACCCAGCCAAATGTGTTACTCGTGGTAGTGATGGTCACTAGGGCATAGCCCATCTGGTTCTCCCTGCTGTTGCAACTGCTGTGGCGACCATGCAGCCTCATCCCAAGAATGTCCTGTGTATCTTGATGAGCGGTCTGTGCAGGAGATCCAGATGTATGAAAAAGTGCCTTACCACGTCGCTCACAAGTTATTGGCTAGTCAGAAGCCCTGTCTTTCTCCATCTGGCACTTACAGTACTGTTCTCACTGTACCTTGCTCCATGAAGGACGTGTCCACACAGACTTGGGACCTCAAATTTTAGCACTGTGGTTGTAAAATCACTCAGTGTCATGGTAGAATCCCCATCTCCTTCTCCAACTGTACAAGCCAAGCCACCAAATTTTCATCTCTGGCAACGAAATCGCCTGCTACACAACCAGCAAGCAGGAAAGGACAGAAGGAATGTTGTTGTTGTTGTGGTCTTCAGTCCTGAGACTGGTTTGATGCAGCTCTCCATGCTACTCTGTCCTGTGCAAGCTTCTTCATCTCCCAGTACCTACTGCAACCTACATCCTTCTGAATCTGCTTAGTGTATGCATCTCTTGGTCTCCCCCTACGATTTTTACCCTCCACGCTGCCCTCCAATACTAAATTGGTGATCCCTTGATGCCTCAGAACATGTCCTACCAACCGATCCCTTCTTCTGGTCAAGTTGTGCCACAAACTCTTCTCCCCAATCCGATTCAGTACCTCCTCATTAGTTATGTGATCTACCCATCTAATCTTCAGCATTCTTCTGTAGCACCACATTTCGAAAGCTTCTATTCTCTTCTTGTCCAAACTATTTATCGTCCATGTTTCACTTCCATACATGGCTACACTCCATACAAATACTTTCAGAAAAGACTTCCTGACACTTAAATCTATACTCGATGTTAACAAATTTCTCTTCTTCAGAAACGCTTTCCTTGCCATTGCCAGTCTACATTTTATATCCTCTCTACTTCGACCATCATCGGTTATTTTGCTCCCCAAATAGCAAAACTCCTTTACTACTTTAAGTGTCTCATTTCCTAATCTAATACCCTCAACATCACCCGACTTACTTCGACTATATTCCATTATCCTCGTTTTGCTTTTGTTGATGTTCATCTTATATCCTCCCTTCAAGACACCATCCATTCCATTCAACTGCTCTTCCAAGTCCTTTGCTGTCTCTGACAGAATTACAATGTCATCGGCGAACCTCAAAGTTTTTATTTCTTCTCCATTGATTTTAATACCTACTCCAAATTTTTCTTTTGTTTCCTTCACTGCTTGCTCAATATACAGATTGAATAACATCGGGGAGAGGCTACAACCCTGTCTTACTCCCTTCCCAACCACTGCTTCCCTTTCGTGTCCCTCGACTCTTATAACTGCCATCTGGTTTCTGTACAAATTGTAAATAGCCTTTCGCTCCCTGTATTTTACCCCTGCCACCTTTAGAATTTGAAAGAGAGTATTCCAGTCAACATTGTCAAAAGCTTTCTCTAAGTCTACAAATGCTAGACACGTAGGTTTGCCTTTCCTTAATCTTTCTTCTAAGATAAGTCGTAAGATCAGTATTGCCTCAAGTGTTCCAGTATTTCTACGGAATCCAAACTGATCTTCCCCGAGGTCGGCTTCTACTAGTTTTTCCAGTCGTCTGTAAAGAATTCGTGTTAGTATTTTGCAGCTGTGGCTTATTAAACTGATTGTTCGGTAATTCTCACATCTGTCAACACCTGCTTTCTTTGGGATTGGAATTATTATATTCTTCTTGAAGTCTGACGGTATTTCGCCTGTTTCATACATCTTGCTCACCAGATGGTAGAGTTTTGTCAGGACTGGCTCTCCCAAGGCCGTCAGTAGTTCCAATGGAATGTTGTCTACTCCGGGGGCCTTGTTTCGACTCAGGTCTTTCAGTGCTCTGTCAAACTCTTCACGCAGTATAGTATCTCCCATTTCATCTTCATCTACATCCTCTTCCATTTCCATAATATTGTCCTCAAGTACATCGCCCTTGTATAGACCCTCTATATACTCCTTCCACCTTTCTGCTTTCCCTTCTTTGCTTAGAACTGGGTTTCCATCTGAGCTCTTGATGTTCATAGAAGTGGTTCTCTTATCTCCAAAGGTCTCTTTAATTTTCCTGTAGGCAGTATCTATCTTACCCCTAGTGAGATAAGCCTCTACATCCTTACATTTGTCCTCTAGCCATCCCTGCTTAGCCATTTTGCACTTCCTGTCAATCTCATTTTTGAGACGTTTGTATTCCTTTTTGCCTGCTTCATTTACTGCATTTTTATATTTTCTCCTTTCATCAATTAAACTCAATATTTCTTCTGTTACCCAAGGATTTCTACTAGCCCTCGTCTTTTTACCTACTTTATCCTCTGCTGCCTTCACTACTTCATCCCTCAAAGCTACCCATTCTTCTTCTACTGTATTTCTTTCCCCCATTCCTGTCAATTGTTCCCTTATGCTCTCCCTGAAACTCTGTACAACCTCTGGTTCTTTCAGTTTATCCAGGTCCCATCTCCTTAAATTCCCACCTTTTTGCAGTTTCTTCAGTTTTAATCTACAGGTCATAACCAATAGATTGTGGTCAGAATCCACATCTGCCCCTGGAAATGTCTTACAATTTAAAACCTGGTTCCTAAATCTCTGTCTTACCATTATATAATCTATCTGATACCTTTTAGTATCTCCAGGGTTCTTCCATGTATACAACCTTCTATCATGATTCTTAAACCAAGTGTTAGCTATGATTAAGTTGTGCTCTGTGCAAAATTCTACCAGGCGGCTTCCTCTTTCATTTCTTAGCCCCAATCCATATTCACCTACTACGTTTCCTTCTCTCCCTTTTCCTACACTCGAATTCCAGTCACCCATGACTATTAAATTTTCGTCTCCCTTCACTATCTGAATAATTTCTTTTATTTCATCATACATTTCTTCAATTTCTTCGTCATCTGCAGAGCTAGTTGGCATATAAACTTGTACTACTGTAGTAGGTGTGGGCTTCGTATCTATCTTGGCCACAATAATGCGTTCACTAAGCTGTTTGTAGTAGCTTACCCGCGTTGCTATTTTCCTATTCATTATTAAACCTACTCCTGCATTACCCCTATTTGACTTTGTGTTTATAACCCTGTAGTCACCTGACCAGAAGTCTTGTTCCTCCCGCCACCGAACTTCACTAATTCCCACTATATCTAACTTTAACCTATCCATTTCCCTTTTCAAATTTTCTAACCTACCTGCCCGATTAAGGGACCTGACATTCCACGCTCCGATCCGTAGAACGCCAGTTTTCTTTCTCCTGATAACGACATCCTCTTGAGTAGTCCCCGCCCGGAGATCCGAATGGGGGACTATTTTACCTCCGGAATATTTTACCCAAGAGGACGCCATCATCATTTAATCATACAGTAAAGCTGCATGCCCTCGGGAAAAATTACGGCCGTAGTTTCCCCTTGCTTTCAGCCGTTCGCAGTACCAGCACAGCAAGGCCGTTTTGGTTATTGTTACAAGGCCAGATCAGTCAATCATCTAGACTGTTGCCCTTGCAACTACTGAAAAGGCTGCTGCCCCTCTTCAGGAACCACACGTTTGTCTGGCCTCTCAACAGATACCCCTCCGTTGTGGTTGTACCTACGGTACGGCTATCTGTATCGCTGAGGCACGCAAGCCTCCCCACCAACGGCAAGGTCCATGGTTCATGGGGGGGGGGACAGAAGGAATACTCCCGCAAATACTTTCTACATCCCTCCAGTCAACAAACCCTGAGTTTTCATCTGCCAACCAAAAAGGCTCAAAGAAACCCGGCAAACAGTCTTTTCCTTAGCCAGCTCGGAGGTCATCTTCCACAGTGTTGCCATGTGACACCTCCATCCGGCCGACCTCTGTTTCTCCGGTTCACACCGCCAACTATTCCTCGACCCTGGAATCTGCTGACCGACCCAGTGATAATGCCAATGCCTCTGTGGATCTGCTGGAGTAGGATCCTCCAGCCTCTGTGCCCTGGAGCAGTGAGTCTTTGAAGGCTGGCACTTCGTAGCTGCTGACATGGCAGCCCTTCATTTTTGCATTCCTCCCCTTTCCTCGTCATTACCCTCTTCCAATGGAACGTTCGCAGCGTTATTGGAATTGCAGTATCCGCTTGCTTTCTGCCTCCAAGAAACAAACTTATGTCCTTGTGACCACTTTGATCTCTCGCATTTCTTTCCGGTCCGCTTTGATATCCAGTGACACAGTCTTTTCAATTGTGTCACTGATCTGTCAATGCCCTTCTGAGCCTCTGTGTACTGTACACAGTCCATCCCTTAGCACTGTGCATTCAAGAAAGCTTCCACTTGCTCACTCTTGAGGGAACCATTGTGGTGTATATGTGGGTCCCTGGTCACATCGGTCTGACAGGAAACGAGTCTGCTCCCAAGGCAGCAGTCCTATCTTGGCCCGCTAGTTCTTCCATTCCTTCTGATCTCTGTGTTGCCGTCTGTCAGCATGTGGTGTCAGTTTGGCATCACCACTGGTCTTCCCTTCATGGGAACAAGCTCCATTGCGTATTGGGTACTGTCTTTTTAGCCATTGCCATTTGTCACATGGTGATCCCCCCCCCCATTTTGTGCTCATTGTCATCAACCTTTCCCTGACCGATTGCCCGTTTTTTAACCACTTACATTCTTCTGTTTTTTTGTCGTCTGAGTTATTGGTTGTTTTAGCGAACAATGCGCGTTTTTCTTTTTACTTGTTGTAACAATAAGGTGAAGGACATATCTTTAGTCCAGGTTGTACATTGTCTGTACATTGTATTTTGTGGACCTTTCTCGAAGAGGAAGTCCTTGTTTTTAGCTGTCTTTCCTTCCGTCAGTTAGGCTTCACGTGTAGTCACTTTTAACTCCTTTTTCGTCTTAGTGTTCTAAGGTTCTGATTTAGATGCTTTCTGACTTAGGCATCCTTTTCATTATGAGCACCAAAGATAACGCTGCTGTTGAAGCTTTGTGATTATAGAGAAGACCTTTGGTTTCCTTTAATCGCATTGTTAATCTGTACCTCTGGACTGTAAAGGGCTTCAGACAGAGGATGTGGGCAACATCTCTGCGCTTTTATGTTGACGTAGGCTCGTAATCGTCTACTGCCTAGTTGATGTCCGACAAGCGATGGAGCATAATATAAAGCACGGAGGAGGGCTTTAGTAACTTTTCCAATACTTCCACTTCAAGCACTGGCATAAAAAATCCATACCAGTTGTCTCGAGCTGTCTCCCACTGGCTGATGCTTGGTGTTATAGTGCTCTTGGTCTCTCCTGGGTTCATGGACCATTTACGAGCCAGCTGTCTTGCTTCTTTGGTCCCAGTGATGAAGTGTTTCAAATGGGCGACCTGAGTATCATCCGGTTGTAACAGGAACAGTGTATCCATTGTGGTTTTGGCCTCATGACAATGGAGCAGAAATAACTGTGTGAAGCCTGTATTGTGTTGGTTTGTTGTGTTATAGACAAATGTCGTGATGGGCAGTATTATATCCCAGTCTCTATGTTCTACGTCAGTGTACACAGAGAGCATATCTGACAATATCTTATTAAAGCATTCTGTGAAGCCATTTGTCTGTGGATAGTGGACAGCTATTGTCCTGTGCTCAATGTCACGACATGTAATTCTCACTTACACTAGTCTCAATTAAACCACTTTCCCACTGTTGGAGGTCACACGGGGTGCTCCGTGGTTCAAAATAATATCTTCTACAAGGAACTTTGCAATTTCTGGAGCTTTGGTAGTTGGCTTAGCTTTGGTGACAGCGATAGGGGATGATGTATTAAGTACAGACTATTATCCGTAGATTCCCATTTGTTATTGTCAGATGTAGTTTCCAAATCAGTGTATTGACGCTGCTGCAGGGAGGATTGGTACCTAATGCCCCAAGTGTAATTGTGGCATGTGCTTCCTTTGTTGGCATTTCTTACAGTGTCTCACACAGTATCTAAAATGGATCGGTAGAGACTTGGCCAGTGATACAGGAGTCCGAGTCTGTTTAGGGTCTCCAAGAATCCCAGATGACCAGAAGTTGGAGAGTCATGAAAAATACCTCAAGATCGCCTGCCGCAGGTGAGATGGGATGGTGAGCAACAATTTCTGCCCCGTCGGATCTTAGTTCCTCTTATACAATGTTAATTTCGTTAATTAGAATCCTCATATGGTCAACTCCTCATTCAAGTCTTCTATAGTTTTCAGCAGCAGCATCATTCAGTTCCGTGATCACTGGGATGTCTTCCACACTGTTGTGTTCAGTGAAAAGATTTCTTGAAAGTCACTCAATGCCCTTGTGTTTATGTCTGTTTCTGTATGCCATTGTGATGACATACTGCTGAAGCCTCAGTGCTCATCTTACCAGCTTACCCAACATATCCTTCAGGTTGGTCAGCCGGCATAGAGAATGATGATCCGTCATAATGGTGAATGTTTTGCCAAATAATTAGGGCTGGAACTTGTTGATGGCCCAAACAAATGTAGTCTTTCTTTGTTGTAGAGTTGTTCATCTCATTTTTGGAGAGTACTCTAGAAGCATGAAACTGTCATTTTCAGTACCTTCCAGAATTTGTAGTAGAATTAACCATATCCCAAAACTCGTAGTGTTGATACGAAGCTCTGTCTCAGAATTGTCGTATAGTGTTACAATTGGAGATGATGATGTTACCTCCTTAAGGACAAGTAGAGATCTTTCTTGCAGCCGTTCTAGGAAAATTTGGCATCTTTCTACAATAGATTTTGCAAGGGGCATGCTTTGGTACAAAAGTCCTTTACAAAAATGGAGCCAATGGTTCTGAGCACTATGGGACTTAAACATCTGAGGTCATCAGTCCCCTAGAACTTAGAACTACTTAAACCTAACTAACCTAAGGACATCACACACATCCGTGCCCTAGGCAGGATTCGAACCTGCGACCATAGCGGTCGCGCGGTTTCGGACTGAAGCGCCTAGAACCGCTCGGCCACACCGGCCGGCAGTCCTTTACAAATCACTGCTAGTAGGAACACATTACGAGAAATCATCTCACATCACAAATGTGCCAAGGAGTCCAAAAATCTGTGATTGCTTGTGTGGTGTCACCGCCAGACACCACACTTGCTAGGTGGTAGCCTTTAAATCGGCCGCAGTCCGGTAGTATACGTCGGACCCGCGTGTCGCCACTATCAGTGATTGCAGACCGAGCGCCGCCACACGGCAGGTCTAGAGAGACTTCCTAGCACTCGCCCCAGTTGTACAACCGACTTTGCTTGCGATGGTTCACAGACAAAATACGCTCTCATTTGCAGAGACGATAGTTTAGCATAGCCTTCAGTTATGTCATTTGCTACGACCTAGCAAGGCGCCATATTCAGTTACTATTGATATTGTGAATCATGTACCATCAAGAGCGACATTCATCATTAATGGATTAAAGTTAAGTATTCCACCAGCTACGTCCGTTTTTCTAAATTCTAATTTCCTTGTCCTGTTCCAGACCTCACGCCAGCCTGCATGAGCTAAAATGCGTGCGTTTCGACCTCCTCTAGTAACACGGTGTTGGCTCTCCTGCCAACCGCAACAGCTTGTATTTTCTCTGGATTGGGACAGACTTCCATCACCTTTCACTACATGCCCCAAGATTGTAGTTTCTTGGGCAATGAAGAGGCACTTTTTAAGATTCAACTGGAGATCTGCAGGCATCTTAGATGTTCTTCAGATTTCTCTGGAGAGAGATATTTTCATCCAGATAATAAAGACAAGTTATCTATCATATTTTCGAAGGTGAATTGAGTATTGAATAGTTCAAACAGCATAACTCTGAACTCATAAGGAGTTCTGAAGCCAGTCTTTCCCTGCTGAGACTTGGCCACCTCCATTTGTCAGTAGTGTCACTGCATGTCCATAGTTCAGAAATACATTGCTCCTCAAAAGTAGCCCAGAGTGTCATCAGTGTACAGCAGTGTATAAACATCTATCTTTGTGAATTTGTACAGTAGTCAGCAGTTGAATCAGGTAACCTGTGTCATCTTTTTTCACAAGGACCACAGAAGACACACTTAAGCTTCAATTATGTCGTCGTGTAACAGTTTCTCCACTTACTCCTGGCCTACTGGATTATCTGTCGTTCAGCCAGCAACTCACTATAGAAGCTCTGGCTAATTGGAGGATTATCCCCAGTGTTAAGATGGTGTTTTTGTCATGGGTCGCATAGTCTGTCTTTGTCCAATCCGGATTTGAAAGCACGCGAAAATTGACACAGTCTGGCTATTAATTTCTGATGTCATTCCTCAGTCAGACTAGATCTTCTTCGCAGCTCAGTACTAGCTTTCTCTTCCGCATTGCATCTGTAGTTGTAATGGAGCATGATTCTTAGTCAGTGACACTGAACTGTCGTTCATGAACAGGTTTGGCCGTCCCTACGCAAGGGATGAGTTGTGGCTGCTCATGATAGTAATCAAAAGTTCTCCTTGATCACCCACCATGCTGATGATCGATCCTGGCTACTTTGTGAGTCTAAGTAAGTTGCTTTATGGAGTCAGCAAAGCTTCGTGTTTTAACTGCACATCTCGGGAGGTCTGATCTTCCAGTGTGTTTTGATTGTGATGCCTGCAACATGTGCCATCTGAGAATTACATCATGTCTACATTGTGTTAAAGCGACAAATTTGAAGGGCTGTTTTCTGTCATTGATAGTTATCCTAGCAGTAAATGTTTGTTGACTGAACGTGCTTACTACCTGCAACCTTCGACACAATAGCTTTCTATCACGTAACATAATCTTCCGTAGCCATTGACTATAATCATTTGACATTGCAGGAAAAGAAATCCCATGTCGAATATTGCCTGGATCAGTTGGCTCATTGACGAGATTTGCTGTCATCTTGGTAACTGTTGTCAATGCAGGGTGTTCATCTGTGGTGGCCTTACCTCAGTGGCCTTTCTTAGTTTTGCTGAATTCAGCATCTTGGCGAGTGCCTGGTACCTCTGTATGGCAATGAGGAACAGCTACAGTGTGTTGGGATTGACCTCATCTAGGATACAATGATGAGCTTTGGCCCACAGTTCAACAATAATTGTCTGTCATGAATAGGACTGTTGTGATGGGCTTAATAGTTACCGAACACTTATTATGTTTCTCAGCAGTAGTGCACAACATTGGCCAATCCACCCATAGTGAAAACAGATCAATGTGTTGTTCTCTGTCCTTCAATTATCTGTTCTTCTTATGGGCGTTTTTGAAGGAGTTGGTTGTACCTGAATTAGCCAGATTCTGCGTTGTCAGTTGACCGTGGCTGTGTAAGTCTGAGTCTGCTGAGTCCAGTCTTTATGGCATGTTTGACTGGTGGAGGTGCCAAAAGTAGATACAGATCCACTTCAACTTATTGTCTTACCTCCTGATGTGTCAGATCGACATTTGTGTTTCCTAACTCTTGATTACTTGGTCTGATGTTTCTGGCTGCCATATACTTCTCCCTCTCCCCTCTCTCCTTACTGTCTGCCGTGTGAGAGAGGCAAGCTCATGGTGGTCTTCCACAACTTCAATTCAGCAATCAATCATAGCTTTGTCATCCTACTTTCTTTCTGTTGCATTTTCGCAATTTGCTGGCAACTCTTGGTGAATTCTTTTGTCACTGTGACAACCTTTACTAGAATATACTGACACATGTCAAGTGACGTTTCTCATCAGTTGTGAGATTTGGGGGCTTCTGTCATGGTGAGATGCACAGTGTCACATTGAGCCAAAAGAACACACAGAACTGTGCCATTTCACCATGACACATTGGGACCTGTTATTCACTTGCTATTCAGTGAAGTGGACTTGCTGTTGATTCTCACCAAACATATTTTTCAGCTATTGAGCTTCTGTTCATAGTTTTCAGAATACTGCTAAGCTGTGCTCTCCAATTAAAAGTACACATTTGCCAAACCCATTGTGTCATCCCACATGTTGTATTTGGTGACTCGATCAAATCCAGTATCTCTGTAAAACACAGATGGGTGCCTGATGTGCAGCTGAGTTACTGCTGTTTTGGAATCAATCTGTCCCTTAAATACATGGATCTTAGGATTGATGTGCTGGTTATGTTCTGGTTCTTGTCAATGTAGGCGATGACTTTTAAATTGCCTAGTTGAAGCCACAGCAGTATAGATGTTTTTGAAGTACATCGCGACTCCATCATACATTTTCACTTTGTAACCTGGATAAAGTCCAAATTCAAAAGCAGGGTCTTCAGTGAAATAAAACACGTAGGACTGAAAGCACGTTTATTACTTGTGCCAATATACGGCCAGAACAGAACTGACCTCTTGGATGGAGAGTGCAGTTACTTATACAAACATCAACTATTTCAGTTACACACACACTACAAACATAAGGACCTTCCGCAAATAAGAAAGAAATAACAAATAATTGCTGGCATATGGGGTTGAACCGATGACCCTGTACCATGCCAATCAGCATTGCTACCACCACACTGCATGCACCAGAGCTTGTGACATTATGAATGGTCATGGCATCACTGATCAATCAATCGAAGTTTTGTATTCATTGAACAAAAGTTCTCTCAAATTCTGGATGTCATTGTCTTTTAGAGCCTGTGCAGTGACATTGAAGAAGCATTGCTGAAAACAATATTATGAGAATGCTGATTGTGTAATATAGAAATCCCAACCACAGTATGAATGTCACCTCATTTCGTGATACACAGTGTAATGCATATATGTCCTGTGTATATTACTTCCTATGAAGCATAACTAGTGATTGTGTCTCTAAATGAGTCTTCCTGTATTGTTACGTGCTTTGTAATCCTTAACACACCAGTAACTGGTGGTTAGCTATTATAGCACCATTAGGAGGAGAACTAATTCATTTACATCTCCAATGCATCATTCATGAGGGCATCATATTGCAAACAAATCTCTCAAACCAAGGAAGAATTGGCTGGGAGTATTACACGCATTCAAAAAAAGGTCCATAGGTATTGAATCCAAAATTAATGAATAATTGAACAGTGGATCAGAATATAGCTAGTTAAGATTGGGTAACACTGTCACAAGATAAAGAACCAATCTTGAGAATTAGGTGTGTGTGTGTGTGTGTGTGTGTGTGTGTGTGAAGGGGGACATGTACCATGCCATATGTGTGATTGATCTTCTAACTGCAACACCGAATGCTCTTGAAGAAGTAAAGTCTTCTCACATTTGTTAAATCATCAATATAAGAAGCAATAATTGAAAAGAAGAGTATTAAATAGGACCAACGGGTAGATTAAAACAAACAGTGGAAAATCCAGGATGGGCTGTAACAATACTATGAAAGGCCACTCACCATATAGCAGAGATGCTGAGTTGCAGATAGGCACAACAAAAGACTGTCACAAATAAAGCTTTCGGCCAGTAAGGCCTTCATCAAAAATAGTGCACACACACACACACACACACACACACACACACACACACACACACACACACCTTTCTCTCTCCTGAATGGTAGGAAGCCAGAAACAGTAATATGCTGAGAAAGTAAATAGATATTGAGGAAAAATATTCTCAGCTATGAAATTATTCCATGGAGTCCTCTGACCGAACTCAAGATTTTATGTTTGATTGTGTATACATAAACTCCATCCTCAGACTGCCTGGCCTATCAGTATTGACCGACCACTGTATCATCTTGCACCAGTTTCGCCATTAGATGCGGTACAATGGGGCATGTGATCAGCGTACAGCACTCCTGACTGTGGTCAGTCTTTGTGACCTGAAGCTGCTACTGCTCTGTCAAGTTGCTCCTCAGTTCACATCATGAGGCTGAGTGCATCCTATTCCAGTCCTCTCACTAAGGAAAAAACCCAGGCAGTACTGGGAATCTAACCGTGGTCTTCTAATTGGAAGTCAGGCCCCACTGGTCACTCAGCTAGGAGGCGGATGTTAGGTTTACTGAGGCACACATTGTTCTGGGTAAATTACTATTTTCTTTGTTACTCATGTGAATTCAGTTTATTAAAGTGACGGGGCATTTGAAAAGTCTGTGCAAAAATAAAAACTACTTATGTGTTTTGGGTAAACCTTTTTTATTTTTTTCACATAGTCTCCTATTAGACTTATACTCTTCGTCCAACGCTGTTCTAATTTGTTGATCCTTTCCAAATAATAGAAATTGTCCAAGTCTGCAAAATAGCTACTAGTTGCTGAAATCACCACCTCGTTCGAATAAAATCTTTTTCCCGCCAGCCATTTCGTCAAATTGGGGAACAAATAGTAGTCGGAGGTTCGGGTCCTTCCTCAGCCATGGGTGTGTGTTTTTGTCCTTAGGATAATTTAGGTTAAGTAGTGTGTAAGCTTAGGGACTGATGACCGTAGCAGTTAAGTCCCATAAGATTTCACACATATTTGAACACTTTTTCAGTAGTCCGAGGGAGCCAAGTCTGGAGAATAGGGGGGGATGTGAAACAAGTTGGAATCCTATTTCCATTAATTTTGCGATCACAATTGCTGAGGTGTGTGCTAGTGCATTGTCATGATAGAAAAGGACTTTTATGCCGTACAATCACTGGTGTTTTTCTTGCAGCTCTGTTTTAAAACAGTCCAGTAACAATGAATAATATTCACCTGTAGTAGTGTTACCCTTTTTCAGATAGTCGATGAGGATTATCCCTTGCGAATCACAAAAGACAGTCGCCATAACCTTTCCCGCTGAAGGAATGGTCTTCGCCTTTTTGGTGCAGATTCTCCCTTGGTAACCTATTGTTTAGATTCTTTTTTGGTCTCAGGAGTGTAGTAATGTATCCATGTTTCATCCACAGTGACGAAACGACGCTTAAAGTCCTGCGGATTCTTCCTGAACAGCTGCAAACCATCCTTGAAACACTTCACACGATTCCGTTTTTGGTCAAGTGTGAGCAATCGCGGAACCCATCTTGCGGATAGCTTTCTCATGTCCAAATGTTTATGCAAAATATTATGTACTTGTTCATTCGAGATGCTCACAGCACTAGCAATCTCTCACACGATCTCTGCTCCTAGTTTTGATATCCTCAGTTTTAGTGTGATAATGAGGATCTCCGACTCTCGATTAGTTTCAGTGTTTTCAGTGACATCTTGGCTGTTGGGCTGCGATCTAAATTTCTTCCATCTACAGTACCATCTCTCGTTGACCACCTTGCGTCTATGATCCACCCCGTTCTCTTGAACTACTACTCACGAAACACTTTTCATGAACAAGTTTCATAATTTCAAGAAATTGAAAGTACATTTTTCTGTGTTCACTAGGAGTTTCTGCACAAATCGCTGCATTTCTATTTAACAATCACTTTCCATAGTTGTAGTAATAAAATACACATATAATAAATAGTGCGCACTACACGACATTGAGCAGGAAACAGGCATCAATTGAAGTATTTTTTTTTCTTTTTTTAATAGTGGATCTCCATTGCCAACGTTCCAGTGTCTCCTTGATACCCAAGATATTACTCTGCAGGCTTTTAACGTACCCCATAACTTTATTCCGCTGTGTATTATCGTTCAGGAAAAGCGTCTATAAAATGTAGCGGTAATGCAGTTTAGTCTTGGTAATATTGGTGGTTTTAAGCTGGTGAACTTTTAAGCTTTAGACAGCTTTAAAGGAAATGCTTTAAATTGTGATAGTTTTGCTGATTTGAGGAAGAGAAGTTATGGGTTACAGTAAACACGCCAAGACAAATTGAAGCCATAACTCAAGATGAGAGAGAGCATGGCATCTATGGTCGGTCGTTGTTAGTGTATTGGATAACCCTGATCTCATGAGCCGAAGTTTTCCGTATTGATCGGCAGGTGCAGTGTGCCAGCGAGAAATTTCGCTGGTTCCTGCCTGTTGTTTGACACTTCGGCTCTCTCGTTGTGTTGCTTCCTTCGAGCCGAACCCCTTTTCGTTCATTTTCGGAATTGATACATACTGTTTTAACCCTGAATGACACTTCCATTGTGATACATGTGCTGTACATATCGAATTCATAAAAATGATTTTGTTGGTCAGATTTATCAAACTTCAGTATGCGTGATGCAGGTTGGATATTTCAAGTCCTATGGCCCCACAACGCCCGACGGACAACTAGAAGTGCTTTTGGAGCTGATACAATAAAGCGGGCAGAAATTTTGATCCTGCTGTCTGGCCTAAAAGTGAACCACGAAAACATACACAGGCAGCTAGTGACAATGAATTACTAGGGCTTGTTAGTATTAGACTTAACAGACTGTAAGGCATCAGCGTACTTCAATATTTATTAGCAAACATAGTGGCTAATACACGAAGAAGCAGTGCTTCGAAAGGTATGTTTATGGTTATAATACAGGATGTACACAGAAGAATGTCCCAGTTTTAAATTTGAATAGTATCAGCTTAAGCGTTGAGAGTGTAAGGTCACAATTAAAGAGTAACTGACAGTTTTAGATAAGCACATGCGCTGGTGCTGCTGTATTGTATCCTTCCAGCACAATATACGCAAAATGGCGACTCCTGTGCGTAAAGCGTTGTGTTGAGTGAATCTGTAATATCAGTTCAGCGTGCCTTTCGTGTAAAATTTGTGATCCCAATGAGGAAAAAAACATACACGGATGTGTGGGTTAAAACGCAGGACGACCAAAAATTGTCTGAGAAGGATATTGGCCGTGTCGGAGCATCTTACCTTCGTTGTGCTAAGAAGTCGGTTCGGAGAGCAAGTCTTAAACTTCAATTGCCAAAGACAACAGTGCGGAAGGTTTTAAGAAAACGTTTATGCATGCACCCATACCGGTTACAGTTGGTATATGCCCTACAGCCAGCTGACTAAGGTATATGTTATAATAGAGCTCGGAATTGATGTATATTACTCTGAAAGGACCCGTATTTCAGAGTTACATAATTTTACGTATTTTAATATAATTGCGGAATTATATATTTTTGTAGCCCCACACATTTTCCTTACAAGAAACGAAAAACATTAAAATTTTATTAATCTCTTACTGCCGTCAATCCCTTTACAATCAAAACTAAATTGCACAAGTCCCATGCGGTCAACGACGACTAGTTTTAAACGTTTTCCTTTCTTCTTGTCAGATGCTTCATTATTTGTAGCAGTCACTCGCATGTAAGTTATTAGTGCCACCGGTCGCGTCTTGGTTGTTATCAAAGCAGAAAACATAGATTTACATTATCAGTGTTCTAACCACTAATGGTAAAATAGTTCTGTGCCAGACTTGTGATAAACACTTAAGATGTACGATAAAATCTCAAACTGAACAACATTGACGATGCTAATCTACATATTAGAAATAAACCACGGATTTCTTCAAAGAAACGGGTTTTGCGTACACTGTTTCAAGGACAGCCTACATCATCTAATAACGAATTTTGCAAAGCACTAGGTTTTGCATCGGTTGCAGGGGACGTAACCTGGAATAAACTTCAGGTTCCTGAATTGAAACATTTCTTGCAGAAATCTGCAACCGCGACACTCGCGACGAGCCCACTCTCAGGAAGAATTACCTGGGTTACCTGGAAGGTAGCAGACGAGGTACTGCCTGAATTAAAACTGTGAGGACGGGGCGTGAGTCGTGCTTGGGTAGCTCAGATGGTAGAGCACTTGCCCGCTAAAGGCAAAGGTTCCGATTTCGAGTCTTGATCCGGCACACAGTTTTAATCTGCCAGGAAGTTTCACCTGGATTCTTGCTTAAGTTGACATATTAAGAAACAAAACAGGGCTGGCATTGGAAGATGATTTATACGTATTTCTGTCGGTGAGACGACGGATACTGTAGGCTATTTCATCGCTGATCTAATTGTAGGCAAGTTGGACGTTGAGGCTGTATCGAAACCCTATGTCATGTATTGTAAATCTTTGTGGCCAACGAATAGTTCAACATTTGCTAGATTCATTAATGAAGGACTTACGGTAGCAGGGCCATATGGTGTAAAAGAGTGTCTTATTGATGTACACAAATGCAGTTCCATACACGCTGAAAGTGGTAAAATCACTTAATGTATCTTATCTATACTTTGTACATGTCACACGTACGGTTGATGCATTAAAACAAGTGGCAGAGACAGGCATGATTCCCAGAAGTAAATACACTGATATCGGTAACGAAGAAGGTTCTCTTGAAATGAAATGTCCTTATCATTTACGATGCAACAGCTACCTGATGTATATCTGCCTCCAGAGCCAGTGACAACAAAGTGGGCAACGTAGATTGAACCTACGATTACCTGGCGTAAGCATTTTGAAATGGTGAAGTCAGTGTGTGGAACATTTCTTCTTATGCGGCAGTGTCTGTGAGTGAATCTGTATTTCAACAGTTCTAAAGTGCAAGTCCCTTCAGTTGGCTTCGCGACATTGTCAAGAAACTGGTGACTTCAGGTATGCTTCTCCACGAGACTGCAGGAATTATGGAAGATGTAGTTCAGAAGGTTAGTGGTGTACCAGGTGAAGTGGGTGGTGTGGTTCGCAGCAAACTTCAATCTGTACTGAATAAGAGCTTGTAGATTCAAATTTTATGTTGTCTCGCTAACTTAATGATGAAATTGTAGAAACCACTGAGAATAATATTACTACTACAATCCTTCTGTATAAATACGGATCGTTACCTTCTTGCGAAGTTCAGCGATCGTTCTCTGCCTACAAAAACAGCATCAGGCGGAAGACGGTGCATAGCAACAGAATATCGGGAAAAGTACAGGGCGAGTTAGAAGTCCTTGGACACCTTCATAAGTTGGAAGATTAAAGGGAAAATTGAAATGTGATTATGGGAACATAGGTTTGATGTGGGGCCGCAACTTTCGGAGTGAATGTCATTCATGGCCGCCATCTTGAAAACCGCCATTTTGGATTCAAGTCATTTTTTAAAAAATGGGAAGGGGGGTGTATGACACATCAAATAACACTCGCTTGTGCTCTGGAATTTAGTGGTGTAATTTGTTTTTGTCTATCTTGTGCAGTTTAGAAGTTATTAATGTTCAAAGTTGGGAAATTACCTTCATACCGACTGCTACAGCACATGTTCTACGTGTTGCCCATCCTGTGCAATGCACAACTGTAGTCGCTGCTACCACTCTGACTGCACACGGAGGAGAGTGTCTCCTGCAATTTGGTCACAGGAGTGTTGTATGCGTTCCTCCAGGTGTCTCAAATCACGGATGCTCTAAGCATACACTATCTGCTTAAGATGTCCCCATAGATAAAAATCAAGGGGCGTTAAGTCAGGGGATCTAGATGGCCACTCCCCTGGCAGTTGTTCCTCTAACCATTCACGGACACCAATGCCATAGTGTGGAGGGCCTCCATCGTGCTGAAAATAAGATGGGGAAAATGCCGTCAGCGTTCAGAGTGGAAGGGAACGCAAGGTCCTGCAGCAGCATCAGATACTGTGGTGCAGTTAAGGTGTTGTAAATGAAAAATGGCCCAATGGTGTGGGTGTCCCATATGCCACACCACACCATCACCCTCGCTGGATTATGTTCTCGAATTGGGGCAACCCAGTTCAGATTTGCGTCACTCCAGTATCGACAATTATGCCGATTAACCTCCCCGTTCAAAGTGAAATACGCCTCTTGGCAAACGAAGGATCCAGTTCGTGTTGTTCAGTAGCCCACAGGCGGAACTCCAACCGGCGATCAGGGTCATCCTCGTTAAGTCGATGTTGCATCTGCAGCTTGTAAGGATGCCACTTATTGGTGTGCAATATCCGGACAACGGACGTTTGGCTTATTCCACATGTTAGGGGCACACGACGGGTACTTTGCTTAGGACTTTTCACAAATGACGCAACAATCGCAGTTGCAGTTTCCTCATTGGTGGCAATCCTTCTAGCCCACTATGTGCCCTATCGTGAACAGATCCCGTCTCCCGGAATTTGGTGATCACGTGAGCCACCGTGCTGTGCGATACCGGTTCTCTGTCTGGGTGCCGTCTGTTGTAGTCAGCTGCTATTGTTAGGTAGCTGCGTTCCAGTGATATAAGGATGATTTCGATCTTCTGTTCACGTGTCAGACCCATTTTAGATCACCTGGAACAAAGCGAGACATGAGTCGGTATCAGGGTAACTTTGAACATTAATAACTTCTAAACTGTAAAAGATAGACAAAAACAAATTACACCACTAAATTCCAGAGTTCAAGCGAGTGTTATTTGATGTGTCATACACCCCCTTCCCATTTAAAAAAAATGACTTGAATCCAAGATGGCGAATTTCAAGATGGCGACCATGAATGACATTCACTCCAAAAGTTGCGGACCCACGTCAAACCTATGTTCCCATCATCACATTTCAATTTTCCCTTTAATCTTCCAACTTATGAAGGTGTCCAAGGACTTTTCACGTCTCAAAAATGAGATCGACAGGCAGTGCAAAATGACTAAGAATGGATGGTTAGAGGACAGATGTAAGGATATAGAGACATATATCACTAGGGGGTAAGATAGATACTGCCTACTGGAAAATTAGAGACCTTTGGAGAAAAGAGAACCACTTGTATGAATATCAAGAGCTTCGCTGGAAGACCAGTTCCAAGCAAAGAAAGGAAAGCAGAAAGGTAGGAGTATGTAGAGGGTCAACACAAGGGCGATGTACTTGAAGGCAGTATTATGGAAATGGAAGACGACGTAGATGAAGATGAAAAGGGAGATATGATAACTGCGTGAAGAGTTTGACAGAGTACTAAAAGACCTAAGTCGAGACAAGCCCCTGGAGGTAGACAACATTCCATTAGAACTACTGATAGGCTTGGGAAAGCCAGCCCTGACAGAACTCTAATCTAGTGAGCAAGATGTATGAGACAGGCGAAATACCCTCAGACTTCAAGAACAATATAATAATTTCAATCCCAAAGAAAACAGGTGACAGATGTGAAAATTATCGATCAGTTAAATAAGTCACAGTTGCAAAATACTAACACGAATTGTTTACAGACGAATAGAAAAACTGGTAGAAGCCGACCTTAATCTTAGAAGATCAATTAAGGAAAGGCAAACCTACGTTTCTAGCTTTTGTGGACTTAAAGAAATCTTTTGTCAATGTTGACTGGAATACTTTCTTTAAACTCTGAAGATGGAAGGAGTCAAATACAGGGAGCGAAAGGCTATTTACAATTTGTACAGAAACCAGATGGCAGTTGTAAGTGTCGAGGGCACGAAAGGGAAGCAATGGTTGAGAAGGGAGTGAGACAGGGTTGTAGCTTATACCCGATGTTATTCAGACTTATATATTGAGCAAGCAGTAAAGGAAACAAAAGAAAAATTTGGAGTAGGAATTAAAATCCATGGAGAAGCAATAAAAACTTCGAGGTTCGGCCGATGACATTCTAATTCTGTCAGAGACAACAAAGGACCTGGAAGAGCAGTTGAATGGAATGGACAGTGTCTTGAAAGGAGGATATAAGATGAACATCAACAAAAGCAAAATGAAAGTAATGGAATGTAGTCAAATCAGGTGGTGCTGAGGGAATTAGATTAGGAAATGGGACACTTAAAGTAGTAGATGAGTTTTGCTGCTTCGGGAGCAAAATAATTGATGATGGTCGAAGTAGAGAGGATATCAAATGCAGACTGGCAGTGGCAAGGAAAGCGTTTCTGAAGAAGAGAAATTTGTTAACATCGAGTTTAGATTTGTCAGGAAGTCGTTTCTGAAAGTATTTGTATGGAGTGTAGCCATGTGTGGAAGTGAAACATGGATGACACATAGTTTAGACAAGAAGAGAATAGAAGCTTGTGGTGCTACAGAAGAGTGCAGAAGGTTAGATGGATAGATTACGCAACTAATGAGAAGATGCTGAATACAATTGGGGCGAAGAGGAGTTTGTGGCACAACTTGACTAGAAGAAGGGATCGGTTGGTAGGACACGTTATGAGGCATCAAGGAATCACCAATTTAGTATTGGAGGGTAAAAACCGTAGAGGGAGACAGATATAAATACACTAAGCAGATTCAGAATGATGTAGGTTGCAGTAGTTAGTTGGAGATGAAGCAGCTCGGACAGAATAGAGTAGCATGGAGAGCTGCAGCAAACCAGTCTCTGGACTAAAGACCACAACAACAACAGTTGGGGTCACGAACGACGGCAGTCAATGAGTTTTCAGCAGTGTTCTGAGCGCTCTGCTGTGAATGTCATAGCCACTGCGAGCATAGAACGTGATGGATTCATTTAGTGATTTTTTTATTCCATTTGTTGCTAGTTACTTTCGCCGATGGTGGTAGTAGGTGACAACTTCTACATAAGTAAGCAAGAGACATAATTTATAGAATACACACTACCTTCAAGCGTAAAGCAGCATGCTTGAAACCAGCAGAGATGGAATTCCCGTCTGTGTTTCGTCCTACGTGAACCGCTATCGTTCGCGAATCGGACTGCAGCAAAAAATAGTTTTGTTTCGTTACACATGCATTTACATACTGCACCACCTATGCTAGCATATTTATGTACGCATTTCTTAATTTGATGTTACATAATATCCGTGCTGTAGTTATAACTTCGCAAGTGGAATTTTGGAGCGGGAAGACGATTTTCTTGATCGTCTGATGTTAAGTGAGGTAACTTTTCATCAAAGTGGGAACGTAAATATTCGTAATGTTCGTATCCGGGGGTCAGAGCATGGTCATGAACATGTACCACATCAAAGTAGTTCTCCCAAAATTAACGTTATCTGCGCTCTGTCCCGTCAATTTCATTTATTTTTGCGCTGAAGCTACCGTAACATGTGTGGCTTATATGGATATTTGCATGAATGGTTGTTTGGCCATTTAGAAGGTGACTCTGAAAACTTTATTTGGCAACAAGATGGAGCTCCTTCCCATTGGCATCTCTCTGTACAAAAGGGGTTGAACATCTGACTCCCAGACTGTTGGAGTAGTTGTTATGGTCAATACAACAGAGGTCTTTTGTGTTGGCCTCCACGATCACCTGATCTCAGTCAATGCCATTTTTTTCCTTTGGGACTTATTGTGTCTGCATCCTGCCATTATTTAATGATTTGCCAGAGTTGAGACACTATTGAATGTGAAATGTGTGCCCAGGGTGGCTTTCCATAAAGGGCAACCATAGAATATCATCGACGCATTGCTTTGCTCTAAGGGTGCGGCGGATGAGAGCCAAAGGTGTCCTGCTATGAAAAGAAATAGCATCCCAGACAATCGCTTCTGGTTGTCGCGTCGAATGGTAGGCGGCAGTCTGTTTGTCGTGTACTTTGTCAGATGTTTTAGCGGATGACACGCGTTCTGTCGATCGCGTCTTTTTATTCGCCACAGCGAGATGGCGCAGCAAATTTGATCTTCCCCATCCGATAGGGCTTTTGCCATTTTCGCCTCTGGCTTTCATTTAGTACTTCTTTTTTATCTTACTTTATGAAATGTCGCCCGTCATACGGCTCGTACGTCGACGATATTCTACGCCGTTTTGTTACCCTTCATGGCAAGCCATCCTGGGTTTACATTCAGTCAGATTACGCCCTCCCACACACGGCAAGTTTTTCTACAGAATGTTTTCGTGCTAGCCAAACCATGTCTTGCCCAGCAAATCGCCAGATCTCTTTCCAGTTGAGAACGTTTGCAGCATGATGCGCCGGGCCCTCCAACCACCTCGGGGTTTTGACAGTATAACCCTCCAATTGGACTAGTTTAGAAAACTATCATTTAGGAGGACATCCAACAATTCTGTCAACCAGTGCCAAGCTGAATAACTGCTTGCATAAGAGCCAGAAGTGGACCGACACGTTATTGACTTGCTCAATTTGTGAAGCTCTTTCTCTTGAATAAATAACGAAATTTCTCTGAAATAGTAATCATTTGTCTGTCTGTATACTTACATCACATCTACCGATTTCGATCCAGCCTGTACGGATAATTCCTTCGTGGTGGGTTGCCTCTCTTTATTTATTTTTTTTTTTTTCTCAGTGTATATCCTATACGAAAACACCCGTGTTACCACTTCACTGCGTAATGTACTACAAGAATAAATTTGTGTAATTGTTCTAATACACGGAGTGTGCTCGATGTAACAGTGAGAAAGAACATATTCGATATAAGTGTATCATATCTATCTCTCTCCTCGGAAAGCTTTTTACTGAGGGAGACAGTCTGAGAGTGATGGACTGGTTGTGTATCTGCGGTCTAAATGTAAATATCTCGTTAAGTCTTGTTTGGTAGTTGGCGGACACGATCAGGTAAACCTCGCGTGCAGAGCCAGAGTACCATTTGATACCAACCGTTACGGCTGCTCCATTCTCTATTGGACCGGCAGTATGGAGGGGCGTATTGTTAACGCTAAGACGCTAATATGTGCTTTCGAAACCGGAGCCGCTACTTCAAGCAGCCTGGCCGTGACGAGGCTGTGTGAATCTCATTCTAGTCAACCCTTCCACCAAGCGAAACTTCCTGGCCATAGTGAGAATCACACCCCCGTATGGCAAGTCACCTGGTAACTGCGCAGTTACGGAGGCAGAAAAATTAGTTACAGAATATGATACATTCTTTACAGAGTGCACAATCACTTTGAGCATTCCATAAATGTTTTTTACCCTTAGTTATAGCAGTAGCACGTTGAAGTCACGTCAGATTGTCGAGGTCAGGGGGATAGGAGAGAACACTTGGTAATTGATACTTCCTAATTTCAGCAATTACAAAGACAACTGCAGACACTGATACACTGATAAACAGCACGTTAACCTGTTTTTCGTTAACGAGGTGGGAGGTAGGAGTTACTGCAGTTTGTGTGTTCCTTTGCATGCGAAGTTAATATCTTTATTGCGTACTTAATCGTGAAGGTCTAAGAACAGTTTTTCCTTAGCAGCTGAGAAAATACCTGGCAGATGTCCATTTCAAATTTTGTTCGCTTTAGTTTCAAGCAGGCATTCGAGCGTTGTGCATGCTTTTGCAGCAAATAATTTCCCTGCTTAAAAAGTGGAAAGGCTTGACTCACTGTTGAGTTGCGATGACGACTCTGGAATTACGCATTACATTCTTAGTAAATTACGGACTGTCGACACTGAATATATTGCAAACAGATTTCCGTGAAATGTCACAGTGCAGCGTGCCTGAGCGTACATTGTGATCAAACGTATCTGGAAACCCCCCAAAACATGCATTTTTCATATTAAGTGCATTGTGCTGCCACCTATTGCCAGGCACTCCATATCAGCGACCTCAGTAGTCATTACTCATTAGACATCGTGAGAGAGCAAACTGGGACGACACTCCCAAACATACCTAGGTCCACTGTTTCCGATGTGATAGTGAAGTGGAAACGTGAAGGGACACGTATAGCACAAAAGCGTACACGCCGACCTCGTCTGTTGACTGACAGAGACTGCAAACAGTTGAAGAGGGTCGTAATGTATAATAGGCAGACATCTATTCAGACCATCATACAGGAATTCCAAACTGCATCAGGATCCACTGCAAGTACTGTGACAGTTTGGCGGGATGTGAGAAAACTTTTGATTTCATGGTTGAGAGGTTGCTCATAAGCCACACATCACGCCGGTAAATGCCAAACGACGTCTCACTTGGTGTAAGGAGCGTAAATTTGGACGATTGAACAGTGGATAAACTTTGTGTGGAGTGACGAATCGCGGTATACAACGTGGCGAACCGATGGCAGGGTGTGGGTATGGCAGCACTGTGTGAAGAATAGGCTGCCATTCCCCAAGAAACCTAGCAGCGCATGATTGAACGTATGCCTGCAAGAGTGGAAGCTGTCACCGAGGCTAAAGGTGGGTCAACACCATATTGAATTCCAGCATTACCACCGATGGAGGGCGCCACGAACTTGTAAGTCATTTTCAGCCAGGTGTCCGGGTACTTTTTATCGCATAGTGTATATAGCTTGTGAAGGCCTACTATGCGAGCAATAACAGCCCAACTGCGGCTCAACGGAAGTTTTCGACTGAGTTCAAACTGAAAACAATCGATCCAAGTGTGCTAACAATAAAGAATTTTATTCGCAAATTTGAGACAACGGGTAGTGTTCGTGATGACAGTATTGGCAATGGCGGTGTCCCAAAAAGGGTGAAAAGACTGAAAACATCGAGAATACTCGCGCTGTGTTTTAAACCAGCCCTAGGAAATCGATAAGATGAGCTGCACAACAGGTGGGAATCAACCGGGAGACGCTGCGACAAATTGTTGTTGAAGACCTGCATCTCTTCCGATACAAAATTCAAACCCATCAGCCATCAAGCCTCTGCGTCATGGAACAGCGGTTGTGTTTTGCCAACACTATTGTCCATAGAATTGACGAACAGCACTTTTTTGAGCTTCTCAGTCTCCATCAATTTGGGAAGGATAGGAAACTTACAGTACCCAAAAATCGGTCGAAGTAGTGGTCCGTGAACCACTTGCTTCGTGAATGAATTATATTTCCTTAGTTACTTTTACATCATGGTCCTGTTAAGAAAGACCTGTTAAGTTCCATCTACTAGGAAGACCACAGACAAGTCGCAAAGCTAGTCAGATATTCCCTTAAGCTTGCATTTTTTTCATTAAGGGACAGTGGAACTGTATCTAGTACCTTCCGGAATTCAAGGAACGTGGTATCAATCTGATTGCCATTATATACGACCCTGTGAATCTCATGAACGAACAGAGCCACCTCAGTTTTACATGACCGTTATTTATGGATTCGAGTAGCGAGGATTTTCATTCGTCGAAAGGGTCATAATACGGGAGCATAAAACTTGAATAGTTTACCTATGTTACAGACCTAAAATTATGTGCAATTCTCCAACTAACCTTCTTGGAAACGAATGACCTATTTCCAGTCGTGTGGTTTAATGATATACGGATAACTTTGTCAAAACAATATCGTTAAATGTTCGTTACAAAAGAGAATGTAGAGAAAGGTAATGTCACTCGTGCATCTGTAAGAACGGCTGGTCGCGTATAAAGTAGACGAAAATATGCAAATATTCAGTCCAGTGTCCGTGATATACTCTGGTCTTGAGACTTAAACGACAGCAGTCGCAAAACTGACTTTTTCCTTTAAATACTGAACATGGCGCCGGATCCTGACGAAATTCCTTTTTGACTGCTTAAATTTCACATCGAGTACACTGTTGAGTGACACTGCTACTTATAGAGGATATCTCGCAGAGCAAATAGCTCCTCGTAGCTGGGAAAGTTTGTAAAAAAGTTAAAAGAATGCGTACGCATTGTTACAGTCATATCCCTAACTTGGATCTTATATGCATCCCAGGGCCGCGTTTCTCAACAAGAGATGAGGGTGGGGGCGTCAACAGTCAGTCGTCTCGGACTCACTAAGCAAATGGAGTAGGACGAAGTCTCTGATACGTGTATGGAGTACCCTAGGATATGCTCTGTGCAGTGGCTTCCGGGGCAGGTATGCAGGTAATAGACTAAAAAGTTTGGAAATGCTATCGGTCACACATGTTCGTTCTGAGCTCATTAAACTCCACAATAACAAAATGTAATTAAATCACTACTATTCTCAATATAACGTGCTGATTCTGTAGTGAACCTGATAGTTTTGCCAGCTAATGACTGCTAGTATGAGGCTAGAGTCCTGATTGAATATTTCATTGTGCAGCAGAGTATGCTGTGTTCCGAAACTTAACATAAGATACCGACCCGAGTTTCGGACAATTTCAGTCTGCAAGATAGTTTCAAAACCGTGGACGTTTATCGCAGAAGTGGTCATCTGTCCGTGAGTACTGGCAGAACTGAAGTTGAGGGCATGTCGCGAGTCGTGCCTTTGCCCGCGAAAGAAAAGTAACGATCCTGGTTCGAGTGCCAGTTCCGGATATAGCTTTAAACTTCCAAAATGTTTCATTTTTGCAAGATTATTCATGAAACTACATATAGGAAGGCAGACAGTTGGCTTATACTTCAGCAACACGCGAATCCTGTAATACAAAAGGAAATGACCCACCCGAGTTTTCGTCGTTTCCCACATGAGAAGTTCGCAAATCAATTCTAGGTTGCTTTTTGTCATGCAGGTGGAAATTTAGAGAAATAAAGTCCGAATTGATTGTGTGTGTGTGTGTGTGTGTGTGTGTGTGTGTGTGTGTGTGTGAGAGAGAGAGAGAGAGAGCGAGCGAGCGAGAGAGCGCTCACAGTTCTTTGTGGTAAACATGTTCCCTATATTCTGGGCCGCGCCTCTTTGGATTTTTTGACAGTATATGCAAAATGAAACGAAGATTACGTGGCAATAGTGCTGCAGGGAACTATGGTAAACTTGCCCAGATACTAGAAGACAAATTCTTTTAGTCAAGGTCACCAAAATTTTTCTCGTTGTGGTGTTCAGTGGAGCGACTGTGGTAACTATGCGTCAAAAAAGGAAAAAGTTATCCCAGAACAAAATTTGATCTCAACCCCTCTTCTCAGTTTACTTGCAAAAAATCAGCTATAAAATTCCGAAGCCACTTTCGCGTAACTGTCGTAAGACAGCAGCAATTTTCCAGTATCCTTTATCATCATAGTAAGCATTGAGTATTAGAAGAAATTGGGAAAAAGTTAACAAGCAATACAATTTCAGCATACACCGACAGTCTCTGAGGTATAAAGAGGGA
This sequence comes from Schistocerca nitens, assembly GCF_023898315.1. Classification (NCBI taxonomy): domain Eukaryota; kingdom Metazoa; phylum Arthropoda; class Insecta; order Orthoptera; family Acrididae; genus Schistocerca; species Schistocerca nitens. Next base: position 923,625,071 of record NC_064614.1, on the reverse strand, counting down.
GTTTGAAAAATCCTCAAAATTTATCAGACTAGTTAAAATAAGTATAGACGAATCTTTGACGCACAGACCACTGTAGGAGAAACTGAAAATTTTAAGATGTACACTGTCCTGAGGCAAGGGGACGCCGTTTCACCCACTTTATTTAACCTTGTGTTAGAGAAAATCGATAGAGAATTTTCTAAAACTAACCTACAAAGGATCCGAATGTAGAGGATGAAAATTACTAGACTTGCCCAAGCAGATGATGCAGCATTAATAAGTGGTTCCAAGGCAGAATTAACCAGAATTATTACAAAATCGTCGAGAAAACAGGATTACGTGTTCATGAAGAAACTACAAATTACTGGTCATTACCGCAAAAAAGAGAAAGAAACGGCGTATGCACCTTTGGCTGCAGATGGATTCGCTTGCAAGACAGTTGACCGCTTCAATAAGTTAGGAAGTCTTTTTAGTTCAGTAATAATAGAACGGATATACAGGATGAATCACGAAAAACTTGCACTACAAATATTTCGAGAATGGAAAGCGCTATGGACGTGCCGTTTTCACGGAATGGATTGGTAGTCAGTGTCACGTATTGCTAGCCAATCAACAGACTGTAATAATACTTACGAAGTGTATTTTTTCAGCAAACATACACTTTCTAAAATGAACCAAAGCGTATTGACATTATCAAACTAAAAGTAGGGTAAATTAGAATGTCAGTGGTTTGTTGCCGGATTCTAGTGCGAGTCGCTCTCGATATATCGAATTTTGAAAAGTTCCTACTCCCAACACTTGCACAATACTTGTGGTAGCACAAACTAAATACTAACATAAGTGCTTACACTAGTTACATGGCTTCTGACCAATAACGAGACGATTGACCATCACAGCTTGTGTTCAAAGTGACCACCGGCAACCGACAATACACGCTTCCTGTCTGGTAAGGAACGACAGCAGCAAACGTGCTAGCATTTCAGCAAAGATGTCCGAGCGGGCTCCATATCATCGGGCGTAGTTGGTATGCCCTTGTAGACAGCGTCTTTCAGCTTTCTCCACAGAGAAAAGTATACAGGCGTGAAATCCGAGGAATGGGGCGGCCAAGGTACCGGTCCTCCGCGTCCAATCCAACGATTTGGAAATAATTCGTAAAGACATGCTGTAATACTTCGTGCATGGCAGGCAATCACGTTGGTACCACAGGTTCGTCCTAGTCTGACGAGGAACGTCTAGTAGCATCAGTGGAAAATGGTCTGTTAGGAGGCTGTGTTAATTTTTCGCATTTAATGTTCAGTCTATGGAAAACGGGCCTGGGAGATGATGGTCCACTAACCGTCGCCAGACGTTTACACTCCATGGACTCTGACGTTCCACCTGACGAAGCCATTGGGGGTTGTCAACTGACCAATGTGCATTTATCGGCTGTTTACCTGGCCATGACGGTAAATGTGGCTTCATCACTAAACAAGATACATGATACATCTGGAGTATTCTGCCTTAATGCTCATATTCATTAGTTAACACGATTCTCATAATCGTTTCCATGCAGCTCTTGATGGAGAGAGATGTGGTAATGACGGAACCTATGTGTCGATGGAGAATGCGTAGGACACTTACCTGTCCCCTGCCACTTCCTCGCTCGATTGCGCTTGAATTAAAGTACGGATCATCTGCAACACCAGCAAGTACATTAATTCCCCCCCCCCCTCTTCTGTCTTCAAATGCTTCCTTCTGTTACATAGTCAGGTGGTAACACTACCACTTTCACGTAACTGGTTGAAAAGGTTGATTAATAATTGCGAGATGGTGGACGTTTAATGGGATATCTTGCCATATACACCGTACAAGAACGAATTGCATTCTTCCTACGCTCTTCATACACTGTGAGCATGTCGGCTTTTTCTGCATTTGTAAATCCCATCGTCCTCTCTCAACCTATTGCTTGGACTGTCACACACTAAGAAATCGCAATGCACTCAATGAGCACACAAGCACTCTGCGTAACATCATATCCGGCAACTACGCCGGTTGAATAACACAACAAGTGTCGGTAAGGAAACTTTGCGAAATACCGTATCTCGTAAACGACTTTCATTGTAATCCTGCAACAAACACCACTGACAATCTAATTTGCCCTACTTTTAATGTGTTAATGTCAATAGGCATTGTTCCATTTTAAAAAAAAGTATGTTTGCACAAAAATGTACACTTTATAAGTGTCATTACAATCTGTTAATCGGCTAACTGCACGAGCACCTGACTGCCAATCCATTATGTGAAAGCCGCATATCAATAGCGCTTCCCATTTCCGCAATATTTGTCGTGCAAGTTGTCGGTGATTCACCCTGCAGAAATAGATGGCCGTCTAGCAACAGGGACATCAAACTTCTTAGTTTTATCAAAATGTTAATGGAAATACCACTTAAAAATATCACAGATTTAAAATTCGCCTGTATCAATCCATTATACCAATAACATAGTACGAAAGGTGACAGTAATATTTAGAAAGAAAGATGAAGAAAAACTGTTAACATTCGAAAGAAAAAGGCCCAGGGAAATTTTTCATCCTGCCTGTAACAAAAATAACATGGAATGGAGGATAAGAAAAAAAAATGCACTGCGAGAGATGTACAAAAACAGCAACATCGTAGAAAAGCCAAAGAAGGCGTTGAACTAGGCTGACCATACAGCAGTAATGACGAAGAATAGACTTTCTAGAAATAACATCCTGTATGGCAATAGATAGAACGAGAGGAAGAATAAGACCGAGAATTACGTGGCTGGGTAACATCTGGGAGGAAAAATATTGCACTGCACGCATTTCGTCCCTTTTGATGTCCTTTTTTTCCCCCCTGTTATGTATCGTAATTTTTTAGCAGTCGTCTTCAGTACGAGATACCTACTGTCTGAAACTGGAGGATGTTGCTGTAACTATACCTTTGTAGCAAAAGTATTTCTAACTTTTCTTTGAACATTTCTTTACGTGTTTACATAATTTGCATGACTCCGCTGTGTACGTTGCGATAGTCCATGTATTTTGCACCGCTTGCTATGTTTATCTTCGTTGAGCAATCGACTAGCTAGAGCAGGACACCGACCGCGACCGTTAGATAACGCAGCATGTCGAACGGAGATAAAGAGTGAATCTGCGTGAGTTCGTATAGATGTACTCTGAGGGTTACGGCACGTTGTTAAAAGTGAGCATTCCGTTCCGCAGTAATCGTTTAACGTACGTACCTCATTCGATCAACTTTTAGAAAAAGTCTTTGGATTTTTTATTTTCTGACTACTATTTCTGGTCTTCTGTACTTTCCAGTTGAAGTTACGAAATATTTTGCCATATAATCTTGCTGGGAGATTCAGATGACGACGGAATCTCGTCAAGCCACGCTGATGTAGCCTGCACGAAAATATCCATAGTATCATACCGCCACGAAGTTGAGTTTCATAAATAAATTCCGATATGCTTACGGCAGACCTCGATCATTTATGATCATTGAAGAAAAGAATACATCCACGGTAATTGGTTGTTTATCCATGTCGAAATAGCAGTTTTATATATTGCACTGCTTTCCTGCTTTGTTGATCTTGACTATGGTGAATCTCTTGCAAATCTTTGGTATCCAATGTGAGGTTTATCCGTCCGACTTACGGCCTCGTTACTTCCTTCACACACTGATTGAATCTTACATTACTTTTGACAGCTTACATTCACAACCCGGCGCACCATGCTCACTTGCGAATATTGATACGGCAATTTTAACAAAGTTTTTGAACCAGAGAAAGGTCAATTTTACAACTTTTGTGTTGTCACAATCAATTCTTTTTCTAGCTCAATTTTCATACTTACGGAAAGCAATATCGTAATGAATGCTTGTCATTCTGTGTAGAAATAGTGTCAACTGTATTATTATTATTATTATTATTATTATTATTATTACTTCCCAATTATGATTACCAGTTCGTTCATGTACTGAGTCGCTGCATTGATACGACGATTTTCTGTAAATGAAAGAAAAGGTAATCACAGAAAAAGTGGAACAGTGGACTATAAAGAAGACATTGTAGCATTTGATAACGGTGTGAAGAACCGTTATAGCATATTATGCATTGATACATTTGCAAGATATTTTTGCAAGGAAATTCACTTCAATCCGCTCGATTCACGAAGCCACACCTGTACTCATGAAATAATCATTTTTTTTACTGAAGTGGTTACCTTTTATGAGCATGAGACATCCCATCTTGAAAATATTTTCGCTGAGCGACCCCGTTGCTTTGTCCCATTCATTGTATCGCCTAATTTTTTGCGTTTACATTCCGCATTTACCTCTCACTGCTTCTTTGTCAAACCAAAGTTCTTATAGAATCCCCTGTATTTTGTCACAGTCGATTGAAAAATTGCAGTAGTGACGACTAGGGCCGCTCCGGTTTAGCGAGGGATTGGATCATGAAGGGTGCTACCATATGGACCATTTTATTGGCTCGGGATTATGCTTAGCTGTACGTGGGCGCGACGGAGTATCGCCAATGTAAAGAGGGGTTTCTGCATTTAAGTCAGTGAAATTTGGACATCCGCCGACGTGACACATTTCTCAATTACGAGTATTTTAGGCGCAGCTGGTTATTCACGGGCCAGCGGACGGCCAGTCACAAGTTTTTAAGATCCAAACTGGAATGCGTGTCCGGCCAGTTCATGGTGCGTGCGAGCACTAGAATAGCAGCCACGGCAGGTATGCAAGGTTACGCAGCACCGCCCGCCGTCGCGCTTCTGTTTCATACATTAAGCATTTTCGCATCAAGTTATTTTTGTCGCTGTACCAGCAAGTGATGCAGCGTAACGTTTTGAGAATTGTATAAAGCTCCCTTCAAACGAGGTAGATGTGTCAGAAAACCTTTATATTAAAATGTCTAACCGATAAGTGCATGTGATAGTCCATGTCAGTGTTCTAGTTGTATTCTTTTTACACATTTACACGTTATAGCAAAGAAACTAGCTATATAAAGCTTCAGTGAAATTGAAATCTGTATATTAAACTGAATCTTTCAATATCATGCGTTATGACTTGCAGAATCACTTAATTGTGCTGGTCAGCCTTTCCGACTGTCCATCTTAGCGTATAGTACTAGACTAATAAAACATATTTTGCTTCCCGGGGCATCCATAAATATTTGCAATATTTGTTTATTCAGCCAGCTACGTTCACAATTACGAATTGTATTGGGATAGTTGTGCAGTTTTTGGATAATTCGTAAATCCAAGTTACCTTCGTTGAACACTGCTTCCTGTTAAATTTCTCTGTAATATGACACATTCTGAACCAATCTTAAATGCCCTGCCGTAATAATTGACTGGATATTTGTTATAGCAATATGTTACTAGTTGCAATAAAGCATTTTTTGAATAACTGCCGGTTTTATGTACCTGACGCGTTCCCGAAATGTTTCCACATTGGCGTGGTAAAGACTAGTGACACCAGTTTTTTACACTTCGAAATTCAAAAGCCTGTTTTCTGGAAACGCATTTTTATCTCTTTCGCAGCTTTCATTACTGAAGCATTGTGACGAACATGAGTTTTAAACATTGGCAAAGTAAACGGTTTTTATAATTAATGCAGCATGGAGGTTCATCACCATTAATACTAAAAGTATTCTTATTTATAATTTCGACTCGTCTACTCTCATGTTTATAGGTGCGCAAATTTGTAAGTAGAAAAAGAACTTCGGCTTAACTCGTTATGAAATATCTGGTAAATACAGCGTAGAATAGAAACCTCTCTCATTTAAGAGTAAGGGGGAATTAACCTAGTGTTGTGATTAAAAAAATCTAATTTCGATTTTTACCATTTTGGGTGAAATAGGGGTTAACTCTTACCAGGGAAAGATCTTTCAAGCAAATACTTTTTGTTTATAGTTTTTTGGTTATGATGTGTTGAATTTTGACGTCAGAGTAGGCGTGGCTTAGATTCTTTGCATCCTTCACTGGGTGCAAAGTGTGAGTGGTGTTCAAATCAAGGCGTAAGAGAATCAATCCTGAACTGCAGTTCTGTTGGAAAACACCGTAAAAAAATTCTTTTCCAAAGATCCTGTATAGGTGTATTGTATGCAGTTACTGATTTTAATTATGGTTATATATATATTCCATATTAAGCATGGAAGGAATTAAAAAATAGTTCATATAAGTGTACAGAGATGATCAAAAAGAAAACTTAGGATACCACAGGTCATTAACAATCTCGGGGAGCATCCTTTCCAAAACGCCTTGTGGGCATCGAGAAAGTGGCAAGTTTTTGGTAGCCCGCATTCGAGTTATAATTATGGACTTTTGAGATCCTGTTCCTGAAGGAGTTGACAACCACAGAGCAGCCCATTGCGGTTGTAGAACTAATATGGTGATTCCTAATTTCTCTCATATGGTGATTCACTCTGCCCATACAGGACAGAGTGATGTTAAAGAGATGTCCGATGCTGTGAAGGTCCGTGACAATTGCGAAACGGTCCAGGGTGCGGATACCTTGGGAAATGAGCTGGTGTTATCAGCCCATGTTGTTGTTTATGACGATAATGAAGTTGTAGTTTTCTAGGAAATTATCAAAGGTACCTTCAGCACTTTGATCTAGTGTTTATGCAACAAAAAATTTCAGCTTCATTTTAATTAAAAATAAATATTTTTCTGTAAGACCATCATGTATCTGAATTTTACCACATTCTTTTACTCTTTAATCACATTTTCCATATTTACCGATTTTTCCATATTCTGTTTGTAAGTGTACAGGTGTACATATGCTATTACTGCTTACCATCCAATTATGATACAGACTCCCAACCCAGCGATGGTATCCACAAACTATACTTCAAGGTGTCAACAAAATAACACTAAGTGGCAAATCCAGTGCTAAAACACATACACATGCATGGATTTGCTGTTGAGATTGTGTGTTGACGTTATTCTGGTGTGTGGACACCCCCACCCCCATCCCCCCACCCCTTCCCACGCACACACAGTATCACGGGGTATGCATGTTTGACTCCAGTCGCAACAAATTCGAATCTTACATCAGAGGTAATCCTACAAGATGGTTAATTGCCGAGTTTGAAAATCTTAAGTAGATGGGAATTATTCCCATGTTCCCATGACAGACTCGTAGAAAAATGTTGCGTTAACGAGCAGGCATTTGATTATCACACAGCGCAGTTCACAACATATGCAACTCAAAGTACCAAGGTGCCATGTCACATTTCCATCTTCTTTCACAATTTGAGTAGTTATGAGATGGTGCCCACTTTTTCATTTTGTACTTGGGTGGTTTCGGGGGGAGGGTGACGAGATCAGTTTCTTCCCTGACACCGTTAAAAAGTACGTTTTTTTCCAAGAAAATTACACGAAAAATATGACTCTAATTCCTGGATTCGCATTGCTCTGTGCACGCATCTTTCCAGAAGCTTGCTGGGACAATGCATCTGGAGGACATACATATTAACAGAGCTGCACGTCCCAAAGATTCAAAGGTTCAACTTGTGACAAAGAAAGGGGTGTTTTATATAAATATAAGGATTCATTGGAATGTGTCCACAAAACCATATTGCCCAGCATAACCTCATTCTCCCATTCTCCAGTAAACTAACAGGAACTGCCATAATGGGTGCGGAATATGAGCATGCTGTGAATGTTTGGTAATAGTTCTCCATTCCTGATTTAGGAGAACACGCTACATTGTACATGATCACCAATATACACCTGCTCGCAGATGTTTTAGATTCTGAAGTGCGTTCCTGGGTACATACTATCTGGATCATGCCTTCTGTTTTACCACACCAGGGTTTTGTGGAAAGCTACATTAAGAATAACAGGTTCGGCATTGAACTGTTGACTGATGTTGGCATGCTGCTTCTTTTCCAACCTAGAACTCGCAAGAGACTTTGCAGGTACAATCACAGGCATGGCAGGGAAGATAACACGCAAATGAGTGAGGAGTACATACCATCTGACAATTTAAGTTACATCCTCTACCGGGATGTAAACAACCTGAGTATGCCATGCTACAAACTTAACACTGAACATAGGTCTTTTGCTGCGTGTGATTTTTCAAAAATATTTTTTTACGAGTGAATGACAATTCAGTTTCCAGAAAACCCATTGAAAATGTTAAAGGATGTTTTGATATTCATTTTGTTTAATGGTGGGATGACTGTTAGGGTTCAAGAGATTATATCGCCAGACCAAATTTGAAATGGTTCATTGTCTTCAGTGAAGGACTACTCGTTGTGGAGGTGTCCAAGCTTGCAGTACAGTTCACCAAGCCTGTTTATGTCTGTATTTGTGTTCTGGATCTCTTCAGACTTCGTATGTACCACTTTCCTTGTGAGTTTGTGAAGTCAAACTTCACAATTCCCAAGGTATTTTATATGGATAAAGACAGTTTCATCTGCTGGATTCAATTATGTGACCCGTATGAAATGATTAGGTACGATAAAGAAGAATTTGAAACGTCGGTCTTCTGGACATGTAAGCAACAATCTGAGGATTTTTCCCCTCTCCGTTGCCCCCTCAGCGTGTCGAATTATATAATAAACCATTTACTGACACGAAACTGCTTCGGGCTCTTGCCTCGTCTCTCAACTCACAGTACAGTCCCAGGCCCTCATTCAGGTCAAAATCAGATGATCGAACCTCTGAATGTTAGCCTAAGACTACAGCTAGTCAAGATCTTCAACAGTATTTGGGTGAGATAGTATCATTATCCCAACTCGTAAGCAGGGCAAAAACCCAACGTTCATTAACAGTTGTTGGCTGATTAGTCACACCAACGTGATATGGAAACTGCTGGAATGGACAGTTGCCTGCTGATTATGCTGGGATCTTGAATCGTGGAGCCTTTTGCCCCTCTATCAGTATGGATTGTCGGAGGTACGATGCAGACCAGACTAGCTGGTTTGCTTGTAAATGGCAGTTCAACAGACTTCATCTAAATACCTTCTTCTTCTTCTGTTTCACCGCCTCTGTTTCACCGCCTGTGGGGTACACTGGATCAATGATTTCTTTGTGCGTTGTTCTTTTCTTGGGGCCCAGTATTTCTTCATTCCGATCTTCTGTTCCTCTCTCCTTCTGAGATGAAGGGTCTCGACTTTTGTGTAGATTGCAGTCTTTTTTCTTTTTTTTTAACTTACGTAAGGCATGCATCACCACCTACCACCTTCACAGTTTACTTACCCTCCATGCCTGGCTTTCGAGGCTCCTTACCAGTTTCTGTCTCTCTTTCCGCCAGTGGTTGTTCCATGTTAAGAATTGTTACATCATTTAGCTCTCCACGGGTGCAAGAGGACAGCATTTGAGAGAGGTCTGTCCTGAGTGTCACACACCTCATTGCCATCTATTGGCTAGCGACCTTTGTGAGGCCAGTAGTCACACACATGTCGTATGTCGACTACTTTTGCATTTATACAACTCCTACTGTGCAGTGTTAGCTGAATGCCAGATGCAAGGCCCCTACTTGGACCCTTTCCCATGGTTTCCAGTTGTTTCCTGAAGAAGAAAAAAATGGGTTGTGCATTTTTGTCATCATATCACAGTCCATCCTGACCCAGAACTCTATTTGGATACACAGTATGTGGACGTTATTGCACAGTGCTAATTTTTAGAACTCCTCTTTGACAATAAAGTGATTCAGCTGCCCCATATTCATCAACTAATGACTAACTGCATGTGAATGCATAACACTCGTGCTTTCGTGGCAATACCTATTATGTTGTGGGTTATACTACTCTTCTTTGTATGTGCTGGGCTCCGGACCACTCACCCTTGGACTATAGGTTTTTGGCTCGGTGATACCTTTGGCTGTGAAATTGTGAAACCTAGTTCATCATTGTGGAGTTCCACTGGCCACTGGTGCCTTCCATAATTGTCCCGTACATAGTCTCCTTGCTGAAGTAGGGATCTTTCCTATTTGGTTTTAGTAAACTGGCCTCCCTTGACAGCAGTTTCAGTAAGTCCAAGTCATGTCGATATATCAGGGAATGAACTGGCCCACCATTTGAATAGAGAAGTGATTACTTGCCCACTATTCGGGGTGATGATCCCAGGTGTGGATTTGCAGGTGCAAGTAAGGCCTTTGCTGACTTTAAAGGGGACTTGTACATAAATAACTATCAAAAATCGAATTTTTAAATTTTGTCTTAAGTTCTCTGCAATTATTTGAATGAGAAAAATTTAACTTGTAGGAAAATGGACCACAGAAAGTATAAAAATTAGATGAATTTAAAAGTGGCTGCATGCACCATGATGTCCCCATGGCACACAGTCAGCTCTATTAAAAATAACTTTTGCTCATTTGTTTCATTTTTATGACTTTTCCCCCCTTAAGTTGGCTAATCGGTGAAAGCTTTATAGTTGCTTATCTTTTGTTTATACAGAGAGTTTAGTCATTGTTTGCTGTTTTGCCACAAATATTTTGTTTACAGCGAAGTGATTGTGTGCGTGAGTTCCTTATTCCATTTGAAAGCAATGGGAAGAATTAAGAAGGTCGGTGTAAAATGATGTAAATTCTATGGAAATCGGTTCATCAAATGTATTAACTTTGCTATTACTGAAATACAATATGATACTTGCTGGTGGTCCGCCCCCAGCAGTCTTTAAGTAGGCAAAGTCTAACTTTAATGCTAAGAAATACAACCCTAAGTCGTTCCCCTCCTTGGCCACACCATGGGAGGAACATCGGGCTAACGATGGAAGTGAAGGTTATTTGCCCCGGTACCTCGTATGTACGAGAGTTGATGGGGAATCTTTCATGTCCATGAAGCCTCAGTTTTTTGTGGAGCGTTTGGAGGACAAGTTTGGGGAGGTGGAGGACTTGTCCAAAATGCGCTCTGGTCAGCTTTGATAAAAACAGCATCCTCTGCCCAGTCACAGGCATTACTTGCTAGTGGCAAGTTGGGGGAAGTTTCTGTTACCATCACTCCTCATAAGAGCTTAAATATGGTCCAGGGAATTATATTCCACGGGGACCCTATTTTGCAGTCTGACGATGAGCTGCGTAACAATTTAGAGCGCCAAGGTGTTCATTTCGTCCGGCGTATCTATCGGGGTTCGTGGGATAACCAGGTTGCCACCGTTGTCTTCATCTTGGCCTTCGAGGGTGTTACATTGCCCGCGAAGGTCAAGGTGATGGTCTACCACTGTGATGTCAAGCCATATATCCCTCCCCCAATGCGGTGCTTTAAATGCTGGAAGTTCGGTCATATGTCTTCCCGCTGTACTTCCAGCCCCACCTGTTGAGATTGTGGATGTCCATCGCATCCCAATACTCCATGCGCCCCGATTCCCATCTGTGTCAGCTGCGGAGAGCTTGCTCGCCAGACTGCAGGATTTTACAGAGAGAGAGGAAAATCATGGAATATAAGACCATGGGCCGACTGACCTACACAGGCTAAGAGGAAATTTGAATACCTACATACTGTGGCTATGACCACCTCATACACCGCTGCTATGAGAACAGTTCTCGCTCCATCAGTTCCTAGCATTCCTGTCGCCTCTTAGAACAGGGAGACTACACCTGCCCCCTTGATGGCACTTCTCTCCCTGTTGCTCCCGCACCACCTCCTTTGGGAGCAACATCCCCAACCGTCGAGGATTTCAGTCCCCACTTCTGAGCCAGAGAAGCATAAGGCTTCTTTGGCTCCTCTCGCTAGGAAGGGGTCCCTTGGGTCACTCCCTTCCCAGGTTTCTGCTAATGGGAAAGATGACACCCGCCAGTGGCTGAAGAGCCCAAAAGCAGCTGGTCGTAGGGCTTCACGCTCATCCTCAGTCCTTGAGACTGATTCATTGAAGTCCACCCACACAGGGGAACCCAAGAAACAGCGCGAAAAATGGAAAAGGAAGACCCATAAGAACAAGGAACTGGCGGTGGCACCCCACACCACCGCTACCAACAAGATCTGCGTCTGAGGATGAGGTGGAAACTCTGGCGTTAGCTAGGGGCCTGGATCTCGCCGGACCCTCAGACACAATAGATATACACTGCTCAGGCAAAAAGTCTGTGGCAGCAGGTGACCCTGAGGCATAAACTGCCTCATTGAATGTTCCATGCCTTCCCAGTCTCACGATGATGTCATCCTCCAGTGGAATTGCGGCGGTTTTTTCCACCGCCTGGATGAGATACGGCAGCTGTTAGGCTTTACACCTGCTTTCTGCATTGCCCTCCAGGAAACTTGGCATTCCAGGCAACAAACTTATCTACAGCTGGCCAAACAGGCTACACGGAAACCGCTTCTGGAGATGGCCATCTCTGAACGTTACCTGCTTTCTGACTTATGCGGTAGGGTTATTCGGCTTTGGGAGATGGAATGGCATAACAGTACACACAACAAACTGCGTGTCATTAAGGAGACTATGAATGTGTCGAAGTTTTCCATGCGGGCCTCTTGCAGGGAATCAGTTGTCCTCTGCCGGTTCCGCATTGGCCACACTTGGGTGACCCACGGTTACCTCATGCTCCGTGAAGACCCACCTCACTATCGGTGTGGCACCCAGTTGACAGTGGCCCCTATTCCGGTGCACTGTCCCACTTTGACTGCCCAGTGACGAAATCTTTGGTTACTGGACGCATTGCAGCTAATTTTATCTGACAATGCCGCATCAGCTGATTTGGTTTTACGTTTTTTTTGTGAGTGGGTTTTATCATTTCCTTTGTGCCTCTCTGTCCATCCTAGTGCTAGCTGGGTGGAGGTTTTAATGTGTTGCAGAGTGGCTGGTTTCTCCCTTTTTATTCTCATGGGCAGCCAGCCATGGTAATCTGCTTTGTTGTTTTAATCTCTTCATCCCGTTTCTTGCCTTTCTGTAGTTATCTTGTCCCCTTTTGTCCATTTACATGTTAGTTGCCCTTCATCGTTCTTGTGATTTTTTTTCTTTCATTCCGTTTTGAGTTGTCCGTCTCGTTTGTTTTATTCTCACACTTGTGACTCCCCCCCTGCGGAACAAGGGACTGATGACCTCATAGTTAGGTCCCTTCCCCCCCCCCCCTTTTAATCCAACCAACCAACCACATTATACAACAATCGAATCAGCTTCAACTACTTCAAAGCTAAAACTGAAATACTTGGACAATGGGCTTGAATGTATTAATGCTGATAATATAGAGATACCAATTATTGTTTTTGGTGGTGTTATTGTTGAACTCTGTTCTCTATCTGAACTAATAAATAAAGCTTTGCAATGTACGGAATGTGGCAATAGGGGCATGAAGGTAGTTGAGGAGATACACTATGTGATCAAAAAAGTATCCAGATACCCCCAAAAACCATAAGTTTTTCATATTCTGTGCATTGTGCTGCCACCTACTGCCAGGTACTCCATATCAGCGACCTCAGTAGTCATGAGAGAGCAGAATGGGGTGCCCCACAGAACTCACGGACTTCTAACATGGTCAGCTGATTTTACTCTTGTATGGGAGATTTTCACACTCCTAACCATCCTTAGGTCCACTGTTTCCGATGTGATTGTGCGGTGGAAACTTGAAGGGACACAGACAGCACAAAAGTGTACAGGCCGACTTCGTGTGTTGACTGACAGAGACTGCAAACAGTTGAAGAGGGTCGTAATGTGTAATAGGCAGACATCTATCCAGACCATCACACAAGAATTCCAAACTGCATCAGGATCCACTGCAAGTACTAAGACAGTTAGGCAGGAGGTGAAAAAACTTTGATTTCTTGTTCGAGCAGCTGTTCATAAGCCACACGTCACATTGGTAAATACCAAACGACGCCTCGCTTGGTGTAAGGAGCGTAAACACTGGGTGATTGATGAGTGGAAAAACGTTGTGTGGAGTGACGAATCACTGTACACAATGTGGCGATCCAATGGCAAAGTGTGGGTGTGGCAAATTCCGGGTGAACATCATCTGCCAGCATGTGTAGTGCCAACAGTATAATTCGGAGGCTGTGGTGGTATGGTGTGGTCATGTTTTTCATGGAGGAGGGTTGCACCCCTTGTTGTTTTGCGCGGCACTATCACAGGTCTACATTGATGTTTTAAGCACCTTCTTGCTTCCCACTGTTGAAGAGGGATTCAGGGATGACATTTGCGTCTTTCAACACGATCAAGCACCTGTTCATAATGCACGACCTGTGGCGGAGTGGTTACACGACAAGAACATCCCTATAATGGATTGGCCTGCACAGAGTCCTGACCTTAATCCTACAGAAAACCTTTTGGATGTTTAGGAACTCCAACTTCGTGCCAGGCCTCACCGACCAACATCAATACCTCTCCTCAGTGCAGCACTCCGTGAAGAATAGCCTTCCATTCCCCAAGAAACCTTCCATCACCTGATTGAACAGATGCCTGTGAGAGTGAAACCTGTCATCGAGGCTAAGGATGGGCCAACACCATATTGAATTCTTGCATTACCGATGGAGGGCGCCACGAACTTGTCATTTTCAGCCAGGTGTCCGGATACTTTTGATCACATAGTGTACATGCTAGAAGAGGTTGTGTATCAAAATTAATAATTGTTTGTAATTTTTGTGATTTAAGTGAATTTGGTTATACTTGTAATGTAACTAAACAGTGTGTATAACACAAATATTAAACTTGCTTAAGCTGTAAGGTGTATAGGCAAAGAGTACAGAAATGCACAAATTTTCTGTGCTCTTATGGACTTAACTCCCCCCTACAAATTTGACAGGTACAATAAAATTGTTCTACAGACTTCAGAAGTAGTAGCAAATAGTGTCATGAAAAATGCTGTTCAGGAAAGTGTAGACATTGATGGCAGCAATAGATACATGTCCACTGCCCTGGATGCATCCTGGCTATGAAGAGGTCATAGTTTCCTAAATGGTGTAGTGACAACTATCTACTTGGACAATGGTAAAGTCATTGATGTAGAATGCATTACCAAGTGCTGTCATGGCTCTACTAGTGGAATTGAAAGTCATAAATGTTCGATTAATTTTGGTGGATATAGTGGAGAGGGATGACATCTGAAGGTGGTGAGAAGATATTTCACACATCAGTGGAGAAATATGGTGTGATATGTACATCTTACCTTGGAGATGGACACTCAAAAGGGTACAATAAAGTTTGTGATTCCAAACCTTATACTGCCACAAAAATTGAAAAAAGAAATGGAATGTCTTGGACGTGTCCAGAAAAGGTCAGATACAAGATTGAGGAACTTGAAAGGAAAGAAATTAGATGATGGTAAGTGCATTAGTGGATATGGTCGGTTTACGGACGAAGAAATACGTTGCAATATTATTATGGACGAGCCATAAGACGAAATAAAAATTACCTTGAATAGGTGTGCTAGGTACTGTTCTGTGTTTCAATGACGGTGTAGTGTCAAGGCTTCATGTTGTCGAACTAATGGGAATGTATGATGGACTAAATATGCATAGAGCTCTAATAGCCATTGAGCGAAGGAGACTCTTCGAAGCAGAAAATCAGTGTTGGAAGCCACCAGAGAAGCAAGAATAAGAAGTAGTAGTACGAAAAAGAGAGGGAAGGAAGAACAACATAGGAAAGAAGATGAATATGGACCTGGGGTGCATTAATGCCATGCAAGTTTAATAGAAAAAGGTTGTTTTAACTTTAACTTGAATTTCCAAAAAGTTAAATTATCTCATGTTCTGTTACAATTTGGCTAAAAACTATTAAAGATAGAGAGCTGAAATTTTTTGTACTGTCTTAAAACATGCATAATTAAAACTTAATCTACTCTTTTGACTTAAATTAGATAATAAAATGCTTTTTTGAAAAAAAATCTGAATTCATTTCTAAAAATTTTGATAATCATACTTAGAACTTTTTTTGTGCCACAATTTATGACTGCACCATCCTTTTAGTAGTATACTTTAAAGATAATAGTGCAAAAAAATTACAGTAAAGAAATAAACCTATTATTTTGTTTGTATTTTGATTAATATGCACCTATGATTTACATAAATAATTAGCATGGTTTCATCTGCAACAAAAAAATACGATTAAAAAAAATGTGGGAGCTAGGGCTGTTGTTCCTACATAAAAATGTTCCCAAAATATGTCTTAAAAGATGGTAAGCATTATATGGGCTTACAAATTTTATTCTTTGAATCACACTGTTTAGAAAACTGACAATTTTTTTAAAAGGTTTCACCTGGTTGGTCTACTGCCCCCTCTAATAAACAGCACTATCAAGGAGACTATTGCTGCATCGCACTCCTTCCGTTCCTCCCAGAAATAATCCAATGTTGGATGTCACCTCTGCACCGGTCACACCAGTTTTATTGTATGTAATGATCCACCCATGTATTATGGTTGTGGAACCTTACTGACAGTTGGTCATATAAAGGAGGGATGCCCCCTTGTTCTGGCTCATCTTGCTAAGTGTAGTGTTCCATTCCCCCCCCCCCCCCCCCAACCCCAGCGGTTTTGGAGATTAGAATAGGCCCGAGGTATTCCTACCTGTCATAAGAGGTGACTAAAAGTAGTCTCTCAATTTTTGGCCAACTCTGGTATGGTCCCCTTTCAGGGTTGGACCTACACGTCCTTTAAAATTACTCAGAGTGCGTGCCATTTGGGGATGGGTGCCTTACACGGTGCACCTTAAAACCAGAATGCAATTTGACCTGCCACTCATATCGTCCTGGATCTGCAACTTCATCTGCAATAAAGTTATGTGGGCTACCCTCTTTTGCCCCAATAACAATATTGGATTTCTCGGCACCCAACATCCAGCATGGTAGCCAGTCCATTTGGTGGTAGCCCCCTGACAACACAGGATCCGCACTGCTGATGCCAGAGCTCCCCATGTATGCCAAGGAGTAGATCCCCATTTTCGTGGGGAGAGCCCCCGATCGGACTGGGTGGTGTCAGGGCAGATGACCCACAGTGAAGCGGACCAAGTCATCTTTTGCTGGGGACCAATTGGCCCCAGCAGTCTCTAAAAAGGAAATGTTGATGTTAATGCTGAGAAATACGACCCCAAATCGTTCCTCTCCCTAGCCACAACTTTGGAGGAACGTAAATCTATGTACAGAGAAAGCCTTATTCGCCAAGGTACTTAGTCTCAGCAGAATGGATGGGGACTCCCTTCTGTCTACAAAGCCTCAATTGTTTGTCTGAACACCTGGAGGACAAGTTGGGGAAGTGGCTGCACTCTAAAAAAATGAGAAGTGGTGCAGTCCTCATACAGACAGCATCCCCGGCCCAGTGCAAGGCATGCCTGTGACTGCCTGAGTGGTATTCCCATTTCCATCACGCCCCATAAAAGCCTCAACATGGTCCAGGGGATTATTTTCTACCATGATCTTTTCTTACAGTTTGATGACAAACTCGGCGCTGGGTTAGAACGGCAGGGTGTTCACTTCATCTGGCATATGTATAGGAGACCCAGTGAGAACAGGGTTGCTATCAGTGCCTTCATTTGGCCTATGAGGGTGATTCATCACCTGAAAAGGCGAAGGTGATGGTTTACTGATATGATGTAAAACCATACGTCCCACCACCAATGGTGTGCTTTAAGTGCTGGAAATTTGGGCAATTTCCTGCTGCAATTCCAGTGCCACATGTTGAGACGGGATGTCCACTGCATCCAAATACTCCATGTGTGCCTCCTCCCACTTGTCAACTGTGCAGAACACCACTCCTCCTGTTCACCAGACTGCACAGTACAGTACTCCAAAAGGACAGTAATATTGTGGAGTACAAGACAATGGACTTGCCAAGAGGCTAGGCATAAATTTGAACGATTGCACCCTATTCACTTGTCATCTACGTATCCTGCAGCTACATCACCCCACCCTCACTTGTGACGATAGATCCGCAATCTCTGGAATGTACAATGGTATCTCCAGTGCACCAGAATACATCCGGCCTGTTGGTGGTTGGAACACCTCTTCTTCTGTTACTCCCAAAGCACCTATCTCAGGAGCAGTAACCCCCTCAAACACCAGGGACATAAGTCCACTCCCCAAAACTGGAGAGGCCACAGCCTCCTCTGGCTCTCTCATGGAAGGGGTCCCTTGAAACTATGCCTTCCAAGGTCTCCACTAATGCCGCAGTGGACACTCGCCATTGGCGGGAGGAACCACAAGCTGCTGGACAAAGGGCTTTGCAGTCTTCCTCCATGCCTGAATCTAATTCGTAGAAGCCCTCCCAGCAAGCTCTTACAGAAAAGCGAGAGAGCAAGCAAAGAGGAAGAAGTCTGCTAAGAAACAGGCCCTTCCGGTAGCCCCAACGCCACCACCACTCCCTACCGGTTCTGCGTCTTAGGATGAGGTGGTGATTTTAGGATGAGGTGGTGATTTTAGCGTCCCCTGAGGAGCTGGATCTCAGTGACGCCTCATCTGCAATGGCAATGGATACAAACACTCAACCAGTGGAAGCAGGTGATGCTGAGGCATAACCTACTTTCTTGGTCTTCCAGAAAGTGTCTTCATCCAGTGGAACTGCAGCGGATTTTTATCCCACCTTCCCGATTTAGACCACTTTTAAGTGTTACACGTGCTTTTTTGCATTGCCCTTCATGGCAATTGGGGGTACTAAAAAAACCGTGCTGCCTTTGACAGACTGTCAAGTGGAGTTTGTATCTTTGCCCATACCTCTGTCTGTCGTGAAAGTGTGCCCCTTCAAACCACCTCAGAAGCTGTGGCTGTCAGGGTGAGGACACCATCTGTAACGTCTACATCCCTCCAGATTGTGACGTACTGCCCCATGTTTTGGTTGCACTAGTTTCCCAACTCCCCCCACCTTTTCTTCTTCTGGGTGATTTTAACACCCATAACCCTGCTGCAAACCAACCTCAGGGTTGAACACTAAAAGAAAGAATAAAGAAGAAGAAGAACACTTTGTGGGGTGGAACCAAGGTTACTGGCCATGGTAAAGATGTCAAGGACCACTAACTCAACTTGATCTTTGCCTCCTAAATACAGATGCCCCCATACATTTCAGTTTTGCACATAGCACATACTTGACCATTGATCTCTCAGTTTGAAGTGCTGGCCTTCTCCTCTCTCTCCACTGGAGAGCTCAAGACAACTTGTGTTAGTGATCATATTCCACTCTTCTTGTCTCTCTCCCAGCATTCCTCATCTTGACGCTTGCCCAGATGGGCTCTTCCCAGGGCTGCCACCACCATTGAATCTCCTTCGCATTGCAACATCGATGAAGTGATCCACACCATCACTACTACCATTGTTGCCACAGCTGAATTGGCAGTCCCTTGTTCCTCAGTTTGCCCCTGGCAGAAGTTAGTGGTTTGATGGTCACAGGAAATAGCTGGGGCTATTTGATATCGTAAGCAGGCCCTCCAACATCATAAGCGCCAACCATCCCTGGAGAACCTCATTGCCTTCAAATGGCTCCGTGCCCAGGTTCGCCTCCTCATCAGACAAAGGAAGCAGGAGTGTTGGGAGCGCTTAGCCTCCACCATTGGAACACGAACCTCTACTTCCCAGGTTTGGGCTCCGACGACTTTATGGCTATCAGTCTTCTGTGAGTGTACCTGGCATGTCTACACATGGAGCAGTATCTGGTGATAAAGACGTGATCTCAGAGCTTTTTTCCGAGCATTAAGCTCACACTTCTGCTTATGAGAATTACCGCCCCGCCTTTCGTCTCCTCAAACAGTGGTTAGAACAGCAACACCTCTCATGCTCCACGCCACCCTGAGCTCCTTCGGGTGAGTGGGAATTCCTAACCTAACCTAACCTAACCTCCTGTGCCCTTTTCGACTGTCCTGACACATCCACTGGCCCATTCCGCATCCATTACCCAATGTTTAAACATCTGTCAGCGGATTCCAGCGCCACCTGCTTGCTGTCTTCAACTGCATCTGGAGCGATGGCAAATTCCTGTCCCCTAGTTCTAGTGTTAAAGCCTGGTAAGAACCCACTAGATGTTGGTAGCCATCGCCCTATCAGCATCACCAACGTGGTGTGTAAGTTGCTCAGACGTATGGTTAGCTGGCAGTTGTGTTGGCTCCTTGAGTCTTGGGACCTTCTGGCTCTATCCCAGGGTGGTTTTCGCCAAGGGTGCTTCACCATCGAAAACTTGGTCCACCTGGTGTCTGCTATTTGATCGGCCTTTTCCTTCAACAACACCTGATTGCAGTCTTTTTCGACCTGATGAAGGCCTGCGACACCACAACCTTGCTGCTCTGCACAAGTGGGGTCTCCAGGGCCCTCTCCCGATTTTTATACAGAACTTCTTGGTGTTCTGCACTCTTGAGTTCGCATCAGTGTTTCCCACAGTGTGCCCCATATCCAAGGGAATGAGGTCCTGCATGGCCCTGAGTGTCCCACTCTTTTTTAATTTGCCATCAATGGTCTTGCATTAGCGGTAGGGTCCTCAGTCTCTCCTCTTCTATATGCTGACTTTTTTGTATTTGCTTCTGCTCCTCTTCTATTGTTGTGGATGAACGCCGGCTACAGGGAGCTATATGGAAGGCACAGTCATGTGCCCTTACGGCATTCAGTTTTCGGCCACCAAGACTTGTCATGTACTTCTGTTGTACTGTCCGCCCCCATCCAGAACTTTACCTCCATGACCAACTACTTGATGTAGTACAGTCCTACCGCTTTTTGGGACTGGTCTTCGACGCCTGCTTAGCTTGGCTTCCCCTCTTTGTCAGCTTAAGAACAAGTGCTGGTGGCTTCTTCATATTATTCAATGCCTGATCCACATTCATGGGGATGCTGATCGTCCTACACTGCTGCAGCTGTATAAAGTCCTCATACAGTCCCGTATTGACTATGGGAGCCTAGTGTATGG
This sequence comes from Schistocerca nitens, assembly GCF_023898315.1. Lineage (NCBI taxonomy): Eukaryota > Metazoa > Arthropoda > Insecta > Orthoptera > Acrididae > Schistocerca > Schistocerca nitens. Next base: position 923,604,340 of record NC_064614.1, on the reverse strand, counting down.
TCCAGCATCGCCATCTGCACTGTGTCTGCGGGACCCTATCCACTATACAGTTATATGTTAAAGAACAGACACCATTGATGACCTGCAACCGTCTAGAACGAAATTAGAATTATATGTTAATACCTTCAGCTGCTGACGGGCGTTGATATATATCAACGGGGACAGGTGAAAATGGGTGCCCCGACTGGGAGTCGAACCTGGGATGTCCGGGGGGGGGGGGGGGGGGGGGGGGGAGAAACTTTTGACCCGCAGTACTATATTTGAAAGCTTAGATTTTCTAGTAGCAGTCCTGTATGTATTTTAATTTAAACCATTAACATTTCTATTTGCGTGTTCGTGCTACTTAACAGGGATGTTGCTATTAGTAGATATTCAGAACATAGCACATTGTTTATACTTCGGCGATATGGAAATACGCAGTGTAAATGTTGGCACGCATCAATTATCTGTCGAAACACACATTGGGTTTTTGCGGGGTTGTGTTTCCTAAAATAACGGGAAAGTTCTGTGCTGGTGTATAAAACCTATGCTATTCAAAGGACCTATCAGTTTTATAGCTCCTAGGGAAAGTATACAAGCACTTAACATGGAAAAAAATGCACTTTTACCAGTGGTATGGTATATTTTCATTCGGGGAAAAAGAGTATTTTTAACTGGGGAAAACCTGGAATTTTTTTTCCTATTCAAAGTGTGCACCCTGATTTTTGCAAGTTTAATTTATGTTTTAAAGTGCCCGTCTCCCTTTCCTCACTCCTGCAGTGCGCTCCTGTTGGCGGGTTTTGATTCCCAATCACGACCCCCACCGCCACCAGTTTTTGAGGTATAGAAGTTGAGAGACAGGCTTAACATTCAAGCTCCGAACGTCAGCCGATCAAGATCATAAAGCAGCAAATTCAAATGCTATTTACACTTTTGTTGGAATTTTGCCGATATTCTCCCAGTATTCCACACACATCAAGGGGAGACACGTCAATAAGAGACTGTAGGCCGTCAACTACCACCACAATGCATTATTTAAATAGTTTAGACTGATATCCGAATAATTTAATGTTAACTAAACAATTAGCAGATGGCAACAGATATGCTCTTTCTACTTCTTCACTGAAGGCAACTTACCCATGCATAAAAAAAACAGTGTGTTTATTTTTCGTTGTCCATGCCTACATTACATTTGCCAGGGGGGCAGCCTTGTCTCCGCTCTGTGCTGTGCACCCAGTACTACTGGTGAATGAGAGTGCTGATGAAACAAGAAAATTGAATGATGGGAGATACAGATCGAGGTTCCACGAATTTTTTAAATGATACTGTGCTCAGGGACTGGGTGTTGTGTCGTCCTAGTCATCATCATTTCATCCCCATCGACGCGCAAGTCGCCGAAGTGGCATCAAATCGAAAGACTTGCACCAGGCGAGCGGTCTACCCGACGGGGGCCCCTCGTCACACGCCATTATTATTATTATTATTATTATTATTATTAGTACCCATATTAGCACACTGCATACCATGGAGAAGTCATGCATTCATTCCAAACGGATGATGCGCAGACCAGACATCCATTTATATGTAAATACAAAAAGTTGGTCCGCAGCTCGTGGTCTTGCGGTAGCGTTCTCGCTTCCCGCGCACGGGGTCCCTGGTTCGATTCCCGGCGGGGTCAGGGATTTTTCCTGCCTCGAGATGACTGGGTGTTGTGTCTGCATCATAATCATTCATCCCCATTACGGTTGGAGGAAGGCAATGGCAAACCGCCTCCACTAGAACCTTGCCTAGTACGGCGGTGTGGGTCCCCGCATCGACCACTAAGCTCCTCGGAGTATGTGATATCATCATAATCATCATCGTCATCATCACAAAAAGTGATTTGAACAATACATGGAGGAAAAAATTGAAGGAGTTAATGGAAGATTAACAGTGGTGGATAGGTTTATTTTGGAAATATCTGTTAAAGTTGAGTTGTACAAACACTTGGACAGCATGAAAGGATGAGTCCATCGGCAACAGACTGAGATAGAAGAGTTCAAAGTACCATCACCGCATCTAATCTCAAGACCTATTTAGTATGCAACATCATGTCAACAATCATTGTTCTAGAATTATTTTAGTCTACAACTGAAAGTCTGTAATGGTTCCTGCAAATAAAGATGGTCGCAAAGGAGGAGGAGGAATGTCATTATAGGTTTCATTGACCATTACAGTGACAGTGAGATAGCCAAGACAATCGGGCTCAGCAGGGATGGGCGATGTATGTTGGGCAGGCACCCTACAAGTTTAATCAAGCATGCAGTTAATGTTGGGTTTTGGGAGTTTTAAAGGACACCTGGTTTATTACAACTAAAATCCTTAAAAACGTCAATAATAAATGGTACAATATTACTAAACCTTTGTTCGAAGGCCTATAAAGCACTGGAAATAATGTCGATATTCAGCATAAAACCATGAACATTCAGCCTTGACAGTAAATATATTATGATGACCGCAACAAACAGTTAAGACTGTTAGACTGTTGGTATGAGCCACTGCAGGGAATACAGCTTACAGGAACGAAATCATAGCCATCATTTTAGATCTTCGTGAAAGAGGCATCATTGAATAATAATTATGGAACCGGTAGAATGAGGACTCTACAAACCTGCATGCATGAATTTTCCTGCAGGCGTGGTATAATTCAAGGATTGGATGATTCATGGCCAGTAAGATCTCTTGGATATGAGTCAGCATCTACAAGTGACCGTAGAATTCAAATAAATTTTATTGGTAGTTGGTAAGTACTTAAAATTTGCCTGCATCCTACCTGTGAAAGCAAAACTGGGAAGTAGGTTGCATAGGTGTTTTAAATTATTGCTGCAGACGGAGGATGAATCGATATCGTGATATCATCATCACAAAACGTTGAAATGGTTTCCAAATAAGAGATGAAATCACGTTCACATGAAAAAAAAAGAAAAAAAACCTATTCTATGTTCCCAACTTTCCAGCTGCATGTAAGCATAGAGATTGTTGCAGTCTCCCTTACATAACTGCTCACGGCAATTTCAGATAAAAACTGTTAGCCATGAGTACTGAGCACAAAGACAATAGTCCACGTCATCATGGATTTTTGCAGTTTGTACTAATCCCTCGTCTCTTGACATGCCACAACCACATTGGCTGAAGAGATAAAATAAAACCTTCCAATCAAATGTAACCACTTCGAGAAGGGTTATAAATTTTCACTTCTTAAGAATTCTGCATAGATGGGATTGATCACAGGTTGAGATACAAACAAACGTAACTACTTTTATGTTGGACTCAACCGGCACCAACATATGGACATCGTAAAAGAAGTAGGAAAGCAAATACGGATGGTGGAGTTAGAGCTAATAGGCGACTCTAGGACCAGTACTCTATTATACAAAATCTGAGAACATATACTGAGAGAAGATAGGTGTCTTAGCAAAACGTGGGCGAAAGATCATTCTCTGTTATGCTAGGGAACCAAATAGATGCGGACTTGAATACACCATGCAGTACACTAAAACACCTTGTGTGACACCAGGGGCTATGAAGGATTTATAATTAAACTGACATGTTCTTTGTGCTACTGTGCAGGCTATTGAATAAAGATTATGCACTCCTGGTAAAGTTGTTTTATCAGAGTGGCAGCAATAACAACGCTGCGTTGTGGAAATATCGCCGACAGAAACAGCTGCAAAGAGGCTCCATCGCAATAAATAGGCTAAAAAATATGATCAGTTAATCTGAAAAAAAAACTAGTGAATTAGATGCTATGGCAGACAGAAGAAGGCAGGTCATTCCCATATCAGTTTATAAAGTTCCTGTAGCTATAGCTGACCCTGCAGGATATGCCTCAGAATTTGTAGCCAGTGATCGAGCTGTATCATGGGACTTCTCTCACTCCTGGTCAACAGTTCTAAAGATTTTGCAGTGCATTTTACACTGTTATCCTTAAAATATTCAGAATGTGTAACAAATGAAGCGCCAAGGTAGCATACAATGTAGTGACTTTGCCCTTAGTTTGTTGGCATACATAGAATTGTATGACATGTGGTCAGAGAGTATTCTTTGGTAGACGAGGCACATTTAACTCTGTACGGTGCCGTGAATGCACGGAACTGTCGCATCTAGGGTGCTACTCCACAACAGGTCAGGAACATCCACTCCTCTCAGCTTATATGGCAGTGTGATTGGGTGTCACAAGCTTTTCCACTGTCGATCCGTTTTTCTTCGAGGAGATGACACTTCGCAGGCCGTTTAGGTATACAGTGACAAGTACGTTACAAGGACTTCCTTATGCAACGCGTGATTTCCTCTGCGCAAACACGCAACTGTGTCCACATAACTATTTTCATGCAAGGTGGGGCAACACCAAGTGTGGCTTGCCAATTGATTGATTTGCTTATAGAAACCTTCGGCAATAACTGAATCATCTCATGGTAATTTGAGATGTGTGGTCTTTCAGATTCCTCAGCCTAAAGCCAAGTGACTTCTGGTTATGGATATATCGGAAAGATCTTGTATATTAGGGATGTATCCGGACTCCGCCCGATGTGAAAGACAGCAGAGGACCACATATAGCTATGATTAAACTGGATGTGCTGCGAACAGCTGTTAACCATGTCGTATTACGGGTGTAGCATGTTACTGAGTCGGAAGACCGTATTTAACACACATTGTAACTTGTGACAAAGTCTTACTGAACATGCCGGAACTACCATAGTCATGTGATTGGTCGTTCGTGCCCTTGGGCACCTAGGCCACATTCTGACTGACTGCTTGCAGCACCATATCATCAACTGGTGTATCAAAGTGGACCGGTCCCCCTCCCTCCCTCCACGCCCTCTCTCTCTCTCTCTCTCTCTCTCTCTCTCTCTCTCTCTCTCTCTCTCTCTCTCCCCCCCCTCTCTTCCCCCCCCTCTCTCTCTCTCTCCCCCTCTCTCTCTCTCCCCCTCTCTCCCCTCTCCATTTCCTCTCTCTCCACCCCTCACTCTCCCCTCCCCCCTCCTCTCTCTCTCCCCCTCCCTCCCTCCCTCCCTCCCTCCCACCCTCCCTTTCTCTCTCTCTCTCTCTCTCTCTCTCTCTCTCTCTCTCTCCCTCCCTCCCTCCCTTTCTCTCTCTCTCTCTCTCCCTCGCTCCCTTTCTCTCTCTCTCCCTCGCTCCCTTTCTCTCTCTCTCCCTCGCTCCCTTTCTCTCTCTCTCCCTCGCTCCCTTTCTCTCTCTCTCCCTCGCTCCCTTTCTCTCTCTCTCCCTCGCTCCCTTTCTCTCTCTCTCCCTCGCTCCCTTTCTCTCTCTCCCCCTCGCTCCCTTTCTCTCTCCCCCTCGCTCCCTTTCTCTCTCCCCCTCGCTCCCTTTCTCTCCCTCCCTCCCTCCCCCCTTTCTCTCTCTCCCCCTCCCTCCCACGCTTTCTCTCTCTCCTACCTCCCTCCCTCCCTATCTCTCCCATCTCCCTCCCTCCCTTTCTCTCCCATCTCCCTCCTCAACCCTTTATCTCCCTCCTCAACCCTTTATCTCCCTCCCCAACCCTTTATCTCCCTCCCCAACCCTTTATCTCCCTCCCCTTCCCTTTATCTCCCTAACCCCTCTCCCTTACCCCTCTCCCTTACCCCTCTCCCTTACCCCTCTCCCTTACCCCTCTCCCTTACCCCTCTCCCTTACCCCTCTCCCTTACCCCTCTCCCTTACCCCTCTCCCTTACCCCTCTCCCTTACCCCTCTCCCTTACCCCTCTCCCTTACCCCTCTCCCTTACCCCTCTCCCTTACCCCTCTCCCTTACCCCTCTCCCTTACCCCTCTCCCTTACCCCTCTCCCTTACCCCTCTCCCTTACCCCTCTCCCTTACCCCTCTCCCTTACCCCTCTCCCTTACCCCTCTCCCTTACCCCTCTCCCTTACCCCTCTCCCTCCCCCCTCTCCCTCCCCCCTCTCCCTCCCCCCTCTCCCTCCCCCCTCTCCCTCCCCCCTCTCCCTCCCCCCTCTCCCCCCCTCTCCCTCCCCCCTCTCCCTCCCCCCTCTCCCTCCCCCCTCTCCCTCCCCCCTCTCCCTCCCCCCTCTCCCTCCCCCCCTCTCCCTCCCTCCCCCCTCTCCCTCCCTCCCCCCTCTCCCTCCCTCCCCCTCTCTCCCTCCCTCCCCCCCTCTCCCTCCCTCCCCCCCTCTCCCTCCCTCCCCCCCTCTCCCTCCCTCCCCCCTCTCCCTCCCTCCCCCCTCTCCCTCCCTCCCCCCTCTCCCTCCCTCCCCCCTCTCCCTCCCTCCCCCCTCTCCCTCCCTCCCCCCTCTCCCTCCCTCCCCCCTCTCCCTAACCCCCTCTCCCCTCCCTCCCCCTCTCCCTAACCCCCTCTCCCTCCCTCCCCCATCTCCCTAACCCCCTCTCCCTAACCCCCTCTCCCTCCCTCCCCCCCTCTCCCTAACCCCCTCTCCCTCCCTCCCCATCTCCCTAACCCCCTCTCCCTCCCTCCCCATCTCCCTAACCCCCTACCCCTCTCCCTAACCCCCTCTCTCCCTCCCCCCTATCTCTCACTCTCTCTCACTTCCCCCCTCTCTCTCTCACTTGCCCGTCCCCCCCTCTCTCTCTCACTTGCCCCCCCCTCTCTCTCTTTCTCTCTCTCACTTGCCCGCCCCCCACCCTCTCTCCCCCCCTGCGGGTCCGGGGTAAGAATAGGCCCGAGGTATTCCTGCCTGTCGTAAGAGGCGACTAAAAGGAGTCCCTCCCCCTCAAGGGGGTAGTTAGCGCCTGCGTCCGGAGACGGACGGTTCCACGACCTCTATTTGCGGTCATTTTGCTTTTTCACTTCTCGTTTCTTCCTTCCTTTGGTTGGTTCCTTTCTTTGCTCTTCTCCACCTCACTGTCTTCCTTACTCTTTCCCGCATAATCTCCTTGCCTTCTCATTGCCTTCTTCTCCTTGCCTTCTCATTGCCTTCTTCTCCTTGCCCTCTCATTGCCTTCTTCTCCTTGCCTTCTCTGGTCTCCGCCTCGGCGTTTGAGACACTGTCCCCCCCCCCCCTCTCTCTCTCTCTCTCTCTCTCTCTCTCTCTCTCTCTCTCTCTCTCTCTCTCTCTCTCTCTCTCTCTCTCTCTCTCTCTCTCTCTCCCTCCCTCTCTCTCTCTCTCCTTTTTCCTCTTCTTACTTCCTCCCTGTGCGCGCCTGAAGGCCGACCCACGCGTTCGCACGCGTAGCCGGTGACGGGGTAACGCGTAATTCCCCGCCCTGGGTAGACATGTAAGGCACGCGCGTACCCCCTGGTAAAGGCCAGGCCCGGGGAGGGGTGATTGCCTGAGCTGATACCTTCTGACCATGCCGATTGGTCCCTCCGTCTGTTTCTCGGGAGGTGTGACCTGAGGTGTAAACATTCACCTAAGGCGGGAGTGCCCTCTGAGAGGGTCCCCACAAGGAAGGAGCGCGCCATCGGAGACGCTGGCAATCATGGGGGATTCCTCCGCAATGGATTTCACTCCATCTCTCTCGACTTCTGCCCAAAAACGGAAACGTGACCAGCTACCAGTGACAAAAGTACTACCGCCTGCCCCACAGTTCCTCGTCGTTTCTCGAAAGGATTTTTCCTCTGTCAACCCTTTCGTTATCCAGAAGGGCGTCGATGCCATAGCCGGATCTGTTAAATCTTGTACCAGGTTGCGTAACGGTACCTTATTACTCGAAACTGAGAGCGCCTTTCAGGCACAAAAACTGCTTCGGGCCACACTCCTGTACACATTCCCTGTCCGGGTGGAGGCTCACCGAACTTTGAATTCGTCTCGTGGTGTGGTCTATACTAGATCCCTCGACGGCTTGACTGACGAGGAGATTCAATCTTTCCTCGCTGAGCAGGGCGTGACGGCTGTCCATAGGGTCATGAAAAAGGTCTACAATGACCTTGTACCGACCCGGACACTTTTCTTGACCTTCGATAGTGTTCAGCTGCCATCGCGCATCAAAGCGGGCTACGAGGTCATTTCTGTTCGCCCCTATGTCCCGACACCTACGCGCTGCTACCAGTGTCAGCGTTTCAATCACACTCGCCAATCTTGTTCCAATGCGGCTAAATGTGTCACTTGTGGCAGGGATGCCCATGAGGGTGACTGTCCACCTCCGTCTCCTCGTTGTGTGAACTGTCAGGGTGACCATGCCGCATCCTCCCGCGACTGTCCTGTCTATAAGGAAGAACGCTGTATCCAAGAAATTCGGGTCAAAGAGAAAGTGTCCACCTCGGCTGCTCGCAAGCTATTCGCTAGTAGGAAGCCCACACTGCTCCCAGCGGGGAAATACAGTACTGTCCTCGCCTCTCCTCGGACTACCAGGGAGGTGGCAACCCAGACATGCGATCTGACCTTCAGCACCACGGTCGTCCGTTCGGCCAGTGCTAAGATCGCGCGGTCGACGTCCCCTCCTCCTCCCATCACCCCACAGACACCAGCCCCTTCATCAGCTTCTGCTAAGACGAAGACCCAGAAGTCAGATGCACGGGCCTTCAAGAAGGAACCGTCCCGTGCAGACTTCCTACGTACCTCGACCTCCCAGCCTTCGACCGGTACTTCCACCAAACGACCTTCCAAGAAGGCTAATAGGAAGCACCGTTCTCCTTCTCCGCCACGGCGCATTTCTTCTCCTGCGCCACCCAGCGGTTGCCGCCCCAGGCCGTCATCCGTTTCGCCTGGCCGCACCGCTGGTAGCCGAACATCTGGCCGTTCACCGGCGGAGGAAGCTCCCCCTCAAGATGGCCGATGAACCTATAGACCCAATGGACGCTGACTGTCCGCCTACTGATAGCGGCGGCAGTGCTCGCTCGAAGCCAGGCCCTCAGCGGCCTTCGAGGTGACCCCTTCTTTAATCTTCCCTTTTTTTTTCTCTTACGATGGCACTTATTCACTGGAATATTCGCAGCATTCGCTCCAACCGAGAGGACTTGAAGTTGCTGCTTTGCTTGCACCGTCCGCTCGTCGTAGCCCTCCAGGAAACGAAGCTACGCCCATGCGATCAAATTGCCTTGGCACACTACACCTCTGTGCGTTTTGACCTACCCCCTGTGGTAGGTATCCCAGCTCATGGAGGGGTTATGTTGCTGGTCCGGGATGATATTTACTACGATCCCATCACGTTGCACACCGGCCTGCAGGCAGTTGCCATCCGCATTACTCTCCCCACTTTTCCATTTTCCATTTGTACCGTTTACACTCCATCGTCGTCTGCCGTTACCAGGGCAGACATGATGCAACTTATTGCTCAGCTACCTGCACCATTTTTGTTAACTGGAGACTTCAATGCCCACCATCCCCTTTGGGGCTCTCCAGCATCCTGCCCGAGGGGCTCCCTGTTAGCAGACCTTTTCAACCAGCTCAATCTTGTCTGCCTCAATACTGGCGCCCCTACTTTTCTTTCGGACACATCTCACACCTATTCCCATTTAGATCTCTCTATATGTACTCCCCAACTTGCACGCCGGTTCGAGTGGTATGCACTTTCTGATACATATTCGAGCGACCACTTCCCGTGTGTTATCCATCTCCTGCAGCATACCCCCTCTCCGTGCTCATCTAGTTGGAACATCTCCAAAGCAGACTGGGGGCTCTTCTCTTCCAGGGCGACCTTTCAGGATCAAACATTCCCAAGCTGCGATAGTCAGGTCGCACACCTCACGGAGTCATTCTCACTGCTGCTGAATATTCCATCCCTCACCCTACTTCTTCTCCACGTAGCGTACCGGTCCCCTGGTGGACCGCAGCATGTAGAGACGCTTTACGTGCTCGTCGACGTGCTTTACGCACCTTTAAACGCCACCCTACAGTGGCGAATTGTATCAATTATAAACGATTACGTGCACAGTGTCGTCGTATTATTAAAGAAAGCAAGAAAGCCAGCTGGGCTGCTTTCACAAGCACCTTCAACAGTTTTACTCCTTCTTCTGTTGTCTGGGGTAGCCTGCGCCGGCTATCTGGCACTGAGGTCCACTCACCAGTTTCTGGCTTGACGGTCGCGAATGACGTCCTTGTGGCCCCTGAGGCTGTCTCCAATGCCTTCGGCCGCTTTTTCACAGAGGTTTCCAGCTCCGCTCATTACCACCCTGCCTTCCTCCCCCGCAAACAGGCAGAGGAGGCTAGGCCACCTAACTTCCGCTCCTCGAATCGTGAAAGTTATAATGCCCCATTCACCATGCGGGAACTCGAAAACGCACTTGGCCGATCACGGTCCTCCGCTCCAGGGCCTGATTCTATTCATATTCAGATGCTGAAGAACCTTTCTCCTGCGGGTAAAGGTTTTCTTCTTCGTACTTACAATCGCATCTGGATTGAGGGACATGTTCCCGCATGCTGGCGCGAGTGTATTGTTGTCCCGATTCCTAAGCCGGGGAAGGACAAGCACTTGCCTTCCAGTTATCGACCCATCTCGCTTACCAGCTGTGTCTGTAAAGTGATGGAGCGAATGGTTAACTCTCGATTGGTTTGGCTGCTCGAGTCTCGCCGCCTCCTTACCAATGTACAATGTCGATTTCGTAGGCGCCGGTCTGCTGTTTACCATCTGGTTACCTTGTCGACCTTCATTATGAATAACCTGTTGCGGAAGCGCCCGACCGCGGCTGTGTTCTTTGATTTGGAGAAGGCTTACGACACCTGTTGGAGGGCGGGCATTCTCCGCACCATGCATACATGGGGCCTTCGCGGTCGCCTCCCTCTTTTTATTCGTTCCTTTTTAATGGATCGACAGTTCAGGGTACGTGTGGGTTCTGTCCTGTCAGACACCTTTCGCCAGGAGAATGGGGTGCCACAGGGCTCAGTTTTGAGCGTCGCTCTCTTCGCCATCGCGATCAATCCAATAATGGATTGCCTCCCAGCTGATGTATCAGGCTCCCTTTTCGTGGACGATTTTACCATCTATTGCAGCGCGCAGCGTACGTGTCTCCTGGAGCGCTGTCTTCAGCGTTCTCTTGACCGTCTTTACTCCTGGAGTGTCGCCAATGGCTTCCGTTTTTCTGCCGAGAAGACGGTCTGTATTAACTTCTGGCGCTACAAAGAGATCCTCCCACCGTCCTTACGACTCGGTCCCGTTGCTCTCCCATTCGTGGAGACAACAAAATTTTTAGGTCTTACATTTGACAGGAAACTTAGTTGGTCTCCACATGTGTCTTATTTGGCTGCCCGTTGTACCCGTTCTCTCAATGTCCTCCGTGTTCTCAGTGGTATGTCGTGGGGAGCGGATCGAACCGTCCTACTTCGCCTATATCGGTCGATCGTCCGCTCCAAGCTGGATTATGGGAGCTTCGTATACTCCTCTGCACGGCCATGCATCTTACGCCGCCTCAACTCCATACAACATCGGGGTTTACGACTTGCGATCGGAGCGTTTTATACTAGTCCCGTCGAGAGTCTTCATGCTGACGCTGGTGAGTTGCCACTCACCTACCGTCGCGATATACTGCTTTGTCGGTATGCCTGTCGGCTACTGGCAATGCCCGACCACCCGTCTTATCGTTCCTTTTTTGATGACTCTCTCGACAGTCAATACGGGTTGTATGTCTCCGCCCTGCTACCCCCTGGAGTTCGCTTTCGTCGCCTCCTTCAACACCTTAATTTTTCACTCCCTGCCACCTTTCGAGTGGGCGAGAGCCACACGCCACCTTGGCTCCAGGCTCAGGTTCGCGTCCACCTTGACCTCTGCTCGCTCCCGAAGGAGGTTACCCCCGGTTCAGTCTACCACTCCCGTTTTGTCGAACTTCGTTCGAAGTTCATTAATATGACCTTCATTTATACAGATGGCTCTAAGACCAATGACGGGGTCGGGTGTTCTTTTATTGTCGGGGCACAAAGTTTCCAATATCGGCTCCATGGCCATTGTTCGGTCTTCACAGCTGAGCTCTTTGCCCTCTACCAGGCTATCCTTTACATCTGCCGCCACCGACATTCTGCATATGTCATCTGCTCCGATTCCCTGAGCGCTATCCAGAGCCTCGGTGATCCGTACCCGGTTCACCCTTTCGTGCACCGGATCCAACGCTCTCTTCAGCAGCTGGTGGACGTCGGTTCTCCGGTTAGCTTTATGTGGGTTCCTGGCCATGTCGGTATCCCTGGGAACGAAGCTGCAGATGCCGCGGCCAAGGCTGCGGTCCTCCAGCCTCGGACAGCTTCTTGTTGTGTCCCTTCGTCAGATTGTAGCAGGGTAATTTGTCGGCGCATTGTATCGCTGTGGCATGCCGATTGGGCTGCACTTCCAGACAACAAGCTTCGGGCCTTGAAAGCTCTTCCCGTGGCTTGGACGTCCTCCTCACGCCCTTCTCGGCGGGAGGAGGTAGTTTTGGCCCGGTTGCGAATTGGCCACTGCCGGTTCAGCTATCGCCATCTGCTGACGGCTGCGCCGGCGCCGTTCTGCCCATGTGGGCAATTGCTGACGGTCCGCCACATTTTAACGTCGTGTCCGGATTTTAACACCCTGCGTCTCGATCTTGGCCTGCCTTGTACTGTAGAAGCTATTTTAGCGGATGACCCACGAGCAGCTGCTCGCGTTCTTCATTTTATCAATTTGACAACCCTCTCAAAGGACATTTGATTATGCTGTTTTCTTTTTTAATCCTATGCCTGTCAGTATGTCTTTCATCGTGTTTTCCGTTTCGGTGCTGTTTTAAACTTGCGACTCGCGGTGCATTCCTAAAGTAGTCTGGGCGCTAATGACCGTTGACGTTGTGCGCCCTAAAACCACAAAAAAAACCTCTCTATCTCACTTGCCCGCCCCCCCCCCTCTCTCTCTCATTTGCCCCCTCTCTCTCTCATTTGCCCCCCCCCCTCTCTCTCTCTCATTTGCCCCCCTCTCTCTCATTTGCCCCCCCTCTCTCTCTCATTTGCCCCCCCCTCTCTCTCTCTCATTTGCCCCCCCCTCTCTCTCTCTCACTTGCCCCCCCTCTCTCTCACTTGCCCCCCCTCTCTCTCACTTGCCCCCCCTCTCTTTCACTTGCCCCCCTCTCTCTCTCACTTGCCCCCCCTCTCTCTCTCACTTGCCCCCCCTCTCTCTCTCACTTGCCCCCCCCCTCTCTCTCTCACTTGCCCCCCCTCTCTCGCTCACTTGCCCCCCCCTCTCTCGCTCACTTGCCCCCCCCTCTCTCGCTCACTTGCCCCCCCCCCTCTCTCGCTCACTTGCCCCCCCTCTCTCGCTCACTTGCCCCCCCTCTCTCGCTCACTTGCCCCCCCTCTCTCGCTCACTTGCCCCCCCTCTCTCGCTCACTTGCCCCCCCTCTCTCGCTCACTTGCCCCCCCTCTCTCGCTCACTTGCCCCCCCTCTCTCGCTCACTTGCCCCCCCTCTCTCGCTCACTTGCCCCCCCCTCTCTCACTCACTTGCCCCCCCCTCTCTCACTCACTTGCCCCCCCCTCTCTCGCTCACTTGCCCCCCCCTCTCTCGCTCACTTGCCCCCCCCTCTCTCGCTCACTTGCCCCCCCCTCTCTCGCTCACTTGCCCCCCCCTCTCTCGCTCACTTGCCCCCCCCCCTCTCTCGCTCACTTGCCCCCCCTCTCTCGCTCACTTGCCCCCCCTCTCTCGCTCACTTGCCTCCCTCTCTCACTTGCCCCCTCTCTCTCTCACTTGCCCCCTCTCTCTCTCACTTGCCCCCTCTCTCTCTCACTTGCCCCCTCTCTCTCTCACTTGCCCCCTCTCTCTCTCACTTGCCCCCCCCTCTCTCTCTCACTTGCCCCCCCTCTCTCTCCCTCACCCCCTCTCTCCCTCCCCCCCTCTCCCTCCCTCCCCCTCTCTCTCCCTCCCCCTCTCTCTCCCTCCCCCTCTCTCTCCCTCCCCCTCTCTCTCCCTCCCCCCCTCTCTCCCTCTCCCCCTCCCCCTCTCTCTCCCTCCCCCCTCTCTCTCCCTCCCCCTCTCTCTCCCTCCCCCTCTCTCTCCCTCACCCCCCTCTCTCTCCCTCACCCCCCTCTCTCTCCCTCACCCCTCTCTCTCTCCCTCACCCCTCTCTCTCTCCTTCCCCCCTCTCTCTCCCTCCCCCTCTCTCTCTCTCCCTCCCCCTCTCTCTCTCTCCCTCCCCCTCTCTCTCTCCCTCCCCCTCTCTCTCTCCCTCCCCCTCTCTCTCTCCTTCCCTCTCTCTCTCTCCCTCCCCCCTCTCTCTCTCCCTCCCCCCTCTCTCTCTCCCTCCCCCCTCTCTCTCTCCCTCCCTCCCCCTCTCTCCCTCCCTCCCCCCTCTCTCCCTCCCTCCCCCCTCTCTCCCTCCCTCCCCCCTCTCTCCCTCCCTCCCCCCTCTCTCCCTCCCTCCCCCTCTCTCCCTCCCTCCCCCTCTCTCCCTCCCTCCCCCTCTCTCCCTCCCTCCCCCTCTCTCCCTCCCTCCCCCTCTCTCCCTCCCTCCCCCCTCTCTCCCTCCATCCCCCCTCTCTCCCTCCCTCCCCCCTCTCTCCCTCCCTCCCCCCTCTCTCCCTCCCTCCCCCCCTCTCTCTCCCTCCCCCCCTCCCTCCCCCCCTCTCTCTCCCTCCCCCTCTCTCTCCCTCCCCCTCTCTCTCCCTCCCCCTCTCTCTCCCTCCCCCTCTCTCTCCCTCCCCCTCTCTCTCCCTCCCCCTCTCTCTCCCTCCCCCTCTCTCTCCCTCCCCCTCTCTCTCCCTCCCCCTCTCTCTCCCTCCCCCCTCTCTCCCTCCCCCTCTCTCTCCCTCCCCCTCTCTCTCCCTCCCCCCTCTCTCTCTCTCCCCCTCCCCCTCTCTAACTCCCTCTCTCTCCCCCTCCCCCTCTCTAACTCCCTCTCTCTCCCCCTCCCCCTCTCTAACTCCCTCTCTCTCTCCCCCTCCCCCCTCTCCCCCTCCCCCTCTCTAACTCCCTCTCTCTCTCCCCCTCCCCCCTCTCCCCCTCCCCCCTCTCTAACTCCCTCTCTCTCTCCCCCTCCCCCCTCTCTCCCTTCCCCCCCTCTCTCACTCCCCTTGTCTCGCCCCCCCTCTCCCTCCCTCCCTTCCCCCCTCTCCCTCCCTCCCTTCCCCCCTCTCTCAAAGCATACTCCGCGAGCGCACCTATTAATGAACTTATGTATGTAGTCTCAGCATCCTGCAATGTATACAGCTCAGACCAAGCGAGTTGGCGCAGTGATGATCACACTGGACTCGCACTCGGGACGACGCCGGTTCAATCCCGCGTCTGGCTGCCCTGATTTAGGTTTTTCTTGATTTCCCTAAATTGCTTCAGGCAAATGCCTAGATGGTTCAGACATTAAACACTAATCCCCGGCTCTGTTATCTTGCAGCAGTCAGAACGCTGTCAGTTTAATTATAACCTCCCTATATAAAGTATAAAACTTCGGAAATAACCGAGGGAACAACAGTGTAAGTTTGTCTCAAAATAAATGTACTCTGAAGTAACGTTTGATGTGTGTGGAACCTGCTGTATTCATACTTTACCCCACCTTTCCCCATCACCACCACCACCACCACCACCACCGCGTGTGTACACACACACACACACACACACACACACACACACACACACACAAACGTACCTCTTACCTTCGGCTACAGAAATTGGGATAGGTGTTGCAGTTTCGCACAGGAGCATGAGTAACGTCCTGGGTTCAGGCTTACGCTTCAAGAGCATCTGTCATGCTATAAAGATTTCGTTTTCGTGTGTTAGCTCTAAAAATATGAAATGCATGAGTCTGTGGAAGAAAGAGGAGTGGGAATAACCATTGGTTTTTATTATTAATTTTTAGCTCATTTGACTATAAATTTGGAGTCCTGCCAAAAAAACTGTCTACTTATGAAAGTAATTTTAGGTTGGCATTTGCTCAGAGTTGTCTTGGACAAGTAGCATAGAAGGTAATATTTGTAATCTGCTACCGTTGATATGTTTCCATCACGAGTAAAGTAATCAAAATTATCGCCAGACCTGAGGAGCAGTGTGGCGATAGATGTACTAAGTACCTTTTGGGGATGGAGTGTCTTCAGTAAAAAATATTGTACAAAAACTGAAGTACAAAAGTTGGAATGTGTTTGCCACATCCAAAAGACCTTATCACTTGCTGAGGGAGAAGAAAGATGAATTGCTGGGAATTGGAGAAGTGCTAGGAAATAAAGGCAAACTTACATTTAAAGGAATTGAGTCTCGTCAGAAGGGTGTAATGTACTGTGGTGCCATTTAGTTTCATAAGTTATTCACCATCCAAAAACCAGTTCAAAATCCATACAAGAAAGAGGATTATTGTTGGTTGGTTGGTTAGCTACATTTTCCGATAGATCATTTTAATGAACCTTTCATCCAAATGATATGGAATGGGTCAGTTTACAGAACATGGGTACATGCTTAATGTTAACACTAATGTATTATTTTTTATGTAGTCCTACTTGTGCAACTTTTAAGAAGATATTTATCAATGGAATAGAAAGAGTTGCCCAGGAGAAATGATTTTAAGTTAGTTTCACAACTCGCTTTGCTGTCTGTCAGACACTTTATTTGCAGCAGAATGAACAGCTTTCTGAGCCTCTGACGACTTTAATATGGCTGATAAATGTAATTTTCTCTCATGTGTTGTAGGTATGGACATGATTGTTCTTCTCAAATGGTGACGAATTAGTTATGATGAATTTCATTAGCCGAGCATATGTGTTGTGATGGCACGCGACCGCTGCGGTAGAAGGTTCGAATCCTGCCTCGGGCATGGATGTGTGTGATGTCTTTAGGTTAGTTAGGTTTATGTAGTTATAAGTTCTAGGGGACTGATGACCGCAGCAGTTAAGTCCCATAGTGCTCAGAGCCACTTGAACCATTTTGAACTTAGAGAAGCTCAGTAATATGCTGCTACCAGTTCAAGTTTTCAGTAAAAAAATTTGGAGCCTTTTATCATTTTTACCAACACCTTCTCGTGTGCTACATCAATTGTTGGTATGACTATTTGTTGTATAGATCTTTTAAAAAAAAATTATGGACAGTGCATTTTCCGAGAACCACTTAATAATACCGTGGATTTACCATCTCTGCAGTTGCTTTTTCTCTCAAATGAGATTTATTATAACACTACCATCGTCTAGAAAAAGTACCAGTTCTGCTTAATAAATGTTAGGTGCGTGAGGAACATAAGCGTACCCAAAATTGAACCCTTTGGCTCCCTTTGTGATTTCTTCCCCGTCACTAAAATTTTCTATCCTTCCGACATTGTTTGAATTATTCAACACAAACTTTTGCTTACGGCTTGTGTATAAAGCTATCAATTCTGTAAAACTTGAGTTACATTACGAGAGTAACATGATCGACACAATCAAAGACAGAAGAAATTCCAACTTGCGAGATTTTATAAATTAAGTCTTATCCTAATTGCTGATAATGCGAATGTATAAACAGAATTCTCAGTCTAGCAACCCTTTTGTAATTTAAACTTTGATAAATAAATTGTTTGTACTTAAGTGAAAGACTACTCTTGAGTACATTACTTTTTCGAAGGTTTAAAAAAAAAATCTGTAAGGAAACTGGACGATAATTGTTAAAGGCTGGCATGTCACCTTTCTTGTGAAGAGGTTTAACAATTGCATATTTAAACTCGTCTGGAAAACGTCCCAGTGCTTTTGACGTATTGCATATGTCACTGATGGAAAGACTTAAGTTGGAACGACCTTCCAGAATTATGCTAGAAATTCCATCGGTTAATTTTATTAATTTTAGTGAACGACTTTGGCACTAGTTCTAGTTGTTTTAAGTATCGTGGAATGACATTTTTAATTTATATTCTTGCCTCTTCAACTGAACAATGTAATCCTATATTTGCTGCTACGCTTAGAAAGTGATTGTTAAAAATATTCGAAACTTTTCTGTTATCAGTCATTGTGAATATGACAAGCGAAGGAACACTTTCACATAAACATTCGCTATTAGAACTAACATCAAGGGTTCTTCCAAATCCTGTTTCACTGAAGAGATGTCAAAACACAATATGGATATGAAAACCTCAATAATTTTGTTTTTCCCCTCAGACGCCCGAAAAGGGCACTTAGTGGTTTTAATATTCTAAAAATTACTGTCCATGATAAAGATTATGGTTGAACTATCACCATCCAAGCTTCGTAACTAGCACTAATTGTAACTAACTACGACCGCACAACTTGGCTGGCGTAGCAGTAATAAATTACATACACAAACCTTCGTCATGAATCAGTCAGTGTATTTGTGAAAATCGTATCAAAATTCCTACAGTAGTTCTTAAGAGTAACCTCCATATATAGGCAGAGCAACGCGGCGGGGGACTTAAGATTATAATTTGTATACATGATGAAAATGTCACGTTTCAAGTGTTGAAAATAAGTAGTATGAATCCACCATTTAGCTGTGTCGTTACAGCAGTGTTTTTTACATCTATCAGAGCAGGATCAAAAAAACGAGGCAGGAAAAGAGATAATAGAAAATAGGATGATGTGGGGTAACAGTACCGTGGATTTTAAAATTCTTGTTACCCTGAACAAAATTTTTAAAATGCATTTACTCAGTTTTACATTTTCTTCAATTACAGGAAGACTTTTCTCAGAGTATAAGATCTAATGCTATAAAATTATGCGAGGACGTTAAAACACATTTTGTGTATTTGGTACAAGAATAGACTGTCCTTTAATTAAATATTACAATTCAATGTTCTTATAACTTGCCTTGGGCCGTAGACTAAAATTTCGAATTGTTGCATCTTCCGAATTTCAGTATGTCCATTTATTTTTAAAAAGATAAAATTAAAAAATATTTCTGCCAAAATTTTAATCCTGTTTCTCTTGCTTTTTCCATAAAAATGTTCTTTCTTTTCCCGGGCGAACGACAGCGAAATCGTGTAGATACTACATGTGCAGGAAAATAAATTTGCAGTCGACGAAGAATAAGTGGAATATCCAAGAGTATGAAGTTCACATAGGGCAGCAGTCTTGCCTGACAAAGTAAAAGGATCAGGAGAAAGATAACAAAACGACAAATCCATCAGCAGCTGTTCAGGATTATAGCTGTACAGTATAGTTCGCTGACATGAATCGTGTCGCCATTGAGAACGGGAAACCAGAATTTGTGGATTCTTATCAGGAGAAAGAGTTTTTCAGTAATAGAATCACAACAGCTGGCCGCTACTGCTAGGATCATCGTGAAATATGTAGCGATGTGTGACTTTGAATATTTTATCACATCTGCCAGTCTGTTTGAATTTCCACCTTCTTGAGTTTTTCAGAAAGGTATTACGTGAGCGTCGTTAGGCACACAAAGTTTCTGCTGTCGTCGGCGCCACTCACTGTATTCGGAATCTTGTTCGTGAACAACAGGAGACCAGGACGTTTTCCCTCTAAGTGCCATACCAGTACTCTGCGCACTGCCCTGCCCTCATTCATTCGAGCTACGTGACCCGCCCATCGCAGCCTACGTGATTTAATAATACTGATTATGTCAGGGCTTGAATAGAGTTCGTGACCCTCTTCGTTATGCAGTTTTCGCCACTCTCCGCTAATGTCATCCCTTTTTGCTCCGAAAATTTTCCTCAAAATTTTGTTTCCAAATACTCGAAACGGCTTTTCATTTTGCACAGTGAGACCAAGTCTCACACCCATACAGCATAACTGGTAGAATAATAGTTCTGTATATTCTAATCTTTAAATTCCTAGACAATATCCGTGATGAAAGTAATTATTCAGTGAGAAGTAGCACGCATTTCTCGCCCGTAATCTCTTCTTCAGTTCGGATTCAATCTCATTTCTCGAAGTGGTGTCCACGCCTAGATACTTAAATGTGTTCACTTTTTCAAACTGCATGTCTCCAACTCTTAGCATTTCCTGATCTACTGCTGTTGGCATTCTAGTGGTAACCAGGTATTTGGTTTTGTCTTCACTTATCCTGAGACCTAAATCTTCACTAGCCTTGATTAACGCATTCGCATTTGCTGTTACAGATTCTTTCCTATCGCTAATGATGTTTAGATCATCTGCATACCCTAACATCTTAATATTTCCATTTAACTCCACACCCTCTGAATTATCTGCTGCCATTCGTGTAATATATTCTAGGACTAAATTAAAAAGTAGCGGAGACAGGGCATCTCCCTACTTAAATCCGTTCTTTATTACAAATTCTTCTGACTCCAATTTACCCAAGCGTACTCTACCTTTTGTGTTTTTCAAACTCGCACAGGTATTTAGGAACTGGACCCTGAACATTTCGTAACGTCCCGTTAGTCATCAAGTAATAAACTGCTGAACATGTTCGTAATTTGTCACTAGCTGACTAATGAGACTTTGTGAGACGGGTAGAATATATTTTTCGATTTATAGCGCGAAAATTAAGATACAAACTTGACAGTTGTAAGATGTGGGCGAAGTTGTTAATTACACCGCGAACAGAATGATTACGGCGCCATCATTCGATAGAAATATCGCATAATATTTCCGAGTACTTAATCAGTTCCTGTACCTGAAAAGGTATTCAAGCATCTCACCTCTAATACATGTTAAATATTTTGTTTCGAAACAAGGTGTAAAAAATGTGCTTATGGAAGACCACGGTGTAACAGTTTCATAATACGCCTATGGCAGGCTTTTAAGGTCACTTAATGCACCTCTCGAATTGTTTCTGAAGCCGGATATCGTTCTAAGAAATATTTCAAATAAAAAAAATACGCTTCCTGCCGCGTTTACAAACAAAAGTGTCATTTATCCTATGTGTAATTTTTCATGTGATCAGATGTTCATGGCACAAGTTCTTGCGTAATGTCATTGCATTAAATTTGTTGTATACATGAGGACATCATGTTCTCTGTTTCGAATGAGAGTGCTTACTGTTTTCCACCTGTTGCTAATACGTGACCACTTGACGCTAGAGAGAGGGAAGACACCTTTTAGACCTTCTGCTTTGCACCAGACTAGTCTTATATTTCTACTGCGCCGAAGCACCAGTACAAGAGTTTTAAGCTGTACATGTATGATCTTTGACGATCGGTTTTATTTTGAATCATACTTAAAAGCAGGCAGCCGCAAATAGTATTAGTTAAGCACTGGTCATAGCGCTGTATCGACGGTACAGAAGTGACTCTAATGAACTGTCAATTAGTGTCAGTGTCAACTACGAGGTTTCTACCGCTGTACCGTGGAAGCTCAATTCTTCTATGCCGTTGGATGAATATGTGTTGATGGCATTATGTGATTGATACTTAAAGTTGTCTGGGATCTGTATTTGGTACATTACATTTATCTTTCTTAGCCCTTGACTACACTTTCATTCACTTAGAGTACAGTAAAAGTTACGTTTCAGAATTATATATTATGCAACTTTACCGGCTAAAAGTGGCTAACGGCGTAACATAATTCATTGTGCATTCTTTACATGTGGTCAAGTAACACAGCACGCCTTCTATGTATCTTTCTATATGGGCAAGAGTACACGAGCACATGCTTGGAATAAACGGAGACATACGTTTTACGCGCCTGCTGGAGGTATAGATTGGTCAACTATGCGTCTTCTTTCTGAAATTAACATTCATTCGAAATGTTTATCATTGACGATTTTTTTTTTCCCCGTTTCTTTTTGCCCTGACAGCACTATTCAGTCAGCAGTTACTACGTCGTGTCGGGGGTGCTTACGTCACCTTCCGCGGTGACGTCAGACGCATGCGCTGTGGATGCACCTCCGTCATTGATGTGTGCGCCGGCCTACTTGTATTGTACCCCAGTCGCATATTTTTGCCATTGCCGTACGTGGCCAATTTCCCACACCTTTTGTCCCTATAACTTGTACTCGCCAGACGTCATCCTGGGGTCTCGTGTTTATTCGTACTTGGTGTGAGCAGTTCATGTTGTATGGTTGAAGATCGCCTTTTTTCCAAATTACTGTTATACTTCTTACAGTATACCTAATCTGCACCTATTTAATTGTTCACGAAGTAGCTACGAGACGCGAGACTATCTTGGAACGCCAGCGACGCGCGGAACCCCTTCCCCGCCCCCCACCCCCCTCAGTTTTTTTTAATAATATTCAGCAGCTGATTATGTTTCCAAAAATCACAGTTTCATGTTACTTTGCTGTTTCAGTACAAATGCCTTTACCTTCGAAAAGGGTTTGGCAGTTTTCTTTTTGGGTGGATTCTTGTTTGGGCCGAGCTTGGGCTCCGTCTCAAGTGACTTAGTTGTGGATGGGATATTAAGTCCATCGTCCTTCGTTCGTCGTGTTATTATCTTACCGTGCCTGTATCTTTTATTTTTGCGTCAGTTTAGTACTGTAGCATTTTATATCGAAATGAGTGAAAAGCAAGAATTGAACTGAATAGTCTTCTCGTAGACAATTCAAGGATTTAACTTTTTTTCTCATTCACTGTTCATAAACTTTCGGTACTCACTACTAAAATTATTAGTGACTCAGAAAAGAATTCAATTTGCAGTTATAAAATGTTTTAACCATTTGCACAGAATCTGGGCGGTACCAAAAGAAATTTGAATGTGAAATCTTATCTTCTGGACAACTCCTGTTCCCTTGACAAATATTTAAACACCTGTAGCATGTGCAATATCATACAAAATGTTTACTTTGTTATTAAATGTGTCTCAGTTGAAACATGACTACTAACAAAGACTGATATGTCTATCTTAATTAAATTTTATTCATTCTGCTGTTTACCATTTTGCAAATGACTAGCGTGCGACCATACCACAAACAAATCTTATATACCTCACTCTATACGATGGGATAACGGTTTATGACAATATTTTTCTGTTAGTTTTTCTTTTAAAGTGATCTTAAGTGTTGGCCTACGAACACAAAAAGATTTTACCATCAGGGACTGTTTTCTCAGCAGCGAATCACCTTGTCCACACAGTTGCTGGGGCCATTTGTGTACGGTACCCGAGCAACAGCAGTTGCTTTCCTGTTTATTTATCGACTTTCTTGTCTCTGTACTTCTTAGCTCTTCGTATAGTTCTGTTATATCCGTAGCTGCGCGGAATGTTGTCTGGAGCTCTAGTAGTTAATAGTAGAGGTTCTCAGCATTGCTTATGCGTTGAGGTGCTGTCAGAGTACATAAACGCAGTTCTTTTGTGCTGGATGGCGGTGCAACTCCGCATGCATATATCTTGGTATGCGTCGGTATCAGAGAAAAGGAAACAGCCGTCTTTATTCCATCGGAATAACACATACATGAGGATGAAATAATACACAGGTGTATTGTACCTCGCCAGTAAGCCCCACCTCAGTGGGAGCTTACACAGAGCGACACACGTCAAATGTATATGTTAAAAGAATACAAAAATATAAAGACAATAAATTAACAACTAAACTAGAGAAGGAATTGGTGTGAAGAACAAAGACGGTTATTGCTCCTGTGACGGCCCCAAGGAGTCAGGGAGAGAGAAGCCAGCACTCTACCCAACGCCAGCCCTGGGCATCGGTCGCTGTGCCGTCATACGATGAGTAGATGACACTCTGGAAGCAGGGACGGCACGCCTGATGGACGGCGTGTTGTGCCCTTCTGCTCGTGGCGCCAGTCGAGCCGGAGGTGGTCGCAGACTGTCTAGTCGTCGACTGTGCGGGCTTGGCCGTCTTTGACCGCGACGATGTCAGACTTGCGGAGTCCTCCCGGTGTTCGAAGATAAGGATCCATCGAGAAATCGAAGTCCCTTTGCAAGCGTTCACTCGTGAGATGCTTCACGACCGCGTTGTGACGTTTCACGCGGGACCCGTGTGTTTGTCCGCAAACCTGCACGACGTCGTTGGCTGTCTCGACGGCTCCGCAGCCCGCGCGGCATTGGTTATCAGCCACCCGCTCGCGGCGTCCACCCACCCGCTCGCGACTACGCCGCGCCTTGGAGGTCAAGGCGTTTATGCGGGCGCGGATGGCGTTGATGAAGTCGCGCCCACACAGGAGACGACTCGTATTGGCGACCCATTGGTGCTGCCCCCGGATGGCGGTAGACTCGAAGAGGGCCGCACTGTCGAAGGGGACGTGTAGCAGAGCTGCCTACATGTCCCCAACCTGCTCCGACGTCGTGAGAGGATGACCTTTCCAAGTCAAGTGCCGCTCGAGCGTCGCGACCTCGCGCGGCACCTCGCGCAGACCCTCGTTTTCCGCAGTTGGCCCCATCTTCTACAGTGTCAGGAGTCGGGCCCGCCGTAGGGTAGGGCCCATCCAGCGGGCTGATGGAATGCCGAGTCCCCCTTGGGCCACAGGAGAGTGCTAGTAGCCCAAGGGGGGTGCCCGCCTGGAGGCGGAACTATTTCCTGACGGCTGCACGTACCGAGGTGTCCGCGACACCAATCCGGGTGCGACTGAGGGCCACCCCTTGATACAGGTCCTGCAGCAGCACGTGCATGAGAATGTAGAGGCGCTGTTACGGCTTCAGGGCAGCCTGGATGATGATATCCAGCTGCTTCTGCAGATGGCGAGGATGGAACAAGCACTGAGCAGAAGAGAACTGCAGCCCCACGTCATGAAAAGTCTCACCCACGTGTAGGGCCGGCATGGTGGTGTTGCCGGCTGTGAAGGTGATGGAGTGGTCCACCTTCACCTTATTCTCGCGGACGGAGGCCACTAAGGCAAGGGTGAAATACTTCCGCGCCTTGATATGCGGCCCCAGATGGGCGAGGGCTGCCGTGGCTGCGTCGATGTGGGACTGCAGGCCTATCTTCGTGGATGCGAAAAGCAGGACATCAGCGAAGGCCGAAGCGTTGACTCTGCGATCTAAAATCTGGGCTGCTATGTGGGAAGGCAAGGTGTTGAGCACGTGTCATTGGCCATGTTGAAAAGGAGGGGGGACCGAGGGTCCTCTTGACGGCTGCACGGCCACTCTCACGGCGTGTAACACAGCCACCTGCAAATCCTTTTCAAAAAAGCTTTATTACCTTTACGGGTTTCGGGCTATCCTGCCCAGCTTCAGGCGGTGACACTCGTATGTCCGTCAGCAGCATCTCATCCGCTCCTGCACTGCGTACTGTTTGTCTACGGTAAGAAGGCCCTATTTATTGGTGCTATCAGTAACGACGAAGATCGGCACTATTTGGAAGGTAATCTTTTGTCTTCGAGTGCTGCCGGTAATTCCGCGTGCGTCACTTCTGCTTATATATAAGCACAAAACGGGGAATTATGCCATCACTGCGGGAACGAGTCGGCGCTATCCGCTCCTCTCTCTCCCTCTCCCCCCTCCCCACAGACAAGCCTGGGGGCAAACATTTGCAACACATTTTGTTGCCAATTTTAGCACATTAGCATACTTTCCTGCTTTATTAGTCATCCACATAGTATAGAAAGTGATACTAGCTACGCAAATATTGTTCCACATAGCATATAAAGTGATCCCAACTACGCAAATATTGCTATGCTTGCAGGAGCCAACAACAGCATGCTGGTGAGGGATATACTACTATAATAAAAACTGTATTCTTCTGAAGACGTGCATGTTAGCTCGAAACCGTCAGTGGAAGTAAAATATAACTTTTTAAAGAAGTATTTGTGGCTGGTTGCTTTAAACTTCAACAATCCTTAATTGAATAACAGCCAGGGAATTAAACAAGATAGGTACTACAATATTGCTAAATATTGTTCTGGAGGCACACAGTTCACGTAGTCAAAAGATTATGAAGTCCGTTGTTAGAGTAAAACATAACGGGGCGGGACGGGGGGGGGGGGGGGGAGAAAT
Source organism: Schistocerca nitens (assembly GCF_023898315.1). NCBI lineage: Eukaryota > Metazoa > Arthropoda > Insecta > Orthoptera > Acrididae > Schistocerca > Schistocerca nitens. Next base: position 923,578,785 of record NC_064614.1, on the reverse strand, counting down.
CTTTCGTTACAGTTCATTTTGTTGGTTCCCAGAATATTGGCTTTTTAAATTTTAACGCTTTCACACGTGTTCTAACCAATTGTGATAACATTTATTCCACTCTGATGTTGATACCCCAAAAAACATTGTTTTGGAAGCATTCAGCACCTTCTTGAGTTGTTGAAAAGCGCTGTAAACGCATTTTCATTTGTAATAAGGTGACGAAATGTTGATAGGCGAGAATTAAATTCACCAATCAGTTGTTCGACGTACTGCCTGACAGTTGATACTGGTATGTCGAAGGCTATTGCGTTATTTCATAGATAACTTACAGCAATCAAATTGTTGTTTTACCATTCAGGAGTAACTATTCTTCGATACTCTTAACCAATGGATACGAAATGTCCATTGTAACCAAAGTTACAAGCGATTATTTTTTTTTGCTAGTGCTTCATGGGTGATTGAAACACTCAGACAATTGACTGCCACGTATTTTGCAGCTCTTGCGAATATTTTCAGCTTACGTCTCCTGTTAGGAAGTTTTACACAGATCCTGCATTTCCTTAGTTCAACTTTTTGATCATTCGCATACACCAATTGACATTCCCTGATTTTGAGATTTGATTAAATTAACTTCCGCCAAGAAAAGATCTTTGTTACGGTTAAAAGTTCATGTACAATCAAATGTGTTATTTTCTTTGGTGTGTCTAAGAATTCCTGTGTATAACGGTAAATCACATGTCGACACTTTTCCATCGGGTTCGGCACAGCATCATTGTTTTTGAACAATCGAGTATAGTCGGCCATCACGAAACACCTCCCTGACGGAGGCAGGCAAAGCAACTGGAAAGTCTTGAATTGAATGAAGGTGATCGACTTCCAAAACTTGATCGAAGTTATTCGATGCATTGTTGTTGAGTTAGGCCTTTGCCAAAGGGCTAAACATCCTTTGAATTTTCCACAGTATTCTTTTTTGAATGCTCATTGTAAAAAAAATACTCTATCGGTTTCCGAGTTCCCATAGTTTTAATGCCACGTCTCACCAAAACTTAAAAGGCGACCTTCGTAAAGGTTTTTTGAAGTCGTGTAAGTTACAGTTTTTGTAGTGGCTGTCGCATGTCAAAATGTGCCCCATCACACCGCTCCTTCGTTACGACCTGTTCAGCTGAAACATGCGTGAAGTTCACGAGACCACTTTTTAAATGCTTTAGGAAGACAATGGAAAGGAATGTTTTTGTGGATGGTTGCGCAGGATAAAAGCATTGGATGAAGTAAAATTGTTGTGTGCTGTCTGGAACTGTAACAGATAACTTTTTCAGCAACCCATTGTGTTGACGATTCGTATGCAAACTGCAGTGGCCGAACAACATTCTGATACTTTAGAGCAGCATGCACATAATTACTGAAAGCCACGAATGAGCTTTATTGGCATAGAGAGAGCCGTTTCAGGAAGTTGCTTCTATTGCTTTTTTTTTTATTAAATGTGCCGTACAAATGTTTTGAAGTACTACTTATTGAACGGTCGTAAAATCTAAACTTACAAAGAACAGACAAAACACCCCCTTCCTATTTTTCCCAGCATTTAAATAGATTCGTCTTATTTATGATGCCCAGCCACTTCCCTCTCATCCATAGAGCCAAGCGGCGTGGAGGTGTATACTTTGGAGCAGGTCCTATATCTCTATCTGACCCTCTAGATTTAAATTTTCCATTGCTTAACTTCAGACGAATACTCCTTTTGAAAAGGTCACGGCTGATTTCTTTATCTAACTAAGTATCTTGACGACATTTCAGTCTTGCCAAAACTTAGAATCCTAGTAGTGGTCTCATTTGTGGAGTGCAGAATCTCCCTTCCATCCTCCTCTTCACACACACACACACACACACACACACACACACACACATGGAGGATAAGAAACTTCTATTCGTAATTTTTAGCTTAATTATAAGTTGCGTGTCTTGAAAGACAGAAGTAACTATATTTTAATGTATTGAATTGTTTGCCTCAATAACTTTCAACCTTCTTTTTTTTCCGGGTATGTGTAAATACACTACCATATATCACTACACGAACGTCTGTAGAAGGTGACAGGTATGTATTGCGTGTTTTACTGTTTCTCAGATACCTTTAGCTTTCATTGGGGGGGGGGGGGGGAGAGAGAGAGAGAGAGAGAGAGAGAGAGAGAGAGAGAGAGAGAGAGAGCTGGTGAATTTATCAAAGTCGCACACATTATGTGGATGGAGGGGAACCCTGTTTCTAATTGCGGTAGACTTCCTCCGAATATAGCAGTAATAATTCGGTTGAAATAGAAACAAAAAGTTGTTTTAAATGGCAATAAAACCCATTCAGAGCATAGTTAATATCTTCAAAACAATCTGTAATAGCATAAAATTAAAATGTTCTTATTTTGGAGGAAAGACAAAATCGCATACGACATACCTGTGGGATTGTACAGAGATTGTGGGGGGGAACACTTTCTCCTCTTCTAGCAGCAGCGCAGCGTTTTAACAAGGGGCGTCCGACAGATCCACATAAATATTGGCCATTGTAGTTGACGTTTGTCCGTTGTATAGTTATGGAACATGTTCTGTTGTTACGCAAACTGAGATCTTTTGGAAGTCAAATCGCTCTGTTCATCCACTAGATCCAAGCTGCCCTCAGGTTGGCTCAGTGTTTCTTCCGAAGGGAATCCGATCATTTCCGCATTGCTGTACACTGAACAAAATACGAGCCTACCGAATATCGGACCAGATGTTTTGTGATTGGTTTCGGAGCTTCCTAGTGGATAGAATACAACGCGTTCGTAACAGTAGAACCGCCGGATTTCCGAACCACTTAAAACCGCCACCGGGACAAAATAACCCATCCCCAGTTCTGACATTTATGGCTTCTTCTTAATTGTGATTTTATTATAGGGGACGAGTTTTTCTGTAACAGTCACTTTAATGGTTCAAATGGCTCTGAGCACTATAGGATTTAACTTCTGAGGTCATCAGTCCCCTAGAACTTAGAACTACTTAAACCTAACTAACCTAAGAACATTACACACATCCATGCCCGAGGCAGGATTCTAACCTGCGACCGTAGCGGTCGCGTGGTTCCAGACCGTAGCGCCTAGAACCGCTCGACCACCACGGCCGGCAGTCACTTTAATGGGCTGTTACTTTGTTTTAATTCTAATTAAAAAATACTAAAACTTATTTTGTAATATTATAATTTTACAAAATAATTGAATACTCTCTTAGGTTTTGCTCATGTTAACATAAATATGCAAATTCTTGACAGTTATCATCCAGAAGTCTTCTATTTTTATAGAAATACGACCAGGTCAAAAAGTAATACTTTTTTACAAGTAAACAAGAATAGATAACATATTACCGTAGTCTAATATAGGTCTACACTTTGATACACATTATCTAAAAATAACATTAAAGTCTGTGGAAGTAAAAGTGTTATCTTTAAATACCTACAGATTGGTTTACATGTATACATGAACATTTCCCTTCTTACACGACTTTTACACCTGGCAGCGTCTTCCAACTATGCCCAATGATTCAACGTATGTAGCTAGAGCTCTGACCCAGACCCTGACCCCTATGTATAATCTTACTTGAGTTGCTCCACGAGATTCAGAAGGGATTTTCATTTTGTTACTTTGAAGATTGTTACTAGTCTGTAGATTTACCCAGCCATTGATGTTTTCTAAGTCTAAAATGTTATAAAAAGTATGAACAGGCTACTTCTTCTACGAGCTTTCACAGAGTACTTGCGGACGATCTGACAAAACTACAGCACTTAATTGGGACATGTCATTGTGTGAGACTTTGACGTAGTTTGTACGTTTGGATGCAATGAACTAAGAATTATCACATTACCTGACTTCCTTTGATACTCTCTGACGGTCAGATTGTCGCTCTTGAAAGCTACCGTCTTTATAGATCCTCAGGAACTTTCTATATGCGTTCACTTTCACTTTAATTTTACAATATCAAACAAGGACATTCGGTTTGTATTCAGATGTGATAGTGAAAGTAGGACGTCACATGCAATATTCCCTCCTGTATGGTGTGAACCTAAAAGTTTATTCCCTACACAGTATCTAAGACGTTTACCACTACGAGTTCTTTACCAAGATACGGGTAAGCATTTATCATATATTTGGAATATTTATCGACAGTATTTCTGCTCATACTTGTCAGATTTTGAAGCCATGAACTGAGGAACCGACATCTACCCTGGGGTCGGGAACAACTGCTCATCGACCCAAATACATGGACCAGGAATGTACAGTTGTGGGAGGTTGCTACGAATCTATACCATACATCTGCACACTCCTCCTTTTTAACGGCTCCCATATGTCGACCTCAAATCAAACAATGAGGAAACCTGAAGCGGTTACGTGACATCAACGTGTAAAATTGTGTTCCCCATTTCTCCGTCTAGGAAAGGTCTGCTTCATTAATATCAAAACTAGCAGGAAATGCATCAAAGTCTTCACGGTAAAAAGACCGTGCTTCACCTCCCAACAGACCCGGCACCTCTCTTTTAGCGCATTTTTGAATGTTGGAGAATACGTTCGCCAATAAAAATACGCCAAGCTCTCCAGGGAAAAGCATTGATGACACACCTTTTTACATATGGAGAAGGACTAGACCTTTTTTTTGGCCACGCTTTTCAGGAGTTCCAATATTTGTAAGATCTACTTTCCACTTTTCTTCAACCTCTCTACTGACAGCGAAATTCCTGAGAAACTTTTTATACCACAATTATGCCGCCTTTCAGCATATTCTTGGCCCAGTTTTGCAGCATTTTGCCGAAAATTGCAATTGCCGAAGCCATACTCTTTTCATTAGTGATCATGCAAGCAGCTTTAGCAGCACTCCAACAAACGATTGCAACCCAACCGCCTTTGCCACGTTTTCTGTTACGGTGTTGACGTTGTTGCCCTTTTCGATTACGCAACACCTAGAGTTAAGCGCGTGAGCGTTTCCCATGGAATGAACACAGTTTCAAGAAATAATAGGGAGACAAACATGTCAGAAACGTTTTATTGCTTACCTTTTTTACAGCTGTGTACACGTGGAGATTCGTCAGTTTCTTTATCGCTGCCCTCTGATTCACCCGAGCTCCCTGCTGTTCTTTCTTCTGCGCCATAAGTATCGGCTGAAATACCGTCTACATATTCTCTTTCAGGTTCAACCTCTTCAGTAAAATTTATCAAAGCTAACATGTGCCCATCCGTCAGACTTCGACGACTAGCCATGCTGTGCAGTTTCTCAGTGCCTGTTCATTCTGTTTATATAAATTTTTTGTCTGTTAGTCTCTGCACTTTCAGTATCATACCTGCTTTGTACCAGAAGACGTAATAAAAGCTGATTTTACAAATTTCTTTTTCTCTAAAATTATGCAATTGACAGCGTTGACTATTATTTCAAAATAAACTATCCTGTGATGTAGCCACGTCTACCTCCTAAAATATTTAGAAAAGTGAGAGGGATTTAAGTTGCATCCACTTTCTAAAATAATTCAGAGAGGGAGAGGGGAAAAATTTTGCTGTGGACAAAAATGTCCTTCCGCCGAAGGGATAGTTCTAATGTGATAAAAATCGACTTGTGTATAGGTAGGATGGGGGAGCATTCTGACGGAGTGTTATATTAATGATCTAGTGGATAACGTTGGAATCTCCACGAGAGTATTCGCGGACGAGTGTTGTGTAAAGGAAGGCTGCAACACCAGACAACCATAGGGAAATGCAGGAAGACCTACAGAGAAGTGACAGTTGGTGCAGGGACCAGAAATTGACTCATAGCGTAAATGTACCGCCAGGGGGCTCGCCACTCTTCGGCGGGTTCGTGCTTGGCTACCACGGGCCCCCAGCCTTTGCAGCATTTTTTCCCCTTCCGTACTGCATATCTATCCTCTGGCTGTTCTTTTTCCCCTCCCTTGGAGAACATGTCTGGGGGTGTTAATGGGAATGTTTGCATTGTCTGTAGCTGACGTAAGAACAGTCTCACCTTCTTTTTCCGCTCCATTTTCATTTCTTTTTCTTTCTCCTTTCGTTCCGCTTCGGCGTTTAAGGTTCCTCTTTTTCTTCTTCCTCCCTGTGTGCTCCTGAAGGCCGGCCTACGCGTCTGACGCGTAACATGTGAATGGGTAACGCGTAATTCCCAACCCCGGGTATACAGGTAGAGTTCGCACGTACCCCCTGGTACAGGCCAGGCCCAGTGAGGGGCGATTGCCTGAGCTGCAACCTTCCCAAATTACCGATTGAAATGTGACCTGAGGTGTGAACAATCACCTAGGCGGGTGCGCCATCTTGTGAAGGGGGCCCCAGTTGGAAGGAGCGCGCCATCGGAGACACTGGCAATCAATGGGGGATTTTCTCGCAGTGATTCAGTCATCTTCACAATCAACATCTATGCAACATAAACGTAATGATGCTAATGATCAAAGACCTATCCTGCTGCACCAGGGTTCCTCGTGGTCTCACGTACTGAAGACGCTCAGTCATTTGCCACGGTAAATCTGTTCATTATTCAGAAAGATGTTGACGCAGTTGGTGGCCCTGTGAAATCCTGCTCTCGTTTACCGAATGGCACTTTACGTTTGTAGACTACTTCTGATTCTCAAACACAACAACTCCTTGCTGCCTCGCTTCTCCATGGATACCCTGTTCATGTTGAGGCCCATAGAACTTTGAATTCTTCTTGTGGTGTAATTTACACCAGGCTGATCAACGGTCTAACAGAGGCCGAAATCCAGTCTTACCTCTCTCATCAGGGTGTCTGTGCTGTCCACCGTGTAATGAAAAAGGTATATTCCTCCTTAGTGCTCATCTGCACTTTCTTTCTCACCCTTGATAGCGTGGTGCTTCCATCTAAGATCAAAACAGGCTATGAAATTATCAGAGTCTGGCGGTATATTCTGATTCTGCTGCACTGCTACCAATGTCATCGTTTCAACCACACTAGAACATCTTGTCGACACCCAGCCAAATCTGTAACCTGTGGTAGGGATGTGCACGAGGGCGATTGTCTGCCTCCTCCTCCCCACTGTATTAACTGTAATGGCGGCCATGCCGCCTCCTCTCGGGTTTGTCCCGTGTGTGTTGGTGAACGGGCTGTCCAAGAGAGCCACGTAAAGGAAAGAATGCCGTACGCAGTCGCTCGCAAGTTACTGGCTAGTCGCAAACCCTGCGTTCTGTCATCTGTCCCCTGCAGTTTTGTTCTTGTTACCCCTCGCTCCATGAAGAACATGGCCACGCAGAATGCGACATCCAGTTCAGCTCTGAGGTTGTGAAATCGCCCAGTGTCAAGGTAGCATCGCCATCCCCCCGTCCAGCTGTGCAACAAGCTGTCAAACTGTCGCCTCAAGGTGCGAAGACACCAGCTACACAACCGGTAGGCCGGAAACCGGGAGTAGTACTCCAATGAAGACTTGCTCCGTCCCTGCAGCCAAACAACACCCACCAAAGGGAAACGGTCATCTCCTTCGCCAACTCGAAGATCTTCGACGGTGTCACCATGTAATACCTTAGCCCGGCCGGTCTCCATGCTACCGGTGCACACCACCAGTCGTTATTCAGCGTTGGACTCCACAGACCGACCGCACAAGCAACCCAATGCTTCTGTGGATCCCATGGAGCAGGATCCTCCTGCTTCTGTGCCCTGTAGTAGCGACTCTACACCGGCTGTCACTCGGCAGCCGCCGACGTGACACCATTACATCTCTTCCTCATCATGACTCTCCTTCAGTGGAATGTTCGCGGCCTTCGGTCCCACAAAGAGGATTTACGGCTACTTTTATCATCGCAGCGTCCCCTTGTACTCTGCCTTCAGGAAATGAAATTGCGCCCTCACGACCGCTTTGAACTTTCATATTACTTACCGATTCGTTTTGACCTACCCCCTGAGGTCGGCATTTCACCTCATGGGGGCGTCATGTTGCTCTTACGGGATGACATTCATAGTCATCTCATCTCCCTGACCACCCATCCTCTGTTGTACAGTGTGAGGCAGTGAAACGGCACGATTTTGTAAAACCACCAAAGATTTATTTACAAGTAAAATCATAATAGTTGAACATGGATCTCAAGTACAAGAGTGGAAATTAAAGATTTAACTTAAAAACAATCATTTTTTAAATATGGTGTCAGTGAGGTGTCGTCCTTGGTTTTGCACACATTGTCTAAGCCTGAGATGAAATTGTCCCATGACGTTTCGTAGCATCTGTACTGGAATGTTGTTAATGTCCTGTCGAATTCGCTCCTTCAGGTCTTTTTGCACTTGAGGTAGCCCCAAAGAAAAAAGTCTGGTGCCGTCAGATCTGGTGAACGGGCAGGCCAGGGGAAATCGCCATTCCTGCTGATTAGACGTCCTGGAAATGCAAGTCTGAGCAATTCCATTGAGACATTAGCAGTATGGCTTGTTGCACCATCTTGCTGGAAGAGTGTTTCAGCATCTGGATCATGTCGATCAATTCCAGGCAGACCAAAAATGGTCAACATGTCAGCATAACGTCCAGAGTTTACCGTCACTGTGTTGCCATCTTCATCTTCAAAAAAATAGGGCCCCACGATTCCACGAGATGACATTGCGCACCAGACTGTTACTTTTTCAGAATGGAGAGGTTTTTCATGAAGTTCGTGCGTGTTATCTGAGGACCAATATCTGAAGTTTTGCTTATTTACGTACCCACTAAGATGAAAGTGGGCTTCATCACTCATCCATAAGTTATGCACTCTTTCTTCATTTCGTTCAATAACGTTAAGCATTGACTGGCAAAAGCGTATACGGTTATTGTAGTCATTAGGTTTAAGGGCTTGCACTACCTGAATTTTGTATGGATGATAGTGAAGGTCACTCTTCAAAATCCGTCTTACTGATCGATTGCTGAGACCAAGTTCTGCGCTGTGCCGTCTCGCGGATTTTCGCGGACTTCGTCCCAACGCTTCGCGCACACGATTAATGTTCTCGGGTGTCCGGATTGTTTTTGTGCTGCCGCCTCTTTTCTTTGTTGTGCTAGCAGTAGCTTCAAAGGTTTTAACCCAAAGGAGAATGGCTTTCCTTGATGGCACGGGAGCCCGTGGCGGCAGGTTGAATTCACGACGAAAGGCGCGTTGAGCACCAACCACACTATCCGCGTTTTTGTAATATGCCTTTACGGCATATGCACGTTGCGCACTCGACCAACGCTCCATGGCTACTGAAACTTCCACCACTCTAGACGCCCAAGGTCACTTCCCCCACTCTCGCAACCCCCCTCCGCGCCCGACAACCACTATCGAAATCGTGCCGTTTCACTGCCTCACCCTGTACTTGTGAGTACAAGGTAGGAACGTTATCATTACCGCCGCAGAACGTTCCATTCATCGCACTTCCTCGTATCACGGCGTGTCCTGGTCCGTTGGTGGACTGAGGCGAGCCGCGACGCTATTCGCGTCCGGAGACGTGCTCTCTGCATATTTTTTCGTTATTATACGGTGGCAAACTGCATTCATTACAAACAGTTGCGTGCACAGTGTCGTCGCGTACTTCGAGATAGCAAAAAAAACTAGCTAGATTTTATTCACTAGTTGTTTTAACAGTTCCGCTTCCATCGTGTGGGCCAACCTCCGACGGCTCTCTCACATCTAGGCCCATTCCCTAACTACCGGCCTCACACTAACAGACGATGTCATCGTGGACCCTATTGCTATCTCCAACACCTTGGGCCGCCATTTTGCGGAGATTTCTAGCTCCTCCCACAAACACCCAACATTCTTCCATCGGAAACGAGCGGAGTCGTCTCAGGCGATACCCTTCTCAGAATCGTGGGTGCTACAATGCCGCCTTTACTATGAAGGAGCTAGATCATGCTGTCACTTCATCCCGATTTTCCACCCCTGTGCCAGACGATGTTATCATTCAGATGTTGCAGCACCTTCCTCTAGCGAGTAAGCACTATCTGCTTCATTCCTACAGTCGCATCTGTGGAGAAGGCATGTTTCCCAGACGCTGGCGTGAAGCCACTGTCATACCCATACCTAAGCCTGGTAAGGACAAACACCTTCCTTCTAGTTGCCGCCCCATTTCTCCCACCAGCTGTGTTTACAAGTTGATGGAACGTATGATTCATGCCTGGCTGGTATGGTGGCTCGAATCTCTTAATTTACTAACCATTGCACATCGTGGATTTCGAGCGCGCCGTTCTGCAGTTGACCATCTCGTCACTTTGTCCACCCATGTCATGAATGGTTTTCTGTGGAAATCCCAGACCGTGGCCGTTTTTCGGTTTAGAGAAAGCCTATGACACTTGCTAGAGGACTGGTCTCCTCCATACTCTCTACACGTGGGGATTCTGTAGCACCCTTCCCCATTTCATTAGCCAGCCGCGGTGGCCGAGCGGTTCTAGGCGCTTCAGTCCGGAACTGCGTGACTGCTACGGTCGCAAGTTCGAATCCTGCCTAGGGCATGGATGTGTGTGATGTCCTTAGGTTAGTTAGGTTTAAGTAGTTCTAAGTTCTAGGGGAATGTTGACCTCAGATGTTGAGTCCCATAGTGCTCAGAGCCATTTGAACCCATTTCCTTCAAGAATTTTTAAAAAGCGAGTTTTCAAGGTGCATGTGGGTTCTGCCTTGTCGGACACGTTTATCCAGGAAAACGGTGTGCCTCAGAGTTCCGTCCTGAGCGCCGTCCTCTTTGCTATAGCCATTAACCCTATAATGTTTGTGTGCCTCCCGCCGGGCATCTCCGGTTCCCTTTTTATTGACGATTTTGCCCTCTTTTGCAGTTCTCCACGGACCTGTCTCGAACGGCGTCTTCGGCGATGTCTCGATCAGCTTTACTCATGGAGTATAAACAATGGCTTTCGTTTTTCCATTGACTAAACCATTTGTATGAATTTCTGGCGGCGCAGTTGGTTTCTTCCTCCGTCTGTACATCTTGCGTCTGTTGCTCTTCCGTTCGTTGAAACTACGAAATACCTGGGGCTCCTGTTCGATAGGAAACTTATCTTGCTCCTCCCACGTATCTTACGTGGTAGCGGTCCGTCAAATGCTCTACGTGTCCCAGTGGTACATTCTGGGGAGCAGATCTAACCACCCTCCTCCGTTTATCCGCTCAAAACTAGACAGTGTGTGTTTCGTTTATGCATCTGCACGTCCGTCTCTCTTATGCCGTCTCAATACTGTCCACCATCGTGGCATCCGTTTGGCCACTGGAACCTTTACACTAGCCCGTTTGGGAGTCTGTATGCAGAAGCTGTCGGAATATCGCTGTCCTACCGCCGTGGATTTCTCAACAGATACGGATGCCGTTTGTCATGCGTGGCCACTCATCTTATGCCTCCTTCTTCGATGATTCCTTCGATCGTCAGTATGAAGCGTGTCCCTCTTCTCTGTTACTTCCTGGAGTTTGCTTTCGGCTCTTGTTCCAGCAGCTTAACTTCAGGCTGCCTGCAACTTTCCCGGCGGTTGTAAATCCTTCACAACCTTGGCTTCGTGCGGCGGTCCCATATTCACTTTGGCCTTCATTCTTTTCCTAAGGACACTACTACTGCCTCGCTCTATCGACTTCAGTTTTACGACCTTCGCTCGGAATTTCGCGATATCGTACCTTTGTGTACACTGATGGCTCTCGGACTGACCATGGTGTCGGATGTAGCTCAGTCGTTGACACCGACGTTCTTCGGTATCGGCTTCCGGAACACTGCTCAGCATTTATAGCAGAGCTCTTCGCCCTGTATCAGGCCACGCAGTACATCCTGCGACATAGGCTTTTCAGTTGCGTCATTTGCTCCGACACTCCCAGTGCCCTTCAAAGCCTCTGTGTGCTGTACACCGCCCATCCCTTAGTGCAACGGATGTGGGAAAGCTGTCACTTGCTCGCTCTTCATGGAGCCACTGTGTTTTTTCTGTGGGTCCTTGCTCACGTCGGTCTGACAGGAAACGAGGCAGCTGACACTGCTGCCAAGGCTGCAGTTCTCGTACCTCAGCCTGCCAGTTCTTACATTCCGTCCGATGATGTCTGTGTTGCCGTCTGTCAGCAAGTGGCATCACTTTCCCATCACCACTGGTCCTCTCTTCACGGGAGCAAGCTCAGAGTTATTAAGCCTCTCCCAGTGGCTTTTGCGACCTACTCACTACCGTCTCGCCGTGAGAAGATTTTAGCTAGGTTGCCCATCGGGTACTGCCTTTTGTAGCCATCGCCATGTAAGTGGTGCTCCCCCACCACTTAAACTCATTGCGCCCAATCTTCGATCGTCCGCCAGTCCCTAACGGAATGCCCTTTTTTAACCACTTAACGTTTTGTTTGTGTTTGCCGTCTGAGTTATCGGCCGTCTGAGCGAACGATCACGTTTTACTTTTTCCTCGTCGTAGCAATATGACGAAGGCCATTTAATTTTTAGTTTATGACCTTTCTCCATGTCCCGGTTTTTAGCTGTCTTCTCTTCCGTCTATAGGGAGTGACGTTTAGTCGTTTTTAGCTCTTCTTTGTCTGCGTGTTCTGCAGTTCTGACGTGGCCGCGTGTGGCCCTAGTTATTTTTGCGCCCTTAAAAAGCAAACAAACAATTATTAAAATATCAGACCATGTGCATACAAAGAAATGCACAGTGCAATTCCGAAGCCCAACAACCATATGGAAGCATATGACTATACAAACGAGTTTGATATCATTTTAAATAGAAAAATAAATTATTTTCTTGGTAAATAATTAAAAATTTTAGGTAAGTACTATTTTGCATTAGACTTCCACAGGTCAAACACAGTTTTTAGTTGATGAATCATATAAAACATCCCGGTAAAGACTGGAAGTGAAAACACTTTTCAGTCATACCTTCTAAATCATGCTAAATCATACTGTTTTATGTGCATGCTGTGACGTGGATGCTTCAGGGCCAGCGGAGCAGGGTGGAAATAATTTTTTTATCCCTGTTTGCATGAGTCGTAGTAATGGAGGAAATTTCTTTAAAAGACACACTGGCCACTATATAGCAAGAGAGTAATTGATTGAATATTCAAATTGTAATAAAATATGACGGTAAAATGAATTACAGCAGTTTGTTGTAGAAGCTAGGAAGCGGCAGATCCATTTATCTGGGCGACACTGATACAGCTGAGACTAACCTATTACACAGCACCGTAGCAAAATGCAGTGAATCATTATCTGCGCTGACTGCAAATTCGATCATTCATCACCAACATGCGTTAATTCCCCTCCAAAATGCCTCACTGTGTGTGTGTCCAAAGCAGTACGTTTTCCACAACTGATAGTGCTGGAGAGATCAGTTGAAAAAATGATTAAATGTACGATAAACGGTTTGAAAAATCAAACTACAAGTGGTAGTATTAGGTGCTAATCTAGATGGTGGTCTGTCTCTCTCGACCACTAGCGCGGATCTGTGTCAGTTTCGAATCAGGTAGTACTGTGATACTAACAGATCTCTCTTCTAGCTTGTAGCTTTCTAGAAAAGTATGCAAGAGCTTTCCAGGCACATCGATCTAGTTCGAATGTAACAAAAATTTTTGGCCACAATTCATGTAAGTTCCAAAATCATGTGTGTCCATGTTGTCTATGGACTTCACCGAATTTTTGACGTTTTCGTGCATTTTTCGATATTTTTTCATATGATATGTAAATGTAAAACTATACAGTAGAACCTCTACTACGATTAACTTACTCCTCGGAGTATCTTACTTTGTATCCAACCATCTTCTGCATTCCACACTGAACAGTGTGCCAGCATTATCAATTCTACCCTTGTTACAACAGGTGTCTGCCTGAGTCACACTCCTCGCGCATGCTCAGTTGAGGAACTACTGTACTGCTGGTCTGTTTGCCTTACGGTATTGTAATCTGCAGCTTTATCTGTGCACTGTATTCCTGTTAACTTCAAAGTTGCTCTGTGTAGTTCTTTTAAGTTGTAATTACGTAGTGTAAGGGATTCTGAAAGACTAAAAATGGCAACAAATAAAAAAAAAGAAACTTGTTATGTGCCAATCGAACAGAAACAGTGTTCTGCAAAGACTTGACAGAGGCGAGTGCGTTACTAAATTAGCCTTTGAAATGGCTGTTGGAGTGGCAGCCATTAAATACTGGAAAAAAGTAAAAAGATCTTGAATCTTTTTCTTTAATTGTAGACAGTGAAAATGTTTTAAAAACTAGAACAGCATTGAAAAAACCAAAACTTGAGCTCATGGGTGGCATTGTGGGTTTCGTTTCTTCAGGAGAGGCTTGACAGGGATGCCACTTCCAGGCCCTCTCACAAAAAAATCACAACTGTTCAGTTGCATCAAAAATTTTGAGGTAAAAAGACAAATTGCAAGTAGTTGAAAGTCTTCTCTGGTGGAGTAATCGTCAGGGTGTAGACAAGTTCCTGTTTCATCCTGCTGATGACGATGCAAGTAGAGAGTTTGCTGAAAAAATTGAAAATATTGTCTCAGAAAATAAACTGATAGCTGATCATTTTATACGAAATTGACGAGATTGCACTAAACTGTAAAATACTGCTTCCTTGCTTCAAAGAATGAAACAACCACAGGCACTAAAGTAGCAAAGGACAATGTCCGATTGCAACATGCAGCAACGGAAGTGGTGACCGTAAATTGCCGTTGTCTGTAAGCAGCAAACACAAGAAACAAAGAGCCTTAAAAAAATAAACACGCCAGTTCTTCCTATTAACTGCAAAGCTAAAAAAATTCGTGAATGAATGGTAATTTGTTTAAAGAATGGGGTTTTGATACATTTGTTCCAGCTGTTGAAAATTATTTCAAATAAAAAAGACACCATCCTGTGCACTTGTTTTGCTAGACAACGCCCCAAGCTAACCTTTAGAGTTTAAACTTCAACAAGGTGACATAAAAGCTGTGTTTTTGCCCCTGCCACACACGTTAATGCAATAATCCAACTAAGATGTTACTGAGTAGTTAAAGCGACATAACAGGGGAAAATACGCCAGTGCTTGATCAGAGAAAACAGAAGAGCTTTGTGATCTTTTTGAAACAGTGAAAAGCCTCAGCATGAAAAATGCAATTTACACTGTTGCTCAAGCTTAGAAAGAACTTACGAAGACCACACAACAAAAATCATTGAATAAAAATTGTCCTACCCTAAATCAAGAACAAGAACTTCCAGAAGCGAATGAGTCAGATACTGCAGCTTCAGCCACTCATTTGCAATCCCTTCAGAATGATATCTAGTGTGCTGATGTAGAGAAATGGCTACCAGAAGGTGACACTGCTGGTATTACCAACTAAGAACTTCATGATGATTGGGTCATTGATCTCGTTTTGCACTAGTATAGTGTTGAGCTAGAGGAGTCACAGAATGAAGAAAATTAAGACGACGAAAAGATCAGGCGCTCTGCAGCAAAAATGCGCTCGAGATTGCCCTAAAAGATTTGGAAGAACCACCAACCGGTACAGCTACCATCATGTTGTCGTCAAAGAAGTTGTGGATGCAGCCTCAAAATTCCCCCCCCCCCCCCCCCTTCGGGTCCGGGGTAAGAATAGGCCCGAGGTATTCCTGCCTGTCGTAAGAGGCGACTAAAAGGAGTTTCAACCGTTTCGGCCTTCCATGTGATGGTCCCCCTTGGGGTTTGACCTCCATTTTTCAAAATTCTACAGAAGTACGAGCCTTTTGGGGAAGGATGCCTTACGTGGTGTATCACTGGTCCTCAGTGCACTATGACCTTGGCACTCAGCATTGCAACGGCGTTGTAACCACACCCACTATTCCTCAAATTGGGCCTAAACGCCTGACGGGTTGCACAAGTTACGCCCATAGTGCGTCCCCATCTGCACCTACGATCATGATGGACTTTCCATGGCACCCGAAATCCAGCACTGTAGCCAGCCCGTTGTGGTGGGGTCGTCATGTACCCTCTAGGTTGTAGCCCCCTGACTACACAGGGATCGTACTGCCGATACCTGAGCTGCACCCTCCCCACGTCGGCCAAGGAGTAGATGCCCGTCTCCTTGGGGCATCAGGACTCACGGCAACGGTCATCCTGCCAGGTGGCCCTTGCTGAGGCTGGGTGGCTCCCGTGGGGAGAGCCCCTGGTCGGAGTGGGTGGTATTGGGGCGGACGTTTCGCAGATGAAACGTCAACGTGTATCAGGTCGATCTGCGGCCGAGTCTTTTAAAAAGAAAGGTACTGTCTCTGGTTCTCCTGCCCTTTCCCCCTTGGCCACTCCCTGGGAGGAAGGACAGGCCCGCCGGCGTGGGGCGAAGTACTTCCCCCGCTATTTATTCTGTTCTCGGACCGATGGGGGGACGTTCCCCACCTCCAAGCCCATGTTCTTTGTCCAGCACATCGAGGACATCTTCGGGGAAATCGAGGCTCTCAGTAAAATGCGTTCGGGATCCGTTCTTATAAGGACCACCTCCGCCGCACAGTCGGCGGCGCTCCAGGCGTGCGACCGACTAGGGGACATCCCAGTGTCCATTGTCCCGCATCTGGCACTGAATAGGACGCAGGGGGTTATTTTTCATCGGGAGCTCTGATGAGGAGCTCAGGGCCAACCTGGAGCGCCGAGGTGTGCATTTCGTCTTGCGAGTCCAGCGCGGCCCCAAAGACCGTCGCATCGACACCGGGGCCTTTGTCCTCGCCTTCAAGGGGGACGTTCTCCCAGAGAAGGTAAAGGTGATGTGCTACCGGTGTGACGTGCGACCTTACGTTCCGCCTCCTATGCGCTGCTTTCGGTGTTTGCGCTTCGGGCACATGTCGTCACGGTGTGAGGCTGAGCCCCTTTGTGGCGATTGTGGACGTCCTCTTCGTGAGGAACATACATGCACCCCACCACCTCGGTGCGTCAATTGTCCTGGCATCCACTCGCCTAGATCTTTAGACTGCCCCGCGTATCAGAAGGAGAAGAAGATTCAAGAATTAAAAACTTTGGATCGTCTCTCTTATTCTGAGGCCAGGAAGAAGTATGACCGCCTCCATCCCGTGATGTTGACAACTTCGTTTGCCTCAGTCGTGTCCACTCCTTCCACAGTATCCTCACCCCTATCCTGTCCCCCCTCCACCTCCTCACCCCATCCGGGGTCTATGCCTCCGCCTCCCAAATCCCTCCCTTCCAAATCCTCCTCCCTCGCGGCCCCTGCCCCCTCTGCCCCAGGGGCCACCCTTCCTCCTCCTCCCCCTCCGCCGCCTGAGAAGCGATCCTCTTCTCAGGCGTCCATCGGGGAAACGTTCCGGACCCCGGCTCCCGAGATTCAGCGTTCCAAAACTGACCCCGCGTGTGAGGACCTTCTTCGGGTCCAGCCCACCATCCCCGTGCCTCATCGGACTTCCAAGAAGGCCTCCAAGAAGAAGTCCTTATCCCCCTCTCCACCCCGGCGCGTTTCGTCTGACGCTCCATCCGTGAGTCGCTGCTCCCGGCCGTCTTCAGTTTCGCCGGGACGCTCTGCTGCTAGGCGCTCAGCTGGCCTCTCGTCGGCGAATGATGCTGCCCCTCCTCCGCAACCCGGGAAAGCGGCCGCAGCTGGCGACGACTCGATGGAACAGGATCCGCCTCCCGCCGGTTGTAGCGTTGTTCCCTCGAAACGTGGCCCTCCGCGGCCGTCGAGGTGACCAGCTCTTCACCCGTTTCGTTCCTCCTTTTTTCTGACTAGCGATGGCTTTGTTACATTGGAACATACGAGGTATTCGATCTAATCGGGAGGAATTACAACTGCTCCTCCGCCTGCACTGTCCGCTCGTCCTTGATCTCCAGGAAACCAAGTTGCGCCCAACTGACCGTATTGCTTTTACCCACTATACCTCGGAGCAGTCTGACCTCACCCCTGCGGACGGTATTCCAGCTCATGGTGGGGTCATGTTGCTCGTTCGGGACGATGTCTATTACCATCCCATCCCATTGACCACCCCACTCCAAGCAATAGCTGTCCGTATTACTCTTTCTGCCTTTACTTTTTCTGTTTGTACCGTCTACACTCCATCGTCATCCGCAGTTAGTCGGGCTGACATGATGCACCTGATTGTTCAGCTTCCTCCGCCGTTTTTATTGTTTGGCGACTTCAGTGCCCATCATCCCCTTGGGGCTCTCCTGCATCCTGTCAGAGAGGCTCCCTCTTGGCGGATGTCTTCAACCATCTCAATCTTGTCTGCCTCAATACTTTCCTCTCGGACTCTACTCATACCTACTCCCACTTGGACCTCTCGATCTGTTCTACCACTCTTGCCCGTCGGTTCGAGTGGTATGTCCTTTCTGACACCTATTCGAGCGACCACTTCCCCTGTGTCGTTCGTCTCCTGCACCACACCCCATCCCCACGTCCTTCGAGCTGGAACATACCGAAAGCTGACTGGGGACTTTACTCCTCCCTGGCGACCTTTCCGGACCACGATTTTCTCAGTTGTGACAGTCAGGTCGAATACCTCACGGGTGTTATCATCAATGCTGCTGAACGTTCCATTCCTCGTACTACCTCTTCTTCACGTCGCGTTTCCGTCCCCTGGTGGAATGAGGCTTGTAGAGACGCTATCCGTGCTCGACGACGTGCTTTACGCACTTTTCGCCGCCATCCTACGTTGGCGAAGTGTATTGGATACAAACGACTCCGAGCGCAGTGCCGTAGAGTCATCAAAGACAGCAAAAAAGCTTGTTGGGCCTCTTTCACCAGCTCCTTTAACGGTTTTACTCCCTCTTCTGTCGTCTGGGGTGGCCTGCGCCGGCTGTCGGGCATTAAGGCCCACTCCTCGGTACCTGGCCTGACTTCGGGTAATGAGGTCCTTGTTGATCCTGTGGATGTCTCCAACGCCTTCGGCCGCTTTTTCGCGGAGGTTTCCAGCTCCGCCCATTACCACCCTGCTTTCCTTCCCAGGAAAGAGGCAGAAGAGGCTCGGCGACCTTCCTTCCACTCGCCGAATCTGGAAAATTATAATGCCCCCTTTACTATGCGGGAACTCGAACGTGCACGTCCCGGTCCTCTGCTCCGGGGCCAGATGCCATTCACGTTCAGATGCTGGCACACCTTTCTCCGGCAGGCAAAAGCTTCCTTCTTCGTACCTACAATCGCGTCTGGACCGAAGGTCAAGTCCCCATGCGTTGGCGTGACGCCGTCGTTGTTCCTATACCCAAACCCGGGAAGGATAGACACCTTCCTTCTAGTTACCTCCCCATTTCTCTTACAAGCTGTGTCTGTAAGGTGATGGAGCGCATGGTTAACGCTCGGTTAGTTTGGATACTTGAATCTCGACGGCTACGTATCAATGTTCAATGCGGCTTTCGTCGCCGCCGCTCCGCTGTTGACCACCTTGTGACCTTGTCGACATTCATCATGACCAACTTTTTGCGAAAGCGCCAAACGGTAGCCGTGTTCTTCTATTTGGAGAAGGCTTATGATACCTGTTAGAGAGGAGGTATCCTCCGCACTATGCACAGGTGGGGTCTACGCGCTCGCCTGCCCCTTTTTATTGATTCCTTTTTAACAGATCGAAAGTTTAGGGTACGTGTGGGTTCTGTCTTTTCCGACGTCTTCCTCCAGGAGAACGGAGTGCCTCAGGGCTCCGTCTTGAGCGTAGCCCTTTTTGCCATAGCGATCAATCCAATTATGGATTGCATTCCACCTAATGTCTCAGGCTCTCTTTTTGTCGATGACTTCGCGATCTACTGCAGTGCCCAGAGAACATGCCTCCTGGAGCGCTGCCTTCAGCGTTGTCTAGACAGCCTATACTCATGGAGTGTGGCAAATGGCTTCCGGTTCTCTGAAGAGAAGACGGTTTGCATCAACTTTTGGCGATATAAAGCGTTCCTTCCGCCATCCTTACATCTCGGTCCCGTTGTTCTCCCATTCGTGGAAACAACTAAGTTTCTAGGGCTCACACTGGACAGGAAACTTTGTTGGTCTCCGCACGTCTCTCATTTGGCTGCCCGCTGTACACGTTCCCTTAATGTCCTCAGAGTTCTTAGTGGTTCATCTTGGGGAGCGGATCGCACTGTCCTGCTTCGCTTGTATCGGTCCATAGTCCGATCAAAGCTGGATTATGGGAGCCTCGTCTGCTCGGCCATCCCTCTTACGCCGTCTCAACTCCATCCACCATTGGGGGTTACGTCTTGCGACCGGAGCATTATGCACTAGTCCCGTCGAGAGTCTTTATGCTGAAGCTGCCGAGTTACCATTGACCTACCGGCGCGACGTACTGCTTTGTCGCTATGCCTGCCGGCTGTTGTCAATGCCCGACCACCCCTCGTATCAGTCCTTCTTCGCCGATTCTCTCGACCGTCAGTATGGGTTGTCTGTGTCTGCCCTGCTGCCCCCTGGAGTCCGCTTTCGTCGCCTGCTTCGACAATTGGATTTTGCCCTCCCTCCCACCTTCAGAGAGGGTGAGAGCCCGACACCACCTTAGCTCCAGGCTCCGGTTCATATTTATCTCGACCTCAGCTCGCTCCCGAAGGAGGGTACTTCGGCTGCAGTGTATTGCTCACGGTTTGTCGAACTTCGTGCGCGACTTGCCAGTCACACCTTTATTTACACTGATGGCTCCAAAACTGACGATGGTGTCGGCTGTGCCTTTGTCGTCGGGGCCGTCACCTTTAAATACCGGCTCCTCGACCAGTGTTCCAGCTTTACGGCCGAGCTTTTTGCTCTCCATCGGGCCGTTCAGTATGCCCGCCGCCACCGCCGTTCATCGTATGTACTCTGCTCTGATTCACTCAGTGCTCTTCAGAGCCTTGGAGCTCCATATCCGGTCCATCCCTTGGTGCAACGGGTCCAGCAGTCCCTCCATTCTTTTGCTGATGATGGCTCTCCTGTGAGCTTTCTGTAGGTTCCCGGCCGTGTAGGAGTGCCTGGGAATGAGGCTGCTGATGCTGCAGCCAAGGCTGCAGTCCTCCTGCCTCGGCCAGCCTCCCATTGTGTCCCGTCATCTGACATTAGTGGGGTTGTTTGTAAGAGGCGTGTGTCATTGTTGTGGGATACTTGGTCATCACTTCAAGGAAACAAGCTCCGGGCAGTAAAACCGTTCCCAACTGCTTGGACAACCTCCTCCCAACCATCTCGGCGACAAGAGGTCTTTCTGACCAGGTTGCGGATTGGGCATTGCCGGTTTAGCCACCGCTACCTGCTCTTCGGTGACCCAGCCCCGCAGTGCCCTTGTGGTCATGCATTGACAGTGCGCCATGTTTTATTGTCGTGTCCCCGTTTTAGTCAATCTCGTGTTGTCCTGTCTCTGCCATCTACTTTACAGGATATTTTAGCTGATGACGCTCGAGCAGCTGCTCGTGTTCTTCGTTTTATTACTTTGACTGGCTTGTCCAAAGACATCTAACTCTTTCACTTATTTTATCTGCATCTTTGTAAGAACTTTCTGGTGTCCCCCCCCCCCCTTTAGTTTTACTAGATTCTATGTGCTCTAACAATTGTGACTGGGCGCTAATGACCTCAGTAGTTGAGCGCCCTTAAACCCCAAACAAACAAAAAAAAGGGCAGCCTCAAATTCAAGGTTTAGAGCCGTGCGGTTAGAGGCGCCATCTCACGGATCGCGGGCCCCTCCCGCCGGAGGTTAGAGTCCTCCCTCGGGCATGTGTGTTGTTCTTAGCATAAGTTAAAGTAGTGTACAAGTCCAGGGACCGATGACCTCAGAAGTTTGGTCCCTTAGGAATTCACACACATTTGAACATCAAGGTTTAGAAAATAGAAACAAGAAAACGTTTTAAACTTTTTAAATTGTCAATGTGTTAAAACTTTTGTTTGCTTTTCTTTTTATCAGTAATGTAATTTTGATCCCTGTAAATGACTTGTTTAATTTTCCTCTTATTATTCAACCTTTTTAGCGATCATGCTATCGCTTCGTCCCAAAAGTGATCGTTAAGCGAGCTTCTACTGTATATTTGGATTCTTTCGTTTATGTAATCAGGTGTGGCTAAATATGTTTATAGACCATCTAACTTTGATTCAGAGTCCCAATCCATCCAGGGTATCTACTTACTCCTTCAAATGTCAAGACTAAGTACCAAAGCTAAAGTAAGTTATACTATTTACTGTGTTGGCTGAGTGCAAGGGTCCCCAGTCCCTCCTTCCAGTGACACCTAAGGCATCGTTGTTGGAGGCGGCAGCAGAGGCAGCAACGTCCATGGGATGCGTTCAGAATTGCATCCAGAAGGTGGCTGTACAAAAGTTTCGTTATTTGTAAGGTATTGCTAATGGTCGATCCACAATGAGCTACTTCTGGGATTATTCCTAGGTGTGAAGGTATCATCCAGAGATATTATTCGTGGTGGATCCATTTGTGCAAAGGTCATGATAACAGCTGGGGTGGATCCACCTGCGTAAAGAAAGGAAAAAAACTGAATAACATTCAGCATGAATCCACCCATGTATGACCTGAAGTATCATCTGGAAGTTGGACGATCCAGCACTGCATCTGCGAGTACTGACTGGACTGGATCCAGCAAGCGATACATCAGGCAATATTGAAATGGTTCAAATGGCTCTGAGCACTATGGGACTTAACATCTATGGTCATCAGTCCCCTAGAACTTAGAACTACTTAAACCTAACTAACCTAAGGACATCACACAACACCCAGCCATCACGACGCAGAGAAAATCCCTGACCCCGCCGGGAATCGAACCCGGGAACCCGGGCGTGGGAAGCGATAACGTTACCGCACGACCACGAGATGCGGGCTCAGGCAATATTGTTAGATCTGGGTCTATCATACGTACATTACCAAAAATGGTTTGGAGTGGTCGACTTGCACAATGTCTGGGGTGAAGGTTGTGATGGATCTCTCTCTGCAATAATTCTCGGATAATGTTTGCTATTGATTTAGTGTCTGACCTGGGGTAGCATCTGAAAGGTGGATCCTCTACATTAGGTCCAATGCCGCCACTGCCTCTGATGCCTCCACTGCCATGCAGAAAGCCAATACGGGCTGGAGTGGCCGAGCGGTTCTAGGCGCTACAGTCTGGAACCGCGTGACCGCTACGGTCGCAGGTTCCAATCCTGCCTCGGGCATGGATGTGTGTGATGTCCTTAGGTTAGTCAGATTTAAGTAGTTCTAAGTTCTAGGGGACTGATGACCTCAGAAGTTAAGTCCCATAGTGGTCAGAGCCATTTGAACCATTTGAAAGCCAATATGCAAAATAACACAATTTTGCTATGTGTGTGTTCGCAACAGAACAATGTAAACACACTACCTCCACAACAATAATCCGTGCGTGTGCAGTATTTGTTTCAGTTGTGGCTGTTGCACTTTTTGTTGACATTTGGAGGAGAGATGAAGATAAACTTGGTTGGGTTGCATTGAAGTTGGATAGTATAAAAATAAATATCTAGCTGTAAGCAATTAGTGTGGGGTAGGGAGAGGTGTGCGTGCGCTTGATTTGTCAAGGTACGCCAAACTGGTAAAAAAAAAAAAAACTGATTTTGAGGTGTTGTACAATAGAACTTTTCGTTTGAAGCAGTGTAAAACAAGGTGTATTCACACTTTTAAATACACAGAGAAATGTCAAAATGTCGTAATAATGCCAAATTCCAAAAACACCACCTGGAAGGAACGACACTGGCATCTCTTTCGGTACAAATCAAAGACTATATATACAGGATGGTCCATTGATAGCGACCGGGCCAAATATCTCACGAAATAAGCATCAAACGAAAAAACTACAAAGACCGAAACTCGTCTAGCTTGAAGGGGGAAACCAGATGGCGGTATGGTTGGCCCTCAAGATGGCGCTACCATTGGTCAAACGGATATCAACTGCGTTTTTTTTTTTTTTTTTTTTTTTTTTTTAAATAGGAACCCCCATTTTTAATAGATATTCGTTTGGTACGTAAAGAAATATGAATGTTTTAGTTGGACCACTTTCTTCACTTTGTGATAGATGGCGCTGTAATAGTCACAAACGTATAAGTACGTGGTATCACGTAACATTCCGCCAGTGCGGACGGTATTTGCTTCGTGATACATTACCCATGTTAAAATGGACCGTTTACCAATTGCGGAAAAGGTCGATATCGTGTTGATGTAGGCTATTGTGATCAAAATGCCCAACGTGCGTGTGCTATGTATGCTGCTCGGCATCCTGGACTACATCAACCAAGTATCCGGACCCTTCGCCGGATAGTTACGTTACTTAAGGAAACAGGAAGTGTTCAGCCACATGTGAAACGTCAACCACGACCTGCAACAAATGATGATGCCCAAGTAGGTGTTTTAGCTGCTGTCGCGGCTAATACGCACATCAGTAGCAGAAAAATTGCGCGAGAATCGGGAATCTCAAAAACGTCGGTGTTGAGAATGCTACATCAACATCGATTGCACCCGTACCATATTTCTATGCACCAGGAATTGCATGGCGACGACTTTGAACGTCGTGTACAGTTCTGCCACTGGGCACAAGAGAAATTACGGGACGATGACAGATTTTTTGGACGCGTTCTATTTAGCGAAGAAGCGTCACTCACCAACAGCGGTA
Source organism: Schistocerca nitens (assembly GCF_023898315.1). Classification (NCBI taxonomy): domain Eukaryota; kingdom Metazoa; phylum Arthropoda; class Insecta; order Orthoptera; family Acrididae; genus Schistocerca; species Schistocerca nitens. The sequence continues at coordinate 923,554,396 of NC_064614.1, read as the reverse complement.
ACGTAAACCGGCATCATATGCACTATTGGGCAACGGAAAATCCACGATGGCTGCGACAAGTGGAACATCAGGACCTTGGCGGGTTAATGTATTGTGCGGCATTATGGGAGGAAGGATAATCCATTTCATCGATGGCAATGTAAATGGTGCAACTTATGCTGATTTCCTACGTAATGTTCTACCCATGTTACTACAAGATGTTTCACTGCATGACAGAATGGCGATGTTCTTCCAACATGATGGATGTCCGGCACATAGCTCGCGTGCGGTTGAAGCGGTATTGAATAGCATATTTCATGACAGGTGGATTTATCGTCGAAGCACCATACCATGGCACGCACGTTCACCGCATATGACGTCCCCGGATTTCTTTCTGTGGGGAAAATTGAAGGACATTTGCTATCGTGATCCACCGACAACGCCTGAGAATATGCGTCAGCGCATTGTCAATGGATGTGCGAACAATACGGAAGGCGAACTACTCGCTGTTGAGAGGAATGTCGTTACACGTATTGCCAAATGCACTGAAGTTGACGGACATAATTTTGAGCATTTATTGCATTAATGGTGTATTTACAGGTAATCACGCTGTAACAGCATGCGTTCTCAGAAATGGTAAGTTCAGAAAGGTACATGTATCACATTGGAACAACCGAAATAAAATGTTCAAACGTACCTACGTTCTGTATTTTAATTTAAAAAAACCTACCTGTTACCAACTGTTCGTCTAAAATTGTGAGCCATATGTTTATGACTATTACAGCACCATCTATCACAAAGCGAAAAAAGTGGTCCAACTAAAACATTCATATTTCTTTACGTACTACACGAATATGTAATAAAAAGTGGGGGTTCACATTTAGAAAAACGCAGTTGATATCCGTTTGATCTATGGCAGCGCCATCTAGCGGCCAACCATAACGCCATCTCCTTTCCCCCTTCAAGCTAGACAAGTTTCGTTCTTTGTAGTTTTTTCGTTTGACGCTTATTTCGTGAGGTATTTGGCCCGGTCACGATCAATGGACCACCCTGTATATGAAGCAGATTTCCTTGGACGATTCTATTCAGGAATGCATGGTGCGCGGCGGCGGTGGCCTGTGGCGGTAATGATTCACATTTCCCGCTAATGGGATGAGCCTTACGATTGGAAAGACCAATTGAGGTACAGGGATGTAGCTGACTTACGTCGTCCTCTATACGGCTGAATAGTGAACTAATACTCTTTATGTGTTGGGCTACCTTCGTGATCACGAGTGCTCTGCATGGAAATTTGAGAACATTCAATATGTACTTGTGTTTGTGCTGGACCATTACACCCTCCCATGTAAATTGTCCGATTGACTGCTTCTGCACATTTCCCATCTTTATTTGGTTGAGAGAACATCGATTGTGGTGTGTGCATCCAGCTGGTTAAAGACAGGTGGAAGATACATTTGCTGGTTCTCTAGACATAAGAAGCACCTTAGTTGACTTTGTAAATTATAGGGATTATTTGGAATCTGTTATATCGCGAGTGGCATAAGAAGCACCTTAGTTGACTTTGTAAATTATAGGGATTATTTGGAATCTGTTATTCGCGAGTGGCAATATTAGTTTCCTGTATTTTTTTTTTCAAGTTTTCACATAAAGGTTTTCGCAGATGGGATAAGATTCTAGTTACTCTGTGGTTTACAGCACGCTGCACCTCACTAAAGTTTCATGTTTCTAGAGAAATAATTTCCGGTCTATATCTTCAGAATTATATTGTGTAAATGATACTGCTATGCAAGTGAGTGTCCGAGAAAGCTTCCAGCCTATAACGATTTGGCTTGTGCCCCCATCCCCTTGGGCGAGTCAATAATAAACTAATACCCACTTTGCATTGCGTTGCCTTTGGGACCGCAAGTGTCATGTGTATACTCTGCGGAAATTTGAGAAGATTCAATACGACGGGTGTTTGCACCGGGAGCGTTGATAGCATTCAAACCCCTACCTCAGGTCCTCCTGGGGTGGGGGTCATCCACAGCTTGCTGGCCTCTCTGGCTCATATGCCCTTCTGCGGCTGCAGTCACAGGCCGCATTTACGGCGGCAGATTGCTCTGTCGGCACTGTACTGCTGCACGGTGAGTAAGTGGGATGTATTTGACGATCTGTAGACCACTCTTGCGGGGTTTAACTGTCAGTGCACCATGGCGATCTGTAGAAGATAGTTTTGCCGCTGAAATTCTCGTCTGCAGAAAACAGTGGCGGATGGTTCTTCCACACAGGCAGCATTCAGCAGCAGCAGCAGCAGTTGCATGGGTAATTTCAGTAAGAGACATGACGGATGGGGTGTCCCTGTAGGACCGCCAGGGAGAATGCATTCAGTGTTATTCTTGGCTTTTTTCGTAAACAGGTCCTGTTAAGACAATTTCCATGCAGACAAATTGGGACATCACGGAAGATCCTACAACAACAACAAAAGCAACCATTAACTATTTGTGCAGCACTTTACTATTTCCGGGAAGGGATTGATATTTAATGGACGGTCTGTCCCTTTATGATCACTAGGTAGAATACATCGAATTGGGATCGCTAGGTAGAAATGAATCCTGTTTTATTCTGGAGAGCATAGTAAAAGATTTCTATAGCAGGTCCAGAGGGAAAGTTAGCCATTATTTGCATAGACATGTGACATCAGGATAACACTGACAACCTTTGCAAACATCTCGCTGAGGGTGATCCGCTATGCGAACATCTCACTGGACTGCAGTTACAAAGGCTATGGATCATCGTGCCCGCAACGGTGCCCAGGTAGACGTATTTCGACAGACATTTCTCAGGTGTTAAGTGTGAAAGGGATGCCACCACTTCATGCTTGCAGGACTAACTGACACCTGCACTGGTTCGACAGCGTCCTCGGTCTGCGGGTGCCTTTGTGTGCAGTAGTATTACTTGCGCAGTTGGAATAAAAAGATAGGTGATTAATTTAATTACGTCTCAAAAGACCTGCATGTTTCCAAACAGCAGAGAGTGATGAGCTAGAGAAATCCAACTGCTGAAAACCGGTTTTCTTATAAATAAACGATATACCCTTGAATTTCCATTAATGTGATCGTCCCTCCACCGCAGAGGCGCCAATTTCCCCAGAGGTGGGGGGGGGGGGAGAGGAGGTTTGAGAGGGAGAGGGAGGGAGGGATGGGATGGTGTGGCAGGGAGGGGGATCGATTTCCTGAAAAATTCTTCAAATAACTATATTGCATATACTGCCTCAAATACCATAAATTGTTTAAACAAACAATATTCCACTCATTGTCTAAATTGTTTAAACAATATTCCATACACTGCAACCGAATTCCCTCCAAATGACCAATCAACTGAGTCTTTTTCCTGACAATTTCTTTAGGGAGGGTGGTAGGGGGGTTTACCAAAGGGGAAGAGGTGAATTAATTGATAAATTTATTTAAGTAGTTAATCAAATTGATAAGGGAGGTCTATTCCAATAACTCAGACCTGAAAGTGTACCTGTAGCAGCAAGGGGGAGGGGTGGGTTGGAGGTTTCTTGAGGGGGGAGGGGGTGGGGGAATAATAGGTTAAGGAGCTGTCAATCAAAAGGAAGGATATTTTTAACAGAACAATAAGTTAAGGAGCTGTTAATAAAAGGAGAACAATAGCTTAATGACCTGTCAATCAAAGAACAATAGGTTTGCCCCTGAGCGCATATCTGCCCCTTATGTAGACAGTAACAAAATGTGCTGCTACTGCTTTTACCCCTCTACTGCCCTGCACTTCAATAAGGTGTCAGCTAGTTGACCACCGAAATCAGTTGACTGCCGAATTGGAAGACGGCTGGGTCAGTGCCTGTGAAAAACGTTGCATCGTTTCCATGTCGAAGGTGACGCAATTCTTGGAAAAGTTGTTACAAGCAATCACCAACCAGAGCGGAAAGGTCAAGCAAGGAATGGCACCACAGCTTCTTACCGAAATCAAATTTTGCACTCAGCCGTCTGCTGGAAAAGTTGTGGTCATTCTCTTCTGGTGTACAAATGGAGTAATTTTGGAGAATTATATGGATAGGGGACTGATTGTAACCAATATTTTTTAGTGAGACATGCCAAAAAATCAGCTTCGTCCTGCAGTCAGGAGTAATAGACGAGTATTTCTGAATTCAGGAATATTGCTACAGCATGATTATACCCGACCGCTTACATCCCATAAGACAGTTTAAACTTTCAGAAAATTCTGGCACACCCTCTTGTATTCACCAGATCTCGTGCCTAGTGACTTAATTGTGTGAGATCCATTCAAAGAAGCGATGGGAGGCAGGCAGGCATTTTAAAAGTGTCGAAGAGGTGAAAACTGCGGACCAGACTGGCTACACAACGACCAAAAAAATTCTTTTGTTGTGGTATCTATGCACTTTTTCGAAGCAATGGAATACCGGCATCAACGTCAGGGAGACTGACAAAAAATGACAATTTTGCCCATTATTACAATTCTTCTAAGATTGTCATTGGGTCAACCTTGTAAATGTTATCTACGTTAGTTGCAAGGGATGTATCCTACATAAGTATTTCTAATACCTCCTTGCCACTTCAGTGTTACATTGTGTATTGAACTGAACATGTACGTTTTTTGATGGAATATAGTTGATCAGTCGGAAACGAGGATAATAAAAATTACTTTCTGGAAGTAATATCAGATAAACATACAGCCGTTCAAGGTGTGAAGAAGGTAATGGCGTTGGGAGATGGTGTTTCAGTAGACATGATGAAAGCTAGAAGGAAAGTAATACAATAGGAACTTGCAAAATCGTCCACCTATGTTTCGCCGATAGCATTGTTTATAATAGATCTGAGAATCAATTACAATATTAAAACAATGTCTGATCAGTACATCGCAAATAAAATTGTACAGACTTAACAAGTCATAGAGCCTGTTGTTGAAATTTTATTTTAAAGTCACTTAGAGACCCATGACTGGACCAGAAAAGTGTTCAATAGAAGAGTAAAAATGGTATCGCTGATTTTAGCAGACTAAATAGGAATTGTAAGAAAAATGATCTTATACATTAGAAACGGAAAGGTGACGTTGAACCGACTACTTTTTTCACAGGAGCTGGAAGATGACTGTTCATTTGGAGGAAGGATGGTAAAACACACTTTTAAATATTATTACAACATTTGTTACTACATTACCATTTTCCTCCTTGCGTTATATGTTCTCCTTATGGAATCATGACTACACTGCTGCTTATTTTGTAGGCCCCTTGCTATAAAATTAAATTAATTTCGGTGTCTGCTACGATCGTATTTCATACTCATACAAGGAGCTGTATTATAGAATAAGTATTTAAATTTGTCTCAGGGTAGCGCTGGCCATAATAGTAGCCTAATTGTTCCGATATTCTGTATCATCCGTTAATTAAAATGATAGTCTTCACAGCATGATATTGGATAGTGTATTCTAAGAAAGTGTTAAAATTTTCTTCTTCCTCGAGAATTAGGGAGACAATTTTGTTGCCGCAACATATTGAAAGGGATAAGATTTCGAACCCTATTTTGAAAAAAAAAAATAGGGTGATTCAAAAAGAAAGAACAAATTGAAATTGTTTGTTACAGATAAACTATGAAAGATAGAAACAAATTTCGTGTGTCACTGGTTAGGGAAAGGTTCAAAGTTTTATGTTCGCACAGACACTACATCATAAACTTGACATCAGCACCATGTGTTGCTCGGGAAACATTGAAAAGATAGTTCATTTCATTCTACTCAAGAGTCGCTGCCATAATTTGCACGGAGTCTCCTTTGTGTACCCTCACAGAAAGAAATCGCGAGCTATGAGGTCTGGCGACTTGCGATGCCAAAAGTTATGAGCAAGATCAACAATCCACCTATTTTAATCCAACGTTGTTAGATGGTGTTGTTAAAATAACGCCGTCATGCAGCAAAACAGTATTGCTGTAATCTTCGCGAAGTTGAGGAAACAACTGATTTTGCAGCATGCACACTGCATTTGAACAATGGTTTGACTACACGCAAATTCCAACACAGAATTATTTCTGTTGTGTAATCTCCACGTTGCTACAAACAACAGCGCATGTGTGTCAAAATCTTGAACATTCCTCTATCCATTGACGTGCACAGTGTGTTTCTATTGTTTATAGTTTGTTGTCTGTAACAAACACATGAAATCTGTTCTTTCGTTTTGAATTATCCGGTATATTGTTATTGAAAGCAAAATATTGCTAAACTAGGAACAAGAGCTTGTGACTTGAGGTGTGGCAGAAGCGGCGAGTGCCAAAAAATTGTAGGACTTAATGCTGGAGCTGTGGGTTTGTAATCTGTTATCTGTGGTAGTGATTAGTTTATTTGGAAACATCTCAAGTTGCACCGGGTTTCAGTAACCACGTTGCACGGAAGGTCCCCATAATAACGGACTGCGTGAGGCAGTTCATAGATTGAAGGAAGACAATGGCATACCTTCTGCAGAAGAATGATGCCTAGTAATAAAGCACTGCAGCGTTCAAACTGATCTTCGGATTGAAGACAGCTTTGCCTGTAGGAACAAGATCGTAGTCACAAAGATATTGCTAGTCTTTAATTCTAAGAATTAATTAAAACATTGTGAAAATGTCACCTACACTCCTGGAAATGGAAAAAAGAACACATTGACACCGGTGTGTCAGACCCACCATACTTGCTCCGGACACTGCGAGAGGGCTGTACAAGCAATGATCACACGCACGGCACAGCGGACACACCAGGAACCGCGGTGTTGGCCGTCGAATGGCGCTAGCTGCGCAGCATTTGTGCTCCGCCGCCGTCAGTGTCAGCCAGTTTGCCGTGGCATACGGAGCTCCATCGCAGTCTTTAACACTGGTGGCATGCCGCGACAGCGTGGACGTGAACCGTATGTGCAGCTGACGGACTTTGAGCGAGGGCGTATAGTGGGCATGCGGGAGGCCGGGTGGACGTACCGCCGAATTGCTCAACACGTGGGGCGTGAGGTCTCCACAGTACATCGATGTTGTCGCCAGTGGTCGGCGGAAGGTGCACGTGCCCGTCGACCTGGGACCGGACCGCAGCGACGCACGGATGCACGCCAAGACCGTAGGATCCTACGCAGTGCCGTAGGGGACCGCACCGCCACTTCCCAGCAAATTAGGGACACTGTTGCTCCTGGGGTATCGGCGAGGACCATTCGCAACCGTCTCCATGAAGCTGGGCTACGGTCCCGCACACCGTTAGGCCGTCTTCCGCTCACGCCCCAACATCATGCAGCCCGCCTCCAGTGGTGTCGCGACAGGTGTGAATGGAGGGACGAATGGAGACGTGTCGTCTTCAGCGATGAGAGTCGCTTCTGCCTTGGTGCCAATGATGGTCGTATGCGTGTTTGGCGCCGTGCAGGTGAGCGCCACAATCAGGACTGCATACGACCGAGGCACACAGGGCCAACACCCGGCATCATGGTGTGGGGAGCGATCTCGTACACTGGCCGTACACCACTGGTGATCGTCGAGGGGACACTGAATAGTGCACGGTACATCCAAACCGTCATCGAACCCATCGTTCTACCATTCCTAGACCGGCAAGGGAACTTGCTGTTCCAACAGGACAATGCACGTCCGCATGTATCCCGTGCCACCCAACGTGCTCTAGAAGATGTAAGTCAACTACCCTGGCCAGCAAGATCTCCGGATCTGTCCCCCATTGAGCATGTTTGGGACTGGATGAAGCGTCGTCTCACGCGGTCTGCACGTCCAGCACGAACGCTGGTCCAACTGAGGCGCCAGGTGGAAATGGCATGGCAAGCCGTTCCACAGGACTACATCCAGCATCTCTACGATCGTCTCCATGGGAGAATAGCAGCCTGCATTGCTGCGAAAGGTGGATATACACTGTACTAGTGCCGACATTGTGCATGCTCTGTTGTCTGTGTCTATGTGGCTGTGGTTCTGTCAGTGTGATCATGTGATGTATCTGACCCCAGGAATGTGTCAATAAAGTTTCCCCTTCCTGGGACAATGAATTCACGGTGTTCTTATTTCAATTTCCAGGAGTGTATTAAATAATTTCACTAAGGTCGAATGTGTCAGTTTCAGAAGATCTATAATTTTCACACATCTGTGTACTTGTCGTGCAAAATTAGCGTTAACTGAAGTATGTGAAGAGAGGCGAGCATGACATTAATGCCAAAGGATCATTGAATCCTGCTTCGTATAAACTGGCAGCCTTCCTTCCCTGGCTACTCCATGGGAGGAGGGCCAGGATCTCTCTCTTGGGATGTAACACTTTCCCCGCTACCTCGTCTGTAACAGGACAGATGGGAACACATTATTGCCACAAAACCACTGTTTTTTGTGGAGAATATTGAGGACAAGTTTGGTGAAGTGGAGTATCTTCGTAAGATGCGCCCGGGCTCGCTGTTGATCAAAGCCTCTTCTGCCGCACAGTCTGCAGCTCTTCACGCTTGTGATCATCTTGGCAATATCCCAGTGTTTATTACTTCTCACCAATCCCTGATTATGGTCCAGGGAGTGATTTTTCATAACGACCTCATCCTGCAAACTGATCAACTCCAGACTAATCGGGAGCGACACGGCATTCATTTTGTTTGACGTGTACAGTAGGGTCGCAAAGACAACTGCACCGATACTTGCGCCTTCATTCTGGCTTCCGACGGGGATCCCCCCCCCCCAAGAGAAGGTCAAGATTATGTGCTTCAGATGTGACTTGAAGACCTACATTCCACCACTCATGAGGTGCTTTCGGTGCTTGCATTTTGGGCATATGTCTTCCCACTGTACAGTGGACCCTCTTTGTGGTGATTGCGAACACCCACTCCATTAGGGAATCCCCTGTGTTCTGTCACTTGTGTGTGTCAGTATTCATGACCGCCACTCCCCTCTTTCGCCAGATTGCCCAGCTTACAAGAGAGAAAAGAGGATCCAAGAGTACAAATCCCTGATCGCCTGTCTTATCCTGAAGCTCGCCAAAACTCTGAGAGCTCCATCCATTGTCACTATCTTCCTCTTTTGCCTCAGTTACATTCTTTCCCCCTCCTACCTCTTTATTACCCCAGCCTTGTCTCCCTCTCTCTTCCTCCCCCCTTGAAGTTCCCACAACCTCCCGTCCGGGCGCCGCTTCCCCTCTCCAGCCAAATAAGTGCCCCTCCTGCTGGTGATCGTGCTCGCTCATAGGGCCTCTCTCTCTCTGCTATCTCTCAGGCCGGTAGACTCCTACCACCACTCAGCCACAAGGCGCACTATCCGTATGCCCCAAGGTCGCCCATTCCTTTTCGGTTCCAGATCTTGCAAACGCCTGTATTCCCTCTGTGCCCTGTCCTCCTCCACCTCTGAAAGAGAGAAGGAAGAAACATATGTCCCAAGAGAAGCCCCCCCCCCCCCCCCAGTGCCCCCAGAGGTGCCATCTTCCCCCTCACAACCTGAGTCTTGATATCTTATTTATGGATGTCACCCCATACTTGTCGGTTACGACTGTTGATCATCAACTCTTCGCTTCTTTATCTCTAACCTCGGATCTCGCCACATGTTCATCCAGTGGAATTGCAATTGATACTATCGTCAGCTACTAGAAATATTACGTCTTGTCTCCTCCTATTCTGCATTCCGTCTTTCCACTGTACGGTGGACCCTCTTTGTGGTGATTGCGAACACCCACTCCATGAGGGAATCCCCTGTGTTCTGTCGTGATGACTGCTCTCCATATTTCCTGAGTATCGGGCGTTCTGTCACAACTGTACTGGCTCAGGGGTAGCATCTGGTGGGGTCTGCACTTTGGTTCGCTCTGATGTCGTTAGTGACTGGATCCCCTATGTACCAACTGGGAAGCAATAGTGGTTAGAGTGCAAACAACTCCTGCAATCACCATTTGCAATCTCTCTCTCTCTCTCTCTCTCTCTCTCTCTCTCTCTCTCTCTCTCTCTCTCTCTCTCTCTCTCTCTCTCAATACTCACTTTCTTATGTTTAACTGTCTATTTTAATCCAGCCACTCCTGCCGGCCACTGTTTCCCCACCCTGGAGACTTCAGTGCCCACCACCCCCTATGGGAGAGTGCCACTTCAACTGGTAGAGCTCTCCTAATTGACCAACTTATTACAGACATCGATTTGTGTCTCCTCAGTGATGGTTCCCTTACCCACTTCAGTCCCGCTCATGGCACCTGTATTGCTATTGATCTCACAATATCCTGCCCTGCTCTGGTAGCTACCCTCTATTGGTCATCCATGACGACCTTAGTGACAGTGACCACTTTTCGGTGATTCTGTTGTTCCCCTACTGCCACCTGGCAGACAGGCCCCCACGTTGGGCATTCTGCAAGGCCAGTTGGCCTTTTTGTGTCTGCTGTGCAATTCGACACTTCCTTCTTGAACTCCACTGATGATGCAGTCGCGTCTCTGCTACTATTCTTCATGCTGCTGGCACACGTGTCCCTTATCCACAGCTGCCCCTCGTCGCCGACCGGTACTGTAGTGGACCAAGGGTGTCGCAGTCGCTGCCCAGGACTGCCAACGGGCACTCCAGAGATTTAAATGACACCCTTCAAAGACCAACCACCTCCCTTTTAAGCGTCTCCTTGTTATGCTCGTTATCTTATTAAGCAGAGTAAAACAGGAATGCTGAAAGCGCTGTGTTTCCTCCCTGGGGATGTATGCTTCATCATCACAGGCTTGGTCCAAACTCTATATCCTTCTGGGCCGCCAGAGACAGTCAACTAACCAGGGTCTTAACCTCCAAGTTGCTCTGTTCACTGGGCCATTTGTCCTTGCAGAACACCTGACAACACACTTTGTGACAGCATTGGTGTCCTCTTCCTATCCTGCTACCTGTGTCAGAAATGCAGAGTTGAATAGACCTTGCTCTGTTTCATCCTCAACCACTCTGAGCCCTATAATGAACCCTTTACTGAAAGGGAATTCTTGCAGGCTGTTAACTCTTCACCAGACACGGCCCCAGGAGTGGATTCCATCCACAACCAGAAGATCCAACACTTGGACGTTCCCCAGAGGCAACATCTCATCAGGGCCTTATAGTGTGGTTTCCGGGCAGGATGATCTCCAACTGACCATTTACTCAGATTGGAAAGAGACATCAGACAGCCTTTTACTAACCGCCGGCACCTGGTCGTAGTCTTTGTTGGCCTACATAAGGCATACAACGTAGCTAAGCACCATCACATTTTAGTGACCCATGATTGGGGTTCCATGGTCCCCTTCTGATTTTTATCCGTGAGGTTTTATTTCACCAGCTCTTCCGAGTTCGAGTGGGCACTTCACTCAGCGCCCCTCGGATTGAGGAGAACGATGTCCCACAGGGTTCTGTGGTAAGTGTCACACACTTCCTCGTAGCCATCAATGGGCTTGTAACCTCTGTTGGGCCTCTGGTTACCCTGGCATTGTACGTCGACTATTTTTGCGTCTGTTGCATCTCCCACTCGGTAGCATCTGCTGAGCACAGACTCCAAGCTACTATTCGACGGGCCTCTGCTTGGGCCATCTTCCATGGTTTCCAGTTTTCTCCCCCCAGAACGTGGATCATGCATGTTTGTCATTGACACACAGTACACCCTGATCCAGAACTTTATTTAGGCGGCCAGCTCCTCGATGTTGTAGCAGTCCCGTTTCTTGGGCCTTATTTTCGGTGAAAAGCTGACATCACTGCCCCATATTCGCCACCTAAAGACTACATGCATGTGGAATCTTAATGCTAGCTGCCTCTTGGCCCACACATATTGGCATACAGACTGTACTATTCTTCTCCATCTTTACCGTTCTCTGATCTTGTGCAGACTAGATTAAGACAATCAGGTTTATGGCTCAGTGGCTCCTTCCACTTTGAAACTACTTGACCCTGTTCATCATTGTGGGGTGCGTGTGGCTATTGGTGCCCTTAACACTAGTAACGTTGAATCTCCTCACAGAAGTGGGGATTCCCCCTCGACAAATATGATGGAGCCAACTCCTGATTTCTTACGCAGTCGACATTCACCATTTCCCTGACCACCCTGTGCACCCTGTCTTCGCAAACCAGGAATGTTTCCCTCCTGCCACCTGCACACAGGTGAAATTGCCAGTTGGCATGCGTCTCAATTCCCTCTGTCCCTATCTCCATCTCCACTCACTGGAATGCACCCCTTTTATTCCCTCCCAATCCCCCTCCCCCTTGGATGATGCCTAGACCTCGGATTAGGACTGAACTATTCCAGGATTCTAAGATTTCTGTCGCCTCTATAGTTTTCTGGCGTCTTGTACGTGACATATTTGCAGAATTCCAGGGTGACACCATCTTCTACACCAGGGTTTCACAACATACGTGCTCGCGGAGCAAGCTGTGAGCAGCAAGACGCGAGCACGGAGCAGCGCGAGCACGCTACCCCCACTACCGGACCAGAGCGGAGAGTGGGGAGAGTCACGTGGGGCACACAACAGCTGCCGCCAGTCAATGTAAATCGGCGGCCACATGCAGGGATATCACTCACGAATTATTACTGCGACAAATGAAACAAATACAGGAGAATGTACACGTGCCACATAATTTTATTAGCTTAGTGTATGCCTCTACATTCGTTTTATTAGCTTAGTGTATGCCTCTACATTCGTTTTAATTTGTGAACTGTTACACAATAAAATGTGTCAACGAAGTGTGGGATTCTCGGTTAACTTGTACTTTTTGCCCTTTACAATTGCGTCTATGTTCGGAGTAATTGTTCTTGTGCATTGTAGGCGCAGCGCGCAGTTTAAATTTCGATCAGACAATGCGTTTCTCAGGCGCGTCTTGTTACATTTCGTTGCAGAGAACAGTTGTTCACAAACATACGTGGAACCGAACATTGATATTATTGTAGCCGCCAGTTTGTGCAAACGAGGGAAGTGTCTGTAGGATTCCAAAATGTTTTTCTTGTTCTGAAATTTGTCTCTGTATTCTCTGTCACACTGCAGGTCAATAATTTCTAGTTGCAGCTCAGGGCGAATCTCTTCAATATTCGCTGAATATGGAGAGGAGAACAGATCAAAATAACTGTCTAGTGCTGTCAGATCTTGAAAGCGTTGATCAAATTCTTCCTTAAGGGCAACTAAACTATGTGAATAACGTTCACAGTCTTTGTGAACATCTTGCATGGATGATAATTTAGGAAAATGAGGTAGATTTCCTGTTTCCAGCTGACTCACCCAAAGTGTCAATTTCATTTTAAAAGCTCGTATTCTATCTATGAAATGAGTAATTAGCAGATTTTTACCTTGTAGTGAAATGTTCAAAGCATTCAGATGGCTAGTTAAATCTGGTAAGAACGCGAGATCACATTTCCAGGAAGGATCTTTCAATTCAGGAACACACATGTTATTTACTTGCATGAACATATTTATCTCATCTAACAGGCAAAAAAATCGATTTAATAATTCGCCACGACTAAGCCAGCGGACATCGCTGTAATAAGGCAGGCTACCATACTGGCTTTCTACGTCCTCAAGAAAGCTTTTAAATTGCCTGTGTTGTAGCCTATGCTTCCTTATATAATTGGTTGTACGAACAACAACACTCATCACATTTTTTAGAGTGATACTCTTTGCACATAAGTTTTCCTGGTGGATCACACACTGAACGCCCCTTATTTCATTCGGCACGGTCAGGTTTTGCATTTTCTCCTTCAACAGCGCAACGAAACCTGATTTTTTCCCTATCATCGCTGGTGCACCGTCTGTAGACACTGAAACTAAAGAATTCCACGACAATCCTATATTTTCAACACTTTCTTCAACATTATTAAAATATCACCTCCGGTTGTAGTGTTCTTCATGGCTGTAGTGTTCTTCATGGCTACTACATCGAGGAGCTCCTCCCTCACCTGAAGATCTCTATTAACACCTCTAATAAATATGGCAAGCTGCGCTGTTCCAGTGATATCAACACTTTCGTCCAGAGCTAGAAAATACGCCATAAAATCACACATATTTGCAAGCTGGCTCCGGACGTCGTCTGCCATGGCCTGTATGCGACGCATAATGGTCATGTTAGATAATGGCACAATCCGAAACTGTTCAACTTGAGATGGACACAAATTTTCCGCTGCAGCTACCAAACATTCCTTTATTAAATCGCCATCAATGAAGGGGCGCAGGGATTTTGCTAAAAGCAAAGCAATTTTGTAACTCACTCTGAGAGCTGCCTCAGTTGATTTTTCTTCATTGTCCAGATCTTCTTCGGATAGCTTTCTTTTAAGTTTAATAACTTCCTGTGCACGATCTGGTCCATCACGTTTTCCACTTCCGTAGTCTTTTGCGTGGTACGACATATAATGTCGCTGCAAATTAAATTTCCTAAAAGAATTCAGCGTTTTGTGACATACTAAACATTTTGCAACACCATCTTTTTCTGTGTACAGATACAATTCCTCCCAATGGGGGTTGAACTGCGAAAGCATGGTTGGGGTTACACAACGGCGACTTGACATGATTCTTAACCAGCGAAGTGACTGTTAGAGCTGATCGTAGTACTTTAAACGTTACACAATCGGCGCGAATTCAATAGGCATGCTGCGACCCTATTCAAACGTGCGCGCGCATTTCCCCTCCCTCCCTTCTCCGCGACCTTTCACCTGCTCGCGAGCACGTGCCTGAGCAGACGCGAGTACTCGCGCTCAAAACCGGCCAGTTGTTAAGCCCTGTTCTACACTGATGGTTGTAAATCAGTCGATAAGTTGGGGTATGCTCTCACGTCTCCAACGGGCATAGAACACCATTTATTGCCAGGATCATGTAGTGTGTTCACAGCAGAGCTTCTTGCCATTCACAGAGCCCTCCCTTTTTTTTCTCAGGCCTTCCTCCAAAGTGTTTTAATTTGTTCGGACTCAGAGATACGGCCTACAGGCTATCGACTGATGCTATTCTCGTCACACTTTGTTCTCTGCTAGCCATTACCTTCTCTCTGCCTTTGGCTGTGCCACCTTCTCAGTTGTCTTTCTCTGGGGCCAGTATCATGTGGGTATCCCAGGAATGAACTTTCTGACCGTTTGACCAGAGAGCCAGACACTTACTCCCTATTCCCTTCACGATTCCAGCTGCAGATATGCAAATCTACTTCAAATCTGTCTTTGTCCAAAAATGGGATGACATCTGGTGCACTACTGCTCATAGTAATAAGCTCCTCTAATCAAGGAGTCTACTGCAGTTTGGCGCTTTTCCTTCTGCTCATCTGGGAAGGAGTCCACCGTTTTAAGCTGTCTATGCATTGCTAATACCAGGCTCACCCATAGTTTCCTCGTGTGTAATGAACCACCCACTGAGTGTGGTTGTGGAGCCAGACTGACGTTATCACACGTTTGTGGAATGTCCTCTTTTGGCCCTTCGTGCTAAGTATAGTCTTCCTGATTCCTTAAATTTAATATTAGTACATGATTCAGGGTAGTTGAACTGGTCCTCAGTTCCCTTTGTGAAAGTGGTTTTTATTTCCGGATATAAGGGTTTACTCTACTCTTGGAACAGGGGCAGTGTGGTTGTGGTTGGGGCCTCTGCATGTCTTCTCGGTCTGGGTCCATGACCACTTCCCCATGGAAAGATCGCTCCTTTTTTCCAGTTTTTATATTCAGTCTCACCTTTTATGCCTTTTACTCTGTGTGTTTTAACTCCATTATTTTATAACTTGACTCACCTGACTGGATCCATCCACTTTAAGCGATCCCTCTTTCTTCTGTGACTTACTTCGGAATCACGGGATTGATGACCTTGCCGTTTGGTCCCATAAAACCTCTCAATCAATCAGTCTTGTATCAAGACCATATTTACCAATTCGAGTATTGTACTAGGGGTAAAATTGAAATTTAAAGCGCCATGCTATGGACGTACAAGGAAAAATGTACTGAACTCATAACAACTACATTTGATTGTCCGAAAGTCTGGTCCAATTTTTTCCCCTCCAGAAATTTAGTATGTTGAACTTAGATATGCAATGGAGGCGTCTGGGAGAATTCGCGCAATTACCAGAGATTCAGGGATGATTGTATTGTTGGCTTTATCAAACTGTTCGGACTTTAGGTCCATTCTGTGCTGTTAATTGTTGTCTAAGGGACGTGCAGATGCTTATACCCTGATTGTGGTTGGCAAGTGACTTACATCCAGGCCTGTTTCGCTAAAACGGACGAGCAGTCAGTACTGACCGCATTGCGGCCAAAGCACAAATAAGTACCAGTGTTGAGCCTCTAAGCGCAGTGGTTTCCACCCATTCTTAGGCCGTTACCCCTGACTGCAACCAGACTTTAGCTAGTACCCCCACCCTCCCCACTAACCTGTCATCTGTTGCGCCGTCCCCCTTCGCCACTTTATCAATAGGTTAGGTTAGTAACTTTAGCACCTAAATTAAATTGTAGATTGCAAGATTGTATGGAATGATGAGAGATGAATTATATTTAGAGAGATAGTGTGTGTGTGTGTGTGTGTGTGTGTGTGTGTGTGTGTGTGTGTGTGTGTGTGTTAGAATGAATGTCGAAGGAATTCGTGTTACATCGCAAGTGTTACTCACAACTCCTCCTCAGAAAAGAACACTGAGTATCCACAGTGAGGATAGACACGTGTTACAAAACGTACTTCCCTGCATTACTCCTTCCCATTGCGGCACTTACGTGACCTGCACGCTTCAGCCCCATTTAAAATCAACCAAGTTAAAATGTATGCACTATGCTTACTGCTGTTCGTAAATCACTTTATTGCTGCACTGCCGGCCGTTGTGGCCAAGCGGTTCTAGGCGCTTCAGTCCGGAACCGCGCGACTGCTACGGTCGCAGGTTTGAATCCTGTCTCGGGCATGGATGTGTGTGATGTCCCTAGGTTAGTTAGGTTTAAGTAGTTCTAAATTCTAGGTGACTGATGACCTCAGATGTTAAGTTCCATAGTGCTCAGAACCATTTGAGCCATTTGATTGCTGCACTCCTTACTTCTGAACTGGCAGAAATTGGAAGACTTCAGGCAGTTAATGCTTTGTATCTGACCACAGCCACTAATAGTAATAATACTGTGTACAGCAGTATAGTAGTCCTTACGTAGTTACTGCTGTGTAGTACTGTCAATTAATTCATTCATGTGTTTTGAAGCGAGTAATGAAGCAATTTCTGGACTACTGCAGTTGGTTGATACAGCTTGGAGAAGATATTTTCTTGAGATATTTAGCATTTGTTATATATCTGTCTGTACGGGACAATGCACATCGTGTGCGTGTGTAGTGGGTGGCCCGTGTGAGGAACCTGTAATCTCCACCGCATTAATGCTACCAATTGAGAAAAAGTAATTATTCATAAATTATATCTTCAGTTTCAAATAATAGTAATGGTTTTTTGGAAATAATTGTTAAGCGTATACCCATCAGAAAATTTCATTTAACCCCTCTGGGGTTGATTACACCAGTTTGGGAATCACTGCTCTAGCGTCAGCTATTTGCTGGTAGATGGGTTACGAGCAAGGATGTAACACGCTCTGTTTCCACTCTCAAACAATTAAAGTGCAGCGTCCCATCGATCGTGCATAGTAATAAGATCAAATTCCGTCATAACTTCTGTGATTGCCATGTTTCGAAGGAAAACCTAAGAGTGCATTCAGTCCATTCTGTTAAAGTACTTAACGATGCCAGGGAACTGTGATCTTTTGAGATGACATATCGGTGCAAAGTTTTCACGCGTTATTCGAAAAGCTTTCTAAAGTATTTAGCAGCTGTCATGTACAGCACGATTGCTAGAGCATGAATGTGGCACCCGCAACATGCATTAACACATTGCGAAAACACGTGTAATAACAGCGCTTATCGCAATGTTGCAAGGTCTCTTTGTGCAATTGCCGGATTACGTTGAAGTTAAATGAAACTATAAAATAGTGAACCGTTTGTCCACAAGCAAACAATATTACTTTAAACTAAGAAGAAAAGACAGAGACTAAAGTCTGGAAGCATAGGATTCATTGAGTGTTAGTAACACAACAAAAATACGAATTTGCGCCACTGAGAAGTCAGTGAGGCAATGCTCGCGAAATATTGACCGTTACACTCTTTGGTACCAAAGAAACGATTCGTTGGCAAGTGAGCAAAATTCATTCGATTGAGGAAGAAACAAAAATACTACATTCAAGTAGTATTTTTAGTGAGTCTAAAAATCCAGTATTGTGAAAAAGATTGAAATTTCGCTTGTAATGTGGCTTCTTCAGAAGATACTATTAACAACTGGTTTGCAGAATTTCGCTGTTGTGGTGCTTTCGTCAACGATTCGTTTCCTGAAAGCCAACCAAAATCGGTGGTTGCAAAAACCATCGATGAATGTGTACAGTATGATTGAAGAGGATCTACGTTTGACTGACTTTGAGATAGAGATAGAGATAGTAGTCATTTCAAAGGCTGTTGTACATCTTATTTTGGATGAATATTTTACCGTGAAAAATATTTTCACAGGTGGATAACGCAGACCAACTGGAGTGCGGACCACAGTACTCTGATACGGCTCTACACAGCGTTGGTCCAGTCTCTCTAGATTCCGAGAGTCTGACACATAGCTCGGCTTCAGCTTCAATGTAATAGATGCTGGACCCGATACACTGTTTTGAGGTACGACTGGCAGCCGGTAACTTCCGGACTAGCCCCGTGATCAGTCTCCTAGCTGAGACAGAGGTTCCCCCATCGTGGTCTATGCGGCAACAGTTGGTCGCCAACGCATTACACTTTCCGGTGCTCACCGCAGCACTTTAACTACCGTCTCTTCTCTCGAGATACGGAGACACACCTCCCAAAACGGCGGCGCCAGGTCTAGGATCATGAACACAATGTGCTTCTGATCCTTTTTTTCTGAACTCCAGCTTTGCCACCTGTCTTATCTTCTCTGACATTGCTCACGTGCACTTCTGTGAGGCAACCCTTGTCCACAGCTGTGTGTTGACCTGTCACAAGGTCCGAAAGATGCGCCTCATCCTGGGGCTCTGCCGTTAATTCTTCTCCATCCTCGGCGTGTTTCGGGATTGAAAAGTAGACTAGACTGATGTCTCGATAGTTGCTGATCACAATGACTTCGTTTACATTCATACAGGATCTCCTCACGGTCTTGTGCATATCTGTTCCTGCACTGGTGAGTCCTTTCTCATTTGTAGGGACTCCTTGAGCAGTTTTCAAGCTCTTGACCAGTGTTTTCCTCACCATCCGTGGTCCTGACTAGCCAGAATTCCCTTTTTGCCCATGAACAATATGGACGCTCGATGGTCTTTGTCTGGATCCTAGGTCACGTGTGAATCCTGGGGAATGAACTCGCTAACAGGCTGGCCAAATTGGCAACCGACAAAGCCGCCTCTTTGAGATCGGTATTCTGGAATTGGACCTTCGATCGATATTATGCCGTCAAGTTCTAAGGATATGGAATACGGACTGGAATACACTGATTTTGCCGGGTGATAAAGGAGACAACAAGTGTGTGGAGGTCCACCACGTGCCTCTCGCAAGGACTCCATCGCCCTTAGCCCGCTCCACGTTGGCCTTACTTCGCTGACTTTGTCATCTCGTCCGCCGCGAGGGTCCGCCCCACTGTCGTTGTGGTGTCCATTTGACGGTGGTCCACAGCTGACCTGGTTTTGAGGTTGGCTGTCTCGGCTTGGTGGTCTGCCCCAACCCTCACTCTATCTGCTCTTTTTCTCTTCTTCCCCCCTCCTCGCGTGTTCTGTTTGACGTGGTGTTTTCCGTGTGTTGGTGTTACCCTGTACGTGTCGCAGCTAGTCTTTTCTCGGTATTGTTGGGTGAGGTGCCTCTGGTAAATTGCAGGAGGTATGTCCTCCATCGCATTTTCTGCCTTTTGGGGACCCTGGCTGCTCCCTAGATGGAGCACCTCGCCTGCCTTTCTTCCTTTCTCCCCCTTTACTTCTTCCTCATTCCTTACACTAGGCTTTCTCGACATTTAGATAAACCTTGGGGTTCACTTTCCTTGGGTTTCGCGCACTAGGCCCTCATTTGGTGTGGTTTGTTGACTTCCCTGTTCGAGTTAGGAGGGGCTTGCTGGTGCGGGCTCGTAGTTTGGTCCGTCTAGTCATTAAACCAACCAACGGCCTTCGCATGTATAAAAATGCATGGCGCACAGTGAGACGCCGCAGATCAAAAGCAGTTGAGTCATTGCAATCTGTCTTGATTACCGCCTGTTGCGCAGGAAGGTGTAGGCATGTCTTCAACGTATAATGCATTAAGGCAGAAGGTGGCACGCGCTGATAACAGGGACATTTCAGGTGCTACGCGTACAGGTAAACAAAAAACGTGGATATTATTTCAGATTATTTTCTTACTTGATTCTTGACTAATGTAATTGTGATGTGAAATTTAACTTGATTGTGTGACTTGTAAGTGATTATAAGTTAAATAGTGGACCGATTTTTATGCCAGGAAGCCCCTTCTACCTCCAAGCATGTAGTTAAAAAACCTAAAACAACACCTAACCGCAGGTATGACGAAAGCTACTTAGTGTTTGGTTTTACAGTAAAGGCTGGTATAGAAACAAATGACTCGTTTCCCCAATGCGTTGTATGCTCAGAAACGCTTTTTGATCAAAGCATGAAGTCTCCTTTATTAAAACATCATCAAAATTCTAAACACTATGAGTTAGTTGATAATCTTTTTGACTTTTCTTCGAAGTAAATCTATGTCTTCTATAAAAGAATCAAGGTGCGTGGCAAATTTTATCAACACTGTACTAACTTATTAAACACTCATACGTGGCTAGGGAGGAAAACCTCACCTAATTGGAGAGTCGCCTACTGATTGTGGCTAGACCCATAATCCAGGCTGTTTTGGCAGGAAAAACGGCCAAGAACTAACAATGTTCCGTTGTCAACAATATGGTAAAAAGGAAGATTGAAGACGTGTCTTCCAGTATTGAAGAAACATTCCACAACTGCAAGAGTGCAAGCATGTCACACTTCAAGTAGACGAAGGGTACAGATGACACAACTATGACGCAGTTGCTCTTTTTGTACGTTGTTGGATGAAGATATAAGAGAACAGTTTTTTCCTTGCAAACCGCTGATGTCAAATGCTACAGCAGAAAAAATTTGCAATATGATTGACCTTTATTTATTAAAAGTAGGTATTTCTTGGAAAAACGTGTTGGTATTTGTGCAGCCAGGACCAAGGCAATGTGGCCATTTAACAGGGCTGGCAGCAAAAGTGAAAAAAGTTGCATCTGATTGTCGAGGCACTGGTTATAATCCACCATAAGCACTGGCTTCTAAGGGTATGTCCGGAACTCTTTGTATTGATTTGACAGGTGCTGTAAAATTTATAATCCTTAACAAGGCAAGAGCTGTAAACTCAAGACTGTTCATGCTATTGTGTGAAGATAAATATTTAAAAGTTTGCTTCTTCGTACTTAGGTAAGATGGCTCTCTTGGCAAGATTTAGAACCAGATGTTTGAACTGTTCCAAGGTTTTTATGTTTCTTTGTGACAAATAGAAAAACAATGCATGAAACTTTTCGCTGATTATGGAGTTTGGCCTATTGTGTTGATATCTTTCAAAAGCTTCACATTTTGATTATGAGCCTACAGAGACGAGGCACAAAAGCTTTCTCAGCAGTTCAGAAAATATCGTCCTTCAAAAGAATTTTACTCTTTTTAGTTCACAAGTACTGAACAATAAATTTTTTCGCGTTTCCTATTCTGTTATTTTTGGAAGACAGCGAACTAGCTCCTCAGGGAAGATTTAGTTATTGACATTATTACAGATTTAGGAGTCCTTCAATAAATATTTCAAAGTATTTCCCCGAAGATTACCTAATATATAACTGGAAAGGAAATCCATATTCAGGAAATTTTTCGGAAGAAATTTTCGTCGACGCAACTAGAGATAGTTCGATGGAAGATGCTTTCTAAAAGAAAACTGTGGTTTCTTTTTGGATGGGAGCAAAAGCAGAATATCCTTTTCTTTTCAAACGAGCAGTCCGATTTTTGGTGCCATTTGTTACTACTTAGATGCGTGAAACTTGTAGTTTCAAAATAAATACAGAAACAGAAGACTTGTGAGTTGAGCTCAACTGAGCCAGAATTTTGAAGCTCTGGTTATAGATAAACAGCACCTTGCTTCGAACTGAACCTTGTAGATGTCCTTTAATGAGAATCTTAATTCTAAAACTGATTGGTTACCGACTTTGAAGTCTGATTTACTGTCAGTTTGTTTTGATTCTGAATTGTTTGCTGTTTGGACTAATTTACCTTCCTCCATATTCTGTTTATTACACTCATGTACAGCTGGTTTACATTATTTGCGATGTAAAAGTTTAATAACCATTCTAAACGTAATTTCTCTCGTATTCATTGAACATTTTTATCAGAACCGGTTTAATTTAAGTTCATGTTATTTGCTACAGATAAGCACAACATGTGAAAATTAACTACTCTGTAAAAAAGTGCTTCCACGAAACCTTATTTAATGTCATTTTTTACCACACGTAATAGTTGATTGTACCCTCCCCTCAGGGTTCGTTAAAAAGTGGTACGCCCAAATTGCTAAAAAGTCAAGTGGTCCACAGGAACAAAGTCTGGGAACGCCGGCATTAAGACTACTAATATTAAATGAAAGTGATGTGGCCGCGGAAAGGAAGAAAAAAAAGAAGAAAGAAAAACCTGCGACCAAGTTACCTGATGGAAACAAACGTTAGGGCAGAAGTTGCCCTATTGGCCAGAACGTTGTTCCAGCACTTTAACTTTTCACTAGAAGAGTTCCAGCACCTCCAAGAGAAAATTTTTTTAACTCTGGGGAACAAGTCTACACTGGAGACGTACCATAGTATGCGTGCGTTAAATCGCGATGTACCGTCAACTTGGGTTATTCTGACCTCGTGGGAGCAACATTGACCCTGGGGTCAGTTTCACACTTTTCTTTCCATTTCGAGATAGTTTGTCATGTAATACAATGGAATTTGTTGTTTTGAATTCACACTCTCTATAAGAGTGTTGTTGTTGTCTTCAGTCCTGAGACTGGTTTGATGCAGCTCTCCATGCTACTCTATCCTGTGCAAGCTTCATCATCTCCCAGTACTTACTGCAACCTACACCCTTCTGAATCTGCTAAGTGTATTCATCTCTTGGTCTCCCTCTACGATTTTTACCCTCCACGCTGCCCTCCAATGGTAAATTTGTGATCCCTTGATGCCCCAGAACATGTCCTACCAACCGGTCCCTTCTTCTTGTCAAGTTGTGCCACAAACTCCTCCCCAATTCTATTCAATACCTCCTCATTAGTTATGTGATCTACCCATATAATCTTCAGCATTCTTCTGTAGCACCACATTTCAAAAGCTTCTATTCTCTTCTTGTCCAAACTATTTATCGTCCATGTTTCACTTCAATACATGGCTACACTCCATACAAATACTTTCAGAAACGACTTCCTGACACCAGAAACGATTTCCTTGCCATTGCCAGTCTACATTTTATATCCTCTGTACTTCGACCATCATCAGTTATTTTTCTCCCCAAATAGCAAAACTCCTTTACTACTTTAAGTGTCTCATTTCCTAATCTAATCCCCTCAGCATCACCCGATTTAATTTGACTACATTCCATTATCCTCGTTTTGCTTTTGTTGATGTTCATCTTATATCCTCCTTTCAAGACACTGTCCATTCCGTTCAACTGCTCTTCCCAGTCCTTTGCTGTCTCTGACAGAATTACAATGTCATCGGCGAACCTCAACGTTTTTATTTCTTCTTCATGGATTTTAATACCTACTCCGAATTTGGCTTTTGTTTCCTTTACTGCTTGCTCAATATACAGATTGAATAACATCGGGGACACGCTGCAACCCTGTCTCACTCCCTTCCCAACCACTGCTTCCCTTTCATGCCCCTCGACTCTTATAACTGCCATCTGGTCTCTGTACAAATTGTAAATAGCCTTTTGCTCCCTGTATTTTACCCCAGCCACCTTCAGAATTTGAAAGAGAGTATTCCAGTCAACATTGTCAAAAGCTTTCTCTAAGTCTACAAATGCTAGAAACGTAGGTTTGCCTTTCCTTAATATATTTTCTAAAATAAGTCGTAGGGTCAGTATTGCTTCACGTGTTCCAAAATTTCTACGGAATCCAAACTGATCTTCCCCGAGGTCGGCTTCTACCAGTTTTTCCATTCGTCTGTAAAGAGTTCGCGTTAGTATTTTGCAGCTGTGACTTATTTAAACTGATAGTTCGGTAATTTTCACATCTGTCAACACCTGCTTTCTTTGGGATTGGAATTACTATATTCTTCTTGAAGTCTGAGGGTATTTCGCCTGTCTCATACATCTTGCTCACCAGATGGTAGAGTTTTGTCAGGACTGGCTCTCCCAAGGCCGTCAGTAGTTCTAATGGAATGTTGTCTTTATAAGAGAGAAAATTTAAAAACATAGTTAAAAATATTATGGAAAGAATATTCACAATATAGCGGAGTCGCAGATAGGCACAACAAAAAGACGATCAGACAAGTAAGCTTTCGGCCAAAAAGGCTCTCATCGGAATTAAGACCACACACACCGCTTTGTTGTGTGTCCGCGCGTGCGAGCATGTGCGTGTTTTTTGAATTCCGATAAACCACCTTGGCTTTTCCATTATAGTTCAGATAATTTTTAACCAAGCACTACATATCTGCCTAAAATGAAATTGGTAAAAAACTTTTGGTCCAGAAGAAAAGGCTATCCTATCATCATCAGGTTATTAAATGTTCCAGTTCACTCATTTTCATGAAGTTGTCTGACTTTTTAGGAGTACAGACAATTTTATCTACAAAAGAGTCACATTTGTTTAAAAGATGGTAACATTGACCTTCAAACGTTTTCTCTCAGGGGTAAAATTAACCCTCTAAAAAATTATAACTGAGTTATCTAGGAATTCTACGAAAGAGGATCAGATAATGATTTTATGTGGTGCTGGAAAGGGACAGGGAGTATGATGTAGGTGGTGACCTCGAAAAGACAGCTACTCGCCAAACTGTTGGCACAAATGTGCACTTCGTGCAGCTGTTTCAGCGTCATGATCGGCCTCATCTTAATGCTGCTGTTAGGCGTGTTAACATGTGGCTTGAGAAGGCACTAGTGGCGGAGCGCATCTCTCCTATTGCAGATTCCGGGTGGAGGGTGGGGGTGGACCCACTAAACTTTAAAACTGCCATCTTTGATAAAAAATTACTTGATTAGTTTTCAGACGTATCTACATCTACATCTTCATCCGTACTCGACGAATCCCATTATACTAGTTACTAGAGTTTCTTCCCGCTCCTAGCACCTATGGAGCGCGGAAAGAATGATTGAATGCCTCTATGCGTGCAGTAATTATTCGATCTTATCCACACGATCCCTGTGTATGTGATACGTAGCGGTTTGTAGTATTTCCTAGAGTCGTCACCATCTGCAGCATCGTCGACAGGACTGACTGCGGACCTTTGGTACAGAGCCGAGTGGAGGGTCTGAATCAGAGGCTGAGACGGTTCTGCGACCATGTGGGCTGCAGATTCCTCGACTTGAGCCATAGGGTGGTGGGGTTTCGGGTTCCGCTGGATAGGTCAGGAGTCCACTACACGCAGCAAGCGGCTACACGGGTAGCAGGGGTTGTGTGGCGTCGACTGGGCGGTTTTTTAGGTTAGATGGCCTCAGGCCAGTACAGAAAGGGCAACAGCCTCAAAGGGTGCGGGGAAAAGTCAGGACATGCGGGGACCAAGCAGCAATCGGTATTGTAATTGTAAACTGTCGAAGCTGCATTGGTAAAGTACCGGAACTTCAAGCGCTGATAGAAAGCACCGTAGCTGAAATCGTTATAGGTACAGAAAGCTGGCTGAAGCCAGAGATAAATTCAGCCGAAATTTTTACAAAGGCACAGATGGTGTTTAGAAAGGATAGATTGCATGCAACCGGTGGTGGCGTGTTTGTCGCTGTTAGTAGTAGTTTATCCTGTAGTGAAGTAGAAGTGGATAGTTCCTGTGAAATATTATGGGTGGAGGTTACACTCAACAACCGAGCTAGGTTAATAATTGGCTCCATTTACCGACCTCCCGACTCAGCAGCATTAGTGGCACAACAACTGAGAGAAAATTTGGAATACATTTGACATAAATTTTCTCAGCATGTTATAGTCTTAGGTGGAGATTTCAATTTACCAGATATAGACTGGGACACTCAGATGTTTAGGACGGGTGGTAGGGACAGAGCATCGAGTGACATTATACTGAGTGCACTATCCGAAAATTACCTCGAGCAATTAAACAGAGAACCGACTCGTGGAGATAACATCTTGGACCTACTGATAACAAACAGACCCGAACTTATCTACTCTGTAAGTGCAGAACAGTGAATCAGTGATCATAAGGCCGTTCAAGCATCCCTGAATATGGAAGTTAATAGGAATATAAAAAAGGGAGGAAGGTTTATCTGTTTAGCAAGAGTAATAGAGGGCAGATTTCAAACTACCTAACAGATCAAAACTAAAATTGCTGTTCCGACACTGACAATGTTGAGTGTTTATGGAAAAAGTTCAAGGCAATTGTAAAATGCGTTTTAGACAGGTACGTGCCGAGTAAAACTGTGAGGGACGGGAAAAACCCACCGTGGTTCAACAACAAAGTTAGGAAACTACTGCAAAAGCAAAGAGAGCTTCACTAAAAGTGTAAACGCAGCCAAAACCTCTCAGACAAACAGAAGCTAAACGATGTCAAAGTTAACGTAAGGAGGGCTATGCGTGAAGCGTTCAGTGAATTCGAAAGTAAAATTCTATGTACCGACTTGACAGAAAATCCTAGGAAGTTCTGGTCTTACGTTAAATCAGTAAGTGGCTCGAAACAGCATGTCCAGACACTCCGGGATGATGATGGCATTGAAACAGAGGATGACACGCGTAAAGCTGAAATACTAAACACCTTTTTTCCAAAGCTGTTTCACAGAGGAAGACCGCACTGCAGTTCCTTCTCTAAATCCTCGCACAAACGAAAAAATCGCTGACATCGAAATAAGTGTCCAAGGAATAGAAAAGCAACTGGAATCACTCAACAGAGGAAAGTCCACTCGACCTGACGGGATACCAATTCGATTCTACACAGAGTACGCGAAAGAACTTGCCCCCCTTCTAACAGCCGTGTACCGCAAGTCTCTAGAGGAACGGAGGGTTCCAAATGATTGGAAAAGAGCACAGGTAGTCCCAGTCGTCGAGCAGGTGCGCAAAACTATAGACCTATATCTCTGACGTCGATCTGTTGTAGAATTTTAGAACATGTTTTTTGCTCGAGTATCATGTCGTTTTTGGAAACCCAGAATCTACTCTGTAGGAATCAACATGGATTCCGGAAACAGCGATCGTGTGAGACCCAACTCGCTTTATTTGTTCATGAGACCCAGAAAATATTAGATACAGGCATCCCAGGTAGATGCTATTTTCCTTGACTTCCGGGAGGCGTTCGATACAGTTCCGCCCTGTCGCCTGATAAACAAAGTAAGAGCCTACGGAATATCAGACCAGCTGTGTGGCTGGATTGAAGAGTTTTTAGCAAACAGAACACAGCATGTTGTTATCAATGGAGAGACGTCTACAGACGTTAAAGTAACATCTGGCGTGCCACAGGGGAGTGTTATGGGACCATTGCTTTCACAATATATATATAAATGACCTAGTAGATAGTGTCGGAAGTTCCATGCGGCTTTTCGCGGATGATGCTGTAGTATACAGAGAAGTTGCAGCATTATAAAATTGCAGCGAAATTCAGGAAGATCTGCAGCGGATAGGCACTTGGTGCAGGGAGTGGCAACTGACCCTTAACAAAGACAAATGTAATGTATTGCGAATACATAGAAAGAAGGATCCTTTATTGTATGATTATTTGATAGCGGAACAAACACTGGTAGCAGTTACTTCTGTAAAATATCTGGGAGTATGCGTGCGGAACGATTTGAAGTGGAATGATCATATAAAATTGTTGGTAAGGCGGGTACCAGGTTGAGATTCATTGGGAGAGTGCTTAGAAAATGTAGTCCATCAACAAAGGAGGTGGCTTACAAAACACTCGTTCGACCTATACTTGAGTATTGCTCATCAGTGTGGGATCCGTACCAGATCGGGTTGACGGAGGAGATAAAGATCCAAAGAAGAGCGGCGCGTTTCGTCACAGGGTTATTTGGTAACCGTGATAGCGTTACGGAGATGTTTAGCAAACTCAAGTGGCAGACTCTGCAAGAGAGGCGCTCTGCATCGCGGTGTAGCTTGCTCGCCAGGTTTCTAGAGGGTGCGTTTCTGGATGAGGTATCGAATATATTGCTTCCCCCTACTTATACCTCCCGAGGAGATCACGAATGTAAAATTAGAGAGATTCGAGCGCGCACGGAGGCTTTCAGACAGTCGTTCTTCCCGCGAACCATACGCGACTGGAACAGAAAAGGGAGGTAATGACAGTGGCACTTAAAGTGCCCCCGCCACACACCGTTGGGTGGCTTGCGGAGTATAAATGTAGATTAGAAAGCTGGTCCTCGAAACTTTGTTAATATACTTTCTCGGGATAGTTTACGGCTCTCTTAGAGAGTCTTCCAGTTCCGTTCCTTCAGCATCTCTGACTCCAAAGGATCAAACAAACCTGTGACCATTCGTGCTGCGCTACTATACGTTCAACATACCCTGTTAGTCCTATTTGGTACGGGTCCCACACACTTGAGGAGTATTCTACAACTGGTCGCACGAGTGATTTGTAAGCTGTCTCCTTTGTAGTCTGATAGTAATTCCCTAGTATTTTATCAATAAACAGAAGTCTACCACCTGGTCTACCCACAACTGAGCCTATGTGAGCGTTCAACTTAATATCCCTTACAAAGTGTAACACCCAGGAATTCGTATGAGTTGCCCGAATGCAACAGTGACTCATTAGTATTGTAAACATAGGAAAATTTTTATATTTCAGAACATTTAAAGCAACCTGCTAAAGATCTGATTGAATATTTATGCAGTTCCCTTCGGATAGCACTTTATTATTGACAACTGTATCATCTGCAAAAAGTCTCATGTTACTATTAATATTGTCTGCAAGGTCATTAATATACAACATGAAGAACCTGAGTCCCAACACGGTTCGCCGGCCGGAGTGGCCGAGCGGTTCTAGGCGTTACAGTCTGGAACCGCGCGACCGGTACGGTCGCAGGTTCGAATCCTGCTTCGGGCATGGATGTGTGTGATATCTTTAGGTTTGTTAGGTTTAAGTAGTTCTAGGGGACTGATGACCTCAGATATTAAGTCCCATAGTGCTAAGAGCCATTTTTTTGAACCCAACACCGTTCACTGACACACACCCAAGCTACTTCTACATCTGATGATGAAGACACTCTATCCAAGATTAACACGCTGCTCCCTCCTCACCAAAAAGTTCTCAATCCAGTCACAAATCTCACTTGATACCTCATCTGATCGAACTTGTGATAATAAGCGCAGGTGTGGTACCGAGTCAAATGCTTTTCGGAAACCAAGGCATATTCCATGTAGCTGCCTACCTTGTCCCAAAGCTTTCAGTATGTACTGTGAAAAACGTGCGAGTTGGGTTTCACATGATCAATGTTTTTGGAATCCATGCTGGTTGGCATTGAGAAAGTTATTATGTTAAAGATATCTCAGAATATGTTCTAAGATTCTATAAGAAATCGATGTCAAGTATATTGAACGGTAGTTTTCTGGATCACTTCTACTACTCATCTTGTAGACTTGTGTGAAATGTGCTTTTTCCATGAACTGGGCACGTTTTATGTTCGAGGGATCTATGGTAAAATATATCCAGAAGCGGAGCTAACCTCGCCGCAAATTCAGTATAGAATTTGATAGGATTTCCATCGGCCCCTGGAGCTTTTTTTCAATTTTAACAATTTCAGCTGTTTTCCAATACCATTGACACTGATACTTATTTCATTCGTCTTTTCAGTGATTCGAAGATGAAATTGGGGCAATTCTCATGGTTTCCTTTATAAAGGAACATTTGGAAACAAGAGTTAAACATTTCAGCTTATGCTTTGCTACCCTCAATTTCAGTTCCTGTCTCATTCTCTAGGGCTGCACAGTTAACTTTGGTGCCACTGGCATCGTTTATATACGCCCAGAATTCGTGAAATATTATCTGACACTATTCTGCTACGGCAGTCATTGGAGGCATCACGCATTGCTCTCTTGAGTGCAAAACGTGTTTCATTCTGCTCCTCTCTTTAGCTCTACACTTTGTTTTACACCTATTATGTGGTAATCTCTGTTTCTTCAGAATTTCCTTTACAGTGTATACCATGGACGTTCTCTCCCATTATGGTCGCTGTTTGGTCTCCTCACCAAATCAATCAACCAACCAGTCGTATATGGACTGACCTACTGGGTACATATCTGTCGAGTGCCTTGTCAATAATTCTTTTAAACTTCAGCCATAGTTCCTCTACACGCTCTTGCCCTGTGCTGAAAGGTGCAAGTTCCCCATTGAGATATGACACTACTCATTCTGTATCTAGTTTGTTGGACATTTATATCTTTCCGCTTGCTTTGGTAATCCTTTGTATTTTGGTAATCATTGTTGCCACAACCGAGTTATTGTCACTGATAACCAGTTTCGGTGTGGACAGCCCCACAAAGGCCAGGTCTGTTTGTTGCCTTTAGATCCGATATACAAGTATTTTCATTATGAGTGTGGTTTGTAACTATATGTTTTAGGTAGTTTTCAGAGAAGACATTTAGTAATGTTTCACATGATGTCTTATTGCGCCCACCACTATCAAAACTGTAAGCTTCCCTATTAATGGTTGGATGATTAGTGTCTCCATCGATGATTACATTATGATTGGAGAAATTACATACAAATCAACTGAGATTTTCTCTAGAGTTTTAGGTTACATAAGGAGGTGAGTGTCATGTCACAAAAAATAAATTTTGTATAGGTGACACAAAAAATTACTGTATTCAAAGGTATTGATGGTTTATTCACTCAGCA
The DNA here is from genome assembly GCF_023898315.1 of Schistocerca nitens. Classification (NCBI taxonomy): domain Eukaryota; kingdom Metazoa; phylum Arthropoda; class Insecta; order Orthoptera; family Acrididae; genus Schistocerca; species Schistocerca nitens. The sequence goes on along the minus strand of NC_064614.1, from coordinate 923,523,476 downwards.
TTTATATTTGCTGTAGACCAGTTACTTTAATATTTAAAAGGTAACCATGAGTCACGATTTAGAAAAGATATTTTTATTCATATACCAATAGCGTTTACTGAAACTGAATGTCACAAGATGGAAGAAGGGATTAATCAGAAGTGATAGTACTGTTGGTCATAAACAAAAATAACCAGTCATAAAGAGCCTTTGACTATACTCCTATTAAAATTACTTCGTGGTTGACGTTTGTCAGCTGTGTGGTAGGGGTCAGCCGCCATCCAATACTAGTTCTTTCTCTAACGCCACATGCTAGATATCTAGCTATGTTCCTGTTATGTAAGTACGTGCAGCGCCTTGTGAAGTGAGGCTGGTTGTGCACTGGCGATATTGCCCCTGCCACTGCAGTCTGCCAATCATAAAGTAATTTTAATCGGAGTATAGTCTTCCTCGAAAGTGATAATGCAGAGAATAAATTTTAATGCATAGCGGAGTGCTCTTACACTGTGTGTAACATTGTGGGCGGGGTAGGGGGTTCGTCAAGTGGTCCCCCTTGCTCCCCCCGTCCCTCCTCAATCTCCGCACGCCTGTATCCCCTGCGGGTCCGGGGGTTAGAATAGACCCGACGTATTCCTGCCTGTCGTAAGAGGTGACTAAAAGAAGTCTCAAACCTTTCTGCCCTTATGTGATTGTAGGACTTGACCTCAATTTTCAAAATTTTCCCGAAGAGCGAGCCAATTGGGGAAGGGCGCCTTACATGGTGCATAGTGTCCAGTGTGCGCTGAGACCTTTCGCATCCTTCGTTGACGTGGATCTGCACTTCGGCTCATTTCCAGCTGTTGGGCGAGGTCACCCTCCTGGGTCTGTTTTCCTCCATCCTCTGTGCAGTATCGTTTTCTGCGCTGTCGACGATAATGAACATCTTAGCTCGTTTGCGCCTGATATCCAGCTTGGTAGTCAGACCATTCTAGTGGTGCCACCATGTACCCTGTTGGTTGTAGCCCCCTGACCACACAGAGATCGCTCTGCTGATGCTTGCGCCGTTAACTCCCCACGTATGCCAAGGAGTAGATGCCCATCACCCTGAGGCATGGGGACTCGAGGCAGTCACCATCCTGCCTAGTGGCCTCTGCTGCTGGGTGGCGCTCGTGGGGAGGGCCCCTGGCTGGAGTGGGTCACATAAGGGCGGATGTCACGCCATGAAGTGTAGTACGTCATCTCTTGCTGGTGGTCAAATACCAGCACTCTCTAAGCCGTCTAACTTCAGTGCTAAGAAATACGACCCCCCCCCCCCCGCCACACCATGGGAGGAATGCCAGGCTAAGGATGGGGAGGTGGAGGGCTTGTCCAAAATGCGATCTGATCGAAACGGCATCCTCTGTCGAGTCAAGGGCACTACTCGCGTGTGACAATCTGGGGGATGTTTCTGTTTCCATCACGCCCCATAAAAGCTTAAATATGGTCCAGGGTATCATATTTCACAGGGACCTTCTTTTGTAGTCTTATCAGCTGCGCGCCAATTTAGAGCGGCGAGGTGTCCATTTCGTACGGCGCGTCCATCGGGATCCGAGGGTAATCAGGTTGCCATCAGTGCCTTCATTTTGGCGTTTGAGGGTGATACATTACCCAAGAAGGTCAAGGTGATGGCCTACCGCTGTGACGCAAAGCCATATATCCCTCCCACGATGCGGTAGTTTAAGTGCTGGAAGTTCGATCATATGTCTTCCCACTGTACTTCCCATGTACTTCACATCCCAATATTCCCTGTGCCCCAAGTCCCCTCTGTGTCAACTGTGGAGAGCACCATTCGCCTTGCCCTCCAGACTGCAGGATTCTCCAGAAAGAAAGAAAAGTAATGGAATGCAAGATCCTGGTCCGACTGACCAACACTAAGGCTAGGGAAAATATGAGAGGCTACATCTTGTGCATATGTTGTCAACCTATGCCGCTGCTACGACAAGGGTGCTACCATCTTCCATTCTGCCACATACAGTTGACTCTGAGCCATAAGACTCCACCTGCTCCCTTGATGCTGGAGGGTACTTCCCTCCCTGTTGCTCCTGCACTACCTACTTCAGGAGCAACACCCCCCAACCATCGGAGACGTCAGTCCCCACTTCTCTGGTGGAGAAGCATAAGTCTTCTTTAGCTCCTCTCGCCAGGAAGGGCTCCCTTGGCTCACTCCCTTCCCAGGTTTGTACCAGTGGCAAAGATGACACCCGCCAGTGGCTGAAGCAACCACAGGTAGCTGGTTGCAGGGCTTCATGGTACTTCTCAGTCCCTGAGACAGAAACTGTGAAGCCCTCCCAGCCAGACAAACCTAAGGAGCAGCGAGAGGAACCTAAAAAGAAAAAGGCCCCTAAGAACCAAGGCACTGCGGTGGCACCCACACCACCACTACCTACAAGCTCTGTCTGAGGAAGAGGTGGAGATTCTGGCATCCGCTGAGGACGTAGATCTCGTTGGGCGCTCAGACACAATGGATGTCGATCGCACATGTACCCATCTGGTGGCAGCAGGTGACCCTGAGGCGTAGATTGCCTCATGACTGTTTCATGCCTTCCCAGCCTCACGATTACGTAATCCTCCAGTGGAATTGCGACGGTTTTCCCACCACCTGGCTGAGCTATGGCAACTGTTACGCTCCACGCATTGCCCTCCAGGAAACCTGGTTCCCGGCAATGCGGACCCCTACCCTCCGCAGCTATATGAGATATTACAAGAACTGTAGCGACTATAATAATGTCAGGTGAAGTTTGCGTCTATGCCCAGAGCTCAGTATGTAGTGAACCTGTGCCCCTTCAAATCCCTCTTGAAGTTGCGGCTGTCAGGATAAGGACGAGGCAGGAAATAACTGTCTGTAATGTATATCTTCCTCCAGATGGTGCAGACCCCTGAATGTAGTGACTGCACTGATTGATCAACTCCCTAAACCTTTCCTACTTTTGGGAGATTTTAACGCGTATAACATCTAGTGGGGTGGCACCATGCTTACTGGTCGAGGTAGGGAGGTAGAAAATTTACTTTCACTTATCTACCGACGCAAACGCGTTTGCCGAGCACTTTGCTGAGCACTGTGCTCGACCTATGCGATGGAGAACTAATCCCCCCGCCCTCCCCCTCCCAGCCTTTCGCACCCTCAAACGGCGGATGGAAAGGAAAATCCTCTAACCCTCTCGGTCACTACACGCCACAGTGAACCCTATAACGCCCCATTTACAGAGTGGGAGCTCCCCAGCGTCCTTGCACATTGCTCCGACACAGCTCCTGGGCCAGATCGGATCCACAGTCAGATGATCAAACATATCTCGTCTGACAACAAGCGACATCTCCACATCAGCTTCAACCGGATCTGGTGCGATGGCGTCTTTCCATGCAATGGCGAGAGAGCACCATCATTCAGATGCTCAAACCCGTTCAAAACCCGCTTGATGTGGATAGCTACCGGCCCATCAGCCTCACCAACGTTGTTTGTAAGCTGCTGGAACGTATGGTGTGTCGGCAGTTGGGTTGGGTGCCGGAGTCACGTGACCTACTGGCTCCATGTCAGGACGGCTTCCGCCAGGGTCGCTTTGCCACTGATATTCTTATGTCCCTCGAGTCTGCTATCCGGATAACCTTTTCCAGACGCCATCATCTGGTTTCCGTCTTTTTTTGACTTGGGTAAAGCATACGACATGACCTGACGACATCAAATCTTTGCCACATTGTATGCGTGGGGTCTCCGGGGCCCGCTCCCGATTTTTCTCCAGAATTTCCTGTCGCTTCGTGCTTTCAGTGTCCAAGTTGGTGCCTGCCATAGCCCCCCCCCCCCCCCCTCCCTTCGTACTCAGGAGAACTGCGTTCCGCAGGGCTCCGTATTGAGTGTCTGTTAACGGTCTAGCAGCAGCTCTAGGGCCGTCGGTTTCACTTTATCTGTATGCGGATGACTTCTGCATTTAGTACTGCTCCTCCAGTACGGGTGTTGCTGAGCGGCGCCTACAGGGAGCCATTCACAAGGCGCAGTCATGGGCTCTAGCTCGCAGATTCAGTTTCCAGCCGCGAAGTTGGTGTCACGCATTTCTGTCGGCGTCGCACCATTCATTCAGAACCAGAACTTTACCTTAATGACGATACACTCACTGTAGTGGAGACACATCGATTCTTAGGACTGGTTTTCGACGCCCAATTGACTACCTTTGTTTGCTTAGGCGAAAATGCTGGCAGCACCTCAATGCCCTCCGCTGCGTGAGCAACACCAACACACCAACTGGAGGGGGGGGGGGGGGCGCAGATCGCTCTACGCTGCTTCAGCTCCACAGAGCCCTTGTTCAATCCCGCCGTGACTATGGGAGTCTGGTTTACGGTTCGGCTGCGCCCTCAGTGTTGCGTTTACTCGACACAGTGCACCATTGTGGCGTTCGTCTAGCGACGGGAGTTTTTAGAACGAGTCAGGTGACCAATGTCCTGGTGGAGGCCGGAGTCCCTCCATTAAAGGTTAGGCGTGCACAACTGCTCGCCAGTTAAGTTGCACACGTTCGTAGTTCTCCTGCGCATTCGAATTACCGCCTCCTTTTCCCAACCACGGCGGTTCATCTCCCGCATCGGTGGCCCAGGTCTGGGCTTACAATTGCTGTTCGCGTCCGGTCCCTTCTGTCTGAACTGGAATCCTTCCCGTTACCACTTCTCCTCGAGGTCTATTCACGTACACCTAGGCCACAGATTCTTCTGAAACTTTCGCATGGCCCTAAGGACTCAGTTAAACCTGCAACTCTCCGCTATCACTTCCTCTCGATTCTCGACATGTACCGGGGCCGTGATGTGGTTTACACCGACGGCTCGTTGACTGATGGTCACGTAGGCTTTGCGTATGTTCATGGAGAACATATTGAAAAGCACTCCTTGCGAGATGGCTGCAGTGTTTTCACTGCAGAGCTGGCGGCCATATCTCGTGATCTTGAGCACATCCACTCATGCCCTGACGAGTCATTTCTCCTGTTTACTGACTCCTTGAGCAGGCTACAAGCTATCGACCAGTGCTACTCTCGCCATCCTTTGGTAGCGTCCGTTCAGGAGTCCATCTATTCCCTGGAACGGTCACGTCGTTCGGTGGTGTTTGTTGCCTGCGTCGGAATCGCAGGCAACAAACTTGCCGACAAGTCGGCCAAACAGGCTACGGGGAAACCGCTTCTGGAGATGGGCATCTCCAAAACTGACCCGCGTTCTGTCTTACGCCTCAAGGTTATTCGGCTTTGGGAGACGGAATGGCATAACAGTATGCACAACAAACTGCGTGTCATTTAGGAGACTACGAATGTCTGGAAGTCTTTCATACGGTCCTCTCGCAGGGAATCAGTTGTCCTCTGCCGGCTCCGCATTGGCCATACGTGGCTTACGCATGGTTACCTATGTTCGAGGACCCACTTCAGTGTCGCTGTGGCTCACATATGACGTTCGTCCACGTCTTGCTGGGCTGCCCACTTTTAGCCGCTCTGCGGCCGTCTTTTAACTTTCCCAGCACACTACCTTCGGTGTTAGGCGACAGTGCATCAACATCAGCTTTAGTTTTGCTTTTCATTCGTGAGGGTGGGTTTTATCATTTGTTCTAAGTTTTAGCGCATGTTCTTTGTCCCTCTGTGTCCCTCACCCTAGTGCTTTTAGAGTGGAGGTTTTAATGTGTTGCAGAGTGACTGGCTTGTCCTTTTTATTCTCATAGTCAGCCAGCCATGGTAATCTGCTCTCTTGTTTTGATCTCTTCTACATGTTTCTTGCGCCTCTCTGTGGTTTTCTTGTCCCATTTAGTGTTTGTTGCCCATCTGTCATTCTTGTGGGTTTCTCCTTCCTTCCAGCTGCGTTTTGTGTATCTCGATTATTTTACTCTCACTCTTGAGGAATTATTTTAATCGAATATATATATATATAGCTGAAGTAACTATTTCCCGTCGGGCGAGCAAAGATAAACTTAGAGTTCAGTGGTGTCGGTGACCCCCGCGGTCGCCAAGATACTGGACACAATGTTCACCGAGCAGCTACAGTGCAGGTGTTTGAATGCTGCGGCTAGCAGCAGTTGAAAACGTGGCGTCTTAATCACGAAGACCACCGAGTTCTACCTATATGTATCGAGCAAAATTAGAAATTAGAGAGTGAAGTGACACTACTAAGGGGGACAGACAGTAGTACCTGTTAGTTATATTAAATCTTGTGGCTTTATTGTTGTACTTATAACAAATTATGTTTCACCAACCTCAATTTCAGATCAGTATTTGGTAATTTTGTAAATTTTATCACAAGTTTTCAAAAATTTAAACTTCTGATTTTTTTGTGGCTGGCTGTGGGGAGGGAGAGGTTCGTTCCGGCACCAAAAAATATAGGAATTAAGCACTGCGTACAGGCGGCATTTCTATACGCGCAAACTTTGGTTGACATTTGGCGCAGTGGCTGGGGAAGTGGCGGTAAAGGCATTTTTCGTTTACAACGACGAGCATCAACTTAGTTTGAGCGTATAATAGATAACGATCCGCCACTAACGATACAGTTCCAGCGCGACAGCCTTTTGAGGGTAGTGTCCGTGGGACTAACAGAATCGGGAGTCACATTACCCTCGCTCGGAAATAGAAACCAGGTTTAAGCTCCCGTGAATATGCGCATGTGCACTAGACGACGATGACAGATGCATGCGCGGAAGGGGGGTTATTCAGAGAGCCTTCTGCTTGTTATTGTTCATTGTTTATATCAACTGTTAAGTGACATCTGTAGCCAGTGGCTAACTTCGGGTTTTCGTTTTGGAGATTGTGCGATTTTTTCAGTGATTAAGTTTTAATAAAAGCAGTATTAAAACAAAAGTAATATTTTTGCCAACGCATTTTCTATTATACAAGCTGTTTGCGAAATATATTCTTTGTACTGATTGCTTATTTAGAAATGGAATGACCCAAACAGATATTTAGCGTCCTATTGTCTGTATGATCATCACGACCCGCTGCATCATAATAAGGTGCGTCAGAAATCGTTTATTTCTGAATAAATTTGCTTACAACTTTGTGTAATTTTCGATGTGTGTATGTAGTGTCGTAATTCACGAAAGGTCACGTTTGATTTGAATGCATCTTTTGCTTTATTTCAACTTCCCCGAAACGAGAAACTGGCAGTAGTCAGCGAGAGTGTCCGATCACAATGTGAGTAAACGGATGGTTTAATTCTTACTTCCGGCTTGGTGAACTTGCCTCCTATATTGGTCGCGTGAGCGAATTTCGTCCTTCCTTCCTTCCTGACAGCAGCTTGTCGGAACAAGCCACATACTTCGAAATTCCTTCGGATCTTCTCGCTATCATTCATTAATGGGGAATATATACCACTGCCTTCGCCACTTCTTCCCAGCCGGAGCTAAAACCAATAACGCCTAGCTTTTCGTCGTTGTTATAGTGCGCTATATTCTAAGGGTTATTGACATTGCCATGACAGTAGCCCCAAAAACGACTGCATCCATTGTGTGCAAAATGCTGTACTAATGTGAATTTAGATAACTATGTTCTTGCGCTACCAAATGCCATAATACAAAAGGAATAGTTCAGCCCATAATTTAGACCATTAATAATTCCGTGATAATTACATAAGAAAACGACGTAATAAATCACAACAGCGCATCATGTAATAGGGGGTTAATTAAATGTAGTTCGTTTCTTGTAGAAGCTGCAGTGACAGTGGTCATAGTGGGTTTTAACAATTGACATAGACTTTGTTTCGGAGGAATGTGCAAGTTGTAAGGGGGGGGGGGGGGGGGGTTCGTTGCTGGTGGTTCAGTCCTCTGTGACCAGTGGTGATGCCAGATTCCACCTCGACAGCTTGGTTGTTTATTTGAATGATCGCATGAAAATCCGTCTGCGATCCCCAAATAGTGACAAAAATAGTGTAGCTCCGGAACATATTTTTGAAACGCGTACTGTAAAAGTTCTCGTAACTGCTGCTTTTCGAATAATGTGTGTCATTACATTGCGGAGGATTACAGTCTACCACAACGACTTTTGATGTCTTTGACATATGAATATTTGATTGATTTGTCATTGTAAGGCTTTAACGCATTATTCTAAACTAGCTTGCTCATGTGAGGCAGGACTATCGGGTTCGGATTTTTAGGATTTTATAAAATTAATAATGACGGGCACTTCATTACGAGGTTCCTCAGAAGAATATTCCTTAATTTAGTGATGCATTCTGTACGCGGTAGAATTGCGGAGTCTAGGCATTGGATTGCAGCAAGTAGAAGTTGAAGTGAGCTGAAAATGCCAAGGATGCAACATTCTTCTTATTCTGAAGGTCCATCTTGGCTTTGCCAATAAAAGCTAATTCAGTCCACTTGAATGTATCTACTATCTCTTTGACTTCTTGGTAGTGTTCGACATTATATAAAGCTGCCAAGACCCAGGTGCACCAGCGTATGAGTTCAGATGGGAGGGGAATGTTTGAAGTTATTTCCTGAAAGCACTGAATGCGAATAGGAAAGTTGGGAAATACTTTTTTGATAGAGGAAATGATATTGTTAGCAGCAGGAAAAATACTTCTGACATCCCTCTGCTAGAAGGTGTAAACCATGAGGAAGACAAGTGCATTGGATGTTACTGGGGTAGAATTCGTTCATTGTTGCTCCTGCTTTTAACATACGGGTAGCAGCAACATCAAAAATTTCTCATCCCTATCTTCTCTTGGAAATAGGATGCGTAGGAGATTCCTTACAGTGTGGGCTACATTACTGTGATTCGTCTTCTCCAATAGGATATTTCACTGTTTTCTGGAAATCGTCTTAAATGAGTAATCATGTCATTTTATGCTCATTACATGCTTTTCATTTTTGAATTTCAGTATTCTTGTGTAAAAACGGAAATGAAATTCAAATAATTCGAAAACTTTCCAAAACGCTCCATTCGAATCATGATGCCTTGGACGTCACTGACTAGCTAGCTGCTCCTACTGCCATAAAGCTAATTCACATTGATGTCTCCTCTTGGGATTTACGTTTAGGTATATACGTATGTATATCCCTCTTAGTTTGTATCAGGTTGCGGCAGAAACAGTGACCTTCCTCCAAGTAGCGCGCCATACTGTTTAGGTGAACATGGCCATTAGTTGACACTGGTGGTGTCCGCAAATCTCCGGTAAACTCTGCTGTCTGCATGTTCCGTGTTCGCATTTCAGCGGCATTCTTTTGTTTTTCTTCGTAGTGACGCTCGTAATGTTAGCTGGGCCGCGGAATCGTTATGTTGAAGGAAATGAATTTCCATCTAGGCTGACCTAAGTTAAAACAAACGAACACTAAGAAGATAGCCGTAACTAAAAAATAAGAACGTAATAACGTAAAATCATAGCTTCAATTGAATTGCATATACATGTCACTAAACTAATTTTGAATTTCGATTTGAAAATCTGGGGACAGAAGACTTAGACAAAACGAATGATAAAACACAACCGGTGTTTACTCACTTGTTTTTTGAGAGACCTAATAGAAAAAAAATTACTCGGCCGTCAGATAAGAAACTGCGAGTTTTCCCCAGTCCAGTGCTGGGAAAGACACATGTTTGACATAGTCTGTTCAGGCATTACAAAATTGCCTTTAAAGCACATTACTCGATGCGAATGGACACACCACACAACTTTAATTCATAACTACAAAAATAAAATATATTAAGTCAGCGATTTGTTCCTTTACTATACATGGTGGTTATAATTGCCTTTCGCTACTTGAGAGGACTCCCCATGAAAATCGCGTAATCGCAGTACAATGAAAATTTAAGGAGACATTTGTGAGCACACGCGGAAGAAAAATAAAGACTAAACCACTGAAAGAAAACATTTTAATTTCCACATGATTTGTTAGTTGCTTGCCATGTTTATGATCCAGGTTACAATATTGTTGCTCAATGTGACGATCATCTGCATCCGCTACAGCTTCGAACCCCAGTAAAGATACCATTTCGCAGTTGTTCGTAGCACTTGTGGAACGGAATTCAGCTGTCGTGACACAGCTCGAAGATCGGACGTTGCATTCAGCATTCTCAGCATTCTTCAATAGTATATGTCGGAATTCTGTCGGCCTCTCCCAGGAGCAATTACCAAATCGCCAGTTTTTCAAACTTCGAATCATGTTATTGAAGCCCGGTATGGAAAAAGCACTGTCCGTGTCCCTTTAAAGCGTCGATACTTGGGAAGAGCAGCAGCAATATTGCTGTTTTTTTGATAAAATAGCTTTACGAGTAAAGCCCTGCTCATCTTGTCCAGACGCAAGTTAATTTGACGACTGTCGACAAGTAATGCACACTGATGATTGCGTTTCACACGTCGTCCTACTAGTATCGGCACCTAAGGGCAAATCGAACACTTCCACTGCTAACAAAGCAAATTCTTCAGCGCGTATTCTGAACATTCCTATAAAGTTGGGTATCCATACTGTAAATAGTTTTCCGTCTACACTGGCTCAAGTAGCGAAAATTTAGTTATATTATCACAGCGACAAGGCGTCGTACACATTGCACAATGTTGACCTCAGTGCGGGCTGTATTTCTTTACTTAAATCTTCCGAACAATAAAATAAATAGACTCAAAAGTGTCACCGATGCAGCACTAACTATGAAGAGCAATGGACATCGCGCTTGATTTTTGTGCAGTGTATAAATTTATTTATTATGCCTTTTCTTAAAATGTGCAAATTCACAGTATTGATTTTCCTTATACGAGGTGTGGCTAGAAAAAAACCGGACTAGGACTGGTGAAACAATAAAACGAATGCAATAAGGCTGAAAGTCGCGTGGCCTGTCACGTGACTCTCGCTCCGCCTACTGCTCGAGTTTCATCTGCCTCCTTCACTCAGTCTGCCCGTGGCATCTGTTTTAAGTAGTTGACGTTTTGTCTGTGCGTCGGAAAATGTTGAGTGTACAGAAAGAACAGCGTGTTAACATCAAATTTTGTTTCAAACTAGGAAAATCTGCAAGTGAAACGTTTGTAATGTTACAACAAGTGTACGGCGATGATTGTTTATCGCGAACACAAGTGTTTGAGTGGTTTAAACGATTTAAAGATGGCCGCGAAGACACCAGTGATGGCACTCGCACTGGCAGACCATTGTCAGCAAAAACTGATGCAAACATTGAAAAAATTGGTAAACTTGTTCGACAAGATCGCCGTTTAACAATCAGAGCAGTGTCTGAGTTAACAGGAGTTGACAAGGAAAGTGTTAGGCAGATTCTTCATGAAAGTTTCAACATGAACAAAGTGTGTTCAAAAATGGTTCCAAAGTGTCTCACAATTGAACAGAAGGAACGCCGAAGAATGATTTGTTCTGACATCCTGGAAAACATTGAAAGTGATCCCACCTGCTTACAAAATGTTATTACTTGCGATGAATCGTGGTTTTTTACTTACGATCCCGAAACTAAACGCCAATCGATGCATTGGAAAACTCCTGGTTCTCCACGACAAAAAAAAGCACGAATGTCAAAATCGAAATTCAAGGCAATGATGATTTTTTTTTACATCAAAGGGATTGTGCACATTGATTGGGTACCAGAGGGACAAACAGAGAATCAGCATTACTACATTAGCGTCCTGGCTACCCTACGTGAGCGAGTACGGAGAAAACGGAACGATTTGTGGAGAAAAAAGTCATGGATCCTTCACCAAGACAATGCCCCAGCTCACAGTGCGTTGTCAGTGAAGACGTTTTTGCCAAAGCACAACATTCCCATCTTAGATCATCCACCCTACTCACCTGATTTGGCCCCCTGTGACTTTTTGCTTTTCCCTAAAGTCAAGTCAGCTTTGAAAGGAACTAGATTTGAGACTGTTGAAGCAGTAAAAGAAAAAGTGACGGAAGTAATGTATGGACTTACCGAAAATGATCTGCAGCATTGCTATGAACAGTGGAAAATTCGTATGGAGCGGTGTAGAGACCGAGGAGGAGAGTACATTGAAGGAGATAACATGAAATTGTAAATAATTGCAAATAAATGTTTTTTCCAGCATCAGTCCGGTTTTTTTCTAGCCGCACCTCGTATGTAGCAAAAAAATTATTTATAAACCGTGTTGTTTTGCCGAAGTCCTATTTATCCCCTACTTTTTCTCTGAAAGATCAGTTTAGCCCCTTAGATATTTAAGTGCAATTTACCTCTCTTTATGTTCTATAAGGTTAAAACATGTATATTCTGCCCCTAGTAATTTCAAACGTCAGTTAAGTATTTTTTTTTAAATATTGTCATTGAGTCCTTTACAGTACTGAATAACAACGTATACAACTTTGAAATGAAATGTGAAAATGAAGTCATGTTATGGGCTACCAAAATGACAGTGACAGTTACATGGCTGATATCCCTGTAACTTTAAATTTGGTAGTATATTGTGATGATCGTCTACATTCAAAAATACTTCACTTACATCAATCAGACCAATGAGAGTGGTCAGAGGATGATCAACTTAGCTATCTCAAAGAACCTGAGAGCAAGTTCGATTTACTTCGAACGCAAGAGAATACATAAAGGAACATAGTGCTCACCGGATGGAAGAACCATCAACCATATAGATCACCTCTTGGTGGACCAGCGCTAAGGCCACAGTCATGGACGTCAGGTCGTATAGAGGAACCGACTGTGCGTCAGACCACTTCCTATTGTGTGCAGGCTTAAACTCATGTTCACCTACGTACATAAGAAGGGGGCACTGGAACCTGCTGTGAATGATGAGAAACTACGAGAAAGTTCCATTTAAGAACGGTATGCTATAGAAATAAAAAAAAAAAATCGGTTTGATGTCCTAGAGACCCTGGAAGCAAGAGAGAAGAAGGGGAAAAGTGGAAAGAAATAAAGTCCACGGTACTAAGTGTACAGGAGGATTTATTGGAAAGAAAGAAGATAATAAAGAGGAGGAAATGGTTCAGCGAGACATGCCAGAAGGCTACAGAAAAGAGAAGGAAGGTGAGGGAGAAATGTCTACCTGACACGGAGAATAAGCAGAAAGGGGAACATTTTATCAGAAGGGAGACAAAGCGAATCCTAAGAGCAGAGAGGAGAATATATCTAACCAGTTTGCTGGAACAAGCACATCATCTACATCTACGTGACTACTCTGCTACTCACAATAAAGTGCCTGGCAGAGGGTTCAATGAACCACCTTCAAGCTGTCTCTCTACCGTTCCACTCTCGAACGGCACGCGGGAAAAAAGAGCACTTAACTTCATCTGTGCGAGCCCTGATTTCTCTTGCTTTATCGTGATGATCATTTATCCCTATGTAGGTGGGTACCAACAGAATGTTTTCTCAATCGGAGGAGACAACTGGTGATAGAAATTTCATGGGAAGATCCCATCGCAACAAAAAAGGCCTTTGTTTTAATGATTGCCACTCCAATTCACGTACCATGTCTGTGACACTATCTCCCCTATTTCGCGATAATACAGAACGAGCTGCCCTTCTTTGTACTTTTTCGATGTCATCCGTCAGTCCCACCTGATGCGGATCCCACACCCCGCAGCAATACTCCAGAATAGGGCGGACAAACGTGGTGTAAGCAGTCTCTTTGGCAGACCTGTTGCACCTTCTAAGTGTTCTGCCAATGAATCGCAGTCTTTGGTTTGCTCTACCCACAATATTATCTATGTGATTGTTCCAATTTAGGTTATTTGTAATTGTAATCCCTAAGTATTTAGTTGAATTTACAGCCCTCAGATTTGTGTGACTTATCGCGTAATCGAAATTTAGCTGATTTCTTTTAGTACTCATGTGAATAACTTCACACTTTTCTTTATTCAGGGTCAATTGCCACTGTTCGCACCAGACAGGCATCTTATCCAAGTCATTTTGCAAGTCTTTTGATCATCTAATGACTGTACAAGACTGTAAATGACAGCATCATCTGCAAACAATCTAAGACGGCTAATCAGATTCTCTTATGTCGTTAATGTAGATCAGGAATAATAGAGAGCCTATAACATTTCCATGGGGAACGCCGGCTATTACTTCTGTTTTACTCGATGACTTTCCGTCTATTACTACGAACTGTGACCTTTCTGTTAGGAAACCACGAATCCAGTCGCACAACTGAGACGATTCTCCGTAGGCACGCAGTTTGGCTACAAGACGCTTGTGAGGAACGGTGTCTAAAGCCTTCTGGAAATCTAAAAATATGGAATCAATTTGACATCTCCTACCGATAGCACTTATCACTTCATGTATATAAAGAGCTAGTTGTGTTTCACAAAAACGATATTTCCTGAATCCGTGCTGATTGTGTCAATAAATTGTTTTCGTCGAGGTACTTCATAATGTTGGAATACAGTATACATGTTCCAAAACCCTACTGAAAATCGACGTTAGTGATAAAGGCCTGTAATTCAGCGGATTACTCCTACTTCCCTTTTTGGGTATTGGTGTGACTTGAGCAATTTTCCAGTCTTTAGGTACGGATCTTTCTGTGAGCGAGTGGTTGTATATAATTGCTAAATATGGAGCTATTTTATCATCATACTCTGAGAGGAACCTGACTGGTATACAATCTGGACCGGAGGCCTTGCCTTTATTAAGCGATTTAAGCTGCTTTGTTGCACCGAGGATATCTACTTCAATGTTCCTCATCTTGGCAGTTGTTCTTGATTGGAATTCAGGAATATTTACTTCGTCTTCTTTGGTAAGGAGTTTCGGAAAACCCTGTTTAATAAATCTGCTTTAGTGGCACTGTCATCAGTGACTTCACCGTTGTTATCGCGCAGTGAAGGTATTGATTGCGTCTTGCCACTGGTGTGCTTTATGTATGACCAGAATCTCTTTGGGTTTTCTGCCAGATTTCGAGAGAGAATTTCGTTGTGGAAATTATTAAAAGCATCTCACATGGATGTACGCGCTATATTTCTAACTTCTGTAAAACTTTGCCAATCTTGGGGATTTTGCGTTCTTTTAAATTTGGCATGCTTTTTTCGTTGATTCTGCAACAACGATCTGACCCGTTTTGTGTACCATGAGGGATCAGTACCATCACTTATTAATTTATTTGGTATATATATCTCAATTGCTGTCGATACTATCTCTTTGAAAACATTTCACGACTTTTCTGCACTTATATTATCAGATCGGAAGGAGTGCAGACTGTCTCTTAAAAAGTCATTAAGAGCAATTTTATCAGCTTTTTTAAATAGATATACTTTTCGTTTGTTTTTGATGGTTGTAGGTGTTACGGTATTCAGCCTAGTAGCAACTGCCTTGTGGTCATTAATCCCTGCATTCGTTATGATACTATTTGTCCAGGATTATTTGTTGCTAAAAGACCAAGTATGCTTTCGCAACCATTTACGCTTCGAGTGGGCTCACGAAGTAATTGTTCAAAATAATTTTCTGAGAAAGCATTCAGTAACATTTCTGATGACGTTCTATGCCTGCCGCTGGCTTTAAACGTACAATTTTTCCAGCATATCGAGGGTAGATTGAAGTAGCCACAGAGTGGGGTACCTATTTGAAATGAGACTCAAGTTTTCTTTGAACTGTTCAGCAACTACATCTTCTGAGTCGGGTGGTCGGTAAAACGATCCAATTAATAGTTTAGTCCGATTGTCAAGTATAACTTCTACCCACACTATTTCACAGGAACTTTCTACTTCAGTTTCGCTACAAGACAGGCTACCACTGACAGCAATAAATACTCAACCACCAACAGTAGTTAATCGATCCTTTCTGAACACTGTTAGATCGTTTGAAGAAATTTCGGCTGAACTTATTTCCGGCTTTAGCCAACTCTCTGTATCTAAAACTATTTGAGCTTCAGTGCATTCTATTAGGGCTTGGAGCTCTGGTTCGTTCCCAACACAGCTACTACAATTTATAACTATAATACCGATCGTTTCTACAACTACCTTTCTGTGGTTCCCTGAGACCCTCTAACCTAAGAAACCGCCCAGTCCCTTCCACACAGCCCCCGCTACCCATGTAGCCGCCTCCTGTGTGTGGTGGACTCCTGACCTATTCAGCGGAACCCGGAAACCCACCACCCGATGGAATCTGCAGCTTACACGGTCACAGAATCGCCTGAGCCTCTGATTCAGACCCTCCACTCGGCTCTGCACCAAAGGACCACAGTCGGTTCTATCGACGATGCAGCAGATGGTGAGCTCCGCCTTAATCTCGGAAGCAAGACTGGCAGTCTTGACCATTTCCGCTGGCCGCCCGAAACCAGACAGAATCTCCTCCGATCCAAAGCGACACACGTCATTGGTACCGACATTAGCCACTACCTGCTGTTGGCTGCGGGTGCACACTGGTTTCGTTCCCCTCCTTGACAGCCATGTTCCTAAGGGGCCCCATTTCACGCCTAACGTTGGGGCTCCCAAGTACCAGTAAATCCACCCTCTGTGAATGCCCAGACCTTGCGGGCCGACAAGCTTTCTCTGGAACAGGGTGGACGATTGCATCCGGCTCAGATACATCATCAGCCACAGATAACGCCCAAAACTTGTTCGTCAAACGAACCGGGGAGGCCCTTCGATCGGCCCCTCGGAAAGTTTTTCGCTGCCTGCCAGTCATTGGACTGATCTCCCACTCGACCACGGGTGAGGGGTCAACCTTAGTGCAGGCAGTACCCGATACGGTCACAGCAGTGGACCGATCGGGGGACACTTGGGACGTGCTCGACGTCCCTCGCATCCCCGCATTCGATCCCCCACAGTGACGCCCCTTGGCAGCAGCCTCAAGCTGTGTGACAAAAGCGAACACAGACTAGAGCTGCGAGCGAAGTTTCGCCAACTCAGCTCGCATCTGTACACAACGATCACTGTTCCTAACCATTACTGCAGTCGCTCCTGTTTTAAGCTCGTAAAAATATGCAACAAACGATCGGTGTACTCGCCTTATTAGCAGCGGGAGATCGAAGTGCTCTCTTATTGACGATCTGACACTGAGCTGTTCTAACCAAACAAACAAAAGCCTGTACGATACGAGGGTCGGTACAACGGTCGATAGCAACGACGGTACTGTACACTACACTGTTATTTAAATAAAAGGTAGGGCCTAGTAAGCACTCGAACACGCAAGAAATTACAAAAATAAACTACTAACTGCACAAATAACTGAAAATAAGTCGCTCCTGTTAGAAGCTCGTAAAAATATGTAACAAGCGAACGGTGTACTCGCCTTATTAGTAGCAGGAACTAGCGGTGCGCTCTCGCTGACGGTCCAACCAACAGTTGAGGCAGAGCCAAAACAAGAAGTTAAGGCAATTCTTCCAATACATAAAAAAATCATAAACGTGGATTTCAGAGCCCAACTTTTTTCATTAGGGATAAGAACGGCAAATTGACAAATGACAAGGAAAGAATTGTAGAAAGATGGGAAGAATACTTCTCAGTACTATTGAATCGTACAGATCCAGATGAGATGTTACCCGCAGACACTACTGAGGGAAGGAAAGATGAAGGAGAATGGGAATTTAGTGCAGAAGACTTGAAGATCGCAATCGAAGGACTCAGGAACAACAAAGCCCCAGGGAAGGACAGAATAACATCAGAAGTAATCGAGGAGGGGAGACATAAACTGATACAGTTGATATGGGGGGAGGGGACACTACCAGAAGAATAGTAATTGGCTATAATATGCGCAATATACAGAAAGGAAGCGAATTGGAATGTGGTAACTATAGAGCAATCGGCTTGTTGAATGTAATGTATAAGGTACTGTCCACCATTATCCTCAGATAATTGCAGCCATTCATAGAGAACAACATACGGGAGTACCAAGCTGGCTTTCGACCAAACCGGTCGACAATACATCACATTTTCACACTAAGGCAATTGTTTGAAAAACACTGAGAATATGATAAAGATATCTACAGCCTGCTCGTCGATTTTCAACGTGCAATGACAGCATCCACAGGAATAGCCTATGCAATGAAATGTGTGACTTCAGAACCCCTGAGAATGTTGTGAGAATGGTGCTTGTATGAAAGGGTCAAAGGCAGCTACGTTTCCGAGGAGCCACATCAGAAACATTCGAGATCGAGGCAGGCCTCCTACAAGGGGATGCTGTCTCATGTGTATTGTTCAGGGTTATCTTAGAGAAAGTAATAAGAGTGTAGGTAACAGGAGTGGGCTGGATTACAGATGGAACGGTAACTTCAATTGTCTCGCATATGCAGATGACATAGTATTACTAAGTGAATCAAAGCATGAGTTAAAAGGAATGTACCAGACAATGGACAATTATGCACAGAAGGTAGGGCTCAAAGTGAATAAAGACAAAACAGAGTTCATGCAATTAGGAAGAAGACGAGAGCAGGAAGAATTTCTTGAGATGGATGGCAAGAGGTTCGAGAGAGTACACCAGTTCAAATACTAGGGATCTTGGTTTACCACGGTCAACAACATAAAAATGGACATCAAGGAAAGAATAGCAGTGGGAATGAAATCCTGCAGAAAATAAAGAGCAAAAGAATACAATGGGTGAGGCATGCGGCACGTATGCCAGATGGAAGACAGACGAAGATGGCATTAGAGGGGAAACCAAACGCCCCATTGGCCGACCAAGGCAGCGCTGGATGGACGACCTGGCGAAGGCCCTAGCACCCCTGCGGACTGAAGACACCTGGAGGAACTGGGCACAAAACAGAAAGGAATGGAGGGAGTTTGTGGAAGCAGCGCGTGATCTGCAGGGCCTGTGATCACTGGATATCTATCAGATCAATGCTTAACCCCTCATTCCTACCTTGCCTAGATGCCCAATTGTGTATTCCAAGATAATTGTATCATATGAAAACAGTTTGGTTTGGGGCATAGCTGTTATCTAGCGCAGCACATAATTTTGCTGCACAATTTTGAATTTAAATGCATAAATGCGTTAAATGTATTATCCGCAGTCTTTACAGTAGCCCTTTATGACAGGTGGGGTCTAGGTAATGGAGCTTTTCCTCCTAGTGTTTAGGTGAAAGTAGCATAAAAATTTAAAAAATTCATAGGCTGTATCGAAGTAGCCAATTTTATAAAAATAAGTGTGGAAAGAATAGCAAAACTACATTATATTTTCTCTTTGTCAATTAGGGTTTTTACTAGTAGGATAGAGCCTCCAGATGAAATTGTTATCCTCATTACCACCTTGACGGAAGCAAAATTATAGTAGGTGGGGTGGTAGCCTATGTACGTCAAGTGTTTCAGATTATGTAACAATGTCCTGCATTATTCGTATTGTAATAATTTACATATTGTGCATATTCTATTGTAAAACTCAATCGTAGCTCAGTTACATTATTTAGTATTGGTTTTCAGTTACCTCAGATAAAGATGATAGTTGTTGAAAAGAAACTGATTTATTGACCGATTCTGAACAAGAAGATAGTTTAATAACTGTGTAGACCCCACATCATTCAATAATCATGATTTCGGTATTCCATGGCTTCCCTATATCATTTGACAGATGCAGCGTTGTTTCTATGAGTCCGGTCCACATATTTGTTTCTCTAAATTATATTCCGACCCTAATGGCCCCCATGTCAATGGTGTTAGTCATTTTACCACTCACCGTGTTAACCAAGTTGTGATTGAGACTTTGGCAACAGAAGGGAAAAAATGTACTGCCGGCCGACTATTACAGTGTATACAAAGAATTTCAATAGAGTCCCATTTTACACCAATTCCCCCCCCCCCCCCCTTTTGAAACATCCATTAAATCTATTTGCCTTAGCCGGCCGCCGTGGCCGAGCGGTTCTAGGCGCTTCAGTCCGGAACCGCGCTGCTGCTACGGTCGCAGGTTCGAATCCTGCCTCCGGCATGGATGTGCGTGATGTCCTTAAATTACTTAGGTTTAAGTAGTTCGAAGTCTAGGGGACTGATGACCTCAGATGTTGAGTCCCATAGTGCTTACACGAGCCATTTGAACCATTTTCAATTTGCCTTAAATTTGGGCAGTTGGTCACATTCACCATCCACTACTGGTAGGAACTTCTCAGTATGGTGAACCATCGTCCATCAATCTGGACAATCACTTGTAGAAAATTCGAATTCAGGTAGGAAAAGGCCACTGCCGTACAGATTATGCTCAAGAACTTCGAAGCCTATTGCAGCTAATTAATTGGCGCCACTTATTTTACTGATAACCGCAACTAAGTGTTAACGGGTCACTTACCTTGCCACACACACAGCTCTAGATGTGAAGGACACTCCTTGCTTGTCATAGCAGAATTATCGTACTGCAACAGACGTACCTTTACCCAATACTCCACTTATCGTGTTGCTCTTTGATTGTGAAAGTGCCATAGTAAGTTTCGTCGCCGCAAGCTTGTTATTTGTCACTGTGTTTCGTTTCGCGCACTGAGCACTCCGATTGTAGTTATACCGTATTCTCTCTACGCGCGCTGTAGGATCGGAGCATTACAATTATCGCACAGTCCAATTAAAAAACTGGTTCATATGGTGGGAGTATATTCTCTTAATAACTGTTCAAGGTAATTTTCTGGTAAGGCAATTAGAACAATTACACATGATTCCGTGTCCCTGGGCGCTCTCATCACTCGGGTCTTCAGTCTCTGGCTGTCAAGTTGAAATTTGCACCTAATACTTTAGTGTGAACAGGAAACTTGCGCTATGTGTTAAGAGTTTCCCCGCAACCGCTTTTGACACAAGGAATCTAGAAAAGTATCTGATGATCTTACTTGGTACATATTTAACGCGTCTACTAATCTGAGATATTATCGTTGTTTTTAAAATATGTTCAAAGTACCTTTGTGGTATACATTCCATTCGGAATTGAGAATTTCATTTGCTATTAACACCTGCTTTTAGCCAGCTTTCTGTCCCTAGCACTAGGTGGGCGTTGTTGCCGTTTATGAGCGAGACGTGTTCCAGGACCATTCCATAGACACTCCTGCAGTTAACTAATAATGTATTAACATTTTCTTTTTCCGAAGTGTTGCGACGAATGCTATTGAGTCTGTCATCAGAACGCATCTTAATAGAGCCTGTGGGGAGGATTTCTGTATCGTAAAAAATCCAAATGTGCACGACACGTGTACACTCAACTACCCTAATAAACGCTTCCTGCGTGTAGTGCACGCCTTACGCATGAAGAGGGCCCTACAGTTTCCGTCCAACAGGGGAGATCCTAAAATCCACATAAAGATCGTCGCAGAATCGTCTGAGCCTCTGGTTTAAGCCTTACACTCGGCTCCAATCCAGAGGACCGCCATCGGTTCTGGGGATTATGCTTCGAAACGATAGCTCTGCTTCCACTCTGTTGGCGATGCTACTTGTATACGCCAAAGCAACCAGCTACATGCAGGAGTCGAAATATAGCCTCTGAACCCAGAAGGCAGGCGTCATTCGTGCCTAAAAAGCCACGATTTGCTGCCCGATGCACCCATTGCGCTCAGTCCCCTCTGTGCTTGTGCAGACCTCTCAGGAAGTTCGACCATAGTCCCAGCAGTCGAGGCGTCCCGTGTTGGCAGCACGAAATACCTCAAATTTGTCATTACGACATGAGGGGATAACCTTGCAGCCGATATCCACTTTCGCCTTCTGCCCAGAGATGTGCGACCACGCTACTCCTCACCACTCAGTCAGTGAAGTGTCGACTGGCCAGCACTAGTGAATCGAGGGGCGCTGCGGCCTCTGAGATTCCATTCTATCTAGAAGCTTTCAGAGGTTCCAAAGCAGTCGCCTCAGGTGCCCCAAACGCCACCGCAGCCCAAGGCAGCAGCCAGAAACCTATCTATTAGGCCAACACAACTTACAGCTGTTTACAGTTATCAATTCCACCTGCATCCGTACGCAACAGCTACGCAGTACTTATCCATGTTTATTCAGTATTTGTCCGTACCGCAAGTAATGTAATATTAACTCTGAAAGTCGCTGGGTGCCACCTAAGTTCTGCAGCTACATCACTTACAAATATATTTTTTTTTAGTTACTCTCCAAAGTCGCCTCAAGAGAAACTAAAGCACTATATGTACACAAAAAGCTTAGAATAAGTTAAACAACAGTTTACACTGTAAAATACATTGATACAATTGACTTCGTCGCAGTAGTACGTGAAAAACAGAAACCAAACTAAATACTGTGTTTAAAACAGAAACCTCTGCTACTCAATTATTATCCATTTCATAATGATTGACCCCTGACTTTGAGCCAGTATTCTGGTCACATTGCGTTACGAACATCTGTATATTATACCTTGCCGGAAACGTGGAAATGTTTGCTTTTATTTAGTGTATGAATATTGTATTTTAGTTGAAACGGGGGCGACATACATGGTAATGTTTAAGAAAAACCGTGCTTTTTAGTTTTTTTCGGAGTGTGTCAGCTTGAAGGACGCATAAAAATTACACCGTAATTAGGAGAAAAATTTCCTTTACACAGTTTAAAGATAAACCTTGTTCTATTGGCGCTTTATTTTCTGACTACTCGTTTCTTCGCTATAATGTCAAACGCTAGACACTGCGATTCAAATGGTTCAAATGGCTCTAAACCCTATAGGACTAAACATCTGTGGTCATCAGTCCCGTAGACTTAGAACCGTAGCAACAGCACGGTTCCGGACTGAAGCGCCTAGAATCGCTCGGCCACAACGGCCGGCGACGTTACGATGAAGCATGTCTTTGTAGCTATTGCGACGGAGAAGGCACTGGTTGTTAATCTTGATCTTTTGTTGGTTGCATCTTATGTCTGTACTAATGAATATTCCTCGTGTGTTTGATAGTTAAGTTTGTAAAGCAAGCGTGTTTGTAGTTGCAATATCGCGAGGCTATGGTGGTGCGTAGTTGTCATACCAACTGTTGTCATAGCCGCCGCTGTTTTGCGCCATCAGCGAAGAACGACTAAGTCGCATTCCAGTACAGCATTGCCGCGTTCAATTTTTGTTGACAGTAGAGGGAAATATGCTATTGCAGACGTCTGCATGGATTAGCAACGGTTCTGTTGCTATGTCAAGATAGAGGGCTCTTTGTGCAGAACTATTTTCAAGTTTATGTACATGACTCGCAGAATTCCTCCAGACACTTCGGGGAAAACTTTTCAGAGCGGAGCGACACAGTTGTAAAGTATCATTTATTTTAAAATTCGTATTTTCTTTTCCTACCTTGTTCTGGACAGATATCCAAATAAGTTCCATGACGCCCAATTCGCAATACGCTACAGGCAACCACAGACGTTTAATTTCTTTGATCGCTGATCGAAATATACTTTCCAAAAGATGTTCTTGCGCCCTTAAATGTGGCCGTGCGTATTCCAGTAGGCCAACTTTAGTAAACTCCTCAAGATGTGGCGTTAGATGGAAGCTCTGTATTATTGCTTTTCCATCCATCAAATAATAGAATCCTTTCTCAGTTTCGTAGATTGATTTCGTGATAATGGATTTATCATCATGTGATACGGAGCCTGATCTAAAACAATCGCAAACCTGTTTGGTAATTTTTCGAGAACCCTCCTAAACCACTCTTCGTAGTGTCTGGCATTCATTCAGAATGATAATCTGCGCCTCCTTTCTGCCCCAAAAAACAGCCAGCATTTTGCGAGAACCCATCTTCGTTCCCCGTGTGGCACATTATAATCCTTTTTCCAGAACCGGACGGTGTTTGAATTCTCCTTGCCAGTTATTCCACTCTTGAACATTTTCTCTGAGATAATCGGATACCTTTTCTAATGAATAGGGCACCTTTTGTTCCTGTCAACCAAACTTTCGGAATGATTTGTACGGCGCCAACTCTCATCACTGTAATAAACAGTCCATCCAGTGTTGCGCAAATGTCTTATTTCCCGCAAGAACTCGTCTTTCTTTTTCCTGCTACTTGGTTATTCTCCAAGAGCACAGGTTTTTTTATATATATATATATATATATATGAAGTCTAATTTTCGAATAGCACGCTAAAGGTTTGTTTCATTTGTATCAGAAAAATCTTCCACTTCGGCCTTCAACTTTTCCAACACGGCTCCACAATGGAAACTGCTTTTCCACATAGAAGTAGTGGACTTTTGTTCTTTTGACTCCCTGTTTAAACTCGTAAGGAACTTCGTATTGTAATCAGAATAATACAGGCACTGCAATATCGTAATACAAACTTCTGTCACCAGAGCTCTGTTTTGGTGATAAAAAAACATGAAGTTTCGTTATAGTCTCTCAGAATTCGCTTCACTGTACTTTCACTACCGAGACATTCAGAAGTTCTCTTTTTACTAGCTGTGGTACGGAACTGCTCGCACCCTGTTCTTTTTCGGCCTGAAAGTAAGTACACTAACTGACCACTAGTGTCGCTTCACAATTCCGTAAATGAAGCATGGTTTCACTCAAGTACAAGGCAGTTAATTATGTTACGAACGCTGTCTCTCACGAATACACAACGACGAATGGGTGTAAGATTGTTTCCTATATGGGGGGAAGTCGCGATGTGAACTCTGCAAAAACTAATAAATGAACTGTGAAGTGAAAATACTGTTCAGAGATCCAACAACATAGCACACGCGAGCACGCGGTACATAGAAACGCAAACAAATTAAATGTGTTATATTAGCGTTTTATGTAGATTTACGTGCATAAAAATATAGAGCTGTGAAATGCAATAACAGAACTTGCATTTTCACTTTTCGTCTTGTTAATATGTATCACCATTAGGTAATCGCAGCAGTCTATGACCACAATTATTAGGGCAAAACGAATATCTGTAAAGCAACGTCATTATCGTCTAGAAGTTGAGTATGGTTGTATTTTTAAACTGCGCAAAGGAAATTTTTCTCATCGTTGTGGTCTGACTTCTATGAGTCCTCAAATTCGACACTCGCCAAAAAATGGTCGAAAAACCACGCTTTCTCTTAAATATTATTGCATATGCAGGCCCCTTTTCAACTAAAATGTAATATTCATACACCAAATAAAAGCAGACATTTCCACGATTCCGGCGAGGTCACATTGATGTTCGCTATGCAATGTGGCCAGAATATGAGTTCAAAGTCAGGGGTCAGTCATGATTAAATGGATTGGGCACGCTCGCTCAACTCCTCGTCAGGGCTGTCTCTCTGTATTGGGCAACATTAGGTAGAACTTCTAGGTAGTATGTTAGTGGCTACGTGCCAGTTGTACCAAACGAAAATTCTATCCTAGTTGTTTGTGATACAAACTTTTGCGCCTTTGGTTACCATGGTCGCTATGATGTTCGCTAATTCCTGTAACTTTTATAAAATTCTGTAAGTGATTAAATCTGTTTGTAGGAAGGGCTAAAACATTCTCAGGCATGCGGATTATCTTGCCGTTTGTTATTATTACAAGCCATATGAACTGGTAAAAGTTCCATGAATTTAACTATTACGTGTAAGAAACCAAATAAAGTAATTATAAACGCCGATCGTACAAACAAGAGAGTATGATGTGACGTGGTGTGTGTACACCGCAAACACACATCATTTGTATCTTCAGTATACTACTAACTCTCTGGTTTCGAAGGTACACTCGTATTTTGATCACCCGTTTTCTCATTCCGTGATATAGGTATCAGTGAATGAAGATATTTAGCTTTTTTTGTAAGATGAACCAACGTCAGCTTTAAGCTCCGCACGAGAGAGCAGCTGTGAATCGATTGGCTAGTGGGGATCGGCAGGCGAGTGCAATTTGACCCTAGATAGTTGGACAGAAAGCCGTGAGAGACATCTGAGAACATCAGAACAAAATACTTTTTGTTTTCGTCAGGGTATGGAAAATGCAAAATGTAGTGATGCAACGACGAAACGAATTAGCAGCACCAGCGTTAAAAATAATTATTTTTAATTGCTACCATGCACTTGGCCAGCTGATTTTTGTCAGCTGAACTTGACAGGTAAAGTTGGTGACATTGTTTCAAACAGTAGTGCCTCACCACAGTTTTGAAAGTCTGTTGCATCCATTTGGAGTAAGTCTTCCGATGAGTCAGTGATCTCGGTGTGCTGTGTACAGAAATATATAAAATCTTAAACTCGAGATCTGGCGGAATAAAATTAAGCCAAAAAACCTATTTTTCTTCGAAAATCCCAAAATACAACAGGTCTCTTCTCAATGTTTTCAAGCATCTTTTGCACTGGCGCATCGTCAGCTTCCAACCTTGCCTACAGCTTATACTGTCTGAACTATTATTCTTAAAGATGAATTCTATTTGCTCTTAGTGTCCTCTTATCGGTAAATTTATCTTCGCAAAGTCATAGCTATTTCCAGAATGAGATTTTCACTCTGCAGCGGAGTGTGCGCTGATATGAAACTTCCTGGCAGATTAAAACTGTGTGCCCGACCGAGACTCGAAAGGTCCCGAGTTCGAGTCTCGGTCGGGCACACAGTTTTAATCTGCCAGGAAGTTTCATAGCTATTTGCTAAAACTTCGATACGCGGCTCCTATTCGCTAAGCGGGGTGGCGCTGTGGTTAAGGCACTGGACTCCTTTTCAGAGAGAGAGAGGTTAAGTCAGATCATGCCATCTCACGAGGTTGCAGCTATGGGCTGAAGAAGCAAATTGAAAATGTAGAGATTGCAATTTCCAAATTGGTTGGATCTGTGGAACAATGTGAACCAAACATCCGTGGACAACACAGTTAGTAGGAGGCAGTAGCCTAACAGATTCCTCCCACGCATCACTGTACGCGCTCTCTGAGCAGAAAGGTCACGCTATGATAAACGCATACTCGGATACCTAGCGTTCTGCTCGGTACCTCCCCCTCCCCCGCCCCCTCCAAAACTCTTTTAGGTCAATAAGGCATACTGCCACATGATGTTTCCACTTCGTTGGAAGGCTCTTTATGACTTCAACTCACTGCTAAGAGTACGTGTTCTGCAAATGTGGTTGGTTGGGTCTGCGTTTGCACCACACTCGTCAGTTTTACTATCTTATGTCATAGGTTGTTCCTGTAATATACTTGAAGATGCGGCTCAATTGTAGTTTTGCGGCATCACGGTAATATGAATTGTAGTTTTGCGGCATCACGGTAATATACCCGGCATGCTAATTGTCTAATGGGCATTGGTCACCCCGATGCGGTTTGTGCTGTTGTCCAGTCGTTAGCTCGTCATGTAGTATAGGTTTTCAACGTAGGCGAAAGTGGCGTTCTAGACAATCCCTGGGATAGGGTAACCGAAGACCTGTGAACGCCTGGAAGAGATCACAGCAGCAAGCGTTCGGGACGACCTGACTCATCACGGCTATGCCATATAAGTTGAAACTAATTCATCTCACTTTCTAAGCTACTTTGCAATTCCTTTCTAAATGTATTATGCTCTTCTTAACTGGAGGGCATTACATGTTCTGTGTTTTTCTCGTTATATGGTTGGAAGTATAGCGGCAAGGAACGATGAAGACGTGGTCATTGGATTGTTTTCGATGTTCATCGGCGTATGGAATTTAAGAAACCAGTCGCCTTCCCAGACAATTAAGTTTTTACGTGGTATAGTCGCCTAATCGTTCGTTAACCAGTTTCAGATAACGCGCCACAAAATTTTGAGAGCGATGTTGTGCGGTAATGATTAAAGTACTTATGTAATAGCAAAGCGTCCTAAAATTTCTTTCACTTTCAGCATCACATCCTTTAAACATTGATCTAATGAGAATTCCATCGGACCGACTGCACCACTTCGTTCAATTAACTCAGCGTTAGCCGTTCTGTTTTCCTTGAAACCAGTTCAGTTTGATTCGTATATGTCAAAAGGGAACGCGTGATAATCGCTGTAAAGCGTAACAGGTCGCGGCGTGGTGACTGAAAATTGGGTTACTCAAGAGTGAACTATAAAGGACGGGGTTTGGAAGGCGTGTGCGCATGACGGGTGCGGCCGTGGCCTTGCTGCACGTGACGGCGTCTGGCGAGCTTGGGGTCGGCGCCGCTAGGTAGTGCTGCCGTTGTGGGAGGGCGGGGACAAACGGCTAGCAGGCCAGGTCTTTGGGTCCACCCCGCACGCCCTGCCTGCGCCTGCAATCAATATCCTAAGTGCTCACTCAAAGAAACCAACACGTCGCCTATCCCAGTGAATGCATTCGCGAGTACAGAGCCAGATTAAGTAACAGAGCACTGTGAGAAATTTTCATTTTTGGTCCAGTTTCCAGTTAATGGGTGCAAATTATTCAGATCTTTTCTTTCTTCAGTCTTGCCTTCCCCATGTCTCATTACTTTGTATCGTCAGAAGCAATAACCATTTTTACTTTATATTTGTTTTATCATGTTTACACGGTGCCCCACTGCAAACTATTAACGAAGATCCGAGCATGCGGATCAGTTTCTCAGATACGTTGACTTGAAGTAATAGTAGTTATACTGGACATAGTGTGTTCATCAGAGACAAGTATATCGTCAGGAGTACCCCAGAGAAGTGTTAATAGGACCGCTCTTAGTATCTATATACATAAATTATCTGAAGGGCAGGGGAGCAGCAATCTATAGCTGTTCGCCAATGACACTGTGGCATACGGGAACTTGTCGTTGAGTGTCTATTGGATACAAAATGAAGCTTACAACCGGCAATTTTTGTTCTGCACTTTGGATTTTAGCAAATCTTTTTAACACCCGTATTTAATCAAACACCTCACTAATCGATTCAGCCTATTTATCTCGTCACGGTTTTCGTACGGCTATCGCAATTAATAAACCTTTTTCATAAATACGAAGCATTTTCCATCATCAAGGACTGTTTATAATGTCATTCACGTCATAACTTGTTTGTTTTAGTTGTAAATATTTGTCATGTATTGTTGTTTTTCTGACATGTTCCACATCCTGGAGGACCTCCTCACTACGGATCAATTGGAATGAAAGTAAATCTAATCTTATCTAAACGAAGTGCTAAGTTTGTAGCAACCAGGTATCATTGATATCACTCATTCATTCACATACCATAACTCTATTTGTGTAAGATGTTGACATAACAGCAAACAGTATGCTTAGGAGTCCACTGGTAAAATTTTCCTACTCAGTTTCATACACGAGTTTTCGGGAAACTCCACTGCTGTTCGCCACGTGAAGTGTCTGCCTTTCGCTTCTTCGTCACTTCTCATTTACTTTTTCGAACGAATGTTTTTGTATGCCGCCATATATTTTCTTACTGCATTTAATAACAGACCTCTAATAGGGTACTAAAAGCACCTCTTCCGAAAGTAATCTCGAGCGGGGGATTAGTCAACCCATTTGCGATGTAGTAAATTAAACCTGCTACAACAATAATTTATGTAATTTAATTCTATCCGTTCGCTTGAAAAAATACAGCCATTTACTATTACGTGTTAATATTATCGAATATAGTTAAAACTCGAGTGTACCATTGTTTTATACATACTTAGATTTACAAATCTATTTAATTGATCTATTAGTGTTATGTACCGTACTAGAAGTTTTCAGTAACTCAGAGTGTGGGCGAAATCGATGCCCACGTATTCTATAGCACCATTCATCGTTAGTTGAACCAAAAGTTGATAAAAGCAGTGACACAATTACATTTAACTAGTGTGACCACAATCCGATTACAAACGACACGAACAGCCAACAAAGCAAAGATGTGGCTCTAGGGAGTCAGTGGTGTAAATGCAAAAGTGTTGCAGACCTCGTATTTCGTAATTTTGCTTTGTAGTTGACAGTGAGGAACGAAGACGAACTTCTATGTTTCAAATCGGTCAATGTATAAAAAAAAAAGTGTGCCTGGGTTTTCAACAATCATGATGGCACCGAAACAGATTATGATAAAATTGAGGCTGGAATACTCAGTTTAGTTTTAGGAAATTACTTTCTCGTATTAGAGCACAAAACACACACACACACACACACACACACACACACACACACACACACACACACACACACACACCTTAAAACTGTAGTTCTACATTGGTAATAGTAGGCCTATATATGTCAGTGAACGAAGACAACTTGTTCCTGTGAACTGATGCCTCAACCAGTTTAGAGGCAGAAGTTTTTATCGTACAACTGGTGAGATTGTGCGTCATGCTGGGATGACAGTTCATTTTTCCCGTACAATATGTCAGTGATTGAAGAAATTTTAGTCTTCCAGCAATGGGAGTGGCCGAATGTGTGCTCACTTCCTATAGTTCTACAGGAATTTGAGATATTATTGATGCCGAGCTGCTATTTGTACCATAGTTTGATTTCCAGCACCAGGATACCCAAAACTATAAAGCATGAAGAAATCTTTCGAAATCACAATACTCTGGGACATCACCACAAAATGTCGAAATATTTTTCTTCAGTTCACTGCTTGTAAACAAGGGTCGATGTCTCTGACGTCACACAATAATGTAGAGTATTGTTGATCCGTCCATCCCCAAGTGGAACTGGAGTCAGTGTTACATGAAACTTGAAGGACGGACAAGGAGTACGGTTCCTCCGATAATGAGATCTTACGAGAGAGAGCACAAGCTCAGACGAGGGAGGAATGGGTAAGGAACTGGTGTTCTTTTGAAAGGAACCAGCCCAGCATTTGAAACTATGGTAAAGCTAAATCTGGATAGCTTGCTTGAGATCTGGACTGAAGCCCTCTCCATTAAGAGCTCGTTGTCTTAGCCACTGCACCAACTTGCTTTGTGGTACAGCTTAAGATGGTTTCTGCGCAAACGACTGTATCCAGTAATCTAATAAATTAAGCTATAGAAATCATCCTATCTGTTACGAATATAAATCCAATACAGTGGATACTTCTCTGACTGTGGAGGGGGCCTGAATGTGATACGCCCTTGTCATCGTATTTTATTAACAATGCGTGCTCTCTCTGCCTAACTGTTATTGATCCTTTGCCATAACAGCACTCCATATGTGCATAAAATCGTCTCTGCCTACTCATTAACCTTTGTTCAGCATGCCCTGTCAGTCACCAGAATAATATTGACACCACCACTTTTTTTTTTTTTAATATGTAAAAATCTGCCAACCGGCTTTCTATATACCTTGACCAGGTGACTTCATCAGACTTCAGCAGAAGTCACCCTTAGAGGTGACGAAACCTGGTCAAGGTATATAGAAAACCTATGCAACCGGTTGGCAGATTTTTACATAATTTTCAGATTTGTTATACGGTTGCTGCAAACGTCAGCCATGTTCAAAGTTGTGACACCACCACATCCTGCTGTGCGTAGGCAGAGGCTCGGGTAGTCACTGGGTTTAAGTCAGATAGTTGATGCACTTCGTCCCTACCGTAATGTGGTGCACAGCAGGAAATGCTATGATTGGAAGATCACTTGCCTAAAGTCGGAAACTTTCACGCCTTTAGTAACAATCGGAATAACTCTATGAAGGCATCATGAGGTGTTTTCATATTAGTACGACTTTCAGTTCTTAGCAGAAACGACTGCTGAGAAACATACTTGAGGGTATAAATACTAGAATCCAACTGTCTACCTCGCTAACAATTTGCAACTTTACCTAACGCTAGGTAGAGACGTATCTTATCAAGAACCGTAAGAACTATTACATCAGTCAACCCTCCCAGTTATCCTGCTGGGTGAGTTTCGTAACCAGAATGCAAGCAGTAGAGACCAACTAGTCGAGCGACACCTTTTGGGTTTTAACCTTTGTGTAATAAATGTAAGGGCTCCAACCCACTTTAACGCCATCTAAAGCACCTTTTCTGCAATTGACTTACTGCTCTGCAGTCGAATTCTTGCATCTATAACAAAGTAGCATGTGATTGTGCCGCAGTAACCGTTGCCGGTAATGTTATCGACACCGCATTCGAGACCTACCTAGTTGGGAAGTTTACTCCTTTGAAACCTAAGTCACAATATACAAAAAAAAAAATTGATGAGATTATGCAAGAAGCAACGAATCTGATTACCTATACTTTCTTCCGTACCATCCCCATGCAAGTCTCTACCGCGGTGGTTTCAAGAAATAGTTGAATCTGTCACAAACACATGATGAACTTTTCGTTAACAAAGAAAACATCCCTCCGTTGATAATCTAACTTTATAAAAATGAATAAGAGCAAGAGCACATTATTTGAGTAGCCAATGGAAGCAGCAGTGGCGGGAAAAGTAGAGTTCTTCACTGAATGGGTCTACAACAGATGCCGAGGCGTGGGCAAATCTGTGACGTTCAATGGATATTCTTTCCTAGCTTGAATGACAGGAGTTTCACATTCTTTCTTTTACCCTTGACGTAGAGAGACCTATAATGCCCCTTTTACAAACTTTGAATTCAGCAGTCTATTAGTACCATGCAAAGGTCCAGATACCATTGAGGTTCTGGAATGTACCGAAAGGTATGTGGAACCGTACCGATTCCAGTGCCGTGGCTTTTTGCGCTGGGTTTCTCAGTCAAGGATCCATGGCGCGTGCAACGCGATCGATGTGGTCCCACATATTCTCGATTGGGTTTTAATCCAGGGGGGTTGTTCGCTAGGGGAGTGCGCTAAACTCATCCTAGTGCTCTTAGAACCACGCAAGTACATTGTCTGCTGTGTGACAATTTGCACTGGCCTGCATGTAGGGGTGGACAAGGCCGACTATTGCTGCGTGGTGTTTGCTTTGAGGCGTCACACGCCTTACACGCCAACGGCCATCTGTCCGATGTAGCATTAAGTGTGGTCCATATGAAAAGGCCACCTGTCGCCACTCAGTGGACATCTAATTGCGGTATTGGCATGCAGATTTTCCAAGCTTCTTTGCCGATGAGCAGTAATCAGCATCGGCGCGTAAACAATGCGCGCGCTGAGTAGGTCTATACACAGCAACTTCAGCTGACGCTCAACAGTTGCACGTCTATTTACCCATACATATCTCTGCAGCTGCCGTTCACCCCTGTCATCTACGGTTCGTGGTGCATCACAGTTGCCTCGGCGCCGGTTTTGGATAGCGCTACTTTGCAGTGCACGATATACTTTAACCATGATGACATGCGAACAGTTTTCAAACTGAGCCATTTCGGAAACGCTTCCACCTTGGCCCGGAAGCGAGTGATCATGCCCGTTTGGATGTCAGACAGATCAGTGTTTCCGCATTACGAGAACGACTACGCTGGTTCCCGCGTCATCCCTCCCTCCCCGCCGGACACGCTTTATGTACCCTGCGCTACTGGTGCTGCCACCTGCCGTATTGTAGTGGTTTTTGGACGCTGGTGTCGAACACAGGCGGTAGTCACATTATTTGGTCTGGCCATGTACCTTAATGATATTTGGCAAGAGATAGTTTTTCCCACCCAATGGACAGACAGTATCACTGTACCAATATTGAATAACACAACTACATATCAATCATTTTTATGGTGATGCTATGAAAACTCCTAGACCAGGCGGCCAATCACAGACTTCTTTGATTTCTGAAATAAGAAATTTGCTTTTACCTTTCCATTGCGGATTTTGGAGTCTCAGATCCACAACCAATTACCTTCTATGACTGAAGTCTACTGTTAGGCATGCCTTCGCCATTAGACACTTTGTAGCTGTTTTTCTGGATTTACACATGTAACGACACCTAATCTTAGCTGTCCTACATGTGTGGGACTTCCGAGGCAACATTACAACTTTGATTAAACGTGTCTTATTGCATTGGTATTTCAGAATCACGGTTGGTATGGACGTTAACAACATGTAGAGGAAAATTTGTTTCACAGGGTTAAGTTTTTAAAGCTACCTCGTTGCTGTTGTCATAAATGGAACTGGTGTCATCACTGGACAAAAAGACGTCACACGACAAAAAGATGTACACTATTGACCAGAGAGAGACATGCTGAATTTTAAGCACATAAACTCATCAGTAAGCAGTGACCAATGGCAGACTGCTTTCATTACTGGTTATTCAGAGGATGCAAGTCTAACA
Source organism: Schistocerca nitens (assembly GCF_023898315.1). NCBI lineage: Eukaryota > Metazoa > Arthropoda > Insecta > Orthoptera > Acrididae > Schistocerca > Schistocerca nitens. Next base: position 923,489,768 of record NC_064614.1, on the reverse strand, counting down.
AAAGAGGCAAACTGCAATTTTGTTTTAAGTGTTTTTGCAGTGTATAGTGGTTCAGATTGGGATGAAGAGCTGAAGTTAGTTCAATAAAAGGCTAGTTTCAGGAGAGCAATGTATTTATCCAGGAGCTTATTTACTTCTCGTGCATTACGCAAAAGCCATGTAAGACACCGAATCAAAAAGTAACTTACGCTTCCATTTATTAAACCACTTATACCTAGGCAACACAGATGTGACAACATACATTGTAAGTTCACTTTTCCACGTAGTCCCCAAGCAACTGTAAACATTTCTCGGAATGGGTAACCTACTTTTCGATACCGGATGTGTAGAAATCACCTCCAGCACTATGTAACCATCTGGATACAGCTGCTTTCACCACCTCATAGTTTCGGAATCATTGTCCGCTGAGATCCTCTTTCATATTTCTGAAAATATGACAGTAGCATGACGCTAGATCTGGACAGTATGGATGATGTTGCCATATATCCCACTTGAATCACTGCAGTAGTGCTGACTTTTGGTTGGCCGAGTGCAGTGTTGCTCCATCGTGCAACAAAATCACACTGGCACAAAGTTTTCCCCAATGCTTTTCTTTAATTGCCTATGCAACTGGTGCCTTGTTCGACAATGCAAAGCAGAGTTGATTGACATGCCTTTCAGCATAAATTCCATGTCAAAGAACATGGTCGCAATCGCTTTTCGTGCTGAAGGTTGGACCTTGTCTTTTATTGTGGTGTTAAGGTGTGCACCCATTCCATTGATATTCTCTTTGTTTTGGCAGTGAGGTGGTGGGCCCACATTTCATCCCATGTGATGATTTACCACTGAAACTCGTTGTCCTGCACAGAATGCTGTTCCAAAAATGCCAATGGCGATTAGATGTGATATCCTTTGGAACTTTGGTGAGCAGCTATTTGTCCCATCTGGTACACATTTTAAGACACCGAAGGCACTTGTGAAAAGTGGAGAACACACTGCCACACATAATGTTCAGCATGCTGGAAATTTCCTGCAGTGTTATGCACTGATCCTCTCTAATTAACACACACACGAGGTCAACATTTGCACTGTTGCTGGACGTTGAGGACCGGTCTTTGCGATATTTTGTCTGTGAGATCTGACATCAAATTGCTTAAATCATTTCGCAGTACGTGGAAGAGGTATCGCTCGCTCACCATATACTGCAGTGGTTTATAATTAATGTCCATACAATGTTGCACACGCGCGCGTGCGCGCGCCCACACACACTCACACACACACACACACTCACACACACACACACACACACACACACTTCCGTTTTGAGATGAACATCCAGTTGACACTCCATTGAGCCTAGCCCACTCTGCACACACAACATGATGGGATACCACACCACCTGTTGTATTGGACGTATCAGCAGAACTGTCATGTGCTGCACATTGGCCACGGTCACGATATACAGGGTGCTCCCGCGGTGAGCTAGTGTACCTTTATTTTTGAATTCACCCTTGTAGTTCACCTCATTAACTGTAGGAATAGTGCTGCCCTTAAAAATCTGAGCATTACCCAAGATACAACATGGGAATATCATTACAGTCATAAAACTCGCTTCCATACATTATTTTCATGATGGCCAGTTTGTAAAATTAATTGCAGATCGGGAAAAAAATAATAGTTGGATTTGTTTACCTATTGTTGCATTCCTTTATTGTTGCAGTCTTAATTGTACTTACGTACATATTGACTAATAATAATAATAATAATAATAATAATAATAATAATAATAATAATGAACCTTGTTAATGTATGCCATTCTTTCTTTTGCAGATGTCCCTTCATCAGAACAAGAGGAACTCTTTATTCGCAAATTACGCCAGTGTTGTGTGGCATTTGACTTTATGGATCCTGTGGCCGACCTGAAAGGAAAAGAGATAAAGCGAGCAACCCTCAATGAACTTGTTGACTATATCACTGCAGGTCGGGGTGTCCTCACAGAACCAGTATACCCAGAGATTATAAAGATGGTATGAATAGTGTAGAATAAAAAAAGAAATTGCAGCTTAATTTCGAGTTATGAATGGAGTTAAAGAGCTACAAATATGTTTTCCACATTTGTTTGTTCTTCTTAATTTTTATGTAGCCCTGCTACCTGTTACATTTTTATTTCAGAGATCCTAAATGTTGTTCAGTCGTGAACTTCTTGATATTGACATAAATCGCCGTCATACTTGTCATCATTGTTAAATTTCACATCAGTTTACGTCTCAGGTGTACATTGGGTGGCACCTCTCATTGCTTTTGTACATGTATATTTCCGCATTAGTATGTTGTTTATTTCAGAGCTACTGTTTCATCAGCTATCAAGGGAAAGTACAAAAGCTAAGGGAAAAAAAGATTTATTGAACTTTTAACACTTCTAATTCTTCCATTTCCTGGTAAAACTTTCGTTTTGCTTCATTCTACATATTTTCAGTTAGTTGCAGAGAAAAAAATTATATGTAATCCATAATAGTTCAATGTGGTTTGAAAATGTAGGTACTGACAGTACACAGAAATAATCAAATCAGGAAATATGTTTGACTGACAAATGTCAGCATTGAAGTTGCAAAATTATGCACTTAGGTCATTTACTTTGTATAAATAAATCTGTATTTGGATTAAAATAAACAGAGAATTGAGGTGTGTGTGGTAATAGATCACAACAGTTTCATTAGTGACCACAATTGAGCATTTTTTGAAAAGTTGATAAATGGAAAAAGGTAATTTTTTGAAGAAATGCAAAATGCTTTTTTTAAATGTCGCGTTGAAATACTAACTACTTAAACAAGACACTGCTTTTTTTAGGCATAGTTTCAATTTTGTGTTTGACTTTTCCTAAATTTTAATTGTTTATGTCAGATTAGAGGTACAAAGTTCCCAAGCTTTCATCAGAAGTTGATAGATGCACAGATGGAACTTGAAAGTGCTGTTAGATTTCACCTCAGGTTGTCTCAGGTGTATATTGGGTGGCATCTTCCATTACTCATGTACTTCTGATTTGTAGTTGTTGATGTATAATTTCATTTTTTGTGTATTATTATCGTTGACATTGATTACAGATAAAGCTACTTCATTGTTAATTTGGCATAGAAATACCATAATGTACTACAGTATAACTCTTTAGTATCATGCCTTCCCATAAATGTTTGACAAGAAAAAATACAAAGCAGCAACAAATGTTGCTGAAGTACAACACAAAAAGCACTGGCTACAGCAATACTAAACTGGAAATCTTTTCATCCTTATCAGCAATGTCATCATAAGCTCTTCTGCTCCTTCTGGCACATTAAAATTCCTATTAAGTTTAAAGACATCAGTTTTCATTTCCTTATGAACCATGTTGTTCTCTTCCAAAGTGGTTAGTTTCCTCAATTCCTGGCTGCATTTTTCTGGAAATTATATACATAAAGCTCTACAGGACTTCCATTATAAGTGTCCAATGCTGAAAACTATAACTTGTTCAACCTTTCATTAGCCATTGCTGGCAGAACACTTATTTTGAATGGCATCTTAGAATGTAGAGCTTCTGTTTCACTAGACTTTTCTACTGTACCAGACACTCTTTCAGCTTATTAAATTTGCTGATTTCTTCCCTGGAGGCCATTAGTGTGCACATCATTACTATATTTTTATTTTCACTGATACAGGAGTCAGAAAATAATGAATTTCATTTGAGCCTTTTTTTTTTTGGCTAGGATGCCTCAAGGTTTCTGAGAAAATCCAATAAAGCTTAGGCTACTTGTTAGCATCCTTTTGGGCCTTCTGTTTTAAACAAAATATAAAAAGCAATCCTTCCCATTGTGCATGCTCGGGAATGGATCATAATGCACAAATTGTGTAGCCAAATCCTTCTTGAATAAAATACTTCATCGAAGGAAGGCTTTGGTATTGGCCGATTTTGTTGTATATCAAAACATACTTGAACAATATTTGGATTTTCATCCTTTGTTGTTGCATGGAACTTTTTGTGCGAAATTTATGTAAGCTGTGGTTTATTATTGATTCTTTTTCTCAGCTCGTGTTCCTTCCTTTTACTTCAGTCGACCAACCTTGCATGTTGAGCATGCATGTGTGTGGGGAATTTTAAATTACAAGTTACTGCAATGGTAGAAAATTATTTGTAATTTAATAAAGAGCAAGTAGGAAGGCCTGATGCTTCCCTTTTTCTATAGAAATGTCTCCACATTTTGATCATATTCAGTCTGGATGCTAAATATCCTCTTGTGGAATTTTCCATAAATAGTGGCTCTTTCTACATCTGTGTGTGTTCATTTCATTCTTTTATAGTAGTGCTCATGTTTCCCCCTCAGTTTTCAGCCAGTAATTTCCCTGTTAAATGGTACTTAGTGGCCAGATTTGAGTCCTTGGACATTCCTGATGCTGCTTGAAATGTTTCAGCACATGAAACATACTGTCTAGCTACCTTTTGGCCTTGTGCGTTACTGTATTGTAACAGTATTCTTCCTTTGTGCTTCTTTCTTGATATTCCAGTGTTTTGATGATGTGATTATCATGTAATTTAGTAATAATTTGACCTGGTCAGTTTTCTTTAAACTATTTAAGGTTTTGATATCATCATAAGTGAAATCAACTGCTTTGCGTTCTTTTGTTCCTATGGCTTTTTGGTTCACTGGTATGTCTGCTAGCCCATGTGAACTGGCAATAGCTAGAGCATTTTCTTGTTCTTGTTTGAATTCTTCGTTGCTTTCGCTCTGGTCCTGGACTTCCTGCTGCCTAAGCACTGGGTTACATGTATAACCTTTCCTAAGTCACTTGTATTAACCACAATTCTATAGTTTTAACAGCCTACTCTGCCTACTCCATTGTCAACACATTATAACAGCATCAAATATCGGATTTTGATCAAACCTTTTCAACAGCTCATGGATGATGACAAACTTGATTTTTAACTACAAAAATCTGAATTTCAAAAAACTGAGCATTTATTGGCTTTTGGAAAAATGCTCCTAAATTGCCATGTGCAGAGCAGTATGACAACAATAACAGAGCAGGTGTGACTATCCTTGTTCCCTAGTCATTTATTCCTATGATAACTGTCCTGTGAACAAACAACAGTCGTTCACTTCTTTTCATGATCTGAATGTCTGTGTGAAAAGAATGAAATTGTGAAAATAGTAAAGGAAAAAGGTTACTACCATTCAAGACAGTCAGCCAGTAATAGTTGTTTACAGGCATGGCAAATCTAAGATTGCTGATCTGGTCAATAGCACCAGTCCTTTGTAACCATAAGTTCTGTATTTATTTTAGCAACCAATAATAGTTGATATAATAGAATGTTGTGACTAAAATTTACCAGGGATTGTAGCATAATTACTTGAGTTATGGGGAAGTACAAACTTAGAACTAGTCTGCCTCTGGGTGTCGGAGCAAAACAATGGTTACTGGAAAGTTTCTATAGCATCTTCAGCACCTTTGTAATATTACACTTGCTGAGGTGTGCAGGACTCTGGATTAAACATGCATTGCCCTTGCTTCTTGTGGTTAAATTGACAGATCCTCTGTTAACAAAATGAGAAGGGGTGGGAGAGATCTAGTGGAGAATGTGGACCAATGTTCTGCATAGTGCTGATATCATTCGTGCCTGAGACACACAAGTTGCGCTGTAGTGTTAGTGAGGTACACTACTTAACTCTAGCATTCTAGGCAGTCCAATAGCCATTGTGATTAGTACATGTGCAAACAGTCCAAAAGTGGAATTTCTTTGTATACCTTGACTGGCTGTCTTTTGCGTCCATGGATTTCAAGCATTACTATTTGAGTTTTTGTACTTATGAGTACCTGACAGTCTTCCAGGATCTGGTGGTTTTGTTCGCAACTCTGCACTTAGAAACACAATGGTGATATCTGAGATGAAAAACAATTAAAGAAAATAGGAATTCCATTCTGGAAAAGATAGAAACAAGTGCTTATGCATCGCAGAAAAATACAAGTAAAAAAGTGAAGTATGATATGGACTTGATTTTTAATAGCTTGCAAAATTTCTATAAAATATATTTCTTAGCTTGATGTGAGTGAGTGGGACAATCATTTTCTTCGGTCTTCATTCTTATAACTACTTTCTTTAAATATTCCAGTGAACCAATATTACTTCAAAAAACTTACTGTAAACAGTACAACACAGCTTCAATGTATTTAAGGAGTGACATCGTGAAATCACCAAAATATATTGCAGTGTACACAGATGAGCCAAACATTACGACTGATGCACACCACGAGGTTAATCTTGTAGTGTTTCAGGTATTTTGACATGGTTGGGAAAGTATACAAATGGAGCAGAGATGAATGGGGACTCATTTTAGCAATGATATGTGCAACAAATGGGGAATCCAATGACATAAGTGTTGTTGACAGAGGTCAGTTTGTTATGCACTTGCATCTGGTAACAAGCACCTCAGAAACTGCACAGCTGGTCAGCTGTTCATGTGAGCATCTGCAGAAAAACCACAATTAGGTGACAGTATAGTCTGTCGGTAAACTGAAAAGAGAGAGAGAGAGAGTCCCCACTCTGCCAACCCAGCTACGTCACAAGGCGCTTCTACAGGCTGTTTCACAACGTAGTACCGGCCCTGCCGCGGCACGTGCTTTAAATCTGTGGTGGCGCCGTGTACAGATACGTCTCAGCTGCATTTATTTTTAGACAAATGCATTAAGATCATAAGAAATACAAAAAACGACAGCTTCTTCCGGAACACAACATTATAGAGTAAATATTATTAACATAAGAATGGAAGTCAGGATTCTACTACAAACATAGAACCAAATGTCTGTTCATGTGAATGAATGTTCCTCTATTGCTATTCGTAAAACGAAGCCCATATAGTGCAATCAGTCTGTAGAATTTAAGGCTTTTTCTTGTTTTGTGTTTCTGCTAAAAGGTAGAAGTTTTCCTTGAAGGACTGCATTGAAATTTAACAATTCTTGCAACACAAAAAGTGTTTAAAAAGTAAGCAGAAATTTATATTTTTGTGTGTTGTATTAGTCCGATTTGCACCACTTTTTTGTCACTGTCTTTGTAAACATGCCTCAAAAGTATGTGTACAATGTTATGCATATTGGGTATTTACTCTTTTCTCAGATGTCAGAAAGGTTACATGTGTTTTGGTAGCATCAACTGTTATTTGCTTTGTATAAAAATAAATTAGAGAATCTGTATTAAATTTTGTTATAAGAATGGAATAAAGTATATGAAATTTTTAGAAATAGTAAATATTGCTTTTGGTGAGCCTGTTATGAGTAAACCAAGGGTAGACAAGTGGTATAAACAATTCAAAGCAGGCCTTAAAGGACAGCAGTTTTACAAGCATGAATGAGATTAAAAATGCACAGTTAAAGAGACCTATAAACTGTCCCGAAGAAACAGTTCCTAAAGTGTTTAGGGAATTGGAAAAAGCACTGGTATAGTATGTATTGGGGAATATTTTGAAGAGTATAACACTTCTGTAGATTAACAAATAAAGTTCTTACCAAAAAATAAAAATGAATATGTAAACGCACCTCGAATGTCAAGCTTTTTGCTTAGAAGCCCAGAATCGGTGTACATGTTTCGAAGGAAATTTCAGCAGTGTTTAGAATAGCTATTGCGCACATGTATTAAGCAATATGTCTTAGAATCAGGTGAATAGTGACAGAGATACAGAGTTAGTGTTCCATAAGCATCAAAGGATTTTGAAACTGTCTATAACAATGGGTTTCCTCCCAAAATTATTAGTTTTCCTTTTTGGCTATTCCAGTAAACCATGCGGCTTATTTTTCCGTTCCTTACTTGCATGTCCTATTGGGTGAGGCTGACGTTGGCATAGATTGTAGCCCTCTAATTGGGACTGGTAACATTAGCCAACAGTTCTTTTTGGGCCGCCTCTTTAATACACGCTGTAATAACATTAGAGACGATCGAACGCTCGTTACTCCACAAATATCTCTACTTCTCCGTATTCTGCACATTTTCTTGCAGTGCTATACGATTATCCATCACTTCCGGACATCGAAGTACATCAGTAAGTATACAAAGTTAGCTCACTGACACTGGCAACTAGGGTCCCACGAATAGAAACGATGTATATCACTGCACGCCGATCTACACCTCTAGACATGTAACGGGCAACAGATTTTGGGGGCCCCTGTAGGCCGGTGGCAGCGTTCTTCCGGGGAAGGCCACTTCCCCTCACCTAAAGCGCTGCTTGCTCCTGAGTTTACAGACAGACTATGCAATAGTATTTCTGCTTCAGCATGTTATTCTGTTAGAGGAATATGACATGTGTGATAGTACTGAGACTGAGAACACTGTGAGCACTGTAGCAGTGCTGTTGTTTACTACTTGTGTAGAGCGGAGCTTCGGCCTCATATAGCCATCAAGTAATTTTTAAGAGCGCCATCAGTGAAGTTGTGTTTTTGTTGTAAATGAGACAGGCCTACAAGGATAATTTCACCCTACATTATCAGTGACTTCCTGCAAGTCCCAAGAAGATATCCCCCCCCCCCTTTTTTTTTGTAACAACACATTTTTCCATTATTAATTGAAAAGTCAGAATTGTCTTTTGTTGTCTTTGTTACATTTGGAACATGTCAAATTTCTTGTCATATTGTGCGTGTATTTTTAAGTCCGCAGTCAAGCTGATTGTCAAATTACTTGCACATTCAACCTCTTGTGCTTCCTGTATTAGTGTGATGCAAATTCTGTTATGGAAATAAGTGGGTGCTCTTCTGTTTTTTATTTCCTAAAGATTGTTGTTACGTGTCAACAAAATATTTTACTTTTCAACATAACTATCTTTAATGTTATGGCAGTTGTCACTGCCTCAGAAGATTTCCTCATTATCTAATGGGTTATTATTTCTTAGTATATCACTTTGACCAATACTCACTTTTCTTACCTCCCTGAAATTTATCATACTGGTGGTAATTTATTGACTGTCACTGCAATCAAGTATTTGATATCCAAATGCCTCTACTATAACTTTATTGGGACTTCACTAAAAGCAGTTGAAACATACCACAAAAGCTAACATACATTAGTCCCCCTCTGCTCCTCTGCCCCTATTCTGTTATAATTCTGCCATAATTTACCTCCTATAATTTACCTCCTATTCAGTAGCAGTACAGCCTTCAGATACTCAGATTTTGACCATATTTCATATATTTCATCAAATCCTCAGTAGACACTGCTTTACTTTACATCTTCTTCTTGTCATCCTCTTCCTCCCCTCCTCCTCCTCCTCCTCCTCCTTCTTCTTCTTCTTCTGCTGCTGCTGCTGCTTTCAGCTGGTCATCCTTGACATCAAAGCTCATGGGAAAACTGGTCAACTGGAATATCTGGGCTAATCACATATGCCATTCCTATTCATACTGAATGTTGAATTTCTTAATCCTCTTCCTGGTATCCTCATCCGGTGCAGTTACCAGTTAGAGCAGAGAGGCCAGTTGGAAGGTCAGAGAGAGGTACTGGTGGAAGTAAAGCTGAATTGACAGGGCACGAGTTGTGCTTAGGTAGCTCAGGCAGTATGAGCATTTCCCACAGAAGGTGGGGTTTGGGTCCTGGTCCAACATAAAGTTTTAATCTGCCTGGAAGTTTCAAAATGTCATGCACTTTGCTGCAGAGTGAAAGATACATTCTGAAGTACAGGACTGTAAAGTCTGTCAGATGAAATAAAAAAACTATAGACATAGCAATTTGTTTTATAGCAACTCTTTGTTGAAAAGTATATTGCATCTTCTCCTCTGGCTCTTTTATCAATTCATTACAGATAAGTGAAGAGATAACACCCTCTTTAAAAATGAGGAAACTTGATACTTTCTCTGGTTGTATAAAGATTGGAAGAAATTGGCCAAACATGTCACAGAGTTGAAACGCAGGAGCATTGTAAAGGGGTTGGACAAAAATATGGAAATACTGTGAGAAATGCATGCTTGAAAATAAGTGCAGAAGCTAGCCAGATATCACAGGTGGCGATGATGTGTTTGACCACAAACAGTGCCTGTGCAATGGTCTCAATGCATTGCACGTGTCAGTCATGGTAAGAACAGTGCTCTGTGTAGTTGTGAGTGGATTATGTCAGGACAAAGTGAATGCAAATGTGGACACATGGTTGGTGCTCATACGGTGGGTGCTTCGTAACCGAGGTAGTCAGTGTGTGTGGTGTTTCAAGGGGCACTGTGCCAAAGGTTTGTACTGCTTACAGCAAAGTCAGAAAATCATCATCCATTACATTCTGTACGGTGAGGGAAGGGCTCTGACAGTTGGCAGCATAGTTGTCAGTATTCAACTTGGAAGTGCAGTGGGCCAGCAGCTGGCAGGGCTGGTAATGAACTGACAGACCTTCTGCTCCCACACAACGGCCCCATGACAGCTAGAGCTACAAGGCCTAAGAAAGCTGTAAGATTCATTGAAGCATTGTACTGAGTGATGTGTTCCTTGTTCAGATATTTTCCCTCATGTGTTCGCCTCCTTACACACACACACACACACACACACACACACACACACACACACACTAGACAGATTTTCAACATTAACAAGGTACAGCAAAATGAACAAATGTTATCTGTAAAATATCAACTGAAGATGTTACCTGTATTTTTCATGTGGGAGAACAGAAATCTCAAATTCATTGTCATCTGATTTATCATCTCTCATCACAACCCTACAGGCTTTGATATCTTTGCTGTTCTATGGCATTGTAATGGCAGTGGTACAATGAAACGTGTAATTTTTTGGCCATGGTTCTCTGATTACGTATGAATTACATACAGCGTTTTCTGAGGCTTTCACTAATTCCAGAAGTTCCATTTGTTGCATATTCTGTTCAAAGCTTATTTTATTATCTTTCAAGCAGTTAACTAATTCAATCTCTGTTGGTCCAATGTGGCCAGGGGACATTGGCTGGTACGTACTTTTCAGTTGTGAACTTTAAGATATTTTATTTTATTTCAAAAGCAGTTAGTTTTGACAATTCAGTTTGCCATCTTTAAGCACCATACACTTTTTTCGAATCAGCGAACTTATTGCATAGCACCATAAAACTGGATATCGTGAATCCCAGCTGTTGTACAGTTGCCGGCCGGAGTGGCCATGCGGTTCTAGGCGCTACAGTCTGGAACCGAGCGACCGCTACGGTCGCAGGTTCGAATCCTGCCTCGGGCATGGATGTGTGTGATGTCCTTAGGTTAGTTAGGTTCAATTAGTTCTAAGTTCTAGGTGACTGATGACCTCAGAAGTTAAGTCGCATAGTACTCAGAGCCATTTGAACCATTTTGTTGTACAGTTGACGCAGTTGCTGTCACATTTTAGTATGAATCAGCTGCACCATGTTTGGGATTCACGATATAGAGTTTTGTGGCACTATATAATAATTTTGTTGATTCGAAAAAAGTGTATGGGGTCTGAAGAGGCAAAATGAATTGCTGAAAAGGATTGCTTTCAAAATAAAATAAAATATCTTAGTAAAATGTGTGGCTGTTGGTAAAGTTTATTGGCTTGAAAAGTTGACTAATGGTGCCTCATTTAAATGTACAGAATGGTATGGTGTGTTGTCCATTACATAAAACGTTACCAGAATTGGCATTTGGTAGCAAACTAGTAACAGACCCGTCTTTAAATGTATCTGCATTCATTTCCTTGTGGTAATTGACAGATTGATTTTTTTTTTCTTCTTTTTTAACTGAAAAATCCTTGTAGCACTGGGCACAAAACCATTTGTAGAGTCAGCATAAACTATAATTAGTTACCCTCCCTTACTAGTTGGCACACTCAAAGTTCAGTGACACATGTTATCTGTCCACACAACGGAATGTGCAAGATGCACGTTGAACCATGCCTCATCAATCCATATTATACGCCCCAGATTCATCATTAGCAACTCGTGCAGGAATTGACATATCCATGCCACAATGACCCTGCGTTCCATTACTACATTTCTTCCAGAGATCTTTTTCCAGTGGAAGCTAAAATTATTTTCTTTTTTAAAAGTAATGGAGAGCCGTGTTGTTTTGCCTGTGAACAAACCATCGACTGATGACCATAGATGTTAAGTCCCATAGTGCTCAGAGCCATTTTTTGAACAAACCATCATCAAAGAGTGATGCCAACAATTTTTTAAGTGTCAGATAGTCCTTCCTGCTATAGTGTGTGTATATAAGTTGCCTGATAGCACATTTGTCAAAGTTGTTTGTTTCAAGCAAGTGACACGATCTCTTCCTTGACTTTAGAGGCTTCACAATAACAGGGCTCCCAGCTGAATTGATAGCCTCTTTATCATTTGTGACTCTCTTCATTGTCACTGTAGAGATGTTCAGTGCTTCTGCTGCCATGTCAGTCACTATACCACTGGTATCAATGGCCCAGCATTACCCCTTTCCCTTTCAAAGTAAACACGCAATCTGTATGTAAATTCATGTGCTTGAGATTTCAGTGTAGCTCCTTTTCCTAAAGTCGTCTTCTCTCCACTATATGAAGCCATTTTGCAAACACATGGCAAGAAACACTCAATTTCTGGAATGCACATGCACACACACAAACGGGAATGAAGCATTTGGCACCACTAACTAAAAGGAGGGCTCACCTAGCACTATGGCAACACTGGGCTGTTGCCATGGTAATGTAAACAAAACTCGTGATCTGACTGGCTGTGATGGAGTGCGTGAAGCACATGCACCAAGGTCACTACAACTGTCAGAGCTCTTCTTTCACCGTACAGAGTATAAGTGACAATGTGGACGAAAGTGTGTGTTGAGTGACGGTGACAGATGGTCCTTGAAGAGGATTGTGACGATAAACGAGAAACAACAGCTGCAAAAGTCAGTGCAGAACTGAATGTCCCAGTTGTGAACCATGTCAGCACCAAAACAACATGATGGGATTTCCATAGGCTGGGAATTGCAGGGTGAGCTGGAATTCCGAAACCATATACCAGTAATGCAAATGGCTGTAATAGGAAATGTTATGGTGTCAAAGCCATAAAGCCTGGCCTGTGGAGCAATAAAGTCAGTGATTTGAGACATAAAGGAATTACAAACATTGCCTGTGAGTGAATATTGATTTAAATCACTGGAGAAAGTTGAAAATTTGTGCCGGACTGGGATTTGGACCTGGGTATCCTGCTTACTGACCACCCTCGCATGCCTCCCCTTGGACCCAAATTCTCAACTTATTCACACACTATTAAGGGGACACGCCTCTGAATGGGCTGCAATTTTAGCATTATCTTCACCCTCATAGTGCAACTGATCTATAAATAAGAGAGAGCTCAAAATTCTTGTACACAATTAGGTTCATTAGTCAAAGCATTTCCCAAAACATCATTGAGATATTTATTATATTTTGGCACTGACAACAATATTTATAATAGTACAAAAAACGGAACACCATTTCACTGCGGTACCATTTTCTGTGGAACCACTGACTGCACAGCTTGGAAAAAGTGTCAGAGTACACACAACATTCACGTTAAGATTTTTATGCCTCCAATTTCCTTCCCTGATGCTGATCTGTGAAAAAGACAAGTAATTTACTTTACCACAACAAAAATATTTAAAAATGTAGCCCAAATATCACAGACATCATCATCATCATCATCATCATGTTCTAAATTTTTCAGGAAATAGTAGGCAAGGGAGGTAGAGGAGGTCATTCTAAATATGTGTACCAATTTTTGAGAGTTTAACTTCAGCCATTTAGGAGGAAAGTGTACCTGAATGATGTGATGAAAATTCAAGTTTTTGGTAAATCGCAAAAGATGATTTACAGATTTGTTAACTTACCACTATGCTTGTTTAAAACATTCCAGCTGCATACTCAAGTTGTCCTGTTCTCTTATACTCCATGCTCTTTCTCTTCATTCTTTTCTTCATCCTTGACTTCTTGGTAGCAGCTTTTGTAGCTGTCTCTGCTGCGGTTACCCGCCGCTTATCAATAGCAGTTAGAGCTGAAGCCATATTCCTTAGTCTTTAGGTTCAATTTCTTCATAACATTGGTCCTTGGAATCTCCCCCTCATTGAATGTTGTTATTGCATCTGTTACACCAGTCTTCAGCACTGTCAGCCCAACAAATTCAGTTTAGGGTATTCTTTCCCATGTACAGCTGTTGAAGCTTTCATTTGCATTCCTAAGTAGATTTTTATTTGCCAGGTCCCTATATATAGGCCTAATTACCTGAAATACAGCAAGTGGTAAGGAATGCTTGTGGGTATATTGTATGCCTGTAGCATTGCTCAACCAGTACTTGCACCATGAATCTTCCCCTTTTGGACACAAACCATGATGTGGGGTGTCATCTGTTGACACTCTGTGAAACCATGTTGCCTAAACAGCTCATCTCGTTCTCCAAATCTCCTACATTTCTCCTTATTGCTAGTCCATAATATTAAGTCAAAGAATCAATTTCACTTTCTGTAAGACAACCTGGACCACCTATGTGTTTTCCACCAGACAGTTTTTTTTCCCATTGAAGTCTTTACATAATTTTCTCAGCCGAGTTCCCATACGTTTTGTACGTGCCCAACACATTCAAGATTTTCTATCAGTGTCTCCCCATATGGTCTATCATTAACAACAGTAGTGTGTCCTTTACAGTCTCCAGCCCCAAGGTAGCCTACATACCTCACACCATGACTGACCTCTGATCTTCTAAAAATGTTTAGAATTCCTATTATTTTCATGTTTCCACTTGGGCCATTAAAGTTCTTTACTCAAAAAATGGGTGCCAATAAATTTACTTGAACAACCCTGGCAGCACTTTGTTAGACATTCATAATACAGTATCGTACCAATTTCAATAAATGTGGCAGTTACAACCCCATTCAGAGAAGTATGACCTCTCTTCTGCCAAGACCCATCAAATGCTGCTACAATGTTTGTATCCTCAGACAAGGCTACTGCTTCTTCTTCTGCTCTTTTCATTGAATGTTCACTTACACCACGTAAAGCATTATGTGTTAATTTATTGTCTCTGTCAAACCTCAGTGGAGGTGGAGGCAAATCCATCACTGCACAAAAAGTCTGGGCTGCTGTCCTTCCGCTTCCAATACATCGCGTTGCATAAGCAAGCTGAATATTCACACTGTAATGTCAACTGTAAGTGGCTGATGATGTCACTGTGAATCTTACACGAGTTACAGGCAAAGACTCTTCCTTGCGAAATGTCCTCAGAAACGTCAATACTATCTTCACAACTGCAGTACTTACATTTCACAGCACTCTTCAAAAGTCTTGACAGCATATTTAGGTTCTCAATAGCATTTTCGTCGTCATTGTTTCTCACAGTACTCCTAGGCTTGTTCTCGTTACATTCAGAAAGTGAAAGTTTACGTCTAGAAGCACTGCCTGTAGACACAGTTTCAGCGGGCGACTTTTGGAGCAACTGATGATGTGTATTATTCAGTTGTGTTTGAATCTGGTTACCACGAAACTTTCATTTGGGGGCTAAATTTCTGTACTCTTGGCATTTCTAGAACAGGAAAAACACACAAAGACAAAAACACACACACACACACACACACACACACACACACACACACACACACACAAAATAACTACAAAACCATACACAGATGAAATTCCTAAATCATATATTCTCATATCTTTGTTTACATTCAAACCATAGCCTTCTAGACTTGCCTGTACTTTGGTTCCGGAAGTCGGTGCCTTCTAGAATACACTTGTGTTAACGATCCATAATTAATGGCGGGAAAAAAACGGAAGAACAAAATAATGCATCACGTATTCACATGCACTTCAAACTGACAGATGGGCGTGGCCCCTGTGCAACATTATGTTCAACCTCAATTTTAGAACGAACGGAAAATGATAATGCCCATAAACTATACATTTTTGAAATTGGCATGAAATGCTCTTTTGTATAGACCCAATTACTTGTGGCATTTTTCCCATTTCCCGTAAGAGTTCTAGCCTGTTGTGCGTCTGCACTAAAGAGATCGATGGCCACCGTTGCCTTAATTATACATATTTGTTGTGTGTGTTCTACCACACGTCTGTGGACAAGTTAAAGAACAGACATTAAGGTGAAGATGACCATTGACATGTCAGGCACCACATATATTGAAAGTATTGTTTTAAACTACATATATTGAAAGTATTGTTTTAAACTGTTTCCAAGTTCTGTCAGAGTTTACGTATGGCATACGCTGTCCCAAGCCTACAATGCAGTCTGCCTGCTGCCGAGTGTGAAATGCAGTGGATGTTCAGTAGGATTTGGGCAGTAAGATCCTCATATTCCATAGACCCTATGGTTACTCTGCAAGGCCTCATTATTGTTAAGTATTATATGGCCGTCTTGGCTGGTCAGGCTCATCCCATGGTACAATATTTTTTCCCCAATGGTGTTGCTTTGTCCCAAGACATCAGGGCCCCTGTTAAGACAGGTTGCATGATCCAACACTTGTGAATTCACACATCTCCCATGACCATCAGAGTCACCACATCTCAATATTATTGAGCCTCTGAGATCTACTTTTGGAGAGAAGGGCGAATGATCGCTATCCACCTCCATCGGTGATAGCTGAACTTGCCAATATTTTGCATTAGAAATGGCATAAGATTCTCTTGAAAACTACACAAGACCCGTATTTATCAGTTCTGAGATGACTGGATGATATTTTGAATGCCAACAGTTTTACTTCACTGTATTAGGCATGGTAATGTGTTTTGTTTTTGGTGTATCACGTTTTTGTACACCCACTGTGTTTGAGAAAAACACTACCTATGTGGATGCAGTGTTACCTCTCTGGGCAGTGGCTACTGCATGGCCAGTATGGAGTGATGTATCAGAACTTTAGCATTTTAGTGAAGTATAGTAGTCATTGAGCCAATGATGGGTTGAACACAATAGTGTCTGACCAGACAGTCCCGTGGGATATATGCTAGTGCTTTCCTGTGATCTCTGAATCAACTAATCCAGATAAGAAGGAACAAGGAATTTAACACTGAATGTGAACCAAGATGCAACATTGTGTACTCCATTCCAGATTTTTTCTAGACATGAAAGTCACTTCAAGTGGATGAAAAATCAGTCCACCAGTTTTGCTATGTTTGTACGCCGAAGCACCGGAGAAACTGGTATAGGCACTTTTATTCAAATACAGAGATATGTAAACACGCAGAATACGGCACTACAGTTGGCAATGCCTATGTAAGACAAGTGTCTGGTGCAGTTGGTAGATAGGTTACTGCTGTTACAATGGCAGGTTATCAAGATTTAAGTTTGAACATGGTGTTATAGTTGGCGCACAATCGATGGAACGTAACATCTCCAAGATAGCGATGAAATGGGGATTTACCAATATGACCATTTACTAGTGTGCCGTAAATATCAGGAATCTGATAAAACATAAAATCTCTTGACATCGCTGTTGCCAAAAAACGATCCTGCAAGAATGGGACCGACAACGACTGAAGAGAATCATTCAAAGTAACAGGAGTCCAACCCGTCCGCAAAGTGCTGCAGATTTCAACATTGGGCCATCACCAAGTGTCAGCGTATGAACCACTCAACGAAACCTCCTTGATATGAGCTTTTGGAGCCAAAGGCCAACTTGTGTACCCTTGATGACTGCACGATACAAAGCTTTACGCCTCGCCTGGGCCTGTCATCACTGACATTGGACTGATGATGATTGGAAACATGTTGTCTGGTTGGAAGAGTCTTGTTTCATGTTGTATCAAGCAAATGGACGTGTACAGGTCTGGAGGCAACCTCATGAATCCATGGGCCTTGCATGTCAATGTCAGCAGTGGACTGCTCAAGCTGGTGGAGGCTCTGTAATGGTGTGGGGCGTGTCCAGCTCGAGTGATGTGGGACCCCCGCTACATCTAGGTACGAATTTGACAGATGACACTTCATAAGCATCCTGTCTGATCACCTGCATCCATTCATGTCCATTGTGCATTCGGACGGACTTGAGTAATTCCAGCACGGCAATGCGACACACCACACATCCAGAATTGCTAGAGTGTGGCTCTAGAAAAACTCTTCTGAATTTAAACACTTCAGCTGGCCACCAAACTCCTCAGGTATGAACATTATTGAGCATATCTAAGATGCCTTGCAACATGCTGTTCAGAAGAGATCTCCACCCCTTGTACTCTTCCGGATTTATGGACAGCCCTGCAGGATTCATGGTGTCGATTCCCTCCACCCCTACTTCAGACATTAGTCGAGTCCATGCTACATCATGTTGTGGCATTTCTTCGTGATCGTGGGGGTTGTACATGATTTTAGGCAGATGTAGCAGTTTCTTTGGCACTTCAGTGTATAAAACTATTGTGATAAAATAATGCAAAAAATTATGCAGAACTTTTTAAATCTAAAAGTTGTTTCTGTTGCTCAAATTAAAATTACCTTATCAAGTTTACATTTCTCATATCACAAATCCTCCTTTGGGGATTGGGGGGGGGGGGGGGGGGGGGAATTCTGTCACATTCCAAGTAATAACTTACTCTTACTTTCTTTTAGATCTCTGCCAATCTCTTCAGGACACTTCCGCCAAGTGAAAACCCTGATTTCGATCCAGAAGAAGATGATCCCACGCTGGAAGCATCGTGGCCACATTTACAGGTAGGATCAGCATCTTAAATGTTACTGTCACCCTCCCACCTGGCTGTCCACCCACCTCTCTGCGATACCTGTCTTCCAACATTTCAGTCTATAATGGTAACTTTCTCCTCACGTCCCACTGTCTCTCATGTTCGTCGCTCTTTATGAGTTCCTTACTTTTCTCACTAGCCCCCATTGTTAAAGCATCACAGTGATTTTCAAGAATCCAAGTAATGCATGTTTTATTATTTCACATTTTTCCTTGTATTGAAACATTAACATGTGATTGTTCTTTCAGCTGGTATACGAGTTTTTCCTGAGGTTTTTGGAGTCGTCCGATTTTCAGCCAACTATTGGAAAAAAGGTCATAGACCAAAAATTTGTACTTCAGGTATGCAGCAGACATATACTTTTAAGTTAATCATTAGAAAATTCAGATACACACATACATATTTCAGTTAAATTCACTGTTCATTCTTGAACCTTTTGAATTGTAAAGAAATATTATAGATGCTGCAAGCTACATTTCCATCCCTGCATTTTTGTGTGTTGGTAGTTTCTATTGGAACAAACAGACAGGAAACTTTTCAACAGAGATAATAATTTGGCATTTACATGAGTAGGGTATGCATGAAATATAATCTATTGGGTACTGGATTGGTGAAATATGACAGTATTTAAATAATTTGATTATGAGAATATCCTTTTGTTCCAATTTATACAGGGTTAGAGGATTATTGAAGGTTAAGTAGGTTATAAAACTGTGTAGGTCAGGACAGGCCAAACTTTACGTGTGCAGTATGTGTGGTCTGCAGGCAGGCCAAAGCCCCGCCTGTCACTTGGCTTTGCTCATTGCTGAGAAGTACTTAGTACTGTGCGACATTTTATTTAGCATTATAGTGCAGCATTTTGCGATCGGCACAACTCTTGAGTTCAGCAGAACCGTGATGTCAGCGCCGTTTACCCTTTGCTATTTGTTCTTGGTATGAAGGACATTCACAGATCCAGTGGCTGTTTGCTCAAAAAGAGGCAGTCTATCATCGCACTCCTTAAAAATGTATGGGAATAACAGAAGAGAGGGATGTGGATTCACAATTTGTGACAGGTACTGGTTATTTGCTACAAAACAACATTATAGCACCACCATACAGAAAGAATGTAAACTTTTGGATGACAGTGAGAGAGCAAAAAATTACAGTGATGAACAGGTGTGGGATTCATTTTTCTGTACATCGAGAAGCACTTTGCTAAATTTACAGGCAGTTGAGCACTTGAAGAAATTGGTAGTACGAAGAGTAAACGTTCTGAAGTTGTTCTCATTACTCCATTTTCAGTTGCAATAGTTTTCTGTGGAAATGAATGAAGAGTATGGAGACTTCATATATTTCTGCAAAGTGCTTTGGTTAAGTCAAGGGACATGCCTGGAATGATTTTCTGATTAAATCTTGCTGTTGTTGAAGGCATGAAGAAAAAAGCAGTGCATGAATGAAAATTAGAACATCTGAATGGACTGCAGACTTGGCATTTTAAATGGACTTGATTGCACACTGCCCACAATAAGATATTGCAAGGTAATTTCTTTCTGATTTGATGAGGGTGCATTTAAAAAGAAAATCACATTGTAGAGGGGATACATTCTGACAAGTACAGTCCAGTTCCATAAGCTCATTGACGTTAAAGAAAGGGCGGGGTCTGAAGGCAAGCTTGTGGCCCTACAAGAATTACAATGATAGGTTTATAGAGTTTTTGAGGTCATTCTCAGTCTCACATCTGTTTTTGAGCCCATTTGCCATTTCAATTGAAAGCGCCCCCCCCCCCCCCCCCCCGTGTGTGTGTGTGTGTGTGTGTGTGTGTGTGTGTGTGTGTGTGTGTTTCAGATGTAATTGGTGGACCTGCAAGGTACGTCCATAATGAGGTTGCAAAAGTGCTACAATATTCCTAGCAACATATTTGTGTGAAAGACCTTTTTCAATTATGAAACTAAATAAGTCACTACTACATGGCAAATTGAGTTCAAAGAAATTGTCTGTCTGTATACCACCAGTTTGTACCAGGTAAAAATTATAATATGTTTTCAGCGTACCAAAAAGTTAATACTGAAAACGTGTTTTGTTTGTGATATGTCATCGAGAAATGTGAAATATAAAACAAAGTCATATGCAATACGACTGTACTACCATTTAAATATGGTGCATTCACTTTCGTCCCCTGTTCCCCCTCCTCGCACTCAGTGCGGCATGGCTGGGGGGGGATGTGAAGCGAAGCTGAGTGCTGTGGGACTTGGGTCCAAGCATGGTCTGTGAACCAAAATTTTGGCCACCCTGGGTGTAGGTGGTATATTTCATACATAAAATAGATATTCTGTGTTTGGGTATCTTGAAATTCTTTTCTTCTCATGTAGGTGTCAACCTGAAATACTGTTCTTCCTTTACATTACATTTCAGGAAACCTGCTGGTAGGATTGCAGTTTTTTTTTTTTTTTTTTACCATCCTGGTTTTGTTATTCTGTTTCAGTCATGAAACTTAAATTATATTCAAAAGATCATTCCTATTATCATAGTTTAGTAAGAAAAAGGTAAATGAATTAATTGACAGCACAACACAGCTGTAACTGCATAGGGGCTGCTGTTGTGCTGTACACAGTATTATTATTATTATTATTATTATTATTATTATTATTGTTATTGTTATTGTTATCAATACTGTTAGTGTCTCTTTCGAAGCGATTAATGAAGCATTTTCTGGACTGTCAATTCAGAAGTAAGGAGTGCAGCAATAAGTTATTTATGAACAATAAGTATAGTACACTAGACCATACATTTTAACTTCGTTGGCTTTTCAATGGGGTTGCAGTGTATAGGTCAAGCAAGTGCTGCATTGGAGAGGAGTAATGCAGGGAAGAAGTTTTTGTAACTAGTGTCTACATTCACTGTGGATACTTAGCATTCTTATCTGAGGGGTTGTGGGTAGCACTTGTGAAGCACCACAAATTCCTTTGTCATTCATTCTAACACACACACACACACACACACACACACACACACACACACACACACACACACACACATCATTCATCTTAAATCACTTTAAAAATGAAAATGTTCCAAGAAGTGTCTTTCATTCCACAGTTTAGTTAGTTGATGACTTGATAATGTGTGTGTGTGGGGGGGGGGGGGGGTTAGGGGCAACAGATGGGAGGAAGGGGATGGTACTAGGTAATGTCTAAAAAAGTTGGGAACTACTGGTATATAGTAATAAAACTATAATGTAAATAATTCATACAAGAGTCCTACCTAAATAAAATTTATGAACTTCAAACAATGCAACAAATTTGTGTTTAATGAACAATAAGTTTTAAAAGTTGCAAAGATATAAGATTTTTTAAATACATTTCAGCCTAAGATCACACAGATAATCATTATCAGTTCAGGTGGTTAAGCAAGTCATCATCAGATATGTTGTTCAAAAATAAAGGAAAAATGGTATGCTAGAAAATACTAGGGAACTAAATTGCAAAGTCGAATTAGCTTCTATACACAACTACATGCACATCAATGTATTACTCCATAACATGTCAGAATGTAGCTGAACAGGCCAGGAGAGGCACTCCAATGCAAATATATCTTTACTTCAGTTGTTGGAATTTAGGCTACAGTTAACTGCTTAATAGTGTTAAGTTGCAATTATTTTAAAAACAAGATTAAAATAAATCTCAATAAAATTTTTGAGATATACCTTTCTTGAAGTGAAAACTGGTAAAAAATAGTGTTACTACTGCTATAAATATGCTAGAGATACTTCAGTTGTTTAAATGAAGCCTACATACAGAGGTTGCCCACAACTATGAAACTGGTCACCAACAGCTGTAAGTTTACATGAAATAATCGTATTAAAGAACTGTTGAACAGAGTAACTGCAAGACAGGTTCGAGGAGGCAGAAAAAGAACCCCACAAGGAATAGGGCAAGAAACAGTGACAAGAAACGGCATAAGAGATTAGAAAATACTTGGTAAAGGCTTTGTTACAGAAGTCACTTTGTTCATTTAACAGTTGTTTTTCTTTAACCATTATTTATTCATTTATTTCAAGCTCTACAGATGTTTCCAAATGGCCTCTTGTGGGAAGACAATGACAGTTGTCAAATTGCTGTTTTTGTTTGCTACCGTATGACAATTTGTTTTAAAAAACAAGGAACGAAATCTTTTTATCACGGCCAACATTACAGTGTTCTCTAAAGCAGATATCAAAAGTCTGCTTGTTTGACCTATTTAAAGTTTTGAACAGACACAACCTTTTATGTTATGTATACATGACTTTTGAGTAATTTTTATGTGCTACTCCTCCATCGTGCCATATTTCGAGTCAGATGTGACTGTCTGTACAGAAGACTACATTTGTTTTATTCTTAGGGAAGGGATGAGAAATCTATTCCGACACTTTTCCTGTAAGTCGATAATTGTCTGTCAGTTATTTTTCAATAGTCAACAGCAATTGAACCCTTATAGCTCAGGAACTTTCCTTTTCCATTGCTGTGTGTTTTAGTATCTGAATGACTGCCTTGTTGTTGAGATATACATATACGGAGAAGGGCAACACAAATGGTCACAGGCTTGTTTGACCCACAGGAGAGTATTGCTGGCGTGTTGAACTTAGCTAACAGATTCTTGAAGATGGATAGAAACTATCCTGAGGAAATCTACTGTCAAAGTTTCAAGAAATGGCTTTAACTAATGACACTAGAAATATATGACAACTCCCTACATATCACCCTGATAGAGATTGTGATGATAAGATTAGATTAAGCAGTGGGATGTACTACCTGTCGTGCACGTCAGTTGTTCACAGAGTATAGGTGTAGTGTAGGTAGGTGGTGATTGCTAAACTTGAAACACTTCCTGCTCCCTTTTCATTTTATCGTTACAGTTATTTGGTTATTAACCTAAATTCATAATTAATACAAAGCCACTTTATAACGCAATTTTTTGTCATTTAATCGATCGTAGTTGCAGTTGACAATACAAAGCAGGAAATGCGTAGATAGCCTGTCATACCATCCCTGCCACCCCCACCTTTTTCTTTTATATAATTTATAAGAATTTTATTATTTTAATTGTTATATAGTTGATCCTGGAAGGCATAATCTTCAGCAGTATCCAAAAGAGTTGGAAAAAAATATATATATGTAAAATCAAAAATGTGTACTTGTGAAAAATTACTATTATTATGTTTCGAAGAAAAAGTGAGCAAAATGGGATATGAAAGTGTCAAATCTTGATTTCAGTGTGAGACACAAGTAAAACCAAGAGATGTTTCACTTAGCCTTCATCAGTCTCTTATTTTTAGCTAATATTAAAACAAACAGATAAACCTTCGAGGATCTGTGGGTAAATGATGGGGATGATATTGAAAAATTTTGCCTTCTAATGCACACAAATATTTCAGATTCATCATGTGGTGCGTTAGGTTGGGCAGGTATGCAACTCGAGATGAAAGATGGTGATTAAACAAGATACCAGAGATTTGGGAAAAGTTTTCTATGTTTATACACAACTTTTAAAAGTCGTATACTCTGGAAGAAGTAATAAAATAGACGAGAAATTGGAACGATTCTATGTAACATTCAGCTGTTCTCTGTGTGTATCCAGCAAACCAAACAGGGCATGAAGATATGTGTACCTGTGGATTCCAAGGTATCGTACCTGTGCAATTTAGAAATACATATTTGGTTGGAACCAGAAGTGTTAAACTAAGTAGCAGACTTTCTAATCTGTCGAAATAAAAAGGCAGATAATTAGTTTACAAGTATTGGCTTGCTGGAATAGTTATGAAGAAAAACTCGTTCTTTTCTTGGGCAGTAAAGAGAAACAAGCATGAGATTTCTCTACCAGTAAAGAAAGGAGTGTCCACAGTTCACTTCAGACAAGGCCATACTCAGGTTTCATATATTCCTAAAAAAGGAAGTCTACGATCCTGGCGTGAATCTGGCATGAGATTAATTCAATAGATGGAGTAAACAGAGATCAACCATTACAACAGTTTTATGATAACACAAAAGGTGGAGTCGGTACTACCAATAAGTTGACCACTTTGTGTAATGTTGCAAGAAATGTGTGCTGCTCATGTGGAGTATATAATAAGAGTTGTTAGGAAAGGGCTCTACAACTGTAGTTCATATTATCAAGTAAAATAACTACTGTGACTTTATGATTGTAAGCTTTTATCCACGGTGTTCCCCACACACACTTTTTTAAAGGTTACAGTGCATGTAGTTAGATTCAAGTGAGGAAAAGCAAGTATCCCAGAATTAAACTACACGAAGGTTTCTTCTTGCCACAGAAAACAATTTGGGAATGACAAAACATAGGACTCTGGGGATAATATGAGATTGCTAGAACAGCCGTATGTGCACATGTGGAGAACATAACTTCTTAGTGTACAGTCAAGCTAATTATGTTTCCATATTTTGGTGAAAAAAGTTCATTGCAATTGGGAAACCCTAGTTCTGCACATGCTGAATAGCAAAATACAGGTTATTAAATGTAACATTCATTGCTGGAAAGACTCCTTCCATTTTGCCTCAAAGATTTCAAGTCATTCTATCACATTTACTGAAAGAGCATTACCATCTGGTATGTGGCTATGTCCTATGTCTATAACAAATTACAAACCAAAAGGTAAGAGAGACCCTGCAAGACCAAGGAAAAGATCAGACCTATAACAGTGAGTAAATAAGCTGAAATGGGAAGTTAGAAGAAAAACTCAGTATTTACGTAATCCTAGGTTGATATTGAAGGATATAATGTTGATGACTTTGTGTGTTCATTTAACATACAGGGTGGTCAGAAACAGTCTGAAACGTTTGTAAGGGTGTTGCAGGTTAGCTTGTCATGAGAAATAATTGTTCAGAGAGAAGTTTGATAAATTGCGCTGTTTCTTAGTTGATTAACATTGAGTTTAGCACAATGAGACTGTTGTGTGAGCAAATTCAAGCAGCCCACTAGATGCAGTTAATGTCCATGATTCTATAGTGTGAACAACAGTGCAAGAGACTGCTCAGTATTTGGTTCGGTTTGATCCTTACTAGCATCCCATGTCCAATTCTTGTATCACTCTCTTATTCAGTTTTAGGAATCCAAATGGAGAACATGTTAGGCGATACCCTCTGGCAGGTCACTTGAATTTGCATGTTCTACGGCCTGATTGGCTAACTCCAATACTAATTATCTCTGAAACAGTGCAACGTATTTAGTATTATTTCTCAGCACAACCTACCCTGCAGCACACTTGTTACTCTGCATTTGCCCACATTTTTATGGGAGCTGCAACTCATTACACCAAATAGTTCTTTTCCTTCTTTGGGAAATTATTTAAGTGTCATCATTTACTGTTCTTTTGAAGAAAAAAATAATTTGGCATGGGTAATCATGACTGTGCACTAAAGTTGACAATAAACAGTAATACATAGTTCTATTAATTTTTGGCTTTTGTTTACATATTCAGTTTTTGTCTCTTTCTGTAATTATTGGGTTTATTCAAATTCCCTTTTCTGTCTTTTTCCCTGTGCATGTTTCTTCCTGTCCTATCTTCTGTATCAAGTCTGTTGCCATGCATCACTTTTCTACTATTGTTAGTTCCAAAGAGGAAAAAGTGCCTTCTATTTTTTGGAAATTGTTGAACTAGGACCTAATTGTTTAACATCAAGACCTCAATTTTACTTGAGTGTTTCTCTTGCTGCTCTGGTTTAATCCATTTCAGTGGCTATGGATCGGAACAGTCATTAGTAACAAGGAGACGTCCCCAGGGGTGCAGTCGACTTTTTGCAATCACCAATATGACAGTATACTTAAGAACCCAGCTGTCAGACTCAGAAGTCATTCACCCTGGTGGTCCCTCATTTACCAGTAAAAGCCTAAAAGCAAGTTAGTCTCTCTCTAGTATATTAAACTAACTCCTCATTTTCTCGACTGCTGTTGTTGCATAATACATAGTGTAAAAGACTGGTAAACAAAATGTGGCTGGTTCGAATTCTGTCATGTTTGTTTAAACCAACCAACCCCCCCCCCCCCCAGTTATTCGCTTGAAATGTAAATTTTTAAATTTTCTATTTGATCTCGTAATGTCTTCCTGCCTTCTTTTTTCATTTGGAATCTTTGTCCATATGGTTTTAATTCTTTTTATTTATATATCATAATATTTAATCATTTAAAAATACCGATCAAGTGACTTAAAAACTGAAACAGTTATTAGTATTCATATTAACAGTCACAAAATTTATTTTTCTTTGCGAGGTGATGAATTATTGTTATCATCTTATTTTTTATTTATGGGGGGGTATAAGTCATCAAACACATATTTGAAACACAAATTGTTCTCACACAATGAACAAAGTGTAAAAGCTATCTTTCTACATTCACATAGTTTCTTCATCAAATTCAATGGGAAGCACACTTTATTCACATTACAAAATATTGTATTTTCATTACTTCACTTCGATCTGTATTGGGCATACCTTACCATATGTGGTGTGCATACTGTAAGACCTTCGGTACACACACCATCAGATTATTTGACTTGTCACTCTAACGAAGTAGGCGAGTGTCAGCAATATGTATCGTGGTCTTATCGTGGCGTGTTTATCTTCTGCCATTAGGTCAGACGATAGAAATGCCACTTGCACGCTTAAGAGTAGCAGATGGACGGTGACCAACTTTAAACAGAAGTTGATTAATTTTCACACACATTTATTAAAATAGTAACAAGCATAAACCTTACGTAACTTGATTCTGGATGCTATTTACAATTGACAATCTGAAGTTCCTTTGGTCTTGGTACGTTAATCTTATTCTCACATATCTCTAATACTTGACAAAATGTCTATACATTTATCTTCATGGCTATGTACAGGAATATGATAACTTATTATGCGCAGACTGAAACTTGACTATAGACTGGTGCAGACAAATGCAGAATGACTAATCGGAGGTCTGTACACTCGTTATAATACCATGCGCGTTCATGTATCACTGCGTGAGTGTGATCTGCGAGGAGAAAAGGTTCTACGTTAGCAGCAATCTCATTGGCTGCGTTACATATTAATACGCGGATCGGCGGAAGCAGTATTTGGTCCATCTCTAAGGCAGCGCCATCTCGTAGTGCGGAGACGGACGAGCGCTGCGCCTGCGCTGTTGTGCTTAGCGGGGCGCGCTCTAGTGGGAAAGTTGTGTACGCGCTGACTACGCGGAACTATGTTCACAACACCATGTTTTAAAAGGCTGGTGCATACAGAATCCAATGAACAATTGAATGTATTTCAATTATGTCTTCACTTGTAGCAATTTTGCATTTGTATCTTGAAGTAATTCGGCTGTGGCGGTTTTTAATAATATTTTTCACCTGACGATAAAATTATACTTCACATGGCTGACACAGGGAGTGCAATTTGGAGGAACACTTTTCACAATGCATGTAGCTTTCCCAGCACTGTTCACAAATATTTCATTGTATAATCTTAGATTAGATTAGATTAGATTCAGTTCTTGTTCCAAAGGCCCATAAAACGAGATGATTCTTGTGGGTGTGGAACATGTCAGAAAGTATAAAATAAACACACAAAACATTTGAATATAATACTTACTACCCTGATCATTTGTCAGGAGATTGTCAAAATAGGTGAATACAATGTGGTAACCTGGAACAGCTGATATTCACAGAATTAACACGCTGTCAGAATGAAACATTGTTATAATGAAACATTGTTATGCACTATAAATAAATTTATCATACACAAAATACCTAATCTTGACTGTTGTGACCAAGTGCTGTCAAAACCGAAATCTAACAGACATTTTTACTTAAGCTGGCTTAACAGTCTCTGTTAAGACATTCATCTAAAGAGTAGAAGGAGTTGCCTGTCAAAAAGTCTTTCAGACTCTCAAACAAACTGTGCTTTATCGGAAACCAAATTTTTATTGGTTGCTGACAATTTATTGTGTGTGTTCCTGAATAATGGACCCCTTTTTGGACCAAGGTAAGTGATTTCAGGTCTTTATGTAGATTGTTCTTATTCCTGGTATTGACACTATGTATTGAGCTATTGGTTGGAAATAGATATGTATTACTTGCTACAAATTTCATTAAGGAATAAATATACTGAGAAGCAGTGGTTAGAATACAAAGTTCGTTGAACAAGTTTCTACGTGATCATCTTGAATTTACACAAATTGTTTCCCATCGGACCTTTCCATGAATCAGAAAGTAACAAAAAATAGTTTCTTTTAACATATCATTTCATTACAGATTGCAAATATTCTGTACTGCTCTTTTGTTAATTGTCTTAATTTTGAGCATGTGACAACCTCATTTCTGCAGTCTGACTCCAGATGTTCAGTTTCCATCCTCCTGCATACATAAGAACACACATGGTAGCAATTCACCGGTGAATGTCAACGCATATTGCACTGCATGCGAACGCGTACCTTTTACCAAATTTCTCTTTCATGCCAAAACTGTTTTTGATCCCCTGAAAATCCAGTGATTGATGATACATGGATTCATCAGGTTTTATTTTAAAATTCTTTGCCCATTTCTCACTTGCAAAGAATGAAAAGTTTTCTGACACAGAATGGTGATAACCATTGTCCATTGTTGTGGTGTATGCGTTGTCACTTGGTCATGGCACATCTGAGCATCCTGAAATTTTTTAAATGTTTCGGTATCAATTGGACACAGCTTATCGAATTTAGTTTTTCCTTGTTTGATATCTTGTTTCCATTTCCTCGATTATCCTTTCCTGCGTAAATGAGAGAAACCACTTTGTTAGATACTTTTCGATGAGTAATTTGATGGGTTTCAGCGACGGCACCTGCTTTTGCTTTGTATTTTAATGTAATGTATGTCAATGGAAGTTCCTGACAATTCGAGAGTATACTGTGAAGAACAAATTTTTTGTGTTAATAGCGTACGAGGAAATCATAAAATTAACTGATAGTAGTATGGAAAAGATTACCTCATCATACAAGTGCTCTTTGTCAGTCTCACTGTTTAAAATTAGATCATTTTCTTGAACAATAACTCTCTCCATCACAAGTGAAATCATTTCCCCTGCAATATGTTCACCCATTGCTATTTCATTTGCATTTATAAAATTGGGAGCGTCATCAGAAAGGAGAAATCTCTCCTCGTAAATAGACAATGCATAATGTACGGTATTTGTGAAAGTTCTCCTTTTTTCATCATCAGATTCCTCCATTGTTTTGTCATGACATTTTCTGGTTGATGAATTTGCATTGTCAGACATTTTAAATACTAAACACTCACAAAACAAATGCAAGAGGAAAACACAAAAATATGAATAAAAAAGAACGGATTTGTGATTGGTAACTGCAAATCCACCAATGATTTTGAGACCAAGGGAGAAATGAGAGCAAATATGAAAGTTGATACAATGGTTAAAATCACTTGACAAAGGATTAGAAAATTTAAAAATGCTAAATTTGAAGCAAATAACCGAAGAAAAATAACAACATTTAAAAAAAAATGTTAAACGAACATGACAGGATTGGAACATTCTGATTCCCAGTCATTTATGCCATCCATTACGCTACGACAGCAGTAAAAAATGGAATGTTAATTTAATGTACTAAATAACAAGGTGAAATTGTTTTTCGGCTTTTTCTCGTAAATGAGGGCCCACCATGGTGAATGGCTTCAGGGTGCGATACCTGGGTTCTTAACCTACACCACCATATAGGTGGTTGCAAAATGTCAGGTGCACCATTGGGGGCCTCTTCTTGTAAGAGATAAGAATAAAACATACTATGCAGCCTCTTCTTCAACTAGGGAATTGTTAACAAACATAATGGGAAGTCCGGATTTGGATATCGGCAATATTACGAAAAGGATAGATTGCTACTCACTTTAAAGCTGATACGTTGAGTTTGCTGACAGCCATAGTGAAGACTGTTACAAATTGAGCTTTTGATCAAAGCCTTCTTCAGAAAAGAAAACAAACTCATACAAGAAAGCACACCTCACACACAAGACCACTGTCTCCAGCTGGAGTAGATTGAGATAGCAACCATGTATGCGTGAGGTGTGCTTGTTTGTGTGAATGACGGTGTGCCATTTTTACGGTGAATAGCAATGTATCCTTTTCATGATACTGTTAACAGAGAATTTATTCAAAAAATGTTTTGTATGATGCCAGTTAAAAATACTGGATGAACATACCAGCTTCAATAGCCCCGCTATGTGTGGCTTTATTAACTTAGATTCCCATTGAAATAATTGCTGTTTTCCATTCTGAAATATTGATCTAAGAAGTATTGTATTTCGGTGACAAAATAGTAGGGAGTAACTGTAACCACAGTAGAGCTGAACCATATTTTCTGCAGATGGACTTATTCTTCTACACAGATAGAGATCCAGTTAGATGTAATATCAATCATGCCAGCAAAATTTGAGCAGTCGTGCACAGTATTTTATTTTCTCATGAACATTTTCACATGCCAGTGAAGAACATTTTCAGTCAGATTCATTTTGTAAGTATATAAATAAAATTATTGTTCACCAAAAAAAGGATGATAAACTACATGTCATGAACTTGAAGCTTTTATCCAAGCATGTGCCTGCAACATTATATTCTCTCCATAATGCTCTTCATGGTTATTTACTGTTTTTTCAGCTGCTGGATTTGTTCGACAGTGAAGATCCTCGAGAACGAGATTTCCTTAAGACTGTGCTTCATCGTATATATGGCAAATTTCTTGGGCTCCGTGCATTTATTCGTAAACAAATAAATAACATCTTCCTAAGGTAAAACCATTAGCCATAGAAAATTCTTAGTTGTTCTGGGATGAATAAAAATGTTAATTGCTATAAAAACAAAACTGCTTACACAAAATAACAAATTATATTACAGGACCATGTTTCGTTATAAACATGTATGTTCATAACTTTACTTCATTGGTTTATTGTTTTCCATGTAAGCTGGAATATTACATTTTGAATTAAGTGTCAAACTTGGGTAAAAAGATGTTTCATTTCAAAACAAATATTTCACTCTGGTATGTGTAACGTGTGCTGTGCTGGAACTCGTAACACGATCCTTTCTTTGAGCATTGCTCTAACGTACTTAATAAAAGCTCTCCTCCATACCTAGTTGGATTAACACTCCTGGAAAGTGGAAAATACATACGGACTGTAGTGAAGCTGTGAGACCATGTCACCAGTTGTGCACGGATAACATTGCCCACAAAAGGAAAGCTTGTGGGTTCAAGCTCCAGCATGTAATCTTAGCTTTCCACAAAATTTAAAGGGTTCCATTCGTAAACAAATGTGTAACAGCATAGTAAGGTAATGTGTGTACTTAGATATTGCAGTGTCCCAAGTTCTCAACATTTGTTATCTGTATATAAGTATAAATAAGTGATTTGATATGCTAATGTGAAGGTAACTCAGTTTTTGGCATTATGAACTATTGATGTTGCGTGAGCTGCCTAGTTGTAGCCCAGGAATGAAATGCCATTGGAGTGCCTTGAAGTGTATTCTCATAGCAGTGGGCTTGCTTGCAAACACAGAAAGGTATTTGAAGGAAATTTATTTAAGCTCATTTATGGCCAGCTACCTTATTCATTATTACTTGCCCACGATCCATTGAAATAAATAGTAGAAGATTTTGACTGCATGAAGCACTGTAGCTTTGTGGAAGTAACAAAGTGCTCCTGCTATTCACTAATTGTGAACAAAAATGTACAAAAAATTCTTCATTTCATATTCATACTGACATCTATTCTTCCTGATTGACTTTGTTGTCATCTCTCTCTCTCTCTCTCTCTCTCTCTCTCTCTCTCTCCCTCTCCCCCTCCCCCTTTCCCCCCTCCCCCTCTTCACCCTCTCACACACACACACACACACACACACACACACACACACACACACACACACATTGGTCTGTATATAAGCCACAAATTTTTTGCGTAATAGAAACTTGATCTTAATAGCTTGTTCCTTAGCTTGAACTGGAGCAACAACTTGGAACAGGGACAGAGAGAGAGATTACATTGGGTGGGTGGGTGGTTGGTGGCAAAATGTGGGGGAAGAATGGGTAGGTCTAACGGTCTTCTGACAACACAAGATGGTGTGATACTGGGGTGCAAGACTCGCACATCTCTTGCAGTTGACTCACGTATTGTGTGCAGCTGATGTTCTTCTCGGGTCAGATGGCTGCATCGATCTTCGCAAACTCATCTTCTCTGAAGACACTAGCTGGTTAAAGAAATTTCAAAATAGACTTCTTTTCTACTCTTGAAATGATTTTGTACCCTCTGTATACTTTTGTTCAACTCTGTTATATTTTCTTCTCTACAATAAAACAACTTCACAAGTTTCACACTAACTTTCAGCTCTCGCAAGTCAACCCCATCTTGGACTATTAGAAACTAACAAATACAATTATAACCACTATAAAACCAGTTATTGCTTCTCGCAAATACAACACCTGAAAGTCAAAAAAAAGGTCTTTAGTTCAATACATAATTCATTTGTTCACAACAGTACAGTTGTTACACAGTCAAGGAATAGAACATTCTTGCTCCTTGTACTGGACATACAGCTTCTCAGACGCGCGCTACAAACACTTGGCCGCGTCGATCAACTGTCACTATTGCCATATTCTCCCGATACACATCCATCCTGCACACACAGAAACTGGCGGCGAGGTAGACACATCTCCACTCTCTCACCCTCGTACTTAAAATATCAGGTGTTCGAGACGGTGGAAACCTGAGTGTCTGTAGAATTTACACCAAAATTCTCAAGGCACTACATATCCCTCCCCTTTGTTCGAACACGCAATATTTTATACACATTCATTATGTACAATTTCACAAGATAAATAATTATCTTTTAACAATGCCTCTCTTTCCACTAATAACCGTGCCTCTTTTACCACAATTATAATACTTGACCCTTTGAATCCATGTTTGAGTTAGCTCTGTTTCCTATTCCTCCTCCAATCTAAATTTACAAGTGTACATAACTCACGAATATTTTGCTGCTTTGTTCTTAATTCCCGTACTACTTCTTCATTACTCAGTCATTACTTATTGTAATCCTGTGGAACTCTGTGTAGAATAAAAGTGTTCCCTTCTTGGACATTTGTAAACCTGAAACTCAATTAGGCTATTTATGCATAGAATTCAAACTTGCCAGACTCATCCCTTTAAATGTGTGACTTCTGTCACGATACTGCCCCTTTAGGAACAGTACCTATACCTTACATGGATTGGTCCTAGGAGTACCCTTTATCATTCTGTTTTGGTAGGTATGCCCCTTTCTCACTCCTATCCTCCTATAGTACAGGTCAGTCCCCTTCTTGGTGCCCCTGTCCTCGCAGTTAGGTCAGCCTTTCATAGGTCTGCCTATCCACCCTTTTTCTCATCCAATAAATGTCGGGTGTGCCCTCCGTATACTTCTTGAGTAGGCCTCCTGGTTCATTGCCCTAGCATACATCTTTATGTATACTATTCTTAAATATTCTCTGGTAAAATTACATATCTCCTTCACTCTTCTATTCCACTTTCTAATACCCTAGAATCCTCTTTCACTCCTCACTTCTACCATATTAAAAGATATCATGCCTACACATAGTAGATGCTATGCCTACCTGTATTTACTAACTACCAGTAGATATTATGCCTTTTCTCAAAGGGCTAGCACGGCACATGTAAATATATATTTGAGAGAGACAAAAAAATAACTATGCAGAACCGTCACATATCAACAATGTAATATGTGCATCGACTCAGATGAACATATATCTTTATTCCCTTACCGTCCTTAGCAGTTCTGGCATAACTTCAGGTTCCTAATTTGTAATTCTTCTGTTTGTGCTTAAGTATGTCTTTGTTTGTATGTAGATGTGTGTTTGTGTATCCTGATTCTTCAGCTGACTTATGTGAAATAAGTTGAAGATTTTAATGAAACATGGAAATTGAGGAGGACTTCAGCGATAGACGTATATGCAAATGGAAAGAGGGAAAGATAAACAGGTACACAGATGAGAAGTAAGGAAGGGAAAAGTAGAACTGGTTGCTAAGGTCGAAGAAAAGAAAGAAGATAGCCCCAAAGACAGGGAAACCCTTCCCACACCCCTTCCCCAGCATCCCTACTTAAACGGTACTTGAGTGAGAAGCCGGAGGAGGTATGATGTTAAATGTCTCCTACAGAATGAGCATTCTGCCTTTCACCTTTGAAGCCCCGGAAGGAAAATCTTAGCAAAACCTATGGAACGGCAAGTGGTGAAGAATCAGTTAAACTTGTCTGCGAGAGTTGTATGAAAAAGTGGGGTGTGTGATTAGTTTTAGTCCTGCCTGTACTTACTCTACCCACCCCTTCCAAAAGGGACACAAGCTCTCCCATTTACATTACAGCTCACAAAAGGTATAAAATTATTCTATAAAAATAGAAAATCGTACACTAAGATAACTTAGTTGTTCAGTCATTCGGTTTACCCAGTTTGCAGTTTGAATAGTACCATGATATTATCTTTATACTCTTACTATATTTAATGCCTAGAGATCACTGTTCATTTGTGATTCTCTTAAATTGGTCCTAATCTTGTAGTCATATTTGGTTTCCTACGTACTAAAATTGTAGGATAGTGTAAGAATTCAAGAATAGATTACAGAACAGTTTAAGAATTGAAGGGAATTCGGTGCTGGAAAACTAAGTTTGAAGAAACACCATAAACAACTAGGGATCCGACGGTTGTCACTCTGCCCCTTAACGTAGAACGTTAACGTCCCTGGGGGATATAAAACTTTATGTCTTTTACGTTGTATTTTCCTTTTTATGATCAACAGAGTTCTTAGAAACTATTGTTTAATTAAGTTGGTAATCAACAGTAGGTTGTTGCAGCCAAGTAAAATATTTAATAAGGGGTTCTTCCACAAAAGGGTTTACCTATTACTTCCAAAGGAGTTGATCCAGTTGATAAATGTGGTAATTCATTTAAAATAAGCTCGAAGTCTTTAACTTTCGTTGCCCATGATGTATGTTTTGCATGGCAGTATGTACGGCATAATTTTCCAATTTCTTCCATAACCCTTTCACATGGGTTAGAAGACGGATTATAGTTGGAGATTAATACCTGACTAATATCTACCCACGCTAAAAATTTTTTAAAATCGTTACTATCAAATTGTGGTCCATTGTCGGAGAGGAATCATTTTGGTTTGCCCACCTCAAGAAAGTATTGTTGCAGACAGTGTAGCACTGTTGGTGTATTTGCTTTCTTAATAGGATACAACTTAACATACTTAGACCAACACTCTATGAGAGCAAAAATGTATGCCAGTCTTCCGTTTCCTTTAGGAATTGGTGCGAAGAAATTTGCTGCTGTAAGATCATGTAATGCCTTAGGGATGATCGGATACATTTTGTATCTAACATGAGTGTTACTCTCTCTCACTTTCTGACAGGTTTCACAAGTTCTAATTAAAGATGCTACCTAATGTCCCAACTGTTTAAAATAATAGAACTTGTTTATGTGGGCTATACATTTTATTATTCCGAAGTGTCCCTACCCTGTATGGACATCACACACAATTTCGTCCTCCGTCAACTGCAGGATACATAAATGCCACTGTCGAGATGTTATACTGTCTCTCCATAATAGAATTTGCCCTATAATTTTCCATTTCCTTGCTTGATTAGGAGGTAAAGATTTTCTATTACACATAGCATATATTTCTGTAAAATAGGAATCATGATGGATATTGTCGGTTATTCTTTGAGCCATTTCTTGTACCCTGTTGTGCCGATATTCTGTTCTCATAAAATTTATCGCAAAAATTGTGCTGGGTCCTTCTCTGTTTTAAGTCTTTCATATCTACAGGTACTCTAGACAAAGCTTCAGGTACAATATTTTTCAGACCGTTTTACCTATTGTATTCTAATGTCATGCTCCTGTAAGAATAGCATCCATCGCATTAATCTACTATGCAACAATCGACTGTTCATTAAAAAGGATAGCACTTGATGATCTGTATATACATGGATTTCTGAACCCCAAATTAGTGTTTGGAATTTTTGTATACTCTGTACTATGGCCAATAGTTCTTTTTCTGTTGCTGTGTAGTTTAACTCATGTTTGTTGAGACTCCAGCTAGCAAAAGCTATAGATGTGTGAACCCACTCTCCTTGAAAATGTTCTACTGCTATACCGTAGCCGGAAGCGTCTGTTGCAAACTTGAACGGTTCACCCATAACCGGATGGTGTAATATAGTTGATTCTACTAATGCTTTTTTCACATTTTCAAATGCATCATTGTCCTCTTGGCTCCAAATCCACGGTATTGGTTCTTGACTTCGTATATACCGTCTATAATACCCAGCCATTCCAATAAATTCCTTCAGTTGTCTTATGTTTCTAGGAGATTGACATTCTTAATAGCCTTTATCCGTTCTGGATCTGGTCTAATTCCCTGCACTCTGATGATATGCACTAAAAACTTAAGCTCTTGCCTAGCAAAGTGCCACTTGGATGGTTTTACTGTAATACCTTTTTCTTTAAACCACCGCATCATTTTTCTTAGGTTTAATGTTCTTCCCGTGTAGCGGATATAATAAGGATATTGTCCACTTATATTATTAAGTCCTTTAACAATTCCCTTCCTAACGCTTCGTCCAGTGCGCGTATAAAAACAGATACCGAGATATTTAGTTCAAATGCTAACACATTAAAATGATATGATTTCCCATCAAATAGAAATGCTGTATACTACTTTGAATCAGGGTGTAACCAAATTTGCCAATACCCAGCACTCAGGTCCATCGTGCTAAAATAATGTGCTTTTTCAAATTTGGGCAGTAATTACTCGATATTAATTGGTCTGTCTCATTCTGTCTCTCTGTGTTTATTCAAAGTGCGCGCGTCTAGCACTAATCTCACATGCCCAGTAGCTTTTTTTTACCACGACTAAAGGGTTATTCATAACACTCGTACTGTGTTCTATTATTTTGCTGTCAATCATCTTATCTATTTATTCTTTAATCGCTTCTTTCAAACTCACCGGTATCGGATAAGGTTTATAGAAAAATGGAGTATTGACTTTGATCTTAAATTTACATACGTAGTCACTAATACTACATGGACTATCAGAAAATACAATTTTATATTCCAGTAGAATTTTATCTAAATCCAATTTTTGGTTGTTGGTTAGTATTGAGGATTCACTTACTTTATTTTGTATGGCAGCTTGGTGTGATGCATGCCTTAAGTTTCTATCTCTGATTGCACTGTTGCTGTTAATTGTAAATGCTGATTCTCAGTTATTTGTTTACTACTATAGGGGTCAGTCTCAAACTTTACACAATATTTATCACCACCTTTACTAAAATAAAGAAAATTTTCCTCAAAATTTAATATGACGTTAAATTTTGATAGCCAGTCTATGTCAATCAACACATCCCTATTGACATTTTCCACTACTAAAAGTGTCTGACAAATGGGGCATTCCCAATGATACAGTTCACCTGGGCTTCATGTTTCACAACTTTACTTTTGGTCCGAGTTATACCTAATATGTACACTCCTGTTACCGGTAGTAGCAGTAAGTTATGTTTAGTTCACAATGTATTAAAGAAATCATTAGAAATAAGTGACACCTCACTACCAGAATCAATAAATATGTTAACTTCAAAATCTTCCACCCTTCCAACTACTTGTATAATTGGTTGTGGATTAACAGTCGTTAAGCTAGGTTCTTCTAGCAACAATCATTCTTTGGTCAGTACTTTTTGTGTAAAGCTAATGTATTTATTATAAGCTAGGCCTCATAATGTATTTCTACAACCTGGGCCCCGACCCTGGATCCAGATCGCATAAAGTTTTCCTCATTGTTTGTAATTACCTGCTGGTTACCAAATCGGGATATTACATTTCTATTTTGTAATCTATTGCTACTAGGTACAAATTCCTGCCACGTTACTGGGCCTATATTTTGAAGGTGGTTGTTTCTCTTGATAACTTTCGCTATCACTATTCCGTCTACACCGGTGTACTCTAGCTACATTAGCTCCATGCCTCTTTGTCATTACTACTATTGTTATTTTTCAGAAATTCTGACTTTCGCTTTGATGTACATTCTCATTCCTGTCTTTCTTTTATTTTTTCCCAGCAAGTGCAACTACAAAGGATAACAATTCTTCTGCAGTCTTCCATCCACTACATAATATATCTTTCCTAGCGTAGATAGGTAATCACCTTATTACGATCCTAACTAACCCTTCTTCCTCCATGGCTTGATATAAGTACTTTGCCCTTGTCAAATGCAAGTCAAAATATCTTCTCATTGTTCCCCACTTACTGTTATAATACTTTGGATCCCACAGATCAGATAATTTTTTGTGGGCACTTGCTGACCAGTACTTCTCCTTAAACTTTTTCTGGAAGTCTGCCCAAGATGAAAAATTCTCAGATGTTCACAGTGCCCCATTCAGAAGCCTCTCCTAAAAGGCACCCTGCCATGAATTCTATCTTTTTTGAGTCTTCCCAGTTTTTCGGCAAGGCTCAGTTAAATCGTTTCAGAAAATGAGTTGAGTGTGCTTCCCCGTCTGGCTATTTTGGAAACTGCCTGGATAATCCCGAATTTGCTCCCCATTGTAGGTCGGTTATTGCATCACTGGTTAACACCACATTAGAAGAAGTCACTATTTTGTCTATCTTATCCTGTATAAGTTTGAACTATCTATGCCTTTCTTCGTATCGTTAAGTTCCAAAGCTAAATCTGAAGAAACGTTGTTAGGGTTACCCTCTCGGCCACTTTTCTGCATATTAACTCTTCTACTTGTTCCTCCAGATTGCTTATATTTAAGGTATCTGATATCGCTAGTTTCTCTTTAAAATACCTTTCCACGGTATCAACTCGATTGTTGACACCTGCAATTTGTGACTGGAGAAAAGGAATTAGCTTATCTTGTTTGTCAATACTATCCTTCAGGTTGTACAACCTCTGATTTACAACATCGAAGGTAACATTGCGTACGCTTTGAAATGATCCTAATTTTTCAACAAGTTCCATTTCTACATTGCTACATTTATCTTCAATGTCAAATTATATATAAAAACAAAGATGATGATGACTTACCGAACGAAAGTGCTGGCAGGTCGATAGACCCACAAACAAACACAAACACACACACAAAATTCAAGCTTTCGCAACAAACTGTTGCCTCATCAGGAAAGAGGGAAGGAGAGGGAAAGACGAAAGGATGTGGGTTTTAAGGGAGAGGGTAAGGAGTCATTCCAATCCCGGGAGCGGAAAGACTTACATTAGGGGGGAAAAAGGACGGGTATACGCGCGCGCGCGCGCACACACACACACACACACACACACACACACATACAGACACAAGCAGACATCTCACAAGCAGACATATTTAATGAAATATGTCTGCTTGTGTCTGTATATGTGTGGATGGATATATATATATGTGTGTGTGTGTGTGTGTGTGTGTGTGTGTGTGCGCGCGAGTGTATACGCGTCCTTTTTTCCCCCTAAGGTAAATCTTTCCGCTCCCGGGATTGGAATGACTCCTTACCCTCTTCCTTAAAACCCACATCCTTTTGTCTTTCCCTCTCCTTCCCTCTTTCCTGATGAGGCAACAGTTTGTTGCGAAAGCTTGAATTTTGTGTGTGTGTTTGTGTTTGTTTGTGTGTCTATCGACCAGCCAGCGCTTTCGTTCGGTGTTTTTTCCCCCCTCCTTTGTGTTAAATCCTGAAGTAGCTCATCCTGTTCCTGGTTAAATTCAGTAAATAGCTGATTAACGTGAGTATTCAAAGAACTAGTGAGTTCACTCTTTATATCTAACTTTAGATTTTCTACCTTATCATTTAAATGAGTCAAATTCAGTCTTTAATAAAACTATTTTTGTCGCTTGACTGTTCAAGGTTTCACTCTGAACATTTAAACTAGAATGTACTAAACCTTTTTCTCTCCTTAGAACTTCATTCTGAGCATTTAATTTTTCACTTGGAGTTACACTTTGTACTTCTGGTTTTTCGCTTAAATTTGCACTCAGTTCATCTCTCAAGGCAGCATTTTGAGCATTTTTCTCTGGTTATCTAATTTAGCACTTTGGTTATCTAATCTAGCATTTAGTTCTTGTCTCAAGGAAGCAATTTGAGCATTTACAGCTGCTGAATCTGCCTGCTGGGCTTTAATTAAATTCACTAATTCAGATAGTCTGTCATTTCCCTATTCACCTTAATGACTGTGGTTGGTTCTGAAATTTGTTGCTATTCTTGATCCATAATTTTATGGATGTTGGACCTAGTAATCATCTAAAGAAAATTCACCACTGAATACAATAATTACACTAACAGTTTATCATGCCCAGTTCCTTAATCTTTCTTCTCTCTCTTCTCAGCAATCACAGGCCCTGTAACCCACACCCTGCATCGACCACCTGCTTCCACCGCCTTCTATCTCTCGCAGCCTCTCTCCACCCTGTAGAAATTCTTAATGCTGCGATGTCCTTCTCTCTATGTCATCTTTCCATGTTGTACGAGGTCGCCCCAATGGTCTTGTTGCCGGAGAGTTCCTTCAAATGCTTTCTTGGTGATTCTGTAGTTCTCCATTCTGGCCACATGGCCAGCCCATTGCAGTCTCCTACCTTTTAATTTCTGGATGATAGTGGGTTGCTTCATTAACTGATAAATTTCATTGTTCTTTAGAATTCTCCGTGTGCCATTCTCCAACACAGGTCCCCAGATTTTTCTCATTACTTTTCTTTCAAAAACATTCAGTTTTTCTCTTTCATTCTTTGTAAGTGTCCAGCTTTCTGAACTGTATAGTACTATGGGGCAGATAATAATGTTATATATATCATCATCTTTGTGGTGATTGACAAAGCTTTACTTTTGAGTGGGTTGCTTAGTGAGTACAGACATCTTGGCCCTGAGGCTATTCTTTCGTTTATATCTATTGTTATGGTATTTTTACTCTTGAAAGATGATACTAGGTATTTAATTTGGAGAACTTTTCTGAATTTAGAGTGTTGGTCAATTTCAAAGTAAGGATTTGGGTTTATGACTCAACCTATTTCCATATATTCGGTTTTCTCTTGGTTAATCAAAAGCCTGATTTTGCTGGCACTGTGTCCAAGAGATCTGTACATGTCTTTCAGTTCTTCAGTTTCACTCAGCAACACTATATCATCTGCATAAGCCAGGAGTTTTACTTCACTGTGTTCAAATCGCAGACCATTGTATAGATGTAAATTAATCTCCCGAACCACTTTCTCTATTGCAAGGTTGAACAGGACACATGAGAGCGTCTCCCTGTCGTAAGCCTGTTTTAGTTGGAAAGGTGGGGGATATGGATCCTCTGAACTCCACTGCTGCCTGGGAACCATCCATGCACAGTTGTACCATCCCAATGATTTTACTGGGCATACTAAATTCTCATAATGTGTAGTAGAGGCTACTTCTGTGGATGCTGTCATAGGCTCGCTGGAAGTCGTTAAAGAGACAGCACTGGACGGTTTTGTTAAATTTCCAGTATTTCTCAAAGATTTGTTGTATAGTAAACAAATTATCAGTTGTGGAACGGTTTGTTCGAAATCCAGCCTGGTAATCTTGAATAATGTTTTCTGCTTAAGGTTAAAGTTTTTCCAGAATGGTCATTGACAGGATTTAGTATGTTATGTTCAGCAAACTGATTCCTCTGTAATTTCCACATTCCATTCTGTTTCCATTCTTGTGTATGGGACAAATTATTGCAGTTTTCCAATCTTCAGTTTTCCAGATCATTGTGATAAGGTTATAAATTTCTTTGTGTAGTTTGCTTCTGCCCTCTTTTTAACATCTCTGCTGATATCAGGTCCTTGCCTGCTGGCATGTTGTTTTTGAGCTTTTCAATGGAGTGGATCACTTCCTGTTCTGTGATTCTACGTTTGTCATTGTTAATGCTGTCACTCTCAGACATTGCGTAATTGAAGGTTATGTGTGGATCAGTGCAATTTAACATTTCTGAGAAATACTCTTTCCATCTTTCTAGGATACCTTCCAGCTGCGTTAGCATATTTTGATTTTTATCTTTCATGAATAGGTTTTCACTTTGATAACCTCTCTTACTTTTCTTTGTATACTGAAACAACTTCTTTGAGTTTCCATTCCTGCTTTCCACTTCTATACATTCTAGGACTCCAGTTAGATATTTCCGTTTCTCTGTTCTTAGAACTCTTGCTGTTTCTCTTCTAACCGCATTGAACATCTCCCTCCTGTCCTCACTCTCCCTGTTATGCAGCCACAGCATCCTGGCATCTTTCCTCATTTCTACTGTTACTACAGTCTTCATTCTTTCCCAAGCCTTCTCGACAGTATTTTCCTCCTCAGCTTCTTGCAATGCTGTGAATCGGTTATTTATTTCAATCACATAGGCTTCTTTAACAGACAGTTCCTTCAGTCGTATCATGTCTAAATTAGGTTCTGGCGTGGCTTTTGGTTGTTGATTCCAAATCGTCTTGATTTTCATCTTTCCTACCACTAGGAAACAACCTGAGCCAATTTAGGTCCTCTGTACATTCTGACATCTCTTATAAATGAAGTGAAACGTTGATCTGTCATAACATGGTCAATCTGATTTACTGTTTTGCCATCCGGAGAGCACCATGTACCTTTGTTTATATCTTTGTGAGGGAACATCGTTGAGCAAATTCTCATATTCTTTGACAGTGCAAAGTTGGTCATTTTTAATCCATTTTCGTTTGTGATCGAGTGCTTGCTATGTTTTCCTATTGTGTGGATGAACATACCCTCTTTACCTATTTTTCCGTTAAAGTCCCCTAAGATAATTCTCGTATTTCTTGTTGGAATACTTTTGAGTACTCTCTCTAATTCTTCATACTACTTATCTTTCTCATCCTCAGTTGAATCTTCAGTCAGTGCATGGATATTTATGAATGTTATATCGTACCACTGGTGTTTGGTTGTTATGTAAGACATTCTTCTGTTAATGGGATGGAATTCCTTAACCGGATTAAAAATCCTGTTCTTAACAGCAAAACCAGTACCAAATTCATGATGTTTTTCATCTCTCCCATAAAAAATGACACAAATATCCTCCGTGTGTATTGCTTCTCCAAGCCACCTAACTTCCTGTAGAGCTACAATATCTGTCTTGTATGTTTTTAGTTCAGGTATCAAAGTCACTACTGCAGCTGGTTTATTAAGACTACGAATGTTCCATGTCCCAAATGTGAAGCAGTGTTTCTATCTCGCGAATTCCTGTTGCATAGCCAATGTCTGTTTCCTTTGAACCCATTATCTGAGCAAATCATTGATTTAAGCCAGTAGGTAAAGAATCCCCTGTCCGCGTTACGAGCGCTGCGCAGGTTAAGCTTGGTGATGGGGCTGCCACCTCACAGCTTCCAAGCTTGCTGAGTAATATTTTGGATTACCATTTCCTAGGCAGATTGCCTTTCCCAGGCTCCGAGCTCTGCCTGCCCCGTAGAGAAGCCTTCCGCCTCTTCTACCATTGGAATGCTATAAAAAACACTCTCTCCCAGCATCCGAGCTGTTGACGTCCTCTTCTGGTTTTGGTCCACCCTGGGTATTTTGTTTCCCTGGTACCCACCATATCTGGTGAGAATTCCCCTATCCGCGACCTGGGGAAGCGCCCAATGGGGGACCAGCAACCCCTCACGGGTTCCTTCAACTTTACCAAACAATTATTGTTTTTCACTCACCTGGTGTAGAGTTCAAGCTGCGTTGATGCGCAGATGTATAATCAGCATTGGTGGACAGCACTGGCGCCGGCAGCGTCAGACGTTGGATTCAGTGTCGTCGGCGGTGAGCAGCAGTGTGCAGTCGGCATCAGTGACTGGTTACGGCATTGGCGTTAGCACGATGTACGTGTGTGAAGACTGCTTACTCTCCACACCCAACCTTCTTAGTTGACAACCCTCTTAGTTGAAAAGTTCTCTCCGCAATTACTTTCTCATATCTTTTACGGCATTGCACTCGCAACTTTCTTCCATTTGTTCTTTGGACTCAACACAATTACTGAAAACAGTTATCGTATGTTGTTAGGCTTAGTTGCTATGGCAGCACCTAATATCTTCTTTCCATTTCTGTCTTTACATTCCCATT
Organism: Schistocerca nitens; assembly: GCF_023898315.1. NCBI lineage: Eukaryota > Metazoa > Arthropoda > Insecta > Orthoptera > Acrididae > Schistocerca > Schistocerca nitens. Next base: position 923,445,029 of record NC_064614.1, on the reverse strand, counting down.
TTCTTCAGGTCCTGTCACGATCGCCATGTTTTAACGGTTTTCTGATGACACGAGACAGTGTGGTACTGGGGTGTGAAAGACTCGCACGTCTCTTGCAGTTGACTCACGTCTTGTGTGCAGCTGATCTTCTTGGGTCAGACGGCTGCATCAATCTTCACAAACTCTTCTTCCCCGAAGGCTCTTAGCTGGTTAAAGGAATTTCAAAATAGACTTCGTTTCTGCTCTTGAAATGATACTGTACTCTCTGGATACTTTTGTTCAACTCTGTTATATTTTCATCTCCACAGTAAAACATCTTCACGAGTTTCACACAAACATTCAGCTCTCACGGGTCAACCCAATCTTGGACCATTAGAAACTAACAAATGTGATTATAATATGTTTGGTTTAATAACCTTTATAAAACCAGTCTTGCTTCTCGCAAGTCCAACACCTGAAAGTCAAATGTGAAAGTCTTTAGTTTGATACATAATTCATTTGTTCACAACAGTACAGTCGTTACACCATCAAGGAGTAGAGCGTGCTTGCTCCTTGTACTGGACATACAGCTTCTTAGGCGCGCTGCAAACACTTGTCCGCGCCGATCGACAGTCAATATTGCCATATTTTGCCGATACACGTCCATCCTACACACACACACACACACACACACACACACACACACACACACACACACACAGAGAGAGAGAGAGAGAGAGAGAGAGAGAGAGAGAGAGAGAGAGAGAGAGGCGGTAGACACATGTCCGCTCTCCCACCCTCATACTTAAAATATCAGGTGTTCGAGATGGTGGAAAGCCGATTGTCTCTAGATTTTACACTGAAATTCTCCAGGCCGTGCTAAGGGTAGTAAAGAGGGATTTCTTATTTTGGGTTATGACAAGAGGTAGTTTAAATTGTAACAGTCCTCCTTTTTTGTGGCCAGGCAGTGGGTATGTGGGAGGGTGATAAGTGACAGGGAAGGCAGGGCATGGGAGATCTGTTTCTGTAAGAGATTGTAAGGGTAATTTTGGTCACAATGTAAGGGATGACCATGAATGGCCAGGCTCTGTGGAAGGGACCCCTGGTGTGGAATGGATAGCAACTGTTGAAGTGGAAGTATTGCTGCTGGTTGGTAGGTTTGATGTATGCAGAGGTACTGATTTGGAATTAGGAACCAAAAACAAAGTGGAGGAAATTTTTGTGTCTGTGCCACCACTTCTTATGGTGCCTTCTAATTTTTTCTTAACAAGTAAAAGACAGGTTTCATATTGATTATTTTTAGTGTGTGCAGTAACACAAATGCGTAAACTGTTCATCTCAAATATTAGACCTCCTTTCAGGTATCTTAATCATAACATTTGTCAGATGTAAACAAAATTACGTATATTTTAAGTACAGAAAATACAGGCAGTAATATCCTACGGTTAATTGTAATCTTGTCACAACGAAGAATTGCGTATCACAGTTTAAAAGTTCATTATGATGTTACAATGTTCCTATGAAAGTGTAAAAATGAACAACTTTTTAACCAATATTGTGCAGAATAAATGAAACGCAACTGCTGAAGTGATCTTTACAGATATTAAAAGAAATATTTAAATTTCTTATTATACAATTTGCTCATAGCAGTCCTATGAAATGGCAAACACAGATTTAAGCAAGAAACTGCTTTATATTTTTTTTTAAAATGAAAGTGTCCTTGTCAATATTAATATTGTTGTTCTTTTTTTGAAAAATGCACTATATTTTTCTTTTAGGTTTGTCTATGAAACTGAACACTTCAATGGAGTTGGTGAGCTACTTGAAATTCTAGGAAGGTATGTAATAAATTCCTGCAGACAGCATAGAGTTTTTTCTCTTATTGTTGAATGTGTTGATCAGCATTGAACAAGTTGATCAGCATTGAACTAGGGATCCTGATCAGACAAAGTAATTGGAATTATTTGTTGAATCTTTGCTGTAATGTATTAAGTAAAGAACTTGGACAAATTATTAATTCCTTGTTCCATCATCTTTCGGGCGTGCACTCGGGACAGCGACAATTCTTCTTGCGATATTTCGGCTAGAAACCTCCCAACCATCTTCAAGGCGAGTCGGAGACTGAGTTCATAGAGTCGTGTTACTCTCCGTATAAATAGGCACGCACTAACGCTATGAACTCAGTCTCCGACTCGCCTTGAAGATGGCTGGGAGGTTTCTAGCCGAAATATCGCAAGAAGAATTGTCGCTGTCCCGAGTGCACGCCCGAAAGATGATGGAACATTATGTCCGCCGGGAAAACTTCAAGAATCATATTAATTCCTTTTCTTGTTGTGCACTACATGACAGCTTTTGGCAACGTTACTGCTCCTCAATAATTAGTTTCAGCAGCTGTTTTAGCAATAAAATAGTGAAATTCTTCACATGCACATGGTAGAGATTGAGGCTTTGATATTATTAAAAATTCATGGCATGCTACAAAGTCCTATAAACATTGTTATTATGACATTTTAATCCACTTGAAAAAATATCTTGTGATAAATCCTCAAATGATCTCTTGGCAATGTTTCACATCTTCAGTAGCATAAACATAACGTTTCATAGGGGGTGGTTGTTTGAAGCACAATATCAGGTTTTCATATTGTTCCTGATTCATATTTCAACTCCATTTGGAAGGAACCAGAACCAGGAACTTTTAGTCCCCCTGCACACTACATTTTCTGTAATTGTGTTAGCATTAGAATGTTTCTTAAAACAAATATCACAGAGTAGTGGTTTTCAACATACGCCTGATTTTTCTTTGCACAGACAAATGTCGTTTGAGGTCAATTAAGGTACTCATACAAGTGAACTGAAGTATAAGACTGTGGGTAATGCATGTCTGTGTACCAGTCAAAGATCTTAAAAAACTGTATATAATATTTTAATGATATCAAATGTAGTCTTTTGAGGACACAGTGTTTCCCTATAAATTTGTGGGTTGCCAAGAATTCCATGACACTCTATGTGATATGCTTATAAAATTCTAATAGGTATGATGGATATGCAAAGTTTTTACTGCCCCCTCCCTATTTATAGCTGTGAACGTAGTCTCGTGCCTAAGAGTGGGTAATGGAAAAAAAAGTCATTTTGAATGTGGCAACAGACCCTCATCAGTCTTGAGCTTAGATTTTATGAATGAAAAGTTCATGTTGTTGGTCACTGCATTGTTCTGGGACCGGATAAGAATGTTGTTGTTGTTGTTGGTGGTGGTGGTGGTGGTGGTGGTGGTGGTGGTGGTGGTCTTCAGTCCTGAGACTGGTTTGATGCAGCTCTCCATGCTACTCTATCCTGTGCAAGCTTCATCATCTCCCAGTACCTACTGCCGCCTACATCCTTCTGAATCTGCTTATTGTATTCATCTCTTGGTCTCCCTCTACAATTTTTACCCTCCACGCTGCCCTCCAACACTAAATTGGTGATCCCTTGATGCCTCAGAATATGTCCTACCAACCGATCCCTTCTTCTAGTCAAGTTGTGCCACAAACTCCTCTTCTCCCCAATCCTATTCAATACCTCCCCATTAGTTGTGTGATCTACCCATCTAATCTTCAGCATTCTTCTGTAGCACCACATTTCGAAAGCTTCTATTCTCTTCTTGTCCAAACTATTTATCGTCCATGTTTCACTTCCATACATGGCTACACTCCATACAAATACTTTTAGAAACGACTTCCTGACACTTAAATTTATACTCAATGTTAACAAATTTCTCTTATTCAGAAACGCTTTCCTTGCCATTGCCAGTCTACATTTTATATCCTCTCTACTTCAACCATCATCAGTTATTTTGCTCCCCAAATAGCAAAACTCCTTTACTACTTTAAGCGTCCCATTTCCTAATCTAATTCCCTCAGCATCACCCGTCTTAATTCGACTACATTCCATTATCCTCGTTTTGCTTTTGTTGATGTTCATCTTATATCCTCCCTTCAAGACACTGTCCATTCCGTTCAACTGCTCATCCAAGTCCTTTGCTGTCTCTTGCAGAATTACAACGTCATCAGTGAACCTCAAAGTTTTTATTTCTTCTCCATCGATTTTAATTCCTATTCCGAATTTGTCTTTTGTTTCCTTTGCTACTTGCTCAATATACAGATTGAATAACATCGGGGAGAGGCTGCAACCCTGTCTCACTCCCTTCCCAACCACTGCTTCCCTTTCATGCCCCTCGACTCTTATAACTGCCATCTGGTTTCTGTACAAATTGTAAATAGCCTTATGCTCCCTGTATTTTACCTCTGCCACCTTCAGAATTTGAAAGAGAGTATTCCAGTCAACATTGTCAAAAGCTTTATCCAAGTCTACAAATGCTAGTAACGTAGGTATGCCTTTTCTAAATCTTTTTCTAAGATAAGTCGTAGGGTTAGTATTGGATAAGAATAAAATAATAAATTTAGAAAATTGGTGTGACTCTCCAAAATATTAGGGCTGCAACAAGACAAAATGTTTTTTATCATAGTAATAAAATGTTTTCATGGATTATTTTGATGGATTTATTTATAAACAGACAACCGAAATGTATAAAGCTGTTCATAATTTTGCTCATTTTTTAATGGAATTGCAAACAGCAGTTCTTTTTTCCTGTGAAACAAAGATATATTTTGCATTTGGTGCTCTACATGAATGTGTAACCCTTACAGCCAGTCAGACTTCATCTGAAATTACTTTTCTGTGTTTTATTTATCATCTCATATAGACACGGCATAAAACTTCTTTTCTGTTGGTGATGACACAGGCTTTGCTTTTCTAATGAACTTCCTCCTCCTGACCACCTAGTTTTTCATCTTCGTAATGCTGGTGGTGGTGGTGGTGGTGGTGGTGGTGGTGATGATGATGATAACAGTCTTTATTTGTCCATATTAACTTTACAGTCTTGGACATTGCCTTTTTTGCGCATTTATAACAATGACATTGTGCCATACATATAATGATTACATAAGTAGCACCATCATAAACATTACTACCACTAATACACTGCAGCGTATAAAAGTAGAACTGCAGGTCAGAATTCTTTAAGTGAGAATAAACATCTTTCAATTAATAATTGTTTCAACTTGCCATTAAAAAGATTGCCATGGTGTTGCTTTGAATTATCTGGCAACTCATTATAGATTTGTCTCACAATTTCAAAAGGACGGTGATATGTAGCTCATTTAAGAGTCAGTAGCATATAATAGTTGCATCTGGTTCATGTATTGTACTTATGAGTCCCTGTTCATTACACTTACTTCAACATTCTCTTTTACAAACATACAGTGAATACACAGTCAGAATTTCTAATTTTTGAAGTAGTATCTATGGGACTAACGTTAGCTTGTATTACCAAACCCTTTCCATGTAAACTGTTGGTGCAAATGTGAGTGGATTAAACCGTAGTACACAGAGTGAGATGGCACACTGGTTAGAACACTGGACTCACATTCAGTAAGACGACATTTCAAACCAGCGTCTGTAATTTCCCTAAATCGCTTCAGGCAAGTGTCGGGATGGTTCCTTTGAAGGGGTATGGCAGACATCCTTCCCCGCAAATCAACCAACTGACCAACCAAACCATAGTACACTTGTTTAAGGAGGGGGGAGGGGACATTACATTTGCAAGACGTTTTAGTAAGTAAACATAACTCGTAACCTTTTTAGAGGTGTAGCTGATACGCTCTTTCCTTGTGAAATGTTCAGAAATCAAAATGCCTGAAAATATAAGTTTATCAGATCTTTCAAATTAGAAAGTGATTCAATATGATAATTATTATAATTTAAAGAGAGCTTTTTTTACTACTATCTTATTCTTATTCAGCATAAGTTTATTCATTGTGAGATTTTCTGTGATCATTTCAAAATTCTCTTTATAGCTTTGGAATGCTAGCTGTTCTATATGGCCCCAGCTAATAAATGATGTATCATCAACATAGTTCACTAGTTCTGAGTTTTTGTGGCAGTGTTAAGTCATTAATATATACAAAAAACAAGAATAGCCGAAGTGTACTTCGCTGGCCTCCATAGTTAAGAGTTCTGTATGCTAAGCTTACTGTTTGGACCCTACTTTCACTCTTATAACTTAGCTTAGTGTACTGTCTTCTATCTTGGAGGTAAGAACTTAAGAATTTTAGTGCTTCTCCTCTTATACAATAAGTTTCTAACTTGGGTAATAGTAGTGCTTGATTCACAGAATCAAATGCTTTAGGCAAATCCAGAAAAGTCCCAATAACTTTGTTTCCTTTATCCAGTCTGTTCAGCAGTTCACGGAAAAAAGTTCCTACTATTGTTATTGTGGATCGTCCTTTTTGGAACCCATGCGGCGAGTTGTTTTAGAGATTTTATTTACAGAAGAAGGACTCCAATTGGTCTAGAAATACTGTTTCAAGCAGCTTGCCAAGTGTTGAAGTCAATGAGATCGGCCTGTAAATATTTATGTAAGTGGTTGCATCCTTTTTATACACTGGCCATATCTCAGTGATTTTTAAAATTTCAGGAAAGAACCCCAGGCCATTTTATCTGTTTATTAAATGTGTTATTGATTTTATTAATTCATTTTTGCATTCTTTAAGCAATGTAGACGATATGTCATCCCACTCATTAAATGTTTTTATTTTGAGTTTTGAGATTGTTTTTGTGACCTCGTGTTCTGTTACAGTTATTCGCTAGTGTAAGTATGTTAGCAAATTACAGCACATTCATTACTTTTATTTCTCAAAGCCATGCTGACACTGCTATAAATAGCTTTCTTCAAGCAAATGCTGAAATATATATGGAGCTAGCAGAAATGAAAACAATTGATGCATATTGTTGTAAAGTGTATGCCAAAAGGAGGCACATCAGGTTAAGTTAATTCTATCAGCAAAAATAACATAAAAGTTGGATGTAACCTAAATGCTGCATAATGATTGAGTAGGATACTGGAATTTGTTTCTACATGTTACATTGCTAAGACACATTATGAAAATAGAGCTAATTGTAAGTAATCCTCCTACATCCTTAATTATCACTTAGCTCCTTGGTACCCTGGAATAAATGAGAAAACAGAAAAAGATCAGAGAAAAATAGCACACTATGGAATGGTTCTATGTGACTGATTAAAGAAGTGACTTGGATCTGCAGCTTATTGGCTTATTCATAGCAGAAGTTAGTACGTTTGTTAGAAAATTTCTGTTTCGATTGTTACACTACTGAAAGTTGTTAATTTTATATACACACACCTAATGAAAGTGCTGGCAGGTCGACAGACACACAAACATACACACAAAATTCAAGCTTTCGCAACAAACTGTTGCCTCATCAGGAAAGAGGGAAGGAGAGGGAAAGACGAAAGGATGTGGGTTTTAAGGGAGAGTGTAAGGAGTCATTCCAATCCCGGGAGCGGAAATACTTACCTTAGGGGGAAAAAAGGACGGGTATACACTCGCACGCACACACACATCCATCCGCACATACACAGACACAAGCAGACATATTTAAAGACAAAGAGTTTGGGCAGAGATGTCAGTCGAGGCGGAAGTGAAGAGGCAAAGATGATGTTGAATGACAGGTGAGGTATGAGTGGCGGCAACTTGAAATTAGCGGAGATTGAGGCCTGGTGGGTAACGGGAAGAGAGGATATATTGAAGAGCAAGTTCCCATCTCCGGAGTTCGGATAGGTTGGTGTTAGTGGGAAGTATCCAGATAACCCGGCCGGTGTAACACTGTGCCAAGATGTGCTGGCCGTGCACCAAGGCATGTTTAGCCACAGGGTGATCCTCATTACCAACAAACACTGTCTGCCTATGTCCATTCATGCGAATGGACAGTTTGTTGCTGGTCATTCCCACATAGAATGCATCACAGTGTAGGCAGGTCAGTTGGTAAATCACGTGGGTGCTTTCACATGTGGCTCTGCCTTTGATCGTGTACTCTGAATGTGGCTCTCCAGCAGGGATACGACTTCCTCAAATCCTGCCCTGAAATGAGATCCATCCTTCATGAAATCCTCTCCACTCCACCAAGAGTGTCTTTCCGCCGTCCACCTAACCTTCGTAACCTGTTAGTTCATCCCTATGAAATCCCCAAACCACCTTCCCTACCCTCTGGCTCCTATCCTTGTAACCACCCCCGGTGTAAAACCTGTCCCGTGCACCCTCCCACCACCACCTACTCCAGTCCTGTAACCCGGAAGGTGTACACGATCAAAGGCAGAGCCACATGTGAAAGCACCCACGTGATTTACCAACTGACCTGCCTACACTGTGATGCATTCTATGTGGGAATGACCAGCAACAAACTGTCCATTCGCATGAATGGACACAGGCAGACAGTGTTTGTTGGTAATGAGGATCACCCTGTGGCTAAACATGCCTTGGTGCACGGCCAGCACATCTTGGCACAGTGTTACACCGTCCGGGTTATCTGGATACTTCCCACCAACACCAACCTATCCGAACTCCGGAGATGGGAACTTGCTCTTCAATATATCCTCTCTTCCCGTTACCCACCAGGCCTCAATCTCCGCTAATTTCAAGTTGCCGCCACTCATACCTCACCTGTCATTCAACATCATCTTTGCCTCTTCACTTCCACCTTGACTGACATCTCTGCCCAAACTCTTTGTCTTTAAATATGTCTGCTTGTGTCTGTGTATGTGCGGATGGATGTGTGTGTGCGTGCGAGTGTATACCCGTCCTTTTTTCCCCCTAAGGTAAGTCTTTCCGCTCCCGGGATTGGAATGACTCCTTACACTCTCCCTTAAAACCCACATCCTTTCGTCTTTCCCTCTCCTTCCTTCTTTCCTGATGAGGCAACAGTTTGTTGCGAAAGCTTGAATTTTGTGTGTGTGTTTGTGTGTCTATCGACCTGCCAGCACTTTTGTTCGGTAAGTCACATTATCTTTGTTTTTAGATATATTTTTCCTAAAAACAAAGATGATGTGACTTACCAAACGAAAGCGCTGTCACGTCGATAGACACACAAACAGACACAAACATACACACAAATTCAAGCTTTCGCAACAAACTGTTGCCTCATCAGGAAAGAGGGAAGGAGAGGGAAAGACGAAAGGATGTGGGTTTTAAGGGAGAGGGTAAGGAGTCATTCCAATCCCGGGAGCGGAAAGACTTACCTTAGGGGGAAAAAAGGACGGGTATACACTCGCGCACGCGCGCGCGCACACACACACATATCCATCCACACATATACTGACACAAGCAGACATATATAAACTAAAGTTTTTTTGTTGTTTTCGTGGAAAATACACACAACCAAGGCAAAATAATTTTATGTGTAGGAGAACACTGATGCAGCAAAATGTTTAAATATGTGTGAATTCCTAAGGGACCAAACTGCTGAGGTCATCAGTCCCTAGACTTGTGCACTACTTAGACTAACATACGCTAAGAACAAAAAACACACACACACACAAGGGAGGGCTCGAACCTCCGGTGGGAGGGACCACGCAGTCCGTGATGTGGCGCCTTAAACCGCGTGGCCGCTCCGTGCAGCTCTGATGCAGCAGTCATGAAATTTGTAGGTCATATCAAGGAATTGGTTACGCAAATTAATTACAATTCCTAGTAACGCTATTAAACAGCTAACATAAGTTTATTAATTTCATGATTTTATTTTAAAAAAAGTGAAAAAATGATCAAATGTTTTGTATATCTCAGTATCAGTATCTTACTACTATTAAGAGAATATAGATCAAGAGAAAGCAGATGCCTTATAATTGGTGCAATAATTTGATACTTATTTTACTTTTCCAAAATGGAAGAAGGAATTCCACAGTTTCTACACCAGTGTAACTTTTTAAGTGCAACATCAATAGACATCATTTACATAACTTGCAGAAGCTGTCAGGAGAATATTTTCAATTTCCTGTCACATCACTAATAAAGTTTTTCTTGATTAACCTGATTTCTCTCAAACAATTAAATATCGTGGCCCCTCAACACATCCCTCTTCAAAACTAAGCTACATGATAGCATTATACCTCATTTGTCCATTTCCCACTCTTTGTTTGGCTGTGCAAATTTGGACAAAAATCCATTTTGTAATTTGTAGAAGTATTCCTTTTGCTCTGCTCAAATGTTTGACCAATAAGTACTGTCAGAACTTGGTTCCTTAAGAAACATACAAAGAACTTGGGGGATTTATTGATCCACATAAAGTATTTTCAGGTAGCACAAAACAGTTGTTTGTAATTTGATGTACATTTGCTTCAATAAATTCAATGGATTGGTTTTTCTGGTTATGTTCTGAAAAATGTTTTCTGTGTAAGAAAATGATAGTAGTACAAATTTGTGATCCTATTGACTATTAAAACATATAATCTCTTGTTATTTCACATTTTTTGCAGTATCATCAATGGATTTGCACTGCCACTGAAGAATGAGCACAAGCAGTTCCTTGTTAAAGTGCTACTACCACTTCATAAAGTAAAATGTCTCTCTCTCTACCACGCGCAGTTGGCTTATTGTGTTGTGCAATTCCTGGAAAAAGATGCTACCCTTACAGAACCTGTGGTGAAGGGGTTACTGAAGTTCTGGCCTAAAACCTGCAGTCAGAAAGAGGTCAGTGATTGCATAGTTGTTAATTTCTGAATATTGTTGTTAAGTGGTTTGTCAAACAAAGACCATGAAAAATTTCTGTTGTAGTCCTTAACTTTCTCAGTAGTCAATACTAATAGGTGCGTCCGAGTGTGCGTTTTTGAATTATCAAAAAATTTAAAGTTTTTTGTGGTATTTTACTTTCTTTCTAATTAAGACTGGAATAAGCACTATGAATATGCTAGTTTATAACTTAAATAAAATACTCATCAGCAGGTTTTGAAGTATGTTAAACACTGGTAATTGTTACCTCAAAATTCAGTTAATGCCTGTAGTTTAGTGTAATTGTTGTGTAAGCTGCTTTGAAGAAAGCTATATTAGTCATGTTCAGAAGCCATTCAAGACAAAGTGAGTATTGCGATTAAATATTACACTAAATGTAAAATCTGTTCTGCAGGATACAGTGACCAAAAAAAAAAATTAATTACAAAATTTCTGCTGTGTGTGGACTGAATGTCATGAATGAAGGTATTGTGCATCAGTGATGTTATTTGTTAAAGAGTGGAAGGACAAATGTTCAAGATGATGGCAGAAATGGCTGACTGTCCATCTGCAGTCAGCAATGAACTTGAATAGAAAAAGTTAATGAAAATGGGCATTTCACAATATCTCAACTGTTGGACAACATGCTGCAGATTGCTAAGAGTGGTTTGCATTTTATTGTGACTGAACAATTGCGATACCACGTGTTCCATGCTCATTGGATTCCAAAAGTCATGAGAATCAGAAAACTCAATTACAACATTTCCGAGAGTCACACAAATTTTTGAGCATTTGTGCTGCACTTAAATATTGTGTGTTGGTTTTATTTGGTATGCATCTCATACCCTTCATCAATATTCCAATGTTTTGGAAGCATTGTTCTTTTTAGACTTGTTGCATTTTGTTGGTGTCCTTCTAGTGAACTGAAGTCTGCCACCTGCAATGCTGAGCCTGTATGATTTTTCCACTTCATAGCTCCACAGATTTTTTGCCTAGATATTAGTAATAGTTGGCTAATTCCATTTGTGACTCATTGATATTGTAGCCATAAGATATTACATTATTGCATCTTGGAAGTTGAAGTGCGCATTTTTGCATTTTGATAATTTAAAGCAAGTTGCCATTCTTTGCACCAGTTTCAAATCTTACCAATAATTAACTGGATACTGGATTCGCGATGATGATGATGATGATGATGATGAGAGAGTTAGAATTGTGTGTCGGGTCATTAGTATGCAACCGGAACACAGCAGGGGCTCCAGCACTTTTTCTAGTGCACACTTGAAGTGACTACTACCCCAACATAATGGGCAGTATTCTCCCTACCAGGAAATCCTTAGTTAAGTCAATAATTTCATTAGACACTCTCTATATGATCATACTTCGGTTAATAAGCATTACTATGGCAATCAGTCAAATGCTTTTCAGAAGTCACAAAACACATGGCCTCTTATGTAAACACATGGCCTCTTATGTAGTAAGTGTGCGATGCCCACTGTATGCTAGTAGGACAATGGTTGCTCAACAGCTCTTGTGGAATGGTAGTTGATATTATCAAATGCAATAATGTAGCCATCTTACAATGTGTGAACTGAAGATAAACCAATTCTTAAAGATGGCAGTGTTCATTTCTGAACGGTAATTGAATCAAAAGTTGTAAAATAAGTGTTTGTTGCTTGGTATTTATGCAATCTGTTCCAATACCAAGACAAAATGTTCCTTAGTTATTAGCCACAATGAGCCGAACACATCAACTTTCAGGCTACCATTTCCCTTTGAGTTCTCCCAGATGTATTTCTTCCTGTAATTTTTGCAAAACCTCAGTTTCATATTGCGAAATTACTTGCTTATGTTCTGTGTAACACAATATATACATTATAACTAAAATCTTGGAGTCGAGAAAGCTATATCCTATTCTCCCATATTAGACTTTTTGTTCATTACACATTCTGAATATTAAATCCACAGTTTTCATGAAGTGTAAAATGGATGATCGAAGGCTTCAATTTTATGATGAAAATTCACTTTGAATTTCCTAACTGTTGGAAACACTCCTCCGTTGTAGTGTAGTTCTATACTACTACTTCATTAGAATCATTAATTTAATTGCCACTACTTTACCTTCTACACCACTTCAGTTTTTAAAGTTGAGGTATTCCTGATATTTTGCTCTGCGCTCTCTCTCTCTCTCTCTCTCTCTCTCTCTCTCTCTCTCTCTCTCTCTCTCTCTTTTTACTTTTCTAATATCCATTGTGTGTGTACCATACAGCAAGAAAACTACCACCAGTGATGTTACGCACTGGCTGTTGTTGTTGCTGAACTGTAAATTCTACATCTACGTGATACTCTGCAACTCACAATAAAGTCCCTGGCAGAGGGTTCAGTGAACCACCTTCAAGCTGTCTCTCTACCGTTCCACTCTTGAACGGCGCATGGGAAAAACAAGCACTTAACTTTATCTGTGTGAGCCCTGATTCCTCTTATTTTATCATGGTGATCATTTCTCCCTCTGTAGGTGGCTGCCATCAGAATGTTTTCGCAATGAGAGGAGAAAACTGGTGATTGAAATTTCATGGGAAGATCCCATCGCAACAAAAAATGCCTTTGTTTTAATGATTGCCACTCCAATTCACGTATCATGTCTGTGGCACTATCTCCTTTGTTTCACAATAATACAGAATGAGCTGCCCTTCTTTGTACTTTTTTGATGCCATCTGTCAGTCCCACCTGATGCGGATCCCACACCACAAAGCAGTACTCCAGAATAGGGTGGACAAGTGTGGTGTAAGCAGTCTCTTTAGTAGACCTGTTGCACCTTCTAAGCATTCTGCCAGTGAATCAGTCTGTGATTTGCTCTACCCACAACATTATCTTTGTGATAGTTCCAATTTAGGTTATTTGTAACTGTCATCCCTAAGTATTTAGTTGAATTTTCAGCCTTCAGATTTGTGTGACTTTTTGCATAGTCGAAATTTAGCCAATTTCTTTTAGTACTCATGTGAATAAATTCACACTTTTCTTTCTTCAGGGTCACTTGCCACTTTTTGCACCATACACATTTCTTATCTAAATCATTTTGCGATTCGTTTTGGTCATCTGATGACTTCACAAGACAGTAAATGACAGCATCATCCGCAACCAGTCTGAGGGCTACTCAAATTGTCTCCTATGTAGTTAATATAGATCAGGAACAAGAGAGGGCCTATAACATTTCCTTGGGGATCACTGTATATTACCTCTGTTTTACTTGATGACTTTACATCTATTACTATACTGTGACCTTTGTAACAGGAAATCACAAATACAGTTGCACAACTGAGGCGATATTCCATAGGCACGCAATTTGATTAGAAGACACGTGAGGAACAGCGTCGAAAGCCTTCTGGAAATTTAAAAATATGGAATCAATTTGACACCTCTTGTCGATAGCACTCATTACTTCAGGAGTATAAAGAGCTAGTTGTGTTTCACAAGAACGATATTTCCTGAATTCGCACTGACTATGTGTCAATAAACGATGTTCTTCAAGCTACTTCATAATGTTGGAATACAGTATATGTTCCAAAACCCTTCTGCAAATAGACATTAGTGATAAGGGCCTGTAACTTAGCAGATTACTCCTACTTCCCTTTTTGGGTATTGGCGTGACTTGAGCAATTTTCCAGTCTTTAGGTACGGATCTTTCTGTGAGCGAGCGGTTGTATATAACTGTTTAATTTGGAGCTATGGTATCGGCATACTCTGAGAGAAACCTGACAGATATACAGTCTGGATTGGAGGCTTTGCCTTTATTAAGTGATTTAAGTTGCTTTGCTACACTGAGTATATATAGTTCTACGTTTCTCATCTTGGCAGTTGTTCTTGATTGGAATTCAGGAATATTTACTTCGTCTTCTTTGGTGAAGGAGTTTCGGAAAACCATGTTTAATAACTTTTCTTTAGTGGCACTGTCATCAGTGACTTCACTATTGTTATTGCACAGTATGGTATTGTTTTTGTCTTGCCTTTGGTGTGCTTTACATTTTACCAAAATCTCTATGGGTTTTCTGCCAGATTTTGAGACAGTATTTCGCTGTGGAAATTATTAAAATCATCTCGCATTGAAGTGTGCGCTATATTTCAAACTTCTGCAGAACTGTGCCAGTTGTGGGGATTTTGTGTGCTTTTAAATTCAGCATGCCCCCCCCCCCTTTTTTTTTCAACAGCAATCTGACCCGCTTTGTGTTCCATGGGGGATCAGTATCATCATTTATTAAGTTATGTTGTGGTATGTATATCTCAATTGCTGTCGATACTATCTCTTTGAAACAATTCCACAACTTTTCTTTACTTACATGATCAGATAAGGAGGAGTGAAGACTCTCTCTTAAAAAGTCATTAAGGGCATTTTATCAGCTTGTTTAAATAGGTATACTTTGCATTTCTTTTTGATGGTTGTAGGTGTTACGGTATTCAGCCTAGCAGCAACTGTGTTGTGGTCACTAATCCCTGTGTTTCTCCTGATACTCACCATTTGTCCAGGATTATTTATTTGTTGCTAAGAGGTCAAGTATGCTTTCGCAACCATTTACGCTTCGAGTGGGCTCATGAAGTAATTATCAAAATAATTTTCTGAGAAAGCATTCAGTAAAATTTCTGATGACGTTGTATGCCTGCCGCTGGCTTTAAATGTACAATTTTTCCAGCATATCGAGGGTAGATTGAAGTCGCCACCGAGTGGGGTACCTATTTGAAATGAGACTCAAGTTTTCTTTGAACTGTTCAGCAACTACATTTTTTGAGTCGGGGAGTTGGTAAAACAATCCAATTAATGGTTTAGTTTGATTGTCAGGTATAACCTCTACCCGCACTATTTCACAGGAACTATCTACTTCAATTTCACCACAAGGCAAACTACTTCTGACAGCAATAAATACTCAACCACCAACTGTATTTAATCTATACTTTCTGAATACTGCTAGATCATTTGAAAAAAATTTCGGCTGAACTTATTTCCGGCTTTAGCCAGCTTTCTGTACCTATAACTATTTGAGCTTCAGTGCTTTCTATTAGGGCTGGAAGCTCTGTTTCTTTCCCAACACAGCTACAACAATTTACAATTACCATACCAATTATTTGCCTCCTGTGTGTATTGGACTCCTTACCTATTAAGTGGAACCCGGAAACCCACCACCCGCTGGCGAAAGTCAAGGAATCTGCAGCCTACACAGTTACAGAACCGCCTGAGCATTTGATTCAGACCCTCCACTCGGCTCTGCACCAGAGGACCACAGTCAGGCTACCTTCCCCTCCTTGGCAGCCATGTTCCTAAGGGGCCCCATTACGTGCCTAACGTTGGAGCTCCCAATTACTAGCAAACCCACCCTCTGTGAATGCCCAGACCTTGCGGGCTGAGAAGCTTCTTGTGGAACAGGGTGGACAACTGCATATGGCTTAGAGACATCGTCAGCCACAGATAACACATGAAACCTGTTCGTCAAACGAACCGGATAGGCTCTATGATCAGCCCCTCGGAAAGTTTTTCACTGCCTGCCATACTTTGGAATGGTCTCCCACTCAACCATGGGTGAGGGGTCAACCTCAGTGCAAACAGTACTTGCGGCGATCACAGCAGTGGACCGATTGGGGGATATGTAGGATGTGCTCGACGCCCCTCACATCCCCGCTTCTGACCCCCCACAGTGATGCCCCTTGGCAGCAGCCTCAAGCTGTGTGGTGGAAGCCAATGCAGCCTGGAGCTACGTGTGAAGGGTCGCCAACTTGGCTCGCATCTGTAGACAGCAATCACAGGTCCTATCCATTACTGCAGTCGCTACTGTTTGAAGCTCATAAAAATACGTAACAAACGAACGGTGTACTCACCTTATTAGCAGCAGGAATTCGAAGTGCTCTCTCACTGACAGTCTATCCGACACTGAGCTACACTAAACAAAACGAACAAAAGCCTATACGATACGAGGGTTGATATAGAGGTCGATACCAATGGTGGTACTTGTATGATACACTGTTATTAAAATAAAAGGTTGTGCCTAGTAAGCACTCGAACGCACAAGAAATTACAAAAATAATGTAGTAATTACACAGGTATCTGCAAATAAGTCACTCCTGTTGAAAGCTTGTAGAAGTATGACAAACGAACGGTGTACTCGCCTTACTATCAGCAGGAATACGAGGTGCTCTGTTTTGATGGTCTATCCGATACTAGAAAGGTTTTGTGGATGAAGTCTGTAGTCATCTGCAGACTAGTAGAGAACTGTGACTTGATACCTGGGGAGACATAACAGGGTCAGGGGCAAAGGGGGATACGACACACAATCTTAACCGTTGTGTTTCAGGACAGCAGTTTTAGTAATTTTAAATAGTGGCTAGAATCATCCAATAAAATATAGTTTCTCAAGTCTAAAATTCACATCAATTTCCAAATAGAAGTGTATAAAAATAGTTACCTCCAAATACTCCATTAATTAATATATTAACATTAAATTTTATCTAAACTAGCATACAGTTGTATTATGTTCCATCCTTATTTCTGTGTAAATCAGTCTCATTTATATCCATTTTTATTTTACAATAAAACAACCAGTGAACACCTGTAGTTAGCTTTCTATTCTGATAAACTTGCATTATAGTGGACACTACTGTACTAGCGACCATTTTTATTTTACAGTAAAACAACCAGTGAACAGCTGTAGTTACCTTTCTATTCTGATAAACTCACAGTATAGTGGACACTACTGTACTAGCGATAAGTGAAAGTGGTGCCATGGAGGGGAACAATGGTCATTTCCCGTGTGTGCCGTATTTTTGTAATTGCCAATGAAAGACCTTTAGCACACCTTAGGAGTGAAAATGTACACTTTTCCACAATGTCATTGTTGCAGTAGTTACTTTCCAAATACTTTTGTTCTTGTTTTTTAGTCAGTACAGCTGTTCCAGTATGGAGATGCATTATATGTGTCGGATTTACTGTGACAGAATTATAGAAGAAATTAATTCTTGTTTACAGTACATTAGCAAAAACACATGTAGCTTTACTTTGAACAGTATAGGGGACATGTGCTGAGGCACCAGAAATGGAACTGTTTCCAAGAAAAAATAGTTAAAGAAGAACTGCAACTGACTTCAACATTTTGTAGGAAGATGAGATTCATCACAGAATTTTCTGGTCATGTGAAATACTGTGTGTGTCAAAAGGTAGCAAATACCGTAATCGAAAATCTGTGTTATAACTTTGAAAGGACACCCCAGGGAGCTCACGGTTCTTTCATAGTTAGTGTGTATCACACAAGGGACTGTGAGCTATTGTGGTCATTTCTTCCTTCCCGGGCTGTGTTCTCTTCCCTGTGCCCTGCCTTCACCTCTGCCCCCTCCTACACCTCAGTTGGTGTCCTTTCTTAAGTTGGCCCAGCTTTTCTCATGGTTGAGTTATGCCTTATGCCTTACACTTTTGTGTCTCCCCCCCCCCCCCCCCCCCCCCCCCCCCATTCCCTTCTCCACAAGTTTTTGTCCCCGTTTGGGGTTTGACCTTCTGACCGTCCTTAACCTGTTGTTGCCCTTTGTTGAACTTAGTAAGCTAGTAATTTGGGTGGTGGGTCACATTTTCACAGTACCTGCACACTGAGATAGTGACAACTGCAGCAAGTGACAGAGACAGTCAAAGTTAAATAACCAGTTCTGTTAATAATAAAAATATTCATTGTATGTTAATGGCTTGTTGTTCTTTTTCTTTCTGTGGTGTGGTTCATCTTTCTATAATTTTCTAGAGTTACTACTTTAATAACAATGTGAAATCTGGTGGACTTTCTGCAGAATTACTCATGTATTTTCAGTCATTTCACTTCACAATACAAATCTGTAAAACACACACAACACGTTCTCCATCCTTGCACTTCAGACTCATACCACCAACTCCCAAAAGAACAAAAATGTTTCTCTATCAACATGTAGCATAGAAATTAATGTCGTATACCAATCTATTTATGCAAAATAATCTTTGGGGCATACTCATCATTGTAACTGCTTTAAGTATTTATGAATGTTGACATTTAAACATTTTGTAATGAATTTTTTGTTTTTATGTCTTCATCACAGTATCGTTTGCTTTATATGATCCAAGGTTGGGTAGCACATTTATCTCGCTATAATCAGTTTTATTACAACCTCCCCTTCTAAATGTTATCTCCATAGTGTGAGCCAACAGGGGAGGAATACCTTACTTATTTGCTGTTTGTTTTTTATTCTCTTTGGGCGGTTTTAATTTTTTTTTTTTTTGGAAAAAGGGACCGATGACCATCGCAGTCTGGTCCCTTTAATCCCACAAACCAACCAACCAACCTTACTTATTATTTTCAGCATATGGCCTTACCATCTCTTGCATCTTTTAGTTGATGCCATTGTCGTTTTCATGTTATATTGCTCACACACTAGCATGTCTGTGTGGTGGGGTCATCATATACCCATTAAGTTGAGCCCCTTGGAATCGCAATTGTTATAACAGCTGCTACTTCTCCATGTATGCCAAGGAGTGGTTGCTTGTTATTCTGGAGCCAGAAAGCCCATGCTGTGGCTGGATGGCGTCCCCGGATAGAGCTCCTGATAGGAGTGGGTGGCCTCAAGGTGGATGCTTTGCGTATGAAACTCATTAAGCTCCAAAAAATTGGCCGTTCAACAGCCATCTCTCTAGTTGGTAATTGGTCCTTTAACACTGATTCTTATAACATTGCAGCCTTCCCTTCCCCGGGTGGAGGACCAGGCTCACAGGCTTGGGGTGAAACCCTTTCCCCAGTACCTGTTCTGAATGAGGACTGATAGAGACTCTTTGACCACACACCAAACCATTATTTTTCATAGAAACTATCGAAGACCAGTTTGATGAAGTGAACTTTCTGAGCAAGATGTTGTCGAGTTCCTTGGCAAATCCCAGTGTCCATAACTCCTCACCAGAGAATAATAATGGTTCTTGATGTTATTTTTCATGGAGACCTTCTCCTTCAAACTGATGAGGAGCTCCAGGCCAATCTGGAATGGTGGGACATTCATTTTTTTCGGCATGTTCATAAAGGCCATAAGGATAATTGCTTCAGTACAGATGCATTTATTCTTGCATTTGGGGGGATACCCTCCCAGAGAAGATCAAGGCTGTGGTTTATTGGGTTGAAATGAAGGTGTACCTCCTACCACAGATGAGGTATTTTCAGTTTTTGCATTTGAGACACATCTTCCCACTGCACAGCAGTGCCACATGTAATCAGACTGAGCCACAGCAAATAACTTTAAACAAATGCTGTTTCAATGTGACCCATCAAAGTTGTGTGTCTCCATTTTTCTATTTGAATTAACCACATACACATTGCATTAAATGCAGTTATTTTTCACGTAATAAATAATAATTTTAAGACAGTATTTAAGAAAGTAAGTGATAGATACTTGAAATGGATGGAAAACCTGTTAGAATTAAATGTCAATATAATAATGCAAATGCACTTTCCATCACAAACCTGGATTTCCTTTACAAGAATAACAACAAATCAATTGTCAGTAGCTTGCCTTGTCCGCAGTGCAGTTGAGAATATGACACAGGTTCATTACATCTCGTATTATTTATGTAGATGGACCAAACACACCATAATGTCTATCATTTGGAACGATCCTTTATGAAAGATGGTGTAAATCTTGCAGTATGATATTTTTGCCTGGGAATATCTTGCAAGCACTGCTACACTTTACATTTATCTAATTATCACCTTGCTCAACAAATAGCACCATTGTTAATGCAAAATATTAAAATATTGAAGAGCACACCATTATGTGACATCATTCAACCACCTCCTCCACTTCAGTCTGTCAGCAGTACACCTTGTTTCACATAAAAGGTGTTCGAGAAATGGAAACAAGGCCCACCTGCCAACCCTTTATGAAAACTGTCCAATGGGTCAGCCTAGTGCACATTTGCTCTCATAGAAAAGCCATTACAGAAACAGTACAACAAGGAAAAGCCTTATAGGTCATCGAGTCTTAAGGACTTCCTCATTTGTTGGCTGAATAGTGCACTTTTCATAATAATAAATTACAACATCCTTTGAAAGACTGCAGACTTAACAGATATGATTGTTTTAAGTTCTTAAATAAAGGGTGGAGAAAAATTGTCAGGAAATTTTAACCCTGGATAGCTGATGCCAGTAGGAACCAAAATTAGTTATGTTGTGTGGGTCAACAATGCAGCATTTTTAAACTACGAAAACTTGGCGCCATGTGCTTCGATTGGCCATGGAATTGTCCTGTTGCCATTAGTTGGTTGATGGGCAGCGCTATGGTTGTCAGTTCCCGCATACGAATATCCCTCGCCCCGTCACTGCCCAAATGTGATACACACGTGTCGAATAGCTCTTGCTGTTTGTCTCCACCTCACATCAGAGGCATTCACATGTAAGCTTCTCTTCGGAGCACACACACATCACCTGCAATTTAGTCATACAGTAAGCATGGCGGTACAGTATTCGTTTGAAGAACAATGAGATATGGGTTTTGTTTATGGACTAGCTGACGTAATGCTTGTGGTTTTTGCGATTTGTTGCATGAGATCCCAGCTTCCCTGCCAGTGTGTTGTTTATTGACAAGTGCATCATCCATCAGTATGGCCTTTACAACACTCAAAACGTTCGTTATTGGGCAAGGGGAAATCCTCATGTCGCGTGTGCCCATGGACGCCAGGAACAATTTTCACTTAACATTTGGGCAGACATTGTTGGTGATCATCTAATTGGGCTGTTCAGTCTACCTCCTCGACTTACCAGCACAAATTACCTTCACTTCTTGCAAGAAACTCTACCAGGCCTGCTGCAAGATGTTCCCCTGGACATACGGCTAAACATGTGGTTGCAGCATGTTGGGCACCCACACATAAGTCTTGCTGTGCGCAGATATTTATATGAACTTTTTGACGGCCAGGTAATTGGCAGAGGTGCTCATAGGACATGCCCCCCCCCCCCCCCCCCCATCACCAGACCTCATGCCACCGGACTTTTTCCTGTGGGGAATCTCCAGGATTCTCATTAACCAACTCAGACATTAACCACCTAGAAATGAAGAGGAATTAATGGATTGCATTCAACATGCCGCCAATTGCATCAGGGTAGTGCCAGGAATCTTGGAAAGAGTTCAGCAATACACCGTTTGATGTTACCAAACTTGTGTCATGTCAGAGGGTCGCCGGTTCGAGCACCTGCCTCAAGTAAACAATATCCTAGCTACAAAAAGGGCCCTTTTCAGGGCCGACACAGTTTGCATAAGACTTTCTGTATGCAAAATAACAGCTGTTGATGGGTTTGTTCCCAGTACGTCTTATAAAACTACAAGGGATGTGTCGGAGCCCCAGTGGATTCGCCCCCAGAGTGGAAGGCTGGGGCGCTACCACAGGGCATGCGGGCTTCCTTGGATACATCACGATCTCCGGCAGGCAAAGCATTCGCGGTCATGCATTGTCCAGAGCATGCAGCAACAGGACAATCCCGCGGCCAATCGGAGCACATGGCGCCAAGTTTCTGTAGTTTAGAAATTGTGGGTTGTCAACCTACGCAACATTAGTAATTTTGGTCCTACTGGCATCAACTATCCAGTGTTAAAATTTCGTGACACAGTTTTTCTCAGTCCTGTATATAGCATAGAAATAAAATGTTCTTATTTGCTAATCACAATGCAATTTTACCATCATTTTATAATGTCTCTCTCCCCATATTCCTCTTAAAATAAATATTAATAAATAATATTATAAATTAACAACTAACTATCTACATCTAAAATTGATGCTGTTCCGTTACTCAGTGAGCCAGAGGTACTTCAGTTTCATTTATATACATGATTAAGTTTTCTTTATTTGCTCTTCCTTTTACTATTGAATGCACCAAAAGTCCTGTAAAATTTCTTACCGTTTGGGAAAAGGGTCTCTGCTTATAGGCTAAAGCACACCACTAAATTATGCATTAATAATTGTTTTAGATTAACTGTATACAGAACTATCTTTAAAGAAAACTGAAATTTATTAGCAATACACACACATACACACACACACACACACACACACACACCACAGCTTCACTACAGTTAAAACGGGGGGGGGGGGGGGGGTGTAATACAGGCCAACCTTTCTGCTTGGAAAGGGGGAATTTGACTAGAGGGGATCCCATGTTCCCAGAACTATTTACATCCATACTGGAGGACATATTCAGGAAACTAAAATGAGTAAGAAAGTTGGAATATGCCTCAATGGCAAGAGACTTGACAAGTTTGAGGTTCACTAAAGACATTCCTCTTCGCCAAAACTGCAAGGGAACTGCAGTCAATGCTCCAGTAGCTTAACTCACAAAGCAGGATGGCAAGACTCAGTGAACAAATCTAAAACACAAGTAATGACAAATTCATTATAAACCCTAATATATCTTAAAGGAATGGAACTAATGTATATATCATGATATATAAAAAGAAAGATGATGAGACTTACCAAACAAAAGCGCTGGCAGGTCGATAGACACACAAACAAACACAAATATACACACAAAATTCAAGCTTTCGCAACAAACTGTTGCCTCATCAGGAAAGAGGGAAGGAGAGGGAAAGACGAAAGGATGTGGGTTTTAAGGGAGAGGGTAAGGAGTCATTCCAATCCCGGGAGCGGAAAGACTTACCTTAGGGGGAAAAAAGGACAGGTATACACTCGCGCGCACACACACACACATATCCATCCACACATACAGACACAAGCAGATATATATATATATATATATATATATATATATATATATATATATATATATATATATATATATATATATATATATATAGGCCCCCCATGAACCATGGACCTTGCCGTTGGTGGGGAGGCTTGCGTGCCTCAGCGATACAGATGGCCGTACCGTAGGTGCAACCACAACGGAGGGGTATCTGTTGAGAGGCCAGACAAACATGTGGTTCCTGAAGAGGGGCAGCAGCCTTTTCAGTAGTTGCAGGGGCAACAGTCTGGATGATTGACTGATCTGACCTTGTAACATTAACCAAAACGGCCTTGCTGTGCTGGTACTTCGTACGGCTGAAAGCAAGGGGAAACTACAGCCGTAATTTTTCCCGAGGACATGCAGCTTTACTGAATGATTAAATGATGATGGCGTCCTCTTGGGTAAAATATTCCAGAGGTAAAATAGTCCCCCATTCGGATCTCCGGGCGGGGACTACTCCTGAGGACGTCGTTATCAGGAGAAAGAAAACTGGCATTCTACGGATCGGAGCGTGGAATGTCAGATCCCTTAATCGGGCAGGTAGGTTAGAAAATTTAAAAAGGGAAATGGATAGGTTAAAGTTAGATATAGTGGGAATTAGTGAAGTTCGGTGGCAGGAGGAAGAAGACTTTTGGTCAGGTGATTACAGGGTTATAAATACAAAATCAAATATGGGTAATGCAGGAGTAGGTTTAATAATGAATAAAAAAATAGGAGTGCGGGTTAGCTACTACAAACAGCATAGTGAACGCATTATTGTGGCCAAGATAGACACAAAGCCCATGCCTACTACAGTAGTACAAGTTTATATGCCAACTAGCTCTGCAGATGATGAAGAAATTGAAGAAATGTATGACGAGATAAAAGAAATTATTCAGGTAGTGAAGGGAGATGAAAATTTAATAGTCATGGGCGACTGGAATTCGTCAGTAGGAAAAGGGAGAGAAGGAAACATAGTAGGTGAATATGGATTGGGGGGAAGAAATGAAAGAGGAAGCCGCCTTGCAGAATTTTGCACAGAGCATAACTTAATCATAGCTAACACTTGGTTCAAGAATCATAAAAGAAGGTTGTATACCTGGAAGAATCCTGGAGATACTAAAAGGTATCAGATAGATTATATAATGGTAAGACAGAGATTTAGGAACCAGGTTTTAAATTGTAAGACATTTCCAGGGGCAGATGTGGATTCTGACCACAATCTATTGGTTATGAACTGCAGATTGAAACTGAAGAAACTGCAAAAAGGTGGGAATTTAAGGAGATGGGACCTGGATAAACTGAAAGAACCAGAGGTTGTACAGAGTTTCAGGGAGAGCATAAGGGAACAATTGACAGGAATGGGGGAAAGAAATACAGTAGAAGAAGAATGGGTAGCTCTGAGGGATGAAGTAGTGAAGGCAGCAGAGGATCAAGTAGGTAAAAAGACGAGTGCTAGTAGAAATCCTTGGGTAACAGAAGAAATATTGAATTTAATTGATGAAAGAAGAAAATATAAAAATGCAGTAAATGTAGCAGGCAAAAAGGAATACAAACGTCTCAAAAATGAGATTGACAGGAAGTGCAAAATGGCTAAGCAGGGATGGCTAGAGGACAAATGTAAGGATGTAGAGGCTTGTCTCACTAGGGGTAAGATAGATACTGCCTACAGGAAAATTAAAGAGACCTTTGGAGAGAAGAGAACCACTTGTATGAATATCAAGAGCTCAGATGGAAACCCAGTTCTAAGCAAAGAAGGGAAGGCAGAAAGGTGGAAGGAGTATATAGAGGGTTTATACAAGGGCAATGTACTTGAGGACAATATTATGGAAATGGAAGAGGATGTAGATGAAGATGAAATGGGAGATAAGATACTGCGTGAAGAGTTTGACAGAGCACTGAAAGACCTGAGTCGAAACAAGGCCCCGGGAGTAGACAACATTCCATTAGAAATACTGATGGCCTTGGGAGAGCCAGTCATGACAAAACTCTACCATCTGGTGAGCAAGATGTATGAGACAGGCAAAATACCCACAGACTTCAAGAAGAATATAATAATTCCAATCCGAAAGAAAGCAGGTGTTGACAGATGTGAAAATTATCGAACTATCAGTTTAATAAGTCACAGCTGCAAAATACTAATGAGAATTCTTTACAGACGAATGGAAAAACTGGTAGAAGCGGACCTCGGGGAAGATCAGTTTGGATTCCTTAGAAATGTTGGCACACGTGAGGCAATACTAACCTTAAGACTTATCTTAGAAGAAAGTTTAAGAAAAGGCAAACCTACGTTTCTAGCATTTGTAGACTTAGAGAAAGCTTTTGACAACGTTAACTGGAATACTCTCTTTCAAATTCTGAAGGTTGCAGGGGTAAAATACAGGGAGCTAAAGGCTATTTACAATTTGTACGGAAACCAGATGGCAGTTATAAGAGTCGAGGGGCATGAAAGAGAAGCAGTGGTTGGGAAAGGAGTGAGACAGGGTTGTAGCCTCTCCCCGATGTTATTCAATCTGTATATTGAGCAAGCAGTAAAGGAAACAAAAGAAAAATTCGGAGTAGGTATTAAAATTCATGGAGAAGAAGTAAAAACTTTTGAGGTTCGCCGATGACATTGTAATTCTGTCAGAGACAGCAAAGGACTTGGAAGAGCAGTTGAACGGAATGGACAGTGTCTTGAAAGGAGGATATAAGATGAACATCAACAAAAGCAAAACGAGGATAATGGAATGTAGTCAAATTAAATCGGGTGATGCTGAGGGGATTAGATTAGGAAATGAGACACTTAAAGTAGTAAAGGAGTTTTGCTATTTAGGGAGCAAAATAACTGATGATGGTCAAAGTAGAGAGGATATAAAATGTAGACTGGCAATGGCAAGGAAATCGTTTCTAAAGAAGAGAAATTTGTTAACATAGAGTATAGATTTAAGTGTCAGGAAGTCGTTTCTGAAAGTATTTGTATGGAGTGTAGCCATGTATGGAAGTGAAACATGGACGATAACCAGTTTGGACAAGAAGAGAATAGAAGCTTTTGAAATGTGGTGCTACAGAAGAATGCTGAAGATAAGGTGGGTAGATCACGTAACTAATGAGGAGGTATTGAATAGGATTGGGGAGAAGAAAAGTTTGTGGCACAACTTGACTAGAAGAAGGGATTGGTTGGTAGGACATGTTTTGAGGCATCAAGGGATCACAAATTTAGAATTGGAGGGCAGCATGGAGGGTAAAAATCGTAGAGGGAGACCAAGAGATCAATACACTAAGCAGATTCAGAAGGATGTAGGTTACAGTAGGTACTGGGAGATGAAGAAGCTTGCATAGGATAGAGTAGCATGGAGAGCTGCATCAAACCAGTCTCAGGACTGAAGACCACAACAACAACAACAACATATACCTAGGCCAAATATTTTCCTTTAAGAACAAAATGGAAAAAGAAATAAAACAGTTTCCTTAGCTTGGAAAGCTTTCTGGGCCTTAAAGTTCATACTGCTAGACAGAACCCTGAATAGGAGGCTCAGAATGGATGTCAGACATGGGCTCTCAAACCCATATATATATATAGGGAAACATTCCACGTAGGAAAAATATATCTAAAAACAAAGATGATGTGACTTACCAAATGAAAGCGCTGGCAGGTCGACAGACACACAAACATACACACAAAATTCAAGCTTTCGCAACAAACTGTTGCCTCATCAGGAAAGAGGGAAGGAGAGGGAAAGACGAAAGGATGTGGGTTTTAAGGGAGAGGGTAAGGAGTCATTCCAATCCCGGGAGCGGAAAGACTTACCTTAGGGGGAAAAAAGGACGGGTATACACGCGCGCGCACACACACACACACACACACACACACACATATATATATATATATATATATATATATATATATATATATATATATATATATATATATATATATATATACACAAGCAGACATATTTAAAGACAAAGAGTTTGGGCAGAGATGTCAGTCGAGGCAGAAGTGCAGAGGCAAAGATGTTGTTGAATGACAGGTGAGGTGTGAGTGGCGGCAACTAGAAATTAGCGGAGATTGATGCCTGGTGGATAACGGGAAGAGAGGATATATTGAAGAGCAAGTTCCCATCTCCGGAGTTCGCATAGGTTGGTGTTAGTGGGAAATATCCAGATAACCCGGACGGTGTAACACTGTGCCAAGATGTGCTGGCCGTGCACCAAGGCATGTTTAGCCACAGGGTGATCCTCATTACCAACAAACACTGTCTGCCTGTGTCCATTCATGCGAATGGACAGTTTGTTGCTGGTCATTTCCACATAGAATGCGTCACAGTGTAGGCAGGTCAGTTGGTAGATCACGTGGGTGCTTTCACACGTGGCTCTGCTTATATATATCCTCGTTTTGCTTTTGTTGATGTTCATCTTGTATCCTCCTTTCAAGACACTGTCCATTCTGTTCAGCTGCTCTTCTAGGTCTTTTGCTGTCTGTGACAGAATTTCAATTTAATCGGTGAACCTCAAAGTTTTTATTTCTTCTCCATGGATTTTAATTCCTGCTCCAAACTTTTCTTTTGTTTCCTTTACTGCTTGCTCAATATACAGATTGAATAACATTGGGGATCGGCTACAACCCTGTCTCACTCCCTTCTCAACCACTGCTTCCCTTTCATGTCCCTTGACTCTTATAACTGCCATCTGGTTTCTGTACAAATTGTAAATAGCCTTTCGCTCCCTGTATTTAACACCTGCCACTTTCAGAATTTGAAAGAGAATATTCCAGTCAACATTGTCAAAAGCTGCTTTCTCTAAGTCTACAAATGCTAGAAACGTAGGTTTGCCTTTCCTTAATCTATTTTCTAAGATAAGTCGTAGGGTCAGTATTGCTTCACGTGTTCCAACATTTCTACGGAAGCCAAACTGATCTTCCCTTAGGTTGGCCTCTACCAGTTTTTCCATTCGTTTGTAAAGAATTCGTGTTAGTACTTTGCAGCCATGGCTTATTAAACTGATAGTGCGGTAATTTTCACATTTGTCAACACCTGCTTTCTTTGGGATTGGAATTATTATATTCTTCTTGAAGTCTGAGGGTATTTCGTCTGTCTCATACATCTTGCTCACTAGATGGTAGAGCTTTGTTAGGCCTGGCTCTCACAAGGCTGTCAGTAGTTCGGATGGAATGTTGTCTACTCCCGGGGCCTTGTTTCAACTTAGGTCTTTCAGTGCTCTGTCAAACTCTTCACGCAGTATCATATCTCCTATTTCATCTTCATATACATCCTCTTCCATTTCTATAATAATGTCCTCAAGAACATCACCCTTGTATAGACCCTCTATATACTCCGTCCACCTTTCTGGTTTCTCTTCTTTGTTTAGAACTGGGTTTCCATCTGAGCTTTTGATATTCATGCACGTGGTTTTCTTTTCTCCAAAGGTCTGTTTAATTTTCCTGTAGGCAGTACCTATCTTATCCTTAGTGATATATGCCTCTACATCCTTACATTTGTCCTCTAGCCATCCCTGCTTAGCCATTTTGCACTTCCTGTCGATCTCATTTTTGAGACGTTTGTCTTCCGTTTTGCCTGCTTCATTTACTTCGTTTTTATATTTTCGCCTTTCATCAATTAAATTCAATATCTCTTCTGTTACCCAAGGATTTCTACTAGCCCTCGTCTTTTTACCTACTTGATCCTCTGCTACCTTCACTATTTCATCTCTCAAAGCTACCCACTCTTCTTCTTCTGTATTTCTTTCCCCCATTCTTGTCAATCGTTCCCTAATGCTCTCCCTGAAGCTCTCTGCAACCTATGGTTCTTTCAGGTTATCCATGTCCCATATCCTCAAATTCCCACCTTTTTGCAGTTTCTTGAGTTTTAATTTACAGTTGATAACCATAGATTGTGGTCAGAGTCCACATCTGCCCCTGGAAATGTCTTACAGTTTAAAACCTGGTTTCTGAATCTTTGTCTCACCATTATATAATCTATCTGAGACCTTCCAGTATCTGCAGGCTACTTCCATGTATACAACCTTCTTTTATGATTCTTGAACCAAGTGTTAGCTATGATTCTACCAGGCAGCTTCCTCTTTCATTCCTTAATCCCATTCCATATTCACCTACTACGTTTCCTTCTCTCCCTTTTCCTACTATCGAGTTCCAGTCACCCATGACAATTAAATTGTCGTCCCCCTTCGCTATCTGAATAATTTCTTTTATCTCATCATACATTTCATAAATCTCTTCATCATCTGCAGACTTCGTTGGCATATAAACTTGTACTACTGTAGTAGGCGTGGGCTTCGTATCTATCTTGGCCACAATAATGCGTTTGTTTGTTGTAGCTTATCTGCATTTCTATTTTCCTATTCATTATTAAACCTACTCCTGCATTATCCCTATTTGATTTTGTGTTTCTAACCCTGTAGTTACCTGATCAGAATTCTTGTTCCTCCTGCCACCGAACTTCACTAATTCCCACTATTCTTAGTATCTTGCATTTATTGTGGGTTATAAAGAAGTCTTCTGTCAAAGACTCTTCTTATCAGATTAATCATAATTATTGAGAAATTTGAATTAATTTAATACATAAATATCCTTCATGTTAAACAATATCTGAAACTTTCAATAAATTTGATCACTTGCTCATGAAATTTATGTAAATTAGTAAAATAAGATATCATTTTTTTGTACTTACTAAATTTTTGTTCCTTACAGGTAATGTTTCTTGGAGAAATTGAAGAAATTTTAGATGTTATTGAACCAACACAATTTGCGAAAATACAGGAGCCACTTTTTAGACAAATTGCAAGATGTGTTTCCAGCCCTCATTTTCAGGTTGGTATATGTATAATGGCAGTTACAATGTATTTTGTGATTGTCGACTATCTGAAATTTACTTTGGTTTCATTTAGTGATCTCTTCAGCAGCAGAATTTGATGATATCTGCTACTTTTTGTTAAATTAAGTAATCATAGTAGTTATGATAAGTGTCCTCTGGAAATAAAAAAATGTTAAGTTTTGTATGATTGTTATGTTTCTTAAATTTTGTTAATGCTATGCATTCCATGTGTCAGGTGAGTACCACTGAGCAGTGAGAGGTGCTAGGGGTCGTTAACAAAGTAAAAGTGTGGCTGTTGAGAGCAAATGAACTTCAGGTGTTGTTTGTTTCAAAACATTGTTGGTACTGGCAGAACAGTTCATGTATATTCTGTAAGTTACAGTCCACATTGAATAACCGTTGTAAATAAATGCTACACACGTTTCAGTTCCACAGTAGATCGTATTTCAGTTGCAGCAATATGATGAAAAGGATAGTTGCCACTCAGCATATAGCGGGGATGCTGAGTCACAGAAAGGCACACAAAAAGACTGTCACAAAGTTCTTCCATTGTTTGATTTTGTATTTCAGTTGTGCTATGCGGAGACTAGCATTAAATACAAACAACACGTATTGCTGTTGGTGTCCAACGTCATTACCTACTGAGTACTATTATCACAACTGAAAGTTCCCTTTGAGCTTATCATAACAGATGCCTTCTCTTTTAACCCAATTTGCCTGTATATCCAATATTCATTTCCTAGTAAATTTCTGTGGCAATTGCATACATCACTGTATTCGATAGTAGGATTTTATCCCGTTTGTGTATTCATTCTAAAATGCCCATTGTTGTAATTGTCAGCTTTTTGATTTATGTATTCCATTTTTACTATTATATTGTTCTGATTAAAAGCAACATCTACATACACACATACCCCACAAGCTGCCATATGGTATGTGGTGGAGGGTATCTTGTACCGTACCCTGTCATTTCCTTTTCTTTTCTACTCGCAAATAGAATGGGGGAAAAGCAGTTGTCTACATGCCTCCATACAAGCTCTAATTTATCTTACTCTCATGGTCCTTAGCAAAATGGCATTGGCCGCAACGGAATCATTTCGCAGTCAGTTTCAAATACCAGTTCTCAAAATTTTCTCAGTAGTGTTCCACAAAAAGAACATCATGTACATTATACCTACTGGTAACGAATCTAGCAGCCCACTTCTGAATTGCTTCAATGTCTTACTTTAATCTGACGTGATGGGGATCCCAAACACGACAGCAATACTCAAAAATGGTTTGCACAAATTTCTATATGGGATCTTCTATGTGGATGAGCCAACTTCACTTAAATTCTCCCAATTAACTGAAGACAACCCACTTGCCTTTACTACAACTGCTCTTTCATGCTCATCACATGTCGCATCACTTGGCAGTGTTACACCTAAATATTTAATCGATGTGACTGTGCCAAGCAGTAATGTTGTATATGAATATTATGGGATAGTTTTTTCTACACCTCAGCATTAATTTACATTTTTACTTTCAAGTGCACTATTAAAGAATAACTTTAGAAATTGAGTACACTCCAGAAATAAGAGCTTCTTTTTTTCTTTGTTTGCTGTCTCCTGACTTCAGAATTCTTATACAACTCACACCAGAGCTTACTCAAAAAGGACCTAACCTAAATCATCATGTTTTTAAATCAATCTTTTCTCAAAGTCTCACTTCTTTAAAACTTGCTCTTCCTGAGCTGCTGCTTACAAATATGTCCCTGCAGATATTTGCCCCACTATATAACTACCTCATTTCTGAGCTCATCTCTTCAATTACTCCACATACCTCAGTCTCCTGCTCATTAGTTTGTACCTGTTCTTAGACATCCCTTTCAACCTCCCAGTGCTCGGGAGGCTTGTTCGTTCAGAAAAAAGTGTGCATGTGGTGTTTGTGTTCATTTGAAATTCTCAACACTGGTAGTTCCTCAAAAGTGTGGCAGATGTCAGTTCAACTGCTTTGGACATGGGGAGTAATGGAAAACGACACTTAAACACACTATGCTTGAAAAGTCAGGTGGTCCAACTAAACGGTTGCCCCTCAGCCACCCTCATCAGAGCCATGTGTGAAGCCTAGAGAAAATTTGTGAGCAAAGTTGGATTGCAAAGAATATGTCTTGAGTTTGAAAGATTGTGATTGTAACAGTGTTTGGGGAAGATTTTTGCTGCTTGATCATGATAGAAGTCATGTCAGTTATGTGTACTGTGGTACATGCCCTGTGTTCCTGTTTTTCAGTTTCACTGCAGTCTATCTGAAGGTAGCCTGCAGAACATGTCATAGTGTCGGTTGTGAAGCATCATCAGCTTCAGTGAAAGAAGCTATAGCTGAAAAGTGTGTAGAAATGTGTGCAAGAGGTCTCTACCCATTTACATTTTCACTCTTGATGTCAGGAGCTTGTAAGAGTTTGTGCGCAATTTTGATGGGTAAACATCACCAAAATACAGTATTATCCTACAAAAGTGTAGTGCAACTTTGACCCATTTTCATTGTCTGTTATATAGGTATGGATTACAATGTTGTCTCCAGTAGGTGCTGTAATTCAGGACTATATGCGTACAGCAAAACTGTGTTGATGTAAGAAAAGGTCCATCAATTAGAAACAAAAGCAGGCTACAGATGGCGAGTCACTACAGTCGCGACGGCAGGATGATGAGTCAGCCAGAGCAGGTGACCTCAACACTTCCCATAGTTCCCTGTTCAACAACATTGAGATCTTGTCAAGCATTCGCACTCGAGCTCATCATGCTTGAGAGTGGGACCCTCAACAGTGAGTGAGCAAGAACCCAATTTGCGGGTCTTTACTTAAGAAAGAGACTTTACTATTAGCCTTCTTTGAGTGTCACTTCGTAGAAACCTTCCTCTCTAAATTGATATAGATGCCTGTAAACCAGTGATCTCATACATACTTCTCATTTTGATTTCTCTCGTACATTCATTTTGCCCATTGTTCTTCAGTATTATCTCTCCACATTATTTAACAGTAACATGACTACTTAAAGCAAAACCTAATCGAAGTTCTTGCTAACCTGGTATGCCTCATCCATTTCGAAAGATCAAGAATTGAGAGTGTCTCTTCGTACGAAAATTCCAAAATTCATCATCCTCTGTGTTTCATTTACTTAAAACTTCCCTATAGCCATTTCCCCTTAATTCCACAGGGCTAATAGTAGTGGTTCTTTCCTCATTTACCCAAAATCTGCAAACCGTCTCTGTCAAAACCATATTACCCTAGCAGCCTCTCTTTGAAAATGACAGATACTGAATCTTTACATTGTTGATGATTTTCTTATTTTTGGGAATCACGGTCACATATAACTGATTAATGTTTTCTTAATTTGATTTTACTTTCATTTCCTTTGGGGCACTATTGTAGTTTCAGCTCTGCAGCCATTTACAAGTGATTCTGAGTCTATGTTGTTTGTTGTATCACATGAAAATGGTTAAAGAGCCAAAATGGTAATAATTTCCAAAAGGAAATAAAAGAACAGCTAGGTGGCGAAAGTTTTACCATTTATATAATTTTCCTGTTCTGTCAGGGACTAGCAACTGACCCATAAAAGGCTTGGAGGCAAAATGTAGGAAAGAACGCCTGCACCCCCCACCGGTCCCCCCCCCTCACACACACACACACACACACACACACACACACACACACACACACACACTCTGTCTTATAAATTCTTGTCATCACTTTCTTTCATTCTTGAAATTCAGCTGTCTCTTTGTACTGACTTATTTCAATTTTTTTTTATATATTCCTCAAACCCTCCAGAGGCAGATTAATGAAGTTTTATGGGTAGGCACAATTGCCAAGAGGAGTAAGAAGACCCAGGGGTCATGTCCATGAAGGTTAAGGAAAAAAACCTTCAAAAACTACTGTTTTAAGCTGCTTTGAGATTTAGAAATATCAAAAAGCTGCAAAAATGTGTTCTGTTGAGACAAAAAGTTTTAAATTTCTTGAAATGTGTGCCATTCACAACCTTCATTTGCATAATTCTTAACGCACGACGACGTCATAAGCCTTTTGTGAAAGTAGAGTTGATAAGCACATGAAAAGCAAGTAAACAGAAATTTACTTTTAAAACTGTAGCTCTGGCCAGTTTAGTTTATATAATAATTGTTAAGTCCTGAATAGATACTCAAATATTTATTTATGATTTTTATTTTCAATACAATTGACAATGATACAAACGTAGTTGGAATAAAAATGCAATATCCATATTAATTATGTAATCAAAACAATGTGTTTGAGACTAATATCTCCAAGTAAATGGTGAGAATGATATTCCATTGTTACAGTAGCTCAAAGCTTACTCCCTCCCCCCATCCTCTTGTTATTCTTTTTCCCTTCCCTTGGGGAACATATCTGGTATGTTTTTGGGAATGTGTTCTGCATTTTCAATAGCTGACATCAGAACTGTCCCCCCCCCCCTTTTTTTTCCCCCACTTTGGAGTTTGAGGTTCTTGTTTTCTTCTCCCTCCCTCTGCACTCTTGAAGGGTGGACCACACAGCTGACCTGTAACAGGTGACTGGGTGAGACGTTAATTCCCAGCCCTGGGTTTCGACAGGTAGGGTTTGCACGTACCCGTCAGTACAAGCCAGACCCTGGCAGGGGTGAGTGCCTTCCCAAATTGCTGATTGGTCCCTCTGTCAGATGTTTGTGACGTGTGAACAATCACTTCAGGTGGGAGCGGCCCCCTCTGAGTGGAGGGGCCCACAGTTGGAAGGAGCATGCCATCAAAGACGATGGCAATGAGCTAATTATCTTCTTCACATTCAATGTCCACTAAACTTGTTTACACAATGGCACTTTGCTTTTGGAGACTACTTCTAATCCTCAAACACAAATGCTTGCAGATTAGCTCTTCTGTGGCTGTCCTGTTTGTGTCGAGGCCCATCAAATGTTGAATTCTTCTTATGGTATTATTTACCCTGGGCTGCTTGATGATCTGACCAAGGCAGAAATCCAGACGTACCTCTCTGAACAGTGCTCCATTGGGTGATAAAAAAGGTAGATGCATCCTTAGTGCCCAAAAGCACCCTTTTTCTCACATTTGAGAGAGTGGTGCCTCCCTCAGAGACCAAAGCAGGCTACGAAGTTATCACAGCAGACTGTACATTCCAAACCTGATGGGTTGCTACCAGTGTCATCATTACTACACTCGAATGTCCTGTCGACCCCCCAGCTAAATGTGTAATCGGTGGTAGGGATGCTCACAAGGGTAATAGTCTGCTTCCTTCTTCCCGCTGTATCAATTGCAATGGCGACCATGCAGCCTCCTCCTGAGATGAGATGTCCCATGTATCTCAATTAGTGGGCTGCCCAAGAGATCTGGGTGAAGGAAAAAGTGCTTTACTCTGTTGCTCTCAAGTTGTTGGCTAGTCGGACACCCTGTGTTCTACCATCCGGTATCTACAGTACTGTTCTTGCTACATCTCGCTCCACGAAGGGCATGGCCATGCGGACATAATACCTCGTATTCAGCACCTTGGTTGTAAAATAGTCCAGCATTGTGATAACGTCCCCATCTCCTCTTCCAGCTGTGCAGCAAGCCAACAAACTTTTGCCTCGCATGCTGAAGTCACCTGCTACACAACTGACAGGCTGGAAAGAACAGAAGGAATACTCTTGTGCAGACGTTATACATCCCTCCAGCCAACAAATATCTGGGTCTTCCTCTGCAAACCGGAAGGCTCCAAGAAGTCAAAACAAAGGCAAATGGTCTTCTCATTTGCCAACTCGGAGATTTCTTCAGCGGTGTCAGCATGTTATACCTTCACCTGCCCAACCTCTGTATTGCCGCTGCACACTGCCAACCATTTTTCTGCTCTGGACTCTGCAGACCAACAGAGAGAGAATTCTGACACTTCTGTAGATCTCATGGAACAAAACCCTCCAGCCTCTGCGTCCTGTAGCAGTGAGTCTTCAAACGCTGGCACTTGGCAGCTGCTGAGCTGAAACCACTTCATCTTTGCCCTCCTCCCCTTTCCTCTTCATGACTCTCCTCCAATGGAACGTTCATGGCCTTAGATCCAATGAAGAGGAATTATGGCTGCTCTTGGAATTGAAGTGTCCAGTTGTTGTCTGCCTCCAGGAAACAAAATTACATCCTCATGACTGCTTTGAGCTCTCGCATTTCTTTTAGGTCTGCCTTGTCCTTCCCATCCCAAGGACAGCAATCCAACTCATGGGGGAGTCATGCTGCTCATCCGGGATAACATTCCTAGTCAAATCATCTCCTTGTGTACCCAGCTTGAAGCTGTTGCAGTCCTTCCTCACTTCACCTTTTCTTTGTGTATTGTTTACATCCCTCCGTCATTTGGTGTCACCAGGACAACTTCCTTCAGCTTATTGGGCAACTCCCTTACCCCTTTCTGTTACTGGTGACTTTAATGTGCACAACCCCCTTTGGGGCTCTTCAAGACCCTGTCAGAGAGATGCCTTCTTGGCTGACCTTCTCAATCAACTTAACCTCATTTGTCTTCCACTGGAGCACCCACATTCCTTTCAGATTACATGTACATCTAATCCCATTTGGAACTCTCCTTCTGTACTGCTGAGCTTTCCTGTGGTCTCTATTGGTTCATTATCTCTGACAGGTACCCGAACGACAATTTCCCGTGTGCTATCCATTTTCTGACTCTTATCGCACGTATGTGCAACCTTCAGCAGACAGCATTTCTCTTGTTGTGATGACCAGGTAGAATACCTTACAAATTTTATCCTTACCACTGCAGAATGTTCCATTCCTCGTAGTTTTTATTTATCACACCATGTCCTGGTCCCTTGGTGGACTGAGGTGTGCTGCGATGCAATTCGGGTGCACAGAAGTGCTCTCCGCATCTTTAACCATCATCCTATAATGACAAACTGCATTCATTACAAACAGTTGCGAGACAGTGTCATCATGTTCTTTGGTATAGCAAAAAAGCTAGCTGGGTTTCATTTATTAGTTCTTTTAATGGTTCTGCTTCTTCTTCTGTCTTATGGGCCCACCTCCAAAGGCTCTCTGGGACCAAGGTCCATTCCCCAATTTTTGGCCTGACAGTTGCAGATGACGTCCTAGTGGACCCTGTTGCTATTTCCAACACATTGGGCCACTATTTTGCAGAGATTTCGAGCTCCACCCAGTATCACCCTATCTTTTTCCATCGGAAACGAGTTAGGGTGGCTCGGGCGATATCCTTCTCTGCTGAGAATTGTGAGTTCTACAATGCTGCCTTTACTATGAAGGAGCTAGATCATGCTCTCACCCCATTCGGATCCTCCGCCCCTGGGCCAGATGATGTTCACATTCAGATGTTGCATAACCTTTGTTTTGCAGGCAGGCTTATTCTCCTTCCCAGCCCTCTGCCCCAAGGTCGGACAGTGTTGACATTCAGATCTTGCCGATCCTTTCTCTTGCAAGCAAGCACTTTCTCCTTCATACGTACAATCAACAGAGGGCACATTTCCCAGATTCTGGCGTGAAGCCTCTGTCTTCCCCATACCCATACCCATACCCATACCTAAGACTGGTAAGGACAAACATCTTCTGTATATTTACTACCCCGTTTCTCCCACCAGCTGTGTTTGAAAAGTAATCGAACATATGATTCATGTGCGGCTGGTATAGTGGCTTGAGTCTCGCAATTTACTAACCACTGCACAGTGTAGATTTCGTTCACACCGTTCTGCAGCTGACCATCTCATTACTTTGTCCACCCACGTTGTGAATGGTTTTCTGTGGAAATACCAGACTGTACCTGTGTTTTTCAATTTGGAGAAAGCGTACGTACGACACCTGCTGGAGGACTGGTATCCTGCGTACTCTGTACACGTGGAGCTTCCAAGACCGAATTTCCTCCAGGTATTTTTAAAAGATTGACTTTTCAAGGTATGTATATGTGGGTTCTACCTTGTTAGACATCTTTATCCAGGAAAACAGCGTACCTCAGGGTTCCGTCCTGAGCATCATCCTCTTTGCTATAGCAATTTGCTATTATGGCCCGTCTCCTACCAGGCGTCTCTGGCTCTCTTTTCATTAACAATTTTGCCATCTATTGCAGCTCTCCATGGACCATGGACTTGTCTCCTTGCGCAGAGTCTTCAGTGTTGTCTCGGCTCAATGTCCTATGTATCTGCAGCGGTACTTCATGGGGAGTGGATTGGACCACACTACTCCATTTGTACCAATCCCTTGTATGCACAGATTTAGACTATGGTTGTCCGTTTGGCCTTTGGTGCCTTTTACACTAGCCCGGTTGAAAGTCTGTATGCAGAAGCTGCTGCACTACTGCAGTCGTACCACCTTGATTTTCTCCTCAGCATAAACTTGTGCTGTTTGTCTGCCATGCCTGATCACCCATCCTATTCTGCCTCCTTCGATGACTCCTTTGACCGCCATTATGGGGCACATCTCTCTTCTCTTTTACCTCCTGGAGTTTGCTTTCGATTATTGCTCTGACAGCTTAACTTCACGCTACCTGCCAGCCACTTTCCCAATGTATTTGAACCCTTCACCATCTTGGCTTTGTGTGGTGGGCCGTGTTCACCTTGGACTTCATTCGCTTCTGAAGGACACTACTCCAGCCTCACTCTTATCACTGTAAGTTTCTCGACCTTCACCTTCGCACAAAACTTCGTGATAGTACCTTTGCGTACGCTGATTGCTCTCGGACTGACTGTGCTGTCGGGTGCCTTCGTTATGGTCCCCAATTATTTTCGGTATCGGCTTCTGGAACATTGCTCAGTATTTATGGCGGAGCTCTTCACCCTCTATCATACCACGCAGTACATCCGGTGACACAGGCTTCTCAATTTTGTCATCTGCTCCAACTCTCTGCGGCCTTCACAGCCTCTGTAAGCTGTATGCCGTCCATCCCTTGGTGCAATGGGTTCAGGAAAGCTTTCACTTGCTCACTCTTTATGAAGCCATTGTGACGTTTATGTGGGTCCCTGGTCCACATTGATTTGATGGGAAATGCCTTTTTTTAACCACTTATGTTCTCATTTATATTTGCTGTCATGAGTTATTGGCTGTTTTAGCGAACTACACATGGGCAGTAGTGTGTTTTATCCGTCATAGGAATATGGCAAAGGACATTTGAACTTCAGTTCAGGATTTCCATTGTGTCTATGGCTAATTGTATCAACCTTCCTCCAAGACCCTGTTTTTAGCTGTCTTTCCTTCTGTCAATTGGACTTAATGTGTAGTTGTTTTTAACTCCTTAATCGTCTTCATTTTCTACAGTTGTGATATGGGAGTGTATGGCTTTAGTTGTTTTTGCACCCTAAAACAAAACAAAACAAAACAAAGCTTGCTTACAGGTACATAATGCTATAGTCTTGAAAGTAATATACACTATCATTTGCTCAAGAGGACTCATCACATCGAGTATGTCTGTGCACAAAAGCTCAATTTTCACTGCCTGAGTAAATACAGTAAAACTAATTTAGTTTCTTCAATTAGTTTGATCCATTTACCACCTGGAGATGATAGGTGAACATCAAAATGCTTAGTACTTATCAAGTAAAACAACTGATGTAGAAATTCTCTGTACTTTGTAATTTAACTTTACAGTCGCAGTATCAAAAACAGTCCACTATGGACAAGAATGTGTAAAAGTTTGTGAGTAATCTCAGATAATGTTACTTTACTGTTGCTGATTCCAAAATTAAGTTATATAGTAACAGGAAACACTGGTCAACATAATACGCAAGGAGTTATGTACTTGGTGTTATTTTTCAAGCATGTTTCATGCTGCACAAAACTGAAAACTCCACTCTGTGAAGACGAACGTCCCCTTCACACTGAGCTACCACTGTCAGAACATTTTCAGTAGCGGCTTTTACATGACACCACTTGGTGGCGTGTTTGACTGGCCGAACTTTGGTGCACTGCCAGTGAAAAGTCAGCATGTGACGTCAGTGTAGCAGTAGCAGTAATGGCACCAAAACAGCTGCTTGTGGTAAAATCAAAAGCTGATTGCAGCAACTGTTCTCAATAGTGGCGTACATGCTGCGCTGTGGGCAAAGCAGATAATGCCCTAATGGAAAGCATGTGCTTCTGTGGTAAATGGGGAAGCCCTGCTAATATTTGGTGTGCCACAATTAGAACAGGTGGGGGAACACAAGTCACTGGTACAGGTAGTACATTGTGTCAGGCACACAAAGTAAAGTGGCTTGGTGAATACTGAATTGAATGATGAAATCCACTGTCCAAGACTAAATTTTTGTGCTTAACTTTGGTGCAGATTACAAAAATTACCATTTGATTTTAATTTAGTTTCAACTCTCCCCTCTCTTTGATCCACCCTTGGTCGCCTCATTATTTTGACAACATTGTCAACTTGTGTACTGTAATATTTTCCAACTTATTATTGATATATAACTCAGATTAACAAAAGAAATTATCGTGATTAGTTCATTAATTCTGCAAAAGTATTTAGACTTTTTGTTAGAAGGGCAGTCCTTTTTATACCGATGTGTAAATTAAACTAACCATTTGTGGGCAACGAACCTGTATACAGGAATAATATGCAAGGAGCGTTACAGTACTCGCTAGCATAAAAGGTGGTTTATACTTGCACCTTATGGCACTCATTTCGTATGGTTCGCGTCCTGGCCCTTCACATTTCGACAGTATTAAAAGTCAGGCAGTGATTTGCCTGGGAAACCTGTAATTTGTGGAGGACTTACAAAATACTATAAGAAACTGAAAAATGTCGTGGGTATTTGAACTATTTGCAACCGAAATGAGTCTTTTTCTTTTAAATTATTTAGGAAGTCGTTCATTAAAGTACATTCAGTTTGGTGTAGTTGCATAAGGGAAGGCAAAGCAGTGCATTTACTAAGGCTCACACTGATATTCGACTTGAATACAGCGCTATGCTTAAAGTGCGCAGTAGCCGTAGTGTAAAGAGTTCCCATTTTGAAACACCTCTGTCTTTATCAAATTGTATTAATTATTGAAATAGCTTTATTTTTTAATCCAAATATAAAAAGTAACCAATTTTAGTTTCTGAAATTGCAGATCTTTCAAAGTCCAGTTTCCAAAAATAATGAATGTAAGAATATATTTGCAAAATTAAGAACAAACCTATGCATGAATGCAAAAACATATCAGTGCGCTTGTAAGTTACTGTGTGGTTCCATGTCATTAGGCAGTTGAATGGTCTCTTATGGTACCATAGGACTCTGTCTCAGGATTTAACATCATAGAACAAAGAAATTCATGTTTGTCTGCTAGCTAAATTTGGTATTGTGCAAAATTGTGAACACTATAATGTGACCATTTTAGGTGGCACCTGTTCTGAACTATGGTTACGTAAGACACTGGTTGGGGTCAGGCTTGAACTACCTCATTTACGACATTGCCAACCTCAGCAAGCAATTGCACAGTAGTTGTCACGAAGTGGTTTGTGCACTCCACTTTGCTTTGTTTTGTGCATAGCACTTTATTTTCATATCTTCATTTAAAATGAGCAGAGAGACTAGTGCTGATCCATCATGGTGTTTTGAGTGAGTGTCTCATGACACCAGAAGGAATCTGTGATCTATGTGATGGTTCTACTCTTCCAGAAAGATAAAACGTGGATGTAGGCTGGCTGCGAGAGAGAAATGGGGCTTATTCCCCATGCACAGCTGCTCACCTATCGGACATTCGAATTTCTCTTTTGTTTATGCTCACTGCTACATCGTGTTCACACTAGAGCGATCATGCCAAGAGTCTTCGTGTAAAGCACATACATAGTTGTGGCCCCCCCTTCCCCTGCCAGTCCAACTTCCAATCTTAAGTATCTCCTTGGTTCTACCTGTAGCATTGTCAAGGTGGATTGCACAGCCCACAAAAGGGCACTGTAATAAGCTAAAAGTTCAAAAACAGTGCTCTGCAGATTTTTGTCGCTATCATGTTTGGTGGGAAAAGAAAAGTAATGTCAAGAAAAACCTTAAATTAAAATCATTCTGTACATTGGCGAGAAAATTATGCTTTTTGTCAACAAAAACAATAATTTGCTGACAGCTTAAATAGAGGCAAAAGAAGAATAACAGTTAGACACTCTTATTATAGAGAATAAAAATTATTTATTCTCATTGATTATTATTTTATCTCCAACATACCGCGCCCCACCACTGCCGCCCTCCCTTCCCCAGCATTTAGCAAGACAAACTTTAAAATTTACATGTCTAACCATTTACATACTAAAACTGAAACTAGGTATGTCTGGAAAGTAAGTTTCCTTTCATTCTACCGCCACTGTAGCACTAGTGTCGCAGTTCCCCACATTTACACTTGTCCCCTGGTTCATTGTCTTTCCACTGACTTCATTACAGCCAGATTGTGTTGTGTTTACATTTGTTAGTGATCGTTTAAAATGTTTAAGGACTCTCTGAGCCTTCCAACTTAAGTGCATTCTGTAATATGGTTTTTGAACACAAAGAATGTTAAGCTAGCTGAAATTCATGGAAAAGTTGTAGAAATCTATGGTGAAACTGTAATGACTGCTGTAATGGTGAGAAAGCAGGTAAAACAATTTAATGATGAATGAAGTAATGGCCATGGCAAAGCACAGAGTGGATGGCCTTCAGTTGTCAGTGAAGGTTAACTTGAGAAATTGAATGAGAAAATTTGTGAAGACAGACAGTTCACAATGGGAATGCTTTGTGATGAGTTTCTTTAAATTTCAAGAACTATTTTGCATGAAATTGTCACAAATTGCTTAAATTTTCACAAATTGTGTTCCTGTTGGGATCCGAAAAAACTTATGGCTGTTCATAAAATGAAGCAATTTGGCAGTACTTTTTACATTTCTTACTTGATAAAGTGGCAATGGAGATGAACTGTTAAACAGAATTGTAACCGGTGATGAAACTTGGGTTTGCCATGTCATGCTCCAGAATCAAAGCAGCAGTCTAAGGAACGGAGGCACTCACAATCCCCCCAAAAAACATGAGTTTAAAACAATGTTGTCACACAAAAAATTATGTTTAATGTGTTCTGGCACAGAGAGATCAGTCTGCTTGTTGAGCTCTTAATAATGTTTGTTTTACCAAAAATAGGTGTTACACTTTCTAAAAATAACTGATGAAGAAATGCAAGAGTTTGGTGATCTTTGAACATGCTCATCAGTAACATTCATTGATGATGTTTGATCATTTCTGAGAAACAATCTCAATGAAAAATTCGCAAACTCCACCTACTTGGTTAAAACAATTTCCTGTCTCACCACATTATTTTTGCCATGTGAATGCAAAGTTGGGCTTCTCTGCTGTGAGTAGTGTCTTTATACCATCTACTAACATGAAATAGGAATGAGGTTTTTGTACAGTGGAAGTACATTTCATATATTTAAATTCATTTGTAGTATTAATAGATCTACTGGTTTTGGCTATTTCAACACTGCCCCATGGAACATGGGACCTCGTCACTAGGTGGCCAGATGCAGATAGTATAGGCTGCCCCAAGGTAGCCCTGTTATACTGGACCTATGGATATGTGAGACCCTCCACCGCTCCTGACTGTTGGAACTCGTCAAGGGCAATTTGATAGTGTAGGCTACGGCCAAACTACCTGATTATTCCTATGTCAGCAATTTATCCACTGCTGCCCACGGTCAGGCATCTGAGCTGATACTGCATGAATCCACACTAAAATTTTGTTCACTCATTCTTCCTGTTGATGCCAGAAGTCAGGCTGGCTGAGAACATAACTCAGATAACACTGTGACTCACATCTTATGCCAGTCTGAAGTCTGCGTCTTTATGAACATACTTCCTTACCTTAATACAGGAACATTCCAGACAGTTCAGTTCTGGGCTTGACACAGATGTAGTAAGTTGAGAAACTGTGATAAAAATAGGCTAAGGAAGGAGTTTGAATAGCCTGCAAGCAAGTATAGAAAAATATATGGTACAAAGAATTTATTATTGTGACACACTAGTCTCTGATAATCTTGCTTAAGATAATGTTGCAGTTTAATGTATCTGTAGGTATAGGAATACTCACTTGGTTTGAGAAGAAGCAAAGCGTTTCGTAATCAAATCAATCTGTAGTGCCATTATTCACTGTTGAAAGTTTTACTAAACAATGGAAAATAGACTTTGTAAGGCTGTCTGCGTCTTAACAGGCTGCACGTGTTTGAAATTTACTCCAGTTGTGGGCATGCTATCTGACACTGTACTGCAACCTGTAGATGCTGATCTCACATCACCATCCACCAGCAGAATCCCTACACTGTGAACAAGCG
Source organism: Schistocerca nitens (assembly GCF_023898315.1). NCBI lineage: Eukaryota > Metazoa > Arthropoda > Insecta > Orthoptera > Acrididae > Schistocerca > Schistocerca nitens. The sequence goes on along the minus strand of NC_064614.1, from coordinate 923,400,658 downwards.
AAGCTACAGTCCTCTAATACAAGCCATTGTGACCCCGTATTTGTTACCGTAGCTGAGCCTTGTAATGTCTTAGATCAATAGACATACCATGGCTGATACGAATTTAGATATTGCTAACACTTCTTGTAGACTTTAAACATCAACCATTAGTTACTGTGGAATTTATTCTTATCTTCATATCTTTTCTCTGTCAAAACTACCAGCTTGTACCACAAAATTTTTCTTCCATCTCCCACTCAACTTTGATGAATGAGTCCATCCTTTATGCTGATAGGTGTCCTCGTGCATTTATTGCATCCTACATTTTTTTGGAAAATGGATGTTCACCTATCCTACATCAATGTTTTATAACATTCTCAACGTACTGCACAGAGCTTTCATCTCTTGACATGACTGTGACTGCTGTTTCATGCTAAGTGTGAAAGCCAATTTTCAATTAACATAAAATTTACGTTGTTCTGTAAGATGTGGAATGCGGTATGGGCACAAAGATTCCATAGTAACATGACTTGTAATCATAACCAAATTGTTATGCTTTGTGGGGAATTTTCTTTAGTGAAATCTTAGTATGAGCTATCCTCAGAGGCTTTCCCACTAGATGGGACAGTTGCAAAGGACTAAGTCCAAAGGAATGGTTTAGTAAACTGAATGGTAGGCACTAGGAACAACTTGTAAGGCACAGTTGTTCACCACTTACTTCAAATCAGTGTCATTCCCACCTTAATCTTGTTCCTCATTACCGTTACACTGTTCCTCGTTCCTGCTTTGGTCTCTTCATAGTTCCGTTTCTGCTGTTCCCACATTGGGCTCGTTTGATCATTCTCATTCTGTGTTAGGTATTCTCCTGTTCCCCATTCTAGCCCCAACATTGGTCATTCAGTTGTAGTTCCTATTATTCATTGTGTTCACCCGTTCTTGTTCAATTTCAAACCCTTCTCGAAGTCTCAACTTATAATTCTTTGCATATGCTGTTCAGCATTCACAACTCATTTTTGATATGCATGTGCATGTTTTGAAAAGTGCCCATATTTTTGACTTAAGTATTGCAAAATAACAATAATCAATGGCAGTGTAGAAGATTTTTTGTAATTAACTCCAATTAGTTGCTAAAAAATAATATTTTGAACTGAAATTAAATGAATTTAGGAAAACAGTTCCATGTACCATTTTCACATTCAAGCTTATAACACATTAAGGTGGTTAAAGGGCAGTTGGACAGCCTGGAGTCAGTCTATTCTGTTTTGTTCATTCAAGTCACCAACTTTTTTAGCTCGGATTACAAACATTTCTGATCACGCGTGAGTTTGAAATATATACAATAGTTATCTAACAAGGGGGGACCTTACAGACAGGCCCTCCTTGATTTTCTTCTTACTTCTGTAATTTGAAGGTCACTGGCCAGACGTTAACTTTCTAAAGCAGTACGAAGCACTTCTCAAAACATTTGATACATCAGCTTCGAAGATTGGGAGATTTCTAAGCTTTTGTTAAGTGTAAAACAGTTGCTGTAGGCTTTTTGATTATTGCTTTGAAATCAGATGAAAATAATAATGGCAAAGTGCTGTACATATAACCAATTTAATACAAGGAAGCTTCCTTTAAGGTAATTGCATGGACATTTTTGATGCCAAGTGTAACATTGTAATGCTGAGCATTAATTATCATCTTATATTCTATTGGATTATACTATTTTTATAGACTAATTCCTTTTTTCTTTCAGGTTGCTGAGCGTGCTTTGTACTTCTGGAACAATGAATACATCATGAGTTTAATAGAAGAACACAACAATGTGATAATGCCAATAATGTTTCCAGCTCTGTACCGAATAAGTAAGGAACACTGGAATCAGACTATTGTGGCCCTTGTGTACAATGTGCTCAAAACATTCATGGAGATGAATAGCAAGTTGTTTGATGAGCTCACAGCTTCATATAAAGCTGACAGGCAGAAGTAAGTAAGCATGACTCACATAAATTGTAGAACTTTGCTATCATTTGTCGTGTGACAAAGGAGAATTGAATATTAGATGTTAGCTTAGTTTCAGGCAAACTTCCAACTCCTTCCCTCACTTTTCCCCCCATCCCCCACATCCTAGAAAAACAAAACGTCTTCACAGACCTTTCAGAAAAAATATTCACTTGTTAATAGTTCACCGAAGTACCCAATGACACTTGTGATTCACACAGGCTTCCGTAAAAAGAACTGTGAGAAATTGGTTGGTTGGTTAGTTCTTCCCTTATGTTGCAAAAGGTGAAAAGTCATGATCAATACATGAATTCTGTAGTGAACATGCATACAGTTGTTCAGTTTGTAAGGACTGCTCTGTACCCATATTTTGTTGTAATAAGTTATCTTGTAACAGTAGAAAAAAATTTTCCCTCCTCCCTTTCAGTCTGTTGTATAGATGATTACTTTACACACCTTGAAACAGTGTAAAAGCCACTTTATCAGAATGAATAACACCTATGGTTTCTTATGTAAATAAAATGGGGACATCTCAAGAGCTGAGCTGATACTCATTTTGTTATTCGGTGCTTTGTGTGGCTCAGCTATAAACCATTACCGGTGTGCTGGAAAAAAATACATGTAAAAATTTGTTATTTTGTTCCAGTGCACCAGACCAAACTTTGGCCAATAACAAATGATTAATGACGAGATTGAGGTTTGCAGCGTATCGAAGGTAACTGTGTTGATCATTTTTGTTAAGTTAGTTCATCTACACAGGTTGTAGACACTTATTTCAGATTTTGTTTAAGGAGGTTGGGAAATAATTTTGGTCAGATTATAATTATATACTCTACATTCTTCAGTACTACCAGCCCTAATTTACTTTGGCCTTCCACTCAACTTCTGTGAAGAAATTTCTGACGTTCAATTATCTGAGCTCATCATACTATCAATTTGCTTTCCCATTTGTTTGTATTGAGAGAGAAATGTTGCTATTTCTTTTAGCAGTTGGATTTCTTGTATCCCGTTATTGTTGTCATATTTCATGGGGCTGTTTGCTTTTTTGTAACATTGTGATTCATCTCGCCCTCTGAAATTTGGGAGTACTTTGTTGTGGCATCATCTGATGAACTGTTTCTTCGTCATAGAACTTCTTTTATTTCCGTGTTAGAACTAATAACTTTTCCTGTATTCTTGCTTGTATAAATGTGTAGATTACGTTTAAGAACTATTTCTCCCTTCCTTTCCTTCAACTATAGTGCTAACCTTCTGGGTCTTAGATGGCTTTGTGTACTTCTGTGATTGATGAAAAAAGAAACCTTTATCTGTCTTTAAAAGTCTCTCCTCTGTTAAAGTAATTTGTCTTGTGTTTGTTTCGTCATCTATGTGACTTGGCAGTTAACTACTAGTATGTGAAAGTACATAATTCTAATTTTACATTTATGTACTTCACTCTGATACTTTGAAATAGAGACGAAGAGGAGGTACAGGTGTTGGTGACTAGCTGTTTGTACTTCTTTTTCCAGAAGTTAATAATTAGACTCAGTATGTCTTCACAAAGAAGAAAAGTCCGAGATACATTTGGTGGTGTTCTTCAGGATTATAATCTACTGAAGTTGTGTTAGTAATGAGAGAAGTTACAGATAAAGTTGTGTTTCATCAGATATATATCTGTACTCAAAGGAAGAGTACAAAGCATCTTCAGTAATGGAACACTGCAACCTTTCAAGGCCTCCCTGTAATCGAGGCCTGGCTTATTTACAACATTAATCCTTAACTTGTTCGTGAAAATACTGTAACACACAGACAGCCCCTCCAAGACTGTCCCCCCCCCCCCCCTCTCCCCCTAGTGGTCTAAAAAATACAGTTATGAGAATAATAATTTTGGAATTAAAAATAAATCAGTCAGGAGTGACAGCTGACTTCTTTACCTGTCCGGATTGACCTTTTAGGATTAATACTTGAAATTACAGCAACGACACGTGTGTAATGAACAACTTTATTCATAAAAGAACCGCACACTGAACAAGGAACACACACAGACAGAGAACACACACTGCTGGGACAACTGTGTACATATCAACATCTGTGGACACCAACGTTATTATGTGGCGGTAAAATTTGAATCTCAACACGCCTCCTCAATTTTTACACACAGGTATAAATTGATGAACTTGAGGCCTTAAGTTTGTGGTTCTAGGTTTGCAGTCAGTCCAACAACACACATCTCGTGATTCGCCGCAGGAAGGGCCATCGTCAGCACGTCTGCTACCATGTCTTCTGTTGACTGATATTCCAGTTTCAGTGGATAATCTTGCAGGGCCTGGCGAATGAAGTGGTACTTTATGTGAATATGTTTTGTCTTTGAGTGGAAAACTGGATTATTTGCCCATTTTCCAGCTGACTGGTTGTCATTGAACAGTACAATGTTTGACAGCTCCGCTAAACCCAGCTCCTTCACGAAGGTTGATAGGTGAATCGCTTCCTTTGCTGCTTCAGAGATACTCATATACTCAGCCTCAGTTGATGAAAGAGCGCGACGGTCCTCTGCTTGTGTGAACACCATGAGTTGCTGACTTGCACAAGATGAAGTTGTAACCAGTATAAGACTTCCTGCCAGCATCAGAATTTCCCAACTCAGCATCTGCAAAACCGAATATTCCCTTGTTATCCTTGACGTAGGTTAGTTTCTTGTCAGTTGTTCCCTTGAGGTATCTAAGGATTCGTTTAGCTGCCTGCCAGTGAACAAGATTATTGCTGTTGTTGTATTGGCTTAGCTTGTTGACTGCATGGCATATATCAGGGCGAGTGCCAATGGCGATGTACCGGGTGATTAAAAAGTCAGTATAAATTTGAAAACTGAATAAATCACGGAATAATGTAGATAGAGAGGTACAAATTGACACCCATGCTTGGAATGACATGGGGTTTTATTAGAACCAAAAAATACAAACGTTCAAAAAATGTCCAACAGATGGCGCTTCATCTGATCAGAATAGCAATAATTAGCATAACAAAGTAAGACAAAGCAAAGATGATGTTCTTTACAGGAAATGCTCGATATGTCCACCATCATTCCTCACCAATAGCTGTAGTTGAGGAATAATGTTGTGAACAGCGCTGTAAAGTATGTCCGGAGTTATGGTGAGGCATTGGCGTCGGATGTTGTCTTTCAGCATCCCTAGAGATGTCGGTCGATCACGATACACTTGCGACTTCAGGTAACCCAAAAGCCAATAATCGCACGGACTGAAGTCTGGGGACCTGGGAGGCCAAGCATGATGAAAGTGGCGGCTGAGCACACGATCATCACCAAAAGACGCGCGCAAGAGATCTTTCACGCGTCTAGCAATATGGTGTCCCCCCCCCCCCCCCCCCCCCCCCCCCCCCCTGTAACATCCAGTTTGATCCCGGTCGCCAACGGGGTTCTTACGGGCTTGCAGTCATCCATTCGGAATCGGTGTAAAACTTATCTGATGTAGCCACTTTCACACTGCGTGTGTTTGTCAGCAGACTGATTTACGTCATTGCCCAGGTAGTATTTCACAGGACCAAGATCCTTGACATCGAATCTGGCAGATAACTTGTCCTGGATCTGCCTTGTCCTTTCCGGAGCTGATGACGCAATTATGATGTCGTCAACATAAGTGAGCAGGAAGAATTGAGAATTTCCCACACTGCTCACATATACACAAGGATCTTCACTAGTGGGCTGCAATCCGATTGACATTTTTAATTTGGCATGCCACTGTCTGCCAGCTTGGCGCAATCCGTAGATGGCTTTTGTAAGCTTGCACACTTTGTCACCAGATTTTAACTTCTGGAGCATATCATCTGCCTTTTTGGCTATGTGACGGTTCTCCTCAACATCTCTCATCTTCTGTAAGAACTTGGCTAATGAGTACGGCTGTTCCACGAAGATTTCAGTATCAATTTCACCTTTGAGGAATGCAGTGGGGATACCCAGCTGCGAGACATGCAAGTTAAACTTCACTGCCAGAGCAATGAGGAGTGTGAATGACTCGATTCTTGCAACTGGAGAGAATGTTTCCTCAAAGTCAACTCCTGGTCTTTGGTTGAATCCTCGTGCAACTATTCTGGCCTTTCTTCGTAGCAAGGATCCATCACTGCCGTATTTGTTTCTTAAGACAGTTCTGCAGTCAATTATTTTTCTGTTTGCTGGTCTGTCCACAATGTCCCAGGTTTTATTCTTGACTAGCGACTTGACTTCATCATATATAGCGCTAAACCATTCTTGACTATCTGGACCGTTCAATGCATCCTCAACACTGATTTCTGTTGCATTAGCAGCAAAGTTAATGTCATGACTTGAAACATCTGGTGCGAGCTGTGGAGCAGGTGTGACACTTGAGGAATTGCTGTCCTCGTCACATGACAGGTTATCATCTGAAATGATATTGTGTGGTAGCGAGGTGACTTCTTCTTCTTCAAAACCGTAAAGTGGTTCTTCATCAGAGAATGATTCTGACACACAGCTTCTGTTGTCACTCAAGTCTCCTGGTGAAAGGTCCATGCAGATGCATTTTCTTTGGCAATGATGTTGTTCATCTGCAGAGAGGTCTACATAGGTTTGCTTGGGTTCAAAACTGTTATGATCAAGGAACCTGACATCTCGTGATGTGTGTGTCTTGTGGTCTTTTGGCACCCACACACGATAGGAACTTGAATGGTCTGAGTAGCCTACGAACATTCCTTGCTTGCCTCTCGAATCAAACTTCCCCTTGTTTGGCGATTTGTCTAGGATGATGACACTTTCACCGAATACACGAAGGTGTGACAGGTCTGGTTTCTTCTTCATCCACTTTTCATATGGAATTCCACCTGAAAGTCCTTTGGTTAGGCAGCGATTTTGGATGTGGCTGGTTGTGTTAATACCTGTAGCTTCAGCCCAAAGTGATGGTGGCTGTCCAGACTCTCCAACTCCAGCATCATGCAGTGATCCACTTCGACCAGGGATCGGTTCTTTCGTTCAGCAACACCATTCTGTTGTGGTGTATAAAGAACTGTTTGACGTCACTGTATTCCTGGTGCTTGGAAGATGGAGTCCATCCTTTCGTTGCAGTATTCCTTGCTGTTATCTGACTGGAAAGATTTGATTTTACATCCAGTCTGATTTTCAGTAAAGTTCTTGAATTCAACAAATCTGTCCACAACTTCCCCCTTGTGTCGAAGAAAGTAGACTTGACACTATCTGCTGTGGTCGTCTATGAAGGTTACAAAATATTTTGCACCACCTAGAGATTTTCCTCTCATTGGCCCACAGACATCTGAATGCACTAACTCCAGAAGCTCACTTTTGTTTTCATCCCGCCTGGTGAAAGGGGTGGATGTGATCTTTCCTTCAAGACATATAGTGCACTTGGTGAAGTCTGCATCAATGAATTTCAAGCCTGTCACATACTCATCCTTGAGCATTCTAATCATATCTCCTGAGTTCAAGTGTCCTAATCGAGCATGCCAGATTTGCGTGTCACTTTTCGTAATTTTTGTCTCGGCAACTGTACAGGCCTTTGGGCTGTTTTCATGCAAGTAAAACAGTTTACCAACTCTATTTGCAATCACCTTAACTTTATTGTTAGTGTCCCTTATAACTGCATGATTTTTCTCAAAGGTTACAGTGTGATTGCTGTCCACAACCTTTGCGACTGAGATTAGATTGGTTCCGAGTTTTGGCACATACAAAGTGTTTTTCAGCGTAATGGAGTTGGTATCACTGGCCGAGATTTTGATGCATACGTCACCTTTAGCTGTCACTTGCTTAGCACTGTAGTCTGTGAGTGTTAAACTTTCTTGCACTTTGGCTACGCTTGTGAACACTTTAGGGTTGTTACACATGTGTGATGTGCAACCACTGTCTATACACCACAAACGTTTGGTCCAGAGACTTCGGAGCATGTTCGTTAATGGAAAAACAGCAGTGAGCTTCATCAATTTTATTTGCAGCTTGTGCGATTAGCTTGCTTTTGAATAAACACTCTTCTTCTTTGTGGCCTTTCTTGTTGCAAAAACTGCACCTGAATGATGACTTTTCCTGCCTTGGCTTCTGTTTTGATTTTTGTTCCAATTTGGCACAGTCACTTAATGCACCTTTTGATTTGTTTACGAAATGTTTAGGCCCGACCGGTTTGACAAACATCGTAGCACTCGCATTTTCACTGTCCATCTGAACTCTCGGGTTGTTTTCTTCCGAGATTTTCACTTTTAGTGTCTCGACATCAGGTACGTTATCACCTAAAATTATCGTAACTATCTGTCAAACTGTAGAGCAACATTATCAACAATAAATCACCGTTTATATAGACGTCCATTGCTTGTAATTTGTCCACTGCATCGAAGAATTCATTAAGATGCTGTGTTATATCGTCACTAGGTTGCATCTCGTGAAGAGTAAGATGTTTCAGTAGCATTGCTTTGCGAGCAGGTCCTTTGGATGCGTAAATAGATTAAAGTTTGAGCCATGCCTGACGTGATGTGCTGCAGTTCTTCACTTGCTTCAGTTCTGTGGGGCTGATGGATAGAGTGAGGTCTGCCTTCACCTTCCTGTCTGCAGCTAACCACGCTTTGTACACAGCTTGTGCAGCGGCGAGTGCAGCACCTTCACCAGTCACTGCAGGTTGTGGTATGTCTTCAGATACATACTCCCACGTGTCGTTCTTGACGAGTACTGCTTCGACTTGAATTCTTCATGTGTCGTAGTTATCGCATGATAACGTTTCCACTCGACCTCTGTGTGCAGCAGCCATGTGCCCTATATTTGTCGCGTTAACGGACTCAGTTTATTCCCGCACTTCAGCTTACGAATTTCCGTTTCCGTATAAATGAAGAGTATCGCTTTTACCGATAGCGTGACCTGGGCCCATAACCTGTTAGGATTAGGACTTGAAATTAAGGCAGTGACACGTGTTTAACGAACAACTTTATTCATAAAAGGACCGCACACTGAACAAGGAACACACACAGACAGAGAACACACACTGCTAGGACAACCTTGTACATAACATCATCTGTGGACACCAATGATATTATGCGGCAGTAAAATTTGAATCTCAACATGACCCGATTGCTGCAACGTTTCTGCTGTTGCCAGAACCAAATTATGACCTAATACTTTACTTTATCAGTGGGATGCACGATTTCGTTTTTCATTCCTCCTGCAGTATGCTGTGGTTTGGTGGTGTGGTGATTTCTGACTAGGTGATTAAAAACTTTGCAACCCCGTTGTATAGATATTTTGCAGCTGAGTCATCATAAATCTCAATTGTGATGATGCAGGACTTCCTAGAAGTTCTGGAAAAATATAATGACAATATAAATCTTCAGTTAGAATTACCTGTTCTTACTATGATGACCATTGTAACGGCACACTTGTACTGAGACACTCTGTACTCTTTTAAATTACTATTCCCAGTACTGGGCTTTATTTTTAATGTGTGTGACCAAATGGGAGAGTTTGCATTCCACTTTCGACAATTGGCAAAGGTTGTAACTCGTTTTTATGATACGTCTCAACCTAATGTCAATTTTATTAATGTCGTTGTCATCGAAACACATTTACTTTTTACATTCCAGGCTGGTGAAATACTTGCATTTCACATAGTTTAATGTTTCCAATATTTCTTCTAAACTACTGTGAGTCTTGTTAGAGTGTGTTTTACACCAAGTCCACAGTTGTATACTTCTCGCTTCCTCAACTGTCAAAACCGAACTGATGTACTAGCTGCAAACATGTTCTTTATGCTTTCAAAATTGCTTTGGAGAAATAATGCTCCATCTGAAATTGATATGATTTTTGAGTAGTAGTGCATCCTAAGGTGACAAAGCTTCTCATTAGTGGTATATCATTGCTAATGAGAAAAATGGACAGTGCATCTTGTGTTGCTATTAGTTCACCTGGAAAGATTAAGACTGGCATCTAGTAGTGTCAAATACTGTGTCCAGTTTATGTCTAATGTGGGTGCTTCTGACCTTGAGATATTAAATCATCTCCTTCACTCATTATTTCATTCCTGTTTTTCTTCACCATTAGATGAACATATCAATTGTGCTAAAAGTGTGAAATTGAACTCTTTCTGTTCTTGGATATCATTGTAATATTGTGTCATGCCTCTTTAATACATTTGAGTAGTTTACAGCAAATGTTTGGTGGGACAGATGTGTCATTCCACAGTTAACAGTGTGTAGAATGTGAAGGAAATTGTGTGCAGATACAAAAAGAAATGTTGCATTTAATTAGAGAAACCAGTGATGACAAACTGATTATATTCTTGTCAGGTCTGCACCCAGATCATACAGTCATCTAGGCACAGTACATTGGCCACCCATGTGCTAACATCGTCTGGTGAGGACACTGTTTGCTAAATCTCATCAGAACTGATTCATGCTGTGAATACACCAACGCTGCCCTCATAATTTCACATTTTACTTAAGGTATAGCCCATGTCTCCATCTGTGTCCCTCGGGTAGACAGCGCTCTGCCACTGCAGATTTCTCAAGTAGTGTAGTTGTGTGTGGTAGTGGTGCTCAACACAGCTGCAATAAACAACAGTACAAATTCTCTGGCCAAAATACATTTTTACACAACAGTAAGGGATTCTGACAATACCAGACATCCTCAGTCCTAGCTCATCTGTAACCATGCCAAGGGAGTTCTAATCTTGGCAGGCAAATGAAACACACTTTTAATATTGTACTTAATACTACATTGACCACACAAACCGCATTTGGACTGTGGTCTCACCAATCAGCAACCTCCACATTCTTTGATCCATGTATTCTTCCCACGCTGGTCCTATTATGCTAGTATCCTGTCGTATACTATCATTCCATCTCAGCTGTGGTCTGCCCATTGGTCTGTTACTTCTAATGTCTTCTTCCACTATCTGCCTCGTGATATGGCAATGTTGGTGCCTTGTATGTCCATTATCATTTCAGTCTCTCTCTTTAATCACTGCTGCAGTGTCCATCAATGTGTACAACACCTGCAATTCATCATTTTTCCTTCTTCAATAGTCATCTCCATCCTTCACTTGTCCAAAAGTCTGTCTCAGAACAGTATTTTCAAATGAAAAATTTAAAGACTTTTCTATCTTTTGGTTCAGAGCCCAGATGCTGGGGTGAAAATAGTTAAAGGGATCTAAGAAATGGGTAAGGGTGTTTTTTGTCACACCATGAATATGCAATCAACATACCATCAAAAAGAGGGACATTTTAAAAAATCCATCCTCGGCACTCTATCGTATATTAATAAATTGGTGACTAAGGGGGGTAATGGGCTCACCATAGCCAACTGATTTTTTTTTTTTTTTCCCCCTTCCAGAATACTTATTGAATAAAAATTGAGTTCATCTCGCCACATGAAATCAAAGCTTTGTCATTTCCATATCTCAATTTTTGACCAAATCAAGTCAAGGATACTTGAAAAGGATCCCAGATAAACAGAGACACTACATCAAATCTCACAAGAAAATCCAATGGACCATGACATAAAGACTTAAAAGTGCTGTATAAAAACCACAGAATTCGAAATATGGTGGTCTCATTTTGGTACATGAGGGTAAAGAACAGATGTTAAGTACTTCCAGTTGTATGTGGGTACAACCAAATACCCATATTGACTCATTATTGGCCATAATGTTACCCCGACCCCTTTGTGGATTTTTGGCAAGCCATATAATCTCAGTGTAATGGCAACATTAGAACAGTTCATTAAGCACATCTTCAGATTATAAACTCGATTTTAGAAATGAAAGCATTTTCCATTTTATTTGTTCGATCAGGCCACTCTGCAATCTTCAGTAAGCCAAGAGATCCATTTTACTTATACAGGGTGTATGCGCTCAAAGACAAACAGGAAATTGGGGAAAAAAGCGGGAATTTTTCATTGTTTTAGTTTTCAGTTAAAATTTTGTAACTTTCACTGGTAAGAACTGATACTCTAACAAGGAATATTACTGTATCACACTACTGCAGAATAATACAGCAGCATTAAAACACAAACAAGAGAGAGAAAATAAAATAAAACTTAAGTTGGAAAGGAAATGCGCCGTTTACAAAAACACATACAAGCATCTGCCAGAAGCAAAATGTGCCAATGGCATTAGAGTGAAGGCTGTGCAATACTTCGTAGCAACGAACTGCTTCCGATAAACGTGATGTCACAACTGTTTGCATTAGGTTTGTTTGAACAGCAGACTCGCGTGCATGCACAGTTGCGTTGCATGTGAGCAGTATCTCCCATTTCTGGCTACTTGAAGTGTGGCTGTTAGCTATATCAGCAATAGCAGCAAGCAGCCATATGCTACCCGGAAAAAATTTTCTGGCTCACCCAAGGTGCCTGGGGGGGGGGTCACCACATGACCCATGTTTACATTTAGTGATTTTACTGTTTCCTCTTTGTTTGCAGCTCCCATGTCAAATGAAAACAAACAGATTTCTGTGGCCAGGAGCTATCCAGTGAATTAAAATACATTCACATAATTACGGAAGGCTAAAATATATTATTAGTTTCAGTTTTCTGATTTTATTTTATTTCGACATTTTTTTGCAGTAAAGTGCTAAATGCCTTAAACAATTAAGTTATTTTTATCAGTTTGCTTAGGAAATTTGGCTTTTATTAGTCTTCTCCGCTAAGGCAGTCAGTTTATTTGAAACGAAAAGTTTTGTTCCACAATATTGGCTAGTTCCAACTGTTCGCTGAATTTCAAATGCATGTTTTCATCTTCTAGCACTTATGGCATCATGCCATAATAAAGAACCAAACATGAGATAATACTGTACTGGTACTCCAAGAAAATTTACATCCCAAAAACTGCACTGAAAAGCTTGGTATCAGGTTGGGGCCTTTGTCGTCGTAAATCTGGACATACGAATGTGCACTTCAAATCGAATTATGCATTTTTGTATGGTTTACGAAATTCCATTGCTATTGGAGTATCCTCTGATGTCCTGTTTCTTTTATGACATAATGTAAGATCTTTTAATACGTTATACCTTCAAATGTATAGGCTTCGAACATTGTCATACCTGCACACGCACATTAATGCCTGTTTTCTGGCGCTCTCTGACAACTGCTGAAACAAACCTATTCCTAACAGGTCTCGGGGAAAATATTGTGAATGGTGGTTTGAAAGGCTTTACTTTCAAAGTAAATTTCCTTTTACGCAAGATGAGTTATGTTACGTGTGAGAATGTGCAAGGAATTTCTTAAATCACCATGTGTTTGACTCTCGTTTAGAACTTGGCACTTTGAGGACCAGCCACTTAGAAGAATTTCGAGCGTAGAAGATAAGATATCTATGTCATTATTTTGAATAAATATCCAGCGTACTTGTTGCTCCACATCAAAGGTCTTTCAAAAAAACCATGTTTAATTTTTTTTTAAGCTGGGTTTCATTTTCTAAAGCACCTGGAAGTTCTGTGCTGGTATATGAAACGTTAACCATTTAAAGGATTGGTAAGTTTTACAGTTATGAGGGGAACTATACTGTCACTTAACTCGGGAAAAAATGTATTTTTTAACTGGAAAATCCAGGAATTTTTTCCCTTGTCCATGTATGACCCTGTTATCTAATCATCCCGTGAAAGTAGTATGTCATTATCTTTGTCCACTGGGAGAATTAATAAATCTGGATCTTCTCTAACAGACCAGATAGCTATGATTTCTACAGAGGAAATACTAACCCTCAGGGATGGAGCCCAATGCAACACATGTGAAACCTCCTGCCTAATTTCTTCTGCTAGCCCTCAGGAAAGTTATTAATTGCTTGCTCCACAGAGAAAATAAACTCGGTAACGTAAAGGCTCTTTGATGTGGGAGCAAAATTTAGAACTTTCTCTAAAACTTGTAGTATCATCCAAATCTTTACTTGTGAGGTTAATCACAATCCATAGATGGATGTCTTTATTCAGTGTCATGGTGAAGAATAAAGGCCTTAAAATTGTGTGGATTACCTAGCAGCAGCACTTCTGTGCACCCAGTCCAGTACTGCCGTGAACTACAATCCACAAATTTCCAAGATACTGCCAGCAGCAGTGATGAAACCTCCAAGTGCAAGTAAAACAAATCTTCTGTTGTAAATCTATTTGTCTGTGAGTAAATGAAATCCATTCCCTTGCCTTGGCAAAACTAACATGTTTTCATTCCCAAAAAATTGCAATTAATGTGTTGTTCAGCACATTGGCAAGTCAAACCAACCAAAATATCTAACATGAAATGTCCACCTCATATATTTTGTAGATACACAGTAGTTTGGTGACAAAAGATCAGAAACGAGTTCTGTATACTCGCTTTAAACTCACCATCAGGTCTTGTGATGTCATCTCCAAACTCACTGTCTCCATGTACCCATCAACTCCACTCATAAGTCTCCACCGCATCCCACTTAAAAAGTCTGTTGACTGGTACAAGTAGAATCGACTCGTAGCATTCCTGCTACATATGCAGCTATTTCGGAAGAAATTTATTTCGTGTAATCATGATTTCAACTTTTTAGCCATTCTCAAGTGCAAGTTGATATGTCACAAAATGTCAGACAAGCCTAAATGACAGAAGCAAGTTGTATAACAATGTAATGACTGATCATTTAGCAGTAAATATTGTACTGTTTGTACATACGTTTATAGAGATAAAACTTTTTTGAAGACTACTGTAAATTTATTTTAATATTTAATATCTGGTAAGAGAATGTCTTAACAATTAAGCTGACATGCACACACTTTCGAGGCGCTACCAAAACTGTAACAGCAGTACCAGAAAATGTGAAACAAGGATGAAGTGCAGTCTCTAAACAGTGATTAATTACTAAAATAAATTAGAGAAATGAATAACCTACGGACCTCGCTGTTAACACATAAATGCAAAACTACCATGACCAGATGTCGCAGGGATATGAAAGTGAATTTGCTAGGTGCCCAGTTTTTGTTCAGTGCAGCACGTACTTTTCACTTGATAGAGGTGGAATAAGCAAGAATACAATCATTTTGTTTGCATTGCACGAAATTTTTGTTTTTTGTTGGAAGTGTGGACAGTAGCACAAAATTTATTCCAGGCATAACTCCTCTTTTAATGGAATAAATTTGTAGTTATATACTTTGCATCACTTAATTTTTGTCTTACACCCTTCACAGACTCACAAACCACAGCTTCGTTAAAGGCCATCACATCACATCCCAACAATCAGTCATTTTGCCTTGTCAGTGCTACTGTACAGTAGCAAGGTTATGTACTCATCTTCTGTAGTAACAGTAAGTCACGAATAGCCTTACGTTTCTGCGTGCTTCGGTAAGAGAAAACCAGGTTACAAGAGTGGATGTTTCACTGCACCACAGTTCTCAGACTTGTTGTACTCGCGGAACTACAACACAAATGAAGGAAACCTCTTAGCACTGACGTATCAGAGGCACTTGGATTTGTGAAGTATGCAACCTGAACATTAGACTGGTGTTCGTTCTGTTCCTGATTTCTGTCGGTGATAAATAGTTTCAAAATGGTTAAGACACCATGTGTGTTCATGGATTTGTAGTTTGTGTTACAATATCTCTTTACTGTCAAATCTTTTCAGTGAAAGCTAACAAAACAATTCCATTATCTAATCAGTAAACAGAAAAGTCTCAGATTTTCTGAGGCGGATATTGACTAAAGTTTTCACCTTTTTTGTGTGTGTGTGTGTGTGTGTGTGTGTGTGTGTGTGTGTGTGTATGCTAGTTCACAACTGCCACAATATTTTGGTAACATACTCTGTCATCATCTGGTCCTGTTGACGTACAGAGTTGAACAAATGGGAAGCTACCATCACATACAGATAAATCTTGAATCTTGAATCATGCATAGGTCCACTTAACTATCTTACAGGGCTGAAATACGAGAAAGTTTTTGATAAAAAATGAAAAAAAAAGAGAAGTGGGAAACCAATGGAACGGAAACAGAATGAAGGTACAGAAAGACTAGTTGCCAAGGATGAGACTTGGGAGCTTTAGGGTAGGAGAATTATGGGAACAGTAGGTAAGGTGAAGGGACAATCCCCCCTGTGCAGTAAAGAACAAATGCTGCTATGAAACAGGACCCAAACTGATGTATCAGTTGTTGAAGTTACTGGTGTTTTAATGTATTTAATGTGTGCCACAAATGTATGGTAGCCATCATCAGAAGAAACTCACCATACCTATAAAATTTTGCACAGTTATTGCAGGACAGCTTGCAGGTAATTCAATGTTTTTCACATATTGCCCTACCTTTGATTGGGTTGGAACCAGAAGTGACTCCGAACAATCAGCTGAGGGAACAGATGACTACCTGATTGAAGAGGGGAAACAACAAACAGATGATTACCGATTTTACGTAGGAAAAGATAAACAATTTGTATAAGTGAACTGCTTCCTTCTTCTTCTAAAACTAAGGCCAATAACATCCTAAATGTTTTGCCAAGTCCAAGAGCAGGTGTTGAAATTACGAAAAAAGATATTGATGCATTTTACCTATTTGTTACTGATGGGATGACTGACAACATTGTGGAAAATACAAACAGATACATCCAGAATAGTAAAAGAGCTGAAGTTCAATACTCAAGAGGACGAGACTGCAGACACACCACAAAACCAGAGATAAAGACTCTTTTAGGTGCATTATATCTAATAGGTATAAAGACAGGTGGACACACGAATTGTTGTGAACTGTGGGATGCAGATGGTACAGGAATGAATATTTTACGAGCTCTCTTCAACTATAAGCACTTTTGCTTTCTGCTTTGAACTCTTAGGTTCGACAACCTAGGTACCCGGAATGAAAGAAAACAAAATGGCAAACTAGCACCTGTTTGGGACTTCCATCAATTAGTCAACAACTGCATTGCTCAGTACAATGTCAGCAAGTTCGTCACTATTGACGAGATGTTGCATCCCTTCAGAGGATGCTGCGGATTTGTACACTATATCCCTAATAAGCCTGCAGAATGTGGGCTCAAGATTTATGCCTTGTGTGATGCCAAAACATTTTACACACTTAACTTCGAAATTTACTGTGGCAAGCAGATGCCAGGACCCTACCAGAAGTCTAACAAACCTGATGTCATTGTGCAAAGATTAGTGACACCAATTGAGAAAACAAACAGAAATCTTATGACGGACTATTACTACAGTAGCTATCCTCTGGCTGAAAATTTCCTTAGCAAAGCTTTGGCTTTCTTGCAAACCACAAAAAGAAGAAAATAATAATAATAATAATAATAATAATGAGGAAGTACTTAAAGAATTGCAAGCAAATAAAACCCAGGATGCCCAGTAATGTCTCTTTGGTTTTCAAGATGATTTTTGTATGGTCTCGATTGTTCATTAAAAGAACAAAGCTGTGATTTTTTTTTATCAACAATGCTCGGCACAAATGAAATAGATCAAGAGTGAATTTGGACTTCAATGTTACCAAAGGAGAAGTAGACACTGTACATCAGATGTGCTCATCCTACAGTACTTCCAGAATAATGCGACAATGGTCACTTGCACATTTCTGCAGACATCTAGATATTGCTGGGATAAATGCAAACATTATTTTCAAATTCAATAATCCTGATAATAAAGAAGGGAGACTAATTTTTTGATACATCTTGCTCTGGATATAATGGAAGAACATTTGAATCAACAAGCATTACTTGAAACTTCCCAAGGATATTCATGCCTTCTTGACCAAGTACAGACATGAAGAAGAGGAGACCAAGGAGCCAACAAAACCTGGAATTTGTTAAATATGTGGCAGACATAAAAACAACAGAACCAAAACAGTATGTATCAAATGCAAGAAAAATGTATGCAAGAAACATAGTGTCATTGATACAAACTGTAGGGTTAATATTAATCGGCTGCATCTTGCATTAAAGCAGGATGTTGCTGAGACACACAGCAGTGATCAGTTTTACTGCAGAGGTTTCAAGAGGGAATTTCCCAATTTCCAGTGTAGACGGCTGAGAGCAGGTGCTTCCCCCATCTGTGATAAATTGATCTGTGAAATAACTGTCAGTTGTGGAGCATCCAGATTCTCTGTAATAGCTACAAAAGGACTTCAACTCAGGAAAGCTGAGAAAACTCAAAGACTTCTTTCTGATTATATGGTATCTATTAATATTCTTAAAGCACTGTAGCAACTATGGCTGTTGATATGCAACAGGCTATGTTCACACTCACTTTGACACACAGTAATATGTTCTACATGTTTCAACAGTTAAACTACAACTTTTGCATTCATTTGGGAAATTCTACTTTCATGTGTATGTGGCGCAAAGCAGTTGGAGGACATGGAGGCAACAGGGTTGCATCATGTTTTTAAAAATTGTGTCCACTTAGGTTACACCTGCCAGCTGGAAATATTGTATGACAACTCAGCTGCATAGAATAAGAAGAGGATGGTGCTGCTCCTACTAATGTTTCTAGTAGTAAGAGAACACTAAGATTCCATTAATCTGAAGTTTCTGGTCTCCGGACATTCTCATACACCTTGTGATTGAAACTTCAGCATTATTGAGAAACGAAAACATGTTTGTAAGGCAGTGGGGCCTAAAGAAATTCACACTTTAGTGAGAACTGCACAGTTACAAAATCCATTTCAAGTGGTGACATTGGAAGAATCTGATTCCTTTGATGTCACCTGTGTCTCTGACTTGTGTCTAAACATATCATCACTAATTTAAACAAAGAAAACCTTCAGTGAAATGAAGGGGTTGGAGAGTCATACTATTTTCAAGAAGGGAAAGCTGCAAAATTCAAGAACATACACGCCTTCAACAATGATACGCAGGTAGTATCCATAAGTGATATCAAGAAAAAGATTTATTGACAGTGTTGATTACCGGGATCCAAAATATCAGGAGTTCTACAAGGGCGTATGTTCTTCCTTAATTTTGTACTGTTGTGGGTAACAATGCTTTATATAAATTTTGATAACACTATTCATGATAATAGTTCAGAACACAAAACGACGGTGATTGTACACAAAAATTAAACAAATAAAGCATTTTTAATATTGTAGTTACATTTTTCCTTTCTCCGCAAATTTTACATTTTGGCACTTACGTCCTTCTTCAAGTCAACCCTTCAATTGTCTGTATTTGGAGAGACCAGTAGAGTTAGGTTTGGGAGATTTATGTGCAGGTGAAAGATCGATGTAATGGGTGTTACTATCATGAAAAAAGGGGGGGGGGGGGGGTTAATTGAGGTGACTTGTTTTAGGATGGACTCAATATTTAATATTATAGTTGCATTTCAGAGATTGCTACATAATCATAATGTTTATAATTGGATATATTGGACAGATAACAGAGCACTTAGTAATGTACCCTGTTTTATCTCTGTTATTATGGCCAAAGTGTCAGAGATCTTGAAAGTGATAAGAATGTTTAGGCCTAGATTGGTTGGTAGGTCATGGATGGTTGGTTGTAGGTGAGAAACTCTTGGAAAGGGGAGACAATACATGGCAGTCATTATTAAAATAAGTGGTAAAGAAAATGCTTTCCATGGAAGTAGGCTCTTGTCAGGTCTTATAAGGATCCAAAATATAACAATTGGCCTTATATTTTTGTTAAATGATTCCAGTACATCATTCAGAAATGAGAATGTAGTTTGTTTTTAAATACTTGTTGTTTTATCAAAAAGTTTCTCTATTGGGGCATATAGTAAATCCTTGCATAGAGACTAGAGCGTATAATAAAAACAGTATGAAACACTCTACCCCTTTTGATGTTTAAATAGGTTAACGACATTATTTAGAGTATGGAGGGGGTGGTGTTGGGTAATTGCATGTTTCATCAAATGGTAAACAAGTTTCTGTGAGTTATAGAAAGCATAGGTGGTCAACAAGCTTTAAGAGAGTAAGAGAGGTTGGGTGGAATTAGTGGATTCTTTGGTGAGTGGTAGTATGCCCAGATGGAAGCTGCATAAAAGTAACTTTGATAGCTCCTGCAGATGGTGGAAAAAATGTTGTCCTAACCATTAGAGAGTATGGATGTTGATCTCTCAGATAAGATGCATTAAATTATCCTCACAGCATGAAGGAATCTCCTGATGAGACCGGAAGAGGCTCAGAACAACTTGAATGATTGAATGAATGTGTGGCTTGTTGGGGGGGGGGGGGGGGGGGTGTCGAAAATGAAAAAGGTAGTATTAGAATATAAGCCATTGAGAGAAATTATTGTTCTGGCAGTAGAGAAGGTACTCAAGTGGTTAATGGTGGTAAAAAATATGGTTTAGAAGTTACACAATGAAAATGGAAGAGTAAATAATATATGAATGAGAAGCTACATGCACAAATATATAATCAGAGACCTGAACTTTGGGGGTATAAGCAACTGATATATCAACATATGAAAGTAAAAGCACTAAATGAAAAGTAAATAGGACTATGTACAATGGAAACAGAACTTTTGAGTGTTGCAAGTGCTGTATAAATGAAATTCCGGAACTGAAACAATAGTCAAAATATGTAAATATGCAACAACACCGGTAGACAAGAAGTGCTGATCGGAGGGGGGGGGGGGTCTGCAACTGCTGAGAGGGGGGTTAGGGGCGTATTGGGAATGGGAAGAGGAGCAAAGTGTAGAAGTAGAGTAATCCTGTTGACAATCACCAAAGCAATGGGGTGAAACATGAGTGATGTATTGTAATGTCCCACAGTTTGGAGACTGACATGCTTCCATGTGGATAAGTGGCTTGTTGCCATGCATACATAAGGTGCATGATGACTGCAGTGGAATTAGTAGATAAGATGACTGATTTTGCAGCTTGCTCTGTGTTTGATGGTGTACGAGATGTCTTTTGTCGAATAGGTAAATGAAAAGCTAGTATGGGTCCATTTGACTGTATTTCCAATGTAGGTAATTTATAGAAGCTGTCTGGCTTAGCAGTAGGTAGTTTATTGGCCTCTGCTTAAAGTTACTTTTTCACCTTTTGGCTGAAGTAATTATTGGTGCCCTTTAGATTTCACTTTCATTCTCAGTCCCCCCACCCCCTTCCCACACTCCTTGCAGGTCAGCCCCCACAATTATCTCAACCACTTAAGGTGGTAGGGGAGGAGAAAAATAATAACCTGGAAAGGGTCCTCAGGTGTTCCTGCAGGCAGCAGACCCCACTATGCCACCGGATTCTGAACCAATGTCCATTGATGGGATTTCATCGCCACTAATGACAGGCAGTGATCCTGGGGTATGACTGGTCCTCCTGGACCTTCACACTTAACTTGGGCAACTGTGATGTCATCAGTCATTATAACTGTAATAGCTATTACTGTCACCTGCTGAAAGTAAAACTTGTTACTTCCTCCTCTTTTGCATTTTGTGTAGCTCTATGAGATACTTCACAGGTGACCATTCACCAATGATCTGCGGTTATAGTGCATTCTGTTAGAACCATGGTAACGATGAGACGGTCTGTACACTGGTCTGTGCAGATGTCAGTTAGTGGATTCCCTTTTGTACCACATTGGAAACAGTAGCGGTGGAGGTGCAAATGATCTCAACGATCACCATTTTCAATATTTATTTACCACCATTTTGGCTACTATTACATCGAGTTGACAACCTTTAGTCATCAAGTTTGCTCCCTTTTCTCCTACTTTGGGATTTCAATGTGTACCACCCTCTGTGGGGGAGTATCACTTCATCTGGTAGAGGCCTTGTGATTGACCAGAATCTTACCAATTATGATCTGTGTGTGCACAGTGTGGTACTCCAATCCACTTCAGTGCCAATGGCATCTTCTCAGCTATTGAGCTAGTGATCTCTTTTTGCCACAATGGTCACTACAGATGATTTTTTTTTAATGGTGACCACTTTTCTGGTGATCCTGTCACTTCTTTCCTAGTTTAGGTTAGGTTAGTTCACCACATTTCCCTTCATTTCCCTTCCACGTTGGATGCTTTGAAGAGCTGACTGGCAGTTCTAGGTTTTTTTTCCAAAATTCGTCATTCAAAAAATAAGGGATTGTCTTATATTCATAGATTAAACTGTTGCTGCCAAGCTCAATGTTTCTACAGTGTTCAATAGATTGATGTAGGGGTTGTCTCATATGTACAGTTGAAGCTTTGGCTATTGATGTTTCATACAAATTTATTTTGAACAATTCCAAAGGTCATGGGTTATAGGATACAATACTTTCGTCCAGATACACTCAATATTCCTGATAAGCCAAAGCACTCGACAGTATCGATCTTGCTTGAACAATCACTTGATATTTTACTCGTGGCACTGGTGCAACAGGTATGCAAGAAACTGTGAACTAGCCACTACAACAATCCAATGCTCTGTGTAAACAATTAACAATTTTGGTGAAACACAAGAGGAAATAGCATTAAATTCTATCAGATTAGAAACTTTTGTCGTTTTTGGACAGGTTTGCAATAAAAACTCACTCACATGTATGGATACCATACACGTACATTTATACTGATTTTTAAGTGAAAGTAACATACCAAGGCAAAAAAACTTGTCCTTCAAAAACCATTACTTCATTCTGAACTTAATTCAGTAATTCATTTGATTATGAGAAACAAATGACTTAAGAAGTGGGTTGCAAATGAAAAATTCAGTTGCAATTCATGTATTAGAAGACCAGGCTAAATGTTACCAGCTTTTAATCAGCTGTAGAACAAGATGGTGGCATTCAGATGAAACAACAAAGAAAGTGGAAGAATAAAATACAGCAGAAAGAACTGTTGTGGAGACAGTATCAATAGACGTCACTAGATAACAGAATGAGTGAAAGTTTGAGAATTGGACTGAATCATGATTACGATCTTTTATTTATGTATTATTTACTGTTGTTACACATGGCCTGCACCCTAGAAGATATTGCCATCTGTGTTTCACTGTTGCTCAAGCACTGCACTACAGAAGGCCTGGAGGGGGAACAGTGACACCAGCTTGGCTGAGAACGACCATGAGGGTGGGGAGGGGAACTGTGAGCGGGCAGCAGATTTTGTGTGGGAAGGTTTTTTGGATTCTTGACTCTAGTATTGTCGGATGATTCCCAGACAATTTAACTGGTTCTCGATTTTTGGCAGGTAAAGGGGATTTTTATTGTCAGATACAACATTTTAAACCATGTCTGGAGCAGGGGGTGGGGCATTAAGGTTGGGCATCTTCCCCCACATGCTGGGTGTTAGTGGACCCCTCTACCCTCCCTCTTTTGCAGCAGCCTCTGTCATCTCTTTTTTATTGTTTTAATTGCTTTTAGATGTGGTCAGCCCTTTTCTCTGATGTATCCTATTATTGATAGTAGGGATGGTATTTCGATGAACAGTGAGTGCCATTCCCTTCTTTGTAACAGTTGGGGAGTGGGACAGCTGCAGGAGGAGGGACTGTCCCCGTCGCGTGCAGTGCCCATGGGCCTACTCGCCTGCTGACTTGATTATTTCTCACCTTGATTTACTGTCATCAGTTCAACTGATGTTCGTTGCGTCTTTTGTCTTCAAACATCCATTCACCATCCAGAGGCAGTGTTGAGCAGCAGGCTGGCACATGTAAAAGTAGACTGTGGTAAAATATCAGATTTTGGGCAAAGCCATTAATCAGCACTCTCTCTCTCTCTCTCTCTCTCTCTCTCTCTCTCTCTCTCTCAGCATTTGTATTTTACAGCAGTCTTGAAGTCTACTTGTAAATGTGCTGGTCTACTGTCTGATGCCTCCTCGATGTGGTGAATAGCAATATGCTCTAAATTGTATTGTTCATCTAGAATTTGCAGAGGTGACAATATATGTAATTAAAACTGTGAAGTATGTTGCTGATAACTCGATTGAAAACCCAAAAACTGGTAATCAGTTACATTTTCTATTAAGCCTACAAACAGTTATGAGGGCCCTTTTGGGCATGAGTGAATCCAGTAAAGTGGCAGTATAAATGTTGCAGACAAAATTGATGTGTTCAAACAGCACAAGTGTGATGTCAGGAAGTAATGGCAGTACTTAAATTTTGAAATGGTGTAATTTAGTTCCTTAAATTATGTAATAAATTTCATAGAAACCAAATAGTTTGTAATGTGAGAATACCGATGTTACAGAGAGAGGATGAAAATGGCTGTGATAGTGCAAAGGTAGCTCTGCAGTCCTTTCAACAGTCCTCCATCTTGCATCTCTTTTTAATAAGCCAGTGAGACAGTAAGATTTGTACAACTAAGTAAATCAGTGTTTTATATTTTTCAGCAAGATTTTTTTTTACATAGTTACTGATAATTTGCCCTTTTCTGTGAGTGGGGTTTGAATATAAGCATTGGAATTAATATTATTCTCTTTTTTTCTGATTAGGTGTCTTAAGGTTTTGTAGATTATCAGTCAATATTTCCAGGTGTAATTAAGGTGAGATTTTATTTTGGAGTCTGTTTACAGCATGAAACAAAAATCCACTCTGAAAAGCATTCCATGCAGATTGAAATGATTACATTAGGTATCTTGTTATATGTAATGTGACCTTTTGAATCCTCCTCATTGAAGTTGTAGCAAGTATTTTTGTGCCATTTATACTATATGGTGTATATATTACTGTTGGTAGAAGTCATTCATAGTTGTTTGCTATGGTTAGTAACTGTTGAAATTCATTTCTTCTTTATAACTAGTTTATGACTTCCTCCTCCTCCTTCTAGAGAAGACATTTGCATAGTACATACGATTCATAGTAATAGGACATGTATTTTTGTATTGTTTTAATGAATATGTACTGGTTAAGAATCTGCTGTGTAAATCTTCTTAAGCTTGTAATATGCTCCACTATTTCTGATATCATAATACTTTTTTTGAAGTCGTGCATCTTCAGTGAGTAAGCAATGTCGGACACAAAATTTCAAATTGTAACTTTGGTATTAAGAAAATTTTAATGAAGGGTATTGCATATGTATTTTGAACAACAGAAAATCCAGGATGCAATAATAACAGTATTATGAAAAGTATAGTTGCTACTCACCATATAGCAGAGATGCTGGGGTCGCAGGTAGACACAGCAAGAAGACTGTCAAACAAAACTTTCGGCCAGACAGGCCTTCATCAGAAAACACACACACACACACACACACACACACACACACACACACACACACACACACACACACACGGCCTGGGTGCAGATGTAAAAGTTGCAAGGTTGTTCCCATTGGCCATCACACATTCATTGTGGAATGTTCTATAATGGAGTCCACTAAATCTTGTGGAGCAACCGAGTATCTGAATGAGTAAACAAACACTATTCACATGCAGGTTACAAAAATGACAACACGTCACATTGAACACTCCAGGATTTTAGCCATTGGCTGTTAATAACTAATATTATAAGCTTTTTCAAAAGTATAATAAACAGCTTCGTAAAATCATTGGAACATATGTCAAGGCATTGAATATTGTAGTAGGAGTAATTCGTGTGTCCATTGTGGACCCACACTTTTTACTTTAAATGCAAGTCTTTCTCCAGATTTTTGTAGAGCTCCATATAAAGCAGTAAATAACAACAATCTCAAATCTATTGAGAAGGACTGCATGGCAAAATTAGTCAGTCTTAAATTTTTTATTGTTGGTGATCTTCCAGAGGAATATAAATGTTTTACACATGTCAAATATCCACTCCTGAAAAGTGTCTCAATGAAACTCTTAAAATCAAGGTTTTGAGTAATTTTGTAAATAACATAAGCACCCTAGTTAAACGATGTTTTGTACGGTTGTTATTTCATTGGATTGCACTTGAATTTCATAGTATTTTACTTAGCTGAAATGTACCTTGTTAGATTCTTCCCAGCTCCATTTGAAGTTTGAAGATTTGCCCCTTCCACTTCATTTCAAATTATTATATTCACAGTACATAATTTTGTTGTTGCAGGGAAAAGAAGAGAGAAAAAGAAAGAGATGAGCTGTGGAAAAGGCTTGCAGAACTGGAGGTGAATAATAAAGTAAAAAAGAAATAACCCTAACATGATTAAGTGATGTACTATAAAGAAGAATCATAGAACTTTATTTGCTGTTATATTTGTTGTGTGATGAACGTGTGTGGTGGCCAGACTAAAAGCTCTCGGTGATTGTCAGTGTTAGTCTGGTAGAGCAAATGAGAAAAGCAGCAGCCAGATTGGTGCTAAGCTAAATTTGTAAGAATGTGATTACTTCAGCTTCTAACTTGTCTTGAGAGTTGGGAACATGATGTCAGAAGCTAGAAGCAGCAAGACTGGGCGGGCGGGATTATTGTTCACCTCTGTGTGTACCTCCAAACCCAGATAATTCTTAGCGGATAAACTGAATATTGATGTGCATCCACCAAGTGCTACTGTTCTGCACAAATTGTTGGCATTTCCACTGACTGAAATCTTAATAAATATTAAATATATTTGATGAGATATTGTATAGCATGTATACACTTAAAAATGCCTCAGAAAATAAATCTGCAACAAAATTAATGTGTAAATCAAAAGTTTTATTTAAGTGTGCTTGTAGGCAATTTGTTTACTTTTCAGATGATTGTAAATTCATCAGTGCTTCTCCTTTCTGTTTAAAGTTCTGTTTTCTGATTTTTTCCCCCTAAAATCCAAATAGTCAAAGTTTCACTGTTTATTTTTGTGATGTTGGAGTAGATATTTATGGTAATACAGCATTAAAGAAAACAGTTTTTGCCTATATGACCTGTCAGTCTTTTATAAAAGATATCGACTGAGCCTTCGGATGTGTGGAGCAGGCTTTGGGTGCCCCTTTTTTTATTTCTGAAATGAATTCTTTCACATTTTTCCATTCCCTCCCCCTAAAAAATAACTTTGTGTGAAACATTACCTGCCAACATCTTTGAAATTGTAATATTTGTAAATGATCAGAATTTTGTAAGTGCTAATTGTTTTTGGAAAAGAGAGTGGATGACTGCACATTATTTATTTATTTATTTATTTTGAAGAGCTGAATTTGTAAGGTAATATTGGACAATTTTTTCCAGTCTGCTGCTGAGTGACTGTAATGTCATAGTATTAGCAATCACATTGTTGTTCAAATATTAAAAAAGTATATATGTATATTCCACGAAAGAACTGTATTCATCAGTCACCTAGTTGTTGGACACTTATTAGTTTAATAAAGAAATGCTTAATGTTTTACTGGAATTGTTCTGTCATTCTGTAATATTATCAATTCCAGAATTGTGTATGAGGCTTGAACAGATGCTAGCATTATGTGGATTCTCATAATTGTTTTATAGTGGTCGCAAAATGAAATTTAAGCTGTTTTTAGAGTTCACAGGATAATTTTAGATTGTTTTCTTGTAATATAATGATTTATTATTCTTGTTTTCTTTTTCTTTTGTAAAAATTTCACTTTATCATTGTTCAGTATACCTGTAGCAGGTAATGTTTATTCTGTTGAGCAGGATAAAACATTTCGAGGCAGGACCTCTTTGATGTTAGTTATGCTTAAAATAGCATTCCAATCGAATAATGGAATTCACAAACCCGTCACGCCCTGCTCTTTGTAGCAATGAATAAATGGTATTTGTGCAGGTACCTTGAAAGTGATTAAGAAAATTTGGGATCATTTATATGCCTTTGATTTCATGAGGGATAACATTTGTTAATCTAAACAGATATGTGTCGGTATTTATTATGCAAAGACTGATGAAAGGGTTACAGTAAGCAGTAATGAAAGTTGTGGAGCTCCTGTCAGTCAGGCTTCTTATTGTGCCAGAGCCCACGAATGTTACTAAAATGGGCAAATTTATCAGAATTTAATCACTAGTCTTAGAAATAACAAATTATAACAGATGCTACTGATACTGCCATTTGCAAAAGCAAAGCTATCAGTCTCACACTGTAAAAGGGTGCACACAGTAGTCATGTTTAGGCAGCAGCCCCATACATTATACATGTGTAGGTGTGGGTTTAACAATTTCACTTGATTATTGTAATACATAAGTATCATGATTCTTCTCAAGTGCATTGCTTTTTGTTCAGCTTCTAGTGTCCAAACATGGTTTTATTCCAAATTAGAAAAAATACAAATTTCATGTGCTTTTTCTTGACCATATCTTTGATACTTGAACACTATTTTGTGGGAAACATCATGTGATTGATCATGCATTCAGTTTTCACATGCCATGGTATAGGACAAATACTTTTCAATTATGAACTGAGAGCAGTTGTCAAAAAAAAAAGTAAATTCTGCAATTACTAAATCAGATTGTGTCTTCTAACTCTTCAGGAATGATTTGCACGTGTTGAGTAGCCAAAGATGATAAAACAAAACAAAAAAATTGGTTATGTGAAAGATTTCCATGAATTAAAACAGCTGCTAACTTGATACTTACATTTTCAGTTAATAAAAACCAATTCTTATTTGTGAGCAGTGTCAATATGTAAACAGTTTGATAGTGCATAATATTTGTACCTATCAGTCTACCTTAATTTCCATTGTATAGGTGATAGAGTTAAATATCATACATAATCATAATTTTGCTGTGGAATTATTTAAAAACATGGCGGCATAGGCACCTACCCAAGGCCCCCCCCCCTCCCCCTGGTTACGCCTTAATATTCACTACCGCCCCCCCCACACACATGACCCCAATGTAAGACTCAAAGCATGTTCTGTTGTTTGAAACAACAGAATATCTTCCATTTGGCTCCTGTTTCTCTTCTTATTTTCACCACTAGACAGGTTGAGTTAGAAGTGCTCTTTTCTTTTTTTCTCCCTCTTTTTATAAATGTTGTGATTCTCACTGCAATTTACACATCGTCAGTTTCTTATTTATTGTCCCCTTCGTACAGGAATGTGTAAGATACCATGTTGATGATGACTGAATTATCAGATACAGAAAAACTGAGGAAACCAGCATGTCAGCCATGTTCAATAAGAGGGAAATTAATGGACCTGTAATATGTGAGGTCTGGTTTTGACCATGAAGTGACACTGTCAACAACAATCATTTCAGCACTCTTATGTGCTGGCAAATACCTTGTCTTTTTTGGGTAGAGCATTTGGTTAGAGAGAGAGAGACTGTTTTTGCATACTCAGTTATTCCCATCGTTGGTTTTATTGCCTCATTTTATAGTTGCTATGTGTATAGTTCTAAAAATATGTTCCTACAAAATTCCTGTACAGAAAAGATGTTCTAAAAATCTAAAAATTCAAAGTGACTGATGAGGTTGCAGGTTTTATCTTTTGATAAAAAGGAGAAACTTTTGGCTTTGATATGACAAGAGTCCCAGTTCATAAACAGAATGTATTGTTTGGTAATGTAACAGTTTGATTTTGTAAATGATGCACTTATGCATTTGTAAACTATTCCCATGCACAGTGAACCATACACTCTGAAGGCCAGTGGAAGTTTATAAAGTATGTGAGCCTGTACTGTGAAATGTGATAAATGTTAATGGGACAGTTTTGTCACAGAGCAAAACCAGAGATTTATCATGAGTACTATATAGATTTTTTTAACATTTCACATTACAAGGCATTAAAGAAATCACAAAACATTTTATTCTTGTTTCCAGCTTATCATTACAAAACATATAAAACATATGGTGTATTTTGTTGTAATTTGCTGTGATTCATATTTTTGTGACGATCACAAAACTTCCGCACATACGTATTTGTGTGTGTGTGTGTGTGTGTGTGTGTGTGTGTGTGTGTGGGAGAGAGAGAGAATTAAAGTGTGCTTGTACACACAAATTTTGTTTTGTGTATCTGTTGTATTAAAGTTAATTACAGAAATCACATGTTTTAAAGTTGTCTCCAGGATTTAACAACAGTTATTAATTCATGAGTAATAATGATGTGTATGTATTTTACTTCTGAATTTGTTGAATGTTTTTATTGTGTGCATGCAAGGATGTAAGAATTCAACTCGTTTTTGCTTTGTGAGACTGTAATAATTGTGTTCTGTAATGAGGAAGAGTATTTCTTGCACATAATGTCATTTCTTAGTTTTAATACCTCCACAGAGCTGTTTACTAACTTTATATACAGCTGATTGAAACCTGAATGCATATTGTCACATGTTTACTATGGGCGTTAAAATACTGCCATTCTGTAGACTCGTGTCAACTGAAGCTAATAAATGTTGACACATTTACCCAACTATCCTGTGCCAAATCACAGATGACCATATATATCAGTTACTTTGCATAACATAGGATAATTCATACTTGATTTAAATTTTTGTATGCTGTATTTGCCTAGACCTCAGCTGGTACAAACTAAATGTTGAAATGTCTACGTGGTTGCCTAAAAAAAAAGAGACAGAAGGAGAAAGAGAGAGATAAATATATATGGGTAAAAGAATGCATTTTTAAGGAATTGAGTGCTGCAGAGGTGATGTACATCAGTAATTTCTTGACTGTTTATATGCCACATCCCTTTTGTAGAGAAGTGAGATGTACCTAAATAATGTGTAATTGAAGAAAGTTGTCTTTCTCAGGACATTTCCACATAAACAGAACTTGTTACAGAAGCAAAACAACAACTAGTGCTGTTAATCCACTTTCTCGCCATTGTTGCATGTTAGAAACCCTACCCCCAGATCCAGCAGTGTTATTTTATATGTAAATAATGTGCATCAGTGAGAACATATACTTTCCCATTTCTTCCCTCCAGATTTGAGAAATAACGGATCTGATGGAAAATGCCTTTTATAGGAATCTGAAGTGTCATGGAAACTATTAGTATGTATATTGCATTGAAACCAAATTTTAAATGAATAAAGAGTTGCAACTTGTGCTGTATAGTGTGTTTGTAATCATCTCAACCAAAGATATTCTTCCAAAACATTTATCATTCCTCACAGCTGCAGTTACACAAATTCCCATTTTGTCCAGATCTGTAGCTAACTTTAGAATATTCAATTTCTGTTTCTGTCAATAACATATTATAAATGTGCTGTGTAACTGCTGCCATTTTAACAGGTTTTATTGGCTAATACGGCTATACATTCCAGAGAAGTTTTTCATGTGGGGGAAACAAATTTTATACACATGCAAAAAGTAAACAAAGAAACTTACTTTTATATATATATATATATATATATATATATATATATATATATATATATATATATATATATATATATATATATATACCAGTCACAGGTAGAACTGACTACTTGACTACTGTAGGCAAAGTCGTTATCATGTTAGCCAATATAAATGTGGTCCAAGGCATATTTCTCTGCCTCTGATATGATTATACACTGTCCAGTCACATTAATGCTACCACCTGTCAAAACCCTTAATAATCACCTTCTATAGTGTGGACATGCAGGAAGTGTGTCAGTGAGTTCAAGAAGACCGAAAGACATTGTGGAACCCAGCCGACTCCAGTGCCATTACCAGCTGTGCAGGATTTATCAGTTGAGGATCTACAATGAGAACAGTGTGGTCGAGGTGGCTCCACAGACACTCAATCGGGTTTCAATCTGGGGAGTCTGGTGGCCGGGGGATAATGGTATACTCATTTCGGTTCTTTTCTAACCACAGACATACACTGCAATCTGTGTGACATTGTTTGTCCTGCTGGTAGATGCCATCATGTAGAGGAAAAACAAATGGTGTGTAGGGGTGGATATGGTCCCCAAGGATAGATGGGATACTTTTGTTGATCCATTGTGCATTCCAGAATGACAAGATCACCCAGGAAATGCCATGAAAACATTCCCCAGACTGTAACGCTCCTTCCTCAGGCTTAGATGCTTTCGACAATCAAGGCCTTCAGCACATAGCAATGATAGTGGTATACATAATGTGATATGGTGTCCGGTAATTGGCTATACTTGGAGTTAACTGTAATAGTATTTTTAGACTGTTTTTTTGTGTGGGTTAGGCCACTATTGTTTTGGCACACCTGGCCGTAATACACAAAATGTTCGGAATAGGCCGTTATTGCTTTATACACTGTAGTCAAACATTGGACAAGATACACATGAGGCATTAATGTTCATCATCCGTATCATCATTTGCAGGGATGGTGTCACCACATGGCTGTGCAGATGTCTTCAAGTTACGGTAATAACCATTGTACACCAGGGGTACAAATTGCAGCAAGGTCATTAAATCGGTCTTTTTCAATGTGCTAATGGCGTGTCCATTGGGATATAGTACGTCCAGAGTCTCAATTACTTTCGACCCTCGTTTAGCAAAACTGACGTCGGCAAATGGGACATCTGGCTCATTGTAGTAATTACAAAACATTATATGGGGAGGTGATGCTTTATACTGAATCCACCGAATATGGAACCATTGCACCCTGGTATTTTGTGTAGACACTTTACAGTTACATATGTTTCTTTCTAAACGTACTGTTCACATGAAATCATTCCTCGTCATCGGTATAGCAGTGAAGGGTTGTTGTTTTCATGCAGTGATAATGACATCCAATCAGAGGGTGTGTATATGTTCGGGTGAAATTTCCTGTTCGCTGCGATGATACCGAAGCCCTGGTCACATGGTAGGTATGAACGCCCACTGACTAGGAATTTATGGTGGAATACTTCTGGTGTGAAGTCTGCACAGTAAGGCCATTTTTATATTCTGATTTTGCCCGCCACATTGATCTGAGGACATAATCAGTTGCTTTGTTTGGACATTGTGTAGTGGACTGACAAGGCAGCCAGTCCACAGTGACGGGTAGATGAAAGGGCACACGTACACACACGCCGACTGGCGTGAAGTCTGAAACAGGATACTTAGTGAATGCTATAAAGAAAAGAACGGAGCTTAGGTTTACTTAACTTTAATTCACTTCTGCGGTACATTGCTCTTGATAATACAAGTGAGACTCTCTCCAGATATAGTTAATGCGCCTTGCTAGGTCGTAGCCATGGACTTAGCTGAAGGCTATTCTAACTGTCTCTCGGCAATTGAGAGAAAGGCTTCGTACGTGTAGTCGCTAGCAATGTCGTCCGTACAACTGGGGCGAGTGCTAGTACGTCTCTCGAGACCTGCCTTGTGGTGGCGCTCGGTCTGCGATCCTGACAGTGGCGACACGCGGGTCCGACATGTACTAATGGACCGCGGCCGATTTAAACTACCACCTAGCAAGTGTGGTGTCTGGCGGTGACACCACACATTGTGTTTAATGTAATGCATGAGACACAATCCAATTTCTTGTGGTCCTCTGGATGCTTCGCCCTCACTCCATACATACATGTTAGCTTTCCTGGTACATTGGTCGCATATTCCAAGGCAGTATGTCCACAATTGCTGCTTGTAGTAACAGGTACCTGTTGGTAAGGTCATCATCAACTCAAAGGTAATCACGGTCATATCGTTCTCCTGATGCCTCCCTTTTACTGCATCATGATGCATTCCTGTCTGCACGCTTCGGCCTTTTGTTGATGTAACGCTCTTTCACGTTCCCATTTACTCTTCTCCTCCACAGCGTCGGCTGCAGCATGTTTGATGTTATAGAGGTCACATTTATGGCAGGAATCATTTACAGGGAGATGAGAGGGCAGATTAAATGTTGTATTAAATATCTGGCCAGACATGTAGTACGAGACCAGATCATCATCCTCGGCTTTATATAAATGGTATAATTCCCCATGCTCAGGTCTGTGACAAATACTTCTGATCCACTATTTCATTCATTCGTGCATAATGGTTCCAATATGCTGGAAACCATTTTATGAAGTTCTCTACTGTAACCGTCTTTGCTATTGGTGTTTTGTTTTTAGCAGGGCATGTGCCTCGCTTATTGATGGGTGGGGTCTGGTGCTGCACTTTGTGCGAAAGAACTCTTGTAATCCTACTGATTGATATCTCAAAATGTTCTTAAAGAATGTTCTACAGATCTTCACATCCACTCCCTCTTCATTCTGGAAATGGTATAGGCGTGTTGTTACTCGTAGCGACACTGTAGTACTAGAAGAACACGCGCGTGCCATTGGAATTACCTTCAGCATAGCAAAAATGTATGCCGACTCCAAGTCAAAACTACCTAATGTATAGAACAAGTCAAATAGATGTTGCTGGTGTTCAAGTGAAAAATATCGACCACATTCCTTCTGACAAGTGTGTGCTCCGAGGTGGGACGTTTCTTTTACACTACATTTCCCTTTATGTTAATGTCTTCTTCGCCTTTCGATTGGTTTTCTTTTCGAATGTTCCGTGACCACAGGTGTGCACTCTGAACGCGTTTTCTTCCTCATTGCGGTGCAATTAACGGTACCGGTACTACGATCCCCCTCCGATACGTCGATGGTTGACGTGGGTTGTGTGGTATCCTTCGATGTACTGGGTAGATTGGGCTCTGCTAACATGACGTGTAACTCATCAGCTGTACCATTTACATGCTGGCTGAATCGGCCAGGTGCACATCCATGTCTGAGGCATCAGTAGTAGTGTCCGATCCGAATGGGTCTGAAGTGAAAATGTTCCCGCACTGCACTGGTGTCCGTATCAAATCATATGAGTCCAACAAGGGAACATAACACCATCCTTACCTCACAATGCGGATTCGGCATAATCACTGGGGTTGCTGTACATGTCGTTCTGTAGTACACACACACTAATGACAGTTCAGCAGTGTGTCGACCACAATACTGTGAGTCTATACTGCAGCTGTGTCCTCCACCAGCCGTCACATGCTGTATGACATATGGTACACTGTCCCACCGGCCTACTCACTATGCATACATGGCACAATAGTGGCCTATGTGGCATCCTGTTTCATATGGCACTGCACGGTGCACAAACAATATCTGATGCTGCCACATTGTCCATGGTGTCCAAATACATGTCGGGCGATTGTAGGATGTAATGGTAGGGTGTAAAGTGACATTGACCATGTTGTTGTTGTTGTTGTGGTTGTGGTCTTCAGTCCTGAGACTGGTTTGATGCAGCTGTCCATGCTACTCTATCCTGTGCAAACTTCTTCATCTCCCAGTACCTACTACAACCTACATTCTTCTGAGTCTGCTTAGTGTATTCATCTCTTGGTCTCCCTCTACGATTTTTACCCTCCACGCTGCCCTCCAATACTAAACTGATGCCTTAGAACATGTCCTACCAACCGATCCCTTCTTCTGGTCAAGTTGTGCCACAAATTTCTCTTCTCCTCAATCCTATTCAATACTTCCTCATTAGTTATGTGATCTACCCATCTAATCTTCAGCATTCTTCTGTAGCACCATATTTCAAAATCTTCTATTCTCTTCTTGTCTAAACTATGTGTCATCCGTGTTCCACTTCCACACATGGCTACACTCCATACAAATACTTCCTGAAAGGACTTTCTTACACTTAAATCTATACTCGATGATAACAAATTTCTCTTCTACAGAAACGCTTTTCTTGCCATTGCCACTCAACTTTTTATATCCTCCCTACTTCGACCATCATCTGTTAGTTTGCTTTCCACATAGCAAAACTCATGTACTACTTTAAGTGTCTCATTTCCTAATCCAGTTCCCTCAGCAACATCTGATTCAATGCGAGTACATTCCATTATTATCATTTTGCTTTTGTTGGTGTTCATCTCATATCCTCCTTTCAAGACACTGTCCATTCCATTCAGATGCTCTTCCAGATCATTTGCTGTCATCGGCAAACCTCAAAGTTTTTACTTTTCTCCCTGGACCTTGTATGTTGTATGTTAACTGGGGACCTAGAAATGACAGAGAGGCTCCGTCCCTGCCGCAGCCGCAGTGGTCCACAACCCCATGACGACTACCGCAGTCCACTTCACCCCTCTGCTGCCCCACACCGAACCCAAGGTTATTGCACGGTTCGGCACCCGGTGGACCCCCACCATGGAACGTCTCACACCAGATGAGTGTAACCTCTATGTTTGCTTGGTAGAGTAATGGTGGTGTATGCATACGTGGAGAACTTGTTTGTGCAGCAATCGCTGTCATAATGTAGCTGAGGCGAAATAAGGGGAACCAGCCCGCATTCGCTGAGGCAGATGGAAAACTGTCTAAAAACCAGCCACAGACTGGCCGGCTCAACGGACCTCGACACAAGTCCTACGGGCAGATTCGTGCCAGGGACCAGGCGCTCCTTCCTGCTCCGGAACGCCGTGTGTTAGACCGCTTGGCTAAGTGGGCAGGCTTCCTGAACCTTAATTCCTACTCCAAATTCTTCTTTTGCTTCCTTTACTGCTTGCTCAACATACAGATTGAATAACATCGGGGACAGGCTACAGACCTGTCTCACTCTCTTGCCAGCCACTGCTTCCCTTTCGTGCAGCTTGACTCTTATAACTGCCATCTGGATTTTATACAAATTGTAAATAGCCTTTTACTCCCTGTATCTTACCCATGTCATCTTTACAATTTGAAAGAGAGTATCCCAGTCAACATTGTCAAAAGGTTTTTCTAAGTCTACAAATGCTATAAATGTAGGTTTGCCTTTCCTTAACCTATTTTCTGTGAGAACTCATAGAGTCAGTATTGCCTCACGTGTTCTGACATTTCTCCGGAATGCAAACTGATCTTCCCCAAGTCAGCTTCTATCAGTTTCTGTAAAGGATTCATGTCAGTATTTTACAATCGTGACTTATTAAACTGATAGTTTGGTAATTTTCACATCTGTCAGCACCTGCTTTCTTTGCGATTGGAATTATTATATTCTTCTTGAAGTCTGAGGGTATTTTGCCTGTCTCATACACCTTGCTCAAGAGATGGAAAGAGTTTTGTCATGGCTATCAGTAGCTCTAACAGAAGGTTGTCTACTCCTGTTTCGACTTAAGTCTTTCAGTGCTTTGTCAAATTCTTTAGTGTCTTATCTCCCATCTCATTGTCCTCTACATCCTCTTCCTTTTCCATAATATTGACCTCAAGTACATTTCCCGTGTATAGAGCCTCTATATACTCCTTCCACCTTTCTGCTTTCCCTTCTTATTTAGGACTGATCTCTCTTGATATTCATACAGGTGATTCTCTTTTCTTCAAAGGTGTCTTCAATTTTCCTATTTGCAGTATCTATCTTAACCCTACTGATACATGCTTCTACATCTTTACATTTGTCCACTAGCCATTCCTGCTTAGCAATTTTGTACTTCCTGTCAGTTTCATTTTTTAGACATTTGTATTCCCTTTTGCCCGATTCATGTTGTGCATTTTTATATTTTCTCCTTTCATTGATTAACTTCAATATCTCTTATGTTACTCAAGGATTTCTATTAACCCTCATCTTTTTATGTACTTGATCCTCTGCTGCCTTCACTATTTCATCTCTCAGAGCTACCCATTCTTCTTCTACTGTATTCCTTTCCCCTGTTCTCGTCAGTTATTCCCTAATGCTCCCTGTGAAATCCTCTATGACCTCTAGTTCTTTCAGTTTATGCGGGTCCCATCTTCTTAAATTCCTACCATTTTGCAGGTTCTTCAGTTTTAATCTGTATTTCATAACCAGTAAATTGTGATCAGGGTCCACATCTGCCTGTGGAAATGTGTTACAATTTAAAATCTGGTTCATAAATCTCTGTCTAATTGTTACATAATCAACCTGAAACCTCCCGGAGTCTCCAGGTTTCTTCCACGTATACAATCTTCTCTCATGATTCTTAAACCAAGTGTTAGTTATGATTAATTTATGCTCTGTGCAGAATTGTACCAGGCAACTTCTTCTTTCATTATGGAGCTGGTATCTGTAGAGATATCATTGGTGATTTTGCCGCTCTTGAAGAACGAAATTATAGTGAAATCTAGACCTTTAGCTGCTTACATGCATTGATAAATATCAATGGGGACAGTTGAAAAATGTGCGTCCGACGTGAGTATGAATATAGTATCTGTTCTTTCAGACATGTGTGGACGCACTCACATTGCCTGAACTCTTACGGGAATTGGTAGGTTGACTACCGTGAGTAATGAGTATAATGGGCAGGGGCACTACAAATGTAGTGTGTGGACAGAAAGTTGGAAAGTGTGGGTCTCACGGGGAATGTGCCAGAGATAAGCTGCTGCAGTCGCACTATCCTCAGTGGCTCAGTCAGATAGAGCGTCTGCCATGTAAGCAGGAGGTCCTGGGTTCGAGTCCCGGTCAGGGCACACATTTTTCATTGTCTCCATTGATATTTATCAACACCTGTAAGCAGCTAAAGGTCTAGATTTCATTCTTCTTTCATTCCTTTCCCCCAGTCCATATTCACCAACTACTTTTTGTTCATTTTCTCTTCCTACTATTAACTAGCAGTCCCCCATGACTATTAAATTTTCAGCTACCTTAACTATCTGAAAAATTTCTTTCATGTCCTCCTACATTTCCTCAATTTCCACCTCATCTACAGAGTTAGTTGGCATATAAACTTGTACTACAGTGTTGGGTGTGGGTGTGGGTTTCGTGTGTCTGGTGTGTCTGTTGGCTACAATAATGCATTCACTATTCTGTTCATAGTAGCTTATCTGTGTCCCTATTTTTCTTACTCACTATTAAACCTACTCCTGCATTACCCCTATTTGATTTTGTATTTATAACCCTGTATTCACCTGACCAGAAGTATTGTTCTTCCTGCCACCAACTTCACTAATTCCCTCTATATCTAACTTTAACCTAGCCATTTCCCTTTTTAAATTTTCTAATCTATCTGCCTGATTAAGGAATCTGACATTCCATGCTCCGATCCATAGAACGCCAGTTTTGTTTCTTCTGATAACAACGTCGTCCTGAGTGGTCCCCGCTCGATCTGAAAGGGGGACTATTTTACCTCCATAATATTTTACCCAAGGGGATGCTGTCGTCTTAAAACCGTACAGTAGAGCCGCATGCCTTTGGAAAAAAATTAAGGCTGTAGTTCCCACTGCTTTCTCTGATCTTCATTCTACCACCACCTCGGAGATGGAGAGGTTTAGTTGCTTGCTGATGTCTGGAGCTGATTTGACTTGCAGTATATCTGCACAGACATAAAATGAGAGTGTGCAGAATGGAACTTACCAATTATCTAAACTACATTTTCAGCTCTTATGAACATCTTTTGTTGGTCTAACAGGATAAGAGTGAAACATGTTATTCCTTAGAATCCTATAGCTGGCTCCTTTTCCACAGAGTCACAGTAATTAGTGAAAGTGTAGTTAATGTATGGTGAAGCAGGATGTAGTACCCAGAAAGACAAATCAATGAACTAAGAAAAGATCTGCAAAGGGTGTCTTTCTAATTGGAAGGAATTTATCACAGCTGGTAGGAAATGGGTGTCCTAAGCCATAGAGAGTGGCCAAGATTTTTGACAAAGAACTTCTAACACGGTAGAATTTTAGGGTGTTGAATTGTAGGGGAGGAATTCGTCTGTAAGCACCTGTCAAACTGCTCATTAAATGGACATTTTGCAGAACTCAGTGGAAGTGCACCACTTTATCATAATCAATGTTTATCAATAAAGTGTACGAATGATTTTGAAAACATAGTTTATTTCTGTCAGTGGATAATGTTGAAGTTCATTCATTGAGTCTGGCAGTTGTCATTTGAAACAGGTGCTGTGAGATTTTGGTACATATTAGGTGCTTGCAGCAGGAAATTGTATGATTCACAATTACAGTTCTAAAGAATGACCTGGATGAGGGGAGAGAGAGAGTGAGAGAGTATGATCTAGGTGTCGTACACAGTTATTTAATTCCATTTTTCAAGAAGTCGAATAAGTTTGTTTATAGGCTGTGTATACTGGATTTATTAGTGTGTGTGACTACATCCTTGCGTTTAGAAGTTACTAAATACTTTTATTGCTTTAATTTCGTAATGAAACATTTTTCTTTTTTGTTGTTCATTCTAATCTTAATCTGTGAAAGCTTTTTTGGAGTGTGTTGTAGCTGGTGACATTGTTGTATTCTACTTACATTGTGGTGGATTGTGCAGTATGAGTCCAAACTCCAGTGAGAAAATTTTGGACACTGGTCAGGGATATTTTCTGAGTATTTTGGTACAGGAGACCTATGGTCTCCGGTTTCTGGTGAAAGAGTAATTGCATTTTATTTTAATTCTTACCAACCCCTCCCCCACTGTTTTACTTTTATGTTTGTATTGCGCTGAAAATATCTGCACGGCAGTGCTAATGCTGACAGTATGTTCTGTGTGTATTGTTTGGAAATAAACTTGTTCCATTCACATGCAGCACTTATTGTTGACAACAGTAATGCCCACTTTACTTTCTATCCTCAAGCTTGCATTCAGTACTGCCAATTCTCTCTCAGGTTGATTTTTCTGGCAGTGTACTTGTATATCATTAAACAGCAGTATTCATAGGTTTACTGATAAAGAATTGGCTGAAATGCGCCTTGTGAATGGTTTAGTGAATGTAATGGGAGAATGGCGCGATGGCAGTATTCTAAGATGTTGCAGCGACAACGTCAACAGCATCACAGTACTTCTGCATCTGTACACTTGTGTGTGGTTTGGAGATTGCATATTACAGGTTTTTCAGTGTTGTGAAAGTACTGTTCACAGAAACAAAAAGATAATTGGAGTAACAAACTGAATAAATCATAATTATGTTATTAATCTGTAAGGATCCACTGGAGACCACAGGTCATTCAAACTAAAATACTTCAAAAATATTGCTGTACCTTTGACATTTTGTTGCTGTAATTCACCTTCACTCTACATACAGCCATAAATGTAAATAAATCTTTCATCTGTAACCTGCAGACTGCCTTATTCCAAATCATTTTGGTGGAAATTGTGCAAATTATCTACAGAACACAGCATTACCTTATAGTTTGTCATTTGCAGATAAGTGACTGACTTTTCAGTGTACATGCGAATAATGTAGCTTATGTTAGTTAAGAGAAAATTTATTGTCAGTACTCCTTCCACAGCATTTATTAATTTATTTTACCAGTTTCATCATCTGCACTTCCTAAATTTTATCCCAAGTGTCTGGAAATGGTTTCATCATATTGCTTTTATTTCCAGTACTAGGCTTTCAATGTAGAATTCTAAGTTGTTATACAAATTTTAAACATATTTAAATTAGGAAACTGAAGTGTCTTCAGTCTCCATTGCAACACATTTTCCCCAGCAATGGATGACTGTCACACTATGGTTTCTTTGTTCAAGGATAGAGGAAGAAGTCACTGAGTGCTACGAGGGTGGTTTGAAAAGTTCTCAGAATCACCATGAGAGGTCAGCGCTAGTGCAATGAGTTGTTCACGTGATATTCATTGGACTGTTGCCTGTAAACACGACATGTCAGTGCTCTTGGAGGAGAGCTGTGGGCGGTGACATGGCTCTGTCGTTGTTCCCGCGTAGTGATTTGCGAAGATGGAAAAAATTGAGACTTGAGCAGTGATTAAGTACTAGAAAGGTAGGAAAGTAAAGGACATTCGTGCCGATTTTCAGAATACACAGGGGATTCTGCTCCTTCATATTCAACTGTTGCCAAGTGGACAAATGAATTTAAATTTGGCTGGGAGAACTTGGATGATGAACTGTGCAGTGGTCGGCCAAGGTGTGTCACTACCCCAGAAATCATTGCAAAAGTGCACAAAATGGTCGAGGAGGATCGCCGATTGAAAGTGCGTGAAATTTCTCACGCTTGCCAAGTGTCATCTGAAAGGGTACATCACATTTTAACCGATGAATTCACAAAACTGAAAATTTTTTTAGTGGACAAAGACTCACTTCAAACGAAGAATTTATAGCCAGAGGTGACAACTATTTTGCCGGTCTGGAGGAAACTCATTTTCAAGATGGGATCAGGGCCCTGTAACATCTTTGGACCAAGGTCATTAATCTACAAAGAGACTACAATGAAAAATTAAAAAAAAAGGTTTCAGTGATGTAAGTACATTTTTTCTAATCTGTTCCATTCCAAGAACTTTTCAGACCACCCTCATACATCAGGAGAATACTTGGAGTCAGGCAAAATTTGATATTCCAAAGAAGCAGCAGGTGTCCTGTGCAGAATGTGCTGTGGTGTTGTCATGGGCCAAAAACACCCTTGGAAACCTAAGGCTAATGAAGTCATTTGGAGTGGCCTCACACAGCTGTAACATTTCTACTCTTGCCTCAATGCAGCATCTTTTCCAGTCGGTGTGAGCAGTAGCGGAACCCAATGGCATACATTGCGTGAAAATGTGCAAATGTTGAAACCTGGTCCGTGACTGTGTTTCACTTCGTCCATTACAGCCTAACTTGTGATATGGCAGTCTTTGCATCCCAGGACCACTACTTCTTTTGCAACTCCCAGAAGAGATAGTCTGCTATTTCATTTGTTAGCATTCAAGATTATCTTATCACACTGGAGATGCAGCACGACCTAACTACTGTGTCATATTCTGCATTGTTGTCATACACTAGCACCAACTTAACATGTATTGTAGCAATTTTTGCCTCAAATGTAGAACACTAATTACCACACAATACTACACTTTTTAGTCGGTTATGTCATTTTGTGATCATCTCAAATGTAGAACACCAGTTACCACACAGCACTATGCTTTTCAGTTGATTATGTCATTTTGTTTGAGTTCCTCTAGGGTGTGTATTTGGTACCTTCTTAGTTATATGATCTATCCATATAATTTTCTGCGTTATGCTGTGAGATAAAATTTCAAAAGCTAGTATTCTCTTCTTGTCTGAAAGGTTTGTTGTCAATGTTTCACTTCCATACATGTCTAAACATCAGACAGATGCCCTCAGAAAACACTTCCTAACACTTAAATTTCTATTCAGTGTTTTTTTCAGAATCATGTTTCTTGTTACTGACATTGTAAATTTTATATCCTCTCTACTTTGGCCATTGCCAGTTATTTTACTGCCCAAATAGCAACATTCATCTACTAGTTGTCTTATGTCATTTCTTGTCTTGCACATCCCCATTTCTTAAAAGATTACATTTTCTGCCTTTGTTCAGTTCGCGGAGCATCTGAAAGTATTCATCTGCTATGTGAGTAGCATACCGGTATATATGCTTGACCTGTTAACAGATTCAGTGTTACATTCTAAGCAGTGTGTACAGGATAAGAGCATTAACATAACTGTATGTGTTAAAAAATACAATACAGCTAGATATTAATAAAAGAAAATTGAATGAGAACAATTTGTGCTTTGAATTTCACTACTGTTTGAATGTATTTCTTCAAATAGTGAGTTAATGACAACTGAGAAGTCCATTGGTTGAGAAATCAGATTATTAGCCCAGCTAACATATACATCTATACTCGACGATCCAGCATGAGCTGCATGGCAGAGGGTATGTTCCATTGTACCAGCTATTAAGGTTTCTTCCCATTCCGTTCATATATGGAATGCAGCAAGAATGATTGTTTGAATGCCTCTGTGTATGCAGTAATTATTCTTATTTTATCCTCATGATCCCTATGTAAGAGGTACTTACAGGATTGTAGTATATTCCTAGGGTAATCATTCAAAGCTGGCCCTTGAAACTTTGTTAACAGAATTTCTCGGGATAGTTTACGTCTATCTTCAAGTCTTCCATTTCAATTCCTCCAGTATCTCTAAGATACTCTTGCGTGGATTATTCAAACCTGCAACCATTCATGGTGCCCTTCTATGTATACGTTCAGTATCCTCTGTTTGTCCCATTTGGCACAGGTCCCATACACTTGAGCAATGTTCTAGGATGGGTCGCACAAGTGATTTGTAAGCAGCCCCCTTTGTAGACTGATTGTACTTCCCCAGTATTCTACCAATAAACCGAAGTCTACACCTGCTTTAGGCACGACTAACACTCTCAGTTGCAAAACTTGACAGTAAACTGTTAAGTACATTCAACAATTACTGTTCTGCCATTATAAGTGTGCATCCATCAATGAAAAATTGTAATGCATTCCACAGGAACTCGGGCTACTCTTAATAATTTATGGTAGCCTGAATTTTGGTATACTTGAAGTCACTGAATCATGAACTTCCAGAGATTAAATCATTATCAACATATTTGCGAATTATTCCACACAGCTCATAGTATTCATTGCTTCTTGTTAAAGGGTCTATCACTTAACTTTGGAAAAACACAGTTCAAAATATTCTGTGAAAGGCAAAGTAAATTGCTAAAATAACAATATGGAATGGGCAAAGGGAATATGTAAAACTGGTTATTCCAATTTCTTAGATGTGCTTATTGGTCAGGGCTTGAATTGGGTATCACATACTGTAGATCTTCTCAAGCACTATAGTTCATAAACATTTGCTGTATATGTCATTGCATATTTGGGTGATGAAATCATAAAAAAAATTAGGTTACTTTGTATAGTTCCATTCATTGCTGTCTTAGAATAATTTTATGGGACAATTCCACATGTAGACACAAAATAGTCATTGCACAGAAACTTGCTGTAAGGATAGCAACAGGTGTCTATCCTCAAACTTCATGTACACAACTGTTTAAAAAAATTAGGCATACTAACAACAGAATCACAATACTTTTACTCCTTTACAAAGTTTCATATGAAGAATTGAGCAGTGTTTGGAAATAATAATAGCATTCATAAATATAACACAAGGGACAAAACGTTTTAC
Source organism: Schistocerca nitens (assembly GCF_023898315.1). NCBI lineage: Eukaryota > Metazoa > Arthropoda > Insecta > Orthoptera > Acrididae > Schistocerca > Schistocerca nitens. The sequence continues at coordinate 923,356,315 of NC_064614.1, read as the reverse complement.
TCTGGCATAGAACAGGGCAAAATATACAGCCATAAAAATATTTAACCACCTCCCTTATAAAGTGAAGGCTCTGGCAGATAGTGAAAGTTTTAAAACAAATTAAATCATTTATACTTTACAACTCCTATTACATACATAAATTTCTGGCTAGATAAAATTTTTGGGATTAGGTTGTTGTACATTCAGATTAAAACAAAAAAATCCAGTTATGTACATGGTCAGCATGTATCCATGTTTCCACAGCAGCAAAAAAAAATAATAAAAAAAATAAAAAAAATTGCAGGGTATCAGTAGAAAGCGAAAAACTGTAAACTTTGGTGGCCAATTGATGAATTTGTGACAGTGCAGCACAATTTCACAGTGCAACTGGCGAGGATAATAAACTGGGGACATGCAAGGCATAAAGTATTTGAGGAGTTCATTTCATGTACTCAGCTGAATAGTAACTATGCCTCGCTGACAGGAGCATCAACAATATACACAGATGTCAACATCTGAGAGAGCATGTGTAGTTGGGCTCAATTGGCAAAATGCTCAACATTTGAATAGGAGTGATGCCACTATTCGAGGATGTTTCAGGAATAGGTGAACTGTGGCTGAACGAAGCATCAAAAAGGAAGCTATTGACCTAGACAATAGAATGAGAGGACTGAGCAGTCATCAGAGAGACACTCATTGCACTGAATTCATCATTGTCATCAATCCGACATGCATCTGGTGCTTATGTGACCAAGGACCATTAACAGGTGGCTCACAGAAAAGCAGCTAATCTTACAGCGCACCTTGCACCGACATGGCAGTTTGTCAATGGCACCAACAAACTCATTTGCAGCGGCACGTTCAGCCTGGAATCTGACTAAATGCAGAACTGTCTTTAGTGAAGAGTTCCGCTTCAAATTGAGCCCCGGTGATGTATCTAGAGATGCCCCAAGCAGCACTGAGATATCAACCTGACTGTCATTTGCCATACAGCTTGACAGCCAGCAGTGATGGTCTGAGGTGCCATATCTTTTAATAGCAGGAACCCTTTGGTTGTCATCTGCAGCAACCTTACAGCACAGCAATATGTTGATAATATTCTGCGTCCTGTTTTGTTGCCCTTTGTGGTAAGCCATCCTGGGCTTAAATTTCAGCAAGATGCCCACCCACACAAAGGAAGAGTTTCTGCTGCTTGCCAAATCCTACCTTGGCCAGCCTGGTCGCCAGATCTCTTTCCAATTGAGACTGTTTGGAGCATTATGGGCTGTGCCATCTAACCACCTTGGGATTTTGACTATTTAACTCACCAATTGGACAGAATTTGTCATGGTGTCCTTCAGGAGGGCACCCAATGACTGTCAATCAATGCCAAGCTGAATAACTGTCTTCATAAGGGCCAGAGGTGGTCCAAAGCATTATTGATGGGCTCAATATGTGAAGCTCTTTCTCGTGAATAAGACATTCAATTTTTATGAAATTGTAATCATTTGTTTATCTGTACATGTACCTCACATCTGCTGATTTCGATTGGATTATTCCTTTGTGGTGCATTTTTATTTTGTACAATGTGTCTTAGAGTGTATGTCTTATTTGTGAACCTACTGACGCATTGCTCATTGTGGTGAGTTGTCATGATGTGATCCACACCACATGCAAAAATCCTAAACTAAACATTGTCATTCTATGACAACAGTGCCCAAACCTGCACTAGCCATTCAGATACTAAAGATAACGATTGGCCGAAGAAAAAGTACACTGCCTCAGCTAAATGTGAGTGTACACAGGAAGCTTACATCCCCACACTAACTTGTTCTCAATAGTGACTGCAGAAGATTTCAAAAATTAAAATAACAAGACCTTTTGAAGTGATACATGAAGGGGAGGGGTGTAAAAAAAAAAAAAAAAAAAAAAAAAAAAAAAAAAAAAAAAAAAAAAAAAAAAAAGGGGGGGGCAGCAACAAATTTTGTAACGTCTGGCGATGGATCATGCAAAATGAAAATTACATTAAAAATATGATCTGCACACTTCACTTCACATAAATCCTTCCCTACTCACAAAGATACAAAAGTTCTTTACAATATTCCAATTATCTTTCTCTGTTTACACATAGAAGAATAACAAATAGATATTATCCTTGGTTAAGAAACAATGCATTAAATGTTAGCAAACAAAATTAAACAAGAATAAGAAAATATGTAATTTATTATGTTGGTTCAGACAGTAAAAACCTAACACTGGAACACAGTAGCTGAATATGAGAAACACTACGTGCAAAAATTGGTTACTTCCAGGACAGCTCCAAGCCAGATGCCTTGTAGCACACCCCACTGACCCCAAACCATTGTCATTTGTGACTTTAGTGGCATCAAGGGAGAGCTGATTGGAGGGCAGAGTGGAGGTTGTGACATTGCCTGCGTTATTTCTTTGCTGATAGTCCTTGGTGTCGATGTACTGCACTGGCTGAAAATTGGGGGATGGAAGTTCAACACTGACTACTGTAGATGATGTAGCCAACAGTTGCACAATTGTGTTTCACAGTTCTTTACTTTCACTGTTCACAACCCCCCAATATTGCACAATTATATAGCCAGTTCACTATTGGTAAATGTTGATGAGCCTCATTAATAGGTTGCAGGCAACATCAGCATACTGCTACAATAGTTTGGTGTTAAACATCTATGAGCACTAAAAACTTAACCACACAGTCCCCAGTTCTTAAGGCATAATACTATTTTTCAAATAAATTAAACAGACGTTGTCATGAATTGTTCTGACACACGGCCTATTTTTGTTACACTTATTGCACTGTTAAGTTGATGCAGTGTTGTTAATCTAACCAATACATGTATCACATCTGAAAATGGCTGTGGACTGACTGACTGTTTGTCTCGGGACCAAAAATTGTTCCTTATATATCCTCACAGTAATAAGCACTGAATCTATACATTGTTTGATGTTTAAGTTACAGAAATTACAACTGAAATGTAACTCATTCAATTAACAGAATACATGAAAAAATTCCTACTTTTTAACCATTCCTTCTACCACAAAGGTTATCCTGAATTATTTGTTTAAATAAACAGATATAGTTATACAAACAATACTTTTGACAAACCTGGTAATTTTTTGGAATTAATTAAGAGCTGGCTTTGCTAACATGTTTTCGAATGGAGCCAAATAAATACTTTAAGAATCCTAATGGTTCTTCTTCCAAATGTTTATAATCAGTATAGAATTTATATTTGTTTATAAGTCAACAATAGAATCAAAGTCATGAAACAATTACTGATTTCACCCTATAATGATCTGTAGCAAAAGATATTAACTAGGAGTGGTCAAAACAAATTAGGAAATTAATTACATACACAAAACTAAGCACAAAATTGGACCTGGTGCTATATTCCTTAAGACTGAGGGCTAACCTTTCTCTTTTATGGAAATGCAGATTGTATTTGTGCATGTTAATGGTAATTAGGCCAGAAATGAAAATAAAATGAATTTCAGGAGGCAGATGGCAAAACAAGAGAGGAAGGAAAGAGATCCCAGCTTGCTTTGTCACAAGTGCTCTTGTGTTTTCTGATGAAAGCTGGTCCCACCTAAGTGTCAGTGATGGCCGTGTGTAGGTGAGCACCTGCAACCAGCCTGCGAGTGTCCTAGACACATTGGACCTACACCTGGAGTTATGACCATGGGCACAATTTCGTATGACAGTAGGAGTACTCTCTTTGTTATCCCACACATTCTGACCCTCTGCAAATGGAAACAAATTTATTTATTAATTTTTTATTTATATACTTGTTCCATAGATCTGTACATGTGAGCAAGTCACTCAGATGTGGAACGTGTCAATGTACATAATAAAATACATAGAATAAAGACATTGTTATAGTATTAATAACAGTGCACAAAAGTCATACTTATTAGCTTACAAACTAGTCAACATAAATGTGAAGATAGCAGGTTCATATTTAGGGCATTATTGCAAAGTCAAAGGGCAAGAGTTGGTGGCACTGCATAGCAGGTCCACAACATCAAAAACTATGAGAAGGTAACCACAGGGAAATGGTCATTTCGTATGACAGTAGGAGCACTCTCTTGGGCATCCCACACATTTTGACCATCTGCAAATGGAAAATAAGTCAAAGGGCAAGTTTTGTTGGCACTGCATAGCAGGTCCACAAGATCAAAAACTATGAAAAGGTAACTGCAAGGAAATAGTCAATGTAACAGCTCACGGACGACATCAAGGTGACAGATAATTGGTGAAGTAGTTGATTCAGTTACAACACATAACCAGAGCCCTTTAACAATTCACTTCAGCTTAGTCCCATGGCAGGACTGATTTTAACACATCATTTTGGTGCCCAGATAAAATGAAGTGAAATGAGAAAGATTTTGTGATAATAAAACATAATTTTTGGTAAATACCGGAAGAATATATGACATTTCCTACAGCAACTAGAAGTAAACTGTAAAGAAAAGAGGCAAACACATGCTGTAGTGTGACCTGAAGTAATCAAAATATCAAAGAAGAAGTAATTTTCAATTTAGTAAAAACCAAGTAAGTGTGAACAGTCACAACGGACCAGGTAAAGGAGATTGGATGACCATAGCAACTTGGTCAACCCCAAGAATTGTTTACGTGCTGAAAAAACCTTCAACACGCGAATCAATAAATGTTACATCGATGAAACAGAAGGCCTCTTAATGCTGATTCCAAATCTATGAGAGCTGCTGACTTCTGAGAGTGACTCTTCAGCCAACTAATGCAACAGCAGCATGGTTTAACTTTGCATCAATGGCTACACACACACACACACACACAAAAAAAAAAAAAATCGCTCGGTGCAGTGTTAGCAGTGCAGCTCATTAGATGAGCTATCCCAGCCTCAAATGGAACAATTTTTTTCTAGTAATTTGTTCTTGGAGTGTTGTAGTTAACAGTACAATTGACTCCCTGTGTTTCTTTCAAAACAAAATCACAGAACATCAATGTCCTTAAGAGTAGAGATTGTTGTTGTTACTAGATGCTGATTACTAGAAGCAACATGGAAAACACTTTAGCCAAAATATCAGAAAAAACTAAAAAGTTACAACAGCTAGACAAGCTTCCTAACAGTGTTACAAATTTAAAAAGAAGAGGAGAGGAATTGGATACAAAAATAGACTCTTCAAATAGTAAAATTTCGAATATAGATATGGTCAAATTACCTAAGGAGTTACAGACTGATATCGAAAAACATTGAGGTTTAGTAAGAAAGAAGGTTCATGAACAAATATTAAGAGATAGAACTGCCTGCCAAGGAATTTGAGGGAAACATTCCACGTAGGAAAAATATATCTAAAAACAGAGATGATGTGACTTACCAAATGAAAGTGCTGGCAGGTCGACAGACACACAAACAAACACAAACATATACACAAAATTCTAGCTTTCGCAACCAACAGTTGCTTCGTCAGGAAAGAGGGAAGGAGAGGGAAAGATGAAAGGATGTGGGTTTTAAGGGAGAGGGTAAGGAGTCATTCCAATCCCGGGAGCGGAAAGACTTACCTTGGGGGAAAAAGGACAGGTATACACTCGCACACACACACACACACACACACACACACACACACGTGCGGATGGATATGTGTGTGTGTGCGAGTGTATACCTGTCCTTTTTCCCCCAAGGTAAGTCTTTCCGCTCCCGGGATTGGAATGACTCCTTACCCTCTCCCTTAAAACCCACATCCTTTCATCTTTCCCTCTCCTTCCCTCTTTCCTGACAAAGCAACCATTGGTTGCGAAAGCTAGAATTTTGTGTATATGTTTGTGTTTGTTTGTGTTTGTTTGTGTGTCTGTCGACCTGCCAGCACTTTCATTTGGTAAGTCACATCATCTCTGTTTTTATATATATATATATATATATATATATATATATATATATATATATATATATATATATAGGGAAACATTCCACGTGGGAAAAATATATGTAAAAACAAAGATGATGTGACTTACCGAACGAAAGCACTGGCAGGTCGATAGACACACAAACAAACACAAACACACACACAAAATTCAAGCTTTCGCAACAAACTGTTGCCTCATCAGGAAAGAGGGGAAGGAGAGGGAAAGACGAAAGGATGTGGGTTTTAAGGGAGAGGGTAAGGAGTCATTCCAGTCCCGGGAGCGGAAAGACTTACCTTAGGGGGAAAAAAGGACAGGTATACACTCGCACACACGCACACACACACACATATCCATCCATACATGTGAGCAACAACTAGGAAAATAGACATAGCATTGAAGCTCCAGTTGATGACAATGTCGTTGGGTCTACTGTAAATTATTATTTTACGAAACTACCACTACTGATATTATTATTTGTCAATATTTCAGTTCTGTTCATAGTAATACAACATACTTCATATGTTTTGAATAAATCCCAGTCAAAACTCACACAATCGCCAGGATAAAACGAAACTGTTCCAACAAGCACTTCATATGAAGGAAACACAGGATACTCAAAGTTATGTAAAACATTGTTCTTGAGACCTCATGGCTACAATTGTGCACACAGAAAAACATCGCTTCTTTTTGTTGACTGAAACAAATGATTTTGAAATATTGATTGTTGTAATAAATAAATAGAACATACTACAATGTTCATGCAAAACAACAATGCTGTTACTCAACTATACTGTGGCTTATAGCTTACCAAAGACTACCATGTACTTTCAAGGTCGCAAACTGCTCTGCACTGCTACATTAATCTGTTGATATGTTTATAGCTCTGCACAACAGATGGCAGCACTTGTGCATGGTGAAAAGAATGAACATTCACAAATGTTCACATCAGCTCCAAATTGAGGAAAAATATTTCTATTGCAGTTAAGACATCGTGAAAATTAATGTACACAGTTGTAACCACAGGGTCTGAATGGGTTAAAGGAACATTTGAAAATGGAGTTAAGCATTTCAGCTTTTGCTTTGCTACCCTCAATTTCAGTTCCTGTCTCATTTGCTAGGGACTGGACACGAACTTTGGTGTCACTAACTGCCTTCACATATGACCAGTATTTCTTTGGGTTCTGTGAAAGATTATTTGACAATATTCTGCTACAGCAGTCATTGAAGGCATCACACATTGCTCTCTTGACAGCCAAACATGTTTCATTCAGCATCTCTCTATCCATAGCACTATGCTTTGTTTTACACCTATTATGCAGTAATCTTTATTTCTTTAGAAGTTTCTTTACAGTGACTGCATACCATGGTGGTTCCCTCCAATTATGAACTGTTCTACTGGGTACATATCTATACAGTGCATGGTCAACTATTCTTTAGAACTTGAGCCATAGTTCTCATACATGATCCTGGCCTTTGCTGAAAGTTTGAAGTTCCTTATTGAGATATGACACTACTGATTTTTTATCTAGTTTACTGAATATATATATATATCTGTCTGCTTATTTTAATTACTCTTTGTACTGTGATAATCATTGTTGCCACAACTGTATCATGTTACAGGTCATGTCTATTTGTTGCCATTGTATCCAATATATTTCCATCATGAGTGAAATTCTATACTATCTGTTCTAGGTAGTTCTCAGAAAAGGCATTTAGTAATGTTTCACAGTATGTCCTATTACAATGACCACTAACAAAATTGTGATTTTCCCAATTGTTGGATGCTTAAAGTCTCTACCGTTGATTATAGTATGATTGTGGAACTTACGTACAAGTGAACTGAGAGTTTTTGTAACATTGTTAGTTCCATCAGGAGACAAGTCTGGTGGGTGATAGAAAGATCCAGTTGTCATATTATCCCCCCCCCCCCCCCATCTGATACTGAGTCTTACCCAAACAATCTCATATGCAGCTTCAATTTCTATCTCATTGGATTTGAGTTTTTTGTATACTACAACAAATATACCTTCTCCTCTTCGCCTTTGGCTATCCTTTCGATATACACTTAAGTTTTCCCCAAAAATCTCACAGCCATCAATTTCAGGTGCCAACAAACTTTCTGTTCCTAATATTGTGTGGGCTTCACTGCTTTTCATGAGAATTTCAAACTCTGGCACTTTGTTATGAATGCTTCAGCAGTTTACCATTTGGATTTTTTTACTCCCACATGTGGGAAGTATTTATTTTGAGCTCACACTGATACTTTGGGTTTCCTACAGCTATCATTATCTGGGTTGGATAGAGAGTTGCCTAATCTAGAATACCCCTGTGTGCACCCTGAACACAGTCAGGTATCTGAGTAGCAGCACGTGACCTATTTAGGGAGATCCTACAGTTCTCTGCCCTATGGTGCAAGTCCAGAAGTCCAGGATGTCACAGCCGACATTGTTACAGACCTTCAAGTCCAGATGTCACAGCCTAGCTTGTCACAGACTCTCCTAAGTCTCTGGTTCAGTCCTTCCACTCAACTCAGAACCAAAGGTCCATGATCAGTTCTGGAGACAATCCCGCAGATTGTGAGGTTTGTTGAAACCCAGTGCACAAGTTTGGTCTTCTCAGCCTTCTCTGCCAGTCACTGGAATGTCCCAAGAATTATCTCAGAGCCTAGATGACAGGCATCACTTGTTTCAACATGCACCACAATCTGCAGTTGGTTGCACCCTGTTCCGCCAATGGCTGCTCGAATAGACTTTTCAACAGTTTTAATGATGCTCCCAGGCATACACTCAGAGTGCACCTGGTTTTCTTTCCTGTCCCTTGCTGCCATTTCCCTAATAGGTACTATCATTTGCCATGCGTTTGAATTGCAAGTAATCAATAGACCCCACCCTTTTGTGTTTGCCTCCTCCTGACACCAGGCAAAACGGTTTTCTCCAAAACAAGAGCAGTGTGTCCTATTGGCGTGGTTTTGGTTTCAGTTTCAGTGAAAGGTAGCACCTCAAACTTGTTGTTGGTTAGTGGGATCAGTACAATCCCCACCGTCCTTCATGGCCTCCATCTACCCTATACAGGAGACCTAGATCTGCCAGTGGCATACCACTTGCAGTCAAGGGAATGAGTAATGACAGATCCTGTACTTTCTGCAGAGGAGACAGGATCCACAGGAGAGGATAGTACTTGAGGTACCTCTGCTACAGGTATCACAGGTACATGATTCCCAGGAGCTCTTTCAACACACTGATTTGCAGCAGCTGCCAATCATTTGAAAGTAGTCAGGGCAATTTCCAACAGCTTACGAACATCAACCAACTCATCCCCTATTCGAGAACAGCATTCACAGTAAGGCTCCATTTTGCTGGTGCAATACATTAGAAGGCAGTGAAGAAATAAATTTAAATTAACCCACTGATCGTCTTTTAATCTGTTGAGCTAAAAAGTTACTCATTCCCACAAGAACTGAAGCAAATACACAAAATAAGATTTATTTTAAGGCAACACAAAAACCTATGGTAAAAATAAATAGTTTGCTAAAACATTTTGAGGCTAATTATAGTTGTAAGCAAACTCAAAAATAGGGTCAATTTACAATAAATGCAGGTAATATGTAGGGCTACTCCTCTTTAAGGGGAAACTGGATGTAATATGTTAGTTAGAAAATCAGCTACAGTAACTAAATCACAAATGCTGATTCACTACAAATTGCTCCTAGATTATGCATAGGACAAAGGCCGCATCCAAAATTTCTCAAATGCACATTTATCTGCGTTGATATACAATGAAATTCAGGGGTACTCTATTCTTCGGTTGAACTGTTAAACACAAATGCTGATTTGCTATGACAAAATTACATATTCAAAACACTTGTACCAGTAACTTAAGAAAATATAGTTTTACATGCAACCAAAAATTCTCAAAATAACCTTCTCCTCATGTAATTGTGCAATGAAATTAGAGAATGATTGTTTTGAATGAGAATAGGCCTACTGTTCCAAAAATTTTAAAAGAGCACAGTTAAGTTTACGTTTTGCAACAATGATGTCTCAAAATACATACCTCACATGAGAAACTTAAGAAATGGAGATAAATTGATCAACTTTTTAAATTCTGTGACATGCTCAATGTAGTGGACTGTTAACTCTTTGGAGCACGGTGGTATACATAGTATACCACCTTTTGAAAATTTTCTTGGCTCTTTGCACAGTGGTTTAACTGCACGACCACCACTCTAATATGCTCACCTAGTTCTCTACTTATCAGACAGATGGCACTCACTGCCTATAAGGAATCAGTTCCCGCCAAGAATTGCATAGATTACAACTGTGAAAGCTGCGTGCTGAGTTGTGCATGGTTTTTGCGTGTGAATAGTGGTTTATAACGAATTTCTTGTTGCGCCTGTGTTTTTTCCATATCTTGGACGTCACAGCTACGGTATGAACCCATGTATACATTCATATGCACAATCTTCCGTTATTTATATACAATTTATTTTGGTGGTATATTATTTGTACCACCGTGCATGTAGCAGTATTCTATTGCATTTCGTTTCCTAGTATAAAATTCGAAATCCTCCGCTACAAAGTTTAGTTTTTAATTGTGTTGTGACTTATTTTAGCTCTTTCTCCATTTTGTTTTGCTTACGTATTCTTTACTTGGATTCAGGCTGTTGTTTGAAAATGAAAATGTCAAGAAGAGGCTTACGAGATGAAGAAATCGAACGATTATTGTGTGAAATTCCATCAGACGAGGATTCCACTGTTGACACCACAGATGACGAATCTGATTATGAAGCAAGCATTGTTGCGGAGGCTATTGTGTCGTCTGAAGGCGAAGTTTCAGAGAGCGAGGAAGAAAGTGAGTCCACTCCGCCAAAACGCGCTGCTGACACAGCGCCAACTTGGGGACAACAATTCAATGCTACCTCAGGAATGCAGTTCGACAGTGAATCAGGACCAAGTGCTTTTATTAGGGACATTGATGATCCAGAACCTATCGATATATTCGAAAAAATATTTCCAAAAGAGCTAGTTGAGCTAATCGTTTTCCAAACAAATTTATATGCGACGCAATCTGGCAAGTCTTTCACTCCAACAACTGACAATGAAATACGAACTTTCCTGGGAATCAACATTTTGATGGGTATAAAGCGTATGCCAGCATACAGAGACTACTGGTCTAGTGCCCCAGAACTTCATGATCGTTATATTGCATCTCTGATGGCAGTAAATCGGTTTGGATGGTTACTGAGGAACATTCATCTGAATGATAACACATTGCATCCAGAAAAAGGACACCCAGGTTATGACAAACTGTACAAGCTGCGACCAGTGATCAAGATACTATCTGAATCTTTTTCCAAGTGTTACCAACCCAGCAAACACCTAGCAATTGATGAGTCAATGATCAAATTCAAAGGCCGCAACAGTATGAAACAATACATGAGAGATAAACCCATAAAGCGTGGTTACAAAGTGTGGATGCTGTGTGACAAGACCTCTTACAACTTGAAATTTGATATTTACACCGGAAAAGTAGGTGACACAGTGCAAACAGGCCTTGGGGAGCATGTAGTGCTGAGTTTGTCCTCTGAACTCGTAAATAAAGGCCATTATCTTTATTTCGACAACTATTTCAATAGCTATAACTTGTTGGCTGGTTTACAGCAGAGAAACATATATGCCTGTGGGACAGTTCAACCAACAAGGAAACATTTACCCAAATTAAAAACAGACAAAGAATTAAGCAGAGGTGAATTTGACTGGAGGGTCAGCAACTGTGGCATCCTCTACTTGAAGTGGAAAGATAAGAGAGCTGTTCATCTCCTTTCAAATTTTCACAGTCCTGAAGTTACTACAGTGACTCGCCGTGAAAGAGATGGTTCACGCATAGAGCTACCTTGTCCTCAAGCAGTGATGGATTACAATGCACACATGAACAATGTCGACAAGTTCGACCAACTGAAAAAATCATATGAAATAAGCCGGAGAAGTAAAAAGTGGTGGCACCGAATATTCTTTCACCTGCTTGATGTCAGTATCGTCAACAGCTATATAATTTGGAAGGAACTAGGCGATAGAGAAAAAATGACTGCCAAAGTCTTCAGGATGAGTATCCTGCAAAGCTTAGTAACCCAGAAAACACCATTGAGGCCATCTAGACTTCATGAGAGTCAAGTCCACGTAAAGAAAAACAAGCCATATGTTTCCTCACGCCAGCGTCTCGACAATTCATCCCACCAGCCAGAGCGTACTACCGCCAGACGTTGTGCGAAATGCAGTACAAAAAAGAAGCAAGTGCGCACTTTCTGGATGTGCGCTGAATGCAAAGTGCCTTTGTGCCTTAGCAAAACAAAAAGGTGCTTTCAAGATTTTCACAAAAAGGAATAAGAAACATATTTTATTTGTAAGGTTTGTAATTTGATTTTGTATTGTAAATGACCAATTGCCAGAAATAAAATTATTTTACATTAATTATACTAATTATTACTGCTTAGAGTAGAATTTAAAGGTGAGTTACAAGCACAAACCAAGATATCTCAAAAACTTTAGGTACGGCCCTAAGTGGCATGGTGGTATATTATATATACCACCATCTAAAACCAAAATCAATACAATAAAAAATTTTAATTCATGTTTTCCTTTATTAGCAACCCCACCAGACATAGAAAATGCATGTTTTATTAAAAAATTAATTAAACATAAAATCTGTGCATCAAAGAGTTAAGGCAGCCAGTCCACAGTGAAGTAGCCGAAAGGGCACGCGTCAACTCACGCCGTCTGGCGTTAAGTCTGGAACAGGATTCGTAATGAATGTGATAAAGAAAAGAACATAGCTACTAGAACACTTAACTTTTATATTGTCCTTTGGTATACAGCATTCTGGATGATACAAGTGAGACTCTATCTTGAGGTACATGCAATGGTACAAATGGCGCCTTGCTAGGTCGTAGCCATGGACTTAGCTGAAGGCTATTCTAACTGTCTCTCGGCAAATGAGAGAAAGGCTTCATCAGTGTAGTCGCTAGCAACGTCGTCGTACAACTGGGGCGAGTGCTAGTCCGTCTCTCTAGACCTGCCTTGTGGTGGCGCTCAGTCTGCGATCCTGACAGTGGCGACACGCGGGTCCGACATGTACTAATGGACCGCGGCCGATTTAAGCTACCACCTAGCAAGTGTGGTGTCTGGCGGTGACACCACACTCAACTAATTCACAACCTGAAATTTCCATGAACAGGACTGAAATGATGGATGAATACATTGGCAATCCTCTGATGTCAGAATACAAACAGGTGTTCTTTGATGTATTGGATGAAAGTGTAACACAACTGCTAACAAGATTTTCATGTTGTGATAAACTGCTCTTCCTTAAATTAGGTGATACTACTCAGTTCACCAGTTATGCTCAGAATTTCCCTGTAGATGGTGTGGATTCATTATTATAAACTTATGATGCATCTTTCTGTCACTCACAGTTGGTTGTAGAATTGAAGACTGAATTTTCATCCCAGCATAAATAAACATTTCACTCTGTCAGTTTGGGACATGTAACCAAAGCATGGATGAAAATCAAACAGACAAATTCTTTCAAAAGCTTTCAAGTTATTTTGCCTAACTGTTACCATTCCTGAAACACGTATTTCAGTTAAAGGAGTTTTCCTGTCTTGAACATGTAAAAACATTTTCAACAAACAGTACGGGCCAGGATCACTTATCAGTTCTTGCCTAGGGTGCCCATACAATAATTTGTAAGGAGGGGGAGGGGGACTGGAAGTGTGAAGTACTGAAGTGTTTTTAATATTTTGGAAGATGAATGATGACTTATGAGTAGACATCAAAAAGTCCCAGTCCTGACCTTGTTAAAAATCTGCATAATACTGAATTTTAATCTTTTCCTTTCCTTGAGAGCGAGGTGTGGTGCTGGAGTGGGGAGGTGCAGCCCTCCCTTGCCCACAGGTATGAGCACCCTTGGCTCTTGCTGGTGCCTCAACTGACAACCAGTACTGCAAATGTTTGAAAGCCAAGACACATGGTATGATGATGCCATTGAAAAATTTGGGAAGAAAAAGGATCATCGAGCTAACTTCTTTTACAAGTAACGACACTCAAATTCCAGTTCGTCTGTAAATAAAAGTGTGTCTCATTATTATTATTATTATTATTATTATTAGCAGCAGTTACACTAGCACTAGTCGTCATTGTCGTTTTAGCAGTAATGGTAATAGTGGTGGCTATCACTAGGAGTGCTGGGTATGAGTACATTAAAAGGGAAGGAAAGGGGATTTTCTAGTATACTTCCTGGCATCCTCAGAATTTTGGCCCCTGATCTGCCACTGGAAGTGCTGACTACAACGTTAATGTCCAGAAATAGTTGAATGAAAAAAAAGGGAAATGCCTGTTGCTTTTGTGACATTATGAGATAACCTTCAAAAATGTTGTTCTAGTTCATACGAGATCTATTTACTCAATGTATATAAATGTTTCATATGAGGAACAAAATATAAAGAGTTCTTTAAAAGTCAGTTATGCCATTTCATAGCTTGAAGATTATAGAATTCTCTTCACAGCCCTCTACCCCCTACAAATGTAAACAAAGTCACATGGTGAGTGTTGGTGGCACTGCATAGCAGGTACACAGCATCAAGGAACTATGAGAAGGTAACCACAAGAAAGCACTTGAAGTAAAAGCTCATGGACAACATCGAGGTGACAGATCATTTGTGAAGTTGTTAATTCAGTTATAACAGTTAACCAGAACCTTTAAACACTTCATGTCAAGTCACTGTGGTGTGCATGCCTCACTATATTACAAAAGTATTCTTGAGATGATATGCACAAGTGCTGAATGCATGAATATCTGGCAGGAAATACATCAAACTATGGTCCACCAGTGGACCTCTGATGTCTCAGGAATCATTTCCTGCAGCAGTGTTCATTAGTAAAAAGACATCAATGTTGTTTGTGGTATACTGCTGTCAGCAAGTGTTGTGTTGCTCACCCAGAGTTGTGGTCATTTATCAGCATTGTGCCTGAGAGGAAATACAAGCTCTCCACAGGTCCAAATAGCTTACCTGAAGCCGTGCATGCCGCTGGAAAAGTACGGTGCTGTATCTAGGTGTGCATGCACCTGCTCTGTGATATAGAGACTGCATCCCAGATGATTTGGCATGGCTGGCAAACTGTTCTGTTTAGTATTGCTGCCATCTGGCTAGCCCTACTACTAGTGTATTGCTCTTCGCAGGCTGCCAGAAAAGTTGCTGGGTGGCTGATATCATCATTGGCTGCATGCTAGTTGATGACAGCATCATGTCATTATGACAGAAAACATATGTTGCCTAGACAATATATCTTTACTCCTAAATGAAACTAAGCTCACAGTGCCTGATTAATACACTATGCATAGGTACATGGTGAAAGACGCCCTGGATATGGTAAAGTTAAAATTTATTTTAAAAAAATGAAATAGTAATAATTCCAGAAGCAAGGACTGACCATAAGCATGGGCACAAACATTAATTATGAATACACAGCAAGGTGCAGACAAATGAACAAAAAACATCATTCACTTTTCTTTGTACAAGATTTTGTTTCACTCTCTCGTATGTAGAAGGATGGTTAAGATGTACTGCTCGAAGTATGACGTGCTACAAGTGTTTTGTATTACATGTGATTCTGAATAAGAGAACAGTATTAAGTATTTTTATTGCTGTGAGGAGGTGCCGAGTTGGGAGAATTTCCTTCATCACACACACACACACACACACACACACACACAGAGAGAGAGAGAGAGAGAGAGAGAGAGAGAGAGAGAGAGAGAGAGGAGGGAGGGAGGGAGGGAGAGAGAGAGAAGCGATACAAGGTAAAGTGAATGAAGAATAGCACAATTTTGTACACACAGAATATTTACTAATAATGCAAATGTACTATCCTTCAGTTTTTTCCATTTTTAACTATATCATCATTTTTATTTTTTTGTTATTATTATAACACAACTGTCCATCATATTCTGACAAAATATACATAGAGCTCATAGTGACCTCTTACCCAATAATGCAAATGTACTATCCTTCAGTTTTTTTCCATTTTTAATTATATCATCATTTTTATTTTTTTATTATTATTATAATACAACAGTCAATCATATTCTCACAAAATATACATAAAGCTCATAATGACCTCTTACCCAATCTATCTCTCTATCCTCTTTGTGGATGGAATTAGTAGTTTTGGTAGCTAGGAATAGTTGTTTCACTTTTAAATTTATCTGTCAGCTGTACTGGAATTTGGCCACTTCAAGGTAAGTATTGACAAACCATTCTGTCTCTGGCATTTTATCTGTTGTTCAAGCAAATTTTCATTTTGACACTGTTCAGCAAGTGACGTTACGGCTTATTTCAGATAGTTATATACATTCATTAGATAAACAGATAGGTATCCATTTTATTCCATAGATTCATAGTAGGGTGATCCTTAATGCTATAGAATAGAAATTGTCAATATAAAGCTATAAGCATTACACTATTCCTATTTGAATGTGAATAATTTACAGATGAATTTATATAAAAATAGCTTAAATGCAGAAGCATGTATTCTGGGTAAACAGACATTTTCCAGGATTTAATCTGTGACTTTTTGAGTAGCACATCTCTGCCTCCTACAAAATATTAAGCTATGGTCCATGAGACATGTTATGTTTATATAAGCTAATGTATGATGTGATCTTTAGTGTAGGATTTTGGAAGACTGTGCAATGGTCAGTTGCTAGTGGCAGGTGTACTGTTAATGAAGCTAACAGGTTCCAACCTCTGCTACCAGTCCCTATACACCTGCTGAAAGAAATCAGTTATCACTGTGGAGTAAGTGGGGCATTATAAGGTACAACAATAATGAAATCAAACAATGGAAAACCCAAGAAGGAATAATAATATTGTCTCAGATCAAGACAAGAGCAAGTATTAATATAGTCAGGGCTGGTTTATGGCCCTGAGTGTCACCTAATTACAAAATTTATATACTGTGTGTATCACAATTAGTAGCGGAAACTGACACTGGTGGAAGTTCAGGAGGAAAAATGGGGGACTGCAGTTGATAAGTCCATAGGTGGAAAAATTTTCTCGAACCAGTCCTAAGTATGGTGTAGCAGATGGAGTGTTGAACTCTCACATAACGGGTCATGAGTTCAGCACACTTTCTCTGTAAATTTTAATTTGAATATTCAATTTTAGTACCTTCTAGATGTATTGAGAACCAGTGTTCTAGAAATTTCTGTCAGAGACTGAAGAAGAGGAGATAACTCAAACAATGCCAAAAGTTTGCCAATGTGTGAGACATCCAGTAATGTTCTCTGGAGGCAATGGTAAGACTCAAACATGTGGCTGAAGGGGTACAAATGTATTGCCAAACTAAACAACTGGGACTCCACAGTATGCTTCGCTAATGTATTTGTCTCCTTGGAAGGGACTACCAATCAGTGGTATGGAAACGATGAGGAAAAACTGACAAGCTGAGTAGTATCCCAGAGGGAATTGCAGAAGTATTGTGGAGATACACAATTACAGAAATGCCAGACTGAGAAAAATTAAAATTCAGATTGCAGAATCACGGTATAACTACAAAATTATGTAAGGGGCAATCGAATGAAAACAAGACAGATGAAAAAAAGTAAGTAAAGTTTTTATTATTCAAATATAATTGCCATAACTGTTAATGCATTTATGCTACTGTGCGACAAGGTGGTCAAGACATTCATAGAGAAATGTTTGTTATTGCCTATGGAACCATGACACAGTATGGAAATCACATGTGGAGGCATCAGGACAGTAAGGAGGATGTGTAAGGGCTTCTGAGCAGAACTTCTGCAGCAAACTTGAAACAACCTTGGCAACATGTGGGCAGGCCCATGTACCACTAAGGCTGTTTCAACTACTGCATAAATTTTGCGGGGATGCCATTGCATATCCTCAATACACTCTTCATCTCTTTCCCTGCGACTTCCATATTTTTCAAGTCCATAAGAAAGACATTCATGGTTGTCAATTGGCTTTGGGTGAAGAGGTGCATGCATAGGTACAATCATGGTTCCACAGGTAACCGCAAACATTTCTTCATGCAGGCAATGACCATCTTGTCTCACAGTGGGGTAAATGTGTTAATAATAATAATGTCGTGTGATGAGGGCCTCCCGTCGGGTAGACCACCCGTCCGGTGCAAGCCTTTCGATTTGACGCCACTTCGGCAACTTGCGCGTCGATGGGGATGAAATGATGATGATTAGGACAACATAACACCCAGTCCCTTAGCGGAGAAAATCTCCAACCCAGCCGGGAATCGAACCCAGGTCCTTAGGATTGACAGTCTGTCGCGCTGACCACTCACCTACCGGGGGCGGACCAATGAGTTAATAGTTAAGGTAATTACTTCTTAAATAATAAACTGTCTGTTTACTTTTTTCTGTCTGTCTCCTTTTCATTTGATTGCCCCTTATACATTCAAGACTTCTGAGAGCTGTGTAAAATAGTCGGCACTAAGATGAAGGAGGAAAAGAAAGCTGCACATCTTATGCAGAATGTTGCTGAGGACACATGTACCAAGAACTTCTGCTGAAGGAGACTCCATAAAATGGTGTCAGAACATTGAGATGATGCATCAAACAAGAATTGGATGTAAGAAGTTTTAATGACTTCTGAATGTCATATTGATGGCTATGATGGAGAAAGAAACAGATATTACAGGCATCATTCATCATATACTGAAAGAGGAAGTTCAAAGACCAATGGGAGTGCACATCAAACCAAAAACTAAGACACTCCAAGAGAACATAAGAGAGAAAGAGGAACAGATACTGGCTCCAGACTCTTGCCATCCACGTCCATCAAAAATGATGAAACAGTTAAGTCCTGGCTGAATTTACACTCCTACAACACAGTGTGAGGATCCTGTTTATGCCCCGGGAGACTGACATCTGGAGAACTCTGGGCAACCCCCCCCCCCCCCCCAATATATTTTCAGTGTGGGCAACCAGTAAATCATAAACATATAAAAAGACTTTTTTTCTGGAAGGAACTGTCAAATGCAAAAAGCTGTTGCATTACTAGTAATATACATGGTGTTTCTTATACTTGAGACAACTAAATATCTTAAAAATAGTGCTTCATATAAAATCAATTTTCTAGGGGAAAATCTGGCAGATAGTGCTGTATTTGACGAACATCAAGTGTGCCTGTTTTTGCAAATAAGAACTCATGCATTGATTCTAAAATTAATTTATGATTTAAATGTAAACTTTTGTGTTCTGACGGTGATATTGTTGTTGAAACATAACTTGAGTGTTGCGAATTTGATTGTGCAGTGCAAATAATATGGCTAGACATTGACATTTCTGTACTTGAACTTCCGTATAATCATAGATGAGATGGAACTTCAAACAGATTTATTAACTCTCCACATTCACAGTTGTGTGCAAGCGTTACTATAACAACAAGAGTCACAGAAATTCTACAAAAACCAAAGAGTAAAAATCAATAGTTGCTCTGCTGTTCTAAGAGCAAATGTGGCGTGTCACTGCAAGTGAATCTCTGCACTGCTAGTGGCAAAAATGCTTGGCATAAGGACGGCATTCTTCTGTCTTCATTTCACACTCACACGCGAACTTTGATGTGAATGACTATTGCACGCATCAACTGCAGTGTCAACGTGTATTAGTAGTTACATGAGCCCCCTTGGCGAGAGTGAAGTGTGGTAACTCTTCTCTGTACCTGGCTGGAAAATGAACATGTCTTCCTGAGTCAGCTGTGCATTTTGCTTAATCTTGATGTGGTTGAGGAGGTGGTGGAATGGGAGGCAGGATTGTAGTCCCTTCCTTCTTCTCTCTCAAAAATCTTCGGCAGTGTAGTCGGCACCTCTTTGAACATGTAGGCCGTCTTAACTCTATTCATTGATAGGCCAGCTTAACTCTATTAATTGAAACTGTAGCTTGTTTGCCATTAATGTGAATGTCCTGAAAACTCGTGCGCAGCAAATGGTGTAGTCCAGTGTAGGGAGGTTGCAGTTGTGGTTTGACAGAGTCCATGCGAAACATAACATGCATGCATGTGTCCGTATCCTTATGCTTGAACATTGTGTGCTGTCCATGCCTAGGGCTTTCACTGGTTTCATGTGGTACACAGTCTCACATAAAGTACTTAGGAATTATGGTTGATCGTTAAAGTTACATATCTTTGTGGTGTCAACATATCCACCTGGTAGATGCAGCGACTCTCCATATACAAGCTCTGCTGGTGAAGGCTCAATGTCCGATTTGAATGCAGTTCTCAGACCAAGTAGGACAATGGAACAATGCTGAAGTCCGTGTGGTCCCATGGCACATCAGTGTTGCATTCGAAGTGCGGTGCTCTCACAAACATCTTTTGAAACAGAGTCTGGACACCAGTTTCCCTATCCCACGTACATTTGCAGAACGTTTACATTTCTTTTGGTGACTTGCTCTCTAACAAGGGTCCATCCACTGCTTCATTCCCGGCCTATAATGCGCTGTTGGCGGCGTTTCGGCGCTAGACCGTATACCTGGACGTCTGCCCCCTGTCTGGCGCCAAGCTAATGTGTTTTGCACAATGCGACCGCTGCACACGGCCGTCTGGAAATGTCTCCTCATCGTTCCCCAGAAAAAACGCTCTTTGTTGGCCCACCAACGCCGTGCTTTTACTGCAGTCGTTTAAGTCGGTACCCTGTTCCTTTGAACGCAGGTAAAGCTTACCGTATTTCTTTCCCTAGAGCACGCAAACAAGACCATAAATTGCTGCCTACCATTTCATCATAATGTATGAAGTCAAATCGCAGTAGATTGTATTCCCTACACCGAATCAGAAGTGAGAGTGCCCTGCAATCTCTCAACATTTCAAACATTTATACCAACCTTAAGGCAAACTGACACTGTCCGTCACTTCATGACATGTTAAAACATTCCACAATCCATTCCAAATGGCAGCATTCTTACAGGATGTCAATGGAGTGTCGCGTCTACATCTATACTCTGCAAACTACAGTGATGGGCATGGTAGAGAGTACATCCCATTGTGGCAGTGACTATCATTGCTTCCCATTCCATTCTCATATAGAGCACATGGAAAATGATTGTTTGAATGCCTCTGTGTGTGCAGTAATCCTCCCCACTATTCTAACAATAAACCAAAGTCTACCACCTGCTTTACCCACAATTGATCTATCTGATCATTCTATTTCACATCCCTACAAAGTAATACACCCAGTTATTTGTATGAGTTGGCCGATTCCAACATTGACTCACTGATATTCTAGTCATAGGATACTACGTTTTTTTTTTTTTTTTTCATTTTGTGAAGCATGTTACCAATCTTAGCATCACTTTGAAATCTTATCATGATCTGACCGAATATTTATGCAGCGTCTTTCAGATTGTACTTCATTACAGAAAACTGCATCATCTTAAAAAAGCTTCAGGTCACTATTAATATTGTCTGCTAGATCATTAATATACAACATGTGCAGCAACGGTCCCAACACACTTTCCTGGGGTATAAGTGAAGTTACTTCTACATCTGCCGATGGCTCTATATCCGAGATAACATGCATCTCATATCAAGATTTTGGGAAGTCTGGTTACTGTGGAAGTTAACCTACTTTCGTTGCTATCACTCATGTTATATTAGTGGATTTCATACTTCTGTCTTCTTAATCTTTTTTATTCTTGTTCTTTGTTTTCGTGGCAAATTGCAAATGTTTCATGATCACTTGAATGTTTTTTTCTCATTGATTGTTGTTTCAGACAAGAGGTCTGTTTATTTGCTTAGAAATATTGTTTGGCCTTCTTATATGTATATACTTTCCCTAGAAGATGCCGATTTTTGGAAATATTGCTTCACTTCTTAGCACTTAATTACACAAAAGTTATCAGAAACATGTGTCATAGAGTTTGGCCATTAACAAACTTTATCGTTGTTCGTTCCTCAATTCCAATACAACACTCTGACATTTTTTATAAAGGATTGCAAATTATAACCTGTTTCATGGTTCTGTTCCTGGATTAAATAAAATGGCGTGATGTGATGTACAGTGTGAATACATCATGCCATGGCTGTGTTGTCACAGTCACTGTGAGCTGAGATTTGCTTTCGAGTGATACGAGATTATGAATATACAAAACTCACAAAAGTCAAACTTTCTTTAAGAACTTCTATGTAAAATCCGAAGGTACTATTCTTATGTTGTAAATATTTCAATACTAAAAATTAGGTAGGATTGAGTTTTCTCACTGGCCATCACATCATGTCATGTCAGAACATTCCATATTGTATTTCAAATAGCGGCATTCACACAGGCCTTCATGTCACGTCATGTCACAGCACCTTAGAGGTTTCTAGGGACAAGGATTTGATAGATGGCGTTATCGTTCATTGTTGAACAAGTGACCCTATACAGCCTTTGTTTCGTTAAATTTTTGTTAGGTCATGGTTTTGGGTAGCATTCATCTCATTCTATCTGAGAGAAAACCCTACGTCTTCATCATAATAATATAACATTGTAACGCTATGTCATCGTGACATAAATAAACCTAAATCGACTTCATGAGTACATATATCGATTTTTGCAGTTGTACCACGAAGATTGCACGGTAACGTGAAAGCTAAATGTAAATACATGTGTATAAATGAAGTTACAGGAGTTGTGTGGTATGTTCAGCCCAGCTAAATTAGTTATTAAGCTGGAAGCCTAACAATTTTGGGTGTTGTTGTGTTTTTTTTAACATAATGAATGTCTGAATGAAGGAACCATAACGAAAGTAGAAGAAACGCTCGCAGTTATTTTTTTTAATCCCATGAATCGTCCATAAGTCATGTGGACAGAAACATGAAATAATTAATTATTAAGCTTTAACCCAAAGAAATTAGGATGTTATTGGGTATTTCATGAACATAACGAAAATCAAAGAAAGCTTGTAGTCATTTAAAAAAAAAATCTCATGAATTGCACATGATTGTGTCGACAGAAACGTGAAATAATTAATTATTAAGCTCTTACCCCAAGAATGTGGGATGTTATTGTGTGTTTCATGAACATAACGAATATTGAACGAAGGAACCAACCACAACGAAAGTAAAAAAAAGGGAGTAGCAATTTTTTTAAAAAAATCCGATTAATTGTGCATAAATCATTTAGATAGAAAGGCGAAATAGGGAGAAATTAAAGTGTTTCATATTTTTAGAAGAGCCGATGGATTATACATAATTCTTCAGGGCATAAATGGCAAATCAAGAAATTAATGTGGTTCCAAAGATAATTCCGAATGTTGCTGGAATTTTAATTTTGCCTTCATATTGCAGATCAACTCAGAAAATTTGCTCTTCAGAAAAAAATTATTGCTGAAATTTTAATGTATAATGTAAGCTGTTTATAACACTTTTCTTTATACGCTGTATACTATGAAAAAACAATGATATTTCGTCTATAATTGTTACTCACATTTTAATATTTGACTATAAAAAAGTAAGTTTCATAGTAGTTGCCAAATGATGTTGAACACTTACTGTCACAATGGGTGAACTACTTGACAAAATAACCTCTACAACCCACCGTTTTTAAGACCACTAGGCGAAGTTTCATATGCAATGGTGGAATACTGTGTGTGTTTATTTTCTCAATAGACGTGGTATAAATTTTGGGGGTGTTTGGCTTGATTACTATAGCTATTTCCATATTGCCCAAGAGTCACAAAAAATAGCTGAAAATGGCGACAGAACTCACTGCTTTCAGTTGCTTAAAATGTGGGATCCTTAGTTTCTCACCAAAGTTTCAGCAAGGTCAGTGACATCAACTATGAAACAACTTTTTTCATCAATAGCACTGTAATGAATGCCACTTTATGCAAATGTTGCAAGATGACCACGTTTGGCCTCCCTACTGAATTCTGAGCAAAGGTGTATTGTTGATGGATGCTGAGTGAGAGCTTTTTGTTCAGGATACCGTTGGTCAGTAATAACTGTCCGCTTAATTAATACATATTACGATGTTTCAATTATTACCACTGCTTAGGTGGCTGCTTAAGTATGTGTGGATAATGTTGGAACTCTATTGGGATTGCTGGGTTATATTGGTCGAGAAAGTCTGTCAGGATCTAAAATTTTCTCAGCACCACACTGAAATTTTGATGATAATGTAAGCCGTTTTAGTCTTTAGAAATGCTCGTTGGTGAATATGGGTCCTCATAGTGTATAGAAACTTATGACACCTTGTAGCCCTCAAAGTTAAACTTCTCTTACAGGTGTTCTTTCACATCTACACTCTTTTCTTATTGCCCTGCTAGATTTTATTTTAATTTCTTCTATTGATCTGGCTTTTACTGGAGATGATGTTGATGGGAGTGAGTTATTAAGTCATTTATTTATTTTTCTTAGTTTTTCCTTTCACAACATAGGACTTGGGATGAGGCAAAATGTCTTCTGGAGATATTATCTCAGTTCTTCTACTGGATAGTGTTGACTTCACGAGGAGGAGAAATGTTGAGGTCTGCATCTATAACCTTGTCAGGAATACCGGGTCGACAGAAGCGTCCGATCCCACGCGTCGGCTTTGACCGTGACGTAAGTGTGTTGTCGTGTGTGACGTCATGACGGCGCGGAGTTTGGTTTGAGTGTGGCTGTCTCCTGTTCTTTTTTATCTTATTTTATTTACTTTTCTGATCTGTTTGTTCTATCTCATGAGATTTTTTTTTAAATTTAAAAACACTGATTACTTATTTTAATTATCTGTTTCCTCCAATTTCTGTTTTAGTTTATTATTATTATTATTATTATACAAATTTGGCCGTTGAAGACCGTGAAAACAGTTATTTCTTGCGCTTGTGGGAAGTCTTCTTTCTCTCAGTCCACACTTCTTTCATTCTTGTGCTGAAGGTGGCTTTTCTCTCTTCAGACCATTTAGTTCCACAAGTCTTATTAATTTTCACACCGAAACCCGTGAATGTATTCAGTTTTTTTCTAAAAAGGTTTCTATTAAATATTGTTTCCTGATCTATGTCCATTTCTTTTAGATCTAGTTCTGTGTTGATGAACCATAAATTTTTATTTTTTAAATTTGCGATGTACGAAAATATTTGTTTTGTAAGCCTATTCGGGTTCATCCTCATGATGTGAGCATAAAAGGAGCATCTTCTTTTTCTAATTTCGTCTGTAATTTTGCTGCACTTCATATACACTTCTTTGTTGCTTTTTAGTCTGTATACAGGCTTGCCTTGATCATCTGTTATTTTCCTGTGTCCAAGAATTGTCCTCACAATTCTTCTTTCACGATTTTCTATCTGTTCTGTGTATGTAAAATTTGCCAGTGTTTCTGATGCATATAGTATTTGCGGTCTAATGACAGTCTGGTAGTGTCTGAGTTTAATGTTTTTGGATATACATTTTTTTGAATACATTTGTCTGCAGTAGTGAGTTGCTGTCTCTAGTTTTTGTATTCTAGCCCTGCAAGCTGGATGACCTTTTGCCACAGGCTGAATAGTTCACCAAGATATTTAAAATGTTTAGATACCTGTATTTTCCCGTATTTCGTAGTTATTTTCTTTGGTGGATTTATGATATTTGTAATGATTTCTGTCTTTTCAAATGAAATTTGCAAGCCTGCTTTTTCAGCAGTTTCTTTAAGTAATTCTATTTGTTTTATTGTGTCTTTTTGTGTGTAAGCTAAACAGGCGAGATCGTCAGCGAAGACAAAACAGTTGGTTTCAATGGCTTTGTAGCACTTCCCTCCAATTTGGACTTTCTCAACTCAATGTTTTTGCGCGAGTTATCTCCATTCTGCTATGACTTTATCCAGAACACAGTTGAAGAGTACCGGGGACAGCGCATCTCCTTGTCTGACGCCGGTTTTGACCTCGAAATGCCGTGAAATTTCTCCTTGGAATTTTACTTTTGATGTTGTATTTGTTAATGTTTCTTTGATTATGGTGATTGTTGTTTCATCTATTTCATATTCTCGAAGTGTTTTGATGAGTGTGTCCCTATCGATTGAGTCATAAGCTTTTTTGAAATCAATGAATGTTATGAAATATTTCTTGCTCCTTGTAGATAAATAGTTCATTGTTGTTTTGAGGTAAAAAATTTGTTCAGCGCAGGATCTTCCTGGTCTGAAGCCAGCTTGATATTCTCCAAGTTTTCCCTCTATAATTGGTGATACACGATTGAGCAGGGCTTTTCATAGAATTTTGTATGGGACTGGGAGAAGCGATATTCCACGATAGTTGTTAACATCCCTTTTGTAACCTTTTTTAAACAAAGGGTGAATTAGGGCAGTTTTCCAGTGACTTGGGATTTTCTTGGTTTCCCATACTTGTTCAAGTTCTTTGTGTAGTGCTTCTACTGATGTTTCTCCCCCAAGCTTGAGCATTTCTGCTGTAATTGTGTCTTCTCCACATGTTTTCCTGTTTTTGAGATTTTTGATTATGTTTGTGATTTCCTCTCGTGTCAGAGGTGTTGAATGTGTTGGTAATGTTTCTGGTTGCGTAAAACTGAGAGTCTGGATGGGTGTTTGGCAGTTTAGGAGTGTCTCAAAATATTCAGCCAGGATTTCACAGTTTTCAGTATTGTTGGTGGCGAGAGTCTTATTATTTCTCATAAGGTTTAGGCAAGGGGACTGGTATTCTCGGAGTTTCTGGTTGAATGTTTTGTACCAAGCTGCCGTGTTGCATTACTTGAAATTCTCTTCGATTGAGTCCAGTTGTTGTTTTTCATATTGTCTCTTGGTGTTGCGAATAGTTTTCGAGGCATTCTTTCTGGCTTGCTTAAATTCATCAAAGTTGTTTTCAGTTTTATGTGAGTTCCACTTTTTCCAGGCTTTAAGTCTTTCATGCAGAACTTCATTACAGTTGCTGTCCCACCATGGGTGTCTCGGTTTGATCTTTTTGGAAATGTTGTTTCTGTTGCCTCAATCAAGTTGTTCTGAAATTCTTGAAGGTTTTGTGAAGGGGAGAATGTCTTTAGTTTTTTCTGAAAATCCTTGAGGTTAAGGCCCGTCCACACGTTACGATCTGTCTGCGCAAATGTCTGCGCACATCACATCTGCGCAGACAGATCGTTGCGTGTGGACAGAAGATTTGCACCAACCTGAGGTGTGTGCAAACCTGGAAGTTGGAGTTGGAGGTTTGAGCGAAACCTCTCATATCTGTGGGTTCAAACCACATCTGCGCAGACAAGTTGGAGCGTGTGGACAGGAGATCGCCGCAAATCTGGCGCGAAACAGCTGTTTGCTCAGTCTAGTGTTTGTATTTGTGCACACCGGGCATTAAATTGGCTGATACTCGTCAGTGTTCTCGAGAGTTTGTAAGTGAATTCATTGAAATATGTAGAAACCACCCATGTTTGTGGAAGATTAAAAGTAAAGAATATAGCGACCGAGACAAAAAGACTGCAGCATACAATGCTCTAATTGAGTTATCCAAAGTTCAGAAATCTAGATCTGGTGTAGGAGTAGATCAAGTATACCAGCCAACGTTATGGTATTTTGATCTGCTTGGCTTTCTTAGTGATCAAGAAACACCTAGACCAAGCAGGAGTACAATTGAAGATGAAATTGGAGTGTCAATGTTACCGTCAGCCGTTCATGAGGAGAAATTGCCCTGCCCATACAAGTATTTTTTCTCATAATATGAAGGGTTACAAGCTTTAAGAGATAATTATAAGTTTCGACATCCATCCGCAAATAATTTCGCCAGTCGTTAGGTTCGTCCTGCAACTCTCTCAGTAAATTTACGTGAGAAATCTGCTTTCGCTTTAGCAGCCACTGTCTACACCATTTTGCCCGCTTTCTCTGTTTCCTGCGGTTGGTCTGAATGTTTTTTGCAACACAAGTTGCGAACACAGACCACAACAGAACTTCCTCCATTTCTATATTTCAAAATAACTGAATTAAATGTTTGACGTTTACAGGGAGCGTAGTCGCTTGCCACTGATATTTCTTTTCTACACCGACAGATGGCGGGCGAGTAGTAGATTGGGGTTTGTGTCGTGTGAACACACCACATTTGCAGCGATCTTTTGCATGTGCAGACATCTGCACCGATGTCTGCGCAGACAGATCGTTGCGTGTGGACCGGGCTTTAGAGTTGGACTTAAGGTTGTAATTTCTCAGGGTTGTAAGATCAAAATTTATTTTATTTCTGTTTTTATATTCACCGTTTCTGCTTTTCTGTTTGTTTTTTGGGATCAGTTTAGTTTTTATTTTCGTGAGATAGTGATCGGAGTCGAGGTTTAGAGATTTTCGGACATGTGTGTTCAATATTTCTTTTTCACATTTGGAGGAGATGGCAACGTGGTCTATTTGAAATTCTCCAATACTCTTTATCGGAGATACCCAGGTATTTTGTTTTCTGGGAAGATGTTTAAAACGTTTTGACATTAGCTTGAGTTTAAACTGCTTACAGAGCATAATTAACCTTTCTCCATTTTTGTTGGTTCGTTTGTGTGCGGGAAAGTTGCCGACAATATCGCGGAGTTTCTTTTCTTTTCCAATCTGAGCGTTAAAATCTCCTAGTAGTATTTTTGCATTGTTTTCTGGGATTTCTGATATATGATCCTCAAGGTTTTCCTAGAATTCATCTGTTTCTTCCCTATTTTTAGCATTATTTTTGTCATTTGTGGGAGCGTGAACATTGATTAATGTGTATTTTTTATTTGCACATCGAAAAGTGAGGAAAGATGTTCTCGATGATGTTGACCAAAAATGTTCGACAGAGTTCAGAATTTTTGTGTTTACAGCAAAAGCTGTGCCAAGCTGAGGGCATTTCTTCATTACAATTTTTCCAGGTTTTCCTTTAAGTATTCCGAATTTGTTTGATTCAAATGTGTTTTCATCAGTGAAGCGAGTTTCTTGTAGCGCCACAATTTGTATGTCTTCCATGTGTAACTGGTCTGTAAGATGCTTAAGTTTTCCCACTTTGAGAAGGGAGTTTATGTTGAGAGTTGCTATGTTGAAGATTTTTCTGGGTTTAATCTTGTTGGATTTGCATGGTGTTGCAGACTCCCCAGAATCCATGGGTCTGCTTGCGTCGTTGCCGACGGTGGATGGGCCACCTGGGGTAGTTTCGTTATTGAAAGACATTTCCATTATGCGTTAAGATTGTAACTGTTGAAATTCTTCAAAGTTGGGGAGATTACTTGCGTAACCTACCAGGAATACGACTAACGTTGTTAGCGTTAGAAGGTTTTCTTGAAACAGCCGCCTCTAACATGAGGAACAGACGCTGCCCACAAGCCGCCCAATCTGGGTACAGACGCTTGCAGTTATAGATTTTTGGTTCCTCCACTCTCTCAGCCGTTGGGAGTTAAAAATTCCTCATCCGCCTATGAGACCATTGACCGGTTTTCACCCGTAACCCTAGGCAGGGGCCCTCACAGGGTGCTACCACCCGGGGCCAGATGGACCCAAGTTTTTTTTACGAGGTTGTTACTCCTCCCCCTCCTCCTCCCTCATCACTTGTAAGATGAGGATCTGGGCTTCGGACCGGCAATGGCGGAGTTTGTTTTAGTTTATTATATTTATCTTTCTGGTCTGTTCGTTCTATCCCATGAGATTTTTTTTTTAAGACAAAAAACACTAATCAGCTACTGAAGCATCTTTAGCTTCTATGGGTTGCAGGGGTTACGACCCCTGGGGAGGTGGGTGGGTATTCATGCATGGCTGTCTTCACTTACACGTTGTAGCTATGCAAGGCGTCTAAATTTGTTTATATTTAGTTTGCCCCCCACCCAAAACACCCCATTTCCCGCGCTTGTCCCGTTAGTGTCATTAGGCTTCTTGTGGAAAGTGTGTGTGTTTGTTTTGTTTTCCGCCATATTTGTGACGTCATGGGTCAAAGCAGATGGGCAGGATCGGACGCTTCCGTATTTCCGGAATACCAATAGTAGAAATAGATGGCAAATTATTTTTAAGTTTGGTGTGTATCAGTCAAATAAGCCTTAAAAGTGCTGTATTATTTCTGTTGGTGATAAGGAGGAATTCTGGCTAACCAGCCCAGATCGTGATTGATTTTTCTCTATTTGTCATTAGATGATTTCCTGTATCCAGAATGAGATTTTCACTCTGCAGCAGAGTGTGCGCTGATATGAAACTTCCTGGCAGATTAAAACTGTGTGCCCACCGAGACTCGAACTCGGGGCCTTTGCCTTTCGCGGGCAAGTGCTCTACCATCTGAGCTACCGAAGCACGACTCACGCCCGGTCCTCACAGCTTTACTTCTGCCAGTATATCGTCTCCTACATTCCAAACTTTACAGAAGCTCTCCTGCGAACCTTGAAGAACTAGCACTCCTGAAAGAAAGGATATTGCGGAGACATGGCTTAGCCACAGCTTGGGGGATGTTTCCAGAATGAGATTTTCACTCTGCAGCAGAGTGTGCGCTGATATGAAACTTACTGGCAGATTGAAACTGTGTGCCCGACTGAGACTCGAACTCGGGACCTTTGCCTTTCGCGGGCAAGTGCTCTACCATCTGAGCCACCGAAGCATGACCACAATGATGTGTCTGTTAGGCTTCCCTTAAAATGCTGGTAAATGTGACTTGCATGTCGTTGGTTTTTCACAGTATGCGACGTATAAAGAAAAATAATGACATGTGTTATAACAGGTCACTACATTATAATCATCAGCAATAACATATTTCTGGAAAGCAAAAATTAGGCAAAATTAAAATTCCAACAACATTCAGAAATATCTTTGGAACCACATTAATTTCTCAGTTTACCGTTTCTGCCCAGAAGAATTATGTACAATCCATTGGCTTTTATAAAAATAGGAAACACTTTAATTTCTCTCTATTTCACGTTTCTATCCACACGATTTATGCTAAATTAATTGGATCTTGATGTAACTTAGTTGCTTACAATTAAAATAACACACATAAAGTTAGAAACTAGATGGTTTTTATTAAACTGAAAGGTGTAACACAACTACTGAACAAAGAACGCATGTTTTACTCTTTGATGGTACAGCACTTAACGCAAGTCACACAGAGAATCATCAAAGTTGCAATCTTAACACCCCTCCTCAATTTAATGATTTTACATTTAACGCTAACAAAGCTTAAAATAAATCCAACAAGCTTCTCAAAGCAATGAATCTAGGAGCTGATAAGCCTTTGGTAAAAATATCTGTAATCTGGTCCTCCGAACGTACATTCTCGGCCGTGATGATCCAGTGTTGGTGAAGTTGACGCACAAAATTACATTTAACATTGACGTGTCTCAACTGTCGATGTTCCCATGTTTTCAGTAACCGTATACAGGACTGATTATCCTCAAATATACGAATTGGTAGCTGGAGTGGAATTTGAATATCGTACAGCAAGTATTTCACCCAGAGTAACTCAGCTGCAGCTGTCAGCAGAGCTACATGTTCTGCCTCTGTAGAAGACAAAGCAACTCTAACCTGTTTCTTTGTTGCCCAACAGAGCATCTTCTTTTCTATTCCAGTTTGCATCAGCATAGACCAGAAGAACTGCTTGATTTCCCTTTCGATAATGTAGTCTCATATTGACGGTTCCTTTGAGATATATCAAAACTCTTTTTAAGCTTTTCCAGAGTTGTTCCGATGGATTGCTTTGGTATCTGCTCAAGAAGTTGACCACAGCACACAAATCAGGTCTTGTTGCTGCCATTGTATACAACAAACATCCAATCAACTCTCTGCAGGGCTTATCGATCATTTTTCCTTCCTTGATCTCCAGTTTAACTTCCATGGGCGTCTTGACCAGATTACAATCTTGCATGTTGAATCGTTGCAGCAAATTCTTCAAATATGATGTTTGGCTCAGATACATTTCTCCGTTGTTCATAGAAATCTCGATTCCCAAGTATGGTTCTGGTTCTCCCAGTTCTTTTATTTTGAATTTCTTCTTTAACTTAAATTTCACTCTGTCCATTTCCTCTCTATTATTTCCTGCCATCAAAATGTCATCAACATAGAGCACAATATAAATGATAACTTCTTTCAAAATCATATATGAAAGTCATTTATCTGCTTCTGACTGAGTGAATCGTATAGACATAAGAAAGATATGAATAAAGTGATTCCATGCTAGTGGTGCTTGCTTTAAGCCTCATAAACATTTCTGTAACCTGCAAACCAAACCAGTTGTGTCCTTCAGGTCTTCTGGAATACCCACTCCTTCAGGAATAGTCATGTATATTTCCTCCTTGAGTAATCCATGAAGAAAAGAGTTGGCGACATCAAATTGTTCCAGAACCAGTCCTAGTTGGATTGCAGTAACTAGCATTATTCTAACAGTTGTAAGTCGAGCCATTGGTGCATATGTTTCATCGTAGTCAAATCCCCTTTTCTGTGAAGATCCTTTTGCCACAAGTCTAGCCTTGTGTCTTATGATATTTCCATCCTTGTCCTTTTTTAATTTGAACAGCCACTTACTGCCAATAGTCTTCCTTCCAGGTGGTAATTTAATAAAGATCCAAGTCTTGTTTTCCTTTATAAATTCAGTTTCATCCTGTACAGCTTTATACCATTATTCATTATCTTCATGATTTGCAATTTCCTTGTAACTTTTTGGTACATCATCCACAAATGAATCAGCATTGATTGCAAGAACAGCATATTCTTTCAGATATTTAGGAGGTTTCCTCTTCCTGGTAAAAAATCGAACAGTTTTCTTGTCTGATAAATTTTCAGCTTCCTCTTCGTCACTGGTCAGTTCTGGTATGGGAATTCTTTCATGCCCCCCATCACTTGGTTTGGCATCTTCCTCGACGATATCTTCTTCAATATTATCCTTCTCGGATGATTCCTGTACAGATTCTGGGATCCAGTCCTCACTGTTTTACTTTCAAAGTAAAATCTTCCTTTGTACAAAACAATGTTCTTTTCTGTGACTATTTTTCCTTCCCTCTGGACAGCAAAGCCCGTAGCCATTAGAACAATAACCAGTGAAACAGCATTTTAAGGATTTGCCTTCAAATTTCCCTGTTCTCAATTCCTTTGGTACATACATTCGAACACTCTCAGATTACTCAAATTACGCTTCTCGTTATACCACAAAACTGCCGGCTCCTTTCCTTCCAAAGCCGCAGTAGGACTTCTATTAAGCAGATACATTGCAGCACGAACAGCTTCTGACCAGAACATTTTATCTAATTTATATCAAAGCACCATAGCACGAGCTTCCTCAATAATTGTTCTGTTCATTCGCTCTGAAACACTATTTTGCTGAGGAGTATATCTGATTGTAAACGCAAACTCTATTCCCTTTTCTTCAAAAAACTGTTTCAATTCATTTGACATGTATTCATGACCACTGTCACAGCGCAATCTGCTAATCTTCAAGTTGAAAAGAGCTGTAGCCATTGCGTGAAACAACTTCAGATAGCGAGTTACCTCTGACTTCGATTCCAGTGCATAGGCCACTGTGATATGTGTTAAGTCGTCAACGAACGTGACCACATACTTCTTTCCGTCGAACTATTCCGGTGCAATTGGCCCACACAGATCACTGTGGATCAACTGAAGAGGTCTGGTGGCACGTTTCCTATTGTGATTGTATGGCAAGCTGTGATTGTTTTACTTCGATACAATTTGAACATTGTTCCGTGGGGATTGTTGAAGCATCCAGTTCCGTAACATCAACTTGTGACTGGAGGCATTTAGTGTTATCAGAACTCAAATGGCCTAATCTGCTATGCCACAGTTTCGCATTAGATGCAGTCAAAGCAGCTGACAAGGTTTTTCGTTGCAAAACATTTCGAACATATTACTGAGATTCATTCCTATTTGCAACGGCAACAGTTTTTTTTCCTTTTTTAATTAAAACTTGAGCCTTTTCAGACTTTATACTAAAACCAATCATTTCCAGTTTTCTAACTGACAGCAAATTATAATTAAGATCAGGCACAGATAAAACGTCTTTAATCGTTATCTGAATTTCCTTTCCCTTTACCACACTAGTGACTTTAATTTCTCCTTTTACTTTAGCCTCAAGAAAAATGCCTGACATAGCTACTCTGACTTTAATTGGCTGTTCCAGTTTCGTTAAATTTGTGAGTGGTATCTTACTGTTAATCAGATGTTAAACAGAGTCCAAGAACCAATTTATGTTGTTAGTTGACGCTTACTTACTTACTTACTTACTCACTGGTCATACCGGACTCAAGAGTCCATTACCGCAGCAACGTATTTTCGGCATCTGTCCCTGTCTTGGGCTATTTCCTTCCATTCACCTTCAATACCTAGGCTCCTCAAATCAGCTTTCACATTGTCATCCCATCTACGCCTTGGTCTCCCCACAGGACGTTTTCCTTCTAGGTGCCCTACCAGTACTCTGCGCACTGCCCTGCCCTCATCCATTTGAGCTACGTGACCTGCCCACCGCAGCCTACGTGATTTAATAATATTGATTATGTCAGGACTTGAATAGAGTTCGTGAACCTCTTCGTTATGCAGTTTTCGCCACTCTCCGCTAATGTCATCCCTTTTTGCTCCAAAAATTTTCCTCAAAATTTTGTTTTCAAATACTCGAAACGGCTTTTCATTTTGCACAGTGAGAGACCAAGTCTCACACCCATACAGCATAACTGGTAGAATAATAGTTTTGTATATTCTAATCTTTAAATTCCTAGACAATATCCGTGATGAAAGTAATCTATTCAGTGAGAAGTAGCACGCATTTCCTGCCCATAATCTCTTCTTCAGTTCGGATTCAATCTCATTTCTTGAAGTGATGTCCCTGCCTAGATACTTAAATGTGTTCACTTTTTCAAACTGCATGTCTCCAACTCTTAACATTTCCTGACCTACTGCTGTTGGCATTCTAGTAGTAACCAGGTATTTAGTTTTGTCTTCACTTATCCTTAGACCTACATCTTCACTAGCCTTGATTAATGCATTTGCATTTGCTGTTGCAGATTCTTTCGTATCGCTAATGATGTTTAGATCATCTGCATACCCTAACATCTTAATATTTCCATTTAACTCCACACCCTCTGAATTATCTGCTGCCATTCATACACTATATTCTAGGACTAAATTAAAAAGTAGCGGCATCTCCTGCTTAAGTCCGTTCTTTATTACAAATTCTTCTGACTCCAATTTTCCCATGCGTACAATACCTTTTGTGTTTTTTAAACTCGCTTCTATAAGTCTAACATACTTCTTTGTTATTCGAAATTCCAAAAGAATTCTGTACAATTTTGACTGCAATACTGAAGCATATGCTTTTGTAAAATATATGAAAAGATTATGATGTGGTATATTGTATTCCCATTTCTTTTCCAAAATTTGGTCTATAGTTGATCTATGCCTCTGAAAGCCGGCTTGTTAATCCCCCACAATGTCATCTGCATATGGTGTAAGCCTGCTTAGCAGAATATTAGAGAAAATTTTGGAACATACTGGTAATAGCGATATCCCTCTATAATTACTACAATCCAATTTGTCACCTTTCTTAAAAAATGGGATCAGAATCGACTCCTGCCACTCTTCAGGTATCATCTCTGAGTTCCATACTTTAGCTATCACTTTGTGAACCACTTCCACCAATTTCTGTTCCCCTTTCTTAACTAATTCTGCAGTTATGCAATCTGATCATGGTGCTTTATGGTTTTTCAATTTGTTAATTGCATCTCTTACTTCCTTTAATGTTGGCTCAGGTATCTGGGGTTCTGCTGTATGTATTTCGTACGCCTGCTCATTTCCTGCTTCCTGGTGTACATTTAATAGATGCTCAAAATACGACTTCCATTTACTTAATATAGCACTGGGGTCTGTCGGTATTCCCCCACCATCCCCTCGAAGTGCATTTGTCCTAGCCTTGAAGCCCTTCCTATACCCATTTATGTCTAGGTAAAGTTCCCTAATGTTTTTTGTTTTACTGTTTGTTTCCATTTTTGTAATTTGATTGTTCAAATAATCCCTCTTCTTTGCCCGTAGCCTACGAACAACTTCCCCCCTCATGTTCAAGAACTCCTCTCGTTTTCTGTCTCCCATTCTGTCCCAATCTAATAGCGCTTTTCTCCTTTCCTCTACCAATTTCTTCCATTCCTCATCAGACCACGGTTTCCTCCTGTTCTTTTTAATTGTACCTATTGTGATTTTC
Source organism: Schistocerca nitens (assembly GCF_023898315.1). Lineage (NCBI taxonomy): Eukaryota > Metazoa > Arthropoda > Insecta > Orthoptera > Acrididae > Schistocerca > Schistocerca nitens. The sequence goes on along the minus strand of NC_064614.1, from coordinate 923,320,335 downwards.
ACTGCCACTTTGATATTATTCCTCACAGTGATCCACTGTTTATTTACATCCTCGTCTTGATCTTCGTGTGTCCTGAAAGCACCTATTCGAAATTTCTATCATGTACCTTCTTCTAAAGTTTTCATTATTTAGCTTGTCAGTGTTGAACCTAACAAGTTCTGCATTGTGACACCTTGATGTTGCTGTAGATAGCTGTTGGTGAACTTTGGCAACTGCAAGAAAATGATCATAATCGCAGTCTGCTCCCCTGAAAGTCCTAACATTTTCTATACTAGTGTATCATCTCCGATCTACACGAACATGATCAATTTGGTTTCGGGTGTGTCCATCCGGAGAGACCAAAGTTGCTTTATGAATGTCCTTCCTTTTGAAATATGTGCTCTCAACAATCATGTCTTCTGAAACAGCAAAATTAACCACCCTTGTGCCATTATCATTCGAAGTGTTATGCAAACTTTCTTTCCCAATTGTAGGCCGGAATGCTTCCTCCTTCCGTATCTTCGCATTAAAATCATCTATGATTAATTTTGTATCATACAAGGAGAACTCATCCCACAGTTGATCTAGTTCTTCATAAAAGCCGTCTTTAACAACCTCTTCAGTGTCCTCAGTTGGTGCGTGTACATTAATTACTACTAATCTATTCCATGTGCCGGACAACACTATAACTGATAGTCGGTCACTAATGAACCTTATATCTCTGATTGCGTGAAGCACTTTTCTCTGTACTGCGAAACCTGTTCCGAAACTGTGAGCTTCCGCACCTCCATAGAAAAATGTATAGTTACCCCTCTTTATGCTACCCTCCCCCTGCCACCGAGTTTCTTGAATAGCTGTAATGTCTACATCGTATCTATCTAATTCGTCTAATAATGTCTGGAATGTTCCTGGCCTGTTCAAACTTTTAACGTTCCATGTTCCCAACCTGAAAGTTCCTTTCGGCCTGAATCTCTTCGAAGTAGGTTCCTCCCGGAGATCCGAATGGGAACCTAGTTTACCTCTGGAATATTTTACTTCAAAGGGACCCATGCCCATTAATGTTGCTGATTCTTGATGAGTAGATTTGATAGTAAGAGAAGAAGAAACAGGGATGGTTCATCACACCATCGCCTGCTCCCTCCCCACCGGCTGTCCGCGACTGTTTATTTTTTGTATTCGCAGCTTCATATCTGAAGGCCCTATCCCCTATCCGCAACCTGGGGATGTGCTGTGCCGTGGTGGTAGGGGCCCATGAGACAGCTTCATTTGACGCTGCAAAAAACAAAACCCATCTTCCGCTTTGACGTTAGCTACGACCACAGAGTTGCTGATTCCGGAGTTCTTGTTGGGTACCTTAACTCTGCAATTAGCCCTTTTGTGTCCAGGCTTGCCGCAATGGTGACAAGTTTAAAGAAGTTCCTTGTTGACTTCTTGTTTTACTGGTGTCTGACGAACCCTTTTTTAGATACCATTGAGTCTGAAAAGCTGAACGAGGCGGTGTTTCATCATTTTTGTTTTTCTCAACGACTTACATCCGTTTCGATTCTTCATCCAGTAGCCTATTTTTCACGAAGCTCAGTCTTTCGTTCAGAGTGTTTCGATTGCAGTGACCAGTACGTTGTATTCCGCAGGCATCGTTAAAAGCAAATGGTACACTATGTCCGTTTCTTCAACAGTAGCTCCAGTCGAACTATAATCACGAATCAGTTTATCAAACTTCAGAAAGTGGTTAACTAGCAAATCATCTGTTGTGTTGAATTTCATGGTTAACATTTGTTTCTCAACAGAAGTTGAGCAACAATTCCTTTTCTCTCGAACAGAGAGGTCCTTAAATCAAAAGAAATTACCTTACCTTACGCGTATTCCAAGTGACTGTCGGCATTGTGTTGAACAAGATGCGACTTACATTTACGATCTTGTTTAACCATTTCAGCCAATCGTGTTTCCTTTGCGGCACGCTGTGTGTTCTCCTCTCCATCGACAAATTCCACCTTTGCGAGATAATTCATTGCACAAATGGTAATAGTTCCAGTTCCTCAAGGAGAATTTCCAGTTGTTGAAATTTGTTCCGTCGAATAAAGGAATACGATATTTTTACGACTCAGTTTCCATCTCAGCTTCACTTTACGTGACAGAACACTTGGGGCCAGGTATTTATCGCAGATTCCGTTTATTTAAAACCAACCTGGGCCCATAACCTGATGTAATTTAGTTTCTTAAGATAAAAATAACACACATGAGGTTAAAAACTATATTTATTAAACTGAAAGGCGTAACAGAACAACTGAACAAAAACCACATGTTTTACTCTTTGATAGGCACACAGAAAATCATTAAAATTGCAACCTTCACAGATTTTTTCAAAAAATGACTAGACGCAATTTTTTACTTTCGTTATTGTTATGGTTCCTTCGTTCAGACATTCATTTCATCAAGAAACACACAATAACATACAAAACTGTTAAGATTGCAACTTAATAAGTAATTCAAATTTGATGAGCATATCACACAACTGCTGTTATTTCGTTTTTCACGTCTATTTACATTCAGCTTTCACGTTATCGGTGCAACCTCTGTGGTACAACTGCAAAGATCGATACATGTACTGATGTAGTCGATTTAGGTTATTTACGTTCCGATGACGTAGCGTTATAGTCACTATGATGTAGGGTTCGCCTCATTTAGCATGGGATGAATGCTACCCCTATTTGCATGGGTCAAATCACATTCCGGCATTCTATACAATGACAAAGTATATCAACTAGCGAGAGATAGATTAACATTGGAAGACCTATGGACATTAAACTCCCATACACTGAATACCCCTTAAAATTGAAACAATAAGCGATTCTCTCATGGCATTAAGAATGGAATGAAAGCCAACAAACAAGGGCTAAAAGCTATGCACGTATATAGACATGGTTTCTAAACTTCAAACATTCAAGAAAAATTATAAAGTCCATTGTGAGAATGGGTCTCAATCATGGATCTTTCCCTGCCCACTTACATAGAATCGGAATATAGGAGACACCCTACTGTCAATGTGAAGTGGAAACAACTGGTGATGTTAATCATATCTTATTTCAGTGTAGACTCTATGAGAAAGGCAGAGTCGACTTTTTAAAGGAGTACATATGATGCCATAGCTCGGTTTCTAGCGAAAGAAGACATAACAATCTAAAATGAATTGAACTTAAATAAATAACTTAATTAACAAATAAAGTTTTAGCACTCAACTGTCTTTTGTAATCTGATTTCAATAATTTTGATGTAAAAACATATGAATGTATGCCCTAAAAAGTATGTATGACCAAGGGGAAAAAATGTTATCTTGTTATATGTGCCAGTACATATATTTGTGATGGCTAAAATGTTTGTATGCTAGAAGCCAATAAAGAAATAAAAAAAGAATGCTACCCCTATGGTTTTTGAGGCTGATTTCAGTTGTTATACTACATCTTTGTTGGTCGTTCTTGTTTTTGACAGAAAACAGCTGAGGGCAGCCATGCTAGTTGATATCAAGGACCTAAATTGACCTGATGTGATATGATGTGAGGGCAATGTGAACAAACTAGTACTTAATAATTGGGAACCAATGCTGTGCAATCGCAATAAGGTCATGAGATGTTCAATTGACTCTTCACATGTTCTAATAAAAGAGTCAATTGAACATCTCATGACTTCATTGCGATTGTAGAGCACTGAATGCCAAATATTAACATAAAAATGATCCCAGGCTTCAGATGTGATTTTATGTCCTGTATATCACACTATTACTTGACGGAGGCATGATGGCCATGAGTGCATACAAACAACTAGTGTGGAGCCACAACTTGTGGCTTATTGTAGTTGCACCGTGAGGTTCTGTTCACACAGACGCCACAACTTCTATGTGTTTGGCCAGCTTTCAGCATGGTGTCAATTGAAAACATATGGGCAGGTAAGAATTTTATAGTGCAGACTGCATTATATTCAAGATTAAATCTAACTTTGGCACAGAATGGGGTGAATTATACTGCCACTAAAGTCTTTGGTCACTTACCAAATAGTATCAAAAGTCTGACAGATAACCAACAAGTATTTAAGAAGAAATTAAAAGAATTTCTGAATGACAACTCCTTCTACTCCATAGAGTAATTTTTAGATATAAATTAAGAAACCCCCCCATGAACCATGGACCTTGCCGTTGGTGGGGAGGCTTGCGTGCCTCAGCGATACAGGTGGCCGTACCGTAGGTGCAACCACAACGGAGGGGTATCTGTTGAGAGGCCAGACAAACTTGTGGTTCCTGAAGAGGGGCAGCAGCTTTTTCAGTAGTTGCAGGGGCAACAGTCTGGATGATTGACTGATCTGGCCTTGTAACATTAACCAAAACGGCCTTGCTGTGCTGGTACTGCGAACGGCTGAAAGCAAGGGGAAACTACAGCCGTAATTTTTCCCGAGGACATGCAGCTCTACTGTATGATTAAATGATGATGGCGTCCTCTTGGGTAAAATATTCCGGAGGTAAAATAGTCCCCCATTCGGATCTCCGGGCGGGGACTACTCAAGAGGATGTCGTTATCAGGAGAAAGAAAAGTGGCATTCTACGGATCGGAGCGTGGAATGTCAGATCCCTTAATCGGGCAGGTAGGTTAGAAAATTTAAAAAGGGAAATGGATAGGTTAAAGTTAGATATAGTGGGAATTAGTGAAGTTCGGTGGCAGGAGGAAGAAGACTTTTGGTCAGGTGATTACAGGGTTATAAATACAAAATCAAATAGGGGTAATGCAGGAGTAGGTTTAATAATGAATAAAAAATAGGAGTGCGTGTTAGCTACTACAAACAGCATAGTGAACGCATTATTGTGGCCAAGATAGACACAAAGCCCATGCCTACTACAGTAGTACAAGTTTATATGCCAACTAGCTCTGCAGATGATGAAGAAATAGATGAAATGTATGACGAGATAAAAGAAATTATTCAGGTAGTGAAGGGAGACGAAAATTTAATAGTCATGGGTGACTGGAATTCGTCAGTAGGAAAAGGGAGAGAAGGAAACATAGTAGGTGAGTATGGATTGGGGGGAAGGAATGAAAGAGGAAGCCGCCTTGTAGAATTTTGCACAGAGCATAACTTAATCATAGCTAACACTTGGTTCAAGAATCATGAAAGGAGGCTGTATACATGGAAGAAGCCAGGAGATACTGACAGGTTTCAGATAGATTATATAATGGTAAGACAGAGATTTAGGAACCAGGTTTTAAATTGTAAGACATTTCCTGGGGCAGATGTGGATTCTGACCACAATCTATTGGTTATGAACTGCAGATTGAAACTGAAGAAACTGCAAAAAGGTGGGAATTTAAGGAGATGGGACCTGGATAAACTGAAAGAACCAGAGGTTGTACAGAGTTTCAGGGAGAGCATAAGGGAACAATTGACAGGAATGGGGGAAAGAAATACAGTAGAAGAAGAATGGGTAGCTCTGAGGGATGAAGTGGTGAAGGCAGCAGACGATCAAGTAGGTAAAAAGACGAGGGCTAATAGAAATCCTTGGGTAACAGAAGAAATATTGAATTTAATTGATGAAAGGAGAAAATATAAAAATGCAGTAAATGAAGCAGGCAAAAAGGAATACAAACGTCTCAAAAATGAAATCGACAGGAAGTGCAAAATGGCTAAGCAGGGATGGCTAGAGGACAAATGTAAGGATGTAGAGGCTTGCCTCATTAGGGGTAAGATAGATACTGCCTACAGGAAAATTAAAGAGACCTTTGGAGATAAGAGAGCCACTTGTATGAATATCAAGAGCTCAGATGGAAACCCAGTTCTAAGCAAAGAAGGGAAGGCAGAAAGGTGGAAGGAGTATATAGAGGGTTTATACAAGGGAGATGTACTTGAGGACAATATTATGGAAATGGAAGAGGATGTAGATGAAGACGAAATGGGAGATAAGATACTGCGTGAAGAGTTTGACAGAGCACTGAAAGACCTGAATCGAAACAAGGCCCCGGGAGTAGACAACATTCCACTAGAACTACTGATGGCCTCGGGAGAGCCAGTCATGACAAAACTCCACCATCTGGCGAGCACGATGTATGAGACAGGCGAAATACCCTCAGACTTCAAGAAGAATATAATAATTCCAATCCCAAAGAAAGCAGGTGTTGACAGATGTGAAAATTACCGAACTATCAGTTTAATAAGTCACAGCTGCAAAATACTAACGCTAATTCTTTACAGACGAATGGAAAAACTGGTAGAAGCCGACCTCGGGGAAGATCAGTTTGGATTCCGTAGAAATGTTGGAACACGTGAGGCAATACTGACCTTACGACTTATCTTGGAAGAAAGATTAAGAAAAGGCAAACCTACGTTTCTAGCATTTGTAGACTTAGAGAAAGCTTTTGACAATGTTGACTGGAATACTCTCTTTCAAATTCTGAAGGTGGCACTGGTAAAATACAGGGAGCGAAAGGCTATTTACAATTTGTACAGAAACCAGATGGCAGTTATAAGAGTCGAGGGGCATGAAAGGGAAGCAATGGTTGGGAAAGGAGTGAGACAGGGTTGTAGCCTCTCCCTGATGTTATTCAATCTGTATATTGAGCAAGCAGTAAAGGAAACAAAAGAAAAATTCGGAGTAGGTATTAAAATCCATGGAGAAGAAGTAAAAACTTTGAGGTTCGCCGATGACATTGTAATTCTGTCAGAGACAGCAAAGGACTTGGAAGAGCAGTTGAACGGAATGGACAGTGTCTTGAAAGTAGGGTATAAGATGAACATCAACAAAAGCAAAACGAGGATAATGGAATGTAGTCAAATTAAATCGGGTGATGCTGAGGGAATTAGATTAGGAAATGAGACACTTAAAGTAGTAAAGGAGTTTTGCTATTTAGGGAGTAAAATAACCGATGATGGTCGAAGTAGAGAGGATATAAAATGTAGACTGGCAATGGCAAGGAAATCGTTTCTCAAGAAGAGAAATTTGTTAACATCGAGTATAGATTTAGGTGTCAGGAAGTCGTTTCTGAAAGTATTTGTATGGAGTGTAGCCATGTATGGAAGTGAGACATGGACGATAACTAGTTTGGACATGAAGAGAATAGAAGCTTTCGAAATGTGGTGCTACAGAAGAATGCTGAAGATAAGGTGGGTAGATCACGTAACTAATGAGGAGGTATTGAATAGGATTGGGGAGAAGAGAAGTTTGTGGCACAACTTGACTAGAAGAAGGGATCGGTTGGTAGGACATGTTTTGAGGCATCAAGGGATCACAAATTTAGCATTGGAGGGCAGCGTGGAGGGTAAAAATCGTAGAGGGAGACCAAGAGATCAATACACTAAGCAGATTCAGAAGGATGTAGGTTGCAGTAGGTACTGGGAGATGAAGAAGCTTGCACGGGATAGAGTAGCATGGAGAGCTGCATCAAACCAGTCTCAGGACTGAAGACCACAACAACAACAACAAATTAAGAAAAAAAATTATAAAAAAATAAAAATAAAATAAAAAAACACAGAAAATAAAAAAGTTGTTATATTAACTTAAGTATGTTGTTAAATTAACTTAATTATGTCATGTATCGGAAAATTTGACTCGTTCCACATCGTTACGAAATATCGTATTCATGATCCATGGAACTAGTATTAATCTAATCTAATCTAAGAGCTTGATGAGAGTTCAATGCAAGGAAGAAGAAACCCTAATGTTGGTTCCGAAAATAGATTTCGCACAGGTGTAAATCGAGGGCCACAAAAACGTTTACAAAAGTAGACTCGAAGACGAAATTTCAAACAACGAAGTTTTAATTTAACAGCAACCACATCACACTCAGAAGCTATTTTCTGCATATACTCCACAATTTATACACTGTCTCGTCTCACAAATTAAGAAAATCATACGAATCGTTTTTTGGTTACATATATTGAGTTTATTTATTTGCTCATCCAAAAATTTTCGAGAAGCCTTGGAAGTGTAGCTGTCGGCCATTGTTTTCCATTCTATCAGTAATAAAAGGAAAAATACTGAAATCGAATGGAGTACAGTAGGAATTACTGCACGATAACTACGACAGAATGCTTGTGTTTCGAAATACTGTCACCAGGGAGCAGTGGTGGAAAGAATGTGGCACAACAAATTACAACGAAATTGAACTTTTTGTGGTGTGAGAAAAGTGGCTTCTCACACTTTGCACCACTAAAAACTGGGAGTACACACTTGCAGTATGTCACTAGCAGTGGCGACAGTTTTGTTCGATGTGTGAAGTATATCGCCATAAAATATCGATGTTTACTATCTTGCGTCCAGATAAGTATCGCTAAATATTTACATCCTTCGACCATGGTCGAACAATACATCCCGAAGTCGACATATCGCTGTGCGATATCCCAAGTCCCAACCTTAATTACGGTAGTACACAAATAACAAATTATTCACTGTTGAGTCACAGTTAATGCATAAGGAAACTGAGCGTTAATTATTTGTAATTAGCGGTTATGTTGGGATGAAGTTGTCGTTACCTAAATTGGCAATCAGGGATTTTTGTATATATGTGTGATGGCTGTTTGTTATTAGGTATGTTAATAACCCGTATATATCCGCACTCCTCGATCCTATGATATTTATATGTTTTCAGTTTGAAAAGGACAGAAGTTTCCATACATCTGCAAGAACGCTATTACAGGGAACAAGGGACATAAATGCTCTGACACCGTTTCAATTAAGTGGATTTTCGCTATAATCGCTCAATTACTGGTTTCCCTGAAGGCACGCAAATTGTCATTACAACGATGGTTTTTGAGAGCCTTACAGTATGAGCGACGCACTTCAGATCAGAGGATTTAGTAACTGGCATGCTGAGGTGCTAGAAATAATGAATAAAATAATAAAATGATTCATCGAACGGAAAGAGAGAAAGCTTGTAAATTATAGCATCCGAACCTGTTCCCTCGTTTCTTGCATCAGAAAACATTTTATTTAAATTAAAAACAAAAAAGACGTTTGAATTTGCATGACGTTAAAGCAGCAGTTTGTGTTTGTCATATCAATATTACTTTTTTGCATCTTTGCAATCTATATATTTCATTAACACGTTACTTGCTCCTAAATGTAAATTATAGGATCTGCTAACTAACTGTCATTGGGAATCCCGTTTTAAGAAATGTAACTATATGAGAAGTAACTTTAACTTTCATTTACGCATCTTTTCTGTTTGTGATGCATCCTATTGGAGTCAATTTTTATAGATTTTTTAGTATTAATTTCTCCTGTGTGCTTGAAATAAACGATTAGGTTAAAAACACTTGCGCTAACTATAGTGAAGATGCTGTTTAAAATAGATATAAAAATGGGCTTAATAAGAAGCTATGTATTGTTAATATGTAGAATAACTTTCACATGCCTCTGTCAAAACAGAAGTTCGAAATTACCTGGACTGCTGTGCTACTAGACAAATGAGGTTTCTGTAGGCAGACAAAAAATAAAGTCTTTTACCTAACAAACCACTGCCAGTGGATCCAGCCTTTGCCAGGAACATCCTAAAGATATTTCCTCTGAGCTACAAATTTAAAATAACTGCAGATTGGCCATTAAATGTAACTACTTTTTATAGAGTCGATGTACATATTGGAAGTGTAACTGCTAGTGACTAGTCAGCTGAATTGTGGCCTTGCAATGTCACTATCCTTTCAAATTTTTTGTTGTTATTAAGAACAAATTCATATATTGTTGTAACAATAGCACTGTGTTAATCAAGACACTTCTCAAATTATTAATTATTCAGCATTTCTTTGAGTTTTAATGACACAACACAGTATCTTATAGGAGCTATTGGCAAGAAGTTGACGTAGCTGATTCAAATGTTTCTTACTTAAATGCTATTTATTTCTCTACATACTGTCTTTCTGTAAAGAGTCAGGTTTGCTCATGAGCATTGTTGTTATTGATGGTCAAAAAGGGATCTTGGTGGCCACTAGTTACAGGATATGGTGGTGATACTTTTACATATCAAAACACATGGGTGCTTTCATCTAATTTGATTTCTTGAGAGAGTTTTAACTAGTGCTTTTAGTGTGCTCGATAGGCACTTGAGAATGGAATATTAAGATTCTGAAATTGATCGTAATCCTCTCTATAATCGTTTAGATTAAGCTGAGATGAATATAAATTTGGCTTGGTAGAAAATAAGGTAAAGTACTAAAGTTGAGTAAGAGGGGGCTAAGGTGAATGAATATTACGTTGAGGAACACTTTGTAGTGAGAGAATATTTTTGAGAATGAATTCCCGTCTTCAAACTTCAGGGGAACTTACACTAGGGCAGAGCTATATGACATCTCTTGGTACATAAGTTGTGATATGGTACGCACTCTGTGTCACAGATAACCTTGCTGTTGAGTGTCTGCAAGCTCCTTCATCCTAATCTCTTGGATTGTGTTGTGCAGCATGATCAGAACTTGTTACACATGTTTCCAAGACAAACCGTTATTTTGTGTGCATTTTTATGTACTTCAAATTGATGGTGGTCATCGCTATATAGAAAGCTACTCAGTTATCACATATCTAAGTGAACAACAGTTTGACAAAATCCATTTACAAATGTGCCAGGAACAGGTTAGGGCTGTTAGGTCAGTTAGGAGGTTTGGTGAAAGGTAGTGAGACAGAGAAGGGGAAAAGTCTTGTGGGTGCATTGGTGGAATAGAAGGCTGTTAAGTGCTGGAGTGGGAGCAGTGAAAGGGATAGGTGGGTGTAGGACAGGCTAGTGAAGGTTGATGCCAGGGTGGGTGGGATTATGGGAACATAGGGTATAGCTCAGGAAGAGTTGTCACCTGTACAACTCAGGAAAATTAGTTTTGGTGAGAATTATCCATGTGGCAGAGGCTGTGAAGCAGTTGTTGAAGTCGTGTTGGGAAGCTGGTTCTTGGCCACAGTTTGTCAGTGGTCATTCATGTGGTCAGACAACTTGTGATCTGGCGTGTCCACATAGAAAGGAGCACAGTGGTTGTAGCATAATTTGTAGATCACATCGTTGCTTTCACAGATTGCCCTGCCTTTGATGGGATGCTTATGGCCAGAATGGAGTAGATGGTGGTGGGAGGAAGTAAGGGGCAGGTGTTGCACCTAGGTCAGGGATATGAAGCAAAAGGTTGGAAGTAGGGATGGACAAGGATATTGCATAGGTTCGGTAAGCAGTGGAATACTAGTGTGGAAGGGTTGGGGAGCACAGTGGCTAGGATATTCGTCATTTCAGGGCATGACAAGAGGTAGTCGAAAACCTGGTGGAGAATGTGATTCAGTTGCTCCAGTCTTGGGTCATACTGAGTCATGAGAGAGAGAGATTCTCTTTTGTTGCCAGAAGGTGTGTTTGTGGGAGGTGATAGGTGATGTGAGAGAGAATGCATGGGTGAACTGGGAGGGTAACACCTCTCACAGTGGTATTCAACTGTCCACCGAACCACTCCCAGGGGGCTCAGCACTATTAGGTGAGTGCATGCTTGGCTACAATGGGTCCCCAGCCTTTGCAGCATTATTTCCCTTTCCATGCTGCATGTCTAGCCTCAGCTGCTCTTCCTTTCCCCTCCCTTGGGGACTTGGTTGTATGCCATCTTCGGGAAACCGAAGTTCTTGGTAAAACTGTGTATGGATTCATCTTATGCACCCATCTTTCTTTCTCTGTCCTTTCTTTTCTTTCCCTTCCTCCACTTTGGCGTTCGAGATCTCTCTTTTTCCTTTCCTTTTTCTTCTTCCCTGTGTGTTTCTGAAGGCCAGCCCATCTGTTTGGCACATAAAAGATGACTGGGTAATACATAATTCCCAGCCCCAGGTTGACAAGTACATCTCCTACATACCCCCTTGTAAAGGCCAGGCCCATGGAGGGATGATTGCCTGAGTTGGTACCTTCCTCTATGCCGATTGGTCCCTTTGTCCAGATTCTGGGAGTTGTGACATGAGGTGTGGACAACCACGTAAGGCTGATGAGGCCTACCCCCCCCTCCCCTCCTCCCCTCTACACCCTCCCCCACCCCCACCTCTCCCCCCAGTGGGAAGGAGCATGCCACAGAGTCACTGGGAATCATGGGGGATTTCTCCATGTTGAGTTCCTCATCTCAGAAATGTAAATGGGTTTAGATGATAGAATTGACACCTCTCCTGGCTGTACCCATATACCTCATGACATCATGCGTGGAAGATGGTCACAATTTAATGGAAGTTAATCTATTTGTTGTAAAGAATGGTGTGGGTGCCATTGCCGGTCATGTGAAGTCCTGCTCTTGGTTGCGTAATGGGACCTTACTTTTGGTGATAGATTTCAAGCACAGAACCTGCTTAGGGCAACACTTCTCCACAGCTATCCTGTTAAAGTAGGGGCACACCACGCTCTGAATTCCTCCCGTGGTGTCAGATACGCTTGGCTTCATGATTGTCTGACCGAGGCTGAAATAACAGCCTATCTCACTGACCAGGGAGTGACTGCAGGTCACCATGTTATGAAAAGGGTTGATAAAGAATTAGTGCCTACTAACACTATATTCCTCACATTTGGCTGTGTGCTACTTCCATCGAAAATGAAGGCTGGCTATGGAGCTATTGCTGTCAGACCATATATCACATGCATTGGTATAAATGTGAGCATCACAGCCAGGCCCATTAATCTTGTGAAAATATAGCCGAATGTAAACCTGTGGCATGGAAGCTCATGAGAATGAATGTCCACCTCCTTCACTTCACTGTATCAACTGCAGAGCTGATCAAGCTGCTTCTGCCTGTGACTGTCCAATCTGCCTCAATGAGAGAGCCATTCAGGTCAATCCCTTATTTGACCCATTTCCAGCCTATCATTGGATGTGGAACATTTGCAGCATCAGATCCAATAGGGTTGAATTACAGCTCCTGTTGTGATCCTTCTGTCCCGTTGTTGTGCCTCCAGCAAACAAAACTATGCCCTCACAATCACTCTCACCTCCCGCACTTCACTTTAGTCCGTTTTGACCATCACCCTGTAATGGGGACTTTGGCTCATTTGAGACAACATCTAGTCACACCATTTCCTTGCACACCCAACTTCAAGTTGTTGCTGTCTTCTTTCCTTTCCCATTTTCACCTACTCTCTTTGCATTGTCTACTCACCCTTGTGTTCTGCTGGCACCAGGGCAGACAATTTGCAACTTACTTCTCGACTCCCTCCTCCATTTTTGCTGCTTGGCAACTTCAGTGCCGACCATCCACTTTAGGGCTCAACCAGCTCAATCTAATCTGTTTGAATACATGTACACCCACATTTCTTTCCAATTCCGTTCATTCCTTTTCGCACTTGGAGCTTCCAATGTGTACTGCTCAGCTTGCTCATTGTCTCGAGTGGTGTGTTCTCTCTGACACACATTCAAGTGGTCATTTCCTCCGTGTCATTCGTTTGGTAATGCCTATCCCATCTGTGCATCCAACCAACTGGCAGCTTTCCAAAGCTGACTGACAGCTGTACTCCTCACTGGCCACTTTCAATAAATACTATTTTCCCTGTGTTGATGACCAGGTAGAATACCTTGGAAACACTATCCTTACTGCTGCAGTGTGTTCCATACCTGCCACCTCTTCCTCGCTGTGACATGCTCTCGTTCCCTGGTGGATTGAGGCATGCCACGACGCAATATGTGAACAGAGAAGGGATACCGAAAAAAAGGTAGCCGGCTTTCTTTTCAAAGCTCTTTTAACAGTTTTAATCCCTCTTCTGTTGTTTGGTGTAATCTCTATCGGCTTTCAGGAACTGTGGTTCATTGCCCTGTTCCTGGTCTGACCATAGCAAACAATGTTATTGTATATCCCCGTGATATCTCCAACACTTTGGCCCAATATTTTACAGACATTTCGAGTTCCACCTACTACTATCCTGCCTTCCTCCCTCTGAAATGGCTGCCGGAGGCAAAGATGATCTCTCTCCTCCTAGAATTGTGAATGTTGCAGTACTATGAGGGAGTTTAAACATGCATTCTCTTCATCCTAGTCATCTGCCTCAGGACCGGACAGCATTCACACTCTGGTGTTTCAACATCTATCTCCTGAGGGCCTATGCTTTCTTTTCCACACATATAACCACATCTGGACAGATGACACATTTCCCAGTCACTGGCATGAGGCGGTTGTCATTCGCATACCTAAGCCTGGGAAGACAAACATCTTCCTTCCAGCTGCTGCCCAATTTCCCTCGTCAGTAGCATCTGCAAGGTGATGGAATGTATGATTAATGGTAGGTTGATGTGGTGACTCGATTCTCGGAATCTACTCTGTAATGCCCAATGTGGATTCCGTAGGCACTGCTATGCAGTTGATCATCTCGACACCTTTTCAACTCGTACTGGGAACAATTTTTTGCAGAAGTACCAAACTGTGGCCATGTTCTTTTTGGAGAAGGCGTATGGCACCTGCTGGGTGATGGGGGTCCTCTGTATTGTGTATGAGTGACGCTTCGTGTGTTGCCTGCCCCTTTTTTTCCAGGAATTTTTAAAGGTTATGTGTGGGCTTGGCTCTGTCGGACACTTTCATTCAAGAAAATGGGTTGCCTCAGGGTTCACTGTCCAGCGTCATCTTATGAACCGTAGTAATTAACCCTATTATGGATTGTCTCCTGCCAGGTATGTCGGGCTCTCTTTTCTACTTGAGCAGCATCTTCAGCAATGTCTTGATAATCTTTACTTGTGGGGCATCAACAATGTCGTCCACTGTTCCGCAGACAAGACCGTCTGTACGAACTGGCGGCATCAGGAGTTTCTTTCCCTGTCTCTACGTATCGGCCTATTCCTTCTTTCGTTCATTGACACAATGAAACTCTTCGCACTTGATGTTTTATAGGAAATTTTTTTGGTCTTCCCATGTCTCTTACCTGGCAGCTCATTGTACTCGCTTCCTCAGTGATCTACGTGTTTTATGCGATACCTCGTGGGGAGCAGACTGGACCGTCCTCCTCTCTTTATACCGGTCCCTTGTCTGTTCGTAACGGGATTATGGATGTATCGTATATTCATCCACCCCTCTGACTATCTTACGCCGTCTTAACAATGTCCACCATTGCGGGATGCCTTTAGCCACTGGTGCATTCTATGCTAGTCCCCTCGAGAGTCTCTTTGCTGAGGCTGTTGACTTACCAGGGTCCTACTTGCGGAATGTTCTCCTCAGTCTTTAGGTGAGCTGGGTCACCCATCCTATGCTCCCTTTTTTGACGATTCCCTTGACTGCCAGTATGGACTGCACCTTTCTTCTCTGTTGCCTCCTGGAGTTCAATTTCGTTTGCTGCTTTGACAGCTTTGCTTTACGCTCCCTGCCACGTTCCCCACGGATGCGAGCCCTTCGCCAGTCTGGCTTTGTGCCGAGATACTCGTTCATTTCGGACTCCGTTCGGTTCCTGTGGGCACTATTCCTGGCCTGGTATATCGTAGCAAGTTTCTCACACTTCGTGCATGGCTCAGAAACAGTGACTATGTCTACACCGTCAGTCCAGGACTGACCATAGTTTCGAGTCTGCCTCTGTACTTGCCAATGATCCTTATCAATATTGGCTTCTTGACCAGTGCTAGATTTTTACCACGGAGCTCTACACTCTTTATCAGACCACCCAGTACATCCAGTGACACGGATTTCTGAACTGTGTTGTCTGCTCAGATTCTCTCTGTGCTCTTCAGATCCTTCATGTGCTGTACTCAGTCCACCCTTTAATACAACGGATCTGAGAATACCTCGTGTTCCTGTGGGTTCCTGGTCACGTCGGCATGCCAGGGAATGAGAACGCTGCTGCTGCTGCTGCGTAGGGTGCAGCTCTCTCCTCCCTCACTTACTAGTCATTGTGTCATCTTCATGTCACTGTCTGTTACCATGTAGTGTTACTCAGGAGTACACAATGGTCTTCTCTTCAGGGGAACAAATATCAGGACATTAAACCTCTCCCAACAGCATGGTCGACTTCCTCTTGGCTGTCACATCATGAGGAGGTCATTTTAGCCCGGCTGTGTATAGGACACTGTCATTTTAGAACTGCCATTTATTAAGTGGCACCCTGCCCCACTCTGTTTCTGCTGCTCTCATTCTTGACAGTGTGCCACTTTCTGATCCAGTGCCCATTTTTTAGCTTTTTACATCTGTGTTTGCCATCTACTTTGTCAGATGTTTTAGCGGATGACACGCATTGTGTCAATCGCGTCTTACTTTTTATTCGCTACAGCAACATGGTGAAGCAAATTTGATCCCACGCCTCCTGGGGACTTCCACCATCTCAATGATGTTTTGAGAAATTTTTATTAGGGTTGTCCTTGTTCTTATCTGCTCCTCTTTTAAAGATGCTTGATTGGGTTTTTGCCTTTTTTGCTTCAGGTTTATATTTATTACTTCGTTTTCCTAACATTGTGATACGGGTGCTTATGGCTCTAGCAGTTTTCTGCCCTAAAGCACCAACCAACCAACCAACCAAACATCCACCAAGCCTATACGATATCATAGTCCATCTCTGCTCGAACCCTGCTCCCAGCCCCTTGCCACCTAGCCTGTTTATGTGCAATAGATGTACACGGAAGACCTGTCCCGTACATCCCCCCACCACCACCTACTCCAGACTGGTCACAGATATCTCCTGTCCCATAAAAGGCAGGATTGCCTGTGAAAGCGTTTATGTGATGTACAAACTTGGCGGCAACCACTGTGCTGCTTTTATGTGGGCATGACAGCTAACAAGCTGTCACTTCAATGACTGCTTCAGAGCCTGCACCATCTGGATTCTTCCTACTGACACCAGCTTTTTCGAACTGCATTGATGGGAACTCTCCCTGCAATATATCCTAACCCATCCCCATCCCTGCTCCCACTCTTGCACTACACAGCCTTCTACTCTCCTACACACCACCAACTCTTTTCCCTTCTCCACAGCTGTCCTTTTCCAATCCCTGCCCCTGCTGCCCCTCAAAACCTCCCCACTGCACCTAGCTACTATTCCCCCATCATGTCCCTTCATGCTCCAACAAACAGAAATACAGAAGCCTCCCCCACCCTGCTAGCAACCCACACCAAATTGCTGCTCCTGTCTGGCACAGTTACAGTCCACAGTCCGGTCGTGGGGACAGTGGTTTTTTTTCTATTTCGGAAGAAAAGCTTCTAACCAAAAGCTTAATTTTATAGCTGTGTTTTCGTTGTGCCCATCTGCAACTCAATGTCTCCTCTATACGGTGAGCGGTAATCTATCCTTTTCGTGATATTGCACAACATCATCTATGCTTTTCTGAATATTGTCTATCCTTTACACAATACTGTTCCTAGATTCTATCGATACAAGAGTAAGTAATTTGGATCAGGCTATACCGTTTTTCCAGAAAATTAAAAACTGCAGGCTCATTGTGACTCCATCAGCAGTTGCTATGTGTGTGTGCAGGAGAGAGCTGTTCTGATTTGTTTGTAACTCTTATCCTCAAAAGGAAAATAATTGATTGTCAAAATGAAGTTTTTGATAGTGAAAAGATATGTTTTCTTGGTCTTACAGTAAGAGTATGTACACTGAAGAATAAGGGTTTGGCCGCATGCAAGATACAGAGTGATATTGCACTAACAAGCAATAAGAATGGCATTTGTTGCGAATAGGGTGGAGTTCCATGTAGGGATGCATTTCATGCATCCAAGGATGTAAGTTTATCCTTGATAAACAAGGGGAGTTTTAGAGATTGGTCATCTAAGGCAGATATGCTTTCAGGTGGATACCTGAAGTCGGGTGTGATAAGATAATGATGCAGATAAATCTTGTGTGTCTAATTGAGAGAAGTGAGTAGAAGCTTGGAGTCAATGGATCTTGACGAGAGAGAGGCTTAACGGAATGATGATTGAAATATTATGGTATTTTCAGCTTGAGTATGAAGCTAACTGGAGTCCCGATGTAGGATTGTGGAGGCATATTTTGAATGTAGTGATGTGAGACTGTGAATGAAGCCTCTTTACCACAACTGTTGCAGCCCAGTTTTATTGAATGTTAACTGCAGGTTCGTAGTGGCATTCAGTGAGCATATAAAATGAAATTGTTGAAATTTTAATCTGTGAATGGGTGGAGAGTAATGGCTGGCCTTAAAGGCAGGCTGGGAATTACTTAGTAAAGTTGTGTGGGATCACAGGACAAAATTATTCAAGATACAATTCTGTGGGACCTGGCGTTACAATGTGTCCCTGATTCTTACTACCCACCTGCCCCTAATTTATGTCAATTTCTTTGATCTCAGCATTTCTTTTCAGTAACTACTCCTTGCTTCGCTCCCTTGTAGTTTCCTATATCTTTTATTTTTAGACATGTTTATCCCCCTCCCCCTGCCTGCCACATATAATGCCCTTAGCTTTCCACACTTACTAACTCTTGCAGAATGTTTTATCGGTAATCTAGATCTTGCTTATTACCACTTCTACCACTAAGCTCTCATGTTTCCAATCTCATCCAGAGCAGTTCCCAACAATCAGAAAGAAGGGTTGCTCAGCTGGACAGGGGAGGCTTAACTGACGGATGAGAAGAAAATTACATAATATCAAATTACAAAATATTTTCAAAAATTGACTATTTTTGATGATATAATGCATCTTATTTTGTGGATAAATACACCTTCTTAGAAAAGCTTACATTTTATAAACTAAATTGTGTTGCAAACAACTTGATTTGAAACATACTTAAAAAAAAGAATGTAAAATGTGGTGGTGAATGATGCAAACAATGTTATAAGTATAGACAGTCTTAAGGGCTAGAAATGAACCATGAATGAAGTCCTATAGGGTTCAATTTTAGATTCAGTGTGATTCTTTACCCATGAATATTACCTATCTCTTAACATAAATGAATCATTTATATTAATAAATAATGAAGTTGTTGCTTTTGAAAATATAATTGAATAGATAAAAAAATCTACTCACTGTGCAGTGGCAGGAGAAAATGCATAAAAAGAAGCTCAGGAAATATGCAAGCTTTCGGAACCAATGTTCATCCATATTTATATTGTAGTGATATTTTCAAGGAATTAGGTTTGACAACCACACTTTCACTGTGTATATCTTCTCTAACAAAATTCATCTTAAAAATCCTTCTTATTATGAGAACAACACAATAAGAAAGAAGTTGCTGATTATTAACCAAATTTTCTTCATTACTCATTAGTAAAGCATCTCAAAAAGCTGTTTAGTCTGCAGCCTTAAAATCATTTTGTTATATGCCAAACGACATAATGTATATGACAGGTAGCAAATTTTAAATCTAATCTCAAATTGTTTTTGCTGGACAACTCATTTTATTCTTTAAAAGCAAATAATTAAAAACTAAAAGCATGTGTAATGAGAAAGACAAAAATGTTTACTTTGTTGATACATTTTAGTGTGTTTATTTACAAATCATGGGTGCACAGTCAGAAAACTAATTTGTTTGGATATTTTTTAAAGAAATAATGCAAATGATGTGTGGAATGTGGAATTAATTAACAATCTGATCTATGTTACTGATTGTTGTTTTCAGGTTTGTACGATTAGTAAATGAAAATCTTATCCTACAGACAGAATAGGTAGTGTGCATCTGTAGTGTTTGCTGTAAAGCTGCTGTACAATTTTTAATTTACTTTTTTCTTCAAAAAATCCCATTGTAATAAGATAATATTAAACTACCAATAGCAGTTTCCAGCAGCTATATAGTATAACTGGGAAGGTAGTAGCTATTTCAAAGTGGCAGTGTCCTTTCTAATTTAGTCAATTAAATTTAGCTGTCATAAGCATGAATAGTACTAAGCAGTATAGTGGTAAGTTTTCTGTTAATGCAGTGTACAGAGTAAGCTTCTTGGTTTACTTGTGTTTTATTATTGTATACCTTGACTTGTTTATCTGTGAAGGTTCTCTTCATGATGGTATCTATGGAACGTAAAGAATGATTAGATGAATGAATAGTGTAAGAAAAAGCTTGATCTTTTGCATCTTACCTAATACGACAGTGTGGTGTATGCTTTGTTCAAAATATAGTAGATGAAGCATCAAACCAGGACACATTCTATGCACACAAGATGAAAGTACACTGAGAATAAAGCAAAAAGTAATGTATCTGATGAGCATTATTAAAGAAAAAACAAATAAAACATTGAAGAAAATGAAACTCAGATACCAAAAATCAGTGGTAGAAATGATAATTGATTCAGATCATTGGTCACTGCCCCACAGTGACAATGAACATTGTATTTACCAAGAAGCAACCAGACTCATATACACAGATTTTCTACAACAGGCACTATGTATGCTACCGACCAGCAGTGTTAAAAAAAAAAAAAAAAAAGAAGAAGAAGAAGCAGCCTTTAATGAAATCAGTGGATCATGAGTTGTAATTTTCTGGAACTGCTTGCCATTTGAGGCTGTCTTCTTGCTGTTTTATTTTCTGAAAATTATCTAAGAAAGTTGGAATTTAATATACTGTGTGTACAATTACCTGCCCTTCTAGATTTAGGTTTTCTGTGACTATTGTAGATCACTTGATTCTGTTATAGGGGTTGCTCCTCTTGAAAGGGTGTGGTGTCTTTCCTTCCCCGAGCCATCTCTACATCTCTGTGCGATGTTACACACTAATCTAATTCTTAACAAGTAATTAAAATTCATATTATTCAATTTCAAACAAATAAAAATGGCTTGTTGGTGCCAGAAACAGACATTGATGGTGTGTGACTAAATGAAACATTGAGTGTTCATGTGTAGAGAAAAATACTAATTTTTCCATTCTTTCATCCCATAATGTCTTTGAGAATTAGTTTCTGGAACAAATGCTGCTGAAATAAATCAAGTATTTATTGGATGAAAGTTAGCTGTAAGAATATTGTTATTGTCTGTGGCTGACAGCTTCACATTTTGCAGTCATCTTTCAGGATGTCACAATCCTTCTGCTTGTTCTTCTTTACGGTATCTGTTGCTAGTAGAAACATAATTTTTATATGAAGTGTAATTAATACAGGTAACAGAAAAAGGACACTGCTGCAAAAACTAGAAATAAGAAATTGAGACACACTGCAGATTCACTGGAATATAGAAAACATCATGTTGAGTCTTAATACCTATTGTAAACTGACCCATGTCCTTATAACACGTTGGTGACTGTTATTCTTCAGTATAGTAATACAGATAATAGAAGATAAACAGCAGCAATTTTAGTGCAGCTAAGAAAAAACAGCTTTTCTGCTAATTTCACTAATTCGTTTTGGCTTGTGACTGCAGAAATAGCATATTGCATTAGAATGATAGTGTTTTGTCAATGCAGTGTGCACAATCAGTTTCTAGTTGCTGCTTCACTTTCTTATTTAATAACTCTACCATTACTACATTGACAAAGGTGGGGCTCCAGATTATGGTGGAGGAGTGAATGAATTGCTAACAGAAATAGGACTGCCACAAACAGATATTTAAAAATGTAGTGAATTTTAAAGTATTCAGATTTTAAACTCATTCATTAAGAGGGGGAAAAAAAATGCCAAAGGAATGAAAAAAGGTCCTTCCGAAAACTGGGTGTAGGAAATTATTGGGCTGTACCTCTGGAGCAACAGACTAGATTCAAATTCCACAGTGCGCAATTATGAGCTGTAGGTAGTTAATAAGTAATAAATGAGAGTTAAAGACAAAATGATAAAACTAAACTGAAATTGCTAGTGAAAAGAAATCTGCAAGAAAAAGGGTAGGTACAGGAGATAAGAGAACAAAGAAAGAATATGGGATGAAAACTGGAAGACTTGAGTCAGGAACAGTGGTTGAGATGAAAGAAAAAGGAAAGGAAAAATCACAGAGAAGAGAAAAAAATGAAATGGAAAGTAAACATAAAACATACTAGCACATTAAAATGTGTACCAAACTATGACTCAAAATCAGAATCATGGCAAATGCTTTTACCAACTTAGCTGTCCATTCAGGACTTAAGCATTGGTTTCTCAGTTCCAACAAAGAAATTATAATTTCTGGAACTAATTTAATTTGGGCGTAACCATTCTCTTTGCAGTCCTGCTCTCATGTTTTATGTTTCATTGGCTGGTATCTTGATGCTTGTGTTCTGTCATATATAATTTCGTGAAAGTGTGGAACCACTATCAGATTAGAGTTCATTGTTCATGTATAATACTGCTTAAAGTCTGAGAGAAGGTAACTGTGTACTATGAATGCATAATGAGTCAATGAAGTCAATAAATCATTGAAGCTGTAGTCTAGTAATAGCCCTCTGATTGATAGAATGATCAGTTGTACAATTTTGATAAAGCTGATGAGTCAATGAAGTCAATAAATCATTGAAGCTGTAGTCTAGTAATAGCCCTCTGACTGATAGAATGATCAGTTGTACAATTTTGATAAAGCTGATGGTGTAAAAGGATACCTGCATCTCCAGGCTGTTAGCATTGTGAGGAACTGCTTGAAGCTGTTTCAACAGATGAATCTGATATCTTTTCAAAAATGCCACAGTGAGGAGTAGTTATCAAAATCCCATATTTTAAGCTGAATGAAAGTGTGTCCTCACATTGTTTTCTTTCTTTTTCTCACTAAGGGACCATGAGTTATGGTGCTCTCCAACACTTATGAGGGAGTGCTGATAAGGCCCAGGCTTTATAAAGAAAGTAATGCTGTATGAGTATGAAATATTGATTTGCTCAACATATTCGCCTTCGAGCTCAACTCCTTTCTGGCATCTTTGCTCCAGAGTCTTTAACCCATCCAAATAAAAGATTTCAGTTGTGCTGTAAACCTCTGATCCACAGCCTTTTTGGTTTCCTCAGTGTTCAGAAATCATTTTCTCGTGAGATGTTTCTTGATATTTGGGAAAAGATAAGTCTGAGGGAACCAAGTCAAATGGATATGGTGGAAGTTTGAGGATTTCAAAGTAAAGGTCTGCCAATTGTTAGTGTGTGATGGGTGCCTTGTGAGGATGGGCATTGTCTTGCAGAGACAGCATACCTTCTCTCAGCTTTCCACAACATTTGGAGACCAATTGTTGCTTCAGTTTGTTGAGAAGTTCAACATAGTACTTTGAAATGATGGTTTACCATGTTCTTAGTAGTCTGTAAACAGGATTCCATCTTTATCACAAAAGATGGATGCCAGCAACTCGCCAGCTGAGCTTTGTATTGAACTTCTTTAATCAATGTGTGTGTATTCTTTGGACTATTATTTGGGCTCTAGATCATAAGTGTGTGTCCAGGTTTCAACTATGTTGATGAGGTGATCCAAAAATCCTACAGAATCCCAGGGAAACTCAACCCAAATGAAATGTAAAGCAACCACTCATTCACACTTTCGGTCTGCCTTGACACATTTAGGAATCCATTTGGCTGAGAGCTTTCTCATGTCCAAAACTTTGTGAACAATATGACCCACATGTTCTTGGGATATGCTTTGGGTCTCTGTTATATTTTTAGCAGTTATCCTTATACTATCCAGAATCATTGAATGAACAGCACACACTGTTTCCAGAACCGTGACTTAATATGGACTTTCAGTATGCTCTTCATCTTCAGTGCCATAATGCCCTGTTTTAAATGCAGCAATTCATTTCTTGATAGTGGAATAGGAGTGGCAGTTATCGCCCAGTGTACCAGACATATTGTCATAAATTTGTTTGGTTGTGTTCCCTTACAGCTCAATTCTCTCTCACCGTGAATTCTCTGTTTTCTTGTGCCATGTTCGTTTCAAACATGCACCCAAGAAATAAAAACATTACTGTTATACAAGTACTATCACCCATTATGTAAAGAATAAAGTTTAATGCAAAAACAAAATGTCAGAATTAATGTACATCAATTTTAACTAGGAAAAGCCAACAACTTATTAACACCCCATTGTAACAAGTGCCTTTCGTTAGTCCTTACTACAAAATAGTACACTATAGTGGCTGGCACAGAAGTAGAGTCCAGACATGAATGAGTATTTCGATTCTCCAAGAAAGGAATACGAATGTGAATGGAAATCAACCGACTTTGACAATTTTAACAAAGAGCTCGTGCATAGAACTGTACTTGGATATTACGACAGAGGAGAGTATCCAACGGATAAAAAAATACAGTCTGACCTCCATGAAAAACTTAATTACTCGGGCTCAGAGACCTCTGATCTTCGTTTCTCCACTCGCTCGGTTTCCGATTTAAGAAGTGTAATGACGGCCAAGGAAATTTTTAATGGAACACAGAGACATTGCAGTAGCAAGAGCGAAGTTTTTGTGTACAACAGTGCACTTCTTGCGTGCTGAAGACACCAGGCCGGTAGTGTCCTTGCATGAAACTCTGGTTTCACAGAACCATGCCATTAAGTATATATAGCATGACTCCAAAGGAAACGGCGGTTTGAAAGTGCCTATTTTTAGAGGTGGCCGATTAATCATCGCCCACGATGGTTCATTAACCGCATGCTACATACCAGAGGCCAAACTTGTTTTCGTGGTGGGAAAAGTTCTTGCCAATACGATTACCATTCAGAAATGAATGGAGAAGTTTTTAAGAATTAGTTTATTCGGTTGTTGTCTGCGCTGGAAGAAGGGTCAATTATCGTGATGGATAACACCAGCTACCACTCCATGTAGATAGAAAAGCTGCCATGTTCAAATTGGCGCAAGGCAGATATTATGGAGTGGTTAAAGAGAAAGAATATTTCATTTTCAGTCGATGAAGCGAAGGCTGAACTCCTGTCTAAGGAAGAAATAGTAGGTGCCAAAAGGACTTACAAATTAGATCAACTGCCAAATAAAATGGGACACCAAATGGTACATCTACTTTGTTGATGTTATGTAAAACACTGCAGCAAAGTTGTTATTTCAGCTAATTGTGTGTAAATAACACAAGAAAACAAGAAAATATTAAAAAATGAATTTAGATTTATTTAATTGGTTTCCTGGAGCTAATAAACAAAAATGAATTGAGTACCTTACAGATATGTTTCTTAAGAAAGAAACTTGTACCTGTAGTTTTATTTGCTTTCTTTGTTTTTGTTTTAGTTAGTTATGTGTGCTACTATTAAACACATTCAATCTGAATATGACAAGTGTGTGAAATGAACAAATGTTGCCCACATTTCATAAGCAACATATCTGCTAGATATATTAATCAGTTATTTGTATGTTCTGGGATTATAACTGCAGCCTTTTCGTATGATGTGGTATGAGTCAGTTATACAGTTATTGTACATCTTTTCGGCAACATGAGATAAGTCAACTTGCTGACCATTTCCACGATTTCTTAAGGTTATTTTTTACGTTCATACAGTGATTTGTATTTAACTATGTTCTCTCTCTCTCTCTCTTAAAAACACACATACCTCTATATAGGCCTTATAATTATTGCCTAACCTGCCCAATGCTAGAGTCCATTTTGCTGAATTCTGTTTCCAGCATTGTTCTTTTAGGTTCTTGACACACATCCATGCATGCGCACCCCCCCCCCCCCCCCACACACACACACACTCTACTAAACATACAAAAATCCTATGGAGTAGGAGGAGTTGGCAAGTATATATGACTTGTGTTTTACATTTATTATTTTCATCTCCAAATACCTCACTTGTTTACCTGCCACACTAAGGCTGGCTGATGAATAGTGTAAATCATTTCTCCTTCTGATGTTGTATGTTTGAATTTTATTGTTGATTTCAAACTGTGGTTGACTATTGACAACAAACTTCAGCAGTATTCTAAACTGTTTAAAGAGCGGTCTACAAGACGTTCTAGAAAGGGCATTGCTTACAATCCTTATTACATACTTCTGCACAACGAACACATTGTTTCCTCAATGACATGTTATCCCAGAATATTACACCATATGATATTAATGAATGAAAATAGAAAAAGAAAAAAAAAATACTCAACTTTTTGAAATTTTCATCTCCAAAATCTGGTAACTGTCATTCAAAAGTTGCACAGATTTGATACTTAACAAGCCTTATAACATTTTATTTACAGTGCAGATTCTTATCAATGTAAACAACTAAGAATTTCAAATATTCTGTTTTGTTTATTGATTTACCATCATTCATTATTTGTAATGGTGTGGTCAGGTCTTGTGTAGCACTGAATTGCTCGTACTGTGTTTTATCCAAATACGGTGACAGTCGATTTTCAGAGAACCATTTATTAATATATAAAAAAAAGAAATATTATTTATGTTTGCAAGTGTGGAAGTTCCTCCATTAGTGTTCATTATAATACTTATCAGCAAAAGGAACTACTTCTATTTCCTGAATATATATTGGAAGATTGTTTATGTATTACAAGAACAACAGCATACCCAGTGTTGGTCCTTGTGATAGATCTATAATTATTATTCTCATTCTGAAATGGCTGTTTCATGTGGTAACATGATGACTGTTCAAAGGTTTGTAATCGACTAATTAATCGCTTTTAAGAATTCCTCAGTATTGTGAGAGAAATTGTCTAGGAGAAACAAAATTAATCTGCATTTGAAAACACTGCTACTGTCTACTAGACACTTTATTTCTACAGGTAGAGTAATCCACCCATTTATTGATCTCCACAGATCCCTGGATGCTAATGAACTGAAATTACGTGCACTATCAAAACAAAGAAACTCAAAAAGGGAAACAGCTCTTAGAAATCACATTAATAATTAACTGTTTTTAACGTGCTATAAAATATTTGTCCTCCTCATGCCTAAATTTCATGCAATAAAGGTTAGCAGAAACTTACTGTTGATATGTCTTGCTGCTTGCAGAATATTTATATGATCACATTGACATTGATCATAGAGCAAAACAGTTATCTACATTGTGAAAGACTTTCACTGCCAAAAATTTCACTTACTTCTGTGCTAATGATAGGTGTGGAAGCAGGTAGTGCAGATTATTTTTAGGGAAAAGAAACATTACTGATTTGAGGGACCACTATTGGCTGTCTATATAATGGAAAAAGTTAAAAACCCGTGTCATATGAGCATTCTAGAGTGTAAATTTATGATAAATTATTGTGAATAGCCATAGTTGTACATACAATTTATTCTGTGAGGGAAATTTTGCTGTTAATAGACCACTTAAGATGAATAGAAACATTCACAGAAGCCACTTTTGGTGGCGGCTTCTGCCTGTTAATGTGTAACTTAAGTCATCCAGCATTAATGAAGGGTTCCTTTCATTATAGTATGTACAGAATGTATAGGATGATGGAATGAATGAATAAAACACTTAAGCAGATAAGAGGCATGTGCTAATTATTAATAAATTTTATTCCAGAGGGTCAAAATGTTGATAGGATTGCCTCTGCTGGGCAACTAAATGAAAAGATTTGCAATGGGAAGAAACTGACTGAAAGATTCTTTGGTGTTGAGAGTTTAAGGTATGTTGGGAATAGTTTTTTAAATTTAGTTTTATATTAATTTCGTCTCATGGGTTTTTGTGTTAGTCATTTTTATGTAGTTTGGGGTGTGGCAGCTTTTGGATGTATGTTCTCTTCTGCTAAATATGCCTTTGGACATAGCTTTGCATATGTGAAAAGTGCAAAATTACAACTTGATTTCAATATCATATTAACACTCACTGGATAAATGGGTTCTTACATTGAAGGAAAGTAAGTGTATACCTCCAGAGGGATCGCATCTAATTAAGCATGGTCATTGCCTGATTAATTGGTACACAACAGTTTCAGCTATTGTTAATAGATACCTGCTTCATTAGAGATTGATTCATTTGTAATTAATTTGGTCTGAAATGCAATGCACCCCACTGAAAACTCATTACAGGAACCTCTTCTATTGTTCTTTGCATTCTGAAGCAAGCAGTTCATACGGCATCCTGTGTAGTGCTACACACTTTGTGAATAGATGTAAGCTGTGTTCGTCAGCCAGGACTGTCATTATACGGCAATATCAAAGTCTGTATAAATGTTTTCGGGTGTAGGACAAATGGGTGTCCCTGCAACTATTGCGGCTCTGCTCACTTCTACAGTTGTGGGTGTAGATGGGAGGGGAAAATGGGGGGGGGGGGGGGTGAGTTGATCACATACCCGTAAAATTACTTCAACTAACAAACTCAACAGCCTCAGCCTGAGCAGTACATGAAAATGTTAAATAACTGAAGTTCAGTTTCAGCAATACAAATAAATAAAATATATATGATGCAAGTCACCAAATTATAGGTTTCAAATAAATTGTGATTTACTTGTTAACTTAGTTTGTCATAAATAAACTGAATGTTGAGCTTATAAAGTTCATTTAGTGCTATAACTGTGTTGAACTGCGAAACAAAAGCTCTAGCTGCACAAATCAGCATAAAATCAATAATCAGTGCATGATTGCTAAAAATTCAGCAAAGTCTAAAAAATAGTTAAGTGTTACCTCCACACTGAAATGCAACTGTGTCAGCATTGTGCACAGAGAAAGTCTTAACTGTTACATGCACTACCCACAAAGTTTACCAAGTCCTGAGAATGTGCAGCCACTTTGCCACTAAGAAACTAAATCAAAAACTTTGAGCAGGCTGACACAGATTTATTTACCTTCCAAAGACATACAAAACAGTAATATTCAATTCACAGTAGCTGTTTGGTATACGTACACTGCATGCATCCCCTTGAATTGCACCTGTAGCACACTTACTTTTGAAGTACTGGTCCTGCAGTGATGGGCATGCCGGACTATTCAAATAAATTAATATTTTTTGAAAGTGTTACTGCCTGTGGTTCAGTGGGCATATTGAAATGTTTATGGTGTGCTAACTACAAAATGAAGTAGGAAACACAGCAGTTTGATGAAACTTTTCCATATATTAAAAAAAAGAGGAAATTTACACCTTTAACTGGTACAGATTTTGTACCAAGAAAGCTTGCTGAGAACTGAGAAAAAGTGAGCTAGAACTGAAAAAGCATTTCTTCTCCCACATTATATAATAGAGGGAAACATTCCACGTGGGAAAAATATGTCTAAAAGCAAAGATGATGTGACTTACCAAACGAAAGCGCTGGCACGTCGATAGACACACAAACAAACACAAACATACACACAAAATTCAAGCTTTCGCAACAAACTGTTGCCTCATCAGGAAAGAGGGAAGGAGAGGGAAAGACGAAAGGATGTGGGTTTTAAGGGAGAGGGTAAGGAGTCATTCCAATCCTGGGAGCGGAAAGACTTACCTTAGGGGGAAAAAAGGACGGGTATACACTCGCACACACACACATATCCATCCACACATATACAGACACAAGCAGACATTTCTTTAAATATGTCTGCTTGTGTCTGTATATGTGTGGATGGATATGTGTGTGTGTGCGAGTGTATACCCGTCCTTTTTTCCCCCTAAGGTAAGTCTTTCCGCTCCCGGGATTGGAATGACTCCTTACCCTCTCCCTTAAAACCCACATCCTTTCGTCTTTCCCTCTCCTTCCCTCTGTCCTGATGAGGCAACAGTTTGTTGCGAAAGCTTGAATTTTGTGTGTATGTTTGTGTTTGTTTGTGTGTCTATCGACATGCCAGCGCTTTCGTTTGGTAAGTCACATCATCTTTGTTATATGGTTATAATAGAGGGAAACATTCCACGTGGGAAAAATATATCTAAAAACAAAGATGATGTGACTTACCAAACGAAAGTGCTGGCACGTCGATAGACACACAAACATACACACAAAATTCAAGCTTTCGCAACAAACTGTTGCCTCATCAGGAAAGAGGGAAGGAGAGGGAAAGACGAAAGGATGTGGGTTTTAAGGGAGAGGGTAAGGAGTTATTCCAATCCCGGGAGCGGAAAGACTTACCTTAGGGGGAAAAAAGGACGGGTATACACTCGCACACACACACATATCCATCCACACATATACAGACACAAGCAGACATATTTAAAGACAAAGAGTTTGGGCAGAGATGTCAGTCGAGGCGGAAGTGCACAGGCAAAGATGTTGTTGAATGACAGGTGAGGTATGAGTGGCGGCAACTTGAAATTAGCGGAGATTGAGGCCTGGTGGATAACGGGAAGAGAGGATATATTGAAGAGCAAGTTCCCATCTCCGGAGTTCGGATAGGTTGGTGTTAGTGGGAAGTATCCAGATAACCCTGACAGTGTAACACTGTACAAAGATGTGCTGGCCGTGCACCAAGGCATGTTTAGCCACAGGGTGATCCTCATTACCAACAAACACTGTCTGCCTGTGTCCATTCATGCGAATGGACAGTTTGTTGCTGGTCATTCCCACATAGAAAGGACGCATTCTATGTGGGAATGACCAGCAACAAACTGTCCATTCGCAGTGTGTGTTTGTGTTTGTTTGTGTGTCTATCGACCTGCCAGCACTTTCGTTCGGTAAGTCACATCATCTTTGTTGTTTATATATATATATATATATATATATATATATATATATATATATATATATATAATTACAGTAATGCTTAACATAATCCTGTATTGTTGTATAAATGTTTTTTACAAAGCTACATTAATGAATCTGAATACGATACAAAAGGATCAATATAAAGGAAAGTTATGATTTTGATAACATTACAATTGATTTCATAATGGGGAAGGAAGTAATTGAGCTTCTAAACATCTTGGACAAGAGTTTCCAAGGAGAAAAAGAACAGTCTCTGGACTTCATCAGTTGAATTTATAATTGAGGGCCTTAACAAACTCAGACTGAAAGGAAGGTTTTCTTCCTTATGCAAAGAATGTAAAGAAATCTGAACTTGGCTTAGAACAGCTGCAACTTCCAAGGAAAAAAGGAGTTCCTAAGCAGTTGTCCAAGGGCATGGATCCACATGAATTTCTATCGCTGGAAGAATTTTACTGCCAGGAATAATTTCAAATTATTGATATGGCTGCCCAAGGGCTTAGGTATTGAATACTTGGCCAACCTAGCCTGAAGAAACAGGTTACCATGGAAAAAGTATTGTTGGAGAAAAAAAGGACATGATTTAGTGTCTCCATACCCAGAAATTGATGTTCAAACTCTGAAAATAAAACTTGAATGCTTTCATTTACAATACAAAGTAAAATGCCTGAAAGACACAAAAGAGCTTTTGGTTTCTGTGAGAAAAGAAGTTGAATAATTATTTAGTTATGTTGAAGCACTGGTAAGAGCTATCCTTGTGTGCCCAGCTTCAAGCTTGAAGCAGAATGCATTTTTACTGCTTTACGATGGCTAGAGAGCTACTTGTGTTCTGCAGTGACACAGCAGAGGCTCAATCATTTAGCAGGCTGCAGTGTGCACAAATTGTTGTTAGATCAGATAGACTAAAGAAAAATTGCTAGAATATTTGTTTCCGATTCTGACAACAGGAGAAATATTTTCTGATCACTACAGAATGAACTTTGTAAGATTATTTTACCTTATGCTGTTGATACTGTGTTTATCATTTCTGACATTGTAATTACTTACATTTTTATTTGTATTTTCTTTTTGTGTTTTTAAATGTATTTTAATGTTTGAAAAATAAACTAAATAAAATTATGTGTGTAGAGGCAATTTATTTACATTTCCAATAAAAATCAAGCAGAAGCTAGTTAGAAATACTTAAGTTTGAAATAGTTACCGTGGTTATTTAGGACATAATAATCATAAACACAGTGTCGATAAATTTAAATGTTAATACTGTATAGAATGAAATTTTTCACTCTGCAGCAGATTGTGTGTGGATTTGAAACTTCCTGACAGATTAAAACTGTGTGCCGGACTGAAACTCAAACTTGGGACTACCTTTTGTGGGCAAATGCTCTACCCTGTCTATTTACCCCCCCCCCCCCCCCCCCTCCGTCCCACCCTCACCACCACCACCACCACCACCACCCTCGCCACCACCACCACCACCACCACGAACAACAACAACAACAATTTAATGCTGGTGACACCTGTGGTTAACACTGAACTAAATACATAAATAAATTAGGTTAGATACTGTCCATTACTACTGTAATATGTGGTTGAAACAAAATAATCGTAGTATCACAAGGTTCAGATTGTGAGGTCCTATTGTGCCATGTTACCTCCCCTACTAAAGAATGGCAGTTGAATTTCCTTTAAAGTGCAAAGTGGCTAATCATTCAAATATTACAACATTAACCATAAACTTACAGTATATACACTTACAGAAGTGTACTATTGCACTAATCATTTTGATGTTATACATGATGTTCTCTTTTCAGTAATATTTAAGTAGATAAGGACAGACTGAATTTGTGTGTGTGTGTGAAATGTTTTAAACCATTAAAAAATGGACAGAGAAACATTCGGTTTTTCTTGCTTCTTCCAGTGCTGCTCTCAGTTTTATTGCACCAATCTTACATTTCAATCATCTTCATTAATATGTGTTTTGGAAAAGATTAAGTTCTCTTATAAGAAATATCTTACATCTAACATTCGGATGACAAAGAAGTCACTGAATGTGTATGATTGTTGACTGCAATTTAGTCACAACATTGTGTATTGTATTGATCAAGATATGACTTAATTGACATATTCAGTCATATTTATTGCAGACACAGCAACACCATATTGCTGATCAACATTCAGATTTGATATGTTGTCATGCATAAGTATTAGAGTGCTCTTATGTTGTCAAGCATTCACTAATAAATCATCATGTTTGATGAAAAATGAACATAATTAAAATGAGAGCTGTTCACTGAATTCTTATCACAGGCATTGTTGCATTAGATTATCTTAATTTTCTTGGCGTGATGCTCATTTTGATGTGCTTAGAATTCTCATAACTCATTTAGTCTAAAAGTTATTATTTCACTGTGTCACAGTATATGACACATTGTTTACTTAACTGGCTGGAATCGCCACCATTGGACATTTACAGTGCTGGGAAAACCATTACAGTTATATCTTCTGGTAAACCTTCCGGGATGTAAGGTCGTGGTCCACGAAACTCTTCAGCTCCTAACGTTTCGTCCAGAGATGCGCTGGACATCTTCAGAGGGGTGTTCCTCCTCCGGTGAGTCTTGCCGTTAGGAGCTGAAGAGTTTCATGGACCACGACCTTACATCCCGGAAGGTTTACAAGAAGATATGTCATCCGGTCGTGAAAGCCTTCATACTACATTACAGTTATCTCCCTGAGCTACCTGTTCAACTTTTTTTCAGCCACTGCAGGTTTACATGGGGCTGCCTCCTCCTAACCTGTCCCAGCCACGCCTCTGTCCACTTACCTGCACCACTGCATCAGG
Source organism: Schistocerca nitens (assembly GCF_023898315.1). Classification (NCBI taxonomy): domain Eukaryota; kingdom Metazoa; phylum Arthropoda; class Insecta; order Orthoptera; family Acrididae; genus Schistocerca; species Schistocerca nitens. The sequence continues at coordinate 923,287,239 of NC_064614.1, read as the reverse complement.
CTTGCCATTCACGATTCACACTATCTTACAGCTAATGATAAACAAACATTCATTAAAGTGAAACTTGTTAACAAATAAGTACCATGTCATATTCATTGTTGTAGAAGATACTCTGTGCAATTAAAGAACAGGAAGAGACATTGAGAAAGTCCCTTTTTTCACATCAAGAAAGAACATAAGGTAAATGCTGAAACCAGAAGCAATTGATATACACTTCGTGACAAAAAATGTGAGGCACCCGGAAAACATGCTCAAATGTCAACATAATTTTGTATACATACTCAGCATTTGTGGATTTGTAAATTCTCTGCGACAAATAGAACAGTCACTAGTGTGCATTAGTATTGTTACTGTGCCTGGTAGGATATATAGGGGTTGTGAACAGTATCAGACATTGAGTGATCGATGTGAAGGACACAGAGTTGATGCATAGTCATGTGAGACAGAGTTATCAGCACCTAACAGTGTACAAAAGGAGCATCATTTTGGATCACCTTTTGGTCGGCTGGTTGAATTGTTCAGTATCCAGGTTTGTGGGTCATTTGGATATGACACGGCTCAGTGGTGGACTGCACTGGAATGTGAGGGTAGGCATACACATTGTCAAGCTCCTGGTCAACCACATCTGACCACCACAAGGGAAGATCACTGTGTTGTGCACCAAGCGCATTGTAGTCCTCTCACATTTACACCTACCATCTGAGAATAATTAATGGAGTCCCTGCACCATTCTGTGTCACACTACGCTGCACCATTGGTCGGAGGCTAGCAGAAGTAGATTAATGAATTACAATTAAATGTGTAGGCTGATATTAAACTGTAACACAAATGCTGGTTTGAAGTTGTGCCGTGACTGGGAGATACAGACTGTTGATGAACGGTACCACATCGTGTACAATGATTAACATGCTTCTGTACTACCCCAGATGACCATAGATGCAAAGGATGGTGGTGACCTAAAAAGAAGTCTCATTCTTCCAGTATTTTGGAGAGGTACAGCAGTGTTATTTATGGCTTCTTGGTGGTGGAAACCATTGGGTACAACTGCAGATTACTGCTGGTAGTGATTTAAGGGTACTTGGGCATCATAATTTTATGTCACAGACATCCTAAATCCTCATTTTTAGCTTTCATGCAGCAATATCATGGTGCCATTTTTCAACAAGACAATGGTCATCCACACAAGGCACATGTCTGTATGAAGTGCTTCCTGATGTTGAGGTACTGTCATGGCCAGCATGGTCCTTATATCTGTCACCGGTAGAAAACATTTGGGTCCAGTATGGATGCCAACTCTGCCCCAGTACCAGTATCCAGAATATCAAGAACCAATTACAACATTTGTGGGCCATTGTGCCTCAAGAGGATATAACTAGTTGATGACACCTTTCCCAACCAAATCAGTGCATACATCCAGGCAGGAAGGGGTGCAACATCATACTGATAACTAACATCTTCATACATTTAATAGTGCACAGTCTCCTTGTGAAGTTTGCATCATTGTAACTGTGAATAGAACATTAAGCCTATTGGTGTTCATTGCTTCAACTATCCATATGCTGCTCTGGTGTGCAACATGCAAATGAAGTTTTTTTTGTTCTCGTTTGTGTTACTTTGAGATATAGTCTGTTTGTGATACTTTCTTTGTCTGTACATTTACACCTTCTTCTGTGCAGTACGGTTACTGTGCGCCTTTTATTTTCCCCAATAATAGTACTGGAAATCATACGGTGATGATACCTATAAGAAAGCTTTATAATACTGCAGTTTTGTCATCCAGAAAAGAACCTCTGCAAAGATACTCAAAATAATCTTTTTCTTTCATATTTGTTTTTAATGTTACCAAGTGGTATGGCTTGTAACCCAAAATGATTATATTGACAAGAAAATTATTTGCTGACTACTCTACATTGAACTCCCATTTCTGTTCTGGTATTGTCTCATATCATATCACTTGTAATTTGTTCATAAATGCATTTCTTTTTATGTTCTCATTTGCATCTGTTTTTTTGTGTTCTCAAATCTCACACACCTTTGTGATTCACGTCATTGCTGTTGCATATATGTAGCAGATTGTGCGAATTTGTAATAGTGTGTTCATGTCTGTGTTATCTGCTTCTGAACTCTTTCTGATTTCCTTCATTTAATTGAAACTATGAATGACTATGAAAAATGTTTTTTATGCTCTCAACAAGAAACCTCAGCAACTTTTCCTAACTGTCTAAGGGTAATTTATTTTTTAGAATTCTCAGTTTTTTTGGTTTCTGATATGTGTCTGTCCCCATGTTTTACCTAGTTCAAATATTTATGAAAATATGTCTATAGGCTGCTCTTTCAGAGGCTGAAATTTTCCAGATTCGGCACTATAAAAAATAGCTCATTCACAATTTGCATGTCCTGCACAGATCTGATGCTTCAGTTGCTTACAGTACTACATATCTTTTCATAAATCTTGCAATAATTTAATTTTCCTTTATTTATTCCAGGAAGCAGACAGCACTAACCAAAGCAATTGAAAGAACACACTGTATGTATCTCTTTCATGCTGGGTCTGAATGCTGTGTAGCATATATTTCAAGTTACACTTCTACCACATATGCAATGATACAACATTTCTGCTGCATCATGTAAACTCATGTCAAATCAGTTCCTGGATCTTGAGCTAGTTAAATTCAGAAGTCAGCTTCTATCATTCACTTTTTAGAATTGCATAATTTGTTGCTTTCTGTTTGGGGACACTTGATGGGCCCATGAAGTTTGCAAATTCTTTTCTCTCTCTATTACTCCATCAGTTAATATTGATTGTGTAGCAGGCATTGAGCTATGCTACCAGTGTTTCAAACAATTTTTCTTGTGCCGAAGATAAACTCTACAAATCTTGAAAATTTCTTAATGTATTTACTTCTGGAATTTGATGCCACATAAATTATTGTATGCATTCTTTGCCACGAAACTTTTATTACTTATCTGTCATCAATTACAGTTAGATTTCTCACTATAAATTGTGAACATTAATTGTTCATTAGTCAACATTTGAGTGTAATTTGCTACAAAAACATGAGAAATAAAATACATCAAACCGCTAATGTAAAAATTTGTGAATGCCTTTTTTTCATTGACTGTACAATAAAGTATTTCATATATGTTGACTCACTATGGAATGTGCATCTGTATCATAAAGTATGGATTCTAGATGAATGTTTAAGACATGGATACAAACAGTATAATATTTTAAACAAAAGGATCCAATTTTCTTGATTGTTTGACAACTGGATGGTTGTTAATGACTATTTATTTCCTGATGACCAAAAACATCACCTTCATTAAGTTGGCCTTCAAGCCATCACTGATCCAGTAGGAGCTCCTGCAAGAGACAGGTGACATAACTGTGACAACAAGTTTGACTCCAGGAGCTTATCAGCTACCATGAAACACACACGTTGTGTGTTTGTTGAAACACACACACACACACACACACCACACACACACACACACACACACAGAGAGAGAGAGAGAGAGAGAGAGAGAGAGAGAGAGAGTGTTATTATTTATCAAACATGTTACTTATATAACTAACATGTCACACTGCACACTTATCTTTAATGGCTCCTTACCTGCATCACATAGCTAACTGGCTTTCGTCATATGTGCTTGTACAGTATCAAAGTGTTTAGATGATGACAGTTTGAAATGTGTCACCACATGTCTGACTGTCAGATTAATGATGCAGAAAACAAATATTTATTGTTCTACATGTAGATTACCTCATGGTTCCTTAGCACATTATTTCACAGTTCTGTTAGATAACATAAAACTAAAGTAAAGTAATGTCTTGGTTGGCAGGGTGACCTTGAGAGGTAAGTTTAGCTACCTAATTGGAAAGATTCTTTTGGTCACAATAGCACCTTTCCTTTGTGAGTGTTAGAGGCATCTCTTAAGTGTATCTGTTGAATGTATGTGACTCATTGTAAGTTAGCTAGGCACAGACAAGTACTTTCTGCACTGCACCAGTGTGCCCACTGTGCAGGCAGCATTTTTAGTAAAAAAAAGAGCTAAAATTGTTAACAGTGAGTTTACTGGTTTTGCTGGCACACTGCTGTTCTAATATTTTGGCTGAGCAACTATAAAGTGTGCACAGCAATAGTTAAATAAAAGAAGTAAATGAAACAATGAAGACATTCTGTCGTAGACTGGTATGCTCACAGCAGGCAGTGTATCTCATTTTATGTCAGGATGTAAACAAATGCACTTCCACAACATAAATAAAAGTCTGTGCCACATAATGTGAAACTAGAAAAGCACCATTCATTCGCATGTCAGGCAAATTGTCTGACCAACCGTAATTTGTTTCCATTAGTACAGACCCCTGTCATATGGTAATTTAATCTTACATTGCACTAGCAGTACATGCAGCATGTCCATAGGGCTGGCTGTGCACATTGTCTCAGTCCACAACAGTTGGTTTTACTACAGTTCAACTGATAACTGGTTCACTCATTGTGTCATACACAGTAATTGTTGTCATCTAGTTTCAAACATTACTATTTTCAGTGTTAAAACTACACTAGTGCCCCTCACTACCAAAGCTCATGGAGCTCCACAGCACCTTGCCTCAAACGTCTTTCATCTCTCCTGTACCACTGCTGTTTATTTAGCTATGTCCTTTGTATTGTGTAAGTTTTCTGGGCTTGCAAAATGTTTGATAATGTACTTCTTGATTAACACTAGACATACAATAATAAATTAAAATAATACATTACTAAAGTAATAACTTTCTGACATAATCACACTTCCTGCTGCATGTTACAATTTCAATGAAATTTAGATTTATGTTCTCACTGATTATTGTGTTGCTAATTTCGCATAAGCATCCCAATTACGGTCAATGATTATTCGGGGCAGTTTCCGTCTGTCTCAGAAAATTCTCAGAAAATGAATAAAGTCAGCTACCAGACTGTATCAAACCACACACAATCCACAAATATAACATTTCCTCTGTGACCCTGATCCCACTGCCTTTCCTGCCACTAGAAAACCCTAATCAAAATTCAGTCACACCCGTCAGCTTCATAAACATTGCAAATAATTGCACTCCATGAATAACACACCTTATCAGTGTGGGGTTAGCTTGTGTTCCTCAGTGACACAAAGAGCGTACCGCATAGATGCAACCACATGGAACAGGTATCTTTTGAAAGGCTCAGACTGACGTATGATTCCTGAAGAGGAGCTGCAATTTTTCAATAAATGCAGGTTCATTGGCTTGGATGATTGGCTTATCTGGGCTTGTAACATTAACCAACATGGACATGCTGTGTTGATTTTAAGAATGGATGGAAGCAAGGGGAAACTACAGCCATTTTATTTTGTGAGGATATGCAACTCTTCTATATGGTTTAATGATGATGGCATCCGCTTGGCACAGATTGAGTTCAATAATTAAAGTACTAAAGAAATTAGCATGTTTCACACTTTTCTCATTTTGCAAGCATTTGCAAAAGTAAGTACATATTTGTAAGAGCAAATGAATGTTGAGTGAATAAAGTTTATTTTTTCTATGTGACTTTGTACTTGTTGATGTTAAAATTCATGTCTGGCTGTTCATCTTGATGGTAGATTCTGCTTGCTGCAAGATAGTTGGGTTGTTTCTTTGGAAATATGTACATTGAAATAATATAATGATGCAGGTTTCTTTCTTCATGTCAACTTTGTAATTAATGTCAAATCCCTCACTGCACAGTATCCAGAGTATTTGTCTATAATTTGAGAAAATCATTTGCAAAACAAATTTACAGTCTAGCACCTCATGCCCATTTGCTGCTTGGTATCAGACCAATTACAGCTATGTATTACATGTTACTCTGTAACTACAGTGCACTACCAACAGAGTCCAACAACTTGTTTGCTGTTTTCATAGTTGTCTTCAGTCCAGAGACTGGTTTCATGCAGCCCTCCATGCTACTCTATCCTGTGCAAGCTTCTTCATCTCCAAGTAACTACTGCATGCTACAGCCTTCTGAATCTGCTTAGTGTATTCATCTCTTGGTCTCCTTCTATGATTTTTACCCTCCACACTGCCCTCCAATACTAAATTGGTGATCCCTTGACCCCTCAGAACATGTCCTACCAACCGATCCCTTCTTCTAGTCAAATTCCTCTTCTGCCCAATTCTGTTCAGTACCTCCTCATTTGTTATGTGATCTACCCATCTAATCTTCAGCATTCTTCTGTAGCACCACATTTCAAAGGCTTCTATTCCTTTCTTGTCTAAACTATTTATCGTCCATGTTTCATTTCCATGTTTCCTCGATACAAATACTTGTTTACTGTTCCAACAATATTCAAAATTCAAATACAATAATCAATGTTTCTTAATCAAAGGGATACAGTCAACTAATATTTCATAAACTAAAACATTTTTTATCAATTTTAATTTTTTGAAAGATGATGGGAAACAAAAGTGTGATTACAATACCAAATCAAACTTATTGTGATCTTGTTCTTCCATACTTTGCAAAACGAAGGGATATGTTGAGCAGTTCTATTACAATGTAAAATAGTTCCTCATTCGAATTTCCAGACTGGTACTAATGAGGAGAATGTTGTCAGCAAAAACTTATTTGGCATTCTGCGGGACGAAACAAGAAATATTACACCCTTAATCAGGTAGGTAGGTTAAAGAGTTTAAAAAAAGAAATGCCTAGGTTCATGTTAAGTATATTGAGATTGGTGAAGAGCAGTAGCAAGAATTCTGTGCAGGTGAGTACAGTATTATGATTACAAGATAAAAAGAAAGAAATGTGTAATGCAGTAGTGTGTCTAATAATAAGAAAATAAGAATGTGGGTGAGCTACTATGAACAATATAGAGCAAATATTATCATAGCCAAGACAGATATGAAGCCAACACCCACCAAAATTATTAGTTCCGCCGATGATGAAGGTACTAAAACAATGTATGAAAAGGTAAAAGAAATTATTCAGACGGTTAATGGAGACAAAAATGTACAGTGGAGGGGGACTGGAATTCAGTAATAGAAAAGGAAAATTAGGACATTAACTGGGGGAAAGGGCTGAAAGGTAACTTACCTGGTAGAATTTTACACATAGCAAAATTTAATCATTGCTAACACGCTTGGTTAAGGAATTTTGAAACAAGGTTGTGTATGTGGAAAAGACCTAAATATATCACATTTCATGTAAATTATGTAATGCTAGACAGAAATTTTAAACTGCAAACCATTTTCAGGGACATATGTGGACTCTGATCATAATTTACTGGTTGTGAAATGTAGATTAACACTAGAACGCTGGAAGGGGTTAAAATTACCATTGTCATACTTTTTCGTTCATTGTCATGTCCAGTTTATTTACTCCATTAATGAAATTATATGACTTTTTCTAATTTCTTCTCCTCTTTCCGAAGATGTTTTAGTATTTACAAAATATTTTAATTTTCTTCACCATTTCAATCATATACCTAGAACGGCGAAGGGGTCAGTTTGACCCCACTGTAATTTCTCTTCTGTATATAAGTAAGTTATCCAACAGTACAGTGGCAACAATAAGCAGTAATGCAGAGCAATTGCTCCTCATTGTTGCAACTTGGCATGTGTATATTCCAGTCTGCCACAGCTTATGTTGTGACACTCAGGCAGTCCTTGTTTTCGAACATGTATCATCAGTGTGGACTTTCTGATAAAGAAGAGATTTCTAAAGTTGAATCGGAAATTGACTTCACTGATGAAGATGATGATTATGTACCTGACACAAGTGAAGATGAAAGCATTGTGAATGACGTGCGATTAGTGGAAGAGGATTCAGATGCTGATATACGTCAATCATCACCTCTTTCGCCTCAGCAGGTACTGTTGGAAGCATCTACAAAGTTGATTGCAAGGGATAGAACCAAGTGGGAGATTGAAAATTTCTCATTTTCTGGAAGGCAGTCAGCTGTTAATGTTTTGAAGGCGAGAGGAGATCCCACTGCTTACACTTGCCAACACGTAGACAGGTCTGTCATCAGCACCTTCTGTTGTATTTTTAACGATGCAATGCTACGTCTCATGAAGAACTACACAGAATCAAATGCTCAAAAAAATACTAAAAAACAATGACTGGACTGTGTCACTTGAGGAACTGGAGAAACTGATAGCCATCATGTATGTTCAGGGTGTATTCTGCACAAAAGGTATGTGTGTGGATGATCTCTAGTCACACTCTCGGGAGCCTGTTTTTATCAAGGACATTATGCCAAGGGACAGATTTCAGGAGATTCTCAGATTTCTCTGTTTTGATGAAAAATCAACCCAGGCTGAATGCCTGGCAGCCAACAAATTAGTATTCATGCTTACCACCCTGGAGAAAATATAACCATTGATGAGCTACTGTTACCAAGCAAAGCAAGATCCAGGTTTACTCAATTCATGTCCAACACACCAGACAAATATGGTGTCAAATTCTGGTTGGGTATTGATGTAACAACAAAGTATATATGTAATGCTTTCCCATACCTCGGCAAAGAGGACACGCATAGAGGGAAACAACCACTTGCAGAGTACGCCGTTCTGTGTCTAATGGAGCCATTTATAAATCAAGGAAGAAATGTGACTATAGGCAATTTCTTTAAGTCTCTTCAACTTGCTAAAAAACTCAAAGAAAAGAAAATTTCAGTAGTTCGTACAATGAACAGGATCCACCATGAAATCCCTGGTGAAGTAAGGAAGCCGACTGCTGAAATACACAATAGTGACAATACAGACTGCACCTTGACTGCACACCAAGGAAAGAAGAATAAAAATGTCATTCCTCTGCGTACTCTGCATGTTGAAGTAGTAATAAGCAAGGAAGGAAAGAAAAAACCTGAAACCATAATGTTCTACAATGCAACAAACTATGGGGTGGATGTGGTTGACCAAATTACCCATAAATATACTATGAAGGTTGCATGTAGGAGATGGCCAATGCACGTCTTCTACAACATACTAGTAGACATGGCGGGAATAAATGCATGGGTCATCTATAACATAGTATCGAACAAGAAAATGTAAAGGAAGTAGTTCATACTTCAACTGGCAAATATAACTCAGTTAAACGAAAGAGCAAGAACATCAGGCAAAGGAAGAGGATATGGGACTGAAATCACCTAGAAGCAGAGGAAGTGCCAAATCAGCCTCTGTAAAGGCAACAAGACCAGTGAAAACTGTGTAAAGTGCCACAAAGTCGTGCGGAAAATGTGCGTGTAAAACAGAAATCCCCTGTGCTAAATGTGTCTAGCCGCTTAATATGACTTGAGTGAAAAGTAATACAGAGCTGTTTGTAAAACACATTAGAGTAAAATGGACCAAATATATTAAAATGTGTGTAGAAGTTTGTGTGAATAGTTAATAAATTAAAATCTATAGTTAAGAAACTTGTTAACAGTAGCAACAATAAATTTGTATGATATATTATTGTTCAAATAAATTAGTAATCATTATTTATAATTGTAAATAATCATTGTGATTACAAGAAATAAAATATGGATTAACAAACACTAAAAAAAGTACTTGTTTTAAGTCAAATATGAAAATATCTTATGTGGGATCAAAATGACCCTTTTCTGCTGTTTTAGGATGTTATAAACTCCTCTGTTCTAGTGTTAAAAATGCATAAAGGCAGGATACAAAGGAGATGGTTATAAGTAAATTGAAAGAATCACTGGTTGTTGAAAGTTTCAAAGGCAGCATTAGGGGACAGTTAACTGAGACAGGGGACAGAATACAACAGAAGATAAATGAGTAGCTTTGAGAGGTGAATTAGTGAAGGAAGCAGATGATCAAAAAGTTCAATACAGAGTGGGGCAAATAAAAGTGGCCTGGAGAACAAAGTTCCAGGGTACAAATAAACACAGCAGAGGACAGGAAATACAGTACCAACCAGATTATGGCAGATGTTGGAACTGACAATCAATCATCTCTTGGCACTTTTGGGCCCTCCCCACATAAAGTAATTGCACACTGACAGATCAAGGGATCTGGGTGGTCCACCTAGGCCTATGAGCAGACTGACCTCTACTGACAACTCTGTCAGGCATGAAGGCTGTGTAACCAGTACGGATTATGTGGTTTGTGCGTCACGGGGTGTAGTTATATGCATACATTCATGTCCAATCGTATCCACTTGGCCAAGCTACCTTTAGTTGCCCCACCCTATAGGAAATTTGGATAACACATTAGATCCCGAATTTAATTTGTGTAAGGAGAAAACAAAAGAATTAAATACCCAAAAGGAAATACAGAGAGAGAGTGATAGAAAATGCAAAATAGCAAAGCTGTTCGAGCAAGCACGACTATTGGAAAGTGAGATGCAGCCTGTAGAGTCAGGGGAGAACTTTCAAACAAAGAGAAGTAACTGTAGTGATGGGAAGCTGGAAGGAATACACTGAAGGTCAAGCCAGCACCAAGCAAAGCAAAACAGGGAAAAGTGAATGGTAGAAATAAAATGCTGATATATATAAACCCTGGAACTTGAAGACATTGTTATGAAAAAGGAAGAGAAAGTAGATGGTGATAAGGTGGGATATATGATCTTGTGAGAAGAGTTTGATAGAGCAGTGAAAGACCTAAGTCGAAAAAAATGGAGCTGCAGTAGAAATCAGTCCCTTAGAATTATTGAGATTCTTGTGAGAACTTGTCATGACAAAAATATCCCATATGGTATGCAAGATATTGGGCTATGACACAAGTGAAATATACTCATACTTCGATAAGAATGCAGAAATTCCAATTTCAAAGAAGGCAAGTGCTGACGGCTGTGAATACATATTCGAACTATGATTTTAGCAGGTCAAAGATGCAGAATACTGATATAAATTATTTACAGAAGAATAGAAAAACTGGTAAAATCCAACCTTGGAGAAGATCACTTTGGGCTATGGGGAACTGTAGGAACACTAGAGGGAATACTGTCTCTATGACTTAACTTAGAAGATTAACTGAAGAAAGACAAACCTATTTTGGTAGCATTTGTAGTACTAGGAAGCCTCTGGCAGTGTTCACTAGAATACACACTTTGAAATTCTGAAGGTAGTAGCAATAAAGTGCAGGAAGTGAAATGTTAAATGTAACTTTTACAGAAACTAGACTGCATCTGTGTAAGGGAAGCAGTTGTTGAGAGGGGACTGAGACAGAGGTGTAGCATATCTCAGATTTTATGCAATCTGTATATTGAGCAACCAGTAAGAATGCATTTGGAAAGAGAATTTTTCAGGCAGAAGCAGTAGAAACTTTTGAGATTTGCTTGTGTCATTCTCGGAGGCATCAAAGGACCTGGAACATCAATTGAGCAGAATGAACAAAACTTTTAAAAATGGCAATGGAGCTTTGTGACACAATTTGACTAAACAAAGGAATATGTTGATCTTACACATCCTGAGGTATCAAAGAATAGTTGATTTTTTAAAATGGAATTAAATGTGAAGGACAAAAATTGTATAGGCAGACCAAGGTTTGACTGTAGTGAGCAAGTTCAGATGGATATAAGTCACAGTAGTCCATCTAAGACAAAGAGGCTTGCACAGGATAGACTAGTGTGGAGAGCTGTTTCAAACCAGCCTCTGGACTGATGACTTCAACAACCACAAATCACTGAAAATTCTCTCTGAAGACATACTTGTATGTTCCTTTTCTAAACACAACATATTTCAAGAAGTAAACATATGCAAATTATAACACACTCAGGAGTAGTAAATTGGTATGCAAAACTTAAGAAACAAAGTAACTTTAGCTTGATGTGCGATTGCCAAGTAACATAGCTCGATGAAACTTTGACAGTACATAGAAAGAAATACAACGGTATAGTGCATAAGATAACTGAAAGGCATATATGTTGAGATGAACAGAAATGATCCTGTTATTCAAAGGCAATAATTACACTGAAATCATGGTGATTTGTGGTGGTTCTTTGGACATTACAAAAGGCTTGATATGGTTCTTAATAGAGTATGTGATCACCACAGACAGAAAGGCATGCTCTGCAATGTACTCCTGTGCTGGCTAGTTAGGAGTTCTTGCAATAGGGTATCCCATTCCTTCACCAGCACAGTTGATGTCTGCTGGATGGTCATTGGTACATATGGACATGCTCCAGTACATGTCCCCAATGCATCCCACACAACCTAAGTAGGATTTAAGATGGGGGAGGGGGGGAGACCTACACTCTTTGGTGTGACTGCACATTGTCATCCATAAAAATGAAGTCGGGGCCAAGTGTGCCCCAGAAATGACAGACATGGGGAAGAAGTACAGTGTCACAGTAACACTGACTATTGAATGTGCCATGTTCAAAGATTTGGTGATCAGTAAATCCATGTAAAATTGTGCCTCCCCACACCATAAAACCTGAACCACCAAAATTATCATGTTCGGCAATGTTCCTGGGTCCAGTGCATGTTCCCCCCTTTTGCCATATGAGGGTACATACAGAATCACTACTCAGATGAATGTGTGCTCTTATCTGAGAAGAGCACATGATCCCACTCCTCCCTGGTACCATTCCTAAGCTTTTGGCACCATCAAAAATGGTGTTGCTAATATGTGGGTGTCAATGGGAAATAACAACTTAATCACTGGGTAAAGAGACACCCCCCCCCCCCCCCCCCATGCAATTGTGCCACTGAGAAGGGTGAGATTGCGTGCCTTACAGTTCTGTTAAATGTTGTTGCAATTGTGGCTGCTATTTGACATGGATCTGTTCTTGCCTGTTGCACAGTATAGCAGTCATTTGTTGCTATAGTTGACTGTAGTAGACAACCACATCCACTTCGGGCAGCATTGCCTGTGGTTGAGAATGCTCCCCATGAACATGAAACAATGCTGTGCACAATATCAAACTCCTGTGCTACACTTCTCACACTTTGTCCTTCTTCCTGATAATTCTCCCTGTGTGTTGTCTCTGGGCCAACAGTAATGAAGAACACCACACAGTGGACTGTAAATGCTCACTGATTGACACACACTGTCTTTTCCCATTTCTTCAACTGCTTGGTGTTTCAGTGCCTCATTAGGCACTATAGTCATGCTGACCACACACCATGTGACATCCATCTTTCTGTGCATGACTGGAAACCACTGGTAACATGCTCCTGCACTTTCATTCATTCCCACGCAGCAGTTAATACATTATTTTACTTTTCTAGTGTGTATTTAAGTTTTGCAGAGTTCTGTGTACAACCAGTTGCCAAGAAAAATATGCATAATGAAACAAAGGTAAATACTGAACCATTGCTATTGCCTGTTGGGTCTCTCTTCTTAGCCAGAAAAACATTTCAAATCTCGAAAAGGATGTAATAATGAAATTGGATAACACAGCAGGATAAGTTTTAGCATGCAGCATGTGTGAAGAAAACGGTTCCTGGAGATTTACTATGACTGTGAATTTGAAATCAGAAAAAGTTCAAAGAAAAACAGCATGAAGTAAAGTAATATTGTATAAAACCCAAGAACCCATTTTACTTCTGGAAACTTCAAAAGCAAGCCTGTATATCAGAAGTTTCCAAATCCTGTTAAAATTCTGATGATAAAATCCTGTTCGACCCGATAACTATTGTTACCTCTCTTGCTCCACAGTTCTTACAACACTTCTGCCTATTGTATTCTGTTTCACACAATACATTTAAGAAAACTATCTGAAAGATCATCAGGAAAAAATCCAAGTATTTACACAAGAAACTCGTAAAGAAAACAGCGAAGTAAACATAGTCACACTTCATGTTCTATGCTATAGAACAAAATGAAAAATATTCTATGTCATTAGAAATATGTGTATGAAGTACAAGGTAGTAAAAGTAAAGAAAATCTTGTTATTAGTCATGGCATCACATATGCAAGTGATCCTACAAAGTTGTGTATGTAATATTTCCTATTTCTGTGCCTGTGTCAATATGAGTTTAGTCTTTGGATGATTTTCTAAAAGAGTGAGGTCTTCAACTTTGTAGTCACTCTTGCGTGATAGTTCCCTGTCAAAATGCTGCTTTCTTTTTACTGTTCATTTTGTTAATATCAGTGATTAGTAAAAGGTTTTGTCTATTCAGTATGATGCTTGTGCAAACATTAACATGCATGTTGAATTACACATAGGGAAGTGTAGTAAACCTTTCATGATTTCCTCAAAGTTCTATAGAGTGTCAAACCACTTATTATCTCTTTTTACACTGTAAACTCCCAGGAATCTTGTCAGTCTCCTAAGGATTCAGTGTGCTGGTCTCACTTTAGGGTGGACTTCAGGAATTAAGTATCCATCTGACTCATGAATTTGGCAGAAAATTGTACCGAGATCATAAATTTGCTCTCATAATTTGATGATATTATTCCCAGTTTCCATACAGTCATAAAGTAGTGATCATAAGTCCATTTTATCTTCACACTACTGATTGGATTCTTCAGACCCTGTAACACATCATACAGTGCAACAACATACCATATTGTCTCATCCTTTTGGTAAAGAACCACAGATTTCCAAAGCAATTACTTCAAGAGTCCTATTAGGGGTAATAGAATGTAATTCTCACATTTTACATTTATTTCTTACCTTTGTCTTCTGGAAGAGCACACGTTTTACACTTCCCTCCGAATATTATGGGAGTAGGGATACTCATTCACCTTTTTAACACAATTCATAACATGATAGCAATCTGAAGTTGAGACAGAATTTGTTGAAGAACAGTTTGGCTTCAGACTGGGAAAGGTACAAGAGATGCAACGCGATTACTAAAAAAGGGGAGAGGTACTCAGAAAAAAAGTAGGGAAACTTGTGCAGCTTTTGTTTACTTGGAAAAAGCCTTTGACAGTGTTTGGTGGATTCTACTTTGAGATGTCCTAAAGAAGACTGGAATTAACAGGAAAGAAAGGATACTTGCAAGAAATTTGTATGTGGCACAAAGAGAAAAAGTAAGAACTGGAAATGAAATGATGCAAGGAATTAAGATTGGAAGAGGGGTTAGATAAGGCTATTGTGCTTCACTTATCAGTTTAATATGTGTTTAGATGATTTAGTTAAAAATTGCTTCCACCAAAATAGGGTGTGACAATAGAGGAGTGATAATCATATGTGTAATATTGGCTGAGGACATGGTATTGCTAAGACAAAATGAAAATTAAAGAACTGACCACCAGCTTTGAGGAAAATGGAATAAAGACAAATGCGAAGGAAACTAAAGCAATGCATTTTACAGGGTAATCAAGGAATATAAAAGTGAAAATTTGTGATGAGTAGAATGGAACATGTTTATAACTTTAGGTAACTTGGATGCCAAATAACCTCTAACATTACATGTAATTGAGCAATAAAAACAAGAATGAAATGTTGTACTCAAGGAAGACTATTTTCCATGATCCATTAAATGAACAGTTAAGGAAATGTTAAGTTCATTACTACCACAGGCACTGTCAATTTGAATAAAATTATTTTGGGTATTAGGCTGTGTATTATCAAACAACTGAAATAGCTAGAGTCCAGCAGTTAGTTGTCCTGAAGAGCACCATGGGAGAGTTGATTGAAATGTCACTACTTTAGTTGTTTTAGTGTTTCATAATGACATGGCCAAATTTGAAAAATGACCACACTCATGTTGCATATTTTTTCAACAGTCTGTGGAGCGCTTCACTATTTAGTACCTGTTTTACAAAAAATCTTCAGTGGAAGCTACATAACCCCATGAATAATGTTATTTGCTTCTTATTATGTGGTGTTGGATAATTTTCTGTGGTAGCTTTCTTACTCTCTGTGGTGCTAATAGTTGGGATAACATGTGACCAAGAAATTTGATTTCTCTTCTACCAGATTTGGACTTTTGCAGATTTGCTGTAAGTGCAGCCTTCCAAAATGCTTGCTGGACTTCACATATCAGTTCAGTATGTCCCAGACCCAGGTTGGAATAGCTATTAATATGCCACATATATTCTTTGACATAAAACATGGCTAGCAGTTGGCTGCCGCAAAGTGTAAGTTTGCACCAATCGTGAGATGGGACAAATAACATGGCCACACTGATAAATATTCTAAGTCCAGCCATCTTCACAATCAGGCGACACAGTATGCTGTGGCACTTTCTGGAGGAAGTCTACATCTACATCTAAATCTACATCTATGTGGTTACTTTGCAATTCACACTTAAGTGCCTGGCAGAGGGTTCATCGAATCATTTTCATACTACTTCTCTACCATTCCACTATTGAATGGCGTGTGGGAGAAAAGAACACCTAAATCTTTCCGTTCGAGCTCTGATTTCTCTTATTTTATTGTGATCATCACTTCTCCCTACATATGTGGGTGTCAACAAAATGTTTTCGCATTCGGAAGAGAAAGTTGGTGATTGAAATTTCATAAATAGATCTCGCCGCAAAGAAAACCGCCTTTGTTTCACTGACTGGCACCACAACTGGCGTATCATATCAGTGACACTCTCACCCCTATTGCACGATAACACAAAACGAGGTGCCCTATTTTGCACTTTTTCGATGTCCTCCGTCAATCCCACCTGGTAAGGATCCCATACCGCGCAGCAATATTCCAGCAGAGGATGGACAAGTGTAATGTAGGTTGTCTCTTTAGTGTGTTTGTCACATCTTCTAAGTGTCCCACCAACAAAGCGCAGTCTTTGTTTCTCCCTCCCCACAATATTATCTGTGTGGTCTTTCCAATTTAAGTCTTGCCTCCAATTCATGTAAGTTTGTTCTAGTTGTGGCTGTGGTCTAACGGTAAAACACATGATGTCTGAATGTGAGGTCTTGTGATCAAGACCACTTGCTGCTTAAAATTTTATAGCACTTTTTGTCTGAATGTTGATGTCATGAATGAAAGCATAATGCAGCTACAATGTATTGCACCTCCTCACACATCAGTAATAACAGTTTTGTGCCAGATTGCTTTGTGGACTGTTAGTCTCTGAACATTACATGCGCCAGTACCATCTGGGACCCATTTGTTAGCTACTGCCAGTGATTGCAGCAGCAGTGCTGTACTGCCTCACCCCTTGTCCAAGGCACCTGATATCGTTCATTGCTTTGGAGAGTTTAAAATGCTTTATTGTTGTTGAATGATGCTCCACATAAAAGTCTACAATTAGCATTTGATACTCAGTACCAATGTAGGCAGATGACCCATTTTAATATGATGACTTTTCTATTACACTAATATGCAAGACATGACTATGGCACAGAATCATTTTTATAGTTAGTGATTCAGTTAAAATATCGCTCTATGTTGTTTAATGTGATTATTTCTTCAGGAATTTGTCTATTTCTGTCAAGCCATCGAGATTGATGGTGATGCAAGGCATTTTACTGTCATTGTTTGATTCCAGTAAATGTATGTGATAAACTCTGCTAAAGCTTTGCAGTGCATGATTTATAGCAACACAGGTACACTGCACATTTTGAGGACCACGTATGGACTCATGGAGAAATTGATGCTAATCGAAAATTATATTTAAGCTATTCAGTTAGATTTAAACAAACAAATCTGCCCACATTCAGAGCCACTATGAATGAAAGGATGTCGCTAATGCTAATGTCAGAAAATGTCTACGGAGGGTGCCTAACCGCTACTATAGAAACTTAGCACAGACTAACTATGTTAATCAGTACGTTCACTTTATAACTATTCTCTTTGACATGTGAGTTCTACATCATGAACAAACCTCAAATTAGGATCACTGACAGTTGACTTGCACCTATTCAGAGATGTTTGTGTACTGATGGAACTAGATATTAACAAAAGGGACATCTGTGGCCATTAAAACTGCTTACATAGACAAGTGTGCGAGAAGATTGAATATGAGGGTTGGAACTTAAAAATAATGGCAACTATTTACTTGCAACTGATACAAAAGAGTTACATGTTTGCACCTGTTACTGTCCTTCAAAATAGTCACCAGGAATTCTCTTAGATCCTGAAAAACGGTAAAACAAAGTTGTTCATTTACTCATTTCAGACGCAATGTCAAAAAACGAGCCTTTACTAAAAGGTGGCTAGTATCCCTACCATTTATTTTATTTATTGTCCTCTGAATCAATACTGTACATGACATGCACATGGTGATGCACAGACATACATTTGATGTTGGACATTATGATAATTTGCTGGCATGAAGTAATATGCCAAAAGTTTACACAAACATGAGCTTATATACATATTTTATGAGAAGTTATGAACACACAAATTAAATACTCAGTTACACATTTGTATTTTAGTGCTGTATTCCTCTCACACATATACACAACAGTACCTGGTTGGATATTCTTTCCGCACTTCATTTGCTTAGTAGCAGATGTTATAGATGCAAGATTTTTGCACATACTTGCATTAATGTTTTACTCTTTACAAAATTCTTTACTGCAATTTGTTTCATGTTTCTTTCCACCCATGTGGAGCAGAAATTCACTTGGACTGTAGAAACAATGATCAAGTAGGAATGATTTTAATTTTTTTATTAAATACGGTCAGAGACTTACTGTTTTTATTTCTGATGGCAGGCTATTGTATATTTTAATGAATTTGTTGAAAGGAGAGTTTTTAAAGACAGAGGTGCTCATTTATTTAAAATGGAGTTTCATTTTCTGTCTAGTACCATAGTCATGGACATTTACATTTTTATTAAATTTTGTAATATTACTTTTTACAAATTTGCATAGTTCTAGTATATACAGGCTGCCAAGGGGTAGGATGACAACTTTTGGAAGAGAGGTCTGCAGCTATCAGTCGGCTTTGCCTTGTTCTATATTCTTATAGCTCTCTTTTGGGTGAGGTGAATGTTTGGGCTATGTGTAGAGTCTGCCTGCTATATCATATAGATGTGTAAATGTGTCTATCCTCATATATCCAGTAAACAGATTATCTATGGTTCTTGGACAATATGTGCACCAGTCCAACTGTCAGTTGCTGCTCACTTAGACAGCTTTGTCAGTGTCCTGTAAATAAAAAACTTTTTGCAAAAGGCGGCTGAAGGATGTCAATCCCGTGGGAGATTAAGCCTATACTAACTGGCTTATTTAGCCTTTATTTTGATTTTAGTGCCCTACCCATCCTCCGTCGTTTTCTATGATAGCTCGAAGGTGTCCAAAAACTGACAATGCTAAATGTGTACAGAGGTTTTCCTGACTGCCACCACATAGTCTCTGTGTTGGATCTTAGGCATTCTGCATGCATTACTTGAAGTGGTAGCAACCTCTCAGCTTCCACCCACATATTTTCTATTGGTTTGAGGTCTGGTGGTCTCGGCACGAAAGGAAGAAGTTTTATCCTTCTCTGTTGTTCGAACCAGTTCTAGATGACTCTGCTGTTGTGAAAGTGGCTGTGGCCCTGTAAAAAAAATTATCACCTATTAGGTTTGAAGTACATTACTGATTAATAGTGAGAATTTTTAATTTTAATGCTGTGAAAAAATTCGACCGTGGAATAGCTGTGGCATCTTAAGCGAGAGATTTAAAAGTCACAGTAAGAGAAAGGGTTTCATATTCCATGAAACTTGGTTGAGAGCAGTGGAGGGGAGGGGGGGGGGGACTTATAAGGGGAGGGTGCAGTGATGGAGATCAGAATACAGAATGAATGGTGATGTAGTTTAAAGTGCCATATATCTCACACTGATAGGTCTCCATTCAGGATGTGTCATCCTCCATTAAAATGGCATATGCAATAGTAACAGGTAGATTAGAATGCCTGTTGCCAGGCTAGACTATTTGAAATCATGGATTCGATACAAGTCATGTAAAAGTTTACTTTTTTATTTTTGTTAGAGTAGAAATGTGTTAGTGTATGTTACTGCAAATAGTGGAGGAATCAGCTGACCTTTTTTTTAGACACTGTTTCATGGCTTTCTCTGTTCAAAATGACAGCTACCCTCTACTTTAGTATCCTTTTCTCTCTCTTTCCACTCATAATTATACAACAATGATACAGACCCATTTTTATTGGGAGCTATGCCCTGTGGACATTACAAGTGCCTGCTCACACAATGTGCAGCATTTACCAAAGAAGATGGTGGTTGACTCTTCGTGTCTCGTGTCAACATTGTTACTCACTGCTCAGGGCTTGGAACAAGTGCCTAAAGTTGAGGTAAATAACTGATTTCAGAATGTTAATGAAATAAGTTTCCCCTTCCAGTTACTGACAACTAAATGCCATGGTGAGGCTTGCCCATAAAACAACTGATGTTTCCAGTGTTGATATTATGACAAACAGCATGAAATGTGTAAACTGTATCATAGTAAATACATCTGCATGCAACTACAGAATATTAAATCTGAAATTGGTTTTGTTTGATCACTTGATCATCTGTTTTGTAATCAACATAACGAAAGTAGTTGGCACCTGGTATCAAAAGTGAAAATAGAAGAAGAGTAAAGAGAGAGATAAATGAAAAACAAATCTCCCATAGGACTAGAATCAAACCCACACACCACAGTGTGCTAATGTAAGACGCTACTGCTACTGCTATCTCAGCTCTTTCTGAAAGCAATATCCGCTTACGAAAGGCCCACCTGGGTGAACAGCTTTATGGCAAGATTTCTGGCAACTGAAACTAGATCACCATTCATTCCACTCTGGTCCTTATCCACAACCTTGCACACTTCCCTTGTCAGACAGGCTGGCAGAAGTGAGTACGAATGACCTGAGACAGGCTATATCAAAATCTGATAAGGTCGTCAACAGTACAAAATTCAGGCCACTACCCAGGCTTCCATGGCTAGAAGAAACATACGAACATGGCAAATAATTATTTAAACAAAACAGTTTTTAATGTAATACTTTTTAGAGTAAAATAAAACATATAAAATAATTATTCCTAGCCCCATACAAAATCCTTAGCCAGAAACTTTGAGCTTATGAATTTTCAGTACCTATGACAATACTTGCCAAAATTTAAAATTAAAAACATTGGGCACATGCAATCAATTATTGGTGCATAATTAGTTCTCCTAAGTCACTAACAGTTTTATTAAACTGCATATGATATGAACTGCTATATGATTTTACTCATTGACAGTTACTCTTTACACTCCTTACTATTATCTGTTCGATGCACAGCAATATTTTGGTTTTAAATTTTATAAGTGTTGTCATAGCTTTTAGAAACTGAGAAACACAAATTTTCAAGCCTGTTCGTATGGGGGTGGGAATCTGTATGAGGCTAGGATAAAAGATTAAGAAGAGAAAAAGAAAGGACGAGAAGCAATTCGTAGGTCATAGTCTTACATATGAATTCTTTCTTCCAAATATAATTATGAAATGTACTACTAAGAAAGAAACTAAGATGATGTCCGAGAAAGCCAGTTATTACGGAGAGATCAAAAGAATAGAAATGAGAGTAGAACAGTTGCTTCAGCAAGGAGTATAGTTCATGAAAGTAATGAATAAATTTTCAGAAAAACTGAAAGTACTCATAACTCTACTGTTTCCATTGTTAATACCTGCAGAAAATATGTTTCATCTCGTGGGTGCAACATTTCTACGCCTGGTTTCATGATGGAAAACTAAACTAAATTCTGTTTGAACAGGCCTCAGAAGGCCCAATGGTACCAGCTGGCTGCCATCCCGTCTTCAGCTGACCGGCATCTCTGGATGCGGATATGGAGGGGCATGGTCAGCATACCGCTTTCCCAGCCATTGTCAGTTTTTGTCACAGGAGCTGCTACTTCTCAATTGGCCTCAACCGAACAAATTAGTATGCGTGTTTCCATTGAGAATTATATCTATTCTTCAGAGAGGGCCTGTTCCACGAGCCGAGATATAGCTCCATATTGCAACAGAGAACCATCCACTTCTTTGTCTTTCGTGAACATAGCCTGGTTGGAAGTGTTGTTCCTGTGGGTGGTACACTTAAAGCTCCCAAATTTTTGCTTGTTAAAATGGTTATGCACACATTCAGTGATTACATTTACTTAACAGATAATGGATGAGACTAATGAAGTCAACATATAGGAAACTGCTTATTTCGATTATTTTTAACCTATTACAAAACTAAAGCCATTTGGGCATGAAACAGTTGCTTCTGAAATAATTTTATACATTAATTCTCATATCTCACCCAAGCAGGGGCATCACTACAAGAAGAAAATACTTTTTCATAGGAGAAGATTACTTTGCTCCAATCAAAGTTGATGTATTGTGCCTTAAAAGTGAAGAGGGTCAGTTTTCTGATGGTTGGTGAAAGGTTGTTTGATAGCTGCTCTCTGACAGTATAAACTGGCATCTCTCTCATTAAGAAATCAGTCAGCACACTGTCTCTCTCTCTCTCTCTCTCTCTCTCTCTCTCTCTCTCTCACACACACACACACACACACACACACACACATGCACACACACAGGTGAAAAATATGTGAAGGCACTGAATCTCATTTTGCCCACATTTACATATTAGTTTCCATTTTAATCAACATATTTGCCAGTTTCTTCTCTTTTACATTCTCAAATGAACTGATTACTGCATGACATTGAATAATTAGTTAACTCTTTTTATTCTTGCTTCCATCCTGCCAATATACACAAGAGTGCACACAGATAGTCAATTTTGAGGTATAAAGCATTTGGTTTGTTACTGTTTTGTGATGTGTGGGACAAGGTTGAATTCCAATATTTTTTTACTCCACTGAAATAAGCTTTTGTTGCAAATTATTCCTTTATATTTTGGGGGAATTGTATCAGTGATGGAAAATTATGTATCTCAATACTTCAGTCATACCCTGCATGAACGAAACTAATATCACTAGCTTTGATATCCCTACATTGTTACTACATAACACTGTGCTTAACAGTCTTCTTCCATGTCAGAAAGGTTAGAAAATGAGGAATTCTTGTTAAACGCAATTTTTTGAATTAAATAACAGAAAGAGTAGAAATACTTTTAGGGAAATACAATTTTAGCAGTTCCTAGATGAAAATGTAGTTGATACTTGTAACTGCAGAATCTTCAAAGGCAAACCAGCAATGAAAATTTTGAATTAAGTGCCATTATTGGGTATAGTTTTCTATGTTTGTAAAAGTATAATAGGAAATGTAACATAATTTAAATCCATCTCAGAGAGAATATCTTACCTATCAGTTAAATGCAAGAACAAGATATATTGTACACATTTGTTAATTGCCATGCACCAATAAATGAAAATGGGAAAAATTCAGAAAAAACATAAGAATTATGGGATCTTTTAGAAACTAAAGTATCTAAAATTCCAAAGATGATCACTGTATTACTATTAGGTGACTTCAGTGCACAAATAGCCAGAGAAAAGAAATTTAGAAATGTAGTAGGATGATACCTTGCTCATAGAAGAACCAACGGAGATAGTATGAGTCTAATGAATTTGTGTCAGAGCTCTCATCTGAAACTAATATCAACGTTCTTTGGGAAACTCCCAAGAAAAGCTAAAATGTGGATATCTCCCAACCCAACGTTAGGAGAATTTCAGTTAGGTCATATAGCTGTTTTGCAAAAAAATGCAATGGAAATTATGAATGTGAAAGTAGTAAGAAGTAGTGAATCATTACCTAAATAAAATTAAAGTCAAACTCCTACCTAATAAAAAACAAATAAAGTCACAAAGGTTGATTAAATATAATACAGACAGACTTACTGTAACAAAAGAATCAATTAAAAACTATCAATACAAAATTAAAGTGGCTAAACATATCACTGGCAAGAAATATCCAAAACAATTAATAATGCTGCATGGGAAACATTTGGGTCAATAAAAAATAAAAGGAAAATATGATGGAGTGAAAGATGCAAAGAAGCCATAGTGGAGAGGGCTAAAAAGTGGGAAAAATGGAAATACTCAAAGAAAATTGAAGATTATCATCAATTTAAACTGCAAAGAAAGGAAACAGCCAGATTAATCGGAAATACCAAACCAGCCTTTGAAAAGAAGAAACTTTTGGAAATCGACAAAAATTTTGTAAAATATAATACTTGTCCTTTTTCAATCATCTTCTGAATTGTTCTGAGCCAAGTCATAATTTGAAATTCTCAGTTATTAATTGAAGAATATTCACCAACTATAGAAGAAATTGAATAAGTAATTAAAGCCCTCAAAAACAACAAAGCTAGTGGAGACAGTTCTATTAAAGCTGAACTTTTGAAGTGATCTTTGCCAAATATAGCAAAGGAGCTAAATGTACTCTTCAATAAACCTGGGGGGGGGGAACGAACAGAGGAATAGAAAGTTGCCTTGATACATCCACTCCACAAAAAAGGTAATAAACAGGATGTAAACAACTACAGAGGAATCTCTTTACTGCCAACAGCATATGAAGTATTTTCCAAGAATAGAAACAACACTAAACAATCATTTAGGTGAATATCAAGGTGGTTTTAGGAAAGGAAGGTCATGTTCAGAACAAATATTTAATCTCAAGTCAGTAACTCAACACAGATTACTTAATTCAAAGGACGTTGTAGTTATGTTTGTGGTTTTCAAAAAGCCTTTTGATTCTGTTTACAGAGAAGCTGTAAGTAAAATAACCTGAGAATTTGGCATAAAGTTGAAACTGGCAAACCTAATCTGCAAAACACTTACATATACATTCTATAAAGTAAAATTGATGGGAGAGATTTCACAGTCTTTCACAATAAAAACAGGTGAACGGCAAGGTGACAGGCCTCCAATTCTTTTTAATTGTGTGTTGAGGAAAACACCGAGAATATCGGATGAAAAATTTATTGAACTCGACACCTCACCTATAAGGTTATGAAGAGGAGGAAAATTGATCAAAATCAACTGTCTTGCATTTGCAGATGATTTTTCTATACTTTCCGAAAATGTTGTGTCTCCTGTAACAAATAAATCTCCTGGAAGAAACAGCCAGCATAACTGGCTTAAGAATTTCTGCAGAAAAAAAAACAAATTTGTACAAATGTTGAGGGTACTACAATATTCCTGAAAACAGATGTTGGCCAAATAGAAAGGGTAAAAAAAATTCAAATATCTAGGGGAGATAATCCAAGAAAATTCTTTGGAAAAATCTGCAATAGAGGAAAAGTTGCATAAAATGGGGAGAACATATGGTATCATCATAGACTTCTACAATAAAAACTGCCTTTCCAAAATTGCAAAAATAAGTCATTACAACACAGTAGTGAAGCCAGAATGCCTGGCATTAAGGGGATGTTTACTATCTTTGGCCTGAAAAAGCGTGTTCTTTGAGAATTTTTTTCTCAGGATTTGTTATAGATATCAATGTCAAATTTGGTTAAAATACTTATTGATATTTTCTCTACAAACTGGAATTTTTTTGATTGGAAATGTCGAAGAACAAAGGCAGAAGTGCCATCAGAACAAAACAAAATTTCGATGTAGACCTCCATGCGCGGTATGTCACAGGTCAGCCGTCTCTCCTGAAATCAAAATTGAGTTGGAAGCAAACAGTCTGCCAAGCAGTTGGTTACTATTAATGGGTGAAACTATTATTACCAGTGTGTGTCAGAAAGTGAAACAAATTGTAGCTCTGCTATCACTTCACTCATGACTTCAACATTCAGACGAAAGATGCTACAAAAATTTAGCCAAAGAAGAGTCTTGATTGTGTGACCTCACATTCAGACGTCAAGCATTTTACTGCTGGACCACGGCCACAGCCAGACCAAACTCACTTGAACTGGAGGCAAGACTTCCTCCAGGAAGTGCTGCAGCATACAGTGTTGCCAGATTGTACAGAGGGCAGAACTTCAAATATTTATCAGCGTGGCCAGGTTATTTGTCTCAGCTTGCAATCGGATCGAACTTAGGCTCAGCAGTGGCCATGTTTTATGTCGAAGACTGTACATACAAATCTCTTTGTCCAACTATCAGTCCTAACTCTTTGACTAAGGTTACTGTAAGTACACCAACACTCAAATTATTCCAAAGTGTAGCACTCTGAAATGGTAACTTTTCCTGACAAATCTAGTCATATATCTGTGCAGTTCTTTTGTCAAGAGAATTTTGCAGTATAATTATTTCAAGTCAAACCTGACAGATACTGAACTTCATGGAACTTTTGAAACTGCTCTCCCAAATGTGTTGGCTGTGTCATGACTGGTACCAAAATTTTGTAAATGGTTTTAGCAGCCCGACTAGACCGGCTCCCCCTCTTGACTTTAACAAAATTAGAAGAGGACTACAATAGGGGTTTTTCAAATCATCAACTATCTGCCAATCAGTTTCAAAATTTAAATCTGATCTCTTAGCAAAGGGTGTAGTGCAAGTGAGGAGACAAAAGGGTTTTTGGGATTCCACATCAAGGTGATTCTTTGACTGTGTCTGCAGACTAGTGTATCTTCTAACTCTAGCTTCAATCTCACATTTAAATAACACGATTTGTCTGCTTTGCATTGAATCACCTCTTTCACATTCAGTTTGACACTTTCTTCTGTAAGTACTTCTTATAATGAACTATGTTCAGTAGCAACTATGCACTCTTAATCTTTTCACTGACTCTTCTAAGTGTGGTATTGCATTCTTTGATTTATTTATTTTCTCCCAAACACTTACCTTTAAATTTCCCTCCAAGAAGTTGATTCGTATGTCTTTCTCCCATAAAAAATCAAATCCCAAAACAGTCCACCAGTAGTTCTCCAACTACCAAAATGTAATGTCCCATTATTTTGCTATTCAGTTCCAATTCTACAAAAGCTTGCAACTTGACTAACTTTGTCCTATTTCCACTAACTACTATTAATTTCACACCACATGCTGGTGATGTTGATACTTCCTCTTCCTTCTGTATTTTACAAAATACACCTCAGTAAAGCTCTTGTGTGAATCACAACTATGACTATTATTCCATTTATGCAAACATTTTTGCCTGATTACATAATTTTGTATCCTTTCTAAGTACACCTTCTAACTCCCCTATAGTGTTGTAATGCAGTACTTGTATTGTGCTTCGTTTCCCTCTTCTCTTATTTCCAGCCTGTGTTTTGAGATGAAAACTGACAAGCTACTTGTCCAGTTCCAACTGTATTCATCCATTCATGTTTCTAGTGGCATTTTTTAAATTCCAACTCTTGGTTATTATTGTTTTTCCATGGCTGTCTCCTCTATCAACTCCTCCAGTGATTTCCATTTCAGTATGTTCTCATGGTGTTACTATCAGTACTTGTTATTTTAACTTAAGGGGGCATTAGACAAAGATCCACATGAACAGCACAGGTGCAGTGACATATGTGGTTAGCAGGTTTCAGGTTTTCATATTGGATGCTTATGCTTAGTTTCTGTCGTTCCCTCTGGAACATCGGGCCGTGACGAAATTCCTTCACCTGGTATGAGTCTCTTCACTTCATTCCAGGTTTTCCCATCCTCTGCAGCTTCTCTCTCGATTGTCCTTTTCGACGTTTGTTTGGGACGACCACGTTTTCCAACTCCTTGAAGGTTCCAATCCAAAGGCATCCTTTCAATAGCTCCACATGGTTCCATACTGGATGTTTTGTGCAATTTTCAATTGGTAAATTTTCATAAATGCAGTAATCAAACAAAAGCAATAGTTTTTCCAGCAGACCTTTTTTTATAGGGAACATACGCCCCTTCCTTCATCCCTTCTTCCCAGCCAGCATCAAATTCAGCAACGTCTGGCTTTTCATTGGTGTCATCATCCTACCCTAATCCTAAAGCTTACAGACACTGCCAGGGCAATAACTCCGGGGGGTGTGAGGGTGGAGGGGGGGGGGGGGGGGGGGAGGGACTGCGTTCTCCATGTGCAAAATGCTGTATAAACAGAAATTTAGATAAATATAGTGTTGTGCAGACAAGTTTTATAGTATAAAATGAACAGTTGAGTCCACAATTAACAACAGTAATAACATAAATCTGTGATAACTGCATAAGAGATCAACAATTACTTAATATATACTACTATATAAAGAGGAGTCACTGTTTAAAGTTTTTACCACAAATACCAAAAAGTACATGAACGATTTACTTCAAATTTTAACATGATGCTCTAATAAACATTCAAATGAACATAGCCAACATATTGTAAATTTTCGTAAATGTGGTAATATATATATAGCAACTATGTCCATCCAGACATTTAATAGAGTATTGTTTCAAAATTTATATATATAATCTGTGCAACAGTATGAAGACAAGTCATTGTTTAAAGTTGTTTCCAAAATTTTGAAAAGTAGCTGACCGATTTACTTCAAATTTTTACACAATATTCTAATGGTCACTTGGATGGACATAGGTTACATGTTTTTTTTAAATATATGAATGTATATATAATATATAAAAGGGAAATATCCAATATTCTTGGCAAATTTACTTCAAATTTTTAGATGATAATCTAATGAATGCTTGGATGGACACAGATTATATAATTTTTAATATATACAATATATAAGTATATACGTAATATACAAAGGGGAAAAGCTGTTACCAAAAATCTCAATAAGTGCTTGACTAATTTATTTCAAATTTTTAGATGATACTCTAATGAACAGACATAAGCTATATATTTTTTAAATATGTGAATATACCTGTAATATAAAGGTAATTGTTGTTAGCAAAAATTTCAAAATTTTCTTGACCAATTAATCCAGATTTTCACATGACACACTAATATAGACATTCAGATGGGCATAAGTTGCAATTTCTTAAACCAGCAATGTACAGGTTTCTTGTTAATCCAACTATGAGAAAGAAAATGCTGTGCTCTTCTGTGAAAATGCGTAGCTTTATTTTCTTTCTCACAGTCAAACAGATTGTTGCCCCCATATATGTCCTTTCTCATTATATATGTTCATTGGTGGCAAAGAGTTACAACATACTCATGAGTTAGATCTATGTCTGCACGACTGACTCACAAGATGATATTGATGTATCACTGTAAGCTGCACTGTTGTGATGTCTTTGTCAGTTTGTTAAAGAAAGTGCTGGATTCCATGATTAGTGCAAGCTGAGGCCACTATCTCTGACAATAACATTTGTTGCCAAACGAATTTCAGTTACTTCTTTCACTACTAAGTCTCAGAAAGATGAAGTTGAGGCTAAATTTTTGATGTTATTGTACACTGTAGAGTGCCCAGTGTCAATACCACTTATTTATTAAGTTGTAAGAACTGGTTATACAAGTGGTGCTCTGTGCATCTCTCAAGGACTGTATGTGTTGTCTGTTCAGTTTGGAAACAACCACACACACTGGCACCAAATCATATGTAACAGAACCGAGGAGTGCTGCTGTCTTTGATTGAGGGTGAAAATTCACTTTGTGTTTGCTGAGGATCCATCCTAATTTTGACAACAGTGTTCCCACATACGACAGAACAGCCATGCATTTAAAACTTGGTGTGTCTTCTTCTACATTTCTTATGCCCACTATTGGTTTCATTCATAGTACCTTATGTAATTACTGTGGAGAATACCCATTGTTTGCAAAAACCCTTCTCAAGTGTAGAAGCTTGTCCTCCAGACTGCTCTCATCAGCAATGACATGTGCTCTGTGTACCAGAGTTCTGAGAACACTCATTGTCTGTGTAGGATGGTGGCAGCTATTTGCATGTAAATATAAACCCATATGGGTCAGTTTCTGATATACCGCATGTTCCTAAGTGGCATCATCTTTGTGTCATACCAAAACTTTCAAAATTGAAGGCATCCACATTTCTCAATTTCCATTGTGAACTGCATTTGTCTGTGGATGGAATTCAGATAATTTAAAAATTCTTTTACTTTATCTTCCCCATGGGGCCATACTACAAACATATCATCAACATAACTTCAAAATACTGTGAGCTTCAAGCTAGCAGATTCCAGCTCCTTTTCCTTGAAATCCTCCATAAAGAAGATGGCTACCAATGGTGACAAAGGACTACCAATAATGACACCATCAGTCAGTTCATAAAATTTGTTATTGAATAAAAAATATGGCAAGGTCAAGACATGTTTAAACAATGCTGAAATCTCTTTATCAAAGTTTTTCAAATTATGAATATTGATTCTGAAAGAGGAACCTTTGTGAACAGCAACACAACATTCAAACTAGTTGTTGTTGTTGTTGTTGTTGTTTTTGTTGTTGTCTTCAGTCCTGAGACTGGTTTGATG
Organism: Schistocerca nitens; assembly: GCF_023898315.1. NCBI lineage: Eukaryota > Metazoa > Arthropoda > Insecta > Orthoptera > Acrididae > Schistocerca > Schistocerca nitens. The sequence goes on along the minus strand of NC_064614.1, from coordinate 923,257,190 downwards.
CAGCTCTCCATGCTACTCTATCATGTGCAAGCTTCTTCGTCTCCCAGTACTTACTGCAACCTACATCCTTCTGAATCTGCTTAGTGTATTCGTCTCTTGGTCTCCCTCTATGCTTTTTACCCTCCACGCTGCCCTCCAATGCTAAATTTGTGATCCCTTGATGCCTCAGAACATGTCCTACCAACCGGTCCCTTCTTCTTGTCAAGTTGTGCTACAATCTCCTCTTCTCCCCAATTCTATTCAATACCTCCTCATTAGCTATGTGATCTACCCATCTAATCTTCAGCATTCTTCTGTAGCACCACATTTCGAAAGCTTCTATTCTTTTCTTGCCCAAACTATTTATTGTCCATGTTTCACTTCCATACAAGGCTACACTCCATACAAATACTAAACTAATATATTAGAAATGTTCAGTTTGAGTGATTTTAGTTTGCCATTGAAGTCTGATGAATTACATGAGGACTTCAAGGAAAAGGCACTGGAATCTGCCAGCTTGAAGCCAACAGCAGTTTGGAGATACATTTTTAGTGTGGCCCTATGGTAAAGATAAATTAAAGGAATTTTTAAATCATCTGAATTCCATCCACAGACAAATGCAGTTCACAATGGAAAAGCTGGGATGAGGGGTACACTTAGCATGGAAGGTCAAGGCCCCTACTATGTTACCCCTTAACACAACAACTAGCAAATCAATAATTGACAATTTATTCAAAACAATCTTTTATAAAACAGATAAGGTTAAATGTCTACCAAATGGGCAGTGATGCCAGGCTGCCCTGGGCAAAAGGTGACTTAACTTAAAATGCCGGAAGCAGCAGGCCAGCCATCCAAAGCAACACCTAAACACTGGTATCCAACCGGGAGTCACTTCCCATTAGACGACACGTCTCAGCTTCTGTGCACTGAAGCAGTACATGGTGCCGCTCCCACACACCCCAACACGCAGAAAACACGGCAAACGCCAAGCAAACATCAATTAATATAAGTTAAGAGGTCAATAAACAACAATATAAATTAAGAACCAATAAATGCTTTCAATAGAAGTGACAAGTTTTACAGCAATATCAATGCTGTAAAACATTTAAACTAAGAACTGTACACAAATCCAATGCTGAAAATACAGTGTCAGATTTTTACACTCTCATAGTTTGCCAAACAATATTTCCACGTATGATTAAGGCCGACAGTGTGTACAAAGATGAAATGGAAAAAATTTCAAGATAATATCACATTATTCAAATGCACAACTTCACAATGATACTAGGTTTTGTGCACTCTAATTTGGTTGCATAGGTCTGCAGTGTAGCTACCAATTGTGTAAGCTTGGTATGCAGAAAATTACAACTAGACTATGACCTAATATCTTCAATACCTTACAGTTACTACCTCATTTGGTAACACTGATTTTTTAAAGGAAGTAGTGACTGCTGTTATCCATGTGGTCACACACCTTGCCAGCTGCTCTTACCTCAGCAACATGTACGTTAGGGCAACCAACCAACAAGAACAATCGCTGCAACGCAAATCGTTCAACAAAACGGAGACACCAAAATCACTTACACCTTTGATGGAGAGCGTTGTTTGAGATGGTCTCGAGGGATGGGTCTCTCTAAGCGAACAGGCACCAAGGCAATACGACGAACAGGGCCCGGAGTTGACATCAGGCAGGTCAACCACAAACTCGCAACTATGTTGCAAGGTAGACCAGCTGCACTGCTGCTGGCCAAGCCTGCATGTTTTCCTCCTTTGTCCCCACGAGCACGTCCTTCCTCCTCATAGCTAGTCCGACCCCAACTGCCGTGACTGCAAAACAGCCCCCACATCACAACAGGGGCAAAGATTGTAGTACAGCCAGGTAATCGATAGTGACGTGCCAAAGAGCTGGTGTGCCAGAAAAGGCACACCACAGCTTGATGGATGCCTTCCATTTTGAAAGTTTTGGTGTGACAAAAAGATGATGGCACTTTGCAACATGCAGTATATAGGAAACTGACCAATATGGATTTATATATACCTGCAAAAAGCTGCCACCATCCTACACAGACAGTGAGTGTTCTCAGAACTGTAGTATACAGAGCACACGTTGTTGCTGATGAGAGCAATCTGGAGGAGGAGCTTCTACATTTGAGAAGGGCTTTTGAAGCCAACAGGTATTCTCCTCAGCAGATATGTAAGGCACTACGAATGAAACCAACACTGGGTATAAAGAATTCGGAAGAAGACATGGGAAGATTAAAATGGATGGCTTTTCTGCCATATATGGGAAGCCTAGTCTCAAAAATAGGACAGATTTTCAGGAAACATAAGTTGAAAGTAATTTTTCACCCTCTGTCAAAGAAAGCAGCACTCCTGGGTTTCGTTAAAGATGATTTGGTGCTTTGGAAGCATGATGTTTTCAAGATCCCCTGTGAGTATGCCTGTTCATACATTAAACAGACAATATGTACAGTCCATGAAAGATGCTCAGTGCACCGCAGGTACAATCAGATCTTACAAGCTAATAAAGTGGCGGTATTGACACTGGGCACTCTATGTTGCATGATAATGCTTAAATTTTAACCTCAACTTCATTTTTATGGGTCTCAATAGTGAAACAAGCTACTGAAATTCAGTTGGTGATGAATGAAATTAATAGAGATAGCGGCTTCAGCTTGGAAAAATCATGAAATCTGTCACTTTCTTTAATAAACTCATAAAGGTGTTGCAATGGTGCAGCTCACGGTGATGCATCGATATGACCGTGCCGATTGACCGTGCTGCCATAGATATAATTTCATGCATATGTTTTAGCTTTCTGCTGCCAATCAATGTCTTTAGCACTTTGTGTGTTTGTGGCTGAATGCCCAGTGACACAGTCTGCAGATTTGGAGCATCAGTCACCCAGCTCACTCTGAAGATGGCTGGACAATATACAGCCACGATATGAGAAGAAGAAGTGAAATTTATGGAGCTGCATGCCTGAAGATTTATGGAACAACTATTGTACCACAAAAATAAGAAGATGCACATCAAATACAACATTTGAGAGTGATGTTACTGAGCTCTTTAAGTTTTTTTATTAAAGTGCCTTGACCATGGCATAATTTCAAAGTTTGCCATCTTAGTATATTTTATAAAATCAACTGCAATGAACAAGATTTTAAGAAAACTGGTGCTGCTATCATTAAGGAGTGGCTCTACTTTACCTGTTGAGAATTGTACCTGGTTTCTGAACAACTTTATTGCTTGCATCTGTAGGTATCTGTGGAGTTACCCTACAATTCATGGAACTGGATAGATGGTATAATGTGGGTCAAGTCAGACTGAATTTGTGAGGTAGCCACATCGAGACAGACAGCAGCAAATTTCAGCCAGCTTGTGATATCTTCACAGCAAGAAACTGTTATTCAATGCTTCAATTAATATGATGGATAAAGGTTTTGATGACACTACAATGATGGTTTTATGAAAGGACTGAAGTTTGCATCCACACTAAAAATTTTACCAATACCTGCATTCATCAGTGCTATTGTAGAAGGAAGCTGTTCGACATCTTTCCACAGATTCAGCAAGAGAAATAAGCCATGAAACTTGTTGAGCACCTATGAAGGCTCACCCACAAAGGAGTAACATTTCTGCGGCAGAGAGTGATGCACTATGTAAGCTTCACCAGGATACTGAGATGGTGGTTGTTCTGGCTAATAAAGGTAATGCCACTGTTTTAAAGTCTCATGACAACTAGCAGAATAAAATGAATTGTTTGTTGAGTGATAGCAGATACCAGAAGACCACTAAAGACCCCACCAACCAGGTGGTAAGGAAGCTACCTCACTTCTGAATGCCTCCACCTTTCCACCATAAGTTGTGCGAAGATTGAAATTAAGAGGTACGGTTCTTCTGACGCTTTATGGACTTCCAGAGCTCCACAAGAAAGATATTCCTCTACATCTGATAGTGAGTAGCTTTGGCTCTCCAACCTGTGACTGTGCCAAACACTTAGCGCCATTATTAAGGCCTCTTGTGGAAAAATGCACTCATTGCATGCATAACTATGCAGACTTCCGTGGCAAAACTAAAATCACTCAAATGGAACTTTTCTGATATATTAGTCAGTTTTGATGTAGTGTCTTCATTCACAAAGGTTCCTCTTCCGGAATAATTATTTCTCATTGTCAAAACCTTTGATAAAGAGATTTCAGCATTGTTTAAACATGTCTTTACCTCGCCATATTTTTTATTCAGTAACGAATTTTATGAACAGACTGACGGTGTCACCATTGGTATTCCTTCATCACCATTGGTGGCCAACTTCTTTATGGAGGACTTCAAGGAAAAGGAGCTGGAATCTTATAGATTGAAGCCCACAATATTTTGAAGGTATGTTGATGACATGTTTGTAGTATGGCCCCATGGGGAAGATAAAGTAAAAGAATTTTTAAAGCACCTGAATTCCACCCATAGACAAATGCAGTTCACAATGGAAATCGAGAAACATGGATGCCTTCAATTTTGAAAATTTTGGTATGACGCAAAGATGATGCCACTTAGGAACATGCAGTATATCAGAAACTGACCCATATGGGTTTATATTTCCATGCAAATAGCTGCCACAATCCTACACAGACAATGAGTGTTCTCAGAACTCTGGTACACAGAGCACATGTCATTGCTGATGAGAGCAGTCTGGAGGACAAGCTTCTACACTTGAGAAGAGTTTTTTTAAAACAATGGGTATTCTACATAGTAGTTACATAAGGCTCTATGAATGAAACCAACAGTGAGCATAAGGAACGTAGAAGAAGACGCAGCAAGTTTTAAATGCATGGCTTTTCTGCCATATGTGGGGAGCCTGTTGTCAAAAATAGGATGGATCCTTAGCAAACACAAAGAGAAAATGATGTTTCATCCGCCACCAAAGACAGCAGCACTCCTGTGTTCCATTGAGAACAATTTGGTACTTCAGAAGCCTGGTGTTTACAAGAGCACCTGTGGGTGTGGCTGTTCAAACATTGGACAACCAACACATACAGTCCATGATAGGCATACAGAGCATTGCAGGTACACCCTGCCCTTACAACCTAATAAATTTGCGTTATTGATACTGGGCACACTATAGTGTATGACGATGCTGAAATTTTAGACTCCACTTCATCTTTCTGTGACTCAGTGTGAAAGACACAATTGAAATTCGTTTGGTGACAAATTTAATTAACAGAGATAGTGGCATCGGCTTGTACAAATCATGGAATCCAGCAGCTTCTTTAATAAACTTACAAAGATGTCACAATATTTGCAGCTCACAGAGGTATATCGCTATCACTGTCTGGATTTATCTTGCTGCCATAGATCTAATTTCATGCATGTGTTGTACCTCTTTGTCGTCAGTCAGCATCTCTGGCACCTTGTGTACCTGTGGCTGTATGCGCAGTGGTGTGGTCCACGCATTTGAAAAGATGGAGCAAGTGCTGGACCTTCTGTCACCTTGCTCACTCAGGAGATAGCTGGACAGTATACAGCTGAAATATCAGAAGAAGTGAAATTTACGCAGCTGCATGCCCAATAATAATTATATGGAACAATCATATGTGTTGTTTTATTTTCATCTATGTGGTCTGTTTTCCGAGAAAACAGCATGGTTGTGTTTATGTCTTATTGGCTGGAGAGAGGAGGAGAGAGGGAGAGGGAATGGACAAAGAGCAAGTGAGGATGAGATGAACCGAGAGGGTAGGGAGAAGCAGATGAGGATATATACCCAATCCCCATGCATATTTAGCAATTGTGAAACATTGACCCACTAGTAAATAGTAATAACAATAGAAAATGAAACAATTACTTAATAAATAAGAGACTTTGACTTCCAGAAATGTTCAATTTGAATGAAGGTGCATTATTGAGGTCTAGTCTGCATGCATGTAAATTTGTGCCAGGATTATCCCACATGTATTGTGTAATCAGGCGATACGAACCACTCTGCAGCTCCAAACATGTACACATGGGGTGCTGCTGTAGAGGTGCATACTTTAAGTCCATTGCGCAACAGGGCCTTTACCCTGTGGGTATGGCCATTTGACTCGCATCTGTTTCTTTGATTTTTACTTTTATTGTTCTGTGTTCCTCTGTCATTTGACACTGGAGTTGCTAAGCCTCTACTGTTTTTGTCATTCCTGATGTCATTTTGTGTCACTCACAAATTCTGTCCACATGCTTGCATGTGGTCCTCCTCTATCATGTGTATGCTATTAATAACAGCAACAAATTCTTTCTGAGCATTGTCAGGCACTTTTGTAACTTTTCTCTGATTGCAAAAGGAATTTTGTCTTTCTTTCAGGATATGCAAAACGTCTACTTGGGGCATACCGTGCTTCCAGTAATTGGCTTTTTTTTCAAATATTTCTCATGGTATCTGTAAAGTATGGGTTATCTCATATTGAAAGGTTCTAGATTTAAAACCTCTGGGCAGAGTTTCACCTCCACTCTGCGTGACCAATACTTTGATAGAAATTGTGCACTCAAATTCAGCAAAATTTTGGCATGTGTTGGTGATTTCTGTCACTGCACTGTGTGGCATCTCCCTATATATACCCTCTGACAAGTCCATTCCTTTGATTCTTGCATCAGTACTGCAGCAATATAACATGGAAAGATTTGATGGAAATCATTGGGTGAACATAATGCTTTCCAGATAAGAACAATCAAAATTGATGAAGCTGTAATGTACTGCTCTTCAGTACATGTCATTCTCTTCAGTACATGTCATTCTAAATGGTTCTGGACTCTTGCTTATCATGAACCTTGCAACATGTACTCCATTTGCTGTATATTACCACATTTTTATTAACTTATTTTCTTACCTGTATGTCTTTTTGGTACAAATTTTTCAGTTGATTTTAATATAACTTCCCAGGAAACTAGAGACTTGACATTTTAACTATACCCCAGAACTGGATGTCAATGCAATATTAACACACTTTCTGTTGGTCTGTTTGGTAGGGGAGGGGGGGCTGGCTGAAAAAGACAGGTAGTGCCTGACATCTAGGATGCCCTTCATGAGTGGTGTGTTGTATGGGTAGTATCTGAATGTTTCAGGACTTATATGGCAGATAGGTACTGCTGAGCACAGAGAGGGGGGAGGAGGAGATGGATAGCAATAGGGGGTAGTATGAGGTATGAGATGGACACAGACAGGAGGGAAGAGGAGATGGACAGATGGATGTGGGGGGAGGAGATGGACAGAGAGAGAAAGGGAAGGAGGAGGTGGACAGAGAGAGAGGGGTGACTAGGAGATGGATGGAGGGAAGACATAGAAGAAAATGGACAGAGACAGTGGATATGAAGAGGTGGACAGAGAGTGGCATGAGCAGCAGATATCCAGAGTTAGGGGGAGGAGGAGATGGACAGAGAGAGGAGGAGGAGGAGGAGATGTGTGCAGTATATGTAACATATGTGTACAAGGGTGAAGCTACAGCTGCGAAGCTAGGATTGAAATAAAAATCTTGTAAAAAGTCATATTCAGTTTATTTTGCTTGCTTCTTTATTTTATTTTGTTGGAAGGTTACAAACAAATTGATATATTATTAGTAAGTAGGTATAACACCATTCTGTTCCTTATATTTTGACATGAAAAGGCGCTGAAATAACCTGAAATTTAAGACATGACTCTTATAGTCTCATCAGTATGTTTAAAATGCATTGAAAAATTACACAAGCACAAGGCTAAAGAGCAGAAAATGAATATTTAAATAAAAATAAAAATTTCAACATACCACATTTTTAAATCGGCATGAGAAGCATAAAATAATTTCTCCTTACCCCATACAGATAGTACTGAAAATGTATGACTGTGAAGTTTTGATAGCTAATACTTGTAATATTTGAAACAAAAAATGTGGGGAACATGCAGTACATAATTAATGCATGAGTAATTTACTTTCTTCCTACTATCCATATTCTGTGTTATTGAATAATCAAACTTTGGGGGTATGGCCCCTGTATCTTAACTTGAGCTTTAACCCATTAACTTCACAATTTTTTTTTTCGAATTGTGTTGCAAAAATAATTAATTATTCATTTATTAATGGAAAACATCCTCTTATAAATGACATTACAAACATATTAAAAAACAAAGCTGCTGTGACTTACCGAATGAGAAAGCGCTGGTAGATGGACACAATGAAAAACACACAAACACACATACAAATTTCAAGCTTTCGCAACCTACGGTTGCTTTATCAGGAAATAGGGAAGGAGAGGGAAAGACGAAAGGATGTGGGTTTTAAGGGAGAGGGTAAGTAGTCATTCCAATCGCGAGAGCGGAAAGACTTACCTTAGGGGGAAAAAGGGACAGGTATACACTCGCACACACACACATATCCATCCGCACATATACAGACACAGGCAGACATATGTGTACAAGGGTGAAGCTACAGCTACGAAGCTAGGATTGAAATAAAAATCTTGTAAAAAATCATATTAAGTTTATTTTGCTTGCTTCTTTATTTTATTTTGTTGGAAGGTAACAAACAAATTGATATATTATTAGTAAGTATTATTATATTATATTATAATATTATATTAACTATTATTATTTTATTAGTAAGTATTGATATGTCTGCCTGTGTGTGTGTGTGTGTGTGTGTGTGTGTGTGTGTGTGTGTGTGTATATACCTGTCCCTTTTTCCCCCCAAAGTATGTCTTTCCACTCCCGGGATTGTAATGACTCCTTACCCTCTCCCTTAAAACCCACATCCTTTTGTCTTTCCCTCTCCTTCCCTCTTTCCTGATGAAGCAACCGTGGGTTGCAAAATCTTGAAATTTGTGTGTGTGTTTGTGTGTTTTCTATTGTGTCTTATCTACCAGCGCTTTCTCGTTTAGTAAGTCACAGCATCTTTGTTTTTTAATAAATGTTTCTTTCTATTATATTCATATCAATGTTTCTTTCTATTATATTCATGACATTACAAACAGACATACAAAGCTAGCTTTTAATGAGCTACAAAATTTTGAAAGTTACCAATAATAAAATCCCGAGTATACTTGAGCACTGGACTTCAGCTAAGTTATCCTGAAACTTGAAGCTACAAAGTCTAATCATATATTTCACAATGGTTTCCTGTGAACATAAATCTATGAGGAGCTGGCTGCAGCACAGTGGATGTTTTTATCATGTACCACAGAACTGTGATGAAGACACCCTTAGAGCTGTCAAAACTTAGATCAGTGTATTAAATAATTACTTGCAACTGATTGCCTATGTTATTTCTCCATCATAACTCAGAGTTTTAAGTTAAGGTGTTAATTTCATTGGCATCTTGTTTTACTTTGTCTATGTTAGCTTCTGACTGCATGTGATTGACAGTTTTTAACTCTGCCAATGGCTTTTTGAATCTTATTTCCTTTTTCAGATGTTTCATGCATCTGCTCTTCTTTTTCAGTTTTGAGTGAGTCTGTCTGCATTTGAGTGCCTTCAGCAACATGCAAATTCATTTTCACCATAGAGCTTCAAAGGCCTGCTAAAATTGTGTACCTTCTTGGCCTGTACCACTCTCCACTCTGAGAACTTTCTAACCTGTACTTCATGCCATTCCCTGAATTTTATGTTGAACTGTTGCCTGAAGTTCTTGTACTTTTGTTTGAACTCCTAATAAAATTCCTTCCATAATGCAATTTCCATCACAAGAAACTTCTTCCTTAATTGTTGGTCCTGCTTCTGAAATTTTTTGGCCAAATCTTGCTTATGTTTGATTTTATTGGTCTGTTTGTATTTTATGGTCTGAAATGCCATTCCCTGAATTTTATGTTGAACTGTTGCCTGAAGTTCTTGTACTTTTGTTTGAACTCCTAATAAAATTCCTTCCATAATGCAATTTCCATCACAAGAAACTTCTTCCTTAATTGTTGGTCCTGCTTCTGAAATTTTTTGGCCAAATCTTGCTTATGTTTGATTTTATTGGTCTGTTTGTATGTTATGGTCTGAAATAGCCTCAGCTTAGTTAGGTATAGCACCTACTTTTATTACCCAATGCTCTCGAGACTCTCATACTAACTTCTCTCTGTGGCAATTCCTTTGTGACTACCATAGTGGTCATAGTTGCAGTTGGACTATTAAATTTTTCTGTGACATCATTTATTTGCTCAACTGGATCCCAATTTGCACATTATTGCTTAATTCACAACAAGAAATAATTTATTTCACTAGCCACAGTTACAACATAACCACACAAATTAATTTTTCATGTATGCCATAGCATAGTGCACTAACTTGCAACAAGCACAGTACAGCTGCTGCTATTAGCTGAAAAGCATTGTGTAATTACACCTAATCAGTCAAAAACTCTCCAAGTCTACAACTCTCCTGGTGCTGATTTTATTACTGAATGACAGTGCCAGTTGCATTATTATTCAGGTGACAGTAGTCTCTTTATTATTGATTCTGTTTCTGATAGCTTTCATGTGTTTTATATATCTAAAAACAAAGATGATGTGACTTACCGAACGAAAGTGCTGGCAGGTCGATAGACACACAAACAAACACAAACATACACACAAAATTCAAGCTTTTGCAACAAACGGTTGCTTCATCAGGAAAGAGGGAAGGAAAGGGAAAGACGAAAGGATGCAGGTTTTAAGGGAGAGGGTAAGGAGTCATTCCAATCCCAGGAGCGGAAAGACTTACCTTAGGGGGAAAAATAGGACAGGTATACACTTGCACGCACACACACATCCATCTGCGCATACACAGACACAAGCCCACGTGGAATGTTTCCCTCTATTACTTTCATGTGTTTTCTTTTTCATCTTGAATAATAATTCAAGCTTAGGCAGCAACAAAGATATAAACACCTAAGTGAGCAGCTAATCAACTGCAAAAATGAACAACACAAATGCTATAATGAATTGCATAGCTAAAAGGATTAATTTAGGTCACAACAGAGGACAGTGTAATATGACACTTGTCTTAGTGTGCCTTGTCTGGCATTACTTCCAGAGTATGATTTTCATTATCAACTATCACTGTTTGTAATTCATCTGGTAAACTATGCAACTATTTAAAGAAATCTTGGAATGCCTGTACAGTTTTCTCTGTTGTCAATAATTGTGCAATGTGTATTTTGATGTGGTGTCTATACAACATAAGTCAGTTTTCTCTTTTTTGTACTTTTATTGTTTTCAGTTGTTTCTTCTCACATTCTCCCAAAGATCTTTTGGATTTTATTTTTTTTTAAATCAGCATATTCTATCATGTTCCCCTTATTGTTTACTTAAAATTCTTATCCTATCATTAATAACTGCCTCTTTCCATTTCAGTTCTTTGTTCTTGTGACATCTTTTCATATTTGCAGAAGTACATTTGTTAAATAATTGCCTGTTTCACATATGCTTATGTAGCCTTCATTCTGTAGAGTGCAGAACTTGTTTCTTAATTTAATCTGATATACTTTTGTATTCGTAAATAATTTTCATAGTCTCCAATTCAAGCTGAATGTGCAAAAGTTCTCACATTTATGCATTCTGTGATATGATAGATGATAATTCTCCCAAAATCCTGGTGGTTTTCCTCTGGTCATGTTGAGTCTACTCACTAACATGAATAATTTGAGTCTACTCACTAACATGAATAATCATTTGGGTCCCACTTCCCCTAATGTTTTTAGAAATGCTGAATCAGTGTTATCTACCCTTTCTGCCTTGTTTGATCACAATGCTTCCAAAGCTCTGTGAAATTATGATTCTTCCACTAGATCCCTGTCTGCCAAATCACCACACACTTATTTTATATCACATCAGCAGATTGTTCCTCCAATCAAGTTCCTCAGTGCATAATTTACACCTATCTCCTTTCTCCTCTGTATTTAACAGTGAAATTTCTTTTGCATTTTTTGATGCTTTTGATTTTCATTCTAGCTTTTTTGCAGTTCATCCTGATTTCATTGGTAGTAACTATATTGCTGTATTTACTTTTTCCTGAATATTTCTGTATTTTCTTCTTTCAGTTGAATTGGTCAGTTGAAGCATTTGCTCTGTTATTCAGAATTTCTTTGCATTCATCTTTATTATATGCATATTTGTCCCTCCAGCTTCTATGATAGCATTTTTTATGGATATGCTTTATTCTTCAACTGAACCACATATGTGATACTCATTATCACAGTTCTACAGACTCAGGGAGTGTAAATTCAGCTCATCATTTATCAATACTTCAATATCCTGCCTCCTTACACATTGATTCTTCCTGAAAACCTCTTAAACTGCAGTGTACAGATGATCATCACCAAATTGTTATCTGATTCCTAAAGATCACTTTTCTGCCTTTTTACTAAGTCTTCAGGCACAGTTACTGATCACTTTTACCACAACGTAAGCAGTAACACATGATCTATGAATTTTGCAATAGTATTTAAAGATTCTACTCCTAAACTGCACTTAGTATGCCATATGTACACAAATTCCAGTAATAAAAACAAATGGTGTACTCTCAGTTGAAAGTACTGGGATAGCAAAGTGCTCCCCCATGCATCCAGACCCACATGCATGGGTACCAGGATAATTTTTTTTTTTTTTTGAAGTTGTGGATTGCAAGGTTAACAATAATTCCCAAGGCAGCATATAAGAAGAGATATAAGAATATGTGGTACTACTATTACATGATTGCCATTATCGACATTGAACATGCACCTCAGTTAGGGCAATGCTGTAACAGTAATACCATCTCCTCTTATATCTGTTCTTATACGATGCCTTGGCAATTGTTGTTGACCTTGGAATCCACAAGCTCCAAATGAATTATCTTGGTACATTATCCACTAAATTCATTACTCTTTTCATACCTTTAACAAAAACTTTTTTGTTCAGCAGTATATTTTTTTCTCTTTCCTGTAACATTATATATTTATTGGGTTGCTCTCTTTCCCATCAAACCACAAATGATCCATCAAGTCATGCTTTGAGACATGTAGTGTTATAGGGTAAACTTCCATTAGCTCACCCTACATTGTTATGATCTCGTATTATTGCAGTAGTATACAGTATTTTGTATTTTTATCAGCAATATCTATTTTGTACACACAAATGATAGCACAGAACACAATAAAAAATTGTAAAGTGATCTATGCACATGATGATTGCACAGCGTCACAGTCACTAGTTGATGTGGAACCAAGTGAGAGACTAAGTAGATGCAGAAATACATCAGCAGTGAGACAAATACAAATCTGTGGACTACTCACACACAAAGGCTGCAAACAGTGCAGTTCTTCATGTAGAGTTCAGGGAGGCAGACGACGGACCAGTGAATACAGCTTAGGTGATGCCAGTGACTGTGACTGATTTGTGCTGCATCTTTGATGGGAAGTAAACTGTGACAGGTAGCCCCAATGGCTTTGGCACTGATGGTGCAGTACTACTCCCTAGAACTACATGCACACCACAGGCTGCTCCTCCATTTCACTATCAATATCCAGAGCAGTAGTGTGGTATGCCTGATGACATGATACACCTTGAGCGTGCTCCCTGCCGCCGTTGGATAAGCAGCTGCAGCAGCAAGTCGTATACTCCTAGCTCACTCATTTGTTACATAGTTTAATTCTTAATTTCGTTGCATGTTTTTGGTACTAGCATTGTTTAATTCATAAATTTCGGGCGTATTATAGTATTTGAGAGTCGTAGCATCGCGTTTTAGTACCTGAATAGTGTAAAATCGCGTAGTCTCCTTCCGCCGCTGAGCAGTGTGTCAGCAGTGCGCAAGTAGCAGCATTACTGCATTTACTAGGCAATCTTGTATTTTAATAACTGTTTAAATTTTGTCGATTTGTTTGCACTCTCTGTAGATTAGTTCAGAAGTTCTTTGCACAACAGTTTTTAGCATGGATAGGGACTGCAACTGCTGTGTTCTGATGCAGGCTGAGTTGGCATCCCTTCGCTCCCAGCTTCAGGCAGTGTTGGCTTCGGTCACACAGCTTGAGGCTGTTGCCAATGGGCATCACTGTGGGGGTCCGGATGGGGGTTTGTCAGGGACGGCCAGCTCATCCCACGCATCCTCCGATCGGACTACGACTGTGGTTGCCCGGGATACTGCCCGCATTGAGGCTGATCCCTCACCTGTGGTAGAGTGGGAGGTTGTCTCAAGGTGTGGTAGGGGGCGAAAGACATTCCGGAGGGCTGAACGGAAGGCCTCTCCCGTTTGTCTGACGAACCGGTTTCAGGCTCTGTCTCAGGCTGATACTGATCTTCGGACTGACATGGCTGCTTGTCCTGTTCCAGAGGTTGCCCCTCAGTCTGCAAGATCCGGGCGGTCGCAGAGGGTGGGCTTACTGGTAGTTGGGAGCTCCAACGTCAGGCGCGTAATGGGGCCCCTTAGGGAAATGGCAGCAAGAGAGGGGAAGAAAACCAATGTACACTCCGTGTGCATACTGGGGGGAGTCATTCCAGATGTGGAAAGGGTCCTTCCGGATGCCATGAAGGGTACAGGGTGCACCCATCTGCAGGTGGTCGCTCATGTTGGCACCAATGATGTGTGTCTCTATGGATCGGAGGAAATTCTCTCTGGCTTCCGGCGGCTATCTGATTTGGTGAAGACTGCCAGTCTCGCTAGCGGGATGAAAGCAGAGCTCACCATCTGCAGCATCGTCGACAGGACTGACTGCGGACCTTTGGTACAGAGCCGAGTGGAGGGTCTGAATCAGAGGCTGAGACAGTTCTGCGACCATGTGGGCTGCAGATTCCTCGACTTGCGCCATAGGGTGGTGGGGTTTCGGGTTCCGCTGGATAGGTCAGGAGTCCACTACACACAACAAGCGGCTACACGGGTAGCAGGGGTTGTGTGGCGTGGGCTGGGCGGTTTTTTAGGTTAGATGGCCTTGGGCAAGTACAGAAAGGGCAACAGCCTCAACAGGTGCGGGGCAAAGTCAGGACATGCGGGGACCAAGCAGCAATCGGTATTGTAATTGTCAACTGTTGAAGCTGCGTTGGTAAAGTACCGGAACTTCAAGCGCTGATAGAAAGCACCGAAGCTGAAATCGTTATAGGTACAGAAAGCTGGCTGAAGCCAGAGATAAATTCTGCCGAAATTTTTACAAAGGTACAGGTGGTGTTTAGAAAGGATAGATTGCATGCAACCGGTGGTGGGGTGTTCGTTGCTGTTAGTAGTAGTTTATCCTGTAGTGAAGTAGAAGTGGATAGTTCCTGTGAATTATTATGGGTGGAGGTTACACTCAACAACCGAGCTAGGTTAATAATTGGCTCCTTTTACCAACCTCCCGACTCAGCAGCATTAGTGGCAGAACGACTGAGAGAAAATTTGGAATACATTTCACATAAATTTTCTCAGCATGTTATAGTCTTAGGTGGAGATTTCAATTTACCAGATATAGACTGGGACACTCAGATGTTTAGGACGGGTGGTAGGGACAGAGCATCGAGTGACATTATACTGAGTGCACTATCCGAAAATTACCTCGAGCAATTAAACAGAGAACCGACTCGTGGAGATAACATCTTGGACCTACTGATAACAAACAGACCCGAACTTATCGACTCTGTAAGTGCAGAACAGTGAATCAGTGATCATAAGGCCGTTCAAGCATCCCTGAATATGGAAGTTAATAGGAATATAAAAAAGGGAGGAAGGTTTATCTGTTTAGCAAGAGTAATAGAAGGCAGATTTCAAACTACCTAACAGATCAAAACTAAAATTGCTGTTCCGACACTGACAATGTTGAGTGTTTATGGAAAAAGTTCAAGGCAATTGTAAAATGCGTTTTAGACAGGTACGTGCCGAGTAAAACTGTGAGGGACGGGAAAAACCCACCGTGGTTCAACAACAAAGTTAGGAAACTACTGCAAAAGCAAAGAGAGCTTCACTAAAAGTGTAAACGCAGCCAAAACCTCTCAGACAAACAGAAGCTAAACGATGTCAAAGTTAACGTAAGGAGGGCTATGCGTGAAGCGTTCAGTGAATTCGAAAGTAAAATTCTATGTACCGACTTGACAGAAAATCCTAGGAAGTTCTGGTCTTACGTTAAATCAGTAAGTGGCTCGAAACAGCATGTCCAGACACTCCGGGATGATGATGGCATTGAAACAGAGGATGACACGCGTAAAGCTGAAATACTAAACACCTTTTTCCAAAGCTGTTTCACAGAGGAAGACCGCACTGCAGTTCCTTCTCTAAATCCTCACACAAACGAAAAAATGGCTGACATCGAAATAAGTGTCCAAGGAATAGAAAAGCAACTGGAATCACTCAACAGAGCAAAGTCCACTGGACCTGACGGGATACCAATTCGACTCTACACAGAGTACGCGAAAGAACTTGCCCCCCTTCTAACATCCGTGTACCGCAAGTCTCTAGAGGAACGGAGGGTTCCAAATGATTGGAAAAGAGCACAGGTAGTCCCAGTCTTCAAGAAGGGTCGTCGAGCAGATGCGCAAAACTATGGACCTATATCTCTGACGTCGATCTGTTGTAGAATTTTAGAACATGTTTTTTGCTCGAGTATCATGATGTTTTTGGAAACCCAGAATCTACTCTGTAGGAATCAACATGGATTCCGTAAACAGCGATCGTGTGAGACCCAACTCGCTTTATTTGTTCACGAGACCCAGAAAATATTAGATACTGGCTCCCAGGTAGATGCTATTTTCCTTGACTTCCGGAAGGCGTTCGATACAGTTCCACACTGTCGCCTGATAAACAAAGTAAGAGCCTACGGAATATCAGACCAGCTGTGTGGCTGGATTGAAGAGTTTTTAGCAAACAGAACACAGCATGTTATTATCAATGGAGAGACGTCTACAGACGTTAAAGTAACCTCTGGCGTGCCACAGGGGAGTGTTATGGGACCATTGCTTTTCGCAATATATATAAATGACCTAGTAGATAGTGTCGGAAGTTCCATGCGGCTTTTCGCGGATGATGCTGTAGTATACAGAGAAGTTGCAGCATTAGAAAATTGTAGCGAAATGCAGGAAGATCTGCAGCGGATAGGCACTTGGTGCAGGGAGTGGCAACTGTCCCTTAACATAGACAAATGTAATGTATTGCGAATACACAGAAAGAAGGATCCTTTATTGTATGATTATATGATAGCGGAACAAACACTGGTAGCAGTTACTTCTGTAAAATATCTGGGAGTATGCGTGCGGAACGATTTGAAGTGGAATGATCATATAAAATTAATTGTTGGTAAGGCGGGTACCAGGTTGAGATTCATTGGGAGAGTGCTTAGAAAATGTAGTCCATCAACAAAGGAGGTGGCTTACAAAACACTGGTTCGACCTATACTTGAGTATTGCTCATCAGTGTGGGATCCGTACCAGATCGGGTTGACGGAGTAGATAGAGAAGATCCAAAGAAGAGCGGCGCGTTTCGTCACAGGGTTATTTGGTAACCGTGATAGCGTTACGGAGATGTTTAATACACTCAAGTGGCAGACTCTGCAAGAGAGGCACTCTGCATCGCTGTGTAGCTTGCTCGCGAGGTTTCGAGAGGGTGCGTTTCTGGATGAGGTATCGAATATATTGCTTCCCCCTACTTATACCTCCCGAGGAGATCACGAATGTAAAATTAGAGAGATTAGAGTGCGCACGGAGGCTTTCAGACAGTCGTTCTTCCCGCGAACCATACGCGACTGGAACAGGAAAGGGAGGTAATGACAGTGGCACGTAAAGTGCCCTCCGCCACACACCGTTGGGTGGCTTGCGGAGTATAAATGTAGATGTAGATGTAGATCTTCATCTGATTGGTCTTCATGCTATAAATACCACTGGACAAATTGATGGCAGTTTTGGCTGGAGACACTCTGATTGTTGGTCATCCTGACTCTTGAGAACTCTTCAGTTGCTATGCAACAAAGGACCACAAACACACATTGTTCCAGTGTGCACTTATTAACCTCACCTAATCTAGTTGCATTTAATGTCCCCTTTCTTCATACATATCCACCCACCAACCTGCAACCCACATTATAAACTATTATTTACTTTTATCTTGGATCTCTTTGTGTTGTCATATCAATTTCAATTTGTTTTCAGCTTTCACTATCAGCTCTACTTCCTCAGGTTTCATCTAGTTTCCCCACACTTCATGCATCCTGCCCATTTTGTGATTTTTACCATATATTTTTGCGAATTTTTTCACAAGTATTTCTAAGTTATTTACACACTTTACTTGTATTTATCCTCCACTATGGATCCTTGCACCTTCCGTATGTGCCAATACAGAAAAGTTTCCTTATCCCTAACCAGTACCCAGTCCCACATACTGTTGCTGCATTTTTGCCTGCCTCATGGAATCCCTCCAGAGGGCCTTACCATCAAATTACCCATCACCAGTTTGAACCCCTCCTTCCATAATGATCTCCATCTGTTTAAATTCCATCAGTCATTAGCCTTCACCAAACTAGTTTTGCAAAACCTTGTAAATCAGCCCCAAATCTTCTTGCAATACCTCCTTCCTGCTGGAAAAATTTTTCTGCTCTGCAATTCCAAATTCCTGTATTCCATCTCTCACAATGAAACTCTTGTCCTCCAGGAACTAAAGCAGCATGCATAATGCCGTCACAAAAAGCTCTCCGACCTATTCACCTACTATTACCACCTTGGGTTACCATTATACACCACCTCATCCAACAGCCTCCATCCCTCCCCCACATACCCTCATAGCTGACAAACCCTGCCTTGCATACCTGCTATATTTACCAAACTCTCAAAACCTCCCTCCCACCACCATCCAGCACTCTGAACCTAAATAGATCTGAAACACAGCCATGAACCTTTTCTCCAAAAACCTTAGTACCACAGAAGTATAGGCCCTTTCCAAAGGCCTTACCTGTCACCCCGCTCCCAAATTCAATCATGTTGGTAATGCAAAAGCAATACTGAACCCTGCCTTACCCAGTTCACTCCTCCATTCAACCGTGGTCCAACCCCACTGCTCCAGATCACCCCCTTTTTAAGTTCTAGTATTTCTTAACCTTGAACCTTGTCTCACAATTACTCCCCAAATTCCTCAACATGTGAGTGAACATTACATCCATAGAAAGAACCGCAATCTAAAACCTGAAAACCTGATCCTGACCTTATACTCCTGCACGCTGTCAATGGTTCAAACACTGATTTTGATCCGTAAGGATTACCTCATCAAAGGAATCTCAGATTTGTTCACCTCCAAACCTTGTCACATTGATCCCATTCTAGAAATCCAGTAGGATCTCCAGTCTCTCCTCAAATCCTTATACCCATCCCAGAACCTCTCCCTTGAGACTATCTCTCTCATCAACCGTACCACTCCCCACACTTCTACCTTATCCATGCTTCCCAAAGTCCATAAATCCAACCACCCAGGATGTCCCATTGTGGCCAGTTTCTGTACCCTCACAGAGAGAACCTCTGCACTTGTAGACCACATCTTCAGCCTATTATCCATAGCCTACTCTCCTTTATGAAAGACACCAACTATTTCCTCCACTGACTGTCCACAGTTCCTGTTCCTTTACCACATCGCACCCTTCTCACCACTGTTGATGCCACAT
This sequence comes from Schistocerca nitens, assembly GCF_023898315.1. Taxonomy (NCBI): domain Eukaryota; kingdom Metazoa; phylum Arthropoda; class Insecta; order Orthoptera; family Acrididae; genus Schistocerca; species Schistocerca nitens. The sequence goes on along the minus strand of NC_064614.1, from coordinate 923,237,682 downwards.
CACTTTATACTAAAATCTTTAATGCCACTGGCCTTTCCACTTATGATTGCTATCATTCTCTATGCCCAATGGATTCCAAACCTACAACCTATTTCCTGGTTACTATCACCTACAATATCCTCAACCACAAATACGAGGGCCATTCAGAAAGTAACCTCCGGTTGATTTAAAAAAAAATACACCAAGTTAAATAAAAATATTTTAATATATACACTCCTGGAAATGGAAAAAAGAACACATTGACACCGGTGTGTCAGACCCACCATACTTGCTCCGGACACTGCGAGAGGGCTGTACAAGCAATGATCACATGCACGGCACAGCGGACACACCAGGAACCGCGGTGTTGGCCGTCGAATGGCGCTAGCTGCGCAGCATTTGTGCACCGCCGCCGTCAGTGTCAGCCAGTTTGCTGTGGCATACGGAGCTCCATTGCAGTCTTTAACACTGGTAGCATGCCGCGACAGCGTGGACGTGAACCGTATGTGCAGTTGACGGACTTTGAGCGAGGGCGTATAGTGGGCATGCAGGAGGCCGGGTGGACGTACCGCCGAATTGCTCAACACGTGGGGCGTGAGGTCTCCACAGTACATCAATGTTGTCGCCAGTGGTTGGCAGAAGGTGCACGTGCCCGTCGACCTGGGACCGGACCGCAGCGACGCACGGATGCACGCCAAGACCGTAGGATCCTACGCAGTGCCGTAGGGGACCGCACCGCCACTTCCCAGCAAATTAGGGACACTGTTGCTCCTGGGGTATCGGCGAGGACCATTCGCAACCGTCTCCATGAAGCTGGGCTACGGTCCCGCACACCATTAGGCCGTCTTCCGCTCACGCCCCAACATCGTGCAGCCCGCCTCCAGTGGTGTCGCGACAGGCGTGAATGGAGGGACGAATGGAGACGTGTCGTCTTCAGCGATGAGAGTCGCTTCTGCCTCGGTGCCAATGATGGTCGTATGCGTGTTTGGCGCCGTGCAGGTGAGCGCCACAATCAGGACTGCATACGACCGAGGCACACAGGGCCAACACCCGGCATCATGGTGTGGGGAGCGATCTCCTACACTGGCCGTACACCACTGGTGATCGTCGAGGGGACACTGAATAGTGCGTGGTACATCCAAACCGTCATCGAACCCATCGTTCTACCATTCCTAGACCGGCAAGGGAACTTGCTGTTCCAACAGGACAATGCACGTCCGCATGTATCCCGTGCCACCCAACGTGCTCTAGAAGGTGTAAGTCAACTACCCTGGCCAGCAAGATCTCCGGATCTGTCCCCCATTGAGCATGTTTGGGACTGGATGAAGCGTCGTCTCACGCGGTCTGCACGTCCAGCACGAACGCTGGTCCAACTGAGGCGCCAGGTGGAAATGGCATGGCAAGCCGTTCCACAGGACTACATCCAGCATCTCTACGATTGTCTCCATGGGAGAATAGCAGCCTGCATTGCTGCGAAAGGTGGATATACACTGTACTAGTGCCGACATTGTGCATGCTCTGTTGCCTGTGTCTATGTGCCTGTGGTTCTGTCAGTGTGATCATGTGATGTATCTGACCCCAGGAATGTGACAATAAAGTTTCCCCTTCCTGGGACAATGAATTCACGGTGTTCTTATTTCAATTTCCAGGAGTGTACATCTTACAACTACATCTTTGCACTATTTTTCTACATAGTCTCCATAGCGATTGAGGCACTTGTCGTATCTCTTCACAAGCTTTGAAATTCCTTCTGCATAAAAATCACCCGCTTGTGCCTGGAGCCAGCCTGTGACCGCACAGAACTTACGGTAACCCAATCTTGCTGTCACTATCTCGTACAAGAGAGTCTTAGAAATCTGTGGATAACCAGTAGACAACTCCGACATTGAGAAACGTCGATTTTCACGAACTTTTGCATCAACTGTCTGAACGAGTTCCTCAGTCACCAATGATGGTCTACCACTCCTCTCTTCATCATGAACGTTTTCTCGTCCACTTTTAAATAAACGTACCCATTCACGGACAACTCCTTCACTCATAACTCTTGGTCCATACACGGCACAAAGCTCACGATGAATAGCTGCTGCAGAATATCCTTTGGCTGTAAAAAACCTTATGACAGCACGCACTTCACATTTGGCGGGGTTTTCTATTGCAGCACACATTTCAAACTGCCACAAAAACTAAACTAGCGCAGGTACGACGTTCACTCGACCACGGCTTGATGCCGACTGACCTGTTGAGTGCGTGAACGCACAGATGGCATCGCTACTCCCCCCACAACCCGCACTGTGACCAATCGGAGGTTACTTTCTGAACCGCCCTCGTATTTCACTTTTGAAGGCATCACCTACAGACAGATCCATGCTATGGCAATGGGCACCTGCATAGCCCCAATCTATGCCAAACTATTCATGGGCCATCTAGAGGGAATCCTTCCTAACCACCCAGAATCTCAAACCCCTGACCTGTTTCATATTCATTGATGATCTCTTCATGATCTGGATTGAGGATGTGGCCACCCTATTCACAGTCCTCCAGAACCTCAACACTTACTCTCCCATTCATTTCACATGGTCCTCAATGTAACAGGCCACCGTCCTTAATGTTGACCTCCACTTCTGTCCACGTCAAACCTATCGACCACCAGCAATACCTCCACCTGAATAGATGCCACCCATTCCATACCAAGAAGTCACTTCTGTATAGCCTAGCTACCCTTGGTTGTTGCATATATAATGACAAGCAGTCCCTCTCGAAACATACCAAGGGTCTCACTGAAGCCTCCACAGACGAAAATTACTCTCCCAACCTTGTACAGAAACCTAGATGCAAAACCTGTACCATAAGTCCGCCCACCACCACCTACTCCAGTCCAGTCACAAAATCACCTGTCCCACCAAAGGCAGGGCTAACTGTGAAATCTGTCAAGTGATCTAAAAGCTACGCTGCAGCCACTGTGCTGCGTTCTACAGGGGCATGACAACCATCAAGCTGTCTGTCCGCATGAATGACCACCGACAAACTATGACCAAGAAACAGCTGAACCACCCAGTTGCTGAGCATGCTGCCACACAACATTCTTCACTTCAATTACTGTTTCACAGCCTGCACCATCTGGATTCTTCCTGCCAACACCAGATTTTTCTGCAATATATCATACATTCCCACAACCCTCCTGGTCTCATCCTTAATTAGTCACTGTCCTTCACCCACCTGTTCCCTTCCCTGTTTCCAATCCAGCACTACACAACCTTCTTTCTCAGCAATAAACTCACAGTGTTTGTATTTCTCTTGCCCCTCTCCCCCACCACTCTCTGTCTAACCTCCCATCTGCAACTAGCTGCTCTATGCTCTCCCCACTATGTCCCTGTATGCTCCCACAGGCAACACTTCATCATCCCCCAACACAATTCATCATCCCTCACTCCTACCTTGCTGGCTCTCCCCCTCCCTGCCACAGTCTCTTCCTGACCCCCACTACCCAGATTGCCTCTCCCATCATATACTGTTGTTTGCAGTCTGGCCTCAGTGGCCAGAGACAGTGGTCATATGTGTGTGAATTGTATTTGTGTGAAAGTGGGTGTGTTTGCAGTATTTCAGAAGAAGGGCTTTCAGCTAAAAGCGTACTCGTTTAGCAGCCTTTTTGTTGTGCCTGTCTGTGAACTAACATCTCCACTATATGGTGAGCAGTAATCTATCCTTTTCATAATATCGTCATTATTCTATCCTGGATTTTTCATTGTTTGATTTCATTATTGCTTGAATATGTTCTACATAATTTTTATGTAAAAAGAATTTAATATTTATTATTTATATGCAAGCCATAGTTACCAGTCATTTTACCATCAACTCTCATCATTGCAAAGAGACTTGAATGAGAATTATTTTGGTGTTCATGGAACATGTTTCACTATGCCTGTGCATAATACAGCACATTATCCTATTGCCTGCAATATCATTTTTCTCCACCATGGAAAAAAATCTGTTTGGAGGCCTTGGGCCAATGGAAACTATAGAACCATGACCTAGAATAAATAGTCATATCTGGAAGTGCATACAATAATTCTTTTGATAATGAAGTCATTGATGCTTCCAAGTGAATGCCAGTGAATAAGAATAAAATTTTGTCTACAACTATGAATTGTTTGTATTAATCTGCACTTCTGCACTGCTTCCATATAACACACAAAAAGAATGAAAAAAAAGAAAAGAAATAAAGAAAAAAAGGTGGTGTAAGGTCATTATAGTAAGAAGCAGGACCACAGTGTGTGACATCAGAACAATATTTTTCTAATATATTTTATTGTTTAGATAATAGACTTCTGCTTCTCTCTTCCATTAAACTGGGAACAGTACAAATAAAATATTGTAACAATCAGATTTCCATGTTTCTTTTATGTGAGTATGTGTAAAAAAAAGAGATAAACTTTTGTCATTATTGCTGTCATGGTGTTGATGAGGGCAAGAATGTTAATAATAATTTTAGTGTTTTAGAAGATGTAAGAACAAGATTGTAAATTTATGCAAAAATAATGATAAATTAAGCAATGCAGGAAGTACCACACTGTGGAGAAGAGGGAAATGAAGGTAGCAACAAGAGAGAAAGTGGGAGAGTTGAAATGTGGTGATTATCTTGGAGTTAGATCAGAGTTGTATTAGGGAGTCAACCAGAAGGATTCTTCTAAATGTAAAGAATGTGGAAGTTTTCTATTATTGCATTGGACATTGTGTGACTGTAGCTGCGAGCGACTATTTCACACACACACACACACACACACACACACACACACACATACACATACTACTTTCTTAGGCTCTGTAATGAATATTATTTTTTGTCCGAAAATGCACACGATATTATCGACTATGTAAAAAAATCACTTCACTCCTCAGTTAATTCCACTCTCTTTTTACCTTTTTTATTGTTTGAAGTGAAGGTCAGTAGACTTGTGGCAGGCTGAAAAACATTTAATTTGGGTTCCTATAATCTCAGGGAAATTACTAACTGTCTTCTCACCTCGTGAGAAAAATCAGAATAGTTTAATTTAATTTCGTGGGTTTCGCGTTGGCAACGTAAGAAAATTGGCAACGTAAGGAAAAAAAAATTTAGTAAAGAAAAATCTGTAACATTTATAAATTGGGGATTGATGATCATTACTATGAAATGAAAGCAGAAATGCCAAATTAAACAATTATTATTTAACAAAAGAAGCTTTTTATACAGACGTCTGGCATCTCGTTCATTAATCCCACAGTTTTGGACAATAACTTATATGTCACAATGTTTAACTACATGTAACAACAAACTGTATAAATATATGAATGTACACAAACTGACAACATCCATACATTTTAAAATGTCCACGGATGACTAAATAAATAAATAAATAACAAAGAATTTTTGCCGTATTCCGGCAAAAAACGTGATTGTGATTTTTATTGGTCCCGTAAATTATCTTTTGTACAGATATGTACTTGTAACATAGGACATGTCATTAGGCTTACAATCTAGATAATATGAAAGGCAAAAGTATATAAAATAGCTTACACATAAAATATACATAGGAGCTTTCACAGTATACACACTCATGCTCATAAATTAAAGATAATTGCAGAATGTGGTGCCACACAATGTGGCACTACACAAAACTGGTGCTAATAGCATAGGCACATAGGGAACACACATGACACAGATCTGTAAGTCCACGGTATTGGTGAAAAGTCGAAAAATCATCCTGAAACACATGTGCCACAAAACGCCACTGTTTCCTGCGCATGTACCCCAACATCAATATGGGATATGATCACCATGCGCACGTACACAGGCCGCACAACGGGTTGGCATACTCTGGATCAGGTGGTCGAGCAGCTGCTGGGGTATAGCCTCCCATTCTGGCACCAGTGCCCGCTGGAGCTCCTGAAGTGTCCTAGGTGTTTGAAGATGTATGTCGACCAAGAGCATCCCAGATGTGCTTGATGGGGTTTAGGTCTGGAGAACAGGCAGGCCACTCCATTTGCCTGATATTTTCTGTTTTAAGGTACTCCTCCAAGATGGCAGCTCAGTGAGGTCATGTGTTATTATCCATCAGGAGGAAGGTGGGACCCACTGAACCCCTGAAAAGGCAGACATACTGGTGCAAAATGACGTCCCAATATACCTGATCTGTTACAGTTCCTCTGTCAAAGGGGTGTACGTGCACCAATCATAATCCCACCCTACACCATCAAACATGACCTCCATACAGGTCCCTTTCAAGGATATTAAGGGGTTGGTATTTGATTCCTGGTTCACACCAGATGAAAACCCAGCGAGAATCACTGTTCAGACTATACCTGGACTCGTCTGTGAACATAACCTGGGACCACTGTTCCAGTGACCATGTACTGTGTTCTTGACACCAGGCTTTACGGGCTGTCTTGTGACCAGGGGTCAATGGAATACACCTTGCAGGTCTCTGGGTGAATAAACAATGTCTGTTCAGTCATCTGTAGACTGTGTGGCTGGAGACAACTGTTCCAGTGGCTTTGGCAAGGTCCCAAGCAAGGCTACCTGCAGTACTCCATGACCATCTGCGAGCACTGATGGTGAGACATCGGTCTTCTTGTGGTGTTGTTGGATGTCCCTTACTGTAGTGCCTGGACATCTTTCCTGTTTGCTGGAATTGTTGCCATCATCTTGAGATCACACTTTGTGGCACACGGAGGGCCCGTGCTACAACCTGCTGTGTTTGACCAGCCTCCTTTCGTCCTAGTATTCTTTGAGCCATTTTCAACACACAGTCACCATTAGCATGTCTGAAAACATCTGCACACTTACTTGCTGCACTGTACTCTGACATGCACCAACACACCTCTTTGTATGTGGACTGCTACCAGCACCACCATACGACGACCGCAGGTCAAATGTGCTGCATGGTCATACTCTGAGGTGATTTAAACCTGGAAACTGCCCATGAGAGCATTGTTTCACCATGTATCAGCATTATCCTTAATTTATGAGCATGAGAGTATATATTATTACATCGTACACAATGACTTATGATGCAGTATATTCATAATATTACATCGTACAAAATGATTTATTATGATACATACAAAAATAATAATTTTGTGAGATGTAATTAGCTTATATTATACATCAGTGGTTCCTTATTATAGTTAATTTCTTTAACACTGATTTCTGTTGCTAGGTCTTTTTATGATGCATGAGATTTATTGCTCACAGGATGAACTTTTGATCGCTGTTTGCTCGTGTAGTCAGCTACACTATAATATTCCCCTTGTATCAGAAACTTATTTAGATTTGTGGGGAACATTTTCTCAGTTTTGAGGTCTTGTAATTCCCTTGGCATTGTTTGTATTAACTTGATGCCAGAGTATCTGGGTCCTTTTTCAAAAATCTTAAGTCTATGTTGAATGCAGCACAAATGTTTTCTGTTCCTTGTGTTGTGTGTATGAACAGTCTCATTAGTCTCTAGTTTTGTGTGATCACATAATGCACTCAAAATGGTCTTGAATATATACAATGATGAAAATATTAGAATGTTTAGTTCTTTGAAATAACTTTTACACTATTCTTTTTGCTTCTTTTTCAATATAATTTGAATGGCTTGCTTCTGTAATGTGAATATTCTCTTCATTCCTGTGGTAGTTGAGTTCCCCCATACTGTGATTCCATATCACATGTATGGTTCAAAAAGCCCATGATAGGTCTCAGTAAGTATACTGAGCCAGTTGCTTCATTATAAATATCACTGAGCTTAGCTTACTGGAAACAGTATTTATCTGCTGTTTCCAATTTAGCTCACTGTCTATTGTAATGCCCAAAAACTTAACTGAGGCTACTTCTTCCAGTCCTTTTTCATCAAAGAAAACATCCATCTGTTCTTCTTTTTGTTTATTTTTGAAGACCATGTACATAGTTTTTGGGACGCAACTAAAAAAATAGAAAGAAAAGACGAGCACGTATTCTTATATAGAACAAAATACAGACGATAATGCTATGGCACTTTCATTATCCTAGGCATACATATTTGCTGAGTTGCAGTGCAGTTCATTGACTCAGTGGTTAAATTATATCTTTAACTCTTGATATTTTGATAGGAAAGGAAAATAGTATGTTATTACGTCGTGGGCAGGGCACAATATTGCAGTATGTTCATCAGTGGTGTATGGAGGATGAGCACAGCACATATAACTGAAGGGTTGCTCTGGAACTAAAATAAGTAAATTCTCTTTTATTTGTTTTATCTTATAGTAAGATGTGTAAATTTGAGCTAAACTATAAATCGTTATAAAACAGTTGCAATAATATACTACAATAAAAAAAACTGGACCTTGGGACAACTGACGTTTTGAGTAAGTATTCACTGAAAAAGTTTTGAGTTGTTGGTATTATTTCTGATATGATACCTTGAGAGAAGTGTAATACTGAATATAAGAAACTTCATTTATAATAACTGAAAATATGAGGGAGCATGCTGATAATATTGAACCGTTGATTTTTTGACTGAAATTATAGCTCATGTCTTTTTGTAATGTAAGTGAATGTTCAATATGTGCTCATGTTGCTTGAACACAGGTTTCACAAAACTATTTTATTGTCATATAGAGATGCTGTTTTTACTTCATTACTTCTCAGTAAGTTGAAGTGGGGTGAAATGGAATTCCCCTTTCTTTTCACTACAGTAGGGAGAGCTTTCTGCATATTATAAGTTTGCGATGCGATTATGCTGTCCCCTCGCAAGTGCAGCTGTATTGTTTGATCTACTTTCTCCTTTTCCAACATTTTCATCTATCCCTCATGTCATCCATCTTTGCCTCACGTATAATCACATCCTCAGCTTCTCTTACTCTTCTTATCCTTTACTTGTTGATCACACTCACTCCTCTCCTCCTTCTCATATCTTCACACCTCATCTTTTGTCATTTCCCTGCATTTATATATTCTGTATTGTCCCCAGTGGTTCTGGGTTTTGGATGACCTCCCTGCCCATTCCTTTTTTATCTCATACAAGAACCATGAATTCTGTTAAGCTCAAAGCTCCAAATCAATTTCATGTAGTTTTTGTTGTCATTACAATTCCACCAATTGCTGAATGTTGCAAGCTCCTGCTTCACTGTTGCTGTGTGTTCTTCAGATACCAAGTAAACATGGAATAGATTCAAGATAACAGCTGTATGTGAGTCAGTGAGTTTTGTTTGACACATTTAAATTACATCTGTATAACTGAGTCGTAACATTACTAATTTCCTCTCATGCTAAAGGTGTTCTTATAACAATTGGCATAATACAAGACTTCATTGTAGCCCTTAAAGATGTTGGAGTTGCTTGATGTTGTTCTTCAGTAGAAAAAATTACTGATACGTACTTTTTTTATTAATGTTGTAGGATATGTTGTTGCTATGTCAAAGCACTACAGCCATATAAAAGCCCTTGGTGGTCTGAGGTTTCTCAGATATTTCAGCAGGGAAGTAGGAAAACAGAGCACACATGTTTCTTCGGAAATATCTCGCATAAGGAATGTTGGCATTTTGGCCCACATTGATGCTGGTATGTAGTTACTTTTGTACTAGTTTAGAGTATAGAAAGCATTTAATGTTGTTAATTATTATTAATTTTTCCCTTGCATATTTATTTATAATGAATTACCTTCTTAATTCTTTTGGTGTTATTAAGGCAAGACAACAACAACAGAGAGAATGCTTTACTATTCTGGAACAATTCACAGTATGGGTGAAGTTCATCGTGGCAACACAGTTACAGATTATATGGTCGAGGAAAGAAATCGAGGTAATACTCCCAATGTTTTCTAATATCTGTTTCTTGTAAATCAATGTATTGATTGTTTAGGAATGTATCTCCATTTAAATATCATTTCTTTGTAGAGCAAGGTGTGAGTGAAATGCGTCAGACAAAAATTTCCTACTTCACTATAGTGAACACACACAGGATACCCTTTTTCTTCATATCTCATAGTGCACTGTATAGAATTAGATCATCAGAAAGGATGTTTGTATAGCATGCGAGGCTGTAATCTTCTTATACCTGGCACTGAGATGGAGTGACTTTGAAACACAATAAGGAACCTAAAATGCAATGATTTCTTGTGCTACCACTTCTCATGGAAATAAATTTTACCTAGGTGGCTATCAAGTTGCATATCAACCCAGTGTGCCAACTTCTCATGGTATTACAGGCTTTGAAATAGTTAATGCCTCAGTCATTCACAAATTGTTTTCTATAAATCTCATTGTAAAGGAGAACCATCAAGGACATGCAACATGCCAAGTTATACATTAACAGATAGGATCAGGCATTTTATATATACAGGTACATCTACATCTGTACTCTGCAAACCACTGTAAGTGCATGGTAAAACTATAACTGTTTAATGTAAATGAAGAAGTAGCAGTTTTTTTTCTTGAAGTAGTGACTTCACTGCTTTTATACTATTTATTTCAGTTTTTGTAACAAAAAAAAAAAAAAAAACAGTAATTTTTAATGCAGTTTCTAACAGCTACTTGAATTAATTAATATGTACCTAAAATCATCCCTATGGGATCTTTTTAAACAAAAAATGAAAATGAATTACCTCAACTGATTCTGAGATAACAGAACGTCCATTAGCACACTTTTAATTCACAGTTTGTATCTATTGTAGGTCAGTGTTCTTTTCTAATTTCAGTTTATATTGATGTCCTCTACACAGACAAGTTCTGCTGCTTTCAGTGGCCATGCCTCTGATATTTTCCTGCTGTGAGTTTAGCGTATGTGATACAAAATTAAAAACCATTGTGAAGATAGTGGGAAAGATGAAAATTACCTGTTATTTTAATACCACCTAAAAGAGACATGGTTATCACTACAAAACTGGAAGCTTCATCTTTATTATGCTTACTGCATTTTTTGTACCATCATTAATATCATAGATGCCATACATGACTACATGACTCTTGAATGAAAACCTGAATTATTTCATTCCGCAAAAACTTGGTAAATGATGCCAAGACCTAATGAAATGAAACAAGTGTGGTAGTATTTCAACTAACTGTGTAATTACAATTGCATCATAATAAATAACAATAACGTAAATAATACTACCTTTACGATATGAAGATGGACTTTTGACAATATGGTACACTTCTAGAAAACAAATGTGTATTAAGCGTCATAAACTGATTTAGATGTGATGCACTGAACAATGTTGCATTTAATTATGTCTTTTTGTTTGTTTACTTGTCTGTGAGTTTGTGAGGAAGGGAGGAGGGTGTCTAAAAACAACTAATTTGGTTTTGATGAGGAAAAATGGAAGTGTTTGCAAATTTCCAAATTCCATATATAATCAGTTTATTGAACATAGCAGTTTTACATGTTTGAAGAATACTTTGTGAATTATTGTTTTGTAGGTATCACTATTACTTCTGCTGCTGTTACCTTTTATTGGAATGAACACAAATTCAACCTGATTGACACTCCTGGTCATATTGACTTTACTATTGAAGTGGAGCGTACTCTGAATGTGCTGGATGGTGCTGTTGTTATTTTAGATGGCTCTGCTGGTAAGTAATATCTAATTTACTCTCAAGTAAAATAACATTAAAATTTGCCCAAATATATACCTTAAAATATATCAGAAAGCCACTTTCTCTCTCTCTGTTTTGTATCATATACACATGTGTGCCCTCCCATCCCCTCCCCCACCCCCCAGCAAACACACACACACACACACACACACACACACACACACACACACACACACTCTTTGTAGCAGATGTAGCTTAAGAGCTGCCTGGAAATCCGAGAATAGTTTAAACGGTAGAAAAGCCAGAAGTGAGAGGGAGGGGGTGAGTGTGGATGCATAATGAGGGTATATGAGTTAGGAACTGGAGTGATGTGTAAGGGAACAAAGAATGAAAATAAAAGAAAATCAAACACCTAGAAGGAGAATGCCATATACTGGGGTAAATGTAACTACCCCTGCTGGAAAATATTGTAGTATTTGTTATGAAGATTTAGTGAAGCACCAAATACATGCATATTTCTCAATTAATGCTTATCTGTTTGGGTTTTTGGCGTTGTCATATGATTTTGAGTAGAAAGCTAACATTTCTGGATGCTATTATGAGGTTCTGCTTTTCTCTAAAATTATTTATTGCAAACATAAATGTCAGATTAAAAATCTGGAAATATGGTGTACTTCATTGTTTATGTATATAAATTCGCAAAATTTACATAAAGTTTGGCTGTTTTATGAAAATTAAAATTGTTTATGAATTTTGATAAATTACTGTTTATGCGTGTAAATATTATAGACTTTTGAAAATATAAAAATTATTGTGTTGACCATAACAAATGACATAGAAGAGGAAAATTTATTTTCTTTGCAAAGAAAGATTAATTAACAGTTTATATGCTTTTTATATATTGAAGCAATAGAAGAAGTTTTTAAGACATACTAATAGTTTAAGATTATGATCACAGTCTGAGATAATTAAATTTTGATGTGAATTTCACCAATATACAGCATCTTTGACATGTTGTCAACTAAACTGCAGTTTCTAAAGAAAAGTGAACAGGTTTGATTTCCTAGTCAAGTATCATTCTGATACAAAGGATCTACAAGTTTAACAAAGAAATATTTCACTGTTGTACTGCAAGACATGAATGTGGCTTATACCCTTGTTACATGAAATCTGAGTGTAGATGAATTGATTAACTAATCGTCACGAGACTAAATACAGTTCTTTGAATCAAAGGCACAGTGCCACACAATTCAATCATTGGAGTTTCAGGTTCTAATCATTCTAGGGATGTTTGGGTATAGCTTAACAAATAATGGACTGTGGAAGGTAAGTGCAAGTACAACATGCACAAGTGGAGTTGTTGCACTGACACAAGTGTGACTGTGGTGATATTTGGACATTGAGCCACATTGTAAGTGAGTGCCAAAATAGATGTTTTCCTGGTGGTATCTAGACTCTACATGAATCAGAAAATTAGGTGCTCTACTAGATTGAGTCTTCTGGCATTTGTGTTTAGTCTGGTCCATTTAATGTTTGTGTAGTTTAAATAGCTGTATGTGTAATTTTTGTTTTTGTTTTGAGTTTGTTGCTACAATTGATGGTTATGATAATAATAAACACTCATTTAAGAGAATCACTTGACAGTATTTTCAGCCAAGCCAATAAGACTGTTGAAAGTTGTGTAAAATCTCTGAGCCGTTATTCCAAATGTTTTGTTACCAATAATTTCACTTTTTGCCTTGAAACTGAAATATTGTGGCACGTTCAGTCTTTGCCTCACAAGTAATTCCTAAATTCCTCAACATCGGAACCAACCTTTTGTCTGCAGAAAAAATTGCAGTCCACAACATAAGCATTTATGTTGCCCTTATAATCCTAACTGCCAACAAAGGCTCCACCATTGTGGTTTTGAACCACTTGGATTACCTGGCTCAGGGATTCTGCCAGGTGTTGGATTTTCCACAGTGACCCATTCGAGAAATCCAACAAGATATCCAGTCCCTGCTTAAATCCTTAGGCCCATCCCACAACCTCTCCCATGAGTCTATCCCTCTCCTCAGCTGTATCACTCCCAACTCCTACTTTCTACATGTCTAGAAAGTCCACAAACCCAACCACTTAGAACACCCCATTGTTGCTCTCATGGACCAACACCTGTAGCCTATTACATGTGACCTACCTTGCTACATAAAAGACACCAACTGTTTTATCTGATGACTCTTCACAGATCCTATTCCTTTGCCACATTTTGTCCTGTTCATCACTGTTGCAGCCACCTCCCTCTTCATTAAGATCCCCAAGGTCCATGGCTTTGCCACTATTGAACGCTATCTTTGCCAATGCCCAACTGGATCCAAAAATGTAATCTCCTTCTTGGTCACCATTATCAACTACACTCTTGGAAATTGAAATAAGAACACCGTGAATTCATTGTCCCAGGAAGGGGAAACTTTATTGACACATTCCTGGGGTCAGATACATCACATGATCACACTGACAGAACCACAGGCACATAGACACAGGCAACAGAGCATGCACAATGTCGGCACTAGTACAGTGTATATCCACCTTTCGCAGCAATGCAGGCTGCTATTCTCCCATGGAGACAATCGTAGAGATGCTGGATGTAGTCCTGTGGAACGGCTTGCCATGCCATTTCCACCTGGTGCCTCAGTTGGACCAGCGTTCGTGCTGGACGTGCAGACCGCGTGAGACGACGCTTCATCCAGTCCCAAACATGCTCAATGGGGGACAGATCCGGAGATCTTTCTGGCCAGGGTAGTTGACTTACACCTTCTAGAGCACGTTGGGTGGCACGGGATACATGCGGACGTGCATTGTCCTGTTGGAACAGCAAGTTCCCTTGCCGGTCTAGGAATGGTAGAACGATGGGTTCGATGATGGTTTGGATGTACCGTGCACTATTCAGTGTCCCCTGGACGATCACCAGTGGTGTACGGCCAGTGTAGGAGATCGCTCCCCACACCATGATGCCAGGTGTTGGCCCTGTGTGCCTCGGTCGTATGCAGTCCTGATTGTGGCGCTCACCTGCACGGCGCCAAACACGCATACGACCATCATTGGCACCAAGGCAGAAGCGACTCTCATCGCTGAAGACAACACGTCTCCATTCGTCCCTTCATTCATGCCTGTCGCGACACCACTGGAGGCGGGCTGCACGATGTTGGGGCGTGAGCGGAAGACGGCCTAACGGTGTGCGGGACCGTAGCCCAGCTTCATGGAGACGGTTGCGAATGGTCCTCGCCGATACCCCAGGAGCAACAGTGTCCCTAATTTGCTGGGGAGTGGCGGTGCGGTCCCCTACGGCACTGCGTAGGATCCTACGGTCTTGGCGTGCATCCATGCGTCGCTGCAGTCCGGTCCCAGGTCGACGGGCACGTGCACCTTCCGCCGACCACTGGCGACAACATCGATGTACTGTGGAGACCTCATGCCCCACGTGTTGAGCAATTTGGCGGTACGTCCACCCGGCCTCCCGCATGCCCACTATACGCCCTCGCTCAAAGTCCGTCAACTGCACATACGGTTCACGTCCACGCTGTCGCGGCATGCTACCAGTGTTAAAGACTGCAATGGAGCTCCGTATGCCACGGCAAACTGGCTGACACTGGCGGCGGCGGTGCACAAATGCTGCGCAGCTAGCGCCATTCGACGGCCAACACCGCGGTTCCTGGTGTGTCCGCTGTGCCGTGCATGTGATCATTGCTTGTACAGCCCTCTCGCAGTGTCCGGAACAAGTATGGTGGGTCTGACACACCGGTGTCAATGTGTTCTTTTTTCCATTTCCAGGAGTGTATATCCTCATCCACGGCTACTTGTCCTTTGAAGGCATCACCTGTAAAGAAATCTGTGGCGCAGCAGAGAGCACCTGGATGACACCATCCTACACCATCGTATTCATACACAATCTAGAGGAATCCTTCCTAATCACCCAGAATCCCAAACCCCTCACCTATTTCAGATTCATTTATGACATCTTCATGATCTGGATTCAGGGTGTGGACACCCCAACCACATTCCTCCAGAACCTCAACATCTTCTCCACCATTTGCTTCACCTGGTCCTCCTCAACCCAAAAAGCCACCTTCCGCAATGTTGACACCCACTTCAAGGGTGGCTACATTGGTATCTCTATCAGTATCAAACCTACCAATCATGGGCAATTCATCCTCTTCGACAGCTGCCACTCATTCCATACCAAGAAGTCCCTTCTTAACAGCCTAACCACCTGTGGTTGTCGTATCTGCAGTGACGGGCAACCCCTCTCCAAATATACCAAAGTTCTCAGTGAGGCCTTCAAAGGCCAAAAGTAGCCACCCAACTTTATACAAAAACAGATCTCCCAGACATTGTCTCTCCAGTCACCTATCACCTCCCACATACCCATTGTGCAGCCACAAAGGAGCAATCCCCTCATGACTCAGTACCACTCAGGACCAGAGCAACTGAATCTGGTTCTCCAGCCCTGACACAGCCATTTCCTGTCCTATCAAAGGCACAAAAGCAGAGCTTCTTGTTAAAGCAGTTGTGTCATCTACAGATTAAGCTGCAATCACTGTGCTGCTTTGTACATGGGAATGATGACTAACAAGTTGTCTGACGGCGTGAATGGCCACCAACAAACTGCGGCCAAGAGACACCTGGACCAGCCAGTTGCTGAACATGCTGCCCAACACACTGTGTTTCTCTTCAATGACTGCTTCATAGCCTATACCATCTGTATCCTTCCTACCAACTCCATATTTTGTGAACTGCACAGGTGGGAACTCTACCTGCAGTATATGCTACATTCCCATAACTCCTCGACCTCAACTTTTACTAGTCCCTGTCCTCCACTTACCTATCCCCTTCTCTGCTCCCACTACAGCACAACACTGCCTTTTATTCCAATACCTTCTATTCCACCAATCGATATACTAGTGCTTTTCTTCTTTACTTCTCTCCGTTTTCCCACCCCCACCCCCCTCAAGTTCCTGACTGGACCTAGTAGCCCCAACCCTGTCCCGAACACATCCCTACACACTCTTCAAGCAGCACTGTGTCTTCCCCTACCCCACCCTGCAACGTCCCCCCCCCCCCCTCCCCAATCCCTTTCACTGCCCCATGCCTCCTCCTTACCACCACCACTGGATTGCTCCTCCCATCAAGCACAGTTATGACTCAGTCTGTTGGCAGAGGTCATGTGTGTGTGTGTGTGTGTGTGTGTGTGTGTGTGAGAGAGAGAGAGAGAGAGAGAGAGAGAGAGAGAGAGAGAGAGAGAGCAGAAGTAGTCCTTTTGGCCAAAAGCTAAAATATACAGAAGTCTTTCCATTGTGCCTGTCTGCGACTCAGCATCTCCTCCATGTGGTGAGTAGCAATCTATATTTTTCAAAGGATTGTTATTATTCCATCCTCGACTTTCCACTGTGTGTGGGTTAGATGTTCTTCACATTTTCTGAGATGCTAGTGGTGTTGTGCAGTATTATTTTTGTTTCTCTTGTAGGGTTAGTTTTTGTGGCCAAAGCCATATTTTTAAAAAATAATATTTAGATTTATCTTAGGTGAAATTCTTTGTGCCCTCTTTTAAGCTTTTATTATTTTATTACTGAGAGATGAGTATCTGATTCTCTTTGTTTCATTTGAAGTTAACTGATTTGGTGATTAAGTGTGAGTGTTTTCCTTGTTTATTTATGTATTTGTTCTGGCATTGTAAAGTGTTGTTAGTAAACCAAAGCATTTGGTCAGAAGCCCACACTTATTAAAATTCTAATCAAATACCACTCCCAACCTGCACCACACTTTTTATATTCAGTCTTGTGTTAATTTTATTTATTTATTTGTTCTCATTGTTCTTAATGTTTATGGATCAAAATTAAGATTTTATTTCCTATAATCATACAGTGAATAATTTAGACTTCTTATAATATATATTCTTTTATTTTTTTATCACTAAAATTTAACTTCTTATCTACAGGTGTTGAGGCTCAGACACTGACGGTATGGAGACAGGCAGACCGCTATGATATTCCACGTATTATTTTTGTTAATAAAATGGATCGTAGAGATGCAAGTCTGAACTTATCTGTGGAATCTTTAAAATACAAGCTGGATTTAAATCCATTGCTCATTCAACTGCCAGTCTATGATGATGAGAAAAAATTTTCAGGCATTATTGATCTTGTTTCACTAAATATTCTATCATGGAGTGAAAAAGACCAAGGGAAGACTTACACCCAAACACCAGTTTGTCAGCAACGACATGGTAAGCTTTGGGAAAGAGCAACTGAATCAAGAAATTCACTTATTGACCAGCTGACCACCTTAGATGATGAGTTAGCAGACCTTGTTATTCAGCATGACAGTATGGAGAGCATTTCATCAGAGCCACTTTTAAAATCGCTGAGAAATGTTTCATCATCTCAGGTGAGACAAAACTGAACATTTTCTTTATTGTAATCTGTTATTCGATCCATGAAGTATGATTCACATAATGTATTTGTTTGATAATGTGATTCATTTGTATTTTAAGCCTTATTACATTATCATCATTTCTAGTCCAGACTGAGATATTAACAATTACAAGTGATAAGGAAAATAAAGTTGATTTAAAATGTCATCTTAGGAAATATTGTGATTATCTGTTAGCAGAGGGAAAGAAATGTCGTTACTAGATTTCAGTCATATTCCTTCTTTGATTCACACTTGATACATACATGCACAGTGTGGTTAAAGATAAAACAGAAACTATAGTAAAAACAATTTAGTATTATATATTTTCTACATTATCATTGCTATGTTCCACTGGGACTTATAAGTATGAGGCATGTTCAGAAATTAAGTGTATTATATTTTTATTTTTTGAAACAAGTATTTTTGAAAAAATGCAAGATAAGAGTCTCATAATATCATTGTGCATTGATGGTTCCCCCCTGAGGCAAAAATTTGACCAAAATGGTGCCTTTTTGGTCACAAAACACTGAGGTCATGATTGTTTTGCCTGAAATTGTGGTTATGAATTTTTTGGCAGATGGGGAATTCATGTGAAACCACTGTGTTTTTGCCTCAGGCGTATAGCGAACCACCCATGCTTCATCCCTGGTCACAATAGAGCTCAGAAAATCCTTATCTTCCAAGTGAAGTTGCTCAAGAAACTTGTGGGTAACATTGACCTGATTTTTCATGTGCTGCTCAGTTAGTTGTTTTGGGACCCTTCTTGCATATGGTTTGTTTCTGTGACTAACAGAAGAGATTTCCTTAGAGTTGTGGAAACATAGCAGTAATTTCATCCACTGATGATTGGCAGTATTCACGAACACTTCCTCAATTTTGTGCACCCACTCATCAGTGGAGGCATCCATTTGCAGAGAAAATTTTTGCCTGATTTCTCCATTTTTAAAAAGCTATTTCAGTTTGTTTTTTGCTATTTTTATATCTTTTTGTCAATAATTTCCATAAATTTTATTTCCACTTTTCAGCAATAAAAGCTAAAGCAAAAATCATTGCTAGCATATTTGCAGCATCTTTTTGTTTTACATAAATTCAAAAAGCATGAAAATTATACATCTGATGAAAACATAAATCAAGCATGAATGTTTGTAAAACATGTATCTTGTCACTTAGGTTAGTAGGGCCTAGCCTATGTACATAAACCACAAATCAATCTGAAAAAGACATTGATACCATGACTTCCATATTACTGGAGGTCAGAGCTGTTCTCCTGTCAGACATTGTATTACAATATGTTGAAAATGTCTTCTATCGACACTACTCCCTGCAATCTGCTAAGCCATCACTGCAGCTTCCACAAGATGCACGTACTCTGATGCAGAGACATCTACATCTTATTTTCCCTACAAGAACTAGCAACTAAATCCCTAAAGTTCTTGTAGAATGGGCATTGGCTTCTTTAGCTGAGAGACTTTAACACTATCTGGATCGCCTTCCATTATGTTTCTAGGATCAGGGGCAATATGATAGAAGAAATGACAATCTTTTCTATGTCACACTCCATTAAGTGGTTCAATTTTATCAGACTTGCTCTACCTACAGCTTGAAACAGAGATGTTAAATGTGCTTGCATCTGCTTTGGCAGTTCATGAAGTTTATCTGAGGATGTCTAATGGAGGAGGAAGTAGTTAGTTGCATCTTCTGTTCATTTAAAGCTCTTTGGAAGGTGACTAAGCTTAGATTGTGAAACATAAATTAATGGCACCCTGGAGCTTTATGTCAGCATCAAATTGAAAAATTCTGAGCAATGGCCAGCAAGAAAATAGCTAGACACTGTTTTTACTTCATTAGAGGTTCAGGCTTTAAATTAGTTCACAGCAACACTCTCATCTTCAACAGTTTCAACAAATTCTATTATGGTGAAACCCCACTTTTACACTTTTCAAGGGACTTCAAAAAGATGGTGTAAGATGCAGGAAAATGTAAAATATGGGAAAATTGTAAAAGTTATGTATAAGATACCTCCTTGCGTTTTCCCACTTAATGTATGATATATGTACATAACAGTCATCAAAGACTTGTCAGGGTTTGTTTATTATGTAATAAAGGTTTATTATCTAATAAAAACCACTGATGTAAATGGAATTAATAACTTTCTGGGAAGTAGTAACATTTGACTCAATCTCATATGTCATAATCAATGTTTTTGAAAGCCTGCAACTGTCATTCATTATATAAATAATGAAATAATGGACTAATACAAGAGAAGGAAAGTTGCTACTCACCATATAGCGGAGATGCTGAGCTGTGATGGGCACAATAAAAAGATTCACACAAACATAGCTTTCGGCCATTAAGGCGTTTCTCAGGAGTACACACACACACACACACACACACACACACACACAAGCGCAACTAGCACACACACTGCAGTCTCAGAGAGCTGAAACTACACTGCGAGCAGCAGCACCAGTGCATGATGGGAGTGGTGACTGGGTGGGACTAAGGAGGAGGCTGGGATGGGGAGGGGGAGGAATAGTATGGTGGGAGTGGTGGACAGTGAAGTGTTGCAGTTTAGACGGAGGGTAGGAGAGAAGGTGTGGAGGGGGTAAGTAGTGGAAAGGAGAGGAATAAAAATAATAATAAAAATAAAAGAAATTGAAAGACTGGTTGTGGTGGTCGAAATGACGGCTGTGTAGTACTGGAATGGGAACAGGGAGGGGGCTGGATGGGTGAGAACAGTGACTAACAAAGGTTGAGGGCAGGAGGGTTATGGGAATGTAGGACGTATTGCAGGGAAATTTACCACCTGCGCAATTCAGAAAAGCTGGTGTTGGTGGGAAGGATTCATATGGCACAGGCTGTGAAGCAGGGTGGTCCACTTGTTTTTTGGTCACAGTTTGTCAGTGGCCATTCATGCTGACAGACAGCTTGTTGGTTGTCATGCCTACATAGAATGCAGCACAGTGGTTGCAGCTTAGCTTGAAAATCACATGACCGGTTTCACAGTTAGCCCTGCCTTTGATGTTGTAGGTAATGTTAGTGACCGGAATGGAGTAGGTGGTGGTAGGAGGATGTATGGGACAGCTCTTGCATCTAGGTCTATTACAGGGGTATGAGCCATGAGGTAAGGGATTCAGAGCAGGGATTGTGTAAGGATGGACGTGTATATTGTGTAGGTTCGGTGGACGGCGGAATATCATGGTAGGAGGGTGGGAAGGATAGTGGCTAGGAGATTTCTCACTTCAGGGCATGACGAGAGGTAATAAAAACCCTGGCGGAGAATGTAATTCAGTTGTTCCAGTCCCGGATTGTACTGAGTTACGAGGGGAATGCTCCTCTGTCGCTGGACTGTGGGACTTTGGGAGGTGATGGGAGACAGGAAAGATAAGGCACAGGAGATTTGTTTTTGTACAAGGATGGGAGGATAATTACGGTCAGTGAAGGCTTCAGTGAGACCCTTGGTATATTTAGAGAGGGACTGCACATCACTGCATATGTGATGACCACGAGTGGCTAGGCTGTACGGAAGGGACTTCTTGGTATGAAACGGGTGGCAGCTGTCGAAGTGGAGGTATTGCTGGTGGTTAGTAGGTTTGATATGGACGGAGGTACTCATCTATGGAGGTGACTTGTTGGGTTGAGTAGGACCAGGTGAAGCAAATGGGGGAGAAGTTGTTGAGGTTCTGGAGGAATGTGAATAAGGTGTTCTCACCTTCAATCCAGGTAGCAAAGATGTCATCAATGAATCTGAACCAGGTGAGCGGTTTAGGATTCTGGGTTTTTAGGAAGGATTCCTCTAGATGGCCCTTGAAAAGGTTAGCATAGGATGGTGCCATGCGGATGCCCATAGCCGTACTGCGGATTTGTTTGTAGGTAATGCCTTCAAAGGAGAAGTAATTGTGGGTGAGACAAGGAGACAAGGAAAGAGGTTGTTGGTTTGGAATCCATAGGGAATCTGGAAAGGTAGCATTTATAGCAGTAAGGCCATGGGTATTAGGAATGTTAGCGAACAGGGAGGTAGCATCAATAGTAACAAGCAGGGCACTGTGTGGTAAAGGGAGAGGAACTGTGGAGAGTCGGTCGAGGAAATGGTTGGTATCTTTTATATAGGAGGATAGGTTCTGGGTAATAGGTTGAAGGTGTTGGTCTACGAGAGCAGAGAGTCTCTCAGTGGGAGCACAGTAACCGGCCACAATGGGGCATCCTGGGTGGTTGGGTTTATGGACTTTAGGAAGCATGTAGAAGATGGGAGTGCGGGGAGTGGTAGGGGTAAGTAGAGAGACGGACTCTGGTGAGAGGTTCTGGGATGGGCCTAAGGATTTGAGTAGTGATTGGAGATCCTGCTGGATTGCTGGAATGGGATCACTGTAGCATGGTTTGTAGGTGGAAGTAACTGACAGCTGATGGAGTCCTTCTGCCATGTAATCCCTGCGGTTCAAAACTACGGTGGTGGAGACTTTGTCTGCAGGAAGGATTATAATATTGGGATCAGTTTTTAGATGGCGGACTGCGGTTCTTTCTGCAGATGAAAGGTTGGTATGCATGTTGAGGGATTTGGAGAATGATTGTGAGGCAAGATTCGAGGATAAGAAATTCTGGAAAGTTTACAGGGGGTGGTTTGGAGGCAGTGGGAGTGGATTGCGGTTGGATGGAGGAGTGAACTGAGTTAGGTAAGGTTCAATGTTGGTCCTTGGTTGAGTCTGATTGGTCAGGTTGGTCGCGAAAAAGTGTTTCCACTGTAGGGACCATGAGAAGGTGAGAACGTCTTTAACTAACATGGTTGAATTTGGGAGTGGGGCAGTTTGAGGCCTTTGGAGAGGACTGATATTTCTGTGGGACTAAGGCTTCTGGAGGAAAGGTTCATGACTGTGTTGTGAGTCTGTTTGGGATTTGAGTTCTGTGTGGTGGTAGGAGGGAGTTTCGGAGGGTGGGGTAAGTGTAGTAGCTCTGCAAGACAAGGTTTGTCAGCTATGAGGGGGTGTGGGGGAGGTTTGGAGGTTGTTGTACGAGGGTTGTTTTTTTAACTAAGGGCCGTTTGCGCGTTTAGTCCCGTAGTTTGCGCGGACGCCGCAACAAACCACCGCGCCACTTGCCGGTATCCTTCCCGTTCACACTGATGTAAGTTGCAGCTCTATAGCTGACATGTATGCATCGCTGTGCTACTTTATAATGTTTACGATTATTGAATCGCCCACCGCGTGTGAGATACGGTCAGTGATATGTTTTTTGACCGCGAGAAGCCTATCAGCTGCAGAAATTCATCGTCAGTTAACAGAAGTTTATGGCTTGAATGCAATGAGTGAAGGTAAAGTGCATCAATGGGTTAGAGAGTTTAAAAATGGCCGTCAAAACGTCCATGACGAAGAACGCTCAGGCCGGCCGTCTGTGATCACTGATGATTTGGTGGCTGCAGTCGAAACAAAGATTCGTGAGGACAGAAGATTCACAATTTCCACTCTTTCTTTGGAATTTCCACAAGTTTCAAGATCGGTTTTGTACAAAATTGTGTCTGAAAACCTAAACTTTATGAAACTGTGTTCTCGGTGGGTACCCAGACTCCTCACAGAGGACCACAAAGGGAAGAGATTTGCCACTTCATTGGACTTTTTGATTCGTTACAAGGAAGAAGGGGATGACATGTTGAGTCAAATTGTCACTGGAGATGAAACATGGGTATCCCATATCACTCCCAAAAGCAAGCGACAATCGATGGAATGGCGACACATAACCTCACCCGTCAAGGTCAAAGCCAAACAGACGCTGTCAAAGCGCAAGATTATGGCAACTGTGTTCTGGGACCAGCGCGGTGTTTTGCTAGTGGACTTTATGCCACGAGGAACGACAATCAACTCAGATGCCTACTGTGCAACTCTAAAGAAGCTCCGCAGAACAATTCAAAACAAAAGGCACAGCATGCTGACAAAAGGAGTTTTGCTCCTGCATGATAATGCTAGGCCTCACACCTCTCAAAAGACTCGGAATTTGATTGATTCTTTTGGCTGGGAAGTTTTGGACCATGCACCATACAGCCCCGACCTTGCTCCTAGCAATTTTCACCTTTTCCGGTACCTGAAACACCATCTTGGCGGGCAGCGCTTCAATAACGACGATGAAGTGAAAGCGGCCGTGAACTCTTGGCTGTCGGAGCAGGTGGCCGGATTCTTTGAAGAGGGAATTAAAAACTTAGTTGTACGGTATGACAAGTGCTTAAATAAACAAGGCAACTATGTAGAAAAATAGGTAAAAGTGTGTAGAATCAGAAAATAAAAGTTTTTTTACAAAAGTATTTGTATCTTTTTTAAAAAATAAAAACGGCCCTTACTTAAAAAACAACCCTCGTAGAAGTGGTGGACAGTGCTACTCTGAGGTGGGAGTAAGAAGTGAACAGGATGGAGAGCTTTTTGAGGTGGCATTGTGCATGTTGCTCAAGTTCCTGCAGGGCAAGAGTTTCAATGTGTGTTATGGATTCCCGGAATCTGGGATTACACAGCAGGAGAATTTTGCGGATGGAGAGAAGGTACTGCAAGGAGGATTGGGCTTGGTTGATATGGTTTTGCAGGACTATGTTGGTGAGGGTTAAGGATTGACGGAATCTGAACAGGTGGAGGTCATTGTGGAAGGAGGGGTGGCAACCAGAGATGGGTATTTTGATGGTAAGGCCATTAGGGGTGATTTCATGAGCCAAGCAAGCACACAGGAACAGAATGTGGGACTGGGATCTGGCTAGGGATAAGGAAACTTTTCTGTATTGACGCAGATGGAAGGAGCAAGGATCCATGGTGGTGCAAAAATGTGAAAAAATACGTAAGAAAGTAGAATTACGTCTGAAAAATTACACAAAAATACACCCAAATACGTGTGAAAAGTATGAAATGGATGCACAGGGGGAAAAAGAGATTAAATCTGATGAAGACGATGATAGTGGAAGGCGAAAACCCACTAAAATTGGCGAGAAGTCACAAAGGTCAAAGTAGAGAATAACTAATCATTAATAAATATAAGTATATTACTGTGGGTAGCAGGTTTGAGGGTTGATAAGCGTAGAGAAGGGGGACGGCAGATGTGAATGGATGAGTTGGATTTAGTGGGTGCGAACAGGGATAGAATGGAGAAAGTGCGGGGGATGGTGGGGAGGTGTTCATAGTTAGAAATGTAAGATCATGTGGCATGGGAATAGTGCAGGAGATAACACGCAAAAATACTGGAACTGACACGGAGCATGATCAGTTTGAAGGTATAGGCTTAATTATATCGGGGGGAGTAATGTGGGACATAAGATGCTGCACCAACAATCAGCGTGTTCTTGATGCTGACTGTTGCGCGTGGCCGAGTCCGTTGATACAGTGTGGCTCATAAATAGTGCGTGCAGTGCGCTTCGTAAGGCAATAACAGAAACACAGGAAAGAAAAGAAAGAAGGATGGACATTGAGTATAGCAACGAAAAAGAAAGTAGTTACAAAGGAAAACAGCACAGGGTTAGGATTCAAGAAAAGCCATCAGGCAAAAATCAAACAATGGAAAATCCAGGATGGAATGTAACAATACGAGAGAAGGAAAGTTGCTACTCACCATATAGCGGAGATGCTGAGCCGCGATAGGCACAATAAAAAGATTAACACAAACATAGCTTTCGGCCATTAAGGCCTTTGTCAGCAGCAGACACACATACACACCTATTACTCGGAACCTCTTCTCATATACAAAAGATACCAACCATTTTGTTGACCAACTCTTCACAGTTCCTCTTCCTTTACCTCACAGTGCCCTGCTCGTCACTATTGATGCCACCTCCCTGTACACTAACATTCCTAATGCCCATGGCCTTACTGCTATCAAACGCTACCTTTCCAGATGCCCTATGGATTCCAAACCAACAACCTCCTTCTAGTCTCCATGACCAACTATATCCTCACCCACAATTACTTCTCCTTTGAAGGCATTACCTACAAATAAATCCGTCGTACAGCTATGGGCACCCACATGGCACCATCCTATGCTAACCTTTTCATGGGCTATCTAGAGGAATCCTTCCTAAAAACCCAGACTCCTAAACTGCTCCCCTGGTTCAGATTCATTGATGACATCTTTGCTATCTGGATTAAAGGTGAGGACACCTTATTCACATTCCTCCAGAACCTCAACAACTTCTCCCCCATTTGCTTCACCTGGTCCTACTCAACCCAACAAGTCACCTCCATAGATGAGTACCTCCGCCTCAGAGATGGCTACATCAGTACCTCCGTCCATATCAAACCTACTAACCACCAGCAATACCTCCACTTCGACAGCTGCCACCTGTTTCATACCAAGAAGTCCCTTCCGTATAGCCTAGCCACCCGTGGTAATCACATATGCAGTGATGAGCAGTCCCTCTCTAAATATACCAAGGGTTTCACTGAAGCCTTCACTGACTGTAATTATCCTCCTGTCCTTGTACAAAAACAAATCTCCTGTGCCTTATCTTTCCTGTCTCCCACTACCTCCCAAAGTCCCACAGACTGGCCACAGAAGAGCATTCCCCTCATAACTCATTACCATCCGGGACTGGAACAACTGAATTACATTCTCCGCCAGGGTTTTTATTACCTCTTGTCATGCCCTGAAATGAGAAATGTCCTACCCACTATCCTTCCCACCCCTCCTACCGTGGTATTCCACCGTCCACCGAACCTACACAATATACTCGTCCATCCTTACACAACCCCTGCTCCGAATTCCTTACCTAACGGCTCATACCCCTGCAATAGACCTAGATGCGCAGGTGGGAACTTTCCCTGCAATACATCCAACGTTCCCGTAACCCTCCTGGCCTCAACCTTTGTTAGTCACTGTCCTCACCCATCCAGCCCCTTCCCTGTTCCCATTCCAGTACTACACAGCCGTCATTTCGACCGCCACAACCAGTCATTTAATTTCTTTTATTTTTATTATTATTTTTATTTATCACCTTTCCACTACTTACCCCCTCCCCTCTCCACACCTTCTCTCCTACCCTCCGTCTAAACTGCAACACTCCACTGTCCCCCACTCCCACCATACTACCCCTCTCCCTCCCCGCCCCAGCCTCCTCCTTACCCCCACCCAGTCGCCACTCCCATCATGCACTGGTGCTGCTGCTTACAGTGTAGTTTCAGCTCTCTGAGACTGCAGATGTGTGTGCAAGTTTTGCTTCCGTGAATGTGTGTGTGCGTGTGTGTATGTGTATCTACTGCTGACAAAGGCCTTAATGGCCGAAATCTATGTTTGTGTGAATCTTTTTATTGTGCCTGTCGTGGCTCAGCATCTCTGCTATATGGTGAGTAGCAACTTTCCTTCTCTCATATTGTTACATTCCATTCTGGATTTTCCATTGTTTGAAATACTGCACTAGTTGCATATTTTTTCATGCTTAAGCTGACGCATATTGAGAAGTTTTTTCTTGTTGTTGAGTGTAAATGTGTACATAAGTATTTTGTGTGGTGCTTGAATATGTGTTATTCTGCATCTCTTGCACTGTAGTTGTCTTTTTGAGGTTATCAGGCACTGTGCCTTCTAAGTTATGTAGCAATTCACACACATGCAAACTATTACTCATATTGTTTGTTTGTGTTACATCACAAAAATACACATGTAAATGCTGCTCGTGACAATAAGAATAAATTCTCGAAACATATTTTGCTCAGCATGAAAAAGATACATAATCGGACCTGTGTTTCAACTAAAAACATTTGAGCCATGTAAAGTGAATGACAGTATCAACTAATGCTCCAAGTGGCCACATGTCAAAACATGCTAATTATGGTTCAACAAAGGTGTCACTATGAGCACAACAATCACGAAATTGCATTTGCACAGTACAGACAGTTTGGAAATGGTTGTGATTGGTCATGATATCTTCATTTGAACGAACATAATTACTCCCATCAGCCACCACACCTAGTAGAACTTGGCAGTCATGGGAAATATGGCATGAGTTGTTCCAAATTTTACATGTTTACTGATTCAAACCCACTGAGTAGAGTGCCCTGGTGTAAAGAAACTTAACCACATGATATTTGTAAACACTACTGGACAGCCAACATCATGCCAGTGTCAGTTTTTCTCCATAAACATTTTTTCGTAATGCATAAATTGCGGGAAAATCATAAGTATGTTGACACCAAATTGGGTGCAAATTAACATTGTGGGCACAGGAAGTTCGATGGTAATGATAAAAAATGTCATAAATGGTGGGGAAACATTAATTCTGGGAATTTAAAAGCAGGGTTATACTATATGTAATTGAGAAATTTTCCAAGATACTCAACACTTTTAAACCATGAATCTCATCTGTGTATGGAAGGAATATGGGAAAATTTAGCTCCTGTGGATTCACCTACATATTTTTGATATGAGAATTGAATGTATGCATGCTTTCTCTTCTGGGTATTATGGGAGATGTTTATATGAGCCTAATACCATATATCTACTAACTCTTCTGAAACTAAAACCCTAATTGTGTTTATACACTTGCCCATATAACAAGCTGAATCTAAAGTTATAGAAACTACAGTTTGGTAGTGAATTTCAAGTTTCTGAATTGCACCCATAATTGCTTGTGAACATTCTTTAGCATTTGCAGTAACTTTCACTCCCCCACCAAACAAATTCTAAATTGTACCATGAACATACACTGCCCTTTTCTGCCTGTCATGTCGCCACAAAGAACTGAAACTCTCTCATCTTTCACAGCTTCTTTTTATCTTTCCTCCTCCTCTCTGATGATGTGAGGTGCAGAAACTTCCTGCAATCTTCCAGCTGAGGGCAAGTCTCCAGTACCTTCAAATTTCGATAGATCTGATATTAGAGAACTATGTAACACTGTTTAAGGATTTAAATTATTAATTTCCTTGTCTTTGAAATGAATGAGGGGGCCAGCATGCATTACCGAAGCCTAAATGTCAGTGGACGAGAAAAGTAGCATGACCATATAGTTCCTAATTTTCCATGGAATACTGAAATCAGATCTTAAAATGCTCCTGTGGATGTTCAGTCATCATTTGTGCTGCATGTATTGTGCCTGCGATTACATTTGTGTTCAATGGTTTCACCTCACCAGTCTTCATATTTTTCCATGTCTAATAGGAGAATAATAATTAACATACTGTGTATGCGAAGTATATTCAGTTTGATTCCAAAAACCATGTAAATGTATTAAGGGATACTATGAAGTAATATGGATAGTTGTTCAATTGTGGGGCTTTTGACCACCAACACAGTGATTGTGCAGCATTTGTGCTTCATTGCAGCTGACTCGTCGACATGTAAATAGAGGTTTGTCATCATCGATACATCATCCCAAAACTTCATGCTGTGAACATTATAAAATCCTGATGCATAGCAGTTTGGTTAGGTTGTGTAGATCATTCTGTTTCCACATTTTAAAAATCTTGCCACATGACAGTTGGTAACACAGAAAAGCCTGAATTTTGATGATTCACCATGTCTGTGTGTCATTCTTGCCATGAAAGTAAGAATAGTTTTTGGGGCAGAATTGTGGATTATAGCAAGTATGATGGAATTATCTTCCTTCCCAGTAATATTTCTTTATGTAAAACCATGTGTGTCTATTTTTAATAACACTAGGGAAATTGATGCTCTGAAGCCTCACAATCAAACTGTCACCATTATAAGTCAAACTCTTATTTACTCCCCTCCATATTACACAAATGTAATATGTATTGGTTCATCCACACTCTCAGCTTTGGGTAACCAACATTTCCAGTGAAATATTGATCTCAATGAAAGCTCGAGTTGTTTTTTAAAATGATCTCTTTGGTTGGTTTTCACTCGTTTTGCTGCTGCAATGATATCTGTGAGAGTAACTTGTCTTTTGACACCTGTCATCTTTAGTGCCTCCTCCTTGTTCTTCTTATGGGAAGAATTGTTGTATGTTTTAGGCATATGTCCTTTCTCTGGCACTCAGTTCACACATTGTGGTATTTGCACATAAGTATCTATCTAGTTTTCTCAAACACATGAAGTCCCTCTCTTGGAAATTCTTTTTCTTGAACAATAACTATCACTTTCATTTTAACAAATTGCAGCACAAAAACAAATTAGAAAATGTAAGACTGACTGCACAGGCGATCAGCAAAAATTTTCAACATGCAGTACACCAGCAGATCAAAGAATGTGCCGGACATTGTTGAATGTCATATTTCCCTGCACAGGAAATTGAGTTAGCAATACTTGATGTAATACAAGAAATTGATATATGTCGAAGTGGTGTCACTGGTATTTTGATTTCATTGCCAAAACTTGAATTGAATTTCTTCTGTTAACTTCAAATGGTGTGATTACGCCATCGATTAGTTCATGATTTTGCTTAAAGGTAAATAGTTTGATGTTTTGGGAAAAATTAGTAAAATTTCATAAAAATTTCTTGATTTTGTGCTTCACGAGAAACAAGTGCCTCTACTCATGAGTCAAAATCAAAAGTCTGCCACTGCCCTGTTCGCCACGAACATTTGTTCTGCCTCCCCTAAACTCCATACACCACTTAAACACATCTCGTTCTGGTAATAACACCTTCACTGTAAACTATTTTTGGTGAAAAAATTTCAGTATGTGTTATGCTGATACAAATGCTGCATATTTAGCAATTATATACAACCAATCGCTCACAGAAAGTTCTGTACCTAAAGAATGGAAAATTGCTCAAGTCACACCAATACCTAAAAAGGGAATAGGAGTGATCCACTGAATTACAGGCCCATATCACTAACATCGGTTTGCATTAGGGCTTTAGAACATATACTGTGTTTGAACATTATGAGTCATCTTGAAGAAAATGATTTATTGACACATAGTCAGCACGGATTCAGAAAACATCGTTCTTGTGAAACACAACCAGCTCTTTATACTCATGAAGTAATGAGTGCTATTGACAGGGGATGTCAAATTGATTCCATATTTTTAGATTTCCAGAAGGCTTTCAACACCGTTCCTCACAAGCATCTTCTAACCGAACTGCGTGCCTATGGAATATCACCTCAGTTGTGCGACTGGATTCGTGATTTCCTGTCAGAAAGGTCACAGTTCAAAGTAATAGACAGAAAGTCATCAAGTAACACAGAACTTCCCAAGGAAGTTTTATAGGCCATCTATTGTTCCTGATCTCTATTAATGACACAGGAGACAATCTGAGTAGCCCTATTAGCTTGTTTGCAAATGATGCTGTCACTTACTGTCTTGTAAAATCATCAGATGATCACAACGACTTGCAAAATGATTTAGATAAGATATCTGTATGGTGCGAAAAGTGGCAATTGACCCTGAATAAAGAAAAGTGTGAAGTTATCCACATGAGTACTAAAAGAAACCCACTAAATTTCGATTACACAATAAGTCACACAAATCTTAAGGCAGTAAATTCAACTAAATACTTAGGGATAACAATTACAAATAACCTAAATTGGAATCATCACATAAATAATATTGTGGGTAAAGCAAACCAAAGCCCACAGTTCATTGGTAGAACCCCTAGAAGGTGCAACGGGTCAACTAAAGAGCCTGCTTACATCATGCTTGTCTGCCCTATTCTGGAGTATTGCTGTGCGGTGTGGGACCCACATCAGGTGGGACTGATGAACGACATTGAAAAAGTTCAAAGAAGGGCAGCTCATTTTGTACTATCGTGAAATAGAGGAGATAGTGCCACAGGCATGACAAGTGAGTTGGAGTGACAATCATTAAAAGAAAGGCATTGTTTGTTGCAATGGGATCTTCTCATGAAATTTCAATCACCAGTTTTCTCCTCTGACTGCAAAAACATTCTGTTGGCATCCACCTACGTAGGGAGAAATGATCCTCACGATAAAATACGAGAAATCAGGCCTCACACAGAAAAATTTAAATGCTTGTTTTTCCCGCACGCTGTTCAAGAGTGGAACGGTAGAGAGACAGCTTGAAGATGGTTCAATGAGCCTTCTGCCAGGCACTTTATTGTGAACAGTAGAGTAATCAAGTAGATGTAGATGTAGATTCCTTCCGTGAGCAGGAAGTGGATCACAATAAATGGCCCACACTTGACATGATTTCTTACTGACACCTTTCATGTAACTAGATGCTAAATGTGCTTTTACGTACTACTGTGTTCCAATGATGTGCACTCTGGTCAGGGATCTCACCCCTCAACCACTCATTGTTGCCAACACTCAAAAAAACGTAGCCCATTAAGGTCAACAGTACACTTACTTTCTGAACATTCCTGGTATATCAAGAAGCATCTTTTCAAATAGTTTGCAAATGTCGGACATATTTTATTGAATCTTCTCTTTAAATGTTTACTACACCCTGTATAAAGGATATTTTAGGAGAACTACGTAGAAAACAGAAAACAATAGTTTCTCTGGGCACATCATGCCATGGTCTTTATCATGATTTGGAAAGTGTAGATGTAAATGCTTTTGAAATTTGGTGCTATAGAATAATGCTGAAGATTAGATGTGTAGATCACATAACTAATGAGAAGGTACTGAACAGAATTGAGGAGAAGAGAAATTTGTGGTGTAATCTGACTAGAAGAAGGGATCGGATGGTAGAACACATACTGAGACATGAAGGGATCACCAATTTAGTAATGGGGGGGATTCATGAAGGGAGACCAAGAGATGAATACAGTAAGCAGATTCAGAAGGATGTGGCTTGTGGTTTGCAGCAGTTACTCGGAGATTAAGAGACTTGCACAGGATAGAGTAGCATGGTGATGTGCATCAAACCAGTTTTCGGATTGAAAACCACAACAACAGATGTAAATAGCTTGATATTCATGTCAAGTATTGTACCAGAAAAAAAATTGTAAAATTAGCTGGGGCCTAAGTTTGGACATTTGCAGCCATAATACTGCATGAAAGTAACCGTTACTTCACTGTAAAGTTTTGAAAAGTTTTGTTTTTTGACAAGATAACTGCTATAAACTTGAAAATTTAAACAAGCAACATTATAGCATCCTCAGATAGAAAGTTTCAGTATTACTACACACCATTAAAGCTTTGTGCTTAGACTCATTGTTATGTGGGATTAAAAACTTATAATAATTTAAAGGATAGGAATATGTTTAACATGGAGCTTGGTCTGGGGGAAAAAAAGCAAGCTTTCACTTTTCCAGTTAGATGCCAGTTTTGAAATAGAGCAACATTTCTCTTAGTGCTATATGTTCACACATGTTCTGTCTAAAACATTTTAAGGCAAAAAGTGCTACTACTTCATGAAATAAACCACTGAGGCCATTTTATAATCTGAAAAGGATACATGTACAAAATAACCAATATAAAACTAATCCAAAAAGCATTATTTTTGGCATTCTGTGAGAGAAGATTGCAAAGAGCATGGAGATTTGTTGATCACATGAACAGTTTCCATTCACAGCTTTTTCTATTAAGAACAGTTCTCCTGTTCATTAAATTTGGAATAATTCATTTTGTGTCAGTCTTTTAAATATTTTAGCCCAGTTTTTTTCTACATTGTACATTTTTCTGTACCCTAAACTGTAATTAAGTAATATGTGTAAAACTTCACCGTTTATTTCTTTTGTAACAAGTATTAGTTCTTCAATATGGATATGGTATATCTCATGCATAATACATTGCTGTAACCTTAACTGTTTTATAAAAATGACGTTAAGGCTGTCCTGTACTTGACTTCATGTGGTGCATCTCCTAGTAAATACTGCTGGTATTCCTCAATTTCTGTGCCGTAGGTTTCTTTCTCATGAAGGGAATAGGAAATGTTTGGGAGAGATTGCAAGATAGGTAGTGTGGAGGGGTAAGATACATAACGTGAGGAGAAAAGAAGCTCTCAGAGGGAGTAGGAGGTTATAGATTGTATATTAGTACACACTGTGTCAACTGTGGGTTAAAAGTTGAAGAGAAAGTGAAACAAAATGAAAAGAAGAATGCAATTAAGGAATGTACAGAAAGAGAATAAGGAAGCAATAGAGAGAGGGTGAGAAAAAGAAGAGAAGAAG
The DNA here is from genome assembly GCF_023898315.1 of Schistocerca nitens. Lineage (NCBI taxonomy): Eukaryota > Metazoa > Arthropoda > Insecta > Orthoptera > Acrididae > Schistocerca > Schistocerca nitens. Next base: position 923,203,736 of record NC_064614.1, on the reverse strand, counting down.
ATTGTGCAAAAGGAGTGGGAGGAGGGGGAAGTGCAGAAAAGGTGATTAAATATTGAATTATCATAAATGTTAGCCACTTCACATTGAAAAAGTGGTGATCGGTTGTGGAGTAGAGATGGTGGTCTGGGAATGTCATTCAGTTTGATAAGGATGTTGATAAGGTTAGAAGGTCAACTGAAGGCAATGATAGTTGCTATAGACAAGATGTCAGGGAGAGATTGTCTCATTTAAGGGCTTGGTTTGAGGATGTTACAGCCCCATCCGAGTAATCTACTGAAGCTTTCAGATGCTGAGTGGTAGTGGATATTAATAGAGGTGCTTCAAACTTGTTTGGAAGTAGCAGCTATGATGGTCAGAAACATGGAGGAGGAGACTGCCTGCGAAATTTGTTTGTGGACCAAGTCAATAGAGTAATTGCAGGAGAAGAGAAACTGGGAGGGGGGGGGGGGTACTGGTATAGGTGTTGAGGGATATGTCTGAGAGCAATCACAATTATTGCAGATACTTCAGCTGTAGGGATGGCTCCATAATACATGAAAGATGTGGCAGTTGTGGAAGTGGAGATGGGGATGGTTGGTTGGATGTTGCCCAGAGTTAAATGCCACAGTTTTTGCTCAAAGTTTAATGCCACCGTAAGATGGAAATTAGCATAGAAGAAAACTGCTTGGGGTTCGGAGATGAACTAGGTGAAATGTGGTTGGGAAAGAGAGTTAATCTGTTGTGTAAATATGAGTTCTGACCACAAAAATAGGGGGCTGTTGCAATAATGTGTGTAAAATAATGTAAAACCTTTCATTCATTTTCTTATTTTTAAAGATAAAGTATTTATATTTCATTTTGAATGTAAGTTGTTTCTTGGGTAGTGCATTATAGAGGTGTGTCATATTTGGCAGAGAGGAGGAAAAAGGTTGTCATAACATCAAGTGAAGAGAAGTATTTCTCAAGGTGAACTGCTTCAGAGGGGAGGGCGGGAGGGGGGGGGTTACATAAATAAGTTATCCATAAACATAGATGCTAGTCACTTGAAAAGAACATTAACTTTGAAAAAAAAAAAACCATACAGTGCAAAACCAAGAGAGTCTTATTGGCCACTATTAAGAGACCTAAACATAAGAGGTGTTCCCTCACTGTAATTATACAGAATAATTCTTTTCACAAATATCAATTCTGGACTATTTTTTCCAATAACTTCTGGCACAGGAATGAAACTAGAAACAAAGAAAATTTCATGTTTGATAAACACAGACGCAATCTTTTTGCACATACCTGGCAATATATGGGAATGAAAATATGCAAGAAGCTGAAAAACACAAATTTTTGAAAGACTGAAACTCAGTCAATAAAAATAAATTAATGTAGCAATCTGGTACAGAAATGCTATTACTCTGTTGGTGAATATTTTAATGTGGTCTGACTATATGAGCAGGATAAATAAGATATATATCTTCTCATATTTTGTAGATATAATAAATGTTGTATTCTATATATTATCCATTATAGTTAGAAACTAAGAAGTCTCCTATACACTGAATCAATGATTTAACATCTATGTTATGAGAAAATAAAATTCTGATTCTGATGCTACCTAACAAACCAAATGATGTGAAAGCTGGACATTATAGGATAAAAAATTGTATTTAACTTTGGAGTGAGAGAGCCAGTCACTAAATACAACATCCAAACATTGTATCTCAGAAAGAACTCAAGAACAACTCATGAAATATGTGTGCTGTTTGTTGTGCACAGTCATTTCTATGAAGTCAGACTTAAAGGCAGTGTTAAATGGCAGATGGGCACACTTGATAGCAGCCTGTTGGATGTTATTAAACTATTGGACTAAGAAGTCCTTCATCAGATGTAACCTCACCCCCCACCCCCACTACACACATATGTACAACACTCTAGGCACTATGGCCTGACTGAGTGATGTGATGATCATGGCGGGGGCAGGTAGTGGGGTTGCAGAAGAGGTGTGAAGCTGGGAGAGGGATAGATAGTAAGGTAGGGTTGGGGGGCTGTGCTGAACATAGCAGCCTATCATCCTGGCCTGCCTTACAACTGCACACTTCTACAGGCAGCACTACAGCACCTTCCCCAATCTCTACCATTGTATGCCTCCCCCTCCTTACCCACACCTCTTTCGTACCTGTACTAGACACCACAGCCAAGATCGCTACTCATCTGTTGGGCCACTGTGCCCAGAGATGTGAGTGCATGCGTGCGCCCCTGTGTGTGTGTGTGTGTGTGTGTGTGTGTGTGTGTGTGTGGCTGACAAATGACTTACTGAGTTTGAAAGCTAAACAATACCTAACTGTCTGGAAATGTGCCTCCTCTGTAAATTCATATTGTTGTAATTCCAAGCCAGATTTTCCATTGTTTCAAATCACACTTAACACTTTTTAAAAATGCTTATTGTATAAACTGCGCAATAAAAAGGAGTCTGTGTGAATATGGAGTGTTTAAGGATCTGTTTACTACACTGGACCATCTTATATATAGTGATTTTATGTATTGTCATAACTTTAGTTCTTTGAGTGAGAGGGACAGACACTTTACAGTGGAAATTCCCAGGTAGCAAAGAACCGTTATATGTCTATTAAGTCCAGTTAACAGAATACAATAACATGATTTGTACAGATGTGAGATGCACTACTTGGTTCAGTCTGACAATGGTGAGCGTAGTGTGCTTGGGAATGACAAAGTGTGAAACCCTTGGAGCCATCGGCATCAGTAAACCAAAGTCCGTGAAGTCGTCAGCAACAGGGAGCTTAGTGTGGCTGATGATGGATACAGTCCATGGTGGCCATACGCTGGGTGAGTGTAGGGTACTAGAGGATGGATGTAGCCGTGAAGACCGTAGGCATCAATGAGGATAGGGTGCTTTAGTATGGATATAGTCCATGAAGGCCCTAGACATTGGTGAGGGTAGGGTGCTTGAGGATGGACGAGATGGCAGCAATGCTTGGGTCTGTGGATGATGTTGGCATCACTGGATACTGTGGCAGCTGCTGGGTGTTTGATTGTGAGCAACCCAGCATGTGTCTGTTGATGCATATTGTTTTCATGTAATCTCAAGAGCTTTCACGCGATCTCCGAGGGAAGAGACATAAGCGGGCTGGAGTTGCGGTAGCCCACAGAACATGTCTGTATGGTTGGTGGCTGTGTTATGGGCAATAACAAGGGGCCACAGCACCCCTGCTCCCCTAAGAGAGAGATGGTGTAACCATGTTGAAAAAGACTTGACTTCAGAGGTGCCCCAGGGTTGGGAAGGCAGTCCCTGGGATGGTTGCTGGTGATGGTGGAGGCCTGGACCAGGGAGCATTGGTTAAAGGCAGGAAGCTTGGTGCGGCCATGACTGATGAGTCTGGCTCAGATAAGAACTGGGAAGACTGAACCTGGAAAAGAGTGACGTACGGTGTTCTCATCTGAGTATTTTGACCTGGCTGCTGGGGCAGTGATGGATGTGATATTTCATTGTTGTGGAAAATTGTTCTGACCATTGAAGGCAGCAGTACAGGCAGGACCTGCTGTGACCTGGTTTTGCATTAAAATTTCTGAGACTGCACAACTGGAGGCTGAGGAAAGTCCAGCTGGGGGCCTGAGGAGGGCTTGCAGAGCCCTGCACAGAGCAAGAGGTCCCTGTGGCTGCACCCAGTGCCATTGATGATACGAGTCACAGGCAGATGTAACCAGAGGCTGAAGGCTTGTGTAAGCCAGACCAGAAGCATGGGGGTTCAACAGTGTGGAAAGGAGCAAAGTGTGCCATGAGATGCTGGAGACAGCAGCTGAAGGAGTGAGAGAAGGTACACGGTGCCATTTCTGGAATGCATTGGGATGGTTAGAGACTACTATCATCCTCACTATCCGTACCACGAGGCCCTGGAGAAGTATCCAGCACAGAGAGACCAGGAGTGCCGAATGTGCTATACTCAGGTGGTTCGTGACCCACATTCAGAAGGGAAGACCCCTGGGAGAGTGATGAAGGCGCTAGAGATGTCAACAGGGTATCAGCAATAGGTCTGGAGGCAATGGAGCCAGAATTGCTGGAGTTGCAGGTACTGGAGACAGTGGCAGTGGTGTTAGTGGTGCTCGTTCCAGTAGTGCTGCTGCTGGCATCACTGGTGCTGGTGATGGAAGGGCGGGTGGAAGTAGGCTGGTGGCTGGTGGGATATGGCTAAGGAGTCAGAATTGACAGGAAGCCAGGAAGTCATGCTGCAGATGATGTGCTTTATGAAGTGTGCACCTGGGCATAGCAAAGTGAACACACAGGCATGATGAGGAACGAGTCCAGTGGCGTCAAGGGAGGTGCCTCAGAAAGGGGAGTGAAATGCAGGAGCATGAAAAGTATCATAATAGACAGTGAATTGGTACCTTAAATACCCGTGGAACAGTGTAACAAGGTCCTTACCAGGATTGAGGAACTAAGGAGCATTATAGGTAGGACGACCAGAGTAAGTGAGAAGCAAAGCTTGTTGCTGAGCATCATTGTGAATTGCAGAGGCACTGAAATACAGTTTCACCCATATGAAGGAGGGAGGCTGTGATTCAAAATCTTGTTGGATTCCTGATGTAGCAGGGGCTACGCCATCAGTGCTGGGCTGAGGGCAACATCCGGGTGGGTTTGCGTCCCTCATAGCTCGATGCTATTTTGTAAATGCTGGAAGTGAAGCAGGAGCTGCATTGGTATGTCTAAGGGTTGTAGTGCCATACTGAAAGATGACAGCAGGCAGTAAGAGCACATTATACAGCAGAACTCAGCAAAACTCTTTATGAGTGCGTACATATGGACGACTACTCTGGTCAAGCACAAAATATTTGATGATTTGGACACCATTCACTTGTTTTACGTAACCCTGAAGCCAGTTATGCTCACTGCTATTTTAGTGTTCATGACTGAGAGGAAGGAATATGCTACAATTGAAGTGCCCAGTTTACAAGGAATAGTTGTATGTTTATTAAGTCCAACAAACAGAATATAATAGCATGGTTTCTAGAGACATGAATTGTATTAACTGATTCAAACTCCAATGGTCAGAGGGACCAATGACCGTCGCAGTCTGGTCCCTGTAATCCCACAAACCAACCAATCCAATGGTCAGAATACTACAGCATAATTTCTAGTGACATGAGTTGCACTGCTTTATGTGGGCTGAGAGTCCTTGAGTGAGGTGGCAAGCATAGAGTGCTCAAGGATGGCAAAGTCCAAAATCTGGGAAACTATTGGTGATGCAGAGCCAAACTCTGTGAGGCTGTTGGCCATGGTGAGCCAAATCCTGTGAAGCTGTTGGTGATACTGAGCGTATGGTGCTCAAGGGTCTGTGGAGAGCTGCAGTGAGAGACTCCTCATTGGCTCGGTGAATAGAACTCCAAATGAGGAGCCTCTAGTTGTGGTTGATGTAAGCCGGAAGTGAAGACTGCTCAGCAAGGGAACTGGAATTGAGGAACTACTAGGCACGTCATGAGCTAAGACTGGCTGCAGAGCAGTTGGGCAGAAATACTCTCCCAGCAGAGGGATGTCAGCGGAGGCCTATGACTCGTGGATGCGATTAAGTGCAGAGCCATGACATGGTTTGTGGCAAAGCTTGCACATCTGGCAGTGATGTTGGTGCCACTGGGTACTATAGCAGCTGCTAGAAGTTCAATTGTAAACAACCCAACATATGTTGTAGATGGAGATTGTGTTTGTGTGATCTCCAGAGAAAGAGTTATAAGCATGCAGGAGTTGTGGCAGCCTGTGGTACATGACCGTATGGTTAGTGGTTGTGGTGTAGGGGATATCCAGGGCCCAAAGCAGTAACAGCAGACACTACATCTGTTGTTTTCTACATGTTCTGCAGCAAATGAATATGGTTTCGCTTCTCAACCAATTTGCTCAGATTTATGTGCCAGCATGATGAATACTATTTTAGCAGGAAGGGTTAATGAATATATACAAGTGTCTATGCTGGCAACACACAGTAACTTTCCACTCACCATGCTCTGCAACATAATAATCTATGCCTGTGCTAACAATATGGGCTTTTAGGTATCCTTTTCTTACTTTTTTACCTTGCAAACATTTGTATTGTGAATTTCCATTTGCATAACCTCTTACTTGTTGATTGGTCTGTCTCCTACAACTGACTTCTTACATTTTCAGAAGTCTTCTTCTATTTTGTGTTTCATTATGAATTTCTTTCTCCTCTTCTTCTGCTGAGTCTTCTTCAAACTCACTAATTGATTTTTCTGCATTATCCTTCCACAATTCCATTTACTGTGTACGTTTCCTCTCTCTTTGGTGAAATCTCAGGAATCCAATGTTCCGAAAGTACGTACTCACTCTTATTTTTCTGTGTCTAAATAGTCCAGTGATATATGGTAAGTAGACTTTTGAGGCCCTGGTGGTCTAGTGGGTAGAGCACTAGTCTTCACCCAGGGGGATTCCTAATTCAGTGCTAGATAGGGTGGAGAGTTTTCCTCCTTCCTGTCCCTCCAAGATGGCCTTATGTCTTCTTGGCTTGCTATCAAATAAGTACGAGGGATCTTTCGCAGAGGTAAAAGGCAGCCACCATGATGGGCCCACCACCCTTCCCCTCCTAGTGCCACGGCAAGTACAGTAATGTAGTCACAGATGTTAATTTTTATTTATTAAATAAACATTTTTCTTTTTTCTCTTTATTTCACAACTATTTCAACTTTGAATTATTGTTGCAGAAAGGAGTACCCATTTTATGTGGAAGTGCATACAAAAACATGGGTGTTCAGCCTCTGATGAATGCAGTTATTAATTTTCTTCCATCACCTGAGAAACGAAATACTCATTTAGCCAAAGCTTTCCAAGGCAATTTATGTGCAAGAGTATTCAAAATCATCCACAATGATCAAAAAAAGACATTAACCTTTGCTCGAATATATTCAGGAAAAATGTCCAAGGTATGTGGTGTAAAGATAAACCACTTTCAGTTATATAATTATAAACTTACATCTTCTGGCTTTCAAGTTTTCTATATTGTTATCTCTAGTACCAATAATGAGAAACACCTTCTTAGTCTAAGACTGGATTATGAATTTAAGGAAACAGTTTCATGAATAATTGCTGTTGCTTGGCAGAACTGCTTTTGCAATGAAACCTGAGTGAATTTCCTGTGCCATATCACTATACTTGAGTCAGCAAAGTTGATCCTTGACAGTTGCAGTATGCTGGGCACGGTAGCTTCGTATGTGTATCTCAACCAGATAAATTATACTATTCTGTAAATATTATAATAGCTTTGTTGTTGATAATGCTGTAAGCTCTTCTGCAGTAAACATGACATAAGATGAAAGAAACTCTCTCCCTCCCTCCCCCCCCCTCCTCTCTCTCTCTCTCTCTCTCTCTCTCTCTCTCTCTCTCTCACACACACACACACACACACACACACACACACACACACACACCTCTCTCTCTCTCTCTCTCTCTCTCTCTTTCTCACACACACACACACACGCACACACACACACACACACACACACACACTTTGGAAAGGGGGGGGGGGGTAGCTGTAAACAGCACATGGTGTTTTGGGGGAATGGATTGGGTGGAGGAGACAGAACAGAGGCAGAAGGAGAAAGTGTGGGAGCAGGATGGTGAAGTTAGGGGTGATGGGCAGAGGTGGATGTTGGTGTGGGGCAGTGGCTATTGGAAAATGAGGCCAGAGAGATTATGGGACCTAAGGATGTATTGCAAGGAAAACTCCCGTCTACATAATTCAAAGAGGGGAGGGGCCAGCAAGATGGCACTCGTTGTGAAGGAGCCACTGAACTGAGTGAAATGAAATGTGTTCTTCCACTGGGCGGTCAACTCTACTCTTGACCACGGTCTGCAAGTGACCATTCATTTGTGTGGACAGCTGGTTAGTTCTGTCTGTGGTGGAATATCGTAGGATAAGTCACTGACAGAAGCTTCAGTCCCTCAGACAGTCCACAATGCATCAAATGTGTCCAAGTCAACAACGTACAAGCAACTGCACTTTCTAGAGCAACTGTTTCACTGTGGATTAGTGAAGTTGACATTACCATCAATGAAGAAACTTAACCATTGGAATTTTGAGTTGCGAAAAACTGTACCTGGACCGGTGAGCTGTGTTTAGTGTTGTTGCAAGTTGATGGTGGCATCATAACCCAAGATGCACTTCAGACCAAGACTGGGGAAAGTTTATTTGAGATCAGCTGGGGATTGGTGTTCATGTCACCATCCTTCATGTGATTCTGAAACCTACCAGCATGTCATGTGCACTCATTTCTTTCACACACACAATACAAGTTGCAAATCAATATATTTGATTAGACAGTGCACAAGCTCATTATCAGTAAGACTGGTTTTAGGCACAGTTATTGCACTTGAAGATGTTCACCTGGCTTTGGTGGTCACATAACTACAGTCCTATTGAGTAATTGCAGGGACATAATCGAGAAGGATAGAAATAGCGCCATAAAATTTTGGGAGGGCTGTTAGATGTCAATAACTTGCTGCAATGATATTTGTGTCCAGAGTTATCTGACTGCTGTGTTAACACTCTGCTACTGTTTAATGATCTGCTTGATGTCACACAAAATGCAAATACAAGCAGTAACAGTGCATCGTCTGATAGCAAGCAGCAACGTACAAGTCTGTGCAATTGAAGTAATATATAAAATCCAATCCACAGCAGAGAATGGTAAACAGCATATGCACAGACAGTCAGAAGTGAGTCCAGTTGTGGAAAGGCAGCATGATATTAATCAGTAGATGATCTGTCCAGTAAGTCAATGGTAGCAGGTTGAAATGAAAACTGGACATTGAAGTACTGGTTCTGCAGGGGTTTATTTATCACCACTGGGGTCCTAGTGGACATGATCAGGAGATAAAACGTAGCCTATGAATGTGGCATGCTGTTGTAATGTTGCTTTCTGATGGGTTACTGCCCCTGCTACTTGCTGAAAAGAATACATTTGTTGTAAATGATTTTAGTAAACTTTTTTCTTGCCATCTTTATTTAGTATCTAAAATAAGAGAATCGATTGCTGCCTGAATCTTAGTGCTGGACAGTGAATTTGTAATTGTGTAACATTTTTTGCATTCAGAGGTATATAGGTCAGTTTTACCTGGTAGGTTTTAAATATGTAATTATATTCATGTATCATGCATTTTACTCATACAGTATGCCATATCAGTTACATTGATCGGCAGTCCTCCAGAATTTTCATGTGAGGCATTTCAGAACTGATAAATGGTAGTAAGCAGTTATATCAACAAATTTGGGATAAAAATCCATATCCATACTAATACTGTATTGTAAGTGCAAAAATGCGTTTGCCTGTTACCTTTTCTTGACAAATCCACTGAACTGTTTTAGATGAAATTTGGTTTGGAGATAGGTTGATAACTGAAGAAGAGTATAGGCTTCTTATGAAAGTGTGTAGTACAAGACATTTACTGACTGGAAGAATCTGATGTGGATTAGGTTACAAATATTTACTCTGTGACTTTCGAACTTTATCATATTTGCGCAAATGCTTTTATTGGTTTGTATGTTCCATGCAATACAATTCAATGTTGTGGTTACAATGGTTATACAATCCTCAACATGTTTAATCCATACTTTCATATTAATATTATTAACTAAAAACTAACTGTCAGCTATGTATTCATGACTTAGTTGCTGAACCAATTCTGATGAAATTTGATATGGAGATTAAAATTATTCATTAGTGAATAAAAATCATGTAAATTTGTTGCATAATGTACACATTGTATAATATATAGCCACTTCCATAGTAAGGCGCATAGTTGTGCATTCCAACCCATACCCTTCTGCATGCATTGCTTAGTAGTGACACTGTGCTTACTATGTCATCATGCATTTTGGGGGAGAGGGAAGGTCAACACTCCATGAGCTGTACTTAGCCAAACAGGTACACACATGAGGGCAGCTGACGTTATTTCTCATTCAGTAGCTTACTCACTCACCATTACTCATGATAACAAAACTACAGACATGCAAGTGCAGCTATGGATAATAGCTAGTTTTATATTATGTGTGATGGCAAAGATACAGCTAATCAGTGACATTGACCATGTTGTTGTTGTTGTTGTTGTTGTTGTTGTTGTGGTCTTCAGTCCTGAGACTGGTTTGATGCAGCTCTCCATGCTAATCTATACTGTGCAAGCTCCTTCATCTCCCAGTACCTACTGCAACCTACATCCTTCTGAATCTGCTTAGTGTATTCATCTCTTGGTCTCCCTCTACAATTTTTACCCTCCACGCTGCCCTCCAGTACTAAATCGGTGATCCCTTGATGCCTCAGAACATGTCCTACCAACCGATCCCTTCTTCTAGTCAAGTTGTGCCACAAACTCCTCTTCTCCCCAATCCTATTCAATACCTCCTCATTAGTTACGTGATCTACCCACCTAATCTTCAACATTCTTCTGTAGCACCACATTTCGAAAGCTTCTATTCTCTTCTTGTCCAAACTATTTATTGTCCATGTTTCACTTCCATACATGGCTACACTCCATACAAATACTTTCAGAAACGACTTCCTGACACTATGTTAACAAATTTCTCTTCTTCAGAAACACTTTCCTTGCCATTGCCAGTCTACATTTTATATCCTCTCTACTTTGACCATCATCAGTTATTTTGCTCCACAAATAGCAAAACTCCTTTACTACTTTAAGTGTCTCATTTCCTAATCTAATCCCCTCAGCATCACCCGATTTAATTTGACTACATTCCATTATCCTCGTTTTGCTTTTGTTGATGTTCATCTTATATCCTCCTTTCAAGACACTGTCTATTCCATTCAACTGCTCTTCCAAGACCTTTGCTGTCTCTGACAGAATTACAATGTCATCGGCGAACCTCATAGTTTTTATTTCTTCTCCCTGGATTTTAATAACTACTCCAAATTTTTCTTTTGTTTCCTTTACTGCTTGCTCAATATACAGATTGAATAACATCGGGGAGAGGCTACAACCCTGTCTCACTCCATTCCCAACCACTGCTTCCCTTTCATGCCCCTCAACTCTTATAACTGCCATCTGGTTTCTGTACAAATTGTAAATAGCCTTTCGCTCCCTGTATTTTACCAAGGCCACCTTTAGAATTTGAAAGAGAGTATTCCAGTCAACATTGTCAAAAGCTTTCTCTAAGTCTACAAATGCTAGAAATGTAGGTTTGCCTTTCCTTAATCTTTCTTCTAAGATAAGTCGTAAGATCAGTATTGCCTCACGTGTTCCAACATTTCTATGGAATCCCAACTGATCTTCCCCGAGGTCGGCTTCTACCAGTTTTTCCATTCGTCTGTAAATAATTCGTGTTAGTATTTTGCAGCTGTGATTTATTAAACTGATAGTTCGGTAATTTTCACATCTGTCAACACCTGCTTTCTTTGGGATTGGAATTATTATATTCTTCTTGAAGTCTGAGGCTATTTCGCCTGTCTCATACATCTTGCTCACCAAATGGTACAGTTTTGTCAGGACTGGCTCTCCCAAGGCCGTCAGTAGTTCTAATGGAATGTTGTCTACTCCCGGGGCCTTTTTTCGACTCAGGTCTTTCAGTGCTCTGTCAAACTCTTCACGCAGTATCTTATCTCCCATTTCATCTTCATCTACATCCTCTTCCATTTCCATAATATTGTCCTCAAGTACATCACCCTTGTATAAACCCTCTATATACTCCTTCCACCTTTCTGCCTTCCCTTCTTTGCTTAGAACTGGGTTGCCATCTGAGCTCTTGATATTCATACAAGTGTTTCTCTTCTCTCCAAAGGTCTCTTTAATTTTCCTGTAGGCAGTATCTATCTTACCCCTAGTGAGACAAGCCTCTACATCCTTACATTTGTCCTCTAGCCATCCCTGCTTAGCCATTTTGCACTTCCTGTCGATCTCATTTTTGAGACGTTTGTATTCCTTTTTGCCTGCTTCATTTACTGCATTTTTATATTTTCTCCTTTCATCAATTAAATTCAATATTTCTTCTGTTACCCAAGGATTTCTATTAGCCCTCGTCTTTTTACCTACTTGATCCTCTGCTGCCTTCACTACTTCATCCCTCAGAGCTATCCATTCTTCTTCTACTGTATTTCTTTCCCCCATTTCGTCAATTGTTCCCTTATGCTCTCCCTGAAACTCTCTACAACCTCTGGTTCTTTCAGTTTATCCAGGTCCCATATCCTTAAATTCCCACCTTTTTGTAGTTTCTTCAGTTTCAATCTGCATTTCATAACCAATAGATTGTGGTCAGAATCCACATCTGCCCCTGGAAATGTCTTACAATTTAAAACCTGGTTCCTAAATCTCTGTCTTACCATTATATAATCTGATACCTTTTAGTATCTCCAGGATTCTTCCATGTATACAACCTTGTTGTATGATTCTCGAACCAAGTGTTAGCTATGATTAAGTTATGCTCTGTGCAAAATTCTAAAAGATGGCTTCCTCTTTCATTTCTTACCCCCAATCCATATTCACCTACTATGTTTCCTTCTCTCCCTTTTCCTACTGTCGAATTCCAGTCACCCATGACTATCAAATTTTCATCTCTCTTCACTACCTGAATAATTTCTTTTATCTCATCATACATTTCTTCAATTTCTTCAATTTCTTCATCATCTGCAGAGCTAGTTGGCATATAAACTTGTACTACTGTAGTAGGCATGGGCTTCGTGTCTATCTTGGCCACTATAATACATTCACTACGCTGCTTGTAGTAGCTTACCCGCATTCCTATTTTCCTATTCATTATTAAACCTACTCCTGCATTACCCCTATTTGATTTTGTATTTATAACCCTGTATTCACCTGACCAGAAGTCTTGTTCCTCCTGCCACCGAACTTCACTGATTCCCACTATATCTAAATTTAACCTATCCATTTCCCTTTTTAAATTTTCTAACCTACCTGCCGGATTAAGAGCTCTGACATTCCACGCTCCGATCCGTAGAACGCCAGTTTTCTTTCTCCTGATAACAACATCCTCTTGAGTAGTCCGTGCTCGGAGATCCGAATGGGGGACTATTTTACCTCCGGAATATTTTACCCAAGAGGACGCCATCATCATTTAATCATACAGTAAAGCTGCATGTCCTCAGGAAAAATTACGGCTGTAGTTTCCCCTTGATTTCAGCCGTTCACAGTACCAGCACAGCAAGGCCGTTTTGGTTAATGTTACAAGGCCAGATCAGTCAATCATCCAGACTGTTGCCCCTGCAACTACTGAAAAGGCTGCTGCCCCTCTTCAGGAACCACACATTTGTCTGGCCTCTCAACAGATACCCCTCCGTTGTGGTTGCACCTACGGTATGGCTATCCCCACCAACGGCAAGGTCCATAGTTCGTGGGGGGGAGGACATTGACCATTGACCTCCCAAATCTCAGATGCCACTGTTTTCTAACCCCCCCCCCCCCCCCCACACACACACACAAGAGACCTTTGGCTACACAATTAAGCGCAGTAAGCACAGGGAGTGGTTTAAATATTTCTCCATCCTCCTGAAATGCATAAGAAACAATTTTAGTTGTTCTAGAGGTGAGTGAATTTCTGTTCACATTGATGACCACAATTATTCTTGTCTCTTCAGAATCAAAAGATTTATAATATTCAGCAAAAACTGACAGAGAATACTGGGAAACTAATGGTTGTCTATGCAGATGAAACTACTGAAGTTAATGAAGTAACAAATGGAAATATTGCTGCTGTTTCAGGTCTGAAGGTGAGATTAAAGTTTTAATAGTGTTGGAATATGCTGTGTGACATATTTAGGTCTTATTTATTTAGTTTAACATTAATTTTTCTGTTTCTTCAGAATACAGTAACAGGAGATTTTCTGACATCATCATATGCCATTGCTGAAAGAGCTAGAAAGGCTCTGTCCTTAAGGAATAAAGCCACTGTGAATGAAAGCTTTGGAATAGACACCATTGTGCCGGACCCCGTCTTTTTTTGCTCAATAGAGCCTCCATCACAGGTACCTAACATTGATAGTATATTAGGAGCTGATATTTATTCGTTTGGAAAATAAATTTTGCTTTTTGACTCTAGTAAGAAAATGTGGAAATATGATAGTTTAAAATATGATGGGAGAAGTGTAGATTATTCATCACTTTTCATTATATCATCTTATGCTATTGACTCTCCTTGATCTTTCTCTGTTCTTTCTTTTTCTTTCTTCAGTGTCCATGTACAGGTTGCATCTGCTTGTCGTATATTTTGCTCACTTGTTTATTTTACTTTTAACTCCTTTCCTGTTCTGTGTTTCACTGTCATAATTATTCTCCTGGACATAGCTCTGTACAGAGTGTCTCTTATCATCTGTGTTGTTGCAGGGTGTATATGCCCTGGGACAACTGGGAAATCTGGGAAAAATTGGGAAATTTTTTATCTGGTAGAAAACTGGGAAAAACCCGGGAATTTTTCATGGTTTTAATTTTCAGTTAAATTTTTGTAATTTTGACTGGTAAAAACTGACACTCTAATAAACAACAATATTGTATCCCACTACTACAACATAATACTGGAGCAATAAAATGTAAACTATAAAAAAAATAATATAAAACTTTAGTTGCGAAAGAAATACGCCCTTTACAACAACAAAGTACCATGCACACACAACCATCTGCCGATAGCAAAATACGTCAAAGGCCTTAGGGCAAAGACTATGCTATACTTTGTAACAGCAAACTGCTTCTGATGAACGTGACGTCACATCTGTTTACATTAGATTCATTTGAGCAGATTCCAGTGGGCTTACGCGCATGCACAGTTCAGTCGCATGTGAGCAGTCCCTTCTCCCGCTTCTGCCTACTTGAACCCAGATGCTAACCGGAAAAAATTTCTGGAACTATCAAGTGAATTAAAATACGTTCACATAGTTATGGAAGGCTGAAATATGTTGTCAGTTTCAATTTCCTGATTTTATTTTATTTTCACGTTTTGGGCAATCAAGCAATAATCGCCTTCCAGAACAATGAAATTTCCAATTGTTCACTGAATTTCCACGTTTTCATCTTCTGGTATGTCTGGCATTTTGCCATAATAAAGAACCAAATGTGAGATAGTACAGTTCTGGCGCTTCAAGAAATTTACATCCCAAAAACCACACTGAAAATTTTAATATGCGGTTTGGACCTACTTCATTGTGAATGTGGACATACAAATGTGCACTTCAAGCTGAATTATACATTTTAGTATGGTTTACGAAATTCCAAAGCTCGTGGAATATCCTCTGATGTTCTGTTTCTTTTATGATCTCTTAATGCTTTATACCTGTGAACATACAGGTATCCTATGCCATCGTAGCTGCACATGTGCAATAAGGCTTGTTTTATGGCTCTCTCTGGCAACAGCCGAAAGAAACCAAGACCAATATCACATGTGAAAGCATATCTTCTGTTGTAGCGTATTAATATTCAAGATCAATGTTATATGTGAAAACTTAGCTTTTCTTGTAATCACACTATGTTTATTAATTTAAACCCTTAACTTTTCTCATTTGTGGGTCCATTGTTCTTAAGTGATTTTGCTAGCGGCTGACAACATCATGTTTCCTATCCTCTGAATATCTGCTGTCATGGCTGGCGAGATGACGTGACATGAGCTATGATTCGCTTACAAAAGGGCATCACAATCTCTATTTCAATGCTTTGGAAACTATTGTGCTGTGTTTGGTGAAATTGGAATTTATACTTTGGTAATTATGAAAATATACAGTGTACATGTTGCTGCACATCAGATATCTTTCCAGAACCTTTTCTTTTTTGCTGGGTTTCGTTTTCCAAAGTGGCGGCTGGAAGGTCTATGCCGGTGTATAAAATGTTAACCATTCAAAGGGTTGATAAGTTTTAGATTGCCGTGGGAGAGAATATTGTCACTTTACATGGAAAAAAGTGTATTTTTTTAATCGGGAAATCCGGGAATTTTGTTTCCTTGTCCACGTATACACCCTGTCTTGGCATCATTTGATTA
The DNA here is from genome assembly GCF_023898315.1 of Schistocerca nitens. NCBI lineage: Eukaryota > Metazoa > Arthropoda > Insecta > Orthoptera > Acrididae > Schistocerca > Schistocerca nitens. Next base: position 923,187,765 of record NC_064614.1, on the reverse strand, counting down.
CTTTCTACTGTTTGTTTCATTGTTTTAGTTTCATATGATTCTTATTTTTGAATGAACCTCAAACATAGAAATACATCTTCTAAATATGTTGTTTTTCTGTGTTTTCTCAATACTAATGTCTCTCAAAAGAACACAAATTTTATTTAAAGTCCACAATATGAATACTGGTGATTGGAAGTACACAGATGGGTGTAAAAGATCACCTGAAAGACTGTGTCATTTAACCAACTGTAGAGCTTTTGTTCATTGTAAATGAGTGTGTATACTATTTTTGAATGGTTTACAATGGAGTTTTGTGATATTCATCATAAAAAAGCACATAGTTATGTCATTGCTTAGAGATAGAAAGTATACGATGGATAATCTGTTCAGAAAGCAATTTGTCATAGCTTAGGATTAGAAAGTATACAATGAATAATACATTCAGAAAAACAATTTTAAAACTGATAAAAATAATTGGCTAATATTCAAGACAAGTGACTGTGAGAATACCAGACTCATTGAAGTCAGTACTTATGTCTTTCGATTTGGTGAAGCTACAGTGTCCAAATTTAAGCATAACTGAGAGATTCAAGCATATTTTTGAAGGGTTGCAAAACAAGAAACAGGCATTTGGCATGCCAAAGTGTTAAAAACATTGCTATTTGGTTCTCAATGAGAAAACACTAATTTAAATAAGAGAGAAAGATAGAACACTCATGGTTTGTATTGATGTGATAAGTGCTCTGGAATGGTTCAAGAGTTACGTTGAGAATGCCATTCATGAGAAAAAGCTGTGTAAATATCTGAAAAAGATCTTAATTGTGGGTACTCAGCTGTTGTTCAGCTCCTGAGAGCAACCCACTAGTATCCTATAGAATTAAGATTTAGACATGTTACCGTGCAGATGGGCATTATCCTGACAACACATTCTCTCCTCCCGAATTATCCCAGCCTCAACCTATGGTAATATACTGTCCCCATACCCTCCATCCAACTGTTTCCATCCCTTATGTCCTGTCACTTCCTCCCCATTCTTGTCTCCCACATTGTTTATTGTTTGTTTGCTACCCCCTGCCAATGCAGCCACCCATCTTTCCTTGCTCCTCTCCTTTTTTGCTCTGTTTTCCCCACCTGCCTGCTGCACCACCTCATGACACTGCATCTGTTGGCAGTCTAGTCCCTGCAAACTCCATCAGACAGTGGTCCTCTTCCCCCCAATCTTACACTGCTATCCCTTCCCCTTCCCTGCCCCCTCCAGAATGCTTCTTCCATTCCATATCATAGCTGCATTGTGGTCTGAGCTTCCAGAGTTGGTGATCATGTGTGAGTGAGGTGTGTTTGCTTGTGTGAATGAATGGTGTATGTTTCTCTTTCTTTTTCTGATGAAGGGTGTGGCTGAAAGCTTATGTTATGTTTAATTGTGCCTGTCTGGAACTTAATGTGTCATCTTTACACTATCATTTTGCACATCATTGACCATTGAGAAATTCATATATGAGAGCTGCTTAATGGTAATGGGCATTGTCTTCCATGTAGAGGAACTGCCAACTAACTGCACAGCTGAAATGTCACACAAGTGGTTGCAGTACTTCATGTGGGTGTTAAAATACGCCTAACAACAAATGAAGACCCAGACAGGTGTGTGATATGAATATTATTGCAACTTGAAGTAGAATTTGTCTATGAAGAGCACATTTCTTCATTCACTTATGCTCGAGTCAACTTCATTATTCTGACTTCAAAATAAATAGGCTAATTTCTGAAGCACTCTGAATCTCTGATACGTGTTTTGCTGGGAAACTGCAACTCCTTTGTAAGCTACAACCTCTGCAGTCAAATGTCTTGCAGACATTGTTGAATTTCTCATGTGTTTAAGATCAAAGATTGTTGCAGAAGAAGCTGAGTAGCACAGTCACCGTGGTGTAATGGTTATGGTACTACACTGTTGCATAGAGGGTCATGAGTTCAAAACTCACCTGAACTGCAAAATTTTAATTTCTATATTTGATACGAGTACATTCTAGAAGTATTGACAAATGTCAAGAATCATTGTACTTCAATGCTCTGTAACTGTGTATATACTGTATGTGTTCTGGCCAGAGGCAGTTCGCTCTGCGCTCTTGTATGTGCAAGTGCTGAATAAACTTTTGTTAAGTGAAGTTAGTGTTCATCATTCATCTAATTACACCTCCTTCTCTGTGACATTATTCTGGTGGAGGCGCTGGGTATTGGAACTTGTGATAGCACACATTATCGACGACACAGTGACTCCCATCAGGTCACGGCAGAGCTGCCGTTTACGTGGCGAGAAACCCAAGTTTGAGCCATATTCAATAGATTGCAATCTAATGGAGACAGAAGAAGAAGAGGCCGTTACAATGACAGCAACTGTGTGCCACCATATGAGACATCCTTCCAGGTTCTCTGGTGACGATGGCCAAGGTCCAAATAAGTGGCTGAAGGTATATGAGTGTATAGCCAAATTTAACAAATGGGATGACACCATGTGTTTGGCTAACGTATTTTTCTACTTGGAGGGCACTGCCAAGCAATCATATGAGAACAACGAGGAGAAGTACACAAGCTCGGAAGTATTACAGGTGGAAATGCACAAGTATTTCAGTGACACATGACGACAGAAGTGCAAGGGTGAAGATAAATTAAAGTGTAGGCCACAGCGTCCATGAGAAACTACAGCATCCTACATTCAAGATGTCTTGGAGCTGTGTAAAATAGTGGATCCTAGAATGAAGGAGGAAGACAAGGTTGCACATCTCATGAAGGGTGTTGCTAAGGACATGTATCAAACCCTACTCCTGAAGGAGGTTTCGACAACATATGACTTCATAAAATGGTGAGAGCATATTGAGACAATGCATCAAAAAAGAATTACACACAAGAAGTTTGAATCGTTTCCAAACATCTTATCAATGTCTGTGATGGAGGAAGGAACTGATTTCAAAAGTGTTCATCATTAGATAGTGAGAGAGGAAGTTCAGAAGGCACTTGGATTGCATGGCGAGCAAAAAACTGAGATGCTTCAAGAGGTCATAAAGGAGGAAGTGGAACAGACATTGAACCCAGTCTCTCATCCTACATTTCCCTTTAAAATGGTGAAAAAGTCGAGATCCGCATAAGAACCTGTTTGGGCACCAAGGAAGACTGACGTCTGGAGGACCAAGGGTAACCAACCATTATGTTTCCACTGCGGACGACCGGGACATGTGGTGCACTATTGTTGAGAAAGGTGGCGGAAATTTGATAATGTCCGCACCAGAAGACAGCAGATCGATCTTAGCCGACGCCAACTCCAGGACGATGAAGATGAACAAGAAGATGTGGGTGCAGGACAATGTAGGTCACCACTGCCACAAGCTAGCTGCTGGAGAGGACACTCCCCAACACGCTGACTAAAGTCTCCATCACTGTTTAGAAGCCCCAGTTGATCACATAGACGCCGCAACCTGGAAAACTAAAGGGTGTGACCTTTCTTGGAGGTGAGGCAACCGAAGAGAAAAATCCTCCACAGTTGGTCACTTCAAAAATGATAGGAAACTATGTCGGTATCCTCATGGGTGGCTGACCAGCCCAAGCTCTTGTGGACTCTGTCGCATCATATTCAGTCATTTCGGAGAAGTAGCATCGCCAGTTGCAGAAAACTGTATTCTTCGATAACCAAACACCTCTGCTGAAGGTGGCTAATGGGATATATGTAAAACCTACAGGAAGATGTGTCATTTGTGTGGATATAAGTGACCATACACAGCCCTTAGAATTCATCATCTTACAAGAGTGTAGCCATGATGTCATTCTCGGATGGGACTGTTTGTGAAAGCTTCTCAGGTGATTATAGATTGTGGTCACTCGAAGATTATGCTAGATAGGATGACATACTGTGGACAGGAAGATGCGCATCCGAGTGTGTGGAGACTATGTGTACTGGATGAAGTGATCATTCCTGCAGTCAGTACTAGAAAGGTAACTGTCATGTGTCATGCAATGCATCAACCCATGGATCTTGTAGTGGAATGTAAGAGGAGCACACCACTGAAAAATAATTTGGTCATCCCAGTCTCTGACATCTTGTTTAAGAATTGTGGATAGTTAACTGTCGCTGAGAACCACAGATCCTTCTAAGATGCATGTGCATAGCACATGCTGAGCCGTTAATTGCCAAACAGCTGAGCATCATAGAAACCTCCCATGCCAAGTCTGTGGGCGAAATTTAAGCTACCACTACGAGACAAGATCTTCTAGCTTGACTATCACCAGATCTCACTAAGGAATGACAGAAGAAGCTACTTGCCATTCTTCAAGAGTTCTCTGAATGCTTCAATCCACAGGTGAAGAGCAAATTAGACAAATTGATGGTGAAGCACTGGATTAGCACTGGAGACCATCCACCAATAAGCCAGAGAGCATACCATGTGTCAGCAACCAAACGTTGAATAATTTGTGACGAGGTAGAGAAAATGATGAAGAATGTCGTCATTCAGCCTTTACAGATCCCGTGGTCATCACCAGTGGTTCTGGTCAGGAAGAAGGATGGCAGTTGGCACTTTTGCGTTTATTACACGAAGCTTAATAACATAACTAAAAAGGACGTTTACCCCCTTCCACAAATTTATGATACACTAGATTGTCTGAAGGGGGCTAAGTTTTTCTCAACCATGGACATGTACTTGGAATACTGGCAAATCGAAGTAGATGAGGCTGATTGTGAGGAAACTGCATTCGTCACCCCTGCGGGCCTGTCTTAGTTTAAGGTAATGCTGTTTGGTTTGTGTAATGAACCAACAACTTTTCAACTTTTGAATGGATGAGGGATAATCTTCTGAGGCACCTGAAATGGATGATGTGTCTTTTTTATTTAGATGACATTATAGTGTTGTCAGGGACATTTGATGAACACGTGAAAAGACTGAGGGCCATATTTAAGTGTCTCCAACCAGGCCGACTGAAACTTAATCCAAGAAAGTGTCTTTTTGGAGCAAAAGAAATCAAAATACTTGGACACCTTGTGTCAAATGAAGGTGTGCGGCCAGAACCAGAAAAGGTGAGATCTATAATGGAATTTCCTATTCCTAAAAGTATTTGAGATATGAGAAGCTTCCTCGGATTATGTTCTTATTACTGTCATTTTATCAAAGACTTTTATATCAAAGCCAGACCACTCCAAGAGTTGTTAAAAGCTGATGCTAAATTTACCTGGGGTGGTGCTCAACAAGATTCTTTTGATGTGCTGCGAAAAGCTCTGACGACTAACCCTGTTCTTGGTCTGTATGATGAGAGAGCACCTGCAGAACTACACACAGATCCCAGTGAGTATGGGATCAGTACTGTTGTGGTGCAAATTTCGGATGAAAAAGAGAAGGTTATAGCCTATGCTTCTAGGACACTTACAAAAGCTGAGAGAAACTACTCAACTACAGAAAGAGAATGTCTTGCTGTGATCTGGGCCATGTGCAGCTGTTGACAGTATCTCTATGTAAGGCCATTCACAGTTGTTACAGACCATCATTCATTTTGTTGGTTGATAGGTCTTAAGGATCCAACTGGATGACTTGCCAGGTAGGCACTACATCTTCAAGCGTATGACATTACCATAATGTACAAAAATGGAAGAAAAACCAAGATGCCGACTGTCACTAAAGAAACCCTGTGCAAGACCATCAAGACTTTGATGAAGATTGATGTGTCGGCAGCTGGGCCAACACCTTGTAGATAGAGGTGGCTTAATGCACGCTAGACTAACGCAGACGGGCGTGAAGTACTGGAACAGGATACGTAATTAATGCTATGAAGAAAAGTATGTAGCTGGTATAATACTTAACTTTATTTTCTTTTTGTACATCTCTATGGTGAACACAAGTGAGACTCAAATTACAATCACTGTAAGGCTAATGGCGCCTTGCTAGTTCATAGCCATTAACTTAGCTGAAGGCTATTCTGTCTCTCGGCTAATGAGAGAGAAAGGCTTCGTACGTCTAGTCGCTAGCTCTGTCGTCCGTACAACTGGGCTGAGTTCGAGTCAGTCTCTCGAGACCTGCCTTGTGGTGGCGCTAGGTTTGCGATCACACAGTGGCGGCACGCGGGTCCGACATGTACTACAGGACCGCGGCCGATTTAAGCTACCACCTAGCACGTGTGGTGTCTGGCTGTGACACCACAAAGATAGTGACTGTCTTGATGCACTCCAGGATCTCTCTGCTGAGCAGAAGAAGGATGCCAAGATATCTCAAATTACGCTTGCAGAGGATGTGAAAGGACAATTTGAGGTAGTTAATGGATTACTTTGCAAGAAAAACTTTGATCCATTTGGAAAGAGGTGGCTACCAGTGATTCCTAAACTCATGCACTTAGATGTTCTACAGAAATTCTATGACACACCTGAGGCTGAACATTTAGGATTTATTGAGACATACGATAGGATCTGCAAGAGATTTTTCTGGCCAGGTTTATTTAGGAGTGCCCATCACTATCTGTCACACTGTCGAGAGTGCCAGAGGGTAAAGGCAGTTCCTCAGAAACCACCTGGGTGACTCATACCAATTCCACCAGCCAAAACATCTTTCCAGCATGTTGGGATTGACCTCCTCAGACGATTTCGAATGCCTGCTAGTGGCAATAGATGGATTATTGTTTACACTGATTATCTGACATGCTATGCCATTACAAACGCTGTGAAAACAGCTGAAGCATTAGAGTTAGCCAAATTCATCATGAAAGACATTGAATTAAAAACACTGTGCCCCAAGGTCGTTAATTACGGATCGAGGGAAAGTTTTTCAATCGAATCTTGTGACAGAGATAGACCATCGGTGCAACATTACTCATAACATGGCAACTGCCTACCATCCGCAAACTAATGGGCTTACTGAACGCCTTAATAATACCTTGCCCGACGTGCTTTTGTATGCACAAGTGCTGAATAAACCTTCGTTAAGTGAAATTAGTGTTCGTCATTCATCTAATTACACCTTCTTCTATGTGACAATATTAATCATGATCTTAGCCAATATTATACTGACCTGTGACTATCTGTGTCTTGGAACTATAGCCAAAGCTTTGAAATGATATTTAGTAGCTGCTGTGACTGCGGCCTGTATGTGATCTAATTTAAGATGCCTTCAGATTCTACTTAGCAAAACATAGTGAAAATGCTGTTTTTGTGTCATTGTATTATAAACCTCTCCAAGAGACTACACTTACTTTATTACAAAAGAGCAAACATGATTGAGTTATGAACAGTCTAATGCAGATAGCAATTTCTGTTTTCTGAGTATATCTTGACAGTAGCTTAACGTTTTCCCTCTCTGGTTGATTTTGTTTAACTTTTTGTCATTTTAGTACTATTGTAGTTATTGTACTGGAAGATAATATCCTTGATAGTGAATGACACTGCATGATACATTTGGCTACCTGAAATGTTCTCATATTTCCGAGTCAGAATTCACACTCGACAAGGAAAAATACAACTAAAAGAATACAGTCAAACTATGACTCCCACCAACACTATGCACTTTTGCACTATAGAGTGGATCCATAAAGATGTTATAAACTCTCAGGAATGCTGCAGGTGGGTAAATATTTCAATTCGAGGTAAAGGACCTTGGTCCAGAAACGACAGAGTCGAAAGTTATAAGGAAAAATTGTTCTAATACCTTGATAGTGAACCTCTTCTACTGCTAGCTCTTTGCTTTCCTTATTTTTGGAGGAGGTAATATGGACTAAAACAAGAAAAAGTGTCCATTAAATGTGGGCTCTTAAGCACGTGCCTTAAAAACTATGAACCTCGTTTAGTAGAAGAGTTATGTTTCACAGTAGCAAAGATGAACAAGTGTTCATAGCTCTTAAGGTATGCACTTTAGAGCCCATATTTCCTGGATGTTTTGTTGTTGTTTTGATTCATAGTACTGCCTCTTAAAATATGGGAAGCAAAGAGCTTGCAGTAGAAGAGGTCCCCTGTCAGAACAATTTTGGCTTATAACTTTTGAGAGCAGTTGTTTCCAGACCAGAGTCTCTTACCTCAGTTTGATACATTTCTCCTCCTCCAGCATCCCTGAAAATTTGTAACATAATCACAGCATCACCCTGTATAAGCCTAGAAGCCTCTGGACATCTACTGCTGTTTACCACAACTGTGCCAGACATATAATGTAAAACCTGCAGGACATTGTTTGCATTAAATCTAAGATATAATACTTTGAAAAGCAACTGTGTTTGGTGATAGATAGTTCTCCAATTACTCCTGCCAACAAAGGCTGTCAGGTCTCAATACTTAATAGTCCTCCAGTTCAACGGTTGGCAATGCCATTTTATTTTATGTATACAGTAAATCAGTACAAGGCTCCTTTTCACCAGAGATATTACTCTAGTCATTCATTCTTTTTAATGATCTTATGGATCTTTAGAGTTTTTGAGTTCAAATCTTTTAGTAATATACAGAAAACATTACTGTTTTTGTAGTTACAGTTCAGGTTGGCATAGGAGTGCTCCATGCAGGTGTTCGTGGCTGTGCTACAGATTTGTTTGCATATCTTCCCTTCAAAGGAGAAGTAGCTGTGTGTTATGATAAAGTTAGTAAGGTGTATGATGAATGAGATATTGGATATGGAGTCTGAAGCACAGGGCATAAGATGTTGGTGTGTGGGGAAGTGGCATCAACAGTGGCAAGTAGGGATGAAGGAGGTAAAGTAGTGGGAAAGCAAGTGATGGATATCTTTGACATGGGATGCTAGATTTTGGGCAATTGGTTGGAAGTGTTGATCAAAGAGGGCTGACATTTTTTCAGTGGAGGCACAGTAACCAGCTACACTGGAGCATCCAGCATTTCTGAGTTTGTCTGTTTTTGAAAATATGTAGAAAGTGGAGTGTCAAGGGGATGAGGATGGAACTGGATTCAAACCTAAGGTTTTAAGCAGGGGTTGGAGGATATGTTGGAATTCTGGGATGGGATCACTCTGCCAGAATTTATAGGTGAAGGAGTCAGGCAACTGATAAATGTATTTCAGCATGTAGCCACTATAACAACAATGGTTAAACCCTTGTCTGCAAGCAGGATGATTAGGTGAGGATCTGTTTTGAGGCTGTGTATGGCTGCCCTTTCTTCTGCTAAGAGGTTGGTGTTCTTAGGAAGGGACTTGGGGAAGGATGATGTGGCCAATTTGGAGATAAGGAATTTCTGGAAGGTGACCAAGGCTGGTTAGGTGCAACAGGGCAGGGATAGGATAGGGGATGAATAGTGATGTCAAGGTAACAATCGGGTGATGATGACCATGCAGTTGAGCACCCCTCAAACCAAACATCATCATCACCAAGGTAACAAGTTAAATAACTTATGGAGGTGGTGTCTGGAATGCTCTTCCAGATCCTGGAGAGCAAAGGATTCAATTTCAGAAATTTCCTTGTGGAAGCCCCATGTGCAAGGCCTGCTCAATCCTTGTAATCATTGCACAACTTTTTATATTGGTTGTCTAATAGGATGAATGACCACAATCAAATTTGACCAAGAGCAAAGTGGACCCACTCCCCAGTGGCACATTATGCAGCTGAATATAACCCGCTTGATTTTAATGGCTGCTTCACAACCTGGACCACCTGGTCCTCCCCTCCACCGCTACCTTGTATGAGCTGCACAGATAGGAGTTATCCTTACAACATGTTCTCCACTCCAAAAGTTACCCCAGCCTCGATCTACAATAACCTGCCATTCCCACACCCTCCACTGAACAGTTTCTGCCTTCCCTGTCCTTTAACATCCCCCCGTTCAGGTCCCTTCAGGCTTATTGTACTCACTGTTTGGCAATGCACCCTTCTCTGCTCCTCTTCTTTTCCACTTCCTGTTCTCACCACCCACCCCTTCACCCCCACGACCCAACCCCACAACCTCCAGATGCTGCCTGAGTCTTGTCCTGCCATCTTGTACAGTAGTCCCTGCATGCTATCCGTAGACAGCACTCTTCTCTCCCTCCACCATATTCTGCTATCCATCGCCTTTCCCTGTCCCACTCATGATTGTTGCATTCATTCAATGCAACAGTTTCAGTCCAGCTAAAGCAGATGGAAGTAATGGTCATGTATGGATGAAATGTGGATGTGTGTGTGTTTTCCTTTCTGTTCTAAACAAGGTTTTGGCCAAGAGCTTTGTGTATAACTCCTTTCCATTGTACCTATGTGCAACTAAGTGTGTCACCTTTACAGTGAGTAGTAATCTATCCTTTTCATAATTGACAATGTGAATTAAGATGTATTGTTACTCACCACATAGAGAAGGCACTGAGTGGAAGACAAACACATTTAAAAGTAGGCTGTAAAGTATCTGTCTGTTACTCAGCACTCTATTCTAATTCACATTGTCATAGTTGTTTTACTGTGGATTTACTGTTTTTCAAGAAGTGTGGCACAAATACCAGTATTCCCACCTCCATATAGATTATATGATCAGCACAATCTAAATGGTTTTGCTAGATCAAGGAAAGTAATGATAGGACATCTGTTCATTTTTATTTCTGTGTGGACCTCATTTTTAAGCAATTATATGGCCTTCCTTATAGAGGAGCCTTTACAGAAGTAAAACTGAGAAGTTTTCTACATAGTGTTACTGGAAAAGTGTGTGTCTATTGTGAAACAGAATACTTGCTCAAAAACAAAAAAATTGAAAGCAATGGGGCAGATCTGTAATGAGAGACAATTGATTATATTTATTTCTTTGAGAATGTACTGCTTCCAGAATTTCACCTTTTAAAGAAATGTGTTTTGGATCATTGACCAATACATGACTAACAGACTAGTCCATCACACTGATTTTTGTTACTTTTCGTATTGGGATTTTGTGTTTGTCAGTCCACCAAATCCATCTGTTTTCTTTTTTAAAATATATTTTGTTTATTTATTTCATTTGTCTATCAGATTCTGTAAGACCAAGCATGTGACAGCTACTTGGTTATAGTATGAGTTAGTACATAGTTTACAGAATGCTGGCTAGAAAATTTAAAAACAACAGAATTAATAAAAATGAAAAGAAATTGTGAGAGAGTATTCAAACAGATAACACATGACAGAGAAAGGTTCTTGATTATTGTGAGAAATTCCTGTACAGAATAAAATGAGCTTGCTTCAAGGAAACCTTTCAGCTTGGGTTTGAGTGATTGTGATTAATCACAAAATCTTTTGTTCTGCTGGAAGCCTAATGGCAATGAAAGCTGCTGAAAAGTGCACACCTTTCTGTACAATGCTGAAGGAAGTGTTATCCAAGTGTGTATCATTTTTCCATCTATTGTTCATTGAATGAAACTTGCAGTTTCTTGTAAATGAGTGAATATTTTGAATAACAATTCACATGGTGCGATATATGTATAGGGATGGAAGAGGTATAACTTCAAGAAACCTGAGCAATGGCCTACATGAAACTCAGAAACTGACAACACAGAACAGTATGATTGCCCTTTTCTCAACCAAGAACATCCTCAATAAGTGCACATAGTTTCCTCAGAATCTCTCTATATGAGACAACTGTGTGAAAGTAAGCAAAATAAACAAGCCTTCAGGTGTCAGAGACAGTGGAGATCATTCTGTTCTATACAGAAAAATTGTGACACTATAAACTTGTATCAAATTGCAGGAAGACACTTGGTGCAGGGAGTGGCAATTGACCCTCAACATAAACAAATGTAATATATTGTGAATACATACACAGAAAGACCCTTTCTTGTATGATTATAAAGTTACAGAAGAGTCACTGGAAGCAGTTATTTCCATAAATATCTAGGAATATGCATATGGAGCAATTCAAAGTGGAAGAAACACTTAAAATCAATCATAAGCAAGTCAGATGCTGAGCTGAGATTCATTGGAAGAATCCTCAGGATATGCAGTCCATCAACAATAGAAGTAACATTCAAAACGCTCATTTGACCACTAATTGAATATTGCTCATCACTGTGGAGTCCATACCAGATAGGGCTGATAGAGGAAATAGAGAAGATCCAAAGAAGAGCAACATTTTTCATTACCATTTAGTAAGTGCAAAATTGTCATGGAGATGCTCAGCCAACTCCTTTGGCAGATGCTGCAAGGGAAGCATTCTGCATTACATTATGGTCTACTGTTATAGTTCCAAGAACGTACATTCCTGGAAGAGTCAACCATACATTACTTCCTCCTACATATATTTTGCAAAAAGACCACAAAGACAGAATTAGACAGATACAAGTCCATACCGAGGCTTACCTGCAATCATTCTTTTCTTGATGCTTAAGTGACTGGAACAGGGCAAGAGGGACACAAAGTACCCTCCACCACATGCCATAAGGTGGCTTGTGAGTATAGACATGGATGTCGATAGTGAAGATAGAAGCCTTCAGTCTGCACAATAGCTTTAATCTGATACTTCCAAGACAGCCTTCCATCTACCCTCAGTTCTAAGAACTAGAAATGGTTGACTTCACTGAAGTGTGACCTGAGACCAATAAAATTTTGCTTTTACAAGAGTTCCATGTCAGGAACTGTACACGTTGTAATTGGTTGCCATTAAGTGTTAATCAGCTCTGCGAATGCTATGTGTTAATGTTACTGACTATTCTATTAGCTCATCATTCATTTTACATTCTATATCTCTCACAATAATACTTATATCATCTTCAAAGGAAAAAAAAATTTAAGGCATCTATCATGTTTAGTTGGAGAGCATTGATAAGTGTAAGAAACGCATCACATGCAGAACATAACCCTGTGTAAACCCCCACTTTACGTCCCAGTCGTGTTCAAACTACTCTGTTTGTTTACACTGGAAGACAAGCCTTCATCTTCCTACTTTCCAGATATGAAGTGAGCCATTGTTCAGATTTTCCCATAATCCAATAATATTTCAAATCATCTAAAAGTATTGCATGGTCCCTAAATACAAATGTTTTCGTTAAATCCAAGAAAATACCTACTGTCCACAGTCTGTCATTTAGCCATGATAGTGCCTCACACATAAAGGAATAAATTGCATTTTCTATGGATACTCCTTTATTGAAACCACATTGTGAGTTTCATAGCAAATGTCCATTGAGATGTTCTACTACTTCCCTATACATTGCTTTCTCAGAAACCTTTGGAAACACTGGCAGTAAAGAAATTGGGAGGTAATTGTCATGTTTCCTCCTACATGATATTAAAATGCCATTTGTTATGTAGATAGGTTTGCAATGGAACAGAGTTACTGTTACATTCATGTGGTATGCTGTCAATCTCTGACAGTGATGGTTATTTAATGGTAACTAGCTGCAATACCTGGCATTACCTGGGTTGGAACATATCGCATGTTGTGGCATGAGGACCACTCTCCCTGTCAGATATATACAGATGTATATTCCATTAACTGTGTATTGTAGTATATACTAAATTAATTAATCAGTGATGTGATAAAATATTATTATTTAAATAGATCATTTCAGAACCAAAAGTTACTTAGTTTAGTAATAAATTTAATTTTTATTGTATATTGTGTTATAATGTTTTATTGTTCAGATTATATATGAGCAAATTTCGAGGTGATCCAACTTGTTAGCATGTGACATACAACTTGCCACTTGAAAATCAAGATTCCTCTAAGTTAATACCACATTATCAGAATGGTGATATTAAAGTTATTATAATTATCTGCTACATTTATCTTCAAAGATTTTGGAACTTTCTGGAAATTTGTGAATACATCCCTGTCCGTCACTGACACATTTTACTCCATGACCACTCATTTGTGGTTCTGATGGTAGTTATAAATGCATATAGGGGAAAGACATATTATTAAACCACTGTAAAAGAATTTGTGAGAAATAACTTTTGATTTCGTGTTATATGCGGGTTTAATACAACCATTGTGAAATCTGAGCACTTGCTAAGCATGTTATATTTATTGTTATGAAAAGATTACTGCTAAAGAAATTAAGAAGAGAATAGACCCGAGTATGACCAAGTTTTTTTTTTTCCTTTTTGTTCTGTTTTGTGAATGTCTTTTCTACAAGGAAATGTGCATAGTTAGTTGACCCAGTGTGCATCATTGAGATAGGGTTGGCAGGTGTACCTTGTTGTTTCCATTTTGTGAACACCTTTTTATGTTTTGTAAAGACCTTTTTATGTCTAACAAAGTGTACCGCAGACAGACTGAACAGAGGGAAGAAGCCTGCCAGCAGTGTTTGAATGAGTTCATGTATTGATGTGCTCTGCAAGACGTTAAATATTTGTGCTAGCAATGATCCAATATATGGAAGGAGTTAGTAATTAGCACTTCTGCATTAATAAGTTGTCTCCTGCAAATTGCAGTTGTGGCTCCAATACTTGTCCAGGCTAAACATGATGTTGAAAGAATTACACCACCTTGCTTCAAGAATGCTTCTCAAAGGTAGACATTTTGTAGTCTGCTCTTTCTAATTAATAAAAAAAACATGGAGAATTTGTTGCAGTATTTTTGAACCACATTCTCAACTTCACTGCTTCTCACAAGGCAAGCTACATACAACTGAGTTCACTATTCATGTACATGAAAGCAGACTTTTTAAACATAAATTGTGTTGAAAAGTCCTTTTGGTCCAATGTAGTGACAGTTAATGCTAACCAGTATCACCACCTAATTTCAAGCCAGTGTCACCATGTTATTTCGCATACCTATGATTAATTCAATTAAATCCTACCTTAAAATTACAATCTACTGCATGAGAAATTAACAGTAGTGAATGCTATGGTTGTATGGCTTATTAAACTAAGAATCTGAAGGACACACAACATTGTTGAGTCATTTTGTTTCAGTACTTGCTAAAATTTCATAATTTTGAATGTGACGGGTGTCATGTAAAAAAGTGAGTAGCCACAGTGTTACATTTCATGTGTGTTATGTTTCTTGGTACTTATCAGTGATCTCCAACTAAATATATCTGTTCTAACACTACTTTCAAAATTCATCCCTTCAGGATGTGGCAACCAGTATAACAAGTAGAATAATTGATTTTCAGGAGGAAGACTCTCAAGCTGAGATAGTATAGGTATCTGGTCTAGAGATGAATGCTGTGACTGCACTTTAGTGGGAAACAGTAACTATCAGAATTATACAAAGAACATTCAAAAAGTTTTGCACAGTCATCTCTATTTTTTTTTATGTTTTGCAGGAAGAGAATGAAATTTTTTGTGAACGTACTTGGAACATGAAACTGGATACTTGGAACATTTAGCTATACATTGAGCCTACTCAATGCAGTCTCCATTAGCTGTAATGCATCTGGCCCAGCATTCTTTCCATGATGTAAATGCACTTTGGTAAAATTCTGGGGACTGACTTTTACACCGTAGCTTGACACAGGCAATAAGGTCTTTCTCACTACCAAATGTTTTACCGCGCAGGTGGCCTTCAATGACCAAAGAGGTAGAAATCAGATGGAGCCAAATCCAGACTGTAGGGAGGATGAGGAACAATTTTCCAGCCAATTTTCCTGATTTTCTCCTGGGTCATAAGGGCTGTTGGGGGTTTGGCATTGTCATGGTGTAGTCTTATGAGCTGACCCTGAAGCTGTGGTCTGTGGGTCTTGATGTCATGTCACAGCTTGTCCAATGACAAACAGAGATGGTCCTGGTTAATTGTGTAGCCAGGTTCCAAAAAGTCAATGAAAATGGTGCCACACTGATCCCAGAAGAAGGAGGCCATTACTTTTCAGCCTGCTGTTTGTTTAAGTCTTGGTTTCTTCTTTCGAGGGGAACCCAGATGACGCCACTCCATGGATTGGGTTTTGCTCTCAGGTTCGGACAAAAACAACCATGTTTCATCCTGGGTAATGACACCATCAAAACACTGTTTCCATTCTTCAGTAAATGTCTTCATGATACCCTTGCACACATTCTTCCTCATAGTTTTAATTTCTCATGTCAGTAATCTAGGCACCCAATGTGCACAGATTTTTCTGTACCCTAGTGACTGTACCAGTGATACCACACTATCCAATGACAAACAAGTCATTTCAGCAAGCTGTCATGTCATCACACATCTGTCATTTTGGATGATTTGATCAATGGTCTCCTTATTCACATCACTCACTGCCTTCGATTGTCTACCACAACGTGGATTGTCCAGTAGAGAGAAATCACCTTCTTTAAACCTCTGCAACCTCCGCTGGATACTGCAGCGATCCAACTGTGTCCTCCCCATAAACAGGAGCAACTTCCTGTGAATTGATGTGACAGAGTCATCACCGGTATTGAAGAGGAACTCCATCACAGACCGTTGTCGCAACCTGACATCTATTTCATGGTCCATTATGGCTCACCTGTATATAAAAGAAAATACTTTTATACACCAGCTTATAGCTAAATGTTCCAAGTACGTTCACAAAAAATTTCATTCTCCTCCTGCAAAAAATTAAAAAGTTAGAGATGACTATGCAAAACTTTTTGAACGCCCTTTGTAATTACAGGTAATAGTGAAATGAAGTCCATACTTTGTTTCTGGAAATAACAACCCTCTTGTCTGGTTACTAAATGCCCTGGAAGACATACAGTAGCTTAATTAATGTTCAGACAGGAATAAAAGGAGTTAAAATTAGTAACAGAGTTCAGTTTATTCTAAAATAGTGTTCAAAATGTTAATATTATTGTTTTTAGTAGTGAGTCTGAAGTGATATGTTAGGGCAGACAGCCAAGGTTCTAGCAAGATTACACTACTCAACAGCCATGATCAGATTCTCATAAGAAAACACAATAAGAGAATGATATAATTATGAGTAGAGAAGATGATGTAGGGTCAGTATAGATTGGTTATAATTCTGCATATCTGCATGAAATTTTCACTGAGAGAGAGAGCTATCCAATAAAGTGATAAAGGTTTGAAGCAATGTAATATATTTATTGTTCAAGTCATCTGCATTGTGTATTTCTTGCCAAGTTTTTGCTTTGAGATTGGGGTGGACCCTTATCTCTAAATCTTCTATGTGGTACTTTGGGATTTGACTCCGAGTTGATTCCTTTCAGCATTACTCTCTGTGTATCAAGATCTGAGGAACCATTAATAATTTTTCTCCCACTGTGCCTGTCATGTAGAGAACAATCTATGAAAATGCTCTCTATGATCATGCTAGTGTTTCTGTGAACCATAGATGGAAACCAAGCAAGGTGGTACAGTTTTTAGCACACTGTACATGCATTCAGGAGGATGTTGGTTCAAATACACATCTGGCCATCCAGATTTAGGTTTTCCATGGTTTTTCTAAATTTCTCCAAGCAAATGCTGAAATGATTTCTTTGAAAGAGCATGGCCATTTTCGCTCACTTTCCTTGAAACATTCTCCTCAGTGGTGATGGGACATTAAACCTCAACTTCCTTCCTTCCTTCCAGCTGGAAAGTATTGTCTGCAACAGGTCATCAGATTAAAGTAAATCCATTAACATTATTTAATGTGGAGAATTATTCAGAAAGTTTGTGCTGAAATCCCAGCATAAAATCAACTTCATATTGCGTGTAGGAACTAGGCCTAGCCCAACACCAAGTATGGAGAATAAAACCCTGTAGTCTGAATAAGGGGATCTGTGGTGACCCATAATGAAGAGTTTTTCCCTTGAAAATTCTAACTTTCCTGTAAAACCTTCATATATTTGAGCTTTGTAATGTTTTGATATGTGCACTCTTCCGAATGAAACATTACATTTGCTATGAATTGCCACTGTTACTTGTTTCAATGAATTCCTTGCATAGAAATCAGACAAGACATATTCCTCTGAAGGAAGCCTTAGTATTTTTTTGCTAAGTGAATGACACTCTGAGATACAAATAATGTGTCAAATACTATCAGCAGTTCATCTACTTTGCTTTTAATAGCTATAATATTTTGATGAAATAATCGTACTCTACCTTTGATCTGTATTCCTCATTTATTGAATCAATTTCCATCAGTAAAGCAACTGTCCTCAAGCAGGGACACCTCTTACCGACTTCATCTTAAGAAAGGTGTAGCCCTTCTCCATGTTATCACTGGACTTGACCTTGAGTAAGCTCAAGTCCACCTACTATACTGTCACCAACCTTCCCTTGCCAGTCCTTTTCAGCTGTAGGGCATGCCTAATATAATGCTGCTAGCCCAGACTAAGACAGTGCGACATGGTGCAGTGGTTAGCACTCTGGACTCATATTCAGGAGGGTGACAGTTTGAATCGACTTCCGCCCATCCTGATTTAGGTTTTATGTGATTTCCATAAATCACTCCAAGCAATTGCTGGGATGGTTCCTTTCTAAGGGCATGGCCTTTCCTAGCCTTGAAACAATCTGAGTTTTTGCTCTGTCTGTAACAACCTCATCGTCGACTGGATGTTAAACCTTAATCTTCATTCCTTCCTTATCAAACTGTTTTAAATTTTCCCAAATCACCATACTACCTCTATCAAATTTCATGTCACAATAACACACTGAAGGTTAAGCACTGTTGTGCTTGGCTAGGACTTGAATGGGTCACCATCCATGTCTGCTGAGTGTTGTTGGCAAGTGTGAGGCCAATTGAGGTGCTACTTGATTGAGAAGACACAGCACTAGTCATGTCACAAAAACTGACTACGTCTAGAAGAGTGGTATGCTGACCACATGTCCTTCCATATCTGCATACAGTCACATCTAAGGGCAGAGGATGACACTGCGACCAGTCATTACTGCTGGGCCTTCATCGCCTGTTCAGACGGAGTTTGTTTGTTTTGTTTTATAACACAGTAAAAAAAATATACTTTCTCAGGTTCTCATATGTCATTCCATAAAACATCCTTCACAAGGCAGTGATAGGATAGACTGCACCACTCTAAGTGACATTGTGCATGTGTTCTTATTATCAGTGACTTCTGCGCTCCAGCATGATCATGAAACGTGAATGCTATCACTTCTCAATGGATGCTTATTTAACTGATTTACATACCTGAACTAAAACAGAAGTCCTCCACTAACAGAGCACACAGATGCCTCCCATAATACATTTTAGAGTTTGATAGGCCATAGCACCTGCTTTCTTAGGTATACCAGAACAATTATTGTGTTTTTGCCTCCTTTATATTTCTGCTTAGCAGTAATGTAACTAATGCTGGATTAAGGCACATGGAACTACTGCAAAATCTCTGGTAACACAATATGAGGGGTCCTCCCCCCCCCCCCCCCCCCCCCAAAAAGAGGAACTATTTTTTAAAAGCTATCTATTTTCAGATTGTTGACAAAACAACCTTATTCACTTCAAAATACTCTCCATTACAACTAATACATTTGTTCCACTGGTGCTTCCACCGTTCGAAACATTTTTTGTAGTCATCTTTAGAAATGGCTGACAGCTGCTCCCTTGTTTTTGTCTTGACTTCTTCTGTGTTGTCGAATCAGTGTACTCTCATGCTCAGTTTCATGCATGGAAATAAGGAAAAGTTGCACAGAGTGAGGTCAGGTTAGTAAGGTGCATGGGACAGTGTAACAATGCCTTTTTTAGCCAAATCTCTAACAGAGATGGCTGTGTGTCTGGGGGAACAAACTCAGAGTGAACTATGCCCTTGGCATCAAAAAAGCAAATCAGCATTGTTTTGATGTTTGATTTGACTTGAGACATTTTTTGAATGGGGTGATAATCATGTCTTCCATTGGCTTGACTGTTGGTTTGTTTCTGGGTCATAACCATAGCACCATGACTCATCACCAGAAATGACCTTTGACAGAAAATCTGGATCTGTTTCAAGCTGTTGTTTCAAAGCACATCGTGTTTCAACTCAACATTTCCTTTGATTGTCAGTCAGAACCCAAGAAACAAACTTGTCAGTAACCCTTTTCATTCCTAAATCTTCCATTAAAATTCACTGATCCGAGCTTGAAGATCACCTACTAATCTCTGACAGCTTATCAATTGTCTGTCGACAGTCTCTGAGCACAAGCTCTCAATTTTTTTCAATATTTTCATTGATTTGGGCAGTTGATGAAAGTCAAGAACAAGGTTTGTCATGTCGACATCTCACCATTTTTAAATCAAGCAAACGACTCATACACTTGAGTTTTTCCCATAGCGTCATCTTGGTAAGCTGTTTGCAACATTAAAACAGTTTCAGCAACATTTTTACTGAGTATAAAACAAAATTCCATAACTGCACATTGTTCACTTAAATTTGCCCCCCCCCCAAAAAAAAAGAAAGGGGGGGGGGCAAGAACAAAACAGAGGTAGCAAACACAGTCACTCCAAATGAACAGAACAAGCCACGTTGACAACACAGGCTGCACTGAACTGGCACTGAGTTGCTCTATAACACTTAGTGGCTGAAATGCATACTACACAAGCTGCACCCATGACAGCGTAATTCTAGGGTTTTTTTTTAGCTGCTCGTATATTAATTTTGGGACACTGTAGTCATTTCCTGTTTAGACTGAATTCTACTTTTTAATTTGTTCTGACAGGAAACATGTTTATATATTCAATGCTTACATTATCTTTTATGTACTCTCCAAGCATAGCTTGATCTCACACAGAGTATATTAACTGTGACTCCTGATACTTTTGGTGACAATGTAGTCCCTGGACTGTGTCAGATCCGAATAAAACTGGAGTTTTGAGTCTCACTATGAGGTGAATTCTGGTGGCTAAGTTATTTGGGAAGCAAAGATCTTTGTGTGTGAATCTTGAACACAGTTTTAATATATGTTTGGAAGTTTCACGAATTGTACAGTGACGGGAATTTGGCAAGACCAGGAACAACTCGAGAACCCACAGAACCTAGTTGACCAACCGTGGCTGTGAATACAAAGTTGTCAAGAATAAATAAGAGGTCAACAACGTAGACGGGATGGTAGAATAATAGATTCAAAAAGTAATCCTCTAACATAGTGAATGCTGTGGCCAAAACAGTGATGCATAATGACGACAATACGAGAGTGCAGTGTAATCATGACTGAAGACTTAATTGCTGTGCTGCTAGCTTTAAAGGGTGGCTGCAGGCACCGATAGGCCGGCAAAATGAGCATTTCTCCACAGCCAGTGCTGCGGTGGTGATGCTAACAGTTGCAAATGTAGCAGTGCCGTCTAGCCATTGTCCTCGAGTTCAGTGCTTTCCGGTGGGCTTTGAAATTCTCATCTGGGAGATACCAGATCCCATCCACCTGAAATTGACACCTGGTGCTGGAAGTAGCCTGAATGGTGCCTTGAAAAGTAAACACAGTTGGTGCCCCGGCACTGAAGCCTGCCGGTTGGTGGGAGGCGTCCTCTGTTTCTGGCAACATGCTGAGGAGCGGTGGTTTGGATGATAACGGCCGAGGGTGTGGAGGCTGCAGTGGGCTCTCCTCCTTCATGCCCATATCCACAGGAACTGCCACTGGTGGCCTGGAGCATAAGCTATGCCTCTGCTGGTCTGGGGTCGACAAAGGTGGGTAGTCCAGGTTCAACTGAGCCACCAAAGTTGGTGCAGTCATTAGGTGTGGATGGATGTGGTGCTCCAAACCCTTCTACATCTACATCTACATCTACATCCATACTCCGCAAGCCACCTGACGGTGTGTGGTGGAGAGTACCCTGAGTACCTCTATCAGTTCTCCCTTCTATTCCAGTCTCGTATCGTTCGTGGAAAGAAGGATTGTCGGTATGCTTCTGTGTGGGCTCTAATCTCTCTGATTTTATCCTCATGGTCTCTTCGCGAGATATACGTAGGAGGGAACAATATACTGCTTGACTCTTCGGTGAAGGTATGTTCCCGAAACTT
This sequence comes from Schistocerca nitens, assembly GCF_023898315.1. Lineage (NCBI taxonomy): Eukaryota > Metazoa > Arthropoda > Insecta > Orthoptera > Acrididae > Schistocerca > Schistocerca nitens. The sequence goes on along the minus strand of NC_064614.1, from coordinate 923,166,069 downwards.
TAACAAAAGCCCGTACCGAGCTACTGAGCGTCTCTCCCGCAGAGTCTTCCACTGGAGTTTATCTATCATCTCCGTAACGCTCTCGCGATTACTAAATGATCCTGTAACGAAGCGCGCTGCTCTCTGTCAGATCTTCTCTATCTCTTCTATCAACCCTATCTGGTACGGATCCCACACTGCTGAGCAGTATTCAAGCAGTGGGTGAACAAGTGTACTGTAACCTACTTCCTTTGTTTTCGGATTGCATTTCCTTAGGATTCTTCCAATGAATCTCAGTCTGGCGTCTGCTTTACCGACGATCAACTTTATATGATCATTCCATTTTAAATCACTCCTAATGCGTACTCCCAGATAATTTATGGAATTAACTGCTTCCAGTTGCTGACCTGCTATTTTGTAGCTAAATGATAAGGCATCTATCTTTCTATGTATTCGCAGCACATTACACTTGTCTACATTGAGATTCAATTGCCATTCCCTGCACCATGCATCAATTCGCTGCAGATCCTCCTGCATTTCAGTACAATTTTCCATTGTTACAACCTCTCGATACACCACAGCATCATCTGCAAAAAGCCTCAGTGAACTTCCGATGTCATCCACAAGGTCATTTATGTATATTGTGAATAGCAACAGTCCTATGACACTACCCTCCGGCACACCTGAAATCACTCTTACTTCGGAAGACTTCTCTCCATTGAGAATGACATGCTGCGTTCTGTTATCTAGGAACTCTTCAATCCAATCACACAATTGGTCTGATAGTCCATATGCTCTTACTTTGTTCATTATACGACTGTGGGGAACTGTATCGAACGTCTTGCGGAAGTCAAGAAACACAGCATCTACCTGTGAACCCGTGTCAATGGCCCTCTGAGTCTCGTGGACGAATAGCGCGAGCTGGGTTTCGCACGACCATCTTTTTTGAAACCCATGCTGATTCCTACAGAGTAGATTTCTAGTCTCCAGAAAAGTCATTATACTCTAACATACTTCAAAGTGTCAACTTCCGTAAGATGCTACCTGTGAGTGGCAAACACCCTTAGCCAGCATCCATACATCCTTTTCCCCATATGATCATGTCTGCACTGGTGTGACTGGCAGATAATGCCTGGCATGCCTGGTTTGGGGGTCCCTGGGGATGTGGGGTCAGGAGATGGAGGAGAGTACATGGCTGTCGTCCATGGAGGTGGTGTGCTAGGCTATGGTTGTGGACAGGAATAGTCCTGTGTCTACTTAGAAACATTGTGAATACAGCTGTGTTGGTGGTGGTTCCCACAACTTGTAATATTTACTGTTTAAATGCCTGCACGATATGCTTTGGTTTGTCATTGGAAGACAGGTGAAATGGAAGACTAAAATGGCGTTTGATGCTGTTTCAGGTGAAAAATTATTTGAGAGCCATGGCCGTGAACTGGGGCCCATTGTCCCACATGATGTTTCAGGGAAGCCCTTCAATGGCTAGAATCCCGACCAGTGCATTAAGAGCGGCATCAGTGATGGTGGACACTGTGCTGTTCACATATGGGTAGTTAGAATGACCATCCATGACAATGAGTTCCATAGAGCAAAGAAAGGGGTCAGCCAAGTCCAGATGCTTGCAGACCCAGGGGTGATGTGGGGTGGCCCAGGGCAGCGTGATGCTAGGTGTAAGCAGAAAAACTTGGCACTGTGGCCTCCAAATCCTTGTTCAGGCCTGGACAGTAACATATTGTCTCATGAGGGCTTTCATTATGACATAAGAGTTACAAAACTTGAGGCCACCAAGTAGTTGGGATGATGAACATCAGTGGTGATTGACAAATGGTTGGAGAGCCAAGCCCAGGCCTAGAGCTCTGGATTGGATTTCTTTGAAAAGTAAGTGGACCACTCATGGAGCACATATAGTGTATGGTGCACTGTGAGATAGGGTTACAGTGTGTGTCAGCAGTGATTTGAGAACTCATAATGGCAAACCCATCTGACATGTGCCACTCTTGCACTTCAGTGTGCAAATAGGAGATTTCCTCCAGAATGAGATTTTCACTCTGCAGCGGAGTGTGTGCTGATATGAAACTTCCTGGCAGACTAAAACTGTGTGCCCGACCGAGACTCGAACTCGGGACCTTTGCCTTTCGCGGGCAAGTGCTCTACCATCTGAGCTACCGAAGCATGACTCACGCCCGGTACTCACAGCTTTACTTCTGCCAGTACCTCGTCTCCTACCTTCCAAACTTTACAGAAGCTCTCCTGCGAACCTTGCAGTTCTACAAGCACACAAGAACTACTATGAAGAGCCAAAGAAACTGGTACACCTGCCTAATGTTGTGTAGGGCCCCACGAGCACGCAGAAATGTCACAACATGGTTTAGCATAGACTCGACTAATGTCTGAAATAGTGCTGGAGGGAAATGACACCATGAATCCTGCATAGCTGTCCATAAATCTGTAAGAGTATGAGGGGGTGGAGAACAGCATAGTGCAAGGCATCCCAGATATGCTCAATAATGTCCATGTCTGAGGAGTTTGGTGGCCAGTGGAAGTGTTTAAACTCAGAAGTATGTTCCTGGAACCACTCTGTAGCAATTATGGACATGTGGGATGTTGTATTGTCCTGCTGGAATTGCCCAAGTCTGTCAGAATGCATAATGGACATGAATGGATGCAGTTTGCTTACATACGTGTCACCTGTCAGAGTTGTATCTAGACATATTGTCACTTAGAAGAAGGTGTAAAGAGATGAATGACGAACACTCACTTCACTTAATGAAGGTTTATTCAGTACTTGCACATACAAGAGTGCGGAGTGAACTGCCTCCAGCCAGAACACATACAGTGTATATACAGCTACAGAACATTCCAGTACAGTGATTCTTGACATTTGTGGATACTTCTAGAATGTACTTGAAGTGAATATAGAAATTAAAATTGTACGGTCCAGGTGAGTTTTAAACTCATGGCCTCCATGCAACAGTTTAGCATCATAACCACTACACCTTCTTGTTACTCAGCTTCTTCTGTGACATTGCTCCCTCCTTAAGAGAACAGCGTCTCAGTGTTACGTCGTCCTAGTCCAGGAACGAGTCATCGGTCCTGCACACTCCAACTCCTGTTGACTGATTCTTGCCCTGGCGGTGATCTTGTGAGAACTTCTTCTGCCACTACACACTTTGTCTTCTTTCTGCTTGTCGCCTGTCGCTGGAGCTTCGAATTTACCCTGGATTGGGGGATCCTTATAGGGTTTCATCTGAAGGACGTGGACTGTATCTCTGATCTTTCGTCGTCTTGTGTCTGGGTCGAAATCTTCAACTTCATAAGTATCATTAGACAACTGTCTTACAACCTTATAAGTTCCAAAGTAGTGCCTGAGGAGCTTGTCAGAGATACCAACCTTCCGAACAGGAGTGAAGATCCAGACGAGGTCACCAGGCTAGTAGACAACAGGGCGGTGGCTCGCGTCATACCTTTGGCAATCGTTTTCTTGAGCCTGCAGCATGCAGAGTCAAGCTAACTGCTGAGCTTCCTCAGCTCTGGTTAACACCTGGTCAATGTAGTTGTTGTCCACGTCATCAGGATGTAATGGAAACATAGCGTCCATCGTCGTAGTCGCCTCACGCCCATACACCAGGAAAAATGTGGTAAATCCTGTGGTGTCTTGTTTGCCGGTGTTGTAGGCAAATGTCATAAAATGTAGCACCTCATCCCATCTGCTCTGCTCAACACTTTGATGAACAAAGTAAGAGCATATGGACTCTCAGAGATCCTAGATAACAGGACACAGCATGTCATTCTCAATGGAGAGAAGTCTTCCGAAGTAAGAGTGATTTCAGGTGTGCCGCAGGGGAGTGTCATAGGACCGTTGCTATTCACAATATACATAAATGACCTGGTGGATGACATCGGAAGTTCACTGAGGCTTTTTGCAGATGATGCTGTGGTGTATCGAGAGGTTGTAACAATGGAAAATTGTACTGAAATGCAGGAGGATCTGCAGCGAATTGACGCATGGTGCAGGGAATGGCAATTGAATCTCAATGTAGACAAGTGTAATGTGCTGCGAATACACAGAAAGATAGATCCTTTATCATTTAGCTACAAAATAGCAGGTCAGCAACTGGAAGCAGTTAATTCCATAAATTATCTGGGAGTACGCATTAGGAGTGATTTAAAATGGAATGATCATATAATGTTGATCGTCGGTAAAGCAGACGCCAGACTGAGATTCATTGGAAGAATCCTAAGGAAATGCAATCCGAAAACAAAGGAAGTAGGTTACAGTACACTTGTTCACCCACTGCTTGAATACTGCTCAGCAGTGTGGGATCCGTACCAGATAGGGTTGATAGAAGAGATAGAGAAGATCCGACAGAGAGCAGCGCGCTTTGTTACAGGATCATTTAGTAATCGCGAGAGCGTTACGGAGATGATAGATAAACTCCAGTGGAAGACTCTGCGGGAGAGACGCTCAGTAGCTCGGTACGGGCTTTTGTTAAAGTTTCGGGAACATACCTTCACCGAAGAGTCAAGCAGTATATTGTTCCCTCCTACGTATATCTCGCGAAGAGACCATGAGGATAAAATCAGAGAGATTAGAGCCCACACAGAAGCATACCGACAATCCTTCTTTCCACGAACAATACGAGACTGGAATAGAAGGGAGAACCGATAGAGGTACTCAAGGTACCCTCCGCCACACACCGTCAGGTGGCTTGCGGAGTATGGATGTAGATGTAGATGTAGATGTTATTACTAAGTTGCCGATATCTACACCATGTTGAAATCTTATCAATAACTGACTGAATATTTATTACTATTAATGTGGTCTGCAAGGTCATTAATATACAATACATATTGTCATCATTAAATGCAGAACAACTTGACAGTTCCAGGTGGGAACTGTTGGGCCAAAAGACCCAGCATGTCTTGTACTGGCAGCCTCAAAAAAGTACACAACATCCAAGATGATTTTATTCAGTCATGCCACTGCAAAAGACTTAGAGATATCATAGTGGTATAGCTAGTGATTTAGGTTGGGAAAATGCCGAGTAGGCAGGACATTTATAAATGAACGTTTGCCTGGGAATTTGCCCAAAGCAGTTTTAAATGGCCACTCTCTGGGTATTCATTGGGGAGAAAAGGAATTTTTAAAGTTTTTACTGCTAGAATGTATAATTTAGCAATTAAAATAAGGAATGGGATGATACTCCCAATACTAAAAGTTAATAAATGCTTACACTTAAACCTATGTATATAATTCTTTGCCTTTATTACTAAGAAAGGAAAGGAGAGAGAAGCAATTTTTTTTTTAAAATTAGCATTCCAGCTTGCTGTACAAAGCAATGGCACATGTTGCTGATAGCTGCTTATCTTTTACAATGTCCTTTTTTTGCCAGTGTTGGTCTCTCTCTTCTCTCTCTCTCTCTCTCTCTCTCTCTCTCTCTCTCTCTCTCTCTCTCACACACACACACACACACACACCATTGATCTTTGTAATATAGTGCACTTTATAATCCAAATCAGATCTGTGAGTATTATTGAAGAATGGTTATTAATAATAAAATTATTACTGAATGTTTTAAACAGCTTGCATGTATGTCTTTATGATAAATGTATTCGTAAATGTTAAACTATTTTCAGTGGAAAAATTCTATTCTGCTCTATTTTTTTATCTACTTTGGTATGACTTCATTGTTGTGATAAAATGAGAACACTAACATAAAAAGATTTAATAACAAAGAATTGATTCCCAAGACAGTGGAATTGTTTGAATCTGATACTAACTGATTCCTAGAGCCTCAGCGATACTCAGAATCATGGAACTGGAATTGGCACATGAGACACTGCCAATTAAAATCATTATGGATAATTGTTTTTACTCTAATTCCAGTTACTCTAAGTAAATATTAATACTGTGCCGTTATTGCAAATAGTAGATGAAATTTTGCATTAGTGGCCGGTAATTTCAGGTAATTCTTGCAATTCTATAGGTTATTTAGTTAATTGGAATTGGCAACAGTGGTCTGAGTGTCTAACAGCCATTCAAGTTCATGTGGTTGAGTGAGAAGCAACGTAACCTCATCTTTATGTTATTTAAAGTGTTATAGACAATAGGCTATTGAACAATTGCAAGATGGTTAAGAAAAAAGGATCTAACTGGATCCTGGAGTACAAACAGTTACATTCCAACATTCAGCATGGTTACCCAAGCAGTAAAGAAGCATTTCTGCAAAACATCTTTTTCACTACAAAATACTAGCTTCAATTTTTCTATAAGTGCCGATTATCACTTAATCTTTAAAATGCATAAATTCCCAGACATTTTATGAATTTTTAGTATTTGTTCAGGCAGTTACCTGCTCATTTGCACCAATTTATAAAAGCCCAGGCATTTCACACCACTAGGCATAGCTTCCAGGGCACCGTCTGCATCCACCCTTTAATAGGGAATGCTCACAGACAGAAGGCTTAGAGTGGTGTAAACTTGTGAAGCAAGCAGGCACCATGCCATGGAGATGCACTCGTGCTTCCTGTGGCCAGCTGAGCAAGTATGAAAGCGTTAAATTGTAACCTTGTGAGTGGTGGATGGTCCTTCTGGAGAATTGCCACAGAAGTTGCAAGTGCTGTGTCAGTTATGCAATACCACTAGGATTGTCGTATCGTAAGGGCAACAGTGGTAGATCGTACAGCTACTACAGAACAGATAAAAGGGCTTGTGAGCTCATACATGGCAATACGAACTGTTGAAAACTGGTTATTAGCAGTGGGACTAAGGGCACACACACCACTAGCTTGTCTTCCACTCATGCCACAGCATCAATATTTATTGCTCAACTGGTGCCATCAGAGGATCACTTGGAAGGTGGAACAGTGTGCTGTGGTCTTCAGTGATGAAAGCAGATTCTGCCAGCACGCAAGTGATGGATGTTTGTGCATATGATGTAGACCTGGTGAGTGCATTCACTCAAGACACACTAGCCCCACCCCAGGCCTTATAGTGTGGGGTTCGATCAGCTACAACTCTCATTTGGTGTTTCTAGAAGGGATGGTAACCAGCACTCAGTATGTGTAGAATGTTGTTAGACACGTTCTTTTGCCATTATTACAACAGGAAGGTGATGTTTTGTTCCAACAGGGTAATGTCAAACCTCTAAAAGATTGTACTATTTTTTTTTTATTTTATTATTTTTTTTTTTCTGGCAGTGTATTAATAATCAGGCAGACAACATTAATAGTAACCTCAGACTTCTTGCAGATGATGCTGTTATCTGTGATGATGCACTGTCCAAACAAGGCTATGCAAATATACAGTCAGACCTTGATGGGATTTCAAAAAGTTGCAAATAATAGCAACTTGCTTTCATTGTTCAGAAATGTGAAATTGTGAACTTTATAAAATGGAAAAACGTAGTATCTTCTGATGACAACAGCAGTGAGTCACAATTGAAGGCAGTGTTACAGTAACTAGATATGTCCACTTTTGGCTGAAAATTAATTTTGCAGTTATTGAATAGATTGAAAATCACTCAATGTATGGAGGAAGAATGAAACTTGTCCATGGGGCCAATTCAGAATAACACCAGCGGAGGAATTGTTGATGTTGGCTGTTTCTGGTAAGAATTGTACATTTTCTTGAGTTGCCTTGTGTGACGTCCCTTCCCTGCTTCTTCTCTCACTGGGAGGAGACGCAACTCGTAACGATGTTCATCCCCGTCGGTATGACATGGAACAGCACCTGTAACTCTTGTAAGAACACAACTCCTTGCATGGTTTAGAAATATTCTGTTGTCTGTCTGCAATGGTCTTCTCAACTTGTGCAAACTGGTAAAGTGCAATTGTTTATTTTTATGCCTGGTTAGATCCATGATGAAATAAAATCTTGATTCTTGATTTCATCATTATGGTCATATTTCATAACATACATAGTGAGGATGAAATTTTGCTGTCTACTATTCCGTTGCTATGCCGTTGCTATGTAAAGTTATTAACAATGGTCTGATGTAACTCCAGAGATAACTTACGTTGGAGTAAATGTTTTTTTAATACACCATAATACTGGTTTAAACTAATCACTTTTCACTGTCCATTATTCATATACTCACTTAGTCACTTAAAATGTTTAAAGAGTCAATCAGCTTGCATTAATACACATTGTATTGTCCATTTAATGAGTTAGGCAACACAGGAGATTTATCTTTTGACACAGATTCTATTGTTCTTTCTGTAATTAATTGTTTGTCCCTACAACACATGCACACCGATATATCATTCAAGATTAACTTATGCTCAGTTCAGTAATCGTGACACTGATGGCAACTTTTGACTAATCGGCAGACTTGTATTTCTTCGTGTCTTCGTTTTATTGTGTCCTACTCAAGACTATGTATTGTTTTTCTGTCATTGATCCATTGCTCTCAAGGTTTGTAACTGTTCATCAGTATGAAGGCTAAGTCCGATAAACCAATATCACTCAATTGAAGTCTAACACTCGTCTTACTGTACCGCCGTGTTGAGAACGGTAAAGATTAACTTTCATCAGTTGAATGACTGAGCAATACTTCAGTCTCTACCTCACGAATTATCAAACTTCCAAAACTGAAACAATCTAATAGCGTTTGCGTCCAGACAACTATTGCAAAAGTGCTCTAGAATGACTCAAGAGCAACTAATTAACTGAACATTTCCATATCCGAGTCGTGTTGTGGGCGCATTGAATTGCCTTTTTGATGCGGCTACAACTCTCTTCCATGGTAAATGTTATCTTTGACTGAACTACTTTCTTGGATTTAATCTTTATTCATATGATTTTGAATTTATTCTGTAGATGTTTGATAAAGAATCTATGAAAATCCTTTCCTTCTATCTCTCCTTTTTGTATGCTATTCTCAGTATTTGAATGATATAGGTGTTAATCAAAATATTAGCAGTGTAGATTTTATCATCAATAGTTGCCATCACTGTCAAGATGACTCACTTCCCTACTTTAAGTTTCCACAAAGTTTGTTAATTGGGGTTTTCTGTCCTTGGGGCATCACACTTGTCATTGCACCAAAAAGTAGTCATATTATGGAATATAAAAGAAACAAAACTTTGTGCAAAATATATCTGCAGTGGTATCTCTTGTATGTAATATACACATTTCTCATTCCACCTAAAAAGCTGCTTTGGTCCAACATTAAGACTGCTGATAATGAGAAATTTACTATTTCATAGTAGAGTTTCTTTGAATACTGCACTGAACACAAGCACATAGTTCACTGTAATTCATAATTATGACAACATATCTATCATGATTTTGTCATTCAGAAAGCGTAAACTACATTGACTTTTTCTGAGAATAAACTTTATAAACCTTTACCAGCTATTCCTGAAAAATATTAAGATGTCATGAAGCTTGCCAAGATGAATGTACCAGCCTCAAACATGGAATTTTATAATAAGGTGGTCTTTGACAGAACTGTTGTGGATGCTACAGCCAGTACATTAGAAGGAGAAACACAATGAACTTCTTATTAATTTTCAAAGCTATGACTTATATCAGGGCAACCATTTTATTGCAATTCTGTAGACTCCTCATAATATTCAGTAACTAGTAAAGTGCTAGTAGTTATTTCCTCATTTACTTATTTATTTGAAATAATTTTCACAAAACAGGGTTGTTTAATGCAAAGAGAATGACAAGTCCGAGTGAATAAATATCATAATAAAGCTTGGTTTGGTTATGTAATAAACTATTACAGTGTACTGGTGGCCCATTGGGCAAAGACAAGACTGATAAAAATATTTTTACAAGTTGTACACAGTTTCTTATGTTTTACTTGAAAATACGTAAATGTGACTTACCTGGTTATTGCAGCAATGCCTTCCATTGGAATTAGTCAAGATGTACAACTATCTAGGTGTAGTATCTGGTGGGGGATATGAGATGAGATGTCACTTATGATCAATAAGGAAAAGGATAGATTGCTACTCACTCTAAAGATGACCTGTTGAGTTGCAGGCAGACATCATGAAAAGATGGCACACATTATACCTTTCAGTCAAAGCCTCCTTCAGCAAACACACACACACACACACACACACACACACACACACACACACAAGCAAGTACACTTCTTGCACGCATGACTGTTACTATCGGCAGCTAGCCACTGATGACCATGATGTTGAGTACTGTAATGCACCTCTTTTTCCGGGGAACAAATATTAATCATTATCAGTAGTAGTATATTAAGCTACAGATTATCATTTTAAACCTGTGTGATCTCCCTGGTGTGCCTAGTCGACCACAAGTCCCCGTCACACTGTTCACTCTAACAACAGAGTACATACAGGGTTGAAGACATGGAGAAAGAAAGGTATCATCACAATTTGAATTTAGAGTAATATAGCATCCTTACCGTTATTGGTCGTTGTTGCTCGCTCATGGTCCAATGATGAATCTAGCCATCAGCTGTTTGTTAAATCAATTTGAGGTCCAGGGTGTGTATTCTGCCGCGTAAGAACTGACACTTATTGAAACTTCCAACTTTTATTTTATAAATGCTGATTGTGACGATATTCAATAATTTTCAATGTAACAGCTTTTCCAATACATCATTTCGTTCCCTCTATCCTTGACCTTCTCAAAGCAAGCGTGTTACAAGATGTCGCAACACCAACTGCCCATTGCCTCTACACCCGCCAACCACCGGCTCCTGTTCACAGAGCTTACAAACTGTGCAGTACTGCCAACCTTGGTTGTATATCGATATTTTACACATTGCATGTATACATATATGAAAAACATAGTATGAAAAATGAAAAGTGTTTATAATATAGTTCTGTGGCAATATACCTCATGATTGTCCTCGTATTAACAGTTTCGTAACAAAACAATAATATGTTTATGTTTACGTAGTTAAAGTTCACTTGCTCCTTCAAGTTGATTGACGGCACCGCACACCTTGCCAGCCGGTGGTATTGGTAGGTTCAGTAGTCCGTTACATTACAGCACCCTCATCTAAAATCATCACCATCACTATCAGTAGCTCTGAGGAGAATGCGACTGTCATGTGAATAGTAATTTAGAGTGGGGCAGGAAAGGGGGAGGGATAGATAGCAGGGTATGGGTGAGGGGAGAGAAGAGCACTGTTTGGCAGGGCATGCAGGGACTAGAGGAGGTGTGGCGTGTGTGGTGGGGTGAGGGGGAAAGCCCACATCAAACCCTCCAACCACGAACAGTACGAACATTTTGACAACTGCCATCCCTCCCACATCAAAAATTCCTGCCATACAGTCTTGCTACCCAGGGACATCATAACTACTGTGACAAGGACCCCCTTTCTCAGTATGCAGGTCTCACCAAGGCCTTCATGAACAGGCACCATCCCTCAGACCTGGTCTGCAAACAGATTTCCCGTGCCATTTCCCCACACATCCCCTAGCCTCCCACCAACCCCAAGTACCAGCTACAAAAGCCTCCCCCCCCCCCCCCCCCTGCCCCAATCACCCTATACCACTCCAGATTGGAACAACTGAACCACATCTTTCATCAGGGCTTTGATTACATATCATTGTGCCCTGAAATGATGGATGTCCTATCCAAGATCCTGCCCACCCTTCCTAAAGTGGTGGTTTTTCACCCACCTAATGTCTACATGATCCTAGTCCATCCCTATTCCACTCCCAATCCCAATCCTTTGCTAAGGTATCATATCCCTGTGGAAGACACAGGTGCAAGACCTGCCCAATCCACCCACCCAGCACTTCCTATTCCAGTTCTGTCACAAGTTTATCTTACCCCATCAAAGTTCATGCCACATGTGAAAGCAGCCATGTTGTTCAAGTATAAAAGCTCTGCAGCAGCTGTTGCACAGCTTTAATATTGGTATGACTGCCAACTAGCTGTCCACCAGGATGAATGGCCACCACTAAACTGTTGCCAAGAGCAAAGTAGACCACCCTGCAGTGCAACATGATGCTGAACACTACATACTTGATTTCAATGGCTGCTTCAGAAGTCAGGCCATCTGGATCCTCTCCTTCACCACCAGCTTTTCGAAACTGTGCAGATGGGAGTTATCCTTACTACACATTCTCCTCTCCCAAAAATAATCTTGGCCTTAATGTATGGTCACCCATTGTCCACACACCTTATACTCAACTGTTTCAGCTCCCTCGTCCTATCATCTCATCCCTTTTCACATTCTGTCACCCTCTTCATGTGCTGCCCTCTGCCAATGCACCTGTCCTTTCCATTTTCCTGCTCCTATGCTTTTTAGCTCCTCTCCTTTTTTGTTCCTTTCCTTTTCCTCTCCTTTCCTTTTCTGCTCCTTTCCTTTTCCACTCCCCAATCCCCCCCCCCCCCCTGCCCCCTCCTCCCCACTCAACCCACCACTCCTCCCATGCCCCACCTCCTGTTGCTGCACCTGGCAGTCTCTAGTCCCTACATGCCCTGCCAGAAAGTGCACTTCTCCCCCCCCCCCCCCCTCCAGTGCCCTGCTATCCTGCACCCTTCCCTGCTCTACTCCTGATTGCTATTTATGTAACAATCGAATTCTGATTGGAGCTGTCAGTGGTAGCAGTCATATGAGCATGAGGTGTGCTTGCTTGTGTAAATGCGTTTGTGTTTTATGTGCTGAAGAAGGCTTTGAGGAAAGCTACAATCTGTAATAATGTTTCCTAATGTTGTTGATATTCCAACCTAGAATTTCTGTTGTTTAATGATCACATATGTTCAGTCATAAGTAAAGTTGGTGGCAGAGACTTTGCTTCATAAGTATGCTACAGGGAAAGTACAATCAGTCTACAGAGGAGACAGCTTGTGAAAAGGTCACCTGATCCTTCCTAGAATACTGCTCAAGTGTGTGGGATCTATACTAAGTACAATCAACAGAAAATATTAAATGTATACCAATGAGGGTAGCATGAATAGCCACAGGTATGTTCACCCCATATCAGAATGTAGTAGAATTGCTGAAAAACCTTAACTGGCTGAAGCTTGAAGGTAAGCACCAATTATCTCATGAAAGCCTACTTAAAAATTTTAAGTACTAAGATAAAGTGAGGTATCTGTGAATATACTTCAGCAAGCTGTATGGAATTGCCATAGAGGGCACAAATACAATATTAGACTAATTACATTACACACAGAGTCATTTTAACAGTTATTCTTCCCTCAGTTCTAGTCTGAATGGAATGGAAAGAATACCTGATACATGGCATTATTGGAAGTAAACTCCACCATGCACTTAGCGGTATTTGTAGAATATGGATGTAGATATAGAAGTAGTACTTTGTGCTTCTGCCAGGATAGCCCTTATCTTACAAAATTAGTTCATTGGAAAGTCCATTTATGGTGTTTGCTGTAGGGCACTATGGTCCCACGGAACTTTTGCCACAGTGAAAAACAGCCAACACCATATGTACAGCTTAAGACAAATGTAATATTAAATTTGAACAGCCATCTGATTATGGACCTGTCAGTTTGAAAGCAGTAAAGACACTACCTGATCTTAATAAATAGCTTTGTTATTAGTGGCTGGTTTACTTTCTTACTTTCTTGTAAGAAATACTCTTAGCCATACTTTTAATTTGGAGTGAATTATCACATATTTCTGAAACATACATAATCTAAATCTAGTTTTAAATGTAAGCAGCTATCTGACTATGAACCTGTCAGTTTTAAACCAATAAAGACACTATTTGATCTTAATATTATTAATAATAGCTGGTTTTTGTTTTTACTTTTTTGTAAAAAATATTCTTTGCTTTACTTTTAACTTGAAACAAAGTACTCTACTGTTCTGAAATCATATATGACCAACTTCATCTTTTCACGATCATGTCAGTCCTGCACAACCACACAGAGTTTAAACAAAATCTGTGAATATGTGTTTTATATATCTGCATGTCTTTTTATTCATTGACAGTTTATTTATTACATTTTAATATGTTAATTGTTACTTTCTTTTTAATACAAATAGGCCTACCAGCAGCAACTTGAAACTGCACTTGTGGAACTGCAAAAAGAAGATCCCAGCTTAAGGGTTTCAGTCAATGAAGAAACTGGGCAAACCGTATTAGCAGGTTCTTATGATACAAAGAAATCTAGTTGTAGTAAATTCATAGAAAAGTTGCTTATAAGCTTAAAATTCAAAGTAATGCTCAGGAGGAGATGATAGTGCATATTGGTTTCTGACTGTTCCATTCATTAAGCCAGTGTGCCTTTTGTTAGAAAGAACATGCATCTATTCTAAGAATTTTCAGAAAATTGGCCGTGAATTTCTTTCATGTTCATCATTTGCAACCTTATCTCTGCTGTTGCAGAGTATTATGAGGGTTCGAACTTTAATAGTGGCAATTATTTATTTACAGCTCGTACAAAATAGATAGGTGTTTCAAAGTTTTACTGAACTTCAAAGTAGTCACCAGCATTGTGTATAACCCGTTGTCGGTGATGTGGAAGTCATAGGATAATCTTATCAGTGCAAGTTGTGTTGACAGTTCAAGCAATGTGGTCTATTACCCGACAAATTTGTAGCAGCTCTGAAGCAAATGCCATGAAGTGTTTCCTTCAGTTTAGAAACTGAGTTGAACTTACAAGGGCTGAAGTCAAGGGAGTGCAGTAAGTGGTATAGAACTTAGCAGCCCCATCAGTCAAACAAATCAGTAACAGCTTGCACTGTACGTGCTTGAGAATTGTCCTGCAAAATGATGGTCAGGTCCTGCAGAAAGTGTCATCACTTCTGTCTCTATGCTGTTCATTTTTGGAACATAAGCTATGACCAGCTTAGAGACAGAAGTGATGACACTTTCTGCAGGACATGACCATCATTTTGCAGGACGATGTTCAAATATGTACAGTGCAAGCTGTTACTGATTTGTTTGACTAATGGGGCTGCTAAGTGTTATACCACTTACTGCACTCCCCTGACTTAAGCCCTCATGAGTTCAACTCAATTTCTAAACTGAAGGAAACACTTTACGGCATTCGCTTCAGAACTGCTACAGATTTGTTGGGCAATAGACCGCACCGCTCACTTTGTCAACAAAAGTGGCACTGCTAAGAGTATCCAACAACTTCCATATCACTGGCAACGTGTTATACACAGTGCTGGTGACTACTTTGAAGGTCAGTAAAACTTTGAAACACATATCTGTTTTGTACGAGCTGTAAATAAATAGTTGCTGTTATTAAAGATCCAACCCTCGTATTTTTCCAAAGGCCTTGATGTCACGTTCACATCTGGATAGTAATTCTGACTTATTATAACTTCCTGATTCAAAGTCAGATGAACAATATGGAAAGGACTTGGAGAAAGTGTTAGAAGCAAAACATGTTTCAGCCATCAGATTGATGAACTTCACTGGTAACTTCTATGATTTCTTTGTACTACT
The DNA here is from genome assembly GCF_023898315.1 of Schistocerca nitens. Classification (NCBI taxonomy): domain Eukaryota; kingdom Metazoa; phylum Arthropoda; class Insecta; order Orthoptera; family Acrididae; genus Schistocerca; species Schistocerca nitens. Next base: position 923,150,712 of record NC_064614.1, on the reverse strand, counting down.
GTATTGTTATTGTTATTATAACCTGCACTTTGGTTTCAGGAATGGGAGAGCTTCATCTTGATGTAATAAAAAATCGCTTAGTTACCGACTATAGAATACCAGTTGAACTTGGTCCTCTACAAATTGCTTATAAAGAAACAATAACAAACAGAATTCAAGATTCTCACACAATACAGCACAAACTTGGTACAGTATTTGGATTTTGCTTCATTTATTGTGTTTTATTATCCTAATATTAGAAAGAACTTTTCTTCTAGATTAATTAATGTTATGTTAAGTGTAATATCATTTTTTCCATCCTGAAGGGCACAGAGCCAAATAAAATGTTTAAATAATGATATTGTTTCTAAACTTGAATCTTTCCAGAATAAATGTGTGAAAGATTTTCTTTACATATATGCTGAATGTTGAAGTATAGTTACCCAAATATGCTAATACATCATAATTACATGGACTTACAGGTTTGATACTTAAATTATCTGACACACATCTTTAGGACAGAGATTAAAATGTGCAGATGTGGAGAAAATAACTGGATTCACAAGCAAAATAAAATAAACAGTTATAACTTCCATGAGATTTTCTGTTCTTTTCTAGGGTTTAAAGAGGAGGATGTGACTCTGGTGCAAAATAAGTTCTTCAGACAGACATTAGTTAGAAAATAAAAAACTATAAAAATTACTTGTAACTCCTGTTAGCTCAAACACAAGTAAGAATGTTTGTCGTAAACAGCCACCTGTTCTTGGAGTACTTAGATAATTGGCAGTTACCAATATCATCATATGAATTGTAAACAACAAGTAATGTAACAATGGAAATTCCAGAGTAGATTATCAGTGGATTAAACTTTTCCTTTCACCATCACTTTTTATAAATAAGGCTATTAACATGCAAATTATTCCTTAGAATCAACCATGTTGCACGGTACAGCATGCTTTGACCATTGGGTGGTCAAACTTGGCCTTGACCACAGTTCAGTGATGAATTTTTAAGGCAGTGGAGATCTGGCTGATGTTTTAAGGTATGTGTAGAACACCACACCAGCCGTGCTTAATTTATCAGCTACATTCATTGAACAGCCTCAAGTGAAAGGTGCCTAGAACCTTGGTGAATGCCTTAGTACATAAAAAACTGAAACTATTATCAAACTATTAGCCAAAGATATGACCAAGAACCCAAGAAAATTCTGATCCTATCCAAAACTGTGAAAGCAGGTCTAAGGCTTCCATCCAATCACTATTTGACCAGTCTGATGTGGCATTTGAAGAATGCAAAATGAAAACCAACATTTTAAATTCTGCATTTAAGAAATCATTAATGCAGGAATGTTATAGAAGCATCACTGGTGTAGAGAAACAACTAAAAGAGTTGAAAATAAATAAGTCACCAGGTCCGGATGGAATCCCAATTTGGTTTTACAAAGAGTACTTTACAGTATTGTCCCCTTATTTAGCTTGCATTTATGGCAAATCTCTTACCCATCACAAAGTCCCAAGTGACTGGAAAAAAGTGCAGGTGACTCTTGTATATAAGAAGGGTAAAAGAGCAGGTCCCCAAAATTACAGACCAATATTTGTAACATTAGTTTGCTGCAAAATTCTAGAACATGTTTTGAATTTGAGTATAATAAATTTCGCAGAGACTAAAAATCTTATGTCATGATTCAGCATGGGTTTAAAAAGCACTGCTAATGTCAAACTCAGTTTGCCCTTTTTTCATATGATATACTGTGAACTATGGGTGAAGGGGAACAAGCAGATTCCATATTTCTAGATTTCCATAAAGCATTTGACATCTTACCCCACTGCAGACCGTTAAAGAAGTTATGAACATACAGAATAGGTTCCCAGATACCTGTATGTGATGAATCAAAGACTTCTCAAGTTATAGTATCCATCATGTTGTCCTCAATGGCAACAGTTCATCAGAGACAAAGATATCATCAGGAGTGGCCCAGGGAAGTGTTATATTATTTTCTGTATGCATAAAGAAACTGGCAGAAAGGGTGCACAGCAGTCTGCAGTTGTTTGCTGATGATGCTGTGTGGTGTATTAAGGTGTCAAAGATGATTGGCTCTAGGATGATACAAGATGATTTAGACAAAATTTCTAGTTAGTGTGATGAATGACAGCTGGCACTAAATGTAGGAAATGTAAGTTAATGCAGATGAGTAGGAAAATGTTTGGATACATTGTTAGTAATGTCCTGCGTGACACAGTCACATCATTTAAATACCTGGGCTTAATGTTGCAAAGCAATATGAAATGGAACAAGCAGGTGAGGACTGCGGTAGGTTAGGTGAATGGTCAACTTCAGTTTATTGTAAGAATTTTGGAAATATATATGTTTTGGGAATGGTAGTGCTATCTGTTCTTGAATATTGCTTGATTGTATGGGATCTGCACCATATCATATTGAAGGAAGACGTCAGAGCAATACAGAGGTGGGCTGCTAGTTTCTTACCAGTAGGTTTGAACAACACGCAAGTGTTACGGAAATGCTTCGGGAACTCAAATGGGAATCACTGGAGGGAAGGTGATGTTCTTTTTGAGGAACAATATTGAGAAAATTTACAGAACTGGCACTTGAAATTGATTGCAGAACAATCCTACTGCTGCCTGCATACGTTTTGCTTAAGGACCACAGAGATAAGATACAAGAAATTAGGGGTCATAAGGAGGTATACAGACAGTTGTTTTTCCCTCACTCTTATCTGTGAGTGAAATAGGAAAGGAAATGACTAGTAATGATACAGGGTACCCTCTGACACACAGTGATTCGCAGAGTACGTAGTGTAGATGTAGATGTCAATATAGATGTGTATGACAACACTCCGCAATGTCCTACATACCTCTCACATAAGGATGTTCAGTGAATTGTATAAGTATTGTAAAATTAAGATTTATTAAAAACCAAAAAGTGAAACACTGATCTATCACAAGCATTGGCATAAGGTGCAGACAAATGAAACAAAACATTCATTCAATTTTTTGTTCATGATTTTGTTTTTACACAGTCTCTTGTATGTAGAAGTTCTGTTAAGTAGTACCGTGTGGAGAATGATTGGCTATGAGTATTTTGTATCAAACATGTTTGAAATAAGGAAGAAATTTGATACCAGTATTAAGTATTTCTTATTCAAGTGAAGTGAAACCAAGTAAGGAGGATTTTCTTAACCAAACAAATGCCGGTGTACTGAGAGTCCTCTGCCTGCAGCTACAATCGACAAAGTAAGAAACGCAGTCCGATAGCCTAAAAATTCATATAAGCACAGAATATTTCTAATAACGCAATCATGTTGTATCAATTTAAAAATTGTTTTCATATGCATATTTAATAATACTTAGTAATTTTTTTTTACTACAACACAACTGTAAATCTGTGTGCCAGGACTTAAGGGTACCGGTTGTGAGTAAGGTTTGTTAATTATTGTTATAGTAAGAAATTTCTATGATATTGTTATTGGTCATAAAAACTAATTGTCTGTATTTTCTGTTGCATGAATCACAATGGGGAGCAAGTAATGCAAAAAGGCAAAATTGAGGAGAAAATTTTTGAAAGGAATAAAAATTGGAGCCAGGTCACGTAAAATTTTCCGTAGTAAGCTATTTTGTTCGATGCAGCAAAGGTAGGACAGCTACGCAAGTTGCTTGCATGGTTACGCTTGGCAGCACCTCTTCTGATGTAGATAGAAACCTTTTCCTCACTACTCCTTTCCTTGAATTTTATTTGCGAGAAATTTACAGGAATTTTTACAGGAACTTTTCAGTGTGATACATATTGTCAGAAAAAACATAAAGAATAGCAATACAATAGTTTGCACATCATAATAGACATAAAAAAGGCTTTGACATTACACAAATTACATTTATCAAGTGTAATAAATAGCATATGAAATTTTAACATTTTTGTGAAAGTTTTATTTTTCACATATTCATGTAACATGGCCGAAAAATATATGCCCATTGTTGATAGCGATAGTGAAAATGCAATCAGCCGAGATGGTGTAGAAGTGCATGATTGAACAATTGAAGTTCAGGTGCCATGCATGCCTACTGCAGAAAGTTTAATTACATCAGAGATGAGTGTCACAGGTGTGACAAATGATAGCGACACTCCACAGCAGGATAACCTTGACAATACAATGTTTACAATTGACGAGACAATGTTATGCATCTCCCTGAGTGACATACCAATCATGAATCAGTGATTCCAATATGAATTTTGACAACACGTTACAAAACACTACTTGTTCACAACACAAACATTAACTTGGGAAGTACAGCTGATGGCAGTCGTAGTAGTACAACTGAAGCACTACTGTGGCATATATTATCTTACATAAACTTGAAATTTGATAATATAAACATGGAATTTGATAATATGAAACACAATATGAATACCAATTTCAGTGATATGAAACAAGATATGAATACCAAAACTGATAATTTGACAAAGAATCTGAACACAGTCACACAATATATAAACACAGTAAAACAGCAACAAAACACTGTTACACAAGATCTAAATACAATGAAGCAAGAACAAAACCAAAATTGAATGAGATAAAAAACGGGTAAATCATGAAGTACTTTCTGGAGTTAACATTAACATTACAGACTTAAAACAGAAAGTAGATTCTTTTAATGGCCATCATGATTGAATACAGCAATAGATAAAGAAAATCACAGACACGCACACAAACATTGAAACTACTTAAAACCAGCTGGTTTCGACAGTAAGAAAGGTAACCACTGTCATTAACAGACTAAATAGAGACTATGAAGGTGTATCGATAACTCTAGAAGAGCTTACTTTAAGGGTAGCAACATTAGAAGTTGACTCAGCATGTGCTAAAAGGGAGAGAGAGAAGGTCAATGAAAACCTGAGTGATATTAGTCAAGCTGAAGCAGGTACATTAGATAAGGGTAATACCCTTACAGTGAAGTTAGTAACCAATTGCATGATATACACAGAAATAGGAAAGGCTATTCAGAAAAAATAAGATGAAATAGTCAACAAGGTAAACCTTAATGTATAAGCTGTGGAAAATAGGACCTGTAATCTTTTAGAAGACGATATTATCGGATCTCGAAATATGCACACAAATAATACACAGGCTACAGTGAACAAACCACAACCTGTTGTTATTTATCCACAAATCATCACTGGTCCCACAGCAGGTAATAGTGATTGTTGTAGAGTGCAAAATATAAACATACCCACAACTCCAATACCTGAGCAATTACCAAACGGAATTACTGGTAACTACAATATCCACATAAATACGACCAAAAATGCCAGACAAAGGTTTGCTGACACACTGAAATTTTCCTACATTCACTACCGAAGGTAAAAAAAATGAATCCCTTAGTATTTATCAGTGCTTCTCATCATGTATTTCCATGCAACTGGACAGAAGCAAAGAAATCAGATTTTTCATGGGATATATGCAAGGTAACATTCTTTTATGGTCAATTGAAGTGGATGAACATTGCAGCACTTATATCGAATTTGAACAAGCTTTCCTCAACAAATACTGGTCTGAGGTGGTGCAAGAAAGACTCAGACGCAAGGTTTTCAACCCCGCACCATTCAATGGCAAATACGGTAGCCTACGTGGATACTTTGAAAAATACCTGAACAAGACACACTACTGGCAAACCCAATATCACAGGTAGACGTGTTAAAATTTTTGAAAAGTCATTTACCACCACACATTAGATAAAAAGTAGTCACAACGACAGAGCACAACACTGAATATTTTCTGTCAGTGCTTGATCCTATCGACTTCTATGAGGAAAGACCTGTACGCATTAGAGCAACAGAAAATCAGGCACAACAACAACATAGTTATGTAAATCAGTAAGTAAAATGTGAACTAAACACACAGCTAGGATGGTACACACATGAGCAAAGTCACATACCCAGAGGTAATGAGTATGGTAACGGGAATGGAAAAAACAAATGATTTAAAAGAAATTTTCAGAACAACAGGGGTAATTTCAACACACAAGCAAATTACAATTCACCATCACAAGGTCCTATGTCAGACATAAACAGAAACAGTCAGCCACTGCAGTGGCTGATGCACGGCAACATTGCCTCCATGTCTTACGCTGTACCGCAGCCAACCTTTGGGCAGCAAAATAACTGCGAAGCAGCTAATGACACAAACTGACGCAGTACATACACAATGCAACTAACTGAAATTACTCCAAGTAATGAATTAAGTCACACCACGCCATTGGAAAAGACCAACCAGTCGTAGTTAAGCCCCAGTCGACCTCTCAGGGAATGGGGGCAAAGCAAAACTACAAACATGTTTCATAAGATATGACAAACAAGGTGACATCAAGGATGATTTGTATCAGCGTGAGTTAGATACAGTAGAAGTCCAAGAAGAACAGATATAAGCAATCATTAAGGTGAAAATATTTAATATTGACACCAAGTTAATTTTAGATACAGGTTCAACTACAAATCTAATGTCAAATGCATTTTTTTGTGAATTGAAGAAGGGACGCAAATTTCAACATTCTCTGTACAAAATTGCAAGGTGCAAACTACTACAGGCAGTAAGACTAAATTGGTTAAGTATCAGTCATTTATCTATTACAAATTGAACAACTTAGAGTGAAGTGCAACTTTCTTATAATTGACAAACTTATAGTTAATTGTCTTATTGGCATGAACACATTTAGAACATACAAAACACAGATCAACATAGGTAATGGTAAATGCCACTTTTATGTAAAGAATCAGATTTTTTCTATTGATTTAGTCAAAACACCTAATGAAAGTAACAAAAACAAACCAGAGTCAAATGTAGTATTATAATATTCCTTTCCAGGTGTATATTTCACAAAGAAATATGATACTGAACAAGACGCAAATACTGAGGTTAGCTACGAAATGGTAGAGCAGAAACTAAGTGAATCACAGGTACTAAATGATATACAACAACAAGAACTTTCTAACGTGCTATTTAAGTATGCCGATGTTTTCAGTAAGGCGCCATGAGTAATCAAAGACTATTAATTATAAATGTGAAGTCTATCCACATGAAACATTTTGTGTAAGACATATCCTGTTCCATGGGCAAAACGAGAGGCGGTAAGGGAAGAGATCAATCACATGTTTAAATGGGGAATTATACAACCTTCATTTGCACCCAACTGTAATCCTATATTACCAGTAAGTAAACCAGACGGTTATGTAAGATTAGTTCTCAATGCTAGAGATATCAGTAAGATTATAGTACCAGTATGCATAAGACCAGACAACTTTGTAAACAGTTTCTAAAGTTTTACAGTACAAAATATTTCAGTATGCTCGATCTCAAGATATCCTACTGGCAAATAAAGCTCCACAAAGAATGGCAAAAATAAACAGCATTTGATGGTGGAGGCATAAGTTACAAATTCCGTCTTCTACCCTTTGGACAAAAATCCTTGAACCAGTAGATGAGTATTTCCTTTATTCCTTCCCAAACAAGGAGGCAGCGCCAAGTGTAGTTAGGCCAGCAATGCGTGATGTTTTGGTCCTATTTCAAAGGTTTTTCTCCCTCCTCTACCTAAGTAGGAAATGATCTCCCATAAGTGATCAAAGCCTATCTATAAAATGAAGCATAAATGTATCATATGTTTGTATTATGTCATAATAATGTGATATGTAATTAACTTGTACATGTGATGTAAATGAAGAGAAGTTGAAACTAACAAACAAACTATAGTAACAGAACACAGTTAATGAAAAATTTATGACATTTTAAAACTTAAGAAATTTATGTCTATAGTATAAGCGATGGATGGAATGTCAGCCATACGTATAATCTATCAAGTTATATACTTTTGTAACTCAATACTTGTATGAATTTTCATTGGAAACCAAACTCCATATGAGGAAATGAACTTTAAGGACAAACAATTTATACAATGTTTTGGATGGCTGTATGTGTCTTTCAACAAATGGATGGTCAAGTGTGGTGACATTACCATGTGTGGGCAATGGAATAATTTATGAGTATTGTGGCTCACAGTGCTTGACACTTTAACAAGTGAGCTAGAGTTGTTCCAGCAGGTACTTACCTTATTGCTAGATGCTGTTGGTCGGGGTTCTCTCTGCTGAAAATGCAAGTACAATGGGTAATAATGATGCCCGGGCCACAAAAATTGGCATCTTCTGCCTCAGCGTCAGATTTTGAACAATAAGCGCACACCCACTGCACCCAGAATGAAGACAAATGCCACAACAATTCTTTGATATGTGACACTCAGGTGAAAGTGGACACTCAATGTGAAATCAACACTAAGAAAGCAAGTGCACACATGTGCAACATTAGCATCTATCATGTTGACTGTTAGCATCTAGCTCTAAGACGCCAAATCGGCCAGTGTGCCAGCATGAAACCTGGCAGCGAGAATGAAGCAAACTGAACATTATTGTTAGTGCACTGAATTCAAATATGTAATGGACTATCATATTAGGTATATAACCTTTTAATTTCTTGTAGAAATTTTACATACATAGGATAAGCTGACATATCCATTCCATTAAATAAAAGGGAAGCCGACAAATAAAGGGCATCGACCCCTATCGACCCCTATCAACAAATGTAAATATATACATGAAAAAAAACCTGTACATCTCCATAACATGTCAATGTACAGTGTGGGGGCAATTGTATAAGTACATGATTAAAGACCCCTTGGATATCCTAAAATTAAAATTTATTGTTAAGTAGTGCCGTGCGGAGGATGACGGGCTACGAGTATTTTGTATAACATGTTTGAAATAAGACAGAAAATTTATACCAGTATTAAGTATTTCTTATTCAAGTGAGAAACCAAGTAAGGAGGATTTTCTTAATTCTGACAAGTGCTGGTGTACTTGGAGTCCGCTGCCTGCAGCTACAATTGAAGAAGTAGAAACAAAGTCCGATAGCCTAAAAATTCATGTAAGCAGAGAACATATTTAATAACGCAATCATGTTATATCAATTTAAAAAGTGTTTTCATATGCATATTTAATAATATTTAGTAAAATATATCTAAAAAGAAAGATGATGAGACTTACCAAACAAAAGCGCTGGCAGGTCGATAGACACACAAACAAACACAAATATACACACAAAATTCAAGCTTTCGCAACAAACTGTTGCCTCATCAGGAAAGAGGGGAAGGAGAGGGAAAGACGAAAGGATGTGGGTTTTAAGGGAGAGGATAAGGAGTCATTCCAATCCCGGGAGCGGAAAGACTTACCTTAGGGGGAAAAAAGGACAGGTATACACTCGCACACACACACATATCCATCCACACATACAGACACAAGCAGACATATTTCTGCTTGTGTCTGTATGTGTGGATGGATATGTGTGTGTGTGCGAGTGTATACCTGTCCTTTTTTCCCCCTAAGGTAAGTCTTTCCGCTCCCGGGATTGGAATGACTCCTTATCCTCTCCCTTAAAACCCACATCCTTTCGTCTTTCCCTCTCCTTCCCCTCTTTCCTGATGAGGCAACAGTTTGTTGCGAAAGCTTGAATTTTGTGTGTATATTTGTGTTTGTTTGTGTGTCTATCGACCTGCCAGCGCTTTTGTTTGGTAAGTCTCATCATCTTTCTTTTTAGATATATTTTTCCACGTGGAATGTTTCCCTCTGTTATATTCATATCATAATATTTAGTAATATTTATATACTTTGTTTTATTACAACACAGAATGTTAGCAGTAATGGCAGTTAAAGCATTCAGAACAGGAACTGAGGTGGTGATTGATACATATCTTGGAATATTGCAACATAATCAGATTCAAAAATACACTAGCTAGAGACAGTTGGGATAGTGCCTGTCAGTTAGAAAGACCTAATAATAAATGGAATGAGAGTCATTTTAACTCTTTTTGTCCAATTAAAACAAAAACATTTCTCAATCAGTGAGATAAAGAAGTTAAATTTAAACAACCAGCTAGATTAGTCATGCTTAGAGAGAATATCCATGACCTCTGTACAATGTGCAAATCATATGGGCTGTTCATTTTCAATGAAATATGTATCAGTGCTAAGTAAAGTTTCAAATCAGAACAACCAAATCTCAGGTACCAAGTCCACAGTGAATCAGTAGCAAATGTAAGCCATTGTCCTGGAATCTCATGAACAAATACTGTAAAACATTTACAAACACACCTGGGAAAGCAATAAATATCAGATTTGTAGGTCAACTGATACAAGACTAAAAAACTGTTTATAATATCCTTAACAAGTATTTTATCTTCCTAACTGGCACCATAATTCCAGACACATATCCACTTAACATCCCAATACTCTGCTACACAACAACAAGGGCTTTGAATTTGAGGAAGTAAAAGAACAAGAAGTAGTAAAATAATTCTGCAGCTAAAAACACACATACAAGTGATTGGTACAGTCTCTCCACCTCAGAAATAAAAAATTCACAAATATTGTAGTTAAACCAGTCACATATCTCATCCATTGTAGCATGAAAGAAGGTATGTGTCCTAAGGTACTGAAAAGGAGCATTGCAGAGCAATACATTAAAAAAAAAAAAAAAAAAAAAAAAACTCTTCGAGGATGAAGCCTCAAACTACACATCAGTATCATTGATTCCTACATTTAGTAAGATTTTTGAATCAATAATGCCGGCACAGCATAGTGCCTTTTTCGCTAAAAATGGTCTCCTCACAGAAACCCAACATGAATTTCAAAAGATCGCAACACAGTAACAGCTGTCACAGAATTTCTGCATTAAATTTATAACTATCTGGATGAAAGAAAGCATACTGTAGGCATATTTTTTGCTCTCAAAAGGTCTTTGACCTGATGAAGCATGCAGTTCTCTTGCAGAAACTGAGGGCATGCATATCATGCACATATTTGTTAAATTCTTATCTGTTGTTGCGGTCTTCAGTCTGGGGAGTGGTTTGAAGCAGCTCTCCATCCTACTCTATCCTGTGCAAGCTTCTTCATCTCCAAGTAAGTACTGCACCCTACATCAAAAATGGCTCTGAGCACTATGGGACTCAACTGCTGTGGTCATCAGTCCTCCAGAACTTAGAACTACTTAAACCTAACTAACCTAAGGACATCACACACATCCATGCCCGAGGCAGGATTCGAACCTGCGACCGTAGCAGTCGCACGGTTCCGGACTGCGCGCCTAGAACCCCGAGACCACCGCGGCCGGCCACCCTACATCCTTCTGAATGTGCTTAGTGTATTCACCTCTTGGTCTCCCTCTAAGATTTTACCCTCCACATTGTCCTCCAATACTAAATTGCTGATCCCTTCATGCCTCAGAACATGTCCTACCAACTGATTGCTTCTTCTAAGCAAGTTGTGCCACAAATTCCTCTTCTCCCCAATTCTTTTCAGTACCTCCTCATTAGTTATATGATCTACCCATCCTGTCTTCAGCATTCTTCTGTAGCACCACATTTCGAAAGCTTCTATTCTCTTCTTTTCTAAACTATTTACTGTCCATGTTTCATATCCATGCATGCCTACACTCCGTACAAATACTTTCAGAAAAGGCTTCCTGATGCTTAAATCTATACTCGATGTTAACTAATTTCTCCTCTTCAGAAATGCTTTCGTTGCCATTGCCAGTCTACATTTTATATCCTCTCTACTTCAACCATCATCAGTTATTTTGCTCCCCAAATAGCAAAACTCCTTTACTACTTTAAGTGTCAGCATCACCTGACTTAATTCGACTGCATTCCATTATCCTCGTTTTGCTTTTGTTGATGTTCATCTTATACCCTCTTTTCAAGACACTATCCATTCCATTCAACTGCTCTTCAAAGTCCTTTGCTGTCTCTGACAGAATTACAATGTCATCAGCGAACCTCAAAGTTTTTATTTCTTCTCCATGGATTTTAATACCTACTCCAAATTTTTCTTTTGTTTCCTTTATTGCTTGCTCACTATACAGATTGAATAACATCGGGGAGAGGCTACAACCCTTTCTCACTCCCTTCCCAACCACTGCTTCCCTTTCATGTCCCTCGACTCTTATAACTGCCATCTGGTTTCTGTACAAATAGTAAAGAGCCTTCCACTCCCTTTATTTTACACCTGTCATTCCAGTCATCATTGTCAAAGCTTTCACTAAGTCTTCAAATGCTAGTAACATAGGTTTGCCTTTCCTTAATCTAAGATAAGCCGTAGGGTCAGTATTGCCTCAGGTGTTTCAGCATTTCTACGGAATCCAAAATGATCTTCCCCGAGGTCGGCTTCTACCAGTTTTTCCATTCGTCTGTAAAGAATTCATGTCAATATTTTGCAGCCGTGACTTATTAAACTGACAGTTCGGTAATTTTCACGTCTGTCAACACCTGCTTTCTTTGGGATTGGAATTATTATATTCTTCTTGAAGTCTGAGGGTATTTCGCCTGTCTCATACATCTTGCTCATCAGATGGTGGAGTTTTGTCAGGGCTGGTTCTCCCAAGGCTATCAATAGTTCTAATGGAATGTTGTCTACTCCTGGGGCCTTTTTCCAACTTAGGTCTTTCAGTGCTCTGTCAAATTCTTGACGCATTATCATATCTCCCATTTCATCTTCATCTGCATCCTCTTCCATTTCCATAATATTGTCCTCAAGTACATTGACCTTGTATAGACCCTCTATATACTCCTTCCACCTTTCTGCTTTCCCTTCTTTGCTTAGAACTGGGTTTCCATCTGAGGTCTTGATATTCAAGCAAGTGTTTCTCTTTTCTCCAAAGGTCTCTTTAAGTTTCGTGTAGACAGTATCTATCTTACTCCTAGTGATATATGCTTCTGCATCCTTATGTTTGTCCTCTAGCCATGCCTGCTTAGCCATTTTGCACTTCCTGTTGATCTCATTTTTGAGACATTTGTATTCCTTTCTGCCTGCTTCATTTACTGCATTTTTGTATTTTCTCCTTTCATCAGTTAAATTCAATATCTATTCTGTTACCCAAGGATTTCTACTAGTCCTTGTCTTTTTACCTACTTGATCCTCTGCTGTCTTCACTATTTCATCTCTCAAAGCTTCTCATTCTTCTTCTACTGTGTTTCTTTTTCCCGTTCCTCCCAGTCGTTCCCTAATGCTGTCTCTGAAACTCTCTACAACCTCTGGTTCTTTCAGTTTATCCAGGTCCCTTAAATTCCAACATTTTTGCTGTTTCTTCAGTTTTAATCTACAGTTCATAACCAATAGATTGTGGTCAGAATCCACATCTGCTCCTGGAAATGTCTTACAATTTAAAACCTGGTTCCTAAATCTCTGTTTTACCATTATATAATCTATCTGAAACCGTCTAATATCTCCAGGCCTCTTCCATGTATACAACCTTCTTTTGTGATTCCTAAACCAAGTGTTTGCTATGATTAAGTTATGCTCTGTGCAAAATTCTACCAGGGACTTCCTCTTTCATTCGTTACCCCATTCCATATTCACCTAATACTTTTGCTTCTCTTCCTTTTCCTGTTATCAAATTCCAGTCCCTCATGACTATTAAATTTTGGTCTCTCTTCAGGATCTGAATAATTTCTTTTGTCCCATCATACATTTCATCAGTCTCTTCATCATCTGCAGAGCTAGTTTGCATATAAACTTATACTACTGTGGTAGACATGGGTTTCATGTCTATCTTGGCTACAATAATGTGTTCACTATGATGTTTGTAGTAGCTGACCCATGCTCCTATTTTTTTTTATTCATTATTAAATCTACTCCTGTGTTACCCCTATTTGATTTTGCATTTATAACCCTGTATTCACCTGACCAGAAGTCTTGTTTCTCCTGCCACCAAACTTCACTAATTCCCACTGTATCTAACTTTAACCTATCCACTTCCCTTTAAATTTTCTAACCTACTTGCCTGATTAAGGAACTTACATTCCATGCTCTGATCCATAGAATGCCAGTTTTCTTTCTCCTGATGATGACATCCTCCTGAGTAGTCTCCACCTGGAGATACGAATGGGGGACTATTTTACCTCCAGAATATTTTACCCAAGAGGACACCATCATCATTTAACCATACAGTAAAGCTGCATGCCCTGAGGAAAAATTATGGCTGTAGTTTCCCCTTGCTTTCAGCCTTTCATAGTATCTGCACAGCAAGGCCGTTTTCGTTAATGTTACATGGCCAGATCAGTCAATAATCCAGACTGTTGCCCCTGCAACTACTGAAAAGGCTGCTGCCCTTCTTCAGGAACCATGAGTTTGTCTGGCCTATCAACAAACACCCCTTCATTGTGCCTGCACCTTTGGTACAGCTATCTGTATTGCTGAGGCACGCAAGCCTCCCCACCAACGGCAAGGTCCATGGTTCATGGGGCGAGGAAAATCTTACTTGTTTACCTAAAAAACTGTAACAGTGCACAAAAATAAATTATCAAAATGGGGCAAGAGAAATCAACAGATTCTAAAGTCCTTGGTGAAGAGAAATCAACAGATTCTAAAGTCCTTGGTGTGGACTCGTATGGCAATCTTCCATGGGAAAATCATGTTAACTAGATATGCAGGAAAATAAGCAGTGCATTGCACTTGCTTAGCTAACTGTACAAAATTGTTTGTAATAAAATACTAAAAACAGTTTACTTTGGGATAATTTTCCCATTTATAAATTATGGAATAGAGCTGTGCGTATATGCTGCTGAACAGAATACTGGTACTAGAAAAGAGAGCTGTTAGGCTGATACATAGTCTGGGATACAGGAAATCCTATTGTGATGCCCTTATCAAAAATAAATATATCACTGTATAATTATTGTCTACATATTGACTTATAACATTTTTTGTAAGCCATCAGGGCAACATACCCAGATGTTATGATGAACATAATCACAACATAAGAAATAAGCGTGATTATCATAGACAAAAGAACAAAATTAAAAATACCATACCAGAATTTATATATCAGTGACTCAATGTGATACAACAAATTGACAGAATAAATAATAGTGTATGCTGGCAACCCATTTAAAATAAAATTAAATACTTGTCTTGTAAATAAATGTCCTTATTCACTGAAATAATTCTGTTCTGTATATAGCACGTATTAACCTCTGTAGGTAATACAGTAGACGCCAAATTATTTGGGGTGAATGCAAGGGAGAAGATGCACAAATAATTTAAAAACAATAATAATCAAGATATTTTCGAACATGTATTCCGTGTTTGAAAGTTTCTCCATGTTCTTTGCATAGGTATTGTTGGCCTGTGTATTTCTTAAAATAGTCTATGATGTTGCTTTGCTTCTGAGAGGAGGTGACTTTTTTTGCACATAATTTCAAATTTTTCTTGTAGCAATAATGTCATTATACTGAAACCCCATCTGCACCATATGATATAGAAGAGTGTTAACAGATTCCAGTGCGGTACAATGACTGAAAAGGCCATTCTCTTCATCACCACTTTCACATTCATATTCATTGTCCCCTTCTTTGTTTTGTTGTGAAACAGCAGTCACAATTTTGGTGACACTCATGTGCCGGAAGCCAGATTTAGATGTGTCAGTCCTCAGCCAGTCATTCAAGTTTTTTTCATCAACATCCTCAAAACCATTTAAGCCAGTCACCAGCTCATTATTTGTGCAGTTGATATTTCTTCATTACTGAAACCGTGAAAATCACTTTCTTCTATACCCAGAAGAATTTTCCTCTGTGATCAAACTAGTGTATGTGGCTTTACTTCCTACCAGGCATCAGAAATCCCATGTATGGAATCTGGAATTGTCAACTTCTTGCATAATACCACCAAATGATCATCTACTAGCATTCGCAGTAGATCAGCCCAGTTTAATTGTTGCAATTATGCTTTGATCCATTGGCTGTATGATGGCAGTCATGTTAGGAGGTAAAAACTTAGTTATGATGGGACCATCATCATGTAATAGAATCCTTTCATTGTGATGTTAACAAGCAATAGAACAGTCTTCTGTGGCAATCCTTTCACCTCTAGAAACTGTCAAACCTCTGGTACAATATGTGTGTGAAACAAGTTTTTGTAACTTTCACTATCCATCCATACTCCTTTTTGATTGTAATAATGTACAGTGATATCCATAGGTGTGACGTCCTTGAACTCTGAGGCCTTGTTGATTTTTTAATCTCTAATAGTTTCACTTTGTTGTTTCCAGAAGCATTAGTGACAAATTTGTAATGCATCCTTTAGACTACTTGTATCTAGGAGTATGAACTTTGCTCATAAAAGCAAGAGTTCTGGTTGGTAGATATTTCCTATATGGACCATTTTTGTCTGCATTATAAATTTTGTCTGTTGTGAAATTGTCTTCTTCCACAAATTTCTGGTACTCTTCCTGGAAGGAATCAGTTGCCACAAGATTTGAATTAAGCCGCTCTCCTTGCAGTGTAAGTTCACAAATCCCATGATGTTTGAAATTGGTCAGCCATCCAGATGAGGCATGAAATCTCCCTGTAACCATAGAACTTCATGAAAAACTTTACTTTTTTTTGGCACACATCATGCCTGAAACAATGACACCTTCTGATCATTTTTGGCAAAACCATTGCAAGAGAGCAGCATCTGATTCATCAGATGTAGATCTCTTGTTGCTTTATTGTGCAAATGGTCCAAAACAAGAATTGAATTCCCTGACAAAATACTGTGTTTTCTGCAGATTCTTTCTAATTTCTCAAATAGTCTGCATTCCAGTACCACAAATCAGCACTTAGTTTTTTCAACAATTTTCCCCTTCTCAAATCTTTCAGTTAACAGTAATTTCTGTTTTAATGTCAACACATGTTTCTTTTGCTCTCCATCGTATGTTTCACAAATTTCTTTTAACTTGCTTTGTTGACACTTAAATGCCAATTAACATCAGAAAACTGAGTTTGTTTTCATTGTACATGGAATATGCTGGCCAGTAAAAATATAAATGGTATTCTGTTGTCATGCGACAATTGTTTAAGCAACGGAAATTGCACTTATTGTTATATGATGGGTTGTTTCATATTGTTTGGTAGAGAAAAATATTGCACATCTCCCCTACTCCCAAATAAACTTCAAACAGGATAATCCACACACAAATAATTGGGAGTACACTTTATGTTATGTATTAAACCTTTGTGCACAAATATGTGTACTATATACCTTTGTCACAATATGACATTTGTAAAATCCGTAATTTGATAACTACATCAAAAATAAACACAAATAAATAAATAAAATGCCAAGCAGAAGCTATGGCAGAGGTAATATATGAGGTGGTTGCCTTCACAAATGGAATAGTGATGGGATTGAAATGGGATGCACTAGATGTCTTGAACTGGGATTGTAAAAAAAAATGTGACCCGTATAGTGACAGTCTGACCCCGAGAGATAAATAAGAATAAACTAGGATATTTTGTAAGTTGATTGGGAGGCAGACTACCTTTTAGGAAGAGGAGTGTGCACTGATATGAAACTTCCTGGCAGATTAAAACTGTGTGCCGGACCAAGACTCGAACTTGGGACCTTTGTCTTCTTTTCATATCAGCGCACATTCTGCTGCAGAGTGAAAAATCTCATTCTGGAAACATCCCCCAGGCTGTAGCTAAGCCATGTCTCTGCAATATCCTTTCTTTCAGGACTGCTAGTTCTGCAAGGTTCGCAGGAGAGCTTCTGTGAAGTTTGGAAAGTAGGAGACGAGGTGCTGGCAGAAGTAAAGCTGTGAGGATTGGACATGAATCATGCTTGGGTAGTTCAGATGGTGGAGCACTTGCCTGCGAAAGGCATAGGTCCCAAGTTCAAGTCTCAGTCTGGCACACAGTTTTAATTTGCCAGGAAGTTTCATTTTTGGGGATCTATTCCTCACTTCAGGACACAAGAAAAGATAGTCAGAATCATTGTGAAGGATGCAGTGCAGTTGCTCTAATCAGGAATGATAATTTGAAGTGAGAGAGTGTACCTTTGTGGCAGTTTAGTGAGGTCTGGTTGAATTATTATTATCATGACAGGATACAACAAGGGAGATCTGTTTGTGAACAAGAGGCTGTGGTGAAGGATTTGGGGTGGAGGGGTTAATTAATTATTTTATTTGGGAGGGGGGTTATTAGCAACACCATACAATTAATGAACCCTCTATTTAACACTGGGTTTTGCCCTGCAGCTTTTGCAACTCAGTCATTAAAAATACAAACAGACCAGTTCACTAAGTACCTTCACACTGCCTTCAGGTACTGTGATGAATTACAATCTTGTGAAAGAAAGGCAGCAGCTGGCAGCACTTACCCAGCAAAACTTAATTTGTGTGTGCAAGTATGTGTTCATGTGCTTGTATGTTCTCTCAAGGACAATACATGTTTAAAACCTGAGCAATAATGTTTTTTTTATATATAATTCTGTCTAATGCTCACTGCTTCCCCTACACAGTAACTGATTCACTTTTCTCATATTAGGTTTTATATTCCAAACTGGAGTTTTTATGAGAAGGAAAGTTGCTACTCACCATATAGTGGAGATGGTGAGTTGCAGATAGGCACAACAAAAAGACTCTCTTACACACACACACACACACACACACACACACACACACACACTCATTCACACAAATGCAGCTCACACACATGACAGCAGTCTCAGGCATCTGAAACCACACTGTGTATGTGTATGTGTGTCTATTGTTGACGGAGGTCAATGGCTGAAAATTTTAATTGTGAGAGTCTTTTTGTTGTGCCTATCTGTGATTCAGCATCTCCCCTATATGGTGAGTTGCAACTTCCCTTCTCATAATATTGTCACATTCCATCCTGGATATTCCTTTGTTTGAAACTGGAAATTTTGTTATGTGTTCATATTTATATTTTCTAATTACATAAAATTAATAATTTCAGGAAACAAACTGCAGAATGTCACACTTACATTGTCATTGACTCCTGATGCCGAGAGAAAAGGAAACAGCCAAGATTTATTAATTTTTGACCGGAGTCCTGATAGTGCAGCAAATATAGATTCAATTCCTTCAAAGTATATACAGCCACTCAAACAAGGAGCAGTTTCTGGATTGGCACATGGACCCAGGTTAAACTGTCCAGTAAGTCCTTCCTTTGTCTCTCTACTTGTTTTCTAACATTTGGAAAATAATTAAAAGTATGTCTGTAAAATTTCCCAACATCTACCTAACTCCAAGACAAACACATATAAAGACATAAAATTAATGTCTTTTAGAACCAATAGCCCTTTCTTCCATCAGGTAAAGATTATAGGAAAAGAGATTGATAAGGCTTAAGAATACAGGAAGAGTTACAGAATACATCACTCAGGACTTCATCCCAAGGAAGAGTTAACAAGCTGCACGAGAAGAAAAATGGATTATCGACAATGGATTAAATTTGAAAACATGGGTACTGAAATGGCAAAGAGGGTAGTAGCCAAGCTCAATATGAAAGTTAATATGAATAAAATGAGCTAAAAGAAGAGAACAAAGCTAGATATTAGAGGAATTGGAAAATATGGACCAAAATTAGGGAAATTGACAGAAAAGACAAGGAAAAGCTTTGGCAAAAGAAGAATGAAATAGAAGACGAAAATTACCTTAAATTGAGAAAAGGCAGATATTGTAGAGCAAGTTCCCATCTGGCATTTTGTTCCTATAATTATCCTATCACAAAGCTCTCCTTCAATTTCTTGATGGGATGAGCTAAGGGAAGATATAAAAATGGCATTGAGAAGCCAAAGTGACTCAGAACGTCAGATTACAAGAGATGTAGAAGGCATAACAAATGAACTGAAAATAACAGTGAATTGTGACTGATGAAATTCAGACCCTGAAGTGTTACTGGGCTTCAGGCAGTTGCCAAATCAAAGGAAAAAATTAATAACTGGAAATAAATGGAAAATAAACCAGTAATATTAAGTGAAAAGCAGATTGGAAGGGAGGAAACTAATGAGAACAGCATCAAATAAACTATAAAATGTAACAAACATAATTGTTACTATACAAACATAGCTTTTCCTGGTACATGATTAGGTTACAAAGTGCACTGGAATGTAACCAGGTTGTGATGTAATCCACGACCAACCAATATTTCTGCAGCCAAGTCGCCTGCCATTCTCATTAGCATCTGCAAGAGATATACTTTATGTAGTGTAAATTTCATCCACAGACGTGAATGTTACAGACTTAAAACTGATGTTGATCATTGTCATGGTCTTTATCACAGTAATATTTCCAGTGTAAGGGAGAGTTTCCCTGACTGTTATAGCTCTCTGGAAATTTTACCAAATCAGTGAGATGCAGGACTAAGGGGAACCTGTAACTCTCTTTCGAAATTTATTTACTTCTTTTCTCTTATCTGCTACTTCTAAAAAAATGTATTCATTTGAAATAATGGCCAAATCATAAAGAAATGATGGAATCCTCTATGTTGACATATACTGCAAGATGATGAGTAAAGTGATGGTGACTTTCTGTCATAGATTTGTTTGGTTGCTGTAGGTAAGTTTATCGCTTATATTTATCCGAGTAATAAAACACGTTGTAGTGGACTGACTGATATGCTACAACATGTGAGACTTCTAACTGTCAATTCAGATTTTAATTTTATTGATTCCTGCATATTTTTACTGAATATTTTAAACTGAACAGCTGTCCATGTATAAGTTAAGTGTAGGATTGCTCACGAAGAAAAACTATGTTGAGTAATTCCATATAGACAACTTGATTATATGTGGAGCACAGGTGAGTAAATAATTTAAATTAGTTGCTAACAGAGGCTTCATCACAAACTTGACTTAAAAAAATTAGAGAACAAACTCATATATGACTTTAAAAAAGCTCCGATGAACTGAGGATAGATAGCTACTCATCACACAGAGGATGTACTGAGACGCACACGTGCGCTCGCGCGCGCGCATACACACACACACACACACACACACACACACACACACACACACACACACACACAGAGCCGCGTGGGATAACCGTGCAGTTTAAGCTGTCTTGTCATGGTTTGTGCGACTCCCCCTGTCGGAGGTTCGGATCCTCTCTCGGGCATAGGTGTGTGTGTTGTCCTTAGCACAAGTTAGTTTAATTAGTGTGTAAGCCTAGGAACCGATGACCTCAGCAGTTTGGCCCCATATTCCTTACCACAAATTTCCATTTTCCACACACACACACACACACAGACATACACACACATGTACACATACACACATAGAAATTTTTTCAAGCTATGTCGTTCATAAGAAGTAGAAAACACATGCATTCACACAAGCACAATTCACATACATGGCAACTGTCATTTCTTGGCAATAAGGCCCAACTGCAACTGCATCTGAAGTGAGCAGCAATTTATCTGGGTTGGATAGTGGCAGTACAAAAGAGATGTGGGATGGGTAGGTGGAGGTATAGCAGGGTATGGCTAGGGCAAGATACCAGTCCTGCTTTGGGAGTATGCAGGGACAATGTGGGGACAGGACTGGTCTGCTACATGCAGCATCAGGCTGTGCTCTTTGTGTGTAGGGAGAGGAGTGGAGGAGTGAAATAGAGAAGGGGAAAGGACTAAGTACTGGCAGGATAGGAGGCGTGTGTAGTACTGGAATGGGAGCAGAGAAGGGAATATGCAATATGCAGTTGGAGCACAAGGAGTAGCAAAAGTGGTTTCGAGGGGGGGGGGGGGGGCGGGTTACAGTAACAAAAGCTACGAGGGTCACTCCAAAAGAAATGCACACAATTTGTTAAAAATACATTTTTCGTTCTGCAGGTGTGAAAGTTTTACAGTGTGTAGATACATCCTTCCCACATGTTTTCAAACTTAGTTCAGCCAGTTCCCGTGAGTGGTGCTGTCACAGCATGTCTTCAAGATGGCTGCTATACTTGATGTTCATCAGAAGCAATGTGCTGTCATAGAATTCCTGTGCTGTGTAAACGAGACAGTGGGAAACATCCACAAGAGGTTGAAAAAGGTGTATGGAGATGCTGCTGTCGATCGCAGTACAGTTAGTCGGTGGGCAAGCAGGTTACATGATGAAAGCAGGCACGGCAATATTGAGGACTGTCCTCGCAGTGGCAGGCCTCGTACTGCACACACTCCAGACAATGTGCAGAGAGTTAACGAATTGGTGACTGCTGACAGACACATCATAGTGAACGAATTGTCACGCTACATTGGGATAGGGGAAGGAAGTGTTTGCAGAACACTGAAAGTGTTGGCATTAAAAAATGTTTGTGCCAGGTGGGTTCCCAGGATGTTGACAGTGGATCACAAAGAATGGACAACAGTGAAACACCCGCCTTACAGTCCTGACGTGGCTCCATGTGACTATAATCTCATTGGGAAACTCAAAAACTCTCTTCGTGGAACAAGGTTTGGAGAAGATGACTCCCTTGTGCACGCTGCCAAAAAGTGGCTGCAACAGGTTGGTCCAGAATTTCACCATGCGGGTATACAGGCGCTAGTTCCAAGATGGTGTAAGGCAGTTGAGAGGGATGGAAATTATATTCCTAAAGAATGTATCTACACACTGTAAAACCTTCAAACATGTAGAATAAAAGATGGATTTAAAAAAAATAGTGTGCATTTCTTTTGGAGTGGCCCTCGTATGTTATAGGGAGAGTTCTCACATGCGTAATTCAGAAAAACTGGTGTTGGTGGGAAGAATGCATATAGCACAGGCTGTGAAACAGTCATTACAGTGAAACTCACCATGTTGAGCAAAATGCTCAGCAACTGGGTGGTCCAGCTGTCCCTTGACTACAGTTAGGCAGTATCCATTCGTATAGACAGACAGTTTGTTAGTAGTCGGGTGCAGGTAGAATGCAGCACAGTGGTTGCAGTGAAGTTTTTAAATCTCACTGCTCCTTTCACTGGTGGCTTTGCCTATTTTAGATGCCTGTGGCAGGACTGGAATAAGTGATAGAGAGAGGATGTATGAAATAGGTCTTGCATCTACATCTATTGCAAGGATATGAGAGCAGAGGCAGAGTATGTTTGGAGAAGGATATGACATTGGTCGGGTGAGAGGGATAATGGGGAGGATGCTTCTCATTTCAGGGCATGATGACAGATAGTTGAAACCCTGGCAGAGAATATGATTCAGTAGCTCCAGTCCTGGGTGGTACTGAGTCACAAGAGTAGTGTCAACTTCCATTCCAATGTGGGTACACCAGTTCCCATCAGATCACTGTAATTAAGCACCATTGGGCATGGCTGGTACTTGGACAGATGACTGTCCTAATACACCATGCACTGTTGGTAATTTTCTCTTTGCCTTTATGCCAGAGGGGACAAGAGTGTGGGTGCATAAAGTCCATGATCACCATTTTTTGTGCCAATGTCCTGGTTTAAATTACAAACCTCAATGTAGTGTCTCATGAAATGAGTGCTTGCAGTATTGTTGATTATTATCTCTGTGTCAAATGGGGACATTTGTGCTGTGGTGCTCTTCAAGAGTAGGTCATGTGCCATGCCATACAATTTTACCTTCTTATGAGAGGAGTGCCCTTTGTGGCCGCACAGGTATTGGGTGTGGAGCTGATAGGTGTTCTATCCCCTACTGAGGTGAACAGTATCTTGAGGAGCAGGGAAGACAGTTCAGAATTGTCCTATGACACAAGGAGCTCATATGCAGCCAGTGGCAACTGTGGTGAAGTGGTGTCTCATGAGTGGCTATTGAAAGTGCAGTGGCAGATATGACACACACTGAAGGTGACACAACAACTCGGTGGGCAGTGGGAGTGGCATCAGCGAGGGCAGGTGCAGTTCATTGCAAGGACTTGAAGCGGTTCTTGATCATTCAGAGTCCAGGACATGTGTAGCCTCCTCTGCATGGAGTGCAGACCTATGTATCCATGTACGGAAGGATGCAGCATGGTACCATGTCAATGTAAAATACTATCTGCTGATCACAGCGCTGCATGCTGTGACTCACATACCGTGTATTTTGGTGATGCTGGCACTCCCAGATGCTGTGGCAGCTGCTGGTATCACATACGCAGTATCTTGCCTCATCTATTTGCTAACAATCTTGTAGGTTAGTCGGGAGTGAAACCTGGCCCCCTAAAGTAGAGGGAAGTGTCGTCGTCAAACTATGCATAAGACAGCCCTATATACTCCATAGTAGGTGACTGGGGATGCAAGGCATGGCAGATCTGGTTCTGGACAAGACTGGAAAGGTAATTTCAGTCTGTGAAGGCCTCAGTGAGGCCCGTGGTGTAGTTGGAAAGGAACTCCTCATAATTACAGATGCAACAACTGTGAGTAACTAGGTTTTATGGAAGAGACTTCTTGGTGTGGAATGGGTGGCAGCCATTGAAGTAGAGATATTGTTGATGAATGGTAGGTTTGATTTGGATGGAGTTTCTGATGTAGTTGACCTTGAGCTGGAGGGCAACATTGATCAAGATGACAAAGGGGTGAGAATGTTTTGAGGTTCTGGAGGAATGTGGATAGTGTGTTCTCACCATCAGTCCAGATCATGACGAAGTCTGCAATGAAACTGAACCAAGTGAAATGTCGCGTGGGGTAGCAATGCAGTCTGAGACACCTCGTCACGGTTCATGCGGCTGCCCCCATCGGAGGTTCGATTCCACCCTCGGGCATGGGTGTGTCTTTAGCATAAGTTAAATTAAGTATTGTGTAAACTTAGGAACCAATGACCTCAGCAGTTTGGTCCCATAGGACTTACCACAAGTTTTCAATTTTCAAGTGAAATGTTTGGGATTCTGGATATTTATGAAAGATGCCTCTAGATGATCCATAAATAGGTTAACATATGATGGTGCCATGCAGGTGCCCATTGCGGTACCACAATTTGTTTGTAGGTGATATCTTCAAAGGAGAAGTAATTGTAGGTGAGGATATAGTTGATCATAGTGACCAGAAAGGAGGTTGTAAGTTTGGAGTCAGTCATGTGTTAGAAAAGATAGTATTCCATAGCTCAAGGCCATGGGCACTGGGGACATTAGTATGTTAGTGTAGAGGGGTTGCCACCAGCAGTGATGAGGAGAGCACTGCATGGTAAAGAAACAGAAACTATGGAGAGTCAGTGAAGGAAATGGTTGACGTCTTTTATATAGTTGGGTAGGTTTCAGTAATATGCCGAAGGTGTTCCTTCACAAGAGCAGGGACACTCTCTGTGGGAACACTAGCTGGGAAGGGGGGGGGGGGGGGGGGGAGAGCGAGAGAGAGGAGAGATTCGGGGGAGAGTTTCTGGGCTGAATATAAGGATTTGAGGAAGGACTGGAGATCCTGCTAGATTGCTGGAATGGGGTCGCTGTGGTAGGGATTGTAAGTGGATGTACGTTGCAGTTGGAAAAAATTGTTTTAACATATTTTTGAATAATTTATCACCTCATAGGGACTAAAATCATTTGGAAGCAAGTTAAAATTTGTGTTGATACAGTATTTTACACATGTCTGAAGTACAAACAAATTCTTCATGTGGAATTTCCTTCTTGTGGTATGACTGTGGTATGGATTGTGTCCTTCGTAGTGAGGAGGATTGTCAGTTATGACTGTCATAATTGAATACATGTTTTGTGAGGTGGACACCAGTATAAACACTTGTCCAAAATATACTATGGCAAGATGTTCTTAGGGGCATTTCACACCCAATTCAGACGATGTTTTTATCTTGGGTAAATACTTTTTTATGCTGATGAATTGACCAAGAAAGGAGTCCACAAATAACTAAAATAGGCAGACTTTAAGGTTACCAGCACAGTCTTTTTGAGATTTGGGGGATATTATGTTCCCAGCTAAGCCTGCTATCCATTTGGACATTTAAGAATTTTGAGCAGTATGCTCTCTGTATCTGCCAACCTTTGTGTACAATAACAATCTATTGTGAGTGTTAGTGGTCAGGATGGAAATGGAAATAATTTTTTATGGGGTTTAT
Organism: Schistocerca nitens; assembly: GCF_023898315.1. Taxonomy (NCBI): domain Eukaryota; kingdom Metazoa; phylum Arthropoda; class Insecta; order Orthoptera; family Acrididae; genus Schistocerca; species Schistocerca nitens. The sequence goes on along the minus strand of NC_064614.1, from coordinate 923,124,876 downwards.
TGCTTTTGCATTAACTGTGATTCAGTTCTGAGTATCTTCTAGCAACTGGTTTGCATTAATCTACAGAGAGGTGGATATTTAGTTTCAGTCACATTGCCCATATTGTCAGCAAACATTGCCTTGTTGTAGTACAAAGGTAGGTCATTAGTATATATGAGAAATAATTGGGGGACTGAGGATAGATCCTTTTGAGACCCCATATCATACCTTTCCCAGTCAGACTCTACTCCTGCTACCCATTTGTTGTTTATGTTTAAAAGTATGCCCTGTAGAGAAGATTATAGCCAGTCATTCAGTTGTCTTCTGATTTCTCCAGAGGTATCATGTGACTGACACAGTTGAAAGGTTTCGAAAGACGACAGGATACACAAACCAGCGATGTCTTTTGTCTGTGTATTCCTATGTGTCATTTGTGATTGAAAATATGATTTCATTTCGAAATACAAATTAGTTTTTACTCAGCTGTCAAGATGCTTCACATTCCTGCCATATGTTAGTTTTTCAAGTACTTTAGACAATGCTGTCAGAAGGGAGGCAGGATAATAATTTGAAACATATGCAGCACTGCCTTTGTAAATGGGCTTCATGATTGAAATTTCAATCAGTGAGGGAGAGAGGTTAATTCAGGGAGACATGAACAAGAATTTTTGTTAACTGATTACAGAACACTTTTAACTGTGTACTTGACTAATTGTGTACATATATTGATATTTTGTTTTTGTCTTTCTTATTTCATACACTATATCTAAAAGAAAGATGAGACTTACCAAACAAAAGCGCTGGCAGGTCGATAGACACACAAACAAACACAAATATACACACAAAATTCAAGCTTTCGCAACAAACTGTTGCCTCATCAGGAAAGAGGGAAGGAGAGGGAAAGGCGAAAGGATGTGGGTTTTAAGGTAAGTCTTTCCGCTCCCGGGATTGGAATGACTCCTTACCCTCTCCCTTAAAACCCACATCCTTTCGCCTTTCCCTCTCCTTCCCTCTTTCCTGATGAGGCAACAGTTTGTTGCGAAAGCTTGAATTTTGTGTGTATATTTGTGTTTGTTTGTGTGTCTATCGACCTGCCAGCGCTTTTGTTTGGTAAGTCTCATCTTTCTTTTAGATATAATTTTTCCACGTGGAATGTTTCCCTCTGTTATATTCATATCATTATTTCATACACTGTTATATTTGTTTTGTAAATGCCCAAACAAACAAACTTGTCATACACTGATGTGAGATTTGTACTTATCTGTTCTAATGGATCAGAGAAATATTTTGGTTTTTTCCAGTAATTTAGTGACCTTTTATAAAGAGCCATTTCACCCTGTTTTCTCAGCAAAAAATTGAAAAATGCTCATTAAAGATTTCTGCCACCCTATTTTTATTACATACTGTGTTTTGTTGTTTTCAGTGTTTATAAAACAGCCTTGGGTCCTATCTGAAAGGACAACAACAGTCTCATTGCTTATTACCCCAAACAATTTTGGCTTTGTTACTAGACTTATTCTTTTTGAGCTGGAATGTAAAATTTAAGATTTCTTAATAACTGTACTTAATATTGTGCAATATTTTTGTACTGATTTAGCTGGGCTGGGTTGAAGGTTTTGATCTGATATATAATACTTGCCTTCATTTGCAGGAAGTATTTATACCAATATTGCATCAGCATCGAAGCATACTAGTGTTGAGTTTGTATCTGTTCTTGGGCGCCATGACCGACCTCATTTGAACTCTTCTGTCAAGAGAGTTAATTTGGAGCTGGAACGGCTGCTCATGTTGGGTGCGGGGTCACACATTGGTGTGGTTCATGTTGATTCTCTCAGTAGGTGGGATTATACTAGGCATGGCCTTCACCTCAACAGGAAGGGGAAGGGTAAATTGGCTGGGGAAATAGCAGGAAAGTTAAAGGGGGGAGGCACTGTCATGAGTGGTAAAATACCAGTGGTTATAGGATTCAGAAAAGACCCTTTTTTAGGGTAGGGAGGACAGAAAGAAAGAAAATTTTAAGAGAGGTTAGAACTGAGACAAACCATCAGTTTGAGAAAGAAATCAAAAAACATAATTCCAGCTTATTACATCTGCATAAACAGCCATTGGTTAAGAATTTTCAACTGTCAGCAGATATTTTAACTCCACCCAATTTTAACTCAGTCAATGAGAAATGTCAGCTATCTTTATTGCATCAAAATATTCGAGGACTGAGAAATAAAATTAATGAATTAACTATCTGCATAGATGAATTAGAGTCTTCAAACCCAGCTGACATAATCTGCCTCTCCGAACAAGGTTAGCATCTCACTTTTGTAGATCAGAAATGGAGAAAGGAGGAGTTGCCACATTGATCAGGAACTGTCATAAGTTTAAGAACATAGACATTCATAAATTTTGCCTAGAACAGCATATGGAAGCATGTGCAACAGAATTAGAATTTCACAAAAAATCCTTCATAATATTAAGTGTATATCGAGCACCTGCAGGTAACTTTAATCTGTTTGTCAACCACCTTGAAGCTGTACTGGACCATTTAACAAACAAAAACAAAGAAATAGTGGTTACTGGTGATTTCAATGTAGATTTCCATAAAGACTCTCCCAATAAGAACTTATTTGAGTTAGTAACACTATCATTCAACTTAATTCCCACTGTAAAGTTCCCCACTAGGATAGCCAATTGCTCACAAACAGCCATTGATAATATCTTTATAGAAAAGTCCAATGAACAAAATTATATTACAAAACATATAGTCAATGGCCTCTCAGACCATGAAATGCAGTTCCTTCTGTTAAATGTTAATACTGAACAGGATATAAAATCTGTTAAATCTGAGCTCAAGAGGGTAATCAGTAAGCCAAAAATTGATTATTTTAGGACACTCCTCAGAGACATTCACTGGACTGATGTTTACAGTGCTCATGGCATGAATGAAAAATATAACATTTTTGCTAATAAAGTGCTTACCTTATTCGAACACTGCTTTCCCCCAAAACTTACCAAGGTTAGAGCAAAGTCTACAAAGAAGCCATGGATTACTCGAGGAATAGGGGTATCTTGTAAAACAAAAAGAAAACTGTATCTGTCAATCCGAAACATTTCCAATGTTGATGCTATAGCACATTATAAGAAATACTGCAAAATATTAATATTACTGTAATACGGATGTCAAAGCAAATATATTACAAGGAAAAGATAGTCATATCAGATAACAAAATAAAGACAATATGGGATATAGTGAAGGAGGAGACCGGTAGAACCAGACATGAAGAGGAACAAATAGCATTAAGAGTAAATGATACATTGGTAACAGATGTGTATAGTGTTGCAGAACTTTTTACAAACATTTTATAACTGTTACTGAAAAGATGGGGTTGTCAGGTTCGGTAGATGCTGCTATGGATTACCTTAGACCAGGCATTTCAAGTAACTTCCATAATATGAATTTGACCCTCACTACCCCAACAGAAAGAATGTCCATCATAAAATCTTTAAAACCAAACACATCTAGTGGGTATGATGAAATATCAACAAAGTTAATTAAAGAATGTGATTCTGAGCTAAGTAACATATTAAGCTATCTGTGTAACCAGTCGTTTATTAGTGGAATATTTCCTGAATGGCTGAAATATGCTGAAGTTAAGCCAATGTTTAAGAAGGGAGATAAAGAAATAGCATCAAATTTCCGTCCAATTTCACTGTTGCCAGCATTCTCAAAAATTTTCGAAAAAGTAATGTACAGTCGTCTTTATAACCATCTTATCTCAAATAACATACTGTCAAAGTCACAGTTTGGATTTCTAAAAGGTTCTGATATTGAGAAGTCTATCTACACTTACAGTGAAAATGTGCTTAATTCATTAGACAAAAAATTGCAGGCAACTGGTATATTTTGTGATCTGTCAAAGGCATTTGACTGTGTAAATCACAATATCCTTTTAAGTAAACTAGAATATTATAGTATAACAGGAAATGCTGCAAAATGGTTCAAATCTTATATCTCTGGCAGGAAACAAAGGGTGTTATTAGGAAAGAGACACGTATCAGGCTATCAGGCATCATCCAACTGGGAACTAATTACATGTGGGGTCCCACAAGGTTCCATTTTGGGGCCCTTACTTTTTCTTGTGTATATCAAAGACCTTTCATCAGTAACATTACCAGATGCCAAGTTTGTTTTGTTTGCCGATGATACAAACATTGCAATAAATAGCAAATCAAGTGTAGTCCTAGGAAGATCAGCCAATAAAATATTTGTGGACATTAATCACTGGTTCCTAGCCAATTCTTTGTCACTAAACTTTGAAAAAACACACTACATGCAGTTCAGAACTTGTTAGGGGTGTCCCAAGAGTATATGTCTAACATATGATGACAAGAAGATAGAAGAAGTGGACAGTGTTAAATTCTTGGGATTACAGCTTGATAATAAATACAACTGGGAGGAGCACACCACAGAACTGCTGAAGCATCTTAACAAATATCTGTTTGCAATGCGAATTTTGTCAGACATAGGGGATATAAAAATGAAGAAGCTGGCATACTATGCTTACTTTCATTCCATAATGTCATATGGGATTATTTTTTGGGGTAATTCATCAAGCCAAGCTAAAGTTTTCCGGGCACAAAAACGTGCAGAGTTATATGTGGTGTGAACTCAAGAACATCCTGCAGAAGCCTGTTTAGGGAACTAGGGATACTAACTACTGCTTCCCAATATATTTATTCCTTAATGAAATTTGTCATTAAAAATATATCACTTTTTCAAACCAACAGCTCAATTCATGGAATCAATACTAGAAATAAGAATAATCTTCACAAGGATTTAAAGTCACTTAGTCTTGCACAAAAAGGTGTGCATTATTCAGGAACACACATTTTCAATAACTTGCCAGCAGCCATAAAAAGCTTAACAACCAATGAAATCCAGTTTAAGAGAAGCCTAAAGGATTTATTGGTGGCCAACTCCTTCTACTCCATTGATGAATTTCTTAGTAAAACCAACTGATTTGTATATAAGTACAACATAACTTCTGCACAATTTCAGTGCAGTAATGTGTTCATTGAAAATGTGTGTGTGTGTGTGTGTGTGTGTGTGTGTGTGTGTGTGTGTGTGTGTGTGTGCTAGTATAATCTAACTTCTGCATCATTTCAGTGCAGTAATGTGTTCATTGTAAATAAGTATTACAGTAGTTGTATTACCTTATAAATAAATAAAAACCTTTTTTATTTTAAATTCAGTGCATTAGTATTTGTAAAATGACGATCATTCCACTTGGGACCTGTGGAATGGTACATTAGCTTATTTGTTTTAGTTGTAAATATTTGTCATGTATTGTTGTTTTTCTGACATGTTCCACATCCTGGAGGACCTCCTCACTACGGATCAATTGGAATGAAAGTAAATATAATCTAATCTAATCTAATCCAATGGTTATTCATGGCTTAATAGTGGCTTCCTAGTTTTGAGCCCTATAAATTCTTTTTGAAAAAGTACTTTCAGTTGTATGTCCCATATCACTACTGAACAAAGTATACTTGAAACTTAGGATTTACATTGTCCTCATCTAACACATACCTCCAATTTACTTCTTGGACATATTTATATTTAAAGTCCTCAGTATTTGCCTTATTTATTGTCCGAAATACTTTCCATATTTTTGTACTGATTAGCTGGGCTGGGTTGAAGTTTTTGATCTGATATATATTACTTGCTTTCATTTGCAGGAAGTATTTATACCAATGGTTATTCATGGTTTAATAGTGGCTTCCTAGTTTGGAGCCCTATAAATTCTTTTTCGAAAAAGTACTTTCAGTTATATGTCCCATATCACTACTGAACAAAGTATACTTGAAACTTAGGATTTACATTGTCCTCATCTAACACATACCTCCAATCTACTTCTTGGACATATTTATATTTCAAGTCCTCAGTAGTTGTCTTATTTACTGTCCAAAATACTTTCCAATGAGACTCAGTCAGGTGCTTACTAATACTTAGATCATTTTTAGTGAGTTTTTTTGTCATCATGATCAGTGTGACCCCACAGAATTTGGTAAACAATTATGTCAATTGTCAGAGCTGTTGGTCACATGCATTGGGAAGGGGCAATTAGTGAAAATACATTTGTCATCATGAAATGCTTTCCATGTATTTCAGTAAAAAAAATACGATACCTCCAGAGAGGTTAGTGAAAGAACATTAAGTCAACCTGTAAAAGACAATTACCAATGATTGAACATGCAGAACCCAAATTGTCCAATCTTAGCATTACCAAAAATACTATAACCAAAGTAGACAGTAGCCTTTCAGGCTAAAATGAGTTCATATAAACTTCCACATTTCATGAGGCCATGTCATCCTCTGTGGAGTGTAGGAAGATTCGGATATTTGAAGATAACTGATTACCTGTGTACTCTGTGTGTGTGTGTGTGTGTGTGTGTGTGTGTGTGTGTGTAGCATATTTATGAGTTTTGAACTGACACTGAAAGTGCCTGGGTATCATAATATATGTAAAGGAAAAGAAAGAAGCTTCAACACCTTGTTGATGAAATAAAGTCATTATTGGTTTTGGGAAGGATGGGGAAGGAATGCAGATGTGTCCATTTCATAATATGCCATAAATTATTTAGAGAAACCACAAAAAATGTGGAGGGAAGGAATGCAGATGTGTCCATTTCATAATATGCCATAAATGATTTAGAGAAACCACAAAAAATGTAAATCTGTATGGCCAGAGGGGAATCTGAACTTACTTCCTCCTGAATGTGAGTTCATTGTCTTACAAGTGTTTTACTTTACTTGCTCATAACATATGATTTTAACATTATAGCACTTGACACCTCCATGAATCATAGGCCTTGTCACATTAGGTCTTGAGTGGTCTGACAATACAGATAACCATACTACAGGTGCAACCACGATGGAGGGATATCTGTGATGAGACAAACATGTGGTTCCTGAAGAGAGAGCAGCAGCCTTTTTAGTAGCTGCTGGGGCAGCAGTCTGGATGACTGACTGATCTGGTCTTGTAACATTAGCCAACATAGTCTTGCTGAGCTGATTACTGTGAACAGCTGAAAGGGAGGGGAAACTATGGTCATCATTTCTCCAGAGGGTGTGCAGCGCTTCTGTACGATTAAATGTTGATGGTATCCTCATGGGTAAAATATTCTGGAGATAAAATAGTCCCCTATTGGGATCTCCAAACAGGAACTACTCATTTGAACAAAGCCACAAGGAAAACTAAAACTCCCAAGCGAGATGGTGCAGTAGTTAACACATTCAGGAGGACGACAGTTCAAACTCGCATCCGGCCATCATGATTTAGGTTTTTGAATAATTTTCCTAAATTGCTTCAGACAAATGCCAAGATGGTTCCTTTGAAAGGGCATGGCCAACTTTCTTCCCCGTCGTTCCCTAAACCAATGGAACCGATAACCTTGGTTTTTGGTCCCCTCCCATGAATCAACCAACCAAAGCCAATACTGACATTCTACAGGATGGAGTGTGCAATGTTAGATCCCTTAATTTGCTAAGGAGGTAGAGGATTTAAAAAGAGAAATGATTTGGTTGAAGTTAGATGTAGTGGGAATTAGTGAAGTTCAGTGTGAGAAAAACTGGACTTCTAATCAGCCGAGTAAAGGGTGATAAATAAAAAGTCAAATAAGGGTAATACAGGAGAAGATGTAATAACGCATGAGAAAACAGAAATATGGCTAAGCTGTTATGAAGAGTAAAGTGAATGCATTATTGCAGCCAAGATACATGAAGCCAACATCCACCACAATAGAACAAGTTTATATGCCAATCAGCTCCACAAATGATGAAAAAACTGAAAGACTGTATGATGCTGTAAAGGGAATTATTCAGATAATTAACAGAGTCGAAAACTTACTTGCATTGGGCTTAATTGCATTGGATGACTGGGATTCAGCTGTGGGCGGAAGACAAGAAGTCAAACCACTGGGAGGACATGAACAGGAGAAAGGAGTGAAAGAGGAAGCTACCTGGTAGCATTTTGCCTAGAACATAATTTAATCATAGCTATCATTTGGTTTAAGAAACATGAAAGAAGGTTCTTTGTGTGGAAGAGACCTGGAGACACTGGAAGATTTCAAACTGATATACAATGGTAAGGGAGCGATTACAAAACCAGATTTTAAGCTGAAAGTAATTTCTAGGGGCAAGTGTGGACTCTGATGCCAATTTGTTAGTTATTAATAATGAGAAGGAAAGTTGCTACTCACCATATAATGGAGATGCTGAATCGCAGATAGGTAGAACAAAAAGACTCTCACAATTAAAGCTTTCGGCCAGTGGCCTTCGTCAAAACACACAAACACACACACACACACACACACACACACATGACTGCAGACACAGGCAACTGAAACCACAATTCATTTGTGACAGTCTTTTTGTTGTGCCTATCTGCAGCTCAGCACCTCCACTATATGATGAGTAGAAACTTTCTTTCTCATAATTGTTACATTCCATCCTGGATTTTCCATTGTTTGATTTGTTAGTTATGAATTGTATATTAAAGTTTAAGAAATTGCAAAATGGTTGGAAATTAATGAGATGGGATCCAGATAAGTTGAAATAACCGGAGATTATTAGTGTAATGTTGGGGCTATATGACGGGCAATCAGTCTGGAGCAACACAATGCCCTGACTGAGTACTACATGCTTTGCACCAAAGTTTCTCAATGATTCACAATATTTTACTGCATTGATGATTTCACCTCAGGCAAGAAACTCAACAAGCAGAAAACAATGCAAAAAATGGTGTTCAGCAGTGGCTGTCTTCACTGGCAGCATCTTTCTGTGAAGAGGGCATAGAAAAGTTGGTTTCTTGCAATGATAATTGTTTGAACAATGGTGGCAACTATGTGGAAAAATAGTTAGATACTCTTTCTTATAAAAAAAATTCTTGTTTGAAAAAATGTTTTGAGTTTTTTCCAAAATAGTACTTACTTTCTGGACGTACCACATAGTTGAAGACAAGACAGGAGCTGTAATAATTTGACAGAGCACTGAAAGATCTCAGTTTAAACAAGGCCCCTGGAGTAGACAGTATACCCTCATAATTATTGAGATTCTTGGGAGAGCCAGCTATGACAAAACCATTTGACCAGTTGTGCAAGATACAATACAGGAAAAATACTCTCAGACTTCAGGAAGAGTGTAGTAGTTTCTTTTCCAAAGAAGTCAAATGCTGACAGGTATGAATATCACCATGTTAAGATGAGCTTAATGAGTCATGATGCAATATACTGACACAAATTATTTACAGAAATATTGAAAAGCTTGTGGGAGCCAACAGCAGGGAAGATCATTTTGGGTGCAGGAGAAATTCAGGAACACAAGAACACTGACTCTGTGATTTATCTTAGAAAAAGAAAGTCAAACCTACATTTATAGCATTTGTGGATTTAGACAAAACATTTTACAGTGTTGACTGGGATGTACTTGAGGAAACTCTGAAGATAGCAAGGATAAAATACAGGGAGCAAAAAGTTATATACAGCTTGTACAGAAACCAGACTGCACTTATAAGAGTCAAAGAACATGAAAGGAAAGCAGTAGTTGAAAACGGAGGGAGCTAGGGTTGCAGTCTATTTCAGAGTCATTCTGCCTGTACACTAAGCAGGATGTGAAGGAAACAAAGGAGAAATTTGGAAAGGGGACTAGAGTTCAGGAAGAAGAAATAAAAACTTTGTTGTTAGCTGATGGTGTAAGTCTGTCACAGATGGCTAAGGACTTGGATGAGCAGGTGAATGGAATGGAAAATGTCTTGAAAAGAGATTATAAGATGCAAATCAATAGAAGAAAATCTAGGGTGATAGAATGTATTTGCAGTAAGTCAGGCAATATGGAGGGAATGACATTAGGAAATGAGACACTAAAATTGTTACATAAGTTTTGCTATTTGGGCAGAAAAGTAGCTGATGATGGCTGACGTGGAAGGACATACAGTGCAGACTGGCTATAGCAAGGAAAGCAATCAGGAAAAAGAGGAATTTGTGAACATCATATATAAATTTAAATGTTATGAGGTTTTTTTCAGATGTTCTGGAGTACAGAAACAAGGATGATAAGCAGTTCAGACAAGAAGAGAATAGAATTTTTTGAAAAGTGATGCTAAACAAGTATGTTAAAGGTTAGATTGATAGATCAGATAACATATGGGCAAGTACTCAATTAAATTTCGGAGAAAGGAAATTTATGGCACAACTTGACTAAAAGAAGGGCTGGGTTAACAGGACACATTCTGAGGCATCAAGGAATTGTCAGTTTAGTGTTAGAGCGAAGTGTGGGAGGCAAAAAAAAAAAAAAAAAAAATAAAAAAATGCAGGGAGACCAAGGTTTGAATACAGTACAGACATTCAACTGAGTGTGGGTTGGAGATGAAGAAGCTTGCACATGGTAGACTAGCCTGAAGGGCTGCATAAAACTGTCTTCACACTGAAAATCGCACCAATAACACTTGGCACTTGATACATACAGTGTATACACATTCACAAATTGAAGATCAGTGTACTATCCTCTGCTCTCTGACCATCATTTACATTTCAAGTGCAGTGTCTCTCAGCAAAAAGAAAAACACTGCATCACTCTCCTACATGCATGTATGATATTACTTCTTGATGGGATGAATGGTGGTATGAAACTGTAAGCAAATGAAGTTCACATTGGTTTAGGCTGTGGTGGATAATTTTTGCTGAGAACAGTAGATGTAATGAAAGCTCTCACAGAGTCCAGCATGCCTCTTGCCTGCATTTGCAAGTTGCAAATATGACAGTATTCCTTATGTAGTGTTTTGGATGAGATCAGTATGATTAATACATATTATCCACTACATGCATGCATTGCATCACATACATGGTAGTATGCTTAATTTTATCTTGCTGCAGGTTGGGCCAACCAGCTGTCGTGTCATGTACAGGCTAACAGTATCAACCTAGTTATTGGTGCTGAAGAGTGTTCTAAACTTATATAAAAGCATGACACAGTGATCTTTCTCATACTAAGCAGCTTTGGTTTCATGTAATGTTGTATGCCTTTCTATTCATATGAACTTTGCTATTACCTACTTCTGTATCATGTCTCACTACAGAATTTCTTTTAAAATTTTCTAATACTGTGCATTGTACAAGTGATTCTTCAAGTGACTTCACTCTTATAATGAAGGGGTAACTCGTATTGAGTGTAATTATTGCCACATCTTATACTGAGTATTCAAGAACAATATCATTGTTCTGGAGTGCTTATCGTAAATTAATTAGTGTTTTCTAAAGTACACTTGTCATTTGCTCAGAAAGGAAAGTTTATAAGCAATATGTATTACCAGTTTTGGCTTATAGCAGTGTGACATGGATTTTAAAAGCAAAAACTTATTCAAAAACTGAAGATTGACAGGATGCAGTTGAGAGATGAATGTTGGGAATAACTAGGAGAGATGGGAAAACAAATAAATGGATCAGGAAACAAGACTGCATTTATAGACATAATTCTAATGGTTATGAAAATAAAATGGGGGTGGGTGGGACATGTCAACAGATGAATGGCTGGTAGATGAATTAAGGAATTAGATTCCAATTACTAAGAAAAGTTTGAAACCCCAATCTAAAGAAAGGTACATGTATGATATTATGCAAAAAATGCAGCATGTAGCTAGAACTTTTAAAATGTGGGGAAGTGAATAGAAACACATTCTCTCTCTCTCTCTCTCTCTCTCTGTCTCTCACTCTTTGTGTTTGTGTGTGTGTGTGTGTGTGTGTGTGTGTGTGTGTGTTTAGTTGATTCTGTCTCTCCATTATGCCATGAACTAAAATGCGCCAATTTATTGTGTCCTGTTCTTGCATGCTTTCCAGGTTGGAATCCATCACTTCTGTGACACTGTCAATCCATCTCAACCTTTGCTGCCCTCTCCTCCTCGTGCCTTTGATCTTCCCCAGCATTGATGTCTTTTCCAGTGAATCATATCTTCTCATAATGCATCCAAAGAAGGTCAGTTTTTGTTTTGGTAAGGATCATCAGGTTCTATTTTCTGCAGTATCAACCTATTCATTCTCTTTGTGGTCCATGGAACTCCAAAGAATTCCCTCCAATAAGACAGTTTGAAGGTGTCTATTCTACCCATTCAGCCTTTCTTATGGTCCAGGTCTCATCTCTGTACATTGCAGATGGGAAGACCATGACCCTTATTATACAGCTCTTCGTTGTTGTCCTTCTACTCCTTAAAACATTGTCAAAGTTGGACATTGCCTTTCTACCAAATAACAGGCAGCTCTTGATTTTGTGGCTACAGTTACTATCAGCAGAACTCTAAGAGCCAAGAAATTGAACATAGAAACTACCTCCATTTTTGCTCCTTCTTTTTGCCATGAGGTGATAGGTGTAGTTGCCATATTTTGCATTTTCTTGGCATTCAACATTAGACCAGCCTTTACACTTCCTTCTTTCATCTTCAGTAAGAGGATCTCTTCTTCTCCTTCTGCCATCAGTAAGGTATCATCTGCTTGTCTAAGGTTATTTATATGTATCCCAGCTATTTTAATTCTGGTTTTGTCTTTGTCTGTGGGATCTTATCTGGCAGCTGATGGCATATTGTGGATCAGATGATGAATTCCTTGTTTTTATAAACACTAAGTGTTTATGCTCTGTCTGCTAGCATAGTCTGGAACAATAAAAATAGTCTAACATAGACAATTAATCCAAAAATAAGATGCAAGTTCATGAACTCTGATAGTTGATTGTAACTCAGTGGAGATATTATTGATGAACTAATTGTGAATAAGCCTTATATTTTTTCTTCTAGCCACACTTCCTGTTGCTTTAAATCAACAACTAATTCATCTCCTATCTTCACTGTTTTTAATTTTTTAAACACTGTGTTTTTTTGCGTTTTACTTATGAGAGTTTGTGTCATGAAAGCTAAAATGTGTATCCAAGCTTATATGTTTACTTTCCCATTGTTCTGCTATAGTTTAATACATCCTGTAATTTTTATTTAGGTCATCAATATCCATATCATATTGCACTGGATTGAAATTGGAAAAGGGACATCTGAAACTTTTGTGTCTGCAGCCATGACTCAGTGCATCAAAAAGGTTAGAAGAAGAATTTACTCCATCCTGATGTTCACAAAATTTATATGTTATATTGACTAAATATTTATATCACATTTTCTGTTCATTATTTTGTTTCTTTTTCTTGTGTTTCAGATGTTGACAGAATCTGGTACCGTTTTACTTGAACCTGTTATGAAGGTGGAAGTTGTAACAACAAATGAATTTATGTCAGTAATTCTAGCTGATCTTTCACGGCGGAGGCCATTAATGCAGGAAATTGAAGACAGGGGTTTGAACAGAGTAATTTCAAATTGATAATAGGACAGTTCAACTGCAGGAGAGAAATGTTTCAGTAACATATCAGATGACACCATGGACAGTGACTTAATATATGTGACTTGGTAAAATTCTGAATTTGCTAATGCTCTTTTCAGAAATTAAATGAGAGTTTTGAACAGATGCAAATACTTTATTATGAGATGATTTCATTAAACTTGTATTGTAAATATCTTCTTGGATCTTAAAATCCTGCTGATTTGTTGTTAAGGAATCGCCTCATCTGTTTTATCTTCACTGCCAATTTATGATTATGAATTGGTAGGTTTTATCTGATGACTGGGTGCTCAAACTTCTCTCCTGCTGTTACAATCATACTAGAGTTCACTTTCTCAGCAATAAATCTATCTCTCTCTCTCTCTCTCTCTCTCTCTCCCTCTCTCCCTCTCTCCCTCTCCACCTCCCTCCCTCCCTCCCTCCCTCCCTCCCTCCCTCCCTCCCTCCCTCCTCCCCCCCCCCCCCACACACACCTCCTTCTGTTAGCGAACTGACATCTTACTGATGCCTCAAAACATATTCTATTAACTGGTCCCTTCTTTTAGTCAAGTTGAGATGCTGATTTCACGTTAAACTCACTTCGGTTGTCTGATGTATATGTTAGTTATATTAATTTTCTTAAAATTACCCAAAATTTGTGTTTCTTTAAACAATACCATCTGTTGCTGTTGTTCGTAGTGCTGCTCCTTTGGCTGCTCCTACTCCTTTTGTTCACTCTTTCTCCTTCTTTGAACAGCACCAATAGACAGACACAGGATGCAATTATGATATCAGCAGCGTGCAGATTTCCATAAGAAGACATTTATTTCATGTAAAGTTCTACGAGGAACTGTAGTACATAAATATTGTGATTAGTGATGTACTTGTCACATTTGCAAATTTGTCATGATTATATAACTTTGTGAGTTACTATTTCCTACTACTACTACTAGTAGTAGTAGTAGTTCACAAAATGAAAACAATGTAGTATCTTATGTCTATAATTTCAGTGAGTCACTGTTGGAATAGGCCAACTCTTACAAATACCTGGGTGTAACACTTTGTGAGGATATGAAATGGAATGATCACATAGGTTCAGTTGTGGGTAAAGCAGGAGGTAAACTTCAGTTTATTGGTAGAACACTGGGGAAGTGCAATCAGTCTACTAAAGAGATTGCTTACAGATCACTCATGAGACACACCCTAGAATATTGCTCAAGTGTGTAGGACCCATACCAGATAGGGATATTGAACTATACAGAGAAGGGCAGCCTGAATAGTCACAGGCTTGTTTAATCTGTAGTAAAGTGTCACAGGAATACTGAAATGGCGGACTGTTGAAAACAGATGTAAACTATCCCATGAAAGTCTATTAACAAAGTTTCAAGAACTGGCTTTTAATGATAACTCAAGGAATATACTACAACCCCCTACCTATTGTTCACACAGAGATTGTGAGGATAAGATTAGAGTAATTACTGCAGGCACAGAGGCATTCAAACAATCATTCCTCCCATTCTCCATAAGTGTATGGAACAAGAAGAAACACTAATAACTGGTACAATGGGATGTAGCCTCTGCCATGCACCTCATTGTCATTGGCAGAATACAGAGGTAGATGTAGATGAGAGCATCATGGAGATGTTCAATCAACTCCAGTAGCAGACACTGCAAGAGATCAGGGTGTGGATGTAGTGTAATAAGTTGAAGCAGCAAGTAAACACAAAAGTTGGAAAATCAGAAAAAAGACAACAACCAAATTCTGGAAAGATCTCTTGGAAAAATGAAAAGGTTTATAACAAATCTGATAGACTGAGTAAAAATTTGGAGAAGAAATTTTGTAAGAATGAAATTAACAGCTGCAGATAACACCTGAACTGATTATAAAAAAGTTAAGTATTGGATATCTCTTGGCAGTGATCAATAGTATGGATTATGCTCAAATACCTGACCAGCCTGCAAGTGGAAATGGCAAATCTGTTCAGTAAAATACAGTAAACAGGAAACATCAATGATTTGCTAGAAAATGATGGTGTGGTTTCACAGAACTACATTTTATTTGGGCTCTCACGCATACATACAAGTACTTTTTATCCAAAATTCTCACAGAGGGGAGTATATGCACAAAGCATAAGCTGTCTGAGTCATCAACAGTGAGGAATAAAGGCAATTCACAATCAGAACATTATAATTAGGCAAGCTTTCAGAACGAGTGGCTCCTTCTTCAGGCAGAAGGGCTATTGGGAAGGAAGAAGGGTGAAAGGAAAGGACTGGAGATGCCTACGAAAAGGGGTAGATTTTGGGAAAGACTCCCAGACACAGAGTCTTTCCTTCTCATCCTGTGCAGGAAGTCTCCCCTGACCCACGGTTCTAGGCGACTTTCCCCGAAATCTACCCCTTTCCCTAGACCTCTCCAGTCCTTAACTTCACCCCTCTTCCTTATCTTTCTGCCTGAAAAAGGAGCCACTGACTCTGAAAGCTTGCCCGATTATAATCTCCTTTTATGTGTGTATTCTGCTGTCACTTGGTGAGTAGATTTTTTTATTGGTATTCTAGCTAGGCTGCTCATCATTGATGTGTCATTAACAGCAATTGTGAGAACTTTATTAATACTGGTGGGTTCTACTAATTAATTAATAATTTTAAAAATAATAATTATAATAAAAATTTTCTGGTGTTGCATAAAAGGTGCAGCAATAGTGAAATCGCTCGGGAGTGTACATCTCGATTAGTTGATGCACACTCAAAGCAGTCAGGCTTATGATTTTTTGGATACATGAAATATCTATATCATATAATAATGTATTATTTATTGAAAGTTGTGTGAGCCTTGAAGTCATTTACCTCCTCTTCTTCTTTAAAGGCAATGTTACAGTGTCCAGCTTGCTCTGCTTAAATTTCCTACTTCTCCAAAGGATTACAGGTACCAGTGACACAGATAGATAGGTCAGGTGAAATAAAGAACTAACAAGTGACATTGACTGTGTATCATATGAATTAATATATTTCACTCTATTAGTGAACTAAACAGAAATCCACATCCTCTATCATCGACGGGTAAAGACAGGCAGTACAACATTAATGAAACAACTGACAGGAGTTTTTACAAAACATAAGAAAATTAATGTTCTTCGTTTTTCTTGCTATCTCCATAGGCTTGATTGCTGTGGGCACACTGCATTGTAATCTTTGCCATAAACTACATAGGCTGATTAATGATAATAAACAGAGAAAAATAAAACATACACCCATGTAGGTAAACCAGCATAAGTCCGAATATAACTGTCCCCCTTCTCTATACTGGCATGGTCTATGATTGCCAGACAACATTATGCAGTAGTGGTGCCCTTTCTACATACAATTATAACATATTGAAATTTATTTTCATTTATAACTTATATTGTATCTTTGGCTTGACAGGGATTTAAAATACCTTTATCAATGGCCAAACTTATTTTAATATATACCCTAGATGTGTCAGCTTTCTCTTATTTGACAGTTTTATTTACGTATTCTGAAAGTTTAATTTTCCAAGTCCATACCAGGACAAAGGGCATGTTATAAGCTAGAATCTGTGGCTCTAGTATAGTGGAGTAACCACTACATGCCTCTTGCAGGTCTACATTCACATACGTTAAGCAATGTTTATTGCATGCACACCTCATTGGTGCAACATGGCTGGACAGTACAGTTTGTTTTCACAGTTTTTAGATAATGATGAATTTCATGCCATCAAATTGTCCATAGAGCTGCTCCAAAAATGATTCAAATGGCTCTGAGCACTATGGGACTTAACATCTGTGGTCATGAGTCCCCTAGAACTTATAACTACTTAAACCTAACTAACCTAAGGACATCACACAACACCCAGTCATCACAAGGCAGAGATTCCCCACGGGGAATCGAACCCGGGAACTCGGGCGTGGGAAGTGAGAACGCTACCATAGAGCTGCTCCATAGGATAGTATGTGTAGGTGAGTGCGTGACTGAGAGTTTCCACTGCTGCAAGAGAAAGGCTCATCATTTCCAACCTATGGTACTGTAACCACATTGTGCATCACATATGTCAGTGTCCAAGGTGAACCCATACATTCAGCATCACGTCAAACATCTCATCAAACTCGAGAGAAGTCCATAAATTTTGTCACCTTATATGGTCCCTCATAGCAAAGTCTAGCATCCCTTGCTGCTAGAAATGAACTGAAAATGTTTGGGTTATTGTAAGCAGCTGCATCTTCACTCACTATTACAAACATATATAAATGTAACCTTTTTTTATCACATGTGCCAAGCATTTGATAAATGAAAAGTAACTCTTGATGTCTGATTTGTCAATACATAAATGGTTTCACATAACATGTTCAAAATAAGCATTCCAGTTTAACATGATATGATTTAACCTAAGCATACATAAGCTTATATCTATGTGTTACTATCATATCGAGTACATATATGGTACAATTTATGCGTATTCACATCTAGGTTCATTAAATATTTATAACTTGTGCAGGAACAACATTGCAGTACCACCATACGTCCTTTAAGATTTTACTTTCACCATTAGGACCCATATAACAACATCTTTTGACACTTTAAATACACAATACTTGATATTTTCTTTGTCCATTCAAAGGCTGTTTGTCTCTTACAGGTTTGTCAGGTTTGTCATGAGCAGGTAACTCTCATAATTTTTGAGTTCATTGAATAGTATTAACTTACATAAAATAACAATTTTTTTCCCCAGTTTTGAGGTTGAAAGGACAATATACATTTTTACAGTTTGATGATATGCGTAAACCACTGTCCTCACATTTTGTCTGACTCACTCTCCCGTAAACCGAGATTGCTAACAAAAGAGAAGAAATCTTCATTAAACATTAACCAACACAAGCAAACATAACTAAGCTTAGCCTTGCCTCTCTCAAGTCTACTAGAAAAGCCTCTATTGATCTAAAAGGGAAAGTAACAGGGAATTGAAAGAAGCATTTTTTTTTCTCTGCTGCCAAAATCCATCATCTACACTCCATAGGATAACTGAGAAGACTCTTTGTGCATGCTTCTTTGTATCTTTGTGAAACTACTTACTTTGTGTTTGCTGAACTAATTGCAGAATTCTGACAATGAAGTGTCATATAAGTCATCAGTATTACTTGTTTGAAAGTATCTGCACTGAGTGTAATTCAGTATCTTCAGGATAGCACCCTTGTGCATATAATATACTTAAATATGTCACTATAAAGGTTGTGTCAAGAAAATGTTGTAGAAGAATGTTCGGTCAAGTCATGATCCCATGTAACTACATCATAAATACTCATATTTGGCATTCATATCAATAGCTTGCACTTTATAATCTGTCCGCCCCCAGTAGCTGACTGGTCAGCGCGACAGACTGTCAATCCTAAGGGCCCAGGTTCGATTCCTGGCTGGGTAGGAGATTTTCTCTGCTCAGGGACTGGGTGTTGTGTTGTCCTAATCATCATCATTTCATCCCCATCGTGCGCAAGTCGCCGAAGTGGCGTCAAATCGAAAGACTTGCACTAGACGAGCGGTCTACCCGATGGGAGGCCCTCGTCACACACCATTAATTATTACTTTATAATCTGTGACCTGATGCCTTTTTCCCTTGGTAGTACTTGACCTAAATTTCATTTAACAACATTCTATGTAGTGTAATCACTCATTGCCATTGTCACACCGAGCGAGGTGGCGCAGTGGTTAGACACTGGACTCGCATTCGGGAGGACGACGGTTCAATCCCGCATCCGGCCATCCTGATTTAGGTTTTCCGTGATTTCCCTAAATCACTCCAGGCAAACGCCGGGATGGTTCCTCTGAAAGGGCACGGCCAACTTCCTTCCCCATCCTTCCCTAATCCGATGAGACCGATGACCATGCTGTCTGGTCTCCTTCCCCAAACCAACCAACCAACCAACCATTGTCACATTCATACACACATCTTAATAATAACTTATAAGCTAAGAACGTAGTTGCTCTGTGGCTAAATAATGTATCATTTTTCTCCTCTTACACATATATTTTTAGTTTATGTATGTGTAAATTCATCAACAGATTTTTAATTCTCAAAACCAATCCTCCTTTTATAAAAGCACAAATATTCAGAGCATTCCTGTCATTTCCACTTACCTTTTCCAGTCCTTCCATATTCATGCTATGATTACACCTGCAATTAATAAATGTTGTTGGAGATGGACACAACCTCATTATCTTTCTTAGTTTGTTCGTAATATGACCATAGTCCATCAATTATTCTTTCTTTCATTGTTTATAGATACTTTCCTAATAACATTTTATTCATTGTGTATATAAGTACCATGTAAATTTGTGTACACTGTAAATAGCAGTGCAGTGTGTAAATTGCTTTCTTTAGTAAGTCATTCTTTCTTCTTCTGTAAATTTTCTTTTATTTTAAACCTGTTTACTGTATTAGTTTTATCCTTATAGTGTAGACTCCTTTATTTTTATAGTGGTTAACTTATATTAAAACCTCCAGAATATAGCTTATTTGATGCCAAGTTTGCATTGCATTCGGCATGCTAAATGGTATGTTGGACTGAACTATTTTTGCATATGCACTGAGGTTGTTGACCTATGTGTTAGCTCCTACTACACCTGTGCATTCTCTCTCTCTCTCATAATGTTACTGCACACATTTACTTCTCAAGTGCATTGTCACATTGTATTTGGAAAATGTACGTATTGTGGAATGAATTGGCACCATTGTGATTGTGCTTGATTTTCAGACTTCTTATAGCCTTTCAACATTAAACAGAATCTTGAATTACTTTCACTTACCTATCTTCCATTTAAGAACATATAAATAAATAAAATGAAAATTTTCTCTGAAAACTAAGCAAACAATTATTATATACCTATTATATTGAAATATGTCAGTTGTTGTTGTACAGTGCTTCAAGTGAGCTTTGATCTTTGTCCAATCCTTTTAGTGTACAAATACTCTCCAATCTTTGTGTGGATAAAATCCCTTGTCCTTTCCACTATTAGGGCAGGGTGATCTGTATGCAACTGGATGTGAAATTTCAGTAACTACAAATGGCCCAGTGTTCAAAAGCTGCCATTTACGATTGAGCTTCCCGTTTTTTTGTAGATGTAGGATGCGTCTGTAGTAATACATCTTGTCCTACTTCAAACTGTACAGTGTGCCTAATCTTTTCTCATATGACTTTTTCCTCTATTCAGCCTTTTCCTCCAGATTAATCAAAAACTGGTTTACTTTTTTTCTCTCCTGTAGGTATCTTGGGCAGTGGTTCTTCCCATTCATCAACTTCCCTCCTTTTAAACAATTGAAAATCCAGGATGGAATGTAACAGTATTATGAAAAGAATAATTGCTACTCACCATGTAGCAGAGATACTGATTTGCAGGTAGGCACAACAAGAAAAGACTGTCAGGAAATGAGCTTACTGCCAACAAGGCCTTCATCAAAGATAGAAAACACACACACAAATGCAACTGTCACAAACATTACTGCAGTCTCTGGCTGGCCTCAGCAGCCCCTCTGTTTGGTATAAACCAGTCTGTTGTAATTCTGTTTGTGATTTCCTTTGAACCTTCATTTGAACTTTTGGTTTCCTCTGTTGTAATTATTTCTTGTATTATTATTGTTGTATGGGACATACAAGTGCCAACCATGCTGCTTATTGTCACTGTTGCCATTTTCCTGTTGAATATTTTTCAAGGGCACACACTGCTTATTAATGTTTTGTGGTTGGGACAGCTCCTTGTCGTATATTAGGTCGATCAAGTCAAGTACAGATAAGAAATACTCAGTATAATTTTCAAATGTAGTGATCAGCTTATCCATGATATTGTCAGGGACAGGTGACTTTTCAGTATTTTCAGTATGTCCACATGAAAACTGGGTAGTGATCAGCTTATCCCTGATATTGGCAGGGACAGGTGACTTTTCAGTATTTTCAGTATGTCCACGTGGAAAACTGGGTTTGTCCAATACCTGGTTTTGTACAAGTATTTTTCAAAATACTTCCTCAATCCCTCATGTTTACTACTGAATGATGATGGGTTGAAAACCTCTCGATGCAGCCTCTCTTGGATGGCTGTGGACCAATATTTGCCCAAGAAAGCTGGTTCAAATTGCTCATAGGTATGGCTTCTCCCAGCCATATCTGTTGCTCACAATAAAACACCACCTTGTGTATCCCCACAACAAACTATATCTTCTGTGCTTCTTTCCAGTCACAGGGTAACACATTGCAAAAAGCTCTGATAAACATTGTGGGGTTCATTCTCTTACTCCCTGTTGAAAAAATCGGAAATTGACAATGACGGAGCAGACCCTCGTCTGGTAATAAAGTAGACATACATGCAGTACTGTCTGTTGCGTGTGTGGCACTGCTCAGATGCCTCTGATTATACTCTTGGATATATCTGTGCAACTGATATTGAGATTGGCAATGTCTGTTACATTTTATAATTCCTTTCTTCTCCATTTAAAGTGTTGGTAACAAATGGTTGATAAGTATTACTGCTATATGTCCTGTCCAACTGCACCTGGGTGCTTGCTATTGGCATCTGTCTTGTGAAATTAGCAACATTAGTTAGACTGCTCTGCAACTTCTCTTCTGCTGCCTTTAAGATTAGCTCAGTCATAGCAGACAATTTGTTTTCTGTTTTCTTGACTACCTCTTCAACTGCTTCGACATAAATCTTACGCTGTTGTATGGCCTTCTGTGCAAGGTTTGTACCCTTCTCTAGCAGTTGCACTTTGGCTCTGTCCTTTAAATTCTTTACATTCTTTTCGATTTTTTCATGTGCTTTCTTTATGAACATAGTGCCTTAATCTAAATTGCTCTATTTTACTGACAGCTCCTGTACTTCTTGCAATAAATCTTTATATAAAGATTGCAACTCATTAACCTGTGATACTTTCTAAAGTTTGGCAAATTTCTTACTGAGCCTCTTGCATCTGAGTCTGCACATCACGCACAATCTTTAGTTTACATGCCATTTTATCTTGCACCTCATCTATAGATGACATTTTTTGATCTATATTGTTTATCTCCTTAGACAAATCAATGAATAATTCCACCTTTGATTTCTTCCCTATATCCGCAAGTTTGCTTGTTGAATCATTAGAAAGGCCATTGTTTGGATTTTGACTTGAATTATAGAACCTCTATGTTAGGAAAACCATAAATGTTTGCTTTTGTTCATTTTTAAAATCACAAAATTTTTTGACAAGTTTTTTGGTTTGCTGTGTAGAAAAATTGTTAAATACATTCTTCATCAGGTCAGTGAGGCCTTTATACATGTCCTGCATTGAAAGCCTTGACGACACATTAGCACCTTGTGTACCTATTCTGTCTTGTTTCATCAAATTTGAAACAAATTCTCGTGACATGGAGAAATTGAAATTTATGGATTCTGCACTAGTGCGTCTTTCGCAGGCTTTGTATGACAAAATGGTTCTTGGTGAGATTTGGGAATTAGTCTTGTCTACAGTGAGCCTGGTAGCATCGTAAGGTAAGATATTATTGTCAGCAGCATAAATTGAATTTGAGTAATATTCTCAGATCTCATCAATATGATTGATATTTTCGGTGCCAGTATCATTTGTCATCGCGCCCACTGTGGTGACATTTTGAATCTCTACACTATTTTCATAGTTGGTACAACCTTTTTAACTGGTTCCATTTTGCAAATCTTTTTTTAAAATAATAAATGTGAAATAAAACTGAATTTTAATCTCAAAATTGATCGTGAGAATTTTCCTGATCAGTACATGAGGTACTCTACACCATTATTGCAGCTAATTGATGCTGATTACAGTTTATGTATCAACATTCCAAAAATCAGAATAATTTGAACCCAGATCTCTAATGTTTAAAAAAAAAATGCTTCTGAATTTTGATTGGATAGGGTATGGAACTCATATTACTTTTGATCGAGGCTTTACCTAGTGCAGCCATGCAAGCTGTAAGTTGGAGTTCTTTCCTACCTTATGGACAATCTTTTTAAATGTAGCTGGTACAATTCCTCTGGCCAATCATTTGTAACTTATGCATATCATGTGGTGTTTTCCCTTGGTTTTCTCTTCACATGGTTATTCCAATGATGAAACAAAGTAAATAAAAAGGCAATAGAATGTTACACAGTATGTTTTACATCAGTTAATTATTGCACCTGTTTAATCTATCTGGACTGGCCAGGGAATGGTCACTAGTTCTACTGACTAATTAATAATTTTAAGAACAGTAATTATGATGGAAACTTTCTAGCGCCGCACAAGTGGCACAACATTAGTGAGTCCACTTGGGAGTGAGTGTCTCAGCTAATTTACTCACAGCAACACACACTCCAGACAGTCAGGCTCATGATTTTTCGTATACATGTAAAATCTATAACATATAATAGTGTATTATTAGATGATTGTTGTGCAAGCCTTGAAGTCATTTACCTCCTCCACTTCTTAAAAGACAATGTTATGGTGCCCAGTTTTCTCTGCTTAAATTTCTTGCTTCCCTGAAGTTTTAGAGGTAACAGTGACAGAGTTAGACAGATCAGGTGAAATAAGGAACCAATAAGTGACATTGACTTTGAACTATAACAATTAAAATATTTCACACTATTAGTGAACTGAACAGAAATCCACATCCTCTCACTATCATAGACAGATAAAGACAGACAGTACAAGATCAATGGAATATCGAATGAGAGCTTTTACAAAACATAAGAATATTAATGCTCTTAATTTTTCTCGTTATCTCCACAGTCTTAATTGCTGTTTGTATATTGCTTTCTAATCTTTGCTGTAAATTACAAAAGCGAATTAATGGATAAAAATAAACAGAGAAAAATAAAACATATACCCATATAGGTAAACCAACTTAAGTTCAAATACAAGATGCAGCAAAACAGCAAAATGGGCAGTACTGTGTTCAAGTTGTGGGGAAGTATAATTGCAGTGAACACATAGTGCGTAGTGGAGTGATCACTCTGTTGTAGAAATAATTCAAAAGTCAAGATCGCTTAAATATAATTGTTGACAGAATTCAAAAATACATGGAGGTAAATGAAGGACCAGCTTCTGATTGACAAAATAAGTCTGGAGACTTGTGAAAGCTGAGAAATCAAACTACATGTGACATGACTCAACTACAAAAAATGCCTTTGCTTCACTGCCCCACATTTGTGTCTCAGACTGTCTGGGAAGACATCAGTGTCAGCAAAAATGGCAGGAATTTCACAAAAAATGTAATGGACCACTGGAAGACAGAACTGTTTGTTGGTAACTATAGTTATGGATTGGTCAACATCAAGTTAGGTATCTTCTAGAGTTATTCATTCCTCACATTGATGTTGGTTGTCACTATGAAACCAAGGAAATGAATTCAATTGCACACATTTTTCAATGGAACATGTGCTGCTTTCACTTGTTCACAATAATCTTGATAAAGTCCACTTTTGTATGTAGATAAGACAATACTCCCATTCTGTAAACAGTGCAATCTTGAAGACCATTCTTTGCTGTTTTCCCAGTGTTTTCCTACACCAGCTACCTCATGCTTCATCTTTATGAGTATTTAATTGGACGTCATTCCACATTGTTATCAGCAGTTGGTGTATTTTTGCGAGTGGGAGATGGACAGAGTGAAAATGAAATGATCGTACCCCCAGCAATGCCATACAATCATTTCATTATCCCTCTATCCCTCTCCCACTCCTAAAAATACACCTGCCATGTATCCCCGAGTTGCAACATGTGCATACTGTTAGCTGTGTGTGTCGTGTGTGTGTGTGTGTGTGTGTGTGTGTGTTTGTGTGTGCATGTGCGTGCGGAGTTGTGCAAGTTTGAAGTCATACTCAAAAAATAATAAGGTATTTTAAGGATTTTAATAGAATACAACTGTTTTATGTAATTTTGTATTTTTATTTTAAGGTGGTGGTTAGCTGTGTACCACTTTCCGAACTGCTTGGCTATGCAACAGATCTCAGAACGATTACTTCTGGGACAGCAACCTTCAGTATGGAGTTTTTCTCTTATAAACCAATGACAAGTGCAGAGGAAGCCAAAGCAATTGAAAGTGTTACTGGGTTTTCAACAGCTGCTTTTACATAGGTAACTGCCACAAAATAACAGACATTCATTGTAAATGATAGTCTGACAGATGAGTTACATTTCTTTCACATGAGAAAATGGAAGTTGTAGATAACATAGTCAGTTTGTTGCATTAGATCAAGACATAGAAATGCTTAACTCTGCAAGTATTCAAGACTTTGTCACATCCCAAGTTGGTAGATTAGTTTGATTTGTTGTTCATTCCATGTGCATGGCAGTTCATTGTGATGTAGACTCTGTGGACTATCTCAGTGTGTGATGAAGATTACTTAACCAATAAATCATATACACTATATTTTCCAAGTGCTACATGCTGGTCATATACATAGTTTTCCTTTAGAATCCTATTCCTGAGGACCTGATAAATGAATTTAATTCCAGAAAACATATATTTAGTGGGTAAATGGACCAAAATATTTACATATGCATGCTTTGTTCCTTTACTCGCCATGTTAAATTTGAGTAAAGGATAATTAGCATCATTTGCTCTTTCTGATACATTTTGTGCATTATTACTAAAAAGTACTTTTGTTTTTGAACTCGGAAGTGGTGATCACAAGCTTAAGAGAGAAATAAATGCACTTTAAAGCCACTGTCAGTAGGTCAAGCTTTCGTCTAAAGAGTTTTTTACAAGATGACCTGATAATATGTTACAGAATTAGGCATTTATGAGATTGTGAGATTTTGCGGGATGATCTTGCAACAATAGAGATGGGCAAACACAAATGGGATGAGTGTCAATGTAGTAAGCAACAGCAAGTTGGTCAGTTTCTGCTACAGAAAATCAAGGGCAACATTAGAGTATGCATTGTCTGTCAAAAAAAGTTCCAAGACTGATTTTATTTTTGGTTTATAAGCAATTTAAGCCCAGTAATTATGGGGGCAACTTGAACTACCAACTGTAAACAACAGATGTACATTCATCAAGTCAGCTGTGACCAGGCAGTGTTAATTAGTGGACATGCATCCATAATGTGTAAACATTGTTGTGTCACAAATCGATCTCTAAATGGAGTGTTCAAGAAATTCTCCAGAATCTTTTGAAGAAGAGATAAGGATGTGCAAAGTTTGTCCAGCACGACATGACTCCCAAACAAAAACGATGACATGTGGATGCTTGCTGCAGCTTGACTGAAAAGCAAAAGAGGGACAATTCTTTTCTAAAAAAAAAAAATGACAACAGGTGATGAGACTTGGTGTTATCTGTAAAAATTTACCTCAAAATGACAGTGCACAGAAATTCACATGAATGGTCAATGCTTTGATGACATAACTGACATTCAAGCCAATGTCAAACAATGGAACATCCAGGATGGGATAATGACAATATTGTGAAAAGGATAAATTGCTACTCACCATGCAGAGGTGATGCTGAGTTGAAGAAAGGCGCAACAACACTGCTATACATTTAAGCTTTTGGTAAAAAGCCTTTTGAAATAAAAAACACACACATTCATGCAAGCACAACTCGTACAAACATGACTACTGTCTCTGGCCATTGTGTTACACAAGTTGAACAACATCTCACAGAAGGACTTTCCTGACAGTTTCATATGTTTTTATGAATGTTCTGTGCATTTTACTTGATTGGGGAGAGTGTATGTAGAACACCTGAAACATTAAAAACTGTGTTCTTAACTTGTCTCTGTTTTTTATTAATCTAGTCTCAGAACTTTTTGTACTGATGGGGTAAGCTGGGAGGAGATATACTCTCTGTATCAATTAATTTTATGTATCAAGGAGTGACAGTCGGCTGCAAGTTGCATTGGGCTCTTCATGTGAGAGGGGTACTTCACAAGGTAAACAGGATGCTCCTGTAAGTAATGAGAATCTTAAGGTCTGTTCCAGGATGATGAAGCAAGAGCCAAATTACTACTTGGCAAGGCCCCATCTGCATTGTTTCAGTTCCATATGGAACCCACACCAATCATTTCTGATCGTAGGCCTGGAAGGCACAAAAGAATTAGTCCAGGAAAATATTTAGCAGTTCAGTGGTATCACTGTCATGATAAAGGAACTGAAATGGAATTGATTGGAAATCTGGAGAAAAATTCACTAATTAGTCAACATGTATAGGCTGTTGTAAGTTACATTACAGGAAGTAGCATTAAAAAATCTGCATATGGAGGAATGGAGGAGAAGCAAGATGCAAGACCATCCCCACAAAATAAATGTGCTACACTACAATAAGTCTGTCAGTAGATTTTCTTTCATAGGTAAAAGGGAAATAAAATGGTACAATTTATTGAGTGAGGTCTTAAATCTGTGGCCTAAGACATGACAGTGTTTCATGATAAGGCTGAAACTGGGTGTACTGAGGCATTAAATGAAAGTGAGTGATAGTTTGTGTAAGTATAATCTGTGCAACTAAATTTTTATATTGCCCTAGAAGCCTGTGAGTTTCATTGCAATTTAATATTTAATGATTAGATAGATTAGATTAGTTTTTCATTCCATAGATCCGTGCTGAGGAGATCCTCGTGGATGTGGAACATTTTTTATTTATTTATTTATTTATTTATTTTTTTTTAACACTGAAATAACAATACTAATAGTATGAATATATACAATACATCATTTGTTTCTATCAAAAAATTCGTCAATGGATTAGAAGGAGTTGGTCACTAGTAAGTCTTTCAGGCTCCTTTTAAACTGATCTTTATTTGTAACTAAATTTTTTATGTTTGCTGGCAAATTATTGAAGATGAGTGTTCATGAGTAGTAGACCCCTTTCTGAACTAAAGTAAGTGCTTTTACGTCCTTGTGCAGATCATTTCTGTTTCTGCTATTGTATGTAAGAACTGAGCTGTTTGTTGGAAAAAGTGATATATTATTTAGGACAAATTTCATTAAGGAGTAAATACACTGAGAGGCAGTAGTTAGTATGCCCAGTTCTTTGAAGAGGTTTCTACAGGACGTCCATGAATTTACTCCACAAATAATACGTATTACACGCATTTGGACTCTGAAAACTTTTGTTTGACTTGAAGAGTTACCCCAAAATATTATACTGTATGACATTATGGAATGAAAATAGGCAAAGTATGCAAGCTTTTTCATTTTTATGTCGCCTATGTCTGCTAAGACTCGAATTGCAAATACAGATTTGTTAAGGCGTTTCTGCAGTTCTGTGGCGTGCTCCTCCCAACTGAATTTATTATCAAGTTGTAATCCCAGGAATTTAAGATTGTCAACCTCTTCTATCTGGTCTTCTTCATTCTTTATGCATATGCTGGGTGGAAACCTCTTACAGGTTCTGAATTGCATATAGTGAGTCTTTTCGAAGTTTAATGTCAGTGAGTTGGCTTTAAACCATTTATTAATATCCATGAAAATATCATTAGCAGATCTTTCTAGAACTACACTCGACATACTATTTATTGCAATACTTGTGTCATCCGCAAACAAAATGAACTCTGCTTTTGGCAGTGTAATTGATGAGAGATCATTAATGTACACAGGAAAAAGCAATGGCCTTAAGATGGATCCTTCCCATTCTGATGATGACTGATGACTTAATTCACTAGTCCCTTGCACTGACACCCTTTGTTTCCTGTTAGCGAGGTATGACTTAACCGTTTTGCAGCACTGCCCGTGACACCATAGAATTCTAATTTATTTAAAAGGATGTTGTGGTTCACACAGTCAAATGCCTTTGACAAATTACAGAAAATACCTGCAGCTAGTAATTTGTTATTTCATGAATTAAGTACATTTTCACTGTAGGTGTAAATAGCCTTCTCGATACCAGAACCCTTCAGAAATCCAAACTGTGTTCTTTATAATATGTTATTTGTGGTCAGATGGTTGAGAAGCTGCCTGTACATTACTTTTTCTAACATTTTAGAGAATACTGGCAAAAGTTGAAATAATAATATACTGTATAAACTGTGGTTTGGTTGTGAAGATATGGCACTGATTTATTTACATTCTGAATTGGCTTATCTCGTGAACTGATTGCATGAATCTTTTGAGTTACTCCTTCTAAGAAATGACTGTTACAAGTGTCTGCTATTAAAAGCATCTCTCTTTTTTTGTCAACAAAAGAAAGGTTTCTGATCCTAAATGGGTCAGGTGTGCACTACATACCAGAGGCTGTTACCTGGGTAGCTGACTGTTTGCAGGGTGCAGAGAAGTGTTTCTTAGATTAGGCAACTCTCCAGCCAGTTGAAATAACGATAGTTGTAAGACAACCAGTAGTCTCAGTGTAAGAACCAAGCAAATATAATTTAGAGGTGAATGGTGTAAAATGCCAGTGATTCACTGCCAAAATACTCACAAAAAAGTGCCTGAGTTTGAATTGCAACTAAAGAAAAGGCAGTGGAGCTCACTTAATACACAGTATGGAAAGCTGATTAAGGCTCAAAATTGATTTAGCGATGAGGTCCTGGGAAATTTAACTGTATATGGAAAGGATAGGTTGATGGGTTATGGAGGTGATATATCTGTCACAGCAGACAAGAAACTCAAATCCATCGAGATGTAACTTGAAGTTGCATCTAACATTGTTTTTTCAGGACTCAATATCTGGTTGGTCATAAACTTAAAATTGGTTCTTTCTATGCACCACAAGTTCACCCCCATACGTAACCAAAAACTTTAGAAAAAACTTCATTTCACTAGTTTTGTATCTGCACAAGTGTGGCACCATGGTGAAACCATCACTGTCACCACAGAATATGACTACACTAGCCAATGATGGCTTGGCAACAAACAAAATCCAGGAAGAGGGAATGAAACATGACGTGTGAGTCAGTCTATGAAAGAGGAACAGAGCACATACACCATGTAGAGATGAGCAAAGAGCAAAACGCAATATGACTAGTAAGGGTGACTGAATAAACTAAACACACGGATAACGGAGCACAACATGAGGCAAAGGCCAGGTCCATGGTAATTGCTATCTGCATATGAATTGCTGGGACATGCCTATTGCTGCTGGCATGTACAGACCTATGTCAATGGCTCGGGTCGTACAGTACTCTGCAAGTGACCTCCGTGATAGCATTAGGTGCTATTCCACTGACCAGTTGAAGGGGGAGGGGCTGCTGGGCATAGTGGTAAGCCACAAACACCTGCATTTGTTTGTGGTGGATGTTGGTCAGTAGCTGTTGAATCGTCATTCCAATCAGATGCATCACAACCTGTTGGACCCTCAATGCCACTGCCTCCAAGCCATCCAGATGATAGGGTCATTCATGGATTTGTTTCAGTGGGTGGCTCCCAAATGAGACAGCATATTCACTTGCTGCCAGTACCACTGGTATCTGAACTGGAGTTCTCCTTTGCCCACTTACCAGGGCACGAGTTTTTGTCCCAAGTGATGCTGGTGGACCAATCATTACTCTGGACTCTGCAATCTTCTACCCTCCCGCAGAGCCAGCTGCATCAGCATTGTCTCCTCCAGTGGACAATCTGGTGCTGGGGTTCGGTTCTGCGAGTGAGGCCGTGGCAGAAGCCAGACCATTTTCAGTCCTAGATGACCTTTTCAGGGAGGAAGGATTTAGTATCCCTAACATCAGAAGTTGAGACAGAGATGAGTTGACACGGTTAGCAGAGTCTGCAGAGAGTGACGAAACTTCCAGTGTCATACCATCTTGCAGAAATGCTGTGTCTATCTGCATTTAGTGTCATGCACAGATTATCTGAAATCTCCACACAATTTATGTGTCCACCTAATGGAAATTAATTGCATGTTTGCTGATCATCATACATCAGTACTATAAACATTGTGAACACATCATTTATTGAAGTGGTATGTTACGCCTCAACATTGTGGGCTGCAACAGTCTGGGGCATGTGACTTGGGGTGACACCCATGGCAATCATTCCACCAGGCTACACCCGTTAACAGATGTTGTCCGATAAATGGCAAGAAAACAGATGCTGGATACCACTGTGAATGCAAATATGTGCAAACTCTCATGACACAATCTTGTTGACCATTACTGGGGAGTACACTCAATAACAAAAATAACTGACAATCAAGTGTTTCCCAAAATTGACCTACAAAGTCTATATGCATTCTGTCCCAAGCATGCTCTAGAACTGGCAAAGTGGACGTTTGACATGGTGGCAGAGCCTGGTTCTGTGCACAGACAATGCAACCTCGCATGAGATGTTCAATATTGTGATCGATTGCTGGTCACCAAACCAAAGTCTTCATTTGAGCCATATCCCAGTGCAACGCACGTGTATGTACACGAGGATGCAACTTGGAGAGCCAACCACTCAACAGCTTTGCTCCACCGTGTCAAGCGTGAAGATCTCGTGAACAACTTTGAGCTGATTCTGCAGCAGAAAAAGATGCACACAACACTGAAACTGCTCCAAAGGAGTGCACTTCGTCTATCCTATCTGGATTGCTGAAACAATTTTCCGGAAAAGCTAGTCAGTGCCCATGGTGGCTGTGACCTCCCACACTGTCAAAGGAAAATCCAGCTACGTCTGATGCAAGGTATTGTCCACTGTGAAAATGAAGCCTCCTGTCAATTCAACTCCAGTTTGGTTCCTGCTGACAACCACAATCATGAATGCTGGGCAGTGGGCCATCAATGAATCTCATACCAGTAGTCATTGGAAAGAGTGCCCACTGATGAGCAGCAGTTCTACCTGATAACTTAGACTGAGGGCAGAATAAGAAACGAGGGACTTGTGGTTAGTAATAAATAGGAACTTCACACAACAAACATGTAACTTTTTGGTGCATAAAGTAATAGCCAGCACCTTCTTTTCCACATGCTGGTAGTTACATTGTGCCACAGTAAGTGTCTTTGATGCATAAGTGGTGGACCGTTCAGCATCGTCCGAGTTCCAGTGTGACAGGACTGCAACAATCCCGTACTGGTACACATCGGTGGCCAGAGTTAATAATTTACCCTCTGTAAAGAATCCCAAACATTGAGCAAACATCAACATTGCTTGACGGACTGAAAAGTCCATTGACAGACTACACAAATTTGATGCTCTGTTGGTGAAGGATAAGAGAATGGCAATGTGCATGGCCTGGGAAGTGAACTTAGCATAATAAGAAATCTTGCCCAAAAAGGACTGGAGCTCCTTCAGGTTCTAGGCCTTTCACAGATTGATGGTGGCTTTGATGTGTTCATCTTTAAGGATGAAGCACATGTCCCAAAAAATGCACCTTTGGGGGAAAAAGTTACATTTTTCCAGTTTCCAATGAAGCTGTTCCCTAGAATGTGCAGAAAAACTGCACGCAGATTTGGAAAAGGCTCCTCTCACATGAATTCTGTGACCTAGCTGTCGTAGAGGGAGCTGATGCAACAGGTAATGTGCTAAATCAACTATTCTAAATATCATTGATAAATTTCTGCTGCAGACAAAATTCTCAAAGGCAAATAATTAAACTGGTGAGGAGGAAACAGGGTGTTGGCAACTAAGAAACTATGAGAAGTGCTGCCCAATGGCAACTGTAGCATTGCTTTGAGCAAGTCAATCCATGAAAAGTATTGACTCCTCTGAAAATTTTGCCAACAACACCTCCAGCTGAAGAGTTGGATACAAGTCCACGACACTTGTGCATTGATCACCTCTTTATAATTGCTGCCTGGCTTCTGAATTACTGCCGAGGTGCTACCAATGATGCAACTTGGCCTTGCCCTTGGCCTTGACATGCACCGCGAAGAGAAGGGGTGGGAGCGTCAAAATTTTGGTGTCGCTAATGGTTTAAGGGAGCCATGTGCATCACAAGTTTCTGCCTGACACAAAGTATTCTCAAACAGCTGGTCATATGACTACAGTAGAGTTCAAATCTTGAGAGGGGACCAACTGAGACACTAAATGTACTTTGTCAACTGCCTGGAAGCCAAAAACAGGAAAGCAAAATAACCCAAAAATATTTTCCACCAACAGGGAATTAACCACTAACAACCTAATTTACAATTCCACATTCTTATAATCTGCAGAGATGGAAAGTAGTTCCTCAAAGGAATACTCTCTTTATTAAAAGACACAACTTGATGTAGTGTCATTGAAACACTGAGCAGCCTAAGAGCTTGTATGTTTCTAAGTTAATTAGGTCGACAGTTTCTGCCATGTCTACCTGAAACTCAATCATTTGCCCACCCAGTACCAGTGCTAACAGAATAAGCTGGGGTTATGCTTGTGGGGCATCTGAGACAGCCTCCAGGTCCAGAGAATACAGTGGGGCCTCTAATGAGTGTCCCATGATCCCCAACTTTCACAACCTGTTGCCAAATGGCCTACTTTGTGACATGACCTGTATGAGGCATTCATGTGCAGATAGTCCTGTCAGATATGCACCGAAAGACAACTGGGGCAGGACTGCCAGCTTTCTCACTGAGTGGAGATAAGTGCAGAAGGGTAGCAATATGGAGAACACAAAAAATGATGCAAGCGAGGATTATGATACTTCAACTGACTCATATCCACTGAGCCCAATGCGGGTGAAGACAGGCAGCACCATTATGGCACTGCACACAAGCTGTCAATGGTGTCAACACACAGTGGCTCAATGGAAGGTAAAGCTGCTTGGCTGATGACAAAGGGCACCAAGGGCTGGTTACCATGCACATCTAACTTCACTAGCTCCCACCTGTCAGACGGGATGTGCTTTGCCACTGCTATAAGTTCATGCAACTCCACAGTCTTAACAACTTTGGCTAAAGACAAGTCGTACAAAGCCAATGCCCTAGTTTGGACATCAGGGTCAGCTGTTAACTGGATAATTAGTGGCTCTGCATATCATGTAGCACTTTGGGGGACACTCAAATCTACATTTTTGTGGGAGACCTTGCAGGTTGGAGATCCACACTGCATATGACTGCTTGGAGTGCTTGTGGTGCTAGTTAAACTGTAACCATGTTGCCACCAAATGGGTTTGATGATTAAATACTAAGTGAGCAACTGACAAAGTTCCTCAGAGTTAAGTTTCTAAGTCTCGGTAGAGGGATGCAAATTCTGCACAATTTCACGCAATCCCATGCTGGAGGACAAAAACAAGGCAGTCTCATCTACTGAATCGATGATATGCCTTATCTGGCAGTGCAGCAAGAACTAGTCCAGGTAATTCTCCCACCTTTGTGCAGACTCATTGAAGCCAGTGTCATGGGAGAAGGCTTCTCTGTGGGTGTCTGGTCACCACCAGCATAGCATGATTAGACAGTAATGCTGGATTCTGTTTGAGCAGTTCTTTCATCTGCTCCTGCTGCAGCTTTTGATGCTGCTGCTGCAAGTGCAGCTACTCCTCCTGACATTGTAAAATTTCCAGGGCCATGTTGGGTGCAATTTAACACTATGAAAAATACCATCTCATGCTTAAGAACACCCTACATCACAATTTTTGTGTCTGCGAATGCATGACAGTGCCACAAAACTGTAACTTTTGGCACAAAATCTAACTGGAGTAGGTGACAGTTGTTTGACAATGGACTGGGGCACTGAATGCAGGACATGGAATTCAATCTGCAGCAGAACAAGAATCCAGACACTGTGTATGGACAAGCAAGGTGGAAATACAGTGTGGCGAGCAATTAAGTAAGAACAGAGAAAACAGCACAGAGCTAGGCAAAGGCCAGGTCCAAGGTAGGTGATGTCTGTGTAGGAACTGCCAGGGCAGGCCTATTGCCAACAGCAAGTAAACATGGGATCTGTGTGTCTGCCCATACCTATCTTCACATGTATCCTCCATGACAAAGACACTAGCTCATCTGCATCCATCTCATGTCTGTCTGGAATGCAAGTACCTCAATGATACTATAATTGTTGGAGGATACTTTAAGCATCCAACAATAAATATTTTTAATTACAGTGTTTGTGATGAATGTGTCAAGACATCTAGCATGATGCCTTCTCTGAAAACTACCAGCGACAGATAGTTTAAAAGCCCATTAATGATGAAAATATGTTGATTTTATGGGAACAAATGGAACTTGCCTATTTTTGTGGTGGTCCACACTGAAGTTGGTATCAGTGATAATGAGGCAGTTGTAACAATAATGATTAATAAAGTACAAAGGGCAACCAAAACAAAGTTCAGCAAACTAAATAAAGTGGTAATAGTGTCATATCTCAATGAGGAACTTGTTAGCTCAGGATAGGAGCATGTAGAAGACCTGTGGCTCAAGTTTTAAAATTTTTTGGATATATTGTATCTAGTAGAGCAACTCATTAAGGAGGGACCTCCATGGCATACAGTCACTATAAAGAAATTTCTAAGAACCAGAGACTACTGCATAAGAGGTGTAAAATGAAGCATATGGCTATAAACAGAGAGAAGATGAATCAAATATTTTTTTTCTTTATGATGGGGCCTGTAGTGAACTATAAAACATTTATTGATTATTACAACAGCTGTTTTGGAAGATTTCCATTTTCAAATACATCTACATTGTCCTGACATATATATATATATATATATATATATATATATATATATATATATATATATATATATATATATATATATATATATATATATATAACATTTGGTGTGTCTGTATCTGGTGACTGTTCTTATTATATTTCATGTGAAATTCTGAAATATTGATTTCATGTCAGTTTTGTACTGTTTTATAATATTTTGATATAATATTGTAAGTATTTCCTGCAATTTTTTGACAGTTCACACCATAGATGTTTTACTTTACATAGTTGTAAAACACCATAGATGTTTTATATTTACATAATCGCGAATGTAAATATAAAGCATCTATGGTGTGAACTGTCAAAAATTACAGGAGATATCTACAACATTATATCAAAACATTATGCCACCTGTATAAAACAGCACAAAATTGACATGAAATCAGTATTTTAAAATTTAACGTGAAATATAATGAGAATAGTCACCAGATACAGTCACACCAGACACTATATGTACATCAGGACAATGTAGACGTACTTGAAAATGGAAATCTTCCAAAACAGCTGTTGTAATAATCAATAATTGTTTCAAGCAGTGATACTGGGTCCTTCCTTACAATGAATGAAATACATTTGGTTGTCAAGAGGGCAATGTGTGAAGCCTTCAATGACTACCACACTCGAAATATTTCTTGCAAAACCCAATGGAGTGTAAAGGCTGTTTAGTGGTAACCAAAGTTAGTATCCAGACACTCATAGACCAATCAGGAACAAAAACTGAGGGCAGCAAAGCAGAAATTCTGCTGTCCATTTTCAAAGAAAATCCAGCAGTATTGCCCCAATTTAATTCTTGCTCCACTGTAGAAACAATTCTAACAGATATTAATGTCAGTGGCATATAGAAACAACTGGAATCACTAAAATTCAGCAAAGCTCCATACGTTGATGGAATCCCTATCAGATATTATACTGAATTTGTGGAAGAATTAGCCCCTTTTTTAACCACAGTACACATAAATTCCTCAAACAAAAAACCATGCCAAGTGATTGGAAGAAAGCACATGTCACATACTTCTATAAGAAGGGCAGCAGAAACTATCCACTAAGTTACCAACCAATATCCTTGACATCAATTTGTTGTAGAATCTTAGAACATATTCCAAGCTCAAACATATGAGGTACCTCAAACTGAATGATTGCCGTTGCATCATGGTTTCCAGAAAAATTGACCATATGATACTCAACTTGAACTTTTCTTGCATGACATCCTGAAAACCTTGGATCAAGGCAGCCAGACAGGTGCAGTGTTTCTTGCCTTGAAAAACCATTTAACTCACACTCCCTTTGAAATCTTAAATAAGAGGAATATATAAATCTGTAACATAGTATTGTAGTGGTAGATACCTAATCCTTCATAACCAATATAAGAACAGGAATGTGAATGATTGGACAGCCAAACTCCCACACTATCAAGACTGATCCACACAAGATTCTCTTAAGTAAATTATAATATTAGGATGTCACCAGCAGTGCTGCGAAAAGGTTTGAGTCTTATCTAACTAACAGGAAACAAAGGGTGTCATTGTGAAATACCTATGCAGTAAGCAGTCAGTCTTCATCTGATTGAGAATTAATTACATGTGGCGTTTCTCAAGGTTCCATCTTGGTCAATTGCTTTTTCTTGCGTACATTAATGACCTTTTGTTTGTTACATTGCCAGATGCTAAGTTTGTTTTATTTGCAGATGATACAAACATTGCAATAAGTAACAAGTCCAGTACAGATTTAGAAATACTTGCTACTCAAATTTTCACTGACATTAATAAATGGTTTAAGTCTAATTCACTGTCATTAAACTTTGAAAAGACCGATTATATGCAGTTCAGAACCTGTAAGAGATTTCCTTCTAGCATTTGTATAACATATGAAAACATACAGATCAAAGAGTTTGACAGTGTTAAATTTCTGGGATTACAACTCGATAATAAATTAAGTTTGAAGGATCACACCACATAATTGCTTAAGCACATAAACAAGTCTCTATTTGCAGAGAGAATGATGTCAGATGTAAGAAGGCATAAAAAAAAGACCTTGGATACTTTGCTTACTTTCATTCTATTATGTCATAAGGGATAATATTCTGGGGTAACTCATCAAACCGAGCAAAAGTTTGTAGCCTGCAAAAGCGTGTAATAAGAATCATTTGTGGTGTAAATTCAAGAACATCATGTAGAAACCTGTTCAAGCAACTTTGTATTCTAACCAATGCTTCTCAGTATATTTATTCCTTAATGCAATTTGTTCCAAGTAAGAAATCTTTATTTCCAACCAATAGCTCACTACATAGTTTCAATACTAGGAATAAGAACCATCTACATAAAATTCTAAAATCACTTACCTTAATCAAAAAAAGGAGTCCAGTTTTCAGGAACACACATTTTCAATAAATTGCCAGCAACCATTAAAAACTTGGTTACAGTTAAAGCACAGTTTAAACAGAGTTCGAAAGACTTTTTGATAGGTAACTCCTTCTGCTCTATAGATTAATATCTTAACAGAGACTGTTAGGACAGCTTAAGTAAAAATGTCTGTTAGATTTCAGTTTTGACAGCACTTGGTCACAACAGGCAAGATTAGGTATTTTGTGTATGATAAATTTATTAATAGTGCATAACAATGTTTCATTCTGACATCGTATTTATTCTGTAAATATTAGCTGTTCCAGTTTACTGTATTGTATTCACCTGTTTTGACAATATCGTGGCAAATAATCAGGGTAGTAAGTATTATATTCAAATTTTTTATGTTATACTTTCTGACATGTTCCACACCCACGCGAATCATCTCATTTTTTGGGTCTATGGAACAAAAACTAAATCTAATCTACTATGTAGTAGCAGATGGGATCTCACCATTAATTTCCTTTGCATGATGATAATGACTACCATAATGGACTCGCAGTAGGTACACCATGGTGAAGCACCTTTGTGGCAGAATTAAACCCTGGATTTGCCACATGGAAATGCTCCAAATCAGCAGGGAGAGTGCCACATAGGAACCAATGGCTTTACATGTGGCTTTCCATCACATAGCCACCTTCAAACAGCAAAACCTGCTGCTTTTTTGAGTTGCCTCTGTCACTGTTCTGGGCAACCTTGACATGCTTGCTGCTGCTAGCAAACTGTCTGCTCAATTTACTGTTCACACCCCTCTCTGTGTACCGCACTTGCTCACAGTCTTAATAATGGCACATGTGAAAGTTATATCATCCCACAACATGCCAAAGAATCTCCAGCACCTGAAGTCAAGGCACTGCAGCTAGTTCACCAAAATATCGATCCTCCCTTGTGGTGGTCAGATGTTGTCAACCAAAACCATGACTGCGAGTGTGCTTGCCATGATCCCATGTAATCCAACATTGAGGCACTGACACATCCAAACATGCCAAAAAAATATGGATTTTCCCCAGGTCATAACACTAATGCATTAATGTGGCTGTTCTACCTGTTACAGAGAATTGCAACTCTAATCAATTATGTAGCCACCAATGTTGGTAAGTGTACATATTTACATTGATGTAAGACCTGGTCTTCTGGGTGCTACTCTTTTTCTTACCAAGCAGTGTATTGCTGTGTGTACTAATTGGACTTAGTACAGTTGGTTCTTGAATGATTAGCTGTCTTCCATATTTCAGTGCTCAGGTTTCATCTTGCAGATGTTTTCATAATTTTACAGTATTAAATTTTGAACTGAATGTGATCATGAAGGATTTTGCCTCAGGTTTAATCTTCCAGATGATGTCATAATTTTACAACTTGCAATTTTGAATTTTCTGTGATCTTTGAAGATTCTGGACTAGACATCATCTAAACGATTCAACAGATCTATGCAGCCACTCTTCTGCTACAAAAATGTATACCAGGACACAAAGGAATCAGAAGAAATGATGTAGTCATGATGCATGACAGAGGCTCACTTTAATAGTGGGTTATTTCCTGGTGAGCTGTTACCTTCAAATTGAGTTGGATGGTTAAATACCAGTGGGGGGAAGAGAAACTGGGAACCTATATGTGATGGAAAACCAGCTGGTGTCCTGCCAAGGAGTATTTCCTTCAAGTCATTCTGTTGTGACACTGTATTAATGAAGCAACTTCATGTATTTATTTACTCATTTTCTAAACTTATAGCTGATTATTAATATAACAACAGTAGGCCATATTATCATACATCCTGTTAATGTATTAGGCATAATGAACATTACTATTTGCTGCATGCTGCTATTACAACGTACTGCATTCCTACTATTACAAATTTATTGTGAAGTCCTCCTCCCCCCCCCCCCATCCCCCACCCACCCACCCCCACCCAAAATGACGTATGTGTAGTACTATCATAGCTGCACTAGATTGACTCATACCTCACTGCTGCTTTGAGATTCAGATCCTCATTTCCTGATATCTGCTGGGTAAGGTTGGTTGCAGTGTAGTGAAGGTAGCATTTAAGAATGACTGTCAGTGCCTCATTATTTAAAAAATTTTCCTTGGATATTCTGCTGTGAGATATAACTCCTGCTGATTACATATGTAAACATGTGACTTCATCTAAATATTATTCATGGATCCATATGTGACAATATAGCAATACAGCATCACTGATAATTGTTGAAAGATTTTGTAAGTATGTGTAAAAAGAAACTTGCCACCCAATTATTTATTGATACTTCTTCAATGGCTCTTTTAGCACTGAGAAGACATCAAAGGGCCTGAAACAAAATAAAATTAACACACACTCTATATAATCAAATCCCAACATGCATTAATTCTTTGATAATTTCTTATAACTCATTTCTTAATTAATTATATGAATATAATAGAGGGACACATTCCACATGGGAAAAATATATCTAGAAACAAAGAAGCTGCAACTTACCAAACGAAAGTGTTGGTATGTTGATAGAGACAATAAAAAACACACACAAATTTCAAGCTTTCGCAACCCAAGTTTGCTTTGCCAGGAAAGAGGGAAGGACAGGGAAAGACGAAAGGATGTGGGTTTTAAGGGAGAAGCTAAGGAGTCATTCCAATCCCGGGAGTGGAAAGACTTACGTTAGGGGGGAAAAAAGGACAGGTATACACTTGCACACACACACATATCCATCCGCACATATACACACACAGGCAGACATGTAAATGCAAAGAGGTTGGGCAGAGCTGTCAGTTGAGGTGGAAGTACAGAGGCAAAGATGTTGTTCAATGACAGGTGAGGTATGAGTGGCGGCAACTTGAAATTAGCGGAGGTTGAGGGCTGGTGGGTAACGGGAAGAGAGAATATATTGAAGGGC
Organism: Schistocerca nitens; assembly: GCF_023898315.1. Lineage (NCBI taxonomy): Eukaryota > Metazoa > Arthropoda > Insecta > Orthoptera > Acrididae > Schistocerca > Schistocerca nitens. The sequence goes on along the minus strand of NC_064614.1, from coordinate 923,083,699 downwards.
AAGTTCCCATCTCCGGATTTCTGATAGGTTAGTGTCAGTGGGAAGTATCCAGATAACCCAGACGGTGTAACACTGTGCCAAGATGTGTTGGCCGTGCACCAAGACATGTTTAGCCACAGGGTGATGGTCATTACCAACAAACACTGTCTGCCTGTGTCCGTTCATGCGAATGGACAGTTTGTTGCTGGTCATTCCCACATAGAAGGCTTCACAGTGTAGACATGTCAGTTGGTAAATCACGTGGGTGCTTTCACACGTGGCTCTGCCTTTGATCGTGTACACCTTCCAGGTTACAGGACTGGAGTAGGTCTTGGTGGGAGAGTGCATGGGACAGGTCTTACACTGGGGTTGGTTACAAGGGTAGGAGCCAGAGGGTAGGGAAGGTGGTTTGGGGATTTCATAGGGATGAACCAACAGGTTGCGAAGGTTAGGTGGACGGCGGAAAGACACTCTTGGTGGGGTGAGGAGGATTTCATGAAAGATGGATCTCATTTCAGGTCAGGATTTGAGGAAGTCGTATCCCTGCTGGAGAGCCACATTCAGAGTCTGATCCAGTCACAAAGACCTAAGCTGTAGGGAAGCAACCGTTTGATATGGAATGGGTGGCTGCTGTCAAAATGGAGGTACTGTTGCTTGTTGGTGGATTTGATGTGGACGGATGTGTGAAGCTGGCCATTGGACAGATGGAGGACAACGTCGAGGAAAGTGGCATGGGATTTGGAGTAGGACCAGATGAATCTGATGGAACCAAAGGAGTTGAGGTTGGAGAGGAAATTCTGGAGTTCTTCTTCACTGTGAGTCCACATCATGAAGATGTCATCAATAAATCTGTACCAAACTTTGGATTGGCAGGCTTGGGTAACCAAGGAGGCTTCCTCTAAGCAACCCATAAATAGGTTGGCGTATGAGGGGGCCACCCTGGTACCCATGGCTGTTCCCTTTAATTGTTGGTGTGTCTGGCCTTCAAAAGTGAAGAAGTTGTGGGTTAGGATGAAGCTGGCTAAGTTAATGAGGAAAGAGGTTTTAGGTAGGGTGGCAGGTGATCGGCGTGAAAGGAAGTACTCCATCGCAGCGAGGCCCTGGACGTGCGGAATATTTGTGTATAAGGAAGTGGCATCAATGGTTACAAGGATGGTTTCCGAGGGTAACAGATTGGGTAAGGATTCCAGGCGTCCGATAAAGTGGTTGGTGTCTTTGATGAAGGATGGGAGACTGCATGTAATGGGTTGAAGGTGTTGATCTACGTAGGCACAGATACGTCCTGTGGGGGCTTGGTAACCAGCTACAATGGGGCGGCCGGGATGATTGGGTTTGTGAATTTTAGGAAGTAGGTAGAAGGTAGGGGTGCGGGGTGTTTGTGGGGTTAGGAGGTTGATGGAGTTAGGTGAAAGGTTTTGTAGCAGGCCTAAGGTTCTGATGATTCCTTGAAGCTCCACCTGGACATCAGGGATGGGATTACCTTGGCAAACTTTGTATGTAGTGTTGTCTGAAAGCTGACGCAGTCCCTGAGCCACATACTCCCAACGATCAAGTACCACAGTCGTGGAACCCTTGTCAGCCGGAAGAATGACGATGGATCGGTCAGCCTTCAGATCACGGATAGCCTGGGCTTCAGCTGAGGTGATGTTGGGAGTAGGATTAAGGTTTTTCAAGAAGGATTGAGAGGCAAGGCTGGAAGTGAGAAATTCCTGGAAGGTTTGGAGAGGGTGATTTTGAGGAAGAAAAGGTGGGTCCCACTGTGTCGGAGGACGGAACTGTTCCAGGCAGGGTTTAATTTGGATAGTGTCTCGGGGAGTTGGATCATTAGGAGTAGGATTAGGATTATTTTTCTTCGTGGCAAAGTGGTATTTCCAGCAGAGAGTACGCGTATAGGACAGTAAATCTTTGACGAGGGCTGTTTGGTTGAATCTGGGAGTAGGGCTGAAGGTGAAGCCTTTGGATAGGAGTTGACGGGTGTGTTCATTGGATGAGTTGATGTGTAGGTGAAGGATTAGGCGGGTGAGGGCTATGGATTGTTCAGTTTGGTCCATCAGTCCTTATACCAGTTCCAAATCCGAAACCTACTTCCTAAAATTCACAAACCCAATCATCCCGGCCGCCCCATTGTAGCTGGTTACCAAGCCCTCACGGAACGTATCTGTGCCTACGTAGATCAACACCTCCACCCATTACATGCAGTCTCCCATCCTTCATCAAAGACACCAACCACTTTCTCAGATGCCTGGAATCCTTACCCAATCTGTTACCCTCGGAAACCATCCTTGTAACCATTGATGCCACTTCCTTATACACTAATATCCCGCACGTCCAGGGCCTCGCTGCGATGGAGCACTTCCTTTCACGCCGATCACCTGCTGCCCTACCTAAAACCTCTTTCCTCATTACCTTAGCCAGCTTCATCCTAACCCACAACTTCTTCACTTTTGAAGGCCAGACATACCAACAATTAAAGGGAACAGCCATTGGTACCAGAATGGCCCCCTCATACGCCAACCTATTTATGGGTCGCTTAGAGGAAGCCTTCTTGGTTACCCAAGCCTGCCAACCCTAAGTTTGGTACAGATTTATTGATGACATCTTCATGATCTGGACTCACAGTGAAGAAGAACTCCAGAATTTCCTCTCCAACCTCAACTCCTTTGGTTCCATCAGATTCACCTGGTCCTACTCCAAATCCCATGCCACTTTCCTCGACGTTGACCTCCATCTGTCCAATGGCCAGCTTCACACATCCGTCCACATCAAACCCACGAACAAGCAACAGTACCTCCATTTTGACAGCAGCCACCCATTCCATATCAAACGGTCGCTTCCCTACAGCTTAGGTCTTTGTGGCAAACGAATCTGCTCCAGTCCTGAATCCATGAACCATTACACAAATAACCTGAAAACAGCTTTCGCATCCCACAACTACCCTCCCGACCTGGTAGAGAAGCAAATAGGTAGAGCCACTTCCTCATCCCCTCAAACCCAGAACCTCCCACAGAAGAACCCCAAAAGTGCCCCACTTGTGACAGGATACTTTCCGGGACTGGAACAGACTCTGAATGTGGCTCTCCAGCAGGGATACAACTTCCTCAAATCCTGCCCTGAAATGAGATCCATCCTTCATGAAATCCTCCTCACCCCACCAAGAGTGTCTTTCCGCCGTCCACCTAACCTTCGCAACCTGTTGGTTCATCCCTATGAAATCCCCATACCACCTTCCCTACCCTCTGGCTCCTACCCTTGTAACCGCCCCCGGTGTAAGACCTGTCCCATGCATCCTCCCACCAACACCTACTCCAGTCCTGTGACCCGGAAGGTGTACACGATCAAAGGCAGAGCCACGTGTGAAAGCACCCACGTGATTTACCAACTGACATGTCTACACTGTGAAGCCTTCTATGTGGGAATGACCAGCAACAAACTGTCCATTTGCATGAACGGACACAGGCAGACTGTTTGTTGGTAATGACCATGACCCTGTGGCTAAACATGTCTTGGTGCATGGCCAGCACATCTTGGCACCGTCCGGGTTATCTGGATACTTCCCACTGACACCAACCTATCAGAACTCCGGAGATGGGAACTTGCCCTTCAATATATTCTCTCTTCCCGTTACCCATCAGGCCTCAACCTCCGCTAATTTCAAGTTGCCGCCGCTCATACCTCACCTGTCATTCAACAACATCTTTGCCTCTGTACTTCCACCGCAACTGGCAGCTCTGCCCAACCTCTTTGCATTTACATGTCTGCCTGTGTGTGTATATGTGCGGATGGATATGTGTGTGTGTGTGTGCGCGAGTGTATACCTGTCCTTTTTTCCCCCCTAATGTAAGTCTTTCCACTCCCGGGATTGGAATGACTCCTTAGCCTCTCCCTTAAGACCCACATCCTTTCGTCTTTCCCTGTCCTTCCCTCTTTCCTGGCATAGCAAACTTGGGTTGCGAAAGCTTGAAATTTGTGTGTGTGTTTTTTATTGTTTTTATTGTCTCTATCAACATACCAACACTTTCGTTTGGTAAGTTACAGCTTCTTTGTTTCTAGATATATACATTTCCTAATTATCTACATCTACTCCATCACAAAGATACCAGTTGAAAGCAATCTCAGTTATTACAACGAAACATTTAAACACCACACACATAAAAGGACTGATGTATGTAACAACCACTTATTATTCAAATTTTAGTTGTTGTGGTCTACATTCCCAAGACTGGTATGATGTAGCTCTCAATGTGCCATACAGTAAAGCTGCATATTATTGGGAAATATAACATTTGTAGTTTCCACTTGCTTTTAGCTATTTGAAATACCAATGTAACAAAGCCATGTTAGCTAATATTAAACAGCCAGATAAGTCATTCATCCAGATTAAAAAGATAGTTGCCCTTCTGCAGGAAACATATATTAGCTTGGTCTCTCCACAATACTCCTCCAATGTGTCTGCACCTTAGAGACAACTATCTGTATCGTTGAGGCATGCTACCTCACAGCAGAAAAGTCAATGGTTTGGCCAGTGGAGTGGTGGTGGCGGGAGGGTGGGGTGGATTCAAAGTCTATAATATCTTAAATTCTTATGGTACAATACTTTTCTATTGCATGATCCCATAGATGTATTCAATATCTTAATAGTTTAATGTAACAAAGCATCTGCTATAAAAGTCTGAAGGAATAGGAACTCACATTAATTGTCATCACCTCCCCTTAGAATTATTTAGCTACAGATATTAAGTACAGTTACATTTCTTACATACACAGTAAGTAAATAGATTGCAGAGAAACATTACTTAAAAAGCCAAGTAACTGGCAGTGTGTGTGTGTGTGCAGAAATCATTTAAATCAATATTTTGGGGAATTTCTGACACTTAAATGACCATAAAGACACTTAAATGACCATAAACCATTAATTAATTTTCCTCCTAAGGTCATAGGTTGTGTTTCAAAAAACTGAGTTGAACTTACGAGGACTTAATCAGGGGAGTGCAATAGGTGGTATAGCACTTAGCAGCCCCATCAGTCAAACAAATCAGTAACAGCTTCACTGTATGTGCTTGAAAATTGTCCTGCAAAATGGTGCTCAGGTCCTGCAGGAAATGTCATCACTTCTGTCTCTATGCTGTTCATTTTTGAAACATAACCTATGACCAGCTTAGAGACAGAAGTGATGAAACTTTCTGCAGGACCTGACCATCATTTTGCAGGACAGTGCTCAAGCACATACAGTGCAAGCTGTTACTGATTTGCTTGACTGATGGGGCTGCTAAGTGCTATACCACCTACTGCACTGCCCTGACTTAAGCCCTCGTGAGTTCAACTCGATTTTTAAACTGAAGGAAACACTTCATAGTATTTGCTTCAGACCTGCTACAAATTCGTCAGGCAATAGACCACGCCATTCAAACTGTCAACATAACTGGCACTGCTAAGAGTATCCTAAGACTTCCACATCACTGGCAGTGGGCTATACACAACGCTGGTAACTACTTTGAAGGTCTGTAAAACTTTGAAACAAGTATCTATTTTGTTCGAGCTGTAAATAAATAGTTGCCACTATTAAAGTTCCAACCATCGTATAATCTCCTCAGTGAAACAAAGTTAAGTTTCTGGAGTAACAGAAGTGCAGCATCAACCATAGCAGAGTTTACAAAGGTGGTATGTGATGCTCTAGACAAGGATAAATGTGTACCATGTATATTTTATATCTATAACAGTGCTTTTGACACTGGCAGCTCTAAAACTCTACTAAAAAAGCTAATGTAGTTGGAAATAAAAGGAATTGCCAATGACTGGCTCTGATTACATCTTAAAAACAGAATAAAACAGTAGAGGTATCACAGATGTCAAATGAAGCAAAATTTTTAGTGAAACTGTTATCATGTCCCAAGAATATTACTGTAGGAGTCCATGGGGGCAGGATCTTAGTACCAATATTATTTTCAGCATACATCAATGATCTTGCAGACAATGTTAATCATGGGGAAAATTCTTTTTGCTGATGACAGTAACACTAATGACAGATAAAACACTAAAAGTCACATTTGAGAAAGAAAATGAAACCATAATGAATATTCGAATTTGATCATAATGCTGTAAACTTGCACTGTTCCTAAAAAAACAAATAGCATTAATTTCTTTTTAAATAGAAAATAAATCTGTAAAATTCAGTTTGGATTCAAATTTCATTGACTGTGTAGCAAACACCAAATTTTTAGGAGTTTAATATTGATTGTCAGCTGAATTGGAATAAACACACAAACAGACTAGCAGGTATCATGTTTGGAGGTCCCATATGCACAACAGGGACACAGTCTTCATACAACAGAAAAGAGCCTTTTGATAATAACTAAAAATAATAACCAAGCTCCATACAGAGATCTCTTTAAACAGCTTTTTTTTAGATTAGATTTACTTTCATTCCAATTGATCCGTAGTGAGGAGGTCCTCCAGGATGTGGAACATGTCAGAAAAACAACAATACATGACAAATATTTACAATTAAAACAAATAAGCTAATGTACCATTCCACAGGTCCCAAGTGGAATGATCATCATTTTTTAATGAACACTAAGAGTAATTTTACAAATACTAATGCACTGAATTTAAAACAAAAAAGTTTTTTTATTTATTTATAAGGTAATACAACTACTGTAATACTTATTTACAATGAACACATTACTGCACTGAAATGGTGCAGAAGTTAGATTATACTAACACACACACACACAAATTTTCAATGAACACATTACTGCACTGAAATTGTGCAGAAGTTATGTTGTACTTATATACAAATCAGTTGGTTTTACTAAGAAATTCATCAATGGAGTAGAAGGAGTTGGCCACCAATAAATCCTTTAGGCTTCTCTTAAACTGAATTTCATTGGTTGTTAAGCTTTTTATGGCTGCTGGCAAGTTATTGAAAATGTGTGTTCCTGAATAATGCACACCTTTTTGTACAAGACTAAGTGACTTTAAATCCTTGTGAAGATTATTCTTATTTCTAGTATTGATTCCATGAATTGAGCTGTTGGTTTGAAAAAGTGATATATTTTTAATGACAAATTTCATTAAGGAATAAATATATTGGGAAGCAGTAGTTAGTATCCCTAGTTCCCTAAACAAGCTTCTGCAGGATGTTCTTGAGTTCACACCACATATAACTCTCACTGCACGTTTTTGTGCCCGGAAAACTTTAGCTTGGCTTGATGAATTACCCCAAAAAATAATCCCATATGACATTATGGAATGAAAGTAAGCATAGTATGCCAGCTTTTTCATTTTTATATCCCCTATGTCTGACAAAATTCGCATTGCAAACAGAGATTTGTTAAGACGCTTCAGCAGTTCTGTGGTGTGCTCCTCCCAGTTGAATTTATTATCAAGCTGTAATCCCAAGAATTTAACACTGTCCACTTCTTCTATCTTCTTGTCATCGTATGTTAGACATATACTCTTGGGACACCCCTTACAAGTTCTGAACTGCATGTAGTGTGTTTTTTCAAAGTTTAGTGACAAAGAATTGGCTAGGAACCAGTGATTAATGTCCACAAATATTTTATTGGCTGATCTTTCTAAGACTACATTTGACTTGCTATTTATTGCAATGTTTGTATCATCGGCAAACAAAACAAACTTGGCATCTGGTAATGTTACTGATGAAAGGTCATTGATATACACAAGAAAAAGTAAGGGCCCCAAAATGGAACCTTGCGGGACCCCACATGTAATTAGTTCCCACTTGGATGAGGCCTGATAGCTTGATACATGTCTCTTTCCTAATAACACCCTTTGTTTCCTGCCAGAGATATAAGATTTGAACCATTTTGCAGCATTTCCTGTTACACTATAATATTCTAGTTTACTTAAAAGGATATTGTGATTTACACAGTCAAATGCCTTTGACAGATCGCAAAATATACCAGTTGCCTGCAATTTTTTGTTTAATGAATTAAGCACATTTTCACTGTAAGTGTAGATAGCCTTCTCAATATCAGAACCTTTTAGAAATCCAAACTGTGACTTTGACAGTATGTTATTTGAGATAAGATGGTTATAAAGACGACTGTACATTACTTTTTCGAAAATTTTTGAGAATGCTGGCAACAGTGAAATTGGACGGAAATTTGATGCTATTTCTTTATCTCCCTTCTTAAACAGTGGCTTAACTTCAGCATATTTCAGCCATTCAGGAAATATTCCACTAATAAATGACTGGTTACACAGATAGCTTAATATGTTACTTAGCTCAGAATCACATTCTTTAATTAACTTTGTTGATATTTCATCATACCCACTAGATGTTTTTGATTTTAAAGATTTTATGATGGACATTATTTCTGTTGGGGTAGTGAGGGTCAAATTCATATTAAGGAAGTTACTTGAAATGTCTGGTCTAAGGTAATCCATAGCAGCATCTACCGAACCTGACAACCCCATCTTGTCAGTAACAGTTATAAAATGTTTGTTAAAAAGTTCTGCAACACTATACACATCTGTCACCAATGTATCATTTACTCTTAATGCTATTTGTTCCTCTTCATGCCTGGTTCTACCAGTCTCCTCCTTCACTATATCCCATATTGTCTTTATTTTGTTATCTGATATGACTATCTTTTCCTTGTAATATATTTGCTTTGACATCCGTATTACAGTCTTTAATATTTTGCAGTACTTCTTATAATGTGCTATAGCATCAACATTGGAAATGTTTCGGAGTGACAGATACAGTTTTCTTTTTGTTTTACAAGATACCCCTATTCCTCGAGTAATCCATGGCTTCTTTGTAGACTTTGCTCTAACCTTGGTAAGTTTTGGGGGAAAGCAGTGTTCGAATAAGGTAAGCACTTTATTAGCAAAAATGTTATATTTTTCATTCATGCCATGAACGCTGTAAACATCAGTCCAGTGAATGTCTCTGAGGAGTGTCCTAAAATAATCAATTTTTGGCTTACTGATTACCCTTTTGAGCTCAGATTTAACAGATTTTATATCCTGTTCAGTATTAACATTTAACAGAAGGAACTGCATGTCATGGTCTGAGAGGCCATTGACTACTGGTTTTGTAATATAATGGGGATTCTAACTACCCCATGTGAGTATATATACCTATATGTATGTGCTCATCGTGAATATTGATTTGGTTTGATTTACTCATCAATCTTTAAGCATTTTCTATGCAATTGATATTGTCATTTTACATATATTGTATAACTACGTAATAAACCATACATTTTTAAAGAGTTGAAGGAATAAATATGGTTTATATTGAAACATTCAGTTATCATTCAATATAAATGTGTTGTGTAGAATAACAAAAGGAGAAACAGTAAGTGTAACACAATATACATGCTGAGAAAAATATTTTAACAAATATAAATGGGACATGCTTGATAAATATTAATCATTAAGTGTAAATGTATTATGAAAATAAAACACAACAGTGTGATACAGTATCATTTTCAGAATAGCTCAAGAAATAAAGTGGTCATGTCATGCAGCAGCTTTAGTAGATTAGATCATTTTTATTACGTATTATTATTCTATCATATAGAAGGATTTTTGTTCAAGCCACCTTTTTGTAATATTTCTGAAGACATTCAGTGATACACTGTGTGCTGTAGGTGGTAACATATTAAATAATTGTATCCCTATCCCTATGTAGATTGAACGGAATCGACAGTGTCTTGAAAGAAGGATATAAGATGAACATCAACAAAAGCAAAACGAGGATAATGGAATGTAGTCATATTAAATCGGGTGATGCTGAGGGAATTAGATTAGGAAATGAGACACTTAAAGTAGTAAAGGAGTTTTGCTATTTAGGGAGTAAAATAACTGATGATGGTCGAAGTAGAGAGGATATAAAATGTAGATTGGCAATGGCAAGGAAATCGTTTCTGAAGAAGAGAAATTTGTTAACATCGAGTATAGATTTAAGTGTCAGGAAGTCGTTTCTGAAAGTATTTGTATGGAGTGTAGCCATGTACGGAAGTGAAACATGGACGATAAATAGTTTGGACAAGAAGAGAATAGAAGCTTTCGAAATGTGGTGCTACAGAAGAATGCTGAAGATAAGGTGGGTAGATCACGTAACTAATGAGGAGGTATTGAATAGGACTGGGGAGAAGAGAAGTTTGTGGCACAACTTGACTAGAAGAAGGGATCGGTTGGTAGGACATGTTTTGAGGCATCAAGGGATCACAAATTTAGCATTGGAGGGCAGCGTGGTGGGTAAAAATCGTAGAGGGAGACCAAGAGATGAATACACTAAGCAGATTCAGAAGGATGTAGCTTGCAGTAGGTACTGGGAGATGAAGAAGCTTGCACAGGATAGAGTAGCATGGAGAGCTGCATCAAACCAGTCTCAGGACTGAAGACCACAACAACAACAACATCTAGATTTAACTATTATTTTTTAAGTCTAATAACTTGGATGTCCATCATTTGCCTTTGAGGTGTGTTATGGTTATATAAAAATTTTCATAGTTTATGGCTGTCTTAGTTTTCCTAGATATGCACCAAGCAACTGAGAATAAGTAGTGATGCAACTGTCAGTATTTTGATCTTTGTAAAGTATTCTCTGCATGATTTCTTCTTTCTTGCTCCAGCAACTTACCTAATGGTCTTTTTCTGCCAAATAAAAATTCATTTTGCTCCAGAGGAGCTGCCCCACAACATCATTGCATATGTCAGGTGGCTGTGAAAAATGACATAATAGTTCAGTAGTAGCTTGTTCATCGCACAAATCTTAAGTTTAGTTAGCAGGTAGGTGACTCGGGCTAACTTTATGCATAAATAGTTAGTGTTAGTTTCCTAAGTTAATTTAGGATCAAGATGAATGCCAAGATGATTAACTGAGGCACCACAGTCCTCGTTGTGATGTGGGCTGAAAAGAATATTTACAGTTGTAGAGTGATTAATTTGCAATTCATTTGTTCTGAACCATGTACTGGATATTCCGAATTGTTCTGCACTTCTGTGCTTCAGTGTGTCCAAGGCACTATCACTGTAACAAAGGTAGCATACAGTATGGACTTACATGGCATCATATTGGACAAATCATTTATACAAATTATGAAACAGTAGCATTCATGATCATGGAACAACATACAAACTAAACGTACATTTATCAAGGGGGGGGGGGGGGGGGGACAGCATTTTCTATAAGGGAATAACATTATACTGTAAATTATCCAAAAAGAGACTACTACAATCCAAATATTTAAAAAGACAATTAAAGCTAGCCTTTTAAATAATTCATACTAAAAAGTCAGGGATTATTTAGACACATAATAGAACACTAAAAATTTAACATTACTTAATAACAAAGAGCAGTCATTCCATTTGATGGGAAATTTAGATTATGTGATTAGTGTTACCAACACTTAATAAGTGCTCAGTCACATGCTGAGTATAATCTTGAACAATTTTAATAAATCAAAATCACAGCACACAAAGAATCAGTTGCTATAGGAGACTTGTCAATATAAAACAGAGTACAGAATCAACATAAAGCAAAAGTGTGATTCTTCAATTTCTCCAGGTGTATTTTATGATGAACTAAATCTTGGGTGAACAGCCTGGTATGAGTGTGCATAGGACACAATATTTCGGCAATCGACCACGTTCCCATCATCAGCACACCTGATGATGGCAACGTGGTCGACTGCTGAAATATTGTGTCCTATGTACACTCATACCAGGTTGTTCACCCGAGATTTATTTCGTTATAAAGCAAAAGTGTTACACCTCCAAGGAGTAAGTAATAGACATTAACACAGCACACCAAGTTGCACATACAAACTAGGTGGTTGATACCATTCATTTGTCACTGCACAGTCACTCAACTTGCACCACAAGTGCTTCTTTGGATGACACAAATAGAGCTAACACACACAGTCACAGTAGTCAACATGTGTAGCAGTTGCTACAGGAGCCCCCTTGGTGAAAGTGGTGTGCATCGACTTGTTTTGGTGGCAGCTCTTGACTGTTGGGGTGGGGGAAGGTGGGGAGGGAGGGTGATACCTCCTCGAAAATGGAAAATGTAAGTGGCCTTCACTCTGCTAAGTGTGTGTGTGTGTGTGTGTGTGTGTGTGTGTGTGTGTGTGTGTGTGTGTGTGTGTGTGTGTGTTGGGGTTTATGGGCGCTCAACACTCTGCTAAGAGACATGATGGCCTGTTTTCCATTCACTATTATGACCATTGTGTGTTTGTCTCTGTGCAGGTGACAAACTTGGTGGAGATACCATTCATATGTCACCACACAGTCACTCAACTCACACCACAGCTGTAGCTCTGGTTTGGCATGAACAATCTGTTCAAACAGCCGGGAGCTCTTAACTGTACCAAGTAAGTATGTATACCAATGTGTTTTGCACATCAAGAAGAACATCAGCAGTTATCTCACAAACAGCAGCGTACATGTCATGGAACAAGAGCCAGACTAAACTTATAATTACCAAAAGTAAACAAACACAAGACAACATTTTGTACAAGGGAATAACATTGTACAATAAATTGCCCAAGGACATAAAAAACAACCAATTAAAGCATACCTTTTAAATAATTCATATTACAAAGTCAAGGATTATTTAGATACAGTAAAAAATGAACATTATTTAACAATAGACAACTGTCATTTACATTAGACTGCTACTTCTTACAATAAAATGCTATGCTCAGGATCTGTGATGGACATTCTAACCTTTTTCCATTTTTTGTTTACATTGTCTCATTCACTGTGGTGAAGTTTTTCTATTAGAATATCATCTTACATTATATCATTTTGTAAATATCTGTGGATGACTAAGCAACTAACTAACTAGAAAATAGCTGGTGTAGCTTGAATTTTCTCATTTTGAGAGAACTCAAGAGCAATCTGTTTAATTGTTAAAAACCATTCAACAGCAAAAACTGCATAAAATATTTTTTTTATTTAAGACAACCAATTTCAACAAACTTTGCTGTCATCTTCAGGTCTTAAAATCTCTTGTCGTAAAACTTGTTCATTTTATATTGACCTCACACACAGGATGTCAAGGGGGTAAAAATAGCACATTATAATAGGTTATTCATCACTAAAATATTTTAAAAAACATAAAGCAACTTGCGTAACAGGCTACATCAATATACATATTGCTCACTGTTGCTCATTGCATTATATGACCACGGTAGGCAATATCACAACTGTTTACATATGCTGCACACATTCTAAAAAGTGTGAATCCACTTTAAATGGCATATAAGGTACAACTGTACAATTGGTAAATGTAGGATAAGTTATTTGAACATGCAATTTGAACAGTTATTAGTATAGTGATTGCTATTGTACATTACCATAAAGGCCATTTCACTACATGTGGTGAATGACTAATAAAGAGTCTGAATCTGAAACTTATTTATTAAAATACCAATGAGCTTACTCCCAAGCCATTGCTCACTAGTAACGAAAAAGGTGAAAATGGGTAGTGCACCAAACAACTGGTTCACATCGTGACTGCATAACCTGAGAAACACTGTTATTGCCCTAAATAAAATGGCTAAAACTGGTAACCTAGAATCCAAGCAGAGGTACAAAGAGGCCAGGAAGAAGTACAGAACTGAAATACAGACAGCAAAGCAGAGAGCCAGTAATGCTTTCATTCAAAATTAGAGCAACAAATATAAAGAAGATAGTAGACACAGCAGCAGGGAAACACAAAAATAGACAAGAAACTCCAATATTGCCAGAAATATTAAATGAATTCTTTGTTAACAGCACTAACTGTGAAGTCCTTCTACCTCCACAAAAGATGATACTACTACTGGAAGTACTTTCCCTGATGTACTTGACCTACCTAATAATTTATCTTTGAAATGGAAGTAGGTTATCTGTCATACAGTATACAAAATTGTGACAGACCTATGTAACTCTTACAGTGAAGACCTCTATGGAATCTCAGACAGCATCCTGGAACAACAATTTTCAGTAATGTTGCCCCTCTTACCTTTTGGATCAATAATAGTTTTTATTTATTTATTTCATGCTCCATAGATCTCGTATTGTGAGCAGGTCACATGAGATGTGGAACGAGTCAAACATACAAAGCAACAAACATACAAAAAGATACAAAACAGTCTTCATTAAATATATAAAAAATGTTCTACATAACTGCATATAGTTAATACAAAGTTTAGAGGAAAAACAGATATTGTACATATAACAGCAGATTTCTTTGAGTGTTAATACAAAATTTCATGTTTGAATTTGGAGAAAAATTGCAAGCACATTTCTTTGTTAACAAGATGGATAATTCTATCTAAATGCTAATTCCCTTTTTGCATCATAAAACCCTTCTAATGTATAAACAGACATATTTAAGAAATATTCCTTTAGTTTTTCTTTAAAAAGAGATTCATTTTCTCTTAAACATTTTATCTGGTCAGGGAGATGGTTAAAAATTTTTGTTCCTGACCATTTGATACCTCTCTGAACAACTGTCAGGTTCTTAAGTTCACAATGAGGATTTTCTTTCCCTCTTGTATTATATTTGTGATAGTTCTTATTTGATGGAAATTGTGCAGGGTTCTTAATTACAAAACACATCAGCGAATATATGTACTGGGATACAGTGGTCATTATTTGCAGCTTTTTGAAAAGGTTACGGCATGATGTCCTAGGGGGTACTCTGCACATAATTCTAATAGCCCTTTTCTGGGTCACAAAAATTTTCTTTGCCAAAGCTAAATTTCCCCAGAAGATAATTCCATAACACATAACGGAGTGAAAATTTCCATAGTATGCGGACTTCATAGTGGTTAAATCTCCAATGGAAGACATCATTCTGATAGCATGCCAAGCTCAATTTTTTTAGGGTCTGTTGTATATGGAAGGACCAGTTCATTTCACTATCAATATGTACTCCAAGAAATTTAGACACATCCATTCTGTCTATTGGTTGATTTCCACATGTTACATTTATTTCTCTCACTTTTTTTGTTTTTGTATGGAACTGGATAAAATTGGCCTTACTTGAGCTTAGAGGGAGACCATTAACACCGAACCAGTTAATCACTTCAGAGAGTATGTTGTTAACGGACTCCTCGAAATTAACATCTGATTTTCCACTCATGAAGATAGTGGTATCGTCAGCAAAAAGAGTAAATTTGCAAGGCAGGCTTGCACACAATGGTAAATCATTTATAAACATAGAAAACAGCAGTGGCCCCAGAATTGAGCCTTGAGGCACACCACAAGTAATAGAAGTCGATTCAGACTGGGCGGAGGCCACCCTTGACTCATCTGAGCTGTTTAAAATTACTTTCTGTTTTCTTTCCTGAAGATAAGATTGCAGCCAGTTACCTGTGACACCCCTTATTCCAAGTAGTTTGGCTTTCTGCATGAGAATGTGGTGATCTACGCAATCAAATGCCTTTGATAAGTCGCAGAAAACACCAATTCCTATCATTTTTTGATTTAGACATTCAAGTACTTCATTTGTAAGTGCATACACTGCATCCTCAGTTGAACAACCCCTTTGAAAGCCAAACTGGCTCTTGTTGATAAGTCTGTTCACTATGAGGTGTTCAGTAATTTTATTGTGCATTAATTTTTCTAGAATTTTAGAGAAGGCTGTTAACAGTGAAATAGGACAGTAGTTAGTGAGCTCAGCTCTATCACCCTTCTTGTGTAGGGGCTTCACAATGGCATACTTGAGTCTTTCAGGAAAAATGCCTTGTTGAAATGAAGCATCAAAAATATGGCACAGAATATCACTAATCCATTTACATGAGAATTTCAATAAATTATTGGATACATTATCTACTCCTGCATAGTTCTTACACTTTAAAGACCTGATGACTGTTTGAATTTCCTCTACAGTGATAGGATTAATGTACATTTCTGGTATTATGTTGGAGTATGCATCCTGACATAAAGCCATAGCTTCCTCAACAGAGGGCCTACAGCCTATTTGTTGTGTTAATGACAGGAAACGTTTGTTAAAAATTTCAGCCACACTTTTTTGATTTTCTATTAAGTTACCCCCATGCCTGATTTTTAGGTCATCTGTGTCGCTTATTTTAGTCTTTGTCTCACTTTTTATAATGTTTCATATTGTTTTCATTTTATTATTAGATTTATCTATTTTCTCCTTATAGAAAAGGGGTTTTGACTTCTGTATTACTTTCTTTAAAATTTTGCAGTATAATCTATAATGATTCCATTTTTGTGTATCATTAGTTGTTCTGACTTTAGCATAAATTTCTCTCTTAGTTCTGCATGACTGTTTAATACCTTCTGTGATCCAAGGCTTACTTACGGAATTTGGATTAATATTTTTGACCCACTTCTTTGAAAAGGATTCTTCGAAAAGGGCAGAAAAATCATTTATAAAATAGTTAAATTTGTCATTAGCATTATCAATGTTGCAAATAAAGGACCAGTCCATTAGCTGAAACTTACAGTTGAAGGATTCTTTTGCCTCTTTGTTCATTATTCTTATACATTTCCACTAGGGAGATTGTTTAACAAGAGGGTTAACACTGTAAAGAGTGATTAATTGACCATCATGGTCTGTGAGACCATTTATAACCTGGTTTACATTAATGTTCTGGTATCTACTTACATTTAAAAATACATTGTCTATTGTAGTTTGGGAATCTGGTGTGATTCTAGTGGGAAAATTGATTACTGAATTCAGATTATAAGTGGACATCACATTCTGGAAGTTACTTCTGTTGTTATTATCAGTCAGACAGTCTACATTAAAATCACCTAAGGCTACAATATCCTTTGTTTTTTTAAATAAAACTGACAATACCTGGTCCATGAGACTAAAAAGCATTTTTATATTTCCTGATGGTGCCCTGTAAACAGCCAGGACTATTAATGAATTGAGATTAGTTTTTATTTCAGTAGCACATGCTTCAAAATGTTGGTCCATACAGTATTTTGTAATGTCAATTACTTTGTAGTCAAAATTTTCCTTAACATATATTGCCACTCCCCCCATTTCTTTATTTACTCTACAGTATTAGGTTGCTAAGTTGTAACTTGGTAAAAAGGGCATGATGCAGTTACTAGTAACATGGTGCTCAGTGAAGCACAATATCTGGGCATTATTTATACAGTCTTTCTCATTAATGTTGATAAGCAATTGATCTATTTTGTTAGGGAGGCTTCTCACATTTTGTTGAAAAATTGATAACCCTACCTTCCTTATTTTGTCAGTGCTGTTATTTCTTGACTGAGATTCCAGAGGAGTCTGCCTAAAGTCATGTGGTAGTAAACATTTGACACTGTTTAGGGTATTGGCTTTTTTTTCTTCAGGCCTGCACATAAAAAATCATTGACATGGGAAGGTGGCATGACATTTCTTCCACTAGACACCATTCTATCTGTTGTAGTAGTCTTCTCATTTGTGGTTGTTGGTGATACTGTTGGCTGCCTGGGTGATTCTGTCATCGCTGGGACTGATGCTCCTGTTAATGTAGCTTTTGTTGACTTCACCTTTTCAGGTAGACCTACTGCTTCTGTCACTGTTCTCTCTGTTGGCATGTTAGCAGGAGTTGTATTTACAGTACCATTGCTTTTGAAGTGGTAATCAACTGATACTGATAGCTGCTCGACTGTTTTTGGATACATCATTGGGATGGCTGTATTGTGAAGACTGTTATCTTGCAAACTGAGTCTTTCTAGTGTACATACAATTTTTTCACTGAGTAACCTTTTGCCACTTCTGTTCAGATGCATTCCATGTTTTGTGTAGTTGCACCTTTGAAGAAAGTCCACACTAAGAAAATGTGCATTTGGGTACATTTTGCAGATCTTGTGGAACTGCCTGTTTGCCTTTTTAATTTCAAAATTTACACAGGAAGTAGTCATCAGATAGTGTCTGTGAGGTATTCCAGTTACAATTACAATGCTCTCTCTTGCAGAATGTAAAACTTGCTTCAGGTTACCGATAGCAGATGCTAGTTCATTTCTATAAACATCATTGGCTCCCCCAATCAACACAATACTTCTGTTTTTGTTTTCTAAATATTCCTGGTCAATACTTTTGATAACTTCCTTCATGGGTGCCACAGGTTTAACAAAGCCACAACAAACAAACAATAGTTTTAAGACTGGAATTTTAAGACATAACTAATGAGGAGGTACTGAATAGGATTTGGGAGAAAAGAAGTTTGTGGCACAACTTAACTAGAAGAACAGATCAGTTGGTAGGACATGTTCTGAGGCATCAAGGGATCACAAATTTAGTACTGGAGGGCAGCGTGGAGGGTAAAAATCGTAGAGGGAGACCAAGAGATGAATACACTAAGCAGATTCAGAAGGATGTAGGTTGCAGTAGTTACTGGGAGATGAAGAAGCTTGCACAGGATAGAGTAGCATGGAGAGCTACATCAAGCCAGTCTCAGGACTGAAGAACACAACAAACAAACAATAGTTTTAAGACTGGAATATTTCCCAAGGTCCTGAAGACTATTATTGTTATCCAAATTTATAAGAAAGGGGCTAAAAACAGACCTGAAAGTCATGTCCAGTATACCTTATACCTACAAAATCCAAGACAACAGAATGTTGTCTTAAATTACATCTTTGCACCTATTTTGAGGATAACAATCTGATTTCCTCTTTGCAGTTTCATTTTAGGCTGGGTTTGTCTGAATTAATTGAAACAGAAGATCTTGTTACTGATATTCTTTATTGTTTTGAGAAAAATTCCTACACTCATGTCTTACTACTAGATCTGAGTCAAGCTTTTGACACTGTGTAACACGAAATACTCATAAATAAACTAGAGTGCTGTGCTATAATATGGAATAATGAGCTGGCAGTACTTAGATCATACTTTACTAACAGAACTCAGATTGTTATGGTTAATAACCATTAATTATTATTATTTATTCAGCAGCCATTTTGGTGTGATTTTAGTTACTTGGTTAGTTACTTGTTCCATTTATCAATCTCACAGTAACCATTATGATGTGAAACATGTCAAGTGCATAAGAAATACACACATGAATCAAGAACTTGTTCTTTTTTTTAGGCTTGAATTTTTTTTTACCTACCCCATAACCCTAAATTTGCATGTATTATACCTATAGATTTATTAATACATATTCAAGAATTCATCTACGGTATAGAAGGAATTGTCAAGGAGATATGATTTCAGTTTATTTTTGAAACTATTACTGCTGTCTGTCAGACATTTTATTTCATCTGGTAGTTTATCAAAAAATTTAACAGCAGCATATTTTACTCTCCTACACCAAAGATACTTCATGTGGAGGATAGTGTAAGTCCTTCTTTCTTCTGCTATTATAATCATGAATTTCACAGTTGTTTTTAAACTGGTCCATGTTGTTGAGAACAAGTTTCATTGCTAAGTAAATGTGCTGTGAGGCTGTTGTAAGAATTTCTAACTTTTTAAACAGATGCCTACAAGATATGCAACTATGAGCCCCACACATTACCTTAACCACTTTCTTTTGAGCAGTGAATACTTTTTGCCTAAGTGTTGAGTTACCCCAAAAAATTATTCCATATGACATCAGAGAGTGAAAGTATGAAAAGTATATTAGCTTACTAATTTCTATATCTTCAAAATTGACAATTATTCTGCTGCAAAAGTTGCTGAAACTAGTCGCTTTAGGAGATCCAAATCTGAATTTTCCAATTAAGATTCTCATCTATATGTACACCCAAAAACTTAGTATGCTCTACCGTGGCTGTGGACTTCTGTTGATGTGTTATATTTATTGAAGGAACTGTACTCCTTGCAGTAGAAAATTAGATGTACTGTGTTTTTCAAAACTCAAAGCAAGCCCATTCACAGATAACGAATCAATGACTTTTCCAAAGACATTATTTATATCAATTTCTATTGGAGTTTCTTTTCCTGGATTAATGATAGTTCTTGTATCATCAGCAAACAGTGTCAGTTTAGCTTCCTGTTTCAGATAAGAAGGGAGGTCACTCACATATATCAAAAACAGAAAGGGACCCATGATTGAACCCTGTGGAACACCTAATGTAATTTCGCCCCAGTTAGATGAAGTGGGAAACTTCCATAAATCAGTTAAACCATATAAAAAAACTTTTTTCTTCCTGTCCTGTAGATATGACTTAAACCATTTGTAAGCTGTTCGATTTATACCATAGAATTGTAATTTCTGTAACATAATGTCATGGTTCACACAATTAAATGCCTTGGATAAGTCACAGAAAATTCCTATTGGTGACATTTTATTATTTAATGACTCTACTATGTGGTCAGTGAAACTGTATATTGCTGTTTCAGTGGAGCATCACTTTTGACATCCAAACTGTTATTTACTAAGTATCCCATTACTGTTGAGATGACTGACTACTTTGAGTACATTACTTTCTTGACAATTTTTGAAAATGCTGTAAGCAAGGATACTGGCCGGTAATTATTGACATATGTGGTGTCCCATTTTTATAGAGAGGCTTGACAATGGCATATTTTAACATGTCTGGGAAAATACCTTGAGTTAGTGATGCATTACATAAGTGACTCAGAACACCAGCTGTAACTGCTCCACACTGTTTTAATATCATGTTAGAGACGTCATCAGAACATTTATCTTTCAAAGATTTAATAATTTTCTTTTTTCACAAGAGGGTTTTAGATGAATTTATTTATTTATTTATTCTTTGCCCATAGACTCCAGCTGAGAGTATTGGGTGTGTCATACAATAGCCTATTAACATCAAACTTGATTTCATTATATATAAATGAAACAAATAATTAAACAGAAATAGTCCGTAATCATACAAAGGTTTTACATGTTTCACATTATATGTACACACAAATCCAAACAACATACAGAAATGATAATTTTTAAAGGTACATTTCAGTAATGATATATTTCAACACCATCTTAGTATTCACTCAAACTGTATATACATTTCTCTGTGAGATATAGTTTCAAATGATTTTTAAAACATTTTACATCTGTTTCTTTTTTAATGATTTTGGGGAGTTTATTAAAAAACCTTTTGCCTGCTTCTTCTGGGGCAGTCATAGACAGTTTTAGATTTTTGTTTATCGTGTAGTAATTTTCATTTCCTCTTGCACCGTGTTTGTGTACATCTTTATTTAGGAGGTGTTTATCACTTGACCTTACCACCATTATGCTTTGGTATATGTACAGTGAATATACTGTCATAATATTATAGTGTGCAAAAGCTTGCCTACAGGTCTGTCTTGGTGGTATTTTTGCAATGCATCTCACTGCCCTTTTCTGAATTGTGAATATTCTTTTTAGGTAGCCAGCTTGTGCATTTCCCCATCTATGAACTGAATAAGACAAATGTGGGAAGACAAGTCCATAATACATTGATCTGAGGACTTTACCATCCACAGTCTTAGCTGTTTTATGCATGATGAAGATCTGTTTGTTTGTATTTTTACACAGCGCATCTATGTGCTCCCCCCATGCCAAATGTTTGTCTATTATAGTTCCTAGAAAATTTGTGCTGGTTACTTCTTTAATAGTCTTTCCATTTATATTAACATTTATATTATAATTTTCACTATGCTTGGTCTGAAATACTACATTCATTGTTTTAGACTGATTCATAAACAAGTTGTTTTGTGTTAAATATTTATTTGCATTTTCAATAGTCCGGAGTGCTTCCTTCTCAAGCTCCTCCTTTGTGTCAGCTGTGCAAATGATTGTTGTGTCATCAGCATACATTATAAGTTTCTGATTTATATAGCTAGGGAAGTCATTTACGTAGAGTATTGGCCCAAGCACAGACCCTTGCGGCACACCGTGTTTAACTGTTTGTAATTCTGATCTGTAGTTTGTTATATTTCCCCCACTAGTATGTCTGATTTCTGTGCATTGTTTCCTATTTGTAATGTATGATTTAAGTACGTCATAGCATTTTCCTCTAATTCCATACTGATATAATTTCATCATTAATTTTGAGTGGTTCACACAATCAAATGCCTTAGCTAGGTCCATAAAAATCCCACAAGTCTTTTGTTGCCTGTCAAGTAAATTAAGAATGTGCTCAATAATATCTGTTGATGCTGTTTTTGTTGACTTCCCTTCTCTGAAACCATGTTGTGATGAATGCAGTATACTGTACTTTGTTATAAAACTTACAATTCTATTCTTTATTATCATTTCATAGATTTTAGCAAATTTTGAGATCAATGATATTGGCCTGTAATTTCTTAATTCATCCCTGTTCCCTTTCTTAAATATTGGCTTCACTTTACTTACTTTCTAATTAATATGACTAGGATTTCTCAAAACTGACTTTTCCATGTACTGTTTGGTTTTTTCTTTTGAACTATTCTCACCAATTTTTTCACCTGCACTTAAGAAATGGTTGTTAAATACATTACCTACGTGTGCACTGTTGGTTAAGATGGTCTCATTCTCTTTAATAGTAATACTATCTACCCCAGTGGTTACTTTTCCTGTCTCCCTTCTAACAATATTCTATACTGATTTGTTTTTATTGCCCAAGTTGTTAATTACATCTCTAATATACATATTTCTTGATTTTATGACAACTTTTCTCAGTATGTTACAATAATTTTTATAGTGTAAAATTGATTCTCATACATTTTTCTGTTTCTTTTTGAAAGCACTTTAATACCCATAGCAATCCAAGGTTTCTTTGAAAACTGTTTGGTGTTACATTTAATAATTTGTTTGGGCAATATTGTGAAATATGGATATAAATTTATCAAGAAATATATTGCATTTATCATTAGCATTTGGCTCATTATATACATCTCCCCAGTTAACATTTCTTAAACTTTCTCAGAAGTTCTCTATAGATACCAGGTTGAGCAAAAGTACACTTTTACTTAATGGTTTCTTAACTTTACACCCTGCTAGGTATTGTAAGTTAATCAACTGTGGTGTATCATGGTATGACAATCCATTTATTATAGGGAAACATGTGTTAGTTTTACATCCTCTTGCTGTACAAATACATTATCTATTAGAGTGATACTGTCTTGAGCCATATGTGTAGGGAAATTGATCACTGATTCTAAGTTGTATGCCATTAATAACACTTCTCGTTCACTTTTCCTTTTAGAATTGCTTAGGAAGTCAACAAAAATCACCACAGATTAATAATACAGATACAATTGATACATGCTGTATCTGTACATATAGGCATTGTCAGGTCGTATACACTAAAGTTGAGAGTACATTAAAGTTTGCAGCATATATAGTTAAAAATTAATATATAGTTACAAATTAATACTCTTATACTACTCTTATACAGATTAAGAATCATACATGCTAAAATCACCCAGGTTTATAATCATATTAGTCTATGATCGTAAAAATTTACAATGATCAATTCATTTATTCATAACTTCGATCAAAAAATTCCTTTATTGAATAAAATGAATTTTCTGTCAATATTTATCTAATACTTTTTTTAAATTCATTTATGTTCTTTATGTGCATAATGACATTTGGAAGACAGTTATAGGGGCCATTTTTATGTATGTAATCCCTTTCTCATATCGGTTGGTTTGATGCTGAAATGCCCCTAGTTTCCAGCAATCCCTTGTTTTGTATTGGTGCACCTGTTAATTTTTTTGGTAAAGATTACTGTGGGTGGTTTTTTTTTGTTAGGATTCTGTAGATGTAGACATTTACTGCTGTTAGGATGTTCAGTTCCTTGAATTTTGGTCTACAAGTGGTACACTTCTATTGCCTTGCCATTGTGTGGGTGGCCTTTTTCTGTATAATGAGAATTATTTAATGAACTCCCCCAAGGTTCAATCCCATAGAACATAATGGAATAAAATTGTGCATAGTAATATTTTATCAGGATTTCCATGTTGACAATTTCACTTAACTTCTTGATAGCAAATATTTTGAATCATATTATTTTTTTCTTTTCTTTTTTTTTAAATGTAAGCTATATGTAAAATTAATTACATATAGACCACGACAAAGATAAATTAACTAGTTGTTTTGTGGTAAGGATAATGTTTTGATGTATCTGCATAAAAAAAGGAAGACGAAATACGCTCTTCAATTGATTAATTCCATTTATCTTCACCTGTTTGTTTCTATAAGAGGTAGTGGGCAGACATTGATTAGATCTGTCATACCAGTAATGTTTAAAAATGTGTATTTCAACCATACATTAAAAAGTGTTATAAAAAGTTATTAGGAAAACAAAGATTATTCGTACATTCACGATGACCACATCATTTCACCACGCCGAGATCATGCACCAGAAAGTTCGGAGCAGACAAGAGGAATTTGCGGAAGCGGTGGAAGAGCAATCCTGCATCGACATTTTTATAATTGGGACTACGCACAATGGAATTGATGTGAAGCAGTACATAACTCAAATTATGAATATTGATCTTAAATGTATTGACATTGAAGGTCTGTTGATATTGATACCAGTTAAAATCAGATTTATAAATTACCTTCCAATTTGTTTTAACTATTCTTTCCTATCAACTCTTTTTCAGCTATTCAAGCAGCAATTATTAATCAGTTTTCATTATTTGCCTGTCCATACATGCCACTATCCAATGGTGACTGTTTAAAGGACAGCATTGAGCGAAATCTGAACAGACCTTTCAATTATTGAGATAAAAAAATTTTGAGACAAATGATTCATTTTATTGTTACAAGAAACTAATGAAACTTTTGTTGTAATTGTTACGTGTCCATGAGATTGGGAATAAGAAAAACATTGAAGAAGCAAATTAGATAGACTTTTTAGATTACAAAAAAAGGCAGTAAGAATAGTAGCCAAGGTAAAGGAGAGAGAGCCTTGTAGAGACATCTTTAGAAAATATAAAATTCTTATGGTGTACTCCATGTATATACTGCAGACAGTCAGGTTTGTGAAACAAAATCCTGAATTTAATATGAGAAACAGTAATGTACACAACTATGATACACGGGGAAGGGAAAATTTTCATAGAATTGTGACCAATAAAAAGGCGACAGACCACAGCCCACACAGAATGGGAGCAATTTTCTACAATGCACTACCCTGTGAACTCAAGAAAGTAAATCTAAATATGCCAAAGAGTAGACTGAAGCAATTATTAATAGAGAAGTGCTGTTACTCTATAGAGGACTTTAAGTTGTAGTGCCATCTTGGAAAACAGTGTATGTAGACAATGTCTCCGATCTATCAGTGGTATGAAAGAATGTAATTATACACTGTATTATGTGTACTGTACTATTGTAAATATAAGCTAAATTATGTTACACTATAGATGAATCTACTTGTAGTGCCCTTTTGAAAAATAATGTGTACAGACGTGTCTGATCCATATGTTGTTATGAAAGAATGTAAATATTTTACTGTACGTATGTAATGTAATCTAAATTTTCCTGACAATGTCCAAAAACTTTTTGTTATATGGACAGAAAATAAATAAATAAATGTGCCAGGAATGCTGATTTCAGCGGTAAAGGTAGGAAGCTACTATGTTGTGTGCTGTGATTTGCGACATCTCTCTTTACCTTCCAATTAATATCTTTTGCAATAAAGTGCATTTATACAGAAAAGACAAAAATTTGTACATAATCATCATTAAAGTCATTCAAATTCTATAAGATTGTGTCAAATAAAAATCAGGTTCATTAGTGAATACGCAGCTAAATCTACTTCAATTGAAAAATACTAATACAAATAAATGTCATTTTTGAAAAAAAAAAAATTATAATTTTGTTAAAAACTAATCACAGTGGAGTCAAAGGAAATGTCCATTGTTGAAAATTCAAGATGTCAGAAATCCAAGCTTGGCAACAGTTGAAGGTAATGTGCCAACTTGTGAACTGGCCAATGGCGACCAAAACAATGAGGTTGACATCCCACTATCAAAAAAATGATGACACTGGCAATATAACTAATCATGATGTCACTTTTATGACACTCAGGGAGACAATTTCTCAGTTCTCACTGAGAATTTTTTTTTCAAATAGTGAAACTGAAGGGCACTACAATGAAAAGTCCTTTCATTACTTGCTCATGATGTTCCAAATGCAATAACAGGAAACAGTTTGTAAAAACAATGTAAATACAAGTGAGACACACAGTTTGCAACAAATAATTAAACAGTTTACAAAACAATAGGAATTTCAGGAATGTGTAACACAGCAACTTAAGGGTATGACACAGCAGTTCACAAAACATCAGTACAATGTAGGACAACAGTTTCGACAGCAAAATCAGGCATTTAACGATTTCAAGATTAGTATTAGTCAACAGTTCAGTGAGGTGAGCAAAACAATATGCACTGAATTATCTGATGAACTATCCAGGAAGTTGACAAAGCTAGGTAAACAACTAAAACAATAAGTAATTACCGATATGTCCCACAGTATAAATATATTAATGGAAAAAGTATCATCTGTAGTCGAGAAGTAGGAACAACTTTGAGGTGAGTTGCAAAACCTTAGTGAAGTATAATATTCTCATATTCAGGAGAGACAATCCCAAGTGAGTGCATTGGCAAAAATTGTGACAGATGCAGTCAGCGAGCTGCAAGACGTGTGCAAAAACGTATCTACAGAAGTACAAATGTTAAGTCTAAGAGCAAACCAGTTGAGTTAAGAGTCAAAATTTGCCAAAAAACAGAGAGATAAGATATGTGCAGATGTAAAGGAAATAACTGAAATAGCTGAAGCTGGGATGCTGGATAAGGGCAGCACCCTTGCTAAAAAGGTAGTGTCAGTAGATACAGTAGAAGAAGCTCTAAAAGAGAAAGAAAGTCAATTTCTAACTAAAATAGATTCAGGTTTAAAGGAAGCAGAGGAAAGGTTACAATGCAGTATTGCTAAAACTACTGATATTCCAAAACAACATTAAATAGAAAACCAACCCAGGCTTTTAGAGAAGTTAAATACTTTCACTGGTTACCCATAATACATGGATAGCCCATCAAAGGAAAATAGCGAAGGTTGCAGAATGCAGCAACACTTGCTGGCAGCTGTATCTGTCGAGCAAGTGCAGTTGCCATGCACTACGCTACATGTGGACTCAAACACACCTTTCACTGACAGCGCAGCATGTATGAGAAGGCAGGAACTTTGAATTTCAAGATTATCATTTGGACTGAATATGTTATTTCTTACACGCTGTTAACAATCTTCCCCATATATCAACTGGATTTACACCAAATGAACTGATCTTCAATTGCAAACAAGTAGACAAGTGGGAGAAACCTTTGCCCAAGATACCAATACCAGAATTATCACTGGATGATAAAATATGACAAGCAGTAATCAACCTTGAAACCTGGACTAAATACAGGAAATGAATTTGTGACAGAATGCTGAAACATATAACACAATTTTATATAGGACAAAAGGTGTTACTTAGAACACATCCCAAATCCACAAAAATTGGGAAACTGAGCCATAAGTGGCAATTACAATATACCGGACCATACATAATTACTAAAATCCCCTACGCGGGAGCCTACAGATTGGTACACACGAACATGGTGAAAGACAAGGTCCTTTTCCCACACAAAGACTTGAGAATGTTTATATATTGAAGAAGGGATGTATACCCTCTAAGATGTATAAGTGTATAAGAATATTAGATTTAGGATGCTGGAAAGTCACATTCCAGAATTTATGTTGTTAGTTGATGAGGAATTCTTTTTTCTTATAAGTAAAATGTGTAAATGATGAGTAGTTGTAACAAGGAAGAATTTTACTTTTATGTGCCTAGAGACGATGATACTCCAAATACAATGCTACACCTGGCACGTAGCCCAGTTGTAAACAAATTAATGAACTTGTGAAACACATTGTAGCATGCAATGCAATACGCAACTCACACACACAAGAGGCATCAGAGTGATGCAATGTGTGCACATTGGGGAGCAAGCTAGTCAACAAATCGCAAGCACGTGCATGCCAGACAGGCACAGCGGGGAGTGTTGGAGCGCCCAAAACAAACGAACCTGATGAACTGCAGCCTGTGCATCTCTACTTCATGTAACATGAATTTTCTATGCTCGACAATGTCATAAACGAGGCAAGGAACTTACTTTGTCGATTCATGTCAGATGTACAGCTGGTGTCCCCACTAATAAGCGAGAGCGATGAAGTGAAATAAGTTCCTCGGGTCGCTAATATGGAAACCAGTTGTCACTGCAGGAAGAGTTCACAAAGGATCACACCACTGAACACAAGCTTCAAGAATTCATGCAATGGAAGCTAATGTAAATGCAGTACACAGACACTGTGGCCTTGTACTAAACATGTGAACATGAACTGGGATGATAACGGATGATGCGCTGTGCGCACATGCTTCGCAAGCTAAACATTGTGCAGATGCTGACTGACTACAATGGGACTATGCGGTCACTGCAAGCACTCTGGTAAGAGAGAAAACTTATGTATGTATGTGTTAAAAGAAGCTGACATGCCCATATAAATTGATAACCATTCAGGATAGCTCCAATGACCAAAAATAAAGGCTATGCCCATACCAAGCAGAATTATAAACCCTTAAAAAGGGAGATAAGCTCAAACGCTGTGCACCTCCATATGATGTCAATGCACAGTGGGAAGGGGGGGGGGGGAGGGGGTTGGCAATAGTTATGTTGAATCATATTTTTTTTCTTTTATTTTTTTCCTCCTTTTCTTTGTTTCATGTAAGCTATATCCAAATGGAATGACATACCGACCATGACACAGGTAAATTAATGAGTTGTTTTGTGGCAAGGATAATGTTTTGATACATCTGCATGAAAAAAAGGAAGAAGAAATATGCTCTTCAATTGATTAATTCCTGCATCTTCAACTGTTTGTTTCTATAAGTGGTAGTGGGCAGACGTATGATTATATCCATCGTACCAGTATTGTTTGTAAATGTATATTTCATCCATACATTAAAAAGTGTTATAAAAAGTTATTAGGAAACCAAAGTTTATTTCTACATTCAAGACAACCACACCTGTCTGTTCATCATTTCGCCCACATCGATATCCTGCACCAGGAGGTACAGAGCAGACAAGAGGAATTTGCATGAGCAACAGAAGAGCAATCATGCATTGGCGTTCTTATAATCAGAACTACTCACAATGGAATTGATGTGAAGCAGTACATAACTCAAATTATGAATATTGATTTTAAATATATTGACACTGAAGGTCTGTTGATATTGATACTAGTTAAAGTCCTCCCAGGATATGTGTACAGATTTATAAATTACCGTCCAATTTCTTTCAACTATTCTTTCCAGTCAGTTTTTTGTCAATTATTCAAGCAGCAGTTATTACACAGTTTCCATTATTTGCCCCCCCCCCCCCTCCCCCACATGCCACTATTCACACACACAAAAAAAAAATTGGTTTTCTAGTAATTTGGTACTAATCTATTATTGCAAAATCATTTATCAAGGTAACAAAGAACCGCTTCAGTGTTTAGAGCACATTCTTCTAAATTTGCACCCTTTGTCACAATATTGGTGTCATCAGCATAAAGGATGGTCCTATTTTGGATGCCATTGGGAAGATCATTTACATAAATCAAGTAGAGTAATGGGCCAAGCACGCTTCCTTGTGGTACATCATGTATAATTTTCTTTGCATCTGAATAAAATTTATTTCCTTTTTGATCTAATATTTCCACTTTCTGATACCTGTTTGTCAAATAGGATGTCAACAAGTCAAGCACAGTACCTCTGATCCCATAGAATTTTAATTTCTCAAAAAGTAATTCATGATTTATGAAGTCAAATGCTTTTTATAGGTTGCAAAATATCCCTTTCTTGGAAGAAGCATCTAGCACATACTGAGTTAGATCTTGTGCAGCAGCAGAGGTGGACTTATTTTTCTGGTAATCATGTTGATTTCTGGATAATAGTTTGTGTGTTGTGAAAAACTTTATCAACCTGTTGTACAGAACATGTCCAGAGATTTTTCTTATTGTTGGTAAAATACTCAAAGGGCTGTAATTTTCTGGTTCTCTTGCATAACCCTTTTTTTTAATAAAGATATTAATATTGTAATTTTTAGGCTTTCTGGAACCACTCCCTCTGCCAATGACTCATTAAATACTTTGGCCAGTGCCTTAGCTATAAAGGTAGAAGACAGCATATTTGATATCCCATAAACATCCTGTGTCTTAGCGTTTTTGGTATTAGTGTTTTCCACATTGTTTATAACTCTAATTACTTCTCCTTCACTAGTAGGAAACAAGTAAAATGAATTACTTAATGGTTGTTTCTTCAGCTGTAAACCATTTAAAGCATCAGTGATATTGTTTATCATATGTTTGCAGATATTAATAAAGTAGATGTTGAAGGTATTTTTATTGAGGTGTTATTCCTTCTAATTTCTTTGCGACAGTCCTTTTTATTCCTTTTACGACCTGATTCTTCATTTATGATTTGCCGTGCTGTCCATGCCTTGTTTCCTGAAAGGCTCATAGCCTTCTCGGTAGCCTTTTTCTCAGCACATTTTATGGCTTTGTGATATATTTTCTTATACCTAGGATAATATGTCTTCGAGCACTCTGTTCTGTACTTAATTAATCTATCAGCTGTTTGAACGTACTACTGGATATCATAATGCCTGTACTTATCCAGTTATTTTTATTTGTTTTAGTAGAGGCACATTTGTTTTTGCAGGGGAAAGCCTCATTGATGTATTCACAGTACTTAGTTATAAAGATACTAGAAGTTTTTCCATTGTTTTTATCTAGTAGTTTGATCCATCTTTCGTTAGCAAGATTGTTAGCAAACTTATTTATGTTTTCTTTGTGTAGTGGTTGGTACTTAATATTAAATTTCTGTCATTTAGGTTTTGGTTTACAGTAATTATTTGTTCTGTATGGTCAGATAAATTGATTTCAGCCAGTTTTACTGTATAATTCTCTGACTGAATATTTGTGACATATAATCAATGGCAGTGGCTCTGTTTACAGAAACTCTTGTAGGGACTGTGATTGTATTGTGCACATTGAAAGAGATGAATATTGCTTGAAGTTGTTGTTTTTCTGCACAATCCTTGAAGTAATCAACACTGAAGTCCCCACAGAGCAATAATTTGCATTTTGATTTAATAGCCTTGTTTAATACTTTATCTAAGCTATTGAGAAATATTATCAATTTACTGACAGGCAATCTATAGACATTAATGATTACATATCGTAGATCAGCAAGTACAATTTTGATGCCCAATAGCCCATTTTGCACATAGATGGAGGTTCTTTCATTTTTATGGGTTGTTTTACTAAAATGTGAAGCTACTGTATAGTCTTCCAGATTGAAAAGAGATATTTCCTGTTCTTTAAGCCAATGTTCTGTAAAACATAAGATAGATGGATTCTGCCCAGTGCTTAATAATACCTCTACAGTTAACAATTTATTTCATAATGACTGAATATTTTTATGTGAGATTACTAGTTTTTTCGGAGGACTGATTTTTTTTCATGCTTGTCCATAAAAAATCATTGCTTTGGTTGTTCAATTTCCTCCTCCTGGTGGACTCATGGGTTGCAGATGACACAGCAATATGCAATAAAACTATGGGGAAATTCTCCTAGTGTTCAACCAGTGTTCATGTGGCAGAAGAAAATTATAAGGGCAGTTAGAGGAATTACAGGCTGAGATTCATGTCAAAAGTGCTTTAAAGGTACAAACATTTTGACTGTACCTTCTTTTTATATTAATACTTGTCTTCTTTCTACAAAAAAAAAAAAAATGAAAAAAACCATTACCTTGCCAAATAACTATCCATTCCCATGAAACTAGAGATAGAAATAACCCAGATGTAGAATTTACAAGACTGCGCAAGATCCAAAATACTTTTTACACACAGGAACGAAGCTGTATAACAAGCTACCACCATCAATTAGAGACTTACCTAATGATACTTTCAAGAATCACCTTCTTAAATTGTTGGTTGATAAGAGTGTTTATAGTGTTACAGCATTTGAATATACATAGTAAATTTCCTTATCCTCAGGTATTGTTCAGACTCACCACTTACTGTAAAAATTAAGCTAAGAAGGAAATAAAAATTCAATAGTGTGTTTTCCTCAAACTGTTAAAGTGTACACAAAAACTTCAGATTTGTTTGACATAGAGTGTGTGTAGTGTTACTTACCAATTCCAAGTGCACCACATCAATTTGCAAGTTATAAATCAAAATTTTTGCAATAAGTTAGGAAAATATTTAATGTCATGTTGAACTTGTAACATAAAATCATCTGTTTTAACATTTGTTGCCTAACAACAAATAAATAAATATGTATTCTTTGTTGATCCTGAACCAAATGAGCATTGTTGAGAGGATGTTTGCTCTAGCATTGTCACCACTTTGAGATCAAGTTGAACAAACTGATACATTCTGAATCAACCCAGGGCAATTTGCCTGAGTTCAGGTGAGTTGTTGGTAGACCTTGTAGGGCATGATACAATGGAGTGGAGGAGAAGGAGGAAAGGGAGGAGATTGGTATTTAAAGTCCCATCAACAATGAGGTCATTAGGGATGGAGCACAAGCTTGGAATATGGAAGGATGGAGAAAGAAATCGGCTGTGCCCTTTTGAAGGAAGCATACAGGCATTTGCCTTAAGCAGTTTAGGGAAATCATGGAAAACCTAAATCAGGATGGCCAGGCATGGGTTTGAAATGTCATTCTCCTGAATGCAAGTCCAGTGTGTTATCCACAGTGCTACCCCACTCAGTTACAATGGAGATTTTGTATAAGAAGTGATCTTCTTGAGCAAGGTTACCTTAGTTGTGTGACGAAGCAAGCTGGGATAATTTTACTTCCCCTCTTGTTTAGCCATCTGCCTCCTTAAATTTGTTTTGTTACTTTTAATTATTTATGATTAGCATGCATGAGTATAATCTACATTTTCATGTAAGAGAAAGGTTGGCCCTCAGTTTTAAATAATTTAACACCAGATCTAATTTTGTGCTTAATTTTATGCATGTAACTGATTTTCTAATTTATTTTGACCACTACTAGTTAGTATCTTTCATTATAGGGTGAAATCAGTAATTGTTTTGTAACTTGAATTCTATTGTTGACATATAAACAAATATAAATTCTGTACTAATTATAAACATTTGGAAGACGAAATACTAGTAATCTTAAAGTATCTATTTGGCTGTATTCAAACACATGTTAGTAAAACCAGCCCTTCATTAATTCCAAAGTAATTAACAGTTTTGTCAAAAGTATTGTTTGCATACTTATATTTGTTACTTTCATGATTTAAACAAATAATTCAGCCTAACTCTTGTAGTAGAAGAAACTGTTACAGAGAACCAATTTTTCTTTGAATTCAGTTAATTTAATGAGCTAAGGTTTAATTGTAATTTCTGTAAATTAAACATCGAACAATGTGAAGTTTCAGTACCTATTATTGTGGGGCTATATAAAGGCCCTGTTTTTGGTCCCAAAACAGTCAGTCCATGACCGAGTTTCAATGAGGAACATGTGTTGGTTAGAACGACAACAATGCATTAACTTAACAGTGAAGTAAGTGGTACACTAATAGGCCATGTGGTAAACCAATGCGAGTGTCTGCTCCATATGTACCTAATTATTCTTCAATAACTGTGAACTTTGTGGTTAGCTTTTTACTGCTAGTAGGTGTTCAACAGTAAACTATTGTATGTTCAACCGCAAACTGTTAATGAGGCTTACCGAAGGTTAAACAATAGTGCACTGGCCATATATAAACATGTATATGGGGAGGGGGAGTTGTGAAAAGTGAAAGTAAAAGACTGTGAAATGCAACTGTGCCTCTGTCGGCTGCATCATTTACAGTAGACAGTACTGCACATCCACAACCCATTTTTCTGCCTGTACATCAACACCGAGTACAAGAAATGAAGAACTAAATAAAGCAGGTGAGCACTGGCACAGTTGCACTCCTCCTTAGAAACTGTGGAGCAATATTGGCTAGGGCCAGTAATGAGTGAATGAGAGCACATCTAGTAGTACCAGTGATAACTCTCAAGACTTCATTAAGCTGCACATCAGTTTTGTTGTGTTTGTATTGTTTTCCCCAGAAAGGAGAGCAATGTTCTCCAGGATGCACAAAAGTGAGTGCAACAGCATATAGAGTACTCACTTCTCCACCAAAACTGATTCTGGCAGATTCACTCTTGATCCAAGTTTCTGAGATATTCTGAAGCACTGCCATTTGAAAGTCAAGGACTGATCCAAAGTGATTCCTAGATATCTTGTATTATAGTTATGAGTTATTTTGATTCCATCAAAAGTCACTTGTAACTTCCTTTGAGTTTCTTCTTTATTCACTTGTAATGCAGTTACCTCAGGTTTATTTGGGTTAGGCTGAAATCTCCATTTGTGGAAGTATTCACTCAATTTTGTTAGATCACTTGCCAACTTGCCAGCATGTTCTCACATTGCATAAGATCTTTACTCTGCAAACCTAATCCTTGAGCACATGCATACTGGATTTTTGTGGAGTCCATGGCTGGCATGTCGTGGATATACAGGTTAAAGAGATTGGGGACAGAACCGATCTCTGAGGTAGGCCATTATTAAGAGTTCTCTATCTGCTAGCTTGTTCATTTAGAAACACATTAAAGCACTTGCCAGAGAGTATGTTGGGTATTAGAAATGCCAGCTTTTAACATGGGCTGTTTTCAGTAAACGAAAACATCGATCAGTCTCATCACATAGTTTTCCCAAAAATGTCAGGTATTTAAGCATAATTTATCAACAAAGAAACTGACTTCAAACAAGAAAATACTTTCATGGCAACAATCCCAATTCTTCTTAGAATATATGCTGCATAAGTACAATGCAGTTGGAAAGTAACTAATGCCAAGATTTGAATAAGAAATTTCCTTATGCTGTGTGTACTTCACTTCACATGTCTGGAAAAATGCCTTGATTTACAGAGAGAACCCTGACCAACAGCATCCGTCGATGAGGTGAGTACCTGCTTGAACAACTGTAGTTCACTTGTAAAAGTGTCAAGCATTGTGAGCCACAATACTCAGAAATTATTTTGCACACACGTGTTATTGTCACCACACTCAACCACCCACTTGTTGAAAGACACATATAGCCATCCAAAACATAGTAGAAATTGCCTGTCCTTAAAGTTCATTTGTTTTTTAGTATGGAGTTTGGTTTCCAATGAAAATTCATACAAGTATTGAGGTACAACAATATACATAAAATGATAGCTTATACCTATGGCTAACATTCCATCCATCACTTATACTAAGAACATAAATTTTTAAGTTTTAAAATGTCATAAAATGTTCATTAACTGCGTTCTGTTACTACAGTTTGTTTGTTAGTTTCAACTTCTCTTCATTTACATCACATGTACAAATTAATTACATATCACATTATTATGACACAATACAAACATATGATACAGATATGCTTCATTTTAAAGATAGGCTTTGATGACTTATTGGAGATCCTTTCTTACTTAGGTTGAGGAGGGAGAAAAACCTTTGAAATTGGACTAAAACATCATGCATTGCTGTCCTAACTATGCTTGGCACTGCCTCCTTGTTTGGGGGGAAGAAAGGAAATATTCATCTACTGGTTCAAGGATTTATGAGGAAATGTTACTCATACAATGATGGACTAGTTGCCAAGGAACTTTTGTTTCATTGCAATAATGTGTCCTGACTAATCACTCAGGTAGTATCATGTTGTTTCTTCAAGGCTAGTGCTGTTTACTTCAATTCATGGGTAGCTTAGTGCGATACATGACATTTCAACCATCGTAGATGTATTTTCTCGAATACCTAGAAATGTCATTATTCATGCTTTCATGTGACACGTTAAAATTAATTGGTTTTTGTAAAATCACACTCTTCAATTTTTGTGTGTACTCTGCAGTGATACTGATATTTCTCATAGAGATACACTGCGAAGATGCGTATTTCATTTTTCATTTGCCTTAAGACCTTTGTGTAAATATCCTTACAATTAATGATATGAATATAATAGAGGGAAACATTCCACGTGGGAAAAATATATCTAAAAACAAAGATGATGTGACTTACCAAACGAAAGCGGTGGCAGGTTGATAGACACACAGACAAACACAAACATACACACAAAATTCTAGCTTTCGCAACCAATGGTTGCTTCGTCAGGAAAGAGGTGAGAAAAGGGAAAGACGAAAAGATGTGGGTTTTAAGGGAGAGGGTAAGGAGTCATTCCAATCCCAGGAGCGGAAAGACTTACCTTAGGGGGAAAAAAGGACGGGTATACACTCGCGCACACACACACACACATATCCATCCACACATATACAGACACAAGTAGACATATTCAAAGACAAAGAGTTTGGGCAGAGATGTCAGTCGAGGCGGAAGTGCAGAGGCAAAGATGTTGTCGAATGACAGGTGAGGTATGAGTGGCGGCAACTTGAAATTAGCGGAGATTGAGGCCTGGTGGGTAACGGGAAGAGAGGATATATTGAAGAGCAAGTTCCCATCTCCGGAGATCGGATAGGTTGGTGTTAGTGGGAAGTATCCAGATAACCCGGACGGTGTAACACTGTGCCAAGATGTGCTGGCCATGCACCAAGGCATGTTTAGCCACAGGGTGATCCTCATTACCAACAAACACTGTCTGCCTGTGTCCATTCATGCGAATGGACAGTTTGTTGCTGGTCATTCCCACATAGAATGCATCACAGTGTAGGCAGGTCAGTTTGTAAATCACATGGGTGCTTTCACACGTGGCTCTGTCTTTGATCATGTACACCTTCCGGGTTACAGGACTGGAGTAGGTGGTGGTGGGAGGGTGCATGGGACAGGTTTTACACCGGGGGTGGTTACAAGGGTAGGAGCCAGAGGGTAGGGAAGGTGGTTTGGGGATTTCATAGGGATGAACTAACAGGTTACGAAGGTTAGGTGGACGGTGGAAAGACACTCTTGGTGGAGTGGGGAGGATTTCATGAAGGGTGGATCTCATTTCAGGGCAGGATTTGAGGAAGTCGTATCCCTGCTGGAGAGCCACATTCATAGTCTGGTCCAGTCCCGGAAAGTATCCTGTCACAAGTGGGGCACTTTTGTGGTTCTTCTGTGGGAGGTTCTGGGTTTGAGGGGATGAGGAAGTGGCTCTGGTTATTTGCTTCTGTACCAGGTCGGGAGGGTAGTTGCGGGATGCGAAAGCTGTTGTTAGGTTGTTGGTGTAATGGTTAAGGGATTCCGCACTGGAGCAGATTCGTTTGCCACGAAGACCTAGGTTGTAGGGAAGGGACCGTTTGATGTGGAATGGGTGGCAGCTGTCATAATAGAGGTACTGTTGCTTGTTGGTGGGTTTGATGTGGACGGATGTGTGAAGCTGGCCATTGGACAGATGGAGGACAACGTCAAGGAAAGTGGCGTGGGATTTGGAGTAGAACCAGGTGAATCTGATGGAACCAAAGGAGTTGAGGTTGGAGAGGAAATTCTGGAGTTCTTCTTCACTGTGAGTCCAGATCATGAAGATGTCATCAATAAATCTGTACCAAACTTTGGGTTGGCAGGCCTGGGTAACCAAGAAGGCTTCCTCTAAGCGACCCATGAATAGGTTGGTGTACGAGGGGGCCATCCTGGTACTCATGGCTGTTCCCTTTAATTGTTGGTATGTCTGGCCTTCAAAAATGAAGAAGTTGTGGGTCAGGATGAAGCTGGTTAAGGTAATGAGGAAAGAGGTAGTAGGTAGGGTGGCAGGTGACCAGCGTGAAAGGCAGTGCTCCATCGCAGCGAGGCCCTGGACGTGCGGAATATTTGTGTATAAGGAAGTGGCATCAATGGTTACAAGGATGGTTTCCGGGTGTAACAGATTGGGTAAGGATCCCAGGCATTCGAGAAAGTGGTTGGTGTCTTTGATGAAGGATGGGAGACTGCATGTAATGGGTTGAAGGTGTTGATCTACGTAGGCAGAGATATGTTCTGTGGGGACTTGGTAACCAGCTACAGTGGGGCGGCCGGGATGATTGGGTTTGTGAATTTTAGGAAGAAGGTAGAAGGTAGGGGTGCGGGGTGTCGGTGGGGTCAGGAGGTTGATGGAGTCAGGTGAAAGGTTTTACAGGGCGCCTAAGGTTCTGAGGATTCCTTGAAGCTCCGCCTGGACATCGGGAATGGGATTACCTTGGCAAACTTTGTATGTGGTGTTGTCTGAAAGCTGACGCAGTCCCTCAGCCACATACTCCCGACAATCAAGTACCACGGTCGTGGAACCATTGTCCGCCGGAAGAATGACGATGGATCGGTCAGCCCTCAGATCACGGATAGCCTGGGCTTCAGCAGTGGTGATGTTGGGAGTAGGATTAAGGTTTTTTCAGAAGGATTGAGATGCAAGGATGGAATTCAGAAATTCCTGGAAGGGTGATTTTGAGGAAGAGGAGGTTGGTCCCGCTGTGACGGAGGACGGAACTGTTCCAGGCAGGGTTCAATTTGGATAGTGTCTTGGGGAGTTGGATCATTAGGAGTAGGATTAAGATCATTTTTCTTCGTGGCAAAGTGATATTTCCAGCAGAGTGTACGAGTGTAGGACAGTAAATCTTTGACGAGGGCTGTTTGGTTGAATCTGGGAGTGGGGCTGAAGGTGAGGCCTTTGGATAGGACAGAGGTTTCGGATTGGGAGAGAGGTTTGGAGGAAAGGTTAACTACTGAATTAGGGTGTTGTGGTTCCAGGTTGTGTTGATTGGAATTTTGAGGTTTTGGAGGGAGTGGAGCTGGAAGTGGGAGATTGAGTAGATGGGAGAGACTGGGTTTGTGTGCAATGAGAGGAGGTTGAGGTTTGCTGGAAAGGTTGTGAAGGGTGAGTGAGTTGCCTTTCCGGAGGTGGGAAACCCAGAGATTGGATAGTATTTTTAGGTGGATGGTGGCATGCTGTTCTAATTTGTGGTTGGCCTGTAGGAGGATGCTCTGAACAGCCGGTGTGGATGTGGGAGAGGAAAGATTGAGGACTTTTATTAAGGATAGGAGGTGACGGGTGTGTTCATTGACTGAGTTGGTGTGTAGGTGAAGAATTAGGTGGGTGAGGGCAATGGATTGTTCAGTTTGGAACTGGTATAGGGACTGATGGAAAGAAGGGTTTCAGCCAGAGATGGGAACTTTAAGTGTGCGGCCTTTGGGGGTAATGCCAAATTACAAGCCTGAGAAAATAGAATATGGGATCGTAATTTGGCTAGGGCGAAGGCATGTTTGCGGAGGGAATGTAAATAAAACTTAATGGGGTCGTTGTGGGGGAACTTAAAGTTCCCATCTCTGGCTGCAACCCTTCTTTCCATCAGTCCCTATACCAGTTCCAAATTGAACAATCCATTGCCCTCACCCACCTAAACCTTCACCTACACATCAACTCAGCCAATGAACACACCCGTCACCTCCTATCCTTAATAAAAGTCCTCAATCTTTCCTCTCCCACATCCACACCGGCTGTTCAGAGCATCCTCCTACAGGCCAACCGCAAATTAGAACAGCATGCCACCGTCCACCTCAAAAAACTATCCAATCTCCGGGTTTCCCACCTCCGGAAAGGCAACTCACTCACCCTTCACAACCTTTCCAGCAAACCTCAACCTCCTCTCATTGCACACAAACCCAGTCTCTCCCATCTACTCAATCTCCCACTTCCAGCTCCACTCCCTCCAAAACCTCAAAATTCCAATAAACACAATCTGGAACCACAACACCCTAATTCAGTAGTTAACCTTTCCTCCAAACCTCTCTCCCAATCCGAAACCTCTGTCCTATCCAAAGGCCTCACCTTCAGCCCCACTCCCAGATTCAACCAAACAGCCCTCGTCAAAGATTTACTGTCCTACACTCGTACTCTCTGCTGGAAATATCACTTTGCCACGAAGAAAAATGATCCTAATCCTACTCCTAATGATCCAACTCCGCAAGACACTATCCAAATTGAACCCTGCCTGGAACAGTTCCGTCCTCCGTCACAGCGGGACCCACCTCCTCTTCCTCAAAATCACCCTTCCAGGAATTTCTGACTTCCAGCCTTGCATCTCAATCCTTCTTAAAAAACCTTAATCCTACTCCCAACATCACCACTCCTGAAGCCCAGGCTATCCGTGATCTGAGGGCAGACCGATCCATCGTCATTCTTCCGGCGGACAAGGGTTCCACGACCGTGCTACTTGATCGTCGGGAGTATGTGGCTGAGGGACTGCGTCAGCTTTCAGACAACACCACATACAAAGTTTGCCAAGGTAATCCCATTCCCGATGTCCAGGCGGAGCTTCAAGGAATCCTCAGAACCTTAGGCGCCCTGCAAAACCTTTCACCTGACTCCATCAACCTCCTGACCCCACCGACACCCCGCACCCCTACCTTCTACCTTCTTCCTAAAATTCACAAACCCAATCATACCAACAATTAAAGGGAACAGCCATGGGTACCAGGATGGCCTCCTCGTACACCAACCTATTCATGGGTCGCTTAGAGGAAGCCTTTTTGGTTACCCAGGCCTGCCAACCCAAAGTTTGGTACAGATTTATTGATGACATCTTCATGATCTGGACTCACAGTGAAGAAGAACTCCAGAATTTCCTCTCCAACCTCAACTCCTTTGGTTCCATCAGATTCACCTGGTTCTACTCCAAATCCCATGCCACTTTCCTTGACATTGACCTCCATCTGTCAAATAGCCAGCTTCACACATCCGTCCACATCAAACCCACCAACAAGCAACAGTACCTCTATTATGACAGCTGCCACCCATTCCACATCAAACGGTCCCTTCCCTACAACCTAGGTCTTCGTGGCAAACGAATCTGCTCCAGTGCGGAATCCCTTAACCATTACACCAACAACCTAACAACAGCTTTCGCATCCCGCAACTACCCTCCCGACATGGTACAGAAGCAAATAACCAGAGCCACTTCCTCATCCCCTCAAACCCAGAACCTCCCACAGAAGAACCACAAAAGTGTCCCACTTGTGACAGGATACTTTCCGGGACTGGACCAGACTATGAATGTGGCTCTCCAGCAGGGATATGACTTCCTCAAATCCTGCCCTGAAATGAGATCCTCCCTTCATGAAATCCTCCCCACTCCACCAAGAGTGTCTTTCCACCGTCCACCTAACCTTCGTAACCTGTTAGTTCATCCCTATGAAATCCCCAAACCACCTTCCCTACCCTCTGGCTCCTACCCTTGTAACCGCCCCCGGTGTAAAACCTGTCCCATGCACCCTCCCACCACCACCTACTCCAGTCCTGTAACACGGAAGGTGTACACGATCAAAGGCAGAGCCACGTGTGTAAGCACCCATGTGATTTACAAACTGACTTGCCTACACTGTGATGCATTCTATGTGGGAATGACCAGCAACAAACTGTCCATTCGCATGAATGGACACAGGCAGACAGTGTTTGTTGGTAATGAGGATCACCCTGTGGCTAAACATGCCTTGGTGCATGGCCAGCACATCTTGGCACAGTGTTACACCGTCCGGGTTATCTGGATACTTCCCACTAACTCCAACCTATCCGATCTCCGGAGATGGGAACTTGCTCTTCAATATATCCTCTCTTCCCGTTACCCACCAGGCCTCAATCTCTGCTAATTTCAAGTTGCCGCTACTCATATTTCACCTGTCATTCAACAACATCTTTGCCTCTGCACTTCCGCCTCGACTGACATCTCTGCCCAAACTCTTTGTCTTTGAATATGTCTACTTGTGTCTGTATATGTGTGTGTGTGTGTGTGTGTGTGTGTGTGTGTGTGTGTGTGTGTGTGCGAGTGTATACCCGTCCTTTTTTCCCCCTAAGGTAAGTCTTTCCGCTCCCGGGATTGGAATGACTCCTTACCCTCTCCCTTAAAACCCACATCCTTTCGTCTTTCCCTTTCCTCCCCTCTTTCCTGACGGAGCAACCATTGGTTGTGAAAGCTAGAATTTTGTGTGTATGTTTGTGTTTGTTTGTGTGTCTATCGACCTGCCAGCGCTTTCGTTTGGTAAGTCACATCATCTTTGTTTTTAGATATATCCTTACAATTAAATTGTTTTCTCGAGGTGTGGCTCATTTCTTCATTTGGCACCCGCTACTCTTCTTCTGCACCATGATAATGCACAGGCAACTGAAAGAAAATAACTTAAAACTAATTGTATTTTGTAGCTTGGTGGCCACTGATACAGTCGTTCATTGCATACATCCGCAGATATTTCCATACCTTGTGTAAATTCATAGATATTAATCTATTCTGTTACCCATTATGATCATTTACTCTGCAAAGAAAGTTATTTGACATTTCTCACTGTATTTTGTCTTTAGTCCTCAGCTTAC
Source organism: Schistocerca nitens (assembly GCF_023898315.1). Lineage (NCBI taxonomy): Eukaryota > Metazoa > Arthropoda > Insecta > Orthoptera > Acrididae > Schistocerca > Schistocerca nitens. Next base: position 923,041,460 of record NC_064614.1, on the reverse strand, counting down.
ATGTTCTCACATAGTTTTTCATAATGCTTCCTTTTGCCTGTGAATATGTTGTATATAGCTTAGTATTTAATTAAATCTCTGTGTACATATACCAATAGGTTCCTTAGTAATTGCATAGTATTTCCGTTTGCTTTGTATTTACCTTATACTTGTATATATCACATTCCTATTTGGTTGTGCCTTCTGTCAGCCTGTCGCACATGCACAGAGGTCAATGCCCCCTCTCGTACTACTGATGTCAGCGCGTATTGTTGAGCACATACTGATGAGCCATAAGCTAATTTCATGTGTACTTCAATTGTGTGTTACTTCTCATTGCTGTTAATTTTATACCTACATGTACAAATCAGAAGAATTATATATACCTATACACATTACTTTATCTTAAAATACTCTCCAGAAGAAAAATTAGACTTAGAGTTATGTACACTATGTACAATTATCTAGTGACAGAAAGAAAAAATGCTACCTAGCTTCATCATTCTATTAAAGCTTTTATATCTTTGTGGGGGTGGAGACCCTTGTCTCTTCCTATTTTCTCATAAACTAACCTGTACGTCCCAGGGTATGGTATTTTGGAAATTACATATGATCCTGAATGGAGTAATTGCCACTTCTTATTCAGTTTGCCAGTTTTTGTGGATTTAGGTTGTGTCTGTAAGAGGAGTCGTTGCCCTTCAAAAAATTGTGTAACATGTTTAAGTTTCTTATTATAAAGTTTCTGCCTATACTCAGCCCTGTTTTCTACCATAAGCATGGCTTGTTTCATTTTGTCTTGTAGTGTCATTTCTGTAGTGGGTACCTTTGGTATTGGTGACTCCCACTCATTCATTTGTTTTGCCTGGGACATCAATTCATTAGGTGTGAAACCTGTTGAAGAATGTGGAATGTTATTGACAAGTTGCATGAAGAGAGTTAGGTACTCTACCCATTGTGCGTGTTTGTGAGGGGTGTACGTCGTAATAAACCAGTTAAATTCTTTAAAGACTCATTCAACTGGGCTTGCTTCTGGGCGAAAAAGGCTTACTAATATTTTCTCCCCCCATGAACCATGGCCCTTGCCGTTGGTGGGGAGGCATGCGTGCCTCAGAAATACACATAGCCGTACCATAGTTGTAATGACAATGGAGGGGTATCTGTTGAGAGGCGAGACAAATATGTTGTTTCTGAAGAGGGGCAGCAGCCTCTTCAGTAGCTGCAGGGGAAAAAGTCTGGATGATTTACAGACCTGGCCTTGTAACACTATAGCCCGCGACAGCGTTAATGGCCTGTTGCCGCGCCGCACAGCTTCCAAGGAGTGCTGCATTGTCAACTGGGCGCTGGGCAAATTGACGGCAGCTATGCTACGGACAGCTGCTTTAGCCGATGTTTCACCTGTCTCGCTACTGTCAGGTTCATGGTGCTCTAGTCCCCGTTCCGTGATAAATTTATTAAATGTACCTAATAACTGCGACATATACATAACAGAATGAACTGTCTATTCAATCTTTCCCAGTCATAACTACATTACGAAATAGTGATACATTCTCTCTCACTGCAGAATGGATTCTATAATAAATTGCACATTACAGAAAGATTACACCTTCCGTTCCTCTTGCTTTATAAATAAAAAGACGAAAGAATCAAATCTAAAATACCCACCCCAGTCCCCAGGGTGAACAGCAAGTATATAAATAATCGTTTTTTTGAAGTAAATGCCTTTTCTAGCTGCAATCTGTTTTATTAATTCAGATGCGTTCCACATTTTATTTTAAGGCATTATCGGTGGATATCATCTGAAATAGTACACTGTGGCTATATGCCGTCATTGTAGATTTAAGAACAGTTCATGCCCTTATTTTTGCGTATAATCGTAAGTAATAATTTATTTATGCAAAGATAAGGGTGTAAACTGTTTTTAAACCTACATGACAGCATATAATAGCTACAGTGTACTACATCAGATGATATCCAACTATGATGCCTTAAAATAAAATTCTAAACGTGTCTGAATTAATAAAACAGATTGCAGCATGAAAAAGCGTTTAATTTAAAGAAAAAACGAAGTAAAATAAAATTGTCATTACAGAATAGATATTCCACTGAACTACTTTCTATGGCACAGACAGCTTGAGAAGAAAGTAAATGTTCATGATGATTAGAGAGTAAGTTTACATTCCATTCACATACCTTTTTACTCGGAGCTTTCATTGTCACTGCCTTCGGAACTGGAGTCGCTGGATGTGAGAGCTAGACTGATGATCAACGAATCCATTATTTCGTCTCTGACAGCTTCTTTCTGGTAATCTTCTTCTTGCAGTTTGTCAGTGTGATGCATGCAAGCTTCCCAATCAGCAACGGTGATTTTCTCTATTGCTTCATGGGTGAGTCGTTCAGTGTCGGCTATTTTAAATATAGTATTTTTGTCTGCCACGTATTTCTTCACCTGTGCCCACACCAGTTCAATGGGGTTATAATGGCAATGATAAGGAGGTACTCGTATCACTTTGTGTCCATGTTGCTTAGCTATAGAGTCAATTTCGTAGTTTTTAACGCTGGTCTTTGACATATTCACCAGTTCCAAAATCTCTGCTCTTGTTTGTGTTTCACTGTGCGTTACATTATTATTTCACAACCAAGAAACAATATCATTTTTCCTTGTGCTTGTTATGGGAGGACGGTTGAGAACAACAGTGATAGCTTGCAGTGTCCATAATAATGACAGAGTCTGGATACAAATAAGGCAACAGCTGATTCTGAAACCATTCTTGAAATGTTTCTCCATTCATTTTGGTATGGTAGTCAGATGTAGCTTTTGATTTTGATTTGAAAATAAGTTTACTTTCAGGCACAAACCCGGTAGCAGCAGAACCACCATGGCATATTATAAGACACCCTCCTTTTCCCACTGGAACTTTCAAACCGCCTTGTCCATCTGTTGTTTGCCAAATAAATTTTCTAGTATGGTTCTGATTCACCCAAGTTTCATCCAAGTAATAGACAGTTGACGTTCCTTTTGATCTGATGTCATGCATTTTTCTTAGAAACATAATCCTAGCAGCAGCAATATCATTATGCTCCATTAAAAATTTGTGCCTATCATTGGACTTAACATATTTAAATCCGATGTTCTTCAACATTATTTGCATTGATCTTGCACTTCCATCAAATCCAGTAGCTTGGTGCATAGCAGTGCACAATTTCGCTGCTGTGGGGAACTTGCCTCTTTCATAAGATTCGAAAACCTTACGACGTAGCACATTTTGATCGAAGTCGTTGATTCCTGTTACCCCTCTTTGGAACGCTATGCTTCTTCCCTGGAGACTAAAACACCACATTGCCAACTGCCTGCTGTGACAGCTTCGCCTCCTGTATAACTCGCCTTACAGTTCGTACACCAATATGGCCAGAGGCCGCTGCAGTGCACTCCTGTACCTTGGCAACCTTGCAGATCGGCTCGCCTGAAACTGCCTCACGCTTGAAGAAAGAGTACACTCTAAAATTAAGGTCTCTTGCCTGTTTGTGAAATACTTGACAACGTTTAGGTGTTTCAGCCATTACGACAATACTCAGAGAAGACCCAGTATACAACAGAAATCAGCCAACCCCCCTTTTCCGCATGTAAAACACGGTAGAACTCTGAAATATGATGGAGCTTCAGACAGCATGAGGCGCAAAAACCGAATGAGCACTCATTGCCCAGCTGCGCAGCTGTCTACTGCGCATCGTCGGCTGAGAGACCATCAACGCTGTCGGGAAGTATAACCAAAACAGCCTTGCTGTGCTGGTACTGCAAACGGCTGAAAGCAAGGGGAAACTACAACCATAATTATTCCCGAGGGCATGCAGCTTTACCGTATGGTTAAATGATGATGGTGTCCTCTTGGGTAAAATATTCCGGAGGTAAAATAGTCCCCCATTCAGATCTCCAAGCGTGGACTACTCACTAGGATGTCGTTGTCAGGAGAAAGAAAACTGGCTTTCTATGGATTGGAGCGTGGAATGTCAGATCCCTTAATTGCACAGGTAGGTTAGAAACTTTAAAACGGGAAATGGATAGGTTAAAGTTAGATATAGTGGGAATTAGTGAAGTTCGGTGGCAGGAGGAACAAGGTTTCTGGTCACTTGAATACAGGGTTATAAATACAAAATCAAATAGGGGTAATGCAGGAGTTGGTTTAATAATGAATGAAAAAATAGGAGTGCAGGTAAGCTACTACAAACAGCATAGTGAATGCATTATTGTGGCCTAGATAGACATGAAGCCCATGCCTACCGTAGTACAAGTTTTATGCCAACTAGCTCTGCAGATGATGAAGAGACTGATGAAATGTATGATAGGATAAAAGAAATTATTCAGATCCTGAAAGAGACGAAAATTTAATAGTCGTGAGGGACTAGAATTCGATAACAGGAAAAGGAAGAGAAGCAAAAGTATTAAATGAATATGAAATGGGGTAACGAATGAAAGAGGAAGCCCGTGGTAGAATTTTGCACAGAGCATAACTAAATCATAGCTAACACTTGCTTCAAGAATCATGAAAGAAGGTTGTATACATGGAAGAGGCCTGGAGATACTGGAAGGTTTCAGATAGATGGTAAGACAGAGATTTCGGAACCAGGTTTTAAATTGTAAGACATTTCCAGGGGCAGATGTGGACTCTGACCACTATTGGTTATGAACTGTAGGTTAAAACTGAAGAAACTGCAAAAAGGTGGGAATTTAAGGAGATGGGACATGTATAAATTGGCAGAACCAGAGGTTGTAGAGAGTTTCAGGGAGAGCATTAGGGAATGATTGACAAGATAGGGGGAAATAAATACAGTAGAAAAGAATGGGTAGCTTTGAGAGATGAAATTGTGAAGGCAGCAGAGGATCAAGTAGGTAAAAAGACAAGGGCTAGTAGAAAACCTTTGGCAACAGAAGATATATTGAATTTAACTGATGAAAGGAGAAAATGTAAAAATGCAGTAAATGAAGCAGGCAAAAAGGAATACAAACGTCTCAAAAATGAGATCGACAGGAAGTGCAAAATGGCTAAGCAGGGATGGCTAGAGGACAAATGTAAGGCTGTAGAGGCATATATCACTAGGGGTAAGATAGATACTGTCTACAGGAAAATTAAAGACACCTTTGGGGAAAAGAGAACCACTTGTATGAATATCAAGAGTTGAGATGGAAAGTTCCAAGCAAAGAAGGAAAAGCAGAAAGGTGGAAGGAGGATGTAGAGGGTCTATACAAGGGTGATGTACATGAGGACAATATGGAAGTGGAAGAGGACGTAGGTGTAGATGAAATGGGAGATATGATACTGCGTGAAGAGTTTGACAGCACTGAAAGACCCAAGTCGAAACAAGGCCCCAGGAGTAGGCAACATTCCATTAGAACTACTGATAGCCTTGGGAGAGCCACTCCTGACAAATCTCTACCATCTGATGAGCAAGATGTATGAGACAGGTGAAATACCCTCAGACTTTAAGAAAAACATAATATTTCCAATCCCAAAGAAAGCAGGTGTTGACAGATGTGAAAATTACCAAACTACCAGTTTAATAAGTCACTGCTACAAAATACTAACATGAATTCTTTACACACAAATGAAAAAAACTGGTAGAAGCTGACCTTGGGGAAGATCAGTTTGGATTCCATTGAAATGTTGGAACACATGAGGCAGTACTGACCCCATGACTTATCTTAGAAGACAGATTAAGGAAAGGCAAATCTACACTTCTAGCAATTGTAGACATAGAGAAAGCTTTTGACAATGTTGACTGGAATACTCTCTTTCAAATTCTGAAGGTGGCAGGGGTAAAATACAGGGAGTGACGGGCTATTTACAATTTGTACAGAAACCAGATGGCAGTTATAAGAGTTGAGGGGCATGAAAGGGAAGCAGTGGTTGGGAAGGGAGTGAGACAGGGTTGTAGCCTATCCCCAATGTTATTCAATCTGTATATTGAGCAAGCAGTAAAGGAAACAAAAGAAAATTTTGGAGTAGGAATTAAAATACATGGAGAAGAAATAAAAACTTTGAGGTTCACCGATGACATTGTAATTGTGTCAGAGACAGCAAAGGACCTGGAAGAACAGTTGAATGGAATAGACAGTGTGTTGAAAGGAGGGTATAAGATAAACATCAACAAAAGCAAAATAAGGATAATGGAATGTAGTCAATTATGGGTGATGCTGAGGGAATTAGATTAGGAAATGAGACACTTAAAGTAGTAAATGAGTTTTGCTATTTGGGGAGCAAAATAACTGATGATGGTCAAGGTAGCAAGGATATAAAATGTAGACTGGCAATGGCAAGGAAAGCATTTCTGAAGAAGAGAAATTTGTTAACATCGAGTATAGATTTAAGTGTCAGGAAGTCATTTCTGAAAGTATTTGTATGGATTGTAGCCATCTGTGGAAGTGAAACATGGATGATAAATAGCTTAGAAAAGAAGAGAATAGATGTTTTTGAAATGTGGTGCTACAGAAGAATGCTGAAGATTAGATGGATAGGTCACACAACTAATGAGGAAGTACTGAATAGAATTGGGGAGAAGAGAAATCTGTGGCACCACTTGACTAGAAGAAGGGATCGGTTGGTAGGACATATTCTGAGGCATCAATGGATCACCAATTTAGTATTGGAGTGCAGCGTGGAGGGTAAAAATCGTAGAGGGAGACCAAGAGATGAATACACTAAGCAGATTAAGAAAGATGTAGGTTGCAGTAGGTACTGGGAGATGAAGAAACTTGCACAGGATAGAGTAGCATGGAGAGCTGCATCAAACCAGTCTCCGGACTGAAGACCACAACAATAACAATAACAACAACAACAACAATATATGCTTTATGCCCTGTGAGATCATAAATTGTTTCGCTTTTGCCCTACGAAATACGAAGCATTATCAGTTAATAGTACCTTTGGTTTACCTACTCTTCTTCAATAGTCTCCCTCAATTCTTTTTCTGGAATTTCTGTCTGTTGCATTTTTAATGGAATACATTTTGATGTTTCTAGAAAATATCGTATAGTGCTGCTACGTATTTTACTCCTCCTTTACTTATTGGATATGGACCAGCTATGTCCAGGGATACTATATCTAGAGGGTATTTTGTGAATATTGGATGTAGCTTAGTATATTTTGACACATTGGACTGTTTTGGCTTTTGACATATTGCACACTTTCTTAATACCTGTAGGACGCGTCTTCTCAAATTTGGAAAATAACAAAGTGTTGCAATTTTTGCAGTACGTTTGCGTACTCCATAATGTCCCCATACATCATGTGCGTGTCTTATAAATTAATTGATATAATCTTCAGGAATGCACACACACCATAGATCAGATTTTTCATGTTTCCTATGAAACAAAACGCCCTTGTACTCCTGATACCATTTACTTATCTTTCCATCTTCACCCTGCTTAAGGTATTGCATGACTTTCCTGCATCTGTGATCTTGCTGTTGCATAATTTTCATTTGCTTACAAAACTTATAGTAATCAGACTGTTGTGTTATACCTTGCATTAATAACATTTTGATTTCTGAATCTTGCTTTGTTAATTCACCTAATTCCTCTAAACCTTGTTGTAACCTAGACAAGGCATCTGCAATAACATTTTGACTTCCTTTAACATAAATGCTTTCGAAATTGAATTCTTGTAACTATAGACACCACCTAGCTGATCTACTGTGCAATAGTTTACATGTTAAAGAAATGACAGTGACTGATGCTCACAGCAAACTTTCGTATTCTTGCCCATATAACCACTAAACTTTCCAATTCTGACACAGAGTAAGATCTTTCTGCTTCTGACAATGTATGATTAGCAAAACTGATGATCTTGGGTACTTCCTTACCTTCTTCCTCTTTCATCTCAAACAAGCATGCCCCAGCCCTTGAGATGAGGCATCTGTGCATAGACAAAAATCCTTGCGCATGTCGGCATGGCTAAGAATGTTTGCATTGAATAATGCCTGCTTAATGTTATTAAAGTCCTATTGACATGTATCATCCCATAACCAAAGTATATTTTTTCATAACAAACTGAGCATGCATCACTGTTCATCAGTTGCTGTGGTACAAATTTACGAAAAATGGATGCCAGTCCTAAAAAGCTTTTAGTTGTTTTTTATTCCTTGGAGCCGAACAATTGCGAATCACATCAAGTTTTTTCAGATCAAGTAATATACCTTGTTCTGACACAACATGTCGTAAAAATATGACTTGATGCTTTCCAAAACTAGACTTTTTTAAATTGGCTGTTACTCCATAATCAGTAAATCATTGAAGCACCTGTGCAATGAGCCTGATATGTTCTAACCAAGTGGGTGTGGCTATTAGTATATCATCTACATAAACAGTGACTTTTCGAAGCAATTCTTGTCCCAAAACCTTGTTCAATGCAGATATAAACACTCCTGTGCTAATGTTTAGTCCGAAAGGTAGAGCACGGAATTTATAACTTCTACCACCACAAACAATTGCTGTATATTTTCGACTTTCTTCATGGAGCTTTATTTGCCAGCAGGACATCTTGAGGTTGAGAGTACTGAAATATTTTGTATTGTAAATCTTTAAAAGCTGTTCATCCAAGTTGTGTGGTCTTATGCGTATTGGCACTGTAATCTTATTGATACCTCTAGCATTGAGAACTAATCTTAAAGAACCATATGGTTTACTAACTGGTAATATTGGACTACAATAGGGTGGAAATAAAGGTTGTATAATTCCCCATTTAATCATATGATTGATCTCTTCCCTTACTGCTCCTCGTTTTGCCCATGGAATAGGATCTGACATTACACAAAATGTCTCATGTGGATAGATTTCAGATATACATTCATAGTCTTTGATTATTCCTGGCTCCTTACTGAAAACATTTCCATACTTAAATAACAAGTTAGAAAGTTCTTGTCGTTGCATATCATTTAGTATCTGTGATTCACTTTGTTTGCCCTACCATTTCATAACTACCTCAGAGTTTGCCTCTTGTTCAGTATCAGATTTGTTTGTGAAATAAACAGCTGGAAAGGAATATTGTACTATTACTTTTGGCTCTGTTTTTTTTCATGTGTTTTGACTAAACTGATAGAAAAAAATCAGATTCTTTACACAAAAGTGGCATTTACAATTACCTATGTCAATCTGTGTTTTGTATGTTCTAAACGTGCCCATACCAATAAGACAATTAACTATAAGTTTGTCTATTATAAGAAAATTGCACTTCACTGTAAAATGCTCAGTTTGTAATGTAATAAGTGCTTAATGCTTAACCAACTTAGTCTTGCTGCCTGTAGCAGTTTTCATCTTGCAATTATGTACAGGAAATGTAGGGAATTTCACTCTCTTCTTCAATTCACAAAAGAAGCATTTGACATTAGGTTAGTAGTTGAACCTGTATCTAAAATTAACTGTGTGTCAATATTAAATCTTTTCACCTTAATGATTGCTTGTATTTGTTCTTCCTCGACTTTATCTACTAAATCTAACTTATGCTGATACAAATCATCCCAGATGTCACCTTGTTTGTCAAACCTTACAAAACATGAAACTTCCTGGCAGATTAAAACTGTGTGCCGGACCGAGACTCGAACTCGGGACCTTTGCCTTTCGCGGGCAAGTGCTCTACCGACTGAGCTACCCAAGCATGACTCACGTCCCATCCTCACAGCTTTACTTCTGCCAGTACCTCGTCTCCTACCTTCCAAACTTTACAGAAGCTCTCCTGCGAAGCTTGCAGAACTAGCACTCCTGAAAGAAAGGATATTGTGGAGAAATGGCTTAGCCACAGCCTGGGGGATGTTTCTAGAATGAAATTTTCACTCTACAGCGGAGTGTGCGCTGATATGAAACTTCCTGGCGGATTAAAACTGTGTGCCGGACCGAGACTCGAACTCGGGACCTTTGCCTTTCACGGGCAAGTGCTCTACCGACTGAACTACCCAAGCACGACTCACGCCCCGTCTACTTACGAACATGTTTGTAGTTTTGTTTTGCTCCCACTCCCTGTAAGGTCAATAGTCTGAGGCTTAACTATGACTGATTGGTATTTTCCAACGGCATAGTGTGACTTAATTCCTCACTTGGAGTAATTTCAGTTAGTTGTACTGTGTGTATACTTTACCAATTTGTGTTGTTATCTGCTGTTCAGTTATTTTGCTGCCCAAAGGTCGTCTGCAATACAGCATAAAGTCTGGCATTGTTGCCGTGCGTCAGCCACTGCTGCGGCTGACTGTTTCTATTCATGTTCGGCATAGAGCCTTGTGATGGTGAATTGTAATTCGCTTGAGCGTTGAAATCACCCCTATTGTTTTGAAAATTTCTTTTAAATTGTATGCTTTTTTGTTGCCATTACTGTACTCGTTACCTCTGGATATGTAACTTTGCTGTTGTGTGTACCATTGTTGCAGTGTGTTTAGATCACATTTCACTGCCTGGTTTAAATAACTATGTTGTTCTTTCTGTTGCTGTATTGGGTACAGGTCTTTCCTCATAGATTAAGTCAATATAATCAAGCACTGTGTGTCATGCTCTGGCATTGTGACTAATTTTTCTCTAATGTGCGATGGTAAACATCTTTTCAAACTCTTTAACATGTCTACCTGTGATATTGGGTTTGTCCAGTAGCGTGTCTTGTTCAAGTATTTTTCAAAGTATCCACATAGGCTACCGCATTTTCTATTGAATGGTGCGGGGTTAAAAACCTAATGTCTGAGTCTTTCTTGCACCGCCAGACCAGTGCTTGTCGAGGAAAGTTCATTCAAATTGGATATAAGTGCTGCAAAGTTTGGCCACTTCAGTTGCTCATAAAGGAACGTCACCTTGCATATATCCCATGACAAATCTTATTTTCTGTGCTTCCATCCAGTTGTGTGGAAATACATGATGAAAAGCACTGATAAATACTATGGGATTCATTCTTTTACCTTCAGTAGTGAATGTAGGAAACTGTTGATGTCCCAGCAAACCTTTATCTGCAAAAATAATTGATAGGCACATTTTCTGGCGCATTTATGTGGTTATTGTAGTTACCTTTAATTCTCGTTGGTAATTGCTCAGGTATTGGAGTTGTGGGTATGTTTACATTTTGCACTCTACAACTGTCATGGGTACCTGCTATGGAACTCATGACAATTTGTGGACGAATGCCAACGTGTTGCGGTTTGTTCACTGTGGCCGGTGTATTATTTACATGCATATTTTGAGATCTGGTAATATTTTCTTTAAAACATTGTGGATCCTATTTACCATGGCTTGTAGATTAATGTTTACCTTGTTCACTATATCATCTTCTTTTTTCTGAATAGCCTTTTCTACTACATCTGTCTATAACTTGCAATCAGTTACTAACTTCTCTGCAATGGTATTATCCTTATTTAATACATGCTTCAGCTTGACTAATAATATTACTCAGATTTTCGTTGATCTTCTCTCTCTCTCGCCCCTTCTTAGCACATGCTGAGTCAACTTCTAATGTTGCTATCCTTAAATTAAGCTCTTCTACAGTTAGAGGTACACCATCATAGTCTCTATTTATTTTGTTAATGATGCTGGTTACCTTTTTTACTGGCAAAACCATCTGGTTTTGTGTGGCTTCAGTGTTTTTGTTTGTGTCTGTGATTTTCCTTATCTGTTGCTCTACTCGATCATCATTGTCGTTAAAAGACTCTACCTTCTGTTTTAACTCCGTAATGTTAGTGTTACTTCATAAAGTACTTCATGCTTTACCTGTTTTTCATAATATTCAATTTTTTTTTGAATTTCAGTGCAAAAATCTTTGGCTAAGTCACTGACTTCCTGTGAGACCGTGCCTTGCAAATCCTCTAATACTTGTTTTTGTTCTTGTTTCATAACATTTAGATCTGGTGTGACGGTGTTCATATTGTGTGTCAAATTATCAATTTTGGTATTCATACACTCCTGGAAATTGAAATAAGAACACCGTGAATTCATTGTCCCAGGAAGGGGAAACTTTACTGACACATTCCTGGGGTCAGATGCATCACATGATCACACTGACAGAACTACAGGCACATAGACACAGGCAACAGAGCATGCACAATGTCGGCACTAGTACAGTGTATATCCACCTTTCGCAGCAATGCAGGCTGCTATTCTCCCATGGAGACGATCGTAGAGATGCTGGATGTAGTCCTGTGGAACGGCTTGCCATGCCATTTCCACCTGGCGCCTCAGTTGGACCAGCGTTCGTGCTGGACGTGCAGACCGCGTGAGACGACGCTTCATTCAGTCCCAAACATGCTCAATGGGGGACAGATCCGGAGATCTTGCTGGCCAGGGTAGTTGACTTACACCTTCTAGAGCACGTTGGGTGGCACGGGATACATGCGGACGTGCATTGTCCTGTTGGAACAGCAAGTTCCCTTGCCGGTCTAGGAATGGTAGAACGATGGGTTCGATGACGGTTTGGATGTACCGTGCACTATTCAGTGTCCCCTCGATGATCACCAGTGGTGTACGGCCAGTGTAGGAGATCGCTCCCCACACCATGATGCCGGGTGTTGGCCCTGTGTGCCTCGGTCGTATGCAGTCCTGATTGTGGCGCTCACCTGCACGGCGCCAAACACGCATACGACCATCATTGGCACCAAGGCAGAAGCGACTCTCATCGCTGAAGACGACACGTCTCCATTCGTCCCTCCATTCACGCCTGTCGCGACACCACTGGAGGCGGGCTGCACGATGTTGGGGCGTGAGCGGAAGACGGCCTAACGGTGTGCGGGACCGTAGCCCAGCTTCATGGAGACGGTTGCGAATGGTCCTCGCCGATACCCCAGGAGCAACAGTGTCCCTAATTTGCTGGGAAGTGGCGGTGCGGTCCCCTACGGCACTGCGTAGGATCCTACGGTCTTGGCGTGCATCCGTGCGTCGCTGCGGTCCGGTCCCAGGTCGACGGGCACGTGCACCTTCCGCCAACCACTGGCGACAACATCGATGTACTGTGGAGACCTCACGCCCCACGTGTTGAGCAATTCGGCGGTACGTCCACCCGGCCTCCCGCATGCCCACTATACGCCCTCGCTCAAAGTCCGTCAACTGCACATACGGTTCACGTCCACGCTGTCACGGCATGCTACCAGTGTTAAAGACTGCGATGGAGCTCCGTATGCCACTGCAAACTGGCTGACACTGACGGTGGCAGTGCACAAATGCTGCACAGCTAGCGCCATTCGACGGCCAACACCGCGGTTCCTGGTGTGTCCGCTGTGCCGTGCGTGTGATCATTGCTTGTGCAGCCCTCTCGCAGTGTTCGGAGCAAGTATGGTGGGTCTGACACACCGGTGTCAATGTGTTCTTTTTTCCATTTCCAGGAGTGTATTTTGTTTCACAACACTGAAATTGGCATTCAATTGTGTTTCATATCACTGAGATTTGTGTTCATATTGTCAAATTTCATTTTTATTTTAGATAGTAACTGCCATAGTAGTATTTCAGTTGTACTACTATGATTGCCGTCAGCTGTACTTTCTAAGTTAATATTTGTGTTGTGAACAAGTGGTGTTCATAACTTGTTGTCAAAATTCGTATTGAAATCGCTCATTCATGAGTGGTATGTCACTCTGGGAGATGCATGACATTGTCTCATCAATTGTAAACATTGTATTGTCAAGGTTATTCTGCTGTGGAGCGTCACTATCATTTGTCACACCTGCGACACTCATCTCTGATGTACTGGTACTTAAACTTTCTGGAGTAGACATGCATGGCACCTGAACTTCAATTGTTCAATCACGCACTTCTACGCCATCTTGGCTGATTGCATTTTCAATATCGCTATCAACAATGGCCATATATTTTTCGGCCATAAATATGCGAAAAATAAAACTTTCACAAAAATGTTAAATTTTCATAGGCTAATTATTACACTTGATAAATGTAATTTGTGTAATGTCAAAGCCCTTTTTATGTCTATTATGATGTGCAAACTATTGTATTGCTATTCTTTATGTTTCTTTCTGATAATATGTCTCACACTGAAAAATTCCTGTAAATTTGTCATGAATAAAATTCAAGGGAGGGAATAATGAGGAAAATGTTTCTACCTACATCAAAAGAGACACTACCAAGCATAACCATGAAAGCAACTTGCATAGCCATCCTACCTATGCTGCGACGTACAAAACAGCTTACTATGGAAAATTTTATGTGACCTGGGTCCAATTCTTATTCCTTTCAAAAATTTTCTCCTCAATTTTTGCCTTTTTGCATTACTTGCTCCCTGTCATGATTCATGCAAACAGAAAATACAATTAGTTTTATGACCAATAACAATGTCTTAGAAATTTCTTACTATAACAATAATTAACAAACCTTACTCACAACCGGTGCCCTGAATTCCTGGCACACAGGTTGCCAGTTGTGTTGTAATAATAAAAAAGAATAAATAAATATTACTAAATATTATTGAATATTCATGTGAAAACATTTTTGTTAAATTGATATAACATGATTGTGTTATTAAAAATGTTCTGTACGATATTGAGCTTCGTCTCTTACTTCTTCAATTGTAGCTGCAGGTGGCAGACTCCAATTACACCGACACTTGTCATAATTAAGAAAATCCTCCTTATTTGGCTTAAATTCACTTTAATAAGAAATACTTAATACTGGTATCAATTTTTTTTCTTTTTTCAACTGTGTGAGATACCAAATACTCGTAGTCCATCATCCACCGCACAGCACTACTTACCAGAGCTTCTACATACAAGAGAGTGTGTAAAAAACAAAACCATGTAGAAAAAATTGAATGAATATTTTTTCATCTGTCTGCACCTTACCACACATTCATAATTAATGCCTTTGCGAATGCTTATGATTGACTGGTGTTCCAGTTTATTGTTTTTTTTTAATAAAACTTAATTTTATGATATCCTGGGGGTCTTTCACCATGTACTTACACAGAGAGAAACTGATCTAAGGCAATATCGGATGAAGAGTTGGCAACATACTTTTTCATGTGAGTTTTGAATATTTGCACTCAGTGTTCTGCCTCACTGTTAGTTTGGATAGAACGGTGGAGTGAGGACGTGACAGATACTACAGTAATCACAAAATACCGCAACCTCTTGTGGTGAAAATTGTGGAGCATTATCGGACACTTAACATCATGGGCAAACCTTTGAATGAAAAAAATTTGGACAAGGCTGCAACAGTGTCAGTTGTGAATGTGGAAACACAATGAACGATATACAGAAAATGAGAATATTCGTCAGTGACCCACAGCCAAAAAGCATTGAGAAAGGGGCCAGTAAAATCCATATGTATATGATACCATGCATGTGGTGGCATTGGCCAAGGAGACAACAATGCCCAGGGAGCTGATGCATCTCATACTGTGAGCAGGAGGCAACCAGGCAGGTAATGCCCCATCCAGAATGGGCCAAAACATGTGTCGATGGCCCGACACTTTTGTGCGTGATACACCCCAATGATCTGTGTGAAACAAATGGAGAACCTCCAAATGAAGCACTGAGGGGATCGCTACCCGAGGGACCTTGTGATCTATGTCTAAAAGCAGAACGCCATCTACAACAGAGAATCATTGTTGAAAGAAGTAATAATTACGGAGGGGGTCAGATGCATGAGTAGGTGGTGAATTGAGCCAATCATGTTGTACAATTGCTATGACCTTCCGCAAAATGGGATCTGAAGCTACAGCCTTTGCTATCCATGTGGTAGTTACAGGAAAACAGCAACTGCCTGCTGTTTGGTGACGTCAATGTAGAAACAAAGGAATTCCTCTTGATCAATTCTTGGTCCGGGCTGGCTAGCAGATAGGACAAAGCATTGGCATTTGTGTGTTGATTTGTAGGATGGAAATGAATCCCATAGTTGTAATGCAAAAGGAAAGGAGCCCAATGGTAAATGTGATTTGAATGGTTTGTGATTAGTGACCAGGTAGAATTTGGTACCTTAAGGAAAAAACTTGGAATTTCTTCACAGCATGTACAGTGACCAAAGCTTCCTTTTCTACCTGAAAGTAAATAGTGTGAGCATGAGTTACCATTTTTTTGGCATAAGCAATAGGCTGCCTGGAGCCATTGGGATCTCTGTGAGCCGGTACCATCCCCAACCCATAATGGAAGCGTCCATTGCAAGGACCAAGTGGAAACTTGTTGATATGTCACTAAGCAGAGTGCAGACTACATCATGGTCTGAAGGGTGGAAAACATGGTTTCACAAGCTGGTGACCAGTGAAACTGAGTTCCTTTGCACAGCAGTGCATGTAACAGCTGTGCGATTGTCACTGCCCCAGGCAAAAATTTATGGTAGCAGGTGACTTATCCTAGAAAAACGTGAAGTTCTTTGACTGACGTAGGGCATGGAAGCTACACGGTAGCAGAAAAATGTGGATACAGGGGTCTGAGACCTTCACGAGAAACTCAAACCCAAGATAAATGATAGAAGGTTGACATTTTTCTAAATTACACTTCAACCTGGCTGCTTGGAGGACAGAAAAAAACGAGTATGGATATTTTGTAAATGTTCCTCAGTGGAGGCACAAGAAACAGCAACATCATCCAAATAGCTTGCACAACCCAGCGCAGATGCTGTAAGTTGTTCAAAAAAATATTGACCAATAGCAGTAGCAGTAGTGACTGCAAAAGGCAGCTGCAAGTATTGGTGCAGTCCAAAAGGGGTATTGACATTTAACATACATTGTGACTCTGTATCTAAAGAGAGTTGTAAAGAGGCATCAGACAGGTCAGTTTTTGACAAATATTGCCAACCTAGTAACTTCACCAAGAGTTAATCTGGGTGTGGTATCAGGTATGTATCCATAATAGATTGTGTGTTCACAGAAACTTGAAAATTGCCGCAGATGTGTAACCGGCCTGACAGTTTCTTTACTAGAACTAAGAGAATAGACTATTCACTTAATGCAGTAGGCTGAACAATGCAGGATTCTGCGAGGCAATCTAATTCATCTCTTACTTGTTCCCTGAGTGCCACTGGGACTGGACAGGCCCAGAAAAAATGAGGGCAAACAAAATGTTTCATGGTAATGTGCACTTGAAAATTGTTTGCAGTGCCCAATCCAGGAGAGAGCAAAGAGGAAAACTCAGAACATAATGCTTCTAACTGTGTGTACAGCTCTTGTTCAGACACTAAATTCACTTCACCTGAAGTAGTAAAACCAAACAACTCAAATGCATCTAATCCAAAGAGATCCTCCATATGTGCATTACCTGCAGCAAGAAATGTAAGTGACTGGACTATTGACTTGTAAGTCACTAGGGCAGAGAATTGGTGGAGAATAGAAATATTCTGTTTATTATTATTTACTAGCTTTTGTGACAGGAAGAAACAGAGCAAAGCCCTAGTCCATATAAGTTTGTGGGTTTAACAAGGTTACGGCAGTTGCTGTACCCACTTTCATGTGCAGAACTTTAGAAAAAACCGTAACACCAATGAAAAGCTTGTTTGCTGCAACAGAAATAACCAATAAATGTTAACATCCATATCCACATAAGGATCATTGCGCTGAATTTTTGTATTACAAACAGAAGCAGTGTGACCTTTTTGTTGCAATTATGACAGGTGGCCCTGCCTTTGAACAGTCTGGGCACTCATGGTTAACGAAACAATAAGGGCAGGACAGGAGTGTGGAACACATATGTTGCTATTTACTGGCCAGTTTACTTTGCTGGTGCAGCTGCTGCTGAGAGTAAGGGTGGCCACCTTGACACTGTGACCAAGTGCAGACCACCATCAGCATGTCTTCCCCAGCGAAGTATCTGAAGTTTGGTATGGAGGAGACTGTTGAGTTGCTGTACCTCACACCGTGACTCAGCTCGCAACATCTTGAACAACTGTGCAATAGCTAAAACCTCAATGAGGGATGGTTTTTCACACTGCAGGGCACGATCTCGCACCTCATGATCTGGAGCTAAATGAATTGTAGCATCTTCATTATCTGATCAGCATATGGCTCATTATGCATGTTGAACACAAAATGACTTCATCTATGGAGTTCAGCTGCCCATGCTTGATAGGACTGATGTGGTTGCTTCCTACAACAGTAAAACTCAACCCAGGATGCGATAACGATGGTGTGCTTACAATAGTATTTTGGAAGAAGTTCATACATTTGGTCAAGTGTTAAAGAAGATGGATCCTGAAAAGGTGCGAGTTGACACAGTACTTTATACATTCCATCAAAGGAACAAGGCACAACATAAAATAGAGCATCAGTAATTTCAAAAGCTGAAAAGGGTCATCACAGATGTTTCTTGTACGCATCCCATTCCTCAATAGACTCATTATATGTAGAAAAGGTAAGCAGATAAACCTTGAGGTCCATGGAGGACAAAACAGCAGGCGACACAAACTGAGGAGCATGCCGACTAGGAAAAACAGAAGCCAATTATTGAAGTACCTGAGTTTGATTGCCCAGTGCTTGTGATTGGTGGTGCAATGCTGTTTGACCAACCAATATAAAATGACCTCTGTAACACTATCGGCCGTTGTGAGAATAAATGGAGGACCAACCAGAGTATAAAGTCATCAAGTGATGTATTTGTTTAGGGCACCCCTTGCAGTGGGACAAGAATACAGGCAGTAACATTCAAATTTGCAAACAGTACAGGTGGTTGGCAAGTTTTTCCTTACATTAAGGGTATAATGGAGCCTAGTCCTTTCAAGACACAGTGGCAGTGAAGTAGTCAGGATTCTTGAATGGCATAGGCCATCTGCAAAACTGTTATGGTTTGCGCAGAGATTTTAGATAAAATATGTGTGATAATTTTGGAAGGCATAAGGTTGGGGCTAAGTATATGTTGAAGCTCTAACTGAATAGTGGTATGTAGCATATGCAGGTGCAGCTACATGACATGGGTATTGTGAAGGAGAACCTGTAGGACTTTGGTCATTTTTAACACAACTGCAGTGCTGAATAAGTTGTTATGCATCTTTAATAAGGCTCAATCTGTGACATTCTGAAGCTTTTCATCTTGTTGGACTAATCCAGTGGCAACTACCTGAATCTGCAGAGTGTTTGTGAGTAAGCTGTTATCTAGGCAGATCAGCTAATTTTCTGGTGGGTAAGAGTGTCATGGGCATATACAAGCATGTTGCAGGGTGGATGGGTTTTTCCACCAGACAGCATGCAAATAATTGAGAGCTCTGAGCACTGCTTTAAGTACTTTTCCTGTAGTATTACACCACACTCACTTTACTCGACATTGTGGAGTCGTATCAGAAATGCTAATAGGTGTTAATGAATATTGGCAATCACGTGGACTAGATTTCATAAGGATCAGTGGACTTCATTTTGTCCAGAATGCCTTAAAGCATACTCACAGTCTAGCAGTTGTTTGTCTAAGGGCTGCATGTTGAATTATTCTTCCTGGAAAAGTGTCAGCCTGATCTCAGCAAAGGTCACAGCATAGTGGGGTATAGACAGCAGGTTACTTTATCGTTTAAATAAAATTCTGGATTTGGATGGCTGCATATGCAATGGTGGTGTTCCAATGACAGTGGTTAGTAAAGCAAACAATGTACAGTATTCCTTTTTGACATGCAAGACATGAATATCTCACAATGCAATTAGTATTACAGCAGCGAAGGCAACTGGGATGGTATGTACATCAACAGGCAGAGCAGTGACACAACTACAAGGTTTTGAAGTAATGGCAGTAAACTGTTGAGGGGGGAATAGTCCATACACTCTATTGTGACCATGAGAAGAATCATAAGTTGCTACTTGGACAAACTGGTAGGTTCGGTGATGGCTGGCCGACAGTGACAGACAGAAGACAGCTTGGAATTGTTGACAAGTGCCAGTTTATTCATTTATCTGTTGGCTGTTATAAGACACTGTATTTTTGCTAACCTTCAGTAGACATGAATAGTGCTCAGCATTAAAACCTGATTTTCATGAGAACCCACAATCAGTGTAGTAACCTGGAAAGTTTACAGTGTAGGGCCCAATTTTCTGCACCGTAGGCTGGAATGGAAGGAAAAGGGATGTGAAATCAGCATCTGCAGTGTAGCTTGGCTAAAAGTTAATGCTGAAATTTTCATGTTAGGCTTGGGGCAAGAAAGAATTGGGACCAAAATCAACACATGGGGCATTTTGGCTTGAAAGGTGTTCTGGGGAGAATTGAAAAGTGTGACCATCTGCCTGCTCCTTAGTGTCCCAGTCAATCCAACACATTTCACACCACATAAGACTGCCTGCTTTCCACTGGTTACAGACAGCCGTAAACAGGGGGGTTAGGTAGGAGTATGGATTCACATTATATTAGACCTGCCTGAGTTCAGCAGGAGCGAAATGACTTTCAGAAGTGTGGGTGCCCCTTGTGGTGTGCAATGACTCACATGAACAAATATCTTTTAATAATTGTACAGGGACAATTGGTGATGGATGATGTGTACCAAATATTTATGGAATCAACTGAGGGGGCACCATGGTCGACAGCTTAGCAAAATACTCTTCTTTCCAGACATTGTGTGTCAGATTGCAACAAGCTGTGACTTGGTGCAGTAAACTGCTGTAGGCCGCATTGGTTCCCCTACTATGTAAAAATAGTCTTACCATAAGCTCACAGAAAGAGAGCACAATGTATTGTTTCCAAACTGCCAATGAGAGTTGGAGCACAAAGTAACTAATCTACCACTGGTAAACTGGTAACATTAACACTGTATCAATCAGGCACACCAGAAGAAAGATCTCTCTAAATTAGAGTAATTTTAATAGAGACTAGTTGACCATGATAAGAAGGTTGCACACTGCTTTAGTAATCTTGGCTGGGAAAGGCAAAATAGTAAGACAGTACTGCTGGGAAGTTTCGTTAAAAATTACCTTGCTTGGCAAAAGAAGAAGTGAAGAATAGCTCTGCTGGCATTGTGAGAGAGTAAGACTCAGACAGGGTAGAGCAAAAATGAACTGGAGAGCTGCCAACAGCTATCAACCACATCACAGATCATCAGAACAGACGATTGTGGTTTGGCCTCCTCAGCAGCTTGAAGAAACTGTGTCACCAAAAACACATCTGAACTAGTCTCTATCTGTCGAGAGTGTGATTCAGTCTCTCACAATACCTAATCAATAAGCAGATAATACCAAAGGCCTACTGATAGATCCTATAGCTCCCTATGGTGGGATTTCAGTAACTGGCTAGCATTCGCATTTGCAAGAAGCATGACCATAGTGCTAGAAACTGTGTGAGTTAGGTATGCGTGACATCTAGGCCACTCGGTGGCAGACATCCTGTGCCTCCCTGATTATAACAATAAATCAGAAAGTAGATGTGAGGTGTAATTTCCATATTATACCCACTTAAGTGTCTGTAACACCAACAGTGCAAAACTCAAAAATCGGTCTGCTGACCCCCTAGGTTTTGGTGTGCATAGTCTTTTGCTCTAGCAATAATAAGTATATGTAGTAAGATAAGGAGGGTTGTATAATTCCTGCATTGAGCTGTTGCTTAATCCTTTCTTTGAGATATCAGTGGCCACAGACAATGATCATGTGTGTAAGTGAATTATGCCTGCTTGAATGTGTATGTTTTCTGCTTTGGAAGGAGGCTTTTTGGCTGGAAGCTTAAATGTACAGCAGTCTTTTTGTTGTACCTCTTATGACTCAACATCTTCACTGTGTGGTGAGATTCAGTCTACCCTTTTCATAATATTGCCAATGTCTGTTCCTTCAGAGATACATCCCTAACTGAAGGAACAGACATTGTAATAAAAAGTGGAATAATTATTACAGGCAAAATGGTGATAATACTAACTCTGAAAACTTTAGTCTTATTAACATTGTTGCAGGAATCCAGATAAGATGCAAGCAATGGGGGTGTACACACAGTGACATTTAGAAGTTTCGATTGGTCGTGGAAGCATGCACAGATAGCCAAGATGGTTAAGGTGACCACTTGTGATTAAGTGGGAAATCCAGGTACAAGGCACTGTCTGGCACCAATTTTCCTATCTCTCTATTTTCAACCAGTAGCTCAATGTGTAGTATCAATACTAGGAATAAGAACAATTTACATAAGATGTAAAATCACTTACCTTGGTCCAAAAAAGGGGTAAGACTCAAACCATTTTGCAGGACTACTAACTTACTTAAGAATATGCTGTGATTCACACAGTCAAAGGCTTTTGACAAGTCACAGAAAATACTAGTAGCATCTAATTTGTTATCTAATGAATTAAGAACATTCTTATTGTATGAGTTAATAGCCTTCTCTATATTGGGACCCTTAAGAAACCCAAACTGTGACTTTTAAAATACATTATTTGCAGTCAGATGCTTAAGAAGATGCTTCCACACAATGTTCGAAAATATTTTTGAAAAAGCCAGCAATAGTGAAATTGGTTGATAGTTTGATAGTGAAATTGGTTGATAGTTTGATGGTGTCTCTCTATCCCCCTTCTTGTAAAGATGACTTCAGCATATTTTAGCCACTCTGGAAATGTTTCACTGACAAGAGACTGATTACACAAATGACTTAAGATAGAATTCAACTCACATGAACACTCTTTGATTAACTTCATTTGTATGTTATCACAACCTCTAGTATACTCTGATTCTAAGGATCCTGGTTCAAGGCGCTACAGTCTGTAGCCAAGCGACCGCTATGGTCGCAGGTTCGAATCCTGCCTCGGGCGTGGATGTGTGTGATGTCTTTAGGTTAGTTAGGTTTCATTAGTTCTAAGTTCTAGGCGACTGATGACCTCAGAAGTTAAGTCGCATAGTGCTCAGAGCCATTTTCTAAGGATCCCTTGTAGGCTGACTGTGTTTTCCCACTATCCTACCAATGAATTGATGTCTACCACTTTCCTCACCTCCATCTGAGACTATGTTATCCTTCCATTTCATGTCCCTTCAAATTGTTATATCCATGTACTTGATTTCGGTTGTGAGTCATTGATGTTATAGGATTCTAATTTTCTGTGTTTTGCAAAGCACACAGTGTCATATTTCTGAGCGTTTAAAAAACGAGTTGCCAATCTTTGTACCTCTTTGTAATCTTATCAAGATGTATCTTGATATTCACACAGCATTTTTGGGATAGTACTCCATTATTGTGTCAGTCAGTATCATTTGAATGATTTTTGTTGAAATTAAGTAGAATGAGTCAGTTTACAGGATATGTATACATGATTAGTTTTAAAACTGGTGAACATATACAAAATTCAGTGCTTCTGCACTTAAAAATGATTTTTTAATTTTTTTTTTTTATTTTTCTTTGTAGGGTACCAGAATTTGAACAGATGAAGTGATTTTAGGTTACATTTAAAACTTGATTCACTATAATATAAACTAAGGTATTCTATCAAAAGAAATAACTAGTTCTTTTTCACCATGCATTCTTTCAGTCACAGCTGCAACATGGTGTTCTGCCACAGATCTATTCAAATGGCAGAAAAAACAATCAGATATATTTAAGGATTGGGTCTTACAGAATCATGTAAAAAAGTTTCTGTAACTCAATACAATGGCATCCTAAAGTCTTTGTGTGTATAACTGCTTAATATGTATCCAAGAAAATATACAATCAATGGAAAATCCAGGATGGAATAACTACAGTGCAGAAATGCCAGAGTTGGGGGTCATGTGCGCACGAGCTTATTTTCTTGTGTGAATGAATCGAGTGTGTTTCTCTTTTTCTGATGAAGTGTGTAGCCAAAAACTTCGTGTAAGTGTCTTATAATCGTGCCTGTCTGTAGCTTAACGTGTCACCTTTATGATAAGTAGCAGTCTGTCTTTTCCTACATTATTAACAAGGTAGAAAGGATAGATTGCATAGACAAGGCATTGAGTCGTGGACAGGCGCAATGAAAAAGAATCCTAGAAATATTCAGCAGACATATAAAACCATCAACTGTTGATCAAACTATTTAATTGGATAGATAAAAAAATTTACTCACACATAAAGGCTGTTGTGATTGGCAAGCTTTTGGAGTCAGTGGCTCCTTCTTCAGGCAGAAGGGTTGAAGGGGAAGGAAAAAGGGTACGGGAAAAGGACTGGAGAAGTCTAGGAAAACGGGTAGATTTTGGGAAAGTCACTCTGAACCACGGGTCAGGGGAGACTTAACATACAGGATGAGAAGGAAAGACTGATTGTTTAGGACTGCATTGGACGATATTTGAAAACTCATACACATTCACACTAGCACAAATCACACACAAACATGGCCACTGCCATCTCTGAGGACTAAGGCCTGACTGTAACTGCAACTGATATGAGCAGCAAGTTTAGTTGAGAGAACAATGTTGCATATATGGGCAATATATAAAAAAGAAATTGCTATTGCAATACATAGATTGAGAAATTTACAGTTTGTGACACAGTCTTCATGATCTGAGATTCAAATATTTACAGTTTGTGACCCATTCTAAGATCTGTGATTCATATATTTTTAGAAAGAGGGTCTTCCATCATACGAGTGTGCTAAAGTGGCGCAATCTACACAGGAATGTTTAGGAGGCATAATTTTAATTTATTTTTTAGTTCTGTAATGGGCAATTTGGAGATTTTATGATGAAAGCAATTCAGTAGTTTTATGCCTGCATAGTGAGGGCTTTTCTCATAAAGTATTGTTATATGAGAGATATTGCAGGGTCTCTCTCTGTTGTTGCGATCATGTATTTCTTTATTAAGCATTTTGTTACTGTTAATTGCCATAATGATTATCTTAAGTACATACAGGCTATGAACAGCTAGTATTTTAAATTCTTTAAACAAATTTCTGCAGGATTCCCAGGCACATTTCTTACCCATATTTCTAAGTGCCTTCTTCTGTAGGAAAAGTACACTTTTCCTATTACCTGCCAGCCGGTGTGGCCGAGCGGTTCTATGCGCTTCAGTCTGGAACCGTTCGACCGATATACTCGCAGGTTTGAATCTGGCCTCGGGCATGGATGTGTGTGATGTCCTTAGGTTAGTTAGGTTTAAGTAGTTCTAAGTTCTAGGGGCTGATGGCCTCAGATATTAAGTCCCATAGTGTTCAGAGCCATTTTAACCAATCCTATTACCTTTACTGCTGGATCCCCATACCACTATCCCATAGCTTAGATGGAATTCAAATAGTGCAAAATACTTCTGCTTCAGAGAGGTAATGTTACAAAAAAGTGTCAGTTTTCTTAGGTTACATTTGGTAGTAGATAGCTTTTTCCAAATATCATTTACATGATCAGACCAGTTTGACTCTGCATCAAGTGTCAGGCCAAGAAATTTGGTCAATTATTCTTTTTTAATGTATTCATCGTCCATTAAAATTTGGTTTTCATGAGTTTTATGCCTCCCAAGATCAAATTCAATATAGGCTGATTTATTTGTTTGTAATTTCAGTTTGTTTTCATTAAAATACTGCTGAGTGATGTCTCCTGCAGTACTGAATTCCACTTCGAGTTGCGAATAGCTTCTATTATATTAACATGGTATCAACTGCATATAAGATAGCTGTAGCATGGTTTGTTATAGAGTGAATATCACTAACATAAATAATAAAAAGAAGTGATCCTAATATTGACCCCTTGTGGAATACCAAAATTAATGTCAGTGATGTTTGATTTGTATGCTCCCTCTGTAGTGCTAATAGACACAAACTGCTTCCTATTTGTCAAGTAGCATCTAATCAGATTATGGGATGTGCCTCAAATGCCATAGCTCCACAGTTTGTCCAGCACTATGGTCATATCCACAGAGTTAAAAGCTTTTTGTAAGTCTATAAAGAGACATGAGTGACATGAATGACATCTTCGATTAAGTTGGATGCTGCTGTAATGGTGGATTACCCTTGACAAACCCATACTGCCCCTTAGAAATCACATTTTTTCTCAAAGATTTTGGATATTCTTGGAAGAACGCAGATGGGTCAAAAGTTTCTACTAGATTTCTGCTACCTTTTTTAAAAATAGACACAGCTCGAGCAGTTTTCAACTGATCTGGAAATATACCATCTTCTATATGAAAGTAGATAATTGTGATAAAAGTGGCGCAATTTTATGAATACATTTCTTAAGAGTGTCCAGAATAACACCATCTTATCCAACTGCTTCAAGCTCCTCACTATTTTAATTTTTTCTTCTCCACTTGTTGGTGTCAAAAATATACTTTTTATTTGTGATTTTTAAGATGATGGAGCCAACAGAGACAAAGTAATTGCTAAATAGATCTTCTATCTTATTATGATCAGTTTCTTTTGTGCCATTTATCAGCAACTGATTTTCAGTTTGTGGCGACTACCGCACACGTCGATCGCAGCCGACGCGTAAAATTCGCGCCAACCACAGAGATTATTCTCCACAGTTCGCACGGGAGTCACAGAGAAGAGAGCCATCAACTGTGATTCTCATACCTACCTTTTTACTCTTTGTTGTTGATTTGCTTTCATATATTCTCTTACTTGGCAACCTGCTATATGTGATGAAATAAAAAAGAAACTTGAGTTCAGACTCCGTTAGTTTCCGATTTCTAACTGTGTTAGTGTGGGTACACACCTACTTACGCAACAAGTTGTATGTTTCACAGATTTACCTATTTCTCTATTTGCTTGTGACCATGATGTTTTGGAAATATTATTTGAGTTTTGAATGACACTTTCAAAATATTTCTGCTTTTCACAAATTAGGAGGTCTGCAAGTGATGGATGTCTACATCTACATCTACATGACTACTCTTCAACTCACATTTAAATGTCGGGCAGAGAGTCCATCAAACCACTTTCATATCATTTCTCTACTGTTTCACTATTGAACAGTGTGCAGGAAAAATGAACAGTAAAATCTTTCTGTGTGAGCTCTGAACTGTCATATTTTATCACAAAGATCATTTCTCCTTACAGAGGTGAATATCAACAAAATATTTTCATATTCGGTGAAGAAAGTTGGAAATTGAAATTTTGTGAAAATATCTCACCACAACAAAGAAAGCCTTTGTTTTAATGATTGCCACTCTAACTTGTGTGTCATATCCATGACACTCTCTCCCCTATTTCATGGTAATACAAAATGAGCTGCTCTTCTTTGAATCTTTTTGATGTCCTCGGTCATCTTATCTGATAAGAATCCCTTACTGAATAGCAGCACTCTAGGAGAGAACATGCAACTTTGGTGTAGGTAGTCACTTTAGTGGATTTGTTGTGTCTTCTCAGGGTTCTGACAATAAAACACAGTCTTTGGTTTGCCATCCCCACGACATTATCTCTGTAGTCATTCCAATTTAAGTTGCTCATAATTGTTATCCCCACGTGTTTAGTTAAATTGACAGCCTTTAGATTTGTGTGATTTCTTATGTACAGAAGCTTAATGGATTCTTTTCAGCAGTCATGTAGATGCCCCAATATTACAAAGAAATCCTCCATTTGGACTTATCTGTCAAAGTTCTTTTACTATAGCATTCTGAACTTTCTTTTATAATTGATGGATTCTCTCTCTCTCTCTCTCTTTTTCAATATGCCAATTGATAAAATTTTGATTTTTTTCTGTTGATTAGTACCATATAGTTCTACATTCCGTGAAAAGGAGAGCTTCCACTTCTAGGTTGAACAGGTTTTATAAACAATTGAAATTTTTGCCATACATAAAACCTGTTATATTACCACATTATCACATAACAGGCTCATAAAAATCAAAACCTAACCTTATTTAACATAATTTTAGTTTTGAAAGATGTGTAACAGTCTCATTTTTCAAGCATTTTAAATGCTTCCAAAATGTATGTGAAAGGTCCAAAGACTTAGAGGTTTCAGTTTGTTCAACTTCTGTGCACTCAGTTTTGTACTGAAATTAGCCAGTCAATGAACTAAAAATGTGTTCCACTGCTTCAGTATCTTCCTTTGATATAGAGTGATGCCTTCCCATTGAACCAATAGGAACTGAAGCAATTACAATCTTCAAAACGTTGTGAACAGGAAATGAGCACAGTAAAAGAACTTTGACAGATGTGTCCAAATGGAGGATACAATTGTAATCATAAGGCAATTATCTTTCAAATAAAAAAAATATCTAGAACTGTCGCATCTTCAAAGTGGGGTTCACGGTGTCATCTTTGGAGGCCTGTACCTCGGGGCAGGAATTTATTTGGAGAAAACAAAAAAAGTTCATGTTTCTTCCTTACTCCTGAATTTTAACATATGCTAAATTCAATAACATCAGAGACTGTGAAGGTAACCCTGCTGCCTGAAGTGATACGGATTATGCCATGCACAGTTTTTCTTCGAGGGATCTACAGTATAGTATGGCAAAATGGGAGCTAGTTCAACAGCAAGTTCTGTATAGAATCTGACATAGAATCCATTGGGCCCTGGAACCTAGTTTAATTTGACAATTTTATCTGTTTCTCAATGCCACTGACACCTCTCTGATCATCTTTGTCAGACAAAGGAAATACTGAATATGTACGATTCACAAAGAAATATGAGACGATGGAAATAAGATGTACAAATGAAAAATGTTTAGAGAATTTGGAGTCCGCACTGCAGTCTGAGACATGGAATGACATATATTGTGCAGATAATGTTGCATACAAATGGAATAACTTTTATAACACTTTCTTTGCCCATTTCAGTGTAAAATGTCCAGTTACTTTCAAAAACAAATATACTCAAAACCGTATAAGACTTCCTTCAGAAGTAAAACAGCTGAAGAAGAAAATGTTTACTACTTGGAAATTATATAAAGAGTTCCCGGACACATCAACTAGAGATAACTACCAAACATGTGGAAAAGCCTATAAACAAGCACTGAATGTATGCACAAAGGAAATTATACAGCAAAAAATTGCTACCTCAAATAACATACGCAAATCAGTATGGAACTGTGTAAATGAGAGAATCAGCAGAAAACCAAAGCCTAGCGTCAACAATATCCAACTATGGTGTGTCCCAAGGGTCAGTCCTGGTTCCTTTATTGTTCATACTATATGTTAATGGTCTGCCCACAGACGTATTTCAGATCCATATATGACCAGCAATGTCTTTAATACCCACTTCATAAATTCAGGTAACATGTGTGTGACCTCTGACACTGATGACTACAGAACTCCTTACCAGGTACAAAAATCAGTGTTTATGTATGAAACAGATACAACTGAAGTAGAGGGAATCATAAATAAAATGCAAAACAAATTCTCTACGGGACGGGATGAAATCTCCTCCATTATATTAAAACGATGCAAACATTCACTCATACTTGTTCTGGTCCACCTCTTCAATGAAAGTTTGAATAAAAGTGTGTTTCCATTTGAATTAAAATATACAATAGCCAAGCCATTGCACAAAAAAAAGTTAGTATCGACATGGTCGAAAACTAGCGACCCATCAGCTTAATTCCAATCCTAAGCAAAGTATTAGAAAAGATTATTACACTATGGTTAGAAAACTTTATGTCAAACAAAAAGTGCTATGAGAAACCCAACATGGTTTTAGGAAAGGCTATTCAACATCATCTGCCATATGTGATGTAGTAGATATGATACTTATGAAATCAGATGAAAAAGAAAGGGTGGCACATTTGTACCTATATTTATCACGTGCATTCGACACAGTATCTCATGAACTGCTACTTGAGAAAATGGAAACTTATGGTATCAGAGGAATAGCCAAAAGTCTCATACAGTCATACGTACAAGACAGATATCAGGTCACACAAGTCACACACAAAGTGGCAACGTTATTACGAAGACCAGCTCCAGTCCAGCTATAGTAAAGTATGGTGTGTCCCAAGGGTCAGTCCTGGTTCCTTTATTGTTCATACTATATGTTAATGGTCTACCCACAGAACACAACAGCAAAATACTTAACTATGCGAATGACACAACCATTGTTAACTGGGGAACCAACAACAATGATTTGGCCCACAATTGTTCTGGTGTTTTGTTTGGATTGAAGAATTACTTCCAAAACAATCACTTAAGCTTAAACATCAATAAAACAAATATAATGGAATTCCAAATACACCACAAACAAGATGAAATGCAATGGAGTGTTGTGTCTGATGATTGTTCAGAAATAAAATTGAAAGATAAAATTTCCTTCCTTGGTGTAATGTTACATCAGCGTCTCTCTTGGGAGCATCATATTGATTTCTTATGCCAAAAACTAAGGAAATCAACTTATGCAATGTGGACAATGTCACAATTTCTTAACTATTAGCAAATGAGTATAATCTACTATGCTTTAGTGTATCCATACCTCACATATGGAATTGAAGTATGGGGATGTGCTGCTGCCAAGCATGTAAATAGGGTATTCATCCTTCAAAAAAAAGGCAGTTAGGATCATGTGTAAGCTTAGATATAATGAGTCCTGCAAAGCAGTTTTCAAAATTAAAAAACTACTAACACTCCCATCCAAATATATTTATAAAACTGTTCAGTTGATTCTAAAATACAAGCAGTACAATCATCTAAATAGAGAAGTGCACATGTACAATACTAGGAGGGATGATGATTATCACCTGGAAAGAAATAAGACAAAAAGGGCAGACAAGAGCCCCTATTACATGGGGATCAAATGTTATAACAAACTTCCAAAAAAATTAAAAAGCTTAAGTGGAAGCTGCTTTGAAATTGCCTTGAAGGAGTTCCTCAGCAATAAGTGTTTTTATAGTATTAAGGAATTCCTCTCAGAGGAGTAGAATACTTTCATTTGTATAAATAGTATTTACATGTACCAAAAAAAGCAACATAATTTTTTATCTGTAGGCCTATTGTATATAATTGTTTCCCATGATGTTATAAGGGGAAATGATCAATATGTAAACTATCCAAAACAAATCCTTGTATTTGTCCATGGAGAATAAATAAATAAATATCTGTTTCACTCAACTTTTCAGTGGTGTAAGTATCAAATTAGGGCAATCCCCATGGGTTTCCTTTGTAAAGCAACATTTGAAAATGGAGATCAGCATTTCTGCTTTTCCTTTGCCACCCTTATTTTCATTTTCTATCTCATCTATGAGGGCTTGCACACTTAATTTGGTGCCACTAATGGGCTTTACATATGACCCAATTTTTTTGGGTTTTGTGAAAGATCATTTATAATATTGTCCTATGGTAGTCATTGAAGACTTCATGCATTGCTCTGTTTATAGGCAAACACATTTTATTTGGCATTTCTCTTTGTAGTACCCTATACTTTGTTTGGTAAAGGTTACTTATGGAAACAACTTGCATTTTTTAATATGGGACAGAAATAAAAATTAGGCTTCACTCTGGTCAGTTTGTCAACACCACCCTTAAATCTGGCTTTCAGGTTTGTTGGCTAAATCAACTGACAACCAGACTGTTACCTTTCAACCTAACCCAGACCGCGAGCTGTGCTACAGATCAGTCCATCATCACAACCAAGATTTCAGGGGTTGGGGCCAAGGGTGGGTGGACATCCAGAACCACACTGTAACCCTTCGTTTTGTACGTATTACAGAGTAGTCTCCATTTTCTTATATGTTTATTGGCAGTGAATGTGTATAATCACGAGTCCCTCCTGTCATTAAATTTTCCACAAGGTATCTTATGTGTAGTGCATGGGTGACTGCTCCTGTAAATTTTGAACACAATTATTCTACATGCTCCTACCCCATGATAAATGTTTTGTTCCCTTTTGGGATATGACATGACTGCCTCCTTATCCAGCTTAATGAAGATGCAAATCTTCCTACTTGTTTCAACTGCCATTCATACTTCAATAATTGTTGTTGCTACAACTGTTTCATTGTCACTGATACCTGTTTCAGTATGGGCATCCTCAGTGAGGTCAGGTCTATTTGTTGCCATCAGGTCTAACATATTTCGATCATGAGTTGGTTTCGTAACAGCCTGTTCTAGTTTTCAGAGAAGGCACTGAGAAATGTTTGGTAAGCTGTCTTGTTATGCCCACAAGTTATAAAACAGTAATTATCCCAATTGATTGATGGATGATAAGTCTCCTCCAATGATGACAGTATGACTGGCAAACATATATAGTATTGAACTGATGTCTTCTCTAAAGTTTGCTGTTACATCTGGAGTATAGAGTATTACATAATAGCGCTTAATAACTTTACTCTTTCTGTGTATCCGTATTCAATACAGTCACATCTCTAACTGTGGGTTAAAGATACATTTAAAACTATATAGGGCTACACCACGTAATTTCTGCTATTTACTTGTAGGTTGGTTCGGGGAAGTGGGTCGAGCAGCTTAGTTCATGGGTCCCATCGGATTAGGGAAGGATGGGAAAGGAAATCACCGTGCCCTTTCAAAGGAACCATCCTGGCATTTACCTGAAGCGATTAAGGGAAATCACGGAAAACCTAAATCGGGCTGTCCGGACGCGTCCTTCCCAACGGGAGTCCAGTGTGCTGCGCCACTTCGCTCGGTAATTTCTTGTATTTGAAACTGTAGTTCCATTAATTGTTTTGGTACCGTTAGCTTGTTGCTTTTATTAAAGTGTTGTAGTTTACAAATTACATCTTGATAATACATAACAGTCTTACGTTAGACTGTGATACATAATAATAAACACGTTAAGTTTGACTAGATGTCATAGATAGTACTAGAGTAGATGGACAAATTACAAACAAAAGTGAAGTTATTTTGTTATCCGTGGTTATTTGATGTCTGTAAGCAGTACAATCGGAACAACATTATTTATGGAAAAAGAAAGCTGCAACGATGCCAGTTGAAAGACATTGTTTTTAATAATTCTTTGCTGATTTGGCTCCCTCTCTCAGACAAGTACAAGTGCTTTCCATTCCATAGGAACGTACGCCTCTGAATAGCAACGGCTTGTGTGAAAGTGTGACATGTATACGATATGGGAAAGTGGCGCAAGGAAGATTGGGGAGAAAATAAACGTATGCGAAAGAGAAGCCGCTTACAATGTTCGCCAGATTATCGTTTTATCCTACACTTTTATACAATGTTGCCATGGAGAAATGTACGAAACGGAGATGGTATGACAGAATTGACGAAACTGTGATTTTAGGCGCACTGCCGTTTAAGTGGTTGACGACAAAGGTGGGCAGTCCATGTTGAGTTCATTTTATGACACGTACAAATAACTAAATGAACTGTTCAATCAATATTTTAACTTGTTTTGTAGTTGGTCGAAGAAGAAAACGTCAAAGGAGTAGTCTCAATGAATGAAGATTACGAACTAAGGATACTGTCAAATAATAATAAGGTAAATCTGGAACGTAGATGTCGTCTACCAAAAGAAATTCGAATTTTCTAAACAATTTATTGAACAGTTCCGTCTTACGTTTCAGGATTGGGAGAGGCTAGGAATAAGATTTCTTCAATTGTCAACTACTGACATATTTGAAGCACCATGCCAAGGAAAACTCTCACGAGGTGTGGAATTTATTGAGGAAGTGAAACAAAGCGGCGGCAGCGTTTACGTACACTGTAAAGCAGGACGTACCCGTAGTGCCACTCTTGTTGGTTGCTACCTTATGATGGTAAGTAAACTTACATGCTTTTCGTGCAATGTATGGTAGGTGTGTAATGCAGAAAACTTTCTTTGTAGTTGCTATAGTAGTATTGCAATAGCTTCCATAATACTCGGGCACTAACATTAGGGTACGCAAATGACAACAGAAAGTAACCTTAAGATGAACCAAAGTAAATAGTAGATGTGGGGAAACTCATTAGGTACATGATCTGCCATTTAACCTCCTCCTTCTGTAATAGCACCACATGGCAAATTCTTCTGTTCAAAGGTTTCAATGCTTTGGCCATTGCCAGTTATTTTTACAGCCCAAATAGCAAAAATCAACTTTTAGTGTCTCATATTTCCCAACCTAAGTCTTCATTTAATTTAACTATATTCCATTGCGCTAGTTTTGCTTTTGTATGCTCATTTTATATCATGCTTTCAAGGCACTGTCCATTCCATTCATCTGATCTTCAGATCCTTTGCCATCTCTGACAGAGTTACAATGTCATTGCAAACTTCTGACTTTTTATTTCTGATTCCTGTATTTTAATTTGTTCTCCATATTTTTCTTTTGTTTCCTTTACTGTTTGCAGACTGTACAGATTAAATAACACCAGTGAAAGGCTGCAGCTGTGTCTCATACCCATCTCAACCACCTCTTGCATTTCATCCATGTAGCCTCTTATAGCTGCTATCTGGTTTCTGCACAACTTCTACATAACCTGTTACTCTCTGTATTTCCCCCCCCCCCCTTCTCCCCCCTCCCCTCATACCTTCAGAAGTTCAAAGATTGTATTTCAGTGAACATTGTGAAAAGCTTACTTTGTCTATAAATGTAAATGTAGGTTTGCTTTATTTAATCTACCTTCTGAGATAAGTCATAGCATTACTAGTTCCTCACTTTCTTACATTTCTCTGAAACCCAAATTGATCATTGCCAAGGTTGGCTTCCCATTCTTCTTTGAATAATTCATGTCAATATTTTCCAGTCATGACTTATCAAACTGATAGTTCAGTAATAGTCACATCTGTCTGTACCTCTTTTCTTTAGAATTGGAATTATTCCTTTCTTTTTGAAGCATGAGGATACCGTAAAATGGGGTGAATAGGATCAATTCTGACAGGAAAACATTAAAACAATAGACACTACACAGGATCGCAATAAAATATGGAAACCAGTGAGTCAATCAGCATTATTGCTCTTGAGGAACACATTCACGAACATTTTGTGTTTCAATAGTGGCTACCCTAGCTTTTAGAGCACTGTAAACATGTGGGCAAGGATTCCCATGATTATGTATTTTCCGAAAACTTGGTATACAGTGGTGTGCGGTCGGGAGTTGTGTATCATCAAAATCAGTGCTTCTACCAAGAATGTGTTCCGAATTCAGGTCCTCCTTTGTTTTTGGTGAGTATTAAATATATTTCTTGATTTCATTTTGTTTCACTCGAACGAACGCACTTTTTTAAAAAAATGGGGTGAATAGGATCAGTATAAAAAACACTATTATCGAGCTTACATTTGGTTATGGGATACTACCTGCTTGTGTTTTGAATGTTTCGTTTTATTTAATTTCCAGACTGATTAAAATGCCCAGAAATTACTTTCCTGATCCTCATGGGAAATCCTACACAAAGAGAAGCAAGGATGAATTAGCCCAAGCCATTGCTGCTGTTAAAGGAGGGAGCAGCATTAGGCAAGCTGCTAGAAATGTCAGCATTCCATACACAGTTCTCCACTGACATTTGAGGAATAAGGATGTTTGCCCCCAAGAGGGACAAACTGCACTCTCCGCAGATGAAGAGGCGTTGATTGTGGACAGGCTTGCTATTTGTGCCGAGTGGGGCTATCACTTTGACCGGTTGATTCTGCAATTGTTTGTGTAAGGATTCTTGGGCCGGAGAGGTAAATTAGTTTGAAATATCAAAAATAATTTGCCTGGTCATGAATTCACTGTTAGGCTTTTGAAGAGGCACAAATAAAAATTGAGTCTAAGACTTTGCCAGAACATTAAAAGAGCACGTTCTTCTGTGTCGAGAGATCGTACTACGGGAATATTTTGATAATTTAGAGAAGAAAATGAAAGATGTTCCCCCAAGTAATATTGTGTATTTCGATGAAACAAACTTAGCAGATAATCCGGGCCGTGCAAAAGTAATTATGGAAAGAGGATCAAAATATCCTGAGAGAGTCATGAATACCTCCAAAGCAGCAATGTCAATTATGTTTGCTGCTGCAGCAAATGGAAAACTGCTACCTTTGTATGTTGTTTATCACTCGAAGCACTTGTGTGCTTCATGAATGGATGGTGCTCCCAAGTACACCAGATTTTATAGAAGTGAAAGTGGTTGGTTTGATGCTCAAATGTTTTGATGACTGTATTAACACAATCATTTTCCCTTATTATAGGAAGTTAGAAGGCTCCAAAATTTTAATCGGCAACAACCTTTCCACTCATCTTTCAGTGGCTTCAGTCAAGGCCTGTGAAGAGAATGGTGTAAGAATGATTTTTCTTCCCAAAAACTCTGCCTCTTGACGTGGCAGTTTTTGTCCATTGAAGACCAGCTGGCAAAGCATTCTCCGAACATGGAAGTTGGGTTCCTGTTGTGAGGAGACCACCATTCCAAAGGATATGTTCCCCCAATTACTAAGCCAGCTTGTGAGGGCTCTGGAAGTAAATGCCAAAAGAAACATCCAGACTGGTTTCGAGAAATGGGGGATACTGCCATTCAATCCCGAGAGAGTAATTACAGAGTTCCTGGTGTTGAAGATGATGGTGAAGGACCCACAAATCCACAGGATGTTGATGGAGCCCTCATAGAATTGCTCCAAGAATTTCTGGGGAGCGATGAAAGGCCTGCGAGACAATGGCAAACGAGGGTTCCAGTGCAGGTTGGGAAAAGTGTGTCAGTACATGATTTTCCTGATGATGAAGAGTGTGACGCCTCAGACAAAAGTGACAATGTTTCTGGAGATACTCACAAACTCTCTCCACCAATGAACATGAGAACCCAGACAAGGGCACAAGTGCAATCAGTGGATTGGAAGTCTTTACACCTTATGAACTTTATCCTAGTCACTTTGTCATTGTTAGATTTGACACAAAAAAGGGACACAGGAGGTTCATAGGCACAATTGTCAATGTAACTGAGTCAGCCATGACTGTTAAGTGCCTTTGAAAAAGGGTTTGGAAAAAGAACACTGTCTTTGCTTTCCTGGACATAGACAATATATGTGAAGTGACCCCAATACAAGTGGAGAGGAAGATGAGTCACTAACATTCAAAGGAGTCAACCCACCTTTTTTGTGGATCCCATGTTTTTAGAATAAGTTGTAGCATTATTTTAAGTTTTCTACATAAAATGTATTTCTTTTTTTTTTCAATAAAATAATTATAATCGTACGTATACTTCTTTTTTCTATTTCGCAATCATCTTTTACTTTAAAAAAGTGAACAGGGGTCCTAATCATCAGTCTCGTATATCTTTCACGCCAGATGGAATAGTTTTGTCATCACTGGTTCTCCCGAGGATATCAGTGATTCTGAGGGAATGCTGTCTACTTCAGGTGCCTTGTTTTGGCATAGGTCTTACACTGCTCTGTCAAATTCTTATCACAGGAGCATGTATCTCACTCAACTTCATCTACTTCCTCTTCCCTTTCTGTAATATCACCTTAGAGTTCATTCTCCTTGTATTGCCCTTCTGTACATTCCTTCCACTTTTTCGCATTCTTTTCTTTGCGTAGTACTGGTTTTTCCATCTGAGCTGGTGATATTCGTGCAGATATTTCTCTTTTCCGCAAAAGTGTCTTTAGTTTCCTTATAGGTGGTATCCATTTTTCCCCTAGTTGTACATGCTTCTATAGACTTCATTTGTCTTCTAGCCATTTGTGCTGAGCCATTTTGCACTTTCTGTCAGTCTCATTTTTTAGACATCTTTATTCCCTTTCACCTGCTTCATTTTTAAATTTTATCATTTCATCAATTAAATTCAGTACTTTCTGTAATATCCAAGGATTTCTACAGGGCTTTTCTTTTTCTATTTCATCCTCTGCTGTTTTGGCAATTTCATCTTCCAAAGTTACCCATGCTCCTTCTATTGTATTTCTTTTGCCATTTTCAATCAGTCAGTACCTAATGCTCCATTTGAAAATCTCGACAACCTTTGGTTCTTTCAGCGTTATCACCTTAATTTCCTACCCCGCCCCCCTCCCATTTTTTTGCAAGGTTGGCATCTACTAGTTTCCCCATTCTTTTGTGAACAATTCGTGTCAATATTTTGCATTCATGAATTATTAAACTGATAGTTCGGTAATAGTCACCACTGTCAGTATCTGCTCTCATTGGAATTGGAATTATTCCTTTCTTTTTGAAGTTTGGGGGTATTTCACCAGCCTCAGTGGTCTGAGTCCACATCTGCCCCTGGAAATGTATTACAGTTTAAAATCTGATTCCAGAATCTGCCTTACTGTTACATAACCTATCTGAAACCGTGCGGTGTCTCTAGGTCTCTTCCAGGTAAACAATCCTCTTTCATCATTCTTAAACCCAGCATTAGTAATGGTTAACTTATGCACTGTGCAAAATTCTGTCAGGTGACTTCCTCCCTCATTTCTATCCCGCAGTCCACATTCACCTATTTTTTCTTCCCTTCCCTTTTCCTATTACCAAATTCCAGTCTCCCCATCGCAGTTAGTTTCCCTCTCCCTTGACTATTTGAATAATTTCTTTTATCTCACCATACATTTCTTCAATCTCTTTATCATCTGCGGAGCTAGTTGGCTTATTAACTTGTACTATTGTGATGGGTGTTGGCTTCATGTTTATCTTGGCTGCTTCAGTGGGTTCACTGCAGTGTTCTAGTAGCTTACTCACAGTCCTGTTTTCTTATTCATTAATAGACCTACTTGTTCATTATCACTATGTGGTTTTGTATTTATAATGCTGCATTCACCTGACCAGAAATCATGTTCATCCTGCCCCCAAACTACACCATTTCCCACTATGACTAACTCCATCCTACCCATTTCCCTTTTTAAATTATCTAACCTACCTACACTCATTCACTCCAAGCTCTGACCTATAGAATTCCAGTTTTTTTCATAATGTTGACATTCTCCTGAGTAATCCTCACCTGTATATCAAGATGAGGGACTATTTTACCTTTGAAATATTTTGCTCAGGAGGATACCATCATTTAACTATAGAGTAGAGCTGCATGCCCTCGGGAAAGGTACTCTCACATGGGACACAGCCTTATCGTAGGGACCTTTAGTGGTGCCGGGCCCTTTAGTGGTGCCAGGCAGGAAGCTTTGTGTATCTCAGTGACACTGAGATAATGTATAGCCGCTGGCAGGGTCACCCAAGCCAAACAAGCCTCGGTGGAGGGGCCTGACAAAGTGCGCCCTACACCTAAGGGAGGGGTGGGCTGTTTTCCCAGCAATGGCTGGGTGCGGGTACAGCAACCCAGTGCATCCAGAGCTGGAGCTGGCAGTGCTGCTAGACCTCTTTTACCATAAACTGTGGGCATACTTCAGAAACCATTGTTAGATGCAGCGGTGGAACATTGTGGATTCAGAGAACAAGGGCCCCTGGCTTCACCTCCTGGACCGTTAGATGTCGAAGACTTGCTCAGACACGTGGGGCTCTGTCTGGGTTGACATTTGTTTTCCTAGTGGCTTGTGAGATTTGTATGCAGCATCCTAAATTTCAATCTCCTCCTGACAGAATGGGTGTACAGTAAAGTGGTACCCAACCTGGAGAGCTCAGGTGGTCTATCCTCCCGGGAAGAAGTCTTAGAATTATGGTAAGAGGGCAGTGCTTTGCCATAACACTTCCATTGTTATACAAGAGAGCTGAGGGCACCTTTGAGAAGGTCTCTCTTTTCGGTATTCACAAGGCGTTGGAGGGTTATTGCTGGGGGGTCCTTAAAGTGTTAAACGACTTTGTTGTAATGGAACACTTCGTGTTGAAACTGCCATGTCAAATGAAGTACCTAATCATCGGGGATACTGAGTCTTGGGTGACTCTGCTGTGGTGGCTGAGTTACATAATGCCCATAACTTCTAAAAAAAATCACGCACAAAGTCATTCAAAATCCAAGAAAGTGGCAGCTAAACTGTCAGGTTGGTGAGCCCTCTCCCTTTCCGACAGTGATTTTACTTTAGAGGATATTGATATCCACATGGAGGCACTACCTAATGTTCCCCTCGATCTCTTGGGTAAATCACGTCTACCGAGGAAGGACAAGGTAGCCATCACTAATCAATAACTCCCAGAGGGACGTGTGTTGCAGCAGAACTTAACCCACGAGCAGGCACGCCGCTCTCTTTGTATGTGTATAGAGAATGGCTGTCTTTATGTCACCAAGGTAAATATGTATGAGCAAAATCACAGTTTAATCATAGTTTAATTAATTAACAATAAAATGCTGTTGTTGTTGTTGTTGTTGTTGTTGTCTTCAGTCCAGAGACTGATCTGATGCAGCTCTCCATGCTACTCCATCCTGTGCTTCATAATCTCCGTGTAACTACTGCAACCTACATACTTCTGAATCTGCTTAGTGTATTCATCTGTTGATCTCCCTCTATGATTTTTAGCCCCAATGCTTCCCTCCAGTATTAAATTGGTGATCCCGTGGTGCCTCAGAATGTGTCCTACCAACCAATCCCTTCTTCTAATCAAGTTGTGCCACAAATGCCTCTTCTCCCCAATTCTGTTCAGTACCTGCTCATCAGTTATGTGATCTACCCACCTAATCGTACCACTTACATGGTATCAGTTAAAACACTGTTTAATTAATTAA
Source organism: Schistocerca nitens (assembly GCF_023898315.1). NCBI lineage: Eukaryota > Metazoa > Arthropoda > Insecta > Orthoptera > Acrididae > Schistocerca > Schistocerca nitens. Next base: position 923,001,280 of record NC_064614.1, on the reverse strand, counting down.
ACAATAATGTAATAAATTTTCATTATATTACTCTGTTGCCACAGGCAGATGTGACACCACAGTAACAACCCACTCAAAGCATTAAACAGCACAGTTGCTTCATATCCTAGTCAACTGGATATTTGATTGTTAATTATCGTGTAGACAGTGGATTGTGCTGCTGGCTTGTTATCTGGGTTATTTTTGTGCATGAATTGTAAATTTTTTCTTGCCTATCTCGCTGTTTATTTTATGTTACTGCTACTCACTTGGGTGTATGACAAGACAATTTAGAATTGTCATCTGAAGCAATAATGAAGGAACAGGTATGGGCTTGCAACTGTGAAACAAGAATGGAACAGTGCAAAAAAAAATTGAGGTTGGTGCATTTTATACATATGCGTGCCCACTCAAATGTTACTGGCTACTGGTCAAATTTGGAAGAATTACAACTTGTGGCCCATGACAGACTGTTATGCATCTGCTTACAAGAAACTCATTTTAAAGTCACCGATACCTTGCCCTAAGGGGCCACCATCCCTGCAGGAAGGAAAATGTTACTGGAGACATGGCTAAGGTTGGTGTGGCTGTTTTCATCAATGTCAGATGCCACTCCCCTCTTGTCCCTTTTACCACAGTTGTACAAGCAGTTACAGTGCAAGTTCTCTTGCCAGTTAAAATCACAATGTGTTCATATCTCCCTCCTCGTGATCCATTGGATGCAGATGCACTGGCAGAACTTTCCCAGACACCCCCTCACCCTTTCCTTGTTGTAGGTGACTTCAGGAAATATCTGTCTTTTGTACTCTGGTCAGGTGGTACACTTTTCTGTAGTTGGAGGGTCTTCAGCCATTGACCTTGTGGATTCTGAATAGTGATGTGGAAATGGATTAAAAATTGCTTGAATAATTGGAAAAATTGATTGGAAAAAATAGTTGAAGATTTTGAAGGTAATTCATGAATCTATGCACAATCTTGGGTGAACTTTAACTGATACCAATATCAGCAGACTTTGAATATCATTACATTCAAGATCAATAAACATAGTTTATATTACATACTGCTGCAACCATTAAAACTGTCGATCTGTGTATAAGTTCTGAAAAACACGAAACACAATACTTTTAGTACAAGTAAGCCAAGTTCAGTAGGTGCATATTAAGTCTAGAGTCATTACCTTCACATGAATTCCATTGTGTTCAGTCTTGAGTGCGACAGTGTAGGTGCAGGAATGCTCCTCCAGATACGGCGTCAATTATTCTAGTGTGCACTGATCCTCTTGATGTTTTATCTCAGCGGCGAGTGAAGTGATGGACAGATAAGAGTTGAATTTATAACAGTGTGAATAAATATTCCTTTTCTAATAACTTTTTATAATACTTTTAATGAACAGTTAAAATACACATTTTTAACAGTGCTGGTATGACAGGTCCAAGCATACGTCCATAAGCTACCGCTTCCTGAAACAAAAGGGTAAAGATACATGAATTAATAAATTGAAGAGCGTATTTCTTACTTTGTTTCACACAGATATTTAGCGATGTATCAAAACAATATCCTGGCCACAAAACAACTCGTTAATTTACTTTTGGTGGTGTCTTTGGTTTATAGCTCTTTCAGTTTACATATAGCTTATATATGAGAAAAGAAAAGAAAGAAAAATAATAGGATTCAATACAATTTGGCTGCTGCCTCAGGTTGTGGTTGACCAGAGACCATGTAGATGGATGTTTCAAGAGGCAAATTGGTTGCAATGCAATCAGCAGGCCATCTTTGAATGTCACTCAGCAGTCAGGTGCGCAGCTTTGCAAAAATTGAGACACTACCCGACTACGGAAGACATTTGTGCCTTCAGATCTGCAAGAATACCAGTGAGACAAGTAATAATGGAATGGAAGAGGGCCTTCTGGAAGAAATTCATTACTTCATTAATTGGTCCACTTACACTGCATAAGTTAGGACCTCAATAAGGTAGATTTTAGGCGAGGGTAGTAAACCTCCCCTTATGGCCTTGTTGAGAAGCAGGGTCTTGGTGGACAAGCTGAAAGATGTGGCCTAGGTTTTCTCTAAACATTTCTTTACCAACACTGTGTCATCAAGACAATCATCTGCTTTCCAGGTGTGCTGTAAGACTGTGGAGATAAGGAGGCTCTACTTCTTCTCATGTAATGAGGAGGTGTACAATCTTCCATTCTCCATGTGGAATTGGAATCAGCTCTATCAGCGTACCTTACCAAATTCATTATGCTATGCTCTGTAATCTGTACCGTGAAGTCAATGGCATGCTCCTGTATTGTTTCAATCAGATCTGGTTTGATGGACAGTATCCCATGACTTAGAGGAGGCAATGTTAACTCCATTATGGTAACCAGACAAAGATCACATTGACCCTAACAGTTATCAAGAGTCTAGCACTTACCATTTGTATGGGTAAAACTCCTTGAGTGCATTGTCAGCTACTGCCTCACATTGCATCTCGAATCCAGAGGTCACCTGTGCCGCTCCCAGCGCAATTTCAGCCACTACAGTTCTGCACTTGACAACTTAGTTCTTCTGGAAACAATGATAGAGGATTTCTTCTAATTTTTTACTACAAAAAAGTGTGTGACACCACAGGGAGGTGCAACATACTTTGTCAGCTTCAGGAATGGAGACTAAATGGACATCTTCCACTTCTTATCCCGTCCTTTCTTGAGGGCCGGTGCTTGCAATATCAAGTTAGTGGTGTCATGTCTGATAGCTGTGTTCAGGAGAATGTGGTCCCCCAAGGAGCGAACTGTGAACTGAGTATCACATAGTTTGCAGTCACTATCAGTGAAACTTCTCTGTAGTCAGAAGCCCTATTAAATGCTCTTTGTTTGTGGGTGACATTGCAGTCTTCTGCTCTTACTCAAATCTTATAGTGACAATGAGGCAACTACAGCTGGTCATCAGTAGGCTGGAAGCTTGTGCCAGTAAAACTGATTTTAGGTTTTTACCAGAGAAGTCTAGATGTGTCAATTTTTAACTGTGCTCGTTGAAGTTTTAACCAACTGGACCTCTCAGTGGAGGACAATATTTAATATTCTAAGGACACCGTGCACTATTTGGGCCTACTATTCAACTGTAAATTAACCTGGTTACTGCACCTGAAAGACCTGCAGACAAAGGGCTTCAGATAATTCAATATTTAAAAATCCCTTAGGGAAAGGTGTTCGGAGCTAGCATGTCCCACCACCTGCTGTTGTACGGGGCATTCATCAGATCACGGTTATATTGCAGCAGCTGTGTTTGCGGATTGATCTGTATTTCCTACCTCAAGAAGTTAGATGCTGTCCACCATAAGATATTCGGATATCAACTGAAGCATATCAAATTAGCCCAGTTGGGAGTCTGTGTAAATATGCTGGTGAACCAACACTGGATTTGGCGGCAGCAACTCCTGGCTCGACAACCCCTGAAACTGTGTTGCCCCAGTCATAGGCTAATGTGCAGCAGTCCACCCTAACTTTGAGCAGTTGTTCAAGAATCAGCCTCGTGCAGCCAGGCCATTCGCTACATGTGCCACTGACTGTGTCAAGGATTTGCACATATGAGACTTCCGAATACATTGCCAGGAGTGGAACAGTCTGCCACCTTGACTTCTTTAGAAGCCCAGAGTTATTTTAAGCTTGACACAGTACAAGAAAACTGGTACTCCACATTGTTTTTATAGCTCTTATTTTCTTCACTTTTAAATACGTACTACATTTTTATCGCTCTTTATAGAGATAGATCTGGCAAGTGAATGCTCTCAGTTGTTCAGCTGTTTTCTCTGATAGGGTTTCCAAAGTGCATCTTCCAGAACACTTTACGAACTATGATGCAAAGTTGTATGGCATTATGATGACACTGGAGTGAATTTACAAGCATCACAACACAAGGTTTCTGTGCGCTACATGTATTCCATAGACCAATTCATTCAGCTCATCCGGACTCCTTACTGCAGCTCTTAGTGTGGCAAGGAGGTTATCTTTTGCTGGGTACCTGGACACATTGAAATACAGGGAAACAACATAGCTGACAAAGCAGCCAAAGAATTGTTGGGATCATATTGTCGGTCCATGTGCTGTACCTTTGCGTGCTTTCATCTTCTTATCTGACAGACGAATCATATGTCAGTGAGAAGCTAAACGGTTTGGGATGGCAGAAAACAAACCGCAGTCATTCAAACTGACCACACAGGCTTGACAGACTTCATGCCATGGAAGTGCTGCTCACCAGAATGTGCAAGGAACATAGCCCTTTAACACATGGTTCTCTCTTCAAGCAGGAGGATCCACCACTCTGTGAAGTTTGTGGTGTGCAACTTTCAGTTAAGCATTTTTTGGTTGTTTGTTTTGTATATTGACATCAGGGCAGCCCTCAGTTTGGCTGCAGATCTGCTCACCGATACTGACATCAGTGTTAAATGGGTTTTGAAATATTGTGAACTGTGTGGTCTTATCCCTAACGTTTTGGTGAGAGGAGGCATGCTCTTAGTATGTTATAACCTACTCCACATGCAGGGACAGCCTTTGCTCCCCCCCCCCCCCCCCAACCCCCAACAGACCCAAAAAGTTACTGTCCGGTTTCACTCCTTTGTCATTTGTACAAGGTATTGGAAAGGCTGATCCTAAATCGAATATCGGAGTATATTGATAAAATACTCATAAAAGAGCAGTCCGGCTTCCGACCGGGAAGGTCTTGCTGTGGACAGATCCTTAATTTGACTCAGCATATTGAGGATGGGTGTGAGAGAGGTGAAATAACAGGTGTTGCTTTCATCGACCTCATGGCGGCTTATGATACTGTTAACCACAAAAAGCTGCTTAGAAAAGTACACTTGGCTACAAAGGATTACCGACAAACTCAGATCCTTCAGTGTATGCTGCAAAACATGAGATACTTTCTCTCTCTCCAAGACAAGAAGAGTCAATGGAGAATGCAGAAAAATGATCCACCTCAGGGAAGTGTGCTGTATCCACTGTTATATTTACAGAAATGACCAGCCAATTAACTCTTCAACTAAGGCATTCATATACACTGATGATACAGCACTCACTGCCCAAGGTGAAAACTTTGAGGAAGTAGAGGTGAAACTGACAACAGCTCTCGAAAATTGGGCCAAGCATTACAATGAAAACCAACTGAAACCAAACCCTGGAAAGACCCAAGCAGGTGCGTTCCATTTTAGAAATAGGGAAGCCAAAAGGAAACTGAACATCACATGGAGAGGAGAACAACTACTCCACTGTGAAACTCCTAAATACCTTGAGGAGAGGATGGACCGTTCCCTCACATTCAAAGCCCACTGTGAAGAAACGAGCCTCAAAGTAAAAGTGCGGAACATCATCATGCGCAAACTTACAGGAACCACCTGGGGTGCCCAGTCAAAAGTGCTTAGAACATCTGCCTTGGCACTGTGTTTCTCTGTCGCAGAATACACAGCACCCATCTCGCAAAACTCTCTGCATGCTAAACAAGAAGATACAGCCCTGAACGAGCCAGGGTGCACTGTTACAGGCTGCTTACGACCTGCTCCTGTCAATAAGCTGTACAAAATTGTGGGTATAGCACTGCCACACATTCGTAGGCAAGCTGCAACAGAAGTGGAGAAGGAAAAAACAAGAAATCGACCCTAGACATCCTTTGTTCAGACATGACCCTCAACAGCCAAGACTGAGGTCAAGAAAAAGCTTCCTACAAAAAACTGTGGCAATTCGTTCATCTCCCAGAACTCGCAGAGAGGAGCTTTGGCGAGACTCCCTAGCTGAAGACTATCACATAACGGTCAAAGAGGAAATAGCAGAAGGTTCACACCTGTCATACGTGAGCTGGAAGACTTTGAACAGACTGCGAGTTGGGGTGTCAAGCTGCAAAGCCAACCTCAGGAAGTGGGGCTTCAGTAATGAGGAGGAAACTTGTCAATGTGGTGACAAACATCTGCTAGTCTGCAGGAACCTACTGGCTGCATGCACTATCTGTGATCTTGCTGCAGCGAGCGAAACTGCTGTGATAACCGCCAAATACTGGGCCCATCAAAAAATATAATCATCTTGCTGCTTGTTTGTATATATTATTGAATCTGTGTCATAAATACTACTGTACATATTTAATTTTGCAAATTTGTTGTGTGAATCAATACTTTTTGTAATTATTTTATGTCCTGGACTCGAAAAATAAAAAATAAAATAAAATCTTCCATTTTGGTGCCATTGTCATCACTAAGTAATTGAATAAGTCATTTTTATCTGCATACTGATTTTATTCAAGACCAAAACCTCTTACGATTATTAGTCAGATAAGATTGCAAAATTTTACTTTCAAAGTCATTGAACACTTCTCTCAATGCTTCCATTACACTGATTTTTGCATTGTTCAGCTTTTGTTTGTCAGCAAGGTTTTGACTTCTCTTAAAACTGCAATGAAGGTCTTTGTTTACATAGTGACTTTCTCAAATGACTATTAAACCACAGTGAGCCTTTCCATCCTGTAAATCCCTGCTTGGAACATAGTTGTTGAAGGCATACTAAATGATTTTTTGAATTTTATGCATTTGTGCTCCACATCCTCTCCCTCAGCACCAAATATTTGGTGACTATTAAGATATTCATCAGTTTGTATCCGGTCACATTTGCTGAGCAAAAATATTTTACCACCTTTCTTAGCAGTCAGTTATTGACGCTATTGCAGATACACAGCACTATTATTATATTATTGATATGTTTCTACATAAGAACGTACATCATGGAATACATGATAGATCAAGTCTGGGATAGTCAATATTGTCATTGTGTCTATAATTAAAAGTATCAACCTGCAACATCCTTCCCATCCTGGTCAACTTTTAGAGGAAAGACTAGTTGTACGGGATGTGAGATTATGAACCCATCTCCCCCCTGCGGGCCTGGGGGTTAGAATAGGCCCGAGGTATTCCTGCCTGTCATAAGAGGCAACTAAAAGGAGTCTCACACCTTTCGGCCTTTATGTTATAGTCCCTTGTAGGGTTGGACCTCCATTTTTCAAAATTTTCTTAAAGAGCGAGCCAATTGGGGAAGGGCACCTTACATGGTGTATCGTGTCCATCGTGCATGGAGATCTTTTTCTCATTGAGGCATTGCAGTCCCACTCATCCTCATCTCTTGGGCGAGGACACCTTCCTGGTTGCCTTTTCCTCCACCCACAGTGCAGTGTCATTTTCTGTGCCGACAATGACCATGGAATTCTTTGCACCTTATATCCAGCACAGTAGCCAGTCCGTTGTGGTGGGGCCACCATGCACCCTGTTGGTTGTAGCCCTCTCATTACACAAGGATCGCTCTGCTGATGCCTGCGCTGTTAACTCCCCACTTATGTCAAGAAGTAGATGCCCGTCACCCTGGGGCAACGGGGCTCCCAGCAATGGCCATGCTGCTGGGTGGCGCTTGTGGGAGGGCCCCAGGTCGGATTGCGTAGCATCAGGGCGGATGACATTCCATGAAGTGTAGTACGTCATCTCTTGCTGGTGGTCCACTGCCAGCAGTCTCTAAGCGGGCAAAGTCTAACTTCAGTGCTAAGAAATATGACCCCAAATCGTTCCCCTCCCCTGGCCACACCATGGGAGGAACACCGGGCTAAGGAGGCAGTGAAGCTTATTCGCCACGGTACCTCATATGTATGAGGGTTGATGGGGAATCTTTCATGTCCATGAAGCCTCAGTTTTTTGTGGCACATTTGAAGGTCAAGTTTGGGGAGATGGAGGGCTTGTCCAAAAGGCACTCTGGGTCAGTCATGACAACAGCAGCATCCTCCGCCTCGTCACGAGCATCACTCACTTGTGACAAGTTGGGGGATGTTTCTGTTACCATCGCGCCCCATAATAGCTTAAATATGGTCCAGGGTATTGTATTCCACAGGGACCTTCTTTTGCAGTCTGATGACGAGCTGCATGCCAATTTAGAGCATCCAGGTGTTAATTTTGTCCGGTGCGCCTATCAGGGTCTGAGGGATAATCAGGTTGCCACTAGTCCCTTCATCTTGGTCTTCGAGGGTGACACATTGCTTAAGAAGGTCAAGGTGATGGTCTACCGCTGTGATGTCAAGCCATATATACCTCCCCCGATGCGGTGCTTTAAGTGCTGGCAGTTCGGCCATATGTCTTCCTGCTGTACTTAGATTGTGGACGTCCGTCACATCCCAATACTCCATGTGCCCCGCCTCCCATCTGTGTCAACTGTGGAGAGTATCATTCATCTTCCTCGCCAGACTGCAGGAGAGAGGAAAATCATGGAATATAAGACCCTGGTCTGACTGACCATCACGGAGGCTAAGAGGAAATTAGAGCTTTACACCTGCTTTCCCTCCAAGATACATAGTTCTCGGCAATGCGGGCCCCTGCCCCCTGTGGCTATAAGGGATATTACAGGAACCATAGCGACTATAATTGAGTGACAGGTGGAGTTTGCATTTATGTCCTAAACTCAGTCTGTAGTGAACTTGTGCCATTTCAAACCCCTCTTGAAGCTGTGGCTGTCAGAATAAGGACGACACAGGAAATAACTGTCTGCAATGTATATCTTCCTCCAGATGTGCACTATCTCTGAATGTATAAACTTCACTGATTGACCAACTCCCTAAACCTTTCCTACCTTTGGGAGATTTTAACGCCCATAACCCCTTGTGGGGTGGCACTGTGCTTAATGGCCGAGTCAGAGATGTCGAAAATTTACTGTCTCAGTTCAAGCTCTGCCTCTTAAATACTGGGGCCGCCACACATTTCAGTGTGGCTCATGGTAGTTATTTGGCCATTGATTTATCAATTTGCAGCCCAGGACTTTTCCCATGTATCTACTGCAGAGCAAATGATGACCTGTGTGGTAGTGACCACTGCCCCGTCTTCCTGTCACTGCCCCGGCGTCAGGCCCACAGACGCCTGCCCAGACGGACTTTAAACAAGGCGGACTGGGAAACTTTCACCTCTGCTGTCACCATTGAATCTCCCCCACATGGTAACATCGATGTGATGGTTGAGCAGGTGACTACAATAATCGTTTCTGTGGCAGAAAACAAGGTCCCTCACTCTTTAAGGGGCCCCCTGCAAAAGGCAATCCCTTTTTGGTCACCAGAAGTCGCTGAAGCAATTAAGGAGCATTGGAGAGCTCTACAGCGGCATAGTGGCACCCTCCCCTGGAGCACTTCATAGTCTTTATGTGGCTTCGTGCCCGCGTTCGCCAGCTTATCAAACAACGGGAGCAGGAATGTTGGGAGAGGTATGCCTCGACCATTGGGTGCCATATGTCACCTTTCCAAGTCTGGGCAAAGATCAAATGTGTTTTCAGGTACAACACCCCAACAGGTGTTCCCGGTGTTAACATAAATGCCATGTTATCTACCAACGCAAACATGATTGCCAAGCACTTTGCTGAGCACTATGCTCAAGCCTCTGTGTCAGAGAATTACTCCCCTGCCTTTCGCACTCTGAAACAGCGGCTGGAAGGGAAAGTCCTCTCATTCACTAGATGCCACAGTGAATCCTGTAACGCCCCATTTACAGAGTGGGAACCTCCTCTGTGCCCTTGCTCATTGCCTCGACACAGCTTCTGGGCCAGATCAGATCCACAGTCAGATGATTAAACATCTCTCGTCTGACTACAAGCAACATCTCCTCGTCATCTTCAACCGGATCTGGTGTGATGATATCTTTCCATCGCAGTGTCGGGAGAGCACCATCATTCCGGTGCTCAAATCTGGTAAAAGCCCGCTTGATGTGGATAGCTATCGGCCCATCAGCCTCACTAACATTCTTTGTGAGCAGATGGAACGTATGGTGTTTCGGTGGCTGGGTTGGGTCCTAGAGTCACATGGCATACTGGCTCCATGTCAGGGCAGCTTCCGCCACGGTCGTTCAACCACTGATAGTCTTGTGTCCCTCGAGTCTGCCATCCGAACAGCCTTTTCCAGACGATGACACCTGATTATCATCTTTTTTTATTTACGAAAAGCATATGACACGACCTGACATCATATCCTTGCCACATTATACGAGTGGGGTCTCTGAAGCCCGCTCCTGATTTTTATCCAAAATTTCCTGTTGCTTAATGCTCTCAGTGTCCAAGTTGGTGCCTCCCATAGTTACCCCCCATATCCAGGAGAATGGCATTCCACAGGGATCTGTATTGAGCGTATCTCTATTTTTAGTGGCTATTAACAATCTAGCAGCAGCTGTAGGGCCATCAGCCGCACCTTCTCTGTATTCAGACGACTTCTGCATTTTGTACTGCTCCACCAGTACTGGTGTTGCTGACCGGCGCCTAGAGGGAGGCATCCACAAGGCGCAGTCAGGGGCTCTAGCCCACAGTTTCCAGCTTTTGGCTGCATAGTCATGTGTTATGCACTTCTGTCAGCGTTGTACCGTTCATCCAGAACCAGAACCCTACCTTAATGACGATCCACTCACTGTAGTGGAAACATATCGATTGTTAGGACTGGTTTTCGATGCCCGATTGACTTGGCTTCCTCACCTTCGTCAGCTTAAGCGGAAGTGCTGGCAGCACCTCAATGCCCTCAGTCGCCTGAGATGCAGATCGCTCTACACTGCGGCAGCTCTACAGAGCCCTTGTTCAATCCTGCCTTGACTATTGGAGCCTGTTTTATTGTTCGGCAGTGCCCTCAGCATTGCGTTTACTCGACCCAATGCACCACTGTGGCGGTCACCTAGCGACAGGAGCTTTTAGGACGAGTCCGGTGACCATCATCCTTGTGGAGGCTGGAGTCCCTCCATTGCAGGTTAGGTGTGCACAACTGCAGGCCAGTTATGTTACACACGTTTGTAGTTCTCCTGCACTTCCGAATCACCGTCTCCTTTTCCCACCCGTGGTGGTTCATCTCCTGGCAGCTCAGGTCCGGGCTTCCAATTGCAGTTAGTGTCCGATCCTTTCTTTTCGAACTGGATTCCTTGCCTTTACCACGTATACTCGAGGTCCATTCACGTACACCTCCATGGTGTACACCTAGACTGTGGCTTCGCCTGGACCTTTCGTATGGCCCTAAGGACTCAGTTAACCCCGCAGCTCTCCGCTGCCACTTCCTCTCAATTCTTGACATGTACTGAGGCCACGAAATGGTCTACACTGACTGCTAGATGGCTGATGCTCACATCGGCTTCGCGTATGTACATGGAGGACATACTGAATGACATTCCCTGCCCGCTGGCTGCAGTGTTTTCACTGCCAAACTGGTGGCTATATCTCGTGCTCTTGAGCACATCTGTTCATGCCATGCGGAGTCATTTCTTGTGCGTACTGACTCCTTGAGCAGCCTACAAGCCACCATCTTGTGCTACCCTCGTAATCTTTTGGTAGCGACCATCCAGAAGTCCATCTATGCCCTGGAACGGTCCATTCGTTTAGTGGTATTTGTCTGGACTCCAGATCACATTGGAATCACAGGCAGCGAAGTTGCTGACAGGCTGGCAAAACAGGCTAAGCGGAAACTGCTTATGGAGATCGGCTTCTCTGCAACTGCCCTTCGTTCAGTACTGTGCCGCAATGTTTTGCAGCTTTGGGAGACAAACTGTGTGCCATTAAGGAGTCTATGAATGTGTGGCTATTCTCCATGCGGGCTTTTCACAGGGACTCTGTGGTTCTCTGCCAGCTCCGCATTGGTCACACTTAAGTGACACATGGCTACCTCCTTCGCCAGTGCGGCGCCCGGCTGATAGTGGCCCATATCTTGGTGAGCTGTCCTTCAGCTGCCCTGCGACGGACTCTTCAGTTACTGGACTCGGTGCCATTAATTTTAGCTGTCAATGCCTCATCGGCTAATTTAGTGTTATGTTTTATACGTGTCGGTGGGTTTTATCATTCTATATAAGTTTTAATTCATGTTCTTTGTCCCTTTGTGTTCTCCACTCTTAACGCTTTTAGAGTGAATGTTTTAATGTGTCGCAGTGTGGCTGGGTTTTCCTTTTTATTCTTGTGGTCGGCCAGCCACGACCATCTGCCTTCTTGTTTTTACCCTTCTACATGTTTCTTGCTTCTCTCTGTGGTTTTCCTTTCCTGTTTTGTCCACAGTAGTGTTGGTTGTCCTTCTGTCGTTCTTCTGGTTCTTCCTTTCTCCTGTTATTGCGCTGTACATTTCCTTTCTACCCCCCTTTTACTGGGAACAAGGGACTGATGACCTCACAGTTTGTTCCCTTCCATTCTGCCTGCCTCCCCTCCCCCGTTTTAAACCAACCAACCTATGAACCCTTCTGAAGTTTGTAAGGATACAGTTTGTATCTTTCCATCTCTCCCCTCACGAATATCTTCTGTCCATGTCTTCTTCCACATCTGATGTTGACGACCATCCTCCTACAGAAGAAGGACATCACACAACTGGAGTTTTCCTGAACCTTGTGAGCTTACTGGGCTATTATTTTAGATGAGCAAACTAGTTGGTTGCTACCTGTGGTCTTATCGGTAGCAGTATGCAGTGATTGGACAAACACCCAATCGACAATAATTCTGGCTTGAGTATATCTAAGATCAGTTGTGTATTGCTGTCTTTTGGTCCAAATAACATTTAACACACTGCAGTTGCTGCCCTTAGAAATGACATGCGCATTGTGATTTCCGAAGGATCTCCGAGTATGGCTTTCCTAATTGTTACTTCACGATGCATTATTTCCAAGCAGTGATGGCACAAAGTCAGTTGTTCGATCTTTTAGTACTTCAGAGAGCTGCTAGATGGATGTTACTGCTTTCACAAAGTGCTACGTGATGTGAAAAGCATACTACAGGTGGCATCAGTTCGTGTACATTCATTGGTGCGGTGTCCCTCTTTGGTTGCCTTGTTCACAAAAAGTTTGTCTTAAAACGGGGAACAGTTTGACTGATGAAGAAATTTTGGAGGTGCTTGAAGAACCTGTTTCCAAAATTGACAATGATGGTTTTGAAATTGATGGAAGTATTTCTGAGACATCTTATAAGCAGGACCCATACAAAGAAGTCAAAAAATTTTTCAACTTCTGTGTAACTAGCAGTCACTGTGGCCCAAATGGAATGTGTTAAACATTGATGTGGCTTTTCATAATAGTTTGTGAAATACTGATAGGATCAAGCATAGGTTTGTCAAAACACATTTAAATTCAGCGTGATAAATAAAAATGAAATAAGGACCATATCTTGAAAGATAGTGATGTAGCCTAATGCACAGGTGTAAAGTTAACTTGTAAATTTCTTAATATTTAAAGAATAAGAAACAAGTCACAAAGATGGCCTTACAATCATGAATGGATTTACTGCAATTATTTAAATAAATTCATTGACGGAGCAGACCAAAGCAAGCAGAGTGACATGTGAAAGTTCCAAATGCAAACTAATCTCACAGTTCTAATAATTTGCAATGTTCACAAAAGTTCCACAAAAAACTCATCAATGGATCAAGATAATTCACTCACCACTATTAGTTCTACTCTTCCCTTGCATAATACTTTACTGTTCCATGTGGTTACATAGAAACTGCACTAAGTCCATAATAAGGATTTACAGAGCAAAGTTATCACAGGTGGCACGACAAATGCCCAATCTTACTAAGCTTATGGACCGAGACCACCTGTCCAAGGACCACAAGGCATGCTCTTCGTGCATATTCCAGAACTTGGTCACATGACCAACCACTGCAGTCAAGATCTACTTTTCCTGGGCCACCTTATCAAAAATATACACTTTTACATTGCTCTGTATACATTACACATATTTGATAAACATATTCATAAATGTACATATGTTTACATCTTGTGCCGTGTCTAAATATATATGTTTTGCCCCTTCGCGCGCGTGTGTGTGTGTGTGTGTGTTCTGAGAGCGAGTCACAGAACCTAGTCAAGTGCATGTCAGTATTCTACCAACCACTATGGCTCTACACGATCCAAACCACATTTCTTAATTCTTACATAACTTAAATTCTTTTTCCATAAATTGTTACATCATAGTCCCTACTGCAATGTCATTATGTTGAAGCTAATTGGTAGTGTGCATGCTGGAATTGTTTGTTTTTGTGCAACTGAATTAAATGCTATAAATAATTTAACAACTCAGTAGCATGCGTATCACAAACTATGCTTGTTCATTGTGTACCTGAAGTCATGACCTATCTGCTGGTGTGTCTTATGTATTAATATCATGTCTCCAAATATTTATTACTTAGTTATAAATAAATAAACAAACATGTATACTCTACTAATTTCTAAACACAATGTTGTACAAATATGGTGCCAATTTTATTGATTTCTAGAGCTTCCGCTGATTTCTGTTATGTCTGTATTTTCTCTGTAGCTCAACTATAGGCAGTTTTGGACTTATTTTAGTGAATATTCGATTGTTTCAATCACCAGACCATCATGATGGTCATCCCCCTCTCGCATCGGTCCCCTTCTGCCATGCCTGGTAACGTTGGGATTTCCCCAGTGTCGCACACTATTTGCACACTAGCTATCCTTCGACTGCCTCATTCTTGCTGCAGTGTCATCGAACCTTCCTTACTCATCTTGCCCGGCCACACACAACGCAACAACCTGGTTCTATGCTGCCATCCCAATACTGCGCTAAGCTGTCTGGCCAAGTCACTCATTTTGTCACAACTTGTGCTTGGTTGATGAGCAGCATGGAAGTTTTTGAGCAAGGTCAGGTACTCTTTCTTTCACATGTTCTAGAAGTTTTCTACCACCTTCTGCTGTTGTTGAAACTCTTTGAACAAATACTTTGTAACTGGTGGTTAGTGCTGTGGGTTGCTCACTTCCCAGGAGAAAAGTTGTTGTCTGTGGCTTATATTCCTCTTCACTCCTTGTGTGACTGGTCTGGAAGTTAGTGTTGCTTCTACGCTGATTGGCAGTGGGCTGAAATCTCTTTCGCCCAACAGCAACCATCCTACAACCTTCCTCAGGCAGAGTTTGACAGATCTTACCATTTGATAGCAAAATCCTCCCCAGCAAGGTGTGTATGGGGCAATGAATTTCCATGTTGTAGGTTGCTGGGCAAGGTACTAGTGCGTCTTGTATGCCATGACAGCTTGCCAGAACTCATTCAGCGTTGTGAGTGCAGAATGGAAGGTATTAGTGTTGTCAGTGAAAATTGTGCTCGCTAATCCTTGTCTTCCCACAAACCTGTGTGAAGAGTCTGTCAGTTGATGTATCTGAGTTTAGTTCCAGATGCAGGATGCATATTGTTGCATGTGTGAATAGAGCATGTATGCTTTGTTCTTAATGTCTTGTCTCATAGATAACAGGCCAGCAAGGAAATGGTTTCAGTGATTAGACCTGTTCTGCTGGTAATGAAGCCTTGCTTTGTTTGTCGAACAAAGTGAACCTTCACTATCTTGCAAGGTAGACAGCGGTGTAGAACATGTTTTGCCTGTCGAGCTATAGGAATCCATAAATGTATTCTCAGTGCAAGTAATACCATGTGTACGCTCAAAGGTGGTGCAGGCAAATGAGGCTGCTGGATTAGCAGGTGGGTGAAATGATGCTGTCCATTGAGTGAAATGGGGCTATCCATCAAGAAGAATTCAATGGTGTTGGTCTCTGCATAATTCTGCGAACAGGCAGATGTCTGCGAGATGAATAAAACCATTATCCAAGAACAGGTTGAAATGAGCTGTCTTAGAATTTTGTGTCGGAGGCAAGTTGTTGCACAGTGTGTGCAGTTCGGCTGTGCAGTACTGTTGTTAACGATCTGAATCCAGTATGTATTTGCTTTGTGTTGGTCTGATGCTGTCAGTTCTCTCTGTGTCCTACTTTCTTTTGTTAACTTCTGTTTGAAGCGAAGTATCCATTCTGTGATTCACAGCGGTTTGTAGTAGTTCCTATGCTGAGTAGCTGTTAAAATAGGGAGTGTTGTTTTTACCATGAGCATGTGGTCTGTTAATTTCTTCTTTTGTGGTAATGAATGGTCTTTTGTCTATATAAATTGTGGCCTTTGTGTTTGGTTCTTTGTTAACCAGTAGGCCCTTGAAGCCATATACTACCATGCCGAAGTTCATCTGCTATAGTACCTCTGGAAAGTATAGCAGCTGGATTTTCCTCACCA
Source organism: Schistocerca nitens (assembly GCF_023898315.1). Taxonomy (NCBI): domain Eukaryota; kingdom Metazoa; phylum Arthropoda; class Insecta; order Orthoptera; family Acrididae; genus Schistocerca; species Schistocerca nitens. The sequence goes on along the minus strand of NC_064614.1, from coordinate 922,985,258 downwards.
TGGCAGTGTCACCACTGTGATGGATTCATTATTCTTTATAATTCCATAGAACTGTTTGACACAGGAAAGGTCATGGCCTATACATCCTGAGGCTACAGTTGAGTCAGTCCACAGTGTTATACGACTTGCATTGTAGTTTGTGGCATTACAGAAATAATAAAATGGGCTTGAACCAAAACGTATTGCTAGAAGTTCCAGCCATGGAAGAGTTATCCATCTGATCCATTTTTGCTTCAAACTAAATGTACTGTTATCATGTTGGAAGTGATGCATTGTACATAAAGGACTGCTCCATAGGCCTCTTCTGATTTGTCGAAAAATACTCTTTCTTCTAAGTCAGTGTCTCCAGAAATACCAACCCATTGGGGCATATGTATGTGCATACATTATGGCAACATTGATGCCCAGATTTCCCACCATTTGCCTAGATCCAGAGATAAGAGCCAGTCCCATTCACTTCCTCTTGACTAAATTCTCAGGAAAATTATTTTTCAGTGAGGGATACCGATAACAGATCTAGTGGGTTATAGAATCTGTCAGTGCTTTAACGTACTTCTTGCTTAAGCTTTCCTCACAAGAGATGTGTTTGTCATCACAAAGTATGCCAGATGGCTGTCCATTGTGGTTGCTGCACATCCTGAAATGACCTGCTACATTTAATGGAACAGGCTCCTCGTTGTGATTTGTGGGCAGCTCTCTCCAGTGGCAGTTCTCAGCTGCACATGGTGTGCAAATCGCAGATTTTTTTATGAAAATGTACACATATAAACTAGCTGTGTTAACACTTGTAGAAGTTGACAAAGAATAGCAGAGAAAATCGTGAAGAATATTCTGGATTCGTCTTTGGTTCAACAGCGAATTGCTGGTAGAGAAACACAAAAAAAAAAAACTCTTTACACTGATTTGAGAAACATGCTAGTACAAGTTATTCGTTAACTCAGTTGAATCTCCCTCTCTCTTTTTTTTTATTGAATACAGCTAAAATGCAGTGTCTAAAATCAGTTTGCATAATATCCATACTGTTGATGTTGTATTGACTGTAATCACTCGGAAGTAACATACTTTATCACATAGGTTTCAATATTGGAATTTGTTGTGTAATTTCGTTTGAATGGAAGAAGAGATTTTTTGTAGCTGCTCACCATCACTGAAAAACATATTCATATTTACCAGCAAGATACAAACATGAGACAGTCCATAAAATCGAGACACAGGTATAAATATTTTACACAGAGTTTCATAAGAGGGAAAACTCCTAGGGCTTAACGTGTGTTTATTTTCTGACATAAACTGGTGGTCATGTCAAGATTTCCGGCTACAAGGAAAACATTCCAGTTGTTTCCTATGCAACAAGAATTGTGGCAAATACATTATTTATGATAAATAACATCAGCTGTTGCATATAATATGTCTATTAAATTAATAAGAAAGGCCCATGATCTTTTGTAAAATGAAGAGTGAAACAAAGAAATTGTAAGTAGCTGGACATAAACCTGCTAGTTTTCTCTTTATACGACACTGTCAACTAAGTTATGGCTTCAACACGGCAGTAGTGCCAAGTTACACGGTGTACGCTGTGTAAAGGCTGTTTCTACGAATGGCATTATTTGATGTTTAAGTATGACAGATTATACAAAAAGGGATGCACTTTTGATAGATCATCATTGCGCTATAGCATTGAAACAGTATACTTTCGTAGTGCACAAATTATAACACTAAAAGTATCAAATATGGGAAGCCTTTAATGATCAGTATGTAATTTTGTGTTATTTTATTACAACTATTTGTACTTCAGCAACATGGTTTTGGAGATCCTCAAAATGCTGGTGTCCTGAAACAGCTTATGTTCATATCACATATTCTATAATAAAAAAACACCACACATGAAATTTAGCTCCGTACAATATGGCGTCTCCTAAGCTCTGTTTGTGACACAAAACCGATACTGCATCTCATCAGCTATGATCCTCTCCATGAGACAAAAATCTGACATGTCAGCTAATTCATTTCACATATCGCAGTGTAGTGGAAGATGGGAATTCCATGCTGTGACGTCACCAGCTCCTCATCCGTGCATATTTTCATGTCCCATGAGAGGATGGCTTGAGTGGCAGGATTTTCTGTGATGATATCAATGACATTGCTGTGAACAACACTGAACATGTCAGTTCATTTTAGTTTACTCCATACCTCTGTATGGGTGTTGTGTGATGTCCTTAGGTTAGTTAGGTTTAAGTAGTTCTAAGTTCTAGGGGACTGATGACCATAGATGTTAAGTCCCATAGTGCTCAGAGCCACCTCTGTATGCATAGTGTTTACGTCAACTTCTGATTGCCATATTTCAATAATTTGGCTTGAATTTGTGGCCCACTTAGCTACTGGTAGGCTGATGTGTCCCGTGAGTGCTGTAAGGTTGTAATACAAATTAATCACCACACTGCCATCTGCAGCACTTCCACCCGTTTGTTTCGCTTTGAGAATCACCAAGCTTTTGACAAAATTTGATGCAGTATCTTTCCTCAACACATTCAGTCATCTTTGGAGAATTGGTAATCCGATGAACACATTGTGTAGCACCTCACTCAGCAACCAACAGGCAGCAACTGACTCGCTGGAAGGCGGGGACAAAATTCACGCATGCGCATAAAGGTCCGTTCCTTCACTGTGTACAGTGGTGCCGCGCTGTTGTCTCCATTTTGCATGGAAAAATCGAAGGTTGGATACTTTTTAGACAGACCTTGTATATAGGTTGATTCTTGCCTAGAAGATAACAGCATCCATGCTATTTATTTAAATATCGACATTTAAATAAATGAATAGCATGTAACAATTGGATGGTTGCTGTTATCTTCTATGTAAGAGTCAACCTATATTTTGTACACAGCCACGGGCTCAAAATGTCAATTTTTGACAAAATAGCATTGAAACAATTTATTTGTTTTCTATTACTGTGTCATTGAGTAAATAAAATCAGGTATTTATTTGTTAGCTCATTAGGTCATGTACAGTACCGTCACTTCGACATTGAACACCTCAGATGTATGGTTTATACTGTATTTACTAAAATTTTCTCATTTTAATTTATACATTATGACTTGTCATTTATTCATACAGTTATAAAACATTCACGAGTTGCATATTTTGTTTGTAAAGGGCAAATTAAAACAATACTATTCCATATTAATAAAATATTCTCCTGTTCAATAGGAGTGATACTATAGATGTATTCATAATCACATCTCAAACTTTATCACATGTATTGATGAAAAATCTGCTCACCAAGTGGCAGCAGGGGAACACACCTACAAAAGGATTTAACTATTACAAGCTTTCAAAGCCAGTGGCTCCTTCGTCTTGCAGAGGAGTTGAAGGGGGAGGAAGAGGGCTGAAGGAAAAGGACTGGAGAGGTTTAGGGAAAGGGGTACAGTTCAGAAAAGTCATCCAGAACCCAGGGTCAGGGGAGACTTACCGGACATGATAAGGATAGACTGATTGTTGGAGACTGCACTGGACGAGATTTGAAAACCTGAGAGCTTAAAGGTGGAAAACAGGGTAATGTGCAAAACAGAGATTACTACTCAAACATCATACATGACTTAACAAGAGAGGAAAGCTAAGTGCATTGTTTATAACAGAGGTGGGAGGGGGACAGTGAAAAATAGATGAGTCAGAAAATAAAAGATGTAAGAAACTGAAATGGAGTGAAGAAAGGAGTAGTTAATGTGAATAAATGCTGAGACGGAAGGAATTAAATTAAGGTCAGGTGGGTGGTGAAAACAGAGCACATGTTGAAACTTCCTGGCAGATTAAAACTGTGTGCCCGACCAAGACTCGAACTCGGGACCTTTGCCTTTCGTGGGCAAGTGCTCTACCAACTGAGCTATCGAAGCACGACTCACGCCCGGTACTCACAGCTTTACTTCTGCCAGTACCTCGCCTCCTACCTTCCAAACTTTACAGAAGCTCTCGGGCGTGAGTCGTGCTTCGGTAGCTCAGTTGGTAGAGCATTTGCCCGCGAAAGACAAAGGTCCCGAGTTCGAGTCTCGGTCGGGCACATAGTTTTAATCTGCCAGGAAGTTTCATATCAGTGCACACTCCGCTGCAGAGTGAAAATCTCATTCTGGAAACATCACCCAGGCTGTGGCTAAGCCGTGTCTCCACAATATCCTTTCTTTCAGGAGTGCTAGTTCTGCAAGGTTCGCAGGAGAGCTTCTGTAAAGTTTGGAAGGTAGGAGGTGAGGTACTGGCAGAAGTAAAGCTGTGAGTACCGGGCGTGAGTCGTGCTTCGGTAGCTCAGTTGGTAGAGCACTTGCCCACGAAAGGCAAAGGTCCCGAGTTCGAGTCTCGGTCGGGCACACAGTTTTAATCTGCCAGGAAGTTTCATATCAGCGCACACTCTGCTGCAGAGTGAAAATCTCATTCTGGAAAGGACATGTTGTAGTGCTAGTTCCCACCTGCGGAGTTCTGAGAAACTGGTGTCTGGGGAAGAATCCAGGTGGCACATATGGTGAAACAGGCATGGAGATCATGAATAATTGATTATTTTCATTGTTATATTTTTCACATGAGTGGTAGATTTTAGAGTCTTTAGGAGTTTGTTGTGCAGTTTTACCATCATGTGGTAGGTTCCTTTTTAACAGTTACTATTGTTTGTAGGTATAATGTGTAAGTTATCTTGCTTTCTTGTGCAGTGATTGTAAATGAATTAATTTGTTCATATATTCCCCACAAATTTCAGGTTTTCTGAAAAACAGCAATATTTTCAAAATCTATGTGCGTTTAATATGTTAAACAAAGGCTTGCGTGAATCTCTAATACTCTTTTCAGTAATGATTCAAATAGTTCTATAAGTACTCAGTGCTGCATGAGAATTACTCTAGAATATTATATTTTAGATTTGAATGAAAATATCTATTTGCAGCCCATTATGAAACTGTTCAGCCCAATTCCACCATCCCCTCTCACACCCAACTACAAGTTATTATTTTAGACATGTTTCATATGCAGCATAAAACAATTTAATTATCACAAGTCTCAGTAAAACTATATTTGTATTAAAACATGTGGGTGGGTGGATTTTGTGTATTTGTGCCAATTTCTTATCACAGCCTGTAATTAGCTGTGAACAAGTACTTTATAGGGCCCAGGGAGATGCCGATGACTTGAGACAGGGCAACAAGACAGTTGTACCAGTGTGCAGTAATTGGCCTAGCTGTGTGTATTAACAAAACTGTAATGTAATTGAGAATGTGATTTTGTAAAATTATGCAGGCATAAACAACTGCTATGGCTCTTCCTGTAGCTGAAAGCTTTGTAGCTAATGGACCACAGAGGTCTAGCTCAGTCTGTTTCTTTTCCAAAATCGGAACGTGACCTGAGCTGGCCTTGTTTCACATTTTACTTGGTCTTTGAGTCTTACAAGGAAAATTCCCAATTTGCACCCTCTCAGATTTAGTGGTAAGATTGCACAGTGGATAGCCCGTCAAAAACTAAACACACATCAAGCATGACAACAGGAAGAAGGTGTACTGAACTGTGAAAAAAAGCAAAATAGAAACTGTGAACAAGAAGTGCAATAAACAGCGGCCTGAAATAGTAGCAGCATCGTGGGTAAGTGTCTTGGTGTTGTACTACCATGTAGGCAAGCTGGGTTCAAAACTCCTCCATGCCATGTATACATTTTTGTTTCACAAAATTATGAATGTCTGTCCAGTCATTGAAATGTTTGTTCTCTTTCTGTAGTCTTGGCTATTGTCATACTATACCTTGGTTATAGAGTATGAGTCATTTGGTAAGAGTGTGTTACTGTTGCAAGTAAATGTGATGAATTGTGAGAGCAGGCGAAATACCACGTAGATGTCTCACAGAAATGGAAACAACAAATAAACGGGTACGAACTATGTGACAACAAAGGTCAAGAATCAAGACTTCCATAATGGAATGCAACTTCAAAAATGTTAAAAATCATATTTTTTTACAGAGCACAGAGATATTGTACGATTGTGAAACTGTTGTGTTCATTTCCTGCAGTGTACATGACAAACTATTATGTTTTCATAATTTCCGTGAGAATGATCGCATTCACATTGGTATGAATACCTATATTGGGCAAGGAGGCATGTGTCTTACTCACTTACCGCCGCACAAAGTAGGTGCATACATAGAAGATTACTATTGTATGAAATGCGTAGTGTCACTAATGCTGGGTATGACACCCCAGACGTGTTTTCTGGTGGAGGTTTCGGTTGACTTGGCGTATTGTCATCAACTTTTGCGGTTCCCATTCAAAAGCCACTTCCTTTCGGCTGGTAATAGAGTAGTTGTGCAGAATCAACTGTTGTTATAGGTCCCTACCGTACACCTCGCTGTTGCAAATGGTTGCTACCACCATGACATAGACACAGATTTGAGTAAAGTGAGCAGTAGGGGAAATAAAGGGCACTGGGAAGTTTTGAACACAGCTTGTCCACTTGGCAGTCCAACACCGTAACCACTTTACCACAATGCCAGTGCACTTCATGACTGTTCTGTAATGCGCTTCTTGTTCTTAGACCATTCACTGTTTCTATTTTGCTTCCTGTTTTTGTGCTCGATCTGTGTTCAGTTTTTGACGGGCTATCTACGAGTCCTCTTACCACTAGATCTAAGGGGATGGGATGGGGAGTTTCGCTTATGAAGTTACTTCATTTTAATTTGTTAGATGCTCTGAAAACCTCTCATAAAGGTTGCTTGCATGATTCATGTACTTTTACATAACTTTAATCACTGTGTTCTATTGTTAGTATTTATGCTTTTGTAGTGTACTTTTAATTGTGAGAAATGTGTTGAAGTAAACAATACTTCGACTATCATGTTATATGTATCCTCCAGTTTCACACAATTATGTCACCTCTGGGATAATTTTTAAATGTTGTAGCTATATAGATGCAATGTTAAGGCTTAATAATCTGTCAGCTCAAATCAAATATGTGTGCTTATCAATAAGGGAACTTATATGATCTGTAAACTGATCGATTAAATTTCTTGCTTTAAGAAAAATAAATGGACTCCAGAAGATGCAGTGAAACATATGAAGAGGAAAAGGCCTCATATTCTGTTGCACACTAAACAGTGGGATGCTCTCAAGATGTACCATAAAAATAATGTAAAATGTTAACAGATCAATGTACTAGAATTTTATGAAAATCTGTCCACTTTTTAAAAGTGTTCTGATAATGTTATTATCTGTTGAACTTTGTTAGATGTGTTGAAAGAGATTTTTTAATGAATGATGGAATAAAATGTTTTGTGTGTAAGTAATGAATTTTCCATGGTGAATTTTATGACCTATTTTTCTGAGTGTAGAATGCACCTGTCAGCACTTTGCTAATTTTGATATTCAGAGTAACATTTGTTACTGCACTCTAATCTTTGATTTTTTTTCAAACTGCATTTGACATTTTATTTTAATGTAATGGACTTATGTTTATGCTAACAGCAAAAAATCAGCTAAAATTTAAAGATGTCTATACTGCCATTCTACTTCGCCTTCTGGAGAAACAAAGTTGCCTATTCGGTAAATTCATCTTTCACTTCCTTGTCTGAAAGTGGCCAGTTGTATATGTTGAGGGTTTCCAAAGGTACATATCTTTTGGTCCATCTGTCTTTGTGCTATTTTCCTTTTTGACACTGGCATTTTCATACCAGTATTGAATACACAAATCTTCTGCAAGTTTGAGAAAACTTCCAGCAACTGCAAGTGCATGCAGCAGGATGAAAAAATTGTTTCCTCTAATTTGCAGAAGCTACTTCTGGAAGTTGACGAAACTTGTGGAAGTAGACTTGCTGGCAGTGTTGCCATGTCAAAGAACTTGCAGAAGCAGCTTCTGGAAGTGGCTTGTAGAAGTTGACTTGCTAGTAAACATATGCCTTAGGATGTCACACATGAGTGTTAAAGAACCGCGTTGTGTGCCACCTGTTTCACCTGCAATTTAGCCTACATAATTGTTGCATTTCATATACCTAAAATGCTTCTAAAATGCTCAAATGCATTTGAGATTTGGATGTGGAGGAGAATGGAGATAATAAGCTGGATGGAAAGAGTGAGTAATGAAAGAGTATTGGAAAGGGTTGGTGAGAGATGATGTCTGCTGAAGGTTGTAAGAGAAAGGAAAAAGAACTGGTTGGGACATTCATTGAGAAGGGAGTGCTTTCTAGTAGATGCTTTGGAAGGATTGGTTAGTGGGAGAAGACTGAGAGGAAGAAGGAGATACAAGATGATAAACGACATAAAGGGAAGAGGAAATTATGCAGACCTGAAGAGAATGGCAGAAGACTGGACAGCCTGGAGAACTACCATCTGAAAACCTGCTTTTAGGCAGAACACTGATGATGATGATGATGATGATGATGATATACCTACAAGTTGTTACACCCTAGTATTTGTATGAGTTGACAGATGATATTGTAGACATAGGCTACTACATTTATTGTTATGAAGTACAAGGTTTTTACATTTCTGAACATTCAAAGTAAGTTGCCATACTTTGCACCACTTTTAAATCTTATTAAGAGATCTAACCAGTGGTGAATACATAAGGGAGGGTGTCCGGGACATGCACCACCCCCCCCCCCCCCCCTTTGCGGGGTCACCCGCATTGCCACCCGTGCCGCTCCCCCAGTCAACCTGCACGCTACTCATTCATTTTTTGGTCAGTTGACTTGACTGAATCGAGTTATCAGGTAGTTGTACTTTCCTATGTAGCACGCGCATCCGTGTCATCGTATTTTATACGTTTCTGTCTGGCACATAGATAGCTAACATGTACCTACGAGAAAAGTCGCAGCTATTCTAGTGATCTCGGTACATTATTCTGTTTGTCATTTCTTCGAGAAACGTCATGAATATTCTATGGTTTTCTTGTACGAACACCCTTCTTCAGTACATAGCATTATAAATACGGACTATTCACCGAATAGGAATCTAGTTTACATTCAGAAGCAGAAATATTAAGACTGAAGAAGGAATAAGTAAAAAGTCCTAGTTGTAGCAAGTACAACTTTCTTAAACTTTGTATGTGACTTGATTATTTTTTATTACGGTAAAAGTAAAGGTAGCTCAAGATATCTTTAGCGCCCCCTCCTTGAGGTTTTTTTGCATCCACTGCTGAATCTGACTGAATATTTGTGCAGCCTTTTTCAGACAGCTGCATCACCTGCAAAAATTCTGAGCTAACTGTTAATACGAGGATGGTTTGATAAGTCTGGTAGAGAAAAGTGTTTGTTTCACAAAAAACTCACCTTACTTCTTGACATAGTCTCCTTGAGGGATATACACTTGGTCCAGTGATCTTCCAGCTCTTTCATTCCGTTGGAAAAATAAATTCAAACTCTCCAAAATACTCGTTGACTGCAACTACCATTGCCTTATTTGATGAAAATTTCTTCCCAGAACGCCAAAATTTCATATAAGGGAATGGGAAGAAGTCACTTGGGGTGAAGTGTGGTGAATAGGATGAATGAGGAGCCAATTGCAAGCCCAATTCGTGCACTGTCACCATTGTTATCACTGGTGTTAAAGAACACTTTTTTGCATGCCAACCTTCCCCTCCCCCCCTTTTTTTATTCCCCTCCCCAGCCTACGCAAGTTTCAAACAGTCCAACAATGAAGCTTAACAGGCTCCAGTTATGGTTCTGCCTTTCTCCAAGTAATGTATGAGGATTATTCATTGGGAATGGGAATCCTGAAAAAAACAGTGGCTATCCCCTTATCAGCTGACAAAATGGTCTTTGCCTTCTTCAACACACTTTCATCAGCCTGTGTCCATTGTTTTGATTGCCATTTTGACACTCATGTGTAACGATGGATCTAGGTTTCATCAACAGTCACAAATGAGAACAAGAAGTCTTGCACATTGCAATTAAACATCACTGAACATTGTGTTAAAATGTTGTGCCATTTGCGAGATTTTGTTTGACTGTGAGCAACTGTAGCATCCATCTCGCACACACACACACACAGCTTCTTCGTAGCCAATTCTCTGTGCAGGATATTATGCACTTACTCAGTTGAAATGCCTATAATGTCAGTGACCTCAATTTTTTATTTGGCAATCTTGCATTACCATATCACGTAGTTTGTCAATGGTTTCCTTTGTGGTGACCTCAATTGGACACCTGGAGTGCACCTTATCTTATGCTCGCCTGACCTTGTTTAAAATCATTAATCCAAAAGTAAATGGTCTTCTTTGATGGTGCTGCGTCTGCATGAACTTCAGTCCAACCCTACAAATAAAAATATTTAATAGCAGCGCGAAACTCTGTTTTCTCCATTTTCAGTTGTCTTGTTGTCAGCACACTGATAATCTAGACAGCTGTCAACAGTGAGCTGTATGCTGTACATTGTTGAAATTCTTTACACGACTCCTGCAGTGTACGTTGATTGCATGAACTGATACAAAATGATGTATCTGTGGATATATCAGTGCAACTGATCTGGATTCCAGAACATTTTCTAGACATTATTGATGAAGCTCAGTGTTGTCTCCGCCAATGCCCACTTTCAGTATCTGTCCAGTGTTAGAAGCTACTGAGTGTTGGTTAGACAGTGAGAGAGCACCACAAGTTCCTACTGCTAATAAGGTGAGTACACCATGTGTTTATTACATATTTTTACGAGCTTCAAACAGGAGCAACTTCTTTTCAGTTACCTTTGTAGTTACTAGTATATTTTTTGTAATTTCTTGCGTGTTTGACTGCAAGCAACCTTTCATTTTAAAAACAGTATAGTGTACAGTACCGCCGTTGCTATCGTCTGTTGTATCAACCCTCCTATCGTACAGGCTTTCGTTTGTTTTGCTTAGAACAGCTCAGTGTCGGTTAGACAGTCAATGAGAGAGCACTAAGAGTACCTGCTGCTAATAAGGTGAGTACACCATTTGTTTATTACATACCTTTATGAGTTTGAAACAGGAGCGAGTTCAGAAATGGATAGGCACTTTAATTGACGTCAAACATGACCCACGTGTCCCCCAATCGATCCACTGCTGTGGCCGTCCCGTGTACTGCCTGCATTGTGGTTGACCACTCACCCGTGGGAGATCATTCCAAAGTCTGGCAGGCAGTGAAAGGCTTTCCGTGGGGCCGACCATAGGGCCTCCCTGGTTCGTTTGACAAACAGGTTTTAGGCGTTATCTGTGGCTGATGAAGTCTCTGAGCCAGATGCAGTCGCCCACCCTGTTCCAGAGGAAGCTTCTCGGGCCACAAGGTCTGGGCATTCACAGAGGTGGGTTTGCTGGTAGTTGGGAGCTCCAACATTAGGCGCGTAATGGGGCCACTTAGGAAAATGGCTGCCAAGTATGCACTCTGTGTGCATACTGGGGGGAGTCATTCTGGATGTGGAAAGGGTGCTTCCAGACGCCATGAAGAGTACAGGTTGCAGCCAACTGCAGGTGGTAGTCCATGTCAGTACCAATGGCGTGTGTCACTTTGGATCAGAGGAGATTTTCTCTCGTTTCGGGTCGCTAGCGGAATTGGTAAAGACTGCCAGTATTGCTTCCGAGATTAAGTCGGAGAATACCATCTGCAGCATCGTCGATAGAACTGACTGTGGTCCTCTGGTGCAGAGCCAAGTGGAGGGTCTGAATCAGAGGCTCAGGCGGTTCTGTGACCTTGTAGGCTGCAGATTCCTTGACTTGCGCCATCAGGTTGTGGGTTTTTGGATTCTGCTTAATAGGTCAGGAGTCCACTACACACAGGAAGCGGCTACACGGGTAGCTGGGGCTGTGTGGAAGGGCCTGGGCGGTTTTTTAAGTTAGAGGGTCTCATGGGCGGTTTTTTAAGTTAGAGGGTCTCAGGAAGCCACAGAAATGGCGTCTGTCTAAAAGAAGGCAGATAAAACACAGTAAGGTAGTTGTAGAAGCGATCGGTATTATAGTTCCCCCCCCCCCCTCCCCCCGCCATCGACTCAGAAGATATAGTTGCTGAATAGTTTGAATCAAACGTCGAGTGCCATTTCAAATAGGTACCCCACTCACACAATTATAGTCGGTGGTGACTTTAATCTACCTTCGATAAGCTGGAAGAATTATACGTTCAAAGCTGGAGGCAGGCATGAAACGTCATCCGAAATTGCACTGAATGCTTTCTCAGAAAATTATTTGGAACAATTAGTTCATGAGCCTACATGAAGCGTAAATGGTTGTGAAAGCATACTTGACCTCTTAGCAACAAATAATCCTGGAGAAATAGGGAGTATCATGACGAATACTGGGATTAGCTACCACAAGGCATTTGCTCAAACTACATCTGTTTAAAAAAAAATCTGATAAAAATTCTCTTAACGCCTTTTTAAGATAGTCTGCACTCCTTCCGATCTGATCACGTAAGCGTAGAAAAGATGTGGAATGATTTCAAAGAGATAGTATCGACGGCAATTGACAGATATATATACCACATAAATTAATAAGTGATGGTACTGATCCCTTCATTGTACACAAAACGGGTAGAGATCGCTGTTGCAGAAGCAACGAACAGGATGTATACGCCCCGGGAGATTCGGAAAAAGCCCGGGAATTTTTTCATCCGGGGAAAACCCGGAATTTTCAGTTAAATTTTTGTAATTTTGACTGGTTAGAACCGATACTCTAACAAAGGATATTACTGTATCCCACTGTTGCAGAATAATGGTTCAACAATAAAAACATAAACGAGAGAAAAAAAAACGAAAATAACTTATATTGCAAAAGAAATGCGCCATATACAACGACGACACACAGTGCTCATGCAAGTGTCTACCAACATCAAAATGTGTCAAAGGGTTTAGGAAGACTGTGCAAAGCTTCATAACAACAAACTGCCTCCGATGGGCGTGAAGTCACGACTGTTTACATTAGATTCGTTTTAGAGTTACGAGCGGGCTCGTGCGGGCAATTGAATCGCGTTTGAGTTGTAGATTCTCCCGCTTCTGGCTACAGGAATGTGGCTGTTGGCTGTCGCAGACGCAGCAAGCAGCTAGATGCTACCGGGGAAAAGGGGGCGCCAAATTCATATTCTTGAGGCAAAGAACTTGTTTCACAAAGCGCTTAGCGTCCAGCGCACGTTTGTCTATCGATTATTCACATGCGTTTGAAACGATTCCCTGTTGGCTTTTGAACATTTTTAACACATTTTAAGTTGATTTCTGAAAGAATCATAAGTTGATTTTTGATTGTGTGATGTCTCTATCAGGAGAATCCTCGTCGCATCTAGAAATAAACTTTCCGCAGACAAAAGGGGACGGGGCTATACGAGCTGAGAGGAGTAAAGCCGAACGGATGAATGCCAATCGCTGTCTGATTATGTCGTTGACTAGGTTTGCGAATGATCAGCGTTGTTATAATTACCAGCGGAATCTGTTGATTCAGACTACCAGAATGGAAATAAACCACTGACAGGAATAACAGGTGAGAAAGATTACGTATTATCTTCTCGGTGTATCCAAGAAAATGAAATTTTGACAGAAAATTATTGGCCAGATCGCTGTACATGTAGGGATCAGTTGTACAGTACCCGGCTAGCAGCCGCTTAAGTTCTATTTTGGAGTAACGCGGTAAACGTGTTGTACGAAAACGTAATAGCGCCTAACCGGAATATAATCGCGGGATAACTAAACCTGTGATTCTGGCAGGGTTAGTGAAGTTAATCGGCGAACACATTTTGACAATGGCAGGAATAACTACACAATTGGTTATGACAAGACTGTTTGTTAGAACGAGGGAGGAGAAGAAACAGGGACATCACACAAATTATGGAAGAATAAGACGATTCCAAATTTATATAAAAATTTCGTAATACTACTTTTCGATCTCATGCTTGAGAAACTGATGCGTATGAATGAAATGTGAAACAATTTCCTAACATAAAGCTTTTTGCTTGTAGTAGGTCTAATAGGCATTTGATATTGGTACTTTGTGAATTATATTCTGTTTTGTTATGAAAATGGCCATTTGTGCCAAAACAGTCTCGTTTAGTTGGTGTTTGTTACAAAATTGCTGCAATATTAGAAAGGCCTATTTTGTTTTATCTAGCAGACAGTGACAAAATAGACGTAATCAGATCGAGAAACCACACCAGCTTGGGTATTATTTGCGTTAACAGCTTTTTCAGTATTAGATAACGACATTTCGATTTTTCATGTATCAAAACGTTTGATGAACTATGATGAGGCAATAGATTCTTTCTCAGAAAGGAAAGCACGCCATGTAAATTTTTAGGAAGATTAGAGAGAGAAAAAATGCTAGGACCTAAGGATTGAAGAAATGTGTAATATCTTGCTTATCTCCTGTCTTTATTGGTTTTATATATCCTATATTTAATTTTATATCACACAAAACAGCAAGTTATAAGCTAAAAGGCAATAAAGAGTGCAAATTTTCTGAAGAGTTCTTGTTCTTCCGATTACAAATAATCCCATCCGCTATTAATTGCGAGTGTTTTAAAAGAGGGGCAGGCTGTCAAACCGGCCGACTGGGAGCAGGAGAGGCACAACAGAGCATTTAAATTTCCACTCTCCTGAATATAGTTTGATGGCATCCATTATAAAATATACACGTTTCAATTCCACAGAGCAAAATACAGGGTCGTACAGTGGAAGAATGCTTTATCAAGAGGCGTGGCACTGCACTTTGTCACACTTAAGGCCAATTAATACGTCTTAACATTTCCTCTAACACATGTGTTTTATGTTTCAGAGTTTTCAGAAAGATATGCGCTACAAGATTAATATATTTTTCAAAATTCGATTTTTTAAGTATTGACGCAGTTTGCAAATATCGTAGATCCAGGACTGATGCACATGGCAGTCTGAGTTATAGTGGGTAGCCTCCATGTGACCCGTGTTTACATTTAGTGATTTTGCTGTTTCCCCTCGTTTACTTTCACGTCAAATGAAAACAAAACGGATATCTGTGGCCGGGAGCAATCAAGTGAATTAAAATGAATTCACATAATTACATAAGGCTAAAATATGTCATTAGTTTCAGATTTTATATTATTTCCACTTTTCTGACAGTCGAGCATTAATCGTCTTGCGGAACAATGAAGTTATTTTTGTCTGTTTGCTAAAGAAATTTGACTCTTATAAACTTTTTCCGCACAGGCATTCAATCTATTTGAAACGAAATGTTTAATTCCACAGTACTGGCTAGTTTCAACTTGTTATTGTTGTGGTCTTCAGTCCTGAGACTGGTTTGATACAGCTCTCCATGCTACTCTATCCTGTGCAAGCTTCTTCATCTCCCAGTACCTACTGCAGCCTACATCCTTCTGACTCTGCTTAGTGTATTCATCTCTTGGTCTCCCTCTACGATTTTTACTCTCCACGCTGCCCTCCAGTACTAAATTGGTGATCCCTTGATGCCTCAGAACATGTCCTAACAACCGATCCCTTCTTCTAGTCAAGTTGTGCCACAAACTTCTCTTCTCCCTGATTCTGTTCAATACCTCCTCATTAGTTATGTGATCTACCCATCTAATCTTCAGCATTCTTCTGTAGCACCACATTTCGAAAGTTTCTATCCTCTTCTTGTCTAAACTATTTATCGTCCATGTTTCAAATTATTATTTGTGGGGACTTCACTGTAGATTCTCTCAAAGAGGGTAATAGGAAAAATGACCTTGAAGTATTACTCGGTTCTTTCAATTTGACACCCGTTATTGATTTTCCTACTCAGGTGGTAAAGGATAGCAGCTCACTGATAGATAACTTCTTTATAGACCAAGATACGTTTAACCAGATAAATGCTCAGCCTGTTGAGAATGGTCTTTCTGATCATGGTGCACAGCTAGTTACAATATATGACATAGCTCCATTCAGCAATACTAAACAGTCCTCCAAAGTAGTACGTTCAGTCAACGATTTAACAATTGCAAATTTCAGGGAAAGCCTACAGCAATTAGACTGGGATGAGGTGTACCATGAACCTGATGCCAATTTAAAATATAATTTATTTCATGACATTTTTGTAAATGCATTTGAAAACTGCTTCCACAAGAAAATAGTTAAATATACTCGTAAGAAACGTTGTAACAAACCATGGCTTACTAAGTGTGTGTGTTTATACATGAGTGTTATGCTGATCGTGTGGACATTTCACTAAATTAAACAATTGACATGACACTTAGTATTGTGAAAATGTAAATCAACATGTATCATCCCTTCCCTTATCTCATCCACAGTTTTTAGTAAACAAAGTAAACTCAGCATGGTGCAGAATATCTTTGAGATGTGAAGATAGTAAGAGATGTCTATTTTATAGAACAGAATGAAGTACAAATAAACAGCAATATGAGTCTGGAAATTGAAAATTTTGAGATAAGAATCACACAGCTAGGGATCTAGTTCAAACTACACACTTGATGCATAAAGAAGTGCACTTCCCAGAAGGTTTGCATTAAGATCTATATGAAAATACAAAATTGCTTATACTCATTTGCTTTTTGTTACCATTCTTTCATAATGACTGACTTTGTTCACAACTCTTAGTTACATGTTGCTATGGCTTCAGCTGAACATTATTTCATAACCCAAATAATTTTCCATAATTAGAATAAGCTAGCCCATAAGCATCTCGATGAGGAATCTAACATCTCATATGGTCCAATATACAGGGTGATTACAATTAAACTTTCAAATCATTGTAGAAATAACACCACCAGTCAGAAAGATGTCAAAGGGCAACGGAATATTATCAGAGAAGGGGGAAAACGTATGACAGAAGAAAAATAAATAGTTACAGAATGTAGCAGTAGCTGGAAGCATCATAATTTAATAGTGGTCAACTACAAGTGACAAATGAATCATACAACAATGACTAAGGTGTACATTTGATATTAAACAAACTGTGCTACTCAGTGTAATGGGGGTACAGGTGTGATGCTGTTAGCTACGTAAGCCCATCCACCATGGCTATGTCATATCACACTGGATGGGCAAAATCGGTTTTTAATTGTCCGGAGGACAAAAACTGCATAAAAAGCATCGCTCATATCGGTTGGTAATTGTCCTGAGGCCAAAAACTGCGTATAAGGCATCACTCAAAATCAAATTGGATTATTCATTTCCATGTGACTGGCACAAAACATGTTCAATATGCTGTCCACCATTATCTGCAACAAGTTGAAATCGACACACAGCATGTTGTGTAAAGTCAGTGGATGGCGGAATACCTCTGTGGGAAGGTAGAAAGAATAGTGGGCAGCACATTTCTCATTTCAGGGCACAATGAGAGGTAATCAAAACCCAAGTAGAGAATTTAATTCAGTTGCTCGAGTCCTGGGTGGTACTGAGTTATGAGGGAATGCTACTCTGTGTCTGGGCTTTGAGATTTTGGGAGGTGGTGGGAGACTGGAAGGATAAAGCACAGGAGATTTGTTTTTGCCCAAGGTTGGGAGAATAATTACGGTCTGTGAAGGCTTCAGTGAGACCTTTGATATACTTTGAGAGGGACCACACGTTACTGCAGATGTGATGACCCTGGGTGGCTAGGCTATGTGGAAGGCACCACTTGGTATGGAATGGGTGGCAGTTGTTGAAGTGGAGGTATTGCTGTTGGTTAGTAGGTTTGATATGGACAGATATAGTGATGTAGCCATCTTTGAGGTGGAGGCCAACATCTAGAAAGGTTGCTTGTTGATTTGAGTGGGACCAGGTGAAGCAAACTAGGTTCTGGAGGAATGTGGGTAGGGTGTCCTCATACTCAATCCAGACCTTAAGGATGTCATCAATGACTCTGAACCATGTATGAGTATTAGGATTCTGGATGTTTAAGGAGGATTCTTCTAGATGGGCCATGAAGAGGCTGGCATAGGACGGTGCCATGCAGGTGCCCATTGCCCTACCCCAGATTTGTTTGTAGGTAATGCCTTTGAAGAAGAAGTAATTGTGTTAAGGTTATGGTTGGACATGGCGACTAGGAAAAAGGTTGTTGGTCTGAAATCCGTTGGATGTTGGAAAGGTAGTGTTCAACAGCAATAAGGCCATGGGCAGCACTACACAACCCTTATTCTTCCATTGCACCCAGTCTTTTTACTTCTCTCCTTTTCCACTATCCCCCCCCCCCACTTCTCCCCTGCACTCCGTCTAACCAACGGACTGCACCTAGCTGACCTACCCTCTCCCCACCTTGTGTCTGCACACTCCCCAGCAGCACTTCACTGCCGTCCACCATTCTGCCTCCTCCTCCTCTTCACTGCAGCCTCCTCCTTACCCCCACCCAGTTGCCACTTCCATCATGTGTGGGGAGGGGGTCTATTTTCGACAAAGGCCTTGTTGGCTGAAAGCTTATTTGTGACAGTCGTTTTGTTGTTCCTATCTGCGACTTAGCATCTCCGCTATTTGGTGAGTAGCAACTTTGCTTTATATATTATTGTTACACCCCATCCTGGATTGTCGATTTTTTGATTATTGACAGGATCTGCCACTATATAGAAAAGCAGTGTAGTTCTTAGAATTGGATTCTAATATTATCTGGTTAACATTAGAAATTACACGAAGACTAATCATGTAATTTACATCTTTGCAATTATGCAACAGCAGGATGGTAAGTTTCTCTCTCTAGAATTTTATTAAAATGTCTGGAATCTAGCACAAGCCTTAGCCCTCCATTTTGTTTGCATATTTCAAATGGGTTATTATACTCATTGCAACTCCTCTCTATAAGTCCCCAACTTTCCATCTTTTGTAATCCCTATTCTATTGCTTTCCTTCTTCACATTGTTATTCTGTATGGTTTAATAAAAATGGTTCATGAGGTCTTAGCTTAAATTTACATTGGTAATTCTTTACTTTCCCTGTCCTCCTAACTGAAAATATCACATTATCCCCACAAAAATTTCCTCTAACCCTCATTTTGTCTCTCATTAAGTATCTCGTCTTTTTCAGCTAAATTACGACGATATTCCAAATCTTCCCTCTCATTTAAACTATCTTCCTCTTTTTCAATGTATCCTTCATAATCTAAATATTTTACCCCTATGATTTCATTACTGATATTCCCATTTATAGTGATTAATTTGGTTTGAAAAATAGTACTACATCCTTGTTCAATTAAAGTTTTCTCTTTCGTTGTCCAACAAAACCCTACTTTAGCCTTTACTGTTCATTTCATCCCCAAAACAATTGTGGCATTCGGATCAGGTATCACAAAGCATCCCTGGATAAATGGTATGTTATTAATTCTAAATGCTGTAGTGTTTGCTTATTCACAACTTAACAATATCTCCTTGTTGCTCATATAATCTTAATCCCCACCACTGGCAATTCAACAAAATCTGGACTGTGCTTTATTCTCTCTTTTTACTTTTTCGACACACCAAAAATTGGATTTCCAGTAACAGTTAAACAATTACCTTCCCACTCCACCATTTCGAGATGAATATATGGACTTCGCTGTATCTCACTATCATCTCCATTTTCTTCCTCATACACGAGATCCCTCTCAATTTCTTTGAACCCCATTTCCTTTACTTCATCTTTCTGTACATGTTTTCTACTTTTGGTTGCTTGGTACTCAAGATGTATTAGTATCTTCTAAGTTATCTGAATTGTTTTTCTTCTCTTTCTACCATTCTGGATGCAAACTTTCACATACTCTTTCCAGTGTATCTTTTATTCTGTCATTTGACTTCCGTGACTATAATGATCTCAAGTCACTTTTAAAATTCGTTACTTATGGAGTTTCCACAGTCCTCTTCATTCGGACGACGGTTTACTGCTCGACTGTAGTCAACTTTTAAAAATCACTGTCATGTGCCTTCCTATCACAGCTCTGGCCTATCTGGGTATAATTATTATTACTTTCCTCGTAACTACCTTCTACTACATCACTGTTATTAACTTCTACATATAACATACCATTTAATTGTCTATATAAATCTCTCTCACTTCCTGTTTTTTCCTCCATGCCATCTATAACGTCTTCACTGGCCTCATTACTAGTAATTTTTGTCTTCATCCCTAATCTCATCACAATCACCTAATACATCTTCTTAACTCACTACTTTACTACTAACATATAAAATAATTTCTTCCCCTCCAGGTACATCATCATAATGTTCAACAGCATTAAGATTGGAAACAGTAAAATCTTTGTCTGCATCTGCTATATCATTAGTCATTAACTAATATAAAGCAAACTCATTGCCACTTTTCTTCCCTCCCACTAAAATTTCAATTCTTGATACAATGTAAAGAGCTGCTAGAGATTTACATGTGGTGCTATTTCCACACTATGAGTAAGCTTCTTCTGATCATTTTCACATATATCTGTACCCATAGCGTTTCAAAACTTGCAATTAAAATGTAATCTACTCATTCCATATCTATTCCTACTTTTGTTCTGTTTCCAGTGTGGTTCAACATTTCTTCTCTCCTCAAAGTTCCTTTCAATGTCCCTGTTATAATTATTATCCTGATATCTGTTTCTACTTGGCCCAATGTGACATACTCCCAATACGACGACACTTAGTTTAGTAGATTATTATCTATATTTTCGCATCTATTGTGATTAAATGGTCTATTGTCCCTTTCCCAAGCTTTGTTTCTTCTGTCATGTAATATATTATCATTTCTATTTCTATTATTCCACTGTGATTCTCTTCTCTCCCCTGCTTCATGAAAATTACTTTTTCTGAAATTTCCCCCTTAACTGCTCCCATAATTACCAGTGGTGTTATAATTTTGATACCTCACCCTCCTCGTAGTTATGATTATCACTAAATCCATTTCAGTGAAAATTGTATCTTTAATTTCATTCCAATGCTCTGTCCAAGTTATTGAACTTTTCCTGGTAATCACCTCTTTAATGCATTTGTTTGAGTAAGCTCATAAACCAGTTTGTCTAAATGTATTAATTTTCTTTGATGCTTTTCAGATACATCTTTCATATTGCCCTCTCCACCTCTACAAGCAGCTTCATTTAAGAAGTCGCTTTTAATCCTAGTTTGTTATGTTTCTGACCAAAATTTATTCAAAAGCTTTCCCAAAATAACTAAAAGTCATATCTACATTAGAATGCTGATTAGTTCAAGAGAGTGCTTCCCCACCCACAACTTTTTTACAAGCAAAGCTCTCAATAAGTTACTCATGCCACTTATGAAGTGTTTGTGTGTTTAACGGTACTCAGCCATATGACATTATAAAATATGGCTGAGAACTGGATGACCACTGCCCTAAGCTCAATCACACATAAGCCTGAGGAGGAGGAGGTTGAAATTGCCAGCTTTTGCAAGAGAACTACGAAGCAAATAAGAAAATTGCCAGAATAGTATAACATCAAATTAATGAAGGAAATGCAGTTCCTAAAGGGCTGTAAATGGAATTTTTTATTGGCCGAAAGGTAAAAGGAAGTACAGGCCACTCAGGGCAGTTTATTGCTACTGGGTAGAGTAGGAGTGCTATCAATGTCTTAAGCCCTCACCATGTACTATGACACCACAATGAAGGACTGTAAATGAAATTAAATTGTAATGGTGTCCCTTATTACAGATATATTTTTTATCTTAAGTAATAATAACCCATACATAATTAAATGATGTTATGCTTTACATACATGTGTTCTGCAAGACCAGTCCACAGGGTGTCACAAACAGATGAAACAAATTTGGCAATTGTGAATTCTGGGACATCATAGAGATACCGGAGTATCAGATATAAATACGCAATTGCAAAGAAATACAGTGTGATTCGTAATTTCAGTTTTGGTTACAATTATTCATATATTACAGTATCTTTCTTGCTGCTATATTAACTGTATTTGGAAGAAATATGAATTGATCTGGTGAAGCTCTGAAAGGCTTCTAGGGCCTCCTACAACAACAATTTCTTTCAGCAATGTCGCTCAGAAACCAAACTGACATCTTTTCATTATCGAGTCACCAAGCAAAACACGACTCTTTTTACCTTTTTTCTGGTGTCAAAATTTCACACAAACAGCATTAACTCAGACACAAGTCGTGCAACTGCCAAAACTTTCATTTGCACAATCAAACCATTCACAAAAACACGAAACTCAAGTGGCGTAGAATCTAAAGACATATACAAAACCATTTCACACAATGAGTGGCACAACCCGATGTCAGTCCCACTGGCGATCATATCACGGCAACAGTGAGTTATAGTGTATTTATGCTGTCCGCTCATCAGTGTGGGATGCGTACCAGGTCGGGTTGGCAGAGGAGATAGAGACGATCCAAAGAAGAACAGCTTGTTTCGTCACAGGGTCGTTTGGTAAGTGTGATAGTGCTACGGAGATGTTTAGCAGACTCTGCAAGAGAGGCGCTCTGCATTCTGGTGTAACTTGCTGTCTAGGTTTCTGGATGAGGTATCGAATATATTGCTTCCCCCAACTTATACCTCCCGAGGAGATCACGAATACAAAATTAGAGAGATTCGAGCGCGCATGCAGGCTTTCCAGCAGTCGTTCTTCCCGCAAACCATACGCGACTGGAACAGGAAAGGGAGATAACGCAGTGGCACATAAAGTGCCCTCCGCCACACACCGTTGGTTGGCTTGCGGAGTATAAACGTAGATGTAGATGACGACACATCACACCAATTAATTCTTTTAACCCAGTACCGAACAGTGAGAGAGGAGTTAAAAAGGCCAGTTCACACTGGCAATTACACAACCGTCACGTCAAGTCATGAGATTTCAACACACAAGAATGTTCTGAACACTTTTCAAACTATAACAAATGACAAAAAATAACGAAGACATAGAATAACAACGGTTGTTAAGTACGAAAACCACGAACTAACAAAAGCTTGGTGAAATGAAGTTACGAGGATGAAAGAGTGGCTGTATATCAGAAGGAAATGAACTTCTGGGGTTACATGCTCAACAACAGACGATATCAACCTTCAAATCTTGGTGCTTGAGAAACTTTGACAATGCAAGATGGCGACAATTGACGAAAGTAATTCGTGCCGAAAGTGCAAAATGTTATTGAAAACTACCGAAATGATAGTGACTTGTGGACTGTGGTGTCGAAAACAATTTCACAGTCATTGTGTCGGCCTAAGTAGCAGCGAAGTGCGCGTTGTGAAACGTTCAAAGGACAGAATCATGTTCTGTTGTGAAACATGTCAGCTCACACTACAGATCGAAACAACAAAAGAAGTACTGCCTACAACGGATCTAGAAGCTACTCAGTGGTCAAATGGACATGGCGAAACCAAAATTGCAGAGGTATGTGACGATTCCAAACCAATTTATAAATATGCAAATACAGTGTCGGGTTCAGCTAAACTGGTGGCTGTCCGACCTTTGCTTAACGTGATTCAGAAGAATGAAGTCCTTCAGTTGAGCAACAATAACTTTATTGCGAGCGCGTATCTGACGACGCCCGGCATGCATGGACAGATCGGAGCTATAAAATTTGCTTCCGGCCTATACAGAGGATCCTTAATCCTCGGAAACTTCCGTAGTTAGGAGAGAAAACAGTACTCGTCCACACAAGTCAGGAGGCACGGAACTACTAACTAACTCAAAAAAATAAGGAATAATAATAATAATAAACAGAACGTATATAAAAGCTAGAAAACACAGCGCCTCTAGAGGCTGGGCGCGGAACTACACAAACGTCGCGTAAAGTAATTACGACCGCACACCACTGCACTGACACGCGCACAGCGCACACACACACACACACACACACACACACACACACCGGCGAGCTTGAATTAGCGCGCGGTAGCGTTGCTACATCAGCCCCCCGGGCGGAAGCGGAGCGTCGGCGTCGAGATACCGCGCCGGAAAGTGCACCCGACGTCCAGAACGGGTCGTCCTCGCCGGAGGAGGAGGAACAACGTCAGGAGGCGGATGTTGTGCTGCGTTGGGCGGCGGATGTTGAAGAGCCGGCGCCGGTGATGTGGCGTCAGTGTCTGGAACAGCGCTAGGTGGACGCCTACGACGAGGTGCCGCTAGTGGGATGTCATGAAAAACATCCGCAGGTTTAACCCGATTCAACGCGACATTCGTGGTTTTGCCGTTCACTAGGATATCCATGGTGTGGGCACTGCGCCGTAGCACTTCATATGGACCAGAATAAGGAGCTTGTAGAGGCGGTTTAACGCCCTCAGTGCGGAGCATGACGTGACGACATTGTTCCAGGTCCTGGTGCACGAAAGTGGGCGGCTTGCCATGACGTGTGGCTTTCGGAGGGCGAATCTTTGATACATGGTCCCTCAATCTTCGCAAGAAATCCGGCTGGCCAGTAGCAACTGTCTGTGTGCCATCAGCGTCTACAAAGTCACCAGGAAGGCGCAGTGTTTCTCCATAAACCAGTTCTGCCGCTGACGACCCCAGGTCTGGTTTGAAAGTCGTCCGTAAGCCCAACAAGACCACTGGTAGTGCGGTTGTCCAGGTTTCTTCGTGGCACATCAGCGCGGCCTTCAAACAACGGTGCCAGCGTTCGATCATTCCGTTGCTTGCTGGGTGATAACTTGTGGTCTTATGGTGGGTGTAACTACAAAACTTGGCCAGCTGTGAGAACAGGTCTGATTCAAATTGCCGTCCGCGGTCAGTGGTAATATGTAGTGGGCATCCAAATCTTGCCAACCAAGTCATTGCAAAAGCGGAAGCTAATGAGTCTGCTGTGGTATTATCCACCGGCACTGCCTCCGGCCAACGCGTAAAACGGTCGATCATTGTAAACAGATATCTTTGCCCGTTCGAAGGTGGAAGTGGTCCGACTACATCTAAATGAATGTGGGCAAAGCGGGCGGTGCGTGTACATGGCGGTTAATCTTGCAGCGTTGGCACTGAAGACAAGATTGGACCCACTCGCGGCAGTCTTTTTGCATGCCTGGCCACACGAAACGTTGCGATACTAGGCGGAATGTCGGGCGTACCCCGGGAGGGCACATTCATGTACTATATCAAAGGCTTGTCTTCTAAAAGCCGGCGTCAGAAAGGGACGAGGTCGGCCGCGAGAAACGTCGCAGTATAGCTGTGTATCTTCCCCCGGAACATCAACGAGTTTCAGTTGCAATGCGGAAGCCGTGTCTTTAACATAGACAAGGAGTTCTTCGTCGTGTCTCTGTGCCTGTGCCAGTGCAGGAAAGTCTATGGTACTGGAAACACTGCTGATCCGTGAAAGACAATCCGCAACAATGTTGTCGATCCCAGAAATATGTCTAATGTCGGTAGTAAACTGGGCCACGAACTCAAGGTGATGAAATTGACGGGGAGAGCAGTCGACACTATTCCGACGGGAGGCGAACGTGAGTGGCTTGTGGTCTGTATATATCGTGAAAGTTCGCGCTTCCACTGGGCGAAAATATTTCACTGCCTCGTATACTGCCAGGAGCTCACGGTCATATGTGCTCCATTTTCTCTGTGCAGGCGAAAACTTGTGGGAATAATACGCCAGTGGCTGCCATGCGTTGTCGGACCATTGTTGTAACGCGGCACCGATCGCCGTCTGGCTCGCATCTACGACAATTGCTAATGGCGCGTCGAGCCGTGGGTGTGCGAGAAGCGCCGCGTCGGCCATGCTCCTCTTTGTTGCCTCGAACGCAGAACACATGTCCTCTGTCCACTGTATCAGAGACTTGCTATTTACTTTAGGGCCTGATAATGCCGCCGTCAAAGCTCCGCAGCGTGAGGAAGGTGTCGTCGATAAAAATTGAGCGTCCCCCAAAAAACGACGTAATTCTTTGATCGTAGTTGGTCGGGGTAGCTGCAAGATAGCGTCCACCTTCTCGGACAGAGGAAGAGAGCCTCCAGCAGAAATCTTATGGCCAAGAAATGTCACCTCTGACTGCCCAAAAACACACTTGTCCACGTTCAAGACGACACCGTAACGCTCCAATCGCTCGAAAATCTCTCGCAGATGTTGTCGGTGTTGATCGTGGTCAGCAGAGAACACTAACACATCGTCCAGGTAGGCGAAACAGAACGGCAGCCCCTGGAGAACCGAGTCTATAAACCTTTGCCAGGTCTGAGCGGCATTGCGTAAACCGAAAGTCATAAATTTGCTTTCAAATAAACCGAAAGGCGTTATTATTGCAGTCTTTGGAATGTCGTCATTGGCCACCGGAATCTGTGTATACGCTTTAGCGCAGTCCGGAACTGTGAACACCGTGGCACCATGTAAAGCGTGATTATAATCCCTCAGTAACGGAACGGGATATCTGTCTGGCACTGCATGGGCGCCAAGCTCCACCCTTCTTCGGAACAAGATGTAATGCGGAGGACCACGGGCTCTTAGATGGCCGTATTATGCCCTCGCGAATCATGGCGTCAAATTCTGCCTTCGCTATCTTCAATCTGTCCGGAGCGAGACGCCTAGGTCGGCATGCTACTGGGGGACCATCAGTCGTTTGAATGTGATGCACCGTGTCATGTGGTATGAACCTGGGAGCACCGGGCGGCCTGGTCAAGTTCGGATAGTCAAGCAGTAATTCAGTGTACTCACCCTCCGTAGCATGGACCAACTTGGCACTGTGCGTTGCGGTGTTGCGACGGAAACCCGTGACTAGCCAGTGACGCTGTCTACCAAGCGTGCGTTCGCGACGTCCGGCAGCAGGTGGTAGTGCGCGAGGAGATCAGCCCCGACGATCGCCTCCGTGACGTCAGCCACTGTAAAATTCCACTCGTACGCGCGACGTAGGCCGAGATTAAGCTCCATCCTCTGTGTGCCATATGTTGCGATGGAAGAATTGTTGGCAGCCGTCAGGCGGAAGGCAGTTGGCGGCCGGCAACGATGTATGGCTGTTCGTGGTATGATACTCAGGTCCGACCCAGTGTCAATTAAAAACTTAACGCCGGAACTCCTATCGGTAACGAACAGGCGCTTGGAGGATAACTGGCAGTCGGTTGCGCCTATTGTCGACCGCCGGTGGCGTTTGGGTGCGAGCATGGCGATGTGCACTTCCTTGCCTGATCGCCGAATCGTCGGTGGTACCAGCACAACGGTACCTCGCCTTGCGGAGTGGTAGTACAGCCGGAAGATCTGCTTCTCGAACGCCGCCGTCTGTATCGGCTTCTTCTATTATTGTCGTCGTCACGTGCCAGCAGCGCACTGACCTGGGCGCACAAAAGCTCAACCTTGGCAGCGAGAGAATCATGGTCGGCTCGCGCTACAGACCCGGTACTGTTTGCACTGTTGTCCAACGCCGCGACTGCGCTGACCGGAGCCGGTGTGATCGCGTCCTGAATCCGGTCTGCTAGCTGCGCCACGTCATCCAGCGGCATGTCCGTTTGTGAGGCGATTATGGCTTTTATTTGCGGCGGCAACCTATTGCTCCACAGCGTTCTGATGGTTCAAATGGCTCTGAGCACTATGGGACTCAACTGCTATGGTCATAAGTCCCCTAGAACTTAGAACTACTTAAACCTAACTAACCTAAGGACAGCACACAACACCCAGCCATCACGAGGCAGAGAAAATCCCTGACCCCGCCGGGAATCGAACCCGGGAACCCGGGCGTGGGAAGCGAGAACGCTACCGCACGACCACGAGATGCGGGCCACAGCGTTCTGAGCAGACTGTCTGGCACAGTAACGGTGTCAACTTTGCTGCGTAGATGTCGCAGGTATTGAGAAGGCTTCCTGTCGCCAATTTCTTCCTGTGTCAGAACCTGACGTATCCGGTCCTCTTGAGACGCGGCCACCCGTCGAATCAACTCTGATTTTAGCCTGGCATAAGCTCCAGCCTCGGGCGGTGCTGTGATTATGTCCTGCACCTCGGCTGCATAACGTTGGTCGAGTTGGCTCACAATCAGCGCAAATTTAGTTGCTTCGACCGTTATTCCAGCGCAGCTAAAACTTGCCTCTGCCTGCGCGAACCAGAGTACCGGGATGTCGGGCCAGAACGGCGGCAAACGGACTGCAATCCTGGAGACGGCCTGCTGTTCGGTCATTATGTGCTCGTTACTTGCGTAGCTCACGGCTGCTTCTTCTTAATCACGTCGGTCTCTGCTTGAATCACGTCGGTCTCTGCTTGAATCACGTCGGGGTCACCACTTGTCGGGTTCAGCTAAACTGGTGGCTGTCCGACCTTTGCTTAGCGTGATTCAGAAGAATGTAGACCTTCAGTTGAGCAACAATAACTTTATTGCGAGCGCGTATCTGACGACGCCCGGCATGCATTGACAGATCGGAGCTATAAAATTTGCTTCCGGCCTATACAGAGGATCCTTAATCCTCGGAAACTTCCGTAGTTAGGAGAGAAAACAGTACTCGTCCACACAAGTCAGGAGGCATGGAACTACTAACTAACTCAAAAAACAAGGTATAATAATAATAATAATAAACAGAACGTATATAAAAGCTAGAAATCACAGCGCCTCTAGAGGCTGGGCGCGGAACTACACAAACGTCGCGTAAAGTAATTACGACCGCACACCACTGCACTGACACACGCGCACAGCGCATACACACACACACACACACACACACACACACACACACACACACACACCGGCGAGCTTGAATTAGCGCGCGGCAGCGTCGCTACAACAGGTAAATCGATCGTTCCACAGAAGCTATCCTGAAATCCAGCCAAACGCAAACATTAAGTCCTATCCTTGAGGCAAAAAAGACGGAACAGTGTGTAAAATTTAAGTGAATCAGTGGGAACAATATTAAAACTAGTGAACAAACTCAGAAAAGACAATCCTGCTGGAAAAGAAAAGCTCGATAACATACAGTATGCTAAAAATCCTAGGTTGGGAAAAGATCAATCAAACTCTGCTTATAACCCAGGAATATCCAGCGAAAATAAGCAAAACAAGCAGTCCATGTCTTCAGAAAAGGAACAAATTGCAGTGAGACTCGGTCAAACCGCGACAAATGATGTAAATTGTAGTTTACAAAAGCACACATCGCTATTAGCCTCTACTGCAATACACAGCGGAAAATTACACAACAAACAAACACTGCCTACGGAAAATGAAGTTTCTGGGGAAACACTGAGTGAACCTAGAAACTCACGGATAATCAGCGAAATAATGCAAGAAAAAGCAAATAATAAAAACATTGTGGGAAACACAGAGAAGTATCCAGTAAACT
Source organism: Schistocerca nitens (assembly GCF_023898315.1). Taxonomy (NCBI): domain Eukaryota; kingdom Metazoa; phylum Arthropoda; class Insecta; order Orthoptera; family Acrididae; genus Schistocerca; species Schistocerca nitens. The sequence continues at coordinate 922,956,225 of NC_064614.1, read as the reverse complement.
AACATTCTTGTGATATCCAGACTGAATGGCAACAAGTTCGTCACAAAAAAGGAAAGAAAGTACCCCGGTACGCTTATATGACCCAAACAATCCACCCATGACAACCTCGGAATACCCATTATTCATATATCTTCTACACCACCAGCTAGAAATTTCAGAAACACACAATAGGCACTGGCGAAAAACAAGAAGAACTGTACGGAGGAAAAAAAAAGGCTTGGTTTCACCTGAGCAAAGTTAGAAACAGCACAACAACTGAAAATGTAATCAGATCCCGTGCAAAACTTTTCCTCAGTTCAATAATTTTGAAGTAGAAAAACTAGCTGCAAAAGGTCTAAAGAGCATTTTCAAAAATTGGTGTTGACTTCGAGCTAAAGGAAAGAGTAATGGAAATTTCTATATGGCCTAAGAGTGTAGTATTGCGGTGTATTTTTTTTTCTCTTTCTTCTTTCGAAAACATTCAAGGCAGCAGTACGATAGAGTCTACTATTGCAACTGCAGGTCAATAAAACTGGAATAAAAATGATGTGCTCATAGTTTAAGCTAGTGTAAATGTTCAATGTCTACGAACAAAATATGATCTGTTATCTGTATTTATAGAAGATGCAAAGCCAGATGTGATATATGAGCACTGGCTTCACAAAGAAGAGAGTGAAAATTACAGATGCATTGAATACCTAGAGATGGTGAGCTCATGGTATCGAGAAACTACCACTCATGGAGGCGTGTCTGTGTATGCCAATAAAAATCTCAACACTAGGAATGGGGACCTGAGAAATTACTGCTCAGTGTAGTGTTTCCTTTCTTTCGGGGTTCTGCCGTGAAAATACAAAATAGAAAATCTGATTGGGTTTTGAATTTTGATGGAATAAGTTACGTATAAGGCGGACTTCTTATTATTGATTGAGATAGTGCTGTAATTTGACCGTGCATGGCAGACCGGGTCGGCAACACTACAAAAAGCGACTGTACGCAAACAGCATCAGAAACTGGTTTAAATTTACCTTCTAATCTTGTTAGAAACGCAGTACTAATTACAATATAGTCTTCATGGCTGTCCTCCTAATGCTCTTGAAGGACGACCCGTCTTTCACTTTTCTCCGTCTGTTGAAAACTTCTTCAAGTTGTCACTGTCAGGACCAATTTACAAATTCGGCGATAACCATTTCGAATCACTATTGAAACAACTTCGTGTCGTAATATAATTTTAATTTCCACCCAAAAGCATATTTAACACAGCACCGAAAAATACACGTATTTCGTATGAAGACAAGAGATAGTAATCAATTAGTTGTTAAAAACAAACACCTACGCAAAAGTAAAAAAAATGAAAATTATTTATAAAAATCGGTCGCTGTAGCAGCGGTCTTCTGCGTGCGCGATCGTAAATTATATCTTTGTATTGGTGGAGACGGGGTAGTCAACAAGGAGGTTGTTTATATAGGTCGCTGGTAGTCAATGTACTGCTACAATGCATCCTCTACTGACACACTCCGCAAGCGAGTGTGGCAGTATAGAAAATTTACATACATATATATATAAGTAATTTACATATTACAAAAAATATTTCTGAGCACAATGCTCTTTGCATATGAGTCTTTGTATACAGTCTTTTTGGTGTGTATCTTATTTAGGAGTCGTAACATTAAAGTCTTTGAACTGCGGCGTGTTATTGTTGCTTAGCACAGCGTTTGAATTCAGTTCATATGATTCGTGTTTACAATGAAATTAATTCGAACAATATTGCTCCAATGTCTTTAAACGTAGTATCGGCTTCTGAGTGTGTTTGTACTGCCTGGATCTCTTGTGTGTGACTTGAAGGAAATCCAAAATTTGGGGTCTAGTGAAGCAGGGGATACAACCTGTCGGCTTTGACCAATGACGTCATACATTAGTCATAGATAGTAATGTCTTCACTTCGAGGTGTAGATAATAAAACGGTTTTGTGTTCCGGATAAGCGCTGTCATTGTGCATTAAAATAACTGAATGTGAATCTAAAAGCGATCGCTTGGTATTCCTTAAATTATTCATCGTGTCATTTAATTAAATTAATTGGTTGCTTCTTATTCAGACGGTACTTAATTTTATTCGTAATGATATTGGGGTAATTTGGAGTATTAGTTTGTTTTAGCGTCTTATTTTCGTTTATAGGAATGGATTTGTCTGTTGCATTGAATCTTGACGGTTTAAGACAAGCTATGGGCGAAGACATGTTGACCACAATTTGTTTCTTGCAAATGAGTGGTCTTATTGCTGAATATGTCTGATGTCAAGTAGCCGTACTCACGGCTTATTCGAAGGCGCTGCAGCAAAGATCGGTTGTGGCGGTCCATTAGACGAGGGACGTGGTTCGAAAAATCTAAGCTTGCCTCGAGAGGCATTATGAAAATCACGTACTGTTGGTGTTTGAGATATCCTGTGTGTATCTGTGTGCATGATTGTCGTGTTGGTAAGCGTACAGTTGTGGATTGGTACTCGTTTTGTAGAGAAGTTTTTGGGGAGTACATGAAATATAGGGGGTCGTTGTGGGGGAGGGGGGGGCAGCGGTGTTATGGTCGAAATTGACGTGTCGCATTTTGAGAAAAGGATGTACAACAGGGGGGAACCTCCTGTGGGAATATGGGTGTGGGGGACAGTAGTTTCAGGTCAGCATTGTGACGATGTAGTGTTCAGAGTAGTACCAAATAGAAGTAAGGAAGTTTTGGTTAGCTTAATTGAAGATCAGGTTGCAGAAGGTTCTATTGTTTCAGACAGGTTTTCTTCATATAGGGATTTAGTCGATAGGGGTTATCAACATCTTGTAGTAAACCACAACATTGGATTTAGATCATTATCCACAGGGTCTTGCACTAACAGTATAGAGGGCTACTGGTCAGCGGGATTCGTCAGATTTCGGCACTTAAAAGCCACCTACACGAGTATTCGTGGAGACAAAGTGTTCCGCGGACATATTGCCCGTTTAAATGTTTTATTAAACATGTTGGCAAAATGTACCGCCCTAAATATCTCAGCTAATTTCACAGTGGTGGTGGTGGTGGTGGTGGTGGTGGGTGGTTGGTGAATGTGTGTGTGTGTGTGTGTGTGTGTGTGTGTGTGTGTGTGTGAGAGAGAGAGAGAGAGAGAGAGAGAGAGAGAGAGAGAGAGGTAGGTTTCGTGATGTGTTTGTTGTGAGTGTGGGGTATGTGATTTTCGTTACTGTCTGTCTAAGCGAGCTTCCGTTATTCCTCGATATTTCCGTCTGGTAAATTCACTTTTCCATTTGCTTCTTTTACTGCATTTCACTATTTTGACATATTTCATTTTTTTATTTCACCAATATGTGTATTTTCGTATTGTGAAGTACATAATAGAAATTTCGCAGCTGTCGATCTGCTTTCGTTTCCCAACACTAGTATCAGTTCGAAATTTTCGAATGTGTACTTGCTATATTAAAGGCGAAACCCTCGACACAAATAAAATTTATATCCCGTCCTTCACTTCGCCTTTACACTGACACTAAATAAGTCAGTTGGCGAGCAAGATACACATGTTGCCTATAGATATATAGCTCAAGTATAGAATGGGATACTATTAGCGTCCAAGGCAACAACAAAACTGTACCCCAATAGTGAAGTACAGGATGCAAATTGTACATGTGTCGTCTCCTTGTCTCCGTGTACTTCAATTGCGGTACAGCTTGCAAATGTAACGCACGTCTATTTCCACCTTTTCGGTACCAGTGTACATATATAGAGGTCAACGGAAGTCTGGTATACATATATTACATACGTAGGTCCTTCTGTGATCAGTAGTACTGATCTGTACGTAAGAATAGACTGTTAGTAATAGCGGAGACGAAATAAACAACACATCTACAATTTGTATCCCGTGTTCCATTTAGGGTTTACTGAATCGGAGGATACGTCGTTCAAGTGAACAACAGGACAGTAATGCTAGTGAAAACGAAGAAATCGACTTACGACAAACTTGTATTCCGTACTGTACTTATGCAACACACTTCGAATGAGCTTTTAATTTGTATCCTGTGTTTCATTTAAGGTTTAGTGAATCAGGGGATACATAGTTCAAGTGAACAACAGGATAACAATGCTAGTTAAAACTAAGAAATCGACGTATGCTAAACTTGTATCCCGTACTGCACTTAAGCAATACAGTACGAAAGAGTTTCGAGATACAACTGACATATATGTAATGTGATATATTCTTTGCTAGTAATATATTTCACTCATTTCTATCCATTGTATTTTGCGGAGAAACACTAAGATACAAACACGCGATATCGTTAACGTGAAAATACTACTGGCCCTTATATATGTGAAGTAAAGTTTTTCTCTCTTGCATTCCTTTGTTTCTGAAAATTCTTCTCAGCTCTTTCATCTTTGTAATACATGCTCTCTGGCCAATTCTGTCGTCATTGGTCAAAGCCGCCGTATTGTATCCCCTGCTAAACTAGACCCAAAATTTGTTCATTGTGTCAACACGAAATTGTGATCTCCAGCAGTCGAATTTTGGTGGCGTCGACCGGGATATAAATGGTCAATGAGGGCACAGGAAACACCTCACTGCCTACAACAGGTGATGAGCTTGTCCTTTACAACAAGCTGAAGACCTGCCGGCTTCCACTACACCATACACTTCAAGGCATATTGACACTACGTAAATATTTCTTGATCAGTGTTCCATCACGTTGGTTTCTTCTTTGCATTTTCAGTTCCATTTATATGAATCATGTTCTACATGCACAAGTCCTTTGAAGTTCATTAACATCTCCTTAAAATACATTTCTTGGTATAATAAGTACATAAATATAGAAATATTTACAATTAATCATTACATGAGATATTTACATTGTTGTCATATAGTACATATACAGAATTAAATGAAAAATATAGTAAATTTTTACGTTACATTCAATATCATTGTGCTAACATGTGAATTACATTACATTCAGATTGATATATACATTTTATTTATTTTATTTGTTAGCTCATTGTATTTCATTTTTTTGTTCCTTTCCCTTTCGTTACACTTGCAACATAATTGTGGCAAATCGCTAGAATATGCAACTTAAAATTCATCTTGTGTCCTGGAATAAAATTTACACACGTTTCAAGCTTCAAGACAGCCCTCTGTAGGAGGATAGGTTCATGTGATGGTTGCTAACTACTTCATAAATACTAGTAAAGTCATCTCCTACAGTGGACTACACAAAATAAAATATGATAGACAAAATACATGTTTACTTAATATAATGTAAAATTTCCTATACCGTTTCTGAGTGTGGTGTCCCCACTATTGCCCTTTCTAAGAGTGGTACCCATCTATTACCGTTTCTAAGAGTGGTGCCCCTCTAAATATCTTAAGATCCTACAAGTATGTACATCAGTCTGGTAAGTATAAATATAAATAAATATATATATATATATAGTTCAAGTCAATCTTGTTCCTATAAATTTTGTGTAGTTCCCCTTTCATAAGTATCAAGCAATATAGATAAATGTTTTACTTAATAAATAAATAAATCTTCTTAGATAATTGCTGCTGCGTTCCATGCTGTATATCCATTCTGTATTTACCTCGTGGTACCTGTAAAATTCTATTCAGAAATAAATATGTGTGTATGTCTCTCCATACTGTCAGATAATAACAAATTATATAATGTCAAATATTTCATTAACATGTATAAATTATTCTAAGGGAGGGATGAGAGTGTGAGCCGCAACAGAGGACTGATGTTTTGTTTTCTCCTTATTCTCCCTTCTATTTAATGGTGCATTAGTTCAGTACAGTAGATGAGCTTTAATTATGCCATTAGCTGACTGCTAAATATGTTCTATTAAATAATTCTTCCAATCTGAAGTGTCAAGCCTACATAACTCCAAAAATTTCATTACAAGTTCCCATTAGATTAGTGTTAAAGTGTTATAGATTTAAATCTTCTGGTATATTTCCAACAGTGGCTGCTGTGAATAATTCTTTCCACATAAATCTATACTTTCACCTTTTGTTATAAGAATGTATAAGACATCACATAAGTTATTATCTCAGGGATATCAATCTTTCAATAAATAATACTGCTTCCACTACTTTCATTCTGTATTCCATGAGTACATGTGATATAGCGTTCAAATCTAGTTTCTCTCCTCTCAACATATTCTCAATTACTCATAACATTCTCACCTATCCATTATTCATTCTTCACAAAATAACATATACTTATTCCTCAGCATTATATATATTATTCATCATCACTTACATTTTTACTTCAACAATAATAATAATAACACACCCTTTTTCTCATCTTATATTCCATTTACCTCTCTCCATATTACTATTTATCCTCATCACATTCAGTCACTCACATCACTCATATCAACATTACTATTATCACATGCCTCCTAAAGAAAATAATTGTGTTCAGTTCTCTGCCTCCTCTAATGTGTATATGCCTCAATAGCAACTCCTCTTATAACCAAATATCGGATTAGCTATTGGATGGTTCACATTGCTTTCTAGACTTACCTGCATTCATTAGATTGTAAGTATCTGTATAACTTCAATGTAGGCTCATCATAACTGTATATCATATTAGTTATCTTCTTCTCATTAGCTAACATTTTACTGTATGTATTTTTTCAAATGTCTGTGTGGATGTAGACCTCTGGGTTTATGTGTTAATGGATATTCTAATGAATAACAGCCAGGGTGTGGAATATTTGCAATTCGGTATGGTCCAGAGTATAAGACCTGCCATTTCCTGTTTAAATGTTTCAGTTTTGTGGATTTAGGATGTGTTCTTAGTAAAACTAACTCATCAACTCGAAATGTTTGTGCTTTCCTGACACCTCTGTCATATTTCTGCTTTCTTTCCTTAGCTTTGTCACATAATGTTGTGTAAGCTTGTCTTACCTTTTCTTCTAAACTAACAGGATTTGTTGTTGCTGTACATTTAGGTAGAGGGTCTGTCCATTCATTTCTTTCTGTTTTATCCATAATTAATTCGGTTGGTGTGTATCCAGTAGAAATGTGAGTTAAATTGTTCACTACTTGTTCAAATGGTCTATGTATTCTACCCATTTTGTGTGCTTCTCTGGTGTGTGTGTTCTCAAAACTGTCCAAATTCTCGAAATGTTCTTTCTACTGGGTTCCCTGCCGCATGAAATCTTGAAATTAAAATATGTTTAACATTCTGTTCTTCAATAAAAGTCTTCCATTTTAAACTGGTAAAATATGCTGCATTATCCGTGATCATAACTTCAGGTTTTCCTATTCTTACAAAATAATCTGTTAATAGACGTCTGGTAATAGCAGTGGTAGAAACTGAACGTAAAGCATATAATTTTAAATAGTTTGTGAAAACATCTAACACAGCAAGAATGTATTTCATTCCTCTACGTGCTTGTGGATAGGGTCCTGCAATATCTAAAGAAATTAGCTGTAATGGCCTCTTAGGTATGATTGGATGCAATTCATTCATGCTTGTGCGATTAGAATATTTGGCTTTCTGACATATGATGCATTTCCTAATATTCCTCAATACTCTTCTCCTTAAATTTGGAAAATAGCAATATTGTATAATCTTATCAGTACATTTGGTTACACCATAGTGTCCCCAAGTTCTGTGTGTAAATAAAATAAAATCATCAAGATGAGCTTCATGTAAGCAAACACACCAATGCTGTGATTCAGGGTTTTGTCGGTAGAATAGTACTTCTTTGTGTAATGTGTAATATTTTTCAAGATGTGGGTCTGTTCCTGCACGTAATTTATTCTTTATCTGGATCCACCTGGGATCATTGTCCTGCAATATGGCTAACTTCCTGCACATGTTTTTGTAGTAAGGTGCAAATGTACCGTCATACATGAGTAAAATTTTGAAATCTGGTGTTTGTTCTGTCACATCTGAAAATTCTTGTAGGCCTTGTGGCAAATGAGATAGAGCATCAGCTATAATGTTGGATTCTCCTTTTATGTATATAATATCAAAATCATATTCTTGTAGTGATGCACACCAGCGTGCAAGACGTGAATGTAATAACTTGCATGATAGCAGGAAAGAAAGAGCTTGATGATCAGTATAAAGCTTAGTACGTTTTCCCCATAGAAAGTAGCGAAACTTGCGAAATGCCCATAGTACAGCAAGTGTTTCACGCTCGGTCACTGAATATGACTTTTCGCATTCAGTAAGCGTGTGGCTAGCAAAACTGATAGGTTTGATGACTGTTTGTTCATTTTCTACATGAATTTGGAATAAAAATACTCCGAGCCCATAGGAACTTGCATCTGTTACTAGGCAAAAGTCTGACGTCATGTCAGGATGACATAACAACGGTGCATTTACTAAAGCATTCTTAATCGCATCAAAATCTGTCTGACAGAACTCTCTTTTGAGTAAAGATAGAAGATGTGGACTGTTAAGAAGGTGGTAGGGTACAAATTTCCTGAAGAATGAAGATAGACCAAGAAAGGCTTTGAGTTGTTTACGATTCTGTGGGGATGGAAAATTCTTAATTGCATCAATTTTCTTGAGTCTGGATAAATGCCTTCAGTTGATATGATGTGACCAAGGAATTTGATTTCTCTCCTCCTTAATTTCGTTTTTGATAAATTGATAGTGACACCTGCGTCAGAAAATTTAGTCAGAAGTTGCTTCTGGTGGCAATGACAATGTCGTCAACATAAACTGTGATTTGTGATAACAATTGTGGTCAAAGAACAGCATCTAAGGTCTCAATAAATACTCCAGCACTCACTCGTAGACCAAAGGGTAGAACACAAAATTAATAACTACATCCCTCACATAGAAATGCAGTGTATTTACGGCTGTTTTTATGGAGGTTCACCTGCCAAAATGATGAGCGGAGGTCGATATTGATTAAATACTGTACATTATGAAATTTTAAAAGTTGTTGTTCCAAATTTATAGGTCGTGTTTTAATGGGGATTATGTCTTTGTTTATTTCTCGTGCATCCAGTACTAACATTACACTACCATCCTCTTTATTAACTGCTAGGATCAGACTGCAATATGGTGAATGTGACCTTTCAATGATACCCCAAGCTTGCATTCTTTCAATCTCTTTCAAAACTGCGGGTTTCTTTGACCAAGGAATATTATAATATGTTCTACAGTATGTTTTGTGTGGTTTAACATCCATCTCATAAGTATAGCCTCTAATAATTCCAGGTTTCTCCACAAATACCTCAGCAAATTGCTGCAAAACTTCAAGTAATTCAAATTGTTCCTTCGTCTGATATTCAGATTCTGTGCATTTCTCATATCAATCATTAGGTTTAATTCCCTGAGATACAGCTTCATTAAAAGTTAAATCACATATGTTTGTTGCTGGTGGATACACAAAATGTAACTGTTCAAAATTACCTCTATTGTCAGTTGTTGTTGGTTTACAGTTAAATGACATTTACCTTTTCCTAAATCTATGATTGCTTGATATTCATTCATAAAGTCAATTCCTAATATGCAATGCATAACTAATTTGTCTATACTGCCAGAAAACTGTAATTGAGTGGTATATTTGAAAATGTGAAGTTAATGAGAGCTTGAAATTTCACGTTCTTTGATTTTTTACCGGTGGCACTTATAATTTGACAATTCTGTACTGGCAATGTTTGTATGTTCATTATTTGTTTGAGTTCATTATATTAAGACATTGAAATGACACTTGTCTTAATCGATCCGGTAAAATTATGTCTTGAACATCCTCACAATTAAGTTCAATATTCATTTGACTGTCGGGCATGTTTTGCAATGTGTCACTTTCACTAAGCTCGTCTGCGGAAACAATTTCTACGCGTCTAGCGTCCAAATTGCGATTTTCGTAATTAATTGCAAATAAAATTTTCCAATGGCAAAAAAAAATTAAAATATGATATGTTGAAATCTGAAATTTCTCTTATGGAAATGGATATTTCTATATGATTTTTAATTAGAAATTGAATTATTAAATTGGTACTGAAATTTCCCTCTCACAAATAAATGACTGTGAATATGCTCTTCACTTATCATTTGCAATAATAGTAAATCAATTTTAACTACAATTTGGAAAAATAATTTCGAAATAAATGGATCAGAATAAAGGAAGTACAGATGGCTGCTTAAAACTGGAAAAAATGTAAAATTAGATAAAATGTCCGAAATTTATAATAATTGCACTTGTATCAAATCCGGAAATTGTAAGTCCTGTCACCAGGACGCCAATTGTAGTGTTTCCTTTCTTTCGGGGTTCTGCCGTGAAAATACAAAATAGAAAATCTGATTGGGTTTTGAATTTTGATGGAATAAGTTACGGATAAGGCGGACTTCGTATTATTGATTGAGATAGTGCTGTAATTTGACCGTGCATGGCAGACCGGGTCGGCAACACTACAAAAAGCGACTGTACGGAAACAGCATCAGAAACTAATTTAAATTTACCTTCTAATCTTGTTAGAAACGCAGTACTAATTACAATATAGTCTTCATGGCTGTCCTCCTAATGCTCTTGAAGGACGACCCGTCTTTCACTTTTCTCCGTCTGTTGAAAACTTCTTCAAGTTGTCACTGTCAGGACCAATTTACAAATTCGGCGATAACCATTTCGAATCACTATTGAAACAACTTCGTGTCGTAATATAATTTTAATTTCCACCCAAAAGCGTATTTAACACAGCGCCGAAAAATACACGTATTTCCTATGAAGACAAGAGAGAGAGAGAGAGTAATCAATTAGTTGTTAAAAACAAACACCTACGCAAAAGTAAAAGAAAAAAGATGAAAATTATTTTAAAAAATCGGTCGCTGTAGCAGCGGTCTTCTGCGAGCGCAATCGTAAATTATATCTTTGTATTGGCGGAGGCGCGGTAGTCAATGTACCGTTACAGCAGATATGGATTTAGAACTGGGTGGCTTAGAACTAGTAGATATGAATATGATTATTGTTTCAGTGTAGTGTTCACCAAATGCAAATTACGAAAACTTAGAAAGTTGTTTACGTCACAAAAGAGAGGCAATTCTTGAATTTAGTGAATAGTTATGTTCTCTTTATAGCAACTTGCAACTTGCGGTGATGCTTGCCTCAACACCATTATTACAAAGATAGATACCTGAAGTTACAAAATAACAGTAGTTGACGCAATGGTAGCAGACAAGAGTGCATTAGTCATGAAACTACAAACAAAGACTCTGGGTAACCAACAGACAAATACATGGGGTGTTTCACAGAAGAATAGTGCTAAAAGAAAAACTAGACACTTTCAATGCCTCACTGTCCAGTATAAACTGGCAACAATTAATTACAGAAGCAAAACCCAATGATGCCTTAAATGTTCTTTTCCAGACACTAAGATCCAAATTTGATAAGATGTTCCCGCTGATACCAAAGAAAAGCCACACAGGTAAAGCACAAGGAAAACAGAAAATAGTTAATGCAAAAACATGGTACACATCTGAGCTAGCCAATCTAAAAAACATTGTTCTAATGTGGAATGACTGCCAAAGCAGCCACAGATCCAAACGGTAGACAATTGTTACACAGCAATTAGAGGCCAAGAGATTTTACAGAAAAAAGTGGAAGAAACTTAAAGGAGGGGGAAAGATAGATTCATGAGAGAAGCCCATAATCCGTGGAAAGCAGGCTGGACTCTAGTAAATGAAAATAGGAAGAAGCCTACTTCCTCAGTCCTGGTGACTTCAATGACTACTTTACCAAAGTTATAGAAAACACTGTTGCTGAAATCCCAGACTCGGTTACAGATCCTGCTGTTTACTTACAAAATAAAACTCACAGTAAATTTGAAACATGGAAAAAAGTACATGCAAATGACACAGTGAAAATAGTAAAATCTTACAAAACTTCGGAGAGTCAAGATATCTATGGGATGTCTTGTACTGTCCTCAAGAAAATTATTGGAGAAATAGCTCAGCCATTAGCATCAGCTATAAACAAGTGCCAATCTGCAGGAGTTTTTTCACATTTCTTGAAACTTGCAAGGATGGTACCAGTTTACAAAAAAGGAAACCCAGATAATGAGTCAACTTTCAGGCCAATATAAATCATTCCTACACTAGCAAAAGTGATGGAATCCATAATGAAAGATCAGATCCTAACTTATTTTGAAGAAAACAATGCATAATACAGGGTCTGGAAGGGAAAGACCTGTACCACTGCAGCATTATGCTTATTAAGAAAAGCAATGCAGGCATTTGAGGAGAGTCAGTTTGTGGCACTCACACTGTGCGATCTAACCAAAGCTTTTGACTGCATACCCCACAGGATTTTGCTCAAAAACTAAAATGCTATGGTGTGGGAGGTAAAGCCCTAGCTACACTTCAGTCTTTCTTGGAGAACAGAAGGCAAATTGTTTTAATCCTAGGAGCAACATCCCAGGAACAGAAGGCAGAACACGGCATGCCACAAGGTTCAGTCATAGCCCCCACTCCTCTTTCTCATTTTTGTAAATCATCTAAGCGAAGTTGATGAGACACTACAATCTACGGATGACACCACTCTTATTGCCAAAGGGGAAAATTCTTCCCAGGCAGTCAAAATGTGATGTACATTTCGAAAACGCTAAAAAATGGTTCATCGCCATCAAGATGAAGTAAATGAAGAAAAAACCCAGCGTATGGTATGCAGCCTTGAAAAAAACACATACTCTGACGATGTAGAATCTGTGAAAATGTTGGCTTTACCATAGACCACTAACTCTCATGGAATGGACACACTGTGCATGTATGCAAGAAACTCTCTTGTGTAATATGCCTCCTACGAAGATTGAAAAAAGTCATTACAGACCAGTTTCTGATAACTGTCTACTATGCTTTGTTCCACAGCCACATTCTGTATGGATTGCAGGTATGGGATCGTTTGGCAGTCTGCAAGGATGTGCTGCTACTCCAAAAGAAGGCAATAAGAATTATTACATCGAGCAGCAGCCAGGACCACTGCAGACCATTGTTCAGAACATCAGGAATTATGACTGTTTATAGCCACTATGTATTATTATGAATCATATACATAAGGGAAAACCTAGACACCTACAGCAAGAGGCATAAGGTAAGTTTAGATGTTATTCTGTAATTCATTATATTGTATATCACTTGATTGTAACTTTGACGCAGTCTGTCCAGCCATGGCTGGTGAATGACGAAGACTTGGTAATAAATGGATGCCATAACGTGATCAATGGTCATTGTGAATGTCACGATTTGAAATGAATTGTAGAATTTTTGGATGTGCTGTGATGTGACGGCCATTGTGAACTGATCTTTATGAACTGTGATACAAAAAGTTGGATAACTTTTATTAATGGCCAAAGTGAACTTCATTAATCACAAAGTATAACTTGGCATCTGGCTATCAGGAATTCTGGAGAGTGGTTAGGGTATGCTGCCGGGTGATTAGATTAGATTTACTTTCATTCCAATTGATCCGTAGTGAGAAGGTCCTCCAGTATGTGGAACATGTCAGAAAAACAACAATACATGACAAATATTTACAACTAAAACAAATAAGCTAATGTACCATTCCACAGGTCCCAACTGGAATGATCGTCATTTTTTAATGAACACTAAGAGTCATTTTACAAATACTAATGCACTGAATTTAAAATAAAAAAGTTTTTTATTTATTTATAAGGTAATACAACTACTGTAATACTTATTTACAATGAACACATTACTGCACTGAAATGGTGCAGAAGTTAGATTATACTAGCACACACACACACACACACACACACACACACACACACACACACACACACACACACACACACACACACACACACACATTTTCAATGAACACATTACTGCACTGAAATTGTGCAGAAGTTATTTTGTACTTATATACAAATCAGTTGGTTTTACTAAGAAATTCATCAATGGAGTAGAAGGAGTTGGCCACCAATAAATCCTTTAGGCTTCTCTTACACTGAATTTCATTGGTTGTTAAGCTTTTTATGGCTGCTGGCAAGTTATTGAAAATGTGTGTTCCTGAATAATGCACACCTTTTTGTACAAGACTAAGTGATTTTAAATTCTTGTGAAGATTATTCTTATTTCTAGTATTGATTCCATGAATTGAGCTGTTGGTTTGAAAAAGTGATATATTTTTAATGACAAATTTCATTAAGGAATAAATATATTGGGAGGTATGATGCAGGTGGTGGGGGGATTCCACTTCCATGTACTGTAAGTACGCTGTGCAGGCAACAGAAACCTGTGATTCTTCTACAAGCTCCTGATAACTAGTTTCCTTTACGGAACTGTACCTAGTAGAAAATAAACACCATGATGGGCCAGCAACTGCATTCTTACACCTATTCGAAAAATTTACAATGAAAATAACGCAACAAAACACAGACAGCGACAGCATAGCTCAGCAACAAAGTACCCAAAAATGCAGTCAACAGCGGTTAACGATATGTTGCACATTTGGCAACAAAGTCTCCTGACTGCTACAAGTCTGAACTAGGTAGTTTACATGCAAAGTTATAATGCTCATATAGTATGTTCTTGATCAGCTTTGTGTGGTAAGGTGCTAGGAAGTGAGACAATGTTTCTGGTCACTGATATTTGCTGACGAAAACACACAAATATAAACACATCAAACTATATTTATAAGAGAATAAGAAGAGACTCTTCATATTATCTATTGCGTTTTTTCCTCATTTAACTAATAACATTGTAAACAAACGTAACTTATTTTTCTTCATTAGAGTGGAGATTTAAACCTTAAACGCTCTTCAGTGAATATAGCTACAAATTACTTTCACATTTATCTATAGTGTGGGTGTACACATTTATATGTAGTGTGTGTGTGTAGCTGTGTTCTGTCGCTATAAAACTTAAATATTTTTTTCTCTTTCAGTATCTGACTACGCTTGTGGAACCACACTCAGTAGTAGAAAGTGATCACGGCAGATTTACGATTTATCGTGAAAACTAAGCATAGTAATGAAGAAGGGATAAAAGCAGAGGATCCACCACTACTCTTCGAGTGAGCGCGGCGAGAACAGCTCAGCTTCCGATATTAGCAGGTGACGACACCAGCAAAACTTTCTTTCCGAGGAACATGATCTGAAACAATCGCAGAAACTGTGACTTCGTGGTCCGTTTTCTACCTGTGTGAATGCCGCCATTTGAAATACTTAAGTAAATAATTGCGCTGCGTGTTGTTTTAACTTGACGGGAAGTGTGATTTTGTCGTAAAGGACGTGGTGACAAAATGATTTTTGATACGAGGTAATTTGTGTTGGCTTCGTGTTGTCACAAATTGTAATGTATGCACAGAGGTCTAGAATGTCTTTAATCGTAAGGAAAATAAATATATCGTAGAATTGATACGAGTAGGGTTGCTGAGTAAAGGCCCGTCCACACGCAACGATATGTCTGCGCAAATGTCTGCGCACATCATATGTGCGCAGACAGATCGTTGCGTGTGGATAGAAGATTTGCACCAACCTGAGGTGTGTGCAAACCTGGAAGTTGGAGTTGGAGGTTTGAGCGAAACCTCTCAAATCTGTGGGTTCAAACCACATCTGCGCAGACAAGTTGGAGCGTGTGGACAGAAGATCGCCGCAAATCTGGCGCGAAACAGCTGTTTGCTCAGTCAAGTGTTTGTATTTGTACGCACAGAGCATTAAAATGGCTGATACTCGTCAGTGTTCTCGAGAGTTTGTAAGTGAATTCATTGAAATTTACAGAAACCACCCATGTTTGTGGAAGATTAAAAGTAAAGAATATAGTGACCGAGACGAAAAGACAGCAGCATACAATGCTCTAATTGAAAAATTGCGGTCGAGTTGACGCCTCGGCAAGCAGAGAAACGGTAATAAAAAAATAATTTCGTTGCGAATTGGCGAAATTATTTGCGGATGGATGTCGAAACTTATAATTATCTCTTAAAGCTTGTAACCCCTCATATTATGAGAAAAAATACTTGTATGAGAAGGGCAATTTCTCCTCATGAACGGCTGGCGGTAACATTAAGATTCCTAGCAACAGGAAGGAGCTACAAGGATTTGGAATTTTCATCTGCAATATCGAAACAAGCATTGAGTGAAATAATACCCAACAGATGTGAAGCTATTTACGCTTTCCTGAAGGATGAGTTCATGAAGGCAAGTCAAGTAAATTGTCTGTCAGCGAATTGTTTACCGAAAAGAGTTATCCAAAGTTCAGAAATCTAGAAGATCTGGTGTAGGAGTAGATCAAGTATACCAGCCAACGTTATGGTATTTTGATCTGCTTGTCTTTCTTAGTGATCAAGAAACGCCAAGACCAAGCAGGAATACAATTGAAGATGAAATTGGAGTGCCAATGTGCGAAGAAATGGAACAAGAGGTAATGTAAAACAAAACTGGTTCGCCCTGCAACTCTCGCAGTAAATTTACGTGAGAAAACTGCTTTCGCTTTAGCAGCCACTGTCTACACCATTTTGACCGCTTTCTCTGTTTCCTGCGGTTGGTCTAAATGTTTTTTGCAACACAAGTTGCGAACACAGACCACAACAGAACTTCCTCCATTTCTATATTTCAAAATAACTGAATTAAATTTTGACGTTTACGGGGATCGTAGTCGCTTGCCACTGATATTTCATTTCTAAACCGACAGATGGCAGGCGAGTAGTAGATTGGGGTTTGTGTCGTGTGAACACACCACATTTGCAGCGATCTTTTGCATGTACAGATATCTGCGCCGATAGATCGTTGCGTGTGGACCGGGCTTAAGGGAGAAATTGGCTTAAGTCGAAATGAAGATATTTTCTAAAATTCCGTGGTAAGTGAATGTCGACAGTGAAGGTATGGTGAGCAGTTCAATTAATTATAAGGTAATCATTTTCTTCTTGTACCAATGTTCTTGTAGATTACTTTGTGTGTGAATTTCATTTTCACTATCGAAAGTATTTCCGTTCGATTTTGCCCGAGGGTATCGAAACGTCTAATGTTTGTAAATAATGTAGACGAAGAGCAGTAGACTTATATGTGAACAGTTAAAAATGTCGAAAGCTGCTGGTAGGCTGAAGACCTTGCGTAAAGCCGTTGACAAGGTGCAACATGGAAATAAAATTCGAACCAATATCCCAGCAGGAATGGCAGTTGCCGGTCCTCCGTTAGGACCAATGCTTGGGCAGGTAAAAACCATTTTGAATTTGTATATTGTGACCGCAATCATTTTCCGTACAACAGCCTTTGATGCATTGCGTACATCGTTCATCAAAATGTTTGTCAGAAGCAACTTGAATTTTGTGTTTGTCCTGATCATCTCTCATCATTCGGGAAGTGGTGCAGGCGCTGATGACCATGATGTAGAGCGCCTCATAAACCAACATCACCAACAACTTGAATTTTGTTAGATATTGCTCATTGTAGTACTGCCGGTAGCAGAAGCATCATCTATGTTTCGATAGTATTTTACCATGATACTACATACCTCATAGTCACACAGATTCAACCAAAATATGAAAATGGTTTTACAGATAATAAAAAAAATACCACAAAACAGATCATTTTCCGAAAGTTAGAAGTACTAGTTTTAGACAGATAAGCACTAATACCCATAATCGAAAAACACAAAATCTTGTTAGCCCATGAAAAAGTGTAGCAGTAATAATCTGTAATTCATAACCGGTGTAGTATAGGTTTGTATGAAAATGTCATTTTCATACAGCAAACACTACTTTTCGTTCAAATTACTTTTATCATCATTATTTTTTTTTCTTTTTTTACTCCCTTTGTGCTCCAAAGCAGAAGCTCTGTTCCATAGGTTTTTCAAACAGAAAGCGAAATAAATGGTGTTCTCAGACACACACAAAAATTCATGTGTAGGCCTGTTATTTTGAATGGAATACTTTTATTTTGTGAATGTTCAGTACCTTGCTCCAAAATATTCTTTAAAGATATATGGACATAATTTGGCTCTATAAGGTTTTAATTAATTTTTATTTTTGGATAGTTGAATCTGGAAGTTAACATAATATCAACATCTATATTAATCTCATCAGTTAAATCAAGTTAGTTTCCTTTTACATGAGACTGTCAGCTTAATACCAAGAGAAAAAGTGATTAAAAATCCATACACACGAACATACAATAATTAAATTTCTTAAGTTCAAATTAATTTGTGGTCATGTATGTACA
The DNA here is from genome assembly GCF_023898315.1 of Schistocerca nitens. Classification (NCBI taxonomy): domain Eukaryota; kingdom Metazoa; phylum Arthropoda; class Insecta; order Orthoptera; family Acrididae; genus Schistocerca; species Schistocerca nitens. The sequence goes on along the minus strand of NC_064614.1, from coordinate 922,938,083 downwards.
AGTATTTGCGAACAAATTGGCTCATAATACTACTAACACAGACTCAATTAGTGTCTGGACTGTTGTTTTTTGCTGTAATATACAGTAAAGCGATCGTGGTTTGAAGTGCCACACAAGTAATGTGTTGTTAATCTTATGCATGCACGTAACAGAAGGCATCAGGATCTCTAGTATTAGAAAGAGGAAACTGCATGTGGAAGCAAAGAACAACCACGATTCAGAGTTTGTCAGCTATATAAGGAAATACAAAAGAATGTTTGGCAGAATAGTTAAACAGGCAAAACAAATGGCAAACAATAAATACACATCAGACGCCACAAATAAATCTGAAGCTGTCTGGCAGATTGCCAAGACTGGAATAAGCACTGAAAAACAAAAGGTTTAAACCCTACATTACAAATAACAGGGAAGTTATTACAATTCAGACATATATGCGAAGAATACAACAGGTATTTTATAGATTCTAACAAAACTGATGATCTCCCTCCTTCACACCCAAATCCCAATATAATGCGACACAGATCAGGAGAATTCAAATTTATTCATTTATCCTGCTGTGATTTGGCTAATATTATCAAATCCCTAAAAAATCTCAATCGTTTGACTGGGATGAAATAAGAAAAATAACATAGACAGGATGTGTTTATATTGCATCCTCAACTCTGTCACAACCCCAACTCTGTCACATAATAAATAAATTGTTCGATGAGGACTTTCCAGACAGGCTAAAGTATTCGTAAGTTCTACCTCTCTATAAAAATGGCAGACATGAGGAGATAGGAAATTTTTGTCCAATATCAATACCACAAATTATTTATAAAATATTTGAGCAAATAGTGTGTAACCAATTAGAAAAATACAACAAAAAACAACGTTATTTTTAATATTCAGTATGGATTTAGGCACGACCAAAGCATTGTGCATGTCGCTATTAATGAACTAATCACTAAAATAACCAAATGCCTCAATAACAAGGACAGTGTGTCCGTTATCTTCTGTGGTGTCAGTAAGACATTTAATATGGTAAACCATAAGCAGGTGTTCCTCAAATTAGCTTCTGTGGCTTCCATGACAAATCTTTAAGTTGGTTCACATCTTATCTCAAAATAGGAAACAGAGGGTAGTTAAACATCATAAGGCTGAGAAATTTTGCTCAGTTTGGAAGGAAATTCAAGCAGTTGTACCCCAGGGGTCCGTACTAGGCTGGTTACTATTTCTGTATTATATAAATGACATGCCAGGTAAGGTAACTTCAGATAAGATTCTGTATGCAGACGACTCAACAGCAGTAGTGTGCTGTAAAAACACTGAAGAATTAGCACAGAAAACAAAACAAACCCTCCAAGAGCTCGAAAATTGGATAGGCATAGACCACATCATTTCAGGCAGGCTAGGAAAACATCTTAACTTCATAGTCTTGGATGTTATTGAATTCAGAATATGATAAAATTAAGGGCTAAGTAAGGAACATGTATTTCCCCCCCCCCCCCCCTCAAAAAAAATTTCTTCTCTATGATACAGCCCTCCGAAGATGACACTGTGCGTACCATTTTGAAGATGCAAAATTTTGGGAAAAAATTTAAAATTCTGTATCTCTGGAACAGTTCTAGACATTTTATTGGTTTTTTTTATTTGAAAGATAATTGCTTAATTATTACAAAGAAAGCCTCCATTTGGACTTACCTTCCAAAGTTCTTTTACTATAGTGTTCTGAACTTTATTTTTTTCAATAATACCAATCCATAAAACTTTGATTTTTTTCTGTTGATTAGAACCATGTAGTTCTACATTCCCTGGAAAGGAGAGCTTCCACTTTCAGGCTGAGCAAGTTTTATAAACAATTGAAATTTTTTCCATGCATAAAACATGTTTTATTATCACATAACAAGCTCATAAAAATCAAAAACTATCCTTATTTAACATAATTTTAGCTTTGAAAGATGACTAAGATACTCATTTTTCAAGCATTTTAAATGGTTCAAAAATGTATGTGAAATGTCTAAATACTTAAAGATTTCAATTTATACAACAGCTGTGCACTCAATTTTGTACTGAAATTAGCCACTCAATGAGCTAAAAATGTGTTTCACTGCTTCAGTATCTTCCTTTGATATAGAGTGATGACTTCCTGTTGAACCAATAGGAACTGGAGCACTTATAATCGTCAAATCATTGTGAACAGGAAGTGATCACTGATAGCGTTGTTGCTGTGTTTCAGCTGGAAACATGTATCCAGAAGGTGGTCCATGTGGTAGCATAAAATTCACCACAATTTTGTTTAATCAGCAAAATCACTGTGAAGTACTAAACATAGTTCTTCAGCCTGTACACACCCTGTCACTTCCGCAATGTGTTGTTGTGTCAATTTCTTCAGATGCTGGATGTAGCATGGCATCTATAATCTCTGCAATCCACCAGTCATAGTCATACACACATGCCACAAACATCCCCCATCTCAGGTTGTGAATCTGAATATTAAATTGCTGTTTCTGGGCTGTTGGCTGAACAAACGAAATTTCTTCCTTCTTGCACTTTAAAGTGAGTGCAATATGAGTTCTCCCATTACTTTGAGCCCAAAAATGTGTCTTCTGAGTTCCTTTCAAAGGAGTAGTTTGTTTGGACCATCCTTCTTTTTTCTGCTCACAGGATTCTTCGATTTCCTCTTTGGCCAAAAGAATGAGGCTGTGGACGTGTAAAATATTATGACTCTCGTAAAATCCTCAGCACTCTGAATCACAGCTGTATTTCATACGGAAAGATTTATGTTTTGCAGCATGGTGCTTCAGCAGGCCTCCTACACCATCACAAGGACCCTTCCTGTGATAAGTAACACTGTATACCCAGTCAGTTGGCACAAGTGACTTACTCAATTCAAACAGCTGGTAACGATTTTTAAAATGACTGGGAGAACCATCAGAAATGATGATGACCTTCTCTGCCCCTGTTTGCAGTTGAAGAATTTTGCACATTGCTAGCAAAGCATGTGCTGAGTCATGTCCTATGTCCACACTTTTGGTCTTGTTTTGAAAATATGTCACTCCTGTAAAAATTGAAACCTGGCCATTACTCCAATGATACCCTTCTACTTCTTGTTGGAGAATTACAGACCAGCCCTCAGCAAAATCACTGTGAAGTACTAAACATAGTTCTTCAGCTTGTACACACCCTTTCACTTCTGCAATGTGTTGTTGTGTCAATTTCTTCAGATGCTGGTATGTTACTGCTTTCACTGACCGTTTACGAAGTTCATCAATGAAACTGTCAGAGGCAACAGTTTTCTTAATTAGTTTATTTTCCTCCCATGTCACATATGTAATTTCTGCAGAAATATCTGCTACGTCCTCCGGGCCAAGTGTCTGTAAAGACAGTCCTCCCTTTCCAGGGCAGCCACCACAAGTCTCTCGCTTCACGTCACAGACTACTAATGACTTCACACACCCAACCAAGGTGTCATATGCAACATGCTCCAGTAAGTTCAAATTTCATGCAGTACACACATAAACAGACATCTCTAGGTGTTTATGGAACTACCCACTTAGGTCGTAGTGCATAAAATTTTGATCTTCCAGTATGTGAAGTTGTTCTTATAAATTGCAAAAATTTTCTTTAATACTGCAAGTCATGTGCCTCTTCACTTTCACAATTTTTTGACCTTCAATTGTTACAGTGTCTTTTCTGTTGGCAGTCTGATGAGAACAGCCCCATTTATCTTCCAGATAAAATGACTGCACAATTTGAACTGAGTTGCTTCTACAGGGTGACTATAATAGGGATCTGGTCTTCCAAGACTCCTTTTACAAACCTCGCATTTCTTGATTTGTCTGCCGTGTACTTTGATACTGATGGAATGTGGATAAAAATTGTTTTCTTTGGAAATGTCTGTGGAATAATAATTCTAACTTGCATATTTTCACTGTAGGATGAACAGTATTCAACAGCTGAATTGATATTTGTCAATAATTCCTGGCAAGAGTGGTTTGGTCCATTTTCTTCTGAAGATGGAATTTCTACTTTGAACAGTGTGGTCAATTTTGCTGTAGTGTATTCACCCATCGCTTTAGTAATCTCTCTGTGCTTTCTTGATGCATAAAGCTTATGACCCAACTTCACTGACCACAGTTTCTTAACAGGACTAACAGCTACCTCTGTAGTTGAGTGAATCAGGGTACTTAATTCTTCCTCTGTTGATGCAAAATCTTCATCACCTGCATCATGGGAAGCTTCACCTTGTTCAGATACTATGATTGCTGTTATTCTGTCAAAACATTTACAGCACAAGAAGTCGTCAGTGGAAACATCTTCACTTTGAAACAGAGTCTTCAAATGCAAACACTTCTTGCCAACCTGAACAAACGCTCTTGTATGGATATGCAGATAGTCAGCACACTTAACTCTCCTATGGCCCCAGTCAGAAGACATTTCAAACAGTCCTTTTCACAAAACACACTGCAACTGTGTCAACTGGCAAATTCCTCACGAATACACACTCAGTGGATGGTCTCAGATTTCTTAGAAGCCTCTTCAGTAAACAAATCAGCACCGAATAGCTACATTACAAATACCCGCAATGAACAACCATGACAAAGAAACTGACTAGAAACTACAATAAGGTGTAAGAAATATCTGCAACAATGAAAGTGGAAAGAAATAAATGCAACAAAGAAAGTGGAAAGAAATAAATGCAACAAAGAAAGTATAAGAAATAACTGCAACAAAGGCATTAGAAATAAACATTATAACAAAGAAATTAGTAAAAAACAACTTCACTAAAGACCTAAATTACCCTTGAGAGTTAAGAAAATGTTTTTTTTTTAATAAAACCTGTCCAACTTAAAAGTGGAAGCTCTCCTTTACAGAGAATATAGTACTACATGGTACTAATCAACAGAAAAAACATCTAACTTTTCTGGATTGGCATTTTTGCAAAAAAAAAAATTTCTGTAAATTATAAAAAAAATTCAAAAGGAGACAGTAAAAGAACTTTGACAGATATGTTCAAACAGAGGATACCATTGTAATCATAAAGCAATTATCTTTCAAATAAAAAAAACTCTAATATCTATAACTGTTACAGAGATACAGCATTTTAAAATTTTTCCAAAATTCACATCTTCAAAATGTTGTTCGCACTGTCATCTTTGGAGGCCTGTATCTCGGGGCAGTAATTTTTTTTGGGAGAAAAAAATGTTTCATACTTACTCCAGAATTTTAATATATGTGAAATTCAATAACAACTGAGACTGTGGAGGTAACCCCCTGCCTGAAGTGATACAGACCATGCCAATAAATAATAATGCTATGAAACTAAACCTAACAAAAACACAAATTGTACACTTCAGAACCAAACTGTTGTATATATAACACAGTTAAGTTATGAAAGCAGAGAACTAATCACTGCAGAATCTGTTAAATTTCATGGAGTGACCATAAACAGAAACTTGGCATGGATTGATCATGTGGATTGCTTATTGATCGATTAAATAGTTTTGTTTATGCAATGATGATTCTAAATAAATGAACTGACTTAGCTGTTGGAAAATTTCTGTATCATGCATATTTTACATCATTTGTAAGATATGGCATACTTTTTTGGGGTGTTGAAAAAGGAAGCCACCTCTGAATGTCCAAGCTACAGGAAAAAATTATCAGAGCTTTGACTGGAACAAACAATAGACAATCATGTAAACCTGTATTTCCAAGCCTTGATTTATTGACAATTCCTTCTATGTTTATATATGAAACACTTCTCATTGAGCTAAAAAACCCACGTCTTTTTGAAGGAAATTTGTTTACACATGCTTATGAAACAAAGCACAAACAAGATTACTTATTACCTTGCCACAGACTAACATTATTTGAAAATACTCCAATTTATGTGGTTTTGAAGCTTAGCAATAAAATGTATTCAGAGCTCAAGGACTGCAAGCTAGAATCCACAGGTGCAAACGTTGAAAAATATTCAAAACACAAATGTTACTACAGTGCTGATGATTTTATAAATGAGGAAGGCAAGTAGGAGATATTGCATTTGTGAGGTCAGACGTGCACTCATATGAAACCAGAAACAGGAACTTATTAGACATTCCTTGGATGTGTTTGAGTGAAGTCCAAAATAATTTTGTACATGCTGGCAAAACATTTTTGAACACTATATCACATGGCACAAGGGAACTGCATGAAAATAAATTTAAAACGGTGGTAGACACATGGCTGAAAGAGAAAGCATTCTATAGTACAAGTGAATTCATACAAAATGAAAAAAATAATGCTCTTTTTTATAACAAAAAAGATGCTCTTTTATTGTAAATCTGATTGTGAACTAACAAAATTGTAACTTATGATGTACAACATACTTTGTCTATGCAACCAGTGTAACAAAACTAATTATGGATGAGTTCAAGATGTGCAATATTTATTTAATAATATCTATATACATTAACCTTTTGTATAATCATTTGTATAACCATCTTGAGAACTATTTATCTATTTTTTGAATAATTTGTGTAACCAACTGTATAATTATGTAACAAATGATGATGATGCCTTATACAAAACAACAGTTGTTTACAGGCAAAGGAATTCAATTCAGTTCAATGCAATTCTGTTTTTTCTACATTATGTTCTATGTGTACACTTATGTTCTCTTTTAATGGAGGTATATGTTCTTTTCATATGTGCCCATACTTATAAACTATGTATCTATATTTCTAGATGATATTAATATAATAGAGGGAAACATTCCACGTGGGAAAAATATATCTAAAAACAAAGATGATGTGACTTACCAAACGAAAGCGCTGGCAGGTCGATAGACACACAAACATACACACAAAATTCAAGCTTTCGCAACAAACTGTTGCCTCATCAGGAAAGAGGGAAGGAGAGGGAAAGACGAAAGGATGTGGGTTTTAAGGGAGAGGGTAAGGAGTCATTCCAATCCCGGGAGCGGAAAGACTTACCTTAGGGGGAAAAAAGGACGGGTATACACTCGCGCGCACACACACACATATCCATCCACACATATACAGACACAAGGAGACATGTGCGAGTGTATACCCGTCCTTTTTTGCCCCTAAGGTAAGTCTTTCCGCTCCCGGGATTGGAATGACTGCTTACCCTCTCCCTTAAAACCCACATCCTTTCGTCTTTCCCTCTCCTTCTCTCTTTCCTGATGAGGCAACAGTTTGTTGCGAAAGCTTGAATTTTGTGTGTATGTTTGTGTTTGTTTGTGTGTCTATCGACCTGCCAGCACTTTCGTTTGGTAAGTCACATCATCTTTGTTTTTAGATATATATTTCTAGATGTATACATGTAGTCCTTTTATGGAAGTAAGTGCTCTTAGATATGTCCATATTTACAAACTAGAGAAACAAACATGAAAGATACATAAAAAGAAAGATTTTAAACCACTGTGTAAAATTTTAAGAATCGGGAAGAAATGTAACATACATCTTTTTATGTTGTAATGTGCTTCTGGGAGCATCCATATGCTTTCTTTTAATGTATCTTGTTTTAAGGCATACTTAGGTTTGGCATAGAATTATTGACTGATGAGTCACCAATGTTTCAATCAATTTCAATTATGGTTTCTTTATTTATTTGTGTTGTGTGGTTCTGCCATTTTAGATCTTCTTGGGACCAAACTTCTAGAAATCTTGTGTTATTTATGGTTTCAAGTATTTTGCCTAACAGTCCTATGGTTGCAGTTAGAGGCTGTTGATTCTGCACTGTTTGGATATATAGTGTTTGTTTTGTGTGTGTTTATTATTAAGTTGTTCATTGTGAACCATTCTAATATATGTGAAGTGCTCTTTTTTATTTAATTGTGATTCAGTAATTGATAAAGCTACTGTGGGCTGTTTCTTGCTGCTCCTGGAAATTACAGCTGTTTATGATGTAAATAGAAAACCAGTAACACATTTCCTGTCCTTTGTCTCCCGTGTCCTGTCTTCATCGCCATATCATGTGACATTTTGATTCTCTTCTTAGAAAATTGCAGATTAAGTCCTTTTCAAGTGTGAAATGCATACCATTGTGATGATGATATAATTTGTTGAGAAATGAAATATTTCTTTCAAGTATCTCTTCCATAAGTTGCTGTGACTTACCAAACGGGAAAGCGCTGGTAGATAGACACAACAAAAAACACACAAATATCAAGCTTTCGCAACCCACGGTTGTTTCATCAGGAAAGAGGGAAGGAGAGGGAAAGACGAAAGGATGTGGGTTTTAAGGGAGAGAAGAAGAAGGGTTGATGGTAAAAGTGTGTTTCCACTGTAGGAAGGAGAGTAGGTTTTTGATCAGTCCAGTATGTTTGAGTTTTGGGGTGAAGCTGAGTGTGAAGCCTTTGGAATGCAGTAAAACTTCTGTTGGATAAAGGATCTGCTGGATAGATTAATAATGGTGTTCTGGATTTGTTTGCCCTTTACGGAATATTAGGAGGGGTATGGTAGATAGAACAGGCCAGCAAAGGCAAGGTCTTCTCTTACTGTTGTAAGTTGTAAGAGGATTAGGGAGATGTGTAGGAAATATCTTACAAAGGGGGAAGAGGTAGCTCAAGGATGCCTGTGCCATGGAAATTCGTTTTCATTGTGCTATGTTTGTGCTTGACAATAAATGGCAGAATCTGAACATCGAATGCCTTTGTGAAAGGAGAGCTGGCATCCAGATATGGGATTTTTGTAGTCTGGCTATTATGGAGGATTCCATGAATTAGGCAGCATTTCTGGATTTTTGCGATACATAGCGGTACTGTGAAGTAATGTTGCTACATGGAGCAAGGATCCATTAGGAATGGAGTGTAGCTGTAGGACAAGAAAAGAAATATGCAGGGTGAGTCAGGAGGAAAGGTACATGGTTTGAGGGGTGTCAGTATTAGTGATTCGGAACAAAAAAAAATTTATATGGACATATGAACTATCCCGGATGGTTTCGTAGAGATAACACATTTAATGTACACTGTTGTTTGTTTTCGGTATTACTCAAACATTGACATTCTTTACAGCATACCACAGTAGTGTAGAGGAAGTTGTGGCGAACAATTTAATACAGGGCACTTGTATCTATCAAGTTGTGAAACTACCTCAACCTGGCCTACATAAACCATCTATGTTAGAGGCCTGAGCGTTGTGCGAGATTGTCAACTTTCTCACTCTCTCTTCGCGCGATCTGTTACCCCCTAGAGAACAAATGAACAGCATATTGTTTAGGAAACTTATGTAGTTTAATTTTGTACTACGACCCGTTTTCACTGGAGGATGTGCTTTTCGAGTTATTCGAGGAAAACGTAAACGAGTGATATTAAATGTGTTGCATCTCAGAAACTATTCAGAATAGGGCATTTGTCCAGGTGAAGTTTTTGTTCTGAATTACTAATACTATCACCTCTTAAAGCAAGTACCTTTCCTCGTGACTCATCCTGTATGTGGCACTGGGGAATGATCACAAATTAAATTAAAAACCATGCAGGAGCAACATGGATACTTATAGCTGAAGACTGCAAAGTGTGGAAAAGTCTAACAAGGCCTCTATTTAACAGTGGGTGTCAAATGACTGATGATGATGGAAGCTAAAGTAAACTAACATTATTTTAAGCTTTGGACACTACAGATGTTTGTTATTAAGCTTTTACCAAGACTGCCTTAAATTATTGGTTAAAAATCTTCCTCAAAGTAATACATGTGGCGCACTATTTAGCATAAGCTGTTCACACTCTGAAATTCCTTTGACACCTTAAATTTTTTCCTGCCTAACATTATTGTTGATTTTTTTTTGTAAAGTTGAAATAATTAACAAATAAAAAAAGAAACAATTAACAATAAGAGACTATTTGCTGAATAAGCTTGGTGGTTAGAAGTTCTTATTAAAACACTGAAGTGTTATTTATGATATGTACAATTAAATCTATGTAATATTTAACCATACTTATGAATGTAAGTAAAGAAATAATAAATAACCCACATTTCCTTGTCACATGCTCCCTCCCCCCCTCCCCCTCAGAATTCTCATTCAAAATCTGATAAAGAAAAATTTGCGGGTGGTTCTTTTGAAAAGAATACATGAGATTTCCTTTCCTATCCAACCTTGAAATCAATTTCCAGTCACCTTGTTGTCAACAGTACATAAAACCCTAATATTCTTTTCCTCCATCTTTTTGTGTCAGTCTTAAGTAGTGTTTTATTCCAATGATTGCTTCATAATTATTAATACCACTACACCCACAGCCAATATTGCTGGTTAATGGACAGTGTTGTGCAGGGTTAAGATGTTCATTGTTTGGGTCCTCTTAGGCACATTAAGTTTATAACTGTTCTGATACTGAAAAGAACTAATTTTTTTATCTGCAACCATAAGAGAAATGACCTCTTGACACCATTATGGCTCATTTTGTGTTTTGCATTACAAAACTGATATTCTATTGTTCTTTTGTCTTCAGCATGGAATCAATATTGCAGCTTTTTGCAAGGATTTCAATGAAAGAACAAAGAATTTAAAAGAGGGAATACCTCTTCCATGTAGAATTACAGTTAATGCTGATAGGAGTTATCAGCTTATTATGCATAAGCCACCTGCTACATTTTTCCTAAAACAAGCTGCTGGTATACAAAGGGGTGCTATGGAACCAGGTACGAAGGTTTGGCAGTATTTGTGTTTATTTAAATCATACTCCATTGCTAACTGTACTAGGATACATTGAGTGAATTAAATGACAAATATCAATCTTTCCTCATTGCCAACATGAAAAATTTTAAAATGTTTGTCATGTATAACAATCACAGTTTTATTGTTAGTAGTCAGTATTTATATGTTACATCTATGATTGCATATTTTAAATTGAGTCTCTTGACACATGCTTTCAAATTTTGTTGCTAGTTGTTGTTGTCACATTTCTTTTCATCTCAGTTTTGCATTATTCATAACCAGAATATACTGCTGAATGATGAATGAAATCAAAGTTTCAGGATAGAAGCAACAAACAAAAAGTAATTTCAGTCACACAATTCCAGATGAATTCTGGGTGATACATTCTCCCTCTTAAGATACAGAATCTAATACTGTATTGTTTGGTCATGGGACACTCCATTTTTGTTCCTTTTACAAGTTGTGACTTTCCATTGTGCATTGTAATTTGTGCTGCAGAGAATTTTAAACTGTGACCATGTAGGTCATAGGGTCATTCCATGTCAAGAGGACCAGGGGTCCCCACTTGACCATCTCCAAATCTATCTTTGGTGGCTAAATACCAAATTTCAGTTCAGTATCTTCAGTGGTTGAATTCTTAGAGGATTTTAAAGAGAGGCTACTCACCTCCACATCATGTACCAAGGCGCAAATGCGCCAACTTTGCTAGGCTTTCTTAAAAGTTCTAGCAAACATTTGGTCATTTGCTTTAATATACACAGACAAGTTTTCATTCTGAATCACATCGTGGCAAAAATTAGGGATTTAGCCTTACCTAAATATAGATACAAGCCTCTAAAGCGGCTAAAAAATTTGTCGTGGTATTTGGAGAGCCACGGTTTGACCGACCATTGCTACTTTTCATATGAACCAATCACACCAAATCTTCAGAGGGTTATTCATATCTATGATGTCTATGTATCGACCAAATTTAATTAACATTGGATGCCCAGATGAAAACATGTGCATCTGCAGAGTTGGTCAAAATTTTCTAATTGCAAATTTTAGGCTATTTTTGGGGGGCAATATCTCAAATGTGTCTTCTTCAAACCTCTTTTTCTTGCTACAGCTGGAAAAAGCATGCTTTAAGCTTTCAAAGAAATATTGTTTAATTTTTGGATCTTTCAGTTTGACGAGTAAGAACACATTTCAAAACTTATTATTTTAGCACTTCGAGAAGACTGAAAAGTCAAATATTTTGCTCATTAAGTCCCATAATTAATTATTTTTATTCAAGCATATAAGCCAGTTTCAAACAGTAATTTAGCACATGACATGAAAACAAGTGTAGTACAAAACACAGCAAATTTGCAGAACAAAAATACTAAAGATTCAGTTCCATGTTTGGTTAAGTTCAGTTCCATGTTTGGTTAAGCACTTCTACAATTTTGTCAATGACAGATTGTGGATAGCTGTATTGTCTTCCTGGTGATGCTGATGAGGCTTCCAAAGTCATGAAGATATGTTGCTCAGGAATCCAGGAGGTATCTTTAGCAGTCGACCAGTGGAAGGAACGAGCATGACTGTGTGGGTGCGTAAAGCTGATGACGATATCTTGTTGTTCATGTGAAACTTCACACGTTTACAGCACACCAAAAATTGCCATACATACAAGTAACATACTATTCTGGTTGTAAACTTGGAATTTCTTCATCTGCTTCGAAGGCATTAACTGTGAATGCTGCAGAATCATGGGAAACTCTGCTTACTCTGAGAAGATTACAATTAATTGATTTTCTCTTGTTCCAGATACTGTATGTCCCATGGTAAAACTTGTTTCTTGATCTGGGTGAATTTTTTCAGTTCCTTCTTTTGGTACATAAAAAAGCTTTACGACTGGAATACTATCATCACAGAATTTGAATAAATCATATGGAGTTAATATTTGACAGTGATGCCAAAATCCTTTTCAAGCAGGCATAAATTGATGAAATTTTTGAAATTCTTATATTGAACAGCTGAATCATCACTAAAGCAATAAATGTTCTTAATGTTTTCAGTCTTTGCCTTTAAATATGCTATCTAATTTATTTGATAGGCATGGACAGCAATGGTATTATGACAGAACAGTCGCTGATCATATGAATTCTAATACTCTGACATTCGTTGCCATCAAATTAGACATCAGATGGATGAAATGTGGCCTGACTATTCTCCCAATGGAATCCTTGCACAGTATCCTGAACAATGAATGAATAATTCTCAGCAAAATCTATCAATATCATTAATTCATTTTCTGCAAGATTTCTTTCTAGCTGCTTAAGATATAAACTTTGGTGTTCTGACACAAACTGATGGCTTCTTAAACTGGTAATTTTCAAAATAAATGCTTCCATGAAATCTTCAACAGTTCTCTGGCAAGTCTCCAATGTGTGTCTGCCAGCATGGACCCATTGCTTGTATTCCATTGTTTCTTCAGGATCATAGTCTTTTTTAAAAGAGTCTTCAAGAAAAGTCTCTAGTTGCATTTTTCCTGGACATTCCTCACAATTTTTTTTATTTTTTTTATTCCAAAGTGCTCACAGTTTTTTTTTCCCATCAAATCCCTGTAGTCATCTTGAATGGATGTTGCTGAAGCCAACATTAATTTGACATTTTGATGAATTGCACATACACACACTGAATGTGATCCAGAAGCGCCAGCTGTACTACACCATTTCAGCCTGAGCTTACAAAATTTTGAGAAGCTTAGTTCATTTCCATATTGCTTACAATAAGCAATGAACATTTTTTAAGGTTACAAAGGAGCAGCCATTTCTCCTTGTGAATCTTTCCCCATTTATTCTTATAACAGCACAATCCTTTTTGCCCGGGCATAAACAAGAAGAGTCATCATCTTCAAAGAAAGTGACGACATTTTGTTTCATTTCATGAATGAGCTTTTTCCCCATTTTCCATCTTCTGTTTCCAAACCTTCTTCATCTTAGCTGAAACAGCAAATTCTTTAGCCATTTTTTCAGTAGTGCAGTTATTTGGGGCCAGGGTCAAAATTTGAACTTTACTGCTATTGCTTGAAGTCTGAAGTTTAATCTTAAGTTGTTCAATTAAGATGTCCATACCTTTACATTTATGACACTCTTCCATTTGTATCTGAGCAATAACTACTTGGCTCACACCAACAGCCTTGGCAATTATCTTTGTAATGCTGCCTCGGGCTTTCTGACATTTACACTTGATGTATCCCATTGAATCCCTTTTGCTGATCTGTTGAAGCTTTTGTAGTGATTCTCCAAGTGATGATAATGAAGTTTTAGGAGTAAAGCCAAGCATCGATGACACCCACGTCTTCTGTGGATGGTGATTCTTGCTTATCCTGGTGGGATGATTGTTTTGGGCATTTGATGTCTATATTTGCTACAAATTTTCTGACAAGGTTTAAAAACTTCATTAGTCAGTGACTTTAACCTATCGGACATTGCAGTGTTTACAAGTGTTATTTGTTTGTCTTTACCAAATGGGTTGTAGAAATTCTTCTGGAATTGAAATTTTGTTGTCAACTAGGCACTCTGGTATGAACAAATTTGGGCATCTTCAGCAAAATCAAGCCCAGACCTACACTGAAGAAGCTCCTTGTTAATAGGGGACATGTCCTTAACTGATTGTAGTTCCCTTTTTCCATAATAGAATGGTGATGTCTCCAGACAATAGTCAGTATTGATTTTATATAAAATATACAAATTAGGCTAATAAACATATTGTTTTAGTGCTTACCTTCAGCTACAACAATGATTACTGATTATTCAAACACTCAGTACTCAACAGTAAGATTGTACAGTGTCAACATCAAAGGTTTACACCGCACAAAAGACTGACACTGAAAATTGCCAATAATGGAAGCAGCAATTGAAAGTGGTGATTCAGCAATGTATATCACTGCTGTGAAGGTAGAGCCTTAAAAAATTATTGCTGCTTTAGAATACCAATGGAAACAGAGTGACAATGCACTGTAGGGTTAAAACTTCTAAAGCAACATAACATTCCGTTATGATCTTCTAGATTTTATAGTCTTCAGAGCACTTTCTGAGGTTTTTATTATATTTATATTTTACACTGTAAAATAATGTAAAAACACTTCCTATCAGCATAGTTACTTTCCCTAAGCCACAGGAAAATCTTATACTATTAAAAGGCACTACAATTACACTTTTTTTATTTACAGCTTCAGATCGTATTAATTTTTGTATTTATTAGTAATCCATTTTCCCTACTTTTGATAGGTATTCTTACTCATCAATATACAAGATACAGAAATTAAACAGTATAGCTTTGAAAGCTTAAAGTATGCTCTATCCAGCTGTGGCAAGAAAAAAAGGATTGAAGAAGACACAGTTGAGATATTGCCCCCCCCCCCCCCATATAAAAAAAAAAACTTAAAATTTGCAATTAGAAAAATTTTGCTAACTTTGCAGATGCATATCTTTTCATCTGGGCACCCAGTGCCAATTAAATTTGACTGATATATAGACATCATAGGTAGAAATAGCCATCTGAAGTTTTGGCATGATTGGCTCATACGAAAAGGAGCAGTGGTTGGGCAAATCATGGCTGTCCGAATAGTGCCCCAAATTTTTTTGCCACTTTAAAGGCTTGTTTCTATATATAGATATGGCTAAATCTCTAATTTTTGACATGGTGTGATTCAGCATAAGAAGTTGTCTATGAATATTAAAGCAAATGACCAAATGTTTGCTAGAACTTTTAAAAAAGCCTAGCAAATTTGGCACATTTGCACCTTAGTACATGATGCGGAGGTGAGTGCCTCTCTTTAAAATTCCCTAAGAATTCAACCACTGAAGATACTGGTCTGACATTTGGTATATAACCATCAAAGACCATGTAGAACCTTCACACCAAATTTCATTAGATTTGGAGATGGTTGAGTGGGGACACTGTTTAATATTGGTCCCTCTGATGTGGAATGACCCCATACTAATTTTCGTGCTTTTTAATCCTATGTGCCATGTCTTACATCAGAACTGCCAAAATGTCTCATTTCGGTAATTTTTTGCTGTACCTGGATGTTATTCACCATCACTATCTTCCAACTAGTTGCCACACAGTTTGTAGTGCCTCTGTCATGCAAGCTATAACCATGAAATTGCTCCTTGTTAGTTTACTGTGCCTCACTAGCAAAGAACCCTTTGAGTGCGAGGTCGCAAAAGGCCAATGATGTTTATGGCATTTAATGCCCCACAATATTGGGTGCTATTGACAACAGGGGAAGGACTGGGGGTATCCAATGAGGAGCACAGCATGAGACTATGGATCGTAGTTGAACTGCTTAGTTGACAAGTAACTCATTACAGTGTTACTGGTGTTGATCCAAAGCAGAACAATGGCAAAGGTAAACAGAGCAAACATTGTATTACATTTAAAACAACAGTGCCAAAGTTGACGTTTCATCAGAAAGAAATCCAAGGAATTTTGCAGATTAAGAAAGAATTGGCAGAAGAAATATTAACATGTCTTGGGGGATGAGTGAGTGGAATGTGTGGTGGTGTCATGCACGACTCTGTGGACAATGTACACGAGGAGTACAGTGACGATAATACATGCCTAACGAGTGAAAGTGAGTTCATCATCTTTGTCGGACAGGGAGCCATAAATCAGGTCTCCAGTGAAATGTAGTAAAGTATAACTGTCCGAGGAGCGGGTACTAAACATAATTACGTACGTGGAAGATAATCCTCAGCATAGTAAAAAATTAGTGATGAACAGATTTCAAATAAGCCCACAGCAATATGATCATGTAGTGCATAAGAAAAATTACGGATATTTGAGGGAGGATAAGGCATACTTGTTACAAAAACTAGTGTTTGTGTGTTTCATGGATGCTTTACAGGATGCGCATCATACTGTATGTAACATAGATTACATTGATTTTAAGGGAAGCAATGGATGGTTACATAATTTCAAACAGTGCTCCAGAATTGGAAGATGTAAGATAACGAAGTTTCATACAAAGCATCAACTTTTCGATACAGCAAACTGCAGAATCAGCCTGAAAATTTGTAGTAGCTGAGATAAATAAACTTATCCCATTGTTCATTAGGAATTTGTATTCAACTCTGACCAACTGGGATTTGAAGAGGAAATGCATTTGAAAGGAACCTTGGATATTAGGGTACTAAGAGAGTTGTATCAAGATAAACTAACATCAGTGCTTTAACATATTTGTATAAAATTACACTGACTGTTAATCGGGATGGTCGATTGGCTGGAAAGTTATTTATGTGCTGTGAGAAATTGGATGTGCTCTGCCCCCACAATTCTATCTTGTGTGTGTGACTTTCAAGGCCAGTGTGGAATATTATAGTCCCAGAAAACAACACAACACTTTCAGATGAGCCTTTCTAAAGATTGAACTTGCAACGTCACACTTAAGGAGTTCCTTGTAAGAGGTGCAATATGATGAGCTTAAGAGAACTACAAATATGGTATGAGCACTGCTTTTGGCCAGTAGCTGGTCAAAATAACTTGCTTTTGGTTGATTCCTGGTCTGTGTTTAAAAATCATACTACTTTACAGCAAACTCTCTCTCCTGAGAAGCGTGTGACATTGCAGTTCGTACTATCTGATACCACAGGACAAATTCAACCTCTGGATGTTTGTTTTTTCTGTACTTATAAAGTATAGTATTGCACTATCTGCAACTATGTCTTAAAAGATAGCTAGTTTCATAAGCTCCACGACAGACTGTTTCGTATTTGGTTGCATGTCATCACATTCCATCAGTCCTTATCATCCTGTAAACCAATATGATTCTTTATGCATTCTTTAAGAGTGGATACCTAGCTGAACATCCTGCGTGATTTGTAAATCCCAAGGAGTTTTCTTTTGATCTTGATGGTGCGAACGTTTCTGATCACTGTGGTACGCCATTTTTCATTTTGTGTTCATGGTGCAAATTTATTGTTTGTTTTGAACAATTTTTTGCTTGTTGACGATATCCAGTTTGTGGAGCGTAAATACATACATCCCATAGAAGGTTGATCTCTGGATCTCTCAGATACATTTCCTCGAGCACATGCTGAGTCATTGGCAGCTAATATTTTTCCTGTCATATTTGTTAACAAAACACTTTCAAATGAGCCTTTCTAAAGATTGAACTTACGACCTCACACTTAAGGAGTTCCTTGTAAGAGGTTTTCTTGAACAATTGAATTCTTTTTCACATTTAGCCTTTCAGCTTATCTTTCATTTGAGAGTGAGTAAAAAGTAGTGAAAACCAAATTTTTTGAACACGAGACCAGTAAAGTATGTTTACTGTGAGCCCTGTATGCTTGTATTTTGTCCTGAAAAAGGAACTGCTTTTCTAATGTTTAATGCCCCTTCTCACTCCTCTTAGAACATGGCACTAGAATAGTGAATTAACAATTATGAGAAGAAGTCAGAGACACTCACAATTACAGGTAGAGTTTTTAGGCAAAATAAAAAAATTCACTTCTACTCGAGTGTGACACATTATTGTTCATAAGAAAATTAGCTCTTGACCATGTCATCAAAATGCATGAAATATTATTAAAGTGTAACTTCCCTGTGAATTTTAGAAATAGTCCGCATGTTTTCATAAATATTTAGAGGTAAACATTTCCAAGCTTGCATTGCATTTGATCAGCTTAGTTATAAATGGAATTTTGTTTCAGGAAAAGAAATATCGGGAAAAATAACACTAAAGCATTTGTATGAAATAGCAAAAATCAAATCAGAAGATCCTCCTTTGGCATGTTACACTTTAGAACAAATATGTGTAATGTTGGTAGGTGTTGCAAGATCATGTGGCATTGAAATAACAAGAAATATTGACTCAGTTGAATATGGTGAATTTTTGGAAGAAAGGAGAGAAGTTGTTGAACAACAGAAGAAAGAACTTCAAGAGAAAAAGGAAGCTCGGATGTTAAGAACAGGCTAATCACTCTCTCTTTGTATCTTCCTTTGTTGTGTAGTTGTAAAAAGAAAGTTTACTGTTATTAAAAACAGAAGAGATACGTACAAATATTTCTATTACACCTGTAACTCCTTAATTTTGCAAGCCCAAGAGATATAGAGGTAACAGTTTTGTCTAAGTGAGTCTTTATTGAAAATGATTAGGATGGATGAATTGTGATGTATGAAGTTGTGAAATGGTGAATAAGTGGCCAGCACTAGCAGCCATAATCACATTAATTTTCAGATGATTTCTTGTCATTGCTCGGACCAATAAATAAAGATTCATGGTCATTACCATGACAACCCTTGGAAGTTATTCATTGCTGCACTAAGACATATAACATATAAAAGATATACAACATATAAAATACATATCACATATAACATATAAAAGACATATAACATACAAAGTTCTCACCTCAGATTTAGGTAGACGACTTCCTTCTACCTGCTCGAGCCAGCATGCAATGGATTGCATCGGTACAGTACCAGCAGTGCTTTGGAGTGTGACTGTTGTGCTTGTGGGCAGACAATTATTTCCTCACAGTGTCTTCGGCTTGAGCTACTCAAAAAAAAAAGAATGCTCTTATAGACCGGCTTGCTAAATATAAACTGAGCAACAAGGGTATCTTATTTTAGTAAATCTGTTACCAGTATAACTAAGGACTATAATAAAAACATTGTGTGCTCTCTTTCTCGACACACAGTAACTAATTCAGAATAATAATGACACCTGCTATGATGTTAACCATGGCACTGGTTTTACTTTCAGGCAGTGTCAAGGGCTTGACATTAGGTAACCAAACATGAACAAATAAAATAACATACAAATACATGCATAATTATTAAAAGATTGATGATCCAGTGTAAAGTTCAAATTCAGATGGTTACCACTAATATTTATTGCCGTACTATTTGCTTATGGAGTTAATCATGCCTACTTCCATTCTCATTGAACTAGCTAATTCTGTTACATAAAAAACTATTATTATTGTTTTTTGCTTCAATATGCAGTAAAGCAGTTAAGCAAAGTGATCATCTTTTGAAGTAGAATATGAGAAACATTTCATTGCTATAACAAACACACACACACACACACACACACACACACACACACACACATAATACTCAGAACACACACACACACACACACACACACACAAATGAACTAGAATAAAAACATGCTTGAAAATTAACAGCAAAGAACCAGCAGAGGCATAGATTTTCATTTGTAACACTTCCACTGGAATCATTACCTAATAAAGAAAACTTTGACATTCCTTAATCATATGAAGAAGCCTTGTTCTTGTGAGTGATTTAGTTAACATATCAGCCAGCTTCTACTGCATTGGGACTTGTTCCCCTGAGTTTTATCTTTTCTCTAATAAAATGATTTTTGATATCAGTATGTCTTATTCTTCCACGGCAATCACTTGTTTTGTATACACCAAATACATATTTATTATCGCAATAAAGTTTAATGGGGTCACTTTCAGGGCATGAAGAGATTTCTTTTTTGACCTCTGTAGCCAGAATGCATCTCGACAAGTTGACGCCAGGGCTACGCATTCAGCTTCAGTAGTTGATAAAGCTACTGCAAGTTGTTTCTCGCTGCCGTAGGTAATAACACCTTGAATTTAAACAGAAAACCAATGACTGGCTTCCCATCCCCTTTGTCATCAGCTCAGGCCTTCACAGACCAAAATTACCCTCCCAACCTTGTACAGAAACAGATTTCCTGTGTCTTGTCCCTCCAGCCACCCACTACCTCCCACAATTGCACTGTCCAGCCACAAAGGAGCACTCCCCTCAAGACTCAGTATTATCCAGCACTGGAGCAACTGAATCACATCCGCGCCACTGTTTCAGCTACCTCTCACTGTGCCCTGAAATGAGGAGTATCGTACCCACTATCTTTCCCACCCATCCCACAGTGGTGTTACACCACCCACTGAACCTATGTAATAGCCTTGTCTACCCCTACTCCCAACCCTTTGCCTGATGGCTCATGTCCCTTTAATAGACTTAGACGCAAGAGTTGTCCCATATATCCTCCCAACATCATCACCACTACCACCGCCACCACCACTACCTGCACCACCTACACCTACACTGTCAAAGATAGGGCTACCTGTGAAAGCAGTCACGTGATCTGCAAATGAAGCTGGAGCCACTGTGCTGTTTTCTACGTGGGTATGACAAGCAAAAAGCTGTCTGTCCAGGTGAATGACCAACGACAAACTATTGCCAATGGAAAACTGGACCACCCAGTAGCCCAGCACAATATACTTCACTCCAGTGACTGCTTCACAGCCTGTGTCATCTGGATGCTTCCTACCAACACCAACTTCCTGAAATGCACAGGTGGGAACTCTCCCTGCAGTATAACCCACATTCCTGTATGCCCCTGGCCTCAACCTTTGTTAGTCCCTGTCCTCCACCCACCTGTCCCCTTGCCTGCTCCCATGACAGTACCACACAGCCTTCTATTCCACTAATGCACCCACTAGTCTCTCCCCCCCCCCCCCCCTCCTCTATCCTCTACTTCTTTTCTGCTCTTCTCCCCCCCCCCCTCCCCCAAAAAAAACTTCCCGACTCCACATAGTAGCCCTGTCCTGTCCTGCTCCCCCCTCCATGTTCTTGCTTGCTCCAACAAGCAGCACTACGCCCTCCCCCACCCCTGCACTGCTATTCCGCCCTCTTCCAGCCCCGGGCTCTTCCTTGTCTCCACCACCCACATTGCTTCTCTCATCAGGAGCAGTTGTTCACGATCCGGCCTCAGTGGCCAGAGACAGTGGTAATTTTTGTGAGAGTTGTGCAACTATCCTTTTCCTAATGTTGTCATTATTCCATCCTGGATTTTACATTGTTTGATTTTTCCCATATTTGATTTTCAGCATGTGAGTGCAATTCTTCTTTAATTGCCTGAAGCCAGTTGTGTGACAGTGTACTTTTTAAAGTTGCTTGTAATGATGATGGATCCGAATTCTCTGTATCTGTAAAGTAGTAGGTCACATAATCAATCGTCTATGTTGTTTTCAGGATTGTTGATGACCTTTTGAGTGTTCAACTTTGCTGTGAATTTTTATTTGCATCTGATGAATTTTCACCTTCTGAGCTGCTTTCATTGGAACTGTTATGACCGGGTAAAATACATCTTGGTCATCACCTTTCTCATTAGTAATAGGTTCAGATTCAGCTATTTCTGATTCATTTTGCTTAATTTCAGGAGTAATTTCCAGTTCCTGAGGCTTTGTAGGCACTATTATATGGCAATATGATTTGCTCTGTTCACGACATGCTACCAGTATGTGTAAATGTCTTTTTATCCCATTTATACCTGCTTGCTTTGGGTAGATGAACAAAGGCCTTGCTGCCAAATATTTTTAAATGCAGAAGGTTTTTTCCAGATAAATACTTCTGGTATCGTGCTTTTTAAAGATGTTTGATCTATTAATGAGGTATGCAGCTGTAGAGACTGCTTCCTCCCCCCATATGATTTTGGTAGTAAACCTATATCAGATAATAAGCATCTGCCTTTCATATTAATGTTGTGTTATATTTTTCTAATACATTGTTTTGTTCCAGTGTTTATGGTACTATTGTTTGATGAATTATTCTTGTGGCCTTTAAGAAGTTTACTAGTCCTTGTTTCACATATTCCTTCCCACTGTCTGTGTGTGAGATACAAATTTTGCAAATAGCTTATTTTTCCACCAACTTCTTGAAATGTCTAATAGTTCTTGGTTTTTGTCACTTAGAGTGTACAAAAATATCGCCCCTGTATAATCAGCTATTAAAGTCAGGAAGTATCTGGCCCCATCAATTGATATTGCTACCATTGGTTTGTACAAGTCAGACTGTATTAATTCAAGGATACCTTTGTTCTGGAGTTAGAATCTTGGAATGATAAAGTTTTCTGTTTACCATCCAAGCACACATGTACCACATGGAGGCTCAGCAGTTCCCATAGAATTACTGCTGCAACCAAATCTTTTTGCAAAACTTCCATTTTATCCGGTCTTAAATGTCTTGATCTCCTATGCCACAAGTTTGTGTCATTTTATAGTATCTGGTTGGTCCAATTTTGTACATGTCTTTATCAATTATTGCTGTTGCAAATAGATTATTTTGTTATTATAAATGCAACAGTTTTGTTAATCAGAGGTGATGGAATGTCCCTTTTCCACTATCTCCTGTACAAAAAATAAATTTTTACTTAACTGTGGCAAGTAAAAAACATTGTTCATAGTCTGGCTTCAGCTGCCAGAAAATGAGGTTGTGTGTGTGTGTGTGTGTGTGTGTGTGTGTGTGTGTCAGTTGTGTAATTTTGGCAAAGGCCTTCTTGGCCGACAGCTTATTTTGTGCCAATCTTTTTGTTGTGCCTATCTGCAAGTTAGCATCTCCATTATATGGTGAGTAGCCACTATCCTTTTGATAATATTGGTATGCTGCTTCTGATTTACAGTTCTCCATTCGAGTTATGTGGCATGTAGTCAGCAAACCAGTTATCCTCTGAATCTTCATTCACCTCTTTTAATTTGTCCCAAACAACTTCTGCAGTTCTTGTGTTCTGCAAGTACACACAAATTGCTGGATGAACTGACAATACTATTTTTGCTCTAGCATCACTCACTTGCGACTTTACCTTTATTTCACTTCAGATGCATTCCCACAGCATTTCAAATTTGAAGCTACGTTTTCATTGGAAACTGCCATGTATTGTAGTTCTCTCTTCCTTTCAGTTTTTCTACAAGCAGTAATTAATTTAAAGCCATAATTCTGGCTAAAATAAATTGCTAAACTTAGTTATTTTTTGTTTTGTAATTTTTAGCAAACTACAGTTACTGGGTAGACTGCACTGGTAACCTTTAATTCTTTACTTTAAAATTCAACAAATTGATCACAGATTGAAGTAGAACATACGAAACATTTTGTACTAATGCAGTTCAGAAGCCAGTCAGTTCAGAAACATTTTTCCACCCAAGTGTTGTACCATTTGGCATCCTCCCCCTGCCCCTACACACACACACACACACACACACACACACACACACACACATACACACACACACACAGACAGAAAACTTCCCCCCTGTCCCCTCTTACACTTTCACCCATGTCAGTTTATGCTAGTAATAGGGATATACATGGTATACACAAATGTTGCACATGGGCATCCTAATGGCTACAACTAATTGTGATACATACTGTATATAGATCTTGTAGTTGTGGTGCCTCTTGCTGCCCTCCCAGTTTGGCGCCCCAAGCAGCAGCTTGTGTTGCTTGGTGCTTAAGCCGGCCCTGTTCGAAAAGCACACATTTGAACAAAAGTTAAGAACATGCATGGAAATTAATGGCAAAGAACATTTACAGTGTGAGTCACTAACTATTGCCACTTAGAATAACTCTGAAAGTATGATAGTAGCTGAAAAGTTTATGGGACAAATGTTGCATGGGACAACAGGGGCCATAATATGATGTTGGTTTTTTGGTGCTAGGTGGGGTCGCATCAGAGATATGAAGGTCAACTGTGTTTTTTTTTTTTTTTTTTTTTAAATGGGATGCTATAGTTTGGTACTTATTTTCTGATAGTGGCTATCAAGACAAATCCAATTATGTGCAACAATAAGGTCTTTGAAGGTCAACGAAGGTCAAAAAGGTGGCATTAACGCCCATTTACAGAAGGTGTTTGAAGTGATGACCATTGGTATCAGTGCAGTGCTGCAATCTTCTTATCATGGATTGAGTGGTATTCCTTATCACTTCAGCATTCTCTGTAAATGAGAAGCATATTGACTTGTTCTTCGAAGGAATACATCATTCCCATTCGCTTGATTAGATGATACTAGTCTTACCATTCCTATTAGTGCACAGAATAATATAAAAACTATAAAACAAGTACCTAAAT
This sequence comes from Schistocerca nitens, assembly GCF_023898315.1. Classification (NCBI taxonomy): domain Eukaryota; kingdom Metazoa; phylum Arthropoda; class Insecta; order Orthoptera; family Acrididae; genus Schistocerca; species Schistocerca nitens. The sequence continues at coordinate 922,913,563 of NC_064614.1, read as the reverse complement.
AAGCCACAGTGAGCAGAAAAAAAACAAAAAAACAGACTGCCGCACATAATCAGCACCCTCTGTTAGTGCTAATGCCAGAATGCCGCATAGGCGAGAAGTGGTTAGAGGAACGTGACTGCCAGAGAATCCCTCATACCCTGCGGTACACTGTTGCAAGAAAAGAATGATAAAACTCTATACCAGTGCATGAACAAGATTAGCTAGTTAATGAAGTATATTATGTAAACAGAGAAGAAACAAGAAAACACTACAGTTATGAACAATATGTCATCACCATGCAATAAATTAAATAAGTTTATCAAAAATAAACTTAAATCAGTTTAGACATTCAATAATTATTTTGGGGTCAAAAACAGTTCAGAGCTGGCAAATCAAGGATATACGTATACCAAATAATGCAACATTAGCATTCTTGGATGTAAAAAACCTCTACAATAATATCCCAGTAAAAGAAACTATTGACATTATTAGATGTAATCTCATATTCCATAGCAAGATTAGTACTGTAGTGTGTACAGAACTAACTGAATTTCTGGGATTTGTCTTATTTCATAATTTTTTTTACCGTCAACGTAAAAATATATAATCAACAAGATGGGCTTGGGATGGGTAATAGTCTAGCTGGTACTTTAGCAGATATTTTTGTGAACGATTTACAAAGTAAATTTTTTGCCAAGTTTCCACAGTTAAAAGATAAACCCATTTATTACAAACGGTATTTTGACGACATTTTATTATTGATAGAAGGCGACACCTATGAGGTCAACGCATTTGCCCAAGCAATATGTAGCATGCAGCCAAAAATAACTATTACTACTAAAGTTGAAAAAGAGAGCTCCAGTAACTTCCGTGAACTTACTATTAGGAAAGATGACAACAAACATAAGTTTTTGACTCACCGATACAAAAAGGACATTTCACTCCATGATTAACTGGCTCATTCGTCTACACTTGACCGAAAGCGAAATATGTAAAGAACTCAGCATTTTAAAGCAGATTGTGGTAGCTAACTGCTTTGCTGTAAGTGATGTCACATGCCCTTAAAGAAATGTATAACAAAAAGTGCGCGCAAAGACAGAACGAAAACCATTCCTATGAAATTTAATGGCAAAATGTTCCTGCAAATAGAAAAATGTTTTAGGAAATCTGATGCCAGATGTGGCTTTCAGGTTAACAACACTCTAAAAACTGCGAGTAAAACATAAACTGAAAATGACATAAGACAAATTTGATGGCTCTGGAGTGTATAGGATTGATTGCAGTAACTGACAAATATTATATCTGTGAAATGGGCCGCTCTTTTAACTTAAGGCTTAAGAACGCTCACAGCCACAGACAAAAACTGCTTTGGGACAGTATTTATCTGAAACTGGTCATTCTATACGGAACACTGAGAATAGTATGCGTATTCTCCACAGAGTGTAAAAAGGCCGTGTAATTTATTAGAGGAGCTTGAAATTTATAAAGCAAAAAAGAAAGAACCAACAAAACTGTTTAACTGGCAGAGCAATTTTGTGCCAAATGCCTACTTTTCTTTGTTTGACAATGTTCTATTTTAATTACTGAATGCCTCTGTTTCATATAGTTTGTTGAGAGTTTCATGTAGTATAGAGTACCTTACATATTTACTTTGTTTTTCTTGTTCCTTCTCTGCTTATATAATATACTTCATTAACTAGATAATCTTGTTCATGCACTAGTACAGAGTTTTATCATTTCTTTCCTCTAGCCACTTCTCACCTATGCAGCATTCTGGCATTAGCACTAACAGAGGGCGCTGATTGTGTGTGGCAGTCTAGCCCCCCCCCCCCTCCCCCCTCATTGTGGCTTATTTAGCTACTTGTTTTATAGTTTTTATATTATTATGTGCACTCTGAAAGCTGTTTATTATTTATATCATTATTTATAATGTTGGCACTTGAGCATATGTCAATTATTGTCTCTTAACTTTTCCCCTTTCTAACAATCTAACTTTTGTCGTGTTTTATTTCATCGCTTTTTATTACTATAATGCCTCTTACACCTTATAAGCCCATTACAGACTTTACTGATTGTATCCCCTTTATTTTACGTTGTTCAATTAATCATTGAAGAATATGTGTATGCCTACAGTAACGATATCTGGTGAACTTGCAACACACACATTTTGTTCCTATTGTACGACAGTTTGTTTTGAACAGTAGTGCTCCTGATAAGATGACTTTCTCATATGCTGTTATTTATATATATCTGATGATGCTGGTGCTGATTTTGTGTTTAACATTTGATGATGCCACTATGGCTCCAGTACATTAGGACATGTTTATATAAAACAGGTATGCCTCTTCATACTTAAAGTGCATAAATGCACGTGTATGTCAGTAGTACTTTTCATTATGGTCTATTTTATTGTTTTAAGCTGTAGGCAATCTGTTAGTGTAGTTATGTTTTTTCCCCACATTTTGCTGCAGATATGAAGATGGTCATTATAGACTGAAACCAGTAGTCTGATGCCAAAAAATTTGTGACCATAGATGCAAAAGAAAGGAAATTTATTCTTTATTCGTGTCACTGTTTTATTCGTGACCATGCTGGTGTTTGGGGACCATACTCAAATTTATGAAGTATAATCAGCCAGGTCCATACCACATTACTCTAGTCTGGAGAATGCTTCTTGAAGTTGAACAACTTCCTGTGCGCATTTACATCCCATTCTAGGATGGATACTTCTCAATTACATTTCCATCCGCAATGCCAGTGCCCATTTACAACCTTTCCTTCATGAAACCTAAAGGGTCCTTCCGTTTGCAGATCCACCCGACCTAAGGTTGTCATCTTTTTCCACAGATCCACTTACCCTTAATCCTTCTAACATGTTGCCTTTAAGTACACAGCATCATCATTTTTCAACTTCAGTATAGAGCATCTTACCCTGCTTAGCCTCTCAATAATAGAAGATGTAACTTATTCTATGTTTGACTCTGGTGTTCATTGTCTTGTGTATAGTCCCACCTACCTCAAGTCTCTTCTTACATTAATATTTACACCTCTTAACAGATCTGTGAAGATATTGCACCTAAATTGTTGCCAATAAAACTGTTTCAACTCTGCTGTGTTGTAAGTATGGTCATCTTATTATATGATCATCATATTTGAACTTTTTTTTCCCCCCTATTCTTAATTCAAGAAATGGCTCTGAGTACTATGGGACTTAACATCTGAGGTCATCAGTCCCCTAGAACTTAGAACTACTTAAACCTAACTAACCTAAGTACATCACACACATCCATGCCCGAGGCAGGATTCGAACATGCAACCATAGCAGTCGCGTGGTTCCGGACTGAAGCACCTAGAACTGCTCGGCCACTGCGGCTGGCTTTCGTAATCTAATATACATATATTGTTGACCATTGTACTGGTACTTATCTAGATGAATTCTAAGTGATATGTGTAAATATCTCCTAATCCTTATAAGTAATATTATGAAATGTATGTATGTACTCATCAGATCTCAAGTGTCTTAATTCTTAAACCCATCCTTTAATAAACATAGTTCAGTTTTTCATACTTGTGATTTTATTTACATTCACTTTATGACAAGGGGATTCTGTTTTATTGATTCCATTTCTCGATTGTCAGAATAATTCCTGTGCACATGTTCGTTTGTCAGCTTCTCAGCTGACATGCTATAAGCACTAGGAGGTTCTTTTCCCAGTAACACGTGACGCAACTAACATGCAGCCCAACACTTAACTCTAAATGTGATGGACACAAAATTATGTCTGTGTTGTTGTCATATTGTCCCATGTGTGTCATTTTCCCCAGCTACCCTGTGTAGGGAAAGAACGAACATCACATGGTGAAGAAGAAAAAGAAGATTATTGTAAATCGTCAATGTCCTGAGTCCACATATCTATTGTCATACTTATAACACTACTATAACTCATACCTTCCATAGAAAATGCAAAATGTTCATAAACTCAACCTTTGTTTATAAGACTATAGTAGCAAAGATAGGTAAGTAAGTAAATAAATAAATAAATATCCATACAAAATCTTAAAAAAAAAATTGTAGTTGACACTTATTCATGTGTGTATATCGCATGCTAGCGACTTATCGGTTTGTACTGCATTATTTGTTGATTTCCTACAATCGCTTGTGTTTGACAGTTGTGTTACTGACACAATATCAGCGACATTCCATAACATTAGTAAATTGATCACCTAACTGGTGACAATTGAAGGTGCTTGGCACTCTTAATTTTTAACCAATATACTGTATGTATAAACTTAAAATATTACACATAGGTACCAAAATAATACAACATTCATTTAACGATAGCTGTAGGAAACTCAGAAGTATCATTCTAAGATTGAAAGAAATGCCTCCCACAGGTGAGAATATTAAAATACTAATGGTAAACTGCAGAAGCATTCACAACAAAGTGCCAGAGTTTGCACGAAAAGCAATGAAGCTCACATAATAGTATGTACAGAAAGCTGTTTGAAACATGAAATGGATAGCTTTGAGATTTTAGGGGAAAATTTAAGTGTATATCGAAAGGATAGGCAAATAGAAACGGGAGGTGGTGTATTTGTCATGGTAGACAAGAAACAAATCCATCGAGGTAAAAATTGAAGCTGCATGTGAGATTGTTTGGGCAAGAATCAGTATCAGGGGTGGGCATAAAAAGAAAATTGGATCCTTCTATCGCCCAACACACTCATCTCCTAATGTAATCGAAAACTTAAAAGAAAACCAGAGTTCACTTGTACATAAGTTCCCCAACCATACTGTAATCATCAGAGGAGACTTTAATTATCCAACAGTTTATTCGGAAAATTACAGTTTTGTTAGTGGCAGGCGTGACAAGACATCCAGTGAAACTTTACTAAATATCTTCTCTGAAACCTATCTAGAACAGATAGTTAGGATCACCACTCATGATGGAAATATATTGGATCTAATGAAAAACAAATAGACCTGACCTCTTTGAGGATGCGCATGTCGAAACTGGTATCAATGACCATGACATGTTTGTGGCAACAATGATTACCAAGAGTACAAAGGACAACTAAAACAAGCAGAAAGATATATATATTTTTAGTAAACTAAATAAAAACTCAGTAGTGTCATATCTCAATGAGGAATATGAAACTTTCAGCACAGGGCAGGAGCATGTAGAGGAACTCTAGCTCAGGTTTAAAAGAATAGTTGACCATGCACAGGATAGATATGTAACCAGTAGAACAGTTCATATTGGTAGGGAACCTCCATGGTATAAAGTCACTGTAGAGAAACTTCTGAAGAAACAGAGTTCACTGTATAATAGGCGTAAAACACAGCATAGGCCTATAGATAGAGTTGCTAGATGAAACGCATTTGGCTGTTAAGAGAGCAATGTTATGCCTTCAATGACTACCATAGCAAAATATTGTCAAGTGATCTTTCACAGAACCCAATGAAATTCAATTCGAATGTAAAAGTTGTTAGTGGCACCAGCCCTAGAGCATGAGAGACAGAAACTGAAATTGAGGGTAGCAAAGCAAAAGCTGAAACGCTTAATTCCATTTTCAAATGTTCCTTTACAAAGGAAAACCCTGGAGAATTCCCACAATCTGATCCTCCATACCATTGAAAAGATGAATGAAATAAGTATTAGTGTTAGTGGTGTTCGAGAAACAGCTGAAATCGTTAAAACTGAACGAAGCTGCAGACCCCAATGGGATCCCTGTCAGATTCTACCCTGAGTTACCTTCTCCTCTATCATCTGTTGTAGATCCCTCAATCAAAAACTGTGCTCAGTTATTGAAAAAGTCACAGGTCACATCCGTCTACAAGAAGAGTACTAGAAGTGATCCACAAAACTATCGTCCAATATCTTTGACATCGATTTGTTGTGGAATCTTAGAATGTATTCTGAGCTCAAACATAATTAGGTATCTTGAACAGAATGACTACCTCAGTGCCAACCAGCATGGATTTTGAAAACATCAGTCATGTGGAACTCATCTTGCGCTTTTCTCACATGACGTACTGGAAGCTCTGGATCAAGGCAGACAGGTAGATACAGTATTCCCTGATTTCCGAAAAGCATTTGACTCTGTACTGCACCTACACTTATTGTCAAAAGTACGATCATATGGGATATCAAGCGAAATTTGTGACTGGACTGAGGACTTTTTGGTAGGTAGGACAAACATGTTATCTTGGATGGAGAGTCATCGCCAGGTTAAAGTAACTTCAAGTAGACCCCAGGGGAAGTGGATTGGGATCCTCGCTGTTCATATTGTATATTAATGACCTTGCAGACAATATTAATAGTAAAATCAGGCTTTTGCAGATGATGCAGTTATCTATAATGAAGTACTGTCTGAAAGAGGTTGCATAAATATGCAGTCAGATGTTGATAAGATTTCAACATGGTTCAGAGTTTGGCAGCTTGCTCCAAATGTTCAGAAATGTAAAATTTTGCATTTCATAAAATGAAAAACAAAAAAAAAACATAGTATCCTACGACTATAATATCTATGAGTCACTGCTGGAATCAGCCAACTCATACAAAAACCGGTGTGTGACACTTTGTAGGGATATGAAATGGAATGGAATGATCACATAGGTTCAGTCATGGATAAAGCAGATGGTAGAATACTGGGATGGTGCAATCAGTCTACAAAGGAGATTGCTTACAAAGCACTCATGTGGCCAGTTCTAGAATATTGCTTAAGTGTGTGGGACCCATACCAAATAGGGCTAACAGGGGATATTGTATGTGTATGGAGAAGGGCAACACAAATGGTCACAGGTTTTTTTAATCCATGGGAGAGTGTCACAGAGATACTGAAGGAACTGAACTGGAAGACTCTTGAAGATAGACATAAACTATCCCAAGAAAATCTGTTAACAAAGGTTCAACAAATGCCCTTAAACGATTGATCTAGGAATATACTGCAATCCCATATGTATTGCTCACATAGGCATTGTGAGGATAAGATTAGAATAATTACTGCATGCACAGAGGCAATCAATCAGTCATTCTTCTTGCACTCCATATGTGAATGGAATGGGAAGAAACCCTAATAACTGATACAATGGGATGTACCTCTACCATGCATCTCACAGTGGTTCGCAGAGTATAGATGTAGATATTGATACAATTCCCCAATTAACATTAACCATGAACGAAAATTGAAATGGAATAAGGAAAGCAAACAGAACTAGTGACCATAGACCTTCAGACTATACTGTAGTCCATTTGATCTGTCAGAAGGATGCCGTAGTATCTACAGTAAATTTGTAAATATGGTCAATGCAGCAGCGTCAGCCTCAATTCCTTAAAAGAAGGCAATAAAAAATCCAAAATTTTGAGCTGTACCAATGTGGAATGCTCAGTGTTCCATGTAGTTGCTTAATGTAAATTAGCATTTACACAGTACAAGCAGAACAGCCTGTGGGAAAATTTTTGCAGCTGGAAGAAAGAAGATGCCCTTGCTAAATATTTCCTTAAACTCAAAAAAATTCCTAGAAAAATAATATTGTGAAAGGACTGGAAGAAATATTTCTCTCTGAGGTTTGGGCAATGATAATTATAATCAACATTGAACCACTACTGCCAAAATCTATAAACAAATGGCTTAAAGACTTCACAGATATTGCACCAACATCAGCAGAAAAAGAAACATTATAGTTTGGAAAGAGCATTCATAAAGCAGCATAGGCATCTAGTGTATTATTTACAAAAACTTTTACAATCCAAGAATTAGAAATGGCACTTAAATGTTCCACTTACACAGCAAATAAATTACCCTATGATATCCAATTTACAGATAACACCAAAAAACATTCTGTTACAGATCTTTATTGCAATATGGGCAGAAAGCGAAATTCCTCAAGAATGAACTACACAAATTATTGTACCTATACTAAAGCCCAGCAAAGATCAACAGTAGCTTCATATCGTCCAATTGCAGTATCATCGTGCTTAGCAAAGACTTTTGAACACCTTCTCAAAGTATGTCACAGAACAGCTTTTGAAAAGAGAGCAGGAGCACTATTGACTATTTAACTATCCTCGGCGGACTGTGAAAAAGCATTCGATTAGAAAGGTTGTCTTACAGCTTCATACTTGGATATATTGAGAACATATGATTCTGTTGACCTTTTATTACTATTGTAGATGTTAGACCACCATGGTGTCCCATACATTTGTTTGCAAATTCTTGAAAATTATTTAAATGGTAGAATTGTTTACATCAGAAAGCAAGACAATAGTTTACATGGACCCTACTCAGTGTGGAAAGGCTTATCTCAAGGTAATCCCCTCTTATGTGCCTTATCTGTTGCAGATTTGGAAAACATTGTGGTCCCTCTATTCAAGTACTAAAATATGCTGATTATGTCTGCATATAGACAGCATCCATCACCCTAGAAATGTGATGCCCCCCAGGGGATCCACAACTCTTTTGTGGATACGTGCGTAGCGAGCACGGGACCCCGAGCTGATGTGGCCTTCCTTCCTTTCCGGGCTGCTTACCTTCCCTTTCCGCATCCCTCCCCATCCCCCATCTTCGCCCCCCCCCTCCTCACCTCTGGCTCTTTCCTTCCCTTTCTCCCCCTCTGGGGGTATGGTTTGTGCCTACGTCCGGAGACGGACGCTTGTAAATGTACCACATTCTTCGCCTTCCTTGCTTGTAAGTCTTCATCCTTCCTTTGTCCTTCTCTTTTCCTTACCTCTTCTCTCTACCCTTTTCTCCGCTGCGGCGTTTGAGACGTCTCTTCTTTCCTTTCCCTTTCTCTTTCTTCCTCCCTGTGCGTGTCTGAAGGCCGACCCACGCACTTCCATGCGTAGCCGGTGACGGGGTAACGCGTAATTCCCCGCCCCGGGTAGACAGGTAGGACACGTACGTACCCCCTGGTAACGGCCAGGCCCAGGGAGGGGTGATTACCCGAGCTGATACCTTCCGAAAGTGCCGATTGGTCCCTCCGTCCGTTTGTCAGGAGGTGTGACCTGAGGTGTGAACAATCACCTAAGGCGGGAGTGCCCTCAGAGAGGGCCCCCACAAGGGAGGAGCGCGCCATCGGAGACGCCGGTAATCATGGGGGATTCTTCCGCAATGGTTTCCTCACCTTCCACTATGTCTGCTCACAAACGTAAGTTCACCGAGTCTCAGCCACAGACAGTTCTTCTATCGTTGCCACAGTTCCTTGTTGTTTCTCGGTCTGATGAAGGTCACGACTTCTCCACGGTCAACCCTTTCATTATTCAGAAAGGTGTCGACGCAATTGCAGGTCCTGTAAACTCTTGTTCCAGATTACGGAATGGCACCCTGTTGTTAGAAACAGTCAGTGCCCTCCAGGCACAAAAATTGCTGCGTACCTCACTACTACACACTTTCCCTGTCCGGGTGGAACCGCACCGTACCTTAAATTCCTCGCGTGGAGTCGTTTATACACGCTCCCTCGATGGACTGTCTGACGAAGAAATTCAGCACTACTTGTCTGACCAGGGCGTAACGGCTGTTCATAGGGTTATGAAAAGGGTTGACACGAACATCATTCCAACCCGCACTGTCTTCTTGACATTTGACAAAGTTCAACTCCCATCGAAAATCAAAGCAGGCTGTGAGATAATTTCCGTTCGCCCTTACGTCCCAAACCCTACGCGTTGCTATCGGTGTCAGCGGTTCAATCACACCAGCCAGTCCTGTTCCAATCCGGCCAAATGTGTTACGTGTGGCAGGGATGCCCATGAGGGTGCTTGTCCACCTCCTTCCCCTCGCTGCATCAACTGTATGGGTGACCACGCTGCTTCCTCTCGAGATTGTCCCGTTTTTAAGGACGAAAAGCTCATCCAGGAAATTAGAGTAAAGGAAAAGGTGTCGACCTTTGCTGCTCGAAAATTATTCGCCAGTCGACAGCCCACCGTGCCTCAGAAAGGAAAATACAGCACTGTCCTTGCTTCTCCTCGGCCAACAAAGGAGGTGGCCACGCAGACTTGCGGCCTCACCTTTAGTGCCACGGTCGTCAGATCGGCCAGCGCAAAGATCGCCCGTTCAACCTCACCACTTTCGCCTGCCTCTCTGGCTCACCCTTCGTCGAGTTCTGCTAAATCTCGAGCCCACAAGTCAGACACCAAGACTTCGACAAAAGAGCATACTCGTGAAGAGTTTTTACGTACGGCAACTTCCCAACCATCGGTTCCTCCTTCCTCTAAACATCATACTTCCAAGAAGGCTACAAAGAAACCCAGTTCCTCTCCTTCTCCGCCAAGGCGTGTCCCATCTACAGCACCACCTGGCGGAAATCGCCCTCGGCCGTCTTCTGTGTCGCTGAGGCGCACTGCTGGCGGCCGATCAACCGGCCAGTCGCTGTTGGCAGGAGCTGCTCCTGACCAACCTATGGATCAGGATCTTCTGCCTTTGGCTGAATGCCATTCCATGCTGTGGGTTGTGAGCTCCGAGCAGTCGTTGAGTTGACAGCGACCTTGGTCACATTCCTCCATTTTCTCTTCACCCTATGTCCATTATCCACTGGAATATCCGCGGTATTCGAGCCAATCGGGATGAATTGTTGATCCTCTTACGATCCTACTCGCCGGTCATCTTCTGTCTTCAGGAAACAAAGCTGCGTCCCCATGACCGCTTTGTTCTCCCTCATTTTCAGTCCGTCCGATATGATCTCCCCTCTGTTGAAGGCACTCCAGCACATGGAGGACTCATGATTCTTCTCCATGAAACTCTCCATTATCACCCAATCCATTTAAACACTTCCTTCCAAGCTGTCGCCTTCCGTCTTTCCCTTTCCGGATACACGTTCTCTCTTTGTACTGTATACATTCCATCGTCCACACCAATGGCACGAGCTGATCTCCTTCATCTTCTTGGTCAGCTTCCACCCCCATATTTGCTGGTTGGGGACTTCAATGCCCACCACCCGCTTTGGGGATCTCCACATCCTTGTCCACGTGGCTCACTATTGCTAGACGTCTTCCACCAAGCAGATCTAGTTTGCTTCAACACTGGGGTCCCTACATTTTTGTCTGCCTCCACAACAAATTTATCTTATTTGGACCTTGCGGTCGGTACTGTTCCGCTAGCTCGGCGCTTCGAATGGTTCGCCCTTGATGATACACACTCGAGTGACCACTTTCCATGTGTCCTTAGACTGCAGCCTCAACTGCCCTACATGCGCCCGCGACGCTGGAAGTTTGCCCAAGCCGATTGGACACTTTTTTCGTCTCTAGCGACATTCGATGACCGTCACTTTCCCAGCGTCGACGATGAGGTCACACATATTACCGACGTTATTCTTACAGCTGCGGAACATTCAATACCACGTACCTCCGAATTGCCCCAGCGCCCCCCAGTTCCTTGGTGGAACGAGGCATGCCGTGATGCACTACGTGAGCGGCGACGTGCTCTCCGCGTTTTCCGCCACCATCCTACTTTGGCCAACTGTATCCGCTATAAGCAGCTCCGAGCACGATGCCGTCGTGTTATCCGCGATAGCAAGAAGGCAAGCTGGAAATTCTTTATTAGCTCATTTAACACCTTCATTCCCTCCTCGGAAGTTTGGAGTCGGCTTCGACGGTTCTCAGGCGCGCCTAGTTTCTCCCCGGTCTCTGGGCTCACTGTCGCGCATGACACATTAGTGGACCCCGTCGCAATTTCTAACTCGTTGGGTCAGCACTTTGCTGAGATTTCGAGCTCTTCAAATTACCCACCAGCGTTTCTCCCGAAGAAACGTGCAGCGGAAGTGCGACCTCTTGCTTTCTCCTCTCAAAATCGCGAAAGCTACAATACTGTTTTCTCCTTGCGGGAACTCCAACATGCACTCTCTTCTTCTCGCTCCTCCGCCCCAGGACCGGATGGTATCCACGTCCAAATGTTGCTGCATTTATCAACCCATAGTCTGCGTCACCTCCTTCGCCTTTATAATCGAATTTGGACCGACAGTACTTTTCCCAGACGATGGCGGGAAGCTATCGTCGTTCCTGTTCCGAAACCTGGAAAGGACAAACATCTCCCCTCTAGCTATCGCCCCATTTCTCTCACGAGTAGTGTCTGTAAGGTTTTGGAGTGTATGGTGAATTACCGTTTAGCGTGGTAGCTGGAATCCCGCAGTCTTTTAACACCTGCCCAATGCGGATTCCGAAAGCATCGTTCTGCAGTTGACCATCTTGTTGCTCTCTCCACTTATATCATGAACAATTTTCTCCAGAAACGCCAAACGGTAGCAATAGTTTTTGATCTGGAGAGAGCATACGATACCTGTTGGAGGACAGGCATCCTCCGCACACTGTTCTCTTGGGGCTTTCGAGGTCGGCTGCCCCTTTTTCTTCGCGAATTTATGGCAGAGCACACATTTAGGGTGCGGGTGAACACTACTCTCTCCCGTACTTTCTCCCAAGAAAACGGGGTACCCCAGGGCTCCGTGCTGAGTGTTGTACTGTTTGCCATTGCCATCAATCCAATTATGGATTGTCTCCTTCCTGATGTCTCGGGCTCCCTCTTTGTGGACGATTTTGCGATCTACTACAGCTCTCAACGGACCAGCCTTCTTGAACGACGTCTTCAAGGATGTCTCGATCGCCTCCACTCTTGGAGCATCGAAACCGGCTTCCGTTTTTCTCCAAGTAAGACCGTTTGTGTTAATTTTTTGCGACGTAATGAGTTTCTTCTGCCCTCCTTACATCTAGGTCCTGTCAACCTTCCGTTTTCCAACGTCGCTAAATTCTTGGGTCTTATGTTTGACAGAAAACTGTGCTGGTCCTCCCACGTTTCCTACCTCCTGGGGAGCGGACCGAGTGGTCCTTCTCCGCCTCTATCACGCCTTAGTGCGCTCGAAATTGGACTATGGAAGCATAGTCTACTCCTCTGCTCGGCCGTCTATTCTTCGGTGTCTCGACTCTATCCACCACCGTGGATTACGTTTAGTGTCTGGAGCTTTTTACACCAGCCCTGTGGAAAGCCTTTATGCTGAGACTGCTGAACCTCCGCTGTCCAATCGGCGAGCAGTCCTTCTGAGTCGTTATGCTAGCCATCTGTCTTCCATGCCTGCTAATCCAGCCCATGACCTTTTGTTCGACGCCTCCTTTGATGTAGGGTATGCAGGCCGCCCCTCCTCCCTACTACCACTGGGAGTCCGCTTCCGTCAACTACTCCATTCTCTTTCTTTCCGCTTTCCTAAAACCTTCTTGACAACTTGGGGTACAGCACCACCTTGGCTCCGTCCCCAGATCTGCCTGCTCTGTGACCTTTGTCGATTTCCCAAGGATGGTACCCCTTCACTTGTTTATCGTCGGGCATTTGCTGCTCTATGTGCACAAATGACGGACGCCACATTTATTTACACCGACGGCTCGAAAACATCGTTAGGTGTAGGGAGTGCCTATATTGTTGGCGACACCCCAAATCACTTTCGGCTTCCGGACCAATGTTCGGTTTATACTGCGGAGCTTTACACTGTTCTCCAGGCTGTCCACTACATCCGCCGCCATCAGCGGATACAGTACATTATCTGCTCAGATTCTCTCAGCTCTCTCCTCAGTCTCCAAGCTCTTTATCCTGTGCACCCTCTGGTCCACCGGATTCAGGACTGTCTGCGCTTGCTCCACCTGGGGGGCGTCTCGGTGGCGTTCCTCTGGCTCCCGGGACACGTTGGTATCTGTGGAAATGAGGCGGCCGATATTGCAGCCAAGGCTGCAGTCTCACTTCCTCGGCCAGCTATTCAATCGCTTCCCTTCGCCGATCTACGGAGCGTTCTATGTCGACGTGTTGTCCATTTATGGCACACGCATTGGTCGACACTTACCCATAATAAATTGCGTGACATGAAAGCTCTTCCTTGTTCTTGGACCTCTTCCTCCCGACCGCATCGTCGGGAGGAGGTAATTTTAACTAGACTCCGGATAGGGCACTGTCTTTTTAGCCATCGACATCTTTTAAGCGGCGATCCTCCCCCACTCTGTCCCCACTGCTCTCAGCTGTGGACGGTAAGACACCTTTTAATTGAGTGCCCCTATTTTAATCCGTTACGCTCCCGTCTACAGCTATCGCCTGATATATCGTCGATTTTAGCAGATGACACGCGCTCTGCCGACCGCGTTCTCAAGTTTATTAGTGCCAGTGAAATGACGTCAGTCATTTGAAGCTTTTTTTGGGGACAACCAACGCCTTTCTGTAGTGGATTTTTAAGCCTTCCTTCTGCTTTTAGTTTCTCCAATTATATGACTTTTGTTCTCATTGCTGCTGGTTTTAAATTTCGGTTTTTTACTGTTTTCTAAGTCACGGACCGGGCACTAATGACCATAGAAGTTTTGCGCACCAAAAAAAAACAACCTAGAAATGTGTAGCTCATGGATGAATAATGCCGCTGATCTACTGTCTGAATGGTTGCTGAGGAATGGTCTCAATTTGTCACAATCAAAATCTTCTGTAGATTTGTTTGCACAAAAACACTGAACAAACCCAATGAATACAATAAAGAAATAAAATAAAATAAAAAGAAGTATGAAAATTGATCAAAGAGGCACTGCATAAGTCAGAAAATGTAAATGGAAACACCTGTCATGCACACAATCCATTGAAGTTGGTATAAACATGCCAGGTACACCAGTTTTCCTCCTTTTGCGTCTCTGACATTCGCCATGACCGTCTCAATGCAGGATCGTGCTCTGCTTGTAAAGCTGTATTATAAGAACTGTGCACACATCACTCTGCAGTGGATCCAGACATGGAAGGGTCTGAAAAAAGGTGTTGGTCTGATGACTGCCCTAGACCTGGAGAAAAGGATTTGTAAATTTGAAAAGACAGATTCTTTTGGTGTGCAACCTGGTACAGGGAGGAAATGAATTGATTCGACATCAGTGGAAGCAGGGCCACAGCAATGCAGGAGATGAGTGGTGGTGCTCAAACATTTAGTGCATGAAGACTTTCCCGAACACTGGACATACCTGTGAGCACTGTGTGTAAAATCCTATGAAACATCCTTCTTTGCAATCCATTCAAAATTGCCCACGTGCATGGGTTGCTTCCTGTTGACAAGAGAGACTTTTGCTTTAGAATTCCTTGCTCACATCAAAGTGGAAAATGATTGGCTGTGGAAGATTTTGTGGACAGATAAAGCCCACTTCCATCTGACAGGATATATTAATACGCAGAATTATCGAATATGGGCAACAGAAAATTCATACGCAAATCAATCAGTACCTCTTCTTCCTGAAAATGTCACTGTGTGGTGCAGGTTTACGGCATCATTTATCATAGGGCCGTATTTTTTAAAAGAGACAGGAGCTTGCTGTCCTATTACCTGTACTGTCACTGGTAAGCGCTATGAGTGTCTTTTGTGCAACCACGTCATTCCATCTCTCCAACAGCATGGATGGGATCATTTTTATGCAAGATGGTGCACCTCCGCATATAGCAAATCCAGTTAAGCAGCTGCTGAAGCACCATTTCACAAATGCTAGAATTATCAGCCACCATTTCCCTACAACCTGGCTGTCCCGATCACCTGCTCTTAATCCGTATGACTTCTGGCTATGCGGCTATTTGAAAGATGTTGTGTTCAGTGTTCCAATTGCAAACTTAGCTACACTGAAGACAGGCATTGCGCAACACATTCTGAATATGACCCCAGAAACACTTCGGTCAGTTGTAGAACATGCTGTTTCTCAATTTCAACTTGTTGCAGAAATCAGTGGACAGCATATTGATCATGTTTTGTGGCAGTCACACAGTCTGATTTGATTTTGACTGATGCTTTTAATGTGGTTTTTGGCCTCAGGACAATTAAAAACTGATGTGAGTGATGCTTTTTATGCGGTTTTTGGCTTCAGGACAATTAATTCTGCACTTATGTTTCATGTCAGTTGCCATACAATACCAATGCTGCAGCGGTCCTGCTGCGCAGTGCCCTTGAACTGTGAACCAGCTTCTCCCCTGTGGATTGATCTGCAGTGTCATTGATGCTGAAAGAGACTTTTTTTCTGCATAGTGGAATAACACACCCAGAGAAGTTGAACTCAGTGGATTTCCTATAACATACAATCCAAACTTTTTGTAATTAATTGACTACTTTGGCTTAAAATCCTGGCTAAATGTTTGCACGAGTGTGTGCCTCAAGAAACGTGAACAATTTTTGACAATAAAATCTGAACATCAGTTGTCTTTTTTTACAATGATTTCTTTGACATCGTGGAGGTCATGTGCGTGCCATACCCTTCACTCTCAGCCCCCTGGAGCAAACAAGTGCACCCAGCTGGTAAAAGAATCAGTACATGGCCTTTATTATCAATAGCATATGATCGGTATAACTCCAATCTGCACAAATCATAAATAAAAACCTTCTGAAAGCGAGGTGCTTCCTATTCACTATCTATCTTAACCCACGAAGATCTTTTGCCAGCCAATGAACATCAAGGATGTGGAACATCTCATTCTGCCAATGACATGTTACATCTCAAGGTTACTAAGATTTTAACAGGGTATTTGACTGTTTTCTGGAAATTGTTTTAAGTGATTAGTTATGCCATTTTATGCTTCTAACAAGCATGAGACTCAAATAATTTGAAAGCCCACTAAAATGCTCCATTCGAATTTGACATTGTTGGATAGGTCATGAGGCCCATGAGAAAGACAGGCCATGGTGCATACATCAAGCATGCGATACTGCAGGTCTAACGACTGCCAGCAGCTGTCTCCAGCAGGGAGCCAGTAACTATTTCAGACGAGTTTAGTAGTTCGTGACTGCTCGTTTAAAGGCATGCAAGCTCTCAATAGGACATGGCAAAGTTAAGACCTTTAGTGTGTGCCTTTTCAGTTAGATATTGATTCTCCATGGGCGCTGCACAGAACCAAGCATTCGTGAAGTGTGGCGGACAAGCCGACTAGTGTGATAACACAGGCTCCATGTGAGGCCCGTATTTCCCATGGGCTCTGCTAACTCACTGTAATAATGCTAATTCACAGTGATGTCTTGTTTTGGAATTTTAATTTCAAAAAAATGGCTTACAAATGATGTTTGACACCATACTGTACAAATAAATCTGTAAAAACTCCTGAAAAGTTTATTTAGTGTTCCAGAGAATGAAGAGAGATGTAAAAATATGGTTGCAATGTATTGGCAAATTGCCTCCACGTTGACACACAAGTTCACTTAAGTAAAAATGTGTTGCACTGTGAAGTTTACATTAATTTACCTACGAGATATGCATTTCCATTGTTACAAGGAAGGATAGCGCCATTAAATGAAATTAAACTCTTAGAGGAAATTGTCATTTTACCCAGCTTCACAAAAATCATTCAGATGATAGTCACAGATTGCTGGTTCGAATCCAAACAGAAAGAATATTTTAACTTATTTGTCAAACGACTTGACAGTCCTCTCATATGAAAACAAATAACAATTACAAAACTTAACCACACTGAACAGAAACAGAATGTTATTGTGTTTTCCTTGCTGTTTACAGGTGATTACATTTGAAATCATTGTTCACACACATCACAAAGATATTTTCTAGTTAACATGGCCACACATTTTTTACTTTATTAAAAACAATGTAATTTTATCTTCATATTGCCCACCTAGGATCCTTATTGTTTAAACTTTTGAAGTTTTATCATCTTATGTAAAGGTGGAATTAGTCTGCTTCGAACACTGGTCTTAGTTTACACTCACAAACATCACATATCTTAAGTTTGTGTTATCCGCGTGTTGTGCGTGCTTTATATCTCTCCGTATAGAAAACCTCATGATCATACACCTCGTTGTGCTGTGGGAATATGGTGATATCTTCACTACTGGCAATGCTTTCAAAAAAAAAAAAAAAAAAAAAAAAAAAAAAAAAAAGTGAATTGTTTGTTCACAAAGTAAATGTATTTACCCTCTGTTGTGCATTTATCATCTGTTGTGCGTTTCTCTGTCTATGATTAATGCGAAGCTATATATATTATTTCTTACCATCGAAACAACTATTACAGTCAGTTCTTGGTAATACTAATTTGGTATTTCATATGAAACCTGTAAAATGCATAACCCTACCAGGATTCAGACACATGACCCCATCCTCTGTGGTCAGGTGTGCTATCTGTTGCGCCACTGAGCAAATTGTCTAAGGTAAGCAGTACCTTCTGCTGAGTGCACTAAGACTGGCCAAGAATAATTTTATTGTGCTTTGGGTCATAGTTCATGATTGGCAGTCAACAACCTTGCAACAGTATACTGACCTATTTGTAAAAATTCTTTAGTTTGCAAGTGAGATTAATGGCGTTGCAAGGAATGGGGCAAAGAATGTCCACCGTTGCGCTATCGCTGCTCTAAATGGGTGGGGCATTAACGCATCACCTTTCCAAGATTTGCACTATCATTGTTCACAAAATTCCTTTATATTGTTACCTAAAATTGTAATTGTGGTTTCCCTCACTAAATAGCTAAACTGTTTGCAGAAAAAGTATGTAGAAACCTTGTAACTTTGGCTAACACTCCTATTACACCCATACAGTTTCATCTCACTCCTTGTCTGTGATGTCAGCAGAGTTGCAGCCAATAACAGAGCGTTTTCAATCACGTGACCAAATCTTGATATTTAATGATTTTTAAGCTTTAATTACACAAAAATTACAGGTATTTTGTGAGAATATTGACCATATATGCTATTTGAATGTTATAATCTATCAGAATAACAACAGTCTAAACCATATTTTTAACAAAGGAAAATAGCTTATCATCATAATAAATAAAGGGTGTATCGAAAAGAATCATCTGATTTAGCACATTTATATTTCTGAAGCTAATAAACATATACAATGAATTTTGTTTTTTGATGAACAGGAAACTCTAAAAAATTCTTCTTCATACCTTTTCGTGGGTGTTCAGTATGCCCCCCCCCCCCCCTTGAGATGCGGCATATGTCAATGTGGTATTCATATTGTGCCCACAGTGCAGCAAGCGTATCTTCAGTTACAGCTTCCACAGCTGCTGTTATGCAATGTCTCAGTTCATTCATTGTTGTTGGTAATGGAGGCACATAAACAGTCTTTTTTTTTATAAACCCCCACAAGAAATAATCACATACACCCAGGTCCTGTGTCCTTGGAGGCCAGTAATGTAAGCTGAATCATTTGATCCACTGCAATCAATCCATCATTCAGTAACCCTTTGATTTAAAAATTCCTGCACTTCCAAATGCCATTGTGGCAGTGCCCTGTCTTGTTGGTAAATGAAGTCATTTGAATCAGTCTCCAAGTATGGGAAAAGAAAGTTCTCAAGCATATTGAGATATGTGCTACCTGTAACAGTGTTCTCAGTAAAGAAAAATGACCATACACTTTTTCCCGTGAAACTGCATAAAACAAATTAAATTTTGGCGAGTCCCTTTCATGTTGTACAACTTCATGCGGGTGTTCCGTACCCCATATCAACGCATTATGATGGTTCACCTTTCCATTTAAATGGAATGTTACCTCATCACTAAGCACTTCAGCATAGAAGAAAACTGTCATCCTCCATCTTGCCAAGAACAAAATTACGGAACACCATGCGTTGTTGTTTGTCATCTTCATGAAGAGCTTGCAGGAGCTGAATTTTGTATGGTTTCACGTGTAAACGTTGACAAAAACACATGCCAGATGGACATCAGTGCCATGTTGAGCTGTCGAACTGCACAGTGAACGGGTTTCTACAGACTTCTTGTGAAACCATGGCAGATGTGTTCAATGTCTGCGTCAGACACTTGGGGATGGCCCAGCGATTTGCCTTTACACAAACAACCAGTTTCTCGGAATTGTTCATGCCATCATCTAAAGCTCTGTGCTGTAGGAGGATCCCCACCATACCTAGTACAAAAGTCATGCTGAACAGTTACTACTGACCTATACTGCGCAAAATGTAGAACACAAAATGTTTTCTGTTGTCCCAACACCATTTTTACTACAACTGAAGTGGGCACACACTGTTGCTACCTAGTGGGAACCGTGCATAACTCAAGAGTTTGCTCTTTCCAACAGTACATTTTTTGTGCACGTATCTCAAGTAAAATAATAATTATGATTTCTTTAAAAATCGGATGATTCTTTTGATACAACCTGTATAATAGAAAACTGAGACCACCTTCTGCCTAAGGTGCAGTCAGGAGAATCGGCAGGAGAAGAAAGATGGTAGTAGTGCTGTGAAACCAGCATTTATTCTTTAAACAAAGTACAACTGAAAAGTGAACACAGAATACTTTTACACTACTGGTATACGCCACATATTTAATCATATTATTTCTGGGTTTGGGAAGCTGTCAGTGTTCTCCTATGATGTTCTATTACAATCCTGAGAACCTGTCAGTAGAGCTTAGCTATCTCCACTTTGTGTTTATTTACAATGGGTACTCAGAGAAGCATATTCACATTATACATTGAACATCATGGGCAGCCAGAAGACATCGAGAATTCAACTAGTACTGTCTTCCTGAATTGAATGTGACTTCTGCTCTCCAGCATGAGTGCAAACAATGCTGTGTTCTGTGAAAAATGACCTCAGTCTACTGAGATCAAGAATTTTAAAGAACCTATATCTGTGTTGGGAATCATACAATGGGAAATTGTCTCATACTGTTAAAGACAAATGCAATGAACATAAACGTCACTCCAGACTAGGTCAACTTGAAGAATCTGTGGTAGATGATCACTGTCTAATACAGTTCGTGGCATCAAGTATCTTACCAACCACCTCCATATTCATGGATTCTATAATTAAAGAAGCAGCCAAAATACTTATAGCAAATGATTTAATCAACAGACATGCATGATACAAGCTTAGCAAAGTGTGGCACTAAGGCATTGGTGGACACAGAAGCAAATACAATGAGATCACACCCGTGGGACCTCTAAACAAGGAAAACTAAACTAAGTATGAACATCTTGCCCACGTGCTTACACTGGGGTCTTTGGCATGATGGCGGGCATTTCTGTATTGCGCATAGTGTTTGCAGCTCGTTACTGTGCTGGGAAAATTTTGAATGGCTCACCTGTATTATTGGCAATTCTCTGTTCTTATTGCTTAACTTTACTAAAAGTTCAGAGTATTTCACAGCATTAGGGCATTTTGTTTCCCTGAACTCATGAATATTTCTGTTGCATACTCTTCCAAACAGCATAGGTAATAATAGTATATTTAATACGTCTTTGGCACTACAGCCTAATTTGCTCCGGTAGTTTCAGGGCTGCAATGAGATATTAAACAGGCAGACTATGGCACTGCGGTTGGCAGTCCCTATATAAGGACAACAAGTGTTTGATGCAGTTGTTAGATCAGTTACTGCTGCTACAATGGCAGGTTATCAAGATTTAAGTGAGTCTGAACATGGTGTTATAGTTGGTGCATGAGCAATGGGACATAGCATCCCCGAGGTAGCGATGAAGTGGGGATTTTCCTGAACAACCATTTCACAAGTGTACTGTGACTATTAGGAATCTGGTAAAACATCAAATCTCTGACATTGCTGTGGCTGGAAAAAGATCCTGCAAGAATGGGATCGATGACAACTGAAGAGAATCGTTCAATGTGAGAGAAGTGCAACATTTCACAAATTCCTGCAGATTTCAGTGGCTGTACCATCAACAAGTGTCAGATGTGAATCATTCAACGAAACATCATTGATATGTGCTTTCAGAGCAGAAGCCCCTCTCATCTACCCTTGATGACTGCACAACACAAAGCTTTACACCTCGCCAGGGCCCATCAACACTGATATTGGACTGTTGATGACTGGAAACATGTTGCCTGGACAGACAAGCCTCGTTTCAAATTGTAGCGAATGGATGGAAGTGTACGGGTATGGAGACAAACTCACGAATCCTTGGACCCTGCATGTCAACAGGGGACTGTTTAAGCTGGTGGATGCTCTGTAATGGTGTGGGGCATGTGCGGCTGGTGAGATATGGGATTCATGATATTGTCACAGAAGAAGCTGAGTAGCATGATGGTGTAGTGGTTATGATACTAAACTGTTGCATGGAGGGTTGTGAGTTCAAAACTAACGTGGACTGTACAGTTTTAATTTCTTTATTCGGTTCAATTACATTCTAGGAATATCCACAAATGTCAAGAATCGCTGTACTGGAATGTTCTGTAGCTGTATATATACTGTGTGTGTTCTGGCCAGAGGCAGTTCGCTCCACGCTCTTGTATGTGCAAGTACTGAATAAACCTTTGTTAAGTGAAGTTAGTGTTCATCATTCATCTAACTACACCTTCTTCTATGTGAAATTGTTCTGTTGGAGACGCTAGGTATTGGAACTTGTGATACCGCACATTATCGACGACACAGTGGCTCCCCTCAGGCCATGATAGAGCTGCCATTATTTGGCAAGAAACCCGAGTTCAGGCCATATTCAACAGATCACAATCTATCGTAGACAGAAGAAGAAGACATTACGATGACAGCAACTGTGTGCCACCACAAGACACATCCTTTCAGGTTCTCTGGTGACAGATTAAAACAAGCAGTTGAAGGTATATGAGCGTATAGCGCCAAATTTAACAAATGGGATGACACCGTGTGTTTGATTAATGTATTTTTCTAATTGGAGGGCACTGCCAAGCAATGGTATGAGAGCAACGAGTAGAAGTTCACAAGCTGGGAAGTATTCCAGGCAGAACTGTGCAAGTATTTCAGGGACACACAATGACAGAAGTGCAAGGCTGAAGACAAATTAAAGTGCAGGGCACAGCATCCAGGCGAAACTACAGCATCATACATTCAAGACGTCTTGGAGCTGTGTAAAATAGTGGATCTAGAATGAAGGAGGAAGACAAGGTTGCACATCTCATGAAGGGTGTTGCTGAGGACATGTATCAAGCCCTACTCCTGAGGGAGATTTTGACAGCAGATAACTTCATAAAATGGTGCCAGTATATCAAGACAATGCATCAAAAAAGACACACAAGAAGTTTGAATGGCTTCCGAACATCATATTGATGTCTGTGATGGAGGAACCAACTGATTTCACAAGTGTTCTTCATCAGATAGTGAGAGAGGAAGTTCAGAAGGCACATCAGATAGTGAGAGAGGAAATTCAGAAGGCACTTGAATTGCACAGCGAGCAAAAAACCAAGACGCTTCAAGATGTCATAAGGGAGGAAGTGGAATAGACTTTGAACCCAATCTCTCGTCCTTCTTTTCCCTTTAGAACGGTGAAAAAGTTGAGACCCAGGCGGAGTTACATTCCTACAATGCATCCTGAGTAACCTGTTAGGGCACCAAGGAAGACTTGACATCTGGAGGACCTAGCATAACCAACCAGTATGTTTCCACTGTGGACGACTGGGACATGTGGTGCGCTATTGTTGAGAAAGGCAGCAGATATTTGATGATGCCCGCACCAGGAGACAGCAGAGACCAATCATAGCCGACATCAACTCTGGGACAACAAAGATGAACAAGAAGATGTGGGTGAAGGACGACATATGTCACCATCACCGCAAGCTAGCCGCTGGAGAGGACGCTCCCCAACACGCTGATCAAGGTCTCCATCGCCGTTTAGAAGCTCCAACCGATTACCTAGCTGCTGCAACCTGGAAAACAAGGTGCGATCTTCCTTGAAGGTGAGGCCACCGAAAAGAAAAATCCTCTGCCATCCATCACTACATTCAGTTATTTCGGAGAAGTACCATCGCCAGTTGCAGAAATCCATATTCATCGACAACAAAACATCTCTGCTGAAGGTGCCTAATGGGAAATATGTAAAACCTACTGAAATATGTACCATTTGTGTGGGTATAAGTGGCCATACACAGCCCTTAGAATTCATTGTATTACAAGACTAGTCATGACATCATTCTCAGATGGGACTGTTTTAAAGCTTCTCAGACAATTATAGATTGTGGTCGCTTGAGGATTATGCTAGATGAAATTAGATACTGCGGACAGGAAGATGCGCATCCGAGTGTGTGGAGACTGTGTGTGCTGGATGAAGTGATCATTCTTGCAGTCAGCACTAGAAAGGTAACTGTCATGTGTCATGCAATGCATCAACCCATCCATCTTGTAATGGAATGTAAGAGAAGCGTACCACTGAAGAATAACTTGGTCATCCCAGCCTCTGACGTCTCATTTAAGAATCGATTCGGTGAACTGTGGATAGTTAACTGTCGCCGAGAACTGCAGATCCTTCCAAGATGCATGTACGTATCAAACGCTGAGCCATTAATTGAAGAACAGCTGAACATCATAGAAACCTCCCATGCCGAGTCTGTGGACAAAATTAGCACTACCACTATGAGACAACATCTTCTAGCTTGACTATCATCAACTCTCACTAACAACAGAAGAAGCTACTTGCCACTCTTCAAGAGTTCTCTGCATGCGTCAATCCACAGATGAAGAGCAAATTAGACAAATCGACGGTGCAGCACCAGATTAGCACTGGAGACCATCAACCAATAAGCCAGAGAGCATACCATGTGTCAGCAATGGAACGTCGAATAATTTGCGACGAGGTAGAGAAAATGATGAAGAATGACATCATTCAGCCTTCACAGAGCCCATGGTCAACACCAGTCTTCCTCGTCAGGAAGAAGGATGGCAGTTGGCGCTTTTGTGTTAATTACAGGAAGCTTAATAAGATAACTAAAAAGGATGTTTACCCTCTTCCACGAATTGATGGTACACTAGTTGTCTGAAGGGTGCTAAGTTTTTCTCAACCATGGACATGTACTCCGGATACTGGCAAATCGAAGCAGATGAGGCTGATCATGAGAAAACTGCATTCATCACCCCTGAGGGCCTGTATGAGTTTAAGGTAATGCTGTTTGGTTTGTGTAATGCACCAGCAACGTTTGAACGCATTATGGATAATCTTCTACATCACCTGAAGTAGAAAATGTGTCTTTGTTATATAGATGACATTATAGTGTTCTCAGAAACCTTTGATGAACATATAAAAATACTCACGGCCGTTCTTAAGTCTTTAACAAGGCCGACTGAAACTTAATCCAAGAAAGTGTCTCCTTGGAGCAAAAGAAATCAAAATACTTTGACATCTTGTGTCAAACGAAGATATGTAGCCAGACCCAGAAAAGGTGATATCTGTAACGGAATTTCCTATTCCTAAAAGTATTAGAGATGTGAGAAGCTTCCTCAGATTATGTTCTTATTACCGTTGTTTTATCAAAGACTTTTGTATCAAAACCAGGCCACTCCAAGAGTTGTTAAAAGCTGATGCTAAATTTATCTGGGGTGGTGCTCAACAAGATTCTTTCGATGTGCTGCGAAAAGCTCTGACGACTGACCCTCTACATGGTCTACATGATGAGAGAGCACCTACAGAACTACACACAGGTGCCAGCAGGTACGGGATTGGTGCTATCCTGGTGCAAATTTTGGATGGAAAAAAGAGATGGTTATAGCCTATGCTTCTAGGACACTTACAAAAACCAAGAGAAACTATTCAACTACAGAAAGAGAATGTCTTGCTGTGACCTGGACCATGTACAAATTTTGACAGTATCTCTATGTAAGGCCATTCACAGTTGTTACAGACCATCATTCATTTTGTTGGTTGACAGGTCTTAAGGATTCAACAGGATGACTCGCCAGGTGGGCACTATGTCTTCAAGAATATGACGTTACCATAGTGTACAAAAGTGGAAAAAAACACCAAGATGCCGACTGTCTCTCAAGAAACCCGGTGCAAGACCATCAAGACTTTGATGAAGATAGTGACTGTCTCGCTGCACTTCAGGATCTCTCTGCTGAGCAGAAGAAGGACGCCAAGATATCTCAAATTATGCTTGCCTTAAGTTGGTCAGAGGATGTGAAAGGACTATTTAAGGTAGTTAATGGATTATTTTGCAAGAAAAACTTTGATCCATTTGGAAAGAGGTTGCTACCAGTGATTCCTAAACACATGCACTTAGATGTTCTACAGAAATTCCTTGACACACCCGAGGCCGTACATTTAGGATTTATTAAGACATACAATAGAATACACAAGAGATTTTTCTGGCCAGGTTTATTTAGGAGTGTCCGTCACTGTGTGTCGCACTGTTGAGAGTACCAGAGGAGAAAGGCAGTTCCTCCTCCTGGCCTTTCCAGCGTGTTGGCATTGACCTCCTTGGACAATTTCCAATGTCTGCTTGTGGCAGAAGATGGATTTGCACTGATTATCTGACACTCTATGCCATTACAAAAGCTGTGAAAACAGCTGAAGCATCCAAGATAGTAAAATTCATTGTGTAAAATATTGTATTAAAACACGGCCGCCCAAGATCATTAATTACAGATCAAAGGAAAGTTTTTCAGTCAAATCTTGTGACAGAGATAAATGGTCGGTGCAAACATTACTCATCACATGATGACTGCCTACCATCCGCAAACTAACGGGCTTACTGAACGCCTTAATAAGATCTTGGCCGACATGCTATCAATGTTTGTCAGTGTTCTACATCTACATCCATACTCCTCAAGCCACCTGACGGTGTGTGGCGGAGGGTACCTTGAGTACCTCTATCGGTCCTCCCTTCAATTCCAGTCTCGTATTGTTCGTGGAAGGAAGGATTGTCGGTATGCTTCTGTGTGGGCTCTAATCTCTCTGATTTTACCCTCATGGTCTCTTCACAAGATATACATAGGAGAGAGCAATATACTGCTTGACTCTTCGGTGAAGGTATGTTCTCGAAACTTCAACAAAAGCCCGTACCGAGCTACTGAGTGTCTCTCCTGCAGAGTCTTCCACTGGAGTTCATCTATCATCTCTGTAACACTTTCGTGATTACTAAATGATCCTGTAACGAAGCACGCTGCTCTCCGTCGGATGTTCTCTATCTCATCTATCAACCCTATCTGGTGCGGATCCCACACTGCTGAGCAGTATTCAAGCAGTGGGCGAACAAGCGTACTGTAACCTACTTCCTTTGTTTTCAGACTGCATTTCCTTAGGATTCTTCCAATGAATCTCAGTCTGGCATCTGCTTTACCAACGATCAACATTATATGATCATTCCATTTTAAATCACTCCCAAAGTGTACTCCCAGATAATTCATGGAATCAACTGCTTCCAGCTGCTGACCTGCTATTTTGTAGCCAAATGATGAGGGATCTATCTTTCTGTGTATTCGCAGCACATTACACTTGTCTACATTGAGATTCAATTGCCATTCCCTGCACCATGCGTCAATTCGCTGCAGATCCTCCTGCATCTCAGTAAAATTTTCCATTGTTACAATCTCTCGATATACCACAGCATCATCCGCAAAAAGCCTCAGTGAACTTCCGATGTCATCCACAAGGTCATTTATGTATATTGTGAATAGCAATGGTCCTATGACACTCCCCTGCGGCACACCTGAAATCACTCTTACTTCGGAAGACTTCTCTCCATTGAGAATGACATGCTGCATTCTGTTATCTAGGATCTCTTCAATCCAATGACACAATTGGTCTGATAGTCCATATGCTCTTACTTTGTTCATCAAAGTGTTGAGCAGAGCAGCTGGGATGAGGTGCTACCTTTTATGACATTTGCCTACAACACCGGCAAACAAGACACCACAGGATTTACCACATTTTTCCTGGTGTATGGGCGTGAGGCGACTACGACGATGGACACTATGTTTCCATTACATCCTGACGACGTGGACAACAACTACATTGACCAGGTGTTAACCAGAGCTGAGGAAGCTCAGCAGTTAGCTTGACTCTGCATGCTGCAGGCTCAAGAAAACGATTGCCAAAGGTATGACGCGAGCCACCGCCCTGTTGTCTAGTAGCCCTGTTGTCTACTAGCCTGGTGACCTCGTCTGGATCTTCACTCCTGTTCGGAAGGTTGGTATCTCTGACAAGCTCCTCAGGCACTACTTTGGAACTTATAAGGTTGTAAGACAGTTGTCTAATGATACTTATGAAGTTGAAGATTTCGACCCAGACACAAGACGACGAAAGATCAGAGATACAGTCCACGTCCTTCGGATGAAACCCTATAAGGATCCCGCAATCCAGGGTAAATTCGAAGCTCCAGCGACAGGCAACAAGCAGAAAGATGACAAAGTGTGTAGTGGCAGAAGAAGTTCTCACAAGATCACCGCCAGGGCAAGAATCAGTCAACAGGAGTTGGAGTGTGCAGGACCGATGACTCGTTCCTGGACTAGGACGATCCTGGACTAGGACGACGTAACACTGAGACGCTGTTCTCTTAAGGAGGGAGCAATGTCACAGAAGAAGCTGAGTAACAAGAAGGTGTAGTGGTTATGATGCTAAACTGTTGCATGGAGGCCATGAGTTTAAAACTCACCTGGACTGTACAATTTTAATTTCTATATTCACTTCAAGTACATTCTAGAAGTATCCACAAATGTCAAGAATCACTGTACTGGAATGTTCTGTAGCTTTATATATACTGTATGTGTTCTGGCCGGAGGCAGTTCGCTCCGCACTCTTGTATGTGCAAGTACTGAATAAACCTTCGTTAAGTGAAGTGAGTGTTCGTCATTCATCTAATTACACCTTCTTCTAAGTGACAATATGTCTAGATACAACTCTGACAGGTGACACATATGTAAGCAAACTGCATCCATTCATGTCCATTATGCATTCTGACAGACTTGGGCAATTCCAGCAGGACAATACAACATCCCACATGTCCATAATTGCTACAGAGTGGTTCCAGGAACATACTTCTGAGTTTAAACACTTCCGCTGGCCACCAAACTCCTCAGACATGGACATTATTGAGCATATCTGGGATGCCTTGCACTGTGCTGTTCTCCACCCCCTCATACTCTTACAGATTTATGGACAGCTATGCAGGATTCATGGTGTCATTTCCCTCCAGCACTATTTCAGACATTAGTCGAGTCCATGCTAAACCATGTTGTGACATTTCTGCGTGCTCGTGGGGCCCTACACAACATTAGGCAGGTGTACCAGTTTCTTTGGCTCTTCATAGTAGTTCTTGTGTGCTAAACATCAACCATAAGGCTGCACTTTCCAGTTATAATCCTTTCATTACATTTTACAATCATTAGAGTTTTCCAGTAATTTTTAATTAATGTTGTCCATTCTACATGATACTTATCATTGTAATTTTAAAACTCTTGTGTTGATTGTGTCTGCTTGAAACAATATGCCATTGTGCATCTGCTCTGGTGCAAAACACTTTTGTTTATTTTCTTTCCAAATCTTAGTGAACCCACTAACCCATATTGCTTACTATGTGATACTTTTCTGTATGCAGAAAAATGAAAATTTCAGTAGAACTTATCTGTGTAACTGTTAGAAGGCCCATATAGGTTGCTTACTGAGGGATGTATTTCTCCTGCCTCACTCATCAGTCCAGTACATTGCTCAAAGATTAAGTATTTTGTTATATTGACGTTAGTTTTCTCTTCATGACAAACAATATGAAATGTATTGCTTAGATTTCTTGGCTAATAACAGCTGTTCATGTATTCTCGTGGTTTATAGTGTTGGTGTACATGTCATTAATCAATACACAGTTTTACCAAACTGATACTTATCTCAAGCTATTAGAGTTTCCTGTTTTGCTTCCCATTTGTTACCACGTAATCATAGTAAGATAGAGCAGTCATACACAAGAAACTGGATAATAGATAATTCAGTCATTCCATTTAATAAAAGACTTGGTCTCTTTTCAAGTGCACCCTCAACTCAAACCAATTGTACAAACTGACCTCTGTTTGAAGTTATCAGGGGACTTCAAAACTATCAGTTACACAAAACAGTGTGTAGTTAACCAGTAGTAATGTTCTATTAGAATAAACCTGTCAGCTACTAACAGTCTAGTTGCACACCACAGCACATTACTAGACATGATGATATAGGAAGTTATAAATATAAATTTTTAAAATCTATTCATCTGAGAACCAGTTACAAGTGACTATACAATTTAACATGGAATCCGAACAAGGGTACAGGTTGCCATGGTTTACAAGAACAAAGTATCTCTAGGGGCGAAACTTATGTTAACAGGCTGCTATTCAAACTCAAACACATACAAACATAAATGTGCTCTGAGAAATGAGGTTCCCCCTATTTTAAGATTCATGAGTAGATATGGATTAAGGACATGTCAGTTTAAGTCTGAATTGTTGCCAGAAAACACACAATGGTAAAGAACAGTAATCCAGCCTTTCCATGATACAGGAATACTTAATTTCATTTCATCCATTGTCTTTGCCTGTCTTATCAAAAAGTTAATCGATACAAACAGTCTGTTTCCTAATTTGCAGTCAAATTTCTATGTCTGCACAAAGTATTATAGACAAGGAATAACTTCAACATACACATCAGAACCTTTTTCTTTCTGCCTGAGTGTCATGAACTAGAGCCAGTGTAAGAAAAACATTCCCACTTTAAAATGTGATTGATCTATACCAAGCAACCACTGATGCTGCACTGCAGGCAGACACAAGAATTACGGATGCAAAGGAAGCTAAAAAGAAGTCAGTCTTCTGGGTGTTTGTGTTGCTGAGGTAATGCACACAATGAGTCGCAGTGTAGTTATACCATTCAGAGTTGACATACAGCTTACAGAAAGTGAGTCCATCCCCCTGGGAAAAAAATATGTATTTCAAAGTGCAGATGCCAAAGCCATCAGCATACAGTTATGTGTTAGACTCAAGAAATCATTACTGGTATATTGTGAGAACTCAAAGTGATTGGAGAAGTGCCAAGTGTGAAGCTGCATATGCCAGTAGGCATTGCTAATGTGAGCAACACAGAAATAGATCCACCAAGGGAAACTACTGTTGCAATGTCACTTAACCAAGGCCCATAATATGTAATTAAAGTATCTATTAAATAGCAATGTGTGTAGTCTGTAAATTCTATTCCATCAAGTGACTGTGCTGAAAGTCAACTGAGAAATTACTCAGACCAATTACGAAGAAACTGGTCACCAAATTAAATCAATTACTGTTTGATGAAAAAAAAAATTCCTCTGTCAAAGGTATGATTAAGCAACATATAGAAGAGGATTTCATTGAATTCTCAGATCAATCAGATCTATCTTGGACATTGCAAACAGCAACTATTAAGAAAAACATTGCCAGCAGATTTTGTTTTGATTACCAGAAGCTGAATGTTGTAACACAGCAAGACATTCATTCATTGCCAAATGTGGTACAATCCTTAGTTTATTTTGACTCATGCAAAATCTTGGTTTGTGATGATAAGTTAAGTGCACATCCAGACGGCAGTGCAAAAAGTTCATTTTTTACCCGTATAGGTGCATACAAATACAATTATCTTCCTTCCAGTTTTCAGACTGTATCAGTGGCGTTTCAACAATTGATGGATACTGTTCTTCATGAATGTTGTGCTCTCAATACCTGACAAGCAAAGTACCTACGAGACAGAATTACTGCAGGCAAGAGTCCAGTAGAATCTGCAAAACACTACTCTGAGCCTACAAACATGAAAGAAATACAGTCATTCTTGGGTTTATCTTATTTTTCCAGAAAATTCATCAAAGTGTATGCTCACATACCACATCAGATGACTCAACAACTTAGAAAGGAGCAGTCTCTGCCAGTAGTTCTGAATTTTCTAAACTGATGGAAATCCTGCACTAGATTATCCATATTTTGACTAACCCTTCATTCTACCTACTGATTTTGCAATCGGAGAAGTCATATTACAAGAAACTGACAGAAGAACATCTCTCCAAACAAAGCCAAATGTAACTGCTCAAGAGATAGAAAAAAAATTTATGTGCATTTGGCTTGTGGCATAAACTAAAACCTACATTTGCTAGTCGGACAAGAATTCACTTTTGTTATGGATTATGCAGGACTAGTTCTTAAATCAAAAGTATCCTAGTAGCAGACTGATCTTGTAGTAATGTTTTAGTAGAATGTAAATACTTTAGAAGAAAAGGAGCCCAGACACCAAAAGACAGAAGCATGAAGCCGCGACAGGCATACTCCAAAAGCTAGCAAGTTTTCTTTCTTTTTTTGTGTGTGTGCCTGTTGATCACCCAATGTTCTACCTTTCAGATAGTGCTCTCATTTACTCCTAGCAGCAAATTAGCTAGCTGGGCCTTATTGTTGAGAAAATTTCAGTTAGAGGTAGTTCATCAAACCACAAAACTACACAACACAGATGAATTAAATAGAAAAGTCAGAGGTCGACTCATGGTTGACACAGAAGACATAATTGCAAATGTACAATCAACCATCATGCAGTGACAGACATGGAAACAACATCCAAAATTTGAAGTTGCTGGAATATTCCTATATCATCACAGAGAAAGCAATGTGTATTGTTGTTTATACAAGAGAGCCTACATATCAGATTTTAAGAAATGTCATGGCAGTCTATTAGTCCACAGTTCAAAATGAGTGAGTAGCATGAAGTACTGGTGGCCAAACCAATGAGCAGAAGTCAATAGATGTGTCACACGTTGCAAATCCTAGAATGAGACAACGGCAGTAATGATGTTGGGGGATGGGGGAGCTATGAGAGACCAATGAACTTGTGGAATGAATAGGACATGATATTGTGGTTCCTTTACAATAATAAAAGATGGGAACCACAATATAAGCTAATACCTACTAATGATTCAGAATCTTGACCAGATTGTTCCAACTGTGTAAGTATCTTTGTTAAGGACTGGCTTTTGGAAAGTGGCTCATTGTTGTTGTTGTTGGTTGTGGAGGTGGTTTGATGTGGCTCTCCAAGGTAGTCGATCCTGTACAAGTCTCTTCATCTCTGTTTATCTACTACAACATGCATCCACTTGAACCTGCTTACTGCAATCAAACTTTGGCCTCCCTCTACAATTTTTACCACCTACACTTTCCTCCATTACCAAATGAATTTTCCCTTGATGCCTCAGTATGTGCTCTGACAACCAACTGCTTCTTTTAGTCAAGTTGTGCTATAAATTTTGTTTCTTCTCAGTTTGATTCATTATCTCTTCATTAGTTATTGATCTATCCACCACTAATATTTGCAGTCTTCTGTAGCACTGTTTTTTTAAGGCTGCTACTCTCTTCTTTTCTGTATTATTTATCATCCACACTTCACTTCTATATAATGCTACACTCCAGACAAATACTTTCAGAAAATACTTACTAATACTTAAACTTCTGTTCCATTTTAACAAATTTATCTTTTTGGGAAACACTTTTCTCACTACTGCGTCTAGATTTTATATCCTCTCTACTTCAGCTACATACTTTATTTTGCTGTCCACATAATAAAATTCATCTATAACTTTCAGTATTCCACTCATTATGTAATTCTCTCAGCACTGCGTGATTTCAATTTCCTTTATTTTCTTACTCTCGTTTTACTTTTATTGACATATTCATCTTATAACCTCTTTTATTCAACTGATGTTCCAAATCCTTTGCCATCAATGACAGAATTACAGTGTCTTTGCAAGCCTTGAAGTTTTTATTTCTTTTCATTGAACTTCAATTTCCACTCCAAATTTCTCTTAGTTTCTTTACTGCTCATTCAATGTACAAGTTGAATAACCTGATGGTACACTACAACCCCACTACACTCCCTTCCCAGCTACTGCTTCCTTTTATGTTCTTCAATTTTAGTAACTACAGTCTGGATCTGTACAAAATGTAGATAACCTTTTGCTTCCCTGTTACCCCCTCAAAATTTCAGAGTGTATTCCAGTCAACATTGTCTAAAATTTACTTTAAATCTACATATGCCATAAATGTAAGTTTGCCATTTTTCAGACTCCATTTCTTAGAAGGCAAACTGAAAAATGGTAAACTTCCCTGGCCAGCACAATCTCCTGACTTGTCTCCAAATGAGCACATGTGGGAGATGATTGGACAAGAAGTGACTCGTGCAACTTGTCAACCAGCAACTCTTACAGAACTATATGAACAAGTTGAGCAGGTGTGGCATAATAGATCCCAGTGATCTGTGTGACTGACTGAATCCCAGAGTCAGAGATTGCATTGCTGCCTGTGGAGACTACAACAGGTACTAATAAAGGTGTTTCAGTATGGGTCGATACCTGGTACCTCAGAACCGCTAGTGGTATTGATCTGTAAATGCAATCACTTCATGTACTCCATATACACTATTGCAACAGTAAATATTAAGTCAACTGGAAACCTCTAACAGGATATACTTTTTCCTAGCAGAGTATGTTACGAGGGTCTTGCAGTAGTTCCACCTGCTTTATTTATGTCTTCATTTATTATCCCTGGTGTCAACGTACTGCTACACTGGCTGAAAAATGGGGTTTGTAATTTGAACACTGTCTACAGTAAATAATGTAGCCGACAGGTACACATTTGCATTTCACCGTAGTTTACTTTCACTTTGCACAACCTCCCAATAATACACAGTTATATATGTATGGCCACTGCACTATTGTTTAAACTTTCCATAAGCCTCATTAATAGTTCGCAGGCGAACCTCCACATACTGCTACATCTATGATCAGTAAAAACTTAACCACACTTATTACACTGTTAATTCTATGTGTTGTTGTCATTCTAACCAACACACGTTTCTCGTCTGAAACTCGGCCATGGACTGACTGTCTCGTGACCAAAATTCGGGCCCTTATATATCCTCACAATAATAGTTGTTGAACTTACACATTGTTCAAAGTTAAATTTACAGACATTACAATTAAAACTTAACTCATTAAATTAACTGAATACATCATAAAATTGGTTCTTTATAACAGTTTCTTCTACTACACGAGTTAGGCCAAATTATTTGTTTAAATGATTAAGTTAACATATATCGTTATGTAAACAATACTTTTGAAAAAACTGTTAATTACTTTGGAATTAATTAAGGGCTGGCTTTGCTAACTTGTTTTCGAATAGAGCCAAATAGATCCTTTAAGAATACTATTAGTTGTTCCTCCAAATGTTTATAATTAGTACAGAATTATATTTGTTTATGAGTCATCAATAGAATTTACGTTACGAAACAATTACTGATTTCACCGTATAATGGAAGATACCAACTAGGAACAGTCACAATAAATTAGAAAATCGATTACATACATAAAACTAAGCACAAAAATAGATATGGTGTTATATTCTTTAAAACTGAGGGCCGAACTTTCTCTTTTATGAAAATGCAGATTGGATTCACTTATGATCATGGTAATTAGTTAAAAATGAAAAAAAGAATTAGGGAGGCAGATGGCAAAACAAGTGGGGAAT
Source organism: Schistocerca nitens (assembly GCF_023898315.1). Taxonomy (NCBI): domain Eukaryota; kingdom Metazoa; phylum Arthropoda; class Insecta; order Orthoptera; family Acrididae; genus Schistocerca; species Schistocerca nitens. The sequence continues at coordinate 922,878,413 of NC_064614.1, read as the reverse complement.
TAAAAATATCCCAGCTTGCATCGTCACAGTCTGTTAAAAAGTAATGCCTCCGAATTTTCCACTCGAAAGCTCTCAAAGCTTTTACAGTAAAACAGAAGTTACTACCAGTCTACATCTTTATTCTTCAAGTCTTCATATTTGCAGCCCTCTGCTGCTAGATGACTCCAAATTATAGCATGTAACATAGTGGTGTGCAACTGAACTAAATCAATGTATGAGAAACAGCGTACTGTAATTGAGTTTTGAATTCGAAAGGTTTGTCCGCACGTGGAGCACCCTTTCCTTCAGCATGTCAATGCCAGACCACACACACGTGCTGCAGCAATCCAACACCTTGGGTTCACTGTCACTATTCATCCTCCATACAATCCTCACTTGGCCCCATCAAATTTTCATCATTTCCAAAACTTAAAGAACACCTTCGTGGACTTCACTTTTGATAGAAATGATGTGGTGCAAGCACAGGCGAGGTTGTGGCTCTGTCAACAAAGTCAAACATTCTACAGAAAGGATATCAATAAACTGGTCATTCATTGTGAGAAATGTGTTTGTTGCCAGAGTGATTATGTTGAGAAATAAATATGTAGACATGATGAACAAAGACAGAATTTTAATAATATTTGTTTTACTTATAAAGCTTTAAGAGTTTTCACATAAAGAAATTGAAGATATTACTTTCAGCATCCCCTTGTAGATCTAATGGCGACAAATAGGCCTGACCTCTTTGAGGATGTCCATATCAAAATTGATATCAGAGACAATGAGGCAGATGTAGCAACAACAATTACCAAAGGTATGAAGGCAACTAAAATGTAGGAAGATTTATATGTTCAGTATACTAGACAAAAAAGCAGTAGAGTCATATCTCAGTGAGAAACTGGAAACTATTAGAGGAACATTGGGTCAACTTTAAACGAAAAGTTGTCATGCACTGAATAAATATGTACCCAGTAGAACAGTTCATGATGGGAGAGACTGCAAAGAAACAGGTGTAAAACAAAGCAGAGGGGTACACGTAGAGAGATGAATCAAGTACATTTGGATGTCAAGAGAGCAATATGTGAAGTCTTCAGTGACTACTGCAGCAGAATGTCATGGAAAGATCTTTCATAAAATCCAAAGAAATTTTGGTCAGATGTACAGGCTGTTAGTGGCAGTAAAGTCTGTGTTCAGTCATTCGATGATGAGACAGGAACTGAAATTGAGGGTTGCAAAGCAAAAGCAGAAATGCTGAACTCGTTTTTCAAATGTTCCTGTAGAAAGGAAATCCCAAGAGTCCTGCCCCAGTTTAATTCTTGTACCATTGAAAAGACAACTGAAATACAGTTTAGTGTAGTGGTGTTGAGAAACCACTGAAATCATTTAAACAGAACAGACTTCCAGGACCCAATAGAATACCTATCAGATTCTTTACTGACTATGTGGCTGAGTCAGCTGCTCTTTTAACTAAAATGTACCATAGATCCCTTGAACAAAACACTGCACCTAGTAGTTGGAAGAATGCATGGGTTACACCCATCTACAAGAAGGATAGTGGAAGTGATCCATCTGACATCCTTGATAACCATTTGTTGCAGAATTTTAAAATATATTCTAAGCTAAACATAATGTGGTACCTCAAACAGAATGACTTCCTCAATGCCAACCAGCATAGATCATGTGAAATCCAACTTGCACTTTTCTTACAACATACTACAAGCCCTGGATCAAGGCAGTCAGATGGATGTAGTATATCTTGATTGCAGAAATGTGTTTGACTTGCTGTCATGTTTACACTTTGTTGTAGGATTTTGGAACATATAATGTGTTTGAACATTATGAATTACCTTGAAGGAAACAATTTATTGACACACAGTCAGCACGAATTCAGGAAATGATGTTCTTGTGCAAGACAACTACCTCTTTATTCTGCTGCTTCTAATCGAATTGTGTGCCTATGGAGTACTGTCTTAGTTGTATGACAGGATTTATGATTTCATGTCAGAAAGGTCCCCAAGGAAGTGTTATAACCCCTCTGCTATTCGTAATCTACAGGTATATAAATGTCACGGTTACAGCAGGCTGAAACATGGTAGTTGGATGTCTCTACAGGCCCCCTGGCTCAGCAGCTGTTGTGGCAGAACACCTGAAGGAAAATTTGGAAAATATTTTGAGTAGATTTCCTGACCATGTTATAGTTTTGGGTGGAGATTTTAATTTACCAGATATAGATTGGGAGACTCAAACGTTTATAATGGGTGGCAGGGACAAAGAATCCAGTGCATTATCTGAAAACTACATTGAGCAGTTAAAAAGAGAACCGACTCATGGTGATAACATATTAGACCTTCTGGTGACAAACAGACCTGAACTATTTGAAACAGTTAATGCAGAACAGGGAATCAGCAGTCATAAAGCGGTTACAGCATCGGTGATTTCAGCCGTAAATAGAAACATTAAAAAAGGTAAGAAGATTTTTCTGTTTAGCAAAGGTGACAAAAAGCAGATTTCAGAGTACTTGACAGCTCAAGTACAGATAGTGTTGAGGATCAGTGGACAAAGTTCAAAACCATCGTATAATATGTGTTAGATGAGTATGTGCCAAGCAAGATCGTAAGAGATGGAAAAGAGCCACCATGGTACAACAACCGAGTTAGAAAACTGCTACAGAAGGAAAGGGAACTTCACAGCAAACATAAACATAGCCAAAGCCTTGCAGACAAAATAAAATTACACAAAGCAAAATGTAGTGTGAGGTGGGCTATGCAAGAGGTGTTCAGCGAATTCGAAAGTAAAGTTCTATGTACTGACTTGGCAGAAAATCCTAAGAAATTTTGGTCTTATGTCAAAGCGGTAGGTGGATCAAAACAAAATGTCCAGACACTCTGTGACCAAAATGGTACTGAAACAGAGGATGACAGACTAAAGGCCGAAATACTAAACGTCTTTTTCCAAAGCTGTTTCACAGAGGAAGACTGCACTGTAGTTCCTTCTCTAGCTTGTCACACAGATGACAAAATGGTAGATATCAAAATAGATAACAGAGGGATAGAAAAACAATCCAAATCGCGCAAAAGAGGAAAGGCTGCTGGACCTGATAGGATACCAGTTCGATTTTACACAGAGTATGCAAAGGAACTTGCTCCCATTCTTGCAGCGGTGTACCGTAGGTCTCTAGAAGAGCGTAGCGTTCCAAAAGATTGGAAAAGGGCACAGGTCATCCCCATTTTCAAGAAGGGACGTCGAACAGATGTTTAGAACTATAGATCTATATCTCTAACGTCGATCAGTTGTAGAATTTTGGAACACATATTATGTTCGAGTATAATGACTTTTCTGGAGACCAGAAATCTACTCTGTAGGAATCAGCATGGGTTTCTAAAAAGACGATCGTGTGAAACCCAACTCGCGCTATTTGTCCACGAGACTCAGAGGGCCATAGACACAGGTTCCCAGGTAGATGCCGTGTTTCTTGACTTCCACAAGGCATTTGATACAGTTCCCCACAGTCGTTTAATGAACAAAGTAAGAGCATATGGACTGTCGGACCTATTGTGTGATTGGATTGAGGAGTTCCTAGATGACAGAACGCAGAATGTCATTCTCAATGGAGAGAAGTCTTCCGAAGTAAGAGTGATTTCAGGTGTGTCACAGGGGAGTGTCTTAGGACCATTGCTATTCACAATATATATAAATGACCTTGTGGATAACATCGGAAGTTCACTGAGGCTTTTTGTGGATGATGCTGTAGTATATCGAGAGGTTGTAACAATGGAAAATTGTACTGAAATGCAGAAGGATCTGCAATGAATTGACACATGGTGCAGAGAGGCAATTGAATCTCATTGTAGACAAGTGTAATGTGCTGCGAATACATAGAAAGAAAGATCCTTTATCATTTAGCTACAATATAGCACGTTAGCAACTGGAAGCAGTTAGTTCCATAAATTATCTGGGAGTACGCATTAGGAGTGATTTAAAATGGAATGACCATATAAAATTAATCGTCAGTAAAGCAGAAGCCAAACCGAGATTGACTGGAAGAATCCTAAGGAAATGCAGTCTGAAAACAAAGAAAGTAGGTTACAGTACACCTGTTCGCCCACTGCTTGAATACTGTACACCGGTGTGGGATCCATACCAGTTAGGGTTGATAGAAGTGATAGAGAAGATCCAAAGGAGAGCAGTGCGCTTCGTTACAGGATTATTTAGTACTTGCGAAAGCGTTATGGAGATGATAGATAAACTCCAGTGGAAGACTCTGCAAGAGTGACTCTCAGTAGCTCGGTACAGGCTTTTGTTGAAGTTTTGAGAACATACCTTCACCGAGGAGTCAAGCAGTATATTGCTCTCTCTTACATACACCTCGCGAAGAGACCATGAGGATAAAATCAGAGAGATTAGAGCCCACACAGAGGCGTACTGACAATCTTTCTTTCCATGAACAATACGACACTAGAATAGAAAGGAGAACCGATAGGGGTACTCAAGGTACGTTCCGCCACACACCGTCAGGTGGCTGGCGGAGTGTGGATGTGGATGTAGATGTAGATTTAGGAGACAGTCTGAGCAACCATCTTTGACTGCAGATGATGCTCTCATTCAACATCTAGCAAAGTCATTAGAAGATTAAACCCAATTGCAAAATGATTCAGACAAAATATTTGTATTGTGTGAAAAGTGGCAACTGACCCTAAGTACTGCAAAATGTGAGGACGTCAACTTAAGTATAAAAGGAAATTGTTAACTTTCAGTTACATATAAATAAAATAAAACTAAATGCTGTCAATTCAATTAAATACCTAGAGATAACAATTACAAACAACTTAAAACTGGAATGACCACAGAAAATATTGTGGGGAAGGCAAACTGAAGATTGTGTTTTATTGGCAGATTGCTTAGAAGATGCAACAAATCCACTAAAGATACTGCCTACAGTACATGCGCTTGCCTGCTCTCTCATAGAGTATTGTAGTATGTATGTGATCCTTACTAGATAAGACTGATAAACAACATGAAAAACGTTCAAAGAAGGGCAGCTCATTTTGTATCATCATGAAATAGGTGAACAGGTGTGGGGGGGACTAAAATATATATATATATATATATATATATATATATATATATATATATATATATATATATATATTGGATACTGAATAAAAATTTTCAGCTTAAATAATTAAAAGGAAAATTTTGAAAAAATGGAAGGTGCACCTACTCTGAGTGAACTTTAACTGGCTCTAATACAAACAGATGTTCAATATTCAATACATATATTCAGCATTTAACATTCATAAATTTATGTACATCCTTTTCTTGTTACTGCTATTGTGCATGGACATTGGTATCACAATACTGGCTCCAGATTGCCCCTCCTCTGCTCACGCGAATTTTTCTTGACAGCTTCGATCCTCTTGATGCAGGATTCTTGGCGCATCGTGGAGAGATGAACAGATGGGTATCATCGCTGTGAAAATATGAATAAACTCTGCTATCTTGATAACACTTTTTAATGTTCAATTGGAATATACATTTTTTAACAATATTAACTTGGCGGAACTCGCAATACCTCCAATCGATATCACGTATAGACACAGACAGACAAATCTAAAGCAATTAAAAAAATCGAAAAGAATCTCTTTTGATTTTATGTCAATGTTATTTATGGTACAAAATTATGAACAAGGGAGAAAAGAAAAGAAATAATAATAATAATAATAATAATAATAATAATAATAATAATAATAATTTTACCCGTGGAGGCCCGGGAAAAGAATAGGCCTCCGGTATGTTCTGCCAGTCGTAAAAGGCGACGAAAAGAACAAACCACTAATAGGGCTAACCCCCCTTTAGTGTGATTAGTTGGTTCAGGACAGAACTAAAGAAGCCTCGGACAAGCGCCGTCATGGTCGGGGACGACACTTGAACCCTATGCCCGCCCACAATGGTAACGACACTGCTAGCCAACTGGAAAATGATTTAAATCCAAATAGAGGTGTTTTGCAGGATATGCTTCCTGCAACCACCCTAGAAGGAAAACAAAGACAGAGGATGAGATGGTCAGATGAAGTTAATCGACACCTCATGTTCTGTTATTACCAAGCAACAAACCTAGGAACCAACACAACTGGATACAGATCACAAGTATACACAACATTTATTACCAGATACCCAGAATTAAAATTTTTAACAGAACAAAGACTAGCTGATCAGATCCGTGTAATAATCAAAAATAACAGGATACCCCAGTCAGAATTAGAAAACATCAAACAACAAGTACAACAAATACTGGAACAAAATAATGTGCAATCAGAAGAAGAAGAAAATACAGTAATGGACACAAACATCCCAGAGCAAACAAACAAAGAACAACACGCACCAATTAAACAATCAGAGGAAAACGAAATCTTAAGGCAGCCACCAGAACAAGCACAAATAGAACACGAAGTGACACACATGTTAGATATAGAAGAAAAATTTCAGCTGACATATATAGAATACAAAGACACAAATACAGACATAAGACCATTCTTGCATAGACCACCAAATAACCCACAAGTCGAAACAACAATAAAAACTATCAACACAATCATACACAACAAAATAAATGAAAACACAACTATGGAAGAGTTACAACTACTGGTTTATATAGGAGCACTCACTACACTAAATATACACACTAGACAGAGATCAGAACCAACCAACACACAGAAGAAACCCACAAAACCAGCATGGCAACACAGGCTACAGATCAGAATAGAAAAACTGAGAAAAGACATCGGACAGCTAACACAATTTATAAGAAATGAAATCTCGGAAAAAAAACGAAAAAGGTTAGGTAAAATCTCACAACAAGAAGCGACAGAGCAATTAGACGAAAAGAAGCAGAAATTACAAGCATTAGCCAAACGACTCAGAAGATACAAAAAAAGTGAAAATAGAAGGAAACAAAACCAAACATTCAACACAAACCAAAAGAAATTTTACCAGACAATAGATAACACACACATTAAAATAAACAATCCACCAAACATAACAGACATGGAACACTTCTGGAGCAGCATATGGTCTAATCCGGTACAACATAACAGGCATGCACGGTGGATACAAGCAGAAACAGACACATACAAGATGATACCACAAATGCCTGAAGTGATAATTCTGCAACATGAAGTCACCCAAGCAATTAATTCTACTCACAATTGGAAAGCCGCTGGAAATGATAAAATAGCAAATTTCTGGTTAAAGAAGTTCACCTCAACACATTCACATCTAACTAAATTATTTAACAGTTACATTGCAGACCCATACACATTCCCTGATACACTTACACATGGAATAACTTATCTGAAACCTAAAGATCAAGCAGACACAGCGAACCCAGCTAAATATCGCCCCATAACATGCCTACCAACAATATACAAAATATTAACTTCAATCATTAAACAGAAATTAATGACACATACAACACAGAACAAAATTATAAATGAAGAACAAAAAGGCTGTTGCAAAGGAGCACGAGGATGTAAAGAGCAACTGATAATAGATGCAGAGGTGACATATCAAGCTAAAACTAAACAAAGGTCGCTACACTACGCATACATTGATTACCAAAAAGCTTTTGATAGTGTACCCCACTCATGGTTACTACAAATATTGGAAATATACAAAGTAGATCCTAAATTGATACAGTTCCTAAACATAGTAATGAAAAATTGGAAAACCACACTTAATATCCAAACAAATTCAAATAATATCACATCACAGCCAATACAGATTAAGCGTGGAATATACCAAGGAGACTCATTAAGTCCTTTCTGGTTCTGCCTTGCTCTGAACCCACTATCCAACATGCTAAATAATACAAATTATGGATACAATATTACTGGAACATACCCACACAAAATCACACATTTGCTATACATGGATGATCTAAAACTACTGGCAGCAACAAATCAACAACTCAACCAATTACTAAAGATAACAGAAGTATTCAGCAATGATATACATATGGCTTTTGGAACAGACAAATGTAAGAAAAATAGCATAGTCAAGGGAAAACACACTAAACAAGAAGATTACATATTGGATAACCACAGCGATTGCATAGAAGCGATGGAAAAAACGGATGCCTATAAATATCTAGGATACAGACAAAAAATAGGAATAGATAATACAAATATTAAAGAAGAACTAAAAGAAAAATATAGACAAAGACTAACAAAAATACTGAAAACAGAATTGACAGCAAGAAACAAGACCAAAGCTATAAATACTTATGCCATACCAATATTGACCTACTCATTTGGGGTAGTGAAATGGAGTAACACAGACCTAGAAGCACTCAATACACTTACACGATCACAATGCCATAAATATAGAATACATCACATACATTCAGCAACAGAAAGATTCACATTAAGCAGAAAGGAAGGAGGAAGGGGATTTATCGATATAAAAAACCTACATTATGGACAGGTAGACAATTTAAGAAAATTCTTTATAGAACGAGCAGAAACTAGCAAAATACACAAAGCAATCACTCATATAAATACATCGGCTACACCACTACAATTTCATAACCACCTCTACAACCCTTTAGACCACATAACATCAACAGATACGAAGAAAGTAAATTGGAAAAAGAAAACACTTCATGGCAAGCACCCGTATCATCTAACACAGCCACACATCGATCAAGACGCATCCAACACATGGCTAAGAAAAGGCAATATATACAGTGAGACAGAAGGATTCATGATTGCAATACAGGATCAAACAATAAACACCAGGTATTACAGCAAGCATATTATTAAAGATCCCAATACCACAACAGATAAATGCAGACTTTGTAAACAACAAATAGAAACAGTAGATCACATCACAAGCGGATGTACAATACTAGCAAATACAGAATACCCCAGAAGACATGACAATGTCGCAAAAATAATACATCAACAGCTTGCCTTACAACATAAACTTTTAAAACAACAAGTTCCTACATACAAGTATGCACCACAAAATGTACTGGAGAATGATGAATACAAATTATACTGGAACAGAACCATTATAACAGATAAAACAATGCCACATAACAAACCTGACATCATACTCACCAATAAAAAGAAGAAATTAACACAACTAATCGAAATATCCATACCCAATACAACAAATATACAAAAGAAAACAGGAGAAAAAATTGAAAAATACATCCAACTGGCTGAGGAAGTCAAAGACATGTGGCATCAGGATAAAGTTGACATCATACCAATTATACTATCAACTACAGGAGTCATACCACACAATATCCACCAGTACATCAATGCAATACAGCTACATCCAACCATATATATACAACTACAGAAATCCGTAATTATTGATACATGTTCAATTACCCGAAAGTTCCTAAATGCAATATAACACATACCGTACAGTTAATAGGAAGTGACGCTTGATCAAGGTCCGCGTCACTTTCCATTCTTAACCAGACTTAACGTCTGAGAAAGTAAAGAAATAATAATAATAATTTTGCAACATGAAGTCACCCAATTCTACTCACAATTGGAAAGCCCCTGGAAAAGATAAAATAGCAAATTTCTGGCTAAAGAAGTTCACCTCAACACATTCACATCTAACTAAATTATTTAACATATATCTAAAAACAAAGATGATGTGACTTACCAAATGAAAGTGCTGGCAGGTCGACAGACACACAAACAAACACAAACATACACACAAATTTCTAGCTTTCGCAACCAACGGTTGCTTCGTCAGGAAAGAGGGAAGGAGAGGGAAAGATGAAAGGATGTGGGTTTTAAGGGAGAGGGTAAGGAGTCATTCCAATCCCGGGAGCGGAAAGACTTACCTTGGGGGAAAAAAGGACAGGTATACACTCGCACACACACACATATCCATCCGCACATACACAGACACAAGCAGACATTTGTAAAGGCAAAGAGTTCGGGCAGAGATGTCAGTCGAGGCGGAAGTACAGAGGCACAGATGTTGAAAGACAGGTGAGGTATGAGCGGCGGCAACTTGAAATTAGCGGAGGTTGAGGCCTGGCGGATAACGAGAGGAGAGGATATACTGAAGGGCAAGTTCCCATCTCCGGAGTTCTGACAGGTTGGTGTTAGTGGGAAGTATCCAGATAACCCGGACGGTGTAACACTGTGCCAAGATGTGCTGTCCGTGCACCAAGGCATGTTTAGCCACAGGGTGATCCTCATTACCAACAAACACTGTCTGCCTGTGTCCATTCATGCGAATGGACAGTTTGTTACTGGTCATTCCCACATAGAAAGCTTCACAGTGTAGGCAGGTCAGTTGATAAATCACGTGGGTGCTTTCACACGTGGCTCTGCCTTTGATCGTATACACCTTCCGGGTTACAGGACTGGAGTAGGTGGTGGTGGGAGGGTGCATGGGACAGGTTTTACAGCGGGGGCGGTTACAAGGGTAGGAGCCAGAGGGTAGGGAAAGTGGTTTGGGGATTTCATGGGGATGAACTAACAGGTTACGAAGGTTAGGTGGACGGCGGAAAGACACTCTTGGTGGAGTGGGGAGGATTTCATGAAGGATGGATCTCATTTCAGGGCAGGATTTGAGGAAGTCATATCCCTGCTGGAGAGCCATATTCAGAGTCTGATCCAGTCCCGGAAAGTATCCTGTCACAAGTGGGGCACTTTTGTGGTTCTTCTGTGGGAGGTTCTGGGTTTGAGGGGATGAGGAAGTGGCTCTGGTTATTTGCTTCTGTACCAGGTCGGGAGGGTAGTTGCGGGATGCGAAAGCTGTTTTCAGGTTGTTGGTGTAATGGTTCAGGGATTCAGGACTGGAGCAGATTTGTTTGCCACGAAGACCTAGGCTGTAGGGAAGGGACCGTTTGATGTGGAATGGGTGGCAGCTGTCATAATGGAGGTACTGTTGCTTGTTGGTGGGTTTGATGTGGACGGACGTGTAGCTGGGCATTGGCCAGATGGAGGTCAACGTCAAGGAAAGTGGCATGGGATTTGGAGTAGGACCAGGTGAATCTGATGGAACCAAAGGAGTTGAGGTTGGAGAGGAAATTCTGGAGTTCTTCTTCACTGTGAGTCCAGATCATGAAGATGTCATCAATAAATCTGTACCAAACTTTGGGTTGGCAGGCCTGGGTAACCAAGAAGGCTTCCTCTAAGCGACCCATGAATAGGTTGGTGTACGAGGGGGCCATCCTGGTACCCATGGCTGTTCCCTTTAATTGTTGGTATGTCTGGCCTTCAAAAGTGAAGAAGTTGTGGGTCAGGATAAAGCTGGCTAAGGTAATGAGGAAAGAGGTTTTAGGTAGGGTGGCAGCTGACCGGCGTGAAAGGCAGTGCTCCATCGCAGCGAGGCCCTGGACGTGCGGAATATTTGTGTATAAGGAAGTGGCATCAATGGTTACAAGGATGGTTTCCGGGGGTAACAGATTGGGTAAGGATTCCAGGCGTTCGAGAAAGTGGTTGGTGTCTTTGATGAAGGATGGGAGACTGCATGTCATACGTCACACTTCCTGCTAATAAACAGTTGCAGCCTGGGCGCGGCAGGAAGTAGCGCGCCGATAAACCGTCATGGCGGCCGGATGCAGCCTTTTTCCAGCGGAGCGCGCTTAGTTAAAACTCCGGCGAGCCCTAGCGGCGGCCGAGCGAACTGCTTCGAGGTCAACACAGCCATGCATAAACACCCCCCACCTCCCCTGCAACCCATAGATTGATAATAAATAGATATAGAAAAAAAATAATTAATAGATCTAAAAGATAAGAAATCTAAATAAAATAGTAAGTACACTTTAAAAAAAAAAAAAAAAAAAACTCACGAGATAAATAAGGATGCTTCGCAAATATAAACTGATCAATAAATTAAAAATTAACAATAAACCCAAACACAATAGCAATAAGACATTCATAATCTAGAACAGACAGATTCCCAGAGTTCCCAGAGAGCATCACAGAGTGATCCAGAGAGCATCCCAGAGTGCCCCAGTGGGCTAAAACACTAAGGTATATATATAATTTTTTTTTTCCGTCCTGGTGATTTGTGGGTCTGACACAGAGACAATGGGTTGTCACAACAAGGTGATAGTTGACACAACTATATAGATCTGATCCAGAGAGATTGAAACATGTCACGGATTATAAAATATGCAACTGGGACTGAAAAATAAATGATATATTAGAACTGTTTTAGAAAACATAGCATCTATTATAAGCATTATGATATCCCTCTTAGCTCTGTGGATAATAACCAAGCCAAAAGAAGTCACAAACCTCCTTTCACATCGGGAAAGTAATCTACATTAATCAACATCATTCAGATTTGTTGATTAAGGTACTTGTTTCACCACCTTGCTGAAACTCAGAGTGTGTGATAGTAAATTTGGGGCTTTCTTTCTGAAACACATGTTGTTTAGAACCAATGCACACATTGCTGAACACTGTGCTTTCCAAAACACCAAAACAATCTTTATCCTGAGACAAAAATGAAATACAAGGGACTAAATGATTTTCATATGAGTTGTTGCAAAGTAGAAGGAACTGTTAAAAGGAATGAATTGTTTGATGTATTCACTTAATTTAAGGAGTTAAGTCTTAATTGTAATTTCTGTAAATCAAACTTCGAACAATGTGCAGTTTCAGCACCTATTATTATGATGATATATAAGGGCCCCATTTTTGGTCACGAGACAGTCAGCCCATGGCAGAGTTTCAGATGAGGAACCAGTGTTGATTAGAACAACAACAAAGCGTCAACTTAACAGTGTAATAAGTATTACACAATTAGGCCGTGTGTTAAAACAGTGACAGTGTCTGCTCCATACGTACCTTTCTATTTTTCAAGATCTGTGAACTTTGTGGTTAGGTTTTTACAGCTCGTAGATGTTCAACAGTAAACTATTGTAGCAGCATGTGGAAGTTCATCTGTAAACTAGTAATGAGGCTTATCGAAAGTTGAACAATAGTGCACTGGTCACATATTAAATGTGTATATGGGGGTTGTAAAAAGTGAAAGTAAAAGACTGTGAAACATAACTGTGCATCTGTTGGCTACATCATTTCAAGTAGTCCGTGTTTGACTTCCACACCCCATTATTCAGGCAGTATGTTGACACCGAGGGCAATCAACAAATGATGAAACAAAGTAGGCGAACCACTACACACTGACTTCAATTGTAAAGTTACTTACAGATGGTTCAATTACAGTTAATGTAAATTTGAATTTCCTGTTTTATCTGGGTTTACTTGTAGTGATCTTATATTATACCTACCACAATGCAATTAAATTATGAAAAGGATAGTTGCTACTCACCATATAGCGGAGATACTGAGTCAAAGATAGACACAATAAGAAGACTGTAAGACTATCAGAATTTTAGTCGGGCATGGAACACACACACACACACACACACACACACACACACACACACACATATACAACAGCAGACATTTTCCTGCACATGGCAGTCTTTTTTTAAAATTTTAAATAAAGACTTTGTTTCATTATTAATGAGTAGCTAATCTCACCCCCTCTTCCATTATCAAGCTATGTCACACCAAAGATTACATTATGCTTGCAGCATATCATCATCTACAAAGAAATGTTGAAAGAACAACATGTATTGGTTTGCTGATATGAATTCAACAACCTTTTTAATCCTACACATAAAAATTCAAATCAGTGTAAATAGCTACCATAGTTGTGTAGAATCAAAAGAACAGATGTCAGTACCATTTCATCTTTGTGTCAGACCAAGCAAGAACTTATCACCTTGCTCTCTTACACACAGAACATAAAAAAAGGACTAGAACATAAAAAAATGACACTAAATTCTAAAGTGTGCAGAGCTGAACATGCAAATTGGTATAATTGCTGGAGAGTACATTTGAGTCCACTTGTTGAACATATAAAATGAAATAAATGTAATGAACATAATTAATAAATTAATGCACTCCAAATTTTCCAAAGAAAATAATGTGAAGGATACTTATTTGTCCTTATAAGTAGAGGTGGTGTGTGTGCCAAGAACATTATGAATAAACTGGAGGCAATAGAGGGTAATGACATCAATACATGCTTTCTATTACCCCTATACAAAGTACCTGTATGGACACCATAAGAATCTGTAGCCACATCTAATCGTGATTTCGTATTTGCCAACTATTGTGTCTAACATCCACGCTTGACTTTCTCAATCTCCTACCCAGTATCATCATTTTCTTCCTCTTTATGACAACAAGAATGTTTGTGTGTGTGTGTGTGTGTGTGTGTGTGTGTGTGTGTGTGAGTGCGCGCGCGCACGCATGAGCACAGCATACAAGTATATCTACAAGCATTAGATAATGGAATCATAACTTACCAAGTTTCATTGGTAGAACCATGGTGGGACGTTAAACCTAATCACATCACTTTCTTAGTAACTTAATCCTGTATATTTAGGTATATAATGCATAACAACTGCATACAATATAATAACTCAAATAAACAAAATATCCACGCGTGTACTGCAGGTCTAGAGTGTCCAACGGGCACAATATTTCGGCAATCATACATGTCGCCATGAACAGGTGAACTGACGGACTGAGCTCCTGTGAACGTGCTGGCATGGAGATCCGTACGCTATGGCTGCTCAGAGGGAACTGGGTTCGGTCGCTAGAGCATCTTCTTCAGGGTGTGCAGTCTTCACCCTGGTTATTTGGAGTCCCTGCAGGATGTCCCTGCACTGCCTCCATGCATCTCTTTGACGATATGTTGGTAATGCTTCTCTTTTTTTCGTGTCTTCTCGTTAGCCCTTTTCAGGATATGTATTGGCTTCTGGGTTGCCCGCGTGTGCGGACAACTGTGCTGGTCCGTGGACAGACCGTCTTCAGTGCTCCCGGCGCGGACGGCGTTGGGAGCGCCTTATTTTGACGGCTGTTGAACAGCCGCCGGTGAGGCGATCATCACTGTTTCAGCCACTCTCTGCAGCGTGTCGGCAAGGTGAGTTACCTTGTCGATTGCCGCAGAGAGTGCTGAAATTGCTGCGGCCAGCCCTCCTTCCAGCGCTGATGTTGTGGCGCCTTGGCTGGCTGCTGCTGTGTGGCGTGAGGCGACTGGCGCGTTACCGCGCCTTTCGCCTCCCGCCGTTGCGTGTTCTTCTTTGCGCACCTTCCCTTGGATTTGGAAGGCACGCTGGTCGTCAGGTGTGCGCTCGCGCGCACGTTTTCTGACGCGGGTGCACCAGCTTCTGTTGCCCCCTTCAGTGGAGGCGGAGTTAGCAGCGTTGGCTGCCGGCGTCGGCCTTGCGTGTGCCGGCCGCCTCGCCGGTTTTGCGCCTGGGCGCGGACGGCGGAGGGAGCGGTCAGCAGTCGTCGTTGCCTGCTGCCCCTTCTGGCGAGCTATTGCGGCTTTGAAGACTTCGCAGCCGCGGTAGCTCGCCACGTGTGGGCCGCTGCAGTTTGCACACTTGGGAGCGTGCGACCTCGGTAGCGGACACAGTCTGCTGGCATGGGCCCCGGCACACTTCACGCACTTCTCGGGGAAGGAGCAGTGGCGAGCCACATGCCCCATCCCCTGGCAGCGGAAGCATTGCACCAGGCCCCTCTTCTGCTTCAGGTTTTCGACGGTGACCTTGGTATTGGCCACCCTCGTCACCTGGTAGAGCCGCCTGTTTTCTGGTGTATCGGTGGCGATAACCAGAAGTGACGGCGACTCCTTGTGGCTGACGTGCGACTTCACACGCGTCACGTTGCGCATGCTGAAGTCGAGGTCTGTCAGCTCCTCTCGTAGCAGCTCCGGTTGAGCTGCCATCGGTAGTCCCTTGAAGACTATCTTCAGTAGTCGCTCGGGGACGGCGGCGTGTGTGAACCAGTGGAGGCCCTGGTTTGACGCCTCGCTCGTCACCCGGATGTAGTCTTCGGTGTTGGCGACTTGTAGCCGCACAAGGTTCCCTGCCGCAGCTCGCAAGGTGAAGTCGGCAGTCGTCCACTGCCTCACGAGCTGCAGGAACCCTTTATAGTCTTCTGCCACCTCGAAGACTACGGGCGGCGGCCTCCTGTGTGGCCGTCCGGTGGTAGGGACGGCTTCTTCATCGTCTTCATCGTTCAGGCGGCCTGCTTGGGCAGCGGCCGTGGGCGCCAACTGCTCGGGAGTAGGCTGCTCGGTCTTCTCTTCGACCGCAAGTGCCTTAAAACGGTTTGCGGTCGATGTGGGCGGCGGTGAGGGCGTCGTCCGTGGTCTGGCCGCACGTCTCGACGTGACGGTCGTCCATGTCGATCCAGCACCGCTATCGTCTGGTAGGGCACGCCGTCTGCCCCCGTTAGTTGAGACAGCAAGCTGCCTCCTCTTCTTTGGCGTCTTTTTGGCGCCGGTTGCTGCGGTGGTGTAGGACCGCTTGCGCCGCTCGCCCGCCGGGCGTTCCTGCGCGCTGGCCTTTGTTCTCCGCGCCCTCTCGTCGGCCGGTAGTGCGCCGTGCACTACGATATCGTCTTCGCCGGATTCGTCGTCCATGTGGTAGTCCGTGGACGGTGGCCGGGTCATCCTAGGCGGCGGGTCAGACAGGGCCGCCGGGGGAGCACGCTCCTCCGGTCTGCCACACCAACATCTCCAGTCGTCGTATTTGGGGCGCCGGATGGGGCCGTCGACCGAGCGGGGTCGGCCGAACGGCGATCCGCCACACCCATAGCTCTGCTCAACGATCCTCAGAACTCTGGGCGTGCCCACGACATCTCTGCGCGCTGCTGGAGCGACGACTCGGTGCGCGGTGCACGGTGCCTGGGTTCGGTCATGTTGGCGGCCGATTTAAATACCCTCCGCCCGCGGCGCACTCCCTCCGCCGTCTGCACCCCGCGCCATGGTCACGCGGTGGAACAGATTGCGACAGCATCTCAGATGACATCTGTGTGATAGCTCTGTCCACCGTGGTCGTCACAACGATACGTTTGCTCGATTTACTCTTGATTAACCCAATCGCTGGTTCCCAAGCCTTGCTAAGATTATAGCCACAGTCACGGTTTATGAGATCGTCATTGGTGCGAATTTCGATGGCCTCTCTAACAACGCTGTCCCAGTATCTCGACGTCTGTACCTGAATCCTCGTGTGTTCATACTCCATAGCGTGCTTTTCCGACAAACAATGTTCAATGACCGCCGACTTGCTCGGATACATCAGTCGAGTGTGCCTCTGGTGTTCACGGCATCGATCCTCGACGGTACACATCATCTGACCAATATATGACTTGCCACATTGACACGGAATCTGGTACACGCCGGCCTTCAAACCGAGGTCATCTTTGGCGCTCCCCACCAGTGCACGAGTTTTATTCGGAGGACAAAACACAGTTCCGACCCATTTCTTCAAAATGCGGGCAATTTTCTCCGAGAGTGCGCCAGTATATGGAATAAACGCAGTGCCTACCTCCTCCCTCGTGATTTCATCCATCTCCACAGGTTGTGCTGTAGTGGTTGGGCGGAGAGCACGTTCAAACTGCCACCCTGAGTACCCATTTTTTCGAAATACAGTTCTCAGATGTTCCAATTCCTGGGGTAGACTCTCTGCGTCAGAGATAGTGCGTGCCCTATGTACTAGAGTTTTAAGTACCCCATTCCTCTGTGAAGGGTGGTGGCAGCTGTCTGCGTGCAAATACAGATCAGTGTGCATTGTCTTCCGATACACCCCATGACCTAGGGTGCCGTCAGCAATTCTCTTGACCAAGACGTCAAGGAAAGGTAAGTTACCCTCCGTTTCAGTCTCCATAGTGAATCTGATGTTGGGGTGTATGGAGGTTAGATGTGTAAGGAAGTCAAGGAGTTTATCCATACCATTTGGCCAGATGATGAACGTGTCGTCCACTAACGGAAAAAGCCAGTAGGTTTCCATTCGGATGACGACAGGGCTTCCTCCTCGAAGTTCTCCATGTACAAATTCGCTACAACAGGTGAGAGTGACCCATGGCGACTCCCTCCATTTGTTCGTAGTATTCTCCATTAAAAAGAAAATACGTGGAAGTCAAGACGTGCCTAAAAAGTTCACAGGAGCTCAGCCTGTCAGTTCACCTGATGATGGCGACATGTATGATCGACGAAATATTGTGCCCGTTGGACACTCTAGACCGGCAGTACACCCTTGGATATTTTGATTATCAAATACACTGGGAGAAACTCAAGAATCAACTCAAATAAAATTTGCAAAGCACTCTATTGATAGTAAAGACACATGACTGTTTCAGGTATCACGCTTTATAATCATTTGTCAACATCCTTAACAAGTATCTGTGAGGAACATTATTAATAAGGCATTTTACACATACTTAAAAACGGATTTATCAATACAAATTATGTATAGGCAAATACATATGTTATATAACATGTCAGTACACATATTTTATGTTATCTTTGTGAATTATACATGTGATTAATACTATTTTTCAAGCATACATTGCATTTATGCACTCCTGGAAAATGAAAAAGCAACACATTTTCGCAAGTGAATAAGACCTGTTATACTTGCACGGGACACTATGAGAGGGCAGTGCACATGATGACCAAATGCGCCGCATTGCAGACACACCAGGAACTGCATTATCAGTCGTGGAATGTTGCAAGCTGCTCAGCAGTTGTCCATGGTCAGAGCCAATGGCAGCCAGTTTGCCATGGTATTTGGGCCTCCTTGTGTGTCTTCAACATTGTCAGCATGCCGCAACAGCATGTTATGCAACTGACAGAGTTTGAGTGAGGGCATATAGTGGGCCTGCGGGAGGGCGGATGGACATACCGCAAAATTGCGCAGCACGTGGGGTGAGAGATCTCCACAGTGCATCGATGTTGTCACCAGTGGTCAGCAGAAGGTGCATATACCCGTCGACCTGGGCCCGGACAGCGGCGACACACAGATGTACGCCATGCCATGACCATTGCATCTTACGAAGTGCCATACAGGACAGCACCATCACTTCACAACAAATTAGGGACTCTGTTGCTCAAGGGGGTATCATCAAGAACCGTTCGCAACCGGCTCTGTGAAGCAGGGCTACTATCCCACATGCCGTTACGGCATCTTCCGCTCATGCCCCAACATCACTCAGCCCACTAGAGGTGGGCATTAACGGAATGACAAATGGAGACATGTCATCTTCAGTGATGAGAGTCGCTTCTGCCTTGGTGCCAATGTAAGTCTAACGTGTGTGTGGCGTCGTGCAGGGGAGCGCCAAAATCTGAAGTCTGTACAACAGAGGCACACAGGACCAACATCTGGAATCATGGTGTGGGGAGCCATAGCCTACACTGACCGTTCTTCACTGGTGATAGTAGAAGGAATATTGAACAGTGAAAAGTACATTGAAACCATTATTCAACCGGTCTTGCTACAGTTCGTGCACCAACAAGGCGACATGCTTTTTCCACACGATAATGCGCGTCCACATGTCTCCCATGCAACCCAACATGCTCTTCAAGGTGTACCCCAACTGCCCTGGCCAACATGATCCCCAGATCTGTCCCCCATTGAGCATGTTTGGGATCGGATGAAACATCATCTTGCGCGGTCTGCACGACCGGCACGGAATCTGGCCCAGCTGAGGCACCAGGTGGACACTGCATGGCAGGCCATTCCTCAAGACTACAGTCGTCACCTCTATGATCACCTTCATGGGAGAACTGTGGCCTGCATTCCTGCAAAAGGAGGGTATACACAGTATTAGCGCCACAATTGCGTGCACTCTGTTGACTTTTCTCACGTGGGTATGGCTCTATCTTTGTGATCGTATGTTGTATATGTCCCCCAGTGAGTGTAAATAAAATATCCATTTGCTGGGTCGACGGATTCATGGTGTTCTTTTTTCATTTTCCAGGAGTGTATTTACAGAATTCCTCCCTCGTGTATACTATCCACTAAATTTGCCTCATTAAAATCATGCAAATATTCACAAGCTTATGATTTTATATGTATCGACCTTTATTAGCATGAATTCATAGACTACTTTGAAAATTCATGTAGTGAATTCTTTTCAATTAATTAATAATATTTAATTATACAAACTGTACCAATCAGGACATGAGTATGGCAGTTTTGATGCATTATGCCATGCCCTTTACATATTTTTGCTGATGACCCAATCTCTGAAATTACAAAAATATGATACTACTTTGATTCACATATGTTGACTCAGCTGCTACAATATTTCTTAAACAACAGAGTGTTTCATAAAAATTTCCAAACTTATACTTAAAATGGAGGACAATGCCGCAGTTTGTTTGCAAAACAAATATCCGGGATCTGAAACAAAGAACAGTATAATCTGAATAAAGTGGAGAAAAAAGGCTTTTTAATAATGATGTGAGATACTTTTTCCTATATAAAATAATTATGTAGTACTAAGGAGAGTAAAATTTTTTAAAGTAATAAAGTAGTACATAATTACAACCACAAAACTACTACTTATTTTCACACTATTTGTATTACAGACTTCCCATCTTCAAACAATGGAATCCCCAGGTAGGAATATCAACAGTATAGGGCAAGATAGATGAGGCCTGGCAAGAAGTCAGCATTCCAAAACATCCCAAAGGTGTTCTACAGGATTCCGATCAGGACTCTGTGCAGGCCAGTCCATTACAGGGATGTTATTGTCGTGTAACCACTCCACCACAGGCTGTGCATTATAAACAGATGCTCAATCATGTTGAAAGATGTAACTGCCATCCCGAAATTGCTCTTCAACAGTGAGAAGCACGAAGGTGCTTAAAACAACAAGGGGCGCAAGCCCCTTCCATGAAAAACAGGACCACACCATAACATTATCGCCTCCGAATTTTCCTGTTGGCACTACACATGCTTTCAGATGACATTTGTCATACCCACACCCTGCCATCAGATTGCCACATTGTGCACCGTCATTCTTCACTCCACACAATGTTTTTCCACTCTTCAATTGTCCAATGTTTACACTCCTTATTCCAAGAGAGGCGTCGTTTGGCATTTACCGGCGTGATGTCTGGCTTATGAGCAGCCACTCAACCATGAAATCCAAATTTTCCCACCTCCTGCCTAACTGTCATAGTACTTGCAGTGGATCCTGATGCAGTTTGATATTCCTGTGTGATGGTCTGGATAGATATCTGTCTATTACACATTACAACTCTCTTCAAATGTCGGCAGTCTCTGTCAATCAACAGATAAGGTCGGCCTGTACACTTTGGTGCTGTACGTGTCCTTCCATGTTTCCACTTCACTATCACATCAGAAACAACGGACCTTGGGATGTTTAGGAGTGTGGCAATCTCGCATACAGACGTATGACACAAGTGACACCCAATCACTTGACCAAGTTTGAAGTTCGAGTTCCGTAGAGTGCCCATTCTGCTCTCTCACAATGTCTAATGACTACTGAGGTCACTGATATGGAGTACCTGGCAGTAGGTGACACCACAATGCACCTAATACAGAAAACTTATGTTTTTGGATGTGCCCGTATGCTTTTGATCACATATTGTATTGAGTGGGATGCAAGCAGCAACCAGGAGGGGTCAGGAGGAGAGGAATGGGAACAGGAAGGGCAAGGGATAGGATTGTATGGCAGGGGTGGGGTAGGGTGGGGGGTGGGGAGACTGGAGGAGACAAACATTGTCTGGCAAAGTGTGCAGTGACTAGAATGCCAGCAGGCACAGCATCAGGAGGCAGGAGGTTGTGGGTCAGGGAGGTGGGAAGAAAAGGAATGAAAAAGGAAAGGAACAGGGATAAGATTGGGTGGTGCATTGACAGAGGGTTACAAACAAAGAGTGTGGGAGATGAGAAGGGGGAGGAGATGATAGGACAGAGTGGGTGGAAACCATTGACTGGAGGATGTGGGGACAGTATATTGCTCTAGGTTGAGACTGGGATAATTACAGTTGTGGAGAATGCATTGTAAGTATAACTCCTGTCTGTGCAGTTCAGAAATGCTGGTGGTATAGAATCCAGGTGGCTTGGGTAGTGAAGCAGCCACTGAAATCAAGCACATTATGTTCAGCTGCATGTCGTACCACAGGGTGGCCTGCTTTGCTCTTGGCCATAATTTGGCAGAGGCCATACATGCTGGACAGCTGGTTGGTAGTCATGCCAACATAAAAAACTATGCAATGATTGCAACAAAGCTGGTAAAGGACATGGCTGCTTTCACAGGTGGCCCGGCCACTGATGGGGTAGGATCGACCTGTGACAAGATCGGAATAGGAAGAGCTGGGTGGATGGATTGGGCACGTCTTGCATCTGGGTCTTCCCGAAGAATATGGTCATTGTGGCAGAGGGTGGTCTATTTTATTTGTTTTAGTGGGCAAAAACAACCAGGGTCATATGCTTCCATGTCGTAACTATAGAACATGAAGACAAAGAGAGGAGTTAAAAATGACTACACGTTAGTCCTAATCGATGGAAGAGAAGACAGCTAAAAACAGGGACGTGGAGAAAGGTCTATAAAATGCGCCATAGGAACACGGATGTCCTGACCTAAAAATTAAATGGCCTTCGCCACATCGCTATGATGGATAAAAAGTAAAACGCGGTTGACAACCCAGGGTCGTCTGCTGAAACAGTCAATAACTCGGACAGCGAACACAAAACAAGAACGTAAGATGTTTAAAAAAGGGCATTGTGCCAGGAAATGGTGAACCATCAAAGGCTAAGTACAATAAGCACAAAGTGGTGGGGGACCACCACTTAACACATGGCAATGTCTGAAAAGACAGTGCCTAATACGTATCTTAGCTAAAATGATCTCCTCACTGTCTGACGACCGAGAGGAGGTCGTCCAAGCTGCTGGGAGAGGATTAATAACCTGGAGCTTCTCCCCATGAAGGGAGGACCAATCGTGATACCAAAGTGACACCACCTGCTGCCAGACAGCAACAAATAGATCGTCTGAGGTATTGTAAGAACTAGCGGGCTGACATACGAGAAATGCAGCCCTGGCAGCAGTGTCAGCAATCACGTTTCCTGTCAGACTGATGTTACCAGGAACCCACATAAACATCACAGTGGCTACATCAAGAGTGAGCAAGTGACAGCTCACCTGGACCTGTTGCACTAAGGGACAGATGGTGTACAGCGCACAGATGACGCAATTTAAAAGCCTGTGTCAATGGCTATACTGCGTGCCCTGATAGAGGGCAAAGAGCTCTGCTGTAATTACTGAGCAGCGTTCCAGAAGCCAATACAGAGACACATGGGTGCCTGTGACGAAGGCATACCCAACACCACGGTCAGTCTGAGAGCCGCCAATGTACAAAAAGCTAGTACCGCGAAGTTCCGTGCGAAGGTCGTGAAACTGAAGGTGATAGACCAAGGCTGCAGTAGTGTCCTTAGGAAATGAATGAAGGCCAAGGTGAAAACAGGCTGCCACACGAAGCCAAGGTGGTGAAGGGTTCACACCCACCGGGAAAGTGGCAGATAGCATGAAGTTAAGCTGCCAGAGCAAGAGCCGAAAGCGAACTCCAGGAGGTAACAGAGAAGGGAGACGCGCCCCATACTGGCACCAAAGGAGTCTTCGAAGGAGGCACAGGATGGGTGGTCATGCATGGCAGACAAATAGCACGCATTTCTGCTGATGAGAAAGTCACAGCAGTAGGACAGCAGTAGTTTGCCAGCTTCTGCATACAAATTCTCAATCGGGCTAGTATAAAAGGTGCCAGTGGCAAATGGATGTCATGATGGTGGATAGTATTGAGACAGCGCAAGCGGGAGAGGCGTACAGATGTATGAACGAAACACACACAGTCTACTTTCAGACGGGCTACGGACGGGTACAAATGGAGGACGGTGGTTCGATCTGTTCCCCAGGAAGAACCACTGAGGACATGTAGGACATTGATGGACCACATATAGTGGGCTGCCCGGTAAGACCTGTGGGAGAACCAAGAAAGTTTCCTAGCGAGCATGAGCCCCAGGAATTTCACAGTCTCAATGAACGGAAAAGCAACAGGCCTAACATAAAGATGGAGGAAAATGCCAATTGCGTCACCAGAAATTCATACAAACAGTTTTGTCAGTGGAAAAACAAAAGCCATTGTCGATCGAGACATCCCTGAAGATGCCGCTCAATGAGACAAGTCCGTGGAGAACTGCAGTAGATAGCAAAATCATCAACAAAAAGGGAGCCGGAGATGGTTGTCAGCAGTCAGGCCATTATAGCGTCAATGTCGATGGCAAAGAGGACGACGCTCAGAATGAAACAGAGGCACACCGTTTTCCTGGATAATGGTGTTCAACAAGGCAGAACCCACACATACCTTGAAAACTTGCCTTTTAAAAATTCTTGAAGGAAATGGGGAAGGCGGTCACTGAAGCCCCACGTGTAGAGAGTATGGAGGATACCAGTCCTCCAGGAGGTGTTGTAGGCTCTCTCTAAATAGAAAAAACACAGCCACAGTCTGGGATTTCTGCAGAAAACCATTCATGACATGGGTGGACAAAGTGAAGAGATGATCTACTGCAGAACAGCGTGCTCGAAATCCACACGATGAAGCAGTTAGTACATTGCGAGACTTGAGCCACCATACCAGTCGGGCACAAATCATACTTTCCATCAACTTGCAAACACAGCTGGTGAGAGATATGGGGCAGTAGCTAGAAGGAAGATGTTTGTCCTTACTGGGCTAAGGTATGAGTATGACAGTGGGTTCATGCCAGCCTCTGGCAAAACATGCTCTCTGCCCAGTTGCAGTTGTAAGTATGAAGCAGAAAGTGTTTGCCCACAAGAGGAAGGTGCTGCAAAATCTGAATGTGAACATCGTCTGGCCCTGGAGTTTAGGATCAGGATGAAGTGAGAGCATGATCTAGCTCCCTCATAGTAAAGGGGCATTGCAGCACTCACGATTCTGAGAAGAGAAGGATATCGCCCGAGCCTCCTGCGCTCCTTTCCAATGGAGGAAGGCAGGGTGATAGTGGGAGGAGCTCTTAACTCTCCGCAAAATGATGGCCCAAGATGTTGGAGATAATATTGTCTGTTACTAACAGGCTGGAAACTGGGGAATAGATCTTAGCCCCAGAAAGTCATCGGAGGATGGCTTACTCTACAGAAGAGGGAGTGGAACTGTTAAAATAACTATTGAATGAAATCCAGCTAGCTTTTTTACTATCCTGAAGAATGCGATGACACTGTGCACACAACTGTTTATAATGAATGAAGTTTGTCAACGTAGGATAGCAGTTAAAAGTGCAGAGAGCATGTCTCCGTGCGCGAATCGTGTCAGGACACGCCTCAGTACGCCAAGGGTCTGGGACATGGTGTGGTAAAGAGGAAGTGCGAGGAATGGAACGTTCTGCAGCAGTAAGGATAATGTTTATAAGATATTCTACCTGGTCATCATAAGAGAGGAAATGATGTTCGTCGAAGGTTGCCTCCAGTCGGCCTTAGTACGCTGCCATTTGAGTGAGCATATAGGTGGGGTTTGAGTCAGTAAACAGATAGCACACGGGAAATGGTTGCTTGAGTATGTGTAGGAGAGAATGGACCAATCAAGATGATGGACATGTTGGGCAGTGCAGAAGGACAGGAATGAATGGTCGGACTGTGATACCTTCACAGCCTACTTTGATCTTGGACAGAAACACCATTCTATCAAAGGTGAGAAAAAGAGTGTGTGTGGGCACTAAGGAGGCATCTACCTTTTTCATCACCCAATGGATGGCCATGACACCCTGATTACAAATGTATGTATGGTTTTCTGCCTCAGTCAGACCATAGAGCAGCCTAGTGTAATAACACCACAGGAAGAACCCGGAGTGCTGTGGGTCTCGACATGAACAGGAGAAGCAGCAAACAGTTGTTTTGCTTGAGAATCAGAAGTAGTCTCCAAAAGCAAATACACATTGAGTAAATAACAACTTTCTGAATAAGAAATGGATATACTGTACAAAAGGACTGTCTGTCTTCAGTATGTGAAACCACGAGGAACCACAGTGCAGCTGGGAGGGTCTTTGAATTGGAAGCTTCATTCCATTTACGTTTGGTAGACGTGGACTGTGAAGATGATGATTGGCTCATTGTGATAAAATCCCCCATGACTGTTAAGGCTTCCAGCTGGCAACCTCCCACCCTCCGACCCCCCCACCCCACCCCACCCCCCCACCCCCCGACCACTATGTGGAACTTACCCGCTTTAGGTGATTGTTCACATCTCCTGAACACCTGACAGAGGAACCAATCGGCAATTTGAGAAGGTAATAGTGGCCACATGCGAACCCTACCTGTTGACCCGGGGCTTGGAATTATGCGTTACCCAGTTGCCTGTTATGCATCAGATGCTTGGGGTGGCCTTCAGGAGCACACAGGGAGGAAGAAGAAAAAGAGGAGCCTCAAACACCAAAGCAGAGGAAGGATAGGAGACAGCAAACAAAGAAGGGAAAAAAGGAACGAGAAACAGTGGAGAGAGTGTTCAGCTTCCAGCGACTGGAAATGCCAAACTCTTTCCCAAATACATATAAGACATGATTCCCAAGAGAGAGGGAAAACAATAGCAACAGGATAGACATGCAGCACAGAAGGGAATAACTGCTGCAAAGGCTGGGCCCCTGAAGTGGCGAAGCATGAACCTGGCAAAGAACGGTGAGCCCCCCGGTGGAGTGGGGGGGGGGGGGGACCAAGGGGCTGGGATTGGGAGTGGCATAGGGATGGACTAGGATGTTGTGGAGGTTGGATGGGTGGTGGAACACCACTTTAGGAAGGGTGGGAAGGATATTGGGTAAGATGTTCCTCATTTCAGGGCATGATGATAGGTAATCAAAGCCCTGGTGAAGGATGTGGTTCAGTTGTTCCAGTCTGGGGTGGTACTGTGCCGTGGATTTGTTTGTGTTCCTTCCCTTGAAAGGAGAAATAGTTGTGGGATAGAGTCTGAAGGACACTGGGAAAGGTAGTGTTCATAGTGTTCAATAGCAGTAAGACCATCGGAATGAGGGATGTTGGTGTATGGGAAGATAGAATTCTTTGTCGCCAATCCCTCAAACCAAAACCTCCCTAATTCCAACATTGAACCATGTCTCTTCCAGTCCAAACCACCATCCAAACGTGAGCCCCCCTCCCACCTAAACACCTGCTGGTCATCTTCCACGAATTCCTTACCTTCAACTTAACCTCCTCATCCTTCACCAGGTCCCTTCCTCACAACACCAATTTTTCAGTAGAAGAAATTATAGGCCTTCCACAACTCAAAACAAACCCTGACCTAATCATCTTACTTGCAGTTAAAAGTTCCATCACTGTTGTTATGAATCACAATAACTACCTGGCAGAAGGCCTCTGCCGATTATCTGACTTCTTCACCTACAACTTCTATCAGAGTGATCTCATCCCAAAAGTCCAACACAACCTCCAATCCCTGCTTAAAGCCTTAGGCCCTTGTCAGACCCCCCCCCCCCCCCCCCAACTTCATTTCCTTGTTCACTTCTATGACACCCTGCACTCTCTCTTTTTATATGCTCTCCAAAATCCACAAACTAAAGAACCCTGGACCACCCCCTCCCATTGTGGCTGGTTATTGTAGCCCCACTGAAAGAATTTTGGCCCTCATTGACCAACACCTCCAACCTAATAAAATGCCAAACCCCTAGTCTGGTTCAAGTTCACTGATGATATCTTCATGATCTGGACTCAAAGCCAAGACACTCTATCTTCGTTCTTTCACAATCCCAACACCTTCTCACCCAACTGCTTCACTTGGTCCATCTCAACCCAGCGTGCCACCTTCCTAGACATTGACCTCCACTCTGATGGCTCTATCCACTACTCAACCTACATTAAACCCACCAACCACCAACAGTATCTGCATTTTGACAGGTGCCATCCCTTTCACACCAAAAAATCCCTCCCCAACAGCCTGCTCACCAGAAAATGGGGTATCTGCAGTGACAAGAACTCCCTTGCTCAATATGCTGATGATTTCATCAAGATCTCCACAGACAGGCACCATCCCCCAGATCTAGTCCACAAACAAATCTCTCATGCCATTTCCTCTCACACTGTCAACACTCCCACCACCTCCAAGAACTGGTTACAAAGGAGTGCCCCTTCATCACCTAGTACTACCCCAGACTGGAACAACTGAACCATATCCTTCACCAGGGCTTTAATTACCTATCACCATGCCCTAAAATGAAGGGCATCCTACCTGAGATGCTTCCCACCCCTTCTAAAGTGGTGTTCCGTCACCCACCCAACCTCCACAAGATTGTGGTCCATCCCTACGCTATACCCAATCTCAACCCTTTGCCACAAGGATCATACCTCTGTGGAAGGCCCAAGTACAAGACGTACCCAATCCACCACAGCCTTGCTGCAATCACTGCACAGCTTTTTACATTCATATGACTACCAACCAGCTGTCCACTAGGATGAATGGCCACTGTCAAACTGTGGGCAAGAGCCATGTTGACCACCCTATGGCACAACATGCAGCTGAACATAATATGCTTGATTTCAATGGCTGCTTCACTGCCTGAGCCATCTGGATTCTTCCCTCCACCACCAGCTTTTCTGAGTTGCGCAGATATGAGTTATCTTTACAACACAGTCTCTGCTCCCATAATTAACCCAGCCTCAACCTACAGTAACTGCACCCTGGCTCTTCCCCTTCCCTGCTCCCTCTACGTTGCTGCTTGTGTACCACATGATATTTGCATTCCAGCATGAGCTCCCAGAGCTGGCTTTCATGTGTGCATGAGGTGTGCTTGCTTGAGTGTATGAAGGGTGTGCGCTTCTCTTATGGTGAGGAAGGCTGTGGCTGAAAGGTTTATGTAAATGTCTTTCAATTGTGTCTGTCTACAACTTAACATGTCTTCCTTATGGCAAGTAGCAACCTATCTTTTCCTACATTGTTGTGATTCCCCCCCATGAACCATGGACCTTGTCGTTGGTGGGGAGGCTTGCGTGCCTCAGCTATACAGATGGCCGTACCGTAGGTGCAACCACAACTGAGGGGTATCTGTTGAGAGGCCAGACAAACGTGTGGTTCCTGAAGAGGGGCAGCAGCCTTTTCAGTAGTTGCAGGGGCAACAGTCTGGATGATTGACTGATCTGGCCTTGTAACACTAACCAAAACGGCCTTGTTGTGCTGGTACTGCGAACGGCTGAAAGCAAGGGGAACCTACAGCCGTAATTTTTCCCGAGGGCATGCAGCTTTACTGTATGGTTAAATGATGATGGCGTCCTCTTGGGTAAAATATTCCGGAGGTAAATTAGTCCCCCATTCGGATCTCCGGGCGGAGACTACTCAGGAGGACATCGTTATCAGGAGAAAGAAAACTGGCGTTCTACGGATCGGAGCGTGGAATGTCAGATCCCTTGATCGGGCAGGTAGGTTACAAAATTTAAAAAGGGAAATGGATAGGTTAAAGTTAGATATAGTGGGAATTAGTGAAGTTCGGTGGCAGGAGGAACAAGACTTTTGGTCAGGTGAATACAGGGTTATAAATACAAAATCAAATATGGGTAATGCAGGAGTAGGTTTAATAATGAATAAAAAAATAGGAGTGCGGGTAAGCTACTACATACAGCATAGTGAACGGATTATTGTGGCCAAGATAGATACGAAGCCCATGCCTACCACAGTAGTACAAGTTTACATGCCAACTAGCTCTGCAGATGACAAAGAAATTGATGAAATGTATGATGAGATAAAAGAAATTATTCAGGTAGTGAAGGGAGACGAAAATTTAATAGTCATGGGTGACTGGAATTCAAGAGTAGGAAAAGGGAGAGAGGGAAACATAGTGGGTGAATATGGATTGGGGGAGAGAAATGAAAGAGGAAGCCATCTGGTAGAATTTTGCACAGAGCATAACTTAATCATAACTAACACTTGGTTCAAGAATCATAAAAGAAGGTTGTATACATGGAAGAATCCTGGAGATACTAGAAGGTATCAGATAGATTATATAACGGTAAGGCAGAGATTTAGGAACCAGGTTTTAAGTTGTAAGACATTTCCAGGGGCAGATGTGGACTCTGACCACAATCTCTTGGTTATGAACTGCAGATTAAAACTGAAGAAACTGCAAAAAGGTGGGAATTTGAGGAGATGGGACCTGGATAAACTTACTAAACCAGAGGTTGTACAGAGTTTCAGGGAGAGCATAAGGGAACAATTGACAGGAATGGGGGAAAGAAATACAGTAGAAGAAGAATGGGTAGCTTTGAGAGATGAAGTAGTGAAGGCAGCAGAGGATCTAGTAGGTAAAAAGACGAGGGCTAGTAGAAATCTTTGGGTAACAGAAGAAATATTGAATTTAATTGATGAAAAGAGAACATATAAAAACGCAGTAAATGAAGCAGGCAAAAAGGAATACAAACGTCTCAAAAATGAGATCGACAGGAAGTGCAAAATGGCTAAGCAGGGATGGCTAGAGGACAAATGTAAGGATGTAGAGGCTTATCTCACTAGGGACAAGATAGATACTGCCTACAGGAAAATTAAAGAGACCTTTGGAGAAAAGAGAGCCACTTGTATGAATATCAAGAGCTCAGATGGAAACCCAGTTCTTAGCAAAGAAGGGAAAGCAGAAAGATGGAAGGAGTATATAGAGGGTCTATACAAGGGCGATGTACTTGAGGACAATATTATGGAAATGGAAGAGGAAGTCGATGAAGATGAAATGGGAGATACGATATTGCGTGAAGAGTTTGACAGAGCACTGAAAGACCTGAGTCGAAACTACTGACGGCCTTGGGAGAGCCAGTCCTGACAAAACTCTACCATCTGGTGAGCAAGATGTATGAGACAGGTGAAATACCCTCAGACTTCAAGAAGAATATAATAATTCCAATCCCAAAGAAAGCAGGTGTTGACAGATGTGAAAATTACCGAACTATCAGTTTAATAAGTCACAGCTGCAAAATACTAACACGAATTCTTTACAGACGAATGGAAAAACTGGTAGAAGCTGACCTCGGGGAAGATCAGTTTGGATTCCGTAGAAATGTTGGAACACGTGAGGCAATACTGCCCCTACGACTTATCTTAGAAAATAGATTAAGGAAAGGCAAACCTATGTTTCTAGCATTTGTAGACTTAGAGAAAGCTTTTGACAATGTTGACTGGAATACTCTCTTTCAAATTCTGAAGGTGGCAGGGGTAAAATACAGGGAGTGAAAGGCTATTTACAATTTGTACAGAAACCAGATGGCAGTTATAGGAGTTGAGGGGCATGAAAGGGAAGCAGCAGTTGGGAAGGGAGTGAGACAGGGTTGTAGCCTGTCCCCAATGTTATTCAATCTGTATATTGAGCAAGCAGTAAGGGAAACAAAAGAAAAATTCGGAGTAGGTATTAAAATCCATGGAGAAGAAATAAAAACTTTGAGGTTCGCAGATGACATTGTAATTCTGTCAGAGACAGCAAAGGACTTGGAAGAGCAGTTGAACGGAATGGACAGTGTCTTGAAAGGAGGATATAAGATGAACATCAACAAAAGTAAAACGAGGATAATGGAATGTAGTCAAATTAAGTCGGGTGATGCTGAGGGAATTATTAGGAAATGAGACACTTAAAGTAGTAAAGGAGTTTTGCTATTTGGGGAGCAAAATAACTGATGATGGTCGAAGTAGAGAGGATATAAAATGTAGACTGGCAATGGCAAGGAAAGCGTTTATGAAGAAGAGAAATTTGTTAACATCGAGTATAGATTTAAGTGTCAGGAAGTCATTTCTGAAAGTATTTGTATGGAGTGTAGCCATGTATGGAAGTAAAACATGGACGATAAATAGTTTGGACAAGAAGAGAATAGAAGCTTTCGAAATGTGGTGCTACAGAAGAATGCTGAAGATTAGATGGGTAGATCACATAACTAATGAGGAGGTATTGAATAGGATTGGGGAGAAGAGGAGTTTGTGGCACAACTTGACAAGAAGAAGGGGCCGGTTGGTAGGACATGTTCTGAGGCATCAAGGGATCACAAATTTGGCATTGGAGGGCAGCGTGGAGGGTAAAAATCGTAGAGGGCGACCAAGATTCAGAAGGATGTAGGTTGCTGTAAGTACTGGGAGATGAAGAAGCTTGCACAGGATAGAGTAGCATGGAGAGCTGCATCAAACCAGTCTCAGGACTGAAGACCACAACAACAACAACAACAACAACATATCTGTATCCATCCTCCGAACTTCCTAAATATATCAGGCTCTTATTCCTGCTTGTAAATATATGCCAGCACAGTGTAACCACTGCCCACTGTAATGTTGGATGCCACTTGGTGGTATTGTGTGTATGTGACACGGTAGCAGAAGTATGAAGGGCAGAGCAGACATAGACGGGGGATCAACCTAGCAAAGATAGAGGTTGCAAATGGGGAAGTCCATTGAGATAAGGAAGTTTGACAAAGGGCAGATTATTATTACACAGAGCCTGGTCGAATGTTCACCTGTTCTGCCACAAGCATCTACGGAAAGAGGTAGAAGGACAGTGAAACTATCATTAGGTGCTAAATGATCGGACATCCACGGCTCTTCATACAATGTGAGGTTCAGAGGCTTGTCTGCTCTGTAAAGTACGATAGATGGTTATCTGTGGCATCTCTGTTGAAAGAGCAAAAGCTAGTGCATACGCAAGTGTTCCGGAGCACATCATTTACCATACACTACTGAACATGGAGCTCCTCAGCAGAGCACCTCTACATGTTCACATTTTGGCCCAACAGCACAGTCAATTATGACTGCACTGCGCACGGGACCATCGGAATTCGACTGTCGATCAATGGAAACATGACAGCTCTTTGGGTGAATCACATTTTTCCTACAATTGGTCGCCGATCATCTCCACAAACACCGTCGTCCAAGTGTACGATGGCTCGAAACGTGTAGAGCATCATGGATGCAGGCAATGGCAGACATTCTCCTGCATTTGCATGGAACCTATGGTAGTAATCAAAGACATGCTGACAGCTGCGAACCACCTGCATCCCTTCATGTTTGATGTTTTCTCTAATGGCGATGTCATCTTTCAGTAGTATAACTGTCTGTATGTCTGAGCCAGAACTGTGCTACAGCGGTTTGAGGAGCATTATAGTCAAGTTGCTTTGATGTCTCGGTGACTAAATTCGTCTGATGTAAATCCTATGGAACCAAGATGGGTCACTATAGGGCGCCATCACCACATACGCAAATCAGTGGCCTGTTATTTGCACAAATTAAATGACTTGTGCATAAGCATCTGATGTCACATACCTCTGCAAACCTATGAGCAAACTGTTGGATCCCTGATACGCAGAGTAAGTGATTTAATTTGTTCCGTAGACAGAGAAACAAGCTATTAAGCAGGTGGTCATAATGTTTTGGCTCAGCAGTGTATAATGATGAGAGAACAGGACACACTTCTTTTTATGCAGAGATACTGTGTTTTAAATGAAATGACAAGCAATTGTCATGAAATAACATGCAGCATTGTGAATAAATACAGACTTGAATTCTAATTGAATTCAGTAACACATAACTAATTTTTACCAAAAAAATTACAATGATACTTCATATACTATAATTTCAATGATTGCATCTTTAATTTTTATGTAATGGGATTCAAGTAAGGTTACATATAAAATCAAAAAAAAGGGAGAAATTTCTGGATCTCATACAATAAAGACACTGTCATTGTCCCAGTACTTCTGAAATTGCCTAAGTCAAGCTTGTGCCTACACTCACTACAGTGAGAATCTTGATGGTAGTATTGTTACAAGCTTTCAAGTGCAAACTGTAGTAGGCTACCATTGGCACTCGCTGAAAGTGATACTTCTCTAGAACTGCGGCAACAATTAAGCGTTGCCCTAAAACACAAACAAAATTGCATTATGTGATTTGTTACAGTATAAATGCAAAGCAGGCTTGCAGAGCCCAATTTAACTGTCACAGAACTTCTCTGTCTGGATACTTGTGGAATATATAAATAAAATTCCAATGGATACATAAATGGTCAGTCGACATATTAGTGTGTGCAATAGAAGTATGACAAAAAATGACATTTTATTTAGAGAGAGAGAGAGAGAGAGAGAGAGAGAGAGAGGAAAAAAAGAGCTTAATGAGAGAGGATACAAACATCTGAACTGATGGATTTTTGTGGTTTTCTCAGTGTGATTGTTGTAAGACAAACTTTAGGTTGTCCAGCCAGGCTGACGATTCCATTCTTCTACACGATATTTTAATGTCTTATCAGGTAATTTCCGTTTTGTGTGCTGCAAGCAGGTATGTTTGCTACTGAGAGTTCATCTACACTGATATCTTCTTGGCAAGATCCATGGGATTGGCTATGTACTGCAGCGGATGCTAATTTTCTGATACCCTCCTGGCATTCTCTGGAACATTTATCACTTCAGCATTTTCAACTCCAATGGGCTGTGTAGTTGGAAAGACAATAATAATAATTTTAATGCCCGATGCCAAGCCTTCAGCCCAGATGGACATTTGAAAACAGACCCACTAGCATGCAGTATCAGAGATTCCTTACAAGTGTCGTCATAACTGCCATCTGCTTCACGTCTACTGTGCAGCGAGCTACGATAATTTAAGTATTAACTGTATTTTTCTTACTTGTCACTTCTTCTTCCGTGTGTTTTTGCTTTTAGGAAGCTTTAACTGTCGAGTACTAGTAATAGT
Source organism: Schistocerca nitens (assembly GCF_023898315.1). NCBI lineage: Eukaryota > Metazoa > Arthropoda > Insecta > Orthoptera > Acrididae > Schistocerca > Schistocerca nitens. Next base: position 922,843,847 of record NC_064614.1, on the reverse strand, counting down.
GTTCCATAGATTTCGTGTTTGTTTTGAATAAAGTCAGAGAGAGTCCCTTTAGTCAACCATAGTGCCAGTAGTGCTAGTGTTTGTTTTCAATACAGTCCAGAGAGAGGTAGTGCTATTTCCATTGTTTTCTACAAGAAGTGTCTAGTAACACAGTTTAGTCAACTATCAGCTGCCTTTAGTGAATTTGCAGTCTAGTTAAAAGTTGATTAACTCCCTACAGTAAATTGATTTCTTAGGATGGATAGGATGTGTGACTGCTGTGTACAGACGCAGGAGGAGCTGGCCACTGTTCGCGAACAGCTGAAAGTGTTGATGGCCATGGTCAGCCGTCTTCAGGCTGCTGCCTCGGAGTGTAGCGGCAGTGGGGAGTCTGGTGCGTCGCATGGTACACTCCACGTGTTACATGGTTCACCCACTGTCCCTGCTGTTGAGACATCTTCGCGGGTACCAGGCACAGTTGGGCCATCCCCTCCCCAAGGGGAGTGGCGGGTTCAGCAGCGTTTGCGGCGCACGAGGCGGAGGGTCAATGTGGAGGCTGGCCGTGTGGCATTGCCCGCTCTGCCTATGAGTGGACATGTGGCCGCTCATTCAGCAAGGTCCGAGCATGAACCATGGGGGAGGGGTTTATTAGTGATTGGGGGCTCCAACGTTAGGCGGGTGATAGAGCCCCTTAGGGAAATAGCGGAAAGGTAGGGGAAGAAGGCCAGTGTTCACTCTGTCTGCTTGCCGGGGGGGTCTCATCTGAGATGTGGAGGAGGCCCTACCGGCGGCGATAGAGAGCACTGGTTGCACCCGACTGCAAATTGTTGCTCATGTCAGCACCAATGACTCCTGCCGTCTGGGTTCAGAGGTCATCCTCAGTTCGTACAGGCGGTTGGCGGAATTGGTGAAGGAGGAAAGCCTCATTCGCGGGGTGGAATCAGAGCTAACTATTTGTAGTATCGTTCCCAGAACCGATCGTGGTCCTCTGGTTTGGAGCCGAGTGGAAGGCTTAAACCAGAGGCTCAGACGATTCTGCGGAGATCTGGGGTGCAAATTTCTCGACCTCCACTATCGGGTGGAGAAATGTAGGGTCCCCCTGAATAGGTGTCAGGCGTGCACTACACGCAGGAAGTGGCTACAAGGGTAGCGGAGTACATGTGGAGTGCAAATGTGGGTTTTTTAGGTTAGAGAATTCCCTCCCTAGGCCCGACAAGATGCCTCCTGAGATACGGCAAGGTAGGAGTAGGTAAAATGCAACAGGGAATAACAATATTAATGCGCTAATAGTAAACTGCAGGAGCGTCTATAGAAAGATCCCAGAACTGCTCTCATTAATAAACGGTCACAATGCCCACATAGTACTAGGGACAGAAAGTTGGCTGAAACCAGACGTAAACAGTAATGAAATCCTAAACTCAGATTGGAATGTATACCGCAGAGACAGGCTGGACAGAGAGGCGGGAGGCGTGTTTATAGCGACAAGAAGTGCAATAGTATCGAAGGAAACTGACGGAGATCCGAAATGTGAAATAATTTGCGTGAAGGTCACGGTTAAAGCATGCTCAGACATGGTAATTGGATGTGTCTATAGGCCCCCTGGATCAGCAGCTGTTGTGGCTGAGCACCTGAAGGATAATTTGGAAAATATTTCGAGTAGATTTCCCCACCATGTTATAGTTCTGGGTGGAGATTTTAATTTACCGGATATAGACTGGGAGACTCAAACGTTCATAACGGGTGGCAGGGACAAAAAATCCAGTGAAATTTTTTTAAGTGCTTTATCTAACAACTACCTTGAGCAGTTAAACAGAGAATCGACTCGTGGCGATAACATATTAGACCTTCTGGTGACAAACAGACCTGAGCTATTTGAAACAGTTAACGCAGAACAGGGAATCAGCGATCATAAAGCGCTTACTGCATCAATAATTTCAGTCGCAAATAGAAATATTAAAAAAGGTATGAAGATTTTTCTGTTTAGCAAAAGTGACAAAAAGCAGATTTCACAGTACCTGACGGCTCAACACAAAAGTTTTGTCTCAAGTACAGATAGTGTTGAGGATCAGTGGACAAAGTTTAAACCATCGTACAATATGTGTTAGATGAGTATGTGCCAAACAAGATCGTAAGAGATGGAAAAGAGCCACCGTAGTACAACAACCGAGTTAGAAAACTGCTGCGGAAGCAAAGGGAACTTCACAGCAAACATAAACATAGCCAAAGCCTTGCAGACAAACAAAAATTACGCGAAGCGAAATGTAGTGTGAGGAGGTCTATGCGAGAGGCGTTCAATGAATTCAAAGTAAAGTTCTATGTACTGACTTGGCAGAAAATCCTAAGAAATTTTGGTCTTATGTCAAAGCGGTAGGTGGATCAAAACAAAATGTCCAGACACTCTGTGACCAAAATGGTACTGAAACTGAGGATGACAGACTAAAGGCCCAAATACTAAATGTCTTTTTTCAAAGCTGTTTCACAGAGGAAGACTGCACTGTAGTTCCTTCTCTAGATTGTCGCACAGATAACAAAACGGTAGATATCGAAATAGATAACAGAGGGAGAGAGAAACAATTAAAATCACTCAAACGAGGAAAGGCCACTGGACCTGATGGGATACCAGTTCGATTTTACACAGAGTACGCGAAGGAACTTGCCACCCTTCTTGCAGCGGTGTACCGTAGGTCTCTAGAAGAGCGTAGCATTCAAAAGGATTGGAAAAGGGCACAGGTCATCCCCATTTTCAAGAAGGGACGTCGAACAGATGTGCAGAACTATAGACCTATATCTCTAATGTCGATCAGTTGTAGAATTTTGGAACACGTATTATGTTTGAGTATAATGACTTTTCTGGAGACTAGAAATCTACTCTGTAGGAATCAGCATGGGTTTCAAAAAGACAGTCATGTGAAACCCAGCTTGCGCTATTCGTCCACGAAACTAAGAGGGCCATAGACACGGGTTCCCAGGTAGATGCCGTGTTTCTTGACTTCTGCAAGGCGTTCGATACAGTTCCCCACAGTCGTGTAATGAACAAACTAAGAGCATATGGACTATCAGACCAATTGTGTGATTGGATTGAAGAGTTCCTAGATAACAGAATGCAGCATGTCATTCTCAATGGAGAGAAGTCTTCCGAAGTAAGAGTGATTTCAGGTGTGCCGCAGCGGAGTGTCTTAGGACCGTTGCTATTCACAAAATATATAAATGACCTTGTGGATGACATCGGAAGTTCACCGAGGCTTTTTAGCGGATGATGCTGTGGTATATCGAGAGGTTGTAACAATGGAAAATTGTACTGAAATGCAGGAGGATCTGCAGCGAATTGACACATGGTGCAGCGAATGGCAATTGAATCTCAATGTAGACAAGTGTAATGTGCTGCGAATACACAGAAAGAAAGATCCTTTATCATTTAGCTACGATATAGCAGGTCAGCAACTGGAAGCAGTTAATTCCATAAATTATCTGGGAGTACGCATTAGGAGTGATTTAAAACGGAATGATCATATAAAGTTGATCGTCGGTAAAGCAGATGCCAGACTGAGATTCATTGGAAGAATCCTAAGGAAATGCAATCCGAAAACAAAGGGTGTAGGTTACAGTACACTTGTTCGCCCACTGCTTTAATACTGCTCAGCAGTGTGGGATCCGTACCAGATAGGGTTGATAGAAGAGATAGAGAAGATCCAACGGAGAGCAACGCGCTTCGTTACAGGATCATTTAGTAATCACGAAAGCGTTACGGAGATGATAGATAAACTCCAGTGGAAGACTCTGCAGGAGTGACGCTCAGTAGCTCGGTACGGGCTTTTGTTGAAGTTTTGAGAACATACCTTCACCAAGGAGTCAAGCAGTATATTGCTCCCTCCTACGTATATCTCGCGAAGAGACCATGAGGATAAAATCAGAGAGATTAGAGCCCACACAGAGGCATACCGACAATCCTTCTTACCACGAACAATACAAGACTGGAATAGAAGGGAGAACCGATAGAGGTACTCAAGGTACTCTCCGCCACACGCCGTCAGGTGGCTTGCGGAGTATGGATGTGGATGAAGAAAACAAATTATAGATAACAAACCTCCAGTGGTGACGTTGAGTACTAATTCATCAACACAGTAATGATAGGAATAGATGAAAACTGAAAACCTGACATATTAGGAGTGACACACAAGACAACAGATATGCCACAGCACAGAAAACGGTCCTAATATCAGATAAAGAGATGAAATAAATGGGGTTACAAGCACAGATAACACAAAGGGCCAAATAGTGAAAAAGAAACCAAATCAAAGAAAAGAAGATAGCAAAGATGCCTTACTGACACTTAGATCATTAGAGATGACGATTTGGATTAATAAGATTACAGTTCATGGTTGCTGCCTGTATAAGGAAAACCTAGGCATTTGTGTGGTTATAAAATACCTAAGTGAGGATGGATTGTAAGAACTGCCTCAAATAGAAATAAGACGAATTTTTCTCTGCTGCATCAAATCACTCTGAAGAACACAAGTGAAGGTACCAAATATATAGGAGAAGAGTAAAGGGTAAATAAAGATTGGGGAAACAGTGGGTTAAAAAGACAGTCTGCCAAACACACACACACACACACACACACACACACACACACACACACCAGCATATGTCACAACTAATAGCACATTCTGTACAATAAGTTCACTTTTGATGTCCCAGCACAGGAAGGAAGCATCAAAATAACCAGAATGGTGAGCCAAACACTAGAAACCCAGCTATGAGTCAACTGGAATATCACTAAATTATTTCACGGATGGCTGTCTCTTCAATGGAAGTGGTTGTTAAGTGATGGAACCTAGAAGGTAGTTACAGAATAGTGTTGCAGAGGATGTTACATTACAGACTCTGTAAGTACAAGGGTTGACTGGAAAGTAATGCCTCCATCTTCGTAACTCTTCAACAGTTGGCAGCATTGGTATGCGGCAGGTACTGTCTTGTTCCGTAGCCTCTTCTCTACAGCTCCAGTGTGCAGGAGGCCTTAGCATCGAACGGTTGTGTTGTTACAGTGTTAAGTATGGAACCCTGTTCGGACGGTCGGTCAATGTGATTTAAGCAACATGCAGTCACTGAATTCTTGACAGCAGAAGGTGTCACCCCAAACGAGATTCAGCAGAGAATGAACGCACTTTATGGTAGGTGTGTTGCTGTGAGTACTGTGTGTCGCTAGGTGAGTAAGTTTAAAGATGTTGAGGCAGGAACATCTGCCCTGCGTGACAATCAAAGAGTTGGACGTCCTGGGACAGCAACCATCGAGTTTCATGAGCAAAATGTTGATAGACTGATTCAGGATGATCGTCGTATCACTCAGAGAGAAATTGCAAGCACAATCAGCATTTCACAGGAACGTGTGGGTCACATTATTGATTTGCTTGGCTATCGGAAGATCTGTGCAAGATGGGTACCCTGGATGCTAACTCCAGACATGAAAGGGCACGGACTTGAAATTTGGCAGGAACTCCTCTTGCGTTACAAGAATGAAGGTGACGCCTTTCTCCACTCAACTGTGACAGGAGACGAAATATGGGTAACACCATTATGACCCAAATACAAAATGTCAGTCTATGGAATAGCAACACAAAGACTCGCTCCACAAAAGGAAATTCAAGACGCAGCCCTCAGCTGGAAAAATCATGGCCACAGAGTTCTGGGACGCAGATGGTGTTATCCATGTTGATTTCCTTGAACATGGAACAACAATAAATTCAGAGCATTACATCACAACACTGTAAATTCTGAAACGACGGCTAACAAGGGTCCAAAAGGAAAAGGGAAATGTTTTCTTGAAGCATGACAATGCCAAACCACACAATTCATGTACAACCACAGCAGAACTTCAGAGACTGAATCTCACCGCCATATGGCATCCTCCATACAGTCCAGATTTAGCACCGTCTGACTTCCATCTGTTCCCGATAATGAAAGATGATCTGTGTGGACATCATGCTTCTGATGAAGATGTTGAAAGAACTGTGAGACCATGGTTGTGGAAACAGTGTGTCAACTTCATCTGTGACGACTTCAGAAAACTTTTTCATCTTTGGCAGAAATGTATCCAATTGGCTGGTGATTAAGAGGAAAAGTGAATATTGATAATTAAAGATCACATTCTAAGGCTTATTTGTGCATTTGATTTATTAAAATATTCCCATCCAAACCCAATTAACAAAGGTGGCAGCATTACTTTTCATTCAACGCTCGTAATAAACAGCAGTCCACAAGCAGTTGCTTCTGAGCCTTACCATTTGGAAAATGTTCATGAATTCCTTGCCAAATATCTTCACTTGTTTCCAATAATTATTCTTGTTGATAAGTTGCATACTTTCCAACTTGGGACTAGTTACACCCCTTCTTGGTCAACATTATGATTCTCCATCTCCAAACCCACAAAATGTATGGTGTTGAGCGCCAAGCAAACTACAGTGCACATCATTCTTTATCCTGCTTGCATTATGATATAAAGTGGAACTTCATGTAGCTGGGCTACTTGCGGCTGTAAGAACTCCAGATAATCAGGAAATTCAGAAACAAGAATGTCATGGGTTAAATGCCATAAAAACACACAATGTATTAATTTGCACGTAAACTCACAAATTATGCATTATTTTCACATAAATTTGAACCTTATACTGGGAGAAAGAGACAAAACATAAAACCTATTAGTTTTATACACTGGAATAATCAGTTATAATAATGAAAACAATCAATTATTGATAAAATTATTTTATTGGATGGATAAAAAATCTACCCACCAAGTGGCAGCAGTACACACACACAAAAGACTGTTGTGACTGGCAAGTTTTCAGAGCCAGTGGCTCCTCCTTCACACAGAAGGGTTGAAGGGGATGAAAGAAGGGTGAAGGAAAAGGACTAGAGAGGTCTAGGAAAAGGGGTAAATTTTGTTAAAGTCCCCAGCACTGCGGGTCAGGGGAGACTTACCATACAGGAAGAGAAGGAAAGACTGCTTGAAGAAGGAACCACTGTCTCTGAAAGCCACTCACAACAGTCTTACATTTGTGTTCTGTCACCACTTGATGAGTAGATTTTTTCATCTATCCAATAAAATATTCATATAATAGAAGGAAACATTCCACGTGGGAAAAAATATATCTAAAAACAAAGATGATGTGACTTACCAAACGAAAGCGCTGGCACGTCGATAGACACACAAACAAACACAAACATACACACAAAATTCAAGCTTTCGCAACAAACTGTTGCCTCATCAGGAAAGAGGGAAGGAGAGGGAAAGACGAAAGGATGTGGGATTTAAGGGAGAGGGTAAGGAGTCATTCCAATCCCGGGAGCGGAAAGACTTACCTTAGGGGGAAAAAAGGACGGGTATACACTCGCGCGCACACACACACACACACATATATCCATCCACACATATACAGACACAAGCAGACATATTTAAAGACCACATTTTCTTCACAGGTTCAAATGGGACCGCGCAAATTGGGACGCGACAGCACTGGGACACGACACGCGCCTGCGCCGGGTCACGCAGCATTATGGTTGTGGCACAGATCCTCGCGCCCTGCGCCACGCAAGCATTGTGGGAAGGGTGGGGTGGGGAGCAGGAAGGCAGTCCTGCCATATGCTCACTTCGGCATAGTGCATATGGGCAGTGGAAGTATTGCCTATCCAAAAAATACAGCCTTATGGTATATTGAATTTTATTATCACTGAGTAGTGTTTCATTTTTCACCGTTTAAGCGCTCTATCTACTTTCATTAGTACATAATAGTTTTCAGTTACAAATATCTGTACAGTTCTTTTGTTTTGTTTCTTCTTTTGTCAAGAACAATGCACAGTTCAGTAACTGGTGAGCCATTAGCCACTGGGATTATATTTTCTGCCTCCACAATGCTTTTAGATTGTAAGAAGGGACAGACGGTTCATCGTGAGAGTAGTGAATAAGGAAGTAAGGAATATCAAAAATCACGTGATTTAGAAGCAAGGCAGGGAAGTAAAATAAGGTTATCTAATTGCTGCCTGTTATGCTGACGTATCTCTACGATCTGTTGCCAAAAGTCGAAAAAGAGTAATTTCCACAGATATGACCCATTTATGCTTCTGGTAAAAAACGTCCAAGATGTGAAGTACATAAGTTTCACTATCGTTACTTGGATATGGATGTAATAAGAGACATTATACTATGTACATGTGGACATCACATTTACACTGCAAGCTAGAAACAGTTGAAAAGCAGTCACAAATAACAATGTTTTAATTGATTCACCATGATGAGAAAAAGAATTTCACTTGTTGCATGCACATAATAAGTATTAATAAACTAATTATACAACATGCTACACAAATGAAAAACAGAAAGGCCCATATTATTATGAAAGTAGGAATGTCCTAAAAGAGTGTGGTGATTAGATATATTTAATTTGTTGAAATGTGCTGCTGACAAAGGAAGATCTACTTTCATGACAATGTTTTTCGAACTCTAGCTCGCAAGGCACACATGGGTAGCTTCTGCATTCTTGTCACCCATTATCCTCCGCTGCTGACAATACACTGACCACTGTGTTGTGCAACAGATCAATTGTTTTTTTGTTTGTTTTTTTTTCTTCTCAGTAACAACTATTTTATTCGCAATCACACAGTGTCCATTTGGCAAGCCATAGGTAAGTAACCAGCATATGGCATGTGCCTATCATTCCACCTTAAGAAACGCTCATTGTTTTAATACTGCTCAGATCAAGAGAAGGAATAAAATCTCTTTGGTAAGTTTCCATTCCAGTCACTCAGTGTTAAAAATACGATGGGGTATGGGGACTCAACCAAAATTCCAACAGAATTGGCAATTTATTTTTGTGAGAGTTGTTAACCTTTTCTCATTCGAAAAAGTTTCACCATTTATGAGTAACGGCCGCATTTCTGTTGTTGACAGGTTTAATTTACTTCCTTTGTCAAAACACAGTGTAATCTGTACAAACTCATCTCACAGCAGCTATTGCGATAGAAATCTGAAACAGAGTGCCCCATTAAACAAGTAACTGGCAATCACAGTGCTCAATAGCTTACGAAAAACCTCATAGTGTCGGTTTACAGTAACATACGAGAAGAAATTTCATGTTTACTTTGATAGTAGGAAATTCTTGTTTCAAAAGCTGTTGACAACTCTTAAAAAATTGCAGTCACTGGAGAGAAAAAATACAGAGGGAAGTATAAGTACTGATATATCATCACAGATAAGAAAGTTCCGTGTGTTTACGAATTGGCAAAATACTCTCCTCCTTGTGTGCTATCATCCGCCAAACTTTCGTTTTGATGTCTCGAGTGGTTTAGGAGATATGAGAGATGTTGTATTTCATTCTCGCGGACGTGAGATCGGAAGTGAGCACGCTACATAGGATCCATTTTTTCAAAATCGGAGGCACATAGAGACCTCCTCCCAAGTCTAAATCAAAATTCAACATGTTGGCTAAATTTCATATGCAGCAACATATGGTGTAATATGCACCAAACGAAAAATCATAGCAACCCCTATTTTTCATTGCAAACTTTTCGAATTTTGCATAGTGTCTTACTAAAATGTGTATACCACAGTAAGTATGATCATTAGTGAGATGATGGGCACTTCACCACAAAGCTGACATATAACGCTACAAGCAAGATAAAAATGAAATATTTTTACTGGATCATTTCTGCAAAATTGTTTGCGAAAGATTACTGTGTGCGCGTGCTTCGTTTCCATCAGAAGCACAGAGCGTCATCAACCGGCGTGTGCAAATACGTGTACGCGTATCAATATACGTCTGACCCACGCGACATGTGTGGAATATGCGTGTCGTGCTGATGTGTCGTGTCACGTCTCACGTGCTACATGCGTCTCAATTTGTGCTTAGCCTTAGAAGTGTTTATTTTGTAGCAAAACTGAAGTAGATACTTCCTGTGAGTTAGTATGGGTAGAGGTCATTCTTGGCAACCAGAATAAAATAACTGGATCCTTTTACGAACCTCCCAACTCAGATGATACAACTGCTTAAAAGTTCGTAGAAAACTTGACTATTTCAAACATGTACCAGACTCATACGATTATAGTTGATGGCGACTTCAAATTACCATCAATCAGTTGGCTAAAATACGTGCTTAAATCCAGAGGTATGCATAAAACATCATCCAAAATTGTGTTAAATGGATTCCCTGAAAATGATTTCAGGCAGTTAGTTCACAAGATGACTCAAATAGTAAACAGTAGTGAAAACACACACGCTGCAATACATCCATAGACATCACAGTCTATACACAGTAGGTTAGTCACCTTTAACTATATCGCATGATCTGGGTATTTTTGTGTTACTGACTGTAGATTTTCTTTAGAACTGTCACAATGGAATTGCGTGGCTGGTAAAACACCCAACAATTACCTTGGTTCCACCTAGACTGTTATACATGACCAAACAACTTCACTCTCACACTCAATTTGAGCCTCAATAGAGACAATATTCATGTCAACTGCAAAGAACACTCCCTCAGTGGCACGCAAGACCACCGAGTTGCTCAATAACTCAGAACTAGAAAAGAACACTATCAGAAGACTGTACCCGAGGGCACCAGCACCACCACGTCTATACAGCTTACCAAAAATTCACAATGAGGAGGTTCCATTGCGTCCAATTTCAAACACAATAAATGTGTCAACATACGGCATTGCCAAACATCTGGCACAGCTGTTGAAACCACTTGTAGGGAACTGTCCCCACCGTGTGAAAAACTCAGTGGAATTCATCAAGGTACTGCAAGAAATGCGCTTGGATGAAGAAGATCTGTTAGTCAGCTTCAATGTGACATCATTATTCACACGGGTGCTGCTAGGAGATTCTCTGGCACTGCTTGAGGGACACTTCGATGAGGACGTAGTCAAACTCTTTCGACATGTACTAACCATCATCTACTTCAAATGTGGTAGGAAATTTTATGAACAAATAGACGGAGTTGCTATGGACTCCCCCGTAGCAACAAGCATGGCTAACTTATACATGGAATACTTCGAGGAGGTAGCATTGGACACAGCTCCACTGAAACCGAAAGCATTTCACAGATATGTGGACGACACCTTTGTGGTATGGCCACATGGTAAAGATAAACTACTTGAGTTCCTGCAGCACCTCAACAGTATACATGAAAACATCAAGTTTACCACGGAGATAGAGAAAAACGGAAGCCTACCCTTCCTGGACATCCTGGTTACTAAAAACACAGGAGGCACACTGGGACATTCGGTATATAGGAAGTAAACACATAGCGCAACGCAGCTCTGTACTTAACACCTTAGTACACAGGGCGAGGTCCATTTGCAACAAGAAGAGCTTACCAAGTGAATTACAGCATCTAAAGGAAACCTTCAGAAGAAACGGCTCCAGCGAGGAACTAATAGGAATAGCTTTGAGGGACAATAAGAAGGGAGGAGGAGAGAGACCAGAAGAGGACGACACAAGAGGTTGTGCGTTCCTGCCATATGCGGGACCACCAATGGCGAAGATCGCAAGAATCCTTAAGAAGCACCAAGTTAAGACCGTCTTTCACGCAGCAAAGAAAATCAAGGATATTCTTGGATCGACCAAAGAAGCACTAGGACTAATGACACCGGGTGTTATAGAATTGGATGTGAATGTGGAATGCATAGGGCAGATGCAACGTTGCATTACACAGCACTGTACGGAACATATAAGAAACGTGCGTCTTGGACAGGTTGACAAGTCCATGGTGATGGAACACAGCATCAACGAAAAGCATACCTTCGAATTAGAAGAAACAAAGAAGTTATGCGGTGCCAGCAGATTTTGGGATTCGGTGATAAAAGAAGCGGTAGAGATTCGTCTGCACATAAATTTAATCAATCGAGACAGTAGTTACCATCTCAGTGTACAGCTTGGGATCATGCAATTAGGAAAATTCGGCAAGAACGCTCTGGTCCGAAGGGGACTGCAGCCGGCACTGATATGAACAGACAGTGGGAATCGATGCCTGCACACGTCACCCCCACCACCAGTGGTGCGAAGCGCCCGGTGCGAATATGCTGGCACGTGATTGGTCGGCGGCCGGAATCTGATAGTGGTCCAGCGGCTACAAAGGCGCATGACAAACAGCATCCCGACATTTTGCCTTAAGATGATGGACACGCAATCCATTGAAACGTTTCAACTAGAAGACAACGCCACTTGACTGATAACCCGTGAAGATTTCATAGCAGAACTAAGCTGGTCCCATGCAAATATAGTGAGATGGGCAGAGAGTAGAGGAGCTCGAGAGAGCCACTTGCTAACCGGTCTACGGCTAACATCATGTTAGATAGCTCCATAAAAATAGTCTAAGATGATGACTAGTGAGTTCATTTCAGTTAGAACATGTTGTGACTGAAGCGACTGGAGTTACAAACATTTTAATGAAAGTTTGGTGTTTCTACATTACATAGTTGGAGATTTATGAGAGTGTGAACTTTCTGGTCATAGTAACAATTCCATGTGGCATATTTCGTGCTCTGTACGGAATACTTTGTCGAGCACTTCTTACTAAGAAGACCACTGAAATGACCAAAAGTTTAACTCTCGAAGAGTGGTGGATCTGTGACTGTTAGATCACGAAAATTAGTCGAGCCAAACTTGGAAAAATTTGGGCTGCTTGCGAGTGAAAATGTGTTGTACTGACAGTGAATTTTGATGGATAAAGTTTACCACATTAAATACGGACTTGATAGCCATTTCATGTGTTTTTGTATGAATGAAATGCAGATTCAATGTAAATTTTAAATGCTTTCTGCAAGTCGAATGCATCCCCGAATGCCTGATTTTTTAAATATGAACTTTCAGGAACTGACTTTCAACTCGAGTTACATGGCCTCTTTGTGACAGGTATTAGGTAGTGGATTCATCAATGCTGCTTTACACTGCCTAGCATGTATCTGCTACTACAGAGTGAAGGGACGTTGGAAGGAAGGAATATCGAGGTAGGTGGATGTTCGATAATTCAGGGAGAGAGAATGCAGACGACCGACCTGCCCCACCGCACTGTAAACCTATAAAAAGTGTTCAACAATATATAAGCAGTGAATGCTATAGGAAAATATTGGTACTACACAATATGTACAAGAATCAAGAGGCAAGAAACAAGAATGTAAAACCAAGAAAGAAATGTTGTAAGATGGGTATGTAATCTTTAAACCCTACTGTTCATCTCTACACAGAAGAAGCAATTACAGAAATAATAATATAATAGTAGTAATGTCATATGGTTCAGTGGCTTGGTTCAAGCATTTCAATTGGACACCACTTGGAGGGATTTGCGTGTCCCTAAGAAAATAAAGTTTCAGGAGTGACATTAAAACTCAAGGTGAACAATCACCAATAATTCATTAACTGATGAAATTGCTATCCTCAATGAAAATGCGGAAGCATTTCGAAATCTGTTGAATGGAATGAACAGTTTACTGAGCACAGAACATGTAAAGAGTAAATGCAGGAAGATGAAAATAATGAGTAGGAGCAAAAACCAGATTAGTGGAAACTTGACCATCAAAATTGGGGACGACAAAGAGACACTATGAAGCAATTGTCCTACCCTTGGAAGCAAAATAACATGACAGATGAAGCAAGGTGATGAAAAGCACTCTGGCACAGCCAAAGAGAGTATTTCTGGTAAAAGGAAATATTGGCCTTAATTTTAGGAAAAAATTCCAAAAATGCACACTTGGAGCACATCATCATATATAAGTGAATTGTGGGTTGTAAGAACACCAGGAAAGAAGAGACCTGAAGTGCGTAATGTGTGGGTGCTATAGAAGGCTGTTGCAAATGAGGTAATCAATACATAATGTGGTGGTTTTCCACTGAACTGGTGAGGAGAGAAGCGAGTGGAAGACATTGGCCAGAAATAGGAACAGGATGACAGGACATGTATTAAGACATCAAAGAATAATTTCCATGGTGCTTGAGGGAGCTATTGAGGGTGAAAACTGTACAAGCCGATGGAGATTAGATTATATTCAACAAATAATTGAGGGAATTGCAGGTAAGTGCTAATGTGAGATGAAGAGGTTGGCACAGGAGAGGAATTCATGGGGGGCTGCATCAAACCATTTAGAAGACTGGTGATCCCCTCCACACACACACACACACACACACACACACACACACACACACACTTCTCTGCTCACCCCAAAAAAGAAGGATAAGCAGAAATTTGTAATGGATTTTAACAGAGACATTTTGATAAACTGAACTGTTTAAAGAGATCTAGTTCACAAATGACCTAAAATATCTACATTAAAAATATATTTCATTAGCTTACTTAGGACTACAGAAAGAGTATCAAACACAGTCAACAGAGGTAAAATATATCAACTCAACCAAGTGGTGGTGGTGGTGGTGGTGGTGGTGGTTGTTGGGATGTTTAAGGGGGACTAAACTGCGAAGGTCATCAGTCCCCCATTCCAAAAACAGGCGAGCCGAAAATTTGCGGAGCAGGTAAAAACCAAAGGGGGGACTCCTCCCCAGGCACTAAAGAACACAAATGCAGCAACAAACACTACAGACAAGAAGAGTACAGATTAACACCAGACAGAAAGAAACAGAAGAAAAGAAGATGGCCGGAGACTGGTTGACTGACAACGAGAACAAAAAAAAGGGAAAGAGTCAACCATCCGACTACACACCAAAACAGCAACAAATTTTGAGAGACGCGAGTACAAAAGACACAGAAAGGGAAAGGTGCAGGACCTCCCTAAATGGAACCATAAAAAGGACAACCACGGATAAAATTTAAAACGTCATCAGCCATGGAGGCATCGTCGCATAAAACCAAAGGCAAAGTGCCCGGGAGATTAAAAGACTGCCGGAGGGTGCGCAGTCGGGGACACTCCAACAAAATGTGGGCGACTGTCAGCCGGGACCCACACCGACAAGGGGGGGAATCCTCCTGACGCAAAAGATGGCCGTGCGTCAGGTAGGTATGGCCGATGCGGAGCCGACACAGGATGACAGAGTCCCTGCGAGAAGCCCGCAGGGAGGAGCGCCACACATTGGTCGTCTCCTTAACAGCCCGCAGTTTATTCGGGGATGTCATGCCACGCCACTCAAGCAGTCCACATCCCAAACACCTTACGGCGCAACACCAACTGCTGATCGCGAGCCGTGAGGCCGATCTCCAAAGCTGGGGCGTCGATCGCCCCTTTGGCCAGCCTGTCAACACGTTCGTTCCCCGGGATGCCAACGTGAGCTGGAATCCAAACAAAGACCACCGAACAACCAGAACGGGTAATGGCGGAAACAGACTCCTGAATAGAGGACACCAGAGGAGAAGAGGTATAGCAGCGGTCGATGGCCTGGAGGCTGCTCAGGGAGTCACTGCAGATGACGATGGACGTACCTGAGCAGGAACGCAAATGCTCAAGTGCGCGCAATATGGCCACCAGCTCTGCAGTAAAAATACTGTAGCCAGCCGGCAAGGAGCGCTGTTCAAAATGGGCAGCATGAGCAAAAGCGTAGGCAGCGCAACCATCAACCAGGGAACCATCAGTGTAGACTGTCTCACAGCCCGAAAATGAGGCGAGGAGCACAAGAAAACGGCGACGGAGGGCCACAGGCGGAACCGAGTCCTTGGGTCCCTGTGCCAAGTCCAGACGGATGGACGGCCGGGGCCAACACCAGGGAGGCATAGGTGCACGGACCCGGAAGGGAGGCAGAAGAGGGAATGACCCCAGTTCCGACAGCAGGGACTGGACGCGGACAGCAATGGAAAGCCCAGACCTAGGTCGCCTTTTGGGCAGATGGAGGACCTGGGCAGGGAAAAGCAGGCAACGATTGGGATGGCCCAGCGCACGTGGACAGCATAGTCGGCGAGCAGTCGATGGCGGCGAATCCGCAGCGGTGGAACCCCGGCCTCCACCAGTAGACTATCCACGGGGCTCGTACGAAAAGCGCCAGTTGCAAGCCGAACCCCACAGTGGTGTATGGGGTCTAACAACGTCAACACTGAGGGTGATGCAGACCCAATAGGCCAGGCTCGCATAATCAAGCCTGGACTGCACAAGGGCTCTGTACAATCGCAACAGTGAGCCGTTCATCAAAGACGAGTCCTAAGAAGCGGCAAGTGTCCACCACTTCAAGCAGGTGGCCGTCGAGGTAAAGTTCAGGATGAGGGTGGACCGTCCAACGCCTGCAGAAGTGCATAACTCGAGTCTTGGCTGCAGAGAACTGAAAACCATGAGTCAGAGCCCATGATGCTGCCTTGCGAACAGCTACTTACAGCATGCGTTCGGCGACTCCCGTAGTCGTGGAGCTAAAGGAGATGCAGAAGTCGTCGGCATACAAAGAAGGAGACACCGATGACCCCACGGCTGCAGCCAGACCATTAATGGCCACTAGAAATAAGGAGACGCTCAACACCCAGCCCTGCAGGACCCCATTTTCCTGTGTATAAGATGAACTAGAGGCGGCACCGACTTGCACCCGACAGCCCGGAAAGAGCGGCGCAATAGAAAGGTTTGAAGAAAAGCCGGGAGTCGACCAC
This sequence comes from Schistocerca nitens, assembly GCF_023898315.1. Classification (NCBI taxonomy): domain Eukaryota; kingdom Metazoa; phylum Arthropoda; class Insecta; order Orthoptera; family Acrididae; genus Schistocerca; species Schistocerca nitens. Next base: position 922,827,308 of record NC_064614.1, on the reverse strand, counting down.
GAAGACCCCACTCATGCAACGTAGCAAGGATGTGATGCCTCCACGTGGTGTCATACACCTTCCGCAGATCAAAAAATACAGCAACGAGATGCTGACGTCGGGCAAAGGCCGTACGGATAGCAGATTCCAGCCGCACCAAATTGTCCGCAGCAGACCGGCCCCGACGGAAGCCACCCTGGGATGGAGCGAGGAGACCGCGCGACTCAAGGACCCAACACAAACGCCGCCCCACCATACGTTCGAGCAATTTGCACAAAACGTTGGTGAGGGTAATGGGACGATAGCTGTCCACCGCCAGTGGGTCCGCACCAGGCTTCAAGATGGGGACAATAAGACACTCTCGCCATTGCGACGGGAACACGCCCTCGCTCCAAATGCGGTTAAAGATGGTGAGGATGTGTCTCTGGCAGTCCCTGGAGAGATGCTTCAGCATCTGCGCGTGAATGCTGTCTGGTCCTGGTGCTGTATCAGGGCAATCGGTGAGGGCAGCGAGGAGCATTGTATTGTTCAGAACGACGTGTGTGGAATGATAACGGCCTCTGCTCGGCTCGCTCCTTTAGAGAGCGAAAGGCGGGGGGATAAGTTGCAGTCGCAGAGCTCTTAGCAAAGTGCGCAACAAGGTGTTCAGCGATGGCGGCAGCGTCCGTGCAGACAGCGCCGTCCAAAGAGATCCCAGGGACACCCATAGGGGTCTGGTATCCATAAATCCGCCGGATCCGGGACCACACGAGCGAGGGGGAGACACGGGAGCCCAAGGATGAGACATACCTCTCCCAGCACTCCTGCTTACGCCGTGCAATAAGACGACGGGCCAAGGCACGGAGCCTCTTAAAGGCAATGAGGGTCTCGAGAGACGGGTGCCGCCCATGATGCTGGAGAGCCCGCCGATGGTCGCGAATAGCCTCAGCAATCTCCGGCGACCACCAGGGTACAGCCTTCCTCCGAGGGAGTCCAGAAGAGCGGGGGATGGCAGCCTCGGCCACCGAAATGATGGACGTGGTTAAGACACGGACCACCTCGTCAATGTCACCCTGTGGGGAGACTCAATGGTTGCAGCGAAAGTAAAAGCCGGCCAGTCAGCCCTGTGGAGAGCCCAGCGGGGCAGGCGCCCAGAAGAATGACACTGGGGCAGTGACAAATAGAAGGGAAAATGGTCACTACCACACAGGTCAGGATGCACTCTCCAGTGGAGGGACGGGACAAGTCCGGGGCTGCAAAGAGAGAGATTGATGGCCGAGAACGAGCCATGGGCCACACTGAAATGCGTGGGAGCACCGGTGTTCAAGAGGCTAAGGTCGAGCTGAGCCAACAAATGCTCCACGGCACGACCGCGGTCATCGGAGACAGTCCCACCCCATAGAGGGTTGTGGGCATTGAAATTGCCCAGTAACAAGAAAGGTGGCGGCAATTGGGCTATCAGTGCAGCCAGGACATGCAGCGCGACATCACCATCCGGTGGAAGGTAAAGACTGCAGACGGTAATAGCCTGCGGCATCCACACCCTAACAGCGACAGCCTCTAAAGCTGTTTGTAGAGGGACAGACTCGCTGTGAAAAGAGTTAAGGACATAGATGCAGACGCCACCAGACACCCTTTCATAAGCTGCTCGGTTCTTGTAATAACCCCGACAGCCACGGAGGGCGGGGGTTCGCATTGCTGGAAACCAAGTTTTCTGCAGAGCAATGCAGAGGAAAGGATGAAGGCTGATAAGTTGGCAGAGCTCAGCGAGATGGTGGAAGAAACCGCTGCAGTTCCATTGGAGGATGGTGTTGTCCATGGCTGAGAAAGGCGTGACGGGACTGGGAAGGCAGATTACGCCGCTGGGTCACCTGCTGCCTCCGATTGAGCACCTGTGCTAGTGCTATCCATGGCGTCTGAGGGACCGGCGAGATCGAGGTCCTCAGCGGATGCCAGAATCTCCACCTCATCCTCAGACGCAGAGCTTGTAGGAAGCGGTGGGATGGCTGCCACCGCAATGTCGTTAGCCTTGGGGACTTTCTTCTTCTTCTGCTTCTCTCGCTGTGCCTTCGGTGGTTCAGGCTGGGAGGGCGTCACTAGGTCAGTCTCAGGGACAGACAACGACCGTGTGTCCCGACGACCAGGGACCGGCGGTTGTTTGAGCCACTTGCGGCTGTCGGCTTTGGTACCGGTCAGAACTTGCGAAGGGAGGTCCCCAAGGGACCCCTTCCTGGCGAGAGGAGCCGAAGAAGTTGTACGCTTCTCCGGCTGTGAAGGGGGAACTGATGTCCCCGATGGCTGGGGAGGGAGGGGGGGGGGGGGCGTTGCTCCTGAAGTAGATGGAGCAGGAGCAACAGGGAGTGGAGTACCCCCCACCATCAAGGGGGCAGGTGTGGGTCTCTGGCTCTGAGAGCTAACGGTGTGTGGCGCAGGTACAGGAACGGTAACAGGAGCGACAGTGGCGGCTTAAGTGGATGTCATTCGTACTGGATGCAGTCATTCAAACTTACGCTTAGCCTCAGTGTAGGTCAGCCTATCCAGGGTCTTGTATTCCATTATTTTCTGCTCCTTCTGGAGAATCTTACAGTCCGGCGAGCAAGGGGGATGGTTCTCCCCGCAGTTGACACAGATGGGAGGCGGGGCACATGGAGTATCAGGATGGGACGGTCGACCACAATCACGACAAATGAGGCTGGAAGCACAGTGAGAAGACATATGGCCGAACTTCCAACACTTGAAGCACCGCATCGGGGGAGGGATATAGGGCTTGACATCACAACGGTATACCATCACCTTGACCTTCTCAGGTAACGTGTCACCCTCGAAGGCCAAGATGAAGGCACCGGTTGCAACTTGGTGATCCCTCGGACCCCGGTGGACGCGCCGGACGAAATGGACCCCTCGTCGCTCTAAGTTGGCGCGCAGCTCGTCATCGGACTGTAAAAGGAGATTGCGGTGAAAAATAATTCCCTGGACCATATTTAAGCTTTTATGTGGGGTGATAGTAACAGAAACATCCCCCAGCTTCGTACAAGCGAGCAAGGCTCGTGACTGGGCAGAGGATGCTGTTTTTATTAAGACTGACCCTGACCGCATCTTGGACAAGCCCTCCACCTCCCTGAACTTGTCCTCTAAATGTTCGACAAAGAACTGAGGCTTCACAGACACAAACGATTCCCCGTCAGCTCTGGTACAGATGAGATACCGGGGCGAATACCTGTCGCTCTCATTCATAGACTTTTGTTCCTCCCATGGTGTGGCAAGGGAGGGCAACGATTTGGTGTCATAAACGTTACCTTTAAAATGGGCCCTCGAACGCTTAGAGACTGCTGGTGGCTGGCCACCAGCAAGAGAAGATGTGCCACGCTTCATTGCGTGTCATCCACCCTGATGCCACCTACTCCGACCAAGGGCCCTCCCCACGGGCGCCACCCAGCCACAGCAAAGGCCACCTGGCAGGATGGCCATTGCCGGGAGTCCCGATACCCCAGGAGGATAGGCATCTACTCCTTGGCATACGTGGGGAGTCAACGGCGCAGGCATCAGTAGAGCGATCTCTGTGTTGTCAGGGGGCTACAACCAACAGGGTACATGGCGGCCCCACCACAACGGACTGGCTACCGTGCTGGATGTTAGGTGACATGTGGTCCATGGTCGCTGTCAGTGCAGAAATTGGCCCCGCACATTGCTTGGCAGAAAGTGCACGCAGGAGCATATCCATGCCCAAGAGATGTAGAGTGGGCAGGACTGCAACGCAACGACGAAGAAGCTGGCGAAAGTTCTCATCGCAAGATGGACACAATGCACCAAGTAAGGCGCCCTTCCCCAATCGGCTCGCTCTTCAGAAAAATTTTGAGAGATGGAGGTCAAACCCGACAGGGGACCATCACATAAGGCCGAAACGTTTGAAACTCCTTTTAGTCGCCTCTTACAACAGGCAGGAATACCACGGGCCTATTCTTACCCCCGGACCCGCAGGGGGAAACTCAACCAAGTAACAAGTGGAGTAAAACTGAACATGTGGCAAAAAAACCTATGAATAAGTTGAACTACAGGAAATAGGACAAAAGAAATTAATTACATCATGTGAACAGCCATAATCAATGATGCTCAAGAAATAAAATGTTTTTGTAATTAGCTGCACCAATCAGAATCAGTAACATTCTCCAAAAGTATGTTTCGAAAAACACAAAATGTTCACCATATTGCAGAAACATGTAAAACAAAAACAAAACAACCATATCTGAAAGTAGAAAAATTTGCTATTACACTACAATAAAGAGAAAAGTAAAAATGCCCAGTTTTACAAACATGAGAAAGCAGTAATCTTATTCCAAAAGAATGTAATAAAGTTAACTTATTTATTTATTTAATAGCTGTAATTACGGTTTTTAATTGTGTTTCACAGTGAGCTCACTTAGAAATAGTGAATAAATGAAAAGAACCAAAAATCAGTGTAGGAAAATCCTTACCTGCTGCCAAGTAATGCTGAAGAATTTCAATGTGAAGCCTTACTGAGGTCTGGAAGTTTCTTTCGTGCAACGTGAGCTGACTTCTTTCTCTGTTTCTCAATATGTTTCTGCAACTTGCCTTTTTTCTTCAGTTCTTCATACTGGTCCACTAACTGGAGTACTCTCCTTTCAGCTGCCAGAAAAAAATGCAGTCCAGATTTGAAAAATAAACCAATATCTATTTTCAACATATTACTGGCAAGAGACAGGAGATAGAAGGATGGTAAGGGCAATAAGGATATTAAATCTTAGTACAGCAAAACCAATAAATGAACTTTCATTACGCTATTTGTTTGTGTTACAATAATTAAAAACTTACAGCTTTGTCAGCAAATCTACTTGATTTGGAAAAATATACCTAACAAGTAATTCAGAGTGAAAATGAAGTAGCTCTTCTTTTGAGCTCAAACTACCACAGAATAATTTTTAGGTTAAAAAAATAAAATAAACTCACATTTCTTTTTAAACCATGGCTTTTTACCCTGCTTCAGCATTTCAATCTGTTCTTGACGTTCCAATTTAAGTTTTTCCAACTTCTCTTTGTGTCGTTGCTCTTCTCTATCTTGATTTTCCTGAAAAATTTGATTGCCAGAGATGTAAAGGCACATGCTTGAGAAGGACATCACTATCTCTGAGCAGTGCATTACAACATGCTGCAACAAGCACTGTAAAATAAGCACGTCAAGTCACAGAGGCCCTACAATATCACCATGACATATCACATTACATATAGGCGTATCTTAAATTAATGACTATAGTATTTGAAGAAATGTATCATAATTTACATTTTTGACCATTAAGCAATAGAAAATCTAGGCTGGAATAATAACAATATTATGGAAAGGATAGACTGCTACTCACCATAAAGAGGAGATGTTAAGTTGAAAGTAAGCACAAGAAAAAGACTGCTATACATTGGAGCTTTTGGCCTCAGCGGTCAGACACAATGGTCAAGTATGTGCGAGTTGTGCTTCTGTGAATGTGTGTGTGTTTTCTGCTTTTCGAAGAAAGCCTTGTGGTTGAAAGCTCAAATGTGTAGCAGTCTTTCTGCTGTGTCTGTCTGCAACTCAAAATCTCCTCTAGATGCCCCCATCATATTGACTAGAAATTATAGGATGAATAAACATAACCATTAAGTATCACGTACAAGTGCTGAGCAATAGACAGGTGTATAAAAATTAACTGTAAGATAGTAAACCAGCTTATGAACTTTAGTTCTTTTTCAGAGCACACTGATACCCACATATGCACAGAATTAGTTTGTACGGGACAGGTGTATAGCACCTAAGAGGAGGAGGGGTGGAGGAAAAAGGCTACAAGTGGGAGGTGTGCAGCTGAATAGGTGTATCACACTGCTACTTTCACTGGATTCTGTGTCTACGATAAGAAAGTGTGTACCTGTGGCAGGACTGCAAGAGCATGTGCTGGGTGGATCCACGAGATATGGACTATACCTGGGTCTTTATAACAGATATGATCCATGTGGCAAGGAGTTGAAAATGTGAGTGCCACAAGTAAGTCGGGTAGCTACAGACTAGCATTTTGTGACAGGGGAAAGAAGTTTGCATGGATATTTCCTAAGTTCAGATTCCTGATGAAGCACTAGTTTTTTTCTAGTGTCGATATATGTTGGATAATGACGAGGTTGGCATATAAAAGTGCCCAGGAAACAACATGTTTGTTTATACACCCCTCAAAGGATTTATGGCTGTGTGTGATTCTATAGTCTGATTGATAGAGATAGTGATCAATGGCAGCAAGGCCATGGGCTTGGGCAATAATCATTTTTGCCTCATTGTTGCCCTTCTTCCTTGTTTACTTCCAACACTGTTTTCCAGAGGTACCATCTCTTTCCCCATAATTACACCCAATTCGTAATACATCCCTGCTTCAATTATCTCAACTAAAGTGTGTTCATTTCTTTGGCAAAAATCTCATCGCACAGACTGTTCTTGAAATATAGCTTATCCCATGAACTCCACTCAAATGGCTGGACCATAAAAATTCCTGCCCTTCCAGAAAGACCACCCGACTCTCAGATTCCATCATTCCCTATCACTCACAAAAATTGAGTTCAACAGAAACAAACAACCATAGCAAAAGCAACCCTCAACAACCTCTGCTCTGGTCATAACAAACTACTGTTATGCAATCTAAGTTTCCTACACTCTAAAAGCCAATTGGACGCTTTCACTCTACAACTAGTAAAACACCACATCAAAAAGGTATCTGGTCTACTATCTTCTTAACTTCTTTGGAATACAAGCATACACTAACAAGAGGAAGCCACGACGTTGGGCTCACAGATTTACCTCACACTTTTTGCACCTTTAGTAGGCCATTAAGACAACATAGTGTGCAAGTAGTAAGGTGCTTTACTCTGGCAATTCTGAGAAACCTGCAATAGAACTTTTACGTGTTTGTTATGTAACAGATGTACCTGCTCGTGGGTGCTGGGCGTTAAGAGTTCATGGTGGTCAAGTGGTTAACATTCGAGCTCCGCAAGACAAACGTGAACGAGGCGATGGTTTGAATTCCATTCGAACTTTCCTTTTAGTAGTACAAGTGTAAATTGTTTAATATTCAAAAAAATTTCACCTACACTATCCATTCTTGCTACATTAGCAACATCTCACCATTATGCACAGTAACTGCCAAATGGGGTCTGCCTCTGTGTCTGCATCTTGAAGCATTGAGGTGAAAAGTACAAGTAGTTCCACATAACTTACCAGACAGCCTGTATAAGGGATTTTGTAAATCACAACAGGCATACATTTTTAAGAGAACTCTATGTGTTTCTTCATTTACTCTTTGATAGTTATAAATATGTTGCTTCTAATAATTAAATTTAATTTAAAAAAGTTAAGTAGTCAAGTAACATGAAATCCACAAACAAAAAGAAATTCACAAATACACATGTTTTTTTATAAATTGTATTACCTCTCAAATGTCATATAAATTAAATAATATGACCAGCGATAAAAAAACACAGTTTAAAAATTAAGTTTTAGTGGAAGTCTAAGTGTTGCTTCATACACATTCGTGTTATTACCTCGAACACTAACCACTTAATCACCATGAACTCTAGCATCTGGCACCTACGCATAGATACATCAGTCACACAACAGATTCGTACAACTTCTCTTGTGATTTTTCCAGAACAGTCAGATTACTGCACCTTACTACCAGCACATTAATGGCCTACTAAAGATATATGAAGTTTGACATAAATCTGTGATCCCATTGTAAGATATATGCACCATGAGACACCCTCTTGCCTTTCCCCATTAGCCTTTCGCAACAACTCTTTCTCATTAATTTTAAATAGATAACACAGTGAAATGTTGGACTGGCATTTCTCAGATGCCAACTGATTCTATATGCACAGTAGTGCCATTTAGAACTTTTTAGTCCTTGCTTCCTGTACTTGATTCTGATAGTTTTACAAAACAATTTGCTTCTTTCCATACATTAACCTGGAATAATCTGTTCATCTACATTCTTGAATGTGTGTCTGTACTTTGCCTGTACCTATACTCCAATGAAATAAACCCAATGTTTCCTTTCCTACTGATACAATCCTTTTTTTTTGGAGAACACAGCAGCCAACCACAGTCTTAAAACAGATCCTAATCTGATCATACTCTTTGCAGGTAAACACTGCAGCATTGTTGTGATGTAATGCAACCTTCCTTTGCAGGTGGTTCTGTTGTTCTGCAGTAGTTGGCGCCAGCAGAGGAGTGTTCCAAAACAGAGTCTAATATGGATGTATGTATAAAACAGTGATGTGCGATTGAATTCCTCACTGCTGAAGAAATTGTGTCAGTTGAAGTCCACTGATGCTTGCTTAAGGTGCATGGAAGTGATACAACAGACCTGAGCAATGCGAGACGATGGGTACGGTACTTTCAAGGTGGTGAAAAGGACGTGTACAACAAGCCACGACACGGTCGACTCTGCACAGCTGTCATCCCTCGCTACGAAGAGCGTCGTGATCAACTAATCCGTGCTGATTCGCGGATAACTACCACAGAAAGCGGAATGTCAATCTTGGAAACAATGTTGGAACATCTTAGTTATCACAAAGTCTGTGCAGGATGGGTCCTGTGGTTGCTTGCAGGAGGATAAAAAACTCACTGAATGGAAATTTGTCACAACGTGCTGGACCACTACGAAGCTAGAGGTGACAATTTTCGGAATAGCATCATCACTGGAGATAGGACACAGCGTCACCACTACGAGCCAAAATCCACAAGACAGTCCAGGGAATATCGACATGCGAATTCTCTGTCAAAAAGAGAACTCAAAACACAGTTGTCTGCACGCAAAGTGATGTGAACAGTCTTCTGGGATAGATAGGGTGTGGTTCTTTTGGATGTCCTGCAGCCTGGAGAAACTGTCAATTCAGCATGCAACAAGAAGACACTGAATAAGCTGAAAGCTGGAATTTCCACGGTAAGGCTGGAGAAGAAGATCAACTTTTACCTGTAACACGATAACGCCAGGCCCCATACCAATTTTGTGACCGTGCAACTCAATGCAAAATTCAGCTGGAATGTTTTACCACATCCAATGTATAGTCCTGATTTAGCAGCTTCAGACTTCCATCTCTTTGGGCCTCTGAAAGTTGGACTACAGGGTGAACATTTTCAAGACTCAAATGCTGTTGTCAAAGCTGTAAGGGAATGGTTAGCCTCAGCTAGTTCCGATTTCTACAAGCGCAGCATGCAGACTCTGGTTCATTGTTGGCAAAAGGCATAATGAATTGTGGTGACTATGTGGAAAAATGACAGTTGTAGCTGTAATATTGCTCTATTTAGCTGTGCTGTTGTGATTTATGTATCTCCTGTAGTTTCCATGAATAAAAATAGGAGGATTTACTTTTGGAATGATCCTCGTACTTGGCAGAAGATCTCAGCCAACCATCTCTGAAACATCGCTCTACAACCTACAAGCCTAACTTTAAAGATCCTATTCAGAAAGTCTAGACTGACTTCCAATTCATGCTCTCATTTCTTGGCTCATACCATAAAAACTCAATCATATCAATATCCTTCTTCTCTATAACAACTCATCTTCCATATGCTTTCAAAAATTCTCAACCCTAACCACCTGGATGCCCCATTGTAACTGGTTGTAGTGATCCGATAGGCAGGATCTCCATCCTAGTTAACCAATACAACCAACACATTGCTCCCCACTTAACTTTCTATGTCAAGGTCATCAACCATCTCCTCCACTAACCCACAATAATTCCTAAACCAAAACCTACAGATTCTTCCTTGTCACAGTTGATGTCACACTGTCACATCATCCATGTCTACCAGCATGCTGCCACCACTGGACACTAGTTCTACTGATGATATCATCATGATCTCAGTTAAAGACTAGCCCCCACCCTCCACATATATAATGTGTGTGTGTGTGTGTGTGTGTGTGTGTGTGTGTGTGTGTGAGAGAGAGAGAGAGAGAGAGAGAGAGAGAGAGAGAGAGAGAGAGAGAGATATGAGAGAGAGAGTCAATTACATTCCCTTTGGGATTTTTGTTTGTTGCATTATGTTGACCACATTTGAAACGAGCTACTAATGATAAAATATAGATTTGATATGTTCCATTAAGTTTTGGATGTGCAGCCGCAAGAATTCTCCTTCTTCTTCTAATATTTTGGCCGTATAACGTCCAGCCATCTTCAGAGTGAGCTGCAAGACTGCCGCTCCAGTGCACTTGTGGCTCACTCTGAAGATGGCTGGACGTTATATGGCCGAAATATTAGAAGAAGAATGAGAATTCTTGCGGCTGCACACCAGAAACTTAATGGAACAGTCTTTGCGCCGCCAAAACCTGAAGATTCACATAGATTTGATATATCTCCATTGTGCTAATGCTTGATAAGTAGACTTTTTTTTCATTTTTACTTGTTACATTTGCTAACAGTGATTTTTACACAAAAATTTAATTTACCTGCACATAAAGCAACTGTATGAGGAAGGAAAGTATTTCAATTTACTCCCCAGAAACAGAAATAAATTAATGTGTTGTATATGAAGGGAAACAGGAGGAAGCGAAGAGGGTGTTGTAGCCAGAGAAAAATTTAGGTAACGGAATCGATAATGAAAAACCTTGAGTGTAATGTACATGACTGTGTGAGAAAAGATCTTTACATGACCCCATTTTTATGGACAAAAGGGGAGGAGGGGAGAGAACAGTCTGTGGCCTACCTTGACTTCCTCTCCTCTTTCTCTCACCCCAACATCCTCAATTATTTGTTGGCTACGTTCAAAGCTCTGTTTGCCCCTACATTTTGGCCTAGTGAGGCTCCTTCTAGTGCCATGAAAGTTACTGCCTGATAAACTGTTGCCACTTTTGTTGCCACTTTCTTGGTCACTTGCTGACGTAATGCCTGTTGGTTTTTTTCTCAGGATCTTAGGTTTACTTTTTTTTTCAAATTTTTTCTGACACTATGCCAACAAAAGAGACTGACATTGTTGAAGATTCACCCTCCACTGCTGGTGGCCACTAGAAGACTAGGTCTTGGAAGTATGGGATACAGGCAAACTGAAGTCACTTTACAGAGCTGAGATGTCTTCAGAATGGGCAAGGGGAATTTCACATCACATCTGACACATCAAGGAGGTACTAAATGACCCCACATGAGAAACAACATTGCATGTTCCTGGTGTTTTATTCCAAAGGCATTGAGGCACTGCATAAGAAATAGTTTTAAGAAAAAGAAAACATACACGAGAAATGAGAAGGGAAAAACCCAGGCCATTGATCAGGCAGGCAGAAGGGGTGTGAAGATAATGAAAAAGAAAAGACAGAAGTAAGGTGGTGTGCTAACTTGAGGGAACTATTGTGAGATCATAGTGCCCTGAAAAAATTAAAGAAAAGGCATCTTTACGAGGGAAGTCCAAAAGTAATTATACTTCACGTGTTCATTCCCATCAATAGAATGGCTTTTTAAAGTGTTACAGAAGGAAATTATAAAGCAGGACAGGAAAATGAGAGACGTGCAGTACTCCCAATAAAGATGATAGTAATAATCATATTATAAGAAATAAATAATGAAATATAGACAAGTAAACAGGGTGTCCCAGGCAAAATAGAAAATATCCAAGGATACAACAGGAATGCTCATTTGAAGCAAAAAAATTCATATGTATATATTCCCTATTCCGAATAGTTCCCAGTACACATTTAAATTTTTTCCCCCCTAGTGGCGTGCATTTGTGTGCCTTACACATACAACCTCTGACATTTTATTCACACTCATCCTACCTCACTGCTTTCAACCTCTTTTCTCAGGATCTTTCTGCTATTAAACTAGCCCACTGAATGTGCAGTAGTCCATGGCGTGTTGTGAGTGACATAGTGAGAGGGAATGAGAGTGTATCAGAGAGAAGCACCGGTTAACTGTGTTAGTACATGCACTGGTTGAAATGCCACACATCTACACTAATGAAGGACGCACAGTGTTTATTGTTTCTGCGATGGTGGCACTTCTGCTGCTGTCAAAGAATACCTTTGGCGCTTTCCGATACATCAAATTCATGATTATACAATGATGTTCCCTAACTTCCAGCACATTGTGTGAAACAGGTACTTTTACATGTTCCCATTTCCGTCTGAACACGTAGTTCAATAAACTGTACAGGAACAGCAACACATTGTTGAAATAGCGCAGTGTAGTCCAACTACCAGTACAAGGCAACTTTCTGTGTGTATCAATGTCCCATGACACGTATGGTGAACATTACATGCAGAAAACTTGCAGGCATTTCACATACAGTGTATGTACAATCTTCACATTGGTGACAATGCCACATGACTAACTTTGTCACTGTTTAAATAACAATCATCATTTGCTTCATTACTAGCATTCACTGATGAAGCTAAGTTTACAGGGAACTGAATCAACAACACATGCAATAATCCTCAACGGTCGGAGGAAAATCCATATGCTACAGTGGAAACCAATTTCCACATTAGTTTTCTGATCAATGTTTGGTGCGGCACGATCAGTAACATGTCGATAGAGAGGTCTAGTCATTTTAGAAGAGCAAATAAGGAGACAGAATTATTTGCGTTTTCTGGAAAATTTATTCGTTGGACACTTTGATGATGTTCCTTTGGCCACTTGGACTGCAGTGTACTTCCAGCATGACAGAGCCCCTCCACACTTTCCCAGACATGTGAGGGACATCTCAACCATACAACCATAAGAGGTGGATTGGTGATGGTAGTACAATTAACTACAATGGTGTAAGGTCACTAGACCATTAGATTTTTGTTTATGGTGTTGGATGAACTCTGAGGTGTACAAATGAAAGGTGAACATGTGAGATGAACTGCTTGGTTGCATCATGGTTGCTGTTGACCTCATTAGAGAATGTGCAGAGGCACTGACACAAGCAACACAAAACATCCTCCCACGAGTGCAAGAACGCACTAAAGTTGATAGTGGGATATTTGAACACTTACTGTGAACTGTACAACAACTGTAACATAACGTGTATGAGATGCTTAGAGATGAATGTGTTAAATATACATATTTTTTAATTGATACTTTGTAAAATGCATGTTGTAATGTTCACTAATTGTTTTACAAGTGTACATCTGCAAACCTGACACTGTATTGAATAATACAGAAAATAAATAGCACTGTGCATTAAATGCATTCTATCTCAGAAACCATTTCAGTATATGGCATATACCCACATGAAGTTTTTCATTTCAAATGATTGTTCCAATCATATCCCTGCATATTCCATTCCTCCCAGGACACCCTATAGAATAAACATGGAAAGACTAGCATCAATACCAGAAAGAAAAATATATAACAACAATGTCATCTTTATCTACATCTGTACTCCACAGAGCCACTTGAAGGTACATATTACAATGGATTCATTTTCTTTACAATTCCATTCTTCACTGGTATGTACGAGGAAACACTGTTAGTACATATGTGTGACACCATGAATCTCTCTTTTAAGTTTACCATTGTAATTGTTAGTAAGAAGTCTGTTGATGATATTAATTATTTATTCACTTGTTTTGGAATGTGGGCTCTCAGAATTTTCTAGGTACATGTCTCTGATATCCACATGCCTGGCTTATAGTCTTTTTGAATGAAATCTGTAGAGAATTTCTGTGATACCTTAACATTGACTAAACAAACACCCGGTGAAGCACACAGCTCTTCTTTAAATCATCTCAATCTTCTCTGTTTATCCTATGTGATAAGAGTCATGTCCACTGAATACACAAGAAATTGTTGAAAGGGGGTTTTCAAAATGACCTCTATGGTGTGTGAATTACACCACCTTATTATTTTTCCAATAAGTCATCTGGCTCGCCCACATATAGGCTTACGTGGTCATCCTATCTCCAATTACTCCAGAGAGATTTTCTTGGGTATCTAATTTTTGCAAGTGATCACCGTCACATAGCCAAACAATATTGGATATTTTTGTCAATTTATGTGCAATCATTCAGGAATAAATGTAACAATGCAGCAAATCAAATAATGGACATGTTGAGTCATCAAAAGGCACATAAACAAGACTGAAAACCTGTTTGCTTCCAGACAAATCTTTAAACAAGCTAGAGTGCTAGAACACACACACACACACACACACACACACACACACACACACACACACAAAACTTGTAAAGTTACATTGTGCCAGCTGAATACACAATACTAGGACTGCAGTTCTATGGGTTGCCTGGGTTGAGAGGTTGTACTGGGAACAAAGGAGGCAGGGAGTGGGACGTAGGGTTGGGGAAGGGTAGCTTAATGCCTCAGTGGGAGGCAGCAGCTATACAGGATAATGATGCAAGAGGGCAGAGGCAGCAGGTGTACGGGATAGCAATATGACACAAGGGCAATGGTGAGTTCTTGCAGTGCACATTGACAAAGACATGGGGGAGTGGATTGAGACACATGACAGAATAGAGGAAGAGGAGATTGTAGGAAAGAGGGTGTGGGTGCAGGCAGAGATTTAGGGCAGGAGGATTATGAGAACAAAGAATGTGTTACAAGGAAAACTGCCATCCTATGTAGTTCAGACAAGCTGGTGTTGGGGGAAGGGGTGAGGATCCACTGGTTGTGAAGCAGCCTTTGAATCCAGCATGTCGTGCTCAGCCATTGAGTGCTCAGCTCATTCAAGTGGACAATTGGTCAGTGGTCACGCTTGCACAGAAATTGCAACAGAGCTTGTATATGACATGACTACTTTCTGATCATTTTCAACTCTCACTGCATTTCATAATAGTTTCCTAGGAATTTCACCTCCCTATACACAAATTTGTCATGTGCAACCAACGCCGGATAGCTACGGAGATTATCTGAAAGGTCATTTATATACGTTAAGAACAGTAATAATCCTATCAACGTACCCAAAAAAAAAAAAAAAACACACACACACACACACACACACACACACACACACACACACACACACACACACACACCTCATGCAAACACGACCGCCAACTCCACCATCTCCATCTGCAATGGAGTTGGCAGGGGGTGTGTGTGTGTGTGTGTGTGTGTGTGTGTGTGTGTGTGTGTGTGTGTGTGTCTTTTTTTCCCAGTGCTGAAGGCTGTGGCCAAAGCTTTATTCAAGTGTCTTTGAATTGAGCCTGTTTGCAGCTTGATGTGTCTTCTTTATGGTAAGTAGCAACCTGTCTTTTCCTAGGTTGTTGATAATCCTACCTGGAGTTTACATTGTGTAGCAATCTATCATTTTACTTATATTTGTAATAATTTTATATGTTATCAAGGAAATGAAAAGCAGAGAATATTACACAGACAAATCAGTCAGAAGATTTCTCTCAGTCAGTCTCAGCAGCAGTAGCAGAAACAGACACAGAAAGTTGAGATGTGGATAATTAACAGGCACATCTCATTACCTGTTGCTTATTTTCACTGAGATTGCCTTGCTTGCCAATTCACTATTTATGGCAACAAAAATGGCTCTGCTACTGATGCCCAGTCTATTATTATAGTATATATTCCATTCAGAATTTAATATTTCAGTGGTATTTATTTCTGGCTTCAAAAACACACTGTTTCCAGTATTCGGGGAGAGTTATTCTGGAACCTTATCACATACACTGTCATAGACAATGAATATTAGGCTTACTTTTCTTTTTCTGACCTCATACAACCTGTATTCTCTTCCATAACAAGTACAGATGAGCCACTTCTGGCACCATAGTATGTTACACCTAACAGCTCAGTCAGTACACAGAGAAGGTAAGTAAAGCTTCACATGCACGCCACCCATTTTCTGGTTTGTTGGTTGGTTGGTTACAAAGAGGGGGGAAGGGACCAAACTACTTGGTCATTGGTCCCTTGTTCTGAATAAAACAATGCCACAAGGGGGAGAATAAAACAAACGAGACGTACAACACAAAATGGAAAGAAAGGAAAAACCACAAGAATGAAGGAAAGGTAACAAATACTAAAAGGAACAAAAGAAGACAAGAAAACAACAGAGATGCTAGAAACAGTTACAAGAGAGTAAAACAAGAAAGCAGATTACTGTGGCTGGCCAACCACAAGAATAAAAAGGAGAAGCCAGCCACTTTGCAACACATTAAAACCTCCACCCTAAAAGCGCTAGGGTGGAGGACACAGAGGGACAAAGGAAACGCGCTAAAACTTAGATCAAATGATAAAACCCATCCTTACGAATAAAATGTAGAACTAAAGCTGCTGTTGAGGCATTGTTGCCCAACACCGAAGGTAGGGTGCTGGGAAAGGGAGGAAAGGGGGGGGGGGGGGGGTATAATTCTCCGATGCAAAGGCTGGAGCATAGTGCTCAGCAAATTGCTCGGCAATCGTGTTTGTGTCGGTAGATAACACGTCATCGATGGTAATGCCAGGGATACCTGTTGGGGTCCGGTACCCAAAAACAAGTCTGATCTTCATCCAGACATATGGCAGTCAATGGTTGAGATATACCTCTCCCAACACTCCTGTTTCCGCCTTTTGATACAAATGCGGGCACGGAGCCATTTAAAGGCTATTAGGTGCTATAGGGAAGGGTGCTGCTCATGTTGCTGTAGAGCTCGCCAACGATCTTTAAGCGCCTCAACGACTTCCGGTGACCACCAAGGTACCGACTTTCGCCGAGAGCACCCCAAAGAACGATGGATCGCATTTTCTTCTGCAGAAATGATTGTTGTAGTTACCTGCTCAACCACAACATCGATGGCACTATGTGCGGGAGATTCAACGGTGACATCAGAGATGAAGGTTTCCCAGTCTGCCTTGCTGAAAGCCCATCTGGGTACGCCTACGTGGGCATGACGCCTGGGAAGTGACAAGAAGATGGGGGGAAGTGGTCACTACCACACAGGTCGGCATGTGCTCTCCAGTAGACAGATGGGGGAAGTTCTGGGCTGCAAAGTGATAAATCAATGGCCGAGTAGCTACCATGAGCGACACTGAAATGTGTGGCAGCCCCAGTAGTTAAAGAGGCAGAGGTCTAACTAAGACAGTAAAGTTTCGACATCTCTGCCTCGGCCAGTAAGCGTGGTGCCACCCTACAAGGGATTGTAAGTGTAAAATCTCCCAAAACTAGGAAAGGTTTAGGAAGTTGAGCAATCAGTGCAGCCAATGCGTTCAGGGGTACTGCACCATGTGGAGGAAGATATAAGTTGCAGACAGTTATTTCTTGTGACGTCCATATCCTGACAGCCACAACTTCAAGAGGGATTTGCAGGGGCACAGGCTCACTACATACCAAGTCCACTACATAGACCCAAACTCCACCTGACATTATTATATTCTCTACGTTATTGTAATATTCCCTGTAGCCGCGAAGGGCACGGGTCTGCATTGCCGGGAACCAGGTTTCCTGGAGGCCAACACAGAAAGCATTCAATGTGGCAATTTACGCCTCAGGGTCACCTGCTGCCACCGTCTTATTGCCTGAGCAGTCTATATCCATTGTGTTTGAGGGTCCGGCGAGAACTATGTCCTCAGCAGACACCAGAATCTCCACCCCATCGTCAGATGCAGAGCTTGTAGGTAGCGGTGGTGTGGGTGCCACCGCAATTCCCTTGGTCTTGGGGGTCTTCTTTTTGGGTTTCTCTGGATGGGAGGGCTTCACTGATTCAGTGTCAGGGACTGAGGTTGATCCTGAAGTCCTATGACCAGCTGCTTTTAGGAACTTCAGCCACTGGCATGTGTCATCTTTCCCACTTGCACAAACCTTCCTAGCGAGAGGATTAGGGTTGTACTTCCTTGCATTGTACTGAGACTTGGAACGCTTAGAGACTGCTGGTGTGTTATCACCAGCAAGTGATGACGTGGTACGCTATATTGTGCATCATCCGCCCTGATACCACCCACTCCTACCATGGGCCCTCCCCACGGGCACCACCCAGCCGCAGCAAAGGCCACCTAGCAGGATAGCCATTGCAGGCAGTCCCGATGCCCCAGGGTGATGGGCATCTACTCCTTGGCATACATGGGGAGTTAACAGTGCAGGCATCAGCACAGCGATCCCTGGGTGGTCAGAGGGCTACAACCAACAGGGTAAATGGTGGCCCACCACAGTGGACTGGCTACTGAGCTGGATATCAGGCGCAAACAAGTTAAGAAGTCCATTATCGTCGACGGCGCAGAAAGCGATACTGCACAGAGGATGGAGAATTGGCAGGACTGCAATGAGACGACGAGAAAGTGGACTAAAGATCTCATTGCACAATGGACACAATGCACCATCTAAGGCGCCCGTCCCCAGCTGGCTCACTCTTCAGGAAAATTTTAAAAAATGGATGTCAAACCCTACAGGGGACCATCCCCAGCTGGCTCACTCTTCAGGAAAATTTTAAAAAAATGGATGTCAAACCCTACAGGAGACCACCACATAAAGGTCGAAACATGTGAGACTCTTTTTTAGTCGCCTCTTATGACTGGCAGGAATACCTCGGGCCTATTCTAATCCCTGGACCCGCTGGGGGACCATTTCCTGGTATACAAGCAGCTGCTTCCAGAGTAAAGCTCACATAACCTATAAAGCAGGGCCCTACAATGCTACACTTGAGACAGCTGCAGAATTGAAGCTAGCTCGAAACAAGATATCCACAAATCCAAAGAAATATTTTACCACTGTTTGGGTAATGTGCCTCACTACTGCCTGAAGACTTTCATTTTCACTTACACAGTTCATTACTACACTTCCTGGTAACCTTGCTTTAAGCCAGGAAGCCATTACAGTACTTTCCCTAAATGCTAATATATTTATTGGACTTACTTCAGGAATTCAGCAGCTACATGGCACACTCTTCTATTGTTAATTTGATAACACTTCAGTTTAAAATGAGTTTTGTGAGCAATCTCCTTTGCAGTCTGATTAAATTTCCTTAGTATTCTACCAATGAACAAAAGCCTGACACCTGTTTGACCTAAAACCGAACCTATGTTATAATTCTTTTTGTAGTCCTACATATTGTTTTTGTTACAAACATTCATCTTTACGGGTTGACCAATTCCAGTTGTGACTCACTGATATTGTATTGTAGTCATAAGGTACTGCATTTTTTTTTTTTTTTATTTTGTGAAGAGCAAAATTTTACATGTCTGAACATTTAGAGCACTTTGAAATCTTATCAAGATCAGACTGAATACATACGCACCTTTTTACACATAGAATTTCATTATAGATAATAGCATTGTCTACTAAAAGCCTGACATTACTATTAATATTGTCTGCAAGATAATTAATATACAACATGAAAAGCAAGGGTCTCAATACACTTCCCTGGGCCCACCTGATGTTACTTCTACAATTTTTGTTGATTCTCCATTCAAGATAACCAGCTGCATCCACCATAATAAGAAAAATTGCTTAATATCCCATACAACCCTGCTTTCAAAAATAAGCGTAAGTGTTGTATTGAGCCAAATGCTTTTCAGAAGTCAAGAACTATGACTGTGGTTTCACATGATCAATGTTTCCAAAATCCAAGCTGATTGTGACATACAAGATAATTCTGTTTGAGATGCCCGATTACATTTGAGCTCGGAATATGTTCTAAGATTCTATAACAAATGGATATGGAGAATAACAGACAATAGTTTTGTGTGCTCCTCTTCTTAAGGGTAGATGTGAACAGTGCTTTCTTCTAACCACTGGGCACTGTATTTTGTTCTATGAAACTAAAATATACTATGGGTAAGAATGGGCTGAAAATTCGGTATAAATTTGATAGGGGGTTCCAACGGGCCCTGAAGCTTTGTTCAGTTTTAGCAGTTTCACCTATTTCTCGAGGCTACTGACATCAATATCTATTCACTCATATTTGCTGTGGTACCAGAATTAAACTGGATTTCACTTCGTAAAGGAACATTAGAAAATTGAGTTCAGCATTTCTACTTTTGTTTAGCTACCTCCTATTTCCATGCCTGTCTCCTTTATTAGTGTCTGGAGACTAAGTTTGGTACCACTAATAGGCTTTATGCATAACCAGAATTTCTTCAGATTTTGTGAGGAATATTTTGGTAGTATTTTGCTAGAGTAATCACTGAAAGATTGATGCATTGCCATCCTGACAGCCTAACATATCTAATTGAGCATTTTCGTATCTATAGTTTGAAGCTTTGTTTACACACACAGCAGTCTCCATTTCTTTAGGAGTTTATTTACAGTGCCTGTATAGACTGTATACCATGAATGGTGACTCCTGTCATGAGTTGTTTTTAACTATCCCAAATGATTGTTGAATGTTGACGTCTCCCCCGATGTCTGCAGTATAATTGGGGAACTTGCATCCTAGTGAACTAAGGTATTCTCTAAACTTTTTGGTTACATCTGGGGGTGAGTCTACCAGTTGACAGAAGGATCAAATTCTAAGATTATGCCCACCCCTGATACTGAATCTTGCCCAAATGAACTCGTGTAGTTTCTGTATCTCAATGGATTTGAGTTTCTTGTCTACTAAGATAAATACAATACTTCCATTTTCCATTAACCTACCCTTTTGATTAACAATTAAATATTCCCCACAAATTTCACAGATTGGTTGGTTGGTTGATTTGGGGGAAGGGACCAAACAGTGAAGTCATCGGTGCCATCAAGTTAGGGAAGAATGGAGAAGGAAGTCAGCTGTGCCCTGTCAAAGGAGCCATTCCGGCATTTGCCTAAAGTGATTTAGGGAAATCATGGAAAACCTTAATCAGGATGGCTGGATGCGGGATTGAGCCAACTATATTATCAGATTGGACACAAACTTAAAATTCAGCTATTCTTCTGATATGAGAGAAGAGAACATATAGTTATCCTGAACGATACAGTTACTACAAAAAGCAATGTACTGCATGTGGGCAGTGTTCGGGAGAGTGCACAAAAGGCATAAAGACTACCAAGATATAATGGTATCCAATAACAGCCAGTCTCTAAGGACATCATAAATGCTAAATGCAGGCCACAAGGTGGTTTCCTACAAAATCAAGTGTTAGGGTTCCTTTGTGCCAAGAACTGTAATTCTATCACACATGCTGACATATTCATTCTGTGTAGACTGCTTTACTTTGTGTGTGTGTGTGTGTGTGTGTGTGTGTGTGTGTGTGTGTTTGTGTGTGTGTGTGTGTGTCCGTCTTCAGTCTTGCCGTGTCCAGTGCTGTTAACTTTCAATAAAGGGGCTTGCAGCTATGTTTGGTCAATTGTCTAATTCCATAAGTCTTTATAGAATAAAACTGAACTCTATTAGAAATTTCTTTTTACAACTGAAGATAATAATGTAACAATCAACAACATCAGAATAACTTTAAGTACACTACTGTCCTCACTGTGTAAAATTCAGATGGATACTAAAGCTCCTGAAGTTTCTGTTTGTCAAGAGAAAGTATGCAGTCTCTATTCTGGATTGGATGGTTGCTGAAGCAATTGATACTTTGTCACATTATACAGGGTGATCATAATTAAAGTTAAACTTTCAAACCGCTGTGCAAATAAAACCACTGGTCAGAATGATGTCAAACTGCAACGGAATATTATCGGAGAAGAAGGAAAATGTATGGCAACAGAAAAAGAAATAGTTACAAAATGTAAAAATAGATGGCACTGTAAGCATGATAATTTAATCGCAGCCGACTACAAATGAACAATGAATTACACACAACAATGCCAAAGATGTATGTTAGATGTTAAACAAACTGTACTACTCAGTGTGCATGGGTGTACAGGTGTGATATTGTCTGTTACATAAGCCCATCCACCGTGGCAAGATCATGGATGGGAGAAATCAGTTTTTAATTGTCCTGAGGCCAAAAACTGCATAAAAAGCATAACTCACGTTGGTTTTTAATTGTCCTGAGGCCAAAACCTGCATAAAAATCATCAATCGGATTATTAATTTCTGTGACTGGTGCAAAACATGTTCAATATGATGTCCACCGTTTTCTGCAACAAGTTGAAACCTAGAAACAGCATGTTCCACAACTGATCGGCGTGTTTCTGAGGTCACGTTCAGAATGTGTTGCACAATGCGTGCCTTGAACGCAGCTAAATTTGCAATCTGAACACTGAACACAACATCTTTCAGATAGCCCCACAATCAGAAGTCACACGGATTAAGATCAGGTGATCGAGACAACCAGGCTGTAGGGAAATGGCAGCTGATAATTCTAGCATTTCCAAAATGGGACTTCAGCAGCTGCTTAACTGGATTTGTATTGTACAGAGGTGCGCCATCTTGTATAAAAATGATCCCATCCACACATCCACGCTGTTGGAGAGCTGGAATGACATGGTTGTGCAAACGACACTCATAGCACTTACCAGTAACGGTACAGGTAACAGAACCGGAAGTACCTGCCTCTTCAAAAAATGGCCCCATGATAAATGATGCCGTAAACCTGCACTACACAGTGGCCTTTTCAGGAAAAAGAGGTACTGGTTGATTTGCCTGTGGTTTTTCCATTGCCCATATTCGACAATTCTGTGTATTGACATATCCTGTCAGATGGAAGTGGGCTTCATCTGTCCACAAAATCTTCCACAGCCAATCACTGTGCATTTCCATGGAAGCAAGAAATTCTAAAGGAAAGGTCTCTCTTGCTGGCACCTCAACAGAAAGCAACTTGCGCGCATGGGTAATTTTGAATGCATAGCAAAGAAGGATGTTTCATAGGATTTTACACAATGTGTTCACGGGTATGTCCAATGTTCGGGCAATTCTCCTTGCACTACACGTTTGCACACCACCACTTGTCTCCTCCTGCATTGCTGTGAACACTGCTTCCACTGATGTTGAATCAATTCATTTCCTCCCTCTACCATGTTGCACACTAAAAGAACCTGTCTTTTCAAATTTCCAAATCATTTACTACAGACCCAGGCAGCAATCGGACCAACACCTTTCTTCAAGCCCTTCAGTGTCCGGAATTTCTGTAGAGCGACATGTGCACAGTCATCAGTCTTGTAATACAGCTTTACAAGCAGAGCATGATCCTGCATTGAGACAGTCATGGTGAACATTGTGGACACTAAAGGAGGAAAAGCCGTGTACCTGGCATGTTTATACCAACTTCATTGGGTCAAGTGCATGAAAGGCATTTTCATTTATGTATTCTGACACACACAGCGTCATCTATTGATCGATTTTCACACCATTTCTTTTCTTCTGTCATACAGTTCCCCCCACTCTCCGTTAATATTCCATTGCAATTTGATGTCATTCTGACCAGTGGTGTTATTCTATAGGGTTTTTAAAGTTTAACTTTATTTATAATCATCCTGCATATTTATTAGTTTCATGTGCAATCAAATTGTATTTCCACAATGTCGTAACAATCTGACTGTGTTGTAGCAATTTATAGGTTTTGGAAAACAAGAATTTATATTTAGGTAGGTAAACCTAGCTTAGTTTGGAGTATCATTTGTTAAATGTTTCCTCTGACTCATTATTTATTTCCTTTACAATATTTCTGTAGCTTCCAAAATTGTAGCCACCTATTATTGCTTTAAAAATTCTAATTGTTTGTATCACGCTCTCCACAATACAGCATCGTCGCTGATATTCACTGTGTCTATGCAGTTCAACCATACTGAGATATTCTCCATGTTTCTTGCATTTTATTAGTTTTGTGAAATTTTGTGAAGCTTTTGGTGCCATTTGGAAAGTTCCATTGCAGGTATTCAGTTTTTACTTTGTACTTGATGAATGAAGATATCTTCAGAGTTAGCACTGTAAGAATATTCAAATGGAGTTCAAATTTTGGAAGTGGTTCAGTTGAGGGATATATAAAACAAAAGCATGGTTGTAAAGTAGAAAGAAAAATCATGTAACACTTACACCAAAAAAGTGTAAGATATCCTAAAAAGCAAGTCATTAGCTGCAACAATCAAAAATTAAGAATGTCGAGAGTCGGTATTGCAAATTGTAACAGCTGCTTACAATATGCAAGTATCTCACATTGAGCCCCACTCAGGAACACTGATACTGGTTATACATAATCAACACAATGTTGGTCCATACTGAGTGGAAGAGTTACTTTTTTCACACTGTGCAGTTGAGAAAGATATACTGTATGAGACCAGGCAAGTCAGTAATTCTAAACCTATTTAACTGTTAAAATTAAGAAGTAGTTTTAGAAGCACAAACCATTCTTTGTAAAATGTACTTGATCTTCTCCTTCTTGGCAGTATTTGTCTCCTTTTCTAGCTCATTTTTAAGTTGTTCTTTCTCTTTGTCACGAATTTCATTAACAAATGAATATGCATTTTTAAAAGTCTGTAACATTAAAACATAAATGCTGTTTTGATGACAAATCCATAGAATTTAAATTTATATGTAATTTACCAATTGTATCAGGAAACTAATGCTTATAACAAATGCAATTCAATTCATTTGATGACAACTAACATAAAAATATAGTTGCTAAAAAGGAGAATAATTAAGAAATATAAAATGACAACTGAAAACTGACAAACAATAAAAACAGTGTTACGAGGGGCATTGAATAAGCAATGCAACGTATATTTTTCCTCAGTCAATTTTAGTTGAAAAAAATACAGAATTTGTTACAGATGTTCATCAGATATTTCCGCTTCAGCCCACACAGTTGCACGATGTTCCGACAGGTGGCGGTACTATACACAGTCTTCAAGACAGTATTCGTATTGGAGGTGCATTCCAAACAGACCATTATCATTTGAGTTTCTTTTAGTGGAACACCAGAGCTCACGAATATTCATAGCCACCTGCAGATCGTCTATGAAGACCTAGCAGTGAACAAAAATGTGGTGAATGACAGGGCGAGGCACTTATCATCGCAACAAGGTCTAATCTTCTGACTGCTGGCCGGTCACACAAAGCTGTGACTCCTGCAAAGTCTGAATGAGCACACACACACATTTGAGGTGTTCGATGGATCGCAATAAAATACCTAGCTGCACAATTGGACATCTCTGTTGATACTGCTGCCAAGTCACACCCAAGGGGAGCTCACAGAACTTTATCGGACTCCTCTTCCTCCTCCACCCTACAGCCCCGATCTCCTACCTTCCAGCTTCCATCAGTTTGGCCCATTGGAAGCTGCACTCCATGGGAAGCAGTATATAAATGATGGGAAGGTTATTGATGCAAGACGATGTTGGTTCCCACATCAACCAGTGGAGTGGTACAATGCAGGCATACAGTCCTTCCAGGTGTAGTGGTGTAAGGCCACCACACTGAACAAAGATTACGATGAAAATAGTGTGTTGTAGCCAACAGTGTAAAATAATATGGTGTACTGGAATCCCGAATAAAACCAATCTGCCTTAAGAAAAAAAATGTATTCCATTACTTATTGAATGCCCATCATAAAAGAAAACTACAGCAATGTATGAGCACAGCTTTTCTGCAAATGAGACGCTTCTGCTGAACAGTGTCATCTCGACTGCATGCTATTTTCATCTTGTATTTTCCTGTTGTAGCTTACAGGCTAAACTGTAGTGGAACAACATGGAAACAAGTGACATACATGCATCCAAGCAAGAGACAGTTTATGCGCCTTCAAACAGTCAGTGTTTGCAGTGGTTTTGGGTGTAGTGGTTCTGACTGAGTGTTGTGTGCATTTGGCATATAGTATTCGAGTTGCAGGGAAACAGGATGACACAGAGAATACATTTCAAAGTCATTAAATATGGGTAGATCACTGGCCGGCCACAGTCAAGTGCGAGTTTTGCTGGGAGCTGAATGTTTCCTATAGTATAATTTCATGGCTATGGAGGAGTTTCCTGGAAGAGAGAACATTCAACAGTGGCATTAGAAAATTTGATTATGGACTCATGTTGATCATTATCTCAAGGATCCAGAAACACAATACCAACACAGCATCTTCTCTGGCTAGATACTCTATACAGCTCCTGTAAGGTCATATTGATGGATTTGAGAGGTTGATCTGTATTCTTGGCAACATGATCAGATGCAATCTTCTCAGAAAGAGATATCATATATCACAGTTGATGTGTTGTCTTGCCAAACATGAATGGGCTCTAAGAACATTGGGATAATATGCTTTCTTCATAGTGGATATGGACTCAGGTTTCATCTGACAGACAATATTTAACACGCATGGCATGCTCCCGGACAAATGACTGTAGCCATAACACAATCCCTAAGGATCACTGCTCACCTCCAGAGAGCACTTGTCCGGTGATGGAAGGCATTGTCATGAGCCATTCAGGAAATACTAATCTACAGAATAAGAAGACATTTAGTAAACTTACGGAATTGGGAGGGCATTCATATTGATTTTCTGTATGGCATCAGCACACAAACATCACTCAGGATAAGTGCTATAAATGACTAGCTCATACTTGACTGTGGCTGGCCAATGATCTAGTCATATTTAATATCTTTAAATCGATGTTTTCTGCATCTCTATACCTTGTGTCTGTATCCCTATGGCATGTGTCACTGTTGCCAGAGCACTTTTTATCCACTCATTATCACAATGCCATTTGTTGTTCACAGAAACGTGAGATCCGTTAACTTACAAAAATGAGTGTGTAAATAGGAAAGTTTACATCTGGCATTCAGAGACTTTACAGCCATCTGATTCTTGAGACAAGACATTATGTGGAGGACTAAATGAAAATAAGATTCCAACCCAGTTAACTATCATTACCTATGAATGTAACGGTGGCATGAACACCATATTGTCCATGAGGAAAAGCTAAAAATATAGCCCTTAAGAGTAGCTCTGGAATACAGAAGAAAAGTGTATGATTTTCTCGCTTACTCATGTTAGTTAAAGGATACAGCAGAAGCTGTGGGACTAAGCATCAACATCAATTAAACTAAGGAGATGAGAGTTAACAACAGCTTAAAACATAACCTCTGTGTTACTAGAAATGTAGTTAAAAATATATTTCTAGTTCAAGAGTCCAGTTACAAAAACACATGGGGAGGCAGGTGTTAAAATTTGAGTACTGAATATGGCTAGAGAATTCTTTAAATGGTAACATTTTCACAAAAGCTATGATCAAAATATTCAATAGTAA
The DNA here is from genome assembly GCF_023898315.1 of Schistocerca nitens. Taxonomy (NCBI): domain Eukaryota; kingdom Metazoa; phylum Arthropoda; class Insecta; order Orthoptera; family Acrididae; genus Schistocerca; species Schistocerca nitens. The sequence continues at coordinate 922,800,322 of NC_064614.1, read as the reverse complement.
TGTTACATCTCTTCACTATGAAAGTGAAACAATAATGATAACAAAAATAGAGATATCCTTCATGTCCAGGTCTGATTTCAAATGCACAGCTATTGAAGATTGTAGTAATAAAAATAAAGTAAGAAAAATTGTTTAGTAGTAAAAATAACAAAGTGGTAAAAATAACAAAGTGGTAAAAATAACAAAGTGGTAAAAATAACAAAGTGGTAAAAATAACAAAGTGGTAAAAATAACAAAGTGGTAAAAATAACAAAGTGGTAAAAATAACAAAGTGGTAAAAATAACAAAGTGGTAAAAATAACAAAGTTGTAAAAATAACAAAGTGGTAAAAATAACAAAGTGGTAAAAATAACAAAGTAGTAAAAATAACAAAGTAGTAAAAATAACAAAGTAGTAAAAATAACAAAGTTATAAAAATAAAAAAGCAGTAAAAATAAAAAAAGTTGGTGTAGTTGGGACTTTCAGTAAAAATAATGTTGTTGAGGTCATGCTAGGGTGGATTGTAGTTTGAAGGAGAAAGTCTGAAGGACCAAGAAATACACCACTCAAGAAGAAAAATAAAGGAGGGTAAGAAAACTTAGAAAGAGGACTTCACAAAAAACAGGACAATTGGAAATTTTTCATGGATGTTCTATGTTCAAGCACAACTGACACAAAACATTGTTCTATCATTATCAGTGCACGAGCTCTGACAGCTCTTTCAATGAAACACTGTGTGTACCACACATGAGGGGAAAAAATTTTATCATTCTTTACTGGCATACACTCAAATTTTCTCAGCCTAATATTGTAGATTAAATTAAATGATTGGTGGTTTCTTACTCTTGTTCTACAGGACTTTCAGTAAAACTATTGCCTGATTTGCATTTTAGATATAAATATACAAATTTCATTGCATAAGGCAGCATATTCTAACCTCATCATTAAAAGTACCACAAAGCGGATCAAACCTGGGATCCCTTCCCACATTATTTCTCAGCTTTTTTGTATTGTGAACTGGTATCTTGGATGACATTTCACGTGGCCTGCAGACAGAGAAAATGTAATTATCTTGTTTACAGCAGAGTAAATAATAAGTGTATTATGTAATTTGTTCTGAACATCAAACGAAATAAAAAAGTGACATTATGTAACATCTCTTTCAGGCATTACAGTGAGAGTAAAAAAAATTAAAAAAATTAAAAAAAAATGCTAATCACCACAAAAAATACCGACAACTGTATAGTCACAAACAAATATAAATAACTATCATACATCCATATCATAAATCTCATCTTTCATATTTTTCATCTTACAACTAACCTTTTAACTCACCTGTTTTTATTAGCTCTTTTGAAGTCAGTTTTAGGGACACGTTTGGCACCAAACACAGCTTCACTGTACACTTTAGCTCCTAGTTCTTCCTTCAGTTTTAGGATTTCTTCAAAACTCATTGATGCAAGTTCCTCTCTGATGGCCAGCTATACAAGTAGTATCTCTGTTACATATTAACAGTCAACATAGTGACATATGACAGAGTAAGAAATTGACATACAGAAATCAATATCATTCTATATTCAAACTTTCAAAACCTAAAATAAGTTAATTTGAAGACATTGTGGTGGTGGTGGTGATTTATGCTTTGATGGTGATGCTGCTCTGATTGGTTGTTTGGTTGGTTTGGGGTATAAAGGGACCAAACTACAGGGTCATCAGTCCCTTTTTGCTGATGCAAGCAAGGCTCAAGGTACAAAAACACACAAAGTATGTTTGAGAAAGTAAAAGGGGAAAAAGGAATGGGGAACCACACCTAAAAAGAAAATGAATGGAACGAACAGAAAACGGGGAAAACATACACCACAAAGAAAAATAGAAGGTATTAAAACACCAGATGGTCTGGGGTGGCTGATCACAATAATAAAAGAGGATGAGCCAGCCACTCTGCAACACATTGAAATGTCCACCCCAAAAAGACAAGACGAGATGAAAACATGTAAGGAAAAGACGACCACCATGACAAACAAATGCAAAGGAAGTGTGACAGAGTTAAAATGGAGGGAGGGTGGCGGCCTTGGAGAGAAGATTAAAAGCCCACCCTTAGATGGTACGATAGAAACCCCCCTCACGAATAAAGAGTAAAACTAAATCTGCTGTTGACACAATGTCGCCCAACACCGCAGGTAGGGTGCTGGGAAGGTTAAAATCTGCCGTACAGGAGCTAAAAGTGAGCAGTTCAGCAAGATGTGGATGACAGTCGTATGTGAGCCACAGTGACACCGAGGTGGGTCCTCGCGACGGAGGAGGTAGCCATGTGTTAGCCACGTATGGACAATGCAGAGCTGGCAGAGAACCACAGAGTCCCTTCAAGAGGCCCTCATGGAGGACTTATACATGTTCGTAGTCTCCTTAATGGCATGCAGTTAGTTGTGCATACTGAGATTATGCCATTCTGTCGCCAAAAGCTGAAAAACCTTGCAGCGTAATAATGACCGAGGTCAGTTACGGGGATGCCAATCTCCGGAAGCAATTTCCATGTAGCCTGTTTGGCCAGCCTGTCAGCAAGTTCATTTCCTGGGATTCCGACACAGCCTAGGGTCCAGACAAACATTATGGAACAACTGAACCATTCCAGGGCATAGATGGACTCTTGGATGTTCGGTACCAAAGGATGGCGGGGATAGCACTGGTCAATAGCTTGTATGCTGCTCAAAGAGTCAGTACAGAGAAGAAATGACGTGGGGCATGAGCAGATGTGCTCAACAGCACAAGAAATGGCTGCTAGCTCTGCAGTGCAAACACTGCAGCCATCTGGCAAGGAGTGCTATTCAATATGTCCTCCATGGACATATGCAAAGCCAACGTGACTATCAGCCATCAAGCCATTGGTGTAAACCACTTCATGGTCCCGGTACATGTCAAGAAGATAGAGGAAGTGACAGCTGAGTGCTGCGGGGTTAACTGAGTCCTTAGGACCATGTGAAAGGTCCAGGCGAAGCTATGGCCTCGGTGTACACCATGGAGGTGTAAGTGAATGGTCCTCACGTATAGATGGTAAGGACCAAACTTCAGACAGAAGAGATTGGACGCGAACCGCAATCTTAAGCCCTGACCTGGGCCTCCAATGCGTAAGATGAACCACCGTGGCTGGGAAAAGGTCACAGTAATTCAGATGCTCAGGAGAACTACGAATTGGTGCAACGTAACTGGTGAGCAGTTTTGCACGCCTAACCTTCAATGGACATACTCGGCCTCCACCAGGGTGCTGGTCACCAGACTCATCCTAAAAGCTCCCATTGCCAATATAATGCCACAGTGGTGCACTGGGTCGAGTAAATGCAACACTGAGGGCGCCACCGAACCATAAACCAGACTCCCATAGTCAAGGTGGGATTGAACAGCAGTGTAGAGCGATCTGCACCCCAGTTGGTGTTGCTCAGGCAGTGGAGGCCATTGAAATGCTGCCACCACTTCCGCTTAAGCTGACAAAGATGAGGAAGCCAAGTCAATCAGGCATCGAAAACCAGTCCTAAGAATCAATAAATCTCCACTACAGGGAACGGATTGTCATTAAGGTAAAGTTCCGGTTCCGGATGAACAGTACGATGCTGACAGAAGTGCATGACACATGACTTCGCGGCAGCAAACTGGAAGCTGTGGGCTAGAGCCCATGACTGTGCCTTGTGGATGGCTTCCTGCAGGTGCCGCTCACAAACACCAGTACTGGAGGAGCAATACGAAATGCAGAAGTTGTCTGCATACAGGCAGACGGACCGACAGCTGCTGCTGGACTGTTAATGGCCACTAAAAATAGAGATACAGTCAATACAGAGCCCTGAGGGACCCCATTCTCCTGGATATGGGGGGAACTATGGGAGGCACCTAACTTGGACATCGAAAGTACGAAGAGACACGAAATTTTTGATAAAAATTGGGAGGGGGCCCCGGAGACCCCACTCATATAATGTGGCAAAGATATGATGTCACCAGTTCATGTTCTAAGCTTTTCGTAAATCAAGAAAGACGGCAATCGTGTGTTGGCATCTGGTAAAGGCTGTTCGGATGGCAGACTTGAGGGAAACTAGATTGTCAGTGGTAGAGCGACCCTGGCAGAAACTGCCCTGGCATGGAGCCAGTGGGCCACGTAACTCCAGTACCCAACAAAACCACCGACTTACCATATGTTCTAACAGCTTACAAAGAATGTTGGTGAGGCTAATGGACCAATAGCTATCCACATCAAGCAGGTATTTTCCAGGTTTGAGCATTGGAATGATGGTGCTCTCCGCCATTGCAATGCAAAGATGCCATCGCACCAGATCCAGGTGAAGATGACAAGGTGATATCGCTTGTAGTCAGACGAGAGATGTTTGATCATCTGACTGTGGATCTGATCTGGCCCAGGAGCTGTATCGGGGCAATGTGCAAGGATGCTGAGGAACTCCCACTCTGTAAATGAAGCATTATAGGGTTCACTGTGATGTTCAGTGAATGAGAGGGCTTTCCTTTCCATCTGCTGTTTGAGGTTGCGAAATGCTGGGGGCTAATTATCCAATGTGGAGGCTCAAGCATAGTGCTCAGCAAAGTGCTTGGCAATTGCATTTGCATCGGTAGATAACACGCCATTGATGTTAATGCCAGTGACATCTGCCGGGGTCTGGTACCCACAAACACATCTGATGTTCGGCACCCCATCGTCGAGACGTACCTCTCCCAACATTCCTGTTTCCGTCTTTTTATAAGATGGTGAACGCGGACATGGACCCATTTAAAAGCTATTAGGTGCTCTAGGGTAGGGTGCCGCTATGTCGCTGTAGGATTCGCCGACACTCTTTAATGGCCTCTTCCGGCAACCATCAAGGTACTGACTTTCGCTGGGGGCGTCCTAAAGAACAGGGGATTGTGTCTTCTGCCGCAGAAATGATCGTTCTAGTGACCCACTCAACTACCAGATCTAAGGTACCATGTGGGGGAGATTCAATGGTGACAGCAGAGTTGAAAGCTTCCCATTCTGCCTTGTTTAAAGCCCATCTTGGTAGATGTCCAGGGTAATGGCACTGCGGGAGTGAAAGGATAATGGGAAAGTGGTCATTACCACACAAGTCATTGTGGGCTCTCCAATGGATGATAGATGGAAGAAGTCCTGGTCTGTAGAGGGATAAACCGATGGCCGAGCAAGTGCCACGAGGCACACTGAAATGTGTGGGAGCCCCAGTACTTGAGACGCAGAGGTCGAATTGAGACAGGAAAGTTTCGACATCTCTACCTTGGCCAGTAAGCATGGTGCCACCCCACAAGGGGTTATGGGTGTTGAAATCTCCCAAAAGTAGGAAAGGTTTAGGGGGTTGATGAATCAGTTCAGCCAATGCGTTCAGGGGTACTGCACTATCTGGAGGAAGATATACATTGCAGACAGTTATTTCCTGCGTCGACCTTATCCTGACAGACGCAGCTTCTAGAAGGGTTTCAAGGGGCATAGGTTCACTGCATACTGAGTTCAGGACATAGACACAAACTCCATCTGACATGCTATTATAGTCGCTACAGTTCTTGTAGTATCCCCTATAGCCACAGAGGGCAGGGGTCCACATTACCAGGAACCAAGTTTCCTGGAGCGCAATGCAGAAAGCAGGAGTAAAGAGCTTAACAGTTGCCATAGCTCAGCCAGGTGGTGGAAAAAACCACAGCAATTCCATTGGAGGATGATGTTATTGTGAGACTGGGAAGGCATGAAGCACACAAGGAGGCAGGCTACACCTCAGGGTCACCTGCTGCCACCGATTGAGTATTTGTATCCATTCCTATTGTGGATGAGGCATCAGTGAGATCCAGGTCCTCAGGGGATGCTGAGATCTCCACCTCATCTTCAGGTGCAGAACTGGTAGGGAGTGGTGGTGTTGAGGCCACCGGAGGGTCCTTTTTCTTAGCAGTCTTCTCGCTTCTCTTTAGGGGCTTGATGCGAGGACTTCTCCGAAGTAGCTTCAGGCACAGAAGAAGACCGTGAAGCTCTTCGTCCAGCAGCTTTTGGCTCCATTAGCCACTGGAGAGTGTCCAATGTGGCATTAGTGGAGAGCTTGGGAAAGAGAGGAGCTGGAAGAGGCTGTTGCTTCTCCGGCTTGCGGGAAGAGGACCAATGTCTCCTGCATTTGGGGGGGCCTTGCTCCTGAAGTAGGTACTTTGGGAGCAACACAAGGAGATTTTCCTCCCACCTCCAAGGGAGCAGATGTATTCTGGAGGCCTGGAGGGCCCACTGTTCGTGGCACAGAATGTGGTACGACTGGTACTTGTGACAGTGACGGTAATGTAGCTGCAGCATATGTGGATGTCAACCAAATGGAGTGTAATTGTTCAAATTTACATTTAGTCTCTTGGCACATTAACCAGTCCAGAGTCTTGTACTCCATGATTTTCTACTCCTTTTGGAATACTATGCAGTCTGGCGAGCAGGGGGCGTGCTGCTCTCCACAGCTGATACAAGTGGGAGGAGGTGCACATGGAGTATCTGGATGCAGTGGACGCCCACAGTCACGACATGGCGCTGGAAATGCAGCAGAGAGACATGTACCTGAATTTCCAGCACCGCATAGGGGAGGGACGTACGGTTTAACGTCACAGCAGTAAACTATCACCTTGACCTTTTCAGGCAATGAATCACCCTCAAAGGCCACGATGAAGGCACCGGTAGCAACCCATTGTCTTTGGGTCCCCTGTAAAGATGCCAGATAAAATGAACACCCAGCCATACTCGATTTGCGTGGAGATCGTCACCCGATTGCAAGAGGAGATCATGATGGAAAATAACCCCGTGGACCATAATGAGGCTTTTTATGGGGAGTGACGGAAACAGAAATATCACCCAGCCGGTCACAAGCGAGTAATGCCCAGGATTGGGCTGGGGATGCTGTCTGGATCAAGACTGCACCACTTCTCGTCTTGGACAGTGCTGTCACTTTCCCAAACTTGTCTTCAAAATGTTCAACAAAAAATTGAAGCTTCATAAGTAGAAAGGAGTCCCCATCCATTCTGCTATAGACTAAATACCGAGGCGAATATGGCTCTCTTCTTTCTGTAGCCCTACGTTCCTCCCATGGTGTAGTGAGGGAGGGAAACAATTTAGGGTCATATCTGTCAGCATTCTATTCAATCTTGCACTTCTTCGAGATTGATAGTGCCTTACAGTCACCAGCAAGAGATGATTTAGTTCGCTTCATTGCGGGTCATCTGCCCTGATGCCACCCACTCCGATCAGGGCCTCTCCCCATGGGTGCCACCCAGCCACAGCAAAGGCCACCTGGCATGATGGCCGTTGCTGGGAGTCCTGATGCCCCAGGAAGACAGGCATCTACTCCTTGGCATACGTGGGGAGTTTGCAGCTCAGGCATCAGCAATGCAATCCCTCTGTTGTCAGAAGGCTATCACCAAATGGGTACATGATGGCCCCACCACAACGGACTGGCTACCATGCTGGTTATTGGGTGCAGAGAAATCCAATATTGTCATGGGGGCTAAAGAGGACAGGAGAGAACGAAAGAAGATGGCATACCCTGGAAAGTGTCCTCGCCCAAATATTTGAATTGCAGGTGGAGTTGCGAAGCCGTGACAAGAGGTTCATGAGATTGAATCTAAGGACACTATGGATAACTCCTGCACCACGTAAGATGTCCTTCCCCATATGGCCCGCACTACTGTACAATTTGGAAAGTGGCAGGTCAAACCATAAATTGGGACCTGAACTTATAGGGTTGAAAAGTATGAGACTCCTTTTAGTCACCTCTTACAATAGGCAGGGGGGGGATGTTGCTTTGACAAAATGCTGTCAATGAAGATTTAACTGTTAAGTGCACTACTGTTACCTTCAGAAGAGGTAAGCCCTCTGCATCAAACAGTAAAGCATCTAAACTTCATTGCTTTGTAACCTGAATAATACTGGCCTCTGAAACCAGGTGATGAGCCAGAACTTTGATGCTGTCTCACTGTAACTCAAGACATAGGGCAGTAAGAAGAAAAATGTTTAAATGTGATCAGTAGAAGCTTCAGAACACTTGTTTGTTGTAAAGAAACCTGGATAAAATTTAAAATGGCAATACTGTTCAAGCATTATATTTGAGTTTAGCTCACGATACACACAATTAAACCTTATGTACACACATTCATCAGAGGTAATTTTGAAATCTGCAGTTCTAGCGCATAATATTAGCCTTCTTAATGTTGGTTGCAGTTACCGAGCAGCTACCTCAAGACTAGAAGACAAACGAAAGATCGAAAAATCATCCACAGAAAGAGACCATTGGACTGGGCTCCCGACATTACACACTATACCATTATTGGCTACTGCAAAAAGGGTAATGCTTAAGATTCTCCCTGTGTATGTCAGTCAGAGTGTGTTGCAATTCTACACTTATAATACCCTCTGATGGTTTGCCCCATCCATGTAGCTGTTTGATGATATTGTATAGAGGCCTATATCATGTCGTATCATTAGATTTATTGTAATAGAAAAACATTCCTGTCAAGTGTTGCCTATGCAAAAAACAAAATATATATATATATATGTTTTTTTGTATCGCTGCCTCCAGTAGTATTGGATTATCAAGCGTGGAGCATTATCTATGGAAACCACAAAGTAGGAAGCCAAGAAATTTCTGAATCAAAGTGTCTGTCCTAAGTGGCTGTTAATTATTCGTTCCAATGCCTTTCCTATGTAACTGACATCTTTTAGACTCTAATAACTACTTGAGTTGACATGATCCTTTCCAATCTTTTGGGGAGGAATTAGGAATGTCCTCCACCTGGAATTAGGGTGTCAGTAGATTCTATTAAAAGGAATAAGGAGGCAGGTTTTGGATTCCACATTTAAATGTTGAAACATGTAGTGCACATTCTCTGACCTGTCACTGTATTACAAGCCAAAGATAGTGGATTCTGCCCAGGAGCGGAAAGAAAAGAGAGGGGCTGTGGCACTCCGATGTTATTAAACCCAAAGTTCAACCACACACTCACTGGTAATTCCCATCTGCATTGGACTGCGACATCCTGACTGGCATTGTATGTTATTTGTTGGAATTGGAAGTATGAGGCATGTTCAGAAAGTAAGTGTACTAGATTTTTATGTATTTTTTTTTTAGGAAAAGTATACTTGGGAAAAGAGGAGGAGGAGGAGAAGAAGAAGAAGATGATATTGTTGACACGCTTGTCAACTATTTTTCTACAAAACTGCCATCCGGTTCAGTGAATGTGGTGAGCTGAGGCACAAGCTTCTTTATACCCTCTCAAAGAATTCTTCCATCAGCTCCTTCCCCCACTTCCGAATCTCCTTCTGCACCTGCTCGTCTACTGACAATTTAATTCACTCATGTGTGCCTTCAGGGAGGTGAAAAGATGATAATCTGTAGGCACCAAGTCAGGGGGAATATGAGTGGAGGGGGGGGCGGAGGGGGGGGGGGGTGCATGGTTCAAAACATCCCACCCAAATGAGTCGAAGAATGCCTTGGTGGTTAAGCCTGTGTGAGGATAAGCATTGTTGTGCAACAAGCACACTCCTCTCATCAGCATCCCCAATTTTTATTTTGAATACTCCTTTTGCGCTGCTTTTAATAGGGTCTCACAATATCATTATGGATTGATGGTGTGCTCTGTGACTTAGAAGGCTGATCCCTTATGTTTAGTTTCTTCCACTGTTTCACATTTGTGAAAGTACTGTATTTGTTCGATTTGCAGTTTGAAAATTCAATTCCATTCCGGTTGCTTGGTCCACTGCACTGCCCCTCCCCTTGGCAATGGGTATTGTCCCGCCTATTGTTGATATGTACCTCTAGTTCTCTCAAAATCAGTTTTTAATTTTAACAGTTCTCTCAGTTTATCCTCCTCTGCATAATTCTTCACTGGAGATTGTCTGAACATAGCAGCCACCTGTAAGTCTTCATTGGTAAAGGAGAGTAGCAAATACCAAACACCCATCTATAATGTCATACAATATGCTTATCGTCAGTAAGAAATAAATATTTCTTCACTCAAAGCAACTGTATTGAAACACTACTTATTAAACAGAAACTTGCCCTTATTCACATTATAAGTACACATGTATACACACTTTCCAATACATGCATCGCTGTTAGCCATCAGGCAGCAACAATAAATTATATTATATGATCATTATTCTGACGACCATGCACCAACAAACTTTGAACCCAATATCACCAACAGACACACATGGTTTTCATTATTCTGCTTAATATCTCAAACATACCACTTCAGTAGACACATAGCCTCAACAACAGCTTGGCACTCTGGCCCAGGGGGTGAAACTTATATAGGAACTTCCCGTAACACTACTATAGTTTGCTGCCAGGTCACTTTGAGCACTGCAAGTTTATCAATCCTTTCATTTTGTAGTAAACAGAAGCTGGTCTCATCACATTGTTTTCTTTATCAAGACTTCTTGTGTGTATTGCACTCTTTGAATTGTATTGTAAATATATATTGCATTGTATTGTAAATATATATTCTGCAATAGGTAATACTGGTTAAATGATTCCATATTTGTTTTGTTTCAAATCAAATAGAATCATATTTGTTTTTGTTTCATATCAAACACAATTTAGCTTTGTTGTATGGTGTTCTGAGGACTCATATATTCATTCCTGCTGACAAATCTGTGTGTGAATCATTCAATTTAAATGCATTGCAGTTTTATTGCTTGTATTGTACTTTATCTTCATTTGCATATGTTTTCCATTACTTTCATTTAATGAGAACTCCATGTTAGCAGCTTTTGACAGTACATCTTGAAACGGAATGAGTATGTACCTCTGTTTTGAAAAATGTTGTTTCTTGCCACTGAGTACGCTTTGTAGCCTTAGTGACTTGAGCATTCTTCTTGCAAATCCTAAAAATGTAACAGTAGCTGTAAACAACAATTTTGCAGAAATGAAGGTACTGTATAAATTTAGTAGTTCTCCGTTAAATGCAAGAAAGTACAACAAAGGGATGAAAACAAAAATAAAGTTTAAAATGGGCAATAAACCTGCAACACATTTAAATCAAATAGTTCACACAAGGATTCATAAGCAGGATTCAGTACCAGACTTTTCTACCTCAGAAAAAAAATCTGAGAAGGTACTGGGATTTTTTTTTTTTTTTCAATGAATACACTAACAGCCCGAAATGAAAAAGAGATACTGTGTGCAAGTAAAATAAGTGTGCAGACATAGTAGACAATTTTAAGGCTTACGGGCTTCGTATTAAAGTTAGACTTTCCTTTGGTAAAAACTCTTTGCAAGTAGTCTAAAATATTAGGTAGCCTCTGACATTAGTTCATTTTATGAAAGACTACAGCTGTAGCACAGTGGCTGATGGGACTAGCTCTTTCAATTGAAGGTGTATGACTTCTGACCAATATTCACTTGATCCCAGTCACTACCAACCTTAGTTTCCAATAATGTGTGTGAAGAGTATCTTTATTGGGCAACTACAAATTTAAAATATTTCAAATTCAATTACATAAAATGTTTCTGTGATCTCTAACTCTGTGTTATGTCAGCTTTTGTTTAGGAGCATGTAGATGCACTGAACACTTCGCCATTTGCTAACTATGACTGACCAGGTTAGGTGTGCTGAGAAAGCTGTTAGCACTGACTGAGTGATCTGAAAACAGCTACTCCCATCAATCACTGTGCCATAACTCTGCATAAAGTGAACATGTAAGGCCTAGTACTATAAGTAGCCCATTTGTTTCATTTAGTTCTGACAAATAAATGAATAAAGTTTAAAGAAGCAAAGAACAGAAGAAAGAGAAGTATGTTAAAGTTATAATTGTTTGTATGAAGTCAAGTCATGAAGTGTGTCTTTTACTTTTTTTTACGCTACATTGCATGAATCAATGGATTTACCAAGGCACATTTAAACCTTTAACTGGAGAAGCAGACTGGGCTATAAGTGAAGAAGAAAAGTTTGCAGCTTGTTAAGTCTTATGATGAAAGTGCATTAAATGTTACAAACAAAAGGTTATTAAAACCACAACCATTAGTAGAAAAGGCTTTGAAAGCAGTATTTCTTCGTTTAATATAAAAGTTCACAGATGTTTAACTGAGAACAACACTTCAAAGCATATCCATGATATAGTACATGGAAAATAATATAGCTGTAGAGCTGAAAATATCAATGCACGCAGGTTTCAATAACGAACAAACAAGAGAACATATTGCCGTATTTTTGGATGAAACAAGGCCAGACGTAGTACTTCCTATGAAGTTATTAGGTACGGTGATAGACAGCAAGTTAAAATGGATCATTCCCATGACTGGCAGAGAGGCTGAAAGACTCCCTTGCTCATGGAATTTCAACAAAGGTCATAATCTGTAACATTGTCCCTAGAAGTCATTATAGACCTCTAGTTCTGAATCAAGTGGAAGATTTGAGTGAAGCATTTGAAGGTTCTTTTACTGTGACTTCTCAGACTTACTCCATAGTGTTGAGACGTATGGGTTCCCCCACAATGGGGCAGGGGTTAACTACATATCAGGCGCTACTTCCCAGGTAGCTGAGGGTTTATGGGGTGAACAAGTAGTGTATTTAGATTAGGGGACTCTCCATCCTGTCTAGATAATTATACCTCAAGGATACCAAGAGTATTAGTGTAGGACCTAAAAAAACTGCCCCAACCCAGATGAGACTATTAAAATCCTTGTCATTAAATGCTGAAACATTCATATTATGAGAAGGAAAGTTGTTACTCACCATATAGTGGAAACACTGAGTGACAGAGAGGCACAACAAAAAGACTTTCACTCTTAAAGCTTTCGGCCAATGGCCTTCATCAACAATAGATAAAACACACACACACACACACACACACACACACACAAACGACTGCAGTCTCAGGCAACTGAAACCACATTGCACACTGCGAGCAGCACCACCAGTGCATGATGGGAGTGACAACTGGGTGGGGGTAAGGAGGAGGCTGGGGTGGAGAGCGGGAGGGACAGTATCGTGGGTATGGTGGACAGTGAAGTGCTGCAGGCTAGGCGTAGGGCAGGGGAGAGGTGGGGAGGGGGGGGGGGGGAGTTGGTTGGTTGGTTTACAAGGGAGGATGGGGGGGGGGGGGGGGACTAAACTGTGAGGTCATCGGTCCCTTGTTCCCAGGAGAACAATTACCCAAGGGGAAGAAGAAAACAAAGAAGACGTACGGTACAATAACAGGAGAAAGAAAGAACCAGAAGAACGACAGAAGGACGACAAACACTACAATGGACAAAACAGGACAAGAAAACCACAGAGACACACAAGAAACAGAGAGAGGGGATTAAAAACAAGAAATCGGATTAACATGGCTGGCTGACCACAAGAATAAAAAAGGAGAAGCCAGCCACTATGCAACACATTAAAACCCCCATCCTAAAAGCCCTAGGGTAGAAGACACTGGGGGGACAAAGGACATGCGCTAAAACTCAGATCAAATAATAAAACCCACCCTCACAAATAACATGTAAAACTAAAGCTGCTGTTGAGGCACTGTTGCCAAACACTGAAGACAGGGTGCTGGGAAAAAAGTCCACCACAGAGCGGCTAAAAGTGGTCAGTGCAGCAAGAGGTGGACAACTGTCATTTGGGAGCCACGGCGACACAAAGGTGGGTCCTCACAACGGAGGAGGTAACCGTGTGTGAGCCACGTATGGCCAATGCCGAGTCGACAAAGGACAACAGATTAACTAATTCAGTGTGAGAAGGACACACAGAAGACTTCCACATATTCACAGTCTCCTTAATGACATGCAATTAGTTGTGCATACTGTCATGCCACTCCATCTCCCAAAGCCAAAAAACCATGCGGTGTAAGACGGAACGCAGGTCTGTTTCAGAGATGCCCATCTCCAGGAGCGGTTTCTGCCTAGCCTGTTGGGCCAGACTGTCAGCAAGTTCGTTGCCTGGAATTCCGACGAGTCCTGGGGTCCACACAAACACCACTGAACTATGGGACCGTTCCAGGACAGAGATGGACTCCTGGATGGTCACTACCAAAGGATGGTGAGGGTAGCACTGGTCGATATCTTGTAAGCTGCTAAGGGAGTCAGAAGACAGAAGAAACGACTCACCAGAACAGGAACGGGTGTACTGTAGTGCACGAGATATGGCCACAAGCTCTGCAGTGAATACACTGCAGCCAGCGGGCAAGGAATGCTGTTCAATATAACCCCAGTGGACACATGCGAAGCCAACATTACCATCAGCCATCAAACCGTCAGTGTAAACAACTTCAGAGCCCCGGAACACGTCAAGAAACAAGAGGAAGTGACAGTGGAGAGCGGCGGGGTCAATGGAGTCCTTAGAGCCATGCAAAAGGTCCTGCAAAAGCTTTAGTCGAAGTGTACACCATGGAGGTTGTCGTGAATGGACCTCAAGTAGAGGTGGTAAAGGGAAGGACTCCAGTTTGGAGAGAATGCACCGCACGCAAAAACCACAATTGTCAGCCCAGACCTGGGCCGCCGATGTGGGAGATGAACTGCCAGGGCTGGGAAAAGGAGACGGTAATTCGGATGCACAGGAGAACTACAAATGTGTGCAACATAACTGGCGAGCAGTTGTGCACGTTGGGTCCGCAATGGAGGGATTCCGGCCTCCACCAGGACATTGGTTACCAGACTCATTCTAAAAGCTCCCTTCACTAGGCGAATGCCACATTGCTGCACTGGGTCGAGGAAACGCAATGCTTAGGGTGCCGCCGAACTGTAAACCCAACTCCCATAGTCAAGATGGGATTGAACAAGGGCTCTGTAGAGCTGCAGCAGCGTAGAGTGATCTGCACCCCAGTTGGTGTTGCTAAGGCAGCGGAGAGCATTGAGGTGATGCCAGCACTCCCACTTAAGCTGAAGAAGGTGAGGTAGCCAAGTCAATTGGGCGTCAAAAACCAGTCCTAAGAATCGATATGTCTCCACTACAGTGAGTGGATCGTCCTCTTCCTAGCAATATGAGCCCGGCTGAGAAGTGGGGACTGGCGTCCCTGATGGTTGGGGGGCTGGGGGGGGGGGGGCAGTGCTCCTGAGGTAGGTGATGTGGGAGCAACAGGGAGGAAACTGAACCCCACCATCAAGGAGACAGGAGTAGTCATCCGGCTCTTAGAGGCGGCTGGAACTCGCGGAACTGGTGGGGCGACGACTGTTCTAATAGCAGCAGCATAAGAGGTGATCATAGCCACAGGCTGTAGGCACACAAATTTCATCTTAGCCTCAGTGTGGTCAGTCGGTCCAGGGTCTTGTATTCCATAATTTTCCTTTCTCACTGTAAAATCCTGCAATCTGGTGAGCAAGGGGAATGATGCTCTCCACAACAGACACAGATGGAAGGTGGGGCACATGGAGTACTGGGATGGGATGGATGTCCATAATCTTGCCATGTGATGCTGGAAGTACAGTGGGAAGACATATGGCCAAACTTCCAGCACTTAAAGCACCACAATGGGGGAGGGATATATGGCTTGACATCACAGTGGTAGACCATCACCTTGACCTTCTCAGGCAATGTATCACCCTCAAAGGCCAAGATGAAGGCACTGGTGGCAACCTGATTATCCCTCGTACCCCGGTGGACACGTTGGACGAAATGTACACCTCGCTGTTCATCGTCAGACTGCAAAAGAAGGTCCCTGTGAAATATGATACCCTGGACTGTATTTAAGCTCTTATGGGGCATGATGGTTACAGAAACGTCCCCCAGCTTGTCACAAGTGAGTAACACCCGTGACTGGTCAGAGGATGCAGTTTTGATCAAGACTGACCCTGCCTGCATTTTGAACAAGCCCTCCACCTCCCCAAACTTGTCCTCTAAATGCTCTACAAAAAATGAGGCTTCATCGAGACAAAGTAGTCCCCATCAGCTCTCGTATATATGATGTACCAGTGCGAATAAGGTTCGTTGTCACCCTTAGCCTGGCATTCCTCCCATGTTGTGGCCAGGGAGGGGTACAATTTAGGATCATACTTCCTTGTATTGACCTGAGACTTGAAACGCTTAGAGACTGCTGGCATTTGATCACCAGCAAGTGATGACGTGATACGCTTCATCTAGTGCCATCTGCCCTGATGCCACCCACTCCGACCAGGGAACCTCCCCATGGGTGCCACCCAGCTGCAGCAAAGACCAGCTGGCAGGATGGCCACTGCCAGCAGTCCTAATGCCCCAGGGTGACGGGCATCTACTCCTTGGCATACCTAGGAAGTTAACGGAGCAGGCATCAGCAAAGCAATTCCTGGGTGGTCAGGGGGCTACAACCAACAGGGTACATGGCGGACCCACCACACCAGACTGGCTACCGTGCTGGGTATGAGGCACAAAGAATTCCACGGCGCTCGTAGGCGCAGAAAACGACACTGCATAGTGAGTGGAGGAAAATGCACCCAGGAAGGAATCCTCGCTCAAGAGATGGAGGATGAGCAGGACCAATACTGCAGCGAGAAAGTGGGCTTAACATCTCAATACACAACGGACATGATGCACAACCTAAGACGCCTTTCCCCAATTGGCTCACTCTTCGAGAAAATTTTGAAAAATGGAGGTCTACAGGGGACCATCACATAAAGGCCAAAAGGTGTGTGACTCCTTTTAGTCACCTCTTACAACAGGCAGGAATACCTCGGGCCTATTCTACCTCCGTGCCTGCAGAAGTGTTGTTGGGGGGGTGGGGCCACCACAATGGACTGGCTGCCGTGCTGGATATCAGGTGCAAAGAAGCCCATGGTCATTGTCGACGCAGAAAGAAACACTGCATAGTGCTTGGTGGGAAACGCTCCCAGGAAGGTGTCCTTGCCCAAGAGACAGAGAATGGGCGGGACAGCAATGCGACGACGAGAAAGTGTGCTAAAGATGTCAATGCAGGCTGGACACAATGCACCATGTAAGGTGCCCTTCCCCAATTGGCTCGCTCTTCGGGGAAAATTTTGAAGAATGGAGGTCAGACCCTACAGGGGAACATCACATAAGGCCAAAATGTGTGAGACTCCTTTTAGTCACCTCTTACGACAGGCAGGAATACCTCAGGCCTATTCTAATCCCCGGACCTGCAGGGGAATAACCACCCAAGATGCTCCATTGTGGCCAGTTACTGTGCTCCCAATGAGAGGCACTCTGCTCTTGTAGACCAGCACCTTAAACCTATCACCCGAAACCTACCCACCTATACAAAAGATACCAACAATTTCCTCCACCAACTCTCCACAGTTCCTGTCCCTTTACCACACAGTGCCCTGCTCGTCACTCTTGATGCCACCTGCCAGTACACTAACATTCCTAATGCCCATGGCCTTACCACTATTGAACACTACCTCTTCCCAACACCCGATAGAGTCCAAGTCAACAACCTCCTTCCTACTCGTCATGACCGTTGATATTCTCTCCCACAATTACTTCTACTTTGAAGGCTTACCTACAAACAAATCCGGAGTACGGCTATGGGCACCCACATGGCACCATTCTACGCCACACTATTCATGGGCCATCTAGAGGAATCCTTCCTAAAAACCCAGAATTCTAAACCCCTCACCTGGTTCAGATTCACTGTTCACATCTTTGCTATCTGGATCAAAGGTGACGACACCCCATCCACATTCCTCCAGAACCTCAACAACTTCTCCCCCATTTGCTTCACCTGGTCCTACTCAACCCAACAAGCCACCTTCCTAGATGTTGACCTCCATATCGAAGATGGCTACATCAGTACCTCTGTCCATATCAAACCACCTAACCACCAGTATACTCCACTTCGACAGCTGCCACCCATTCCATACCAAGCAGTCCCTTCTGTACTGCCTAGCCACCCGTGGTCATCGCATCTGCAGTGACGAGCAGACCCTCTCAAAATATACCGAGGGTTTCACTGAAGCATTAACTGACTGTAATTATCCTCCCAACCTCATACAAAAACAAGCCTCCAGTGCCCTATCTTTCCAGTCTACCACCACCTCCCAAAGTCCCAATGTCCAGCAACAGAGGAGCATTCCCCTCATAACTCAGTACCACACGGGACTTGAGCAACTGAATTGCAATCTTCGCCAAGGTTTCAATTACCTCTCATCGTGCCCTCAAATGAGAAATGTCCTGCCCACTATCCTTCCCTCCCCTCCCATAGTGTTATTCCGCCGTCCACCAAACCTACATAATACACTTGTCCATCCTTACACAACCCGTGCAATAGACCTAGATGCAAGACTTGTCCCACACATCTTCCCACCACCACCTACTCCAGTCCAATCACTAACAGCACCTATCCCATGAAAGTCAGGGCTACCTGTGAAACCAGTCATGTGGTCTACAAACCTAGCTGCAACCACTGTGCTGCATTCTATGTATGCATGACAACCAAAAAGCTGTCTGTCCACATGAATGGCCACCAACAAACTATGGCCAAGAAAAAAGTGGACCACCCTGTTGCTGGACACGCTGCCAAACATGATATCCTTCATTTCAATGACTGCTTCCCACCAACACCAGCTTTTCTGCACTGCACAGGTGGGAACTTTTCCTGCAATACATCCTAATGTTCTCATAACCCTCCCAGCCTCAACCTTCTTTAGTCGCTGTTCTCACCCATCCAGCCCCTTCCCTGTTCCCATTCCAGCACTACACAGCTGTCATTCCACCATCACATCCAATTTTCTCTTTTTCAACCCTTTTCCACTACCCCCCCCCCCCCCCGGTCCTGTCCACACATCTCCCCTGCCCACCGCTTAACCTGCAGCACTTCACTGCCCACCATACTGTGGCTCCCCCTCTCCACCCAGCCTCCTTACCACCACCCAGTCGCCACTCCCA
Organism: Schistocerca nitens; assembly: GCF_023898315.1. NCBI lineage: Eukaryota > Metazoa > Arthropoda > Insecta > Orthoptera > Acrididae > Schistocerca > Schistocerca nitens. Next base: position 922,781,545 of record NC_064614.1, on the reverse strand, counting down.
TCATGCACTGGTGCTGCTGCTCGCAGAGTGGTTTCAGTTGTCTGAGACTGCAGACTGCAGTCATGTATGTGAGTTGCGTTTGCATAAGTGTGTGTGTGTGTGTGTGTGTGTGTGTGTGTGTGTGTGTGTGTGTGTGGTTTTGTTTTGTTTTATAGGTGCAAAAAACAACCAGAGTCATGCATGTCCAAGTCAAAGCTACAGAACAGGAAAACAGAGAGGAGTCAAAAAATGACTATACGTCAGCCCCAACTGACATAATAGCAGACAGCTAAAAACAGGCACATGGAAAAAGGGCTCAAAAAGCACCATACAGAAATGGAGTTCCAAAACTAAGCATTAAATGGCCTTTGTCATACTGCTTTGGTGGATAAAAAGTAAAATGCAGTCCACAGCCCGCATGTCATTTGTTAAAACGGCCAATAAATCAAATGGCAAGCCCAAGTGGGAATGTAAATGGATAAAAAAAAAAATGGGCATTCCATCAGGAGGTGGTGGACAGTTAAAACTTGGGCACAATGTGTACAAATTGGTGGGGTAGCGCCACTTAACAAATGACGATGGCTAAAAAGTACCATTGGCCAGGCCAAAGGGACACCACCTTCTGACAGATGGCAACAGAGAGATTATTGGAGGGAATAAAGGTACTCGCAGGCTGAGGTACGAGGACTGCAGCCTTGGCAGCAGTGTCAGCAGCCTTGTTTCCTGGCAGATCGACATGATCAGGAACTAACAGAAACACCACACTGGCTCCAGCAAGAATGAGCAAGTGACAGTTTTCCTGGACCCGCTGAACTAAGGGATGGACAGTGTACAGCGTACATAGACTTTGAAGGTCTGAGCAGAGGACACAATTGAAAAGGCTGTGTTGCCGGATGTATTCCATGACCTCATACAAGGCGAAGAGCTCAGCTGCAAATACTGAGCAGTCTGCTAGAAGCCGATATTGAAAGACATGGGTGCCAATGACGAAGGCACACCCATCCCATGGTCAGTCCAAGAGCCATCAGTGTGCACAAAGATACTATCGCGAAGTTCCATGCGAAGGTCGTAAAACTGAAGGTGATAGAGCAAGGCTGGAGTAGTGTCCTTAGGAAGCAAATGAAGGCCAAGGTTAACATGGGCCGCTTCACGAAGGCAAGGTGGTGAAGGGTTCACACCCACTGTGAAAGTTGCAGGTAGTGTGAAGTTAAGCCACCGTAGCAAGTGCCGAAAGCAGACTCCAGGAGGTAACAGAGAAGAGGGACGCGCCCCATACTGACAGTCAAAGGCATCATCATCAGAGAAGGAGGCATAGGATGTGTAGCCACACATGGCAGACAAATGGCATGCATACCTGCTGAGGAGAAAGTCACAGTAGTAGCACAGTGGTAGTTCAGCAGCTCCAGTATACAGACTCTCAACGAGGCTATTGTAAAAGGCACCCATACAAAAATGGATGCCATGATGGTGGATAGCATTGAAATGGCGTAAGGGGGATGGCGTGCAGACACATTAACAAAGCACCCATAGTCGAGTTTTGAATGGACATGGGACCAGTACAAATGGAGGAGGGTGGTTCGATCAGCAGCCCAGGCCCCAGGAAGTACCGCCGAGGGCACGTAGGACATTAGGAACCACGCACAGCAGGCTGCTAGGCAAGACACATGGGAGGACCAAGAGTGTTTCCTATTGAGCATGAGCCCCAGGAATTTCGTATTTTCAACAAACAGAAGGGCAACAGGCCCAAGATGTAAAGATGGTGGGAGAAACCACTTGCGTCACCAGAAATTAATAAAAACAGTTTTGTCAGTGGCAAAGTGAAAGCCACTGTCGATGCTCCAGGAGTAAAGACAATCAACACATTGCTGAAGATGCCGCTCAGTGAGACAGGTCCGTGGAGAACTGCAATAGATGGCAAAATGATCAACAACAAGGGAGCCGGAGATGCCCAGCAGAGGACAGACCATTATAGGGTTAATGGCGACAGCAAAGAGGACAACATTCAGGACGCAATCCTGACGCACACCATTTTCCTGGATAAAGGCGTCCAACAAGGCAGAATCCACATGCACCTTGAAAACTTGATCTTTTAAAAGTGCCTGAAGGAAACAGGTCAGGCGGCTACGGAAGCCCCATGAGTAAAGGGAACAGAGGATACCAGTTCTCCAGCAGGTGTCGTAGGCCTTCTCCAATTGAGAAATGGCCACAGTCTAGGATTTCCACAGAAAACCAGTCAGGACATGGGTGAACAAAGTAACAAGATGGTCAATTGCAGAACACTGAGCTGTGTCAGTGAAGTGCGAGACTCAGGCCATCATACCAGCCGGACATGGATCATACATCCTGTCACCTTGCAAGCACAGCTGGTAAGAGAGATGGGGCGGTAGCTAGAAGGAAGGTTTTTGTCCTTACCAGGCTTAGGTGTGGGTATGATGGTGGCTTCATGCCAGCATCCGGGAAGTGTGCCCTCTGGCCATATGCAGTTATACGTGGTAATAAGAAAGTGCCTGCACACAAGAGGAAGGAGGTGCAACATCTGAATGCGGATGGCATCTGGCCCTGGGGCGGAGGATCGCAATGAACTCAGAGCATGATCTAGCTTCCTCATAGTAAAGGCAGCATTGAAGCACTCACGATTCGGAGAAGAGAAAGGTATTGCCCTTGCCTCCTCCACTCATTTCCGATGGAGGAAGGCAGGGTGATAGTGGGATGAGCTTGAAACTTCTGCAAAATGGTGGCCCAAGGTGTTGGAGATACCAATAGGGTCCACGATAACATTGTCAGGCCAGAAATTGGGAATGGATCTTGGTCTCAGAGAGTCATAGGAGGTTGTTCCGTATGGCAGGGGAAGGGGTGGAACTGTTAAACAAACTAGTGAATGAAATCCAGCTAGCTCTTTGGTATGCCGAAGGACACGACGACGCTTAGCATGCATCTGTTTATAATGAATGCAGTTTGCCATTGTAGGATAGCCATTAAAAACACAGAGAGCACATTTCCGTGTGTGAATTTCGTCACGGCATGCCTTAGTGCACCACAGTAATGGGACACTTCATGGTAAAGAGGAAGTGTGAGGAATGGAAGAACATGCTGCAGCAGTAAGGATAAAGTTTGTGAGATATTCCACCTGGTCATCACAAATGGAGAAATCTTGTTCTTTGGAGGTCACCAGGGAGGAGTAAAGCTGCCACTGGGCGTGCACACAGATGTGGTAGGAGTCAGTAAACAGATAGCACACAGGAAATGGTCGCCCGAGTAGGCGTCAGAAAGAACGGACCACTCAATACGATAGGCAAGCTGGGCAGTGCACAAGGATAGGTCCTGGGAATAGGTGTGCGGGGAGTCCGAAAGGAAAGTGGGTGCTTTAAGGCAGAAGAGGTTAAGTTGGTTAAGAAGGTCAGCCAAGAGGGCAACTCTCTGAAAGGTCCTGGGAGAACCCCAAAGAGGATGATGCGCATTAAAGTCACCGAGTAGCAAAAATGGGGGAGGTCGCCGCCCAATAAGCTGAACGAAGTTTACCCTTGTGACGTCAAATGACAGATGGGGGTGTAAATGGTACAAAGGGAAAACATTAAGTGAGGAAGGAAAAGGCAAACTGCAACAGCTTGAGGATGGGTAGTCAGGGAGATGGGTTGACTGTGAACGTCATCCTGTATGAGCAACATGACTCCCCCATGAGATGGGTGGGGGTAGGGTGGGGGACGGGAGGGGGAGGAGGGGGTGCGGCGAGGGGACAGTGAAAGGACAAAACAGACCGGGAAGAAATGCAAGAGCGCAAGGCAGTCATGAGCAAGCAATATTGTTTCCTGAAGGCAAAGTAAAAGTGGCCCCTGTGATTCTAAAACCAGCCATAAATACTCCTTGTTGGATAGAAGGCTGCAAACATTCCACTGGACGAGAGTCATGATGGGGAAAAAATGAAGAGGTGTCATCTCTGTGGCTGCCGAGCGCCAACCTGCAAAGACTTGCTGCTGCAGGGCACAAAGGCAGGAGGATCCTGCTCCATGAAATCCACAGAAATATTGGCTTTCTTCTGCTGTCGGTGTGCAGAGTCCAATACAGAAAAATGGTTGGTTGCATGCACTGGTGACATGGAGGCCAGCTGGGCAAGGATATGACGTGGCGACACCGTCGAAGAGGATCTTCGAGTTGGCAAAGGAGAAGACCGTCTGACTTTGGTAGACTTCTTCGAGGCTATCAGGTTAGAGGAAGACTCGGGTGTTGTTAGGCTGGAGAGATGGAGAAAGTCTATGCAGGAGTACTCGGTGTTGTTAGGCTGGAGAGACGGAGAAAGTCTACACAGGAGTACTCCTTCTGTCCTTTCCGGCCTATAGGTTGTGTAGCTGGTGGCTTCACTCCTTGAGGCGAGAATTTGATGGTTTGTTGCACAGATGGGCAGGGGACAGCAATGCTACCTTGACACTGGGTGATTTCACAACCTCAGAGCTGAATTTGGGGTCACATATCTGTGTGACCAGATCCTTCATGAAGCAAGATGTAACAAGAACAGAACTATAGGTGCAGATGGAAGAACACAGGGTTTGCGACTTGCCAGTAACTTGCAAGCAGCAGGGTAAGGCACACTTTCCTTTACCCAGATCTCGGACAGTCCGTACATCAAGATACACAGGACAATCCCAAAAGGAGGCGGCATGGCCACCATTGCAGTTGATACAGAGGGGAGAAGGAGGTGGACAATCGCCCTCATGTACATCCCTACGACAGGTTACAAATTTGGCTGGGTGTTAACAAGATGTTCTAGTGTGGTTGAAACAATGACACTGGTAGCAGTGCATCAGGTTCGGAATGTACAGCTGGACTGTGATAATTTCATAGCCAGCTTTGATCTTGGATGGCAGCACCACTCCATCAAAAGTTAGCAAAAGAGTGCAGGTGGGCACTAAAGAGGAATATACCTTTTTCATTACACAATGGATGCAACGACACCCTGATCAGAGAGGTAAGACTGGATTTTGGCCTCGGTTAGAGCATCAAGCAGCCTGGTGTAGATTGCACTACGTGAAGAATTCAAAGGTCTATGGGCCTCGACACGAACAGGGTAGCTGTGGAGAAGTGAGGCAGCAAGCAATTGTTGTGCTTGAGAATCAGAAGTAGTCTCCAAAAGCAAAGTGCCATTCTGTAAATGAGAGCAGGATTTCACAGGGCCAGCAATTGCATTAACACCTTTCCGAATAATAAACAGATTTACCGTGGGGAAGGACTGTCTGCCTTCACTATGTGTGACCACGAGGAACCGTGGTGCAGCGGGAAGGCTCTTTGAATCATTAGCCTCATTACATTTTGTACACATTGATTGACTCTTTATGAGGAAATCGCCCATGATTGCCAGCAACTCTGATGGCTCGCTCCTTCCAGCTGCGGCGGCCCTCTTCACAATGGGGCGCACCTGCCTTAGGTGATAGTTCACACCTCCCGAACCACCTGACAGAGGGGCCAATTGGCAATTTGGGAAGGTTGCAGCTCAGGCCATCACCCCTCCCTGGGCCTGGCCTGTACCAGGGGGTATGTGCGAACCCTACATGTTGACCCGGGGTTGGGAATTACATGTTACCCAGTCACCTGTTATGCGAAAGATGCATGAGCCAGCCTTCAGGAGCGCACAGGGAGGATGAAGAAAAAGAGGAACCTCAAACACCAAAGCGGAGGAATGAGATGAGAAGGGAAACAAAGAAAGGAAAAGGGAGCAAAAAACATTGGTGAGATTGGACTTATGTCAGCGACAGAATGCAGAACATTCCCAATAACACCCCAGACATGTTCCCCAAGGGAGGGAAGAAAGACATTTCTGCTATATGGTGAGTGGGAACTTTCCTTCTCATAATACTGTTACATTCCTTTCTTGATTTTCCATTGTTTGATTGACTACAGTGACTTTTTTGGGTAAACTTATGTGCACAGTATATTGATTAAGCAGGCTAATGGGAAATGGAGGTAGTGCAGACAAAAGAACCAAATTCACTGAGATGGAAGGTAAAGCTAAATGCGAGATTCTCTGGGCAAGACTCAGTGGCAATGGTGGACATAAAATTGGGTCAGCCTATTACCAAGCACTAACACTCACAAATTATTTTGGAGAAAACCTCAGCTCACTTATACATAACTTTCCCAATCATATTGTCATCACAGGAGGAGGCTTTGATCATCCAACACTTGACTGGCATAATTAGACTTGCAAGTGGTGGGCATGGTAAGACATCCATCAAAACAATACGAAATGTCTTCTCTGAAAACTACTTATAACAATGTTATCAATGAATGGTTACTAAAGTATGAGGGCTATTCATAAACTAAACTCCAATGGACTAATTAATTATTTTTTTTATACACAATCCACACTTATACTACTTCTCAAAATATTCACTACTCAATTGGAAAACGTCTCTTACTATGAAGTCAGCTTCCCTTCCTGCAGAAGAGTGCCACCTGGTGCTTCAGACAGTTGTAGAAACTTTCCTTGAGTTCATTGTTGGTCATGAAGTGCTGATTAGCCAGCCAGACCTGCATATTTGGGAACAGGTGAAAGTTGATTGGTGCCAAATCTGGACCATAGGTAGAACTCTGAAAACTCTCGAAGTCAAAAAGTATGCAATTTTCTTTTGTTTGATTCACAGAATGTGGTTGGTCATTGTCATGAAGGAGGATGTGTCCTTCAGTAATCATTATGCACCGTTTGTTTTGGGCTGACCTTTGGGGTTTCATGCGAGCCTCACAACAAATTTTTGATACCACACCATTCTCACACATTTATCCCATGTAATTCGTTTCAGACTGAATGATGGACCACATTGCACAATTGGTGGGATATGCACTAACTCTGTCCATTTCAATCGCCTGCTAGTTACACACAGACGAATGCAATAGAAAACTTAGTGATGCAGTATGTCCTTCACAGTCTCATTTTTCAACAACACAAGCACCATGAAGTTACATTCATTTGCTATTTTTAGCCAATCAAGAGCAATAAAAACAAAAATAAAACTTTCAGTTTCAGTGAACTGGTAAAGATGTACATGTAAAGGAGGACAGCTGTTCATGTAGTCCACATCTCTCATGGTGTCTTCAGTCACTACCACAGGTCCTATGAAAGACCAGGCAAATGTCCCCCATAGCATAATACTACCCCCACTGACGTGCAACTCTGACAAGATACACATTTCATGCAGCCATTTGCCTGGATGATCACCAACCTGGTGTAGCAAGAAAGATGATTCGCACGACCTGGTGAAATGTTTCCATTGACCCAGAGTCTAATCTCGATGATCCTGAGCTAACTGTAATTATATGTTTTCATCACGTTTTCGTCACATCTGGCACTTACGAGTTTTTAAGCCTCCACGTTATAGTATGGGGCACAGACCTCCAACATCTTGCTTCCTACTTGCGGTTTCACCATCCTTTAACCACTTTCCACAAACGTTCACAATAGTAGCATGCAAACAGCCATGTAGCCTCACAGTTTCCAAGACAGTTGGTCGAGGTGCTGGGTCATACAAATCTGCCATATCTCAAAGTCATTTAAATCAACGGATTTTCCTTCCTTGTAGCTCACATCATCACTAGAATGTTTCTCCATTAATCTCTGTTCCAGTTGCGGACTTTTCTTAGCATGTTATAAGCATGCAGTGCCACAAGGCTGCATTCAGTCTCATCATGTGCAGTCAACACAATACTACACAATAGGTGTAAAACAAAGCAAGAGGCTGTAAATAGAGAGATGCAAAATCAAACAAATTTATTTGTCCAAAGGACAATATGTGAAACATTCAATGGGCACTGTAGCTGCATCTTATCGAACAATCTCTCACAGAAGACAAAGAAATTCTGCTCATATATAAAAGCTGTCAGTGGGATCAAATGTTGTGTCAAGTAAATGAAATTGAGAGTGGAAAAACAAAAGTAGAAATGCCAATCTTCACTTTAAAATGTTCCTTTATAATGCAAAATTCGAGAATACTGCCCCTCTTTATTCCTCATACAACTGAAAAGATAAATGACATAGACACTCAGGGACATGGTGAAACAGCTAAATTTGGACAAAGCTCCAGATCTTGAAGGAATTCCAATCAAACTGTATAAAAAACTTGTATCTGTGTTAGAACTTTTCGATCCATCAAACAAAAAACTGTGCCCATGGGTCAGAAGGACCCATGTGTAACATTGTCTACAAGAAGACTAGCAGAAGTTATCCACAAAACCACCATCCAATACAGCTGGTACCCACCCGTTGTAAAATTCTGGGATCCAACATAAAGAGAGATATACAGGCATCAGGTAGCGGTGTAAGGCACATTTCCATGCTTAATTTCCATGTTCTAATATTTTACAAACAGCTTAGCTTGCTGAGTTATTTTTTAAGATTTTAAAATCAAGCAATGATTGCATATGAAGACGTGTCTAACATTATGAGGTGAAATGCTTTTGGAGGAAGTAGTATGGACCAAAACAAGAATAAATTTTCTAGTAAACATAGGCTCAAAAATGCCTACCTAAGAAGTATGAGCAGTTGTTCAGTGAAGAAATGTTTCACAGTAGCAAAGATAGACAAGTGCTCATAGCCCTTGTGCTATGCACTTTAGAGTGCATAAATATTAGACACATTTCTTCTTGTTTCGTTCATACTACCACCTGTCAAAATATGGAAAGCAAACATCTTGCAGCAGAAGAGATTTGTTTCACAGTATCAAAGATGAAGACATCCTCATAGCTCTTTAGGTATCCATTTTCGAGCCCATGTTTACTAGAATGTTTTGGATCAAATGACCGTTCCTATTATCCTCCTGAATAGTGACCATCCTCCTGGACCACCCTGTATACAAGCAACATAGAGTCACAGTGTGGAGTAAATTCCACCACCAAAGGACAAAAAGAATTTTCTAATTTTTATTTTAAAAATGCACTTCGATTTTTACGGTAACAAGGGCAAAAGTAATACTCTACAAAGCCCTAATTTTTACACAGTCAAATTTTTTCACAGCCACTCTAACCACTGCCACAAAGAATTTCCCATGATTACAATTTTAAATCTTTGTTATTGCCTTCAAAGATCCCACAAAACTAAAACCAAGGCGACCATTCACACACACCACGCAAGAAACAGTAAATAATTGTGGTGTCTTTCATATATATTGTTCACTTATGAAAATGAAAATCAGTACTTAAGAATCAATACAACAACTGTCAACAAATCTATAAAGCATCAACACTGGGAAGGATGTGCACTGCAAAAGTGAACAAATTTAGCGTGTAAAACGAATATACTGAAGCTCCATCTAAGAGTATATGTGTAATCAACGCGCTGATGTTAGTTGTCTGGCATGCAACTCATGAATACATAATTTTGCCACAACTGCGAAAAATATCACCATGCGTTAGCAATATCATCAGAGCTTACAAAACCTCCATATGTACAGTAAATCATCAAAAGTGTTGACGGACATTCGATGTAATAAACGTGCATATTGTGCGGACTATTATATGTCGGAATCCTATAATGTATAAGAATAATGACTGGTCGTATGTTACCAATACACAACTGCACAAAGTGTAATTTAAAGAGCAAATAAAATCAAACTCGCGACTACTTTCAAATTCTGTATCTTAACATGAGACACTAAAATGACCGTTTCGTTACATTTATACAACTGCTGTTATATGGGTACTCGTGCGTAAATTAAAACTTTATTCAGCTAATATATCATCTGTTTGTGAACTACATTTTGCCTTTTTTTCAGACTGTAAGAGATAGGATATATATATATATATATATATATATATATATATATATATATATATATATATATATATATATATACAATGTAGGAAATACGAATAAAGCAAATCACCCTTGTATTTTCCTCCTCTGCTTCCTCCATCTCGCCCCAACAGAACTACAATCAGAAGACACTTTACAAGTCAAAAACAGACTAACGTTAAACATGCTCTTTCGAGAGCGTATTGTATACAAAACACAGCAGAGATATTTTGCTACACTTCCAAGGATGTTCGAATACTTGACCCATAGATAGTGTTCTCTATGTTATGAAAAGCACTACCCATAGACCATCGTTATGGTCTATGAGTTGGACCCATTCCTTCCACCGATGTTGCCACATTACCCACGAGGGCCGACAGATTTCGATGAAATTTATGAGTTTTCACTTACTCCAATGAGTAGAATTGTACATTCTTCTTGTTTTAAAGTCTTCTGAGAAACATTCCTTTCTTCCCCGACCTCTTGGATCCAGGCGGCCGTTAATTTCTTTCCGTGTGATATCTTACGATCTGTTTGGGGTAAGTGTTCTCATAAGAACTGAAAATATGTCCAAAAATAATCATCTCCTCTTACTAGACCGATTAACAAGACACGTCACCTGGAATCACCTTCTACGACACTAGTCGTCAACGAGCCGTCAAGTAACGTCACCATCAGCGTCGTACTGGACGTTACGTCAAGTCACGTAGTCTACACCCAGGTACTGAACTGTGTAAGCGAGATTATGAGATAACAAACGTGACACAAAAAATCTCAGTGTACTATGGGAACTAACACAGATAAAGTGTATTAGTGGCTAGAGTAGACTTCATAACGTCTGTTGTTGATCAATATTGTGTGGTAAAGTGTTGTGAACTGAAGCAGCATTTAAAAATCATCAACTTAGTTTTCATGGATGATTTCACTTGTCATTTTCCTTAATTCTGCCTTTTTATGAGACGTTTCAAAACTAACTTGTATTTTTTTTAAATAACTAAGAAATTCTGGACTGCTGTCAGTTTTTGAGAGCAGAAAAAGTTCCCACTTCATATTACAAGACACTCTAATGCCTGATGTAATCCACATTTTAAATCTGACTGTCCTTCTGGGAGTCACTTTCCTTTTGGAAAAGCTGTATCAACATTATCCTTGGAAATGTTCAAAAATGTTTCCATCTTCTCATTGGCAATACGTCTGCACCTCATGGTCTAGTAGCTAGTTTTGCTACCTCTGGATCATGGGGTCCCATGTTCGATTCTCAGCTGGGTTGGGGTTTTCTTTGCCCCAGGATTGGGTGTTTGTGTTGCACTCATCATTCCATCACCATTTACGAAAAGTGGCCAGATTGGACTGTGTACAGATTCGAAATATGTACAGGTGCTGATGCACGCAGATGAGCGCCCACAAACCAAACATCATCATCATCCTCCGCCTCATCATTGGTAATAAAGGTGTCATATACTTCTCTGCAAGATTGTTCAGTTTTTAGATACTTGAAGTGTCCAATATTTCTCTAACTATAACCCCTTTTATGGATCATATTTTGCATATTGTTTGAAATGAGATTTACAGGTATTGTTAATAATTACGAAAGGTGGTCACTGCAACTGATCTCAAAGATTTCTAACGTACGCACATCCATGTTTATACATACTTGATCCAGGAGAGTGCCGCTACTTTTTGTTACATGTGTTGGAGAGATAACATTTAGACAGTTATTATTAGGCTCCAATATTTAAGAACATTTCTCTGTGAAGGCTATGGCTCAGAAAATCAACATTAAAATCTCCACACAGTACCAGAACTTAGCAGCCTAATAATAAAAACTATTATTTGATTGACTATACCTGTAAGTCAAAACAAAAAGGAGGAGGTGTTGCTGTATTCAAGAAGAAAATTGGAAGTCTACAAGATAATGAATACTGTAAATATGTAAACCTTCCAGCTTGCATTGAAAAAGATTTTGAAATTACTGGCGTAATGAGTCAAGAGCTCAGAATTATCTGTGAATACTGGTCCCCAAGTGGTAATATTGCAACATTTCTGAAAAAACTGGAAAAATTATTACTGGAGATTAAGATGAAAGATGTAATGTGTGAAGACTATAACACAGATATGGGTACAGCATCAAAACCAAAACAAAAATTGATAGAGACATTATTACAGTGTAAGACAGGCAGTAGCAGCCAATCTAGACACATGCAGCAACAGGGAAGAAACCGCTTTTGTGACATTTACGAGGTCCTAACCAGGAGCGAATTTTATTATATTATCTGTATGCTTTAATAGTTTAGTTTCTTGAGTTTCTGCGTGTAAATTTAATATCTAATAGCCACTGGCGTTTTCATTGGCGTCAGAAGGTAAACCGATTTTGTGACATATTACAAGTTCATAATCAGGGGCGAATTATTTAGTATGCTTCAGTAGTTATGTTTTTGAATATCTGCGTACTATTAGACACAGTTCCTGCGTTTTCGTCAGGATATACAGTAGAGTTGCTCAGCACATGCCGATAATCCGTTTATCTGCATAGTTTAGTTTTCCAAGGTCTTCAGTATGGACAGGGACTATGATTGCTGTGTGCGGATGCGAACCGAGTTGGTGACATTTCGCTCTCAGCTTCAGGCTGTGATGGTTTCGGTTACACAGCTTGAGGCTGCAGCGGATCGGCACCACTGTTGTGGACCGGCCATGGGGATCCAACGGACGTCCAGCACTTTCGAGCCCTCCAGTCGGTCCTCACCAGTGGCCAATTCAGTTACTGCTCGCACTGAGGCTGATCCCTCACCTGTGGTCGAGTGGGTTGTCGCCCCAGGGCGAAGCAGGCGGCGAAAGACTTCACAGGCGGTTTGTCTGACAAACAGCTTACAGGTGCTGTTCTTTGGCTGACACTGTCAATGAGTCCACCCTGAGTAGCTGAGTGGTCAGCGCAACAGACTGTCAATCCTAAGGGACAGGGTTCAATTCCTGGCTGGGTCGGAGATTTTCTCCACTCAGGGACTGGGTATGGTGAAGTCCTAATCATCATCATTTCATCCCCATCGACGCGCAAATCGCCGAAGTGGCGTCAAATCGAAAGACTTGCACCAGGCGAGTGGTCTCCCCGACAGGAGGCCCTTGTCACACGACATTCTTATTATTATACTGTCGCTGAGCCAGATACTGTCGCCTGTCCTGTTTCAGAAGAAACCTCTCTGCCTACATGATTCGGGCAATTGCAGAGGGTGGGATTGGGATTATTGGTAGTTGGGAGCTCCACGTTATGCGCATTATGGGGCCCCTTATGGACTTGGCTGACAAGAAGGGTAAGAAAATCAATGTGCTCTCCGTGCACTTACCGGGTGGAGTCATTCAAGATGTGGAAAGGGTCTTCCCGGATGCCATGAAGAGCAGAGGGTGCAGCTAACTGCAGGTGGTTTCTCACGTCAGTACCAATGATGCATGTCACTTTGGATCAGAAGAGATTCTCTCTGGTTTCGAGCGGCTAACAGAAGTGGTAAAGGCTGCCAGTCTTGCTTGCAAGATGAAAGCAGAGCTAACCATTTGCAACACAGTCGACAAGACTGACTGCGGACCTCTGGTACAGAGCCGAGTGGTGGGTCTGAATCAGAGGTTCAGACGGTTCTGCTACTGTGTAGGCTGCAAATTCCTCGACTTGCGCGAAAGGGTGGTTGGGTTTCAGGTTCCACTGAATAGATCAGGTGTCTACTATACGCAGGAGGCGGCTACACGGGTAGCAGGGCGTGTGTGGCATGGAATGGGCGGTTTTGTGGGTAAGAGGTCCTCAGGAAAACACAAGAAGGGCTTCAGTCAGAAAGGGTGCAGGCTGAACACAGGAAGAAAGTAGATACAGGACCCATTGGTATAACAGTTGTAAATTGTCATAGCTGTGTTGCGAAAGTACCAGAGCTCCAAGCGCTAATACAAAGCACTGATGCTTAAATCGTTATAGGCACTGAAAGCTAGCTAAAGCCGGATATAAGCTCAGCTGAAATTTTTGCGAATAACCTAACAGTGTTCCGAAAGGATAGGCTAAACATGGTTGACGGTGGCATGTTTGTTGCAGTCAGAAGTAGTTTAACTTGTCGCGAAATTGAAGTAGATATTTCCTGTGAGTTAGTATGGGCAGAGGACGTTGTTGGAAACTGGAATAAAATAATAATTGGACCTTTTTACCGACCTTCCAATTCAGATGAAACAGTTGCTGAAAGGTTCAATGAAAAATTGAGTTTGATTTTGAAATACATTACCTGACCCATTCGATAATAGTTGGTGGTGACTTTAATTTACCCTCGATATGTTGGCGAAAATACATGTTCAAGTCCGGAAGTATGGATAAAATATCATCTGAAATTGAGCTAACGCATTCTCTGAAAATTATTTCGAGCAGTTAGTTCATGAGCCTACTCGAATAGTAAACGGTTGTGAAAACACACTTGACCTCTTAGCAACAAATAATCCTAAAGTTAATAACGAGCATCAAAACCGATTCAGGGATTAGTGAACACAGGGTTGTCGTAGCGATATTGAATATTGTAATTCCCAAATCCTCGAAAAATATACCTATTCATAAAATCAGATAGAAATTCACTTGACGCCTTCCTGAGAGACAGTCTCCACTCATTACAAAGTGTAGACCAGATGTGGCTTAAATTCAAAGAAATAGTATCGGCAGCAATTGAGAGATTTATACCGAATAAATTAACAAACGACGGAGTTGTTCCTCCTTGGTACACAAAATGGTTAGAACACTGTTGCAGAAACAACGAAACAAACATGCCAAATTTAAACAGACGCAAAATCCCCGATATTGGCAATCTGTTACAGAAGCTCGAAATTTAGCGTGGAATTCAATGCGAGATGCTTATAACAGTTTCCACAACGAAACTTTGTCTCGAAACCTGGCAGAAAATCCAAAGAGATTCTGGTCATATGTGAAGTTGTATGTTAGTGGCAAGAAACAATCAATGCCTTCTCTGCGCGATAGAAATGTAGGTACTGTCGAAGACAGTGCTGCCAAAGCAAAGTTACTAAAATCAGCCTTCCAAAATGCCTTCACAAAAAAAGACGAAGTAAATATTCCAGAGCCGGCGGGAGTGGCCGTGCGGTTCTAGGCGCTACAGTTCGGAACCGAGCGACCGCTACGGTCGCAGGTTCGAATCCTGCCTCGGGCGTGGATGCGTGTGATGTCCTTAGGTTAGTTACGTTTAATTAGTTCTAAGTTCTAGGCGACTGATGACCTCAGAAGTTAAGTCGCATAGTGCTCAGAGCCATTTGAACCAAATATTCCAGAATTAGAATCGAGAACAGCTGTCAACTTGAGTAACGTAGAAGTAAATATCCTCGGAGTTGTGAAGCAACTTAAATCACTTAATAAAACCAAGTCTTCCGGTCCAGACTGTATACCAATTAGCATGCTGATGCATTAGCTCCATACTCAACAATCATATATAACCGTTCGCTCGGCGATAGATCCGTGCCCAAAGACTGGAAAGTTGCACAGGTCACACCAATATTCAAGAAAGGTAGGAGTAATCCGCTAAATTACATGCCCAGATCGCTAACGTCGATATGCATCAGGATTCTGCAACATATATTGTGTTCAAACATTATGAATTACCTCGAAGAAAACTGTCTCCTGGCACACAGTCAACATGGGTTTAGAAAATATCGTTCCTGTGAAACACAACTAGCTCTTTATTCACATGAAGTGTTGAGTGCTATTGGCAAGGGATTTCAGATTGATTCCATACTTCTGGATTTCCAGAAGGCTTTTGACACGGTACCATACAAGCAGCTTGTAATGAAATTGCGTGCTTATGGAATATCGTCTCAGTTATGTGACTGGATTTGTGATTTCCTGTCAGAGAGGTCACAGTTGTAGTAATTGACAGAAAGTCATCGAGTAAAACAGAAGTGATTTCCGGCGTTCCCCAAGGTAGTGTTATAGGCCCTTTGCTGTTCCTTATCTATATAAACTATTTGGGAGACAATCTGAGCAGCTCTCTTCGGTTGTTTGCAGATGACGCTGTCGTTTATCGACTAATAAAGTCATCAGAAAATCAAAACAAACTGCAAAACGATTTAGAAAAGATATCTGAATAGTGCAAAAAGTGGCAGCTAATCTTAAATAACGAAAAGTGAGAGGTCATCCACATGAGTCCTAAAAAAACTCGTTAAACTTCGGTTACACGATAAATCAGTCTAATATAAAAGCCGTAAATTCAACTAAATACCTAGGTATTACAATTAGGAACGACTTAAATTGGAAGGAACACAAAGAAAATGTTGTGAGAAAGGCTAACGTCCAATAGTGCTCAGAGCCATTTGAACCATTTGAGCCAAGGCTAACGAAAGACTGTGTTTTATTGGTAGGACACTGAGAAAGTGTAACAGACTTACTAAGGAAACTGCCTACACTACGCTTGTCCGTCCTCTTTTAGAATATTGCTGTATGGTGTGGGATACTTACCAGATAGGACTGACAGAGTAGATCGAAAAAGTTCAATGAAAGGCAGCATGTTTTGTATTATCGCGAAATATGGGAGAGAGTGTCACAGAAATGATACAGGATTTAAGCTGGACATCATTAAAAGAAAGGCATTTTTCGTTGCGAAGGAATCTTCTCACGAAATTCCAATCACCAACTTCCTCCTCCGAATGCGAAAATACACTCCTGGAAATGGAAAAAAGAACACATTGACACCGGTGTGTCAGACCCACCATACTTGCTCCGGACACTGCGAGAGGGCTGTACAAGCAATGATCACACGCACGGCACAGCGGACACACCAGGAACCGCGGTGTTGGCCGTCGAATGGCGCTAGCTGCGCAGCATTTGTGCACCGCCGCCGTCAGTGTCCGCCAGTTTGCTGTGGCATACGGAGCTCCATCGCAGTCTTTAACACTGGTAGCATGCCGCGACAGCGTGGACGTGAACCGTATGTGCAGTTGACGGACTTTGAGCGAGGGCGTATAGTGGGCATGCGGGAGGCCGGGTGGACGTACCGCCGAATTGCTCAACACGTGGGGCGTGAGGTCTCCACAGTACATCGATGTTGTCGCCAGTGGTCGGCGGAAGGTGGACGTGCCCGTCGACCTGGGACCGGACCGCAGCGACGCACGGATGCACGCCAAGACCGTAGGCTCCTACGCAGTGCCGTAGGGGACCGCACCGCCACTTCCCAGCAAATTAGGGACACTGTTGCTCCTGGGGTATCGGCGAGGACCATTCGCAACCGTCTCCATGAAGTTGGGCTACGCTCCCGCACACCGTTAGGCCGTCTTCCGCTCACGCCCCAACATCGTGCAGCCCGCCTCCAGTGGTGTCGCGACAGGCGTGAATGGAGGGACGAATGGAGACGTGTCGTCTTCAGCGATGAGAGTCGCTTCTGCCTTGGTGCCAATGATGGTCGTATGCGTGTTTGGCGCCGTGCAGGTGAGCGCCACAATCAGGACTGCATACGACCGAGGCACACAGGGCCAACACCTGGCATCATGGTGTGGGGAGCGATCTCCTACACTGGCCGTACACCACTGGTGATCGTTGAGGGGACACTGAATAGTGCACGGTACATCCAAACCGTCATCGAACCCATCGTTCTACCATTCCTAGACCGGCAAGGGAACTTGCTGTTCCAACAGGACAATGCACGTCCGCATGTATCCCGTGCCACCCAACGTGCTCTAGAAGGTGTAAGTCAACTACCCTGGCCAGCAAGATCTCCGGATCTGTCCCCCATTGAGCATGTTTGGGACTGGATGAAGCGTCGTCTCACGCGGTCTGCACGTCCAGCACGAACGCTGGTCCAACTGAGGCGCCAGGTGGAAATGGCATGGCAAGCCGTTCCACAGGACTACATCCAGCATCTCTACGATCGTCTCCATGGGAGAATAGCAGCCTGCATTGCTGCGAAAGGTGGATATACACTGTACTAGTGCCGACATTGTGCATGCTCTGTTGCCTGTGTCTATGTGCCTGTGGTTCTGTCAGTGTGATCATGTGATGTATCTGACCCCAGGAATGTGTCAATAAAGTTTCCCCTTCCTGGGACAATGAATTCACGGTGTTCTTATTTCAATTTCCAGGAGTGTATTTTGTTGACACCGACCTACATAGGGAGGAATGATCACCACGATAAAATAAGGGAAATCAGAGCTCGTACGGAAAGATATACGTGTTCATTCTTTCTGTGCGCTATGCGAGATTGGAATAATAGAAACTTATGAAGGTGGTTCGATGAACCCTCTGCCAGGCACTTAAATGTGATTTGAGGAGTATCCATGCAGATGTAGATGAAAACAATAATAGATGTACGTACAGGAGTGATTGACCAGTCAGACCATCATTGACAACATAATCACAAATACTGAAAATAGTAAATGTGAAACAAAAGTTCTACAGACAGCAATCTTTGGCCATCAAGGGTTAACAATTCACATCCACATAAATAGGAGCTCGAAAACCAAAGAAATGCAAGATAAGAAAGATGTCAGGTTTATCAATGTACAAAACGTGAACATTTTCGAAACAATACTGAGGAAAGAAGAATGGAAACAATACAAATACAAGGTACAAATGAGAAGTATGATACATTTCTTAACACACTAATGCATCACTTTCATGTAATATTCCCGAAAGTAGCGTATTAGAAAAAGCAGGGTTACAGTAAGAAATGGTTTACAAAAGAAATAATTGAACTCAGGACTAGAGTGAAGGAACTCAGACAAGCACAGACTACAGAGACATATAAACAGTATCAGAAGAAGTACAGGCAATTAATAAGAGAAACAAAAGACATTTCAGTAAACAGAGGCATAGCAAATTCAAACCAAAAAAGTAAAACAACATGGGATATAATCAACAGTGAAAGATATAGCCAAAAAAGTGTAAAAAAACGATTTTATTAAATCAATGAGAATTGATGACAACATAGTTGCAGATGAGACAAAAACTCCTAATATGCAATCAACAACATTATAGATGTTGTACAATATTAAAAAGGGAAAACAAATCATCAGTGGTTGAAGCATGCTAAAACACTTGCCAACCATCCCTCTCAATGTTCCAGGAACCAGTGACAAAAACATAACTCATAAAAATAATCCAGAAATTAAAACCGAAAAAGTCTGCAGGAGATGATGAAGTATCAAATTACGTAATAAAACATGTCAATGAAGAAATAACCAAACCTCTTTTGGACATTGCAAACTGGTCATTTAGAGGAGGAGTATTTCCAGAAAAATTAAAAGTAAGCAGAGTAGCACCAATATTTAAGATATTTAAGAAAGGAGACAAAAAGGATCAAAATAACTACAGACCAGTGTCTGGTTTCTCAAAAATACTAGAGATACTCAGGCATAGTAGGTTGACCACATTCCTGGAGAAACACAGTATTGTGATTCCAGCACAACATGGTTTCCAAAAAGGGAAATATACAGAAAGTACCATCTCAGTCCTTACAGAATCTGTTACAGATGCAGTAGACAAAAGAAACTCTGTGTCTGCTATGTTTCTGGATTTGTCTAAAGCGTTTGACGCAATTACCCATACTACACTTACTGAAAAACTTGAAAGCTATGGTAATAATAATAATTATACACATAATACAATACAGTACATGCTATAAAAGAACAGAGTTGTTATTAGCGTTACAGTTTAATGTCACAGGTCATGAAATCCTTTATATTGTAGAATGGGTTTACAACTAACCAGTCATAAGGTGTTTGTTTGTATTGTTGCTCTGGTAAATTTTGTACAGCTTGTGGAAGTTTGTTAAATAATTTGTGGCCCGTAAGTTCATAACTGTTAACTGATTTTGACAGTCTGTGGTAGGGCGTATAGATACAGCTGTTTGTCCTAGTGTTGTAACAATGTATATTTGCCCTGCATTTTACTTTACGTAAGTTCTTTTTTGTGTAGATTAAAACATAATAAATATATAGGTTTATTTGTGGACATGCAGTCAAGTGGATAAAATCACACATCAGCAACAGAAAGCAGTATGTGGAAACATAAACAGGATGCAGATCTGAAATCGGAAATATTAAGTACGGAGTGCCTCAAGAATCTGTCCTTGGCCCACTTCTGTTCAACCTATTTGTAAACAATATTGATGACAGTGAGAAAGATAAAGAAAGACTATGTGCAGATGACATGACACTAATGAATGCAGAAAAAAATCTGGACGCACTGGAAAGAAGTGCATTTATGTGAATAAATAACTGAGCACAGTGGCTTATACTAAATGACTTAATTTTAAAGAAATGGCTCTGAGCACTATGGGACTCAACTGCTGTGGTCATCAGTCCCCCAGAACTTAGAACTACTTAAACCTAACTAACCTAAGGACATCACACACATCCATGCCTGAGGCGGGATTCGAACCTGCGACCGTAGCATTAATTTTAAAGGCTATGTTCCTGGTGTTCACAAATAGGGGAAAGGAAGAATACATAGATATATTCATAGACGAAACAAGACTGGAAGAAGTTACACTATTAATTTTTTTGCGGATTACAGTTGACAAAAAGCTCCATTGGAGTCAACATATAGATGACATGTAGATGAAGTTTGCTGTAAATTAAGCACTGGAATATTTGTTATGAAACAACTTGCACATTATGTCAACAAGGAGCTCCTATGTACAGTGTACCATGCTCTATTTGAGCCATACCTACAATATGGAATTACTGTTTGGGGAAATTCCAGCAACAAAAATACAAAAAGAATATTTACATTGCAAAAAAAGCTGTTTCGACCATCTTGAACAAGAAACAAAGACACTCATTTAGAACTGTTTTCCATAGTCTAAAAATACTGATATTTCCATCTCTATACATTTACAAAGCAATAATATCATTAATAAAAGGAAATGCAGCACTAGAAAGAAATGCAGACATTCATACATATGAAATAAGAAATAAAGGCCAGCTGAGAAGTTTACAACACTGACACAGAGTTACTGAAAAAGATCCTCGATACTCAGGTGTCAAACTCATAAAGTGCCTTCCAAAGAGCTCGCATGACAATGTGAGCAAAACGACATTCCAAAAAACTTTTAAACGATTATTTAATGGAAAAAGAATTTTGTAGTGCAGAAGAGTATATGTATCAATGAATGAAAAATGCTGCTATTCCTGTTATAGGGGTACTGTAACTAATTGAACCTATTAGATGTAAATAACTTGAAAACATGACTACTGAGAGAAAAATGTAAATATGAGTATAACATAGTATGTAAATAATTTACAGGACCTAAAATATGGGTGAAAAATGTATGCAACATTATTGTAAGGTTTGCCACTTTAATGTATTAAATTGTAATAAATAAGTTAAATATTGCAAGAAGATAGGTTTAAGTTGACCTGTCTTATATTGCAAATGCAATCAAATGGGGCCAAATAAAAATCAATCAGTATATGAACTGTTTTCCCAGTAATGTCTGCCTCTGGTAGCTGAGTGGTAAGCGCGACAGATTATCGTGCCTAACGGCCCAGGTTCGATTGCCGGCTGGGTCGGAGATTTCCTCTGCTCATGGACAGGGTTCTGTGTTGTCCATATCATCGTCATTTCATCCCAATCGACATGCAAGTTGCTGAGGTGGCGTCAACTCGAAAGATTTGCACCAGGCGAACAGTCTACCCACCGGGAGGCCCTAGCCACATGGCATTTCCATTTTCCAGTAATCTTGAGTTCACCTAAAGCAAGGCCCAGTTGTTTGAAAAAAAGCGCTTATATTGTTAACAGGAGATCTGTACACACATAAATAATAGTTTTTCGAACACTAATTCAACAGTAGAAATTTCAAAGTCCCTTTCACAATCTAGTTTGCATACAGAGGCTATAGTCGTATAATCTACATTTTCTTTTGCATATATACAAGTTCCTCCCCATTTGACCACATTCTACAAAAGCAGTTTGCAAACTTAAAATCTATTATTTTTAAGTGATAAAAATACTCATCTTGTTGCCAATCTTCACAAAAACAAAAAACAAAAAATGTAACATCTTTCATTTACTGTTAAGGAGTACATTTATTTCTTCAGCTTTTTGTTAATCAATGACTATACATTTTGTTGTACAATCTTTAGTGTGTATTTACAGTTTAGTTCTGCATCACATTTTTTTGTTACACTGTCTACTTCCTGAAAAATGCCAGTCACTCTTTTTATACGACATCACATCTCTCTTTATTTGTCCAAAGTAGTTGAACTGCTTCTGTATTATGCCTCTTGTGACTCAAGTGTACTAAATGACAGATTTCTTAAACAAAAACCTGTTTTCCCACTGCAATTTAAATGAAGACCATGGCTAGTATGTATGGATCTGTCTAATTTGTTTAGATTTATTAAGTTTGCATATGGAAATTCCTTGAATACTTCCTCTGTCTGTTTGCTTACTCTTCCCATTAATTTATTTACACATGCATGAGGAGTATCCCACAAAAGTGTAGCCACCGCCCAAAAAATATCATCTAAAATGAAGAAATGTGTTGAAGCATGTGTTGCAGCACTTTGTGGTCATTTCCAGTACCTATTTTGAGCAAATATATATTGTCAGTGCATAATTATGAGTATCAGTGTGTTAATAAAGATGTGAATTTTTTTACTTTGCATTTGCATAACTTCTGGCTTACCCTGATTATCACACTATGTTATGCCTATAACGTGTAAATTATTTGTGAGAGTGTAGTAGTTGTATTATGCCCTGTAGTAATTTGTTTATATATTCCTCTTCCTTCTCTCTGTCCAAATAGGCCTCAGAAGGCCCAAAGGTACCAACTGACCACCATATCATTATCAATTGAAAGGCATCGCTCGATGCAGATACGGAGGGGTGTGTGTTCAGCACAGCGCTTTCCCGGCAGTTGTCAGTTTTCGTGACTGGATGTGCTACTTCTCAGTCAAGCACCCTCAATTGGCCTTACAAGCGCTGAATATGCCTCGCTTCCCAACAGCACAGTAGACCTGGGCGGCTTCGACCATAAATATGGTCGAAGCTGGGCGGTCACTTATCCAAGTGCTAGCCAAGACCTCCAGTGCTTAACTTAAGTGATCTTTGGGAACTAGTGTTACCACCACAGCAATGTCATTGGAAATTTGCTTATATATTGCGCTGTAATATTTGTTTAACATTTAAAGCCTCTAGAAGAGTGTGTTTGTTGTTAAATGAAGCACTTCATCATTGGTTAACATTGTACTTCGAACAGAGATGTCAATATCTCGAAAAAAAATGTGCAAAAAGTGCAACAAATTAACTGAAAATAACAATTAAGAATGAGATTATTTACTTCTTAATCTGCCTGGGGAGGGTGGGTGGGGGGATGGCAGTTGTGGATGGTCTCTGTAGGTGCCTCAAATGACGAAATTTGCTTGACATTGTGGCGTAGAGCGCCATAAATACCGATATTTGTTCTCTGCGTAAGTGTGCTATCTTTGAGGAGAGGGCTTTGGGCAGGATGTTGGACGCTAACGGCAGTTAGCAAGGTTACTAAATAAAAAGGTTGGACAGTAAGCGCTCTGCTCTGCAATTGGCTGGCCTAGTGACGTCAGCGTGGAAGCAAGCGCTAACGAGCAGACGACACGGCATGCGCGTTTACGTCAAGTTTTCGGCGGAAGATTTTGTTTATACCAGAATTGAGATGTCTGAACTGCTTTTCTGCTTCTAAAATATTACAGTTAAAACTGATGAGTTATATTCTTTCGCAGATTATGCCTTACACTTCGGTAAAATATCAGATCACAACGACACTGACATATACTTGAAATTCGAAACCTCGGCTCAAATAAATCAGAAACTATTCATTTAATCGCATTGAAATGAATTTACTTAAGAGCTCGAAGTTGCACACACTTGTTTGTAAGAACAGCATTCCTTCTTTCTAATGCCGCCATAGTATTCATCAAAGTAACTTTATCTGTGTCTGAAAAAAAACTGTCATCTGTACATGTGCTCTTATTATGATGTTTCTTACTTGGTGACAGCTTTTCCAGAGATCTCTTATGTAGTTCTCGTTTCTTATACCGTTTGGTTCTGTCTTCTGTTGCGGGTGACACATTTACAGTCGCACTACTGCACGGCAAATTGCACGAAGAAACTGCATCTGGCTTGAGCATTCTTTTTGGGGCAAATTAAGCAATTCAGACTGTAAATCCCTTACGTAATCTGTTTCCGCGAAATGTCGAGAGCATATTTGTGCATGCGCAACATTTACACTGTCTTTCCTACAACATTTCGAAAACCATAGTTTTTGTAATGTTTCATTACGCGGGAAACTGTGATACATTACGTCAGTTCCCTTTGTGCTCCGGTTGTAGGAAAAACAGCCCGTAACAGCACAGCCTGGCATTGTAAAAATTAATTTTCTCATTCACTTGTAGTTTCTCCAATAAGAATTTCACAGGACGAATCCTAAACTATAGAGTTGGCGAACACAATGTTGATCTCGCTGTCCACTTCGCTAACTATTTCAGTTCCGAATCAAATATCAATTACAGCAAAAACCGTAACACTCCCGAATTCCGAATGTTTCCCCTGTTGACTGAGAACCTCAGAAGAAAGAACTCAATCAAAAATGCTCCTTCAAACACAACAACAACAGTCTCACACAATTCAAACTGTGTACTGTTTGGCACAGCTGCTTCCACTGTGACGTCATGCGCACAACTGAGAACACACGTTGCTTTCTGTGCATCGCTTTCTGCGCCCCCCTGGCAGTTAGCCTCTGGACTTGTATCTGTGTAGAAGCTAAGTGTGAATAAATCTGTATCTGAGAGAATTCTAGTTGTTTACCTACAACTATTCCATATTCCCTCACTGGTGACCCCGTTTTTGTGTTACACGCTTCCGAGTTACCGCCCGAAGTTTATTTACGCGCCTACCGCGTCGGGTTTCTCCGCGATCGCGAGGGCCTTTGTTCATCTCCAGAAAATGGCCTTTCAGCATTTACCGCCGCCCGGTTTCCAGCAACATCTCTCCAGCACTCCTGCCGTCGAAGTGGACATGCCGCAAGAATCTTCGGAATCCTTCAGCCAGAACATGCAGTGGAATTCATCGAGTGCCGCCAGTATCTTCCAACCGCCAACGGTCGTGGACTCTGGCTTTGTTAGCCTGGACCTTCCCACGTGTTCTCCACAGAGTGTTGGTCGGAACATCCCTACTCCTGTGTCGAACACACAATTCAATACAGTTCGTGGCGTCGAGCGAGGTTTTGCTACTTTGGAAAATCCAGTAGTAAATTCAAACTCGAATCAGTTCCCGCCACGTGTGTATCCTTCCGCGCCGGCTAGTCAACAGGTGTTCAATGCTCGCCAAACAGCAAATATCACACCGAGTGTGCATCCTAGTGGACGTGTGTGGGATCCTTGTGTTGCTTCTAATCAAGTCAACAATTCTGTGCTGGACAGTAATTACTCCGACATCTACAACCAGCCCCACCACTTACGGTCGAGTGCATACTGTGTGCATAACGGACATTCACCGGCGTACTTAAGCACTTGTGGCTTCTCTCCGAGCTACCAAGTCAATGAGAATGCACATTGTGACTACGATCCTCTTCGAGCGTCCGTCGCTTCTCAGCCCCCCCCCCCCCCCCCCCCCCGCCGGCGTCAAGTGAATTTCGCGATTCCCGCATTACGGGACGCCAATAATTCGGACTCGCAATCTTCTGCATGCTCTACTTCCGTCCGAAGTAATAGGCGCACCTCCGCAGTGACTGCAGTGCCGAATCTGCCGAAATTACCAGACTTCAAACCCGCTCACCCGGAGTTCTGGTTTAACCTGGTTGAGCAAACATTCAATGTCTGTGCTTTGGACGACGACGCACGCTTCGCCTGCCTCATAAACTATTTTCACGAACGCGTCGATTTAATTTACGATCTGGTCAAAGCACCCCCCCCCCCCCCTAGAAGGGAAGTATGCTGTGGCGAAGCAGACGATACTGGAGCGCGTCTCTAAAACCAGGAGAGAAAATGTGCGACAGCTCATCTACGAAGAGCGTCTCGGCGACAGGTCTCCGTCCCAGCTGTGGCGTTGCATCCGTCTTCTCGTCGATGAGCAAGTTATGCCTGATGACACGCTCGCAGAAATCTGGACTGAAAAGCTGCCTTTGCCTGTCCAGACTGCAATCTCTGCGTATGAAGATAGGCCAGTAAATGAACGTTTACGCGCCGCCGACAGAGCATATTCCGCCAGGCAACGTGAGCTCCGTGCACTGCATTTTGGACGTGACCGCACTAAGACGCTTTCTGACGCCACGCCCTTGTCTGGTGCTGCTAATAACAAGTTTGTTAAACTAGCCGCCCTGCCTGCACCTTCAACACCCCGCAACGACAGTGCATCGGCCTCTGTGGAAGACACTGGGGCACATACTCCGTCACCTAGCAACTACCCACAGGCCCGCCCAACCTTACTGTTTCGTCCACGCGAGATTCGGGGAGCAAGCTCGCAAATGCCAGTCACCGTGTTCTTACCCAAACTCCAACCGCTGGTAGGCTACGGTGCCACCTCCTGCGATGTAAACAACGAGCACCATCCCACGTTGCACTCCGTTTCGGACAATAACAGTAAGTGTGGTCGAGTCTATGTTCGCGATTTACGATCAGGTGTATGTTTTCTGGTAGACACTGGCGCAGACGTCTCTTTGCTGCCGGTTCGCCTAGCAACCAATAAAGTGCAACCACACAAAACAGTACTTCGTGCAGTGAACTTGTCTACCCTACAGTGTTCGGGTTCCACTTTGTATACAGTGAGTCTGGAGTGGACGTTTCTAGTGTCAACAATTGAAGAACCTATTCTCGGAATTGATTTCCTCAAGCACTATCAGTTGTCACTAGATTTTGTGCAAAATACTGTGTTTTACCCCCCCTTAACAAACATATTCCTTTCGCTTCGCCGAGTGACAGTTCGGCTAACACCAAACATGTGTGCTGTGCTAAGAAGTGTGTAAACCTATCCTCGGAGCTGCAATCTTGGACAAACAAGTGGCTAGTGGAGTGCGCCAAGTCTTCGAAGTTGCGGATGGAACGTACGGA
Organism: Schistocerca nitens; assembly: GCF_023898315.1. Classification (NCBI taxonomy): domain Eukaryota; kingdom Metazoa; phylum Arthropoda; class Insecta; order Orthoptera; family Acrididae; genus Schistocerca; species Schistocerca nitens. The sequence continues at coordinate 922,754,760 of NC_064614.1, read as the reverse complement.
AATGCTGCTGCATCTCCGCGACATACACCATGAGTTGGCCTCCACACAACAACGCCTCGCGGCACTACAAGCAGACGACTTGTCGGCTACAGACAAGGTCAGTCCATGCCAATCTGGTGTTCCCGTGCCCGCGCACGTTAACTACAATGTCGTGAACTCTGTAAACTGTGTCAGCACCCCCTTTTGTAATGATAGGGTATGCCCGAGTGCTCATGCTCCTTGCGTGCCGAATGGACAATTAACTTACCAAGCTCGTGGTAATGAACTATGGCCATCTGCTGTTCGGCCACGCCCACTCGTGCCTATAGCGCTCGTAGCGGCACGGCCCGCTACCAAGAATCACTGTACCAACCTCGCCCATGTTAACACGTGTGCGGCCTTTACGCAGCCTACGAGCGGGTGGCACACCTGTACTTCCGTGCCCTCAAGGCCACAGCTTGGCCCGTCCGCCACTGCCTGCTCCGCTTCACTGACATCTGACTGTCGTGCCGCGCCACGTATTGCAGTAGTCACTAATGGCACAGTTCATCGGTTACGTCTAACCGATGGGCCGCCCATATCGCAACGCCCACGCCGCCTCAAGCCGGAATTTATGAAAATCGCAAGAGAACAATTGGACGATCTGTTACAAAAGGGAATAATTGAACCTTCTTCCGGTTGCTGGGCTAGTCCTATCCTGTTTGACCAAAAGAAAGACGGTGCTTGGCGTATGGTCGGAGACTATGGGCGTTTAAATGCCCGCACCATCATTGATAAATATCCGGTCCCACACATTGCAGACTTCAATCATGCGCTCGCAGGTGCAAAGTACTTCTCTGTTTTGGACTGTAAGCACGCATTTCATCAGATTCCTATGGCTCCGGAGGATATTGAAAAGACTGCCATAACCACTCTCTTCGGACTGTTCCAATACAAATTTATGCCGTTTGGGTTGAAAAACGCCCCCCCCCCCCCCCAAACGTGGCAGCGTTTCATCAATCAAACTTTATCCCATCTAGACTTTTGTTTCGTATACATGGACGACATATTGGTTTTTGCTTCTACTTTGGAACAGAGTGAGGAGCGTGTTCAAGTCGTGACAGATATTTTAGCAGCCGCTGGTAGTGAACTGAACAATAAAAAAGACTCAATTGCACCAGTCATCCGTCACATTCCTAAGTTACGTTGTGTCATCGGAGGGTCTGACACCACCACAGGACAAGATCAAGCCTGTTCTCGAGATGCTACGCCCTCAGACTATAGGGAATTACGCAGGTTCATCGGAACAGTTAATTATTACCGGAAACATTTGCCAGCCGCTTCTGCGGTGCAGGCTAGCTGTTGGCCTCCGCTGTCACTATTGCTCACCCACGGGCGGACGCCACAATGTTTATCACTACTGACGCTAATGACAATGCTATCGGCGCAATACTGAGTCAGACATACAACGATGTTACGACCCCCCTGCAGTTTTTCTCAAAAAAGCTAAACAACGCGCAGAAGAAATACTCAGCATTCGACAGAGAATTACTTGCAGTTTACGAGGCCATAAGACACTTCAGAACTGATGTTGAGGGACGAGATTTCTATGTGCTCACTGATCACAAGCCGTTGGTTCCTGCCATAAAAAAATCCTGCGGCTGATCCGCCCCCACGACACTTTCGTCACATCGATTACATCTTGCAATTTACAAATGACATTCGCTACATCCGAGGAACGGACAATGTGGTCACTGATTTTCTCTCGCGTGTTGGTGCTGTCACAACCTTAATTGACTTAATGGACCTACCTCGGTTGCAATCAGCAGACCCCGATACCATGCAGTTAATTTCAGACCACAGCTGCTCTCTCCAACCGGTACGCTCTACTTTCCCTGGCATATCTGACTTAGTGTGGTGTGATGAATCGACTGGTACGTTGCGGCCATTCATTCCTAAGGCCCTTCAACGCCAGGTCTTTGACAAACTACACACATTAGCACACCCCGGTGTCAAAGCTTCCATCCGTCTGGTAGCTGAACGGTTTGTCTGGAGAGACATGCACCGTGACTGTCAGTCTTGGGCAAGGGCATGCATGGTGTGTCAACAGAACAAAGTTTCCAGGCACACTTCTCCACCCCTTGGCTGTTTTGCCCAACCCCCAGGCCGGTTTCACCACGTTCATGTCGACCTCGTAGGCCCTTTGCCCCTCTCCGAGGGTTTACGTTACTTGTTTACAGCTATTGACAGGATGACTCGGTGGGCTGAGGCTGTGCCTATTCCGAACATTACCTCTGAGACAGTAAGTCGAGCATTCTTAGATTCGTGTATCTCTAGATTTGGCTCACCTGTTTACCTCACCACTGACCAGGGGCGACAATTCAAGTCTTCAGTTTTCTCTGACTTATGTAAAATGTGTGGTATTGTCAAAATTCATACTTCTGCATACCACTCCCAAAGCAATGGGCTTGTCGAGCGATGGCATCGCACCTTAAAGTCTGCCCTGCGTTGCCATGACTCACTATGGACAGAGGCACTGCCCTTCGTGCTTCTTGGCCTTCGTGCGACCTTCAAGGAAGACCTCAAGGGTTCTGTAGCCGAGTTTGTGTATGGCCAACCTCTGGTTTTGCCTGGAGAATTAGTCACTCCGACCCCACTTCCACGGCCCTCTGAACTCCCTTCACTTCTCGAGCGGGTGCACTTGCACTGCAGCAAAATTCAGCCGCCACCTCTGGCTGCTCATACACCTCCGCGCGTGTACATACCGCGCACGCTAGACTCTTGTGAGTACGTTTTTCTCAGAGACGACTCAGTCAAAGCCCCGCTTCAGTCATCCTACACAGGTCCTTACGAGGTCGTCAAACGCTCTGAGAATAACATGGATCTCCTCATAAAAGACTCTGTAACCACGGTCTCACTCAACCGAGTGAAACCAGCTTTCATTGAGCCTCAGGTTAACCTCCCTGATTCTGCCCCTATTTCTCCCACTCCTGCTTCGAGCGGCCATCCATCTTCCCACACCATGCATTCGGGTATTGATTCTCCACAGCATGCTTCTCTTCCGAGCACTGCTCCTTCTCCGCGTTCATCTAATTCGAGTGGCCAATCTTTTCGGGGCTTCACTCCTCACAGCCCTCGCAGTCGAACTGCCAACCACTCGGATTCTACCATTTTGTTACCATCTTCATGTGACAGCTCTTTGTCACGCCGTTCAATCCACGCTGGCTCCTCGTTGCCTTCGGTCACGCTCCCTCGTCTGTCAGCTGATCGCCCGAGGTTGTCTCCTGCACAGTCCAGTGCACCTGCCACCCCCCTCTTAGCAGATGCTTCCCCCTGCCATGGCTTTCCCACACCTCCCTGCCTCCCTACCATTGCTCATACAGGTGCCATCCAAGAATTCACAACACATGTGCACCCTGATGACATACATAAATTATCTGTTGTCGTAGATGGCGATACGGTGTGTGTGGTACTCGCGTGTGACAATATTGAGGGAGGAAGTGCAGAATCTCGTGTGGTGCGCCGCTTTAAAGTGAGCAGAAGTGCTGCATGTGGCAATTTGCGTGCCTTTGTTAGGCCTTCTGGCTAGGTAATTCTCCGCCTGCCGGCTGACGAAGTGCTACACCTCCACTCCAGGACAGGATGTCGTCTTCAGCCGCCGGCATCGCTTGCTGACTTCACCGTCGACGTACCGGGTTTCACCCCCCGGTCTCCTACCAGTTGACCGCTACCGCCTGACGCAGAAGAACCTTGCGTAACCTTCCTAACTTCTCACCCCCCCCCCCCCATTCACAGGGACGTACTCCATACTCTGCAGGAGGGGGGGGGGGGCTATGTGGCATAGAGCGTCATAAATATCGATATTTGTTCTGTGCGTAAGTGTGCTATCTTTGAGGAGAGGGCTTTGGGCAGGATGTTGGACGATAACTGCAGTTAGCCTCTGGACTTGTATCTGTGTAGAAGCTAAGTGTGAATAAATCTGTATCTGAGAGAATTCTAGTTGTTTACCTACAACTATTCCATATTCCCTCAACATGAATAATAATACAATTAATTTGTAAGCCAACCAGTGATTTAATGATGTATTTATATTGTTATACCAATATGAACTTAGAACTAAGAGATCTATGAGCCCAATTGCGAAATGATGTGAATTTGGATATGTGTCTGACCATGCTGTTGACGGGAAGAGTAGCTGCATGGTAGAGGAAGCCCATTCAGCAATGAAATAAAGGAGGATGATATGTGAAATTCAAAGCTTTTAGGCACAACAAGGGAGCATCATGTTTATAATGTATGCCAACCTGAAAAGCACGTTGACCAACAAAGAAAAACTCCAAGAGATGACAGAAGGTTAAAAGTTCAATCTAAGGTAAGAAGGTGATAACGCTGAAATGTTAAAGAACTAATGTAACTTATGAAAAAGTTTCTTCTTGTTAATGCAGTGTTGAATGCTGTTGATATTGGTTATGTGTTTTCTGGTATGTTGCAGAGTAATCAGTGTCCCATAATCAATGAGTAATTTACCAAAATAATAATAGGAGATGGACATTGATAGAAGAAATAAGGATTTGAAGCAACATTCAACATCTTGATGATAAGTTGAATCAGGTGTAGCATGTGAGACAGGAAGGTTGTAGGGTAGTATTGTGGGGTGCACATTATTTTATGAAGGTGCAGTATTTAGAGATGAGATGGACGAAGAGGATTATGTGAATTATATTCACATTGCCTGTATCACTTTCTATGGATACCTCAGGGCAACAATACTATTGCGTGTCATAACCAATAAATTGCTCAGAGAAACTGACAGCAGAAGTTGCAAAATTTGATTCAGATTATTTATTCACCATTGACCACCTGAGGTGGAATAGGCAATTTACATGGATATCATATAGCATTTTCCTTGAATAGTACCTTAAAGCTAAATGAGCATTGCAAATAGTGCCCATAGATGACAACATACACCATAACATAAGATAAATACATTCAGTGACATCACATAATGAAATCCTTAAAAATTAATGTCACTTGATTTTATATTCGTAAATCCTGTTATATTGTAAAAAGGATAGATTAGTAACCAGTTTAGTAGCTTGCTCCTGAAGGTACTTATGTGAGCCGACCGAGAAGAAAATGGAAGTTTATTAAATATTTTTAGACTATTGATTAGATGGGAATTCCCTGTTCTTGTCAGCCTGTGCCTAGGTATGTCTAATTTTGTTTTGCCTTTGGTATTATGGTGGTGTATGTTTTCCTTCATTTCAAAATCTGCTAGCTATATTGGTTTTTTGCATACAATGCTGAGGTGTATACATAAAGATTAATAACTGTTAATATTTTCAGCAGAATGAACAGTGGCCGGCAGTGCTCTGAACTACCAGAATTGCTCATTGCCCGCATCACTTTCATCTGAATTTTTAGAATTTTAGTGACGTGAAGAGAGTGTCCCCATATCAGCAGTCCAAAATAAATAGCTCTTAAATATTCTTTTGTCACCAGGCTTCTCAGTTTCCACATTAACTACGTAACTCGAGACAATTTTGTGCAGGTATGGTTGACGTGTGTTTCCCACGTCTACATGAATTCCTAGAATTTTTACTGCTTTCACCTCTACCTTTTTTGACAATATTAGTATAATCTGTTGGTTTTTCTCAGGATTGCAAAGCAGTGTATTTTATGACAACCAATTTAGTGCTGCTTCCAGGCCATCTTGCATCATATCTTGCAGAACTGATATGTTCTCATGCTGAGCAAGCAAAGTTGTGTCATCAGCACAACAAATAACAGTATTGGGGATACAATGGGGTAAATCATTGACTGCAATTATAAAAAAGATGGGCCCAAGGACAGAACCTTGTGGGACTCCTGTCTTAACTTCTAGCAATTGTGAGTCTTTGTCTCTGACAGAGGCAAACTGCTTCCTATTGTTTAGGTATGATTCAATTACTGCCATTGCAGAGCCTTGTACACTATATAATTTGAGTTTAGCAAGTAAGATATCATGAGAAATGCAGTCAAATGCCTTACTTAAATCACATAAAAGAAGTGAGGCTTTATTTTTATTCTCGAAGGTTGTTACTACTTCATTCACAATTGAAAGAACAGCAGTGGTGGTATTCCTTCCCTTGCGGAAGCCAAAATGACCATTAGAGAGTAAGTTATATGACTCAAAGTAGTAGTCTAGTTGGTTATAAATAAGTGTGTCAAATATTTTCGAGAAAATGGGAACTATTGAAACTGGTCGGTAATTTTTGAGATCATGTTTGTCCACTTTTTTACACACTGGGATAACTTTCGATATTTTTAGAGTTGTAGGATAGACTACAAATTCTAGACGCCCATTACACAGAAAGGCCAATGTTTCACTAATTATATGCACTGTTTTTTTAATTATGTAATTGGACAACCAAGAGTAGTCCATGCTCTTGGAGTTTGAGAACTTTGCCACTATCTTTGTAATCTCAGTGGGTGTGATTGTCCTCCATTTAAAGGTATTGTTTGCAGGTTTTTGTTGCTTAAGTAGATCTCTTGCATTAGTGTTTGTTGTTTCAATTTTGTTCCTAATATCACTTACAGAGTCCATGAGAAAACGATTAATTTTATTGGGGTCAAGAGATATGCTATGTTCATCATTCCTGCAATGCTCTTGTGCAACAATATTCCATGCAGCTTTTCACTTATTAGGAGCTCCTTCAATGTATCTTTCGTATGCTGTTCTTTTTGCCATTCTAAGTTTAGTTCTGTAGATTCTCTTAAATTCAAGATATGCTTTGTACAATTCATCTTTCTGCTCCGTTCCATATTTAAGAGAATTTTTACACAAGTGGTACAACACACAACAAACCTACCTCATCTGTCAGAGACTAAAAGTGACATTCGCCTAGTCTACAGTGAACCCTGACCATGAATAAGTGTAACTCCATCTTGGGGCAAGAGTGCAGGACAGCCACTGGTCAATGAAATGTAATAATACTGTACCAATTTTGATATTCCAATCATGGCATCTTCAGGCCTGCATTGCAAAGTTACAAGACAACAGATTAACACATTATAGGAAATCACTCATAATATTACATAAATGAAACAAATGATAGATATCAATGTACATAAGTAAAAGAAACCAGTAATGAAATAAAATATTCAGTTTATGATCAAAGATTACTACAAACATACAACATGATATGCATACACAAAGCAAGAACATCAGTCACCTAACAGAAATAAGTATAAAACAGTAGTGTCAATGTAATGTAACCAGTAGTCCTACACAGTCATTATCTGCAACTATTTGTGAGTATAAGTGACAAGGACCCTTTTTATGTTATTCAATTGTATAGCAAAGCTGTCAGTACTACATGATATGAATAATTCAATCAAATACACATAGTGCTACAAGCCATCAGAATACAATTAGAGCAAGGAAGTGTAAAACTGTGAACCAGCTATAAGTAAAGGGAAGCATGTTAGGTATTATGTACGCAGATACCTTGTAACCTGTAGGTGAATCCAAAGATAAGAAGTAACTCACGAATTCAATGCGACACACTAGCCTAAAAGTAACAGGGGTAACGTGAAACTACATCAGCATGATACCCATATTTGCTCGTTAACAAGCGAATGTCAGTAAAAATAACAATCAACAGATGAAATACATGAACCATGGACCTTGCCGTTAGTGGGGAGGCTTCTGTGCCTCAGGGATACAGATGGCCGTACCGTAGGTGCAACCATAACGGAGGGGTATCTGTTGAGAGGCCAGACAAATGTGTGGTTCCTGAAGAGGGGGCAGCAGCCTTTTCAGTAGTTGCAGGGGCAACAGGCTGGATGATTGACTGATCTGGCCTAACACTAACCAAAACAGCCTTGCTGTGCTGGTACTGCAAACGGCTGCAAGCAAGGGGAAACTACAGCCTTAATTCTTCCCGAGGGCATGCAGCTTTACTGTATGATAAAACGATGATGGCGTCCTCTTAGGTAAAATATTCCAGAGGTAAAATAGTCCCCAATTCGGATCTCCGGTTGGGGACTACTCAAGAGGACGTCATTATCAGGAGAAAGAAAACTGGCGTTCTACAGATTGGAGCGTGGAATGTCAGATCACTTAATCGGGCAAGTAGGTTAGCAAATTTAAAAAGGGAAATGGATAGGTTAAAGTTAGATATTGTGGGAGTTAGTGAAGTTCGGTGGCAGGAGGAACAAGACTTTTGGTCAGGCGAATACAGGGTTATAAATACAAAATCAAATAGGGGTAATGCAGGAGTAGGTTTAATAATGAATAGAAAAATAGGAGTGCGGGTAAGCTACTACAAACAGCATAGTGATTGCATTATTGTGGCCAAGATAGACACGAAGACCAAGCCTACTAAAGTAGTACAAGTTGATATGCTTATATGCCAACTAGCTCTGCAGATGATGAAGAAATTGAAGAAATGTATGATGAGATAAAAGAAATTATTCAGATAGTGAAGGGAGGTGAAAATTTAATAGCCATGGGTGACTGGAATTCGATAGTAGGAAAAGGAAGAGAAGGAAAGGCAGTAGGTGAATATGGATTGTGGTTAAGAAATGAAAGAGGAAGACACCTGGTAGAATTTTGTACAGAGCATAACTTAATCATAGCTAACAATTGGTTCAAGAATCATAAAAGAAGGTTGTATACATGGAAGAAGCCTGGAGATACTGACAGGTTTCAGATAGATTAAATAATGGTAAGACAGAGATTTAGGAACCAGGTTTTAGATTGTAAGACATTTCCAGGGGCAGGTGTGGACTCTGACCACAATTTATTGGTTATGACCTGCAGATTAAACTGAAGAAACTGCAGAAAGGTGGGAATTTAAGGAGATGGGACCTGGATAAACTGACTAAAAAAGAGCTTGTACAAAGTTCAGGGAGAGTATAAGGGAAAAATTGACAGGAATGGGGGAAAGAAATACAGTAGAAGAAGAATGGGTAGCTTTGAGGGATGAAGTAGTGAAGACAGCAGAGGATCAAGTAGGTAAAAAGACCAGGGCTGGGAGGAATCCTTGGGTAACAGACGAAATATTGAATTTAATTGATGAAAGGAGAAAATATAAAAATGCAGTAAATGAAGTAGGCAAAAAGGAATACAAACGTCACAAAAATGAGATCGACGGAAGTGCAAAATGGCTACGCAGGAATGGCTAGAGGACAAATGTAAGGATGTAGAGGCTTATCTCAATACGGGTAAGATAGATACTGCCTACAGGAAAATTAAATAGACCTTTGGAGAAAAGAGAACCACTTGTATGAATATCAAGAGCACAGATGGAAACCCAGTTCTAAGCAAAGAAGGGAAAACAGAAAGGTGGAAGGAGTATATAGAGGGTCTATACAAGGGTGATGTACTTGCGGACAATGTTATGGAAATGGAAGAGGATGTAGATGAAGATGAAATGGTAGATACGATACTGTGTGAAGAGTTTGACAGAGCACGATACTGTTTGAAGAGTTTGACAGAGCACTGACAGACCTGATTCAAAACAGGGCCCCGGGAGTAGACAACATTCCATTAGAGCTACTGACAGCCTTGGGAGAGTCAGTCCTGACAAAACTCTACCATCTGGTGAGCAAGATGTATGAGACAGGCGAAATACCGCAAGACTTCAAGAAGAATATAATAATTCCAATCCCAAAGAAAGCAGGTGTTGAAAGATGTGAAAATTACCGAACTATCAGTTTAATAAGTCACAGCTGCAAAATACTAACGCGAATTCTTTACAGACAAATGGAAAATCTGGTAGAAGCGGACCTCGGGGAAGATCAGTTTGGATTCCGTAGAAATATTGGAACAGTGAGGCAATACTGACCTTACGACTCACCTTACAAGAAAGATTAAGGAAAGGCAAACCTACGTTACTGGCATTTGTAGAAAGCTTTTGACAATGTTGACTGGAATACTCTCTTTCAAATTCTAAAGGTGGCAGGGGTAAAATACAGGGAGCGAAAGGCTATTTACAATTTGTACAGAAACCAGATGGCAGTTACAAGAGTCAAGGGGCATGAAAGGGAAGCAGTGGTTGGGAAGGGAGTGAGACAGGGTTGTAGCCTATCCCCGATGTTATTCAATCTGTATATTGAGCAAGCAGTAAAGGAAACAAAAGAAAAATTTGGAGTAGGAATTAAAATCCATGGAGAAGAAATAAAAACTTTGAGGTTTGCTGATGACATTGTAATTCTGTCAGAGCATACACTGCACTGCAGCCGACCTTTGGGCAGCAAAATAATGGCACAGCAGTTAACAACACAAATTGGTGAAGTACCCACACAGTGCAACAAACAAAAATTTCTCCAGGTAATGAATTAAGTCACACCAAGCCACCGGAAAACACCAACCGGTTGTAGTTAAGCACCAGGCTATTGAACTCTCAGGGAGTGGGAGCAAAGCAAAGCTACAAACATGTTTCATAAAGTTTGACAAACAAGGTGACATCAAGGATGATTTGTATCAGCATGAGTTAGATACAGTGGATAAAGTCAGGGAAGAACAAGTACAAGCAATCATTAAGGTGAAAATATTTAAGATGGACACACAGTTAATCTTAGATACAGTTTCATTTACCAACCTAATGTCAAATGCATTTTTTTTTTATTTTTATTTTTTTTTTTTTATTGAAGAAGAGAAGCAAATTCCCAACATTTCCTGTGGGAAATTGCAAGCTGCAAACTGCTACAGGCAGTAAGATTAAATTGGTTAAACATCAGGCACTTATTCTATTACAAATTGAACATTTTACAGTAAAGTGAAACTTTCTTGTAATTGACAAACTTATAGTTATTTGCCTGATTGACATGGACACGTTTAGAACATACAAAACACAGATTGACATAGGTAATGGTAAATGACACTTTTTTTCTAAAGGATCAGATTTTTTCTATTGATTTAGTCAAAACACCTAACAAAAGTAACAAAAACAAACCAGAGTCAAATGTAGTAGTACAATATTCCTTTCCAGCAGTACATTTCACAAATAAATTTGATTCTGAACAGGAAGCAAACACTGTGGTTAGTTACGAAATGGTAGAGTAGAAACTAAGTGAATCACAGGTACTACACAATTGTCCAGTTCCAAGAAATAAATAACAACTAAAAGTCTTTCTTAGTACTAGCTTCATTTTTTCGTAAGTTGTACCACAACAACTGATGAACAGTGATGCATTGCTCAACTCGTTATGAAAAAATAGGCTTTGGTTATGGGATGATAAGTGTCAGGAGGACTTTAATAACACTAAGCATGTATTAGTAAATGCAAACATCCTTAGCCACCCTGATATGTCCAAGGATTTTCGTCTGTGCACAGATGCACAGGACTGGGGCAAGCTTGTTCCAGATGTGAGAGGAAGAAGATAAGGAAGTACCCAGTTTTGCTAGTCACACATTAGCATAAGCAGAAAGTTTAGCTGTAATATGGGCATTTAAGGAGTTTGAAAATTTTTGTGGGGTAAGAATACCAAAGTTTACTGTGACCATCAGTCTCCGTTGTTTCTTTTACGAGTAAACTACTGCACCGTAGATTAGCTAGGTGATGTCTATATTTATAAGAATTTGATTTTGAAGTAAGTTATATTAAAGGATGTCAAAATGTTATTGCAGATGACTTGTCCAGATTACCACAAGGTTTAGAGGAATTTGGTGAATTAACAGAGCAGGATGCAGAACTCAGAAAATTATTAAGGCAACAGTCTGATTACCATAAGTTTTGTAAGCAAATGAAAATTATACAAATGGAGTTAAGTCATGCACAATCTTAAGCAAGATGAGTGTGGAAAGGTAAGTAAATTGTATCAGGAGTACAAGGGCATTTTGTTTCATAGGAAACATGAAAAATCTGATCAACAGGGTGTGTGTATTCCTGAAGATCATACCAACATATTTCTAAGACACATCCACATGAAGTATGGGGACATTATGGAGTCGGTAAATGAACTGAAAAAATTGCAACACTTCATTATTTTCCAAATTTGAGAAGGCGGGTCCTACAGGTATTCAGAAAATGTGCAACATCTCAACAGTCAAAACAGTCCAAAGTGTCAAAATATACTGAGCTGCACCCAATACTCACAAAAAATCCTCTAGATTTAGTATCCCTGGACATAGCTGGTCCATATCCAAGAAGTAAAGGAGGAATTAGATATGTAGTAGCACTATACAATATTTTCTCGAAACATATTAAAATGTATGCCCTCAAAAATGCAACAGCCACTAATATAAGAAAAAGAACCGAGGGAGACTATTTGAGAAGAGTAGGTAAACCACAGATACTACTAACTGATAATGCTTCATATTTCGTTGGGCAAAAGTGTAAACAATCTATGACCTCACAGGGCATAAAGCACATATTAGTAAGCCTTTTTCACCCAGAAGCAAGCACAGTAGTCCGAGTCTTTAAAGAATTTAACTGGTTTATTAGGACATACACCCCTCACAAACCAGCCTGATGGGTAGAATACATAACTCCTTTCATGCAAGTTGTCAATAACCTTCCACATTCTTCAACAGATTTCACACCTAATGAATTGATGTTCCAGGCAAAACAAATGAATGAGTGGGAGTCGCCGATACCAAAGGAACCAACTTCAGAAATGACACTACAAGACAAAATCAAACAAGCCATGGTTACACTAGAAAACAGGCCCAAGTATAGAAGGAAAATTTATAACAAGAAACTGAAACGTGTTAACACAATTTTTTGAAGGGCAGCAAGTCCTCTTAAGGACACACCATAAATTGACAAAATTTCACAAATTGATTAAGAAGTGGCAATTACTCTACTCAGGACCATATGTAATTTCCAAAATGCCATACCCTGGGATGTACATATTAGCCTATGAGAAAACAGGGAGAGACAAGGCTCCACCCTCACAAAGATATAAAAGTCTTTATAGAATGATGAAGAGTGGTAACATTTCTTTTTATCACAAGATAATTGTACACAGTGAACATAATTCTAAGTGTAATTTTTCTTCTGGAGTGTATTTTAAGATAAATTAATGTGTATAGGCATATGTAAGTTCAACTATGGGATTTAACTTCTGAGGTCATCAGTCCCCTAGAACTTAGAACTACTTAAACCTAACTAACCTAAGGACATCACACACACCCATGCCCGAGGGAGGATTCGAACCTGCGACCATAGCGGTCGCGCGGTTCCAGACTGTAGCGCCTAGAACCGCTCGCCCACCCTGGTCATATGTAAGTCTTTTGATTTGCACACATAGGCATAAAAATTAACAGTAATGAGAAGTAATACACAGCTTCATGTGAAGCGAAAGTATAAACAAAATTAGCGTATCGCTCAGTTGTAGCGCACTCAACAATAAGTGCACAACCAAAATAGGAATGCAATATGTACCTAACCTAAATACAAAGTAAATGGAAATACTACACAAATACATCTACTGTCTAAGAACTAAGGAACCTGCTGACATATGTACACAGAAATTTAATTAAAGACTAAGCTATATATAAAATATTTACAACCAAAAGGAAGCATTACTTAAAACTATAAGAGACGTGTAAGCTAAGGATTTATGACTAAATACCATGAGAAATGTCAAATAATTTTCTTTGCAGGGTAAATGATCATAATGGGTAATAGAATAAATGAATGTCTCTGAATTTCAATTGAGTATGGAAATATCTGCCGACAGATGCAATAGCCAATGGCCACTGAGCTACATCATGCAGTTAGTTTTAAGTTCTTTCCTTTCAGTGACCAGTGCAATGTCACGGCGCAGAAAAAGAGAATTACGACAAGAGTAGCAGGTATTAGTCGTACAAACAATGTTGAGCCATGGGGCTGTAGGTGGGGAGGGAGAGCAGAATCAACCAAAGTTGAAAGACAGTGTATGACTCTGATCTGATATTCACTTGTTTTGGATGTCTGCCAACCTTTGATCTAATATAGGTGTTGTGCAATACTGCCACTGGTATTGTTGTTGTCAATCTGTGTTGCCTTTGGTGTGTTGAGTTTTATGTTGTGGGTAAATACTGTTTATAAAATTGATTCATAATGCGTAATGCTGGTCCTTCTGAGGAGTTATTAACTCCTTCCACTCCTAATTGGAAAGCGAGTAAAATGTTGCGTAGCCAAGCATGTAAAATAGTGCTTAATGTCATAAAGTGCTGAAAAGAAGAAAAAAAGCAGAAGAAATTGTTCCACCCCTTTCACAGGCAGGGAAGAGATCTGTTAAGTACACAGGACGAACTGTATCTAGTATGGAGAGAATGGTAAAATTTACGAAAACTAATCCTGGCGAGTCTCCAGGAATGCCAAAAAAGAAAAGGTTAGTTTAATTTAGTAGTCTGCTGTTCCACTTTCCTTTGGTAGAGCCCTCTACTGGATACTAATTTTTCTTTGCATGTGTCGTTGATTACACTTCAATGACTTTGTGTATAAGTACTGTATTGTATTTCGATATAGTAACTGTAGAATGTGATCAAAGTTTTGAAGAGGTGTTCCTTTCTATCCTTAATAGGAGACGTAGTAACATTCAAGTGGAACTGGATGAATTTGACAAGCATGTCATTCGTGACACGATAAGAGACTTTTATACAATGCAGAAAGTTGTTCCCAGTGTAACGAAACTGTTGCCAGTTCTGAGATCCAAGACAGGATGGAACTGGTGTGGTATTTTGCTTAGAACAATTTTGAATTCAATGGGTTTCATGTGGAAAACGTCTCAAAACAAGAGGACATTGTTACTCAAACATGAGGACATTGTGGAGTGGAGATCTCATTTTCTTGTCGAGATGAAAGCCGTTAGGGAGGCAGGAAGCAAAATTTTCTACCTAGATGAATTTGGCTCGATAACAATGTTACTTGCAGCAAATGTTGACAAAGCAAAGATGTGGTTGGTGTGACAGCTTGGGGAAGAGGTTCTAACAGATTAATAGTAGCATCTGTTGGTTCTAAGAATGGTTTTGTGAGGGCAGCTGAGCTCAAGTTCTTTGCCAGAAACAGCCAAGAAGATTACCATGGGCAGATCAACTCTAATAACTTCGAAAAGTGTTTGAAGAAATGATATTCCTTCCCCCTAACTCAGTTATTGTGTTAGACAGTGTGTCCTATCACAGTAGGCAGCTGGAAAAACCTCCCACAGACTACGATTCCAAGGTGGAAATGCTTGAATGGCTGAGGAAAAAAAACATGGAGTCCAATGCGAGCATGAGAAAGGAGGCTCTCTGCTCATTAATTCAGCTACATAAGCCTGTGGATAAATGCTGTGCTGTCGACATGTTGGCCACAAGCAAAAGTCACAGAGTGATACACTTGCCATCCTATAACTGTGATCTAAATGCATTCGAATTTGTGTGGGCGAAAGTAAAGGAACAAAATGTCACTGGAGACATGTCTACAGAAAATCTCCTTAAACTTGCAGATGATTCCCTTATGTCAGTCACTGAAGATGACTGAACAGGCTACTGTCAACTGATAAAAGTCTATCTATAAAATGAAACATAAATGTATCATATGATTGTAACGTATTATGATAATGTATATGTAATTAATTTGTATATGTGATGTGAATGAAGATAAGTTGAAGCTAACAAACAAACTGTAGTAACAGAACCCAGTTAATGAGAATTTATGATGTTTTAAAACTTAAGAAATTTATGTTCATAGTATAAGCAATAGATGGAATGTCAGCTATAGGTATAAGCTATCATGTTATGTATAGTGTTGTAACTCAATACTTGTATGAATTTTCATTGGAAACGAACCTCTATATGAAGAAATGAATTTTAAAGACAAGCAATTTATACAATGTTTTGGGCAGCTATATGAGTCCTTTAACAAGTGGATCATCAAGTGTGGTGACATGAACATGCATGTGCAATGAAATAACTTCTGAGTATTGTGGCTCATGATGCTTGACACATCGACAAGTGAACTATAGTTGTTCAAGCCGGTACTTAACTCATCGATGGATGTTGTTGGTCGGGGTTTTCTCCACTGAAAATGCGAGGATGATGGGTATAATGACACTTGGGAAATAAAAATGGAGATCTTCTGCCACAGCATTGGATTTTGAACAATAACCACACTCCCACTGCACCCAGAATGAAGACAAATGACACGGCAATTGTTCGATATGTGACACTCAGGTGAAAGTGTGACACTCAGTGTGAAATCAACACTAAGAAAGCAAGTGCATGCATGTGTGACGGTAGCATCTAGCACATTGACCGTTAGCATCTAGCTCTTAGTCGCCAAAATCGGCCAGTGCACCAGCGCAAAATCCGGCAATGAGAATGAAGCAAACTGAACATTATTGTTAGTGCACTAAATTCAAATATGTAATAGACAATCAATATTATGTATAGACGGAAAAAGACCTGAGAGAATTAGGGTCTCCAAATCTACTTGATAGAAATGAAATCAGAAAAATCACAAACACTCGGGGTTTTGAGGAAGAAGAGAGAAAAACTAACCGACATACATGGTCTACGCAACGAAAGCTAGCCCATTTGTTGTTTATGAAGGAATACTGGGCGAAAAGGAAGGCCAACAAATGTTGATTATGCGTGGTCCTAAGTGATCCATCCGCGAAGGAGAGGAAGAAGATTATGTATATAATATTTTAGTTTCTTGTAGAATTCTAACATACATGCGATAATCCATTCCATTAAATAAAAAATAAGCCGACAATAAAGGGCATCAACCCCTATCTAAAAAAAAGAAAAACACTGTATGTCTCCATACTGTGTCAATGTACAGTGTGGGGGCAATTGTGTAGGTACATGATGAAAGATCCCAGGATATCATAAAATTAATATTTAATTAAAAACAAAAAATGAAACAACGATCAACCAGAAGAGGTGGCAAAGATGTTAATTATGAATGTTCTGTAAGGTGCATACAAACGAAAAAACATTCATTAAATTGTTTTTACATTCTCTTTCATATGTAGAGGGCGATGGAGATGTGTGGTTTTAAATATGAAGTATTACAAGTTCTATGTATCGTATGTGTGCATGAATAATAGTATATTGGACAACGGTGTGAAGTACTTTTTATTTATTGAAGTGAAGTGAAAACCATATAAGGAGGACTTTCTTGATTATGACAAGCACCAGTGTCCTCAGAGTCTGCTGCCTGCAAATTCAATTGAAATGTAAGCGAAGTCAGATAGCCAAGAAAAATTCAAATAAGCACAGAACATTTCTAATAACGCAGTCGTATTATATCCTACAGAAATGTGTCTTCATATACATATCTAATAATATTTAGAAACAATATTTTATTTTTTATTAATACAACACAATGTGCCCATGCGGAAATGCAACTCACACTCACATGAGCACACATTGTAACAACAGGACATGACTGAATTAATGAAACTGAGGTACCTGGAACACAATGATGTTGAAATACACTATACAATCCCCATTTTATATTTTTCAGTGGACTAACACAAAAGGCATAAAATGCAGGAAAGTGTAAAATAAGGGAACCAGGGAAACAACATGTGAAAATGTGCTCTTTATATTGTTCAAAATACAAAATGAAAACAATTTAAATTTTGACTATTAAAAAAAATCGAAAATACATGTTTTTGTTTCTTTTTAACAGCAATTAGCTCCACTTGTCTAACCGCAATATACAAAGCACCAATCAGAAAGACAGTGGTCGAGTGACAGACAAACACAAGTGTCGGTTTCCCTCTTCGTTCCGTTCATGTCCAATGATGTAAATGAAACGTGGAAGCAAATGTCTTTCATGAATCACATTAAAAAGATACATTTGTCTTCTAATGTGAGACTTGTTATTGATAACCATAAAATTACACTAAATATAACTAATAACACAATATTTATTAAAATGCTTACGTTGGCAGCCTTCATAAACACAGAACAATAGAGATGAAATCTACAGTTTGTTGCTGATAAGGAGGTCTCTTGGGTGAGGGACACCATGGGTAAAAAAGAAGGTGGAATTTGTCATCATGTTATGGAGCATCTTGAGAAGAATTATTAACATCTGACATGTCATACAAACCTGGAACTGTGCGCCTAGTACAGATTAATGTATTTCACATGGAAGTAATAACGACTCTTGAAAACCCATTAGAGAGACGGCCATCTTCAAAAGTGGTGTTTATGAACAATATATGATTGTGAAATTATATTATAGATGTTGTAAGACAGCACAATGAGCAGAAGGAAGATTGCTACTAGAGTCACTACTGACAGATCCTGATTATCATTAAGCTCGTGACTCAGCATACTTTCCCAACCTTCCAAACAATGCGAACCTATAATACAGATGACCGTGACCCAACACATCAACACAGAAAAGATTGCTTACCATGCTAACGCTATGTTACATGATCAATAGCTTAGCGCACAGTCTGCATTTTTTGCTTCATTCCAAGGATGACTTTGAATGTGAATAGGATGCACTGTTTGCAGAAATCTGAATGAGTAACAAAGTTAAAAGTCATGACAGCATCAAAGAAAACTTAAAAGTGCAGTAAATGTTGTAACATGGAATCATTAATTATGGGAAAGCATTGTATTGACAGAATAGGATTTCTATAGGACCAATTAAAATGAACATAAAAAGTGAGAAAACATAAAAACATGGTTTTATTGTAGTAAAATTACAGTGAAATATCCAAAAATATATGTAACAAATGTTAAAACATACATTTACAAACCTCACACACAGAAACCTGACAGCAATTGTATGTAAATATCCAGGAGTCATGTTAGTATCAAAATCCAACCTGTATTTAAAAAGTTATAAGCATTTTCAACTTTATTTTAGGGAGGTATTTCATGCATTTTAGCAATGATAAATATTATTTTAGCATGTTTATTATTTTGAAAAGATTGTAAAACTGTAAATTGAAGTTATGTAACTTGTTTTAGAAAACAAACCATCTTTTAGTTGTAAAGCCGAAAATTACTGTTTTGAAGAATGAATGTATTTATATTTCAATTACCATAAGGTATGTAAGGACCAGTGGCAGCTGCCCTAGCATGGCTAGTATTGCTGCAGATTTTCTAGGGTCAATGTTACATCATCTTTGTGGTGCAAATAAACAAGTTATCAAGTAAATTTTCATTTCAGCCACATCATTTATTAGATCTGATTAACACAAGTCACTCCTGACACACACAGGGCCTAAGACTTTCTTTCAAAGGGGGATAATTGCAACAAAGAAATACACATCTCCATTTATGAATTTCAAGAAACTGTATGTTAAGTATTGAGTTGAATAGTCTTGGTAGCTGTAAAGGGTAGTCATGTTCTAATTTGACTGGAATCACTGTGATAATACAGATACATTTAAATTTGGTGAATTGAGCTGGGACACATTGAAAATCATCAAGACAGTCTTGTTTGTCATTTCTAAGTTTCAGGTACCAGCGCATCACAAAACAAACTTCAAAATTTTAAAAAAGAAGAATGATGATAATTATAATATTAATTGTTATATTGTTACTATTATCATTATTTTTATTATTATTATTTTGAGAGTGTTATGCAAAATCGTTCCATGGAAAGGCAGAGAAAAGAGGCTAAAACTATTTTTATGTAATTATTACAACAATATTTTTGAGTAGATAAAAAGTTTTGTTCTGGACTACTTAATAAACAAACAAAAGAATTATCCAGAAAAAAGGGGGCGATTAAAATCAATGGACTGACAAGTGATCTAAGTAACAGTTTAGGTTGTAAAATCAAATCATCAAGAAACAGTTTCGCTGGTAAGCAATGAAATTAAAAAGTGAGAATCGAGATTTTATCATCGGACTAAGAAAGGAATGTCCAGTTTTATGTTAGAGGTAGAAGTGGATGGTTTTTTAAATAATGACGATTTGTGTACATCATAACTTTACCTGCTAGCGACAAAAATTTACATGCACAGCCATCACATCTCCAGTAGTAACGACCCGTATGTACAACAGAGACTGAGCATGCCAGCAGTGCTAAAGTCGGATATATATGTTTCGAGGTTTCCTTAGTAAATAAAACACCACTATACAGGGTTATTACAAATGATTGAAACGATTTCACAGCTCTACAATAACTTTATTATTTGAGATATTTTCACAATGCTTTGCACACACATACAAAAACTCAAAAAGTTTTTTTAGGCATTCACAAATGTTCGATATGTGCCCCTTTAGTGATTCGGCAGACATCAAGCCAATAATCAAGTTCCTCCCACACTCGGCGCAGCATGTCCCCATCAATGAGTTCGAAAGCATCGTTGATGCGAGCTCGCAGTTCTGGCACGTTTCTTGGTAGAGGAGGTTTAGACACTGAATCTTTCACATAACCCCACAGAAAGAAATCGCATGGGGTTAAGTCGGGAGAGCGTGGAGGCCATGACATGAATTGCTGATCATGATCTCCACCACGACCGATCCATCGGTTTTCCAATCTCCTGTTTAAGAAATGCCGAACATCATGATGGAAGTGCGGTGGAGCACCATCCTGTTGAAAGATGAAGTCGGCGCTGTCGGTCTCCAGTTGTGGCATGAGCCAATTTTCCGCGGGCTACGCGTGAAACTTGGTTCAACCGTTTCTTCGCTCACTGCAGGCCGACCCGCTGATTTCCCCTTACAGAGGCATCCAGAAGCTTTAAAATGCGCATACCATCGCCGAATGGAGTTAGCAGTTGGTGGATCTTTGTTGAACTTCGTCCTGAAGTGTTGTTGCACTGTTATGACTGACTGATGTGAGTGCATTTCAAGCACGACATACGCTTTCTCGGCTCCTGTCGCCATTTTGTCTCACTGCGCTCTCGAGTGCTCTGACGGCAGAAACCTGAAGTGTGGCTTCAGCCGAACAAAACTTTATGAGTTTTTCTACGTATCTGTAGGGTGTCGTGACCATATGTCAATGAATGAAGCTACAGTGAATTTATGAAATCGCTTCAATCATTTGTAATAGCCCTGTATGTGGGCACTTGATTCACGAGCCCATCTCTCTTCCACTAGCAGCATGAAAGAAAGGTTCATACCAAAAAGAATAATTCAATCACTGAATTTCATCGCAGCATCATTCGTGAGATTTCGGAGATATAGCACCAAGAAAGGAAAGAACCAGTATGTCATCAAACAGAAGAGCAAACTCCGTTGCTGCAGTTTCTAAGTAAAGTGGAATCGTCAGTAAAGCAAGATGGGACATGTTAAGGAGATGCATCATATGGAGCAAGAATAATAAACGAAAGTAATTGTGTTACTATTGTAAACAATATGATATGAGACTGTACGTTGTGTCTTGTTTTGAAATATATTGCACAAAAAAACTTATTGAAAAGTGCTTCTTTGTAATGTTGTCTAATTTTAGCAACTTTGCCAATAAATAACATTCAAAGTACACTGCATTTTAAGAACTTACTGGCGAGTATAAACGCACATAAACCAGCACTAATATCGACTCAGAGAAGCAGGCACTGCAGTCCTCAGCACCACATTGTGCCCAGCCTGGCAATCACTGATGTATGGCTCATCCAGACCAAACATGCATTTGCACACTGTTATGGCACACTCAGCAGTGAAAGGGTTAAAGACTCCAGGGTGTATACATTCAATTGTGTACGATACGTCTGGAGAGCACAGAGCCCCAAGTTTATGTGGATCTTACAACCAAAATTTCTATTTCCAGAGCCACATCCATCCTCTAACCATCCTGTGAATCTTTCAAGTTATCATATACTGTCATGCACTCCTTCTTCAATAGGTATTAGGGTTACATGTAGTATGATATTTCAAGATAGCAGTTATACTGTGAAGTGCCCAAAAGTCATGCACACAGTGTCCATAATTGAAGTTCCAGATTCAAAAGACTGTAGATAGAGAATCAATGCTTGGGACAATGATTGAACAGCATATTATTGATGCAGGTGGAAACATCACAGAACGAAAACAATTAATCAAAATTTAACCAATAGATGGCGCTGTAAGCACCTTACCGTAAAGGGGGTCAGCTACAAATGACAGACGAATCGCAATACGCCACCTGTGGTTTGAGTTTTACATCACACCACATGTACTGTTCGGTGTGCATGACTGCACACATTTGGCAGTCAACAGTTATGGCACGGTTAGTTGGGTATGCCCATCCACTACAGTAATGTTGTACAACACCAGTTGGAAAAAATTGATTTCATAATTATCCCGAGACCAAAAACCACAGAAAAAACAAATGACACTGATTTCTAATTGTCATGAGACTGGCATAAGACATATTCAATATGCTGGCCAATGTTTTCTACCACAAGCTGAAATCAAGAGAATGTCCTGTGGGTCATGTTCAGATTGCATTGCGCAAGGCATGCCTCCAATTCAGTTTTGTCTGTAATTGGAGCACTGAAGAAATCTTTCACATAACGCCACAGCCAGAACACACACAAATTAAGATCACGCGATTTGGATGGCCAGGCTGAAGCGAAATGACGACTGATACTTCTAGCATTTCCAAAATGCCTCTGCAGCAGCCGCTTCACTGATTGTGCAATGTTCACAGTGTATAATTTTGCAAAAAATTATCTTCCCCAAACGTTCACACTGTTGAACGGCTGGAATGACATTCAACCACAAAGGACTCTCATAGCATCTATTAGTTATACTACAGGTAACAGGATCTGCAGCACTTATCACCTCGAAAAAATACAGCCCTATGACAAACACTGCTGTCAATCCATACCACACAGTCACCTCTGGAGAATGGAGTGGTGCTGGCTGATGCACATGTGGATTTTCTGTTGCCAATATCTTGCAATTATGTTTATTGATAAATTCTTGGAAATGGGATACTTCTGTCCACAGGCTGTTCCAGGGTCATTCATTGTCCACTTCCACATGAGCAAGAAATTCCAAACTGCAAATCTGTCTTCCTGGCAGGTCATCAGAAAGCAACACCTGAACATAGATGATTTTGCATAGATGGCAATGCAGGATGTTTTGCAGAATTTTATGCACCATGCTTGCAAGCATGTCCAATGTGTGGGCAATTCCCTGTTGTAATGGGACACCCTTTTCTAACATAACCTATTTCTTTTATATAGAAGTAGCTGATACCAGGATTCATCCCGAATCCGGTATAGGTGAACATTCAGGGCTGTTTCACTGAAAGCATTTGATTTGATTTTGTGTACGATGTATTAAATTTCAGACTAAAATGTATAAAAAGAACTTAATTTGTTACACGCTGTATGTATGGTTAAAATTACTCTTCTTTTAAAAATATTTCAAATTAGAAATTCTGGCATACTTAAAATTCATATTATTAATTGCACAATCAGGCATTAATTATTAAATGTATTTATGGATTCATTTATAAAATAATAATGTGGCTTAGTAAACATTCTTCTTTTGTCAAGGAATTATGTAAATTCTGTTGCTTTGTAAACTCTTTGGAATATTGTGAGTACTACAGAATGTAAGTAGTAGTGGGTATGCCTATGATGAAGACAGACGTATTTACAAATATGAGGCGTGTTTTTTAAGTAAGTACCGTTTTAAAATTAAAAAAAAGACTTGCTGAGATATCTCAATAATTTTATTTTTACATGAAAGCCTGTACCTTAATCTACTTTTCTACATAATTTCTGTCAATATTGAGGCACTTGTCATAACACTGTACCAGTTTTTGAGAAGTCTGCCGCCCGACTTGGTAACCACTGCATCACCACTGTTTTGACTTCGTCATTGTCTTGAAGACGCTGACCGCCCAGGTGTTTCTTCAAGTGCAGGAACAGATAGTAGTTACTGGTCGCAAGATTGGGGCTGTACGGAGGATGATCCAGAGTGTCCCATCGAAAAGATGTGATGAGATCTTTGGTCTGATTCGCCACATGTGGACGGGCATTCTCTTGCAGCAAAATGATGCCCCTGCTCAACTTGCCATGTCTTTTGTTCTTAATTGAATGGTGCAGATTGTGCAGTGTCTTACTAAAGCTGCTGCATTGACTGTCTCATTACGAAGCAGAAATTCCACAAGCAATACTCCTTTTCTGTCTCATAAAACTGTGCACATGATTTTCCGGGCAGAAATCGTTTGCTTAAACTTCACTTCTCTGGGTGAATCTGAGTGCCGCCATTCCATGGAGTGTTGCTTTGATTCTGGTGTGACGTAGGCCACCCACGTTTCATCACCCGTAACAATTTGGCTTAAGAAATCATCACCGTCATCGTGGGACCGCTCAAGGAAAGTCAATGCACTGTCTAAACGTTTAGTTTTGTGCACATCCGTCAACATTTTCGGTACCCAACATGCACACAATTTTCAGTAATTCAAGTGCTTGTTCACAATGCCATACAAAACGCTATGAGGAACATTAGGAAGGTCATCCTGCAAGGAGGAAATCATAAAGTGTCTGTTTTCTCTCACTTTATTGTCCACTTCCTGCACCAAACTTTCATTAACGACCAAAGGACGCCCACTCCATTGTTCATCATGCACATTTGTGCGGCTATCTTTAAATGCTCTCACCCACTTTCTTACCATTCCATCACTCATAATGTTGTCACCGTAAACTGCACAGATCTCATGATAAATATCGATCGCTTTTAGGCCTTTAGCACTAGGAAATCTTATAACAGCTCGTACTTCACAGTCGGTGGGACTCACGATCATCGGAGGCATCTTAAAAGCTCAGTACACAATGTAAACAAATAATTAGACTGTAATGGCATCAGTGTGTAGACAACCGATGTAGGTACCCAGTGCACATGTGCAGAATGCCGACCGCAGCGCTGTGGCAAAACGGTACTTACTTAAAAAACACGCCTCGTATATGATCGACAGTAACTGTCATTTGGAATATTAAGTGGAAATTGCAAAAACGGTGTGATATTGAAAAATGTGACAAAGAATAAAATTCAAGAGTAGTACAAGCACATCTTCTTCAGTTATTTAGTCATCAGGAACCAACAACGTTAAATCAGAATTTCAGCTGCAAGAATGTACCTCTAGACACAAGAACTGGAGCCAACAAGATAAAATGAAGATAAGCAAAAAAAATTTTCTTTGGAATATCTTTAGCCTAAAGAAGCTTTCATAATTTGTACAGAGACAGAAAATTTTAATAGTGATGTGTGGGAGGGTAAGATTACAAGTGTGGGTATACGCCAGGATCTGTTGACTGAACGTTTGTCTGTTGCAGAAGAAGCAAAAACACATTCGTATCATTTGCAGTTCATATGTAATTCCAATCACTCGATGAAAGAAGACCCTAAGAGCTGCATAACAAAGCCAGATCAACAGTGATGAGATAATATCAACAATGACGGACCGGATGAATTGAAAGAGAACTTTAGAACTACGATGAGGGACATCAATAAGAGAAAAGACAAGTACAAACTATTTGCGAAATTAATTTTTTTTTCATTGACTCATGTGATTGCTAAGAAAATGAATAGAGACAAGGGTGGTGATGTAGATATGAAAGCAGTAGGATCCAGCCAGAACATGTTTGAACCAAGTGATAGTGTAGTTAACAAAGAAACAGTCAAAACCGATATTTTGCAGTTGATTTTAGCAAAATTACAGGAAATGAAGATGGATAACATTAGCAAATTTAGTGCAGTTAATGATCAGCTAACCAAAATAAAAACAGATACCAATAGCAAATTTAGTGCAGTTAACTGAAATAAGGACGGACAATGGTAAAAAATTTACTTCACGACAAGGACAATTAAAACGACCTAAAAACTGAAAACAATTGTAAAATGGACAGGGTAAAATACCAAATGCACCAGGTTTCCGAGCTAATACATGGGTTGTCAGATGGATTAAGAAGTGTGAATGAAAAAAGTAAATGTATTAGAAAATAAATTTATTGTTTTGGAAAATGAGTGAGTTACACAATCCACAAATCGGGAGAAGAATGTTAATGATGTCAGAGTTCAACAGAAGGCCGTAGAGGAAGAAATGGAACAGAACTGTAGCAGGTTAGATCAAAAGATATTAAATGTTGAAAACAGTATGCTAACTAATGTAAATGTTTTAGATCAAACAATTTCAGTAGTTCAGGAAAATTGCATTCACAACAATCTGTATTCAAATAATGCTATTGCGTGGTCCAACATTCCGATCAAAAGTTTTCCATCAGACAATTTACATCCAGTGGATTTTCTATACCACCGTAGAGATAGTTTTGTGTCAAGCATGAGTGACAATCAAAAAATTAAATTTGTCAAAAAATGTCTTGAAGTCGAAGCTCTGTCTTGGGTAAATTTAAATTTAAGTCAGTGGGAAAGATACCAAAGTTTAAAAAAATGTTTTTTTAAATAAATGTTAGTCAGGAGCTGAACAAGGGAGAATTAAAAGTGAATTTCTGAGCCGGCCGCTGTGGCTGAGTGGTTTTAGGTGCTTCAGTCCGGAACAGTGCTGCTGCTACAGTTGCAGGTTCAAATCCTGCCTCGGGCATGGATGTGTGTGATGTCCTTAGGTTAGTTAGGTTTAAGTAGTTAAGTGTCTAGGGGACTGATGACCTCAGACGTTAAGTCCCATAGTGCTCAGAGCCATTTGAACAATTTTTTGAATTTCTGAATGTTCCAAATTGTAGGAATAGGGACAGTACCCTGAAAGAGTTCTGTAAGAATCAACTTAAGAAATTAACACACCTTGACAAACCATTTGATGTAATGACATTGACTGATGCACTATAAAGGAGATTACCAGAAAGGTTGCAGTGAGATTTAGTACACGGACCTGGTGATTGCCTTGAACAATTTTTATGGTATGTTTACAGGGTAGGTAGGGCAGTTGAAAGAAGCATGTACCATAATAATTGAAATGATAGAGATCACAATGGTAATAATTACAGAAACAGAGATAATGGTAATTTCTATCAGGGTCAAAATGGTAACATAGACAGAAATTTTGAACCTCAGCAGAATAGGAATAGCGGGGATAACCATCGTCAATTTAACAGAAGAAATAATCATAGAGGTGGCCACTCAGGAAACGGCGGTCCATCTCAATTAAGGTCCACAGTTTTTTGGTGAGGAAACACCAAGTACAGGACCCCCAATGTACACTTACAATTAGAAAATAACAACAGTATTAATAATGTGGTACAGGCATCTTAAGTTGAGCAGAAGGGACATCAGATTTCTCATTTATGTCTTGATCAAAAGTTTTGGGATATTTTGTTTAATTATGGTGATGCAGGTGCTAATCACAAACCAGAACGTGAGAGTAATGAGAATTTTGATGTAGTGTGTACAATGATTTCTTCTCTTGGTCAGAAAACAGTGTTATTGACGTGTGTAAAACAGGTGATGGCTGTACTGGATCTGAATTAGGTGATATTTTTATGTAGACGTGAACGAGAGCTGTGAAATAAATGAGATTGGTAAGTCTGAGACTGGTAGCATATGGCAAATGAATGTAGGTGGGGTGTGTGACTTTGATGGTGATGATACTTGGGTTGTTACTGATGTTGATGAAGTAATTTTAGAAGAATATGATGATAATGATTATCAGGTGTTTGTGGAGTTTAAGAATAATTAAGTTTCAGAGTTATTTGTAAATACAGCTAAGGTAAGTGATGTATGTGACGCTGTACGTGAGAGTCAAGGAATACCAGTCCAATTGAAGCAGTTTTTCCTTAATGTCATGCTGTGAAATGATCCAGACAGTAAAGGTGAGTTATCTGTAAACCTACAGAACAAAGTTGAAAACTTTTTGAAATTTGTTTGGGACCAAATAGAAAATATTGTAGATAAATTTGCATTCTGGAGTAAGTTAGCTGTGGTAAGTCAAAATTTGTATCCAGATTGGTGGAATGAAGTGAAACAAGATCTAAGTAGGAAGTGTGATTTTGACAGCAATATATTTTGTTTCTTCTGTAATAAGTAATGTTGGTTGTGCTATGTAACCATTCCGGTGTGTGCAATCTTTACCTGACAACATGAGTAACCAAGGTAATGCTGTGATACCAGTTAAGTTGATAAAACTCTGCAAAAACAGTGTGGATGTAGCATTTGATGAAATTGAAAGTTATATTTTACATAAAGTGTCTAATAGCAGAGATGATAATTCAGGTTTTGGGTGTCCTTACATTAAGATTAAGATTGATCAGTGGAAAGGGAACTGTTTGTTTGATACAGGGAACCTGGTTTGTGGTATATCTGTACAATTTGTAGACAAGATTAAATATAGTAAGAATTTTGTGGAAATGCCCATTGTAGGTGTAAAGATAAGAGGAGCTACAGGTAAGCAAAGAAAACTGTTAATATCTCAGGTACTTTTAACGTTTAGTATAGAGGACAAGACCTATGAACATGGATGCATAATGATCTTTAGTCTAGAAGAAAATATTCGCTATGCCTGTAGATTTGTAAAACTATATAATTGTGTTTTGTTTGTCTTTAATTTAGTAAGTAAGATGATGTGATTCCTAAAGTTCTGTCTTACCTGTTGACTGGATTGAAATGTATGATACATTATATAGTTGTGTTCTGTAATATATATGTGCTTTAGAATATGATACATATATGTCATTAGACTAAATGAGTAGATCCTTTTGCAATTTTGAAATGGGACAATCACAATTTGTACTTCAAAAATTAGTAACAGTATCTGAGCATATCTGTGTGTACCTTATCAGTCCATTCTTTTATTGCATTTAACTCTGCTTATTAATGTTTAATAAGTGAACACTTTTTAATTTCACCTGACATAAATCCCATATAATCGACTTTGAAAAGTTACTAATAAGAACATATGTCGTGTGATGTGAAGGAGGTATTGAACAGCAAATTTAGTACACAAACCAATGTTTCAGAATTTGATGTGAATGCTAGACAGGAAGTTACCTATCCGTTGGAGTGTGGGCAGATCCACTCCCCACTCTGCTATATGGCTGTACCCTGCTGGACCCAATCAACTTTCAAGAGATTGTGGGTGCTGGGTAACGTACTCAAGCATCTGTCGACTGGATCTGTGTTGTGACTGATATTTGTGAAACGTTAGCCAAAACTGCTAAAGACAGTGTTATTCAGCATAAATGTATGTTTTTTCAAGCAAGGTGATAGACTTTCCAATGCATTATGTAACTTTAAATCACTATGTATTTTTTTTTTTTTTTTTATCAGTTGTAAACTAATGTTCTAGGTGTTTGGTGCACCTAGGTTAGTTTGCATGGACGATTGGTAAATAGTGTGGAAGACATTTACTAGTGTGGACAATATAACAAGATGTATACATATCTGCTTTCATAGACTGATTTTGGTTCTCAAGTTACTGGATTGTGTCTTCATTCACAGCTAACTAGGACTGTTTACATGTACTCGTATTTATCCTGAATATTACAATATTGTATCTGATTGGAACTTGAGTTGTGGACACACTCATAGTTACTCTTAGCATATGATTGAACTTATCGACATGATTATGAACTTTATTCATTTTGTTGTGTGGAAACATGTTTTGCTGGTTTGTACCTGGTGTGGTTTGGATTCTTGGGACGATCCCCACAACGCAAACTTAGGCCCTAATATTTTTCCATTACTTTGTTCTTTCATGAGTCAACATATCCTTGAATACTCTGGTTTATGAGGCTGATTGATTCCTACTCATGATGGAGTACATTCTTCTTGTCTGTACCCGTTGTGGTGAGTTTTTTCAACTCCACCCGCTTGTCATTCACTTCGGCTCTGAAATTTTCTCTCCTCCCTTTTGAAGATCTTGAAGGTTTAATTGTATGGATGTTAATGTACAATTTATAATTCTAGTAATTTACATTCTCTCTGTATTTATTTCTATAGTTTAATGGTATAATACTGTAGTTTTGACCTAGTATTATTTGTCTTGTGACAGTATGTTCCAGAGATCAGAAAATCTGAATACCATGTCCTGATGTATGTATAGATTATGATTTGTACAGTAGATATTTTTCATGTGTTATCTGTAATATGTTACGTATCAGATACTTCTATACATCTATCTGCTATCCTGGTCATCATTATGTACACCATTTGACAAACCTTGTAGTCTGTCACAAAATATTGTAAACACCCTGTTCCCAAATTTTGTGAGGGGGATATTGTAATGGGACATCCTTTTCTAACATAACCTTTTTTAATTTATTTGTAGAAGTAGACAATACCAGAATTTTTCCTGAGTCTGGTATAGATGAATATTCTCAGGTGTTTCACTGAAAGAATTTCATTTGGTTTTGTATACGATGATTAAATTTCAGACTAAAGTTTGTTACACACTGTGCGTACAGTTAACATTATTCTTCTTTTAGAAATACTTGAAATTAGAAATTCTGGCATACTTAAAATTCATATTATTAATTGCACAATCTGGCACTAATTATTAAACTTATTTCTGGATTCATTTATAAAATAAAGATGTGGCTTAGTAAAGATTTTCTTTTGTCAAGAAAGTAAACTCTGTTGCTTTGTAAACTCTTTGGAATATTGAGAGGACCACAGAATGTAAGTAGTAGTGGGTATGCCTCTGATGGGGACATGTATTTATATGATTGACACTAACAATGTCATTTAGAGTATTAAGTGGAAATTGTAAAAACGGTGTGATTATTGAAAAATGTGACAAAGAATAAAATTCAAGAGTAGTACATGCAAATCTTCATCAGTTATTTAGTCATCAGGAACCCACAACGTTAAATCAAAATTTCGGCTGAGAGAAGGTACCCCTAGACACAAGAACTGGAACCAACAACAAGAGAAAATGAAGATAAGTAAAAAGTTTTTCTTTTGTACATCTTGTGTCTCAAGAAGCTTTCAAATTTGTGCACAAACAGAATTTTAATAGTGATATATGGGAGGGTAAGATTACACTGTGCTCTGCGTGTGTGCACACCACTGCTTGATCCCTCCTGCAGTGCTGTGACCACATCGTCAGCAGATGTTGGATCAACTGCTTTCCTCCCTTTGACTCACTTCAAAAGAACCTGTCTTTTCAAATTTTATAATCATTTTCTCCATACCCTTAGCAATTATGAGACCAGTGACTTTTCTCACACCGCTCAGTGTCCGGAACTTCACCATGGCTACTGGCGCAGTCGGAAAGTGTTTTACCAGCAGAGCACTATCCTTGATGAAGACAGTACTGTTTAATGTTAGGTGTCTCAGACACCAAACATACAACAGTGGCGTGCAGTGCATCTGTTGGTGTGCATATTCTGACACAGTAACATCTACTGGTCAATTTTTTTTTTTCCATGACCCCCCTCCCGCATCAATAACAAACTGTTCAAATTTGACATCATTCTGAGCAGTGGTTCTCTTTCAAAAGCATTTTGAAACTGGATTTTAGTTATGGACATACTGTACATATGTAAACATATTTTTTGAAAAGGGATTTGTATCCAACTGGTTGAGGCAAAGAGACGTTGAAACACGATTATACTAAAGCTGTTTTGCACTAATTTGATTGAAAGACAGGTTTACATTTCTGCTTATAGAGTGAAGAAGTTCTCTTGCATTTTGAGAAGATACTTGTTTTGGCTGTCTTTGAGGAGAAACTCTTTTTTTTTACATTATCTATGTTGAGAGTTACTGTGCTGTTTGGTTTCATTAAAATTGCATAAACACAAATTCTTGCATTACTTGTGGAATATTTGTACTTTATTAGGAAGTCAGATAGATCTGTTTGTTTACTACTGTCATTTTAAAGATCACTGGGCAACAAATGAATGTAACTAATATATCATGAGCACTGAAAGATTTGTTTTGAGGAGAGAATTAAGAAAAAACAGATTTTTTTTAAAAGCTATTTTTTTTCAAACTGTTTACAAAACAACCTTGTTCTCTTTAAAATATTCGCCATTATAACTAACACATTTGTTCCATCAGTGCTTCCACTGTTCGAAACATATTTTGTAATCATCTTTAGAAATGGCTCACAGCTCCTCCCTCCTTTTTTTTTTTTCCTTGACTTCTTCAATGCTGTCAAATCAGTGTTCTTTCACGTCCCTTTTCATTCATGGAAATAAGGAAAAGTCGCACAGAATCAAGTCAGGTGAGTAAGATATGTGGGGCAGTGAGACCATGCATTTTTAGCCAAAAACTGTCTAACAGAGATGGCTCTGCGTGCAGGTGCATTGTCGTGGTGGAAGAAATCTTCCTTTAAAATTTGCTGAACCAAGCTCTAAGATAACCCACTAATCTCTGACAGTTGATCAATTGTCTGTCGACAGGCTGTGAGCGCAAGCTCCCCCTGATCTGAGCAACTTCTCTCTGAACTGGAGTAACATTTGAAATAGTTTCAAACAATGGAAAATCCAGGATGGAATGTAATAACATATGAAAAGGAAAGTTACTACTCACCATATGGCAGAGATGCGGAGTCACTGACGGGCACAACAAAAAGACTGTCCCAAATTAATAAACCTTTCGGCCATTAAGGCCTTCATCAAAAACAGATGTAGATGCGCAAATGCAACTCACACACACGACCGCAGTCTCAGGCAATTGAAACCACACTGTGAGCAGCAGACCAGTGCATGATGGGTGGGGGTAAGGAGGAGGCTGGGATGGGGAGGGAGACGGATAGTATGGTGGGGGTGGTGGAGAGTGAAGTGCTGCAGGTTAGACTGAGGGCAGGCGAGAGGTGGGGAGGGGTTGGAGGGGGTAGGGGGAGGGGAAGAAGAGGAAAAGGAGAGAAGTAAAAAGACTGAATATGGTGGTGGAATGACGGGTGTATAGTGCTGGAATGGGAACAGGGAAGGGGCTCAATGTGTGAGGACAGTCACTAACAAAGGTTGAGGTCAGGAGGGCAGTGGGAACGTAGGATGTATTACGGTTTGTTCAAGATGGTCGCGAGTGTAGAAGTGTGTAACTCTAATAAGAGAAAAAGTTACATTTATGAGCTAAAAAAGGGAGTTTGTGAGAATTGTAACGTCGAAATAACAAATTTAAGAGAACGAGTTTCAGTTCTACAATTCTTAGTCAACACTTTAAGAAGCGAAATCACCACACTCAAGAATGAAAATCGGGGACTACGGTCGAAAAACAAATCAAGTGAAGTGACACCTGACGAAAGGTACAAATCGACCGAGTGGAAAGAAGTAAAACACAAGGTAGGACTTTAGCTGGAAAAATAACAATGAACTTTGCAACAGCAGTTACATTTACGGACAAAAACAAATACAGTGTTCTGCACCCCAGTGACGGTGTTGAAGACAGTGTAAATGATCCAGACCTTGCAAAAGACAATGCACTGAAAACGAATAATCACTTTGAGAAAAATGATGATAAACGGGGAACATCAGGTAAAAAGAACAGCGTGCTTTTTCTAACAGACAGTCATGACAGGAATATATCTAGTATGTTTCGAGAAATAAATTGAGACATAGCAGTGACCAGTGTTATCAAACCCGTAGCAGGAACTAAACACGTTTTAGGCACTAGCGTTCAAACAAAATCCACGCAAGAAAATGACTTTGTCGTATTCATAACACGATCAAATGTTGTTGCGAAAAATGAAGCACATGTTTGCGTAAAAGTGCTTCAGAACTTCCTAGAAAAAAATAAATCAAGGAATACAGTTGTTGCTACAGTGCCTCATAGGCACGATTTAATCTATAGTTCATGCGTTAATTAAGAAATTAGAAGAACAAATATTAAAATAAAGAAACTGTGCTCTGAATACACAAATTGTGCTGTGGTCGATATAAGTAAACTGCAGCGTTACCTTCACACCAGCCATGGGCACCACCTAAACTATGAAGGGAAAAAGTTTGTGTGCAAATAAGTCGATGAAATAATTAAAGAAAGACTCACACGGAATAAAACAATCTACGAAAGTAGTGGTTTGAGTAATACCTGGAATGTATGTCATTTTTTAGCATAAAAGTCAGTGAATCGGCAGGTAATAAACCTCCTTTACTTGAACTAGGTACTAAAAGCAACATTCGAATGAGAATGTGTTCACAGATAATAAACAATAAACATAAATCTGTTACTGTGATGTAAACGAACATTCACTGCATTAGGAACAAAGTATTACAATTAGAACATTTTTGCAGTATTGAAAACGTTGATGTTGTTTGTGTCTCAGAACAATGGCCGACAGAAGATCAAGTACAATATTTTGTTCCTCAAGGGTATGCTGTTGGAGACATTATGTGTAAAAGTGAAAGAAAGAATGGAAATATTTTAATATTTGCTAAAGATACTATAATGTTTACCAAAATAGATGTTAGCTCTTACTGTGCAGAACTATATGGAGAATTTAGCTGTATAAAACTAAATGCAGAGAATACTATAATTGTTAGCTTGCACAGATCACCAAGTGGAGATGTAAATACATTTTTCGAAAGATTTAAGCTGCTTATGAGGAAAATACTAAAATCTAAAACAAAACTAATTATCTGTGGCAATTTCAACATTGAAATAGCCAACAATGATGAACATGTTACTAGAACATTTTTTAATATCTTACGATCACTAAATTTACAATGTACAAATTACACACCAACACGGTATAATGCGTGCTCAGATAATATTAAATTTTTTTTAGAGATATGTATGACGTCAGACTTGCCAGTGGAGCCCTAGCTGATCACGAACCGTTGATTTTAACGTTCTGCTGTGATCAGTTGCCTAAATTAGACATATCAGTCTGAATCAAGGCTAATGCCACTTGGATAAGAGGGCAGAAAAACGAATATATTAATTTATTTATTGACAGATTATCTGATGCTAAGTGGGACTTTGTATACAACACATAACCTGGGAAGGGTGCTGGTGAAATTGTGTTTAACAACTTCCTGAAAATACTCAGAGTTATGGTATTCCTGCTCACCATTAATCAAAAGTAGTAATAAGCATAAACAGAAAAACAAACAACTAAAATGGTATACAGATTAGCTAGCTCTCACTAGGGAGGAGATGCTCAAAGACTGTACAGAATATATAAAAATTCTTGTAAACAAGGACCTGAGCTAGATAATATAAAGCAGCATGGGACATCGTCAACCAATATAATTCACAAACCCACACACAAGGTGAAATGCTGGTCCCAGAAGAAGTAAATAATTACTTCCTCACCTCAGTGAGTGAGCTGAAAAACAAAAACAAGCAAAACGGCACTTGGGCACTAGATCGTCTTGGTGCTTTGCCCCATAGGA
Organism: Schistocerca nitens; assembly: GCF_023898315.1. NCBI lineage: Eukaryota > Metazoa > Arthropoda > Insecta > Orthoptera > Acrididae > Schistocerca > Schistocerca nitens. The sequence continues at coordinate 922,719,696 of NC_064614.1, read as the reverse complement.
GGTATACTTTACACTGGAATGTTGTCACCCCAGAGGATATTGTAAAAGCTGTGGCAAGGTTCACCAACTCCTAAAGTATGGACTGTTATTGGTTCTCTAACGATGTAATGAAAAAAATAATACACTTTATCTGTCAATCTCTTTCTTTCATTTTTTTATATGTATATAGAATCTGGAGTTTTCCCAGATGCACTCAAAACTGCTAAAGTGATACCAGTCTTTAAAAAGGGAGATAAGCATCTGCCCCAAAACTATCGACCAGTTTCTATTGTTCCAATTTTCTCTAAAATTTTTGACTATCTAATGTACAGTCAACTGAATAACTATTTTGAAAAGCATGATCTCCTCTCCAACAGACAGTTTGCATATCAAGATGGTAAAAATACCAATACTGCTGTCACTGAAGTTGTTAACCAGGTGTTAACTGCAGTCGAAAATAAGGATCTATTTTAAGTTGTACTTTGTGATCTTAGCAAAGCCTATGACTGCATATCATTTAACACCCTACTTGCAAAACTGGAATTTTATGGCATACACAAACCATCTATAGATGTAATTGAATCATACTTAAGTAACATGAGACAGTTTGTATCAATTAAAAATAGATGATCCTCGCTGAAGTAAGTTGAGACTGGAGTGCCTCAGGGCTTGGTCTTAGGTCCTTTTCTGTTCATCATTGCAGTTTATGACTTACCTTACAATGTAGGAGCAAATTCAATTGTGTGTTATGCAGACGACACAACACTGCTCAGTACACACCATGACACAACAAAACTGCATCAGGCAACACAGGAAAAACTAGAACTAGTAATGAATTGGTTTTCTTCTAATGAACTCCTATGTAATCCTGATAAAATACAAGAGCTAATTCTGAGTTTAACTACAGCTGTTGAAAGCAAATCAGTATAATTGTTAGGATTCCACATTGGTTCAAAATTAAACTGGGAGGAACATATTAGCCATATCACTGATCTCATCTGGAGACTGACAGATGTAGTCACTGATGAGTATCTAAAGGTGGCATATTTTGGCCTGTTTCATCACACATTTCCTGTGCCATATTGTTATGGGGACATTCTTGCTTTGTCAGTGAAATTCTGAAAATTCAAAAAAAGTAGTCAGAATAATGAGCAAAGTTAAGCTCGAGGAACACTACCGCCCCCTCTTTATCAAGCAAGCACATGATATTAACTGTTGTGAATCTATACATCTACACAGCACTGCTTTATGTCAAAAGCAACTTAAATGAGTTTGAAACCAGAGAGAACATACATCCCCACAACACCAGAGGCAAATGACATACCAAGACACAGACTCTCCAAGACTGCAAACACACACAAAATAATGAGTTTAAAATTCTTCAATAAACTTCCAGCATCTGCTCGGTCACTGACCAGTAATATTTTCAAATGTAAGATTTATGACTGGTTACTCAAACACCCATTTTATAAATTAACAGAATATTTTGAAATAATCATTGACATTAGTATATAAGAATATTCCTAAAAGAAATGGAATTAAATTGTAAAAACTTTACTGTAAAGTTATTGTTAATTGTATATTTAATGTTCAGACCTATTCCAGTGACTACTGAATTGCAGGGAGAGTTCCCACCTGCGCAATTCAGAAAAGCTGGTGTTGGTGGGAAGGACCCATATGGCACACGCTGTGAAGCAGTCATTGAAATGATGGATGTCATGTTTGGCAGTGTGTTCAGCAACAGGGTGGTCCACTTGTTTCTTGGCCACAGTCTGTCGGTGGCCATTTATGCAGACAGCTTGTTGGTTATCATGCCCACACAGAATGCAGCACAGTGGTTGCAGCTTAGCTTGTAGATCACAACTGGTTTCATAGGTAGCCCTGCCTTTGATGGGATAGGTGATGTTTGTGATCAAAATGGAGTGAAACCAACCACACACACACACACACACACACACACACACACACACACATTGCAGCACTTCACTGACCACCATCCCCACCATACTATCCCCCCCCTCCTCCTCCTCCTCCTCCTCCTCCCTGTCCCAGCATCCTCCTTACCGCCAACCAGTTGCCACTCCTATTATGCACTGGTGCTGCTGCTCACAGTGCGGTTTCAGTTGCCTGAGACAGTGTGTGTGTGTGTGTGTGTGCGTGTGTGTGTGTGTGTGTGTGTGTGTGTGTGTGTGGGCCTTAATGGCCAAAAGCTTTATTGATTTGTGACAGTCTTTTTGCTGTGCCCATTTGCAACTCAGCGTCTCCACTATATGGTGAGTAGCTTTTCATAAATATGTAAGTTTTGTCGTTTTCGCAGGTATTGAACATGTGCTGGACGATAATGATCTGAGAATTGATCCACTATGCCTAGAGTATTTTATAATAAGGAGACAATAAGTTGCACATTTTTGATGAAATAATGAAAAATATTTACGAGTATTATGATGATATGATGAGGTAGGATTATGTATATCCTGTGATGATGATACACAGGGATTTTCTTTGTGCTCTAAGGAGGTATAGGATATGTTATATTATTTTGAAGATAATGATTATAATTAGGTTGCCATGTGTTAGGGAACTTTTTCTGTACTATTCTGTATGATGATCAGTTATGTCACATAGTAAATGTTTATACCTAGCAATAAGATGGAGGTTTGTACTGTATTTACTGTGAGTCTGATAGGAATATGAATATGAAAGAGGATACTAACATTTCACGAGCTTATAATAGAACAGGTCTTCAGAGAGAGAGAGAGAGAGAGAGAGAGAGAGAGAGAGAGAGAGAGAGAGAGAGAGTAGCAGAACTGTAAGTTTTGGAAACTGTCCGAGATAAAGTAATGTTTCTGACTAGTTTTTCACACCAACTGAATAATTTTTGTAGCAAGTCTGAACATTTAAAGAGAGTAATGCTTAAGGAGGAATTGGATTGGTATTCAATCTGTTATGAAACTAAAAAAAACTATTTTTGATGTAGAAAAGGTGATGGGAGTCGTACTGTCTACAGTATACCAAACAATTTTCTTACCATATAGCAATTTGCTGAAGAAGTAATAATAAATACAATGTAACATTACTGTCTAGAAATATGTTTTGTGACGAGAATTTGGAACTGCTGTGAGGTTATATTTAAAGTCCTTGTAGGTAATGCAAATAAGTTATGAGAGCTCCTTTTTGTAACTTCTTTGAGAAAATAATTCAGTCAAGAATAGGTTTTGGCACTTTATCACATTACCATAGTTACACTTTACCACACGAGATATATGCATTTCAGTCTGAGGTGCCAGAGACGGCAATCATGTATGCTACATTGTACGTACGTGTTTTCTTTTCTGAAGATGGCGTTGGCCAAAAGCTAAATGTGTAATCATCTATTTGTGTGCCTGTCTGTAAATCAACATGTCATCCTTAAGGTGAGTAGCAATCAATCCTTTTTGTAATACTGCCATTGTTAATAAACTTTGTTACTTTGTCATATTCATAAACAGTAGTAGAATATTGCATAAAGAGTCTTGCATGTTGTATTCTTCAGTGATTATTCCTGTATTAACCCATGTGACTGTTAAATAATTCAACTATGTATGTTATTTATTATATTTTTATTACTGAAATAGCTGTGCGATTTGTGATGTTCTTTGAAACTTGTAGTGTTGTTTTCGAAAACTGGTTGCATTCAGGTAATAGTGTGAATAAATTGTGATGTAATAAACAACAGAAATTAGCCCAATTTATGGGTATTCTATAAGTTTTGACAAAATCTACATATACTCTTCTGTAATGCTGTAAAGTTCCACCAAAACTTCGCACATTACTGTGATGAGGCCAGCATACTTCTTGAGAAACTACTCATTACCCACAACTACTAACACTGCCAATGTAAGTCATTATAAAATTTCTTCCTCTTGGATTTCTTCTCAGTTTCGAGAAAAGGCAACTAATTTGTACATCAGTATATAATTACAACATCAATGTTTATCTGTTTTCAGCACTGGTATGTAAAGAACACAGTCCTTTTTTCCTAATGTGATTATATTTTTTCGTAAAAGCTACAGACTGTACAATGGAGCTAACTGAACTTTTCCCATGCCTCTCAAGAGAACCAAGGAGAAATTAACAGATCCTTCATATTGACAGGGAAAATATATATTTGATGCATGATAGAATTAGTCATAACCACCTCTTTAGTGTGCTTAAGACGTGCAACTGTGAAAAAAAGTCATTTACAATACAATTAAAACCTTAAATTAGAATACATTAGCAGTACACATTACCTATGATTGTGTTTTCTGTAGAAATATGAATGTAAACACGAAAAAAACTTTTGTGGTATTATATTATTAATCTGCTCAAGAGATATGATCCGGAGAGCTGGTCTTGTGTAAATGAAGAAATTAGATGTAACAAACAATAACTGAATAATGTGTGCATGAAGTTAAAAAAATCATAGCAGGACACTAACAACAGCAAGAGAAATAATTTTACTAGACATGGTCAGAATTTAGACTAATGTGTTAACCAAATTTCATAAGAAACAAACAATACTTCTCAAGATAAAAGTCACCACTCCTCAAAAATGAAATGAAGGATGGTTGTAAAGAGGGCTAACTCCAGCAGGTTTTGGCTCTATTTTTTAACAATCTCAAGAAATATCTACTAATTACTGTTTCTGCCCTTTGCAAGTAGTGCTCTACCAACTGCCAATCCAAGAATGCCTCAAGGACTAACTGGAAACAACTTGTCACAAGCTTCTCCTGTTCAGTCACAGGTATCATACTATTCAATTTTTAATAATAGTATGAAAAGGAAAGTTGCTACTCACCATACAGTGGAGATGCTGAATTGCAGATAGGCACAGCAAAAAGACTGTCACAAATAAAGCTTTCGACCAGTAAGGCACACTCGTGCAAATGCAACTCACCCAGACGTGACTGCTGTCACGTGTGGGTGAGCTGTGCTTGTGTGCGTGTGTGGGTTATTTCTGATGGAAACCTTAGTGGTCGAAAACTTTATTTGTGACAGTCTTTTTGTTGTGACTATCTGCGATTCAGTATCTCCACTACATTGTGAGTAGCAAGTTTCCTTTTAATAATACTGTCCTGAATTTCCCATTGTTAAATTTTTAAACACAACAAAGTGGCACATGGGGCATATGAAATGACACAATGACCAGTAGACATTAATGGACACAGCATGTTTAAACCAATATTTTACAAGGACTCTACTGATTAGTGTAACATTGCACGTTACTAGTGATGTTTTTTGTGTCTAATTTTTTTCCACAAAGACATTTTCCCCCCCAGCTTTATCACAATGTCACATCTCTACATCGACACAATGAAGTTGATCACTCAGCAATACTCACATTTACAATTTACACAAACATTTTTTGTGAAAGAAAAGAGAACGATTATTTTGTGGAAAACACTATTCTCTCCATCAGTGCTGAATTAGCTATAATTAGTTTTACAGTTTACTGTTCCTTTTAAAACAGATAATTTTTTACCAAAGAAATTCCATCAGCAATGACATGTGCATCACATTAGAAACTCAATAAGCCATCTATAGTACGACAGTTAATACGAAGAAGCATCCTCTTATTATTCTTCCACAAAACAATGCCACATAGCATGGTACAACTCAAAAGTGAACTTACGAAGAGAAATTTAATCAATCTGCGTAATGCTTTCACTGTCACTTACTGCCATATACAGAACACTGCATGAAAGTTAATAATGATCACAGTGTAGAATCCCAATATCTGCTTGTGTAATGTGAACTAGTCCATAGATTTCTATAACAGATTTTTACACTCACACTATTAAAACTTGAATTCTTTATATTTCTTGGCTTGTTTATTGTCCTGATGTTGCTGTCTTTGTTTCCGCTTATTCTGAAAATATGAAACATACGAACATTATACATACATATAAAATACAACACTTGTACAAAATGCTTTATTGCCAATGTAATCACCAAGTCAGTACGTGAACAGACGAATCGCAAACAATATGAAAATAAACTCGGTTATATAATGAACTGTGCACATAAAAACAATTCAGCAGAATGAAAGCAAATAAAATATACCTTCTGCCTCGCAACATGGTCGGCAAGCATGTCTGAAAGATCTTCCTTTTGCAGCTGCGACTGCTGCTCTCTGATTTGCTGTTCATACCGCACAGCCATAGCTTCAGTATCCACCAAGTCAAGCTCAGAGGGATCCAAAGCCAATTCCACTGTGCCAGGACCTTCATGGCGTCTTGGTGCTTGTCCTCCAGGAGGTGGTTGAGCACCAGCACCAGTCATGTCATAGATATGTGTTGAGGCCATCATTGCTCCACCTACACGCTCCACACGTTTCTCAGGAAGCACCTGGTATAGCACAGGTGTTTCACCCCTGAATAAGAAACAAACCACAACATTGCTTATCTTTATGAAGTGAAATTCTAAGTACTTGCTGATAGAAAGACATAAAAGTAGAAAGTCTGTTGAGGGGACCCTGCCTCCTGTGAGGACAAAGAGAGGCGAAGATGAAGAGAGAAATTGGACATCAAGTAGAGTACACGGGTATGATATAATAAAGTGTAAGTTAACATTGAAAAATAAAATTAAAGAATTGGCACTAAATAATCATTAACACTGAAAAAGGTTTATTAGAAACAGTTCAAATTGTAATTATATGTAATCAAGCTACTTCAGTTAACAGACTGGTTTTAGGTTGTTCAAAAACACCAAAAAGGGGGAAATGCCCAAAACTGAATTTGATTTACCGACTCAAAACTTCAAGAGCTACAGCGTGGTTATAATTATGCTTTCACTATTTGAAAGGGCCCCCATGAAAAATGAGTGATTGTATGACAATGAAATATTATGGAAACATTTGTAAGGACATGTGGAACAGAAATGAAGACTAAACCACTGACACAAGTACATTTTAATTTCCACACAGGAGGGTAACATTTATTAACTGCATACCATGTTTACATTCCAGGTTACAATAATTTTTGGTGCTACTGGCCATCTGCCTCTCTCAGGAGCAGTTCTCAAACTGCCAATTAATTTTAACCACAGTCATGTCCTTCAACCCCAGGACAGAAAAAGAGAACCTCTCCATATACCTTTAATGTGTTGGTACTTGCAGAGAGCAACAGCACTATTGCTGTTGTTCTGATAAAACAACACTTTGTCCAGACTCGTGTTGGCTGTCTGAGACTGTAATGCAGAATGATGCATGAGTTTCAACCTTATGTTGTCGTACCAGTACTGCAGTGTAACGGTCAAGTCGTGACATTAACACTACTAACAACATAAATCTATCAGCACACAATCTGAACATCATTCCGATTAAATTGGGTATGCATACGGAAAAGTTTTCCAGCTACACTGACACAAGTAATGAGAGTTTAATTATAATCACCTTGTACGTAAAAATGTATAAAACGTGAATGAGCATTACATTTTGATCCAGTGAAGCTAAAACTGCATGTACAAGTTTTAGCAGAGGTAACTGTCACTGCCTGATGTGGACTGAGGCAACTGTTGATCTGGTAGAAGTCAAGGGTATAAATTGTTGCCAAATGCTTGAAGGCCACATTCACTCCGACTAGCAAAATTGTGAGGGAGCAAGATTCTAGGTTTGCATTATTTTCATTTTTAATAATCCTCCAATCCGACACTAGAAGGAATATTAGAGCCAACTGTATTCCAGTGTACAGAAATTTCAATGGAATATCTAAGCACACAAAAACATTAATATTACCTGTAATTGTTACAAAGCAAATGTAACAGTGCTCAGAGTTAGCGTTTCTGGAATTTCTGCAAGTGTGTAAAATCATAGGTTTGCATTGAGTCCATCAGATACACCGCAGGAAAACAATATTAATCTGTACACTTTAAAAAGTTCTGTCAAAATTGTAGTAGATCACTGAAAATATTTGAATATTTAAGTGAAACTGTAATTATACTATTATACATCAATCACTATGGATGTGAGGCAGTGTGCAAAAGAAGTGAGTAATTCTGAAATTCTAGATGTTGATTTCAACCCAAAAAGTGTGAATTTGTTGTATGTAGTGGGGCTGTCACTACGAATTGATGCAGTATTAGGTGCTATGGAGTACTTGTAAGACTGTAATTTGTGTACAGTGTTATTCACTGACAACTAATGTAAGAGTTCACACATGATTTTTTTTTTTTTTTTTTTTTTTTTTAAGTCTTCGCATTTTTAAAATATGAGCAAAGACATTAACTGGAGAAACTTGTGGAAATTTAAGTGATATGTGCACCCTCCACATCTGTTTTCCAAGAGAGACAGATGATCTTTGATGCATTATTTCTCATTGCTATTATTCATAACAAAAACAGCTGACTTCTCAGCAACACTAACTGTTCAAGCACAAATGTGTTTTGGTGCTTTATTCCGCAGTAGTGTCATTTACCATGACAACAGCAAGCTCTCTTGCCAATGTAGCTTATTTTCAGCATGGTGAAATTGTTTGTATTGGAGGTAATATTTGCAAAACTTTTATGGAACATCCTTACATATTTTATCAAACTTTTACTCATGTCACAGTAATATAAATGTATTTTTTATGTCTTTAACTTTGCTCTGTATCCTCATGACAGTTCCCATTTCAATTTCTTGTTCATAGTATTGTTTTCTGCTATTTTATACTTATTGATTACTACAATCTGCTTCAATTTCATTATTTATTTATCTGTATTCCCCAATAATTGACAAGTGAGTAGATTTAGCAACTGTGAGAGAGAACAGCTGCTGCCATGGAGAATGGTGCCACTGAAGAATAACAAATCAATGAACATCTGTATGTTCTATAGAAACTACAGTTATAAAGGGATCTCAATTATTTTACTTTTCACAGATTTCTATGCTCATATTTAATAAAATTTTTAACAACTTCTTTTTAAAGTTTTGTACGTAATCTGTTATATGGATTGTCAATGATTAAGCCTTTACGCTATCACACTGGCCAAAATCAGCAAGGTTTTGCAACCCACAGTGACTATTTTATAACCATAACTATAAAAAAAAAAAAAAAAAATCAGCTACTGCCTCAAGTTGCTACAGGCAGTTACAAGTACTTCTGTAAGGTTGGTTTTGTTGGACCATTATCTCAGGCTACATCTATTAATTTTTTGAAGTTTTGAATCTGTAATTTCAAATATGGATCTACTTATTCTAACAGCCTAAACTGAGTCTTATGATGGTTTTTAGCTAAAGTGATAGCTCACGGCAAATAACTGTTGCCATTCACAATGTCTTAAGACTTAAGATTGTGGTTCCTACAGGTAACTTGACTAATATGATGATAAAGGCACAAATATGAAATACAGAATTTAATGCTGTAAAACTTGATGCAAGACTAAAATTGTGTGTTGGTCTGGAACTTTAGCACACACTCTTGCTTTTTGTAGACAATGCTCTTCATTATTAAGTTATTTACAAATGATTCACAACCAAAGTCAAAGCTTTTAATCTGTTGGTACATATATCCTGGGAAAACCAATGTTGTTGAGAGGCACACAAAAAATCTGAGGTCTATTTGATGCCAGTTAACAGTTATAGCAACGGTGTGAGGAGATGAGGTCATGACACAGGTCTTCGTTCAGGAGGTGTAAGAGTTCAAATCTTACCTGACTGATTAGATTTACATTTCCCAGTTTTTCCAAAATATTTTAAGCAAGAAGAAGAATGAAGATTGGGTTATGCCCCTTTGATATCGAGGACATGAGAGATTGAGCACAAGCTTGGATTGTGTCAAGGATTGGGAACGAAATTGGCTGACCCTCCCGGAATTTGCCTGGAGTGATTTATGGAAATCATGGAAAACCTAAATCTGAATGGCCGGACACAAGTCTGAACCACTGTCCTCCCAATGAGAGTGCAGTAGGCTAACCACTGTGCCACCTTGCTTGGTCCCTTCAAGCAAATGAAGATGGTTAATTTGAAAGGGACATAGTCAGTCTTCTCTCTACTGTTGTTCAACATGAGCTAGAGTTCAATGTCTAATGGCTTCATTATCAATGGGACAATATATCCTAAGATGCCTTCCTCCAATTTTTTTTTGTATAAATGATCAATGAACAGAAAATCATGCAATGCTAGGCTCCTGTATGTCTCCACTTTTACAGCAGTTTACTGCTCCAATACATACAAATATTATATCAAACATTTTTAAAGCAAATTGACATTGTTAAATGATAAAAAAAGTGTAGTACCTCAGCATTACATGTATCACTTTCAGAGACAAGGACAGGGAATGCATGTCACACAGGTTGCTCTGCGCATTAAAAGAAAATTCATATGAGGTAACTACAAAATTACGAGACAGAATGACTTGCTAGTACCTACCTTCAGGCAGCGAAATTTGTAAAACGTGCGACAGACATACAATAATATAAGAAACTATCCTAGTTTTCAGAACAATTATTTACTTTCTCAGGGAGGACAGAGAGATGTTGAGGAAAATTAAAAAGGAAGTTCAGGTCACTTGAATCCTCATAACGGATGGAAGGCTTTCAGCCATGGCTCCAAGTGATCTAAATTTCGTTTTTAACCTTCCCCAATCTATCTCTCATTTACCCCCATGGAAGGGACCAACAGTTGCAAAAGCTAGGACAGTTTCTTGTACTTTCAAGTATGTTATCCACAGTACTAAGAATTTCACCTCCTGAAGATATGTAATGGCCAGTCATTCTGTCTCACAACTGTACATAGTTGGTTCTGTAACAAGAAAGAGTTCAAAAGCTGAGCCACAATCTTCAGCTCTTTGTTTCTGCATTTATTGACTATTCAATGCTTCTCTTATATAATGGCTGAATCTCTTTTTGGCTTATTCTCTTTTCTTAAAACATTACTCGTGTTTCATTATTGGAAGGAGCAATCAACATTGGTGAAAAATCCAAAAATGGAATTTACTAAGTATACTGGAATGAACTGTAGCCTGCAGTGTTAATTTGTCTTGTATACATGTTTTATATGGCTACTAAATCTGATTTTGGGACAAAAATTGTGGTAACACGCAGTGCACCCAGTGGTGGATGACGGTCATCACATCATTTGGTGCCTCTTATGTGCACAACGTCCTCCTCATATATGCAATGATACGAACTGTTTTAGAGACAAACTGGTGTCAACATTAATGATCCTATGTAGGTTTTCCTCATGTATTTTGATGATGTCACTCATCTTCATTATAACATTTAGGTTGGGACTTTTTAAAATTTCATAATGGCACCACTGGGCCTTGAAACAGAGTACATTTCACTGCAAAGTAGCTGATGAAGCATGGTACTCCTCCCAGAAGTTTCAGTACTGTCTATGTCTATTACTTTTAGGACTTGTCAGATATTGGTGTCACAGTACTCTCGCTTGACTTCTGGCATGAGTCTAAATGTCTGCTGGTGGAAACTCTCAAGCTTCCTACTGTCTTAGCTACAGAAACCCAAGTTGCACAGCTGTATGGTAATGTTGAAATGACAACAGTTTGATACACAAGTTTTGTGTATAGCCAGTTTTTTATTACAGACAGCTCAATATGTCAGTTTTCTGAAGCCTGCACAAGGTACACAAATCTTCATTCCCATCTCTCTTCCAAGTAAGCAATGAAGATATATCACTAGCTATCAATAAACAAGCATATGAAAAGGATGATCAATTGCTTACCTTTCAGACAATAAATTTCACCAGAAAGAGGGGAAGCATTAATATGAGCAGTGGTTTCTCTATCCTTTAAGGTTCTTTTATAAAAATATCTATGGCAAATAATCTCCCACTACTGCACTACTGAGAAGCTCTAAATTTAGAATAATAAAGGCAAGTATAGCTCTAAATTTAGAATAATAAAGGCAAGTATAGCTCTAAATTTAGAATAAAGAAGGCAAGCATGAGGATAAGTTCTTCACACCGATTAAAAATGTTTACCACAATGTTTTCACTGCAAATTACTGAAATTGTTACAGGAATCATATGAAAATTTTATGTAGCATGCAGTTTAATGAATTCTGTATATTACCCTTCCATTTCACTTTCAATTTTTCTTTTCCTGAGTTCAATGATCTCGGGTGTTTCAAGGCCAGCAGGTATTGATGTTATGCCAGAAGGAGTGATAAGACCTTCAGCTGGTGTAACAAGCCCAGTTTCATCTTCTTTCTGCCGTTCTTCCTCGTCTTCATCTTCGTCTTCGTCTTCACTTTCTTCCTCAGATTCCGATTCCAATTCTCCCCAGGTTGTTCGATCAATTTCTTCTTCATCATTATTTGCCTGCAAAATGATAGGTATTCTTTATTATTTGCCTGCAATGAGAAAGCTATTAACACTCTAGTTGGTGCGCCTATATATAAAGTGCAACAAATCACAAATAACATTGTCTTGTACCATTCCACTGTTTTTACAAATGTTCAAATGTGTTTGAAATCTTATGGGACTTAACTGCTAAGGTCATCAGTCCCTAAGCTTACACACTACTTAACCTAAATTATCGTAAGGACAAACACACACACCCACACCTGAGGGAGGACTCGAACCTCCGGCGGGATCAGCCGCACAGTCCATGACTGCAGCGCCTTAGACAGCTCGGCTAATCCCGCGCGGCCCACTGTTGTTACACAATTGCGAGCCTGTACCTATTCCTTCATTATCGCTTCAGCTAACATAGTGATATGTTTTGCTGTCATATATCCGAGCGAGCAGCAGTAATATAAACAGTTAGCTAGGTGAGAAAAAATTTACGATCCAGGCAAGAAAATGACCCAGATTCCAAGCTAGCAGTGCAATCCCACAATGTGGCAGGTGTTGGCAAGATAATCAGCAACTGATTAAGCGGTTGGCTGGGATCTGATGCAACTGCGCAGTATAATGCTTTGAGTGGGTTATTACTGTGGGGTAACACCTGTATATGAAGCAACAGAGTGACAAAATGAATATTTATTTTATTATTATTGGTGCATGAAATAGTGATTTGCCTCACATAATGCAAGATTATTTTTTCATTGGTTAATTATACTAATAGTAAACCGTGATTTTGCTCAAACACATTTTTGTTGGTAACAAAGAAAGCTATTCTTTACAAAAAAAAAAAAAAAAAAAAAAAAAAAAAAAGGCATGTCAGCTTGAGATAGTGCAGAAATACTAGCAAATAATATATAGAATGACATCTTGCAATAAATATACTTAATGAATGAATAATGAAACCTCATCTTCTGATTAGAGATTTTTTATGCATTTACAATACTTTTAAGGGCCCAATGGCACATTAAAAGATACTTATATAAAGTTTTAAGCTACAGCTTACATAAATAAAAACAAAACACACGCCATTCATACACGCAAGCAAGCACATCTCGTGTACACATGACCCCCAACTCCAGTATCTTGGGCTGGAATGCAACTATCACGTGGGATGCAAGCAGCAATATGGAGATATGGAGGGGGCAGGGTAGGGAAAGGAATAGTAGTGTACGACTAGGAAAGGGGGGGGGGGGGAGATGAACACTGTCTAGTGGAATGTGCAGGGCCAACAGGTGCAGGGTCAGGAGGTTGTAGGGCAGGGAGATGAGGAAAACAGGAGATGATTGGGGAAAGATAGGCAAGTGCATTGGCAGGAACCGGCAAACAGAGAGTGTGGGAGACAAGAATCAGGAGGAGATGAAGGACAGAGCGGGTGAAAACTGTTGGGTGAAAGCAGTGGGGGCAGTATGTTACTGTAGGTTGAGGCCGGGAAAATTACAGGAGTGGAGAATGTGTTGTAAGGATAACTCCCATCTGCACAATTCAGAAAAGCTAGTGGTGGAGGGGAGGATCCAGATGGCTCGGGTAGTGAAGCAGCCATTGAAATGAAGCACATTATGTTCAGCTGCATGTTATGTAACACACTGGTCTACTCTGCTCTTGGCTGCAGTTTGGTGGTGACTGTTCATCCTGGTGGACAGCTGGCTGGTAATCATACCAATATAAAAACTGGAGGAGAGCTGGTAAAGGACATGGCTGCTTTCACAAGTGGCCTGGTCCATGATGGTGTAGGTTACGCTTAAGATAGGACTGGAATAGGAAGTGCTGGCTGAGTGGACTGGACAAGTCATGCACCTGTGTCTTCCACAAGGATATGATACTTGTAGCAAGAAGTTGGGATGAGAGTGGCACATGGACAGACTGTAATGTTGTGGGAGTTGAGTAGGCAACGGAACACCCCTGAGGAATGGCAAGTATGTCGGATACGATGTCCCTCACTTCAGGGCATGGTGACAGGTATCAAAGCCCTGGAAAAGGTGTTTCAGTATTTCAGCCCGGGGTGTTACTGGGTGACAAAGAGGGCATTCTTTTGTGGTTGGTTCTTGGGGGGTGGTGGGAAGATTGAAGGTTGAAGGTCTGAGGGTGGGGGATATCTAACAAAGCACAATCTTCAGTGCAAAGAGCAGTTTGGTTTCAGGCCTAACAAAAGTACACAGACAGCTACAGCTCAATTTACAAACATTGTTCTTCAAGAACTAGATAAAGGGAACCAGGTAACAGGCATCTTCCTAGACTTCACCAAAGCTTTTGATACAGTCGACCACACAATCCTACTAAACAAACTGGAAGCACTCGGCATAAGAGGAGTAGCAAACAGATGGTTTCACTCGTACCTGAAAAACAGGGTGCAACAGGTAGAAATCTCTCAAACTAACAACAATCACACTATAAAATACCTCTCCGACCCAGAGTATATTAACATTGGAACCCTCAAGGAAGTGTGCTTGGTCCGATACTCTTTCTGAAATACGAGGGTCACTCCAAAAGAAATGCACACTATTTTTTTTTTTAAATCCATCTTTTATTCTACATGTTTGAAAGTTTTAGAGTTCATAGATACATCCTTTAGGAACAATATTTTCATTTCTCCACATAATTTCCATTCCTCTCAACTGCCTTATGCCATCTTGGAACCAGCACCTGTATACCCGCACGGTAAAATTCTGGACCAACCTGTTGGAGCCACTGTTTAGCAGCGTGGACAAGCGAGTCATCATCTTCAAACCTTGTTCCCCGAAGAGAGTCTTTCAGTTTCCCAAAGAGGTGATAGTCACGTGGAGCCAGGTCAGGACTGTAAAGCGGGTGGTTTCACAGTTGTACATCCGAGTTTTGTGATTGCTTCCATGGTTTTTTGACTGACATGTGGCCGTTCATTGTCGTGCAACAGCAAAACATCCTGCTTTTGCCAATGTGGTCGAACACGACTCAGTCGAGCTTGAAGTTTCTTCAGTGTTGTCACATATGCATCAGAATTTATGGTGGTTCCACTTGGCATGATGTCCACAAGCAAGGGTCCTTGGGAATTGAAAAACTTTTTCAGCAGAAGGTGTAGTTTTGAATTTTTTTCTTGGGTGAATTTTCATGATGCCGCTCCATTGATTGCCTCTTCGTCTCTGGTGAAAAATGATGGAGTCATGTTTCATCACTTGTCACAATTCTTCCAAGAAATTCATCTCCATCATTCTCGTACTGTTCCAAAAGTTCGCTGCATACCGTTTTTATTGTTTCTTTGTGAGCCACTGTCAACATCCTGGGAACACACCTGGCAGCAACCTTTTTTAACGCTAACACTTTCAGTATTCTGCAAACACTTCCTTTCCCTATCCCAACACAGCTTGACAATTCGTTCACTGTGATGCGTCTGTAAGCAGTCACCAATTCGTTAACTCTCTGCACATTGTCTGGAGTGTGTGCAGTACGAGGCATGCCGCTGTGAGGACAATCCTCAATATTGCTGTGCCCGCTTTCATCACGTAACC